>NW_026775575.1:40293052-42904302 GCF_030987335.1 Cornus florida
TAAATAAAGCAACCTAGGGATATTGTGCATCCCGAAACCACATCTTCTTGCCTGAAACAAATTGCATTCAGTGGGGTGAGTACCTTATATTACTCGTAGGGAATGAACATGCGTATAACCTAACATTAGACAATTTTCGCAAGTTGATATAAATCAATCTATGTGGTTCATTCCACCTAACATCTACGTCCGAAATGAATTTATAGGATCATTCCTAAGCTACATTAGAATAATAGAACAATATAGCATAAACCAAAATATTTATGCAATTAAACAACATAGGAGCATACGATACAATGCAACAAGATATAGATTCTCAAAGTTATCAACTTGAAATCTAAAATGCGAAATCAACCAAATGATACAATTTAACATAATTGGAACTTCCAATACAACGCGATAAGATATAGATTCTCAAAGTTATCAACTTGAAATCTAAAATGCGAAAACAACTAAATGATACAATTTAACAAAATTGGAACTTTTAAAACATCGCAACAAGTTATAAACTCTCAAAGTTATCAACTTGAAATTTAAAATGCGAAATCAACCAAAGTGAAAATATCTTGGACCTAGAATAGAGAATAAAACCGAGATGTTGATGTTTTTGGGTTACTAGCTCTCAAGGTACCACCTCGTGTCTACTATAAATAGGGAGAGCTCCTATCTCCCGTACTAAAGCCAAGCTTTAGCCGTCAAAAGAATAATGTCCCAAGTCTTCCCAAAATTAATAAGTTGTGCAACAAGGTATATCATATATACTCAATGCACTTAGCCAAATACCACGCACAACCAAGTTATGGAAATCACACAAGATATGCCCTAGGCCCTCAAGCTACAATGGCATATTAAATGTCAAATGTATAATGTGTATACCACCAACAAGCGATATCAATTCATAAAATACTATCATGTAAGTAAACTACAAGTTCCAAATTTATAACTTAAGCATGTATACAACATCAATACCTAATTAAATCAATGGAAATAACTAAATAGAATTTAATTTAATTAAATAATTAAATTCTCTAGATTTCAAATCAATTCCAAATAGTTTCAAATTAATATATGCCAAAGATCATATCATGGTCACCACATATATCATATTAGTACTTAATTAAAGACATGGAATAATAAAATAGAAATTAATTAAATAAAATAATTAATTTCTCTATATTTCAATATTCATCAAAAAAAATTCCCAATTTAATATATGTTAAAGAATATGCCAAGGTCATCACTAATATCAAGTTAAAAACTTAATTAAATCATTGGAACAATTAAATAGAATTTAATTAAAATAAAAATAATTAAATCTCTAGATTTTAAAACAACTCCAAGTGATTCCAAATTAATATATGCTAAAGAACAAGTCGAGGTCATTACATAAATAAAGTTAAATACTTAATTAAATCAATGGAACCATTAAATAAAAATTAATTAAGTTATTTTACTAGATTTCAAAACTCATCCAAATATTCTCAAATTAATATATGTCAAAGAACAAGTCAATGCCTAATTTAATATCATGTCTTAAGTTAATTCCACACTAGATACAACTATGTGAATTAAATTTCATACAAAGAATAATTAATTCAAAGTCTAGATTTTATACAAAGACATGCATACAAGTTATATAAACCTCAAAGACAATTAAGACACTAAGATTATAAACACATAAACATCCCTTACCTCAATTTGAGATGAAAATCTCAAATGATACCAAAATGAAATATATTCGAATCCGATGATACTTCGGGGTTACGACGGGGACAACGAAGGGAACAACAAACCCTCTTACAGCAATACCAAAATCTAAACCCAAACTCAAAATCCGAACTCAAAAATGGTCAAAACCGGATTCTAAAGGAAGGGAAATGAAGGCCTCGTCAAGGTCGACGATAAAGCCTTCATCGGTGAGGGAAAAATTAAAGGGGGAAGGAGATGAAATGGAGGAGAGAATGTGGCAGCCCTAAGGGGAAAGAAATAGCCGGCAGCTATGGGAGAGAGAAGAAAATATTTGATGTTTTTTCTCTCCTACCCCCTATTTATAGAAATCCCAAAAAGTCCCCTGAACAACTCCAACGCGGCCCCAAAAAGTGAAATATGTCCATACAAGCTCAAACGGATAAACACTATGAATGAAAAAGAACCAAAATGAAAAAAATGAATAATAGAAGAAACGGCGTCGAAAACTGAGTCCCAAGCCGAAAGATATGCCCTGAACAAGTTCGGCAGCAATAGGGGTTAAAAACCCTAAAACTGGGGTAAATGACTGGAAGACAAATCTAAGAGTACGCGACTCGACAAAAAGTGAAAATGAATCCCGTACGAGAATCCAAGCCCAAAACAGGACACTTGGCATTAATTTTCGTTAATTGCACAAAGGACCCTCCACAAAAGGATAACTGCGCAAATGACCCAAAATAAAAATATCTTCCAAAAGATACTTTCTCAAAAACCCCCGAAATAAAACATCTTCAAAAAATATTTACGAAAAGCACCTTAAGAAAAGAAAATATTTTTGAAGAAACTCGACATCGATACCCCTACGGACACAGTGAAGAACCAGCATATTTTTCCACAAAAGTAAAGATACGCCTGACATGGAAACTAAATGAAATGAAGGTACGTGGAGTCAAAAATCAAATCTGAGCACAAAACTGAACCCAAAACCTTACCTCGGGTCTTAAAAACCCTAAGGTTACACGAAAAAAATTCATACCAAAAAAAGGAAAGATAGAGAAATGACAGGGTCATTATAGCAGATGCACTCAGTCGCCGACCTTATGTTAGTCTCTCTGCATTATTCACCACTGAGTGGGATACTTTAAAGACAGTTGATGAGTTATCTGATGCTTTTATGGCTTGTATAGTAGTTAGACCTTCTATCATTCACAAGGCACTTAAGGCATAACTCACGGATCAACAGTGCATTGACAAGGTTGCAGAGATAACTTCTAGAGAGGTTCCATTCTATTATGTTGGGACTGATGGAGACTTGAGGCACAAATGGTGTTAAACAGTACCCTCTGTTGACGATTTGAGGAAAGATGTGATGACTGAGACTCATAGATTAGAGTTTTTTTTTATCCATCCAGGAGGAAATAAGATGTATTAGGATATGAAGTGGCAGTTTTGGTGGGCAGGTTTAAAAAAGGACATTGCTATCTTTGTCTCTAAATGTAGTACTTGTCAAATGGTTAAGATTGATCAACAAAGACCGCCAAGTTCTTTACAACCACTATGATCATCAAAGACCGTTAGGTTCTTTATAACCACTACCTATACCAAAGTGGAAGTGAGAAAGCATTTATATGGATTTTGTGGAGGGATTGCCTAATTCAATTAAGGATCCCAATTCCCTTTGGGTCATCGTTGATAGGTTGACTAAATCAGCTTATTTCTTACCTATTTGCACTAATTTTACTTCGAAACAATTAGCGAGAAATTACATTATAGAGATTGTGAAGTTACATGGCATACCGTTATCTATTATATCGGATAGGGATTTGAGCTTTGTATCGGGATTCTAGAAGAGTTATGTGATGAGCGCTGAAAAGTGCGCATTTAAACCTCTTAAGCTAGAGTATTCTAAGACCTTTATCTATCTCATTTTCCCGTTTTAGATTAATTTCATGTTATTGCCCTTTTCAGGTGCTTATCCCCAAAATAAGTCAATTCAGCCAAATTAGAGCATAAAAGAAGCAATTTCAAGCTAAATGGAAGAATGGAGCAAAGTGGTGGAAAATAGAAAGCTTCGATCGATCAGACATATTTTCGATCGATCTCATATAGATCGATCCAGCCTTACCAAGATGGATCAAACCCACTTGTCCTTATCCTCAAGAATTTCCATCTTCGATCGATCCAACTTCCTTTAGATTGATCGAACTTCCTTGATCTTATCCCCACCTATCACTTTTGTCTTTTTCCCAAAATATCCTAAAAATATCTCAGATTTGTCTTATTCCAAAAAGGCGCCACCAAAGATTGATCGATCTGGCCTAACTTCGATGGATCTGGCTAGAGTTCGATCGATCTCATCTCAATTCGATCGATTGAACCTCCTCAAGTCCAAAATAAAACAAAGTCTAACTCATTAAAAGATGGCTCGTGGTGCAATCATTGAGGGGACCCTAGTGCACGAGACCTGACCATTGGGTTTGACACTTGAGCTACCTATATAAGGATTTTGAGCCATTATATCATCATATCTCAATATATCTCATCATAACTCATGTATCTCATATCATATACTATCTTGGAGAGGAGGCTAGAGATTAGAGAAACATACACTATTTGGGAGTTCTTCTATTCTTCTTGGGTTTCCATCAAGAAGAAGATCATTCCTACCATGGAGATGGCCCTTGAGGGTTGGATGACTACATCAATAAGTGGCTAAACATCTTCTTGGCACTATAGTTGGCCCTAAGCATGCCTTCTAGACCTTGATGTTTTGTATTTTGAGGGGATTTGTGTTGTAATCTTGTCTTGACATTTGATTTATATATATGAATCTTGTTTTTACAATGATTTGTGTTGATTAATACTTCCAATTGATAATTTTATTCTATTCATATGTCTATGTATGCTAGAATAGATGTTCATGTGTTTATCTCTTGGTTTTGTGATATTGATGCATGTCTATGTGTATTGATGCTATGAATATAGAGATTGTTAAGACATAGTGCTTAAATAGAATACTCTTGTGATTTATTTAATGGTTCATACTCATTTCTTGATGGATTGTGGTCTACCTTAGTTTAATTAGTTTAATTTTCATGTCCTTAGATTTTCATGTCCTTAGCCTAGATGTAATGTAGTTGCTTTACTTTCTTAGATGTGAGGACAATCCATGCTTGTTGTTCGATGTTTCATACTTCTGAATGCAAGTAGTATAATTCTCTAACTTGTTGGTGTGTTGATTGTGAGCTTAAAGGAAGGAATAATGACTTAGTTTGATATGTTGTGCTATTCACTAGGTTGTCTAGACATTATATGCTTAATTAGCCATCCATGCTTGTTGATTCAATCAATCACACCTCTTTGTATTGTAACACTTGTTTCCCCCCATTCATTACACATTGAGTGTCTAGAATGGTGATGTTTAGTGGTGACCTCTAGATCCCAAGACCTCTCTCTCTTGTTCTCTAACCTTTATTTACTTTAGTTGTTTAGTATTGAATTTATTTATATTATAGTTTAATTAACCAATCAAACAATCTTTTGATCACTCGACCTACTTGTCCGACCTTGTTTCCATATTAACATTGCCTCCGATCCCTTAGGACGATCCATACTCACCCTAGCTATATTAGTAGTTAGAGGTAGTAGTGGCACTTTATTAATTTAAACTTGGCCACACTTTTATATGCAATTTGGGGTATTACGACCTTTGAACCACACCAAGTTTTGGCGCCATTGCCCGGGATTGATTTGGCAACGTCGTGTTTTGGAAACAATTAGGAATTAGTACTCTTTTGATCGTGTTTTTACTTTATTTTCTTTTTAGTTACTTATTGTGTTTGTTCTTGATTGGCTAGGTGAATTAAGAAAGGAAGTCAAGCAAGGGAGAATTAAAAAGCAAGGAGCTAAGCTAAGCATAAAAGGCTAAAATCTAAAAATTGCAAGCTAAGCAAAAATTGAAAAATGAATTGAAGTTGCTTAAGGACCCTTTGTGAGATCTTTCTAATTCAATCTCTAGTTAAATCATTAGCTTGTGTGGTGCCAAGTTCTTAAATTCTTAGATAAATCATGAGCCTGCATGGAGGCAATTTTACTTTTCTTTGCATATTGTTCAAGCATGGGAGCATGGGATCATTGTATATGGAGATTTGTTGACTGATTTGTTGTGGGGGCGAAGTGATTGCAATTTGATTGATTACTTGTTATTTGTTTTGTTAGTGCATGCATGGTCATAGGTCATTAAATCCTACCCTTGTCCTGCTTAATTTCCATCTTAAATCGGTTGTTTATAATCCTAGGGGAAGAGGTAGTTCTTATCACTCCATTTCATCAATGGACGAGCAACAAGACGACCATGTGGAGGACCTTGGTTACATAGACCAACAAGGCATCCTCCACCCTAATGTGCATCATGACAACATCCAAGTATCATTAGGCATGCCTAGACCATTCATTCCCCCACAATAACAAGGCCAAATTCTATTGGGAATGCCTCTGCCAATTTTTGTTCCACAACCTCCCATGGTTCAAGTTAATCACGGTGTTCATTTAGCATCACCAATTGGGAGTCTTCCCATTGCTTTGTGTGATTATTATGTTCCAAATGGATACAATGCATAGACATGCATTCAATTTCCCCCATTTAGAGCACACCACTATGAAATTAAACCACAAACCATTCAAATGCTTCCTAACTATCATGGACTTCTAAGTGAAGAACCTTACAAGCATTTAGATGAGTTTCTTGAAGTGTATTCCACCGTGAAATACACAGACATGCCAGAAGAAGTGTTAAGACTCAAAATTTTTCCTTTTACCCTTAAGGACAAAGCAAAATATTGGTTCAACAATCTTAGGCCTTTTTCGATAACTTCTTGGACAGAAATGTAATAAGAGTTCTTGAAGAAGTACTACCCGGTATCAAAGACCAATGCTATGAGAATTTCTATTCGTGAATTTTCTCAAGGGGAAGGGGAATTGTTTCATGAGGCATGGGAAAGATTTAATGATTTTCTTAGGAAGTGTCCACATCATAACATTCCTAAGTGGCAATTAGTCCAATACTTCTTTGAAAGTTTGCCGGATAATAAAAAAGGAATGGTAGATGCATCAATGGGTGGTTCTTATCGTGATAAATATGAAAATGATGTTTGGCAATTGTATGAAAGTATGAATGAAAATTCAATGCATAAATCTTTGTCCTCTAAAAATGGTAGAATTCTAGGTGGAAGGAAGAACGTCGGCTTATATCAAGTTGACAATTCAAATGACATAGCCGCCGAGGTGAAATATTTAACTCAAAGGTTTGATCAATTTTTGGTCAACCACAATTCGGCAAATCAAGTTTCTTCCTCCCCTAATCATGTTTATCATGCATCTAATGAATCTTGTATGATTTGTTCTAGTGTCTTACATACTACTTCCAATTGTCCACATGGATATGCGCAAAGTGAGCATCATGAACAAGTTAATGCTGCATTTGTTAACCAAGGGAATAATCCCTATGGCTCACACTACAATCTCGGGTGGAGGAACCATCCAAACTTCTCTTGGAAAAGCCAAGGGGAAGGCTCAAACCCTCCCCAAGGTGGTTTTGAAGGCAAGTATGTTCCGCTTCCAATGCAAAGCCAAGGTTCCCAAGGGTATAGATCTTCATTTCAATCATCACATGGAAGCCAATTTTCTAACTCTCATTTTCCCAATCAATCATCTTATTCTCAAGGAAATTGTAGGAATCCCGCTTTTGAGGAGAAAGTGTTGACCGCTTTGGGTACTCTAGAGGCAAACACTCAATTGCTTCATTCCCATTCTTAATCCATTGCTAAGCTAGAAACCCAAGTCAGGCAAATAACTAGTACCTTAAATGCCAGAGAGAAAAGGAAGACGCCTCTAAATGCCCCACCAAAGCAACAATTTGTTGTACAAACTAATGAAGGTCACACAATTGAACATGTCAACACAGTGACGACCTTAAGAAGTGAGAGAATTATTGACAACCAAGTTGGTGTCCAAAATGAAGAGAGTGAACTGGTGCAACCAAAAGTTGACACCCGTCCCGTTTCACATTTTATTCCTCTTTCATTGCATGTGCATGACCATCTTTGTGAGAAAGTGATGAAAAATGATTTGAAAATTTCTTGTGTTGAAAGTGATTCAAGGAAAGATTTTGAAAAAGTTTTTGAGCTAAAGGCTCTATTTTCGGATGCCTTGAAAGGATCCATTGCTATTGAAAAACAAAAGACCAAAGTGAATGAAATCATTGAAGTGTTTAGGCAAGTGAAGATCAATCTTCCACTTTTGGATGCAATTAAATAAATTCTGGCTTATGCCAAGTTCTTAAAAGATCTTTGCACCCAAAAGGGGAAGAACAAGAGCCAAGAGCCAAGCACCAAAGAAAGTGGTCTTAACCGAGCAAGTAAGCTCTATCTTGCAACACAACACTTTCCTAAAGTTTAAGGACCCCGGTTCACCTACTACTTCTTGCATCATTGGTGACCACGTCATTAATCGGGCTCTTTTAGATTTAGGAGCAAGTGTTAACCTTTTTCCATACTCGGTATATGTTAAATTGGGCTTAGGAGACTTGAAATTGACGTCGGTAGTTTTGCAACTTGCCGACCGATCCATCAAAAAGCCCCAGGGAATTACTGAGGATGTTTTGATTAAGATTGATAAGTTCTTCTTCCCCGTTGATTTTGTTGTCATTGATACGGAACCGGTTCCAAATTCCAAGAGCCAAATTCCCGTTATCCTTGGCTGTCCCTTCTTGGCAACTGCAAATGCTAACATCAATTGTAGGACGGAGATAATGAAAATATCATTTGGGCATATGAAAGTGAAGTTGAACATCTTTAATCCAACCCTGAATTCAATAGACAAGCATGAAGAAGTGTGTGTTGTGGAAAAGTGTATTGACAATGAATTTGATAAGGTTGAGTCTTTGCTTGATGTTGAACATTCCTATGGTTTGCTTACCAAAAAGAGCTCAAAGAAAAATGTGTGCAAAGCTAGTGTTGAAAGGGCATAGAAGCCCAAGAATTGCATGGACCAAGGACCGTCAATCTCCTTTGAGTCAAATCCAACGAGTTCTTTAAGGAATAATTTGTTGGGTGGGATTCAAGGTGCCATTCACCCCATCAAGGAGGGGATGCACAACAAGATTTTTGATTCGGGCTAAAAGAGCCCAACGTCTTGCTAGAGACGTTAAAGACTAGTGCTTGATAGGGTTTACAACCCTATTCCTCTCCCATTTCTATTTTACCTTTCATTTCTTGCGTCGTCTAGATATGTTTTGGGTTCATACACATTACTAGGGACTTTGGTTGAGAATACATGCACTGTTATTTTCAAATTAAGCATTTTGTACCTGTTCGATTGATCTCAAAAGAGGTTTGATCGATCGAACCTCATCTCTGCGTCCAATCATCTCTCTGTCCTATCGAGCGTAATTTTCTTGCATATTTCAGCTCTCTGTGTATCGTACGAACTTCATTTTTGATCGATCTGAGTGTTCTAAGATCGATCGAGATTTTCCTCAGATCGATCTTCATTCTATACTTAGAAAAATTTTTGAACCCATAAAAAATCACCTCTCTTTGCATCGATCGAACTTGTCTGCAGGTTTTCACCTGTTGGATCGATCGAACTTTGATCGATCTATGTTCGATCAATCTGAATGTTTCCTGTTAACTTCGACTTCTTTTTTAATTTTGTTTTTAATTTAATTTAATATTTATATATATATATATATAAACCAACCAAAAATCCAGAAACATTTTGTTTTAATTTCCAAAAACTTCAAAAATATTTTTAATTTTGAAATTTGTTTTATTTTCAAAAATTCAAAAATTTTCAAAAATACTATGTTGTTTTGTGGATTTGATCGATCTGAGTTCCTTTATGATTGATCTGAGTTCGATCGATCTGATTTCTTAGTGATCGATCGAACATATCGGAGATAGTTTTTAAAAATAGAACCTAAGGGTCATTTGGATCGATTTCAAGATCAATCCAAGACCCCATCTCTCTTCCCCCATTGTTCATCATCTTCCCCTCCTCTGACGAGTCTCCGGTGACCTTCCAAGATTCCAAACTCTCTTTCTCGGCTCAGATTTACTCTCTCTCTCTCTCTCGGACCACTCATCTCGTTTGATTTTGGTAAGTTTTGACTTTCAATCTTAAGTTTAGATCTTGAGTTTCCATGTTGCCATGCTTAAATCTTCAGCCTTCAATGTTCCATTGTTTCTATTTTTGAGTTAATGAAGCATGTATATATATATGTGTATATTTTTGTTCTGATTTCAATCTCGGGGATCACGTGCCATTCATAAGTGACCAATATCGATTTGTTGAAGTGTTGAGGGACCCACAAGCTTGCTCGGGTGCCCCCCGTGTTGCCCACATCACAGATCTGTGACTTTTTGTATTTTTGTAGAGTTCGATCGATCACATTTTTCTCTGATCGATCAAAGAAAGATCGATCTCACCATGTCCAGATCGATCCAACTTGGATCGATCTCATCTTTTCCTTGATCGATCAAATTTCATCACTTTGCGTTTTCATATCTCTGCACCTTCTATATTGTTCATGCTAGTTTGCTTATGCCCAATGCCTGTGTTTTTCACATTGGATGCATTTCGTACTTATATTGTTTAGCATGCTTCACTTATTTGAACATTCACTGTCTATGCCTGGCTGCAATATCACTTGCATAGAATCATGTGATTTGTTTTGAGTTGTCTATCTTACCTGACAAATATGTTTCTACTTTTGTGCTTTAAATTCTATATTTCATATGTTATTCTTATTATTGACTCAGTTACAAGTGTTTATTTTTTTTGCAGGCCATGGCTCGAGTAAAGACTGTTACCAACCTACAGTATCAGCGCCAAGTGCGACAGTGGGTAGATGAGCTAGAGGAGCATGAGGAGCCAGCTCCAGCTCAGTCTGAGCGTACTTCTTCTTCTGCTTCTGCATTTTCTTCTTCATCGGCCAATGAGGCTGATCATGTACCACCTCCTTCACCACCACCGGCACTGCCCGGCCAGGTCCGAAATAGACCTAGCAGGAGATATTCACGCCTTCAGGTGGCATATGAGTCTGTCTTCGACATTACTTTCTTTTTCCGGTCAATTCTGACCAGGGCAGCTTTTGATGATATTGACCGCCGCAGCATTTCAGCCAATTTTGCTCCAATCACTTACCTGGTTTACCCGAGGCTCATTCGGTTGTTCTACCAGAACCTCCGGCCGGCCCTGAGTAACCTATTAGAGCTGCAGACTACTATTAATGGCCATCTCATCCGTATTACAGTTGATTCATTGGCCACATCCTCTCGATGCCCATAGGTCTGCCCTCCCGGCCTTCATTATCCTATTCTCAAGAGGCCATCTGACGCAGATATGGTCGTTGCTCTGACTGGCCATTTTAGTGATGGTGAGACGTTTGCCACCCGGACTTATTTGCCTGATGATTTATGGTTCTTTGATTCGGTTCTATACCAAAACGTATTTATGGCACGCTATAAGATCTAGAGGCACTCAGACTTTCTTGCAGCTCTTTATGCCTTCTACACTGGCCATTGGTTTTCTATTCTTGCACTCTATTACGGTGTTATGATGAGGCTGTATGTGAGTTACATCAGCAAGGCCAAGCCTGGGCGAGCCACTTTCCTCCCCTTCGGACATCTTATTACCCAGATCCTCCGAGACCAGCATTATCCTTTTCATGCAGTGGAGCATACTGAGTCAGGGGCTTGCCACTATGGCAAGAAAGATTGGAATAAGAGCTATAATACTCTTATAAAGAGTTTAAACCAGGAGGCCATCTTAGCAGCAGAGGAGGCTGTAGAGGTAGAGCTAGCAGAGATGGAGGAGCAGGTAGCAGCAGCAGCGGCAGATGATCCAGTAGACCCACTGGTGGTTGCGGACGCGCATATAGATATAGTTTTGGAGTGAGAGCCTCTAGCAGAGTCACCACATCACTATTCGGCAGGGTCACTATTACACTCTCAGGAACTTAGTCAGGATGTACCTCAGTTTCATGATCCAGTCATCCCTGACGCTTCAGTTCAAACGCGTAACCTAGGAGAGCGTATCTAGACCTTGGAGGATGCGGTTGCCTCTTTCTGAGCAGATGTGACTACTCTCCGCTCTGACATACGGATTGTGCTACAGGGTATTTCCAGAGATATCTGAGGATCACGCCCTGCTCGCCCGACCTCCTCTGCTTGATCTATATCTCTATCTCTTTCATAATTTTATATATATCTATGATATTTGACTGTTGTTTTGGCATTGATACTGTTATTTTTGCGACCAGTCTGTTGGCCTAGGCACTGTGTTGTACCTTATACTGTTTTTATTTTTTATATCGTATGCATAATATTTTTGGATGTCAGGTTATTATATTGATATATTTATCTGTGATTGACTCCATTATCAAGTACCTTCCAGTGATTTCAGTGAGAGAGTGCTGCCTAAAATTTTTCAGGACCATCCTTATTCTTCTCTCCTTAGTTCATTTATTATCCCATTTACACTTGCATGTCCACTGTGCACTGTTATTATCCCTTTTGTTATCTGATCAGCTTTAATCCCAGTGTCATCTTTTCAGGACCACAGTATATCCCAAGTTTGGAGGGGTTGTACCACCCACTCCGGATACTTATGTCCCGGCCATTCTTTGCCTTAGTTGCACTAGTATACTCTTTTCTTTGTTCTCTTTGCACATTGAGGACACTGTACCGTTTAAGTTTGGGGGTAATGGGTGTTATTTGCAATGTTTGCTTTCAATTCAAAATTTTAAACATGACTTGTGTAGTTGAGGGATTTTATATGATTAGTCCATGATTAGCTGTTATTTTGATCTTTTGAGGACTATATTACTTAAAATTTAAAAATTGCTTGACTTGAGAGTCCAATACTCCTTGTATGCCTTGTGGATGCTATTTAGGAGTAATTTTTTTGAAAGATTGATATCTTGCTTGCACTTGTGGTTCACATTATCCTGATTTTGTGATTGTTTTGAGATTCACTCTAGGATTCTACACTAGCACAGGCGCACACTAGCATTCATTTATGGGGTACATGCTTTGTTGATTATTGAATTGGTTATATCCTAATTAGGCTAGTAGTGCATTGAAAGCTTTCATTCTTTATAAAGGTGGATACAATCCCTTTTCATTGAGTAGTCGGGATTCTAGCCTCATCAAGCACTGAATTTCTCGCGCCGAAAGGTGGAGGGCCTAAAATCTAGGTTAATAATTGAATGCTATAAAATAATAATAATAATAATAATAATAATAATAATAATAATAATAATAACGTTGTAAAAGTAATAAAAAAGTGAGGACTTCTCCCAAAACTTGAGAAGTGAGAAATGATTAGATGGAGGTTGTTTTGATTTGTAGCCTAGTTGATTTGAGCTTGTAAGTCCTTAGGGGTGTTTAAACACCTAATGCCTAAAGTTGTCTGGTTTGGGAGTCATTGACCTAACACTCGACTTCATGGATTGCTAGAAAGCTTAATAGATCAACACATTGCACTATGCTTCCATCTTTGATCCTAAGGATTAGAAAAAAAAAAAAAAAATCAAGTAAAAGAATAAGCGCACTTAGATCAATAAAACTTTAATAAAAGGTCCACTCTTTATCTTGCTGATTGGTACTAGATTTGTGTGCTAGGTTGAGGGTCAGGATGTGATCATTTCTTTAGTTGGCTTAGATAGCAACATACTTGATACCGGTCCACTCAAAAAGGATTCTAGAGTTATTTTGATTTGCATGATCATTTTCTTGATGTATGGAGAACCATATTGTTTGCTTGATGTTCAGATTTTGGGAGATTGCTTGGAAAGGGTTGAAAAATTGTATACTTGAGGTAGTTTTCTCCCAATGTTTGTTTACAATATTGGTGCCTCTTTTGTGAGAATGAGCTTAATGTTTGTGGGTATCAATTCTGGAAACCCTCACGAGACTTCACTCATCCACTAGGGGTAACCTAGGGGTTTAAAAGGCTTGTTGCATACGCTAAATGCAATCGTGTTCCCTACAAAAGTGGCGTTATCCATTTACTGCTTTCTAGATTCATAGTTGTATAATTATTCATTTCATTCATTTACTTTGTAGTTCATTGCTAGGGACTAGCAATATTTAAGTTTGGGGGTGTGATGAGCGCTGAAAAGTGCGCATTTAAACCCCTTAAGCTTAGGTATTCTAGGACTTTTATCTATCTTACTTTCCCGTTTTAGACTAGTTTCGTATTATTATCCTTTTTAGGTGCTTATCCCCAAAATAAGCTAATTCAACCAAATAAGAGCTTAAAAGAAGCTAACTCAAGCTGGATGGAAAAAAGGAGCAAAGTGGAAGCAGAATGAAGCAAAGTGTGCAAATCAATATGTTCGATCAATCTCAAGAATACTCCGATCAATCGAAAGTTCATCGATCTAGACTCTCCAAAATGGATCCAAGCTCTTTTGTCCTTATCCAAAGATCCCACAAAGTTCGATCGATCCAACAATTCTCCGATCGATCGAAAAGATTTCATCTTATCCTTTTGTACCACCCTACTTACCACTTTTGTCTCTTTCCCCAAAATATCTCAGATCTGTCCTTATTGTCCCCGAAAGTGGTGTTATCCATTTATTGCTTTCTAGTTCATAGTTGTATAGTCGTTCATTTCATTCCTTTACTTTGTAGTTCATTGCTAAGGATTAGCAATATTTAAGTTTGGGGGTGTGATGAGCGCTGAAAAGTGCGCATTTAAATCTCTTAAGCTCGAGTATTCTAAGACCTTTATCTATCTTATTTTCCCATTTTAGATTAATTTCATGTTATTGCCCTTTTCAGGTGCTTATCCCCAAAATAAGTCAATTCAGCCAAATTAGAGTATAAAAGAAGTAATCTTAAGCTGAATGGAAGAATGGAGCAAAGTGGTGGAAAACAGCAAGCTTCGATCAATCAGACATATTTTCGATCAATCTCATATTGATCGATCCAGCCTCACCAAGATGGATCAAACCCATTTGTCCTTATCCTCAAGAATTTGCATCTTCGATCGATCCAACTTTTTTCAGATCGATTGAACTTCCTTGATCTTATCCCCACCTACCACTTTTGTCTTTTTCCCAAAATATCCCAAAAATATCTCAGATTTGTCTTATTCCAAAAAGGCGCCGTCAAGGATTAATCGATCTGGCCTAACTTCGATGGATCTTGCCAGAGTTAGATCGATCTCATCTAAATTCGATTGATTGAACCTCCTCAAGTCTGAAATAAAATAGAGTCTAGCTCATTAAAAGATGGCTCGTGGTGCAATAATTGAGGGGACCCTAGTGCACAAGACCTGACCATTGGGTGTGACACTTGAGCTACCTATATAAGGATTTTGAGCCATTATATCATCATATCTCAATATATCTCATCATAACTCACATATCTCAATATATCTCATCATAACTCACATATCTCATATCATATATTATCTTGTAGAGGAGGCTAGAGATTAGGGAGACATACACTATTTGAGAGTTCTTTTATTTTTCTAGGGTTTCCATCAAGAAGAAGATCATTCCTACCATGGAGATGGCCCTTGAGGGTTGGATAATTACATCAATGAGTGGCTGAACATCTTCTTAGGACTAGAGTTAGCCCTAAGCATGCCTTCTAGACCTTGATGTTTTGTTTTTTGAGGGGATTTGTGTTGTAATCTTGTCTTTACATTTGATTTATATATATGAATCTTGTTTTTACAATGATTTGTGTTGATTAATACTTCCAATTGATCATTTCATTCTATTCATATGTCTGTGTATGCTAGAATAGATGTTCATGTGTTTATCTCTTAGTTTTGTGATATTGATGTATGTCTATGTGTATTGATGCTATGAATCTAGAGATTATCAAGGTATAGTGCTTAAATAGAATGCTTTTGTGATTTGTTTGATGGTTCATACTCATTTCTTGATGGATTGTGCCTCTACCTTAGTTTAAGTAGTTTAATTTGCATGCCCTTAGCCTAGATGTAGTGTAGTTGCTTTATTTTCTTATATATGAGGATAACCCATGCTTATTGTTTGATGTTCTATATTTATGAATGCAAGTAGTATAATTCTCTAACTTGTTAGTGTGTTGATTGTGAGCTTAAAGGAAGGAATAATGGCTTAGTTTGATATGTTGTGCTATTCACTAGGTTGTCTAGACATTATATGCTTAATTAGCCATCTATGCTTGTTGATTCAATCAATCACACCTCTTTATATTGCAACACATGTTTTCCCTCATTCATTACGCATTGAGTGTCTATAATGGTGATGTTTAGTGGTAACCTCTAGATCCCAAGACCTCTCTCTCTTGTTCTCTACCCTTTATTTACTTTAGTTGTTTAGTATTGAATTTATTTATATTGTAGTTTAATTAACCAATCAAACAATTTTTTGATCACTCGACCGACTATTTCGACCTTGTTTCCATATTAACATTGCCTCCAATCCCTTGGGACGATCCCTACTCACCCTAGCTATATTAGCAGTTAGAGGTAGTAGTGACACTTTATAAATTTAAACTTGGCCACACTTTTATATGCAATTTGGTGTGTTATGACCTTTGAACCACACCATTATGCAGATCGTCGTACTCATACATTGGAGTTTTAGGTTGGAGATCAGGTTTTACTCAAAGTGTTTCCTATGAAGGGAGTAATGCGTTTTGGAAAGAAAGGGAAGTTGTCACAGCGATTTGTCAGTCCTTTTATGATTACGGATTGAGTTGGAGCTATAGCTTATCACTTAGCACTTCCGGACCATTTACATCATGTCCACAATGTGTTTCATGTTTCCATGTTACAAAAATTTTTGCGAGATGAGGATTGTTATCAGCATATTGATGTTGGTGACATTGAGTTACAGCCGGATGTAACATATGTGGAGCCACCGTGTCATTTTATAGACCGTAAGGATCAAATTCTTCGCAACAAGGTTATACCTTTGGTACGTGTCCAGTGGAGCCATCATAATGAGGCTAAGTTTACTTAGGAACGAGAGGATGTCATTTGCTCACAGTTTCCAGAAATTATGGAAGAAGGTAAGGGCGAATTCCGAGGATGGAATTCCTTTTGTTAGAGGGGAAGAATGTAATACCCCTAATTTTAAAAGGATAGTCTCAGTATTTAATTTATTGTTTTATTGAATTTTTAATTGATTAAATGATTTATTTGATTACGTGACTATTTGTTTGTGTTTTTAATTAAATTATTTGTTTAAATTAATTTATGTGCTTAAATATTTTTTTAATTAATTATTGATATGAATTGATTTGTTTAAATGCTAAGTGATGATTTGTAGTTATTTGTTTATGTAATGACCTGGTCATTTTCATTTCTTCCTTTTTCCCATTTTTATGGATTTTTTTTTCCGTTGATATTTTCTTTCGCGTAACCTCACTTTTTGTGTTCGGAGTAGATTTTTGAGCTCACGTGCTTTCAATCCATTTGGTTTCCTCGAACGCTTAGCTTTACTTTTGGAGAAAAACTCGCTGGTTGTTTCTTTTTCCCGCAGGGGCGTGGATGAAAGGATTCTTCAGAAACATTTCCATTTCTTAGGGTGTTTTTTATAAATGTCTTTTGAAGATATTTTGATTTAGGGGTTTTTAAGAAAGTATCTTTTGAAAGATATTTTAATTTGGGTCACTTGTGCAATTATCTTTTTGCGTAGGGGCCTTTGTGTAATTAATGAAAGTTAATTGCAAGGTGTCTCTTTTGGGCTTGGATCCTTGTACTGGATTCATTTTCACATTTCATCGAGTCATGTACTCTTAGAATTATCTTCCAGTCATTTTCCCCAATTTTAGGGTTTTTGAACCCGATTGCCGCCGAAATTGATCAGGGCATATCTTTCTGTACGGCACTCGATTTTTGACATTGTTTCTTCTGTTATTCATTTTTTGTCATGACGGTACTTTTTGGTCACGGACTTTTTCCGTTTGAGCTTGTCTGGATAGGTTTACTTTTCGGGGCTGAGCGGGACTCGTTCAGGGCACTTTTTGGGATTTCTATAAATAGGGGTAGGAGAGAGAAATATCAGATTTCTCACCCCCTTCCCATGGCTGCCGCCCTTCTCCCCTCTTCTTCCTTTTTCTATTTTTCATCCATTTGATCTCTTTTCTCTTGGATTCTCCCTCGGCCGATGAAGGCTTTAAGTTTGGCCTCGGTAAGGCTTTCGATTCCAACTGATTGGAATCTCGTTTTGGCCATTTTTTGAGTTCAGGATTTGGCTCAGGTTTGGATTTTTGTGTTGCCGTAAAAGGGTTTGTCGTTCCCCTCGTTGTCCTCGTCGTAACCCCGAAGTGGCTTCGTATTCGGAAAGGTTCTGTTTTGGTGGCTTTTGAGATTTCATCTTAAATTGAGGTAAGGGGTTGTTATATGTTTATATCCTAAGTGTTTTAGTGTTTTGGGGGCTTAATATATATTGTTTACATGCTTGCTAAATCATAGTCTTGTATACAGATAGGAAACCTTTGAATTGATTAGGGTTTAATGATTTAAAAACATGTTTGATATATATATTGTATAGCTTGTTTCATGATTTAAAGCATGCCTAGCTTATATATATATATATATATATATATATATATATATATATATATATATATATTGTGTGGAGATATCATGATAAGTAATGACATGTGGAATTGTAGCTTATTGAAGGCCTTGGAAGCATGTATATGTTGTCGTAAGTAAATTATCTCATTTACTAAGTTGCTCGATTCTAGAGATATTTCATGTTGAGATGACATACTCTTGTAGAATAATACTTTTAATTACCTTGTGAGCATGTTACTAACTTGTTGTAAAATTAGTACTTGTGACTTCCTATGATGATAATTTGGCTTAGCATGGTATATGATATCATTGTCTAGTATAGCTTGTTTAAATATATCTTGTATAGGTATATTGTTTATTTAGAATATCACAATTGTTTACTTTGAAAGTTTGTTACTAAATTGTAGCATATTTAGTACTTGTGGCTTAGGACGGTAACTTGATTTGGTTGTTGTATGATATTTTTGTTTTATGTACAAATCACATATTGAAGTAGTGACATTTCGTATGCCATTTAAACTTGGAACTTTAGGATATGGTTTGTGTGGCTTCAACCTTACATGTATATGGAACGTGATTTCTTGCATTATTTATTTGTGTATAAGTTTTGACCTTGTTGATTTTGGAAAGCTAGTAAGGACATAAGATGTGCTACGGCTAGGGCTCAGCTCTAGTACGGGAGATAGAGAACTCCCTACAACATATAGTGCGCACTAGGTAGTACCTTGTGGGTCGTAATTACTCGGAACAACTTGCTTGGTCTAGTGACCACATGTCCTAGTTTCTCCACAATTTGATTTCACATTCAATTCCAAGTTGTTAATCATGGATTACTTGTAGCTTGTGATTTGGTGCTTGTTTTGTGTATTTAAATCTCATTTAGTACACTTGAACTTGTAAACTTGCTTGTGTATTTAAATCTCAATTAGTATACTTGAAATTGTATACTTGCTTTGTGTATTTAGATCTCATTTAGTGTAATACCCTTAATTTTAAAAGGATAGTCTAGGTATTATTTTAAATGTTTTAATTGCATTTTTATTTATTTACTTGATTATTTGGTAATTTGATTACGTGTTTAATTGAATTGGTCAATTAAATATTTTATTTGCTTAAATGTTTTATTTGACTTAACTGATTAATTGAAAGTATGTGCTTGAATATTATTTGAATTAGTTGATTTAATTGATGTGTTTGTTTATTTGTAATTAATTGTAGATTAAATAATTAAATATTTATTTTATTTTATGGATATGGTTAGTAGTAATGGACTAACCAATTGGGTCACATGGACTACTTGGATAGGAGGTTTAATGGGTAAGGATAATTACCCATGAATAATTATATATATATATATATATATATATATATTTATATTTGTATAATAAGGATATACATAGATTATATACGAAATATATTTTTAGTTACCCATGGATAGTTTCATATATATAGATAAAAGGAAAGTAATTAATTAATTAATATTATTGTAACTTAGTATTAATAATCTGATGTATATATTTTTATATTTGTATAATAAGGATATACATAGATTATATACGTAACATATTTTAGGTACCTTTTTCATATTTTAATTTTATTATTTTCTTTATTAAGTTGACTTGGATTGGGAAAATGATTAGGGTTATTTTATTTAGCTTATAAATATATAACTATAGGTCTGCAGAAGCGGGCTAAAATATATACGTGATATATTTTGGAAGAAAAAGGCAGAGAGTTTAGAGAAAGAAAGAAGGAAAAAAAAAAAAAACTTCTTCCTCTTTCATTTTTTTTTTTTTTTTTTTTTTTCAAATTGTTAAAGGTAAGTTCTTTTTTTCTCTTCTTCTTTGTTTCATAGCCTATGTAAGCTAGATTAATTCTAGATGGATTTAAGTAAATTTATTGAATCAATTTGCATATTAAATATAAAATTACAGTGTATCTGTATATGTAATGGGCTTGTATATATGCTTTGTGTTTTGGACAAATTAATGCACGATTTATGTTCTACAATGTTTAAATTATGTGTATGAACTGTTTTGGAATTGTTGGGACGTTCTGGGAGGTTAAATTGGAACCTTGAAGTTCCAACAATGGAGGTTCAAGGGTGGAAGCTCGCCAAAGAAGACGATGAACAACACAGGGTTCGGCCGACCGACATAAGGGTTCGGTCGACAGAAGAAGGGCCATCGGCCGACCGATAGGAGGATTTGATCGACCGACTAGAAGAGGGCTGTTGGTAGATCGGTAGGGGATTTTGGTCGACCGACATGGCCTGGAACGGGGTTTCTTGGAGTTTTGTATACTATGTGTGTATATAAATTGTTTAATTGGTTTTAATGATTTTAAATTGTTAAATTAGATTTATGGAGGAATTAAAAAGCATGATTTAAAGTTGATATGTTAGATATGGAATTTAATTGAATTAGAAGGGTAATTAATTAAATATGGTTGGATTAAATTATTTTAATCAAGTGTGTGGATTTAAATGTATTTAATCAGATTAAAGAGTTATACAATTTCAATTGAGATGCATGTTAATTTCTTATAATATAAATTAAATGCATGCTATTTAAAATTGCTGTGTTTGCTTAATTAAATGCAAAAGATATATATTATGATTTATATCATGTTTAATTGGATGATTAGATGTAGTTACATTATTGGAATCATCTTTGGATTGGAAATCTTTAATTGGCTATATGATAGATTAAATGCACTATTATGGGATGGAGGCATAATAGGAATTGATTAATGGAATAGTTAAGTCTAACCTATTTATATTTATAAGGGAATGGATTAACCATAAAGTTAAGTCCTACTTATTTGTGTCAGGTTTGGATGACATATTATTAAAATAATACTTGGATAGTTTTATTTTTATTTGGATATGATGGACATTATATATTTATAGTAAATGTTATGGTATGAGGTTGAGTCTCAGAATCAGTGGTTAGGGTGCGTATATTGCCAGGGATGTGTAGCTAGATATAGTGTAATTGTGGACCCTAGTAGGTCTAGGTACTCATGCCCACTATATGTGCGTTTTGCATGTTGCCTACTATTCATGTGACGGCCCAAGTTTTGTAAACCCAGTGCGTCAGTGATGACCAAAAGATGACTCGATAACGGATCCGAAATATGGAAGCGAAAGGTGAAATAACGGTCGCTAGAGATACAATGCGTCTCTAAGACATCAATGTGACTCTCAATGAGGTCACAGAACCCAAAGGAAAACAAATGCGGAAGTGTCGTTTCAAAAACGGACAAAAAGGAACCTAGGGGCAAAGTGGTTATTTTGCAAAAAAAATGGATTCAAGTGCTATCGAGCACACCACTTGGAAGACAACAAAAAACTAATCAAGATGGACTCAAGAATCGCATGATTCGGAGTCCGGACGAAGGAGAAACGACAAAACAAAGAAAAAGGAGCAATAAAGCTAAAAGGGTAAACTGGTAATTATCCAGAAATATTCGAGTGTAACTAAGTACACCGTTGGATAGACAATGAAAAATTAATCAATTTAAAAAAAAAATTCACTTGATTTGGAGTCCGGATGAGGGAGAAAGGTCAAAAACAAAATCGACGTCGCGGCGGCCCGACGAAGGCTATGACAGCTACAGTACCATCAACCCACTACTGCTGCAACTGAGAGTAAAAACGGGTATCTAAACGGACTTTTTTGGAAAAACTCAAAGAAGAAACCCCCCCTAAAAGCAAGTTTTCTACCCGACTCGTGAATGGAAACCAAAAAAATGCATTGTAAAATGCCCAAATTACCCTCAAGAAAATCAGGTCTAGAAGTTGAAATTTGTTTCAAGCTACTGCCCAAAGAAAGGAAATGGGGCTTCGGAAGGTTTTTAAATTGCCTAAATTGAAAATGCAATCTTAAAATACACCCACAAGACCCCGGAAGTTTCAGATCGGTCGTCACACTTTTCAAAAAAAAGTCGATGAATAGTACCAAGTACATTTGCACTAAAGTCGGCAAAAACCTGGCAGCAATGATTTTTCGGAAAAAAATAGATTTTTGAGGGCCAAGATAGAATTTTCTGAAAAAACACAAAGAAGAAACCCCCCTCAAAATTGAGTTTTCTACGTGACTTGAAAGGAAAAATGAAAAAAATGCATTGTGAAATACCCGAAATGCCCCTGGAACAGAATAGGGTAAAACTCCCTAAAAATGCTACTTAGAGTTTTTGTTTCATTAAGGATGGTGTTATTTGCCAAAGTGAGTATGCAAGTGCATGCAATATAATAAAATAGATGTACCAACATGGCCTAAAGCCTCTTTACATTCCATTAACAAGTTTTAGCATACAAAGTCTCCATTTCTCGTAAATAAGCTACAATGGCAATACTTGAGTTTTAGAGGAAACATACTTGTAACCTTTCAAGTTAATGGCCCTTGGCCTCATGTCATACATGTAAAATGCATTAAAAGGAGTGTATTTATATACACTTTACATACATAAAATCAAAGAATACAAGTTTGATACATAAAGCTACCAAACAATCCAAGGCAATGAAATCTTCAAGTCTTGAGTCCTGTACCTGAAATATGCCCCAGTATCGTAGGGGTGAGTAACATAAAGCTACTCGTAGGAGATGAGCATGCATCAACCTAGTATTTTACAATTTTATCACCTTAAGGTGAAACATATCAAAGGAGTTCATGCCACCTAACGTCTATGTCAAAATGAGACTCAAGAAGCATCCTAAGCTACCTTAAAACATTTCTAAAATATGATGCCCACTTAACATTATTTTTAAACCTAAAGTGTCGTGCATTATTTTATGCACACGCTCGGTCGAATCATAGTTTTAGCGCCGTTGCTGGGGATCTAACTGTTTTAAAGAATTGAATTAGACATTAGTTCTTTATTGATTGTTTACTTTAAAGCCATTTTAATTTTATTTTCTCATCTGATATTTGTCAATTAGGTACTTAAAGTAAAGTGAAGCAAACGCTGGACTTTGAAACAATTGAAAATTTTTTGACGTTGCTTAAGGACCATTTGTAAGTTTCTCTTTGATTTTTGTACTTTAATTATTTACCATCTTGCATGCTTTGGACAGCCCAATTAGGGCTTAATTTGAATTGTTTGATTTTTAAGTCCAAACATACCTTCTTGTAGAAGGCATCGGCTCGTGTGGAGGCATTTATTTGTTTTAAGTGCATTAATATTATTGAGGAGTTTGGGAACATCGTATGTGGAGGTTGAAAAATTGAAGTGTTTGTGTGTTGACTTATTCTAGTGCATGCATGGTTGTAGATCACTTAATCGTCCTCTTGCTCCTGTAAATCAAAATCTCGAAGTTTCTCTTCGACGTTTAAGAGGTAGTACTAGGGATAGTCATCCTAAAAATTTTGATCTTTCATCACCTTTAATGGAAGACCCAATAGATCTAATTGTAGATCACATTAAAGATCTTGGTTATGTGGATCATAAAGGTGTGCATCACCCACAATAAGTTCATATTGTGGATCCTCAAGGTGTGCATCCACCCTTAGGAATGCCACGACCAGTTAATCATGTGGTGCAACAACCTAATCTAGGGATGCCAAGGCCAAATGTTGTTCCCCCAATTGGTGAGCAACAACAACAATATATTCAAATGGCATACCCTTAACAAGTCAAATGACATACCATCATTAAGGTCAAATGCCATATCCTCCTCTCAATCCTCCACTGGTTTTTAGGGATCGTTATACTCCAAATTAATATAATGCACCCACTTACATTCAATTGCCAAATTTTCGTGCTCATCATTATGAGATTAAGGCTTCCACCATTAAGATATGCCCCCCTTTTCTATAGGTTGAGCAATGAAAAGCCTTATAAACATTTAGATGAGTTCTTGGAAGTTTGTTCCACCTTGAAAATCATGGATGTTCCGGAAGAAGTCCTAAAAATAAAGCTTTTCCCTTTCACTCTTCGGGATAAAGCTAAATATTGGTTCAACAACTTGCGGTCAAATACAATCACCTTTTGGGCACAATTGCAACAAGAGTTCCTAAAAAAGTACCATCCCACAAGTCGAACAGATTCAATGAGAACTTCCGTTCGTGAATTTGCACAAAAAAAAAGAGAACCTCTTCATAAAGCATGGGAACGTTTGAATGACTTGCTACGGAAGTGTCCACATCATGACATTTTTCAGTGGCAATTAGTTTAATGTTTCGTTTCAAGTTTTTCCGATGCTAGTAAGGGCATTGTTGATGCTTCCTGTGGCAGAAGCTAAATAGAAAGAAATAAAGATGAAATTTGGCATCTCTTTAAAAAAATGAGTGAAAACTCAATGCATAGGTCTTCATCTTTTAGGGGGGTCGCCTAGCAAATATGGGAGGAAAGAAAGCTCTATGTCAAATAGACACTTGCATGGAAATTGCCGCCGAGGTCAAAAATCTTACTCAAAGCTTTGATACATTCCTTTTAAATCAAGGACCGGCAATTCAATCTTATCCTCATCATTCCAGTGAAATGTGCATGAATTGTTCTAGTTACACTCACCATACTTTAAATTGCCCTCTTGAACAAATCATACCAAGTGAGTCTCAAGAACAAGCAAATACAGCTTTTATTCATCAAGGGAACAACCTTTATTCCAATACTTACAATCCAAGGTGGAAAAATCATCCAAACTTTACATGGAGAAATCAAGGAGATAGTGCGAACCCTCCTTATACTTAAGGTTACTAAGCAAAGTATGTTCCCCCACATTTCCAAAATCAAAATTAGAATTCTTAAGGTTACCGTCCTTCATTCTATCCGTAGAATGTGAATCAATACTCACATCCTTAAGCATCAAATTCTCAATCCTATTCTCATCCACAAGCATCAAATTCTTAATCTTACTCTAATCTAAATCAAGCGCCTCCCAAGAGTCCCACTTATGAGGACAAGGTCTTGGAAGCCTTAGGTGATCTCCGAAAGGATAATCAATTGTTTCATTCTCACTCTCAATCAATTGCGAAGCTTGAAGCTCAAATTGGGCAAATAACTAATTCTTTAAATGTGAGAGAGAAGGTAAGTTGCCTAGTTAAACTGAGACTAATCCTAAAGGGCAATTTATGGCGCAAACAAGTATTTCATCTAGATTTTCTGGAAATGAGCAAGTTCAAACAATTACTACCTTGACGAGTGGTAGGAAAGTAGACAATAAGGTAGATGTACCTAAGGAGGATAGTGAATTGACATAACCAAGTGGTTGCAGCTGTCTCATTCCAAATCTTATTCCTACTTCCTTGGATGCTAGTGGTTCTAAAAAGGACATTCCGTCATCTTCATCATCATCTCCCCAATTAGAGAAGCCTTGTGAGCCAAAAGCTCCATTTCCTCAGGCATTGAGAGAAACTTTATCATTTGGGAGGCAAGAAGGAAAAATTCATGACATGATGGAAGTGTTTAAACAAGTGAAAATTAATCTTCCTCTTCTAGATGCAATTAGGCAAATTCCACCATATGCAAAGTTCTTGAAGGACTTGTGTACTCAAAAGAGGAAGAGTAAAGGAAAAGACCTTAAGAAAGTGCTTCTAACTGAACAAGTGAGTTCCATTCTTCTTCATAATAATTCTCCTAAGTTCAAAGATCTAGGTGCTCCGACCATTTCTTGTGTTATTAGAACTAAGAGGTTCGTAGAGCTCTCCTTGATTTAGGTGCAAGTATTAATCTCATTCCATACTCTGTTTACTTTCAATTAGGATTATGGGACTTGAAGCCAACATTGGTAGTCATCCAACTAGCCGATAGATCAATTAAAAAATCAAGGGGAATTATTTAGGACATCTTAATTAAGGTTGATAAATTTTATTTCTAGGTTGATTTTGTGGTACTTGATACTGAGCCAGTCCCTAATCTTACCAATCATATTCCAGTCATCCTAGGAAGACCATTTCTTGCCACTGCCAATGCCACCATTAATTGTAGATCCGGCATTATGGACATCTCTTTTGGCAACATGATGATTAAGCTTAATGTTTTCAATGCGAGTCAACATCCCACAGATGAAGACGAGTGTTTCCTAGCGAATATTTTGGATGAAACCATAGAGGAGACTCTTCCCTCTATTCTATCTATGGACCTCTTGAGGCGTGCCTTTGCGAAATGTTTGAAAGTTGTGATTTTGATCCATAAGTGAGGTGAATGCTTTGATGGACTCTGTGGCCACTTTGGAGTTCCCACCTTGGAAAAGCAAGAAAGAACCTCTTTCTTCACTCTCTAGTACTCCACCAGTTCACTCTCTCATCTCTCCTCCTACTCTTGAGCTTAAGCCTCTTCCATCCAATCACAAATACGCCTTCTTAGACCCAAAAGAGACTCTTCCGGTCATCATTACTTCAAATCTTAAAAATGACCAAGAGAATGATCTTTTGGAAGTGCTTAAAGCTAACAAGAAGCCATTGGATGGAGTGTGGCTGACCTAAAAGGCATTGACCCTTCTATTTGTATGCATCGCATACATATAGAAGAGGATGAAAGGCCATTTAGGGATGCTCAAAGGAGATTGAACCCGAATATGAAAGAAGTTCTCAAGAAGGAGGTTGTGAAACATCTAGATGCAGGAATCATTTATCCTATCTCTGATTCCAAGTGGGTTAGTCCAACTCAAGTAGTTCCCAAAAAGTTGGGAATCATAGTTGTTAAAAATGCTAAGGGTGATCTAATATCGAAACGCACCGCCACTTCGTGGCGTGTTTGCATAGATTACCGAAAGTTGAATTTTGCCACTAAGAAAGACCATTTTCCATTGCCTTTCATTGACCAAATTTTGGAAAGATTGGCCTGGCAACAATATTATTGCTTCCTAGATGGTTACTCGGGGTACAATCAAGTGGCTTTAGATCCATTGGACCAAGAAAAGACCACCTTCACATGTCCCTTCGGTACATTTGCTTATCGACGGATGTCTTTTGGATTGTGCAATGCTCCTACCACTTTCCAAAGGTTTATGATGTTAATATTTCTGGACATAGTGGAAAAACATTTAGAAGTCTTCATGGATGACTTCTCAGTTTTTGGGTCCTCATTTGATTCGTGTCTCCAAAATCTCATAAAAGTTCTTCAAAGATGTCGTAACACTTATCTTGTGTTAAGTTGGGACAAAGCCATTTTATGGTTCAAGAAGGAATCGTGCTTGGACATGTCATTTCTAAAAGAGGAATAAAAGTAGATAGAGTGAAATTTGAGCTTATTTCTGAA
The DNA here is from genome assembly GCF_030987335.1 of Cornus florida. NCBI lineage: Eukaryota > Viridiplantae > Streptophyta > Magnoliopsida > Cornales > Cornaceae > Cornus > Cornus florida. The sequence continues at coordinate 40,320,539 of NW_026775575.1, forward strand.
TTGTCTCCACCTATTATTGTGAGAGAAATCCGCTCCTTTCTAGGACATGCTAGTTTTTATCGTCTGTTCATCAAAGACTTTAGCAAAATTGCTAGACCCTTGTGCTACCTTCTGGCTAAGGAGACTCTATTTGTCTTTGATGAAACATGCCTAAATGCTTTTCATCAACTTCACACTCTTCTATCATCCACTTCCATCATGCAACCTCCAAATTGGTCCTTACCATTTGAGATTAAGTGTAATGCTTTCGACTTCGCAATGGGTGTTGTTTTGGGACAAAGGGTAGGTAAGCTACAATGTGCTATATACTATGCCAGTAAGACTTTCTCTGGTGCCCAATTGAACTATTCTACCACCGAGAAAGAATTACTTACCGTAGTATATGCCCTTGATAAATTTTGGTCATATCTCTTAGGATCCAAGGTGATTGTGTTTTTCGATCATGCCGCTCTTAGGCATCTTTTAATGAAAAAGGAAACCAAACCTCGCATGATAAGATGGATCCTACTTGTTCAAGAATTTGACTTTGAAAGTAAGGACAAAAAGGGCTCCGACAATGTCGTTGCTGATCATCTGTCTAGATTAATGGTTGAATCTTCTCCAAACCTTGAAATTCATGAATTATTTCCGGATGAACAACTCTTTCAAATCTCAAATGGGACGTTGCCTTGGTTCGCCGACATTGTTAACTATCTTGTAACCAGCAAACTTCCCATTAATTGGTCAAAACAAGAAAATGACCGATTCTTTTCTAATATCCAAAAATACTATTGGGAAGTTCGTATTCTATTTCGTTATTACCTGGATCAAATCATAAGGAGATGTGTGCCGGAAAGTGAAGTTCCGAGCATCCTTGTGTTTTGTCACACACTTGCTTATGGTGGGCATTTTAGTGGAAAAAAGACCGCTTTGAAGGTTCTTCAAAGTGAGCTCTTTTGCCCACTATTCACCGAGATGCCTATAACTTTTGCAAGGTGTGTGTTTGGTGCCAAAAGTTGGGATCAATGTAAAAGAGAGACATGATGCCCTTAACTTCAGTCTTCGTAGTTGAAATCTTCGATGTATGGGGCATAGATTTTATGGGACCATTCCCAATGTCTTATGACTTTCAATACATTCTTATTACAGTTGATGTTGATGCGGAAATCCTCACGACTCGGAATGACGGCGTTTATCTACAAAACAAAGGGACGTCACCTCGAATGGCACCGGTGGGGTGCCGGCCGAGGACCCTCCGATGATCAAGTTAGTACTTGTAATCATTTCACATAATAATTATGTATATTTTGTTTAAGGGTTTTTTCTCGTACCTTCTTTAACGACTTGGTGCCCTATTTATGGCTGTCGATTGGAATCAGATTGATCCCGCGGGAGATCGGCTTGTGCGAGATCAGAGGAGATCGATTGTTGTAAGATTTGTCGGGATAAGATTTACTCCTTTGACTTCCTCAAATTGTGCCAAGGTTATCCTCACCCTGTTGAACCACGTCGTCATTCATTATCCTGGATAAGAAATGTCATCATTCTTATCCGAGGAAAATCTTTATCTCTGATAATGAAATATGTCGAAGAGGTCTGGCGGCTGGTCAAGGTAGGTTATTTTTCCCTACAGTTGCCCCCCATTCCCAAGCTTGCTCTTCTAGCTTTGGGAATGTTAATTTTTATTTATTTATTTATTTATTTTTTTTATCTTCTTGCCCTGGGAACAGTACCCACGGGTACTATTCCCGCGGGCACTGTTCATATGAACAATAACAAAGAATATTTTTTTTTTATTTTTATTTTCTTGCCCTGGGAATAGTACCCGCGGGTACTGTTTATATGAACAGTAACAAGAAAATTTTTTTTTCCTAGGTACTCTTCCCTTGGGTAATGATCCCCGGGGGTACTATTTTTGGTACCCTTGGGTATTATGCCCCTGGGCACTATTTTTGGTACCCTTGGGTACTCTGCCCCTGGGTAATATTTTTAGTACCCTTGGGTACTCTGCCCCTGGGAACTATTTTTAGTACCCCTGGGTAATCTTCCCTTGGTAAGGGAATAAATTGTACGAGTTTCACTCAGCTCGTCACTCTTTTAATAAGGGAATTAAATTCTACGAGCTTTACTCAGCCCGCCCCTTTAGAAAGGGAAGTAGGTTTTATGAGCTTCACTCAGCTCGTCCCTTTAGTAAGGGAATCATGTTTTATGAGCTTCACTCAGCTCGTCCATTTAGTAAGGGAATTAGGTTTTACGAGCTTCACTCAGCTCGTCCCTTTAGTTAGGGAATTAGGTTTTACGAGCTTCACCCAGCTCGTCCCTTTAGTAAGGGAATTAGGTTTTTTTGTTACTCCTTTGGTAAGGAGTTTGTAATATGTTCAAGCTTCACTTAGTATGCCCTATTGATAAAGGAAATAATAATACATGACACTTGTTATCATCCCTTATAATACAGGGATATTGATTATGGGATTCTTTCGGCCTGGGTCCTTATAATACAGGACACTCATTATCATTCCTTGTAATACGAGGATATTGCAACTTTAATAAAGGGTTATTTTTTACGAGCCTTACCCAGCTTGCCCCTTTAATAAGGGGATATTTTGCCCAAGCTTTATATGCTTGCCTTTTAATAAGGGAGTCAAAGTTTTTCACTCTCGTGGACTTATCCTTTATACTTGCCTTGCTTTGTGACTATGGTGGTAGTGACCCATCAAATATGAAGTTCATATGACTAAGCTTGGTTCTAAGTTGAAAAGACCATCATTAGTGCTTGATGGTTAAAAACCTTATGGGACCACCTTGGACATGTTGGACTCATTGATTGTAGAAACTTTACTAGACTTAGAGTCATTCTCGGTGTGTAAAGACTTTTTCAGAGGATCGGGCACTGGTCTTGGACGAATAGTTTCCCCGAGGGGTCGCTGAAGGAGAGAAGCTAGAAACTTGACTAGCTCGATGCACCAAGGTTGGTACGTCGATCTTCTAAACCTTGTCATCATATGTAGATCGATGATTGATATCGTGTGATCCACTATTCTGCCCCTGATGGTGGGATCTTGGGTGATGACCCATTCTATAGACGTTTATACAGCGGACAGGGTGCCTGATGCTGCAACAATTTACAGTTGTCTAAAAATATTAGATTGTGTTAGAAATGATTACTGAAAATTAACCTGACATGGATTATCAATCCAAAATTCTGCATAATCTAAAGTCAATAGACAATTCTTGCAAAGGAAGAGAGGTGACGACTGTTGTCTGGTAGGTGTAGGCTTTACTAGTAGGTAGAAACCCTCTTGTTGGTACTGATCTTCTTGATAGGCGAATACCAACTCAGTTATGTAGGCGCAGAAGGACCAGGCCTTAGTCTTCAACGATTAGGCCTTGGTAGTTGGCTGCTGCCATATATGAGATAGAGTTTGGTCTTAGACGACGAAACCTTAGGAGTGAGAGGACTAAACATCGCTAGATGGAAAACACCACATTGGACTGCCTGGGCCGATGTACCAAATTTTAATTATTATCAGCGTACACTGGGTGGCATCACGCAACCCACCATTTTTCCCCCAATATAATGGATTGGTAATCATGATGTAGAGACCCGTCCTTATATAAGAACATGGAAACCCGTTGTCAACTGATGACTTTGGGATGGTTTCCATGATCGGAAACTTTCGTCTCGCCGTCCGAGCCAAGTCACGTCAGGATTATCATTTCTTCAGAGAACTAATCGTTCCCACAGATGGCACCAGCTGTTGATACGGAAATCCTTACAACTCAAAACGACAGCGTTTACCTGCAAAACAAAGGGATGTCACCTTGAATGGCACCGGTGGGGTGCTGGCCGAGGACCCTCCGATGATCAAGTTAGTACTTGTAATCATATCACATAATAATTATGTATATTTTGTTTAGGGGTTTTTTCTCGTACCTTCTTTAACGGCTTGGTGCCTTATTTATGGCTGTCGATTGGAATCAGATTAATCCCGCGGGAGATCGGCTTGTGCGAGATCAGAGGAGATCGATTGTTGCTAGATTTGTTAGGATAAGATTTACTCCTTTGACTTCCTCAAATTGTGCCAAGGTTATCCTCACCTTGTTGAATCACGTCGTCATTCATTATCCTGGATAGGAAATGTCTTCATTCTTATCTAAGGAAAATCTTTATCTCTGATAATGAAATATATCGAAGAGGTCTGGCGGTTGGTCAAAGTAGGTTATTTTTCCCTATCAGTTGATTATGTGTTAAAGTGGGTTGAGGCTTGTGCTACCAAAATAAATGACCATTCCATGGTAATTGCATTCGTCAAATCAAACATTTTTACTCGTTTTGGTATGCCAAGGGCCATGATAAGTGATGGAGGAAAACATTTCTGCAATCAATTCTTGAAGCAACTCTTTTTGAAATACTCTATCACACATAAAGTGGCTACTCCCTACCATCCCCAAACAAGTGGTCAAGTCGAGGTATCTAATAGGGAAATCAAGCATATTCTTGAGAAAACTGTTAATCTAACCCGAAAAGATTAGTCAAGGAAACTGAATGATGCTTTGTGGGCTTATCGGATGGCGTACAAGACTCCAATAGGCATGTCTCCATATAGACTTGTTTATGGGAAGCCTTGTCATCTTCTAGTTGAGTTAGAACGCAAAGCACTTTGGGTAATAAAAAAGGCTCAATCTTGATCTTGATGGGGCTGGAAAGGACCGTTTGCTCCAAATCAATGAGTTAGAGGAATTGAGAAATGAGGCCTATGATAGTTCAAAATTTTACAAGGCAAGGACTAAAGCATTTCATGGTAAACATATTGTGAAAAATTCCTTTGAGCTTGGGCAAAAAGCATGGCTTTTCAACTCTAGATTAAAATTCTTTTCTGGAAAACTTCGAACCAAATGGGAAGGCCCTTATCTAATCATCTTCGTCTCACCTCATGGGTCGGTTGAACTTCAAAATTTAAAAGATGAAGGGACCTTCAAAGTTAATGGTCAAAGGCTTAAACCATTCATTGATGGACAAGCTCTTTAAAGAAATGTGGAATCCGCCCTCTTGGTGGATCCCATTTACTTTGTAGATTGAGAGCATTTCACGTCTTTCTAGCGGTATTAAACACTAGTTGTATCGAGTTCGTCATTCGTTCTAAAATAATAATAATAAAATATATAAAAAAAAAAAATTTAAGTATTAGCTGCCGGGCGACCATCGCCTGGGTGAGCATTTTTTGATAAGAAGTATCAAGTGCCGAGCCATCATTTGCCCGGCGATCGCCCAGAGGAAAAAAAAAATTTGCGTGTAAGTATCAGGTGCCGGGCGATCATTCGCCTGGCCTTGGGTGACCATTGCTTAGAAAAAAAATATAAATAAAAAATAAAAAAATAAAAATTTTGCGTGAAAGTATTAGGTGTATCATTCGCCCGGCCTTGGGCTACCATCACCCAAAAAAAAAAAATTGCGTGTAAGTATCAAGTGCTAGGCGATCATTCGCTTAGCCTTGGGCAACCATCGCCCGAAAAAAATAAATAAATAAATAAATAAATTTTCTTTGCATTCTTTATTTCATTGCATTTTGATTTATTGAATTTTTATTTGTTTGCATTTTATTGTCAATTGTGTACATACATGTTATGTCTTTTTTTTTTTTTTTTATTCAAAAAAAGAAAAAAGAAAAAGAAAAAAGACGGTTGTTCAAAGTAACATTCCGTCTTGCTAGAGACGTTAAACTTAGCACCCACAAGACACATTGTGTCTTTTATCCTTTGTATAGTGCATATTTACTTTCATTTTCATTTTTTATTTTTCTTTTATTTTGTATCTTTACATGCTTTCATAAAAAGAAAAATAAAAAAATGTTTTTTTTTTTTTTTTTTTTTTTTTTTTTTTTTTTTTTTTGTCATTGTGCCCTTTTGCATAGTTATGCATGTTTTCATTCTTACCAAGGGTTTCATCTCATATCTCTTTCAATTGTGTTCTATATTATTTTGGAATGTACGATTCTTATCTTATTTGATATTTGATGTGAGTTGCTAGTGTGGCTTTTCAGTAGGTTTTTGAATCCAAGTTTGGGGGTGACCTCTTTTATAATGGATCATTGCCGGGTTTCCTAGACTTTTGCTATCACAATATACTCTTCCCATCATTTTTCATTGTTCTCTTTGCACATTGAGGACAATGTGCAGTTTAAGTTTGAGGGTAAGGTAGTCTTGTATATTTTACTTTAAGTTGAGCTTTTCATGCATGATTGAGATTTGAGATATATTTGGCAATGATTTTGAACTTTTGAATCATAGTGCCTTTGAAAAGCAAGTTGTTAGAGTCTAATACTTCTTGTATGTTCTAGGATGCCTGATGAGTGCTGAAAAGTACGCATTTAAACCCCTTAAGCTAAGGTATTCTAGGACCTTTATCTATCTTACTTTCCTGTTTTAGACTAATTTCGTGTTATTGCCCTTTTCAGGTGCTTATCCCAAAAATAAGTCAATTCAGCCAAATAAAAGCATTAAAGAAGTTTACTCAAGCTGAATGGAAGAAAGGAGCAAAGTGGGAGCAAAATGAAGCAAAGTGTGGAAATTCAGTATGTTCGATCGATCTTAGCATTTCTTCGATCGATCGAAAGTTCATCGATCTAAACAATTTAAGATGGATCCAAGCCCTTGTCCTTATCCAAAAGAATCCAACAAGTTCGATCGATCCAACATTTCCCAGATCGATCGAAGTGATTCGATCTTATCCACACCTACCATCCACCTACCACTTTTGTCTTCTTCCCAAAAATATCTCAGAGATTTATCTTTATTCAAAAAGGCGCCGCCAAGGATGATCGATCTCTACAGCATTCGATGGATCTCAGCTATATTCGATCGATCTCAACACAGTTCGATCGATCGAACTTCCTCAAGTCTGAAAAAAAATAGATTCCAACTCATTAAAAGTTGGCTCATGGTGCAATCATTGGAGGGACCTTGGTGTACGAGCCCAGACCATTGGGTGACATTTTGACCTACCTATATAAGGATTGAGAGCCACTTTTAGAGCATATAGATAGTTGTTATTCATAATTTGTATATTTCATATCTTGGAGAGGAGGCTAGAGATTAGAGAGAGCTTTTACATATTTTGGGAGTTCTTCCATTCTTTTAGGGTTTCCATCAAGAAGGAGGTCATTCCTAACATGGAGATAGCCCTTGAGGGTTGGATGACTACTTCAATGAGTGGCTAGACATCTACTTGGGGATAGAGTAGCCCCTAAGTTTGCTTCCTAGACTTAGTTCTTTATATATTTTTGGGGATTTATTTGTAACAATGTTTTGATCTTGGATTTATATATATATATCTTATGGTTTCTACTTGATGTGTATGGATTAATGCTTTCAATTAATTATCTACTTCTAACCATATGTCTATGTGTGCTAGAATGGATGATTCATGTGCTTTTCTCTACATATAGTGGAATTTATGCATGTCTATATGTATGGATGAAGTTAATCTAGAGATGGTCAAAACATAAAACTTAATGGAACACTCTTGTAATTTATTTGATGGTTTACACTTGTTTCTTGATGGATTGTACCACAACTTCAGCTTACTTAGTTAAATTTCATGTCTTTAGTATAGATGTAGTGTAGTTGCTTTAAATTCATAGATAGGTGGACAATATACTCTTGTTCCTTGGTGTTCCATACTTATGAATGCATTAGGTGTATGTTTCTAGATAGTTGTGCGTGCATAAATTGTGGTTTCATTGAATGAATTTTGGTCTCATGTGATAAGTTGTGTTTTCCATTAAAATTGGCTTGACAATCTATACTTATTTGTGATCCATGCCTAGTTTCAATTAATGTCACACACACACACACACAAGCTATAACTCAATTTCCCCAATAATATACAATTGCTAATGTCTAGTGAAATCAAGCTTAGTGGTGAGCTCTAGTACCCCAAGTCTTCCCCTCTATATCTTTCTCTACTTTATTAATCATTGAATTCTGTTTACTTTAATTTCAATTGCATAATAGTTTAATCAATCAATCCAACCAATCTTCGATCACTCGACCTACTAACCTTATATATTGTTTCCATTGCAACGGTACCCACAAATCCCTTGGGACGATCCCTACTCACCTTAGCTATATTTTTAGTTAGAGGTAGTGGTGGTTTTTACAAATTTAAAACTTGGCCACATTGCACACTCACACTCTTAGTTCAACATCTTTTGCAAACTTTTGGTGCAACTGACGGTTACACACCAATGCCAATTAGGGGTAAATTTCAATTTTTGATATCGTGTTTACTTTTGTGGTACATATCATCTTGTTGGTTGAAAATGCTTTGAGAGTTGGTTCTAGAATTCTACACTTGCACTTGTGCACACTAGCATTCAATTTGTGGGGTACATGCTTAGTTGATTATTGTCTTGGTTTATCCCAATTGAGCTAGTATGCTTTGAAAGCTTTCATTCTTGATAAAATGACCTTGCGAAGAAAATAAATAAAAACACTCACCTTTGGTGACCAAAGGTGAGCACCAAAGGTGAGGAAAAAAAAAAAAAAAACATTCACCAAAGGTGAAAAAAAAAAAATTCAAAAAAAAAATTTAATCAAATAAAAATAAGTAAATAATGTTTGATTGAATAACAAGGTTCATTCAATCTCTTGATAATTGGTACTATATTTGTATGCTAGTTTGAGGGTAAGGCCATGCCATTACTTTGATTTGCTAGGATAACAACACATTTTGATTGCCGGTTCACTTAAATTAATTCAATTTGCATGATTAATTGCTTGATGTGTGGAAGACCATTCTTGCTTATATGATGTTGAAATGTTGAGAATAGCATAGAAATGGCAGAAATTTGCATACTTGAAGTAGTCTACTTTCAACACTTGTTTGATATGTGTCGTTACTTCTCGAGTAAGAAAGAGCTGTTGATGTTTGTGGGTACCATTTCTGAAAACCCTCACGAGACTTCACTCATCCACTAAGGGTAACCTAGGGGTTGAGAAGGCTTGTTGCATATGCTAAATGCAACCGTAATCCCTACCAAAGTTGTGTTATCTTTAAGGTAAAGTGCATTAAACCCCTCTGAACTTTCTTCTCTTTCTCACAAAACCCCCTTGAACTATGACAAAGACACTTAACCCCCTAAACTATTTAATTTGTTGCAAATGTTAACTCACCGTTATAAATTTAACAGAAATGGGAGCACTTAAGTCACGTGAGGGCTCAAAAATTTTTAAAAGGACAAAATTAGCCTTTATGACACAACTAAGATAAAACACTTCCTTCGCCGGAGTGAATTTGAGTCTTTGCCGTTGGTCCCCTCAGCCACATATCCCTCCTCCCACCTGCAAACCTAAAAACTTAAAAACTAATTTATCTCATATGGTCTTTGTTGTGTAAAACACCACATTCTTTCATTTCTTCACGCATCAGATCCATCCCCAAGTTCCATAGGTGGATTTGCATTCTTGCTCCAAGGATTGGGTTGAGTTTGCATCATCTTGACCTGCAGTTCCTGGTACATCTTCAGATTCCCAGAACACTGTTGTTCAATCTCTGGCACCGAGCTTCTCTAATGAAAATCCAGTGAGTAGTCAATTTTCTGGTGAGGATAATGTAACTGAATTTATATGCCGACCGTCCTCTCCGTAGCCGGCTGAATCTGTTTCCACAGCCTTAGACTTTTTGGCGCGGAACTTGTCCCGAGAAAAGTCGGCGAGTAGACAGTTTTCCAGTGGATCTACAATTTTTGGCCATATCAAAACACCATCTCCTGCTCCGAATCATCACATCGAAGCTAAAGGGGATGTTGGAAAGAAAGCTGTGACCAATGATACGCGCTGACATCCGCCTCCGTCGCCGGTGGAATCTGGTTCCATGCACCCACTCAAACTCTTCAGCGCCGAGATTCTCCGATAAAAAGCAGGTGAGTAGCCAGTTTTCCGGCCGTGTAGGAACACCATCTCCAGCTTCGAATCATCATGGCGAAGCCAAAGGGGATGTTGGAAAGAAAGCTGTGACCAATGATACGCGCCGACATTCGCCTCCGTCGCCGGTGGAATCTGCTTCCATGCACCCACTCAAACTCTTCAGCGCCGAGATTCTCCTGTAAAAAGGCGGTGAGTAGTCAATTTTTCGGCCGTGTAGGAACACCATCTCCAGCTTCGAATCATCAAGGCGAAGCCAAAGGGCATGTTGGAAAATATGTTGTGACCAACGATACACTCCGACATGGGTCTCCGTCACTGGTGGAATCTACTTCCACCCACTTAACTCTCCAGCACCGAGCTTCTCCTGTGGACCTTCAGATTTCAGACATGTCATAACACCATCTCCGGCTCCGATTCATAACAGCAAAGCCAAATGGGACGTTGAAGAGAATGCCGTAGCCAACAATACACTCCCACCACCGTCGCCGTCGCCGGTTGAATTGGATTCCAACGATCTAAACTCTTTGCCGGCGTCTTCACCGGTTTGCTCAGACGGCGTCATTTCGTCTCTCTCACTCAAGGGTGAGGGTGAAGATTTGTTCTGTCCTCTAACCATACCTACAAAAGTCAAGAGTGGAGCTTCACCCACGACCTTTGCTGCCACCACCCAACAGCCACAACCTTCGCTGATGGAAATTGTTCCTCCTCTCTCTCTAATTTTTTTTTTCTCATTGGCCTTCAACTCCAGCGGAAAATCATTCAACAGGGGTAAGGGCTAAAAGGTAATTTCAATTTTCAGTTAACAGCTAGTTAACGGTTCGTCAATGAGTGCAACAAAATGATAATTTAGGGGGTTTTACTTACTTCAGGAGGGTTTCTTACAATTGGGTCATAGTACAAGGTGGTTTAATGCACTTTACCCTTATCTTTATTTGCTTATTTAGTTTATAATTGTATATATGTTTGTTTCATTTTCAAACTATAGTTTGTTGCTAGGGACTAGCAATATCTAAGTTTGGGGGCATGATAAGTGCTTAAATGTTGCACATTTCAGCATCTAAGCTAGGGTATTCCAGTCCTTACATCTATTTTACTTTCATGTTTTAGTCCTAAATTATGTTTATGTGTATTTCAGGGCAATAAGGCTAAAATAGGCTTACGGCGGTCCATTATGACCATTTTGGAGTCAAGCCAAAGCATCGGGACAAGATTTAGAAGGAAGCAAAAAAATACAATAGCATCACGTCCAAACGCCACGCTTCTGGTAGCAATTTTAGTTACGGGTTTGACCTGTTTTTATGGCTACGGGTTTTAACCTTTTGGGCTGATTTTCGTAACGTATGGGCTTTATTAGGTTTTGTATTAAAAGGAAAATAAGCCTATTATTTTTAGGGTTAGTTTTCATTATTTTAAGAGTTAGTTTTTATTATTATATTATTAAGTTTTATTATTATATTATTATTATTAAGCCTATTATTTTTAGGGTTAGTTTTCATTATTTTAAGAGTTAGTTTTTATTATTATATTATTAAGTTTTATTTTCTAATTAATAATATATCACTCTCTTTGGAAAATACACGAAGGAGGAGAAACGAAGAACGGGCTAGGGTTTGGAAGAAAAGCTTAGAGAAGATAAAGCAGATGATGGGGACTATCTTGTCTTCGACTCCATCAACCATGAGTGGCTGATTCTTCTACTTAGGGTTGGATAAACCCTAAGCATGTAACCTAAACTTTCTCTCTGTTCATACTTTTTGGGGATTTATTTATGTAATTGATGTATATGCTTGAATAACATGATTTAATTCTTTCAATTGTTCGTATTAATCTCATGTTGTCTTATATGTGGTTAATGAATATACAAACTTTACACTTGAATTCCATGTAAATTGATTCTTGTGATGTCTATGCATGTGGCTAAGTAGTTGTATTTGTATTCCAATTTGATGGATATTGCTTTTACTAGATGGATGGTACTACACAATTAGGTTAATTCATTTTCTAATTAGTTTATTTTCATGCTTAGTTAGTTCAATTTAAATTTAATTAGTTTAATTGCACTTAATTCCTAGGTAAGTAGACCATTCAATTTAAATTTAATTAGTTTAATTGCACTTAATTCCTAAGTAAGTAGACCATCCATGTCTGTGTTTGAATTCCATGCTTATTGTCATAAATACATTATCCTCTAGATTAATGTAGGCTAGAATTGTAACTTGAATTGATGGACCATTCTTTGAATTGGTGAATTGCACTACACTTAGTTTATTTGTCATTAGGTAGGCAATTCAAGCTTGAAATTGACGCTTCATAGTTTCCTTTGCAAGTATTAGCTATATTAGAATTACATTTAATTATTTTGCCAATTAGTTAAAAGTAATTGAGTTAGGGAATGTGCTTAGTGGTGAATCGTACACCCTAAGTCTGTTTCCAATCTTTAAACTCTATTATTTTATTGCAATCATTTAGCTTAAAATTAGTTTTAATCACAAACCAAACCATTTTTTGGCAATCACATAGGTATTAAAGTAGAATTCAATTCCAAAAACCAACATTTTTTAGATCTCTTGGGACGATCCCTTCTCGCTTCGTACTCCACAGTATAAGTGTTTAGTGGTTTTATAAATTATAAAATATGATGCCCACTTAACATTATTTTTAAACCTAAAGTGTTGTGCATTATTTTATGCATATGCTCGGTCGCATCAGGCCTGATCAACCCATGTCTCGAAGTTGAGGGGTATCACATTTAGTATACTTGAACTTGTATACTTGCTTTGTGTATCTAAACCCCATCTAGTATACTTGCGCTTTGTATACTTGTTTTTTGTATTTTTGATTTCATTTAGTATACTTGTGTCTTGTATACTTGTTTCGTGCTTACTTTGTTTAGCTTAGTATACTTGTGCCTTATATACTTGATTTACGTGTATTTTAAAAATAATTGTATATTTGTGTCTGTATACTTGCTTATTGAATATCTTTTTTAAATACCATTTAGTATACTTGTAAATGTATACTTATATATGGTGTAATGCATTTCAATATTGCCTCGTATACTTAAACATGCGTACTTGTATGTTGTCTTTCATTTTGTTGGACTAAGAAGGGGGGGGGGGGGTTGAATTGGTACTAAGTAGTTTCTTCCTTTTTCACTTCAGTGCAAACATGTTTAACATAGAATATAAAACTCAAGGCAATCAATCAAATCACATGGACACAAGATATACAAGGAAACCCTATCAATAGGGAAAAACCTTGGTTCTTGGCCTCAGCCAATAAAAGCCTCCACTAGTTGTATGTATCTTGTTACACACTTAGTTGTCTCACTCTCCGCACACACCCTGGCACCAGAATAGACACTAGCTTTCACAACCAATACACACACACTAGCTCACCATCTTCACTTGCTGCATGTAAGCAGTTACTCACTCAGCTACCCCACTTTCCAACCATCTTGTACTCACTAGGACACTGACTTTCACTCCACCAACACACACACAAGATCAAATAATGTGCACACTGGCACTCCCCCAGTCCACAACCACTATGTTTGGACACACAAAGCTCTCAATAGCTGAATCAACAATGGGGTGAGGAAGTAAAGCCTCGCTACCATATACAATAAAGTGTCAATACACCAGGTACACTACATTCAAGCTGCAACACAAGATAAGAATGAGTACACAGCCCTGAGTATCAAATGTAAGAAACCCTAGCTTCACTTTTCTGCAACAAGGTGGTTAAAACTGTCAAAACACAATGTAGATTCACTTGATGATCAAACAAGGTTCCCACAGCCTTGAATCAGTCAAATACACTTGTTTTTATAGATTACACAAGTAGATAATCAAGGTATAACAAGAACAGCTCCCACAAGGCAAAAACCCCAAATTCAAGGGTATAAATGTAACTTCATAATACAGCTCCAGGAATGGCCTACAATGGACTTCCACAACTCTGTATAACCAATACACACTTGCACAAATGTCTTCCTCAATAAGCTCAGCAAGGTAGAATAGATTTAGTGCATAATTGAACAAAACCCTAAAACCAAGGGTAAAGAAGTAACTTCATTCTGCAGCTTCAAAACTGACCTGCACTTGTCATCTACAGCCTTGATATCTTCATACAACCCAGCTCAGTAAGATTCACAGTGATTGGAGCAAGGCATCTTAATGTCACTTCACAAAAGGCTTGATTCACAAATTCAAGGGTAGAATGGTCTCTTCACAATGTAGCCTCGGTTCAGCCCTGTAAATGCCTTCCACAGCTCTCAGTAGCTAAGATACACTTGCTTAAGAGATAAACTCAGTGAAACCAGCAAGGTATAATAAAGATAGCACACAACAGCCTTGTGTTAATTTAAACTCTCTTCAACAAATGGCTCCCTCCGCCTAAAAATGATGTATCACATTTGATTTAAAGTTGGGATAAGATATACAAATAGAGGCTAAACACAACAGCTAACAAAGCAGTAAAACACAGCTCACAGAAGGTGTACTTAGCTGCACCTTAAGATTTCTATTTTGAGGGGTAAAATGATCAATTCGTGACTGGACCTCTTTGTTCTTAGTTCTACAATTTTCTATTAACATATATAGCATGCCTTAATTTTTACTTTCCACTTTATAATACTAAAATAACAAATCACAGTGCAAAGTAGGCTTCACAAGACAAATTCTGCAATAGCACTATTCTGAGGGTAATCTTGATATTTTAACACTATCAGCCTCTAGATTTTGACTCACTCAAATGTATTTTAACTATATAAACATGCTCAGTTGAATAGCACATCCATAACAGCAATATATCTCATTTTCATACCTAAACCAGATTTCCAAAACTGCTATAATGCTGAGGCTAGTATGGTTCACAGTACTAAAATAGAGCAAGCCATTCCTCAGTTCGAACCTCAACTTGGACAATCTTAAATCAACATATTAAGTATGCTCAAATGATAAACAATTAAGGTATAGCATAATTATAACATATCATGCTCAGTTTCAAGGGTTAGACCAGCAAATCACCTAAAACTAAAGGTTTGAGATATGGTATTCAATACCAGCCTTAATTTGTAGTCTTAGGCACCTTCAACTGTTGTGCATCACCAAAATATGTATGCTCAGCCCTTGTTCAAGCTTCAGACACGACCCCAACAACTTTGAATCATATCAGCCACCTCTTGCACCAAAAAATCAGCAACAGCCAGCCCTCTTCTTCATCTTTAGATAATAACAATTACTGGTGCATTTCACAGGATAAATTTAGCCCTCCTGACACACTAATCTCTCAAGAAAGATGTCTTCATTTGTTATCTCAAGAGATCTTTCTTTTCAGCTCATTTTGCGGCCCTTTTTTCTTAGAGGAGGCAGACCTTTCACAAATGCTATAACATCATATATATAGGGTCCTCATTTCAGCCCTATAATGGATAAGACCTTCTTGCATTAGCCAACGAAACAAGAATGTTGGTTTCTCTCTGCAGAACCACAATGCCACGTGGCATTAGTATATTCCAAGCTCATTCACAGCTCACAAATACACATAGCAGACTTGTTTTTGAAATACTTTTCCTTAGAGACAAAGCAAGGCTGATATCACACACTCTTTAAAGTACCACTGTGCAAGTGTCATTTGAATATTCATTGTATAGCCTTATGACCAAAAATGTATATGGACTTCCATAAATGCCCTTCAACTTGACACTTGTTGCTTAAACTAGATGTTTCTTGCTATAGCCCATTTAGCCTTCAGCCTTCAGAAGATATATGAGAGAACTTTGCTGTAGCTTGTGCTGAACCATGAGCTTGCCGAACCTTTAAGTGCTGAACCTTTAGGTGCTGAACCTTTCAGTGTCGAACCTACTCAGTAAGTGCAAAACCATAAGCTTTGCTGAAGCTTCATTGCCCTATGCTGAACCGTAAGCCCTGTGCTGAACCATGAGTAATGAACCTGTAATTACACTTGGTAGCCTACTGAACCTGAGAATGTAGAATACTCTTGACATTAAAAGTGCAAAACACTTGATCAAACATGAATCAACAATCTCCCCCTTTTGCACTTTCAAATGTTAAAAACCCGTTCATCCATTTCTCCTCCTTTTTGACATTAGAAGTCAAAAGGTGGATGGGATTAACAATGATGGATTGAAGGCTAGCAATTCTTTAATTGAAGAGTATCAGAGCAGATGAGGTACAAACTTTGAAGTGAGATATAGAAGAATTCTGAACAAGGAGCTGCCGAACTAAGCATCATACCTGCAGGATTAGTTTGCAGATCCTTGTCTCTTAGAGGAGGAGGCCTGAGATTGATTGATTTAACTGCTACATTGATGGTCTTTGTCTCTGAGTGGAGGTGGTATGAGATTATTAACCCTTGAGTTTTGTAAACATAGAGAGTGATGTTCGAAGTTTTAACTTTGACTGTCATAGGTGTAGGTTGTCCACAACTCCAACTGAGTATATTCTTTGAAGAAACACAGTGGATTGAATGCCCTGCCAGGTTATTCAATACACCGTTAGGATTAATTATCAAGTTCTTGTCTCTGAGTGGAGGAGACCTTGAAGAATCAATTGCAGAAATACTTTCCTTCTTATCATTTCCTTTTTCAAAGGACTTTAAATTCCTCTTATTGCTGAATTTCAACTTTGATAGGCTTATGGAGGCTTTGAGTTCTTGAACTTTTGAGACTTCAGTAAGTTTTCCTATTCTTAAAGGGCTTATAGCTGTGAGAACAATCATCTCCAAGGCTTGAGGACATTTTATTTTGAAGTAACAACCAGTTTTTGATCTTGAAAGGACTGTGAAGATCCTGGAATTTGAATGCTCTGACTTATACACTGAGCATGACTGCTTAGAATTGCTGAAGGGATTAATAGAAGAGGGACTGTGAACCTCTACGTATTCAACATCAACTGGTCTTCTCCCTATTCAACATCAACTGGTCTTCTCCCTAGAGGCTTAAAAACTGAATTGATCAAGTTTAGAACTGTTGAAAGATCTTTGTGCACAAGGACAACTTCACCTTTAGAAGCTACTGACTAAGCCTGTTTAAAACACCTTGTGACATCTCTCTTGTGAACACTGTTGATTTTTTGAGTCAATTTAGGAACATTCTTCCAATCTTCTTGAGGTTTCAATAATCCTTCTACAGAAGTATAAAAGGCAGGACACCACAGATGCAATTTTCGGCATTTTCCAAGTCTTCTTAAGGAATCTTTTGATCTGAAATCAATTCAATAATGAGCTGTAAATGAGAAGGAGCTTGAAACAAATAGATTAGCTTTAGGTGAACCAAAAGGTACACTTCTAGAAAGCTGCCAATTGGAGTTCAATTTGCCACCAGTATCTTCAAATGTAACACTATCTTCTTTGAATACATCTTTACTTCCCATTTCAGTTTGCTGCTTC
This sequence comes from Cornus florida, assembly GCF_030987335.1. Taxonomy (NCBI): domain Eukaryota; kingdom Viridiplantae; phylum Streptophyta; class Magnoliopsida; order Cornales; family Cornaceae; genus Cornus; species Cornus florida. The sequence continues at coordinate 40,337,858 of NW_026775575.1, forward strand.
AATGATCCACTAGTTTTAGAAATCCATTCATATATTAGAGCTTTCTTTGGACAACTCAGACTAAAGTTTCCTAGAATTTTTACTAAGGGAATCTTCTTCTTAAAACTTTGCAGAACTGAACCCTTGAAGAGATCCTTTGCAAGGTAATTAAATTCAACACTAAAATTTTGTTCAGCCTTAATTTATTTTGTCATAAGTGCTGCAGAAATATCTTTGTCTCTATTGTTCTTTCTCAAGGCTTCCTTAGAACTGAGATTTATCATGCTATAGACAATAAGTGAAAAAGAGGTTAAGACTGAGAGCTTAGGCTTGAATCCTTCACCACAAGTACCTTCTTCAGCTTCTTCTTCTTGAATAAGAGCTTTTGTAGGCTGAGTGGTCATCTCTTTGGATTTCTCTGATGCTTCATGATTCTCTTGAAAAGTATATTCTGTCCCAAGTAAGTCCAACATTTCCTTGGATGATTTACAGTCCTTTACCTTCATGAGATCCTGATGGTTTAAACCACTAAAAATAGACTGTTTTGCCCTTAAATCATTAAACATATCATCTTTATTGAGCACTGATAATCCTTTGATTACAGCATACCATACCTCATATGACTGAGCCATTAGATAAACCTCCATTCTGATTTTCCAATCTTCAAAGTTTGTGTTATTAAGACATGGTGCATTGTCAATGTAGAGACCTTCCATTATGTTCCAAAAATCTTTACTGCAGGCTTGTTAATTCCTTGGTTGAGTAGACCAAGACTCTGATACCAATTGTTGGACCAAAAAGGGGGGGTTGAATTGGTACTAGGTAGTTTATTCCTTTTTCACTTGAGTGCAAACATGTTTAACATAGAAGATAAAAATCAAGGCAATATATCAAATCACATGGACACAAGATATACAAGGAAACCCTATCAATAGGGAAAAACCTTGGTTCTTGGCCTCAGCCAATAAAAGCCTCCATAAGTTGTATGTATCTTGTTACACTCCCAGCTGTCTCACTCTCTACACACACCCTGGCACAAGAATAGACACTAGCTTTCACAACCAATACACACACACTAGCTCACCATCTTCACTTGCTGTATGCAAGCAGTTACTGACTCAGCTACCTCACTTTCCAACCACCTTGTACTCACTAGGACACTAACTTTCACTCTACTTACGCACACACAAGATCAAATAATGTGTACACTGGCACTCCCCCAGTCCACAACCCCTATGCTTAGACACACAAAGCTTTTAATAGCTTAATTAACAATAGGGTGAGGATGTAAAGCCTCAGTACCATATACAATAAAGTGTCAATACACCAGGTACACTACACTCAAGCTGCAATATAAGATAAGAATGAATACAAGCCCTGAGTATCAAATGCAAGAAACCCTATATTAACTTCTCTACAACAAGGTGGATAGAACTGTTAAAACATAATACAGCTTCACTTGATGATCAAACTAGGTTCCCACAGCCTTGAATCAATCAAATACACTTGCTTGTATGGATTACACAAGTAGATAAGTAAGGTATAACAAGAACAACTCCCACAAGACAAAAACCCCAAATTCAAGGGTATAAATGTAACTTCACAATGCAGCTCTAAGAATGGCCTGCAATAGACTTCCATAGCTTTGTATAGCTAATACACATTTACAAAAATGTCTTCCTCAATAAGCTCAGCAAGGTAGAATAGATTTAGTGCATAATTAAATAAAACCCTAAAACCAAGGGTAAAGAAGTAACTTCACTCTGCAGCTTCAGAACTGACCTGCACTTGTCATCCACAGCCTTGATATCTTCATACAACCCAGCTCAGCAAGATTCACAGTGATTGGAGTAAGGTATCACAATGTCACTTCGCAAAAGGCTTGATTCATAAATTCAAATGTAGAATGGTCTCTTCATAATGTAGCCTCGGTTCAGCCCTGTAAATGCCTTCCACAGCTCTCAGTAGCTAAGATACACTTGCTTAAGAGATAAACTCAGTGAAACCAGCAAGGTATAATAGAGATAGCACACAACAGCCTTGCAATCTTTAAAACCCCAAATTGAGAGCCTCACAAGGGTAACTTTGTAATTCAGCCTTAAGAGCACCCCAAACTATACTCCCCCATTCTTCAATAGGCTAAATACACTTTCTCAAATGATTGGAATCAGTAGAATAACAAGATATATGCAATACAAGGTCACAACAGCAACTTGAAGGTTATAGTACTGTTTTCCAGCAATTACAAAGCACTACCTTGTGTTAATTTAAACTCTCTTCAACAAATGGCTCCCTAAGCTTAAAAATGATGTATCACATTTAATTTAAAGTTGGGACAAGATATATAAATAAAGGCTAAACACAGCAGCTAACAAAGCAGTAAAACACAACTCACAGTAGGTGTATTTAGCTGCACCTTAAGCTTTTTGTTTTGAGGGGTAAAATGATTAATTCGTGACTGGACCTCCTTGTTCTCTGTTCTCATAATTTTCTATTAACATATATAGCATGCCCTAATTTTCACTTTCCACTTTACAGTACTGAAATAACAAATCACAGTGCAAAGTAGGCTTCACAAGATAAATTCTGCAACAGCACTATTCTGAGGGTTATCTTGATATTTCAACATTATCAGCCTCTGGATTTTGACTTACTCAAATGTATTTTAACTATATAAACATGCTCAGTTGAATAGCACATCCATAACAACAATATATCTCATTTTCATACCCAAACCAGATTTCCAAAACTGCTATAATGCTGAGGCAAGTATGGTTCACAGTACTAAAATTGATCAAGTTATTCCTCAGTCCGAACCTTAACTTGGACAATCTTAAATCAATATATTAAGCATGCTCAGATGATAAACAAATAAGGTATAGCATGGTTATAACATATCATGCTCAGTTTCAAGGGTTAGACCAACAAATCAGCTAAAACTAAATGTTTGAGATATGATTTTCAATACCAACCTTAATATGTAGTCTCAGGCACCTTCAGCTGTTGTATATCACCAAAATATGTATGGTCAGCCCTTGTTCAAGCTTCAAACACGACCCAGCAACTTTGAATCACTTCAGCCACCTCTTGCACCAAAAAATCAGCAGCAGCCAGCCCTTTTCTTCATCTTCAGATAATAAAAAATTGCTGGCACAGAATAAATTTAGCCCTCCTGACACACTAATCTCTCAAGAAAGATGTCTTCATTTGATATCTCAAGAGATCTTTCTTTTCAGCTCATTTTGCAGCCCTTTTTCTTAGAGGAGGCAGACCTTTCACAAATGCTATAACAACATATATATAGGGTCCTCATTTCAGCCCTATAATGGATAAGACCTTATTACATTAGCCAATGAAACAAGAATGTTAGTTTCTCTCTGCAGGACCACAATACCAGTGGTATATTCCAAGCTCATTCACAGCTCACAAATACATATAGCAGACTTGTTTTTTAAATTCTTTTCCTTAGAGACAAAGCAAGGCTGATATCACACACTCTTTGAAGGACCACTGTGCACGTGTCATTTGAATATTCATTGTACAACCTTGTGACCAAAATTGTATTTGAACTTCTAGAAGTGCCCTTCAACATGACACTTGTTACTTAAACCCAAGTAGGATAAATAGCCAGCACTTTGAATGCAAAAGAGAAAGGAAAAATGCCTTTGAATGCTCTACAAAAGCAATAATGTGTTGTGGAGACTCATTCCTTATCGGAAGGTCACACAATAGAGCATGTCAATGCGGTGACTACCTTGAGAAGTGAAAAGATTATGGACAACCAAGTGGGTATGTGCAATGAAGAGAGTGAACCGGTGCAACCACGAGTTGACACCCATCCCGTTTCATATCATATTCCTCTTTCATTGTATGTGCATGACTATATAAATGAGAATGTGTTGAAAAGTGATTTTGAAAAGAAAAATGTGCAAAATGATTTGAAAACTTCCTATGTTGAAGAGACTTCAAAGAAAAATTCTGAAAAGGTTTTTGAACCAAAAGCTCCATTTCCGAATGCCTTAAGAGGATCCATTTCAAATGACAAGCAAAAGGCCAAAATCAATGAAATCATGGACGTGTTTAGGCAAGTGAAAGTCAATCTTCCACTTTTGGATGCAATCAAGCAAATTCCGACTTATGCCAAATTCTTGAAAGACTTGTGCATCCAAAAGCGGAAGAACAAAAGCCAAGCACCTAGAAAAGTGGTCTTAACCGAGCAAGTGAGCTCAATTTTGCAGCATAACACTCTTCCCAAGTTCAAGGACCCTGGTTCACCTACTATTTCATGCATCATTGGTGATCATATCATTAATCGGGCTCTTCTTGACCTAGGAGCTAGTGTTAATCTTCTTCCATACTCGGTTTATGTCAAATTAGGCTTAGGAGACTTAAAGCCAACGTCAGTAGTTTTGCAACTTGCCGACTGATCAATCAAAAAGCCTAGGGGTATCATTAAGGATGTATTGATTAAAATTGATAAATTCTTCTTTCCCGTTGATTTCGTTGTCATTGACACGGAACCGGTCCCAAATCCTAAGAGTTAAATTCCCATTATCCTTGGCCGTCTTTTCTTAGCAACCACGAATGCCAACATCAATTGTAGGACGGGGAGAATGAAAATCTCATTTGGCCATATGAAGGTAAAGTTGAATATTTTTAATCCAACCCCTAATTCATTTGACAAGCATGAAGAGATTAATATTGTAGATAAATGTCATGACCTTAAAAGTGAAGGAATTGAGCTTTTGTGTGAGACCAAGGTTTCAAAAAGTCCATTTTTAACCTTGAAACAAAAGAAAGTTGTTTCAAAATCCTGTTTTGAAAGGGCGTGGAAGCCCAAAGATTGCATTGACCAAGGACTGAAAACGTCTTTTGAGCTTAATCCAACAAGTTCCTTAAAGAACCATTTGTTAGGTGGAGTTCAAAACACTTATCACCCCATTGAGGAGGGGATGCACTACAAGATGTTTGATCCGGGCTAAAAGAGCCCAACGTCTTGCTAGAGACGTTAAAGACTAGCACGACATTTCGTAGGGTATCAAAACCCTATTCCTCCCTCATTTCTATCTTTAATTTCATTTCTTTCGAAGTCTAGATACTTGTTTTTGGTTCATATGCATTGCTAGGAACTGTGATTAGGATTGTATGCACTTTTATGTTGAAATTGAGCATTTTGCATAAGTTTAATCGATCTCAAAGGAGAGTTCGATTGATCGAACTTCTACCTGCATCCAACACTTAGAAAAAATTTCGACCTGCATCCACCTACATCCAAATCACCTCTCTGTCCCATTGTTCGAACTTATTCTCAGATCGATCATAAGTCCTTAGATCGATCGAAACTTCAAGTTCAATCGATCTTGAGTTCCAACACTTAGACAAATTTCTGAACCCAAAAACTTGCATATTTTTGCTCTCTGTCAGATCGATCGAACATTTTGTTCAGATCGATCTCTGTTCATCATCTCACCTTCTTTGAGTTTGTTTGACTTTTTAATTTTCAAAAATTCAAAAATATTTTTATTTTATTTTATTTTATTTGATTTTCCAAAAATACCAAAAAGATTTTCTTTTATTTACTTAATTTTTTAAATTTAAAAAAAAAGAGATTTTACTTTATTTATTTCAAAAATCCAAAAAGATTTTATTTTATTTTATTTTATTTTTATTCTTATTTTTCAAAAATCCAAAAATATTTTTTGTTTTCAAATTTTAATTTTTAATTTTAGTTTTTAATTTTTAAAAAATTTCAAAAATTCCAAAAATACTTTGAAGAGAGATCATCACAATTCGATCGATCAGAAATCTCAGTTCGATCGATCGAACTGGACGGGAATAGTTTTTAAAAATAGAACCCGAGGGTCTCAAGATCGATTCATTAGATCGATCTCACCCTCTCTCATTCTCAAAACCTTGTCCCTCATTTTCATCGCCGCTGCATCCATCTATCTTCGCCATCTCCGGCAAATCTCTAGCGATATCTAAGCGTTGATCTCTCTCTCCTCTTGGATTTCATACCCCTTCGCATTTCACTTCTTTCTTTCGATTTGGGTAAGAACCGAGATCTCCGCTTTGTGATTTAAGCTTCTATTTTATGTATTCGTACTTTACACGCTAAATCTAAGATGTTTTGATGATGAAATTCACTATTGATGAGGCTTGAAGCTTTTGTATATATATATATATGTGTGTGTGTGTGTGTGTATATATGATTGTATATATGGTTGATTTTTGACTGTATTTTGGGAGTATGGGCCTCGTATAGGTGAATAGGATTGTTGAATTATGTGTTGATGGGCCCACGACCGAGTTCGTGAAGACCCCGTGTCATCCACGTCACAGATCTGTGACTGTCCACGTTCTTCACAGAGTTCGATCGATCGAACATATTTCTCAGATTGATCGAGTGAGATCGATCGAACTTAGTTTCTTAATTACTTAGATCGATCGAGTGAGATCGATCTCACAATTTTTGTGATCGATCGAACTTCACAGATTTCATATACATATTCCATGCATCTTATCTTATGTCCATGCCATCTCATTCATGCCCAATGCCTGTGATTTTCCATATTGGATGCATTTTACACTTATACTGCTTAGCATGTTCACATCCTGTCACTTGTATAGATTCATGTCATATATGTTTTGTCTATCTTATTTGACATGTATGTTTCTATTTTGTGCTTTCAATTCTTTATTCTGGTATTGACTTCCCTTGCAAGTTTTCATTTATTTTCAGGCCATGACTAAGCGCAAGACTGTAGCCCGCGGACACTATCACCACCAGGGCAGGCACACTTTCGATGACGAGGCCGGTCCTTCTCATGCACAGGAGGAGCCATTAGAGCCTACTCCACCTCAGTCACCTTCTCAGGCTCAGGCTGAGTTTACACCATCTCTATCTCCTCGACCATAGCCAGCTCATCCAGCCCGGGAGTTAGACCACCCATTGCGCAGATACTCATGCCTTCTAGTGGCGCATGGGTCAGTTTTCGACACAGATTTCTTCTCCAGATCGGTGCTGACTTGATCCGCTTATGATGACATTATTTGGATGGGCCTTGTAGCTATTCTTGCGCCAGTTACTAGCCCTGTGTATCCAAGGCTCGTACGGGTGTTCTTCCAGAACCTCCGGCCATCCCCGCGTACCACGGCAGAGATGATTACCACCATTAATGGCCACCAGATCTCTATTACTGTGGACACACTATCACGATCATGCCATTATCCACATCGATGCCCTCCGGAGCTTCAGGAGATATTTCCGAGGCTATATAGACCTTCTTATGCCGACATTGCAGTATTTCTAATAGGTCACTTTGCCGATGGCGAGACCTTTGCCACCCGCACCTATTTGCCAGATGACTTGTGGTTCTTTGACTCAGTCTTGTTCCGCAACGTCTTCATGGCCGGCCATAAGATTCAACGAAGAGGTGACTACTTGACAGCCCTGTACGCTTTCTATACAAGGCATTGGCTGTCTATTTCTGCGCTCATCTGGAGCGTGATGAGGAAGCTCTACGATGAGCACATCTGCAAAAAGAGGCCCAAAAGGACTAGGTCTCTCCCATTTGGCCACTTCATCACCCAGATCCTGCTAGACCAGCGCTATCCTTTCCATCCTCGGGAGCACCTTGAGAGAAGATCTTGTCACTTCCTGAAGAAGGACTGGGATAAGAGCTATAATACCATTATCAAGAGATTACAGGAGGACGCCGCACAGGCGGCAGAGGATTTAGAGGCTGAGGAGCCAACAGTAGCAGCAGACCCGGCAGCGGATAAAGCACCAGTTGATCCGGCTGCCGAGTGCATGGACATCGATTTAGAGCGACCTGCAGATGACGCAGAGCAGCACTCTCCAGCTAGGTCGCCAGTACATGAGGAGGAGCAGACTCAGGATTCTCATTTTTCAGATCCTTATATACTTGAGGCTCCCAGCCAGACCCTCGGCTTTGGAGAGTACCTTTAGGCTCTTGAGGATGCAGTGGTTGCTATGCGAGCTGATATTACCGCCCTCAGAGCTGATACTATTGCCCACAGAGCTGATTTTGCTGCACTCCGCACAGATATCACGACTATATTCTGAGATTTATCTAGGGATGTTCGCGGAGCACGCCCTGCCCGTCTTTCCTCGTCCACCTGAGATTCCCAGTTTCTTCTATCTTTTCATACTACATCTCTGTCATTCATACTTCATTTTTATCATAGTATATTATTTTTACAGCCGGGTCTATCGGCTTTGACATTTTTATGTCCCTGTACTCTATTTTCTTTATATATTCTTTCTTTATGAATGTCATTTTTTTTATTATATATACTCTCATATATGTCTGGTTGACTCCATCAGGTGCATCACAGTGACTTCAGTGAGAGAGAGTACTGCCTAATTTTCAGGACCACCCTTATACCTCTCTCACTACTTTAGTTGATTATCCCATTTACACTTGCATATCCACTGTGCACTGACTATCCCTTTTGTTATCTGATGAGTTTATCCAAGTACCATCTTTTCAGGACCACAGTTCATCCCAAGTTTGGGGGGGCCATGCCACCCACTTTGGATAATTCTGTCCTGATCATTCTTTCTGCTTGCACTGGTATACTCTTTCCCTTTGTTCTCTTTACACATTGAGCTACTTTTGTGTCTCAGGGATGATGTACATCTTTAGAGGCCTTGTTTTTTTTTAACTTCATCAAATTTTGGATTTGTTTTGGGTCATCACAAGACACACTGGGTTTGTAAAATCCAGGGCCGTCACAGTTTACATGTTATGTGTTTATTTGTATTTAAATTGTTTGTTTTGTTTTATTTTATTTTAAAAGGAGTTGGATATGGATAGTAGTAATGGATCAACTATTTGGGTCCCATGGACTACTTAGATAGGAGGTTTAATGGGTATGAATATTTGCCCATGAATAGTCGTATTTATATATATATATATATATATATATATATATATATATATAGGGATTGTTTTAATAATTACTATTGTTATTGATGAGCGCTGAAAAGTGCGTATTTAAACCCCTTAAGCTTAGGTATTCTAGAATCTTTATCTACTTTATTTTACCGTTTTGTATTGATTTCGTGTTATTTCCATTTTCAGGTACTTATTCCCAAAATAAGCTAACTCAGCCAAATAAGAGCATAATTGAAGCAATTATAGGATTAATCAAAGAAAGGAGCAAAGTAGAGCAAAAGGAAGCAAATAGTGGAATTTCAGTAACTTCGATCGATCTCAAGAAAAGTTCGATCGATCCAACTTTCATCGATCTCAGCACTTCAAGATAGATCTGAGCCATGTTTGTCCCTGTTCAAACATCTCAAAACTTCGATCGATCCAACTTCCTTCTTCGATCGATCGAACATTCTTGTCCTTATTCAAATGATTGATCTTATCCAGTTGTACCACCCTACCAACCACTTTTTTCCTTTTCCCAAAAATATCTTCAAAATATCTCAGATTTGTTTTTATCCAAAAAGGCACTGCCATTGAGGATCAATCCAACTTCAGTTCGATAGATCTCAGCTATGTTCGATCGATCCAAGTCCAAGGTTCGATTGATCGAACTTCCTCCAGTGCGAAAAAGTTAAATTTTCAGCTCATTGAAAGCTGTCCTTATCCAATCATTGGGGAATATTTGATGCACGACCCTAGTTCATTTTGTGTGTCACTTGACCTACCTATATAAAGAATATGATACATTTTTGAAGAGGATTCTTATCATACTTAGAGAACTCTCAAGGAGGAAGCAAAGAAGAGGAGGAGGCTAGAGACACCATTGGAAACTCTTCATCAACCAAGGAGCAAATTTCTTCCATGGAGCTTACCCTTGAGGGTTGGAGGACATCATCCATGAGTGGCTAGACATCCTCTTGGGGCTAGAGTTAGCCCTAAGCATTCTTTCCACTTCTTGATTTATGTATTTTTGAGGGGATTTGTATTGTGATTCATGTCTTGACACTTATATATATATAGATCTTGTTTATTCAATGATTTATGTGGTTTAATGCTTCTGATTGGTCATTTCTTTCTATCCATATATCTATGTATGCTAGACTAGATATTCTTGTGTTTGTCTCTATTTCTTATGTTATTGATGTATGTTTATGTGTGTTGATGCTATAGATCTAGAGATTGTCAAGACTTAGTGCTTAATGTCATGTTCTTGTGGTTTATTTGATGGTTCATACTCATTGCTTGATGGGTTGTGCCTCTTCCTTAGTTTAATTAGTTTAATTTCATGTCATTAGCTTAGTTGTAGTGTAGTTGTTAAATGGGAGGACAATCCATGCTTGTTGTTGATGTTCCATACTTATGTAAAGTAAGTAACATTTATCTCTAACCTTGTGATGTGTTTGGATTGTGAGCTTAAAGAAAGAATTAATGGCTTAATTTGATATGTTGTGCTATCTACCATGTTGTTTAGACAATATATGCTTAATTTGTCATCCATGCTTGTTGAAACAACCACATACACACACTTCATTGCAATACATGTTCTTCCCCTCATTAATCATTCATTAAAGGTGTAGAAAAGCTATGCTTAATGGTGATCTCTAAACCCTAAGATCTCTCTCTATCTTTTATTCTCTCTATTGCATTATTGCTTACTTCAGTTTAATTTACATCTAGTTTAATTCAACCAACCAACCACTATTTTGATCACTCGACCTACTAACCCTAATTTTGATTCCTCAAGCTAGTACGACAACTCAATCCCTTAGGACGATCCCTTCTCACTCATACTATATAGTATAGGTGTTAAGCGGTTTGTAAATTTAAATTATGGTGCCCACTTGACACTAATTTCCAAATTCAAAGTTTTGAGCATTGTTTTGTGCGACCACCGAGAAAGACACCAGTTATTATTATTTTTATGGAAAGTTAGAATTATATATATTGTTATTATTATGTTTATGGAAAGTTAGAATTATATGTATTGTTATTATTATTTTTATGGAAAGTTAGAATTATATATACTATAATTAAATATGTTATATACATATATGTAGCAGATTTGGTATATTTGTATTTATATTTACTATTTTCCTTTTCCTTTATTTTAATTAAGGTAAGTTGGATTGGGAATATGATTTTATATTTTCTATTTTCCTTTTTCTTTATTTTAATTAAGGAAAGTTGGATTGGAAATAGGATTTTATATTTTATAAGTTGGAATGGGAATAGGATTTTATAGTTGTGACAACCCTGGATTTTTCAACCCAGTATGTCCTGTGATGACCCGAAACAGATCCAAAATACAGAAGCAAAAGAAGAAAGGTGACCTCTAGAGATGTCCGTCATCCCTAAGGCACCAAAATGATTCCACATGAAGACATGGAACTCAAATGAGCCAAGCAATGAAACAAGAATACCAAAACCGAAAAGAAATGAACCAAGGTCAAAATGGTCATTTCACACTGAAATGGGTACCACCGTGCACACCATTGGAAAGACAATGAAAAATCTACAAAGATAGACTCAAGAATCACTTGATTCTGAGTCCGAATGACAAAGATATGAAGATAGAACAAAGTGGCGTCCTGCGACTAAGCGACATCGGGAACCTATCTCACTAAAACCATCATAACTTTCACTGCGGTTGGATTTTAAGGGTGTGGTTGGTACCATTGGAAAGATGACTTTAAGATCTTAAGTTTAGACTCACAAATGAACTAATTTGGACCTCGGATGAGCAAGTTATGACCATTTGAATATAGGTCATCGCTGCAGCCAAACTTAGTCGGCTCAGTTGAGAACTTAGTCGGCTAAGTTAGGCTGAGAGCATAAAATGATGCCCAGATGAATTTAGTCGGCTCTTTTGTGAACCTCGTCAGCTGAGTTGATGAAAGAGTCGGCTCTTTTGGAACCGAGCTGGCTCTTTCGGGCTGAGGACATGCTGCAATAGCTTTTTGGAAGAAAAATAGCAGAAACAGAAAAATGAAAGGAGATTTGGGATTTTCGAGGCCGAGATGACATTTTCTGGAAAAATGCCATGAAGTAACTACCTCTAAAATCACATTTTCTATGTGACGAAGTCAAGACTAGAATTTATTTCCTGAAGAAAAACCCCAAAATGCCCTTCAACTAGAATATGCGAGGAAAATGAAAATTGATCCCATAGAAGGCTCATTTCACCAAGGAAAGGGTTTTACCCAGAAACAATCTTGCACGCAGACGTAACTTACCTATTAGGATGTGCTAAAATGATCCACGGCTTAAAAATATCGCCGATGCAAAATTTGACCTCTCAAACCTCAAATGCGTGAAAAATACCTTTTAAGGACAAACCATGCAACAACCGGACTTAAATGCTTTCAAAAGGCCATTTGGCCTTTGGCCACACTTTATGCATACCAAATAGGTCCTAGTGGATGTGCTGGAACACACTTTGCACCACCCGATTTGAAAATAAACCCTTAAAGGCTCGGATTTTACTATTTTAGCCCAAAATGCAAAATATGAAACTAAAATATAAAAATGAAACTAAATGGTGTTTGGCCCTTGGCCACACCTCATACATGGTAAATGAATAAAAAATAATGAATTTCATAAATAATGCACACTCCGGTGCAAAATAGCATACTAAAACGCATAGTTTTCATAATATTCTCATTGAAGGCAATATTCTACATTTGTGGATACATGAATTTCAAATGAAGTTCGGCCCTTGGCCTCATAGCATATACACAAAATAAGCGTCAAAAAGTGTGCTTAGGCATATATTACAAGTTTGGAATCAAATATACACATTTAACAAATAAGATTACAAGTGGCATTTCAAGCCAACCTTTTTACAAGAAATGAGAACTTCAAGTCTACAAATCATCCAAGCAATATGAGAATCTCGAACCTTGATTCATATACCTAAAAAATGTCCCCACTACGTGGGTAAGTAACATAAAGCTACTCGTAGGAGATGAGTATGCATTGACCTAGCATTTTACAATTATATCACCTTAAGGTGAAACATGTTAAAAGGGCTCATGCCACCTAACGTCTATGTCAAAGTGAGACTCAGGGATCATCCTAAGCTACTTATGAAAGTGAGACTCAGGGATCATCCTAAGCTACTTATGCAATTGAGATAAACAACGACATACAAGTATACATGCTCAAGTACATTAAACCGTATTAAAACATGGTACACGACATACAAGCATACATGTTCAAGTACTCTAAATCATGTTAAACAAGAAAAGCAATATCCAACATACATACACAAGTATTCGATAGACATATAGAGTACTCATAAATTAAGTATACAAACATGAGTATACTAAGCTAACCAAATACTCACAAGACAAGTATACATGGCACAAGTATACTAAAATGAAACATGGAGCAAGTATACAAGTTCAAGTATACTAAACAGGATTCAAATACCCAAAGTAAGCATCAATTCTCAAGCTACAAGTAATCCATGATTAACAACTTGAAATTAAATGCGAAATCAAATAGTGGAAAGACTAGGATCCTTGGCTACAGACCAATCGAGTTATTCCGGGTTACTGACCCACAAGGTACTACTTAGTGCTCACGTGTATAAGTTATTTCGGGTAATTACGACCCACAAGGTACTACCTACTGCGCACTTCATATGACTTAGGAAACTCACGAATCTGTGCTAGGGCCAAACCTTAGCCATCACATAAACATGATCCTTACAAGCCTCCAAAAATAATAAGTTCAAAACTTATACAAAATCAATAAGTTAAACCAAACTTATACATCTCAAATAATGTCTAGGAATCAACACAAACCATGTCCTAGAGTTCAAGTCTACAATGACATTCACAATGTCAAATCTTCAGTGTGCGATTCGTTATACGCTATGACAATTTCATTTCAAAATTAAAATGTAACCTCATCCAAACAATCCCTAATTTAAATATGTTAAACAACATGGTATGGTTACTACACAAACCAACTCAAAACTAAATTGGATCATTGAGACAACAAAATAGAGTTTAATTAAAATGCGATAATTAAATCTTTAGACTCTAAAGCATTTCCAAATGGCCCCAAATTGGTTTATACAAGTGAACAAGCCCAAATCACTACCATTATCAAGTTAAAAACTCAATCAAACTAGTGGAACCATTAATTAGATTTTTAATTAATTCATTTAATTCAAAATCTCTAGATTTCTAGACTTATCCAAATGCTCTCAATTTAACATAGGTTAGAAAACATGCCAAGGCTTATTTTAATCTCACATTACAAGTTGATTTCATGCTTGTATCAACTATGTTAATTAAACTTCCATAAAAGATAAATATTGAATAAGTTTTGCAATTCTTATTCAAATGCTCCAAATCTAATATATGTTACTCAATATATCAAGGCTTAATTTCCTAGCATGCCACAATTCAATTATAAGCCACATACATCCATTAAAATTAAATCCTATACAAGAAAATAATTAAATTAAATTCTAGGATTTATACAAAGCATGCATACAAATTGTATAAGTTCATAAAACAATCAATACAATACATATATAATCCTAATACATCCCCTACCTCAATTTGAGATGAAAATCTCAAAAGCCACTAAAATGAAACCCCTCCGAATTTGACGATACTTCGCGGTTTTGTCCGGGATAACACGGTGAACATTAAACTCCAAAGAGGACCTACCAAAATCCTAACTTGACCTTAAACCCGAACTGGAAAAATGGTCAGAAATGGGTTCTAATAAGGGTGAAAGATGCACGTCGTCAAGACAAACATTCAACGCTAAGGTGCTACAATGTTTCAACAAAGGGAAGTGGCCGGAAAATGAAGAAGGGTGGCACCCCTTGGCTGCCATGGCTGCCGGCCAAGAGAGAGGAGAGAGTGAAAAATCTGATTTTTCATCCTTAAGTCCCCTATTTATAGAAAAACCCTAAAAGTGCCCCGAAAGGGTCCCGACAGGTCCGGAAAAGTGGAATTTGAGTAAACGCGCTCAAACAGAAAAACTCCATGAACAAAAAAGATTCAAAATGAGAAAATATGAACAACGGAAGAAACAGCATCAAAAACCGAGTCCTGAACAGAGAGATATGCCTCGAACAAGTTCAACGGCAACCGGGGCAAAAAACCCTGAAACTGAAGAAAAACGACCAGAAGGAAATTCTAAGAGTACAAGACTTGACGAAATGTGAAAATGAATCCCGTACGAGGATCCAGGCTCAAAACGAGACATTTTTGCAATAACTTTCTTTAATTGCACAATGGCCCCTCCAAAAAGTGAAAACTGCACTAATGACCCAAAATGAAAATATCTTCCAAAAATATTTTCTTAAAAACCCCTGAAATAAAATATCTCCAAAAGATATTTACGAAAAACACCCCAAGAAACAAAAATGTTTCTGAAGAACCTTGCATCCACGTCCCTATAGACACCGGTAGCAACCAGAGTACTTTCCTACAAAAGTAAAGATACGTATTTCATGGAAACCACTTAGAATGAAGATACATGAAGTCAAAAACCAACTCTGAACACAAAAGTGAGGTTATGCCAACAAAGTGACAAACGGGGAAAAGACAAAATAGGGAAAAAGGACGAAAAGTGAATAGTGTCGAAAAACGAAAAATGTGGAAATGACTCGGTCCTCAAAGGAATTTGTCAATCCAAGGGAAAGAGTCTCAGAAACCATTTCCGAGCACTCAAGACGACACTAAGTGACAAGAAACCGAACTTAGTAAAGAAATTTCAATGAAAAAAATTCATCCGCAAAATTCTGAGGTAAAATGAAAAGGAAGGAAATAACCGGGTCATTACAACCTACCCTCCTTAAAGAGATTTCATCCCCGAAATTAGGAACATTCCCAGAAGAACCAAAGAAGGACCGTATACAAGGTCACACCAAGGAACATATCATAAAGTACTCAAGGACAACTCCAAAGGTCTCAAGATTTACGAAGAGACACGAAACCGCGAACAGTGAGACACCTCTCCAAATGAATTGACATACTAAACCAATGTTAACCACCCAAAAGAGACCAAGGCGACTACACGTCAAAACAAGGAACACAACCAGAAGTAACATGGCAGCACGAATAGCGACTAGAACTCGCCCACAACGTACCCAAGGTGCGGTAGCATCGACAGCATCAAGTGCCCGCCCACACTCACATTACTAGCTAAGTAATGCACGGTAGCATCGACGGCAACTAGCACTCGCTCATACACAACCTGTACAGTAGCATGATAGTATAAAGCCCTAATTCATCACCTGTCCCTAACACGCTTACCCATGAAACCTATCGATACAAATGACATCAATGTCAAACAATCATTACCAAAAGCACCACGGGAACCAGGTATTCTGTGAGAGTTGCGATATGGTCCAAAATGTCCGGCCGGACCATTTTGGTCAATCCAAAACTCTGACAACAATGTCATAGGCACCGCTATGCTTAAGGCCTTAAATCCCCAATACTGGAAAAACTGACAATCCTAAGTCTCAAAACACCGTTATCAATCACATCAGTCATAAATCCAAAGCCTGACAAGTCTATGCCTTCAAGCCAATGGATCGGACTTTACAAAATCAAACAATATCATCATTGCCCTAGTCACAAAGACTCCCAACAAAACAATGCAGCCAAAATCCTCCACGTCATCCTAAAGCTAACCTACTACAAGGTTACGCCTAGGAATCAAGACATCAGATCAAGCTCAAACACACAATCCCGACAACCAAGGTCACATAACCCCAGGCATAGTACAAGAGATAAAAGAAATGAATTAACTAAAATAATTAGTCATAAAACACATATATAACTATACACAAGTATATATTCCCAGGTATACTAAGCAGTACTAAATCCATGGCATACAAGTACACAGGCTTAAGTATACTAAACCAAAACGAAATGGAATGAACAACGTGCAAGCATACTAGGTACAAGTATACTAAACGTAAATGGAAATCCACGTACCATACAACTAAACACATAGTGTACAAGGGCAATCAAATATGCTACCTATCACATAGGGGTCAAGCAATAGAGAAACACTACACATCACCTATGACGCTAGCATAACAAGCAAATATAGTAATTGAAAAACACATCATCTATATCATCACACAACTACCAAATAGTCACATCCCCTAACATGTTTCTAAGGCATGCTTAAAACAACAAGGCATATAAACATGTAAGAATGACTAAACAAATAACAATCCCGCAAAATCATAAGCAAGAGGGGATGAAATGCCTCTTAGAAGGACAAACTCACCGAAAGTGAATCCTAAAAACCCGGATGAGTCCAATCCCTCACCGCAAGGAAGTGAATCATCTCTTAGAATGAACACTAAGGTTCCCGAACAAAAAGTCTACAAGTCTTTCCCAAGACTGGCTCAAACACAAGGTGGAATCCTAACGCCACACAAAACAAACAATGATGTAATGAATAGTCCCAATACTAACCATTACGAGACACC
The DNA here is from genome assembly GCF_030987335.1 of Cornus florida. NCBI lineage: Eukaryota > Viridiplantae > Streptophyta > Magnoliopsida > Cornales > Cornaceae > Cornus > Cornus florida. The sequence continues at coordinate 40,355,282 of NW_026775575.1, forward strand.
AACAAAAGAAATTAACTCAAGACACCAATGAGTTCGATAGGAACTCTACAGGATCCTATTGGAACCCTAATCATAACCCTAAGACTCCAATGACGAGGGAGAGTAATTGATTGCACCAATGCAATTAATTACACAAAAACACTTACACCCCAACCTAAGCTCATAAGAGTTGTCCAAGGCAAGACAAGAAGAATCCCAGGTCAATACACCTATCGAATCCCTAACCATCACTCTAAGAAGAAAAGACGCGAGGACCTCGCCATTGAGGCTCACGAAAACAAAACTCCCAATCCCCAAGGAAGGACTCGAGTTAATCCGACCTATCATCCCATGATGCTATAAACAAGACCCCAATTATGTCATCACTTCAAAGTCACCACAAAACTCCAAGAGATGATGCCCCAGCATCAATCTCAACCAACCAAAGAACAACCCACAATGCTTAAACAAGATATAAAAGTAAGCAGTTGACATGTAACATAGCAATAGACTACATACTCACACAAGTAGTAAAGTCACATAAGGCATGTCAATGTATGCATCATACAGTCATGCTAAGAATAATAAGCACATACAATACGCTAAAGCAAACAAGCATAACCCTCATGCTAAGCAGACAAACGTAAATCAACATGCTAAAACAGACAAGCACATACAATGTATTAAAGCCGACAAGCATATATAGTATGCTAAGGCAGACAAATACATATGACAAGCTAAAACTTACAAGTATATACAATATACTAAGGTAAACAAGAACATATATCATACTGAGACAGTTACAGTAAACTTCTAAACATATGTCCATACAAGCATGTAAACATGTTATCAAAAAGCAACTAAAAACATAGAGCATGGCAACACAAGCATGATATACACCCAAAACCCATTGTCCTAAGGTTTTCGAACCTAGGAGCTCTGATACCACTTGTGACGACCCTGGATTTTTTAACCCAGTGTGTCCTGTGATGAGCCGAAATGGATCCAAAATACGGAAGCAAAAGAAGAAAGGTGACCTCTATAGATGTACGTCATCCCTAAGGCACCAAAATGACTTTACATGAAGCCATAGAATTTAAATGAGCCAAGCAATGAAGCAAGAATACCAAACCCGAAAAGAAATGAACCAAGGACAAAATGGTCATTTCACACTGAAATGGGTACCACCGTGCACACCAATGGAAAGATAATGAAAAATCTACAAAGATAGACTCAAGAATCACTTGATTCGGAGTCCGGATGACAAAAATATGAAGATAGAACAAAGCAGCGTCCTGCGACTAAGAGACACCGGGAACATATCTCACTAAAACCATCATAAATCTCACTACGGTTGGATTTTCAGGGTGGAGTTGGTACCATTGGAAAGCTGAATTCAAGCTCTTGAGTTTAGACTAAAAAATGACCTAATTTGGACCTCGAATGAGCAAATTATGACCATTTTAAAAACAGGTCATCGCTGCAGCCAAACTTAGTTGGCTCAGTTGAGAACTTAGTCGACTAAGGTAGGCCGAGAGCATAAAATGATGCCCAGATGAATTCAGTCGGCTCTTTTGTGAACCCAGTCGGCTGAGTTGATAAAAGAGTTGGCTCTTTTGGAACCGAGCTGGCTCTTTTGGGCTGAGGGCATGCTGCAATAGCTTTTTGGAAGAAAAATAGCAGAAACAAGAAAATGAAAGGAGATTTGGGATTTTCGAGGCCGAGACGATATTTTCTGAAAAAATGATGTGAAGTAACTACCCCTAAAATCACATTTTCTATGTGATGAAGCCAAGACCAAAATTTATTTCCCGAAGGAAAACCCCAAAATGCCCTTAAACTAGAATATGCGAGGAAAATAAAAAATGATCCCATAGAAGGCTCATTTCACCAAGGAAAGGGTTTTACCTGGAAACGATCATGCACGCAGATGTAACTTACCTATTAGGATGCGCTACAATGATCCATGGATTAAAAATACTGCCGATGCAAAATTTGACCTCTCAAACCTCAAATGCGTGAAAAATGCCTTTTAAAGACAAACCATGCAACAACCGGACTTAAATGCTTTCAAAAGACTGTTTGGCCTTTGGCCACACTTCATGCATACCAAATAGGTCCTAATGGATGTGCCGGAACACACTTTGCACCACCTGATTTGAAAATGAACCCTTAAAGGCTCGGATTTTAGTATTTTAGCCCAAAACGCAAAATATGAAACTAAAATGCAAAAATAAAAACTAAATAGTGTTTGGCCCTTGGCCACACCTCATACATGGTAAATGAATGGCAAATAATGAATTTCATACATAATGCACACTCCGGTGCAAAATAGTATACTAAAACGCATAGTTTTCATAATATTCTCATTTAAGGCAATATTCTACATTTATGAATATACATGAATTTCAAATGAAGTTCAGCCCTTGGCCTCATATCATATACACGAAATAAGCGTTAAAAAGTGTGCTTAGGCACACATTACAAGTTTGGAATCAAATATACACATTTGACAAATAAGATTACAAGTGGCATTTCAAACCAACCTTTTTACAAGAAATGAGAACTTCAAGTCTATAAATCATCCAAGTAATATGAAATCTCGAACCTTGATTCCTGTACCTAAAAAATGTCCCCACTATGTGGGTGAGTAACATAAAGCTACTCGTAGGAGATGAGCATGTATCGACCTAGCATTTTACAATAGTTATATATATATATATATATGGGTATTAGGGGTTTGTAAAAGGTTAGAAAACTATTTTCACGTACAAAATATTAGAAAGAGTTTTAGAGAGAGAAAGAAGAACGTTTTGGCAAAGAAGAGGACTAAAATAAGTAAGAAGGAGGCTTAGGTTTTCAATCTGAGAATCATAAGGTAAGTTCTTTTCTAACTCTTTTCCTTTGATTCGTGTTCTATACATGTCTAGATTAATTCCAAAAGTTTTAAATTTAATTAATAAACCTAATTACATGTAAAAATCAAATTTATAAAGTATGATTATATGTTAATGAGTTTTTGTAATTTTTGCATGATTTAATGAATTGATGCATGAATTGTGTTCTAAAATGTTGAGATCATGTTTATGTATTGTATTGTCATTGTTGGGACATTCTAGGATGTTGAATTGAAGCTTTGAATCTGTTATTACATGTTTAAAATTGTTTAATTAGATTCATGGAGGATTTAAATACATGATTTAAAGTTTATATGCTAGGTATAGAATTTAATTAATTTAAAAGATTAAATTAATGGTTGAATATGGTTGGATTAAATTATTTTGATCAATTGTTTAGATTTAAATGAATTTAATCATAGTATGGATATAATTGAGATGCTTGTTAATTTCTTATGATATAAACTAAATGCATGCTACTTAGAATTGTTATTTTTGCTCAATTAAATGTAAAGGATGTATATATGATTTATATCATGTTTATTTTGGGTTATTGATGTAAATATTATTTGCATCATCCTTGGATTGAAAACCTTTATTTAGTTATGTTATGGATTAATACACCATTATGGGATGGGGGCATATTAGGGATGGATTAACTTATAAGTTAAGTCCTGCCTATTTATACTTATAAGAGAATGGATTAACCATAGAGTTAAGTCCTACTTATTTTTGTCAGGTCAACATAATAGTTGGATGACATATCATTGAAATATATAGTTTGATAGTTTAATTTATATTTGGATAGGATGGATATTATATATGTATATAGTTATATGCCATGATATGAGCTTGAGTCTCAGGATCAATGGTTAGGGTGCGTATATTGGTAGGGATGTGTAGCTAGATATAATGGACAGTTGTGTGCCCTTGTAGGTCTAGGTACTTATGCCCACTATATGTCTGTTTTGCATGTTGCCTACTATTCAGGTTGAGACAACGCTATAGTCCAGTGAGGTTCCTTAGTGTGTGTGTGTGTGTGTGTATATATATATATATATACAGACTATATTAGTTATTGTTGAGTTAACTAGGATGTATACGTGTATTGGGCCTATGTTTGGGATGTAGTAGATTAGAATTTGTTTGTGGGCTTGACCTACTATTATTTTACAGGTGTTCGTCAGTTCCAAACTTAGACATTGTTCGTACTAAGCAGAGACAGTCTATTCACTCTTCCTACTCTACATAGGATTTCTTCTTTATGTTTTAGTATTTGGATTCTGTTTTTTTTTTTTTCAGTTTCAGTTGGGTTTTGGATAAGGGGTCCACATGTTGGATTCCTGAGTTATAATTTATAAGGCTACTGGTATTAAAGAATTTGGATATGTTTGGAGAATTATTTTATTAGATTTATTAATGGAGGATTTTATTATTTAGTTTCTTTCAGCTCTATTATTTATTCTTATTTCTTTTGTATTCTATGCTTGTTAAATTACCTAATTATTTTTTTTTATCCTTTGGTTCTGTGCTCGGACTTGATCACCCGTGGCTCTAGAATTGAGGGGAATTACAGTATCGAACGCCAGTTTTATTGGTCTTAATCACTCCGTAGCAAAAGAAAAGTTCGAACGCCAGTTTTTTTTATTGGTTCTAGATTTAAGAGTATTATGGCAGATATGATCCTATAGAAGCTAGGATTTAATTGAAGTATAGAAAACCTTAAGACATTGAGGACCAAGTGGAACAGAGGATGAAAGGGAAACCTAACCACACAGAATTGGGAAAATGTAAACAAGATTTCATCATCTTCAAGGCCCCTCTCGATGCTGGCACCCTTATCGTCTGAGTAAAGATGAGTGGTGACACCGTCGGGAATGTTACAACGAAGGCAAAGGGCTTTGATGTTAATGCCCATGGAAATGGGAGTAAGGTCGAAAGAAAAAGAGAAGAGACTACAAAAAGAAAAAACTAACCTTGAAGATGAAGAAAGCAGGAAAGTAGGGAAGATCGTTGGAAAACACAGATTCTTGCCGGAGGGAAGTTTGAGGATTGGAGTACGGAGATTACAAGGGAGGTACTTGACAGTGACAAGGGAGGGAAATGAACAAAGCCACCTTCAATTTATAGAAGTCTAAGGCCTTCGTGTGGGGCAAGTCTGGAGTCCAAAGCAATCATGGCGATTTAAAAACTGAAGCACCTAACTTGGCTCGCCCATACACATCCCCCTACACCATCACATCCAATCACAGCCTTCATCGCCATCATTATACATTAATCTTGCCCTAATCATTATGGCGAAATTAAAAGGGTAGATGAAGAGTTGGGAAATGCGAATGGGCCTGGGTAGGGCCATGTGCAGCCCAATAGACCCGACTGACTAGGTTGCTCATCATCCGAGAGGTCCATGGTTCAGGCCTAAGTTATATTTAATAAAAAATAATGTTGACTGGCCTTCATTAGGGCATGTTTGGTGTAAATGGACTGTCCCATAAAGAAAGAAGACCCATCAACCTGCAATCGAGGGGGAAAATGTAAGAAATTAGGGTAAATGTAAGTTTCTATAAATAGAAACTAGAGAGAGAAGGAGAGGCAGATAGTTTGGAGTGTGAGAAAATCTTCCCTATTATATAGAGTGATTTTTCTTACGTCTTAGTAAGGAAGATCTTTTAGATCAAGAATAACATCAAATGTTTGATATGATTTATTGTTCTACATTCTTGTTCAGTTAATGCCTTTTTTGGGGGTTGTGTTGCTGATGCATCTTTGTTGTTTTGTGTTGTCTTTCAAGCTTAATCGGTGCCACTGGGCTGTTAAATAGATGAAAGAAAGAATAGTTGGGTTGGCGAAGTTGAAGTTTCTTATGTTGAATAACTCTCAACATTTGAGATTGGAAAGTGAAAAGGCTTCTTTTTTCCCTTATTTTTTGTTTTCTATATTGGAAATGTTTGAACATAATTTTGTCCTCATCAGTTATTGTAAAAGAAAAGTGACTTGTCGATCTTTGTTTTTGCATTCCCTTTTTGCCTTTATGAGATTGAAATTGAATATTAGACATTTTGACTAGTGAGTTATAATATAAATTAAGTCAAATTTCAATCTTTCCTACATTACAGTTTCATCTTTCCTTTGTTCTATGATGGAAATTTATTGAAATTTAGTACCATGTTAGCAATTTTATTTGACTTAAAACAAAAAACATTACTCGAAAAAGACTTATAAAAAATTAAGGCACAAGTTAAGGTGATAAATTATTAGATGGTCTAAGATCATGTGGTCCTAGCCAATCACAAGTTACTCCAAAATTAAATGTGTCAGCTTTATTTAATTTTTTGATTTTTTGGTTGCATGGCAGTTTGTGTCTTGTGACATGGACCATATAATAATTTCACAATAAAGATAGAATCGATGTCAAATTTGGATAGGCATAATTTCCTAAAAGGATATTGTTGTTGTTGTTGTTTTTTTTGTTTTTTGTTTTTTCGTTTTTGCCTTTTTCTTGGTTTATTACATTTTCTTGTCAAATAATTATCATTGTTTGAATAGAATTAGTTAGACTAATAAATAGGTAAGAGAGACAGAGATTGGATAATCAATCAATCAATTAAGAGCGCTTTGATTTTTACTCAAAAATAGTTTTTGAGGCTAAGCATTGGAATATTTTTTTAATTATTTCTTTTAGGATCTTTGTGAAACACTAGAAAAACGAAAATGAAATTTTTTTACATATAAAACGGTTTACATGAAAAAGTTTTTACGTTGAAACTAACGGAGCCTTAGTTATAAATTTTTGAGTGAGCAGAGGTTTTGCAAGAAATTTTTGGCAAGGGATTGTGAAGAAAACTGGATTTTAGGTTTTCTCCTATGTTTAGATAGAGAAAAAGTGTGTTTCTAGGTAGAGAGGTTTGGGTGAGTGAATTTGTTGGGATTTCTAGAGAGAGGGAGAGTTTAGAAGTTATTCAACTACAAGTTGAGGCATCTCCTTTTCATGCCTATTTTACCTTTGCCTCACTACCCTTTTGAGGCATAGTGTATTTTAGGGTAAAAAAGGCTTGGACTCGTGTTAGTTATGAGACAAAAAATTCAATTTTGACTAGTTTTGACCAATCTTGACCAGAGGTCAAAATTATTGAATTTGGTCAAACTTTTATTGTGTTTTGCAAACTATTGATTTTTGTTTTTTAATCAATTTTCACCAATCATTGACTATCTGAAGCCAACTTGGACTGGGGACACACGTCCTGCTTGTGTGGCACCTATGTGGCATTGCCCGAGCGTGGCTCATCCTACCGTTAAAAATTCATTTGTGAAATTTTCATGTCGAAACCCATGATCCTAAAGGATTTGGGTTTTTTAAACACTGAGGCGATGTCCGATCAACGATTAGATGGTTAGATTTTCCTAAATAAACTATTTTACCGTTATGGTGGAAAAAGTGGGTCCTGGGATCAAACTAGACCTTGAAAAAGGTCAAATCAATAGTTTTTGGATAATATGAGAAGAATGGTGGATCAGAATTCCAATCCGACATCCCGATTTTCCTAAATAGAAAATTATTATTTTGCCCATATGCTCGATTTTGATCTCGAGTGCGGATCGGTTAATGCCTATAGTGAATTTTGAGTCTCTCACCTTCCAAGCATATTGGTGAAGTTAGATCTTTGATCGAATGGTCCAATTTTGAGACAATGAAAAATTATGATTTTTACCACTAGGCCCGATTTTGGGATGCTAAGGTAGGTTTTGGGTTTCTGACCTCCCAAGTTCAATGGCAATGTTGAATTTGAGATTTAACAATCTGATTGTGATTGTCACAAAATCATAAGGTTTTTCCATTTTGGGTGATCGGGGTGCCAGAAGAAGTCTTATGTGCTGCTGGGGAGCAACGATGGTGGCGAGAGAAGGGAGCGATGGTGGAGTGAGGATGCAGTGGAGAGAGCAACGGAGAGGTGGTGGGGAGCAACGGTGATGGTGACGGAGGGTGGGGCGTCAGAAATGGTTTTGGATTACTTTCATAAATGGATTTTTCCTGATTAACCCTTTTTGAAAACGGGTATAGTTTTTTTTCTTTCAAATTTTTAGTAGGGTTAAGAGCAAAAAACACCCATGCTATATAAAAAAATGTGCAAAAAACACCCCTATTAGAAAAAATTGCATATAACTCTCTCTATTATCCATCTTTTGAGAAAATTGCCTCCTATTGAATAAATCTGATGAAAAATAGCTGTTAGTGATATCATTTTTTTTTTTCTGAAAATCCAAAAGTACCCTTTTTGTATAACAAGAACGCCCCTACCATATATATATATATATATAACAGTGAATGTGTTTGTTTGGATGTACTTGAAACCCTATCCAAAGAAATCTCTCTTTATTATTATTTTTCTCTCTCTAAAATATCTCTATGTTCCCGTTTAGCAATTTGTTTTCAAGAAGACATCATTTTTATTTTTTTATGATGCTATATTTTATTTGGTTTGTCAAGTGAAATTCTGACATCTGTACATCATTTTTAATTTTATTTTTTTAGAATATTATTTATTTCAATATATATATATATATATATATATATATATATATATAGAAACATGATTTTTCTTGCAAATATTCTTTTATAATTCTATAACTTTCATATATTTTCCTTCCATTCCTAGAGCTCTCCTTCTCTAAGAAAATATAATATCTCTCTCTAAATATTTTTTTCTCTCTCTAAAATTTATCTATGTCGTTGATAGTATCTCTCTCTAAAACAGAGCAACCCCAAGAAATTTCATATTATCAACAGAGAGCAATTCTATAGTATCAACCCCAAGAAACATGATTTAGCAATCGAATTTCAATCTCTTCAAGAAGATCAAGAGAAAAAATTAAGAACCAGTTACAAATTTTCGGTATAAATAGATAAAAATCGTAAAAAAGGGATATATAAAAATAAAGGGAAAAATAGATAGAAAATTACTTCCTGTATTCAGAAGAGGCCACCTCAAAGGAATATTAGGAAGTTTGGATCAATTCTATAAGTATTTTCATTTGTGTGGACTTGTTTAGTTTTTATCTGCAAATTTTTACACTTACATAGTTACATATTCCTTCTTCAAATTTTAACTTTGTGCATGAATACAACATGCCATTAGTTGGGTTTATTTGCGACGCGTGAATAAAGTGTAAATTGTGAGACATGAGAATTGAGATTGAAGAGAGATATATCAAAGAGGGAGACGGAGTATACATACATATATATATATATATGTATAGAGAGAGAGAGAGAGAATTGTTATGTTATGGCAGACAGACAAGAAAAATATGACTTTAAGGTTAATTTTGACATTTTGCCTTTTACTTTTTTTTTTTTTCATATTTTGTTAATAATAAAGTAAGGTTAATTTAGTAATTTTACAGTCAAAATTATGATTTGTCCTTATTTGCACAAATTGACAAAAAGTAAGGGGGGTTTACCATAAGCATTTGAAAAATCCGGTTGGACTTGGGCTAGATCCGAATTAGGCTGCCCAAGTTGTACTCATGCTAGATTTATCCGGTTGGACTTGGGCTAGATCCGAATCAGGCTGCCCAAGTTGTACTCATGCTAGATGTGACCCAATTACATCCCTCCATTTTCAAAGAAGCATCTAAACATCCAAACAACACCCATTGTCAAGCTAAGCTTACTGAAACAATATGGGCTGGACGGCCTAGTACTATTAAAATATCCAGGCCCACCTAGGGAGATTTTGGTCGAGGTGGTCCATAAAGCCCATTTAAGTTTTTTTTTTTTAATCAATTTGTTCTTATTTTTTTGTGCTTGATTAAAGTTCTGATGGGAATATATCACTAAGCATGTATATAAATGCAAATATAAGAAATTTGTATTGACATATAAGCCAGTATATGTACAAGTATAAGTTTTATGATTTTCATGATATATAAAACTTACTGTTATTGATTCTTTTTCCAAAGGATACATTGTTTTCTTTTCCTTCCTGATACAAACATAAATTACAATTTATATATTTCTTTCCAATTTATACTTTCATTTAACTTTTTTTTCTTCTTTTTCTCATAATTATATTTATTGTAAAATACTCAAATCAAATTAGTTTATGAATTGTCTCTAAATAGATTTTATTTAACTCAATTCCTTCTACTAAGAATATGTTCAGTGAAACCAAAATTCATTCTAGATATTTTATTAATTTAATTAAGTCATATATGAAAATTCATTCTAGATATTTATTAATTTAATTAAGTCATATACGAAACTTCAGTCTAGATATTTTATCAATTTAAGTAAGTCATTTATGAATTGATTTTCACATATTATCAAATATTTTAGTCTAATTTTCAGGGTTGAGAAGAAATAATTTGCGGATTGCAACGATATGCAATGTTATGTTTTTAGGTTTGTGTAGGAGTTGGGCCTCAACTTTCGGGCCATGTCCCTTTGGACTCTTTTCGGGCTATGCCCCTTGTACATTGTATAGTTTTTTTTTTTTTTTCAATAAATTTATTTCATTTATCGAAAAAGAACCCATATAAATCATAGGTTATGAATTCAACGATTCCGGATCAAGAACAAGGGTGTTATAGTTTAATAATATTTTCTTTACCTCCTTTGGTGGATGGTGAGGGTTCAATTTCCTAATGGAACAAATGGATGCCTGAGTGTTTAAAAAATTCAGATCCCAAATTTAATTAATTAATTAATTAGCTTTATTTTTCCTGGTGAATATAAAATTAGTTCCTCCTCTTGGAATGATCCCAAGTTCCCTATTAAATAAAGATAAATCTGTTTAATAGCCGAGTGTAATTTGTCACTTTTTGCAAGGTTGGGAGTTTTGGTGCAATTTGGTGCAAGAATTTTCTTTTCTTTTTTCTTTTTTTTTTCTTTTTCTTTATGACAATAATATTAAGGGTTAGTTATTAGAGGGCCTGGGGGGTGTAAGTTTCGAAAAAGAGCTGTAGGACACGAAAAACAATCCAATCAGTCCCGATAACACATCACTTGCACTAATAAGAAATTCACTAATGCCGTGTTTAAACGAATGGTAGGAAAATTAGTTCAACTGATTTTCGAAGCCCTCGGATTTCATACAATAACAAGATTAAACAACAACAAAAAAGGGTAATTTTAGAAGTCTCAAGTTTGTATTAGCGTTGAAGCAGAAAGATTAGTCATTCACGACATGACAAAAGCTGAAGAAATGTAAAGTCAAACGTGAAAAAGCAAGGGCTCTTATGGTTGCTTACTGAGAAATAGAGAAACATATGCATGCAATCATGAGAAGATAAAAGGTTAGTCTCTGTGTTACATCCACTTGAAACATGAGGGAAGTTGCATTTCAAAGTCATTCCTCACTAGAAAACACAATTTGGAGCAATTTATTGACGTGGGATACACTAAATTATCATTGTGCATCAATTTCTCGTGTGTTTCTTTGATCCCAAAAAAAAAAAAAAAAAATCATTTGGGTTATAGTAATTAATTTTATGGATGTTAACAAATGTGTGTGTGTGTGTATATATATATATTATACAAATTCAACTTTTTGATATTTAAAACATCTGTAAATAAGGTTTTGTCAATATACACTGATTTCTCATGATAGCGCAGATATTAATTGGTCCATTGTTGCATCAAGAAACTGTGATGATAGGGTTGCAAATGAGCTCGTCTGTTTGGGCTTGGCTCGTTTATTTGTGATCGATTAGTTCGGCTATGCATGGTATTGTGACAAGTTTGAAAAGTTGAACTTGGACTTGGCTCATTTAATAATAAAATTCATTCGGGCTCATTTTGAGCTTGTGCTCAAGATAGTTTTGGCTTTTTCACGAACCTATACGAATCTACGCAAGCCAGTATTCATGAGCTTAAGATCACGAATTTATACTATATTTATGAATGTGTTCATGAGCCTACAGACGCCTATGTTCACTAACATCTATAAATTTATGTTCATGAACCTACGCAAGTATAGTCCAACATTGTTCAGGATCGAAATTGAGTTCAAATCATTTTCTTAACGAACGAGCAAGCCCTTAAACGAACAAAACCTAAATTTTTCATCAACAACTTGGTTCATTCTCAAAGCTCATTCTCGCGTCTTCAATTCTACAGTTCACTTAGAGTGGGAAGATAAAACGTCCACGCTACCAAACATCCCAAGATTCCCAGGTCATGATTACCAATGTTGAGTAATATGACTTTTTCATGGAACCCATAAACAAACTTTGTAGATAGCGTATGTAGCAATGAAATGCCACAAAATGCCAACAGCATAAGCTTATAAAAGTGATAATGGTACCTCTAGCTAGCCATTATGATGCTCTTATATTTTGTAGCAAAATGAGCACCCGTCTTGTGAGAATCAAATTGGATCAAAATCATGCCAAACAATTGTTCTGTCCTCTCCAATTTGTGCCGTATGTTACGAAAATATTTGTAATTTGAGATTCAACTTCCCAGCAACATTTTTGTACAGTACATCACTAATTAATTTTAATTTTTTTATTTAATTTAATGGTCGAATTCTTTACAGTGAGCAAACACCTACTTTCATAGCTAATCAAACTTTTCTTTCCTTTTAAAATGTAGGAAAATCAAACTCAAACTCCAAGGTATCACTCAACTATCCTTAGGTTCATTTGCAATTGTCAGTGGCTATATTTAGAAAAAAAAATAATGGCTTATTCAGCCATGACTTTGCCATTTTCCTAACAAATTTGTCAGGATTCTACTTGAAAGAAAGTCACCCAAACAACCATTAGATGGTACTTTAACGTATTGTCCACTAACTCCTCCTATATTAACAACCAGAGTTCTATTTGCTAGCTAGTACTACTGATAGGGAGTTCTATCTTTATTTTATATTATTTATTTTTGAATAGATAAGACGCTCACTCACACACTGCCCCTTTGGTGTGTGAGGCTCAACCATTCTCGTCCTTGTTGACGAGCATAGTCTATGGTGACAAGTATTTTTTTTATTTTTATTTATTTTTATTTTTATTTTTATTTTTATTTTTTGTTACATTCTCCTTCACTCTCGTAACACTTTTGTTGTGGTTGAGCTATCGTATCTATTCAGGTGGGTTCACTCGGACGCCTCTGAGCCGAGCGCTCGGCGTGAGAATAAATCAAAGATGGAGTCTGATTCTGATATCTACGTTTGTAAAACTTAAGCAATTGAGTAATACTGCAAATCCACCCATTTATATTTATTTTACTTTCTATTTGAATTCGATGTGAAACAAGTACCCTTGTAACACCCATCCTCTTTGAAAAGCATAGCTTATATCACTTGAATTAATGACCCAGTGATTAGTAATGGTTAAAATTTAATTAACTACCCAAAATTCACAAAACTAAAATTAACATTATGAAACTTATAACATTGAAATCTATTACAATTTGAGGAATAATAATTATTTTTCTCCATGATGGTCCAAAACCAGCAACATGATTTTTTTAGGAGGTTTCGCTACTTTGACGAAGAGAAAGATTTGAAAAGAAATTGGAAAATATGTGGCTCAGAAAAGAAGTCTGTCTTTTGTATTACAAGTTGAAAATCAAAATAGGGGTTAAATGAAGTCAATTTTAAGATGAGGACTTGGGACCATGGACATCACATGGTTCGTAGGAAAAAAAAAACCAGATGAGAAGTTATACCGAAGAGAGAATTAAAGAACTAACATTCCAGTCGACTTCAGTTGTTCGAAACTTGAAATTGATAATTACCATATGGGTATTTTTCTCAGTAGTCACTCTTAAGTTCTAACATATACAAAAATCTATAGGAGGTAACTGAAAGTTATGAATGTTCGCAAGAAATGCTAATTTTGAATTAACAAAGTTAATAAATAAATTTATAGTAAAAATATAATATTATATTGATAATTAAATAGGTGATTCAGTTTTCTGCATTTCATATATTTATAATGAAATAAAACCCTAAATCATAAGGAAACTAACTCCATTAGAAAACCTTGTCAAATAAGGAAACCTAATTTCAAAAAACGGTACTAACACTAAAAATATAAACCTAAAAATAAAGTTTCCTTAAAAATTTGAAAAAATAGAATAAAAAACCCAATTAATAAAAACTACAAAATATAAAAATCGAGAGAATTGTCAGCAGCCCATTTAGACCAACCCTAAATTATAAGCAAACCAACTGCATCAGGAAACTTTATCAATAAGGAAACCTAATTTCAAAAGGAAATTAACACTCAAAATGAGCTTACAAAAAAAATTTCTCTAAATTTTTCAAAAAAATAGAATAAGAAACTAAATTAATAAAAACTACTAAATATAAAAATTGAGAGCATTTCGAGCCGTTTAGACCACGGACAAAAATCCCAAAATCTTCAACAAGTTCTAACAACAAAAAAATTATGTTTTGAGGCTCTAAACAATGGAATTTGGCTAAAAAACAATGTACTTCATAGAAAAGTAGTGAGTATTGCTTGTTGGGCCATTTTTAGTCAAAAAACTATCCTTTCACGCTAAAAATAGACACTTCGACATTGGCCCAAAAAACCCATCGGCATACTTGTTTGGCCCTCTAGCAGTCTAAACGGGATCATATGAGCTTCGGCAATCAGTTCCGTATTAGTCTCCCTTACTTGAAAAGAACTCGTCCCCGAGTTAATATTGAAAGAGCGCATCTCATATGGTGGAAAGTACTTAAATAAATCTGCAACATTATATGTAGGAGAAATAACCGTATCTTTGGGAAGCTCAACAGCACAAGTATTACCATTATTCTTCTTTAGAATCTGATAAAGCCCATACTTTTTATTCTTCAGGTTGTTGTAGGTGCCAACATGAAACCTCTCATTATGCAGGTACACCATAACTAAATTCCCTTTTTGAAAGATCTTTTTTCGTATCTTTTTGTCTACTACTTCCTTGTATTTCACATTGGCTTCTTCAAGATGATTTCAAACCTCATCATAAATTGCTTTGATGCGATCTTCCATGTGTTCTACATCAACATTCTTTCTAGGCAACTGCGAAAGTGGGACCAAATCTAGCGTATGCTTGGATGACAGTAAACAATAATAAAATGTGATTTTTTAGTTGACCGATTGACCATGTTGTTCTATAAAAATTCCGCTTGTTACAATGCAGGGTCCCACTGTTTTGGTTTTTCACCAGAAATATAACAAATCCGATTGCCCAAAGTCCGATTAACCACATTTGTTTGATCATCAGATTACGGATGACTAATACTACTAAAATTTAAAGATGTATCAAAACGTCTGCACAAAGTCCACCAAAAGTGTGATACAAATTTGGTGTCTTTATCTAAAGTGATGAACTTAAGAACTCCATGCAGGCAAGCAATCTCCTTGTAAAATAAATTTGTTACGTGTGTGGCAAATGAGGTCTTCTTGCATGCTATAAAGTGTGAAATCTTTGAATAATGATCAACAACCACAAAACTTAATTTGCCCCTCGTTGAGTGCATGGAAGTCCGACTACGAAGCCTATTGACAAATCCTTCCAAAGAAAATATGGTGTAGGTAGAGGGAGATAAAGTTTAGTGTTTGAAGACAAACCCTTAGCACATTAACAAATTGGACACCTCTTCCCATGGTTGGCAACATCCCTCTTAGGTTGTGGCCAATAATATTTCTCTTTGACTAAAGCTATAGTTTTATCTCGGCTAGGATGTCCATCCAAACCACCACCATGCAATTCATTGATAATATACTCTTGAAGGGAACTTCTTGGAATACAAAGTTGATTACACTTAAATAGAATCCTTCCAATATATGTATACCCTTATCATTTTGCCCAGCCTGGCACTTAGTCCAAAATTCCTTGAAGTCATCATCTTCTGCATACAGCTCTTTCAAATAGTTAAACCCCACAACTTCAGCTCGCAAAGTCACGAAGAGTGCTAATATTCTACTAAGTGCATTGGCTACCTTGTTTTGTTGACCTGATTTATTCCTTAAAGAGAAGATAAATCGCTACAAAAAGGTAACCTATTGGGCATGAATTCGGTTAACACTATTATGATTATTGATTAACTTTAAAGTCTGATGATCAACGTAAAAAATGAACTCTCTCTAAACCAGATAGTGTTCCCAAACCTTTAATGCACGTACTACTTAATAGAACCTAAGCTCATGGCTAGTCCACTTCTTCCTCACATCACTAAGATTCTCATTGTATAATGCAATTGGCTTGCCCTCTTGGGATATTACAACACTATCTCTGACAATTGAGGCATCACACTTCACTTTAAATAATTGCTCGAAACTTGGTAATGCTAAAATAGGTGTAATGGATAGTTTCTCTTTAATCAGCGCCAAAATCTATTATGCCACTTCGCCGCCAGTGAAACTTGCCCTTCTTCTACATTTAGTAATGAGACCAATAATGCTACTAAAATTTATGATGAATCTCCGGTAAAACTTCGCTAAACCATAAAAACTACACACATCACCTATTGTTTTCGAGGTTGGCCACTCTTGAATTGATCGAACCTTCCTCTTATCAACCTGAGTGCTTTCAACACTCACCATAAACCCCCAAAATAGAAAAGAGCTGGTCATAAAACTGCACTTTCTCAGATTGATGTATAACTTATTTTCCTATAAAACTATCAATACCTCTCTCAAATGTGACTAATGCTCTATTTTCGACTGATTATAAATCATGATATCATTAAAATAGATAATAACGAATATGCCAATAAAATGTTTTAATACGTGATTCATAGCCCTTATGAAAGTTCTAAGAGCATTGGACAGACCCTCATTTATCTTGAAAGCATTCTTCCATTTATCCCTCGGTCTAATACGAATCTGCTTCTCAAATCAATCTTTTAAAAGATTTTTGAAGCAGCCAACATATGTAACATATCATTTGACTGAGGTATAGGAAATATGTATTTGATTGTGATCTTATTCATGGATCTGCTGTCAATATATATATGCCAATTGCTATCCTTCTTTGGCACTAACAAAGCTGGAACACCACATGGACTCATACTCTCTCACACCATCCCCTTTTAAACCAACTACTGAACTTGATACTGCAAAATCTGATGCTTTTTCGTGCTCATGCATTAGTGCGGTAAATGCGACATACTGGCACCAGACACACGATCTATGTTGTGTTGAATGTCTCGCATAAGAGGAAACCCGCTAGGAAACTTATTTGGAATAATCTCCTAAAATTCTTCAAGTATCGGCTATAACATCATTACGACTGTAGAAAGGGGTACTAGACACCTTCTCTAACCACTAGTGCCAAAACCTGTTCGAACTCCATAGCCTCCTCTAGAAACTGATGCTCACTGCCAATAAAAAGAATTGATTTTCCTTTGGCTTATGAGGCCTTGAAAAACACTCTTTGGTCATAGGACCCAACACAATCTTTTGCCATGGTCTGCCAAGAATCATAACTCTACCTATATGAGTGGCATTGACCTCAAACTACCATAGTCTACCCAGAATCATATTACAAGCATCCATATCAATCACATCATACAACGCCTCATTAACATACTTATTCCTAATATAAAAGGGATTTGGAAAATATCTGCCACCCTTATTTTTACCCCTTTCTCAATCCATCCAACATTATAGGGATTCATAAGGTTCTTTGTTTTCAGCCCTAACTTTTGGACCATCGCCTTTGACAAGATATTTTTGCCACTACCACAATTAAGAATAACATCATAGACTTTCCTATTGATAGTGTATCGTGTCCAGAAAATATTATGCGTCTGTGGATGATTTTCCTTCTTTGGGGCTAATAACAACCTTCGTATTATTAGAGAATGTGAAAGTAAATCCCTCTCATCTTCTCTTATCACCTCATCCTCACCGTAGGAGGGTAACCCCTCATCAACGTCCTTACCTTGATCCTCTGCGTCCATTGGCTCTATTAAATTGATTGCACTTTCTTAAGACATTAATTGGATGAATGGCTTGGCAGCCTGCAATAGTAACCCTTAATGGGGTCTGGCCGACTGTAAGGATTATTTTTTGGTGCTTCCCGACCTGCTATAAAAACTATTCCGGCATTCTTTGACTGTGTACTAGTGCTACATGCTTCAGGTACTACTATAATGGAAGGCAAAAGGTTTATAGGCTATTTTGCTTTGTTTGTTGCGTTGCACGTTGAATCAAAGTAATTTCTGAAGCCAGCATGTCCTTTTCCCTTTTCCAAATACGCTTATGCCTTCATTGCCATATTCATGGTTTTTTCTATAGTGTAGATTATCTACATTTATATGTTATCTTGAATGGCAAACCGCAACCCATTCAAATAATGAGCAACTCGTTGCTTCTGAGTTTCCATTAGATCGTTTTGGGATGTTATCCAAATAAATTCATCTGAATAAGCCTGAACTATTCTACTTCCCTACTTGCAATCCTCATACTTCTAGAATAGGGTACATTCATAATTTGATAGCAAGAATCTGGTCATTATCAGACACTTCATTTTTTGCAAGAAGCATATTGGTGTCTTCCCTTGCCCTGCGTAAGAAAACTACAGTTGTTCCTTCTACGCAGAAGCTCCTCCCTTGAGTCGCTACACCACTAGTTTCGCTACACCATAAGAATCTCTCAACTTATGCTATCCAGTCCAAGAATTCTTCTATATTAAGTTAACCATTAAAACTAGAAAGGTTCATCTTTATACGAAACTCAATAGAGTCACGATCTCCATGATCCTAATATCTTCTTACACATTTACATCCCCCAAGTACTTCTTTAGCATAGTTGATATAGGAATTTTTTCAATCATAAAATACCACTCATAATAGTATGAATCCTTTGCAAGATAGGGCTACTTTGAGGGTGTCGAATCTTAGGGACTGTGGTGGTTTATTTAGTCTAAAATTAATTACTATTTTAATTTAGAGAAAAGTTTATGTTCGTTGTGATGAAATTTAATAACATGAATAGAAAATAAACAAAGTAAAGAGATTGAGATCAGAGGGAGAAGTACTTAGGGCTTGATTTCACCACAAACCTCATACTATGGTAAACTGACTTAACCTTGGAATTTCAATGTTTATGTGTAACTCAGAATTAAAAGAATTAACATTCAATTCAATACAATTTTTAAGAAGATAAATCATGAATGTTTATTAGTAATAACCTATCTTCGGTTGGCATGAATTATCTACCTACCTACTTCTAAACTAATTTTTTAGAATAATTCATTTTCCCTAAGCATAAACTATAAAAACATTCATTCACAAAAAATGGTTTACGCACTATTGCATGATCACTAGTTTTATTGTCATTAGAAGCCCTTAGCCGCCAATCTCAAACAATAAGAAAGTTTGATTTTGATTTATAATCAATTAAAAATCTTCACGACACTTCCTATAATCAAACTTCTGAGTTAGACATAGATACAGAAGATAACCCCAATAGTTATTTTGGAAGTGAAGTTAAGAGTGAATCATATGAGTCTTCTAGATTAAAAACTACTTTCAATAAGTTGTTTGAAGAAATTGTTCAAAGTAGGAACACCAATAAAGCTTTAAAGAATAAAATTGTTGAGCTTGAATAGAATATGGAAGATTCTAAGAAGATCTTAAAAGTGAAAGATAATATGATTTATGACATGAATGAAAAGATTCACTTTTTAGTTAATGAAAATAATGAAGTAAGAAGTCTAATAGTGACTTTGAGTCTTAAAATTGAAGGATTAGAACATGAGTATAGAATGTCTAAACAAGTGGCTATGAAATACGAGTCTAGTACATGCCAATTAGATAAGCTATTTACTATTGGGAAACCTTCAAAGGATAAAAACGGATGAGGCTTTAAGAATAAAATGTCTTCTACATTAAAGGTAGAAAATTCTTCTTCTCTAAAGAAAGCTAAGAAAGCCATTCCAAATATGAATGTTTCATCTCCTTCTCCAAAGAATGATGTGAAAACTACTCTCAATAATTACTTTGTTTCTTCTATGAAGAAAAATTTAGTTGTTTCCTCTTCTTTGCCTAAGAAGAATTTGAGTGGTTCTTCTTCTCCAAAGAAGAATTTAATTATTTCTCAAAAAGTTGTTCAGAAATCCTCTACCACTCCTATTATGAAAACAAAAAGGAATCTACTCATACTTTGCATAATCAAATGGCTCACACCTCTATGCTTAGGAATCATAAGGTACATAAATCCTTTAAACATAATCAACCTACTCTACATCGCTCTTATGGTAGGAATTTAGGTCATACTAAATTCTATTGTTTTAAAAGAATTAGAGATGCTGAATGTCATCACTTTTGTCAGAATAAGAAGTTTAATAAAAATAATGTCAATAGGAAGAATCATTCTTGGTATAGAAGTAAAAAGGTCAATCTTAGAAAATCCAAGAAGAATTATAAAGGTAAAATGACAAGGATGAACAACAAAACCAATGACAAAACAAAAAATAATGTCATTGAGTCAAAGTCACCTATGAAGAATCAAGATAAACCCAAAGTTCATACCATATGGGTGAGTAAGGTTGACTTAGAGTATTTTATAGAAAATAGGAGAAATTCCATAAAAGACAAAAACTACTTGGGGAATCGAAACCCTAAGAAGTTTCACGATAAGTAATCTCTCATAATTATCACATAGACTTAGGACATGCATGAATGAAAATATTTTTCAAACCTAAAGTCTATGATAATTTATGTATACTTATCGTATATATGTAATACCCCTAATTTAACAAGGATAGTTCTGGAATTTATTTAATTATTTAAATTGTGTTTTTATTTTTTTAGTTGTGAATTTGTTGATTTAATTGTGAATTATTTAAATGACTTGTTTTGTTTGGTTGCTTTATTTTAATTGTTTTATTTAATTATTTATTAATTAGGTTTTAATTATTTGATATAATTGTTTTCTTTAAATAGAATTAATTGTTTTTAATAAAAATTATTATTTTCCTGAAATTGAATTAATTGTTAAATAATTTAATTAAGTATTAATTGATTACGTTAGTGGGATTAATTAGGGTTTTGTTTTAGTGTCCTTGTTGTAGCCGATTTAGTATCCGTCTCATATTACACTTAGAATTAGGGTTGGGAGGAACCTTTAAATACATCATTAGGGGTTTGCTTAGGGTTTAGAACCCTATTCACGGCATACTAAAGCAAAGAGACGTAGAGAAATCTGGGAGAGAACAGAGACAGAAAACTGAAGGATTACCGGAACAACTTAGGAGAAAGACGTTGAGATTTCTGAACCGAGTCTCACGGGCAAGTTTTATAACTAGCTCTATCTCTTTGGCTTGTGTTCTTTGTATCTCTAACTGGGTTATTACGTTAGTGGGATTAATTAGGGTTTTGTTTTAGTGTCCTTGTTGTAGCCGATTTAGTATCCGTCTCATATTACACTTAGAATTAGGGTTGGGAGGAACCTTTAAATACATCATTAGTGGTTTGCTTAGGGTTTAGAACCCTATTCACGGCATACTAAAGCAAAGAGACGTAGAGAAATCTGGGAGAGAACAGAGACAGAAAACTGAAGGATTACCGGAACAACTTAGGAGAAAGACGTTGAGATTTCTGAACCGAGTCTCACGGGCAAGTTTTATAACTAGCTCTATCTCTTTGGCTTGTGTTCTTTGTATCTCTAACACAATCCTAGGATGAGTAAAAGCTAAATTAAATTGCTTGGTTGCATGGAATTTATTCAAAACAGTTTGTGTTTCCGATTAAGTATTTTGCTTGTTTTTATTCTGTTTTGTGTAATTCTTGTTCCAATTGAATTTAATTAATGAATAATGAATTTAAATTACTCTGGAGCACCTTGAGATTTAGTCTTAACCAGAAAGAAAGTTGGTTTGAAGGATTAAACAAATTCTATGCAGTATGTATTCATGGTTTTGGTTTTGGCTTGCGGAAACTGTTTTTACTAAATTCTTGTTCCAATTGAATTTGGTTAATAAGTAATGAATTTAATTAACTTTGGAACATTCTAGGACCTAGTTTTAATCAGTAATAAGCTTGGGTTGGAGGAACACAGTTGCCGGACACCGCCGAAAATGGAGAAGAAGACGCACAGGGGAAGAGCCTGCTCTAATTTGAGTAAAGTAGGCTCAACAAAAGGGTAAAGCAGGCTCTACCTTAGGTAGAGCTAGATCTTTGGGCTCTAGAGGTGGCTCCACCATGTGTGGAGCCGGCTCTACTAAGTGGTGGAGGCGGCTCCACCTTGTGTGGAGCCGGTTCCTTCAACGGTTTGTAGTTTTTTCGACTTTTCTGCCAACCTAGGCTGCTATGGTTGAATTTTTAAGGTCCCAGGCTGATTCAAGAGCTATTCTAGGGTTATTCAGTAAGGTAAGAACCCTTGTTAAATGGGCAGAAGGTATGGTAATTCATAAGATGCGATAAGAAGTTTAAATAAGGTTACAGTCTAACCCTTAGGGAAGTTTTCAGTTTAAACTTTGTTGCGGACGATTCAAGTTGTTCAATTTTCTAAATTAGCAATTGAATTAGGAGTTTGATATGTAAATCATATAACAGTGGTATGAGATTAAGTCTGTTAACTAATATAAATTCAGTTAATGCTTAATAAGAAACTAGTTGATGTTTACCAAGAATTGTTTATGTCAACTTATAGGATGTTGTGGAGTAATTACAAGTAAACATGTAATTACTGTTAATATTATTATTATGCTTAATGTGAGTTATAGGATGGTTATATTTATTCTCTGTATTTAAAATTGGTTAGAGAATCAGGTACTGGATGTATTGAACAAGCATGCTAGTTAAACATTCTTGTTATGCTTATGATTGGATATGTTGATATTGATATGTTATGCTGTCATATATGTATTATCAATACTGGATGGATGGTTTGTATGCACAGGTATGGGACGGTGACATATTAGGGGGATTAGCTTAAAAAAACTCTAAGTCCTGCTTACTCTGGATTAAGGGATGCATTAACTACAAAAGTTAAGTCCTACTTGTATTTTGTGTCAGACCACTAAATAGTTGAGTGACATTTTTGGTTTGGAACGGATTTTAAATATATTTTTATGGTGTCACGATATGAGCCTGAGTCTCAGAGTCGTTGGCTAGGGAGCGTATATACATTGGGATGCATAGCTGGCTATGATGGTTAAATGTGTACCCTGCTAGGCCTAGGTAGTCATGCCCACCTCAGGTGCGTTTTGCATGGTGCCTTCTAGTCACGTTGAGACGGGCCTGTAGTCCAGTGAGAGTCCTGTAGTGTGAATATATGTATATATATATCTACGGACTATTTAGATATTGTTGGATTGGTTAGGATTTACATGCGTATCGGGTCTCTGCTTGGGTAGTAGCAGTATAGAACTTGCTTGTGGGCCTGACCCACTTATCATTTTTTAGGTATCGGACGTTTGAAGTCTTAGGGCTTGTTTGAGCTGAGCAGAGATGATCTTCCATTCTACCGAAGACGTAAAACTTCTTTCCAGATATTAGATTTGGATTTTTATCTTCAGTTATTTACTTTCGTTCGGTTTGGGATTTTTATTAGGGGTCCACTAGAGATGGATTCTCGAGTTGTAAACTTATGGAGATTTTGGATTACCGAATTTAAGTATTTATTTTTAAAGGATTTATTTTAGTTTCTTTCAGCTATTAAACTTTATTTCTTAAATTCAATTTTGTATTCTGTGTTCGTTAAAATATTAATTGTCTGATATCCCTCGGGTTTAGGCCTAGGCCTGATCAACACGCGTCTCGGATCCGAGGGGTATCACAGTTGGTATCAGAGCACTCCAGGTTCAAGTGTCTCTAGGATTCTATCGTATAAGACTTTTGCGTAGCGTTTTCTCGTGATTAGAGCTTATGTTTAGGATTTATAGTATTCCTTTACGGTTCATTTAGGATGTACTGATGTCACGTTTATTCTGTAATTGCAGAATGTTTGGCACTAGGAAGAGGATGAGGGCCGCAATGAAAGCAAAGAAGGGCCCAAGGTCGAGGAAGGTTACTCCGGTGATTCCCCTACGAAGGTCGACGAAGAAGGCGGAATTGGAGACCAGGGAGTTAATTCCAACAGGCATTACATTAGAGTACAAGTCAAGGAAAGTTTCTTGCGTGCAGGATTGGCCATCATACTGTGGACCTAACACAACTTCGGTGGTGCTCAAAGCTGAACTAAGCAAAGCGGAAGACCCAGAAGAAGATCAGGACGAAGGAGATACCGGAGCATCCGAGATGGAAGGCACCGAAGTTCAAGGGTGACTGCTCTTTTAAGAGTATTTATAATTACTTGTGGTACATTATGTTGAGACAGGACGATTACCAAGAAGTTTATAAACGAACTTGTGTAAGTTAATATGGTAGGTTTGTTTGGAAGGAGTAATTCCCAGGATAGAATAATAATCTAAATTGGGATGATTATGGAGCATTTCGTTTTGCCTTATGTGTTTTGCTCTACGAAGTATTTAGAAACATGGGATTTTCATGGATTGGTTGGTGACACACATATGCAGTAGACCTCAGGATATTTCTACATTATTGGGCAATACTGCCATTTTTTATGAGAGTGATGTGCTTGTGACACTGGATATTGGTAGACTCGGATTTCTAGCCAATCTTTTATCCTGGACATGCACACTTATGACGTGATACTTGGGATGGATCGGTTATCACTGCCATGCTCAAGTTATTTATTTTGGATGGGTCTATTGTGGTTACCATACCTAGTCAGGATGTTTACGTCGTTGCTATGCCACGTTTTAACGGGGACACTAGCACTTATTTATTTCGGATAGAGTAGGAAATGGAGGAGGGGATTACTGTATCATTGGATAGCATACCAGTTGTACAGGACTTCTTGGATGTATTTCAGGAGATTCTAGGGTTGCCGCCGAGTCGCGAGATCGACATTGTGATAGACTTAGCTCCAGGCACTACGCCTATTGCTAGGGCACCATATAGGATGACACCAGTGGAGATGCGTGAGCTGAGGGATCAGATTCAGCAGTTACTCAGCCAGGGTTTTATTCGCCGAAGTACTTCACCCTGGGGAGCGCCAGTGCTTCTTGCGAAGAAGAAGGATGGTTCGCTTTGCCTGTGTATAGATTACAGGGGGTTGAATAAGGTTACTATTCGTAACAAGTATCCGTTACGCAGGATTGATGATCTTTCTGATCAGTTGAAGGGAGCTATATACTTCTCTAAGATTGATTTGCGGTCTGGATATCATCAACTTCGGGTTCGGGAGCAGGATGTTCCGAGGACAGCGTTTCTCACTAGATATGGATCTTATGAGTTTCGTGTGATGCCGTTTGGGTTGACTAATGCACCAGCGGTCTTTATGGATTTAATGAACAGAGTTTTCAGGGCATATTTAGATTAATTTGTCATTATTTTCATTGATGATATCTTGATCTATTCTAGGTCCGAGGATGATCATGCTAGACATTTACGGATTGTGTTACAGACGTTTCGTGAGCACCAGTTGTATGCCAAGTTCGAGAAATGTGAATTTTGGCAGTGGGAGGTGAAATTTCTGGGTTACGTGGCGTCAGAAAGGGGAAAAGCGGTGGATCCAGCCAAGGTTTTAGCAGTGGTTGAGTGGGGACAGCCTACTTCACCTATTGAGATTTGGAGTTTCCTCATTCTAGCAGGATATTACAGGAGGTTCATCCAGGGATTTTCAAAGATAACGGGACCACTCACTCATCTGACTAAGAAGGGCGTACAGTTCGTGTGGGATGAGCATTGTCAGAAAGCTTTTGATGAGCTGAAGACTAAGTTGACTTCTGCACCGGTTTTGTCTACCCCACAGAGTGGAATAGAGTATCTGGTTTGCACGGATGCTTCTTTATAGGGTCTTGGATGTGTTTTGATGCAGGAGGAGTGACCGATTTCATATAGATCTCGGAAGCTTAAGCCTCACGAGCTTAATTATCCAACACATGATTTCGAGTTGGCAGCTGTGGTCTATGCATTACGTATTTGGAGGCATTATCTATTGGGTGAGTCCTTCAGATTATTTAGTGATCACAAGAGTCTGCAGTACTTGTTCACTCAGCGGGAGTTGAATATGAGACAACACAGATGATTGGAGTTTGTGAAAGACTATCACTTCTCCATACAGTACCATCCAGGGAAAACGAATGTGGTGGCGGATGCACTCAGTCGCCGACCTGTTGGTAGTTTTTCTGCTCTATTCGCCACTGACTGGAATGCTTTGAGGATGGTAGATGAGTTTTCGGATGCTTTCATGGCTTGTATGGTAGTTACACCTTTTATCATTCACAAGGTTTTGAAGGCACAACTCACGGATTAGCAATACATTGATAAAGTTGCAGAGATAGCTTCCGGAGAGGTTCCATTCTACTATATTGGGACTGATGGAGGTTTGAGGTACAAGGGCCGTTTGGTGGTACCTTCTACTGATGATTTGAGGAATGATGTGATGATTGAGACTCACCACTCTGAGTTTTCTGTTCATCCAGGAGGCGACAAGATGTATCACGATATGAATCGGCAGTTTTAGTGGGCAGGTATGAAGAGGGACATTGCTCTTTTTGTCTCACGATGTAGTACTTGTCAGATGGTCAAGATTGATCATCAGAGGCTGCTAGGAGCTCTACAACCATTGCCAATACCAGAGTGGAAATGGGAGAGCATTTCTATGAATTTTGTAGAGGGATTGCCAAACTCTTTCAAGGATCACAACTCTATTTGGGTTATCGTGGACAGACTGACGAAATCAGCTCATTTCTTGCCTATTCGTACTAACTTCACTTCGGAGCAGTTGGCAAGACTTTACATTACCGAGATTGTGAAGTTACATGGCATTCCATTGTCTATTATATCGGACAGGGATTCGAGCTTTGTGTCTGGGTTCTGGAAGAGTTCCCAGCAGGCTTTGAGTACAGAGTTGCACCTTAGTACTGCTTATCATCTTGAGACTGATGGACAGACTAAGAGGGTGAATCAGATTATGGAGGATATGTTTCGGTCGTGTGTTCTTGATTTCCAGGGCCACTGGGAGGATTAGTTACCACTTGTGGAGTTTACTTATAACAATATTTTTCAAAAGACTATTGGGATGGCACCATTTGAGGTGTTATATGGTCGACCGTGTCGATCACCTGTTTGTTGGATGGGGGTTGGCGAGATCAAATTCTTGGGTCCTGAGTTCATCGAGGATACTTCTGAGAAGATTGCTCTTATTCGGGATCGCATGAGCACTGTCAGAGTAAGCAGAAGAGTTACGCGGATTTTCGCATACGTGCTTTGAAGTTTTAGGGTTGGAGATCAGGTTCTACTCAAAGTGTCACCTATGAAAGGTGTTATGCGCTTTGGGAAAAAAGGGAAGTTGTCACCGCGATTTGTCGGTCTATTCATGGTTACGGATCGAGTTGGAGCTGTTGCTTATTGGTTGGCACTTTCAGATACTTTGCATCGTGTACACAATGTTTTTCATGTTTCCATGTTGCGGAACTTTCTGCGTGATGAGGATAGGTATCAACATATCGATGTTGCAGCCGGATGCAACTTATTTGGAGTCATTGTGTCGTATTGTCGACCGTCGGGATCAAATCCTTCATAACAAGGTTATCCCTTGATTCGTGTTCCGTGGAGTCATCACAATGAGGTTGAGTCTACTGGGGAACGGGAGGATGTCATTCGCTCGCAGTTTTCTGAATTTTGGGAAGAAGGTAAGAGCGAATTTCAAGGACAGAATTCTTGTTGTTAGAAGGGAAGAATGTAATACCCCTAATTTAACAAGGATAGTTCTGGAATTTATTTAATTATTTAAATTGTGTTTTTATTTAGTTGTGAATTTGTTGATTTAATTGTGAATTATTTAAATGACTTGTTTTGTTTGGTTGTTTTATTTTAATTGTTTTATTTAATTGTTTATTAATTTGGTTTTAATTATTTGATATAATTGTTTTCTTTAAATAGAATTAATTTTTTTTTTAATAAAAATAATTGTTTTCCTGAAATTGAATTAATTGTTAAATGATTTAATTAAGTATTAATTAATTTTCTATAACTGGGTTATTACGTTAGTGGGATTAATTAGGGTTTTGTTTTAGTGTCCTTGTTGTAGTCGACTTAGTATCCATCTCATATTACACTTAGAATTAGGGTTGGGAGGAAACCTTTAAATACATCATTAGGGGTTTGCTTAGAGTTTAGAACCCTATTCACGGCATACTAAAGCAAAGAGACGTAGAGAAGTCTGGGAGAGAACAAAGACCGAAAACTGAAGGATTACCGGAACAACTTAGGAGAAAGACGTTGAGATTTCTGAACCGAGTCTCACAGGCAAGTTTTATAACTAGCTCTATTTCTTTGGCCTGTGTTCTTTGCATCTCTAACACAATCCCAGGATGAGTAAAAGCTAAATTAAATTGCTTGGTTGCATGGAATTTGTTCAAAATAGTTTGTGTTTTCGATTAAGTATTTTGCTTGTTTTTATTCTGTTTTGTGTAATTCTTGTTCCAATTAAATTTAATTAATGAATAATGAATTTAAATTACTCTGTAGCACCTCGGGATTTAGTCTTAACTAGAAAGAAAGTTGGTTTGAAGGATTAAACAAATTCTATACAGTATGTATTCATGGTTTTGGTTTTGGCTTGTGAAAACTATTTTTGCTAAATTCTTGTTCCAATTGAATTTGGTTAATAAGTAATGAATTTAATTAACTTTGGAACACTCTAGGATCTAGTTTTAATCAGTAATAAGCTTGGGTTGGAGGAACACAGTTGCCGGACACCGTCGGAAATGGAGAAGAAGACGTACAGGGGAAGAGCCTGCTCTAATTTGAGTAGAGTAGGCTCAACAAAAGGGTTGAGCAGGCTCTACCTTAGGTAGAACCGGATCTTTGGGCTCTACAGGCGGCTCCACCATGTGTGGAGCCGGCTCTACTAAGTGGTGGAGGCGGCTCCACCTTGTGTGGAGCCGGTTCCTTCAACGGTTTGTAGTTTTTTCGATTTTCCTGCGAACTTAGGCTGCTGTGGTTGAATTTTTAAGGTCCTAGGCTGATTCAAGAGCTATTCTAGGGTTATTCAGTAAGGTAAGAACCCTTGTTAAATGGGTAGAAGGTATGGTAATTCATAAGATACCATAGGAAGCTGAAATAGGGTCACAGTCTAACCCTTAGGGAAGTTTTAAGTTTAAACTTTGTTGCGGACGATTCAAGTTGTTTAATTTTCTAAATTAGCAATTGAATTAGGAGTTTGATATGTAAATTATATAACAGTGGTATTAGATTATGCCTGTTAACTAATATAAATTCAGTTAATGCTTAATAAGAAACTAGTTGATGTTTACCAAGAATTGTTTATGTCAACTTGTGGGATGTTGTGAAGTAATTACAAGTAAGCATGTAATTACTGTTAATATTATTATTATGCTTATTGTGAGTTACAGGATGGTTATATTTATTCTCTGCATTTAAAATTGGTTAGAGAATCGGGTACTAGATGTATTGAACAAGCATGCTAGTTAAACATTCTTGTTATGCTTATGATTGGATATGTTGATATTGATATGTTATGCTGTCATATATATATTATCAATACTGGATGGATGGTTTGTATGCACCGGTATGGGACGGTGACATATTAGGGGGATTAGCTCATAAAAACGCTAAGTCCTACTCTGGATTAAGGGATGGATTAACTACAAAAGTTAAGTCCTACCTGTATTTTGTGTCAGATCACTAAATAGTTAAGTGACACTTTTGGTTTGGAACGGATTTTAAATATATTTTTAAAGTGCCACGATATGAGCCTGAGTCTCAGAGTCGTTGGTTAGGGAGCGTATATGCATTGGGATGCATAGCTGGCTATGATGGTTGGATGTGTACCTTGCTAGGCCTAGGTAGTCATGCCCACCTCAGGTGCGTTTTGCATGGTGCCTTTTAGTCAGGTTGAGACGGGCCTGTGACTATTTAGATATTGTTGGGTTGGTTAGGATGCACATGCGTATCGGGTCTCTGCTTGGGTAGTAGTAGTATAGAACTTGCTCGTGGGCCTGATCCACTTATCATTTTCCAGGTATTGGACATTTGAAGTCTTAGGGCTTGTTCGAGCTGAGCAGAGACGATTTTCCATTCTACCGAAGACGTAGGACTTCTTTCCAGATATTAGATTTGGATTTTTATCTTCAGTTATTTACTTTCGTTCGGTTTGGGATTTTTATTAGGGGTCCACTAGAGATGGATTCCCGAGTTGTAAACTTATGGAGATTTTGGATTACTGAATTTAAGTATTTATTGTTAAAGGATTTATTTTAGTTTCTTTCAGCTATTAAACTTTATTTCTTAAATTCAATTTTGCATTCTGTGTTCGTTAAAATATTAATTGTTTGATATCCCTCGGGTTTGGGCCTGGGCCTGATCAACCCGCGTTTCGGATCTGAGGGGTATCACAATATATATTTATTTGTTTATTTTATTTATGTATTTGTCTTGAAATACATGCCATAAACTTCTAAATTGTAAGCTTAAGAATAAATTAAGGAGATCAAAGTTTAGAAACATAATTTTGAAATTGATTTTGATTGAACATAGAAGTTTGAATAATTTCTAGTAAAAAGCTTCAGTTTATTTATTTCTTTATTATAAGAAACTCGTGAAGTTATTCACACACACACACATACACTAACTCACATCTATATGATCATTCTTCAAAGTTGTGAAAATTGATTAAAATGAAGAGTAATATCTGATAAGCGCTGAAAAGTTCGCATTTAAACCTTTAATCTTGAGTATACTAAGACCTTATTCTATCTTATTTACCCGCTTTAGTCTAACTTTATGTCTTTTCCCCTTTTTAGGTACTTATCCCCAAAATAAGTCAAATGAGCTGAATTAGAGTATTGGAGGAAGCAATCCAAAGTCTAGTGGAAAGAAGGACCAAAGTGAAAGTAAAGTGGTGAAAATTTCCTCTTCGATCGATCAAACCATGCTATGATCGATCACACTGCGATCGTTCCAACCCTGCCTTAATGGATCGAGCCCTTGTCTTTATCCTTAGGAAAATTTTCTATTCAATCGATCTAACATTTTCTTCGATCGATGGAACCTTTTGATCTTATCCTCATAAACACTTTTGTCCTTTTCCCTATAAATATCTCAGCCTTTTTCCTTATCTAAATAATTGTGCTGCCATGCTTCGATCGATCGAAGCAACAGTGTGATCGATCGAACTTCCGAAAAAATCGTGCAAAACAGATTTCAAGCCCAATTAAAGGTGTGCTCATGGTGTAATCATTTTGGAGGTCCTAGTGCACGAGGTCTGACCATTAGGTGTGACATTTGAGCTACATATATAAGGAATTTGGCTATTTTTAGTAAAGAGGTGGGTTAGTTGGATATTGGCTAAAGATTAGAGAGAGAATATACACATTTTGGGAGGATTCTTCCAATTGCTAGGGTTTCTACCAAGAACACCAAGAGGAGGAAAATGAATCCAACCATGAAGAGAGCTGTTGAGGGTTGGATGATAACAACCATGAGTGGCTAGATCATTCTCTTGGGGTTAGAAATGGCCCTAGGCTTGCTTCCTAAACTTTAATACTTTGTAATTAGTGGGGATTTGTGTTGTAAATATTGTATTGACCTCATGTTTATATAAATCTTATTTTTACATGATTTGTAAAGTTCAATG
Organism: Cornus florida; assembly: GCF_030987335.1. Classification (NCBI taxonomy): domain Eukaryota; kingdom Viridiplantae; phylum Streptophyta; class Magnoliopsida; order Cornales; family Cornaceae; genus Cornus; species Cornus florida. The sequence continues at coordinate 40,386,772 of NW_026775575.1, forward strand.
CTTCCAATTAATCTTTCAATTCTCTTCATATGTCTATGTGTGATAGAATGGATGATTATGTGCTTACATTTGATTCTTTACATTTGGTGCATGTCTATGTGTATTAAAATATTGGATCTAGTGTTGGTCAATACATGGTGCTTAATTGATTACTCTTGTATTTTATTTGATGGATTATGCTCATTTCTTGATGGATTATACTATCTCATTAGTTTAATTAGTTTAATTTCCTTGTCATTAGTGTAATTGTAGCATAGTTGCGTTAATTTCCTAGATAGGTAGATAATCCATTCTTATTGTTTGATGGTCCATACTTATGAGTGCAAGTAGTACATTTATCTAGATTTTTGTGTGTGTTTTGACTGTGGGTTTATTGAAGGGTTAATGGCTTAATTTGATAGGTTGTGCTACTCACTAGATTGATTAGACAATGTATGCTTATTTGGCCATTCATGCTTAGTATTACAATTACTAGCACACACACTTGATTTACAATATTTAATCCCCCTAAATTGATAAGTATTAGATGTTTAGTGAAGTAAAGCCTAGTGGTGAACTTTATGTCCAAAGACCCCTTTCTCATTCTCTACGCCTCATTTACTTTAGCTTGTTTTACATTGCATTGTTTTTAATTAATCATAGCATTATTCAACCAACAAACCACTCACTTTGATCATTTGACCTACTAATCCAATTTTGATTCTGTAGTACCTTGCAAAGCCCTTAGAATGATCCCTTTTCACTCATACTACATAGTATAGTGTTAAGTGATTTTTATAAATTTTAAATGTGGTGGCCACTTCTCACACTCACACTTTTCACATCATTTTGAGGTATCGGTTCGAGACACACTAATATCTTAAGATAAAAAGATCATTAGTTTATGAAAAAAAAAAAAAAAAAAAAATGAGATTCAAAGCAAATGGTTGGAAAAAAAAAGTGTCTTTGCAGTTGTAAAGAAATGCAAAATCTCCAATAAGATGACTACAAAAGTTTGTTATGAAAAATGCTACCTAGTGAAATAAGACGGAAAGCTACCTTAACTAGAAAAAAAAGGGAATACGGGAAATAGCTGGCTCTTCCTTATGTTTTCAAAAGAAAAAGGAAAAGAGTGAAAAATCATAGGCTTTTGAAATCTTTAAGTCTTTTGGGTATGAAATTTATTTTTGTCTCTGAACACAAAGTTGAAATTGATTATATTTGTGTTGAGTTAATTTCTAGTGCATGTATAATGAATTTAGTTAAATATTATTAATATATAAATGCACTTGAAATCTTTTGAACCTAAGTATGAGAATTTTTATGTTTATAATGATAATAGACTAGAAATTTGTGGGTTCAAACAACGATCAATTTGATAGATGATTAATAGACACTTTGAAAAGCTTGACATATTTAAGTTACAAATATATATAAATATATATATATGTCTTTTGTGTCTTTGCATATCATCATAAATTGAAAAAAAGACAAAAATATTTTATTTCTTTATATTTCTCTGTTTATTTATTTGAGAGATTAAAAAGGATAATCGAGAATTTAAAATTGCGATAATGCAATTTTTAGAAGTTTACAGGTCATCGATCGAAGAAATCAAAACTTCAATCGACCGAAAACTATGTAAAACTCGCTTGAAAATTGGTCACCTCGATGGATCAAAAGTCTCCCAGTACCATCAAGATTTTCACATGTCTCAACCACACAAGGAATAAGTTCGTTGATCAAACTTAATTCATCATTGAACGAACGAAACCTCCCTAGTTTGATCGAAGCCGACGGGAAAAGGATCTTTCAGACTTTCTAAAAATAGGTAAATTTTATGCATTAGGAATTTCTTTGTCCTCAAACCAATTACCACCATTACATCAGTATTTATGAGATATAAAATTGTCGTTCTACTAGTCTATATAAGATGATATACCCTATAATTTTTTTCACGATTACATAATTCTAGTGTATTAATTGTATCTCAATCATGTCTCCTTCAGAAACAACAATCATATTTTTGCTTGTATTACCATACGCTTTGTTCTTCTTGTTTGGTATCTTCTTAACCAAAAGTATTAATCGTGGCATACAACGAAATATCAATATTGTTACACGTTGGGAAGATATTCAAGAGACTCTCCTAGACTTAAAAATAAAATCCAATAGTCTATCTGCATTTACTGAATGTTATTTCAGACTCATGGATAAAGGTCTAAGAGAAGTTGTTGATTTGATTCACCAGACAGCATATCTTAGAGCAAAAATTCAAGGCTGGAAGCTTCTTCATCATCTTCTGCACTAAAAAATCATAAGATTGCTGAAGGTGACATAAGATCATCATCTAAGCGCATTGATACTGAAATTGTATGTAACTCAGAAGAAATTCAAGAGTTCAAAAGAGACTATCTAAGTTTTAAAGCTCAAGTAGAAAAGTATCACAATGATAGCGAAAAATCAAGTAACTAAAATATACTTGATTATCCCCCAAGTGATTCGGATAGATTGTTGAATGAGGATCAGATTCAAAATCTGAAAAATCACACATATTCTTTCACTGTATATCCTAATGGAACTTTTCAGTTTTACCCTAGGCTTGACGACTTTAGTAAAAGTTGGGGATGTCATGATAATTCATATGAGAATGATGACGTATATGATTGGGATCCGAATGACGCTGAAATTGATTAGAGATGATCACCATAATTTCTAGGTTATCTAGTTATCTATGTTTTTTGTTTGTTTGTTTTGAACCCTAAAAAGTTCATCTTACTTGAATTTTTGTTTCCGATCGATTAGGAATCTATCTTATGTTTATGCTTTGAAACTTCAATGAAATTATGATTATTAAAATTCTCTTGTGTCGTATGAATTTTTTGTCTTAATTCTCTTGTTGCAAATTTCGTTCTTAAATTGCATATATTTGACACTTGTGACCAAAAGGGGAAGAGAGATTACTATACAGTAAGGAGGAGAAATAATATAGTAAGTGGGAGAAAATATGGTTATAATTGATATCATAAGAGAATATAATATTATTCTATATATGTTGACATAAGTTTCTCTACCATATATTTCATATATATACTTAATGTATATATATACCTTTGTTTATTTAATATTTCTCTTGCTCAATATTCTTCTTGTAATTCCTTATATAAGTAAAGAGGGAGAAGACTACATTAAGGGGGAGTAATGGTATTGAATGTGAAAAAGGGAGAAATATGGATTTGACAAGTATTTTGAAAATTATGTGCTTAAATATTTATTTAATTGATTTATTCAATTAATACTTTAAATTTTTTGAACTTGTTTATTATACATCTTACACTCGATATAATCACACTTTGGTATAGTTTCATGTTTTTTTTGTAGAGATTACATGAAAATGAGCTTGTTGGCACCCATTTTGGTAATTTGGATCTGGGCTCTAATTGGGCTTGATAAACATTAACATAGTATTATGGGCCAAGAGTATATGAGCCTGATGAATGATGATGTTTAGGCACTCAGGTTGCACAAAAATTGGGCTGAGGATGCAGTGATTAGTTCGGGCTTGGAAGTATGGTCTTAAAGCACTGGATTTGGGTCATGATTGGGCTGAAGGTAATTCGGATCAACAATTCAGTTGAAATAAAGCTTATCAGTGTTATACATGAATAAGGATTACATGTAAAGGAACAGTGACGTGGCAGGTTCTACACAGGGCAAAGCTGCACGCAAGGGCTCATTGATTGGATAGGAATATTTTTGAAATCTTTTGAGACACTTTATATTAGAAAGGATTTATATGTTTACCAAATTTTAGTTAGGAATTAACTTTATCTAGGAATCTCAATTTGAGTTTAAATTTAGTAGTTAGTGAGAGTTTTATTGTAATTAGAATACTAATTGGTAGGAATTTGTTTACAATATTTTCTATAAATAAACAAAGACGCATGCTGTACTAGAGGTCCAGCACCCTCAGAATCTTTATTATTATTTGTTTGCTTTCTCAAGCTTTTCCAAGAATAGCATCCTTGCTATTTCTTATTTCTTCTTTATCTCTATTTCTCTATCTTAAATCTCCCAATCTCTCTCCCTCTATTCTCATTATTTCCCTTTCTCTTTTTGCTATATCTATTTTCTTCCCCTTTCTATTCTCTTGTCACGTTACTATAAATTGTTTACGGAAAGTCCTTTTAGCTAAGGCATTTTTGAACCCAAAGGAGGAATTTGTTTGTTCCCTTTTTCCTTGCATCGTCTGAAAGTCAAATTTCTCAAAGGGACTAACGTTGATTATTTACAATCAAACTACACAAGTGGTTTTGGCATGCCCGGCTTACATCAATTTGAGATCGGTTCCATAAAGCCGATTTTAGGGTCAACATTTTTGGCATGGCCGGTGGGACACATCAGGTGAGTAATTATAGTAAATATGCCTCCAAAGTTAAGAAATTTGAAAGGTGTGACTACAGGTGACAATGCGGACGAGGAAAACCAGCAACTTAGCATTGGTGATGATGTCGACTCATCTATTCCATCCGATCTTCCTTTGGGTCGGGTACTGGAATCGATTATGCAGAAAATTGATGCCCAGCAAGCACAGATTGGTGAAGTAAGGTCTGAGGTGGGGGAATCAAATCAAATTTTGGTTTCTCAGATACATGAGATGAGGTCAATGACTGGAGAATTAAATTAGATGATGTACGCTCAAATGGAGAAGATGAATCAAAGGCTTGAAACCAGTATATCGGCTAATCAAAATCGATATGATCAAGCCGAAGCATCTCATATTAATGAGTCCATATTTCAACGTATGACGGCACCATTGATACATATTTCCCAAGGGCCTCGAACAAGCATCGTACCGCCAAGTGCAGGACTTGGTATTACTATCAGCAATGTGCCAAATCATACACCCAGCATGCCAATGGGGAATCCACCAATTTTATTAGATCCGCCAGCAGTAAATACTGTGCCGGTGTACCAGCCACCAATGAATGATTAGCATAATCAGAATGTATAGCGTCCACATGTGCAGCCGATTCCACCAGCAAGGGATTAACAAGAAGTGGTAGGCAACCTAAACCAAGGTAGGGCTAATCCATTGATACCTCCAGCGGTTGCTGGGGGGCAAGTAAATGCCGATCATTAAGGGAGTGGGTTAATCCATTCATTCCTTGGCACCCAAATGATCCTCCAGGAAGAAATGCAGGGATTGATAGGGCTCAGATTTTGGCTTTAATACAGGCCAAAGTAGCACAAAGTCGCAGACGTGCTCGGCCAGTATACAGAAAACCTTATCCTGATCATGTCGATGCCCATGAGTTACCTAGAAATTATCGGTATTCTGATTTTTCTATGTACAGTGGCGAAAAAAATTTCTCTACGGTGCAGCATATTACAAGGTTCACCACACAATGTGGAGAAGTAGGTCCTAGCCCCTGGTTAAGGATGAGGTTATTCTCTAGCTCTCTTGTCGCGGCGGCATTTGAATGGTACAGTAACTTACCGGCCAATTCTATTCAGACTTGGGATGAGATAGAGGAGGCATTCCATACCCAATTTTACCAAACAGAGACAGAAGCCACGCTGGCAAACATATCTCGATTATCTCAGTTGCCGAGTGAATCGGTTGAAACTTTTGTTGCCAGGTTCAGAAAGGCTAAACTCAAATGCCGAGTAAGTTTGCTAGAACCAGAATGCATCAAGTTGGGATTGAATGGTCTAGACATTGAACATCGCAAGAGGTTTGATGGGGTTGAATTTCAAAATCTCTTTGATTTAGCTGACAAGGCTTCTCGGTATGAGGAAATACTAAAAGAAGAGAAAGAGAGGAAGAATTCTTCAAAGGATACTTGGTACAAGGACCCTAACGATGAGGTATTCTCGGCAGAAGTTGGAGATGAATTAGAAGTTGACATTGCAGAAGTCAATATCAAAAAGCCATACGTTTGTGAGGCGTTGGTTAAACCTAAACTGACCACGGGGGGCAATTTGTCATCAACATCAACATCGGTAGCAAAGAAAGGTCCTGCCGATACTGAAAAAAGTTATTTTTTTGACTTGTCGAAAACAGATCAAATCTTTGATCACTTGATGGCTGATAAAATGATATCTTTGCCTAAAGGGCATAGGATTCCATCAGCAAGTGACTTGAAAGGAAAAGAGTATTGTAAGTATCATAACTCTTGGAACCATGCTATTAATGATTGTACTGTTCTACGAGGTATGTTGCAGAAAGCTATTGATGAAGGTAGTTTAAAATTCCCAGAGAAAACTTCAGAGACCCTGAAGATGGATACTAATCCATTTCCTATAATCACATCTACAAATGTGATAAGCTTAGCCAAGCGAGAGAATCTGCAGGAGGCTGAAAAGATATCGGGTGACTTCTTATCATCAAATGCGACACCTGAAAAAGTGGCAAAGTTGCAGAAACAATTAAGGGAGGCTCAATTAGCCTTGATTGACCATGGCTGTTGCCCAAATTGCAAAGGAAAGCAAAAACCAAAGGAAGATGTGCCAATTGAGGTTCAACCAAAGAAGAAAGGAATTCTTGAGAGGCTTATTTTCCTATTAAAGCCTGGGGAGGAGCCTCAGCAAGGTTGTCCCAGTAATAGCCATTTGAAAGCAGGAAGGCCAACTCGGTAAGTTAATATATCTAGCTGATTTCATCCCCAAAATCGGCATCCCAGTTTTAAGAGGCATCGCCGGTTTAGTCAGAAATTTGGGTACAGAAATGAGCTGATTCATATAGAGTACGAACTATGAAACCAAGGACAGACTCAATTGAAGATAGATGGACTCGAGTTAATCATCCAAAGTTCCCTAAAGCTCAACAATATTAGAATAGGGGCCTAACTTGATCTCAGAAGCGTAGGGAACAAAAGAGAAGGGCTGAGAAAAAAAGGAAAGCTGAGGAAGGAAGCAAAGTAATGCAAGCCGAGGAAATCGGCATTCCAGATAAAGATGAACCGGATGAGGAGCATCAGCCGACGTGGCCCAGACGCAACAATGAGTTCAGTATTCAGTTTAGCAATTTTCCAGATGAGATGTCATGTAACATGGCATTTGTATTAACAGCAATGTTCCAGGCTCCATCGGCATCAAATGCAAATACTGAGAAGAATGAGAAGGAAACTCAGCCGATTCAAAATTTATCAATTCTTTCTTCAGAATCGACAGAGAAAGTGGTTTTTGAAAAACCTTTGTTAGCAATGACTCGACAACTCAGGTCTTTGTATGTTAAGGTATGGGTAGAAGGTCAACCTATTAATCGAGTCTTGGTAGATAATGGTTCGGTTCTGAATGTTATTCCAACAAACACATTGAAGAAACTTGGCAAGAGTATGGAAGATGTTATTCCTACTGATGTAGCAATTTGTAGTTTCAATGAAGGCTCTACTAGCACTAAAGTATCCTTCCCTTAGAAGTAGAAGTTGGAGGTAGGACATCTTTTGCGGCATTCTTTATTATTGAATCCACGGATTCCTATAATTTGTTATTAGGCCGAGATTGGATTCATCCAAATATGTGCATCCCATCATCATTACACCAGATGCTGATTTTTTGGATAGAGATAAGGTGAAAATAGTAAATGCCGATGATAAGCCATTTGTGGCAAAAGTGTATTCGGCAGATGCTGTTTTGTATGACGAAGAATGTATTCCTATTCGGTTTGTGGGAACAGGAGCCGATGGAAGACCAACCTCAGCATCCATGAGAAGAAGTCTTGCCGATCGTGAAATCGGCGAATTATAGTAGGAGAATTCCAGGCCAAAGGTAGAACTCCCTCGGCTTGCTATAATTGAAGAAGTTGTTGATGGAAGCGAAACTTGAAAGGGAAGCTGCTCGACAGCAGGCCTTTAGGGTTGCTTGCATTAGGCTACAAGCATACATAGCCGAAAAATGGCTAGAAAAAGAAACAATAATAGAGCCAGGACCATCGGTTAATCTTACTAAGATCGATCGGTTCAGTAATGAAAAGTTGGATGCAATTCAGTTGGAAGACTTGGAATTAGCACCAGCTAAGCTCGATGATCTTAAAGCAGAAACTCAGGATCCATTAAAGGAGGTGAATTTAGGCACTGACACAGAGCCTAGACCAACTTATATCAGTGCACTGTTAGAACCAAAATTACAAGCTGAGGTTATCGACATGTTGAAACAATACAGTGACTGTTTTGCTTAGAATTATGAGGAAATGCCGGGTTTATCCAGAGATTTGGTGGAACATCGACTGCCCATTAAAGATGGCTACAAGCCATATAAACAGCCACCTCGTTGAATGTCTCAAGAGGTGGTAGACAAAGTCAAGGTGGAAATCGAATGATTATTGGATGCTGGCTTCATTCAAGGTGTGTTGAATGGTTATCAAATGTAGTCCCTGTTATCAAGAAGAATGGAAAATTACGTATATGTGTTGATTTTCGAAACATTAACTTAGCAACTCCAAAAGATGAGTATCCAATGCCGATAGCCGATCAGCTGATTGATGCGGCTGCAAAGCACCAAATTATGTCTTTTATGGATGGACACTCAGGCTATATTCAGATTTATATAGCCGAGGAGGATATTCCAAAAACAGCTTTTAGGTGTCCCGGATCGATTGGAACTTTTGAATGGGTGGTAATGCCTTTTGGGTTGAAGAATGCTGGTGCCACATATCAGCAGGCTATGAATTCTATTTTCCATGATATGCTCAGTAAGTTTATGGAGGTATATATTGATGATGTGGTGGTAAAATTAGTAACGAAGAAAGAGCACTTAGTCCACCTCAAAGCATCTTTTGAGAGGATGATGGCTCATAAGCTAAAAATGAATCCAATAAAGTGTGCTTTTGGAGTATCGGTAGGAAACTTTTTGGGTTTCTTGGTTCATCAAAGGGGTATAGAGATCGATAGAAATAAAGCTAAGGCAATTATTGATGCTAGTGCGCTGAGAAGCAAGAAACAATTGCAGAGGTTACTTGGGCAAGTGAATTATCTTAGGAGATTTATTGCTAATATAGCTGGAAAATTACATGTGTTTTCCCCGCTACTCAAGTTGAAGCCGATGGAAGAATTCAAATGGGATGATACACATCAAAGGGCATTTGACCAGATTAAGAAATACCTGTCGAGTCCTCCTGTCATGATGCCACCAAGGAAGAAATGGCCGATGAAGAATCCATTGGAGCTATGTTAGCACAAGAGAATGAAGCAGGAAGTAAACAAGCAATATATTATCTCAGTCGAGTTTTAACTCCAGTCGAGTGTAGATATACACCGATTAAGAAATTATGTTTGACTTTATATTTTGCAGTAATGAAATTAAGAGTCTATATGTTGCCTATTTTGGATTATATTGTTTGCTAAACCGATCTTATAAAATTTATGCTATCAAGGCCATTAATCACAGGCCGGATTGGCAAGTGGGCTTTGGTACTAATGGAGTTCAACTTTGTATATGTTCCACAAAAGGCAATGAAGGGAAGAGCATTGGTAGATTTTCTTGCCGATCATACCTCGCCTGAAATTGAGTCACAAGTATATGATGAGCTTGACTCGACATCCATATTCATGACTCCATGGACTTTAATGTTCGATGGGTCAAGTACCAATGAAGGCTCGGGAACTGGTATAGTTATAATATCCCCAACAGGGAATCAAATTTTGTTTCCTTCTTTTTGGATTTAAGGTGTTCAAATAATCAAGCCGAATATAAAGCATTAATTATCGGCTTGGAAATCCTACTAGAAATGGCAGTTAAAGACGTCCACATTGTAAGAGATTCAAGTTTGGTGATTAATCAAATCTCAGAAGACTTTAGATGTTTGAATTGGCAATTAAGACTATTTCATTCATTGGCAACCTAATTGGTCAACCAATTTCACAATGTGACTTTGGAATACAGACCAAGGGCCATGAATAAAATAGCTAATGATTTAGTACAGACTACTTCAGGAGTCAGGGTGCCGAGTGGAATGAAGGAGAGGATAATGAAGATTACACGCCGATCTCTTCCATCAGCTAAAGCAAGAAATCAAATTATGGAAGAATTTTTTGCCACTGATGTTGCCGAGTTGGATGATGATGATTGGCGAATCCCTTACATCCTGTTCTTGCAACATCCAACTCCGGAAGTCGATAGAAAAATAAAAAGAAGTGCAGTCAATTATGTTCTTATGGATGGAGATCTTTATAGGAGATTGGTTGATGATGGATTATTATTTCAGTGTATTAGCAAGTTTGAAGGTTTAAAGATTATGGCAGAAGTGCATGAAGGAATATGTGGAACTCATCAAGCTGGCATCAAAATGAGATGGTTGATATGCCGATATGGATATTATTGGCCTGGAATGAGAAAAGATTGTATGACCTATGCCAAGGGTTGTACAGATTGTCAAAAGCACGTTCCAGTGCAGTGGGTTCCAGCAATAGAGATGCAATTGTTGGTTAAACCGTGGCCTTTTAGAGGTTGGGCCATGGACTTAATCGGCAAGATTAATCCTCCATCTTCAAAGGGTCATCATTGGGTAATTTTAGCCACCGTTTATTTCACTAAATGGGTAGAAGCCGAGGAATATGTCTCAGTAACTCATAACACGGTGATACAGTTTTTGGAGCAACATATCTTTCACCGATTTGGTTTAGTAGAAACAATTGTTGCCGATAATAGATCTGTGTTTCGAGCAAATGAAGTATTACAACTCGGCCATGATATGCAAGTGAAAATGGTGAATTTAACACCCTATTATGCTCAAGGGAATGGCCAAGTAGAGGCTTCAAATAAAGTTGTTATTGAAATTATTGAGAAAATAATAAAAGATAAGCCAAGGCGTTGCCATGAAACCCTTTCAGAAGCTTTGTGGGCTTACAGAAATTCGAAGCGAATAAGTACAGGGACAACTCCTTATAGGTTTACATTTGACCACGATGCTGTGTTACCAATGGAGTTAAATGTAAAATCGGTAAGAGTAGCTTTACAACACAATCTTATACCTGCCGATTACAACGAAGCTATGCTTGCCGAGTTAAAAGATTTAGATGAAGTCCAAAAACTTGCTTTAGACCACCTTATGGTTCATAAAGCAAAAGTAATGAGGGCTTACAACAAAAGAGTGAAGTTCAAGTTATTTGCAGAGAGTGATATGGTTTGGCAAACAATTCTTTCACTTGGGAAGGTGGATAGAGTTTATGGCAAGTGGTTACTTACTTGGAAGGGTCCATATTTGGTTCATCAAGTATTGCATGGAGGCGCTTACAGGTTAAAAGATCTAGATGGTGAAATCTATGAGAGACCAATAAATGGAAGGTACCTGAAGAAATATAATCCAACTATTTTTGAACTTATGGAGGAAAAGAAAACCTCCACTAAGTAAAAATAGATTGGATTGTATTGTTTCGTTTTTATGTAAGTTGTTTTGAAGCTATAAATCAGAATAAAGATATAGCAAAATAAAGTTCCAGAGGTCATTATAGCAAATACTGTTCAAAACATCAAATCATGCCCCATGAAAAGTAAGATTGTTCAAAACCATATTACAGACCATTGTAAATAGAGAGAGATAATTGTTCAAAGTTGGGTAAAGTTTGTGTAAAAATCTTCAAATTTGGCCTTGAAATCTGCCCAGGAGGTGGTGGTTTGTTAGAGCTTGGCCTCCGCTTGTTTTTTAGATCGCTCCAACTGAGGCAATTGGGTCTGCAGCGCTTGAATTTGGGAGTAGCAGTTTCAGCTTGGATTTTTAATTTCATCACTTTATTATTAAGCTGGGTTTTTTCTAGTTGTAACTGAGCAAGCTTGGCTAGAAGTCTCTTCTCTCGGGTTTCTAACTCGGCAGCTTCTTTCTTCAAAGATGAGTGGAGTTCTTTGCCCATTTTCAAAGTTCTAGCCAACTTTTCTTTTTCTTGGGTTTGAGTGGAGTAGTGGTGGAGAACCTGGTTTGACTCAATGAATGCAGTGATGATAGTAGGAGTTTGGAGTTGAAAGTTTTTGAAAAAGACCGAATCACTTAAGGAAAATCCAGGGTAGCTACTCAGGAAAGAGAGTGTTTCGGTCAACTCATTTTTGAACGAGGGGGGTAAAAGACAGGTCTTGTTGCACCATGTTGAATAGCACTTGCACAGCTTGTGTTACCTCTAAAGAAGTATCGAGAGCTGGTCTAGTTGGAATTGCAGGGGATTCAGGATCTAGGGAATCAAACACAAAGTCAAATAGAGAATCCAAAGTGGTGAATGGTGAACTTAGGTTGGATCTTGCAGGCACAATAAGAGAAGAAGGGTTTTTCTGCACCTGGAATATATTGAATCAGTTTCAATCGTTATAAATAAGTAAATATTATGTTCATTTTAGACACTTACTTCCTCGGAGTCTCTAATCTGTTCTTTCATTGGGGCTGAAGTTAAATGTTGAGAGGAAGCTGGAGAGATCTTTCCTGAAGGTTTTTGTTCTTGATCCACTGAAAACTCAATCTTTTCCTTTCTAATGGTGTCCATAGTAAAATTTCTACTTGATTTTTGCTCTGAAGAAGGTGGAGTTTCTTGAAATTTATGTTGAGTTAGTCATAATGATTGACCAGAAATGTAATCAGGCATCAAGGAATTTTACTATGGGAGTTTCAGTGGTCGGTTTCTATTTCTTGGACACAACCTCATCTTCATCTTCGTCTTCATCATCATCAATCAAGACGAAGTGTCTTTTGGCCCTTGATTTTCTAGCAGGCTTCTTTCCCACAGTTTTCTTTCTCATTTTCTTCTAGAATAAAAGAGTTAGCAGAAAATGGTATGCATAGAAGAATGGTTAAAGTTTGATTATAAGTACTACCTGAGTAACAGCTACAAGAGGTATGCTTTGAAGAGGAGTGTAGAGATCAGGTGGAGTTAATGCTGACAAGGGTGGATTTGTTCCTTCTGGTGCAGAAGGTGGAGCACCTGCAGTTTTTTTTTTTTATTTTATTATTTTTATTTTATATATATATATATATATATATATATATATATATATATATATAAAAGAAAAGCAAAATAACAAATCCATATTGTAGTATAGTTGTTGATTAGATACAAATAAAGATCACAACTTACTCTGCCGAGAGCGTGATCTAGTCCTACCTATTAGAGTTGTGGGTGGAATATGACTGGTGGATTTAATGGGCTTATTCTCTTGTGTAGGAGTTGTGGTAAGAACAACAGGTGTGATGTTTTCTCGTCCTTGAAAAGAGAGAGATATGAACTTGTAGGATCCAAGGAGAGTATTGACAAGCTGCATAACTTCTTTTGACCTGGTAAAACAGATATAGGAAGACCACCATTCTTCAAAGTTTGGGTTAGTGGCCGGTTCTTCTATGAATTCTTTGTATTGAAAATTGGGTAAGAGTGTTTGAAACTTATTTGTCACATCACGGACTTGGTCGCTATCAGTCAACTTCACTCTTTTATGAAAATTATTGTTATAAGAAGAATGAGGGGGTACTGGAATTAACTGAGTCAATCCAAACTGCCTGGCTAACTGTGCAGGGTTATAGAACTCTACCCCAGTCCGACTCTTTACATGGTGGGGAGCAATGGTATTGCAAGAAATATCTCTGGCAGTCAAGAAATGGCCCCAAGCAGTCTTGTGTAGTTCAATTTGTTCTGCCGAGGAATCAGCGGTTAGAGGAAGCAACCAAGAGGGGACTAAAGAACAATTTGAAAAGGGAAGGAATTGAGAGCGGGTTTAAAAGGTACATTGATGATAAAAGAATTGAAAACAATCAAGGAATGATTGTTCCTTGGATTTAACTCGGGTATACCCAAAAGAAATTAGGGAGTCACTTGTTGAGAGATGAATTTTAGGGGACAATTCAGGAAAATAAGTGTTCGCGCAGTTTTTGTTCCCTACGCCAGTCGATGGACTCTTCGCGGGCGTGCCAGAGTATTTGTACAAAATACCCAAAATATGTAATTGAACACCAGCCTATCCCTTTTTCCGATGGCTGACTATCAGGCGATTGTGTGGGAGAGAGACTAGTAAGAACTTCCAACAAGGTTTTTTTATGCCTTGTTTGTAGCAAGGACTTTTTAGAGTGTCTAAAGAAATGCAACGGCTAATGAATGTTTGAATGGATGGAATGGCCGAGTGAAGACAGGAGGCAAGAACTTAATCGATCGCCGGCCGAATGTGATGGCGAGAACTTAATCAATCGCCATCAGCCAAACACAATGGCAAGAATTTAATCGATCACCACTGAAACGTGATAGCAAGAATTTAATCAATTGCCATCAGCCAAGTAATGACAAGAATTTAATCAAATTTAATCAATTGCCATTGAATTGAAAGCCTAACTAAAATTGCGTAATTAAAATTGGCATAATTGAAATTGAAAGAAAGTAAATGGCTGAATCGAAATAGTTGATGAGGATCTAATCAATTGCCATTAAATTGAAATAAAGAAATTGATAGGAAAATGATGTAGAGTCAATTGAAAACATTTTTAGTTGAAATGCATGTTTTGTGGTGGTGCTGGACGAATTGGAAATGGAATACAATACTTCTATTTATAGAAGTTCTATCTCAACTTATTTTCCTGATTAATTGCTAGAAAATCTCTTTGCTCCTTGATTTTCTTCACTTTATTACTCAAACTAAACCACGTTCCAGTAGTCTTTTGCGTCTCTTCTCTTCTTGCTTCAATAGGAAAGTCCTTGCTGAAATCTCTCCTTGATCCAGTCAAATGCAAGTTGTCGAGAAATATGCTGAAAAGTTGCTGGAAAGTTGCTAACTTTTAGCAACTCCTTTCCTTAAGTTAGGCTGAAACCTTCCCTTAAATGGCTGGAAGACCATTCATAACTTTTGCCCAAATTATCCCTCACGTGACGGCCTCTCCTTTGAATTCCTTATTCCTTTGCAACGAAATTCCTATTTCATAGGAATCTCATTCCAACTAAATCTCTTCTATCCAAACTGAAATAATATATTTGAATTAACTCAAATATTAATTACCAAATTTCAGCAACAACCTTATTGGATAAGGTGGCTAAATTCCTAGATTTTCTCCTCTTGTTTCTCAATTGGTCGGCTTTTCTTGAAACCATACTAAACAAGTGTCGGCCTATCGCTGGTCCACGTCACCACTGAGGTGGCTGCCAAGTTTTGGTGCCAACAAATGCCCCCTGAATTTCAAATGCTTTTATCACTTATGATACGAAGCGTTTGGAATTTGAATCGGCCTAAAATTGTAATTCAAATTTTGGTAATAAATTCTTTTTCCAAGCACCTGCTTTAATGGTTATCTTTCCCAATTAAAGCGGTGACCACACTAATCTGCTATTACATCCAGCAAGTATTTAGCTTGATGCCCTCTAATCCCTAAAATCATTCTTCTTCCCTTAAACTTTCTATCTCTGAAATTCTTTCTCGGCAAAATCGTTCCTGACGTCTTCTATGGCTCCTAAGAAAACTAAATCAACTGATTCCACCTCTATCCCTCAACCTTCCGATCCTTCAACTCATGGCAACATCATAGAAAAATCCCTAAATACTCTATCTCCTTACAAATACTGTCTCAATACCCTTATCGATCTTCGTACTGACTTCAAAGGCTTAGGTCCTGCTTTCCTTGACGAAGCTCCTTCATCAATCTCACCTTTCTATCCTTCGGCCGACGTTCTTCCATTCCTTCAAACCTTCCCTCCTAATGAAAATGGCAGTTTGCCACACTTTCATTTCAGAACATGGCATATTCCAAATGATGCTTGGATCAATTGGGTCGACCGGGTTGGAGCTGTGAAGGGAGAAGTATGGAAGGATTGTGGCATATATGATGCCATTCAGCTAAGTAAAACTAACATCACCCAAGACAGAGCCTTGATGATAGCAGCCATGTTTAATTGGTCGACCACCACCAACTCCTTACACTTGAAGTGTGGCATGATGGCTCCAACCATTCAAGACGTGTGCTATCTAACCGGCCTCAAACCCTTTGGGATTGATGTAAGTACCTTATTGGTAGAAGAGGATTCTCCTTTTATCTTCCCTTCAAAGCAAACTGGAACCAAGTCATCTGAATCCTCTTATGGCAAGTACTTAACTTCCACCATGGATCCTCGCGTCCCTGTGAATGATGCTGAACATATTGCCTTCTTGTTGGCCTGGCTGAACAAGTTTCTTTTATGTGTACCGGCCTTTTAAGTCACAAAGGATTTCATTCATGTGGCCGTTGCCCTTTCAAGAGGTAAACACCTTGCTCTTGCTCCCTTGGTGCTTTCTCATTTATATAGAGGGATTTATGACTTGCTTACCTCCAACTTCGGACGCTATGGTGGTCCCCTCTGGTTATTTCAAATTTGGCTTCAAGTGTACTTTCCTGAGCTCGGACCTGTGGCGAGGCCTTCGGCCAATGACCTATTACTTTTTGTAAGTTACGCATCGGCCGTACCTAAATCCCATTCGTTTGGAGATTGCTTCAATTTCTTTTACTCCGGTTGTGAACAGAGGACTATCATCCAATTCCTTCCATTTTCTCATTGCTCACAAGCACCTCGATGGCTGACTCCTCCTCAAGGAGTGTCTACCAAAAAATCAGCTGATAAGCATTCGGCCATATGGGCTAGTTTCTTACTTTCAAGAGACTTTCACTTCAACACTGGCCCTGTAGGCACAGTAAACTCAAAAGTTAGAGTTGAGTTCTACAATCCAAACCAACTTGCTAGGCAATTTGGTCTAACTCAAATGATCCCCATGCCCCCTTATTTCTCTTTCAACAAAAACTTCCATAGGCGTGTGGTATTTCCAGATGACTCCTATGTAAAGAATGTGTCCTCCCGGTTCTCAAATCTGCAAGCCGGATTCGAATTCCAACCCTTCATCAAGAACCCAGCCTCAGATTCTAGTTTTGATCAATGGTGGTCTTCTTACATTACTTCTACAAGGACGGCTGATAGCCAGTCACTTGTTGTTAAAATATTAGAATCTTTCAAGTTCATATCTGTGGCCTTTGAAGGGGCATTCGTAATTTCCCGGGCCGTTACCCCAAAGAGGATGCCTCAAAAAGATCCTCCCAAAGGTAAAAAACAAACGGTCAAGAAACTCCCTTTCTCTCAGCCAGCAGATGCTCCAACAAGGACCAATAAAGAGAGAAAAGCTAAGGCCAAAGCCACTGCCAGCCTTCTCAAAGGTACGATCTTCCTTTACTTGCATATATATATTTTAAAATAAAAAAAAAACTTTTAATTGAATTTCTCTTACCCCCCATTCTTTTTTTTTTTTTTTTTTTTTTTTTTTTTTTTTTTTTTTTTTTTTTTTTTTTTTTGCAGATTCAAACAGTGGAACTTTATCAGCCTCGCCTAATCCAGAAAACGTTGAGCCCCAAGATGATGAAATTTCCTCTAGCTAACCTCCTCAGTCTTCAACAACTGAATCAGCCATCATCCCTGATGTTCCTCCAATTCCTCCAAAGGTAAAAGTTTTTATCTATTAACATACGAAGATAATCATATCGGCCCAATTGTTAAAATACTTGGCCAATATTGATTTCTAATTCTCGGCCACAACTATTATTGGCCGAGACAAACTTTAATAAAGCTTCCATCTCCAGGGAAAAAGAAAGAAATCAACTGCTCATGGCACTTTAAAAAAGACAAGATTGAGCAAACGTAAGAAACATGAAGTAGAAGAAAATCTAGAAAGCTCTCATCCTACAGAAGACGTGGCCTATGATCCCGTAATTAATGTGGCTGACAATCCTTCTGATCATTCCTCAGATTAAAAAGAGGTAAAGATAACTGTACTTGAAATTTCCAAACTTTTCAATTAATATGGTCCTTAATTTCTTCTCTTTTGCAGTAATCTCCTCTTCTTGACTTGGTCTATAGCCCAGTTAGAAATTTCAGCCCTCTGAAGGATTTTCATGATCCCATTGAGGTGCCCTTCAATGTTTAAGTCACTCCTGCTAAAACTTCATCCCAGGGAGATAGCACAGCGGTTCAGCCAGAATTTCCTCCTCCAGAAACTAGTCATCAGTCACTCTTAGTGACAGACATGGCCGAATCATCCAAGGTATTGACTATCTCATATCCCAAAAAAAAAAAAAAAAATTTAAGATCTAATCTTTCCTCATTTTGTCAGGTTGTGTATAAGAAAACTCAAATTGTTCCTTTATTTCCTCCACAAAAAGCTCCTGCTTCATCTCTACTGGCCTTGAGCAATTTCTTTAAGGATGTGATGGCTTCAGTGACCGAAGAGAAAGAAAGTGAATCTTCTGGAGCCACTCCAGTCACTTCAGCCAATATCCCTATACAATCCTTAGAAGAGACCAAAAAATCTTTACTTGAGATCTTGAAAAGAGATGCTGCTGATCTTCCTAATTTTGAAAGTGAGCTCACAACAGTGCTTTCTACACTCAGCCAGTACCCAAACTTTCCGGTTGATCTTCAAGCCACTATTGCTACCTTTAAAGGCCAACTACCAGCTCTGACCGATGATATTTTCCAGGCCAATGAAGCAATCAACCAATTCAACAAGAGTAAAAACAGGAAGGATACCCTTACTAACCAATTGTTAATTCAAGCTTCCTCCTTTGAAAGAGTGAATACAGAGTTCATCGGCCTTGAGGAAAGAGAACATGTCCTTCAGAAAGAGATCGACCAGATCCATGCTCGTAAGGCCATCTTGTTTGCTGAAGCTGCCACATTGCAGTTTGAAGCTCAAGACCTTGCTCACGAGCATGCAAATCTTCGTGGAGAATTACCTCAATTGGAAGAGTCAAAGAGGCAGGCCATGGTGGCCTTCAATCGGTCCTTAGTTATTTGGGCCGATTTCAAGGAAAAATTTGCAAGCATATGAATTTTTTTTATTTATATTAGCTTCCTTTTGTGGCCATCTTAGTGTATGATCTTTAAATGATGTAATCTTTTACACTTCAATGAATAAATGGCCTCTTTTGTTACTTCAAACAAGTATCAACATTTTAGCAAGAAAAAATTTATTAAAATAGCCAAATCAGCCTAGAAAAATAGGCCGAATTTTATTACATAAAGGTACACATGGTCAGCCATAAGTACTGGCTAACACTAATTTTCCCTTTCAAAGATTGCCGGTACGTACCTCTTGAGGTACTTGCCATTAATGGGATAGTCATGTAATCGGCCACTGAAATACTTCAGCCTATATGCTCCTCCACTTAAGACTTGATGGACTAAGTATGGCCCTTCCCATTTTTGGGACCACTTCCCATATTTCCTATCGACTTTACCCACTGGCAAAACAACTTTCCAAACCAAATCTTCTTTAGCAAAAGACTTAGGTTTTACCCTCTTGTTGTAGATCCTCATCACCTTCTTCTTGTGAGCTATGATATGATCCAAGGCATCCCTTCTAACTTCATCCAAATCTTCCAACTCTACCAACATTGCTTGAGTATAATCAACTGGAGTTAGATTATTTTGAAAAGCAACTCTGGCTGATTTAACCTTCATCTCCATAGGCAGAACAGCATCATGACCATAAGTTAACATGTATGGTGTAACTCCTGTGCCTGTTCTTTTTGAGTTCCTATAGGCCCATAAAGCTTCAGACAAAGTCTCATGCCACCTTCTTGGCTTATCTTTGATCATTTTTTCAATGATCTCTATTAAAATTTTGTTTGAAGATTCGGCCTGGCCATTTGCTTGAGCATAGTATGGCGTAGAGGCTGACATATGAATATTCATGTTGTGGCCGAATTGTAGTACATCAGTTGCCCTAAATATTGTTGCATTGTCTGAAACAAATGTTTTTGGAATCCCAAATCTGTGGATGATGTTTTGTTCCATGAAATTAATCACTGTTTGCTGATCAACCGCTTTGCAAGCCTTAGCCTCAACCCCTTTAGTAAAATAATCTGTGGCAACAATCACCCAGTGATGGCCTTCGCTTGATGGTGGATTAATTTTACCAATAAGGTCAAGGCCCCAACCTCTGAATGGCCAAAGTTTGATTATTGGCTGTAATTCTTTTGCTGGTACATTTTGAATCGGCCCGTGTCTTTGACAAGCTTGACAACCTTTTGAGTAATCTATGCAATCTTTTCTCATTCTCGGCCAATAATATCCATACCTGCGAATTAGCCATCTCATTTTAATCCCAGCTTGGTGAGCCCCACAGCTGCCCTCATGTACCTCGGCCATAACCTGAAGTGATTCCTCCTTGCTTATACATTGTAGTAAGAGCCCATCTTCTAACCCTTTTCTGTATAGATCCCCATCTAGAAGCACAAAGTTGATCGCTTTTCTTTTAATACTTCTATCAGCCTTGATGTTTGGATTTCGAAGAAACATTATAAATGGTATCCTCCAGTCATCGTCGGGCAAATCTTCTACATCAATTGTCCAAGTATCAAACAACATAGTATTTCTAAATTCGGCCGATGGCAAAGATCTTCGTGTTATCTTTATCAACTGATCTTCTATTCCGGCTGGTACTCTTATTCCAGAGGCTGCTTGGGCCATGCTGTTGGCCTCTTTATTCTGCCCTCTCGGCCAGAACTTAAGTTGAACATTATCAAATTGATTGATTAATGAAGTGGCCAGAGAATGAAACGGCCTTAATTGCCAACTTAGGCACTTAAAATCTTCAGAAATTTGGCTAAGGACTAAGTTTGAATCTCCCAAAATCTTTATATCTCTAACAGCCATTTCAATTAAAATCTCCAGGCCGATTATAAGCGCTTCATATTCGGCCTGATTATTTGAACATTTAAAATCTAAAAAGAAAGAGAATGAAGCCTTTCTGCCAGCTGGCGAAATAATAACAATACCTGCTCCTGCTCCATCAGCCGTGCTTGATCCATCAAACATCAAGATCCAAGGAGTTAAGAATATAGCTGATGACTCCAATTCATCATAAACCCATGGATCAATATCAGTTGAAGGATGATCGGCCAAAAAATCAGCCAGAACCCTTCCTTTTACTGATTTTTGTGGGACGTAGATAAAATTGAATTCCATCAAAGCCAAAGCCCACTTACCTATTCGGCTAGTGATCAATGGCCTTGAGAGCATATACTTGATCACGTTAGTCTGACAAAGAATGTAAACATTAACAGGCCGCATGTATACTCTCAACTTCATGGCCGAATAGTATAAAGATAAACAAAGCTTCTCAATTGAGGAATATCTGCATTCTACATCAGTTAGTACTCTACTCAAGTAGTAGACAGCCTGCTCCTTTCCATGTTCATTGTCTTGTGCGAGCATACTACCAATTGATTCTTCTGTGGCCGATAAATAAAGCTTTAACGGCCACTTCTTTCTTGGAGGCATTACAACCGGGGGGTTTGCCAAATACTCTTTTATTTTGTCAAAGGCCTTCTGATGGGATTCGTCCCAATGAAATTTCTCATGTGACTTTAATTTCACTAAAGTCAAAAAGACATGCACTCGGCCAGCATGGTTAGAAATAAATCTTCTAAGAAAACCTACCTGGCCGAGGAACCTTTGCACTTATTTTTTGTTAGCTGGGGCCCTAGCATTTATAATAGCTTTGACCTTGTTCTGATCAACTTCAATACCTCGTTTATGTACCAAGAACCCCAAGAAATTCCCGGCTGAAACTCCAAATGCACACTTCAATGGGTTCATTTTCAATTTGTGAGCCCTCATCCTTTCAAAGGCCCTTTTCAAGTGTTCCAAATGCTGTCTCTTGGCCGATGATTTCACAACTACATCATCTATATAAATTTCCATGAATCGGCCAATCATATCATGAAAGATAGAATTCATTGCCCTTTGATAAGTAGCCCCAGCATTTTTTAGGCCAAATGGCATCACAATCCAATCAAAAGTACCAATTGACCCAGGACATCTAAAAGCCGTTTTATGAACATCTTCCTCGGCTAAATAGATTTGATTATAACCTGAATGGCCGTCCATAAAAGACAATATTTCATGCTTAGCGGCCGAATCAATAAGTTGATCGGCCACAGGCATTGGATATTCATCTTTTGGAGTGGCATTATTTAAATTGCGAAAATCCACACAAACTCTAAGTTTGCCATTCTTCTTCATTACCGGAACAACATTAGACAGCCATTCAACATAGCAAACTGTTTGAATAAATCCTGCCTTAAGAAGTCTCTCAATTTCTTCTTTAATTTTGAGCATTACTTCCGAAGACATCCTTCTTGGTGGTTGTTTATATGGCTGAAAATCTTTCTTGATCGGTAATCTATGTTCTACCAATTTTCTAGACAGGCCAGGCATCTCTTTATAACTCCAAGCAAAGCAATCCTTATATTCATTTAATAATTTAATCAAATCGGCCTGGAATTTAGGCTCAAACAAAGCACTAACAAATAATGGTCGATTATCTTTTTTAGTACCAACATTTATTTCCAATAAAGGATCTTGCACCTCTGCTTTATTATCTTCCATCCTGGAAGGGGCTGACTCCAAATCTTCAAGTTGGATTGCATCCAGCTTTTCGAAACCTTCTTCAATTATATCGGCCGTGCTGGCCGATACCTCTTCATATAGCTGTTCTTCTCTGGCCAGTCTCTTCTCAGCCAGATATGCTTTCAGTCTTATGTAAGCGGCCCTGAAAGCTTGCCGCTTCTTTTCTTCATTGGTTTTTTGATCCATCAGTAACATCTTCAATGTCCTTGATGGTCGACCTGAAAATATCAATTTTCGGCCGAGTTGCTTCTGACAATAATTCTTTAATATCAGCATTAATTAAATTCTTCTTCATTGTTGCTGCTGCTGGTCGTCCCATCCTGTTAATGCCAACAAATTTGATAGGTACAACAGTTTCATCATAAAGTGCAGCCTCAGCCGAATACACCCTAGCTATAAAGGGTTTGTTATCGGCCTCAACAGTTTTTACCTCATTTCCATCCCAAAAAATCAACATTTGATGCAAGGTTGATGGGATGCACATGTTAGGATGAATCCAATCTCGGTCTAAAAGGAGATTATAGGCCGCGGTTGAATCAATGATAAAAAAAGCCGTAAAGGATGTCTTACCGCCAATATTAATTTCCAAAGGTAGAATACCTTTGGTGTTACTAGATCCTCTATTAAAACCACTGATGGCCACGTCGGTTGGAACTACATCGTCCATGGTTTTACCCAATTTCTTCAAAGTAGTTGCTGTAATGACATTCACCATCGAACCATTGTCAACCAAAACCCTATTGATTGGCTGACCCTCAACCCATACTTTAACATACAACGGCCTCAACTGCTGTGTCATGGACAAAGGTGGTTTTTCGAAAATGATTTTATCGGCCTTAGATGGCTGATCCTAAGAGATCAGTCCTATCCCGGCCAATGAACTTGTCGAATCGTTCTTAATTTCTGAAGATTCAGCCTTTTCCTCCTGCTTAGCTGACTCAACATCCCTGTTTATCGTTAGTTCTATCCTTGCTTCAAACACAGAAGGCAATACAAATACCATGTTACAATTTACCTTATCCGGGAGAGAACCAAAACGAATTCTGTACTTGGCCGCATGCTTTGGATCCTGGTCGGGCTGATCATCTTTTTCTTCATAAAAGCATGCCTTATTCTCAAAGGATGTAGCGACCTCCATGTCTTCAGCCACCACTGGTTCATTTTTTCTTTCTAGTTGATCATGGTCGATCTTGTCTTCTTTCCTTTTGAGTTCTGCATTTTTCCTTTGCATCCTCCTTTTTTGGGTACGTGTAGGAGGCTGCTTAGGAAACTTTGGGTGACTTACTCGAGTCCATCTGCCATGGTCAACCAAAGGAGGTCTAACCGTTCTTACACGGCTAGATTCTTCTCCTTTTTGAACCCATATTTCTGACTGAATTGTTGGTTTCCTTTTGAAACTAGGATAAAAATGTTGTTCTGGCAGGACTCTATCGGCCACCGATGATTGAATGATTCTCACTGCCCTCGGCCCATTTTCTGTAAATATTGATCGATTGATTTCTTCGTGATTCTGTCTAGGCTGATGGCCTAACCTTTCATGGACGCTGCGCTTTCTGGTTGATTGGAAATAGCCCCTCTTGTCTGAGTCATTCCTTCGGCCTTTGCAATTTGGACAACAACCATGGTTGATGAGGGCAATTTGAGCTTCTCTTAACTGAATTTCCAAGTCCTTAACTTTCTGCTCATCATTACTGGCCGATGAACTACCAAGAACTTTTGGTAATCTTTCCTATCTACCATTATCAGTGGCTTTTTTAGTTGCCAAGCTGATTACATTGGTACTGACAATATTAGAAAATGGATCGCCATCGACCCCCATTATATCTGGCTTCTTTTCAGGGAATTTTAATACACCTTCATCGATAGATTTCTGCAATTCATTTCTAAATACATAACAATTGTTAGTAGTATGATTCCATGAATTATGAAATTTGCAGAACTCTCTTCCTTTTAAATCATTGGTCGATGGTATATTGTGTCCTTTTGGCAAAATGATTTGTTTGTCGGCCAACAAATGATCAAAAATTTGTTCTGTTTTGGCCAGATCAAACGTATAAACCTTACCAGTATCAGCCGTACCCTTCCTGGCCGATGAAGTCGATGGCTGAGTACCACTGGTGGATACATTTGGTTTTGTTAAAGCGTCACATACATAAGGCTTCTTTAGAATGACTTCGGCTAAATTAGCTTCAAAATCTTCCTCTTCAACCACATCAGTTGAATAAACTTCATAGTTGGGGTCCCTATAGTACATACCTTTCGAGGAATTTTTTCGTTCTTTCTCCTTTTTGAGAACCAACTCATACCTGGTAGCTTTCTCGGTCAGGTCATACATGTCACGAAATGGAACTCCTTCAAACCTCTTCCGAAGTTCAAAATCAAGGCCGTTCAAAGCCAAACGAATGTACTCCTGTTCTGGAAGAGGTACACAGCATCTTAATCTTGCTCTCCTGAATCTTGCAATGAATGTCTCGACCGATTCACTAGGCAATTGACTTAGCCTGGATAAATCGGCCAGAGTAGGTTCTGTCTCCGTACGGTAGAACTGATTGTGGAATAATTCCTCCATCTGTGGCCAATTAAAAACAGAGTTAGGAGGTAGACGAATATACCATGAAAAAGCTGCCCCTGTCAAAGAGTTAGGAAAAAGTCTCAATTTCAACCACGGGCTAACACTGGCCTCTCCACATTGAATCGTGAATCGGCCAATGTGTTCCACGGTCGATTGATTCCCCTCTCCACTAAAGGTTACAAAGTCAGGGACTTTATATCCTCTAGGGAACTCAACTTGGTCTACCACTTCTGGATAAGGAGTTCTATAAATTGGTCGGCCGGCACCTCTAAGTTCCAGGCCATATTCTTCTGTGAGTAAATCAGCTAATTGTCTTCTATCTAACATGACTTGAGGTACCTGATTAAAAACTGGCGGTTGATTAGCCGCTGGTTGATAGCAATTTAGCCAATCATGTGGCTGATTAGCCATATTCTGCCCCCCGAGCCCTACCTGTGGCGGCACATGAGTATACAGTGGGTTTGGTGGCCTCCACCTGATCTGATTGCCCCCCGAGTTCAAAGGAATCCGAGGAGGGTTTGGTGGAATTACCTGTGGCCGCGAACCTGCTACTGGTGGCTGATTAGAACCTGCCAACGTAGGCTGAGGATAGCTTTCTGCCCAGGTGAGCAGCGTATGAACCGGCTGACTTGATGTTGCACCTGGTTGGAGTGTCACTATTGGCGGCCATGGCTGTGATGTTTCAATGGCCCTTTCTGGCCGAGCAGCTTGTGATAGATTCGGCTGAGAAGCCAATTCCTGATTGTTGGAGCTGCTAGCTTGAGTCGGCTTGTTCAAAATAAAGGCTGAGAGTTGGGACATATTTTCATGCAAGTCGTTGTAGTGTGCTCCCATCCTTCCCATTGCATCTACCAAGGAGCTAACCTGTGCTTGAAGTATGGCTAACTCATAAGTAGGACCTGCTGCAGAGTTCTCAGCCTGTACTAGCTGATCGCCTTCCTCCAAATCTTCATTAGTAGCCACGGCCTTAGAATTTTTTGTGAGCCGCGGCATATTTGCCTCTTTTATAACACTTTAGTAGTGGTCCCACTGGGCGTGCCAAAACGTGTTCGTGCAGTTTTTGTTCCCTACGCCAGTCGATGGACTCTTCGCGGGCGTGCCAGAGTATTTGTACAAAATACCCAAAATATGTAATTGAACACCAGCCTATCCCTTTTTCCGATGGCTGACTCTCAGGCGATTGTGTGGGAGAGAGACTAGTAAGAACTCCCAGCAAGGTTCTTTTATGCCTTGTTTGTAGCAAGGACTTTTTAGAGTGTCTAAAGAAATGCAACGGCTGATGAATGTTTGAATGGATGGAATGGCCGAGTGAAGACAGGCGGCAAGAACTTAATCGATCGCCGGCCGAATGTGATGGCGAGAACTTAATCAATCGCCATCAGCCAAACATAATGGCAAGAATTTAATCGATTGCCACTGAAACGTGATAGCAAGAATTTAATCAATTGCCATTGGCCAAGTAATGACAAGAATTTAATCAATTGTCACTACGATTCAATGGCAAGAATTTAATCAATTGCCATTGAATTGAAAGCGTAACTAAAATTGCGTAATTAAAATTGGCATAATTGAAATTGAAAGAAAGTAAATGGCTGAATCGAAATAGTTGATGAGGATCTAATCAATTGCCATTAAATTGAAATAAAGAAATTGATAGGAAAATGACGTAGAATCAATTGAAAACATTTTTAGTTGAAATGCATGTTTTGTGGTGGTGCTGGACGAATTGGAAATGGAATACAATACTTCTATTTATAGAAGTTCTATCTCAACTTATTTTCCTAATTAATTGCTAGAAAATCTCTTTGCTCCTTGATTTTCTTCACTTTATTACTCAAACTAAACCACGTTCCAGTAGTATTTTGCGTCTCTTCTCTTCTTGCTTCAATGGGAAAGTCCTTGCTGAAATCTCTCCTTGATCCAGTCAAATGCAAGTTGTCGAGAAATATGCTGAAAAGTTGCTGGAAAGTTGCTAACTTTTAGCAACTCCTTTCCTTAAGTTAGGCTGAAACCTTCCCTTAAATGGCTGGAAGACCATTCATAACTTTTGCCTAAATTATCTCTCACGTGATGGCCTCTCCTTTGAATTCCTTATTCCTTTGCAACGAAATTCCTATTTCATAGGAATCTCATTCCAACTAAATCTCTTCTATCCAAACTGAAATAATATATTTGAATTAACTCAAATATTAATTACCAAATTTCAGCAACAACCTTATTGGATAAGGTGGCTAAATTCCTAGATTTTCTCCTCTTGTTTCTCAATTGGCTGGCTTTTCTTGAAACCATACTAAACAAGTGTCGGCCCATCGCTGGTCCACGTTACCACTGAGGTGGCTGCCAAGTTTTGGTGCCAACAATAAGCAGGTAACCAAAATTGATAAATGCAGAAAGGTCCTCCAGACCGAGAGAAACTTGAGACAGTGAGGTCCGATAAACCTCTGTATAAAGATGCTAACAGGAATGAAGCTAATGCCATGAATTTTCCTTTAGACAGTGCTATGGCTAACTGGGTGAGATTTTTAGTGATTTGGATTGCAGGGGCACACAAGAAATGTCTACATAACCACAACAATAGAAAGCCTATGTGTTCCTGTTCAGTTACTTCAGTTTCAGGTTCTCTAATCATTTCTTTGAGGAATGGTCCATGAGATTGGACGTGATGTTTAGGGCTGTCTTGTTCAGGAAAGTAAATATTGGTTTCTGAGTCTTGAAGAAGGTAATTGATATCATCACCTCCCGGTTTGAGTCCAGTTAGAACACAAATGTCCTTAAGGGTTGGGGCCATTATCCCACACCGTAGATGTAACGAATTGGTGGTGGGTGACCAGAAGTGTGAAGATGAAAAAAACAGTGGTTTGTCTAGAGTAAAAGAAAGCTTACTGAGTTGTATGATGTCAAAGATGCCTATGCGCTTCCATAGATCACCTTTAGCCACAGACACACGATCCATCCACTCATTCCATTGGGGCATGGGAGGATGACAATTCCTGATTGACAGAGACGGTCTCTCACCTTCAGTAGTCTGATACACAGGTTTGAGAAAAGAAAGTTGGTTTTCCCCTTGAGGGTAAAAAGGAGACAAGGATGGAGGAAATCGATTGACAAATGCTGGACCAAGACCCTTAGCATTATTTGCTAAATCGATAAGTGTGGTATTGTTCAATTTAGAAGATGGTAGGGTTTTGAGGGTACTCTTGGTCATTTGGGTATGAGATGTCGATGCTGGTATTGGAGATTCTAGATCCCAGATGTTGTTTTTTCGAAGACATATTGTAAAGGAAGAAAAATGTTTTCTGATGGAGATGAGAAATTTTGGAAGAAGAGTCTGGCTGATACAGATTTGTTTTGGTAAATGAATCGTGGGTGGCTAGAAGAAGAAGAGTTTACGGCAGTATTAATTACGGATTAGATAGGTAATGTCAATTGGCAGTTTTTGGGAACTGGTAACATGATAGGGTTTGAAATCTATATGGTGTATATGGGGTAAGTTGCAATGTGTGCGTAGTTTAAACTTTTGGAAGCCTAAGTTCCAAACGGCTACCAAAACTTAGAGGGCATTGTTGGCACCCATTTTGGTAATTTGGATCTGGGCTCTAATTGGGCTTGATAAACATTAACATAGTATTATGGGCCAAGAGTATATGGGCCTAATGAATGATGATGTTTAGGCACTCGAGTTGCACAAAAATTGGGCTGAGGATGCAGTGATTTGTTCGGGCTTGGAAGTGTGGCCTTAAAGCACTGGATTTGGGTCATAATAAGGCTGAAGGTAATTCGGATCAATAATTCAGTTGAAATGAAGCTTACCAGTGTTATACATGAATAAGGATTACAGGTAAAGGAACAGTGACGTGGTAGGTTTTACACAGGGCAAAGCTGCACGCAAGGGCTCATTGATTGGATAGGAATATTTTTGAAATCTTTTGAGACACTTTATGTTAGATAGGATTTATATGTTTACCAGATTTTAGTTAGGAATTAATCTTTATCTAGGAATCTCGATTTGAGTTTAAATTTAGTAGTTAGTGAGAGTTTTATTGTAATTAGAATACTAATTGGTAGGAATTTGTTTATAATATTTTTTATAAATAAACAAAGAGGCATGTTGTACTAGAGGTCCAGCACCCTCAGAATCTTTATTATTATTTGTTTGCTTTCTCAAGCTTTTCCAAGAATAGCATCCTTGCTATTTCTTATTTCTTCTTTATCTCTATTTCTGTATCTCAAATCTCTCAATCTCTCTCCCTCTATTCTCATTCTTTCCCTTTTTCTTCTTGCTATATCTATTTTCTTCCCTTTCTATTCTCTTGTCACGTTACTATAAATTGTTTACGGAAAGTCCTTTTAACTAAGGCATTTTGGAACCCAAAGGAGGAATTTATTAGTTCCCTTTTTCGTTACATCATCTGTAAATCAACTTTCTCAAAGGGACTAATGTTGATTATTTACAATCGAACCACACAAGTGGTTCTGGCACGCCCGACTTACATCAATTTCAGATCGGCTCCATAAAGCCAATTTTAGGGTCAATAGAGCATCAAAGATTATTGTTGATGTATTGATTAGTATTTTGATGTATAATTTCTATTTCTTTTGGTTTTGTCTTGAAATTGCCAAAGGAGAAGATTGTTAGGAATTTAGTAATTTTGACATTGTAATTCAAAAATTTTGTAGTACAAAACTCACTCTTATAATTTAATTTTATAATATTAGTGACTGAGATAGAAATAGATTAGGTAGATAATTTGAGTTTGAAGTCTAAGATTGCTTGAAGGAAGCTATATCAAAAGGGTAATAAGGTCCAAGAACTTCAAAAAGGGCAAAATATTACAATAAAGGGCAATTTAGTCAAAGTACATCTTCAAAGGACAAAACAAGTCCAAGAATTATGATGAACTAAGAGGGGGAGGGGGTGAATTTGTTCATACACTTTTTCAAAATATTTTCATAACAATTAAACTCACTTAGAATTTGAAACCCTATTCTACAATTATCCGTGGGTAAATATTTGTACCCATTAATAATCATATCAAAGTAGTCCATGTGACCCATTGGTTTGGTCTATTACTACTATCCATATCCATTCTTTAAAATAAAAATAAAATAAAAATAACATTTTAATCTAACAAATAATTTCAATTAAACAAACACATCATTAAAGCAAACAAATCAATTAATTAAAATAAACCATTTAAGCACACAATCAACATTTAAATACTCCCTCCATCCCATATTAGATGTCCCTTTTGGGGAGTAGAACTTTTTAAGGGGACATGTAATTATTGCATTGTCCCCCTCAAAAATTACAAAGTTACCCTTTCAAGTTTAAATATATATATATATAATCAAGTTTAAATTTTTTTAAAATTTTAAGGGTTTTTTATGGAAAGATGTGAAATATGTGGTTTAAACTTAGTAAGTGGATAAGTATTTTAGGACAACCCAAAAAGGAAAGATGGACAACTATTATGGAATGGAGGGAGTAATTAATTCAATTAAACAAATAGTCAAATAATCAAATAATTAAATAAAAATGCAATTAAAATAATTAAATAAATACTGAAACTATCCTTTTAAAATTAAGGGTATTACAATCGATACCCCTACTTAACCACTTTTTACATGAATTTGTACCATAGCTCGTGTGGTTTTATTATTGAAGCGCACAAAGTGTGACCAAATGTACCACAAAAGCTGTCCCTTCAACTATTTATAGGTTTATCATTGGGAGTTTGCTGTATCTCACAGCCTCTAAGCTCGATATTATGTATTCTGTCTGTTTATTTCCAAGGTTTCAAAGCAATCCAAGAGTTTCTCATCTTCAAGCTGCCAAAAGAATCCTAAGATATGTAAAAAGAACTCTTTTCTATGACCTTCACTACTTGGTTTCCTCCACATTGCCTATTAAAGCCTATTCAGATGCTAATTGGGATGGTTCTTTGCCTAATAGAAAGAGTACTTCAGGTTGTTATCTTCTTGGCTCCAATATAGTCCCTTAGATGAGTAAAAAACAAGATATAGTGTCCCTTTCAACCTCATAAACTTAGTACATTGTTGCCTCTCAAGCTGGTTGTCAACTACTTTGGATGAAGTCAACACTTATAGACCTTGGTCTTCAATTCTCAGGTCCTCCCATGCTATATTATGGCAACCAAAGTGCCATTACTATCAGTAAAAATCTAACTCTCCATTGGAAGAGCAAGCACATTAACATCAGGTATCATTTTCTTTGAGACAAGCTTCAAAAAGGTCTTATTTATATCACTTATTTGCCCACTGAAGATTAACTTGCAGATATTATAACCAAACCTCTTTTTCCTCAGAGATTTATAGCCCTTAGAAACCTTCTCAGGGTTGTTACATTACCCTCTAGAGCCTATAATTGTTGAGTCCTTATCACCTTTTGATCTTCAATGTCAAAAAGGGGGCGAAAAGGACTCAAATAAGGATAGTTTTTATCATTGAATAAGGTTTTGTTGCTTACATTTATCTATTTGTAAGTGTGGAATCTATAGTGTTGTTTTAATGAAACTTCACTACTTAATTCTTATTTCATTAGTGAGGTTTTGACATTAAAGGCAAAAGGGGAAATTGTTTGTCATAGTACCTATTTTTGGTTGGCTCTTAATGTCTCAGCAACAAATTGATGCTGAGAATGACAAGTGGGTGTTAAAATGGTATTTTGGTGTTTCATCTTGAAGTTCAGGTATGTGACACGTTGTTGTGGTCCTAGATTGAGAGTGTATACACTACATTGCATTTCTTAATCACCAAGTCTTGGATAAGAATGATGTTACAACCTTGATAGTATGAGCTATAATTTCTGGAATACTAGATGACAAAATAGCTGAGTTGGCAAGGGCATTGTGGTCTATTCATGACACGCGTCGCTTGTATATGCCAAATTGATGTAGTGAGTGCTGTTTAAGAAAGCCTTTTTGGTCAAGTTTAAATTTATAAAAACCACCACCACTACTACTACTAACGAAGCAAGAGTGAGTAGGGATTGTCTTAAGGGATTTGCAAGATACTACAGAATTGAATTTTGGATTAGTAGGTCGAATGATTAAAGAAGGGTTTGGTTGGTTGAATTAAGTTAATGATTTAATTAAAAATATGCAAATTAAGAACAATCTAGAGATTAAGGTATAGAGAATGAGAGAAAAGTCTTAGGGTATAGAGTTCACCACTAAGCTTCATTTCACTAAACATTTAGCATTTGTCAATTTAAGGGGATTCCATGTTGTAAAACAAATGTGTGTGTGTGTCATTAATTGAAATACTAAGCATGGATGGCAAATTAAGCATAAATTGTCTAATTAATCTAGTGAGTAGTACAATCTATCAAACTAAGCCATTACCATTCAATAAACCCACAATTAATGCACATACAAAAATCTAGAGAAATGTACTATTTGCACTCATGGATCATAAAACAACAAGAATGGATTTTCTACCTATTTAGGAATTTAAAGCAATTAAACTACTACTATACTAATGACAAGGAAATTAAACTAATTAAGCTAAAGAGATAGCATAATCCATCAAGTAATAAGCATGATTCATCAAACAAACAACAAGAGTAATCAATTAAGCACCATGCCTTGACCATTACTAGATTTATAATTCCAACACATATAGACATGCATTAAACTCATAAAATCTAGTGTAAGAACATGACCATTCATTCTAACATACATAGACATATGAATAGAAATAAAAGATCAATTGAAAGAATTAATCCATACAAATCATGTAGAAACTTAAGATCTATATATAATCATGGTCAAAACATTATTTACAACATAAATCTCCAAAAACTACAAAATACTAAGTTTAGGAAGTAAGCCTAGGGGCTATCTCTAGCCCCAAGAGAAGGGATTTAGCCACTCATGGTTGGTGTCATCTAACCTTCAATGGCTATCTTTAATGTAGGCACCATCTTCTTCCTCTAAGCTTTGCTCCAAAAACCTTAGTTATAGAGAGAGAAAAATATCAACTAGAGGAACTAAAATTGGGAACAATTCTTGGAATCCTATATAAATTGGTTTATTTCATTTAAATACAAGCCTCTTTGAGTAGGCAACAAGTTAGAAAATAGGCCTTTGATTGGTGCAAACTCATAGTTACAAAAGTTGGTGAAGTGCGGGCATACTCGGGAATTGGATAGCTCACTGCCAGCAGGGTCTTCGATCGATCCAAGTTGGCTTCGATCAATCGAAGATGAAGTGGCAAAGATATTTTGACAACTGGCAACCTTAACTATTGAGCTAGCATCGCTTTCTTTTCGATCGATTGTAGATATCTTCGATCGATCAGGGCTTTCTTCGATTAATCGAAACTTGAACAATGTAGTTTTTTTGACTTCTTCTAAATTTTCTTAAACTCCAAAAGGAGCTAAAAGGCTATTTTTAGCCTGTTTGAACCTTATTGACTTGAAATAAACAAAAACACAAATTAGAACTAAAACTGGAAAGTAAGATAGATGAATGGACTAAAATACCCTAACATAGGTGCTAAAATGCGTCATATTTGAGCACTTATCAATTCACATAGAGAATGTTAGAATATTCTTTGGCTAATGATTGGTTACAGGTGCCATGTGTATATTCTTCTTGTAGTAGGACTTCTTCTTGTAGTAGGACTTTTATAGTGAGCTTGAGTATATATATGTTATATCATTTCTATAGCTGTAAGCCTTTTGAAAACCCTAATTGCAACCTACTTTGAACCTTTCTTGAGAGCTTCATTTGAACCAACATTTCTAAGGTCCTTGATGATGATCTAAACCTGAAATTTTCATAGAAATGTCACTGAATTGATCATTCTTGCTGTGTTCATCATGAAACCCATTTGTTATCAAGTTTTGCTGGTGCAAGGGCTGGTTTGAAAGGTCACTTTTGGCCTAAGGTTACTATGGTGCTAAGCCAAGGTTGAGACAGGTATATTTTGGCTATTTACATTTGCAGAGCACTTGTTCTTGAGGTTTACTTTGATGTAAATGATTTTTATATCTCAGACCTGTGATTTAAGCTATTTTCTGGTTTAGCCTTCTAATTCATATTTAGATTGATTATATCTTGTTATACAATGTTTGTTCTACATTCTAGCAAGTTTATTTTGACGAATCAAGGCTATTGAAGTTGGTTTTTGGACAGAATTTTGGTCACCTTTGGTTTTGACCTACCAAAACCCTTGTTCTTCATTGTGAAGCTGTTGTCAAGACCTTATTGATATTGTATTATGATTCACGTGCTATACTTATCTTGTTTATCATTTGAGCATGTTTGTAATGGTGATATAAGGCAGTGATATTGATCTTAGAATTTTTAGGGAGACGAATTTCCATTTTTACCCTTCAAGAGTTGTTTGAGGCTAAAGATTGCCATTCTGAGCTGCACAACCACTCTTATCTTTTTGTGTATGCTTAAATATTGTTGATATTCATACTTCTTATTTTTATTTGGTGAGCTGTGAAAGCTTACAGGGTCTAAGTAAGGGTGCCTAGGATAGGGGGAGTGCTTGTGAGCATTGTGTTAAGCTAGTGTGTATGTAGAGGCTGTAAAAACTAGTGTTTTAACTTGTATAAGGGTGTTTTTGGAGTGTGAGACAAATGAATGTGTAACTACTTGCATACAACTAGTGCAGTTTATATTAGTTGATGCCAAGAACCAAGGTTTTTCCTTATTGAGAGGATTTTTCTTGTATACCTTGTGTTCATTGTATTTGCTGTCAACATTGATCTTGCTGTGTTGAAGAAGGATTTGAAATTGACTAATTCACCCCCTCTCTTGGTCCAACAACCTTCCCTTTCTTCCATCTTACAGCTTTCATATTGAACTTTCAAAAATTGTATCTTGTTTTCCTTGATCACATTGTTGCCTTCATGAGCATCCTTGAGAAAGTTCCATATTTCTTTAGCTGTTTTACAATTTTTAATTCTTGTAAACTCTTGTTGCTTGAGAGCACAGAAGAGAACATACTTTGCTCTTCCATAATTTTCCAAAGCTGCTTTATCATCAACTGAAGGATTATCTGGATTGAGAATAGCCACACCAATAACTATAGCATGCTAGACATCTTAGGACTGGGACCTGAGAAAGGCTTCCATCCTTGTTTTCCATGAATCATAATTGGAACCATTAAAGCCAGCTGATTTGTTAGTGACTTAACCTTCATCCATTGCTCAAGATCTTTTACAAGTTGGTTAAAACCTCAAAATGCAGACCAAAGCTCTGATTCCAATTGATGAACCAAGAGGGGGGGGGGGGGGAGGGTGAATTGGTTCTTTAACTTAATTTCTTCTGCTACTTAAAGTTGTTTCAATACACACAATGCATAAATACTCAACCACAAGTACACCTAGATTTTACAAGTAAAATCTCTCTTAACTAGAGATAAAAAACCTTGGTTCTTGGCCACTACCAATGTAATCTCCACTAGTCGTATGCAAGTAGTTACACACTTAGCTGTCGTACTCTCTGCACATACCCTTGTACAAGATGAAACATTAGTTTTCACAACCTCTACACACACATTAGCTTTACTTAGTGCACAAAGCACTAGCCCTATCCTACGCAACCATACTTTGACCCTGCTTAAATTGTATTGTGAATGAATATTTTGATAATTTATGCCTATGGAAGACGAGTTGTATTGCACCATATATTAGAGTAGTTAGATAGATAATTCGTGCTAACCAAAGATAGGTCATTGCTTAACGTAAATTCATTATTTATCGTCTTGAAATTGAATTAAATTGGATGTTAATTCATTTAATTCCTAATCATGCATAACTATTGAAATCCCTAAGGTTGAATCAATTGACTATATTATAAGGTTCATGGTGAAGTCAAGCCCTAAGTATTTCTTCCCTTGATCTCAATCTTTGTTCTAATTGTTTATTTTTACTTTTCATGTTATTTAGATATAATCAAAACAAATAAATTTTTTCTCTAAATTAAATTAGTGATTAATTTTACACTTAACAATCCACCACAGTCCTTGAGGTTCGACACTTTCAACACAGCCCCATCCTACAATGATTCATTCTATTGCGAGTGTTTTTATTATTGATAATACACACATCACATCCCACAGAGACCTAATGAACAAATACATCCTAGTCAACTCATGCAATAACTACATAGTCAGTATATATATAGATATACACTAAAGACTCTTACTGGACTATAGGGCAGACTCATCCTGATATTAGGCATCATGCAAAACACATATGTAGTTATAAGTACCATCATCTACCAGGGCATACTTGGTGTGGTCAATACCTAGTTGCACTAAAAGTGTGTAGTGTGGCCAAGTTTGAATTTATAGAATGTCACTACTACTATTAACTACTAATATAGCTAGAGTGAGTAGGGATCGTTCCAAGGGAAAGTGAACGGTATTTTTGTTGAAATAATGTTGGATTAGTAGGTCGAGTGATCAAAATATAGTTTGTGGTTGAATTATACTACAATTTAAATTGAACAAATGCAATGTAAAACAACTAAGAAAGTAAGGTGTAGAGAATAAGAGAGGGGAGTCTTGGGTCATAGAGTTCACCACTAAGCATTACCTTCCCAGACATTTAATATTTGATGGATTAAGGGGAATAAGTGTTGTAAATAAAAGTGTGTGCCACTGAATGAAATATTAGCATGGATCGTCAAGTAAGCGTACATTGTCTAGTTAATCTAGTGAATAACACAACATATCAAATTGAGCTGTTAATCCTTCCATAAGCCCACGATCAATGCACACTCAACAAATTAGAGAAATATACTACTTGCATTCATAAGCATGGAACATCAAACAACAAGAATGGATTGTCCACCTATCTAAGAAAGTAAGGCAACTACACTACAACTAGGCTAGTGACATAAAAATTAAACTAGTTAAGCTAAGGATGTGGCACAATCCATTAAGAAATAAGTATGAATCATCAAAGTAACTACAAGAGTATTCCATTTAAGTACCATGCCTTGACCAACACTATATTCATAAAAGCAACGCACATAGACATACATCGATGTAACAAAATCTAGAGATAAACACATGAACATCCATTCTAGCATACGTAGACATATGAATAGAATTAAATGATCAATTGGAAGTATTAAACTACACAAATCATTGTAGAAACAAGATTTATATATATCAAATGTTAAGACAAGAAATACAACACTAATCCCCATTAATTTCAAAATATCAAAGTCTAGGAGGCATGCTTAGGGCTAACTCTAGCCCCAAGAAGATGTTTAGCCACTCATTGATGTTGTCATCCAATCTTTAAGGGCTATCTCCATGGTACAGCTCATTTTCCTCCTTGGTAAAAACCCTAGATGAGAGAAAGAACTTTCCCAATTTGTGTATTCTCTCTCTAATCTCTAGCCAAGTCTCTCTAACTAACCAACCTCCTTACTCAAAACAGCCAAAATCCTTATATAGGTAGCTCAAATGTTACACCCATAGTCAGTCCTCATGCACTAGGACTTCCAAATGATTGCACCACGAGCACCCATTTAATATGGCTTGAAATTAACTTTTCACGCAACTTGAGGTAGTTCGATTGATCACGAGGTTGCTTGGATCGATTGAACCTTGGTGGCGTACTTTTTGGATAATGACAAGGCTGAGATATTTTTGGGAAAATGATAAAAGTGGTAGGTAAGGATAAGATCAAAGGGGTTCGATCGATCGAAGGAAATGTTAGATCGATCGAAGAAGATATTTTGCTGAGGATAAGGACAAAAGGCTCAATCCATCATGGCATGGTTGGATCGATCACTGTGAGATCGATCGGAGCTTGGGTTCAATCGATCATAGAGAGCTTCTGTAATGACCCGGTTATTTTCTTTCCTTTCCTTTGTCTTAGATTTTCATGGATATATATATATATATATATATATATATATATATATATATATATATATTTTCGTTGATCTTTCCTTTTTTGAGTTCGGTTTCTCATCACTTAGTGTCATCTTGAGTGCTCGACAATGGTTTCCGAGACTTTTTCCCTTGGATTGACAACTTCCTTTAAGGACCGCGTTATTTCCACCTTATTATTATTTTTTTTTCACACTATTCACTTTTCGTCATTTTCCTAATTTTGTCTTTTTCCTGTTTGTCACTTTTTGGCACAACCTCACTTTTTGTATTCAGAGTTGGTTTTTGACTTCACGTATCCTCATTCTAAGTGGTTTCCACGAAATACGTATCTTTTCTTTTGCAGAAGTGCTCTGGTTGCTCCACGGATGCATAGTTTTTCAGAAACATTTTCTTTTCTTGGGTTATTTTTCGTAAATATCTTTTAATGATAATTTATTTTAGGGGTTTCTAAGAAAATATTTTTGGAAGATATTTTCATTCTGGGTCAATAGTGCAGTTAACCCTTTTTGTAGGGGCCATTGTGTAATTAATGAAAGTTATTGCAAAGATGCCTCGTTTAGAGCCTAGATCCTCGTACGGGATTCATTTTCATATTTCATTAAGTTGCGTACTCTTAGAATTTCCTTCTGGTCATTTTTCTCCAGTTTAAGGGTTTCTGACCCCGATTGCCGCTGAATTTGTTCGGGGCATATCTTTCTGCTCGAGACTCAGTTTTTGACGCCGTATCTTCCGTTGTTCATATTTTATCATTTTAGTTCTTTTTTATTCATGGAGTTTCACCGTTTGAGCGCGTCTGCTCAATTCCACTTTTCCGAACCCGGCGGGGCCCTTTCGGGGCATTTTTAGGATTTTACTATAAATATAATGTCTTAAAGTGAAAAATCACTTTTTCCGTCTTCTTCCTCCCTCTTAGCCGGCAGCTATGGAAGCCCATGGGGCTGCCACCTTCTCTCTCTTCTTTTGGACTTCTTCCCTTTGTTAAAAAATCGTAGTGCCTTGGTGTTTTATGTTTGTCTTGACTACACGCATCTTTCCCCCTAATTAGAATCTATTTTTGGCCATTTTTTGAGTTCGGATTTTAGGTCAATTTTGGATTTTGGTATGTCCTCTTTGGAGTTTAATGTTCACCATGTTGTCCCCGACATAACTTAGGAGTATCGTCGGATTCAGAGCATTTTTCTTTTGGTGGGGATTTGAGATTTCCATCTCAAATGGAGGTAGGGAATGTTATAGTTTATATTTTTGTTGTCTTGCATGCTATTGATGCTTATACAACTTGTATGCATGCTTTTGTTCACAATCTAGAATTTAATTAAATTATTTTCTATGTTTAAGATTTAATTCTCATGATGATATTCAACTTATAATTAAATTGTGGCATGTTAGAAATTTAGGCTTTAGTATAGTTGTTGACATGTATTAAATTTGGATTATTTGAATAGGAATAGCAACTTTTATTTAATATTTTTCTTTTGGGAAAGATTAATTCATATAGTTGTATCAAGTATGAAATCAACTTGTAATGTGATATTAAAGTAGGCCTAGGTGAGTTCTTTAACATATGTTAAATTGAGAGCATTTGGAGTTGTTTGAAAATCTAGAGAAAATTAATTAATTAGCTTAATTAATTTTATTTTAAGTGTTTTAATCATTTAATTAGTTATTTGATGTGATTTATGTGATGACCATGCTATGTCATTCAACATATATTAATTTGAGATTATTTGGAATTGATTTGGAGTTTAGAGAATTTAATTATTTTTATTTAATTAAATTCTATCTAATTGCTTCATGGATTTAATTGTGTTTTGGAAGTTGTTTATCATGGATTTGGACTTGTTGTACTTTCACTTGGTTACATTTTGAGCATTGGATAACATTGTTGTTATATTTAGATTCATGAGTTTATGTTTTCAATATTGAGTAACATTGTTATAGCATGTAACGAATCGGACACTGAAGATTCGACATTTGTCATGCCATAGTAGTTGTGGACTTAGAACATGTATTGTATGTGTTTCCAAATTTGGTTGTGTTTAGTGGATAGCTGATTATCTTGTATATACATATTGATATATACGTTGTTGCACAACTTATTGATTTTAAAAACTTAGGGATGTCGTTGTTTGACTACGGCTAGGACATGGTTTTAGTACGGGGGATTGTCCCTCTATAGTCTAGTGCGCACATAGGGAGGTTACCCATGGGCTAGTAACCTTAAAGTAACTATGGTGTCGATCTGATCCGGCGTGATGTCCAAGTATCCACCTTATTTGATTTCGCATTTCATTTCAAGTTGATAACTAGATGATATCGTAACTTGTTCCTTATTTGATTTCCCATTTTGAGTTTCAAGATGTTAACTTTAAGAAATCATGTTTTATGCGTTGTATTGGAAGTTCCAATATTGGTTAAATTGTATCGATATTGTGATTTGGGTTGCATCATTCTAATGTAACCTAGGATGATTCCTTAGACTCATTTGGGACATAGACGTTAGGTAGCGTGAACCATTTTAATTGATTTCGCATTTTAGATTTCAAGTTTATAACTTTGAGAATCTATATCTGGTTGTTTCGTATAACATGCTTCTATGTTGTTGAATTGCATGAATGAGGTGATTTTTGCTAGAAACGATCTAAGGTAGCTTAGGATGCTTCCTGAGTCTCACTTATGACATAGACGTTAGGTGGCATGACCCATTTCGAATTGTTTTAGGCTAAGGTAATAACTTAGTAAAATGTTGGGTCCTTGCATGATCATTTCCTACGAGTAGCTTTATCTTACTCACTCGGAAGTTACTGGGGGTATTTTTCAGGTACAGGAATCAAGGTTCGAGATTTTCATCATGCTTGGGTGATTTGTAGACTCGGAAGTTCCAATTTTTTGTAAAGGTTAGCTTGAAAAGCCATTTGAAGCCTTATATGTCGAAATGTGTATATTTGATTCTAAACATGTAATGTGTATATAAGTACGCTCTTTACAATGTATTTGACATGTATAAGATGAGGCCATAGGCCAATGACATCAAATTTGTATTCTATGTATTTTCACTTTCAAGGTTTATTATGAAAATATTGAAAAATGCCAAGTCATTGCTTCACCATGTTTACATCGGGTGTGGGAATTCCATTTTTATTCTTTTATAGGGTCTCATTAATCATGTATGAAGTGTGGCTAAGGGCCAAATGGTAATTTGAAATCATATGTTAATTTTGGTTTTCAAATTTTTCATTTATAGTTCATTTTAGTCATTTTTGGCCGTCGGGGGGTCGTATTTTGCATCGGTCATTTTCGGGAGCTGCGGACCATTCCTGCATGCTCAAAATCACTATTTACGTTTGTGTGCATGATCATTTTCAAGTTTAGAGTCATATTGCACAAAATGAGTACTCTAATGATTTGTTTTGACACTTTTCTGCACAATCTGATTTGAAGGCATTTTGGAGATTTATTTTTAAAAATAAATTCCGGCCTTAATAGGGTCACTTAGAAAACATGATTTTAGGGGGGGTTTCTTCTTCGTGTTTCCCCAGAAAATGTCATCTTAGTCCCAGAAATCCCGCACAAAGTTCATTTTTCTGGTTTATGCTATTTTCTTTAAAACTTGAGATTTTAGTACTTGGTACTATTCATTGACTTTTTTTTGAAAAATGTGTCAACCGATTTGAAACTTTCGGGGGTCTTGTGGGTATATTTTAAGGTTGTATTTTTAATTTAGGCAATTTAAAAACCTCCTGATGCCCTATTTTCTTTCCTTTGGCAACAGCTCAGAAAGATTTTGATCCACTTGACCTGATTTATCTAAGGGCATTCTGGGCATTTTACAGCACATTTTTTTTGTTTCCATCCATGTAGTCAGGAAGAAAACTTGATTTTGGGGGGTGGGGGGGGGGGGTTCTTTTTCGTATTTTTGCAAAAAAGTCCGTTTCGATGCACGTTTTTGCTCTCAGTTGCAGAAGCAGTGGGCTGATAGCAACAGTAGCTGTCATTGCCTTCGTCAGGCCGCCGCGACGTTGATTTTGTTTTTAACCTTTCTCCCTCATTCGAACTCCAATTCGAGTGAGCTTCTTTTTGAACTTGACTAATTTTTCGTTGTTTATCCAACGGTGTGCTCGGTTGCACCCGGATATTTCTGGATAATTATCAGTTTACCTTTTTAGCTTTATTGCTCGTATTTCTTGTTTTGCCGTTTCTTCTTCATCCGGATTCCGAATCATGCAAATCTTGAGTTCATATTGATTTGTTTTTTCTGTATTTTCATTGGTGTGCCCAGTGGCACCCGAATTTATATTTTTTAAAAATTACCATTTTACCCCTAGGGGCTTATTGTCATATTTTTGATCTTTTGTTTCCACGTCAGTTCTCATGAGTTCCATGACCTCATGGAAGGTCACTTTGACTTCTTAGAGTCTTGTTTTCTGTTTTCGCTCCCGCATTCAGATCCGTTATCGGGTCAATCTTCGATTTATCACAGGATGCACTGGCTTGAAAAACCAGGGCCGTCATAGCTTCCTTCACCACTTTGTTTCCACTTTGCTCCTTTTTTCCTTTAAGTTTGAGATTGCTTCTTTTAATGCTCTAATTCGGCTGAATTAACTTATTTTGGGGATACGTGCATGAAAAGAGAAATAACATGAAATTAGACTAAAACGGAAAAATAGAATGAGGTACTAGAACACTCAAAGCTTAAGGGGTTTAAATGTGTACTTTTCAGCCCTTATCACACCCCCAAACTTAATTATTGCTAGTCCCTAGCAATGAATTACGAGGTAAAGAAATGAAATGAACAACTAAACAACTATAACTAGAAAGCAATAAATGGATAACGCCACTTTCGTAGGGAACACGATTGTATTGAACATATACAACAAGCCTTTTAAACCCCTAGTGGATGAGTGAAGTCTCGTGAGGGTTTTCAGAAATAATACCCACAAACATTAAGCTTTTTCTTACTAAAGAGGTACTAATATTCCAAACAAGTATCGGGAGAAAACTACCTCGAGTATGCAATTTTTCAACCATTTTCAAGCAATCTCCCAAAATTTCAACACCTAGTAAGCAAATATGGTCCTCCACACATCAAGAAAATAATCATGCAAATCAAAACGACTCTAGAATCCTTTTTAAGTGAACCGGCATCAAATATGTTGCTATCTAAGCCAACTAAAGAAATGATCACATCCGGTTTCAAACTAGCACACAAATATAGTACGGATCATCAAAATAAAGAATAGAACTTTTATTAAAGCTTTATTCATCTAGGTGCACTTTTTTTTATTATTATTTATTATTATTATTTTTTTATACTATCCTAAGGATCAAAGATGGAAGCATGGTGCAATGTGTTGACCTATTAAGCTTTCTAGCGATCCATGAGGTCGAGCGTTAGGTCAACGACTCCCAAATCAGACAATTTTAAGGCATTAGGTGTTTAAACACCCTTAAGGACTTACCAGCTCAAATCAATTAGGTTGCAAATCAAAACAACCTCCATCTAATCATTTTCCACTTCTCACCTTTTGGGAGAAGTCCTCACTTTTTTTATTTGCTTTATTTATTTATTTGTTATATCAAGTTACTAACCTAGAGTTTGGCCCTCCACCTTTCGGTGCAAGAAATTCAGTGCTTGATGAGGCTAGAATCCCGACTACTTAGTGAAAAGGGTTTGTTATCCACCTTAATCAAGAATGAAAGCTTTCAATGCACTACTAGCTCAATTGGGATATAATCAAATCAATAATCAACAAAGCATGTACCCCACAAATAAATGCTAGTATGCGTCTGTGCTAGTGTAGAATCCTACAGTGAATTTCAAAACAATCACAAAATCAAGATGATATAGACTACAAGTGCAAGCATGATATCAATCTTTCAAAAAATTTACTCCTAAATGGCATCCACAAGGCATACAAGTATTGAACTGTCAATTCAAGTAATTTTTAAATTCTAAGCAATATAGTCCTCAAAAGATCAAAATCATAGCTAGTCATGGACCAATCATAGAAAATCCCTCAAATACACAAGTCATGCTCAAAATCTTGAATTAAATGCAAAGAACACATATTACCCCCAAACTTAAATGGCACAATGTCCTTAATGTGCAAAGAAAACAGAATGAAGAGGAAATAGTATACCAGTGCAACTATGGTGATGAATGGTCGGGACACAAGTATTCGAAGTGGGTGGTATAACCCCTTCAAACTTGAGATTAACTGTGGTCCTGAAAAGATGGCACTAGAGTAAAACCTCATCAAATAACAAATGGGATAATAATGGTGCACAGTGGGCATGCAAGTGCAAGTGGGATAGAAAATGAAATAAAGAGAGGAATAAGGGCGGTCCTGAAAAATATAGGCTGCACTCTCTCACTGAATTTACCGAGATGCACCTGATAATGTAGTCAATTAGTATAAAATATTAATATAAGCTCGAGACATCCAAAATATTATGAATAAATAAAAAATAAAAAGTAAAAACAGTATGATGTACATCACAGTATCGGGCCAACAGACTGGCCACAAAAATAGAATCAAAGAATTGTAGTATCAGTCTAAGAACATGAGCATATAAATGAGATAGAGAGAGAGAGGTCAGGCAGATGAGGATGTTTTGGCAGGACGGGAGCCTCGGATGTATCTGAAAATATCCTGCAGCGCTATCATGACATCCATGTGGAGAGTGGTCACATCTGCTTGGAGAGAGACAACTGCATCCTCCAATATCTGGAGACGTTCCCCTAAGCCTGGTGTCTGAGCCTAGGTGTCAGGAATGACTGGATCATCCTGATGTGGCAGTGTGGAGCCATCAGGAGACTGATGCTCGTCCTGGGTCTGCACGTGATGGCTCTGCTCTGGAGAGTGATGTGGTGACCCCAATTAAAGCTCTTGTTCCAGGTCAATATCCATATAAACTTTCTCTACTGCCGGTGCCTCTGCTGTTGCCTCTACCTCTGCTGTTGCTGCTACTGCTGCCTCCTCCTCGTCCTCAAGATCCTCCTCTGCCTGCGCTGCCTCTACCTCTAAACTCTTAATAAGAACATTATAGCTCTTATTGTAGTCCTTAATCCTATAGTGGCATACTTCAGGCTTTGTAGGCTCCTCTAGGTCAAAAGGATAGTGCTGGT
Organism: Cornus florida; assembly: GCF_030987335.1. Classification (NCBI taxonomy): domain Eukaryota; kingdom Viridiplantae; phylum Streptophyta; class Magnoliopsida; order Cornales; family Cornaceae; genus Cornus; species Cornus florida. Next base: position 40,431,725 of record NW_026775575.1, read on the forward strand.
CCCAGAGGACCTATGTAATCAAGTGTGCATAAGGATGGAACTTGAGTTACTTCGGCTTGTTCTTGCTGATGTAAGTGTCATACAACTTCATTATAATAGTCTAATGAAGTGCAGGGGACTGAGTACCAATGCCCTGTATATATAGCATATAAAGCTACTAAGAAATCCTTTTGCTTTTGGATCTTGTGCCCCGCTATAAAAATATTTTGGTATAAAACCGAATCAAAGAACTATAGGCTGTCAGGCAAGTAAGTCCGGGTGGCGAAGGTGTCAGTAGCAGTAGTAGTGCCATGAAGAGCTATGGCCATGGTTGCAAATGATGGCCTCCGCAAAGTTGGATAATCAATACCTAGTGGACAGATATGTGGGCACTGAGAAGATGTCACCAGAGTCTCGACGGTAATGCAGATGAGATGACTGTCAATGGTAGTCCATAGCTCAACCAGGTTGCTCAGGGTTGGCCGGAGGATCTGGTAGAACAACTGGACAAGCCTCGGGTAAACTAGATTGGCCACTGGGGCCAAGATAGGAGAGAGATGGCGGCGGTAGATCTCATCATAGGACCACTTGGTCGTAATCGATCGTGTAAAGAAGTCCTCCTCAAATATGGACTTATGTGCAACTGAAAGGCGTGAGAACTTCCGAGTGACCTTGTCTCAGACTAGGCTAGGCTGTGCAGATGGTGACCCCAGAATAGGTGAAGGAGGTGGTGTGGGCATACCCTCCTGTGATGATGAAGAAGTAGTAGAGGAGGAAAAAGAGGAGGAATGCTCAGACTGTGCGGGAGCTGGCTCCTTAGGCTTCTCTGGCTCCTCTGTCGCACCCAGTGGTCATATGTCTTGTTAGCCATGGTCTTGAACCTAGGCATGGTCTGCAAAAAGAACGAACACTTACAACTGTAGTTAGTAACAAGAAATATTATACGAGATATAGAAATGAAAGCATACAAACAGAAACATGTTTGTCAAATAAAGATAGACAACTCATAATAGAATACATGAATATATACAAGTGGTAATGCAGTCAAATATAGATAGTGAATGATCTAGTAAAGTGAAACATGCTAGATATGAAATGAACAGAATGTAACAAATGCGGAAAACACAGACATTAGGCAATAATAAGATATCATGAAACACGGGAGAGGGTATATGAGCACTATATGCAAATCAGTGAAGTTCGATCGATCATGAAAAAAATACGATCAATCTAAGTTAGATCAATCATGACATGAATTGGATCGATCGTACCATGATCGATTATGGTACTGGTGTGATCGATCGAACATGTGGAAGAATATGAAAAGTCACGGATCTGTGACATGGACAACACGGGGGCATCCAAATGGTCACTTCAAGGCTCGTGACCCCCTATATACCTCAACAAAGCATTAATGGTCACTTAAATCGGCACGTGACCCCCGGATCTAAATTTAGAAATGAAAAACTATATTGAACAATATATATATACACACACACACATGCTTGAATACTTCAAAAATGGCAACAAATCAACATGGAAGGCTCTAATCTAAGCATGGCAACATGTTTAATCATGGAAAGAAAACAAAAATGAAAAAAATGAAATTGCAAAACTTACCAAAACTACGGAAAGAAGTGGATCGAGAGAGATGAGGAAGAGGAGATCGATCTGAGATGGAGAAGATGAAGCTTGGGACTACCGGAGTGTTGTCGGAGGTAGGAAAGACGATGAACAGTGTTGGGAGAGAAGGCAAGGGCATTGGATCTATCCATGAACGATCCAAATGACCCTTGGGTCATTTTTTTAAAAAATGGTCCTGACATGTTCGATCGATCACAGGGTCTGTTAGATCGATTGAACCTGGATCGATCTTGAAGGTGCTCAGATCGATCGAAGCTACAAAATGACAAAATATTTTTGAAAATTTTTGAATTTTTGAAAATTAAAAATCTTTTTGGATTTTTGAATATATATATATATATATTTATTTTAAAACAAAAATAAATTTTGAATTTTGAAATTTTAAAAATTTAAAATCAAAGTGGAGAACACAGATTTATCGAAGAATGATCGATCGGATTTGGATCGATCAAAGATCGTGAAAACCTGCATACATTTCGAATGATACACAAAGAGATGAAATTTTCAGGGATTCAAAATTTTTCTAAGTATAGAACTAAGATCGATCGAAGGGAAAACTAGATCGATCGAAGGAACTTTGAACGATCGAAAGATGAGTTCGAACAATACACAAAGACTTGAAATATGCAGAGAATTTTGCACGATGGGACAGAGGTGAAAATATGAAAAGATGATGTTCGATTGATCGAATCTCTTTTGTAATCAATCGAACAGGGCACTAAATGCTAGATTTTGAGCTGAAAGTACATGCATTCCCCATCAAAGTCTCAAACAACAAGTATGATCTCAAATTATATCTAGAAGACATAAGAAAATAAAATAAAATAGAAATGAGGGAGGAATAGGGTTGGAAACCCTACGAAGCATTAGTGTTTAACATCTCTAGCAAGATGATAAGCACCGAATATTGCATATTCAAGTGCCCTTATTTGCATTAGTTAAGTTCATTAGTTGGTTCTATTATATAGGTTATCTTCATTTGCATGTCTTTGTTTATTTTCAGGTTTGTTCCTCGAAAAGAAATAAAATTGAGGTTTTGGTGAGTTCTTGAAGATCACAAGCATGCCGGGCGGGGGACCTACAGTTTTGCCAAGTAAGTGATCCATTAAACTCATGGCGCTCTTTGTAAAAAGTGCTAAGAAGGATGATTACATCATTAAGCCAAGCCAAGGCCAATTTAGGAAAAGGGAAGTGAGCCTAGAGAATGAAATGGCGGGCGCCCACAAGCCTTAGCCACTACAAGCTAATTATGGTGGGTGCCACAAAGTAGAGAGTTTTAGTTTTCGCGGGGACCTCGCTAGCTCTGTGGGTGCCTGAGGGCAGTGACTTTAAAACTTCGCGGACCCTTACCAGTTCCTGCGGGCACTCACCATTTACCATCAGCCGAGCCTCAGGTGCCCCTCTGCAGCACGTGGAAGACACCTTTGACACCCCGCGGGCACCCGCCATGCTGCAGACAGCAGGTTGCCAACTCCATTATTTTACCTAATGTTGTCCCCTTGACTGAATGTATGGCTTTGCACTCTTCTAGGAAATTTGAGCCACGAATTAAGGGATTTTTGTAGGATTTTTGGCTCATAAAAAGGGCTTGAATGGTTGTAAACACTTATCTCACATTGTAAGGATTTCTAGAGAGAAATATTGAGTTCTTGAGAGCTTGGGTTGGAGCTTGCTTCTAGGTGCGAAAATGGAGGGGATGAGCATCTCACCTCCTTCATTCCTTGCTTCTATAGGTAACTAACTCCCTTTCTAGGGAAGTGATGAAGCCCTTCCTTGCAAGTATGCTTTAGTTTTGTTTAATTTGGGGAATGAAATATATATATGGTAGTTTCATAATCTAGGGCTCTACACTTGATATAATGGATCTTAAATTCTATAAATGATTATGTTGAATCTATTATCTTGTCTTAGATTGTATTTTCTCGTGATTGTATGGCTTGCATTTTTATAGTGAGAATGGAAATGAGATTGTGAAATGGTTTTTAATGGCGTGTTGTTTGAGAAGTTTGATGGTCCATAGCTTAGGGCCTTCTTTTGATGGACTATTCTTGGTTTTTTACTTCATGTGCTATTATCATTTGATTGAGGGTTTGATAGTCTCTAGCTTAGTGAGCATGTCTAAGGCTATACCCTAGTTTAGGTAGTTCAAGCATATGAAACTTTGATAGATTATACTTGCCTCTTGATTTCATGAATTTCTTGAAGATAATGGAGCAATCAAGTGTTGCTACATATCATGGTCATATATATATGTTGTTCCCTATGTTAATCACAAGCTAACATGTTTATGGGGTTGGTAGTTGATTCACTTCCCTAACCCTCTCTACCTAAGTTCCTCTCATCTTAAATTCCTTCAATTTATTGTTTTATGCAAATTTCAATTCTAGTTCTAAGTGACAAACAAACTAAAATATCTACACTTCTTTCATCTAACAAAGTGATTTTAAAGACCTTGGTTGCCATAAACTTGCAGTCTTTGTGGTTTAACTTACCTCTATGATAGCCCTATTTTACAATGATTTGTGTCATTGCAAGGGTTGATTATTATTGGTAGATATATCAACTCACCAATTTTTAGCGCCGTTGCCGGGGACTGCAAACGGTTTCGTAACTGAGGTTTGATTAACTTTGGTTTGATTGTGAATATTGTGATTTGTGGATATTTTTCACTTTGGTTTTGGTGATTCCTTTGTTTAAGTATTCTTGTGAGATTATAGGGACTCAAGGCTTGTTGAGGGAAAGCTGAAAAATCGTAAGTCTAGAGGACTCCCGATAAGTTTTTCAAAGTTCTAGTCTCTGCATTGTGAATATCATTCATGTGTTTAAATTAGTGATTTTTTTTATTGTGAATCCCTTATCGAGGCTATTCCTGTTTTACTATCTTGCAAAGCATCGGTCCTTGTCGTGGCCATTTATTTTTCATCTTGTTGATAATTGAAGAGAACGGGAACATTGTATGTGGATGTTATGGTGAAGGGGTGTTGTGCTTGTTGTGATTTGTGTTGCTGATGTTGGGTCGTAGGTCATTATCTTTGCCAACTCTTGAAGCACCAATTGACATAAATTCACTTGAAAGAACTCTTAGAAGAAACCTTAGGGAATCTGAAAATATAAGAGGAATTGAACTTGAATTTAATACAGTGGCAGGAAATGAAAAAAATGTAGGGAATGAGGAAATCAATAATGAAAGGGCTGAAATTCCAAATGTGGTACCTATGACTCTTATGAACCATTTCATCCCTGCCACTTATGCATTTCCTTCTTGCATAGTGATGCCAAACATCGATACAGCCCAATATGAGATCAAATCTAGCACAATTCAAATGTTTCTATCCTTTCATGGCTTTAAAAATGAAGACCCCTATAAGCATCTTAATGAGTTCCTTGAAATTTGTTTTACTATCAAGTTGAAGGGCTTCCCTAAAAAGGTACTCCATTTGCGTCTCTTCCCATTCGCCTTAAAAGATAGGGCAAAATATTGGTTAAACTCCCTTATTGCAAATTCCATCACTACATGGACTCAATTGCAACAAGAATTCCTAAAAAATACTATCCGATGAGTAAAACCAATCAAATGAGGCATTCTATTCTTAGCTTTTCCCAAATCGATGGGGAACAACTCCATGAGACTTGGGAAAGACTTCAAGACCTCCTTAGGAAAAGTCCACACCACCTAATTCCAAAATGGCAATTGGTGAAAGCTTTCTATGATGGTTTAACCGAACCACATAGACTCATGGTTAACTCATCTTGTGGAGGGATGTTCGTGTCTAAAAATACGGATGAGGCTTGGACTTTACTCGAGAATTTGAGTGAAAACTCATTGCAACATAATTCTCGTAGGGCTCCAACCTCAACCAATGCCAAGAACACCAATCTTTGTCAACCAAAGACAATGAGGGAAGAATCTTCTCAAGTGGATGCCATAGCTTACAAATTTTACAAATTAATGGCACCACATCTCTCTCCTTCTTTGTCTCAAAATTCAGCAAGTGCGGTGTGTGCATCATGCACTAGCCCATTCCATCTCTCGGAAGATTGCCCCACACCGGAGCAATTTCCTAGTAATAATTAAGAGCAAGCAAATGCTATGTTTTTTAGGCTTGGAAATAATCCTTACTCCAATACCTACAATCTGGGATGGAGAGATCATCCGAATTTTTCATGGAGGCAACCCGCCCCACAAAATTCGACATTTCAAAATCAAGGGCATCAAAATCAACCCTCTTCTCAATTTCCAAATAGGCAATTTCAGGTCTCTTCAAGTTATCGTCCACCCTGTAATCCAAATGTTTCTACTCCACCTCCTGTGTTTCCAACTGATGAGATTCTCGCTGCAAATAAGCAAATGATGGAATCTCTTAACAAGCAAATGTTAGAATCTAACAAGCAACTCTTGATATCATTGCAGCCCACTCTCCAAATGGTTCATTCACATTACTCAGTCAATAGCTAAACTTGAGAATCAAGTGGGATAAATAGCTAATTTAATGAACTAACTTCTTCAAAGAGATAAGGGAAAGCTTCCCGCTCAACCATTTGAGAATCCTAGATGGATTCATGTGATTGATGAAGCCCCTCCTTCGAGTGGGCCTACTCATAAACATGTTCAAGCAATCACCACCCTTCGAAGTGGTAGAATTGTGGATAACAAGGTTGATGGAGGAAAAGATGAAACAGTTTTTCCTCCCAAAAATCTAAATTCTAGCCCATCGAATCCAAATTTCAATCCTAAAAATCCAAAGTCTAGCACTGAAAATTCCAAGCTTGTCACCCCAAATGTGGAGACCACTTATGAGCCTAAGGCTCTATTTCCTCAACGTCTCCAAGAGTCAACACACTTTGGGAACGAAAGTTGTAAAATTTAGGACATGTGGGAGGTCTTTAAGCAAGTAAAGATCAACCTACCTTTCATAGATGCTATCAAGCAAATTCCCCCCTATGCCAAATTTCTTAAGGATTTGTGTACTAAAAAATGCACTTCCAAAATTCATTTACAAGAGAAGGTAAAACTAACTGAACAAGTGAGTGTGATAATTCAACACAGCACTCCTCCAAAGTATAAGGATCCGGGTGCCCCGACAATCTCGTGTGTCATTGGTGACAATAAGATAGAAAGGGCCCTCCTTGACTTAGGAGCGAGTGTGAACTTGATTCCTTATTCAGTTTACTTACAACTTGGGCTGGGGGATCTTAAGCCAACCTTCGTGGTCTTGCAGCTTGCCGACAGATCGGTCAAGCACCCACAGGGCATTCTTGAAGATATCATTATCAAAGTGGACAAATTCTACTTCTCGGTAGACTTTTTGGTTCTTGACACGGAACCGGTCTATGATCCAAAGAAACATGTTCCTGTGATCTTCGGTAGGCCTTTCTTAGCTACGGCTAATGCTTCGATAAATTGTCGAACCGGGGTGATGGATATTGCCTTTGGAAATAAACAAGTCAAACTCCATATTTTCCATGCAACTCAACATCCTTCCGAAGAGGATGATTGTTTTTTCATTGATGTGGTAGATGAAGTGGTCGAAGAATCTCTCCCCTTTATTTTAAGCAAGGATACTCTTGAAACTTGCATGTCTCACTTTAACTTTGCAAACTTTGATATCGATCAATCCATCCAAGAAGTAAATTCTTTGCTCCAAGTTGGTGCTATCATGGACTATCCTCCTTGGAAAGTGCCATGAGAACCATTTCCTCAACTTTCAGCTACTCCTCCGGTCCCTTCATTGAAATCTCCACCACAACTTGAGTTAAAGGCACTCCCGGTCCACCTCAAATATATGCTTCTTGGTATAAATAAAACTCTTCTAGTCATCATTGCATCGGACCTTTTAAAGGACCAAGAAAATAGCTTTTTATCGGTGATACAAGAGCACAAAGAAGCTATTGGCTGGGCAGTGGCTGATTTAAAAGGAATCGACCATTCTATTTGTACGCATTGCATTCATATAAAGGACGACGCAAAACCTTCGAGAGAGGTACAACACCGGTTGAATCCAAACATGAAGGAAGTGGTCATGAAAGAAGTGAACAAGCTACTAGATGCGGGAATCATCTACCCCATCTCTGATAACAAGTGGGTAAGCCCCATTCAAGTTGTTCCCAAGAAATCCGGCCTCACCGTTGTTGAAAATTCAGCGGGAGAGCTTATGCAATAATGCACCACTACCGGGTGGCGTGTGTGCATTAACTACCTGAAACTCAATTCTACCATTAGGAAGGATCATTTCCCACACCCATTCATTGATCAAATCCTAGAAAAGCTTGCCGGCCAAAGCTACTACTGTTTCCTTGATGGTTATTCTGGCTATAACCAAGTGGCAATTGATCCTCAAGATCAAGAGAAGACCACATTCACATGTCCCTTTGGAACCTTTGCTTATAGACGCATGCCCTTTGGGCTATGCAATGCACCGGTAACTTTCCAAAGGTGCATGATGTCCATATTTTCTAATATGGTTGAAAAGTTTTTGGAAGTATTCATGGATAATTTTTCCATCTTTAGATCTTCCTTTGACTCACGTCTCCACAATTTATCCCTTGTGCTTTAAAGATGTAAGGAGGCAAATCTTATTCTAAGTTGGGAAAAGAGACATTTCATGGTCTAAGAAGGCATTGTCTTGGGACACGTTATTTCTAAAAGGGGAATTGAGGTCGATAAGGCAAAAGTTGAATTGATCTCTAGCCTTCCTTTTCCAAATTCTATCCAACAAATCCGTTCCTTCCTTGGTCATGCCGGATTTTATCGCCGCTTCATCAAACATTTTAGCAAAATATCACGGCCCTTGTGTAATCTTCTTGCCAAGGATATTCCCTTCAATTTTGATGAAGCATGTTTGGAAGCTTTCAAAAAGCTCCGTACTCTTCTCTCTTCAGCCCCAATCATGAAACTGCCTAACTGGTCTCTTCCATTTGAAATTATGTGTGATGTATCCGATTATGCATTAGGTGCAGTTTTGGGCCAGCGTGTGGACAAGCTACCACATGCTATTTATTATGCTAGCAAAACTCGTTCTGATGCTCAATTGAATTGCACCACCACTGAAAAAGAGTTGCTAGCTGTAGTGTATGCCTTGGATAAATTCCGTTCTTACCTTCTTAGATCCAAGGTCATTGTCTTTTCAAACCATGCTGCTCTAAGGCATTTGCTTGCCAAAAAAGAGACCAAACCCCATCTAATTCGATGGATACTCTTACTTTAAGAGTTTGACATTGAAATTCGAGATAAAAAAGGGACAGACAATGTTGTCACCGACTATCTCTCTCGTTTACTCATTGAGAAATCTTCTAAATTTGGTACGGTTCGTGATTCCTTCCCAGATAAGCAATTGTATCAGATTTCTCATATAAATCTTCCATGGTTTGCTAATATTGTCAACTACCTTGGGGTAGGAAAAATTTCGTCCAAACAAGAGAAAGACCGGTTTTCTCTCAAGTAAAAAATTTCTTTTAGGAAAATCTGGAATTGTTTAAATATAACCTGGACCAAATCATCTGGCAATGCATTCCCGAAACTGAATTCTTAACTGTCCTAAATTTTTGCCACACTCTTGTACGTGGAGGACATTTCAGTGCCAAGAAAACCACTGACAAAGTCCTTTAAAGAAGATTTTATTGGCCCTCTTTGTTTCGGAATGCTTACAATTTCTGTAAGTCTTGTAAGCGTTGCCAAAAGCTCAGATTCATGTCGAGAAAAGGCATGATACCCCTGACCCACATCTTAATCATAAAATTTTTTGATGTGTGGGGAATTGACTTCATGGGATCGTTTCCATCTTCTTATGGCTATGAGTATATTCTCGTAGCGGTGGATTACGTGTCTAAATGGGTTGAGGCAAAGGCTACCAAAACCAATAATCATAAAGTTGTGGTCAAGTTCGTTCAATCGAACATTTTCAGTCGATTTGGTATGCCTAGAGCCATCATCAGTGACGGAGGTTCTCATTTCTGTAATCACTATCTCAAATTCATCTTTCTCAAATACTCTATCACTCACAAGGTTGCCACACCTTACCAACCTCAAACGAATGGTCAAATAGAAGTATCTAATTGTGAGATTAAGCATATTGTGGAAAAAACGGTTCTACTGGACCGCAAAGATTGGTTATTAAGACTAAACGATGCGCTTTGGGCCTACCAGATAACATATAAGATGCCCATTGGTATGTCACCATATCGACTTGTCATTGGCAAATCTTGTCATCTCCTAGTGGAGTTAGAGCACCGCACTTTTTGGGCCATAAAACGGTTTAACTTTGATCTTAAGTAAGGCGGCTCTACTAGTAAATTGTAACTCAATGAGCTTGACGAAATTCGCAATGATGCGTATGAAAGCACCAAAATCTATAAAGTAAAGACTAAAGCATTTCATAACAAACATATTGTCAACAAGTCTTTTTCCTCCGGACAGAAAGTTTGGCTTTTCAATTCTAGGTTGCGACTTTTTCTCGGTATACTCCATTCGCGGTGGGATGGTCCATATGTTATCTCATTCGTGTTTCATCATGGTGCAATTGAACTTCATGATCTTACCGATGGATCTCTCTTTAAGGTTAATTGCCAGTGGTTTAAGCCTTATGTTGATGGCATCGTCCCGCTTCGAAAAGTGGAAAAAGTCCTATTAACGGACCCAATTTACGAGGATTGATATTGAATTATGGTTCGTTTAGCTATCGATATTAAATTTAGCACTCTTGGGAAACAATTCTTTCAACTCCAAAACTTCCCTTTTCTAAGTTGCCTTAGCCAAAAAAATTTCGGAAAATAGCTAAGTGTAGCCAAAATTTGACCTTTTTTGGAACTGTCTCGAATTACGTTCTAAAAGTCACTTTAGGCTTACTTAGTCATTTTAAGCTCTCGGTACCATTTTCAGAATTTTTCAAGGTTGTTTGGCAATTTTTTCAAAAAATCCAAAAAATCACGGGAAATTCGGACCCCAAAATTAGCGCTTTTGCAAATGAGCTCCAATTCCTGTTTCGAGGGTTATACAAGGTGTCTAGGGTCCATAGGAGCTTAAGTTTCTAACTGGAAAATTTTTGGATCCCGGCCTGGCCTTCGTTTGGCTAAAAGCAAAAATCAGTACCTGGCTAATTTGGTGGCTGCCCACTAATTCTTGCAGGGGCCCACTGAGTGCCACAGGCACCCGCAGCTGCGCGCCAGGCTTAGCGTACGCCAAGCCTTGACATCCTGCGGGCGCCCGCCCTATGACACGGGCAACCACCAAGCTTCGGGCCCCCTTTTAAATCAGCCATTCCAAGGCCCATTCAAATCTTATATCTCCCTCGCTCTCATTCCAGCGACTCAAACCCTCCCTTGCACCTCTCAACCCTTTATTTCTCACTTTCATCTCTTCATCTCTATAATCCTTCTATCAAACCCACATCTCTTATCCTTATCATTCCATCCATCTCCCACCAAGTAAGAGGGATTTTGTTGGTTTCTCCATCAATTTAGGTAAACTTCTTCTACTCTCTCTTTCTTTCAATTTACGAATTAATGGAGGATGGGATTGATGGAGTAGAGATGTAGTATTTTTTGGGGCTTGAATATCTTGTTTACATGTCAAAATTTTTTGGGTTTTCACCATTTTAATCAATTCTTGCCTTTTGAAATGTGTTCTTGCACGCCAGGTGTTCGATAAATTGCCTAAGCCAACTCCTTTTTTCCAAATGGCTCCCAAAACTTCATCCAAGCATGCTCGTTCCTCTGAAGGACCATCCGGGGAAGCTCCTACTCCAAATTGGGTTAAGTGGCCTATTGAAACCGAAGCCAAATTCGTCATTAAGGACGAGTTTAAGGAAAACCCAGAAACGGCTTGGGCGTCAACGAATTGAAGGACCGCGACCTTAAGACTCTGTTCAAACCATGCGCTAACTCTTTTTTTATCCGCATATAGTCCGCTAATTCTACTCCGACATGTTCTATTCATGCACGGAGCCAAATATCATTAAGATAACCATTGATGGCACGAGTTATGCGTTTACCATCAATGACCTTGCCGCGGCTTTGGAGTGTCCGTTGACATCTCCTATGGATGAGGAGGACCAGCCTCTCTACAGTGCTTTCCCTGATGTGACTCTGCCAGACATTGTCCAGGAGATTTGCCACAATAATTATACTGGCAGTCGCAAAACCAGCACGAATAAGTCATACCTTCTGTGCCGGCTGTGGTTCTTGGACTCCGTCCTTGCCAAAAATGTCCTTCCCATCCCTACGCACTCTGAACGTAAGGGGGTTTTTCTGAACACCTTTTATGCCTCTAAGAAGGGATATTAGTTTTGTATCTTGCAGCTCATCTTGGACCAGCTTCTCAAGGTTTACAATGATCGATTTGTTGTACAGCTAGATAATGCACTGACTTGGGCACTTCCTTTCCCATATTTGGTTCCCATATTTGCATGGAAGTCCAGCACCGTCCAGCTTAAGACATCTCGTCAAGCCCGTCTAGGTGGTGTGCTAGATTGGGGAGGTCCAGCTTTCCCTATTGTTCCTACACAGGTTGCTCCCGCACCTGTTACGCCACTTCCACCTACCATGTCCCGTGCTGATTATGACTCCCTTAGCACCCATATTAACACACTGTAGTTGAGAGTGGAGACCATAGAGGGCACCCTTACGGATTTTTGTAAGGAGACTTAGGAGGGGCAGTAGGTATTGCAGGCATGCTGCAATCTTTGACTGACCGACCACCAAGCGGAACCGGTGGCTCATCCTCTACTCCGAAGATGGAGTGATTTTCTGCTTTCAGTTTTATTTTCATTTTCAGTAATACTCTTTTGCTTTATTTTGGGCCACGTTTGGCATGCTTTTCAGTTCTTATTTTGAACTTATGATTGCAATTCTTTTTGCTATTTTGCATGGATGCTCAGGTTTTGATTAAATAAAATTGCAGTTGTTTATTTTATCTCTATTTGTGTTCTGTATAATGCTTGTTGTGCATAGATGTGTTGTTGTCAGGTTTTTAGATTCAAGTTTGGGGGCGTGGCTTTTAGAATTCACATGGTGGCATGTTGTTACATGGCCATAGATTTTCTAACTATACTTGGTAATATTGCTCATGTTACCATCTTTATTTTTCATTATTCATTCTTTGTCTTCCTATATTGAGGACAATGTGACATTCAACTTTGGGGTATATTTTTGGTATGCATTTTTCTTTGCATGTGCAAAATTGTTCATGTAAATTGAAAAAAAAATAATTTTAGGGAAGCAATGATCTTTTAATCTTAGATCTTGTTGGAGATTGAAGCATGTGTTTAATACTTTGTGTATAGAGGCAAATGATAGTTTTGAAGTAAGGAAAAATCTGAAATGATCATGTTGATTCAAACTGGCTTGTATAAATGTTTCAATTAGATTTTCGTCGGATTTCATTCTCTTCTATGCTCCACACTTCACAGAAGCACACCGGAAACTTAATCATGAGGCATGTAACCTGATTCACCTTGACCATGACTCAGTTGATTTGAATTGATGACCCTAATGAATGGATATCTTTGGCTTGAATCTAAAAATAAAAAATAAAAAATTCACAAAGAAAAAAAAATATAATAAATAAATAAATATGGTTAGTTTGAGTTCGTAGCCTTGATAATTCGAGTTATTAAGCCTTTGGAGTGTTATTACACTTAGCACCCTAAAGCCATCCGGTTTGGGAGTTGCTGGCCTAGCACTTGCTACATGGATTAGTTAGAAAGCTTAAGGGACTTTGAGATGGCATGACCATAATATGTATATATATATATATAAAATAAAAATAATAATAAAAAAAAAACAACAACAACAACAACAAAAGTTGTATTTTGAATGAATTCATGCCTTAGAGACCTCATTTAAAAAGAAAATTCAATGATTTGAAGACTTTTGTTTTTAAAATGGGAAAAAGAAGGTAAAAGCCACATATTGGGAATCCGGTTCACTTTTAATGAAGCTAGAGATGATTTCTTTCATAGATATGACAATTGAAGTATTTATATAAATTATGATGTTGATGCATGAGACTTGAAATATATTTAGCCATTTTGTTATATCAAGGCTTCATATACACAAGGTAGTCTTCATAATGATTCCATCTCCAATGTTCTCTCTATTCTAAGTTGCAAATGAGCTTTGTGCATCTTCTTGCACCATGGTTGATATTTTTGGGTAGCATTCCAATCGTTGTCATTTCATTGAGTACTTCATTTTGGTTTTTCTATGGGACTAGCAAAATATAAATTTGGGGGTGTGATAAGTGCCGAATATTGCATATTCAATCGCCCTTATTTGCATTACTTAAGTCCATTAGTTGGTTCTATTGTATAGGTTACCTTCATTTGTATGTCTTTGTTTATTTTCAGGTTTGTTCCTCAAAAAGAAATAAAATTAAGGTTTTGGTGAGTTCTTAAAGATCACAAGCATGCCAGGCTGGGGACCTACAGTTTTGCTAAGCCAGTGATCCATTGAACTCATGGCGTTCTTTGCAAAAAGTGCTAAGAAGGATGATTGCATCGTCAAGCCAAGCCAAGGCTAATTTAGGAAAAGGGAAGTGAGCCTAGAGAATGCAATGGTAGGTACCCGCCAGCACCCGCCATTACAAGTTAATTCTGGAAGGCGCCACAAGGCAGAGAGTTTCAGTTTTCGCGGGGCCTCGACAGCTCCGCGGGCGCCCGAGGGCAGTGACTTTGAAACTTCACGGGCCCCTGCCAGTTCTTGTGGGCGCTCGCCATTTACCATCAGCCGAGCCTCAGGTGCCCCTCTGTAGCACGTGGAAGACACCTTTGACACCCCGCGGCTGCTCGCTATGCTGCAGACAACAGGTTGCCAACTCCATTATTTTACCCAATGTTGTCCCCTTGACTGAATGAATGGCTCTGCACTCTTCTAGGAAATTTGAGCCATGAATTAAGGGATTTTTGTAGGATTTTTGACTCATAAAAAGGGTTTGAATGGTTGTAAACACTTATCTCACATTGTAAGGATTTCTAGAAAGAGAAATATTGGGTTCTTGAGAGCTTGGGTTGGAGCTTGTTTCTAGGTGCAAAAATAGAGGGGTTGAGCATCTCACCTCCTTCCTCCCTTGCTTCTATGGGTAACTAACTCCCTTTCTAGGGAGGTGATGAAGCCCTTCCTTGTAAGCATGCTTTAGTTTTGTTTAATTTAGGGATTGAAATATATATATGGTAGTTTCATAATCTAGGGCTCTACACTTGATGTAATAGATCTTAAATTCTATAAATGATTATGTTAAATCTATTATCTTGTCTTAGATTGTATTTTCTCATGATTGTATAGCTTGTATTTTCATAGTAAGAATGGAAATGAGATTGTGAAATGGTTTTTAATGGCATGTTGTTTGAGAAGTTTGATAGTACATAGCTTAGGGCCTTCCTTTAATGGACTATTCTTGGTTTTTGACTTTACGTGCTATTGTCATTTGATTGAGGGTTTGATAGTCTCTAGCGTAGTGAGCATGTTGATGAGCGCTGAAAAGTGCGCATTTAAACCCCTTAGGCTTAGGTATTCTAGGACCTTTTATCTATCTTATTTTCCCGTTTTAAACTAATTTCATGTTATTTCCTTTTTTAGGTTAATAAAGTTAAAATGAGCTAAAAATGGCTTCTTAAGGCCTTTTTGGAGTTAAACTAGGTGTTGGTGAGAATCTAGAGCAAAAGCAGGCTGATCTGGAGCAAAAAGAGGCTGATGCTAAAAAACAGCCAAGTGAGATCGATCAGAGATCGATCGAACCAACTCTGATTGATCTAAGTAAAGTGAGATTGATCGAACCCAGATCAATCGAAGAAAAGTTGGATCGATAAAAAATGTGCTGCTAGTGAGCTGTTTTATTCTTGCGTGCTCGAACTCCACCTACCACATAGTTGTGGTATTAGATATTTTTGGGGTTATATTTCTGACTTAGTGGTTAAGAAAAGGACCTTGTATTTAAAGGGAATTAAACCATTTTGTAAAGAGCTTTTTATCATTTTACTTTTATATTGTAATTTTATTTTCTCTCTCTAGAAAAGTTAGAGATTAGGGTTAAAAGAAAAGAGAAGAGTGGAGGCTCCAAGAACACATCTTAAGATCTACACACTCTCTCTTTGTCTAGAATTCAACAAAGAAGAAGAGGAAGAAGATGGAGCCATGTTTGGGGATTTCCCTTGAGGGTTCAAAGATCACATCTACCTCCTCTATGATTGGCTAGATTTCTCCTTGGGGCTTGGATGAGCCCCAAGTTTGTAATCTAAACCTCTATCTTTTTCATACTTTTTGGGGAATAATATCTTGTGATTAATGTTCTAGCCTTATGAATTTAATGAATCTTGGTATATTTCTATGATTTCTATGGTTTAATTTTTCCTATTAATTATACAGTTTATTTACATGTCCATGTGTGATTAAATTGGGAATTATGTCTCACATAATTCATATGGTTTAATTCTTCCTATTGATTCTCTTTGTTATTACATGTTGTCTTATGTGTGATTATTTGGGAATTGATCTCTACACTAGTTTTTCTATATTAATTGCATGTCTATGTGTGGTTGATTGAGAATCTAGTGATGGCTAGAAATGGGTTTTATTAGATGGGTTTGTCAATTAATTTGATGGATTATTCTTATGCTTGATGGGTTGTTCTATAATTTAATTCATGTTTGTAGGTAGGTAGACAATTTATACTTGAGTTGATATTCCATGGCTTATAGTTGCAAATTCCATGATTTTCTAAATTGATGTATGTTACAATTGTGACTAGTTTGATGGGTCATGCTTAGAATTGATGGGTTGTTGTACACTTAGTTTATTTGTTGGTTAGGTAGATAGTACATTATTGAATTTGATGGTCCATGCTTAATATTGCAATTGGTAGTCGCATTTTGTTCACAAAAATGTTTTTCCCAAATTAGTTGAAAGTGTGTGGTTTGGTGAACAAGCTTGGTGGCAATTCCAATAGACCCCAAGACCTCACTTCTCATCTCTTAAATCCCTATCTCAACTTAGTTTTATTTTACTTGCATTTTAATTAATTATTTTCTAAAGTAACCAACCAATCTGTCCTTGCAATCAATTGATACATTAGAGTCAAAGTTAAATTCCAACATGTATAATCCCTTGGGACGATCCCTACTCACTCTTGCTATGTTAGTAGTAGTGGTGGTAGTGATTTTTATAAATTTAAACTTGACCAAAAAGGCTTTTCTTAAACTGCACATTCACTACATTATTTTGGCGTGTACAAGCGGCCTCGTCAAATTTTGGCGCCGTTGTCGGGGATTAACGGTTTGTTGGAATTAAGCTAGATAATAGTATTCATTTGATTGCTTCTATTTTTATTTTATTATCCATTGTATATTCTTTTCTCTTGTTCTCATTATTATTTATTCAATTAGGTACTTGACTACAAGAAAGGCAAACTTTGGAACTTGAAGCAATTATTGGAGCTTAAAACTAGGATTGGAGTTGAAGTTACTTAAGGACCTTTGTGAGCTTTTCTTGAAAATCTCGTAGTTTAATTATTTCACTTCTTTGTATGCTTGTGATAGCCCTTGTTGAGGTTAATTTCATTGCTTTAAGTTTTGTCCAAGCATCGGCCCGTGTGGAGGCCATTATTTCTTGCATTTGGATTTTAATTATGAATGGAGGGATTCTTTGATCCAAGTTTGGGGGGAAATTTTTTCCCTTCACCTTATGCTCCTCCATCATATTTTAATCCTTATGAGATTAAGTCCAATTCATTTCAACATGTATCATCTTATTATGGACTTGATCACTCTTTTGATCCTTCTTATGACTACTATCCACTCCCACCATTTTATGATGAACCACTTCCACCACCTTCTAGGTACTCACCCGGATTTGAAGAAAAAGTGTTAGCTCTACCTGATATGCATATTTCACAAACTCCACTTATTAATTCTCATTCTCAAACTTTAGCCATGCTTGAAGGTCAAGTTGAGCAAATTGCAAATACTCTTTCTCGTCAAGAGGAGGAGGAAGAGGCAAATGAAAAAATGGTAAAAACTTCAATTTATGTAGATGAGGATGATGAGAGTGGAGAGGAAGAAGTAACAAGTGAGCCAATGCCTAGCACTCTATCTTGTATAGAGGAAGAAGTGGCAAATGAGTTAGTGGCTAATCCAATAGAGCATCATATGATTAATGAGGACTTTCCTTGTTTTGATCATGATTTTATCTCAACCATTGCTACTTTAGAGAGTGAGGAGTTGTTGACCACTATAGAGGTAGGAGAGGAGGAGGAGGAACTTGTTGAAGAGGGCCTTCCTTCTATTATCTCCAATGACCCTCTTGAGACATGCCTTTTTAAAATGTATAAAATTTGTGGTTTTGACCTTAAAAGCTCCAAAAATGAAGTGAACTCTCTAACGGACTCCTTAGCTAACTTGGAAGGTGAGGAGATGGTGATTTTTGAGGAAGAGGAAAAGGATGAAGAGAAGGTGTTTCTTGATATTCCAAATGAGTCTTTGAAAGACAATGCCTCACCAATTATCAAAGTGAATGATCCTTTGAATATGTTTCAAGAACACAACAAAGAGGCAAGACCAACCATGATTGATTTTGTTTTCAAGACCGTGGATGAAAGGAACAATATCATCTCTTTCATTTCTTTTCAAGTCATTCTTTTGGAGGATGATTTCATTGTTATAAGTGAGGCATCAAATGAGAAAAGTGAAAAGAGGGTCAATAAAGATGTTTCATATCCGGTTTTTGATTCGTTCGACTAGTGAGTCGAATACACGTCTTGCTAGAGACGTTAAATACTAGCATTCGTAGAGTTTTCAACTCTATTCCTCTCCCATCTCTTTTTATTTTTCACTTCTTGTGACGTCTAGATATGTTCCATTCAGCTTCATTGAAGATTTCATGCATATTAGGCATAAACACTAGTATTTGTAGAGTTTCAAAACTCTATTCCTCTCTCATTTCTTTTTATTTTTCATTCTTGTGTACATTCTTCCATCCATTTTCAATCTCCATTCTTGTTACCATCATTGGTTGTTACCATCATTGGGGCTTAACATAGGATTTTCAGCACTTTCATCTCAAAATTAGGCATTGGTGCCAGTTCGATCGATTACAAGTGTCCCTTCAATCGATCGAACCTCTTTGCAGTCAATACTCTGCATAAATCAGCTCTCTATGTATCGTGTGAACTTTATTTCATATCGATCCAATTATTTCTCGATCGATCTAGTTATCCCTTCGATTGATCTCAGTTCTATACTTAGAATTTTTTTAAATTTCTACATATTTCATATATCTGTGTATCGTTCGAAGTTGTCTGCAGGTTTTCACATCTTGGATCGATCGAGTTTTGATCGATCACCCTTAGATCGATCACAACTTTGCCCCTTTGACTTTTTGACTTTTTATTCTTTCTATTTTTATTTTATTTTATTTTTCATTTTCTTTTACTTTTGTTGTTTTCTTTTATTTTATTTACTTACTTTTCTCTTATAAAAAAAAAAAAAAAAAAAAAAAATTCCTTTGCATTCTTTATTTCCTTACATTTTTATTTACTTGCTTTTTTATTTTTGTTTGTGTACATATTTATTTTGTCTAAAAAAAATTTATTATTAAAAAAAAAAAAAAAAGAAAAAAAAAAACAATCTTTTAAAGTGGCATTCCGTTTTGCTGGAGACATTAAACTTAGCAATCATTGTGCATTTTTCTTACATTTTGTTTCATTGTACATACTTTCATAAAAAAAATATAATAATAAAAAATTTGTATTCTTTATTTCATGGCATTTTCATTTTTTTGCATTTTTATTTCTTTGCATTTTATTGTGTGTGTGTACATACTTGTTATGTCATAAATAAATAAATAAATAAATAAAAGAGTTTTTAATTTCAATTTTTTTTTTGTTTTTAATTCTTGCATCATTTCTTACTTTTTGTTTTTCATTTATTGCATTATACATATTCTTTCATTACATTTTACCTTCTTTATTTTTCGTTTTGCATTTTGCTCATCCATTTTATTCTTTGTTTTTCTTGCATTTTGTCTATACATGCTTTCTTAAAATAAAAAATTCAAAAAATTGTTCCACCATTGTGCCCGTATGTGTAGTCATCATACTTTCATGCTTTAGCTAGGGTTTGATATCAAATCTCTCTTCTATCTTGTGTTATATTGCTTTAGAATGCATGAGTAGATTAAGTTCCCTTTTTATGCTCCCATCGGATCGGTTTAATCATGACCCCTAGTATCATGACTTCATTAATATGTTTACTGAACTAGTACGTTTGTCTTAAAATGATTTTAATTACTCATGTGTTGCTTAGTAATTACTTGAATCATGTATATTATGCTTGTGGTATATCTACTTCAATGGAATCCTTATGTTATGTACCTTGGTTATAATGCATATAGATGCATACTATGATTTCTTGACATTTCACATGTCATTATAGTTGATGAACTTAGGGCATGACTTGTATGTTCTAAAATCTTGGTTGTGTATGAAACGTGGTTAATGTATTTATTGTATTTGATACAATCTTGACTTGCACAACTTGTTGATTTTGGGACTTGGGATATCAATCAAGAATTGACATGGCTAGGACTTAGTTCTAGTACGGGGAATGACCTCCAACAACTATAGTGCGCACTAGGGGAAAGGTACCCATGGGTTAGTAGCCCTAAAGTGATCTCAAGAGTACGGTTTTAATCCGGGCGATATCCGAGTTTCCACATTGGTTGATTTCACTCTTTAAATTTCAAGTTGCTATTCCTCGAAGATTTAAACTTGTCGTGTTATGTGAAATGCTCCAATCTTGTTTCGTTGCATATATAGTATGCCTCATTCGTGATTTCAAGTATACTCCTTGTCATGTGAATCGCATCGATAATGTAATTCTTGTTAACATATGTCCGAGCATACTTATTATGCCTTGTTCTTGATTCTGTGTATAATTCTCATCGTGTTAATTGGTTTAATTCCAATCATGTAAATTGCATTGATAATGTGATCCTTATATTCCATTGTTTTCTTGTCGTGTTCTTTGGATTATCCCAACCATGATTCGTTTCATATACGTATGTATATCATGATTCTTGTTGCTTAGACTCTAAGGTAGCTTAGGATGGTCCCTGAGTCTCACTTTGACATAGACGTTAGGTGGCATGAGCCCCTTTAACATGTTTCACCTTAAGGTGATAAATTTATAAAATGCTAGGTCGATGCATGCTCATTTCCTACGAGTAGCTTTATGTTGCTCACCCCAAAGTTACTGGGGCATATTTCAGGTACGAAGACTTGGTTCGTGATGTTTAGCATTCCTTAGGTGGTTTGGAGACTTGAAGTCCTTTTAAATGCATTCTTGATCGCATGCAAGTGTTAGCATGCTTGAGTTCAGTTTTTGAATTGTATTGTGTAATTAGGCCAAAATGTCATTTTTCGCATTTGACTTGTATTATGTGCTTAAGCACACTTTTTGGAATTCATTCTATGTATATAATTTGTGGCCAAGGAACTTTATTTGAAATCCATGAATATTCATGAATGTTGAATTTTGCCTTTAATGAGTAAAGTATGAAAATTAGGGTTTTGATATGTCATTTTCGCACCGGTGTGTACATTGTGTATGTAATTCATCCTTTAGCATTCATTTTCCATATGTGAGGTGTGGCCAAGGCCAAACATCATTTAGTTTTTATTTTTGCATTTTAGTTCATATATTGCATTTTGGGCTAAAATAGTAGAATCCGAGCCTTTAAGGGTTCATTTTCAAATCGGGTGGTGCAAAGTGTGTTCCGGCACCTCCACTAGGTCTCATTTATCTTGTATGAAGTGTGGCCAAGGGCCAAATGGTCATTTGAAACCATTTCCTAATTTTGGTTTCCATATTTTTCATTTCAAGTCCATTTTTGCCTTTTCGGCCGTTAGGGGGGTCAAATTTTGCATCGGTGGTATTTTTAAGTCGTGGACTATTGTAGCATGTCCTAATAGGTAAGTTACGTTTGCGTGCATGATCGTTTTCAACAAAAACCTCTTCCTTTGTGAATTGAGCTTCTTAGGGACCCATTTTGAAATTTTGTTGCATAATCTGATCTAGGGGCATTCTAAACCTTTTACATCAGTTTTATTTCTTCTTTTGACATGGTCGCTTAGAAAACGTGATTTTAGGGGGGGGGGGGTTTCTTTTTCATGTTTTTCCAGAAAATGTCGTCTTGGTACCGGAAATCCCTCGTGAAGTTTCAGCTTCCAGTTTTCATTTAGCAGCTTTATGACCCTCATGACCAGATTTCTTGGAGGGGCATTTTACATTGAGTTTTTCTCATTTCCGTTCACGATGTCATGTAGAAAACTCAATTTTAGGGGGGGTTTCTTGTTCGTGTTTTTCCAGAAAAACTCGTTTCGACCTCCGTTTCAAGTCTCAGTTCTGGAAAATCTGCTTTGGACCCTTGCTGTCAGCATATGCATGCCATTGGGCGCCTGCTGTGGTGCCGGTGGGCTTGTGCATGGGCGCCATGTGCGCCATGGTCTTCGTCGGGCTGCCGCGACGTCAATTCTTCTTTTAGGCTTTTCTCCTTCGTCCGGACTCCGATTCAAGTGAATTTTTTTTTGAACTTGATTAATTTTTCGTCGTCTTTCCAACGGTGTGCTCGGTTGCACCCGAGTCTTCCTGGATAATTACCAATTTACCCTTTTAGCCTTAAGTGATTGTTTTTCTTCGTCAAGCCATTTCTCCTTCGTCCAGACTCCGAATCATGCGATTCTTGAGTCCATCCTGATTATTTTTTTGTTGTCTTTCCAGCGGTGTGCTCGGTGGCACCCGAATCCATATTTTTCAGAAATGACTATTTTACTCCTGGGGGCTTATTTGTCATGTTTTTGATCTTTCGCTCCCGCATCAGTTCTCATTGAGTTCGACGACCTCATGGAAGGTCACTTTGACTTCTTAGAGTCTTGTTTCTTGCTTTCGCATCTGGATCCGTTATCGGGTCAATCTTCAGTCCATCATAGGACACGCTGACCTAAAAACCAGGGTCGTCACAGGTGGTATCAGAGCGTCTGGGTTCGAATACCTTGGACGACGGGTTTTGGGTGCATATCATGCTCACGTTGTTTTGCTTTGATGTGTCATTTATATCTTAATAACATGCCTTGATTGATAATATGTCTTGTATGATAACATGTTCACATGCTTAGGTGTTTTGAGACATCTATTATTTGTTAAGCATACTTTATGTGTATATATGCTCTTGATAACATGTTTTGATTTGATAACATGTCTGTTTGCTTATGTGGCACCTTGAGTAGATAGTCCATTACAATGTTGCATGCTAGCTGTTTACTTTTATGTCTGGTTTTGACAGTGTCTCTTAGGATCTGTTGTATCCCTTGGATGCTTTCTTGTTTCACAAGTTTCTTCCTTGGATAGGAGAAATTCATTCCGTAAGGACCCATGTAGGGAACTTTCTTGTCTGTTCTGACGGTTGATGCGAGTAAGGCTCATGTGAGTGTAGAATCGCAGTTCTTGTCTGGTGGAGTGAGACGTGGGCCAGGGAGGCACCATTTCATTTCCTTTTCCTTCGTGCCTTCTAGATCTAAGGCCTTAAGCGTAATGGTGCCAGTGTCATTGTTGTCAGAGTTTTGGGATTAACTACCCCAACTCTCGCAGATGCTTGGTTCCCGTGGTGTTTTGGTAGTGATCATTTTTGACATTGATGTCATTCGTATCAATAGGTTTCTCAGAGTTGACCTGGTTTGGGGCATGTTATGGACTAGTGCCTTATACTGTCATGCTACCTTGCTGACAAGCAAGTGTGGGCGGGTTCTGGTCGCTGTTTGTACTGCCTTATCACTCTCTTCCTTTTATTGTGTTTCAATGTTTGCAGCAAATGGATGCACCCTGCTGCAGTAGAAAAAGCTACTACAGAGCATGAGAGAGGTACTCGGTCCGTTCCTAAGATTCTATATGCATTCCATTTGATCCGAACAAGTTTCAAAACATCTTTAAGCCTTATACAAACATCCAAAACATACTAAATCGAAAGGAACCTTAAATGATACCCCAATGCATGAATTTTTCATGAAAATTCATAAAATTGCCCAAAAATAGTTCAAAAGTTGGAACTTATGAGTTTTATGAAATATAAACATGCACACATGTGTAAAATGATGAAGTAGACGCGCTACAATGGCATATGGCCTCATGGCATGTCATATGCAAAATATGACCCTTCAAAGCATGAAATCTCATATATTCCATAAGCAACTATGAAGATATAAAGCATACATGTCATATAAAATGTCTTTGGCCCTTGGCCTCATTACATACACCTCCATAGGGTAACAAAAGCTGCACTTAAGTGCATATTACATAGTTAAAATAATAATTACGAGTTTTAATACATTAAACCAAAAGGAAGCATGATATGCTAACAAGTGCATATTCAATATCACCAAAAATACTCTAAGAAATCAAGCAAGTCTAAGAGTGTTGTGCATCCCACAATAATGCTTCTTTACCTGAAAAACAACCCGGTAACTTTGGGGTGAGTAAACAAGTTTACTCATAGGGAATGAGCATGCGTAGGTTTATCCTTATGCAAATTTTATAATTCAATATAATTTAATCCATGCTATTTAAATGACATCAAAACTATCAATAAGGCACAATAATATACAATTTAACAAGGTTATTGATAAGTGATTAAATGTTGCACATTTACGTACCTAAGCTAGGGTATTTCAATCCTTACATCTATCTTACTTTCATGTTTTAGTCCTAATTTATGTTTATGTGTATTTCAGGGCAATAAAGCTAAAAATAGGCTTACAACGGTCCATTATGACCATTTTGGAGTCAAGCCAAAGCATTAGAACAAGTTTCAGAAGGAAGAAGAAAAATGCAGTAGTATTGCGTCCGGACACCAAGCTTCTGGCAGTAATTTTAGTTACGGGTTTGACCTGTTTTTATGGCTATGGGTTTTAACCTTTTGGGCTGATTTTTGTAACCTATGGGCTTTATTAGGTTTTGTATTAAAGGGAAAATAAGCCTATTATTTTTAGGTTTAGTTTTCATTATTTTAAGTTATTATTATTATATATATATTTTTATTATTAGGTTTTGTATTAAAGGGAAAATAAGTCCATTTGTTTAGATTATTATATTTTTATTAAATTTTTATTTTATTCTGGAATCGATATATTATTACGCTCTCTGAAAAACACGAAAAAGAGGAGAAATTGAAGAACAGGCTAGGGTTTGGAAGAAGAAGCTCAGAGATGATGAAGCAGATGATGGAGATTATTTTGTCTTCAAATTCATCAACCATGAGTGGCTGATTCTTCTACTTAGGGTTGGATAAACCCTAAGCATGTAACCTAATTCTTAACTTTTATCTTTTTGGGGTTTAATTTATGTAATTAGTGTACAGGCTTGAATGTTTATGAATAAATTCTTCCAATTGACTATCAATGTTAATATTATGTTGTCTTATGTGTGTTTGCTTGGTAATAAACTTTTATTACACTTAAAATCTTGTTAATTGATTCTTGTGATGTCTATGCCTGGTGATAATTAGTTGTAATTGTGATTTAATTTGATGAATATTGCTTATACTAGATGGATTGCCTACACAATTAGTTAATTTATTTTCTAATTAGTTTAATTGCATGCTTAGTTAGTTTAATTTAAGGTTAATTAATTTAATTTCAATTTAATTCCAAGGTATTAGTGTTTGAAATTCATGCTTAGTATCATAATTGCATTATCCTCTAGATTAATGTGTGTTGAAATTGTAACTTGAATTGATGAATCATGCTTTGAATTGGTGATTTGCACTACACTTAGTTTAATTGTCATTAATTAGTTGATTCATTCTTGAAATTGATGATTTATACTTTTCATTGTAATTATTAACCTCATTTAGAATTACATTTGATTTTTCCCCCAATTAGTTGAAAGTAGTGAGTTAGGGAATATGCTTAGTGGTGAATCCTACACCATAAGTCTCTTTCATAATCTTTGAAATCTATTATTTTATTACAATCATTTAGATTAAAATAGTTCTAATCACAAAACAAAAACTCTTTTTAGCAATCACATAGGTACTAAAGTAGAATTCAATTCCAAAAACCAATATTGTTTAGATCTCTTGGGACGATCCCTGCTCACTTCATACTCCATAGTATAAGTGTTTAGTGGTTTATAAATTATAAAATATGATGCCCACTTGACATTATTTCTAAACCTAAAGTATTGTGCATTATTTTGTGCCTACGCTCGGGTCGCATCATAGTTTTGGCGCCGTTGCCGTAGATCAAACGGTTTTTAAAAGAATTAAATTAGACATTAGTTCTTTGTTGATTATTTACTTTTAAGTCATTTTAATTTTTATTTTCTCATTTGATTTGTCAATTAGGTACTTGAAGCAAAGTGGAGTAAACGTTGGACTTAGAAGCAAATTTTTTTTTTTTTTTTTGAAGTTGCTTAAGAACCATCTGTAAGTTTTGTTTAATTTTAGTACTTTAATTGTTTACCAATTTGCATGCTTTGGATAGCCCAAGTGGAGGCTTAAGTTGAATTATTTTATTTTTAAGTCCAAGCATACCTTCTTGTAAAAGGCATCGGCCTGTGTGGAGGCATTTATTTGTTTTAAGTGCATTGATATTATTGAGGAGTTGAACATCTTATGTGGAGGTTGGAAAATTGAAGTGTTGGTGTGTTGACTTATTCTAGTGCATGTATGGTCGTAGATCACTTAATCGTCCTCTTGCTCCTGTAAATCAAAATCTTGAAGTTTCCTTTCGGTGTTTAAGAGGTAGTACTAGGGATAGTCATCCTAATCTTCTAAATTTTGATCTTCTATCACCTTTAATAGAAGACCCAATAGATCCAATTGAAGATCCCATTGAAAATCTTGGATATGTGGATCATAACGGTGTGCACCACTCACCATAAGTTAATATTATGGATCCTCAAGGTGTGCATCCACCCTTCGGAATGCCACAACCAATCAATCATATGCTGCAACAACCTAATCTAGGGATGCCAAGGCCAAATGTTGTTCCCCCAATTGGTGAGTAACAACAACAATATGTTTAAATGGCATACCTTCCTCATAATCCACCAATGGTCCTTAGGGATCGTTATACTCCAAATCAATATAATGCACCCACTTACATTCAATTGCCAAATTTTTGTGCTCATCATTATGAGATTAAGGCTTCCACCATTAACATGTGCCCCCTTTTCTATGGGTTGAGTAATGAAGAGCCTTCTAAACATTTAGATGAGTTCTTGGAAGTTTGTTCCACCGTGAAAATCATGGATGTTCCAGAAGAAGTCTTAAAATGAAGCTTTTCCTTTTCACTCTTTGAGATAAAGCTAAATATTGGTTCAACAACTTGAGGTCAAATATAATCACCTCTTGGGCACAATTTTAACAAGAGTTCCTAAAAAAGTACTATCCTACTAGTCGAACCGATTCAATGAGAACTTCCATTCGTGAATTTGCACAAGAAGAAGAAGAACCCTTTCATGAAGCATGTGAACGTTTGAATGACTTGCTATGGAAGTGTCCACATCATGACATTCCTAAGTGGCAATTAGTTCAATGTTTCTTTTCAAGTTTATCCGATGCTAATAAAGGCATTGTTGATGCTTCTTGTGGTGGAAGCTACATAGAAAGAAATGAAGATGAAATTTGGCATCTCTTTGAAAAAATGAGTGAAAACTCAATGCATAGGTCTTCATATTCTTAGGGGGGGGGGGGGGTTGCCTAGCAAATATGGGAGAAAAGAAAGCTTTATGCCAAATAGACACTTCCATGGAAATTGCAGCCGAGGTCAAAAATCTTACTCAAAGGTTTGATAAATTCCTTTTGAATCAAGGTCCGGTAATTCAATCTTATCCTCACCATTCCAATGAAATGTGCATGACTTGTTCTTGTTACACTCACCATACTTTAAATTGTCCTCTTAGACAAATCATCCCAAGTGAGTCTCAAGAATAAGCAAATGTTGCTTTCATTCATCAAGGGAATAACCCTTATTCTAATACTTACAATCCGGGGTGGAAAAATCATCCAAACTTTGCATGGAAAAATCAAGGAGATGGTGTAAACCCTCCTCAAACTCAAGGTTACCAAGCAAAGTATGTTCCTTCACATTTCCAAAATTAGAATTCTCAAGGTTACCATCCTTCACTCTATCCCCAAAATGTGAATCAATATTCTCATCCTCAAGCATCCAATTCTCAATCCTATTCTCATCATCATGCATCAAATTCTCAATCTTACTCTAATCCAAATCAAGCGCCTCCTAAGAGTCCCGCTTTTGAAGACAAGGTCTTGGAAGCCTTAAGAGATCTTCAAAAAGATAATCAATTGTTTCATTCTCACTCTAAGTCAATTGTAAAGCTTGAAGCTCAAATTGGGCAATTAGCTAATTCTTTAAATGTGAGAGAGAAAGGTAAATTACCTAGTCAAACTGAGATTAATCCTAAGGGGCAATTTATGGCGCAAGTAAGTCCTTCATCAGGATTTCTTAGAAATGAGCAAGTTCAAGCAATTACTACTTTGAGGAATGGTAGGAAAGTGGACAATAAGGTAGAGGGACCCAAGAAGGATAATGAACTGACGCAACCAAGTGGTTGCATCCGTCCCATTCAAAATCCTATTCTTAATTCCTTTGATGCTAGTGGTTCCAAAATGGATATTCCATCATCTTTATCATCATCTCCCCAATTAGAGAAGCCTTATGAGCCAAAAGCTCTATTTCCTCAAGCTTTGAGAGAGACTTCATCATTTGGGAGACAAGAAGGAAAAATTCATGACATGATGGAAGTGTTTAAACAAGTGAAAATTAATCTTCCTCTTCTAGATGCAATTAGGTAAATTCCACCATATGCAAAGTTTTTGAAGGACTTATGCACTCAAAAGAGGAAGAGTAAGGGAAAGGACCTTAAGAAAGTGCTTTTAATGGAACAAGTGAGTTCCATTATTTTGTCTAACACTCCTCCTAAGTTCAAGGATCTGGGTGGTCAGACCATTTCTTGTGGTAGTGGAAACCAAGCGGTTCGTAGAGTTCTACTTGATTTAGGTGCAAGTATTAATCTCATTCCATACTCTGTTTACTTGTAATTAGGATTAAGGGACTTGAAGCCAACATCGGTAGTAATCCAACTAGCCGATAGATCAATTAAGAAACCGAGGGGAATTGTTGAGGACATTCTAATTAAGGTTGATAAATTTTATTTCCCAGTTAATTTTGTGGTACTAGATACTGTACCAGTCCCTAATCTTACCAATCATATTCCAGTCATCCTAGGAAAACCATTCCTTGCCAATGCCAATGCCACCATTAATTGTAGATCCGGCATTATGGACATCTCTTTTGGCAATATAATGGTTAAGCTTAATGTTTTCAATGCGAGTCAACATCCCACAAATGAAGACGAGTGTTTCCTAGTGGATATTTTGGATGAAACCATAGAGGAGATTCTTCCCTCTATTTTATCTAAGGACCCTCTTGAGGCGTGCCTTTGTGAAATGTTTGAAAGTTGTGGTTTTGACATAGAAGAATTCATAAGTGAGGTGAATGATTTTATAGACTCTATGGCCACTTTGGATTTTCCACCTTAGAAAAGCAAGAAAGAACCTCTTCCTTCACTCTCTAGTACTCCACCAGTTCCTTCTATCATCTCTCCTCCTACTCTTGAGCTTAAGCCTCTTCAATCCAATCTCAAATACGCCTTCTTAGGCCCAAAAGAGACTCTTTCAGTCATCAATGCCTCAAATCTTGAAAATAACCAAAACAATGATCTTTTGGAAGTGCTTAAAGCTAATAAAGAAGCCATTGGATGGAGTGTGGCTGACCTAAAAGGAATTGACCCTTCTATTTGTATGCATCGCATACACATGGAAGAGGATGAAAGGCCATTTAGGGATGCTCAAAGGAGATTGAACCCAAATATAAAGGAAGTTGTCATGAAAGAGGTTGTGAAACTTCTAGTTGTGGGAATCATTTATCCTATCTCTGTTTCCAAGTGGGCTAGTCCAACTCAAGTGGTTCCCAAAAAGTCGGGAATCACAGTTTTTGAAAATGCTAAGGGTGATCTTATCTCGAAACGCACTGCCAATTTGTGGCGTGTTTGTATAGATTACAGAAAGCTGAATTCTGCCACTAGGAAGGACCATTTTCCATTCCTTTCATTAACCAAATCTTGGAAAGATTGGCCGGGCAACAATACTATTGCTTTCTAGATGGTTACTCAGGGTACAATCAAGTGGCCCTAGATCCATTGAATCAAGGAAAGACCACCTTCACATGTCCTTTTGGTACATTTGCTTATCGACGGATGCATTTTGGATTATACAATGCTCCCGCTACTTTCCAAAGGTGTATGATGTCAATTTTTTTAGACATGGTGGAGAAGTATTTAGAAGTCTTCATGGATGACTTCTCAGTTTTTGGGTCCTCATTTTATTCGTGTCTCCAAAATCTCAAAAAAGTGCTTCAAAGATGTCATGAAACTAATCTTGTGTTAAGTTGGGAAAAGAGCCATTTCATGGTTTAAGAAGGAATCATGCTTGGACATGTCATTTCTAAAAGAGGAATAGAAGTAGATAGCGCGAAAGTTGAGCTAATTTCCAAATTGTCTCCACCTACTACGGTGAGAGAAATCCGCTCATTTCTAGGACATGCTAGTTTTTATCGCCGGTTCATCAAAGACTTTAGCAAAAGTACTAGACCCTTGTGCAACCGTCTTGCCAAGGAGACTCCATTTGTCTTTGATGAAGTATGCCTAAATGCTTTTCATCAACTTCGCATTCTTCTATCATCTGCTCCCATCATGCAACCTCCAAATTAGTCCTTACCATTTGAGATTATGTGTGATGCTTCTAACTTTGCAATGGGTGCTATTTTGGGGCAAAGGGTAGGTTATCATGTGCTATATAATATGCCAGTAAGACTTTTTCGAGTGCCCAATTAAACTATTCTACCACCGAGAAAGAATTACTTGCCGTAGTATATGCCCTTGATAAATTTCGGTCATATCTCTTAGGATCTAAGGTAATTGTGTTTTCCGATCATGTCGCTCTTAGGCATCTTTTAATGAAAAAGGAAACAAAACCTCACTTGATAAGATGGATCCTACTTCTTTAAGAATTTGACTTTGAAATCAAGGACAAAAAGGGCTCCGACAATGTCGTTGCCAATCATCTATCTAGATCAATGGTTGAATCTTCTCCAAATCTTGAAATTCATGAATCATTTCCAGATGAACAACTCTTTCAAATCTCAAATGGGACGTTGCCTTGGTTCACCGACATTGTTAACTATCTTGTAATCTGCAAACTTCCTATTAATTGGTCAAAACAAGAAAATGACCGATTCTTTGCTAACATCCGAAAATACTATTGTGAAGATCCCATTCTGTTTCGTTATTGCCCGGATCAAATCATAAGGAGATGTGTACCAGAAAGTGAAGTTTCAAGCATCCTTGTGTTTTGTCACACTCTTGTAGTGGGCATTTTAATGGAAAAAAGACCACTTTGAAGGTTCTTCAAAGTGGGCTCTTCTGGCCCACAATTCACTGAGATGCCTCTAATTTTTTCAAGGTGTGTGTTTGGTGCCAAAAGTTGGGATCAATGTCAAAGAGTGACATGATGCCCTTAACTTCAGTCTTCGTAGTTGAAATCTTTGATGTATAGGGCATAGATTTTATGGGACCATTCCCAATGTCTTATAGCTTTCAATATATTCTCGTTGCTGTTGATTATGTGTCAAAGTGGGTTGAGGCTTGTGCTACCAAAATGAATGACCACTCCAAGGTAATTGTATTTGTCAAATCAAATATTTTTGGTCGTTTTGGTATGCCAAGGGCCATGATAAGTGATGGAGGAAAACATTTCTTCAATCAATTCTTGAAGTAACTCTTTTTGAAATACTCTGTCACACATAAAGTGATCACTCCCTACCATTCCCAAATAAGTGGGCAAGTCGAGGTATCTAATAAGGAAATCAAGCACATTCTTGAGAAAACTGTTAATCCAACCCGAAAAGATTGGTTAAGGAAACTAAATGATGCTTTTTGGGCTTATCGGACGACTTACAAGACTCTAATAGGCATGTCTCCATATAGACTTGTTTATGGGAAGCCTTGTCATCTTTCGGTTGAGCTAGAACACAAAGCACTTTGGGCAATAAAAAGGCTCAATCTTGATCTTGATCAAGCTGGAAAGGACCGTTTGCTCCAAATCAATAAGCTAGAGGAATGGAGAAATGAGGCCTATGATAGTTCAAAAATTTACAAGGCAATGACTAAAGCATTTCATGATAAACATATTGTGAAAAAGTCCTTTGAGCCTGGGCAAAAAGCATGGCTTTTTAACTCTAGACTCAAATTCTTTCTTGGAAAGCTTCGAACTAAATGAGAAGGCCCTTATCTAATCATCTCCGTCTCACATCATGGGGCGCAACTTCAAAATTAAAAAGATCAAGGGACCTTCAAAGTTAATGGTCAAAGGCTTAAACCATTCATTGATGGACAAGCTCTTCAAAGAAATGTGGAATCGGCCCTCTTGGTGGATCCCATTTACTTTGAAGATTGAGAGCATTTCACGTCTTTCTAGCGACATTAAACACTAATTGTATTGTATTCACCCGGCCTTAGGCAACCATCGCCCAAAAAAAAAAAAAAATTGTAAGTATCAAGTGCTGGGCGATCATTTGCCCAACCTTGGGTGACCATCGCCCAGAGAAAAAAAAAGAATTGTTTTTTTTTTTTTTTTTTTTTTTTGTGTATAACTATTAGGTGTCGGGTGATCATTCGCCCAGTCTTGGGCGACCATCGCCGAGAAAAAAAAAATAAAAAAATAAAAAATGAAAAAAAAATTGCTTGTAACTATCAGGTGCCAGGCGATTATTCGCCTGGCCTAAAGCGACCATCGCCTAGAAATTTTTTTTTTCTCATTGTGCACTTATGCTTGGTTATGTATGTTTTCATCTTTTATCAAGGGTTTCATCTCATATTTCTTTGCATCATGTTATATATTATTTTGGACTATATGCATTGCTTATCCCATGTGATATTTGATGTGAGTTTGCTAGTATGGTTATACAACTAGGTTTTTGCATCCAAGTTTGGGGGAGATATCTTTTCTACTAGATCAGTGCCGGACTTCATAGTCTTTGCAATCACGGTATACTCTTTCCATTATTTTTCATTATTCTCATTGCACATTGAGAACAATGTATAGTTTAAGTTTAGGGGTAAGGTCATCATGATTCATTCTATTTTAAGTTGAGTTTTAAATGCATGATGAGATTTGAGATGTGTTTGGCAATGATTCCGAACATTTGAAGCATAGTGCCTTTGAAAAGCAAGTTGTTAGAGTCTAATATTTCTTGTATGCTCTAGAACGCCATTTAGGGGTAAATTTTAATTTTTGACATCATGTTTCCTTTTGTGGTACACATTATCTTGTTGGTTGAAAATACTTTGAGAGTTGATTTTAGAATTCTACACTTGCACTTGTGTACACTAGCATTCAAATTGTGGGGGTACATGCTTAGTTGATTTTTGTTTTGGTTTATCCCAATTGAGCTATTATGTTTTGAAAGGTTTCATTCTTAATAAAATGACCTTGCAAAGAAAAGAAATAAAGGCACTCACCAAAGGTGAGAAATAGAAATAGGAACAAAAAAAAAAAAAAAAAAAAAAAAAAAAAAAAGTGTATTCACCAAAGGTGAAAGAAAGAAGGAAAAAAAAAATATGCTTGATTGAATAACAAGGTTCATTCAATGTCTTGATGTCTGGTACTATATCTGTATACTAGTTTGAGGGTAAGGTTAAGCCATTACTTTGATTTGCTAAGATATCAACACATTTTGATGCCGGTTCACTAAAAAAGAATGACAGATTTAATTCAATTTGCATGATTAATTACCTGATGTATGGAGGACCATTCTTGTTTATATGATGTTGAAATGTTGAAAATAGATTGGAAATGGTAGAAATTTACATACTTGAAGTAGTCTACTTTCAACACTAGTTTGATATGTGTCGTTGCTTCCCAAGTAAGAAAGAGTTGTTGATGTTTGTGGGTACCATTTCTAGAAAGCCTCACGAGATTTCGCTGGTCCACTAGGGGTAACCTAGGGGTTGAAAAGGCTTGTTGCATATGCAAAATGCAACCGTGATCCCTACGAAAGTGGTGTTATCTTTATTTGTTTATTTAGATTATAGTTGTATATATGTTTATTTCATTTTCATACTGTAGTTCATTGCTAGGGACTAGCAACATCTAAGTATGGGGGCGTGATATGTGTTTATATGTTGCACATTTCATCACCTAAGTTAGGGTATTTCAGTCCTTACATCTATTTTACTTTCATGTTTTACTTTCATGTTTTAGTCCTAAAATAGGCATACAATGGTCCATTATAACCATTTTGGAGTCAAGCTAAAAACATCAGGACAAGATTCAGAAGGAAGCAGAAAAATGCAGTAGCATCGCGTCCGGACACCAAGCTTCTGGCAGCAATTTTAGTTACGGGTCTGACCTGCTTTTATGGCCATGGGTTTTAGCCTTTTGAGCTGATTTTTGTAACCTATGGGCTTTATTAGGTTTTGTATTAAAGGGAAAATAAGCCCATTATTTTTAGGTTTAGTTTTCATTATTTTAAGTTTTTATTATATTATTATTATTATTATTATTAGGTTTTGTATTAAAGGAAAAATAAGCCCATTAGTTTAGATTATAATATTTTTATTAAATTTTTATTTTATTCTGGAATCGATATATTATTACGCTCTCTGGAAAACACGAAAAAGAGGAGAAACTGAAGAACAGGCTGGGGTTTGGAAGAAGAAGCTCAGAGATGATAAAGCAGATGATGGAGATTGTTTTGTCTTCTAATCCATCAACCATGAGTGGCTGACTCTTCTACTTAGGGTTGGATAAACCCTAAACATGTAACCTAATTCCTAACTTTTCTCTTTTTGGGGTTTAATTTATGTAATTAGTGTATAGGTTTGAATGTTTATGAATAAATTCTTCCAATTGATTATCAATGTTAATATCATGTTGTCTTATGTGTGTTTGCTTGGTAATAAAATTTTACACTTGAAATCTTGTTAATTGATTCTTGTGATGTCTATGCTTGGTGATAATTAGTTGTAATTGTGATTCAATTTGATGAATATTACTTATACTAGATGGATTGCCTACACAATTAGTTAATTTCTTTTCTAATTAGTTTAATTGCATGCTTAGTTAGTTTAATTTAAGGTTAATTAATTTAATTGTAATTTAATTCCTACGTAAGTAGACAATCCATATTAGTGTTTGAAATTCATCTTATTATCACAATTGCATTATCCTCTAGTTTTATGTGCGTTGAAATTGTAACTTGAATTGATGAATCATACTTTGAATTAGTGAATTGCACTACACTTAGTTTAATTGTCATTAAATAGTTGATTCATTCTTGAAATTGACCTCATTTATTAACCTCATTTAGAATTACATTTGATTTTTCCCCTAGTTAGTTGAAAGTAGTGAGTTAGGGAATGTACTTAGTGGTGAATCCTACACCCTAAGTCTCTTTCCTAATCTTTAAACTCTATTATTTTATTGCAACCATTTAGATTAAAATTAGTTCTAATCACAAAACAAAAAATCTTTTTAGCAATCACATAGGTACTAAAGTAGAATTCAATTCCAAGAACCAATATTGTTGAGATCTCTTGGGGCAATCCCTGCTCACTTCGTACTCCATAGTATAAGTGTTTAGTGGTTTATAAATTATAAAATATGATACCCACATGACATTATTTCTAAACCTAAAGTGTTGTATATTATTTTGTGCACTGCTCGGGTCGTATCAGTTATTAACTTAGAATTTAAAGAGTGAAATCAAACCAAAGTGGATACTTGGATATCGCCCGGACTAAAACCGTACTCTCGGGATCACTTTAGGGCTATTAACCCATGGGTACCTTCCCCTAGTGCGCACTATAGTATAGGGAGCTCTGTATCTCTCGTACCAGAACCAAGTCCTAGCCAAGTCAAGTTCTTGATGATATCCCAAGTTTTCAAAACCAACAAGTTGAGCAACAAGTCATGATATTTGATAAAAGCACAATATAGCTCTATAAATTACATGACTAAATCATTAGATCAATAAGATAGAAATTAAGTAGACTAACTAGTTAATTTCTCTAAGAGTCATTCAATTGGTTCCAATTTAAAATATAACAAGGAGAAAGTTATGGCCATGCCATATATCAAGTCCAAATTGGAATACAAGCATGGTACAAATAACTAGAATTAAAATCAATTTAAATTACTTAAATCCCTAGATTTAAAAGCTCATTTAAATCATGCCAAATTAATATACAATAAGGTTCAAGTCATGGCCATGCAATATACCAAGTCTAAAGTGAGTTATATGCAAACTATAATAAATCATTAATTTCTTAAATTGGCATAAGACATGCATACATGCATACATGTATACAACATATACATCACTATAAAAGTAATTAATTCACTTAGATAATAAACTAGAACACCCCTACCTCAATAAAGAATTGAATCTCTATAATCCAAGGCAACCAAGCTCAAAAATGGAAAACTAAACAAGGGTTTTGTAGATGAGAGTGAGAGGAAGCAAAAGTATTCGAAGCTCAAGGGTCTAGGGTGAGTGGAAGGAGGCCAAAAAAGTCAAAAGCCTTGAATCAAGTTTGTTCCAATGGTAGCTAAGTTAGGGCTTGAAAGGAAATAGATGAAGTGAAATTAAAGTATAAACCCTAAGCTAAATGTGATGGAATCCTCCACTCACTAGGTACTTTTGCACTACCTTTCACATACACAATTGCAAGACCAATTGTGAGGCCTACACTTGTCATGAATCTAAGTAAACCTCCAAAAGTTAATACTAAGCCTACATTTGTCAACCATCCATGCCAATAAGTGTTCCTATCCTAGGCCAACAAATGGGTGAATCACCACCCTCCATGTATCAAGAGATTAAGCCTCCAAGTGGTTCCACCACAAGATGAACAAATGGCACCATGGGAGTGTTACACTTGTCACATTTTTTAGAAATTGCAAAAAGGTCCTTTTTGAAAATATCTTCCAAATTAAATTACAAAATAGTCCCTAAGATGAAAAATAATTGCTTTGCATAATTACTCTAAAACCTTAAAAGTTAAGAATATTACCAAGAAGTTATGCATTCATGTCCTTTACAAGAAAAGTAAACATTTAGCATACTTTTCTATGAAAGTAAAAATGTAAATATCATGGAAATTAAATATCATGAATGTATGCAAAGCCGGAATCAAATCCGAGCACAAAAAGTAAGGTTATACAAGTAAAAAAAAAAAAAAAAAAAAAAAAAAAGAGAAAAGGACGAAATAGGAAAAAAAAGAAATTACCGAAAAAATAAAGGAAGTAAAATGACTAAATCATTATAACCTACCCTCTTTAAAAAGGATTTCATCCCCGAAATTGAATTGTAACTAAAAGAGAGAACAAATGGGGATACTGGGAGTGAACCTCCTGCTCGAGTTCCCAGGTAGCCTCTTCAATGCCGTGGTGTCTCCACAAGACCATAAGCAATGGAATGGTCTTGGTCCGTAAGACTTGTTCCCATGAGTCAAGAATCTAGACTGGACCTTCCTCATAGGTCACGTCCTCATCAACAACCACATCAGTCCATTGCAAAATATGTGATGGATCTGGCTTGTACTTCTTCGGCATAGAAACATGAAAGACGTCGTGAACTCTATCCAGTTCCGGCGGCAACGCCAAATGATAAGCAACTTCACCGACGCGCTCCAAAATCTCAAATGGTCCAATGAACCTAGGGGATAACTTGCTAGTCTGTCGAAATCTCAGAAGTTCTTCTGTAGAGAAATCTTGAGAAAGACATGGTCCCTGCCTCAAAAGACAAGGTTCATCTCATCCTTTCAGCGTAACTCTTCTGTCTGCTCTATGCGGTAACCAACCGCTGTTAAATCAACTTAATCTTCTCTGTAGTCTCAATGACAATGTCAGGACCCAAAGCAACGGTATCTATAAGGTCTGTCATACAATGCCTCAAAAGTTGCCATTCCAATACTATTCTGATAACTATTGTTGTAGGAAACTCAACCAAAGGCAAGTAGTCCTCCTAACTACCACCGAAATCCAAGATACAAGCCCGTAACATATCCTTCAATATCTGAATGGTACGTTTCGACTAACCATTAGTCTGATGATGGAATGCCGTGCTAAAATGAAGCCCCGTATCAAGAGCCTTTTGAAAACTCTACCAAAAGTGAGATGTGAACCGTAGATCCCTATCTGAAACAATGGAGACTGGAACCCATGAAGCCTAACAATCTACCTAACATATAGTCCACTTAGTCTCTTTACACTATCTGTCATTGCCATGGGTAAGAAGTGAGCCGTCTTAGTCAACCTGTCAACTATGACCCAAACGGCATCATTCCCTGCCTGAGACCTCGAAAGTCCCGTTATGAAATCTATAATGATATGCTCCCATTTCCACTCAGCTACTAGTAATGGTTACAACAATCTTTCCTGTCGTTGATGCTTTGCCTTCACTTGTTGACAAGTAAGGCATCAAGCCACAAACTGTGAAATATCCCATTTCATGCCCTGCCACCAAAACTGACGCTGCAGATTGTGATACATCTTCGTACCACCAGGATGAACTGCGAGCCGAGAGTAGTAAAAATCCCAAAGAACATCATTATGACAAGACAAAGGAACGAACATCATCCCTTTGTACCTGAGACCACCGTCAGAATGTAAAGTCCAACTCTCTACATTCTCACCGCTTGAAATTCGAACATGGATGGCCTTCATCTCCCCATCCTCCAACTGTGCCTCAATAACTCTACTAACAAAAGTCGGTTGAGCTGCAAGGCTAAACAAAATAGCCGATGAAGCATCCTCATAAGAATGTAAACCAAGATCTGCAAGCTCTTCTAGCATCTTCCATTTATGAATGGAAACGCTAGCAAGAGTCCCCCATGACTTCCTACTCAATGCATTGGCCACTACATTGGCCTTACCCGGATGGTACTGTAACTCAAAGTCATAGTCCTCCATGAACTCAACCTATCTACATTGTTTCAAGTTCAAATCCTTCTGAGAGAAGAGATACTTGAGACTTTTGTGGTCGAAGAAAACCTCAAACTTTTCCTCATACAAATAGTGTCTCCACCCATTCAGGGTAAAGATAACTGTTGCCAACTCCAAATCATGTGTAGGGTAGTTCAACTCGTGAGTCTTCAATTGTCGAGACCCATAAGCAACCACCCACTCTGTCTACATCAAGACACAACCCAAACCTTCCCTTGAAGCATCACAGATTGTTCAGGAATGATCAAAACTGGAGCTTATGTCAATCTGACTTTCAACTCCTAAAAAGCAAACTCACAGGCCTCATTCCATACGAACTTAACACTATTGCGAGTAAATCATGTCATAGGTGCCGCTAAACGAGAGAAATCCCGAATGAATCTCTGGTAGTAGCCAGCTAGGCTAAAAAAACTCCGAATCTCAAACATTGTCTTGGGACACTCCCAATCCATCACCGATTCAATCTTTGATGGGTCCCTGCAACACCGCTTCCTAACACAACATGTCCAAGGAACTTCACTTCCAATAGCCAAGATTCACATTTCTCGAACTTAGTGTACAACCAGTTATCCATAAGGATCTACAACACTGTCCTCAAATGATACTCATGTTCCTCAACCGAAACTGAGTATACAAGAATGTCGTCAACGAAAACCACAACGAGTTGATCAAGATGGTCACTAAATACATGGTTCATCAAGTCTATAAAAGCTGCTGGAACATTTGTCAAACCAAATGGCATCACCAAAAACTCATAATGGCCATACGGTGTGCGAAAAGTGGTCTTGGATACATCCTCATCCTTAACCCTCAACTGATAGTAACCCAATCTCAAATCAATCTTCGAAAAACAAGTGGCTCCCTTCAATTGATCAAACAAGTCATCAATCCTAGGCAAAGGATATCTGTTCTTAATTGTGAAGTGGTTCAGCTTGCAATAATCGATGCAAAGTCTCAAAAATCCATCATTCTTCTTCGCAAAAAGGACTGGTGCTCCCCAGGGGAAGCACTAGGACAAATAAAGCCCTTAGCTTTTCAAATCATCCAATTGAGTTTTTAGTTCATCCAATTCTGCCAGTGCCATACGGTATAGTGCCATAAAAATCAGCGCAGTACTGGGAATGACATCGATGGCAAAGACGACTTCCCGAATAGGAGGAAGCTCCGTTAACTCCTCTGGAAAAACATCCAGAAACTCCACAACAACTGCTGGATAAGCACGAGTAGAACTGTTATCCTCGTCAGCTAACAGGCTAGCCAAGTCGGACCTGTGGCGACTTTAGTTACCGATACTAAAAATCATTATCGAGTGGGAATCGCTCTAATCTCCCATGAAGTGAAAATAATCTCCCTTGGGAGTGTAAATAGACACTCGCCCGCGGAAGCAATCGATCGTGGCATGAAAGAAAGACAACTAGTCCATCCCAAGAATGAGGTTAAAGCTCGCCATTTCAAAAACAACAAAATCAAACT
Source organism: Cornus florida (assembly GCF_030987335.1). Classification (NCBI taxonomy): domain Eukaryota; kingdom Viridiplantae; phylum Streptophyta; class Magnoliopsida; order Cornales; family Cornaceae; genus Cornus; species Cornus florida. The sequence continues at coordinate 40,471,946 of NW_026775575.1, forward strand.
CTAAGGTCCGCCAAGCTATTTTAATAGCACAACCCCGACAAACACGGTCCAAAAACATTGGACACCAACTAGTATGTCAACACAAAGGAAACTATCCCGCTGCGTGACCTTCAGACCCAAAGAATATGCAAATGATGTAGATATAAATGAATGTGATGCACCCGTGTCAACAAGAACTCTAGCTCAAGAACTGAAAACTGGAAAAATACCTCGAACTGTAGAAGTTCTAGAGGAGGTATCAGCCTGTGGCAATGCGTAAGCTCGTCCCTGAGCCCCTGACTACTGAGAACTGCCCTGGTGGCTCGACTGATGTCCAAAAACAATAGGCGTAGAACCTCTACCCAGATAAGAACCAACTGGCGGTGTCACTGGCTGTGGTGCTTAAGGCACCCTAAAACTTGACTACACAACTGTCGACTGTGCCGGTGTGGCCTGTAAACCTGCGCCACTCTGTACCCTACTCCATGGATGAGGGAAATCCTTCCTCATGTGACCGGGTTGCTTACAATAGTTGCAAGTCCCCTAAAACACCTTCGTCAAAGCTGTAGGCTTACTAGCCTATGATTGACTAGTCTGTGGCTGGAGCTGCGGGCAGCGAGGCTTGATATGCCCTGGCTATTGACAATGGTGACAAATCACTCCCCAGGCTGACCTCGAAGATATTAAAACTGCAGATACAGACCAAACCTATTGTGACTGTCCCTGAAGGCATAATTTGTCCCCGGCCTTAGCCTTCTTCCACTAACCCCTAACAGACACTGAAGAAGCCTCTCTACGCGGCTGCTTATATAAACCCTTGATCTTGTGTTGATCTCGATTTTCTGCCCCAACCATCATAGCCCTCTGGACCACCTCTCCGTAGGTCCTCAAATCCAACATTGAAATTTGTGGCCTAATATCAAGATGTAACCCATCCTAAAACTTCCTTACTCTAAGCTCATCGATAGCTACCATCTTCGGTGCGTAGCGGGAAAGAGAAGTGAAGCGTGTCTCATACTCAATGACACTCATCATGCCCTAATAAAGACCTGTGAATTGCACTCTCATATCCTACCTCATAGCCTTCAGAAAGAAGTGGTCGAAGACTGTAACTTTATGAAATAGTCCAATGCCTAATTAGCGACTGGTGCCGGTACCGAAATCTGCATCCCTGTAATATACTGATGAAACATCTATTGAATGGACTCTGACATTCCCAGAGCCACTCCTTGCGCGATCTGTTCCTCATAAGTTAGAGCTCGTGGTGGATTAGGACCTATACCACGAACTAGAATCCTGGGCCTTCCTGGACCCCTCGTAAACTCAGTATTATCTACCTGCTCCTCAACTCCCTGACGTGAAGACTCTCCACACGTGATAACTATGATGCTAAACGTACACAAGGAAAGAGGTCAACATTAACACAAGCTATTATGACCAAATGCAACTCACACTATGAGAGCATAAAACATGAAGCAAGACAAAGTATGCAATATACGATTATGCTAAAACAGCTAAAGAAAGCCCTTTAAACAGTTAAGCACTTAAGCAAATAAGTATACATGTTAAACAAGGATGTTTTTTAATACATAAGCATATAAGCATAGATACATGTCATAATACTATGCATGTTACTAAGAAACATGTAAACATGTCATATTAAGTCAACAAAAGCATGATATGAACCAAAAACCCGTCGTCCTAAGGTTTTCGAACCTAGGAGCTCTGATACCACTTGTGGCAGCCCTAGTTTTTAGGCCAGAACGTCCTAAGATGAACCGAACGTAGATTCGATGAGGAATCCAGAATGCGAAAGCAAAAAAGGTAAAACAATGACCTCTAGAGATACAATATATCTCTAAGACACCAATGTGATCATCAACGTGGTCACGAAACCCAAAGAAAATGAATGTAGAAGCGATACACTAAAAACGGATAAGAATGAACCTAGGGGCAAAATAGTTATTTCACAAAGAGATAGATGCTCCCAAGCACACCAGTGGAAAGTTAACAAAAAATGAACTAATATAGGCTCAAGAATCGCTTGATTCAGAGTCTAGATGGAAAAAATAAGAATTTAGAACGAAGTGGTATTCTCCGATTAGGAGATACCATGACCCTGTCTCATTAAAACCATGATATCTCTCGCAACGGTTGGAGTTTTGATGAATGGTTGGTACCATTTGAAAGCTAACTTCAAGCTATTGAATTTAGACTCAGGAATGACCTGAAATGGATTTAAAACAATGGAGATATGCCCCTCTAAGTTAGTGTAACAAATCTGTCAAAGAAAACTAAAAGTTGAAGGCTCCAGGGAACATCAGCCGATCGACGGCAATGACCAGCCGGCCGAAACCCCATCGTCAGCCGACCGAACCTCAATTGTCAATTGGCCGAAATGCCATTTTTCTCGAAAAGGCTACTGGAATGCAAACTCGATATGTGTCAGATGGCTGATATCTGCTATCAGCCAGTCGATGCACCCTGCTGCAGCAGAAAAAGCTGCTACAGAGCATGGGAGAGGTGCTCGATCCGTTCCTAAGATTCCACATGTATTCCATTTGATTCGAGCAACTTTCAAAACATCTTTAAGCCTTATACGAACATCCAAAACATGTTAAATCAAAAGGAACATTAAATGATACCCCAATGCATGAATTTTTCATGAAAATTCATAAAATCGCCCAAAAATAGTTCAAAAGTTGGAACTTATGAGTTTTATTAATTATGAACATGCACGCATGTGTAAAATGACGAAGTAGACGTGCTACAATGGCCTATGGCCTCATGGCATGTCATATGCAAAATATGACCCTTCAATGCATAAAATCTCATATATTCCATAAGCAACTATGAAGATATAAAGCATGCATGTCATATAAAATGTCTTTGGCCTTTGGCCTTATTACATACACCTCCATAGGGTAATAAAAGGTGCACTTAAGTGCACATTACATAGTTAAAACAATAATTACGAGTTTTGATACATTAAACCAAAAGGAAGCATGATATGCTAACAAGTGCATATTCAATATCACTAAAAATACTCCAATAAATCAAGCAAGTCTAAGAGTGTTGTGCATCCCATAATAATGCTTCTTTACCTGAAAAACAACTCGGTAACTTTGGAGTGAGTAAACAAGTTTACTTGTAGGGAATGAGCATGCATAGACTTATCCTTATACAAAGTTTATAATTCAATATAATTTAATCCATGCTATTTAAAAGACATCAAAAGTTTCAACAAGGCACAATAAGATACAATTTCACAAGGTTATCAACTTAGAATTTAAAGAGTGAAATCAAACCAAAGTGGATACTTGGATATCGCCCCGGACTAAAACCGTACTTTCGGGATCACTTTAGGGCTATTAACCCATGGGTACTTTCCCCTAGTGCGCACTATAGTATATGGAGCTCTCTATCTCCCGTACTAGAATCAAGTCCTAGCCAAGTCAAGTTCTTGATGATATCCCAAGTTTCCAAAACCAACAAGTTGAGCAACAAGTCATGATATGTGATAAAAACACAATAAAGCTCCATGAATTACAAGACTAAATCATTAGATCAATAAGATAGAAATTAAGTAGACTAACTAGTTAATTTCTCTAGATTTCAAGAGTCATTCAATTGGTTCTAATTTAATATATAGCAAGGAGAAAGTTATGGCCATGCCATATATCAAGTCCAAATTAGAACACCCCCTACCTCAATAGAGAATTGAATCTCTTTAATCCAAGGCAACCAAGCTCAAAAATGGAAAACCTAACAAGGGTTTTGTAAAGGAGAGTGAAAGGAAGCAAAAGTATTCCAAGCTCAAGGGTCTAGGGTGAGTGGAAGGAGGCCAAAAATGAAGTCAAATGCCTTGAATCAAGCTTTGCTCCGATGGTGGCTAAGTTAGGGCTTGAGAGGAAAGAGATGAAGTGAAATTAAAGTGTAAACCCTAAGCTAAATGTGATGGAATCCTCCACTCACTAGGTGCTCTTGCACTACCTCACACACACACATAATTGCAAGACCAATTGTGAGGCCTACACTTGTCATGAATCTTAGTAAACTTCCAAGACTTAATACTAAGCCTACACTTGTCAACCATCCATGCCAACAAGTGTTCCTATCCTGGGCTAACAAATGGGTGAATCTCCACCCTCCATGTGTCAAGAGAATAAGCGTCCGAGTGGTTCCACCACAAGATCAACAAGTGGTACCATGAGAGTGTGACACTTGTCATATTTTTCAGAAATTACAAAAAGGTCCTTTTTGAAAATATCTTCCAAATTAAATTACATTATGGTCCCTAAGACGAAAAATAATTACTTTGCATAATTACTCTAAAACCCCAAAAGTTAAGAATATTACCAAGAAGTTATGCATCCATGTCCTTTACAAGAAAAGTAAACATTTAGCATGCTTTTCTACGAAAGTAAAAATGTAGATATCATGAAAATTAAATATCATGGATGTATGCAAAGCTGGATTCAAATCGAAGCACAAAAAGTGAGTTTATGCAAGTAAAAATGAAAAATGACAAAATGACAAAATAGGGAAAAAGACGAAAAAAAGAAATTACTGAAAAAAGAATGGAAGTAAAATGACCGAGTCATTACACTCGTACATTAGGACCTCTAAATGATTGCACCACGAGCACCTATTTAATTTGGCTTAAAATTAACTTTTCACGCAACTTGAGGAAGTTCGATTAATCATGAGTTTGTTTGGATCGATTGAAACTTGGCGGCGTACTTTTTGGATAATGACAAGGCTGAGATATTTTTGGGCAAAGGACAAAAGTGGTAGGTGAGGATAAGATCAAAGGGGTTTGATTGATCAAAGGAAATGTTGGATCGATCGAAGAAGATATTTTGCTGACGATAAGGATAAAAAGCTCGATCCATCGTGGCATGGTTGGATCGATCACTATGAGATCGATTGGAGCTTGGGTTCGATCGATTATGGAGAGCTTCCTTCACCACTTTGCTTCCACTTTGCTCCTTTCTTCCTTTAAGCTTGAGATTGCTTCTTTTAATGCTCTAATTCAGCTGAATTAACTTATTTTGGGGATAAGTGTCTGAAAAGGGAAATAACATGAAATTAGACTAAAATGGGAAAATAAGATAGAATGAGGTACTAGAACACTCAAGCTTAAGGGATTTAAATGTGCACTTTTCAGCGCTTATCAATACTCACATCCTCTATATCCAGCTACACATCCCAGGGGCAATATAGCCATATCCTAATAATAGCAAAATCCATGTCCGTCATCTATATATTAACAATGGCATAATAAGGAATAAGTCTAAACTTATTAATCAGCTCACCCTTAATATACAACTATTTCCTAACAATGGTGTATAAATCTGAAACCATATCCTGACAATGGTTCCCACACAATAAAAAAAATAACATATAAAGATCATATATATATATATATATATATATATATATATATATATATAAGATCATAACATACTTAATAACATGATTATAATCTTTTAAATCATCCATTACAATTGTTATAACAATTGAAACAATATAAACATCAAATAAACAACGTATAACCCATTATATTATTTATAAATCACATTATTCTTAACATCATTTATAATATGATCAATATTATTTATCAAAATATCCAATAATAACAATGATATAATAAATATCATTTATCAACGAGAAAAAATAATTATGCTTAATAACGTTTATCATACTACATCATATACTCAAACTACGATTATTATATTTTAATACCATACCAGTAGATTTTTAATATGATTAATATTATTTATCAAACATACATCCTATATTTAACTCATCATTTAAAATTTATCAAGTTTTAGTACGACGAATGCAATTCTGAAAATAAGCCTAAAAATAAAGTATCTCTAAAAATTTTGAAAAAATAGAATAAGAAATATAATCAACAAAAACAACTAAATTTAGAATATGAAGACAATTGGATTTCGTTTCAGCCTCCAACAAAAATCACAAAAATACTGTGACACCTTTTAACAATTACAAAACGCTATTTCAGAACCCTAAGTGATAGTTTTTGGCCATAAACTGATATGTCCCATAAGCAAAAGCTAGTGGGTTTTTCTCAATAGATTGTTTACACCCAAAAAACACTATTATCTGGTCAAAAACAGAATTATCAAACTGCTGTTCAGAATTTTGTCATAGATCGTTTGAAGATTATTTCCTAATAATTATACAAAATAGTTTAATAATTTAATTACAGCAATTAGGCATGTAGAGATGAAGTTATAACAATAATTCATACATTAAATTACAAAATTATACAAAGCATGTACACATATATTTAAACATATAAACTCTCTGTTTTATCCGATTTAAACATGCTGTGACGGTCATATGATTAATATAATTAATATTATTTATCAAATATATACCCTATATTTAACTCATCATTTAAAATTTATCGAGTTTTAGTACAATGAACGCAATTCTGAAAATAAGCCTAAAAATAAAGTATCTCTAAAAACTCTGGAAAAATATAATAAGAAATATAATCAACAAAAGCAACCAAATTTAAAATATGAAGACAATCGGATTTCGTTTTAGCCTCTAACAAATATCACAAAAATACTGTGATGCCTTCTAACAATTACAAAACGCAATTTCGGAACTCTAAATGATGGTTTTCGGCCATAAACTGATATGTCCCACAAGCAAAAGCTAGTGGATTTTTCTTAATAGATTGTTTACAACCAAAAAAACACTATTATCTGGTCAAAAACAGAATTATCAAACTGCTATTCAGAATTCTGTCATAGATCGTTTGAAGATTATTTCCTAATAATTATACAAAATATTTTAATAATTTAATTACAGTAATTAGGCATGTAGAGATCAAGTTATAACAATAATTCATACATCAAATTACAAAATTATACAAAGCATGTAAACATATATTTAAACATATAAACTCTCAGTTTTTATCCGATTTAAACATATTGTGACGGCCCTGGTTTTTTAAGCCAGTGCGTTCTGTGATAACTCAAAGTTTGACCCGATAACGGACCCCGAATGCGGAAGAGAAAACAGAAAACAAAGTCTCTAGAATAACGAAACATTTTTAAGATGCCAAAGTGACCTTCCATAAGGCCACAGAACTCAACGAGAATAAAAACGGAAGCTAGGGTTGAAAATAGACCAGGTATGGCCCTAAGAGCAAAATGGTCTTTTCGCACGGAAATAAAGTCTCGAGAGATGTACGTTATCCCTAAGACACCAATGTGACTTCCCATGAAGTCACTGGACTCAAGGAAATAAAGTGCGGAAGTGACGTTTTAAAAATGGACAAGTTTAGCCCTAGGGGCAAAATGGTAATTTTTAGAAAAATATAGATGCTACCTAGCACACTGTTGGATAGACAACAAAAAATTAATAATGTTAGACTCAAAAATCACTTGATTTGAAGTCTAGACAAAGAAATACGGTCAAAAACAAAATCGGTGTCGTCGCAGCTAAGGGAGTAAGCCCCCATGCGCGTGCTGGGCGCACGCGCCCATGCACTCGCGGCCAAACAAATGCTGATAGCAGCTGATTTTGGCAGAAAATGCTAAATAGAGAGCAAAAACAGACCTTTAAATAATTATTTTTTTGGAAAATCTCCAAGAAGAAACCCCCCTTAAAATCACGTTTTCTAGCTGGCTATGTCAATTTTTTTTTATTTTTTATGTGAAATCCCCAAAATGCCCTTATGCTCAGTTTTGACAAAAAACCTAAAATAGAAATTGCTTCGAGTGTTCAAATGGTCGAATATGAAGTTGTGTATTAAAACGATTGTGCACGCAAACGTAATAAGTGTTTTAAAGCGTGCGGGAATGGTCTGTAACCCCCAAATATGCCCGATGCAAAATACGACCTATCAAACCTAAAATTTACCTAAAATGACTTTTAAAAGTAAAACTTGAAGCCAACATGCGTAGATCAAAACGAAAAGGTGTTTGGCCCTTGGCTACACCTCAAATATATTAAAATAGTCCTAATAAGTGTGCTTAGGCACACTTTACATGCTCTGAATTGAAAATGACGCATTAAAACTTCACATTTTCCTATTTTTCAATAATTATACATGAAACAAAAAATACTTAAAAGAAATAACTTAAAAGTAAATGGGCCTCATTACAAACATGTTAAATATGTCTTAAAGAGTGTATCTAAGTACACTTTACATAATAAAAGGCATAAACGACATATTGAACCTAACTAAGTATTACAACTTTACAAGTAAAACTTAAACATACTAACACTTGCATGTGGGAAAAAATATACATTAAGAGTACTCGAAATTAAAAAACAACCTAGGGATATTGTACATCCAGAAATCACGTCTTCTTGCCTGAAACAAATCGCATTCAGCTGGGTGAGTAACGTACATTACTCTTAGGGAATGAACATGCATAGACCTAAAGTTTTACAAGTTTTGCAAGTTGATATGAATCAATCCATGTGGTTCATTCCACCTAATGTCTATGTCAAAAGTAAGACTAAATGAGCATCCTAAGCTACCTTAAAGCATTTCTAGCATAAAGCCCAATATTCATGCAATTTAACAAAATTGGAGTATACGACTCAACGCAATAAGATATAGATTATCAAAGTTATTAACTTGAAATCTAAAATGCGAAAACAACAAAATGATACAGTTTACATAATTGGAACTTCTAATACAACGCAATAAGATACAGATTATCAAAGTTATCAACTTAAAATCTAAAATGCGAAATCAACTAAAGTGGTTCACGCCACTTAGCGTCTATGTTCCAAAGTGAACTAAAGGATTATCTCAACTACTTAAATGGTTGAAATGAAGTACAAAAAACACAAGTCTCAAAAACAAATTTAGAACTTTTATATACTAAAATTACAAGTCACAATTAAGCATTAGTTGCCAACTTGGAATTAAATGAGAAATTAAATAGTGGAATATCTTGGACATCGAATCCCGAAATAGAATCAAGACGTAGCAGTTAATCGGGTTACTAACCCACGGGAACGACCTAAGTGCGCACTAGATGTCAGCAGTCAATCGGGCTACTAATCCACAGGAACAACCCAAGTACGCACTATATTTGTAGAGGGAACTTTTCTCCCCTGTACTAGGACTTTGCCTTAGCCATGGAAAATTGTGTGATGTCCCACGTGTTTCCAAAATAAGTCCAAAACTTATACAAAATTAGATAATGCATAGAAACCACCTTCAATGCACAAGTAGAGATGAAATCACACAAGCCATGTCCTAGGGTTTTAAGTCTAAAATGACATTTAAAATGTCGAATCTTCAATGTGCGATTTGTTACACACACAAGGCATAAAATGTCAAATCTTCAATATACGATTCGTTACACATACAAGGCATAAGATGTCGAATCTTCAATGTGCGATTCATTACACACTATAACAATATTATCAATATTGAAAACTTAATCTCATAAATATAACATAAGTCCAAAATCATGATTCAAACATACAATCAACGTCAAATACATGATTAAATCATTAATGCAATAAAAATGGAAATTAATTAAATAAAATAATTAATTTCTTTAGATTTCAAATCTCATCCAAATATTCCCTAATAAATATATATCAAAGATCATAGCATGGTCATTACATATATCAAGTCAAATACTTATTTAAACGAATAAAACACTTAAATAAAAATTAATTAAACTAATTAATTAATTTCTCTAGAATTTAAATCTCATCCAAATAATTCATAATTAATATATGTCAAAGATTATGTCATGGTCATTATATATATCAAATCAAAAACTTGATTAGATCATTGGAACAACTAAATAGAATTTAATTAAAAATAAAATAATTAAATCTCTACATTTTAAAATAACTCCAAATGACTCTAAATTAATATATGCTAAGGAATAAGTCAAGGACATTACATATATCAAGTTAAAACATAATTAAATCAATTGAGCCATTAAATAGATTTTAATTAATTCACTCTAGATTTCAAGACAGCTTATGATCCAATAACACCTTTTCCTGAACGTCTCAAGGGACCCTCTTACTTTGGTAAGCAAGGAGAGAAAATCCAAGACATGATGGATGTCTTCAAAACAGGTAAAAGTCAATATTCCTCTTCTAGATGCTATCAAACAAATCCCTGCCTACTCCAAATTTCTAAAGGACTTGTGTACTCAAAAGAGAAAATTGAGGAGCCAAGTTCCTATGAAAATTTGTCTCACTGAGCAAGTAAGTAATATTCTTCAACACAACACTCCACCTAAGGTTAAAGATCCTGGTGCTCCTACAATTTCTTGCAATATTGTAAACAATGTGATAGAGCGAGCACTTTTTGACCTGGGAGCAAATGTAAATCTCATTCCTTACTCGATGTATGAGAATTTAGGTTTGGGAGAATTAAAACCTACGTCAGTTGTTCTACAGCTTGTTGACCATTCTATCAAGCAACCACAAGGTATTGTTGAAGATGTAATAATAAAAGTGGACAAGTTGTCTCCCGCACGGTTTTTGCTCTTGGGCTTTACCCCAAAAGGCCTCAATGTCATGGATCTATCAACCTATAAATCCATATATAACAGGTATCTTCCAATTGCTAATCATTCACCCACAATAACCAATCGTAAAAATAAAATAATTGTAAACATGCTAATAATAATCTAAAATACAGAATCACTAAATACTTAATTATTCACATTAATACAAGAACTTAACTATCCTCAATCTAGAAAAAATAGAATCACCAAATATGTGCTCTCAATCATATATATATATATATATATAGAAGAAGGTAAAGATTAAACTTGCCTTACTCACATGATGATAGTTCCTAATCCAACTTAATAATCCTTCGAGTCCTTTCACGGTCAATCATTATGATTACCAAAACTACTCTTTTACCACTGACAAATATAATATTAAAATAAATCTAAATAATAAAATGTAAAGGGAATACTGATTACCTTAAACTTCATCCCAAAACCACTTTCTTCATAAACACTAAAACGTTTATACAAATTAATCAAACCCTGAGTGGTTACTGTTTAAATATAGATACATTCATTCAGTTGCAAACGATTCTCCACGTCGACATGTTCCTAGGTAAGTGGTTACACAACGTAACATACCCAATAGATTCTATCATTAACCGCTACAATAATGTGATACAATATCACCAACATAATCTATTTATCTATTATATCTATTTTGCAATTATATAATACTTAGGTTACAATAAAATAAGGATGTTACATTCTATCCTCCTTAAATAAATTTTGTCCTCAAAATTAGATGAATTGTTACTGTTAGAACACAATTAGCTCATTCATTTATAGCCATTCTCTCCTCACTGAATAGCCAAGATCAATCTAATGGAGGGACAAGATCACTTTTCTAGAACCTTAATAAAAACTATTCAACATAATTAAATAACAATGTGCTATTTTATAAGAATCTATAAACTTATAGGTATCTAAACCTTCTCTGATATTCTAAAATGTCATATCTACTTCTAAGTGAGTGCTTACAACATCAAGCCTTACACCCTTAACATCATGTACTACGTTTCCTTTGTGCACTCTAATCACATTAGCATTAGTAACTAAAAAGTCTAAATTCCACTGATTACTTCAATAAAGTCTCCGATATAATTAATCAAGCCTAAATAAAATTTGGGTTGTCACAGTCTCCACCCTTTTAGAAATTTCAATCTCGAAGTATATAATTCTGCGAGTTTACATATAATCACCATTTCTCCCAGGCAGTGTGGGATACTGTGACCTGCTTCCAAGTATGCTAGCTCGCCAGTGCACCTCACCTGCCCACTCATACCGTCTACATCATCACTATCACCACACTTCCGGCTAGGTACTAGCTTTGATACCAATCTGTCACGCCCTAAAATTCCAATACAAATACATATGATAACAAAACTCAAAATGGGTGTGAACTAAAAATCATTCCAAAATACATTACTCAAATCAACATGAAGTTACATTAAGTCCTCAAAATAAAAATCTCTCACAACTAAAAAAAAAAAGAAACTCTGAATTGCTCCGGTCCTCAACGCCAACTCTACAACCACCAAGTACATGAAATGTTAAAATGGGGTGAGCTCACAAGCTCAGCAAGATCACTGCTCAACAAGTAATAATCTTACCTCACCTAGATAAATAAAGGTACACTAGATAATATATCCATCTAAATAAATAAATTTCACTTTCCCTGCTCATTTAAAGGGATCAAATTCCAACTTTAGACCATACAAAACCTCATATATAAAAATCACATGCAACCACATATACATAGGTAAGGAACGAATCCAACCTCTCAGATATAAGGTAAGGAACAAATCCAACCTTTTCAACAAATTATATGTGGGGAACACATCCAATCTGACATATAATTTCCAATAATAGGTAAAAATATATCCAACCATTGTATGAAAAGGAACTCAACGCTACTATGTGCAACAAACTCACTTGTGCAAAAATCAACGCAATAATTTACTTAAATTTTAGTACTAAACTGATCGTTATAACAATGTTTCCAAGTCCTTCCAAATCTAGTTTAGGCCTCAATGTCATGGTTTGATCGATTTCTTAGTTCTTGATGCAGAACGAGTCCACGATTCCAAAAAGGATATTCCAGTCATACTTGGGCGTCCTTTCCTTGCTACATCAAATGATTGCATTAACTATAGGACTGGTGCTATGAATTGGAAATATGAAAACCAAGTTAAACATCTTTAATGCCATTCATCATCCTCATAATGATAGTGAATGCTTCTTCCTTAATGTTATCGATAAGTTGGTTAAGGAATCACTCCTAACTATTATATCCAAAGATCTTTTAGAGGTTTGTCTGAATCACTTTAACTTTGAGGAAATTGATATCAAATCTTCAATTACTAAAGTGAATTCTTTTCTTAACACCACTCATATCATAAATTTTCCTCTATGGAAGTCTAGAACTGTGCCCCTTCCTCCACTCTCTAGTACTCTGCTGATTCCTTTTCTCGAGTCTCCACCTAAACTTGAGCTTAAGCCACTCCCGGACAAGCTTAAGTACGCTTTCTTGGGTTCAAATGACACCCTACCAGTGATCATTGCTTCCAATCTTACAAGTTCCACAAAAAGCAGACTCTTAAAAGTTCTTCAGTAAAATAAAGAGGCTATTAGGTGGAGTGTGGCTGATTTAAAATGAATTAGCCCCATAATTTAATACATCAGTTTCATTTAGAGGAGGATTCCCGAACATCTTAGGAACTCCAAAGAAGATTGAATCCCAATATGAACGAGGTAGTTATGAAGGAAGTTGTGAAGTAGCTAGATACAAGAATAATCTACCCTATCTCAGATAGCAAGTGGGTGAGTCGAACTCAGGTAATACCTAAAAAGTCAGGTATTACAGTAATTGAGAATTCTGAGGAAGAATAAGTTCCACAGCGCACCACCACTGGACGGTATGTGCATATTGATTACTGAAAAGTCAGGTATTACAGTAGTTGAGAATTCTGAGGGAGAATAAGTTCCACAGCGCACCACCACTGGATGGCATGTGCATATTGATTATTGAGAAAACTATAATCAGCTATAATAGATGGATGCTTTTCAGTTTGTGCAATGCTCCTGCAACATTCCACAGGTGTATAATATCTATCTTTTCGGATATGGTTGAAAAGTCTCTTGAGGTCTTTATGGATGACTTCTTTGTTTTTGGATCCACTTTCGAAAACTGTCTTCAACATCTGTCCCTAGTATTTTAGCGTTGTAGGGAATCAAATCTTATTCTTAGTTGGGAAAAAAGCTATTTTATGGTTCAAGAGGGGATTATTTTAGGACATATCATTTCAGAAAGAGGTATTGAAGTTGATAGAGCCAAAGTAGATTTAATCTCTAAATTGCCTCCTCCTACCTCTGTAAGGGGAGTGCGATCATTTCTTGAGCACGCTGGGTTTTATCAACGCTTCATCAAAGATTTCAACAAATTTTTTTGTCCTTTGTGTAATCTACTTGCAAAGGATGCTCCTTTTGTCTTTGATGAATCATGCCTTAAAGCTTTCCATAAGCTTCACTCTCTTCTTTCTTTTGCTCCTATCATGAATCCTGAAAACTGGGTTTTTTCATTCGAGATCATGTACGACTCATTTGATTATGCTATGGGTGCTGTCCTAGGAAAACGAGTAAATAAACTTCTTCATGTTATCTACTATGTGAGCAAAACTCTTTCAGATGCATAATTGAATTACACCACTACTGAAAAAGAGTTACTTGCAATTGTCTTTGCCTTGGATAAATTTAGATAATATCTGTTAGGATCTAAGGTAGCGGTCTATTTAGATCATTCTACTTTAAGACATCTTCTATCTAAAAAAGAAATCAAACCCCGTCTGATTCAAGGGATCCTCTTACTTCAAGAGTTAGATTATGAAATCCTGGATAAAAAATGGCCAGAGAATGTGGTGGCTGACCATCTTTCTAGAATTTTAATTGAGGACACCTCAACGTCACTTCTAGTTCATGATTCCTATCCGGATGAGAAACTATGTGAGGTTTCTCATGGGAATTTGCCTTGATTTGCCGATATTGTGAATTATTTCACAATTGGTAAAAATCCTTTACATTGGTCAAAGTAGGAAAAAGATCATTTCTTCTCCCAAATTAGGATGTACTTCTGGGAAGATCCCCAACTCTTTAAATATTGTGCCAATCAAATTATTCATAGATGTATTTCTGAGAGTGAGTTTCGTAGTATTTTTTCCTTCTATCACACTCTTGTTTGTGGAGGTTACTTCAGTGCAAAGAAAACTACAGCTAAAATCCTTCAATGTGGTTTTTTTTGGCCTTCACTCTTTAGGGATGCTTATATGTTTTGTAGGTCTTGTATTCGATGTCAGAAGTTAGGATCAATTTCCAGAAGGAACATGATGCTCTTAACTTCGATCTTAATCATTAAGGTCTTTGATGTCTGGGATATTGATTTCATGGGTCCTTTTATTACTTTCGTACGGTTATGAGTACATTCTTGTAACTGTTGATTATGTGTCTAAATGGGTTGAAGTAATGGCTACTAAAACCGCCGATTACAATGTCGTGGTTGAGTTTATTCGTAAGAACATTTTTAGCCGGTTTGGTATGTCACGAGCAATTATTAGTGCTGGAGGTGCTCATTTCTATAACATGTATTTTTGTACCTTATTGTTAAAGTACTTCATTACTCATAAGGTTGCCACTCCCTATCATCCCCAAACAAGTGGCCAAGTTTAAATATCCAATCATAAAATTAAAAACATTCTTAAGAAAACGGTTAAGCCAGATCGTAAAGATTGGTCATTGAGACTGAATGATGCTTTGTGGGCTTACCGAACAACTTATAAGACTCCGATTGGCAAGTCACCTTATCGTCTCATTTATGGTAAAGGATGTCATCTTCCTGTAGAGTTAAAGCATCAAGCTCTTTAGGTCATAAAAAAGTTCAACTTCGATTTGAACTTTGTCGGCTCTAATAGGAAGCTTCAACTTTCCGAACTCGAAGAATTGCATAATGATGCTTAAAAGAGTGCTAAAATCTATAAATCAACGACCAAGGCATTCCATGATAGGCACATATTGCGTAATACTTTTAATCCAGGGTAAAAAGTTTGATTGTTTAATACATGATTGAAACTTTTTCCTAAAAAGCTTAGGTCACGTTAGGAGGGTCCACACAAGGTTAATCTGTTATACCCTATAGCGCAATAAAAATACAGGATTCCAAGGCTGGAGTCATATCCATAGTCAATGGATAAAGACTAAAACCCTACATAGAGGGTAGTGTGCAGATAGGCAATGTGGAGACCGTAGAACTTTATGATCCTATTTATTTGGACTAGAGAAGTCACATTTATGTCGAACTAGCGACGTTAAACTTAGTATGAGGTCGAGCTATCAACGTTAAACTTAGCATGTGTATATATTATTGTCATATCTACTTGTGCTTATTGATATATATCTGTTTTACTTAATATACTTGGTACTCTGATGTGTGTTGTTGAGTGTAATTATTTTACCAGGTACAAAGGACTAAATTTGGGGGTAAAATGCCCATTTTGCCCCTCTGTGCTAGCATTCCTGATCTTTGTTAGTTCTACATATTTGGTAATATCTTTCTATCTCTATATCTATTTCCCCACATTGAGGACAATGTGCACACTAAGTTTTGGGGTAAGGCACAAATAACTTTAAACTTTGTGCTGATAATATGTTATGCATAAGGGAATGAATTTTAACTGTTTAGGCATGAGTTTGAGTCTGTCGATTGTTATGATGTCCATTTGCAATCTGATATTGGTTAAAGATGGCTTGTATACCGAATTCATGCTAAATTGGGATTTTTGAAAAAATTTCAAATCAGTTAATGCCTGTGGTCCACTTTGTCAGGATAGTTACAATTTAATGATTTTGATTCCTAGAATACTTCACTTTGCACATATTCACACTTGCATGCATTCTATGTGGTATAAACTTTAAGTCTTGTTCTATTTTGTGTTAAACTGAGATGCGAAGGTGAATTTGATGATAACTAAGGTATAAAAAAAAAAAAATTATTAGAAAGAAAGAAAAAAAATGGTATGTTGCAACAAAGTTGAAAAGGGTTTCTCACCAATGTAATAAAATAAAATAAAATAAATAAATAAATAAATAAATAAAGAGAAATAAAGGGTCTAGTTTAGGTCTGTACCTAGGTTGCTTGAGCAATTAAGTCCTTAGGGGTGTTTCAGCACCTAATGCCCTAAAACCATTTGGTTTGGGAGTCATTAACTAAAATTTTGTTATATAAGTGGTTTAGGTTACCTAGATTACTTGAGCAATTAGGTCCTTAGGGGTGTTTCAACACCTAATACCCTAAAGCTATCTAGTTTGGGAGCCATTGGCTAAAAGTTTGTTACATGAGTAAACTAGAAAGCTTGATAGACCTAAGCATTGCACAGTACCCTTTTGAAAAAAAATAAGTGATGAATGAAATAAATGCATACCAGTAGAAAATTAGAAAAAATGCCTTGGGGATTAGAATTTGAAAGGTTTACTTGTGAATTGAGGAATAATATAAGTCAGATATAAGTATGGATAGTAAGCCACATGTTTAAAATTGTGAGTTCACTATTAAAAAGGATTTTGGGGATTGGGATTGTTAAACTTGTGATTAAATTGACATATAGGGACCATGGCTACTTATATAATATCGAGGGTTAGAGATTTTTCCGGTTTCATATAGTTCCTTATACTTGTTATATTTGACTGATTGATGCACTGTTGGGACATTGTGATATGAAAATAGGTTTGAATGAGCTTATTGTGCAAGTAAGACACTATTTGAGATGTTTGTGGCTACCATTACTGGAAACTCTCTTGAGACTACAACTCGTCTACTAAGGGTAACGTAGGGGTTTCAAGGCTTGTTACATAAGCTAAATACAACTGTGATTCCCATAAAAATGGCTTTTTAGTTTTGTATTCCTAAGGGACTAGTTATATGTAAGTTTGGGGGTGTGATGAGCGCTGAATATTACATATTTGAGCCCCTAAATACACGTATGTTAAGACTTACAGTGATACTTCTATCTAGTTTTATACTGAATTATGCTTATTTCATTTTTTTAGGTGTTTTCCCAAAGAATTGGTTAAAATCAAGCTTTTATAATAAAAAGACCGACATTGAAGATTGTAGAGTTGTTGCCGATCATTTGAAGTAAGTTTAGAGACAAAATGGTGATTTTGGAGAAGTTTAAGTACCAAGGCTCGAGCTTATGTTCTCAAAAGGGCTCGAGCCTATATCTTAAGTTTTAAGCCTAAACTCAAGGTGCTCGAGCACTTGCAAAAGTGATTGAGCTAAAACTGCCTCGGAATACCAAAAGACACTTCAAAAAATCCAAAGTTACCAGATCTCGAGCCTTTATCAAAAAGCTCGAGCCTTTGCCAAAAGGCTCGAGCCCAAAACCCTAAGGCTCGAGGCTCAGGAAACAGTAATCGAGCACCATGACTTAGTGATCGAACACCATGAAGATTCATCCCCAAAATATTCTAAGTGTTGATGAAAAAGACGCTTCAGAAAATATTAGGAGAAAATTGACTAAGTGTTGAAGTTCTGCTCGAGCCTTATCTCAAGAGGCTCGAGCCATATCTTCTAAACTCAAGCCCTTGCTGTTTAGTCATACTTTTCAGATGCGGAATTTGTCTTAATTAAGTCATTTTTCACTCTAGATAGGCCCAAATCACCCCTGAAGACCTAAAAGTCTATCCAACCCTTATTAGAAGTTAATTCTTCTATAAAAGGAGGCACAAGGCAACGGATCTCATATCTCTTTTCTTAGTTATTATTCTCTTAATTGGTGGCAGCTTTTAGGGTTTCAAAGGGAAAATCCCAAGAAGAGAATTGCAGTCCGTGATGATAAAGACCATGACAATACAAATGATATCTAGCGTTGTCATGAGTAGCTAATTCCTTTCTTAGGGCATTGATGTAGCCCGAATTTAAGTATTATGGTTTGATCATTCTAACTTTGGGGATTTATGTGTTTATGTATCTTGATTGCATAATTATAAGCAATTGATTATGGATCTATTGGTGTTTTAATGAAATAATGATTTTTGAATAATTAATACCTTGTCTTAGATTTAATTGTTCTTAAATTGTTCTCAACCTATTCTTATTGTACGAAACTGGTGGATGCTTATAGGATATAAGAAAAGAGATTATGCAATGGTGTTCTAACATTTTTCATGAATGAACGTTTTGATAATCTATGCCTAGGGAAGATGAGTTATACTGCAATATTAATTAAAAGTAGGTAGGTAGATAATTTGTCCCAACCGAAGATAGGTTATTGTTAGTTGAAGTTTATGGAACATCTTTCTTTAAACCTGAATTAATAAATGTTATTGAGTTTAATTCATCTGATACATAAATTGTGAAATCCCAAGGTTGAATGGTTGACCATAATACGAGATTTGTGGTGAAGTCAATCCCTAAGACTTTCTCTCTTTTAATCTTATCTTTAATTTAGTTTACTTTTTTATGTTCGTGACAGACAATTTAACCAATTAATATTTTTCCTTGAATCAAACAAATATTAATTGGATGCTTAAATAAACTACGACGGTCTCTTTGTGGTTTGACACCCTTAATATAGCCCTATTCTGTAAAGATTTGTGCTAGTGCGAGTGGTTATAATTTGGTACACATCACTCATCATCATTAAGCGCTCATACACTTAATACCCATTTTTGAGATTAATTAAGCTCATAAATAAATCTCAACGCTCAGAAAATGGTCATTGTTTAGGTATCTTGAGTGTGTGATACAATGCAACTTGCTTAGGGTTTTCAAAAAAGGCTCAAACCTTAAAATACATTATAATAGTGTATATATAGTAGTCCTTGATACAATTCCTACCTAAACGAGGAAATATATCTGGCACCATCATCCAATCATTGGCCACGGAATAATCTGTAATTCCCTCTGTGAATGGACCATAATACCCTTACCACTATTACATAATTTAGTTTAATGAGCAAGCTCATTGACAACTTGTATGTTTGTATATATATCAACCTTAATCACTAAGCAATGAATAACAGCATGCATCTTCTCACACTAGGACCAGAAGACACGTGTTACATAGATGCTCAACATTTGCAAAGACCAAAATACCCCTGTTGAAAGGAACTTGTCAATATACACATAATCTTGTAGATGCATCTGTGAACACTTGATCAAAGTTTGATATAGAGCAATTCAATACAATGCACTATCTTAAACAAGTGTATTATGTATAATACAAGTGTGAAAAGACTCAATTGCCCTTAAATGTCTCTGAAGCAAAATATCATCTTCTGAACAAGGGTCTGAAACCCTAATTGGCCTACAATGAGAACTGTCAACACAATGTACCTTCGTTAGGCTATTTGAATAGTCTTCTTAAGAGTATAGAATGACCATACTGCCCTAGAGATCAATATAATGCATTATGTGTTCCAAAATCACTTAAAACACAAAGAAGTGGACCTGTGACAACTTTTTCACAACGACAGAACCTAATTCAAAGGTGGGACCAATATGATTAATGCAAAAATAAATAACATAGGATATATAAGATGTATGTGTATGTATATATCAAGTGTGGTGCCCTTAAATCACATAAGAAATTTCTTTCATGCATACTCTCTTATAGATACACACAAGTAGAACTCTCATACAGAACACTTGTGGAAAATAAACAAATAAATTAATGCTTTTGGCGGTGGTAAGCACTCGGGGCTATATTATTTGAGATATATGGTATGGCACATATTCTGAATGATCAGAATTTGTGTATATATAGAGAACTATACTTGTTCCCCACTTAAATGGTACGGTCCCTAGGTAAACTTGTTTACCAAGTTATAAATAAGATACATAATATAGTATAAAAGTATATTTATATAAGAATAGATCATTCGTAGAATATATCATATAAAGTATATACATATCTTTTCTTTTTAAATTTTTTTTTAAACTTGACCCATATAATGTATTAAAACATGTAAAACTAATCAAGTAAACTCAATATAGAAATTTAGTTTTATACTTAAAATGTTTCTGGTGATCTAACATTTAAAGCATTAGATCGATTAAGATATGCTTAGGGTCAATCGAAGTCATTGGCGTACTTTGTTAACCGATTGAGAAGTGCTGGGTTCGATCGACACAACAACAACTTGTTATTTTCGACATTGGTAATTAGTGACCGACTTAAAATAATTATGCACGTGTATTAAGTATAGAAAATGTGCAAGAAGGTTCTGTAACAATATTTTCATGATGCATACTTATATATAGTTTCTAAGGAAACTTAGAACTTTATCAAAATAGCTTATATGCAATCTTTGATAAAATATATCCTTAATGCTCAAGTATATGCTAAAATCTCAATATGGGAAGTATTAGCATGCTTAGCAAATTCATCTTAAGTAATATTGACCTTATATATACTTTTAAGAAAATACATATGAAGATATATATCACGTGTATATTTAGTAGAAAGTTCTAGAAACTTAAACTAAGCATAATGTACATATTTTATCATGAAAATTAGTTTTCCCAAAATAAATAAATAAAATATCAAAGGATTTACCATGCACCTCAAAGCATGTGATCACAAATAAGGTGAATGCATGAACCTAAATAGTGATAGATGAAATTCAAGTGTAATTCTTACCTTTGAAGTTCATACTTGAGAGAATTGACATCTTTATCCACGAAGTTGATGTTCAGACTATTCTGCCCCTTTTTGCAGAAGTTTGGATGATTTTTCCCTTACAATGGTTCTTGAGCTAACTTGTAGTAGAACTTTAGACAATTTTTCCCTTGCCATGATTCTTGGACTATTTTGCCCTTTGAGGTAGAACTTAGGACTATTATGCTCTTGTAATAATTTGTTGGTTTCAGCTTTAATCTGGGGTTTAATCTTTAAATGTCAGAAGATTGATCACAGATCCATTATTGTGATATACTATAATTTTTGGTGTGCTCAGGCCAGTTCAGTGATGTACAGGGGCAATGTGGAATTTTTAAGTATGAGAGCGTTCATTTTCAATTGATTAAAGAAAGTACATTGTAGCACAAGTTCAAGTCACAAACCAAGACAGAGTTATTTTTGGTGCAACATATGTATTCTTGATCACAGGCTCATTCAGGGGAAATTTAGTCTTTTCACACGTTTATATGATCATTTTATATTTCCCTTGAATGCTACATTGCTTCACAGAGCTCAGATATATAGTGTGTTAGTAAATATATAGGTTGCAACACTCATTTTTGTTATATATTGACAAGTGTCCGGTGGAGGGGCATTTAAGTCATTGTGTGGAGTGTATTTTCTTGACACGTGGACAGTGGTCCTAGAGTGATAGAGTGAGGACATTTATTCATTTCTTTGGCACCAAGTTTTTGGTATATATCATATATAAGTATACAATGTGAGTTGTTGTATTGCTAGTGTACTAAAGGATAAAAGAAACAAAACTAGCAGGGGTATTGTGGTCCTTTCACTAAGGAATGTTAGAATGTTCCCTCACCAATGATTGGTAGAATGTGCCATGTTTCTTTCCTCATTAGTGTAATACTACAGCTCAGTGCACTAGTATAAAGATACTTGTTAGTCACTAATTGACTTTAGCTAGAGGGGGTGAATAGAGTCAATAGCCAATTTTTGTAATTTATAAATTATATTTCTAACCAACTATCATGCAAAAATCAATTAAGATAGTTAAGCAATATATAGCACAAGTATAAAAGAGATAGGGATAAGAAATTGCAAATAATGACTTGGTGATTCAGCGAGGTTCGGAAGCTCTTACTCCTCGGCTCAAGGTCCCCTTGAGACTTCCCAAATTCACTAGAGCTTCTTCTTAATGGTGGAGAGCAAACCTTCACATGAAGCAAGACCTTATTTATCTTCCTTGCTAGGAGAACACCCTTCTCATTGGCTTCTTTTGGGTCACACCAACCCTTACAAGTTTGAAGCAATATAAATGAAATACAAGATTGTTTCTCTCTTAAAGAAAAGTTGTACAAGTTCAACTCATAACTAAAGTAGATATGAATATAAATGAAGCTCAATCTCTAAGATGATATAAGAGGATGTAATAATATAAATGAATGCTTAAGTGAGAATATTTAATGCTCTTTTAAGTGGTGTAAATATTCAGCAGACCAACTATCTAAATTTATAGAGTTTTGGAGCTCAATATAGTTGTTAGAGGTGGTTAGAGTTCATTTAATGCAAAAATTCCATTGGAATTCAAATCCCACAGAGAGAGCCGGCTCTATGTTAAAGTGGATGCTGCTCTCTATCATTTTTGAGGCAGCTCCATGTCTCATGGAGATGGTTCTACATCTCATGGAGGCAACTCCAAAAAATAGAAGGCGGCTCAATTCTTGGAAGTATGATTCTTGAGCCAAAATTTGCTACTGGAAAGAAAAGAGCATGATCCATTCTTCATAGAGGTGGCTCCATTGTTGTGCATGACTAAAAGTGAATTTAATTAAGTCCTATGCATTTCCTATCATGTGAAGCTAAAGTAAGAATGTAAATATGAAGTTCATGAGTAATCATTAGGCATTTGTAAACTTAATTAGAGTGAATATGCATAATCCTATAATTTTGAGCTTCAAAATATATTCAAATATACTTTGACATTTAGTCCTAAGCTCTCACCATTCTATCTACCCTTTTCTTCATTCTTTGATCATAATGTTTAAGCTTGTTGAAGACTTGCTTTCTTTCTTAGAAATGCTTGAATGATCATTGTAGTCTAAGTTTTCTTTGATTGGATATGCCTTTGAATTCTTACAACTTTAAGGTTACTTTATATCCATTGCTTGGAATGCTCGAGATAGTCTTTATAGCTCATTACTTTGTATCCATTGCTTGGAATAGACTTTGTAGCTCATCATTGAGGTTTACCCTTGAATGTTGATCATCTATACATCACTCATTGAAATTTTAGTACTTAACATCATTAATGATTTGTAATCATCAAAACAATTAGATTTTCCTTTAGATGAGATCTTTAAGGCCAACAATATAATGACCCGGTCATTTTCCCTCATTTCCTTTTTCCTCAAATTATACGGATAAATTTTTTTCATTTAATTTTCTTTTGTGAGTTCTATTTCTCATCACTGGGTGTCATCTCGAGTGCTTGGAAATGGTTTCCGAGACTCTTTCCCTTTAATTGACAACTTCCTTTGAGGACCGAGTCATTTTTGCATTTTCACTTTTCGGGCACTATTCACCTTTTGTCTTTTTCCCGTTTGTCACTTTGTTGGCACAACCTCACTTTTCGTGTTTGGTTTTGCTTCCACTTTTGCATGCACTCATGATATATGATTTCTTAGAAACGTGTATTTTTACTTTCCTAGAAATGTATGCCATTTGTTTACTTTCTTCCTTAGGGGTATGGATGCACACTTTCTTTGGAAACTTTTGTTTTTGGGGTTACTTGTGTAATTACTTAAAGTAATTATTTTTCATCTTAGGGACCATTTTGCAATTTAATTTTGAAGATATTTTTAAAAAGGACCTTTTTACAATTTTCGAAAAGTGTGACAAGTGTCACATTCTCATTGGTCCACTTGTTGACATTTGTGTGGAAACACTTTGATGCCTTGGATGATGACATGTGGGGGGTGGAGATTCACCCACTTGTTGGCTTAGGATTGGTGCACTTGTTGGCTTAGATGGTTGACAAGTGTAGGCTTAAGATTAAGCCTAGGAAGGAGCTATTGATTTGTGACAAGTGTAGGCTCTAAATGTAGTCTTGCATATGTGTGTGCGTGTTGACCATGGTGTTTGTTCACCTAGTGAGTGGAGGACTTCTAAATCCTCCACTCACATTTCATCTCCCTCACATTTTTCATTATCCTTCACATTAGAACCCTAGCCTCCATGGAAGAAGCTTAAAGCCTTAAGCTTTGACCTTGATTTTTGAGAGCCTTCCATTGATTTCTAAGCTTAACCTTGGGAATACTTTTTGTTCCCCTCATCTTCCTCTACATAACCCTTGAAGGGTTTACCATTTTGTGCTTGCTAGCCTTGGGTTCAAGAGGAACAATCCTCTTGTGAGGTAGGGGGTGTTATAATTTATTTTCCAAGTGTTTTAATTACTTTTGTAGTAAAATACAAGTTGTATACATGTTTTATATTAATTTAAGAAATTAATGATCAATTGTAACTTGCGTATAACTCACTTTAGACTTGATATATGGCATGACCTTGACTTGATCTTTGTTATATATTTATTTGGAACCATTTGAATGAGTTTTCAAATCTAGAGATTTAATTAATTTAATTTGATTTAAATTCTAGTTAATTGTGTTTTGCTTGTATTTCATTTTGGACTTGATATATGGCATGACCATGACTTAATCCTTATTATATATTAATTTGGGATCATTTGAATAACTTTTGAAATCTAGAGATTTAATTAAATTAAGTTAATTAAATTCCACGTGACTATATCTTGCTCTGTGAAATTGATGTGATATTTGCAATCACCATGGAATGGACATTCACATATGTTATTTTGAGAATTTTTGGAAAAATTTGATTTCTAGAAAAATTAATTAATTAGGCTAATTAATTTCTACTTAGAGTTCTGATGAATTGGACTTGTATTTCATGGGGCTTTTGCCATTTTTATCATGTATCATGGCTTATGTGACGACCCAAGTTTTGTAAACCCGGTGCGTCAGTGATGACCAAAAGATGACCCGATAATGGATTCGAAATGCGGAAGCAAAAGATGAAACAACGGTCTCTAGAGATACAATGTGTCTCTAAGACACCAATGTGACCCTCAATAAGGTCACGGAACCCAAAGGAAACAAATGCAGAAGTGTCGTTTCAAAAACAGACAAAAAGAACCTAGGGGCAAAATGGTTATTTTGCAAAAAAGTGGATTTAGGTGCTATTGAGCACACCGCTGGAAAGACAATGACAAATTAGTCAAGTTCAAAAAAAAGTTTACTCAATTTGGAGTCAAGACGGGGGAGAAAGGTCAAAAACAAAAATGATGTCGTGGCGGCCCGAAGAGGACAACCCACCATTGCTGCAACTAAGAGTAAAAACGGGCATCTAAACGGACTTTTTTGGAAAAACTCAAAGAAGAAACCCCCCCTAAAATCAAGTTTCCTACCATGCTCGTGAACGGAAACAAAAAAAATACATTATAAAATTCCCAGAATGCCCCCAAGAAAATCAGGTCAAGAGGAAAAAAAATAATCCGAGCTACTGCCCAAGTTTTGAAAATAGGGCTTTAGGAGGTTTTTAAATTGCCTAAATTGAAAAAACAATCTTAAAATACACCCACAAGACCTCCGAAAGTTTCAGATTGGTCGTGACAATTTTAAAAAAAAAAAGTCGATGAATAGTACCAACTACATTTGTAAAAATTTGCAAAACCTGGCAGTAAGGATTTTCTGGAAAAATATGGATTTTTGAGGGCCAAGATGATGTTTTCTGGAGAAACACAAAAAAGAAACCCCCCTCAAAATCAAGTTTTCTACGCGACCTTTTATAGAAATCTCAAAAAGTGCCCCGAACGAGCCCCGCCGAGTCCGAAAAAGTGAAATTTGAGCAGACGCACTCAAATGACAAAACTCTATGAACAAAAAAGATTCAAAATGAGAAAATATGAATAACAGAAGAAACAGCGTCAAAAACTGAGTCCTGAACAGAAAGTTATGCCCCAAACAAGTTTGGCTCTAACTTGGGCCAGAAACCCTGAAACTGGAAAACAATGACCAGAAGGAATTTCTAAGAGTACACGACTCGACAAAAAGTGAAAATGAATCCCGTACAAGGATCCAGGCTCAAAATAAGGCGTTTAGCAATAACTTTCATTTATTGCACAATGGCCCTTCTAAAAAGTGAAAACTGCACTAATGGCCCAGAATAAAAATATCTTCCAAAAATATTTTTCTAAAAACCCCTGAAATAAAATATCTTCAAAAGATATTTACGAAAAACACCCCAAGAAAAGAAAATAATTTCAAAGAACTTTGCATTCATGCCCCTATGGACACCGGGAACAACTAAAGTACTTTCTTGCAAAAGTAAAGATACGTATTTCGTGGAAACCACTCAAGATGGAGATACATGAAGTCAAAAACCAACTTCGAACACAAGAAGTGTGGTTATGCCAACAAAGTGTCAAACGGGGAAAAAACTAAATAGGGAAAAGGACGAAATAGGGAAAAGGACGAAAAGTGAATATTGTCGAAAAAACGAAAAATGTGGAAACGACTCGGTCCTCAAAGGAAGTTGTCAATCCATAAAAAAGAGTCTCAAAAATCACTCAAGAGCACTCGAGATGACACTAAGCGAAGAGGAACTGAACTCAGAAAGGAAAGACAACGGAAAAAAAAAAAAAAAAAATCCATGAAAATCCGGGTCATTACAACCTTCCCACCTTAAAGGGATTTCGTCCCCGAAATCCAGTCCCAACCAAAACAAAATGGCGAAACCAGGATAACTACGGAGTACATCTCTGAGTATCCCACACAATGCGATACAAAAGCAATCCTAATGCTGAAAGACAATGCACAAACCAATGTCATTCGTACCCACGTGCTAATAACAGGACAACCTCTCAAAAGGAAGGTGACTAAATGGCCACCCAACAAGTAGGAACTCACACACAGAACCCAAGGTGAGACAAAGGAACAGAAGACAACAACCGTAAACATCCCTCTAGATGAACCATCATACCGATCCAACAACAACCACCAAAAGATCTCCAAGATAACCATGTATCATATCAGGGTACCGAACAAGACGATGCGGTAGTACGAATAGTGACTAGAACCCACCCACGACGTACTCAAATGTGTGGTAGCAATGACAGTGCCAAGTGCCTGCCCACACTTACTCGTCAGTAAGGTAGCATCTACGGCAACTAGTACTCGCCCACAACACATAACTTTGCACGATAGCATGGCAGTATAAGGCACTAATTCATAACCTGCCCCCCACTAGGTTTACCCAAGAAACCTCTTGATACAAATGACATCAATGTCAAAAATGATCATTGCCAAAAGCACTACGGAGACCAACATTTTGTGAGAGTTGAGATATGGTCCAAAGATGTCTGGCCAGACCATCCTAGCCAATCCCAAAACTCTGACAACAATGCCATAGGTATTGCTATGCTTAAGGCCTTAAATCCTCAATACAACAAAACCAACATCTCCAATGTCTCAAAATACCCCTATTAACAACATTAATCAGGAATCCAAAACCTGACAAGCAAATCAACTCCTACAGAAATCAAAACGAACCTCACAATAAGACATTTCATCGACAGTCCTTCACATCTCCCTGAAACAGATCAACTACAAGACTACACCGTAATCAAACATCAGATCCACATCCCTATTACGGATAACTAAATCCTCAAAATACAAATCCACCAAGTGGCACACACATCAAAATACCAACAACTAAGGTCACAAGATGAATCTCTCAAAACCATGATTGGCAACACCAAGCTAAATCAAAATTCCTCAATTTCTATCGATCCATAAACAACCACTGGAACTACGATTCCTCAAAACCATACCTAGTTATAATTAGGATGAGAAACTCCACAACAAGCCATATCCAACAGTGATCCTCTAAAATTTTTCCTAAGAGTTAACCACATCCAGACCTCCAAAACAGAAACAAGTCTCTAAAAGACATTCTCAAAAGAGCATCGAGCTTACCTCACAACGCAACGAAAAGAAGAGACTCACTCCTTGTAAAGACCTTAACACAAACCAAGGAAAGAGAAGAAACCATATCCTCCTACAAGTGTTGATATGACAAACATGAAAATGGAGCATCCTTCCCACCGTAGGGAAGTGGACAGCTCAAGATGGAACAAATGAGATAACTCCTCTAGAAGGAATCTCACAACGAAACTCTTACGGAAACCCATATACACATTATGTGCGACTGAGGAGAAAAAAAAGGGAACCCAAACCTGGAAGTCATGCATGTGACGAGGAATGAAACTACCAGAAAGAAATCTACTCATATAGATAAAAATCAAAGGTACATGCAACTCGTCTCCACGTAAGCACAAAAGTATGTCATTAAAACGTAATAACAATATGGCATCTCTAAGCATATAAGGAAGACATGTTAATACCACACAACAAGAAAGCAAATGTGGATACACCTCCATCTACTCATACATCACAACATCATAAATCATACTACTAACATGGTAGTAAACGAAACTGCAAAAGACAAAATAATGCAACAATGAACCCTATGGACATCGTGTCCTAGAGTGTCTAAGCAAAAGGAAGGACCAGTCCTAGCCATAAACTATCTCCAAAAACCAATATGACATCAACCTGTCTCAAAACAAATGTGAGCCCTTACCACAATGGTAAGACTCTAACAATCTAACTCCAAATCTAGAGGTGACACTACAAGTGACGCTAACAATGCAATGCTCTCTCTACCCGAAACATCAATCAATCGACTTGATCCCAAAAGCGTCATCACTCAAGGAGAACTCCAAAGAAAATGGCAACTATAGCCATGCCAACAACAACCAAATCAATCACCACGACTGATCCCCAAAACAAACACCATCATCATCGATCAAAAGGATAACGCCTATCAAAACAAAATCGACACTGATTCCATCCGAACTGCACATGTAACATGCTAGTACTGTAGTATGACAGTGCCATGCACCCGCCCACAACGTACCCGCACACAAAAAATGCAAGTTCCAGAGGAATCATCCTGAACAATCAAGGCTAAAAACAAAAGGTGACCATCCACCTCATAATGGCTCCAAACCAACAAATCCAGCACTATGGTAACGCCAAACAACTCATCTCATGAGAGCCTAAACAAAAGGTGACCATCCACCTACCTTAAAACCAATACTAGGTCGATAATAACTTATACTACCATGAAACTGTGACTACAATCACCATTAACCTCAACTCGTGCCTTAATGACCAATCTCGTGTCATGCCAAATATGCAACATAATTATGCATATATAATTATAATCTAGCATACGTCACATGTCATGCTCTTTACATTAGAATAAAGCAATGCTAAAGGAACGGCATACAACATGTAGCACGTAAGCACATAAACATGTTATCAACCAAAACATGTTATCATAAAGCATATAAACACTTAGAGCATGGTAACAAAAGCATGATATGCACCCAAAACCCGTCGTCCTAAGGTTTTCAAACCTAGGAGCTCTAATACCACTTGTGACGGCCCAAGTTTTGTAAACCCGGTGAATCAGTGATGACCAAAAGATGACCCGGTAATGGATCTGAAATGCGGAAGCGAAAGGTGAAACAACGGTCTCTAGAGATATAATGCGTCTCTAAGACACCAATGTGACCCTCAATGAGGTCACGAAACCCAAAGGAAACAAATGCAGAAGTGTCGTTTCAAAAAAGGACAAAAAGAACCTAGGGGCAAACTGGTTATTTTGAAAAAAATAGATTCAGTTGCTATTGAGCACACCGCTGGAAAGACAATGACAAATTAGTCAAGTTCAAAAAAAAGTTTACTCAATTTGGAGTCTGGACGGGGGAGAAAGGCTAAAAACAAAAATGATGTCGTGGCGGCCCGACGAGGACAACCCACCACTGCTGCAACTGAGAGTAAAAACGGGCATCTAAATGGACTTTTTTGGAAAAACTCAAAGAAGAAACCCCCCCTAAAATCAAGTTTCCTACCCTGATCATGAACGAAAACAAAAAAAATGCATTGTAAAATTCCCAGAATGCCCCCAAGAAAATCAGGTCAAGAGGAAAAAAAATAATTCGAGCTACTGCCCAAGTTTTGGAAATAGGGCTTCGGGAGGTTTTTAAATTGCCTAAATTGAAAAAGCAATCTTAAAATACACCCACAGGACCTCCGGAAGTTTCGGATCGGTCATGACGATTTTCAAAAAAAAGTCAATGAATAGTACCAACTACATTTGTACTAAAAATTTGCAAAACCTGGCAGCAAGGATTTTCTAGAAAAATATGGATTTTTGAGAGCCAAGATGATGTTTTCTGGAAAAACACAAAAAATAAACCCCCTTAAAATCAAGTTTTCTACGTGACTCCTGAGAAAAAATGAAAAAAACTCATTGTGAAATACTCGAAATGCCCCTGTAACAGAATAGGGTCAAACTAAAAAATATGCAACTTTAGGTTTTTGTTTCATCAAAGAAGGTATTGGTTGCCAAAGTGAGCATGCAAGTGTATGTAATATGATAAAATAGATGTGCTACAATGGCCTATGGCCTCATTACAATACATTTACAACATTTGACATGTCAAACCTCCAAGTTGGAAAAATTACATTTCATAGACAAATCATGAACATGCTAACACTTGCATGTGAACAAGAATGCTTCCAAAGAAGCTCAACTCAGCAAATCACCCAAGCAATTGCAATCTCCAATCTTATATCATGTACCTGAAATATGCCCCAGTATCGTAGTGGTGAGTAACATAAAGCTACTTGTAGGAAATGAGCATGCATCGACCTAAAGTTTTACAAGTTGCATGATTTAATTATTGTGGTTCATTCCACCTAATGTCTATGTCAAGGTGAGACTCAGGGAGCATCCTAGCTACCTAAGATCATTTCTAGCATAAATCATCTCATTCATGGAATTTCAACAATATAGGGTCATGCTTACACAAAGCAACAACATAGTGGTTCTCAAGGTTATCAATTTGAAGTCTAAAATGCAACATCAACTAAATATAACAATTTAGCATCATTAGAATATCTAATACCACACATCAAGACATAGATTCTTTAGGTTATCAACTAGCAATCTAAAAGTGTGAAATCAACTAAATATATCAATTTAGTATGGATGTACTTAACAATATCAAATCGCCAATTACCAAAACCACAAGTCACAATTAAACATTGGTTGTCAACTTAGAATTGAATGCGAAATCAAATAGTGGAAGACTTGGACATCACAGCTCGGATTTCCACCGAGACAAGGCAAATTTGGAGCTACTAACCCCCAGGCAGCCTACCCAACGCGCAAACTTTATAGGGCTAATTTGGAGCTACTAACCCCCAGGCAGCCTACCCAACACGCGAACTTTTGACTTAGAGGACTCTTGTCCCCGTACTAGAGCCAAACCCTAGCCATCACAGCTTAACAATGTCCCAAGCAACTCCAAAATAAATAAGTTAACAACTTATATACGTATTAAACAGTACACGAAACTATCTTCATGCACAAGTAGGTTGTAACCACACAACACATGCTCTAAATCCACAACTACTATAGGATGACAATGTCGAATCTTCAGAGCGCGATTCGTTACGCGCTATAATAACATCACATGTCGAATCTTCAGAGCGCGATTCGTTACGCGTTATAACAATATAATCTAATATTGAAACATAACTCATAAATCCATTATAAGTCAAAAGTCATACTTTAAACATATTATCAATGTCAAATACTTGAGTTAATCAATAATACAATAGAAACGGAATTTAATCAATAAACTAATTAAATTTCCTAGGTTTCAAATCTCAATCAAATGGCCTCCAATTAATACATGATAAACAATATAGCATGATCATCACATACACCACATCAAAACTTGATTAAGCCATAAGAACAATAAAGTGGAATTTAATTAAATCATGATAATCAAATCCCTAACTTCTAAAACAACATCAAATGGTTCCAAATTAACATATGCTAGAACATAAGTCATAGTTATCACAAATATCAAGTTAAACACTTAATTAGGCCAATGGAACCCTTAATTAGATTTTAATTAATCATTTTAATTAAAATCTCTAGATTTTCATACTTGTCCAAATGGTCTCAAATTAAAGTATGTTAAACAACATGCCAAGACATAATTTAAAAGCATATCACAAGTCAATTTCATGCAAGGTACGGCCATGGGATTTAATCTTTCACAAAAGATAAATATTAAATAAAATATGCAATTTTTATTCAATCAATACCAATTTAATATATGTTAACAAACATATTAAAACATGATTTTCTAGCATGCCACAATTCAAAGCAAAGTTATATATCATCATAAATTTTAAATCTTATACAAAGAAATAAAAATTACTAAATTTCTAAATTACATACAAGGCATACATATAAGTTTTATAATCATGAGAAACACTCAATACCACACATATAAAATCCTAAAACATTTCCTACCTCAATTTGAGATGAAAATCTCAAAAGCAATAAAAATGGAATGGCTCCGAATCCGACGAAACTACTAAGTTTTGTCGGGGACAACGCCGTGAACATAACCCCCATGAAAGCCCCATCAAAATCACAACTTGACTTCAAACCCAAACTCAAAGAATGGTTAGAAATGGGTTATAATAAGGGTGAAAGAAGCGCGTAGTCAACACGAACACTAAACGCAAAGACCCTTCCATGTTCTGACGAAGGAATGAAGCTCAAAAGAGGAGAGAGAAGGTGGCAGCCTCCCTTGGGCTGCCATGGAAGCTTCAGGTCATGCAAGAGAGTGGGGAAGATGAAAAAATAAAATATCTCACCCCTCTTTTATAGAAATCTCAAAAAGTGCCCCGAACGGGCCCCGCCGGGTCCGAAAAAGTAAAATTTGAGCAGACGCGCTCAAATGACAAAACTCCATGAACGAAAAAGATTTAAAATGAGACAATATGAACAACGCAAGAAACGGCGTCAAAACAGAGTCCCGAGCAGAAAGTTATGCCCCAAACAAGTTTGGCGCTAATCGGGGCCAGAAACCCTGAAACTAGAAAACATGACCAGAAGGAATTTCTAAGAGTACACGACTCGACGAAAAGTGAAAATGAATCCCATACGAGGATCCAGGGTCAAAACAAGGTGTTTAGCAATAACTTTCATTTGTTGCACAATGGCCCCTCCAAAAAGTGAAAACTGCACTAATGGCCCAGAATGAAAATATCTTCCAAAAATATTTTCTTAAAAACCCCTGAAATAAAAAATCTTAAAAAAAAAGACTCCAAGAAAAGAAAATAATTTCAAAGAACTTTGCATTCATACCCCTATAGACAACGGGAGCAACCAGAGTACTTTTTTGCAAAAGTAAAGGTACGTATTTCGTGGAAACCACTCAAGATGGAGATACATGAAGTCAAAAACCAACTTCGAACACAAGAAGTGTGGTTATGCCAACAATGTGTCAAACGGGGAAAAGACGAAATAGGGAAAAGAACGAAAAGTGAATAGTGTCGAAAAAATGAAAAATGTGGAAACGACTCGGTCCTCAAAGGAAGTTGTCAATCCACAGAAAAGAGTCTCGGAAATCACTCCAGAGCACTCGAGACGACACTAAGCGAGGAACTGAACTCAGAAAGGAAAGACAATGGGAAAAAAAATATATCTGTGAAAATCCGGGTCATTACAGTTTATTGCAACTTAGCTTCATTAATGTAGTTAATAAACTTGCACCCTTATCTTGGAATGGTTTGATTACTCATGCGTTGTTTAGTAAACAATTTGATCATTAATCTTATACTTGTGGTATATTTACTTTAGTGGATTTCATGTGCTATATATTATGGTTGTAGACTATAGATGCACACGTTGGTTTCTTGACATTTCACATGCCATCATAGTTGAGAACTTAGGGCATGACTTGTGTGTTCCAAAATCTTGGTTGTGCATGAAACGTGGTTAATGCATCTCTTGTATCTTGATACTATCCTGACTTACACAACTTATTGATTTTGGGACTTGGAATATCAATCAAGAATTGACATGGCTAGGACTTGGTTCTAGTACGGGAGATAGAGAGCTCCCTACACTATAGTGCACATTAGGGGAAGGTACCCAAGGGTTAGTAGCCCTAAAGTGATCCTAAGAGTACGGTTTTAATTCGTGCGATATCCGAGTTTCCACATTGGTTGATTTCACTCTTTAAATTTCAAATTGCTATTCCTTGAAGATTTAAACCTTATTGTGTTATGTGAAATGCTCCAATCTTGTTAATTGCATAAATATTATGTCTAGTTCTTGATTTCGTGTATAACTCTTATCGTGTTAATTGGAATGTTTCATTCTTGTCTACTTGCATAGATATTATGTTTTATCTTGGATTTCACTCCTTAAATTTCAAGTGTAATTCCTTGGAGATTTAAGAACATTTTTGTGCTTCATAGAATATTCAACCTTGTTTCATTGCATAGATTTTATGCTTCATCCGTGATTTCACTCCTTATATTTCAAATGTTGCATTCTTTAAAGATTTAAGAAACCTTTCGTGTTATATGAAATGTTCCAACCTTATTTAATCACATACATATTATACACTATCCTTGATTTCACTCCTTATCCTTGTCATGTTAATTGAATTGTTTCAATCTTGTTAATTTTCTTAGTTATCTCGTTTCATGTTACTTTATGCTATCGTGATTTAGGAATGATCCTATACATGTAACTTGACTTAGATTCTAGGTGGCATGGACCACATGTATTGATTTATATCAACATGCAAAATCTCTAAACTCTTAGATTTCAAGTTTTAGCTCTTAAAGATTTAAGAACCTTGTCGTGTTATATGGAGTATTTCCTACCTTGTTTAATTGCATAGACATTATGCTTACTTCGTGTATTTAAACCTCATTCATCATGCTTGAAAGTGTGCACTTGCTTCTTGTATCTAGATTCCATTTAGTATACTCGTGTCTCGTATAATTGCTTTGTGTGTTTCCGATCTCGTTTAGTATACCTATGTTTTGTATACTCACTTCGCATGTTTTCATCTTCATTTAATACACTTGTAACTGGTATGCATGTATGTCATGTATCTCATTTCAATTGCATGAGTAGCTTAAGATGATCCTTGAGTCTCACCTTGACATAGACGTTAGGTGGCATGACCCTTTTGAATTATTTCAAGTCAATGTAAAAATCTCTAAAGAAATCGAGTCTATGCATGCTCATTCTCTACGAGTAAACTTGTTTACTCACCCCCGAAGTTACTGGGGGTTTTGTTCAGGTACGAAGACTTGGTTCGTGATGCTCATCATTCCGTGGATGACTTGCAGCTTTTAAGTTTCCATTTCATGCAAATGTTAGCATGAGATGCCTTTTGTAGCTTTTATGTCAAAATATGTAAGTTTGATTCCATATATGTAATGTGTACATAAGTACACTCTACGTAATGTATTTGACCTTTATGAGATGAGGCCAGAGGCCAATGACATGTATATTGTATTCTATGTAACTTTTAACTTCTTGAAATATTATGAAAATATCAAAAAATGACAAGTTATTGTTTCACTATGTTTGCATCGGGTGTGGGAATTCTATTTTTATTCTTTCATAGGGTCTCATTAATCATGTGTGAAGTGTGGCTAAGGGCCAAACAGTAATTCCCAATCATTTGTTAATTTTGGATTTCAAAATTTCTATTTCAAGTTCATTTTCGCTTTTTTGGCCGTTGGGGTGTCGAATTTTGTATCGGCCATTTCCCGGAGCCGCGTACCATTCCTGCACACTCAAAATCACTTATTACATTATATTTGTTTCAGCTTAGAAATGCATTTGGAGTCAAATGCATGCTTGGTGCAAAGTTGCATTTTTGCCGTTTTGAGCCTAATATGATCTAGGGGCATTGTAGACATTTTAAAGCAGTTTTTTTTTTTTTTTTTTTTTTTTTTTTTTTTTTTCGTCCACATTTTGGGTAGAAAACATGATTTTGGAGGGGGTTTCTTCTTTGTGTTTTTTTCAAAAAGGTCCAGAAAGTCTTCAAAATCACATTTAAAACTCAAAAAACTATTAAGCTTGTCAGCAGGACGAGCGCTCGTACATAGGGCACGAGCGCTCGTAACTAGGGCAGTGGGTTTTTGCCCTGGGGCATGCACTGAACAAGCGCTCATAGCCTTGCATGAGCACTCGTAGTACTGTTCATGTGTGTGTGTTTGTGTCTTTGTTCAGCACTGCACCTTTAACTTCAAATCATCATATCTCCTTCGTTTTAACTCCGAATTAGTCCGTTCTTGAGTCTAAATTAACCGCGTCGAAATAAGATTTCCAATGGTACTAATTGTATTTTTAGACTCCATTTGTAGCTCAAGATATTGAAGTTTTAGTAAGGTAGAGTCAGTTTTTGGTTCGAACCGGGATAGGGTTTCCCTTCTTTCGACTTCAGGACTTGATATCTTTGCCGTCTGGACTCCGAATCATATAATTCTTGAGTCCATCTTTGTTAAATTTTTATTATCTATCCAATGGTGTACACGGGGGTACCCATTTTAGTTTGAAATTACCATTTTACCCTTTTAGCTTAAGTGCTCGTTTTTCTTCGTTTTGTCGTTTCTCCTTCGTCCGGACTCCGAATTATGCAATTCTTGAGTCTGTCTTGATTGGTTTTTCATTGTCTTTCCAGTGGTGCGCTTAGTGGCACCTGAATCTATATTTTAAGAAATAACTATTTTGCCCCTAGGGGCTTAATTGCTATTTTTTTCGATCTCTTGCTTCCGCACTTTATTCCTTTGGGTTCCGTGACCTCATAGAAGGTCATCTTAGGGTCTTAGAGGTGTGTTGTGCCTTAGGAGACCATTGTCTTATTTCTTGCTTCCGTATTCTGAATCTGTTTTGGGTCATCACAGGACACGCTGGGTTAAAAAATCCAAGGTTGTCACAAACAATCTCCCTATTTTTGATGATGACAAAACATTGATGTGTTTATGATCAAGTGGAGTATCATTTGAAAGAATGCTCCCTCTATCGATATGCATATTTTAAATATAATAGCATGCTTGATTTTTCAACAAATATTTTAGATATTTATGTGTATTTAAACTTCACAACATTTCTATAACTCTCCCCCTATGAATATGCATCTGTCAAAATATATAATGGAAAAATAATGTATGCATAAGCATGATGAATCACATATCATTAACACACTTATATTTTTTCCCCTTTGTTATCTCAAGAAGGTGGGAGGACAAAGTATTTGTTTGCCATTACCGTGGAATAATATAGCATGTATATAAGAAAAATGAGAGATAAAGCATATAAAGAGACATCGAAGGTAAATTTTCATTTTATAGATGGCATATTTCAATACATTATGAGAATGTTAACAACAAATGCCATTCAATAGACAAAAATGTAGTTCAAAAGAAACACCGAAAATGATATAAGCAAAATACAACTAAAAAGATGTTTCTCTAAAGCATATATAGAATTGGAGTGCATAACATAGATTGTAAAGGGGCTGCTACTATCCTAAAGAGGAGGAAGGTTATGTGTGTGCCATATTTCTCAGAGATTATCATGAATATCTCCAATGGCAGTGATCACATCATCAATTTGTTCTTGTTGATTTGCAAGAGTGGCTTGGTTTTGACGAGAAACATCAAGGATTTCCAATAGGAGATCATGATTGGAACTTTTTTTAAGGCCAACATCCATTTGCTCATCATTGTCAGCGCCATCGGCACTTTCATTTTCTTCTTCCCCATCAACAACATCAACAATCTCTTCTCCTCTAGCCCTAGCCTCTTCCATCTTTCTTTGCCTAGGATAATAGCACACATGATTTGAGTCTCTCTTCATCCCCATCATCTCAAGATTTGTGGCGTCGAGTATATCTCTTGGGCATTGTTCAGCTGATTCGCCATCATCAAGTGGAATATTTTTATCCATGAAAATGTGAGTGAGAACCATGGCATAGTAGAGGGGGACATTTTTCTTTTTCTTGCGCGTGTACAAGTGATGAAAGATGATGTATGCCAAATCAAAGTGCTCTCCATTCAAGACACACCAAATTAAAAAAACTTCCATATGAGAGACTTTGGAGCGACTGCAGTATTTTGGAATAATGGAGTATGTGATGATTTTGTAGATCAGGCGAGTTTCCATAGTCTATTGCTTGGCATTTACCTCTTTTGTGTTGGTAGTGTGGGAATCATAGCTCATTTGTTGAATTGCTGCTAGTTGGTCAAAATCATCCCCATTATACCATTTTTTGGGAGAGTAGAATTAAATTCCATCTATAAGATGAAGAATTCGAGCAATGCTGCTAACATCAAGGTGGAATTCTACTCCAGCCACATAACACTGTAGTTTCTTTACACCGGGCATTTTTTCAAGGTAGGAGTAGAATAATTTCATAAGTTTGGATAATACTTGTTATCCATCCCAACAAATGCACCAAGTCCAATTGCATCAAAGAGTTTGTAAGTGTTGATGTTGAGGTCGTTATAGATGGTGTGTGACAAAACCTTTCCTTTGGCCACTTTTTTATGAAGAAAGTTTCTCTCATACAACCTTTTATATGTGGGATTTCTGTATAACATGATTACTGATAAGCGCTAAAAAATGCGTATTTAAACCCCTTAAGCTCGAGTGTTCTTGGACCTTTATCTATCTTAATTTCCTATTTTAGACTAATATCATGTTATTGTCCTTTTAAGGCGCTTATCCCCAAAATAAGTTAATTCAGCAAATTAGAGCATAAAAGAAACAATCTCAAGATGAATGGAAAGAAGGAGCAAAAAGGAGCAAAGTGGTGGAAAATAGCAAGTTTCGATCGATCATACATATCCCAAATCGATCTCACAATGATCGATCCAACCTCACCAAAATAGATCAAACCCCTTGTCCTTATCCTCAAGAATTTCCATCTTTGATCGATCCAACTTTCCTTCAGATCGATCAAACTTCTTCGATCTTATCCCCACCTACCACTTTTGTCTTTTTCCCAAAAATATCCCAAAAATATCTCAGATTTGTCGTATTTCAAAAAGGTACCACCAAGGACTGATTGATCTGGTTATACTTCGATTAATCTAGCCAGAGTTCGATCGATCTCATCAGAATTCGATCGATTGAACCTCCTCAAATCCGAAATAAAATAGAGTCAAACTCATTAAAAGATGGCTCGTGGTGCAATCATTGAGAGGGCCCTTGTGCATAAGACCTAACCATTGGGTGTGACACTTGAACTACCTATATAAGGACTTTGAGCTATTTTTGACAAAAGGAATGAATAGTTAGATATTTTTTACAATCTTAGAGAAGAGGCTAGAGATTAGAGAGACACACACCATTTGGGAGTTCTTCCATTCATCTAGGGTTTCTATCAAGTAGAAAATTATTCTTACCATGGAG
This sequence comes from Cornus florida, assembly GCF_030987335.1. NCBI lineage: Eukaryota > Viridiplantae > Streptophyta > Magnoliopsida > Cornales > Cornaceae > Cornus > Cornus florida. The sequence continues at coordinate 40,511,640 of NW_026775575.1, forward strand.
ATAGCCCTTGAGGGTTAGATGACTACATCAATGAATGGCTAAACATCTTCTTGGGGCTAGAGTTAGCCCTAAGCATGCCTTCTAGATCTTGATGTTTTGTATTTTGAAAGGATTTGTGTTGTAATCTTGTCTTGACAATTGATTTATATACGAATCTTATTTTTACAATGATTTGTGTTGTTTAATACTTCTAATTGATCATTTCATTCTATTCATATGTCTATGTATGCTAGAATAGATGTTCATGTGTTTATCTCTTAGTTTTGTGATATTGATGCATGTCTATGTGTGTTGATACTATGAATCTAGAGATTGTCAAAGCGTAGTGCTTAAATAGAATACTCTTGTGATTTGTTTGATTGTTCATACTCATTTCTTGATAGATTGTGGCTCTACCTTAGTTTAATTAGTTTAATTTTTGTGTCCTTAGCTTAGATGTAGTGTAGTTGCTTTACTTTCTTAGATGTGAGGACAATCTATGCTTGTTGTTTGATGTTCCATGCTTATGAATGCAAGTAGTATAATTCTCTAACTTGTTTGTGTGTTGATTGTGAGCTTAAAGGAAGGAATAATGGCTGAGTTTGATCTATTGTGCTATTCACTAGGTTGTCTAGACAATGTATACTTAATTAGTCATTTATGCTTGTTGATTCAATCAATCACACCTCTTTGTATTGCAACACATATTTCCCCTCATTCATTACACATTGAGTATCTAGAATGGTGATGTTTAAGGGTGACCTCTAAATCCCAAGATCCCTCTCTCTTATTCTCTACTCTTTATTTACTTTAGTTGCTTTGTATTGAATTTATTTACATTGTAGTTTATTTAACCAATCAAACCATCTTTTGATCACTTGACCTACTAATCCAACTTTGTTTCCATTTCAAATACGCAACTAATCCCTTGGGATGATCCCTACTCACCTTAGCTATATTAGTAGTTAAAGGTAGTAGTGGCATTTTATAAATTCAAACTTGGCTACACTTCATTGCAATTTGGTGCATTGGCATGACACACACCGAGATTTGGCGCCGTTGCCAGGAATTGATTTAGCAACACCATATTTTTGGGAACAATTAGATATTAGTACTCTTTTGATCGTGTTTTTACCTTTTTTTTTTTTAGTTACTTATTGTTTGTTCTTAATTAGTTAGGTGAATTGAGCAAAGGAAGTCAAGCAAGGGAAAATTGAAAAGTAAGGAGCTAAGCTAAGCATAAAAAGTTTAAAATCTAAAAAATTTGCAAAGCTAAGCGAAAATTGAAAAATGAATTGAAGTTACTTAAGGACCCTTTGTAAGCTCTTCTTAACTCAATCTCTAGTTAAATCATCGGCCTGCATGGTGGCAAGTTCTTAAATTCTTAGATAAATCGTGAGCCTGCGTGGAGGAAATTTTACTTTTCTTTGCATATTATTCAAAGCATAGGAGTATAGGATCAATGTATGTGGAGGATGTTCGTTAATTGGTTTGTTATGGGGGCGAAGTGATTGTTATTTGATTGATTACTTGTTTTTGTTTTGTCAGTGCATGCATGGTCGTAGGTCATTAAATCATATCCTTGTCCCACTTGATTTCCCTCTTGAATCAGTTGTTCATAATCCTAGGGGAAGAGGTAATTCTCATCACTCCATTTCATCAATGGATGAGTAAAATGATGACCATGTGGAGGACCTTGGTCATATAGACCAACAAGGCATCCTCCACTCTAATGTGCATCATGACAACATTGAAGTACCATTAGGCATGCCTAGACCATTCATTCCACTACAACAATAAGGCCAAATTCCATTGGGAATACCTCTACCAATTTTTGTTCCACAACCTCTCATGGTTCAAGTTAATCACAATGTTCGTTTAGCACCATCGATTGGGAATCCTCCCATTGCTTTGCGTAATCATTATGTTCCAAATGAATACAATACACCGACATGCATTCAATTGCCCCCATTTAGAGCACATCACTATTCAAATGCTTCCTAACTATCATGGACTTCCAAGTGAAGAACCGCACAAGCATTTGGATGAGTTTCTTGAAATATGCTCCACCGTGAAATACACAGACATGCCAGAAGAGGTTTTAAGAACTTTTTTCCTTTTACCCTTAAGGACAAAGCAAAATATTGGTTCAACAATCTTAGACCTTTTTCAATAACTTCTTGGGCAGAAATGCAACTAGAGTTCTTGAAGAAGTACTACCCGGTATTAAAGACCAATACTATGAGAACTTCCATTCGTGAATTTTCTGAAGGGGATAGGGTATTGTTTCATGAGGCATGGGAAAGATTTAATAATTTGCTTAGGAAGTGTCCACATCATGACATTCCTAAGTGGCAATTAGTCTAATACTTCTTTGAAAGTTTGCCGGATAATGAAAAATGAATGCTAGATGCATCTATGGGTGGTTCTTATCTTGATAAACACAAAAAATAATGTTTGGCAATTGTATGAAAGTATGAGTGAAAATTCCTTACATCGATCTTTGTCCTCTAAAAATGGTAGAATTCTAAGTGGAAGGAAGAATGTTAGCTTATATCAAGTTGACAATTCCAATGACATAGCCGCCGAGGTGAAATCCTTAACTCAAAGGTTTGATTAATTTTTGGTCAACCACAATTCGGTGAACCAAGTGTCTTCCTCCCCTAATCATGTTCATCATCCATCTAATGATACATGTATGACTTGTTCTAGTGTCTTACATTATACTTCCAATTGTTCACATGGACATGTGCAAAATAAGCATTATGAACAAGTTAATGTTGCATTTGTCAACGAAGGGAATAATCCCTATGGCTCACATTACAATCGCGAGTAGCGGAACCATCCAAACTTCTCTCGGAAAAGCCAAGGGGAAGGCTCAAACCCTCCCCAAGGTGGTTTTTAAGGAAAATATATTCCACCTCCAATGCAAAGCCAAGGTTCCCAAGGTTATAGATCTTCGTTTCAATCATCACATGGAAACCAATTTTCAAACTCTCATTTTTCTAATCAATCATCTTATTCCCAAGGAAATTCTAGGAGTCCCGCTTTTGAGGAGAAAATGTTAACCGCTTTAGGTACTCTAGAGGCAAACACTCAATTACTTCATTCCCATTTTCAATCCATTGTTAAGCTAGAAACCCAAGTCAGGCAAATAGTTAGTACTTTAAATGCTAGAGAGAAAGGGAAGACGCCTCTAAATGCCCTACCAAAGTAACAATTTGTTGTAAAAACCAATGAAGGTCACACAATTGAACATGTTAATGAGGTGACGACCTTGAGAAGTGGAAAAATTGTTGACAATTGAATTGGTGTTTCCAATGAAAAGAGTGAACCGGTGTAACCAAAAGTTGATACCCGTCCCGTTTCACATTCTATTCCTCATTCATTGCATGTGCATGATCATCTCATTGAGAAAGTGATGAAAAATGATTTGAAAAATGATTTGAACAATGATTTGAAAACTTCTTGTGTTGAAAGTAATTCAAAGAAAGATTTTGAAAAAGCTTTTGAGCCAAAAGCTCCATTCCCAGATGCCTTTAAAGGATCCATTTCTATTAAGAAACAAAAGACCAAAGTGAATGAAATCATTGAAGTGTTTAGGCAAGTTAAAATTAATCTTCCCCTACTAGATGCAATCAAACAAATTATGGCTTATGCCAAGTTCTTGAAAGATCTTTGCACCCAAAAGAGGAAGAATAAAAGCCAAGCACCAAAGAAAGTGATCTTGACCAAGCAAGTGAGCTCTATTTTACAACACAACACTTTCCCAAAATTTAAGGACCCTGGTTCACCTACCACTTCTTGCATCATTGGTGACCATGTCATTAATCGGGCTTTTTTAGATTTAGGAGCAAGTGTTAACCTTCTTCCATACTCGGTATATGTTAAATTGGGCTTAGGAAACTTGAAACCGACGTCGGTAGTTTTGTAACTTGCCGACCGATCCATCAAAAAGCCCCGAGGTATTATTGAGGATGTTTTGATCAAGATTGACAAGTTCTTCTTCCTGGTTGATTTCATTGTCATAGACACGAAACTGGTTCCAAATGCTAAGAGCTAAATTCCCGTTATTCTTGGCCATCCTTTCTTGGTAACCGCAAATGCCAACATCAATTGTAGGATGGGGATAATGAAAATGTCATTTGGCCACATGAAAGTGAAGTTGAACATTTTTAATCCAACCCTGAATTCAATGGATAAACATGAAGAGGTTTGTTGTGTTGAAAAACGTATTGAAAATGAACTTGATAAAGTTGAGTTTTTACTTAATGTTGAACATTCCCATGGTTTGCTTACCAAAAAGAGTTCAAAGAAAAATGTGTGCAAACCAAGTGTTGCAAGGGTATGGAAGCCCAATAATTGCATAGACAAAGGACCATCAATCTCCTTTGAGTCAAATCCAACAAGTTCTTTAGGGAACAATTTGTTGGGTAGGATTCAAAGTACTTTTCACCCTGTCAAGGAGGGGATGCATAACAAGATTTTTGATCCGGGCTAAAAGAGCCCAACATCTTGCTAGAGACGTTAAAGACTAGTGCTTCGTAGGGTTTACAACCCTATTCATCCCTCATTTCTATTTTACCTTTCATTTCTTACGCCGTTTAGATATGTTCTGGGTTCATACACATTGTTAAGGACTTTGATTGAGAATGCTTACACTTTCATTTTTGAATTTGACATTTAGTGTCTATTTGATCGATTTGAGAAGATGTCAGATCGATCAAACAATCATCTCGGCATCCAATCATCTCTCTGTCCCATCGAGCATAAATTTCTTACATATTTCAGCTCTCTGTGTATCGTGCGACCTTCATTCTCGATTGATCTGAAATTCCAAGATCAATCCAGTTTTCCCTTGGATCGATCTTCATTCCATACTTAGAAAATGTTTTTAAGCCTTGAAAAAATCACCTCTGTGTATTGATCGAACATATCTGCAGGTTTTCACCCGTTGGATCGATCGAGCTTTGATCGATCTATGTTCAATCGATCTGAATGCTTCCTGTTGACCTTGACTTCTTTTTTAATTTTGTTTTTGATTTAATTTAATTGTTTTTACAAAAAAAAAAATTCAATTCAAAAATTTTCAAAAATACTTTGTTGTTTTGTGAGTCCGATCGATCTGAGTTCCTTCATAATCGATCTAAGTTCAATCGATCTAATTTCCTAGTGATCGATTGAACATGTTGAAGATCATTTTTTAAAATATGACCCAAGGGTCATTTGAATCGACTTCAATATCGATCTCAGACCCCATCTCTCTCCCACCACTGTCCATCATCTCTCCTATCTCCGACGAGCCTCCGGCGACATCCCATAACCTCTCAAGCTTCCAAACTCGATCCCAATCTTCTTTATCTCCGGTCTCCACTTCTCTTCTCTAGATTTAGTGAGTTTTGGGTGTTGTTTTCAATTTTGAGCTATAATTTACATGCTTTACATGTTGCCATGTTTAGATCTGAGTTTTCCATGTTCCATTGTTGCCATTTTTGACTTTTAAAGCATGTGTGTATATATATGTATATATTTTGTTCTGATTTCGATTTAGGGGGTCACGTGCCTAGTTAGGTGACTATTTTTGACTTGTTGAGGTATAGATGGGCCTACGAGCTTGCTTGGGTGCCCCCCCGTGTTGTCCACATCACAGATTTGTGACTGTTCATGTTTTTCACAGAGTTCGATCGATCTGAGTTGTTCTCAGATCGATCAGAGCAAGATCAATCTCACCATGTCCAGATCGATCTAACTTGGACCGATCTCATCTTTTTCTTGATTGATCGAATTTTAATGCTTTGCATATTCATACCCCTGCACTCTCCATAGTGTTTATGCTAGTTTATTTATGCCCAATGCCTGTGTTTTCCACATTGGATTCATTTTATACTTATATTGTTTAGCATGCTTCACTTATTGGAACATTCAATGTCTATACCTAGCTGTATTATCACTTGTATAGATTCATGCGATTCATTCTGAGTTGTCTATCTTAACTTGACAAACATGTTCTATTTGTGTGCTTTAAATTCTATATCTCCTATACTATTTTCTATATTGACTACTATTGCAAGTGTTTCTTTCTTTTGCAGGCCATGGCTCGAGTTAAGACTATTGCCCGCCGGCAGTATGAGCATAGAGTGCGACAGTGTATAGAGGAGCTTAAGGAGCATGAGGAGCCAGCTCTAGCTCAGTCTGAGAGCGCTCTGCTTCTTTTGCTTCTGCATCTTCATCTTCTTCATTGGCTGATGAGGTTGAGCATGGACCACCTCCTTCACCACCACCTGCACATCCCAGTCTGAGATAGAACTATTAGGAGATACTCACGACTTTCAGTGGTGCATGAGTCTATCTTTGACACTGCTTTCTTTTCCCAGTCAATTCTGACTAAGGCCGCCTTTGATGAGATTGATCGACGAGGCATTTCAACTATTTTGGCCCCGGTAGCCTACCCTACTTACCCACGGCTTGTCCGATTATTCTATAAGAACTTTCGGCCAGTCCCAAGTAATCTATCGGAGTTGCGGACTACTATTGATGGCCATCTCATCCATATCACAGTTAAGACATTGGCCACATCTTCTAAGTGCCCACACGTCTGCCCTCCCAGCCTTCAGTATCTTATTCTGAGGAGGCCTTCTGACGCAAAGATAGCCATTGCACTGATTGGCCCTTACAGTGATGGTGAGATATTCGCCACCCGGACTTATTTGCCTGATGATTTATGGTTCCTTGATTCGGTACTATACCAAAATGTATTTATGGTGGGCCATAAGATTTAGCGGCGTTCAGATTTTCTTGTTGCCCTCTACGCCTTCTATACAGGCCATTCGTTTTCCATTCCTACACTCTACTGGAGTGTTATGATAAGATTGTATGCGAGCTTCATCAGTAAGACCAAGCCTGGGTGAGCCACTTTCCTTCCCTTCGGACATCTGATTACCCAGATTTTCTGAGACCAACATTATCCTTTTCATGCAGCAGAGCATTTTGAGTCAGGGGCTTGCCGCTATGACAAGAAGGATCAGAACAAGAGCTACAATGCTCTCATAAAGAGTCTCGAGGATGAGGCCATCTTGGCAGCAGAGGAGGCAGAGTTAACAGCGATAGATGAGTAGGCAACAGTAATAGCAGTAGCGGTAGATGATCCAGCAGACTCACAGATGGCTACGGATGTGTATATGGATATAGACTTGGAGCGGGAGCCATCAGTAGAGTCACCACATCACTCTCTGGCAGGGTCACCATTACATTCTTAGGAGCCGAGTCAGGATGTGCCTCAGTTTCATAATCTAGTCATCCCTAACGCTCCAGTCCAGACACCTAGCTTAGGAGAGCGTATCCAGACATTGGAGGATGCGGTTGTCTCTCTCCGAGCAGATATGACTACTTTCCGCTCAGACATATTGACTACGTTGTAGGGCATTTCTAGAGATATTCGGGGATCATGACCCACCAGACCGACCTCATCTGCTTGATCTCCATATCTCTTTTTCGTCATTTTATATATCTATGCTATTTAACTATTACTATTACATTGATACTGTTATTTTTGCGGCCAGTCTGTTGGCCCAGATCTTGTGTTGTACCTTATACTATTTTTATTTTCTTTATCTTATGCATGATATTTTTAGATGTCAGATTATCATATTGATTTATTTATCTGTGATTGACTCCATTATCAGGTGCATCCCAGTGACTTCAGTGAGAGAGTGCTACCCAAAATTTTTCAGGACCAACCTTAGTCCTCTCTCCTTAGTTCATTTATTATCCCATTTACATTTGCATGTCCGTTGTGCACTGTTATTATCCCCTTTGTTATCTGATTAGCTTTTCTCCCGGTGCCATCTTTTCAGGACCACAGTCAATCCCAAGTTTGGTGGGGTTATATCACCCACTTTGGATACTTGTGTCCTGGCCACCCTTTGTCTTAGCTGCACTAGTATATTCTTTCCTTTGTTCTCTTTGCATATTGAGGACACTGTGTTGTTTAAGTTTGGGGGTAATGGATGTTATTTGCAGTGTTTGTTTCCAATTCAAAATTTTGAGCCTGACCTATGTATTTGAGGGATTTTCTATGATTGGTCCATGACTAACTATGATTTTAATCTTTTGAGGACTATATTGCTTAAATTTAAAAATTACTTGACTTGAGAGTCCAATACTCATTGTATGCCTTGTGGATGCTAGTTAGGAGTAAATTTTTCGAAAGATTGATATCTTGCTTGCACTTGTGGTCCACATCATCCTGATTTTGTGATTATTTTGAGATTTACTTTAGGATTCTACATTAGCACAGGCGCACACTAGCATTCATTTATGGGGTACATGCTTTGTTGACTATAAAATTGGTTTTATCCCAATTGAGCTAGTAGTGCATTGAAAGCTTTCATTCTTGATAAAGGTGGATAACAACCCCTTTTTACTAAGTAGCCAGGATTCTAGCTAACAGAGTAAATGGCTATTCCTACATGCCAAATTGATATAGTGAATGTGCGGTTCAAGAAAAGCTTTTTGGGTCAAGTTTAAATTTATAAAAACCACTACCAACACTACTACTAAAGTAGCAAGAGTGAGTAGGGATCATCCCAAGGGATTATGGGAATTGAGCAATGTCGTGGAATCATAATTAGGGCTAGTAGTTCGAGTGATCAAATAATTGGTTGGTTGGCTTATTAAAGAGCAACTAAATTAAACTAAGTAATAGCAAAAGAGTGCAATTAAGAGTAAGTAAGAGAGAGAGAGAGAGAACTTGGGGTTTAGAGATCATCACCAAGCAATGCATTTCTATATTATTAATAAGTGATTAATGAGGGCAAATAGTGGGTTGCAATATTGGTGTGTGTGTATTTGGTTGATTTAACAAGTAAGGATGACTAGTTAAGCATGTATTATCTAAACATCATGTGAAAGGCACAATATATCTAAGTAATGAAGCATATATTATCCAAACAACATGTGAAAGGCATAATAAATCAAAATAAGTCATTAATCCTTTCATTAAGCTCACAATCCAAATACAACACAAGGATAGAGACATATGCTAATTGCATTCAAAAGCTTGGATCATCAAACAACAAGTATAGATTGTCCTCCCATTTAACACTACACTACAACTACACTACATCTACACTACTAGCAAGAAAATAAACTAGGGAAGAGGCACAATCCATCAAGAGATAAGCATGAACCATTAAGAGAATCACAAAAGCATTCTTTTAAGCACAATGTTTTGACAATCTCCAAATCTATAACATCAATATACATAAACATGTATCAATAACACAAAATCTAGAGATAAGCACATGAACATCTATTCTAGCATACATAGATATATGGATAGAATAAAATGACCAATTGGAAGCATTAAACCATATAAATCATTGAGTAAACAAGATCTATATATATTAAAGTGTCAAAACATCAATTACAACACTAATCCCTCCACAATACACAAGATTAAGATATAGAAAGCATGCTTGGGGCTAACTCTAGCCCGAAGAGGATGTCTAGCCACTTATGGTGATGATGCTCTAACCCTCAAGGGCTAATTCCATGGTTGAAATCTGATCCTTGTTGATGAAGAGTCTCCAATGGTGTCTCTAGCCTCCTCCTCCTCTAAACTTCCTCTCCAAGAGATGATATGAAAATTAAATTGGCTCCTTTTTGTAAAAGCAATCCTTATCCTTATATAGGTAGGTCAAAATAACACCCAAAATGAGCTAGGGTCGTGCACACAATATTCCCGAATGATTGGATAAAGGACAACATTCAATGAGATAGAATTATAACTTTTTCGCACTGGAGGAAGTTTGATCGATCGAACCTTGAACTTGGATCGATCAAAAGTAAGTGAGATCGATTGAACTTAGGCTGGATCTATCCCACTGGCTGAGCTTTTTGGAAAAAGACAAATCCGAGATATTTATGGGAGATATTTATGGGAAAAGGACAAAAGTGGTTAGTGGGTGGTACAGCTGTGGATAGGATCAATCATTTGAATAAGGACAAAAGTGTTCGATCGATCAAAGGATGGTGTTGGATCGATTAAACTTTTGGAACTTTATGCTTTTGGGTCAAGGCTTGGATCTATCTTGAAGTGCTATGATCGATCATTGTTCGATCGATCGAACCTTGAACTTGGATCGATTGAACTTTGTTGTTTGTCACTTTTGGCTTCATTTGCTTCCTTTTTTCTCCACTTTGCTCCTTTCTTTGATTAATCCCAGAATTGCTTCAATTAAGCTTTTATTTGGCTGAGTTAGCTTATTTTCGGGATAAGTGCCTGAAAATGAAAATAATACAAAATCAATCTAAAACGGTAAAGTAAGATAGATAAAGGTACTAGAATGCCTAAGCTTAAGGGGTTTAAATACGCACTTTTCAGTACTCATCACACCCCCAAACTAAAATATTGCTAGTCCCTAGCAATGAACTAGAAAGAAAAGGAATAAAATAAACAACTATATAAGTATGAATCTAGAAAACAATAAATGGATAACGCCACTTTCGCAGGGAACACGATTGCATTTAGCATATGCAACAAGCCTTTTAAACCCCTAGATTACCCCTAGTGGACGAGTGAAGTCTCGTGAGGGCTTTCAGAAATGGTACCCACAAACATTAAGCTCATTCTTTCAAAAGAGGCACCAATATTGCAAACAAGCATTTGAGAGAAAACTACCTCAAGTATGCAATTTTTCAACCATTTCTAAGCAATCTCCCAAAATTTCAACATCAAGCAAACAAGTATGGTCCTCCACACATTAAGAAAATGATCATGCAAATCAAAACAACTCTAGAATCCTTTTGAGTGAACCGGCATCAAATGTGTTGCTATCTAAGCCAACTAAAGAATTAATCACATCCTTACCCTCAAACTAGCACACAAATCTAGTACCAATCATCAAGACAAAAAGTGAAAATTTTATTAAAGCGTTATTGTTCTAGGTGCGCTTATTCTTTTCACTTATTTATTTTTTTTCTTTTTTTTGAATAAGCAAGTTCAATTATTAACCTAGAGTTTGGGCCCTCCACCTTTTGGCTTGAGAAGTTCAGTGCTTGATGAGGCTAGAATCCCGGCTACTTAGTGAGAAGGGGTTGTTTTCCACCTTTGTCGAGAATAAAAGCTTTCAATGCACTACTAGTTCAATTGGGATATAACCAATTCAATAATTAACAAAGCATGTACCCCACAAATGAAAGCTAATATGCGCCGGTGCTAGTGTAGAAGACTAGAGTGAATCTCAAAACAATCACAAAATCAGGATGATGTGGACCACAAGTGCAAACAAGATATCAATCTTTCAAAAAATTTACTCCTAAATGGCATTCATAAGGCATACAAGGAGTATTGGCCTCTCAAGTCAAGCAATTTTTAAATTTTAAGCAATATAGTCCTCAAAAGATCAAAATCATAGCTAGATATGGACCAATCATAGAAATATCCCTCAAATACACAAGTCATGCTAAAAATTTGAATTTAAAACTAACATTGTAGAGCACCATTCCCTCTAAACTTAAATTGCACAATGTCCTCAATGTGCAAAGAGAACAAAGGAAAGAGTATACCAGTGCAACTAAGCAAGAATAATCGGGACTGTAGTATCCGAAGTGGGTGGCATTGCCCCCCCAAACTTGGGATGAACTGTGGTCCTAAAAATTGGCACTTGGATAAACTTATCAGATAACAAACTGGGATAATCAGTGCATAGTGGACATGCAAGTGTAAATGGGATAAACAGATTAAAAAAAAAAAAATGGGAGAGGTATAAGGGTGGTCCTGAAAATTAGGTAGCACTCGCTTACTGAAATCACTGTGATGTACCTGATGGAGTCAAACATACAAATATGATAATACAATCATATGACATCCATAGCAGAAATAGATATATAAAATAGAGAAAGTGCAGGTACAACAAAAATATCAAAGCTGACAGACCGGCTGTAAAAATAATACAGTGACAATAATAAAGTATCAAAAGGAGAGAGGGATCATAAGATAGAAAGGACTGGGAGCTCAAGAAGATGAGGTAGGACGGGCAGGTTTGGCTCCAAGGATGTCTCTGGATAAATCTCTGAATATGGTCGCGACATCCGTGCGGAAGGTAGCAAACTCAGCTCTGTAGGTTATGAGGTCAGCTCGAATGGTAACAACAGCGTCCTCGAGCATCTGCAGACGTACTCCAAAGTCGAGGGTCATATCTGGAGTCTCAGGCATAGATGAATCAGAAGAAATCTCCTGAGTCTGCTCTTGCTCACGAATTGGCGACCTGGCTGGAGAGTCCTGCTCTGCATCGTCTGCAGGGCGCTCTAAGTCTATGTCTAAATACTCAGCAGCTAGATTGACTGGTGCGTCGTCCGCTGCGGGATGTGCTGCTACTGCCTCTGTCGGTGCCTCTACCTGGGCCTGTGCCTATACTTGTGCATGTACCTGTGCCTCCCCTAGCTGCAACTCTACTGCAGCCAGTACCGCGTGGTCCTGCAACCTGGTAATAAGGGAGCGGTAGGTCTTATTCCAATCCTTCCTGAGGAAGTGACAGGAACCTCTCTCGGGTGCTCCGGAGGATTGATGGGATAGTGCTGGTCAATGAGAATCTGGATGATGAGGTGGCTGAAAGGAAGAGACTTAGCTCGTCCGGGCGTCTCCTTGCTGATGTACTTGTCATACAGCTTCCTCATCACGCTTCAGATGAGCGCGGGAATGGACACCCAGTGCCCAGTGTAGAAAGAGTAAAGGGCTGTCAGATAATCACCCCGCCATGTAGATATTCCGGTAAAGGACAAAATCAGTAAACCATAAGTCGTCTGGAAAGTATGTTCGGGTGGTGAACGTCTCGCCACTGGCATGGTGACCTGTGAGGGAAACTGCCATGTTGGCATATGAAGGCCTGAATAGCCTCAGATATGTGTCCTGAAGCTCTGAAGGACATCTATGTGGACAGCGGCAAGAGCGGGCTAAAGTGTCCACTGTAATGGTGATCGGATGGCCATCGATAGAAGTGACCATCTCGGCTGTAGTACGCGGCGATGGTCGAAGGTTCTGGTAGAACAACCTAACCAGCCATGGGTAGACCGGCTCTATAACGGGGGCAAGAATAGTGGCTAGGCCCCTCTGAATAATATCCTGGTAGACGGATCGGGTCAGCACCAATCGAGAGAAGAAGGCCGTGTCAAACTCTAACTCATGGTCGAGTGTCATGTGTGCATATCGAGGCGTGGGCCTTTCACGCCACAGATGAGCTGGCTGAGCTAGCTGAGGTGGTATGTGATCATCCTTAGGCTCATGAGATGGTGACTGAGGCGGGGTAGCCTGTGTTGGCTCCTGCTGTGCATAAGAGGGCTCTGCGGGCTCCTCTGTCCGTGGCCTATTATGGCGGGTGGGCCCGTGTTGCCTGTTGGCAACGGTCTTCCTCTTTACCATGGCCTGTAAAAAGAAAAAGAAAAACTTGCAATGGTAGTTAGTGCTAGAATAAGGAATTTAAAAGCACGAAATAGAATCATGTATGTCAAGTAAAATAGACAAAACAAATATGACATGAATCTATACAAGTGGTAGAATATGAAACATGCTAAACAATGTAAGTATAAAATGCATCCAATGTGGAATATCACAGGCATTGGGCATAGATACGATAGCATGAACATAGGATATGATGAATGAAGTGTGTGTGTGAGATCTGTGATGTTCGATCGATCATAAAAAGAAGTGAGATCGATCACAAAAGTTAGATCGATCAAAAGTAAGTGAGATCGATCTCACTACTTCGATCGATCGAATACATGAGTTCGATCGATCTCTCAAGATCGATCGGAGATACTAGTTTGATCGATCAAACTGTGCGACAATGAAACCTAACAGTTATAGATCTATGACTTTTGAAGCATAGGATCCACACAAATGAGTTCGTGGGCCCTCCAGCAACACAAATAAAGCCTAAATACACTCCAAACATGGCCCAAACACCCAAATCTAACAAAACCTTCAAAATCTATGCACACATATACACACACACATATATATATAGACATGGATGCTAAAGCTTTGAGAATGGAAGATTCAACATGAAAGCAACATGATTACGACATTTGAACCAAGTATTGATGCATGAGAGTTCAAATCTAGGGAAGGATGTCCCGGATCTTACCTCAAGAGAGCGAGAGAATGGAGAAGAACTGAGATGATCAGAGATGAAGAGGATGGAGATGAACTGAGATTCGAGATGCTTGGATCTCGCCGGAGGAGTTGCCGGAGCTTGGAGAGATAATTCACAGTGAAAAGGGACGAGAGGCTAGGGTTTAGTGAGTGAGTGAGATCCAAATTATCGATCTCAAGACCCTTGGATCTATTTTTAAAAACATTTCCCGACTAGTTCGATCGATCGAAGATGAGTTGTGATCGATCAAACTTTGATGAACTCCTTTCAAAGTATTTTTGAATTTTTGGTTTTTTTGAATTTTACAAAAATAAAATTAAAAATTAAAAATTAGAAAATAAAGTAAAACAAAATATTTTTGATTTGATTTGAAAATTATTATTATTATTTTTTTTTATGAATTTAATTAATTAAAAACTAAATAAATTAAAATAGTTTTGAATTTTTGAAAACTTGTTGAAAATTAAAACAAAATAAAATGAGAGTGAAAATAGAATAAAATAAAAATGAAAATATTTTTGGATTTTTGAAAAGTTGAAAAGTCAAATTAAAGTCAAAATAATGAAATGAAGATTGAGATCGATCGAAACAAGAGTTCGATCGATCAGACAGAGAGCAAAAAATATGCAGGTTTTGGTTCAAAAATTTGGCTAAGTGTTGGAACATGAGATTGATCGAACTGGGAAGTTGGATCGATCGAAGAACTTTCAGATCGATCTTGGAATGTTTCGAACAATCAGACAAATAGCTGAAATATGCAGGTTGATGCAGGCTCAAAATTTTTCTAAGTGTTGAGTTATGAGATCGATTGAACTTGGAAGTTGGATCGATCGAAGGTCTCTTGATCGATCTTGGAGTTGGTTCGAACGATGGGACAGAGAGGTGATTTAGATGCAGGTTTCTGCAGGTTGAAAAATTTTCTAAGTGTTGGATGCAGAGAAGAGTTTGATCGATCGAACTCAAGTTTGAGATCGATCAAACTTTGCAGAATGCTCAATAATGACATAAAAGCTTATGCAATCCTCACCAAAGTTCCTTGAAATGCATATAAACCAAAAACAAGTATCTAGACTTCGCAAGAAATGAAATGAAAGATAGAAATAGGGGAGGAATAGGGTTTTGACACCCTACGAATGCTTTTTCTAGTCTTTAACGTTTCTAGCAAGACATTGGGCTCTTTTAGCCCGGATTAAAGATCTTATAATGCATCCCCTCCTTATTGGGGTGATAGATGCTTTGAACTCCACCTAATAAATGGTTCTTTGAAGAACTTGTTGGATTAAGCTCAAAGGAAGTCTTTGGTCCCTTGTCTATGCAATTACAACCTTTGGGCTTCCATAACCTTTCAAAGAAAGAGTTTAAAACAAGACTTTTAGAATGCAGGGTTGAAGATGATCCTTTGAAAGTTTTGGTTTTACACAAAAGCTCATTTCCTTGGCACTGAAGATCATGACATTCATCTACAACATTGACTTCTCCTTCATATTTGTCAAATGAATTGGGTGTGGGATTAAAGATATTCAACTTCACCTTCATGTGGCCAAATGAAATCTTCATTATCCCCGTCCTACAATTGATGTTGGCATTAACGGTTGCCAAGAAAGGACGGCCAAGGATACCGGGAATTTGGCTCTTAGGATTGGGAACCGGTTCCGTGTCTATGACAACGAAATCAACCGGGAAGAAGAATTTGTCAATCCTTATCAAAACATCCTCAATTATACCCCTAGGATTCTTAATGGATCGGTCGGCAAGTTACAAAACTACCGACGTTGGTTTCAATTCACCTAAGCCCAATTTGACATAAACCGAGTATGGAAGAAGATTAACACTTGCTCCTAAGTCAAGAAGTGCCCGATTAATGATATGATCACCAATAATGCATGATGTAGTGGGTGAACCGGGGTCCTTAAAATTTGGAAGAGTGTTATGTTGCAAAATTGAGTTTACTTGCTCGGTCAAAACCACTTTTCTTGGTGCTTAGCTCTTGTTCTTACGCTTTCGGGTGCACAAGTCTTCCAAGAATTTGGCATAAGCCGGAATTTGCTTGATTGCATCCAATAGTGGAAGATTAACTTTCACTTGCCTAAACATTTCCATAATTTCATTGGTTTTTGTCTTTTGCTTGTCTTTTGAAATGGATCCTTTTAAAGCATCCGGAAATGGAACCTTTGGTTCAAACACTTTTTCAAAATTTTCTTTTAAACTCTCTTCAACACAAGAAGTTTTCAAATCATTTTTTAATAAAACCTTTTCAACATCCTTTTTCAAAACTTCTTTTCCAAACACATCTTTTAAGACTTTTTCATTTACAAGGTCATGTGTATGCAATGAATGAGGAATGGGATGTGAAACGGGACGGGTGACAACTTGAGGTTGCACTGGTTCACTCTCTTCATTAGACATTCCAACTTGATTGTCCACAATCCTACCACTCCGCAAGGTAGTAACCGCATTAACATGTTCAATGGCGTGGCCTTCCGATAAGGAATGGGTTTCCACAACACATTGTTGCTTAGGTGGGGCATTTATAGGCATCTTTCCCTTCTCTCTTGCATTGAGAGTGCTTGCTATTTGCCCTACTTGGGTTTCTAGCTTTGCAATAGATTGAGAGTGAGAATGAAGCAATTGAGTGTTAGCCTCTAAAGTGCCCAAAGCATTCAAAACTTTCTCTTCAAAGGCGGGACTTCTAGTATTACCTTGGCAATAGGATTGGTTGGGAAAATGAGAATTAGCAAATTGATTCCCTTGTGATTGATAGGGTCTAAAACCTTGGGATCCTTGGTTTTGAAGTGGAGGTGGAATGTACTTCCCTTGAAAACTGCCTTGGGAAGGGTTTGAGCCCTCTCTTTGGTTTTTCCAAGATAAATTCGGATGATTTCTCCAACTTGGATTATAATGAGTACCATAAGGATTGTTCCCTTGGTTCACAAAAGCCGCATTGACTTGTTCATTAGGTTCACTTTGCACTTGTCCGTGAGGACAATGAGAAGTAGAATGAAAAACACTAGAACAAGTCATACATGTTTCATTTGATGCACGATGAGAATGGTTAGGGAAGGAAGATACTTGGTTCGCCGAGTTTTGGTTAATCAAAAATTCATTTGAATGTTCGACTTGATGTAAGCCAACACTCTTCCTACCTTGTGAATTTCTACCATTCTTGGATGATAATGTTCTATGCAAAGAATTTTCACTCATGCTTTCATAGAGTCGCCATACGTCATCCTCATGCCTATCAATGTATGAGCCACCCATGGAAGCATCAACCATACCCTTATAGTTATCCGATAAACTCTCAAAGAAATATTGAACTAATTGCCATTTGGGCATGTCATGATGTGGACACTTGCTAAGCAATTCATTGAAGTGTTCCCATGCCTCATGAAACGTTTCTCCATCCCCATGTGAAAATTCTCGAATTGAGGTCCTCATGGTATTGGTCTTAGAAACTGGATAGTATTTCTTCAAGAACTCTTGTTGCATTTTTGCCCAAGAAGTGATTGAAAAAGGCTTAAGATTGTTAAACCAATACTTTGCCTTGTCTTTTAAGGTGAATGGAAAAAGTTTGAGTCTTAAAATCTCTTCCGGCATGTCCGTATATTTTACGGTGGAACATACTTCAAGAAACTCATCCAAATGCTTGTAAGGTTCTTCACTTGGAAGTCCATGATAGTTAGGAAGCATTTGAATGGTTTGTGGGTTAATTTCATAATGATGTGCTCTAAATGGAGGCAATTGGATGCATGTAGGTGCATTATACTCATTAGGCACATAATTGTCTTTTAAAGCAAGATGTGGATTAGCTACTTGAGGTGCAACATGAACACCTTGGTTTTGAATTCCTTGATTGTTGATGGGAGGTTATGGAGCATACATTGGCCTTGGCATTCCATATGGAACTTGGCCTTGTTGTTGTGGTGGTTGGTGAATGAATGGCCTAGGCATGCCTAATGGTACTTGTATATTCTCATTGTGCACATTGGGATGAAGGATACCTTGTTGGTCTATGTGACCAATGTCCTCAACATGATTATCATTATGGTCATCCATTGAAAGATTGGCTCTATTTGAACTTCCTCTTCCCCTAGGATTTCTAACGATAGATTCAAGATGCAAATCAAGAGGGGCAAGAGTTGGTCTCAATGAACGACGCCCATGCATGCACAATACAAAACACAACAAACACAAAGAATGACAAACACTATGCCTTCATAACAATGCAATTAGACTTCTTCCACAAACATTTAATTCATACTCCCATACTTTAACAACAATGATGCAAGACAATAAAAAATAAGCCTCCATGCGGGCCGACGATTTAACTAAGGGATTGAGTAAAGAAAATCTCACAAAGGTCCTTTAGCACTTCAATTCCAAATTTTAAAGCTTAGCTTAGCAATTTTAGAATTTTTAGCTTTTTGCTTTCTTGGCTTGCTTGAATTGAATGCTCAATGGCTCCTTTGCTTGCTTCCTTTCCAATAATGCACCTAGTTAAGTAAGAACAACACAATAAGTAACCAAAAAGAAAAATAAAAATAAAGTAAAGACACGATCAAAAGAGTACTAATCCTAATCAATTCCACAAATCCGACATTGCCAAATCTAATAAAAAAATCCCTGGCAACAGCGCCAAAATTTAACTGAGTAAATGGCCGTTCCTACACGCCAAATTGATGTAGTGAATGTACGGTTCAAGAAAAGGTTTTTGGGTCAAGTTTAAATTTATAAAAACCACTACCAACACTACTACTGAAGTAGCAAAAGTGAGTAGGGATCCTCCCAAGGGATTATGGGGATTAAGCAATGTCGTCGAATCACAATTAGGGCTAGTAGGTCGAGTGAACAAACAATTGGTTGGTTGGTTGATTAAAGAGCAACTAAATTAAACTAAGTAATAGCAAAAGAGTGCAATTAAGAGTAAGTAAGAGAGAGAGAGAGAGAACTTGGGGTTTAGAAATCACCACCAAGCAATGCATTTCTATATCATTGACAAGTGATTAATGAGGGCAAATAGTGCGTTGCAATATTGGTGTGTGTGTATTTGGTTGATTCAATAAGCAAGGATGACTAGTTAAGCATGTATTATCTAAACATCATGTGAAAGGCACAATATATCTAAGCAATGAAGCATATATTTTCTAAACAACATGTGAAAGGCACAATAAATCAAAACAAGTCATTAATCCTTTCATTAAGCTCACAATCCAAATACAACACAAGGATAGAGACATATGCTAATTGCATTCAAAAGCTTGGATCATCAAACAACAAGCATAGATTGTCCTCCCATTTAACACTACACTACATCTACACTACTAACATGAAAATAAACTAGGAGAGAGGCACAATCCATCAAGAGATAAGCATGAACCATCAAGAGAATCACAAAAGCATTCTTTTAAGCACAATGTTTTGATAATCTCCAAATCTATAGCATCAATACACATAGACATGCATCAATAACACAAAATCTAGAGATAAGCACATGAACATCTATTCTAGCATACATAGACATATGGATAGAATGAAATGACCAATTGGAATCATTAAACCACATAAATCATTGAATAAACAAGATATATATATATCAAAATGTCAAAACATCAATTACAACACTAATCCCTCCATAATACACAAGATTAAGATATAGAAAGCATGCTTGGGGCTAACTCTAGCCCCAAGAGGATGTCTAGCCACTCATGGTGATGATGCTCCAACCCTCAAGGGCTAATTCCATGGTTGAAATCTGCTCCTTGTTAATGAAGAGTCTCCAATGGTGTCTCTAGCCTCCTCCTCCTCTAAACTTTCTCTCTAAGAGATGATATGAAAATTAAATTGGCTCCTTTTTGTAAAAGCAATCCTTATCCTTATATTGGTAGGTCAAAATGACACCCAAAATGAGCTGGGGTCGTGCACACAATATTCCCCAATGATTGGATAAAGGACAACTTTTAATGAGATAGAATTATAACTTTTTCGCACTGGAGGAAGTTCGATCGATCGAACCTTGAACTTGGATTGATCGAAAGTAAGTGAGATCGATTGAACTTAGGCTGGATCGATCCAACTGGCTGAGCTTTTTGGAAAAAGACAAATCCGAGATATTTATGGGAAAAGGACAAAAGTGGTTAGTGGGTGGTACAGCTGTGGATAGGATCAATCATTTGAATAAGGACAAAAGTGTTCGATCGATTGAAGGATGGTGTTGGATTGATCAAACTTTTGGAGCTTTATGCTTTTGGGTCAAGGCTTGGATCTATCTTGAAGTGTTGAGATCGATCATTGTTCGATCGATCGAACCTTGAAGTTGGATCGATCGAACTTTGCTACTTGCCATCTTTGGCTTCATTTGCTTCCTTCTTTCTCCACTTTGCTCCTTTTTTTGATTAATCCCAGAATTACTTCAATTAAGCTTTTATTTGGCTAAGTTAGCTTATTTTCAGGATAAGTGCCTAAAAATGGAAATAATACGAAATCAATCTAAAACGGTAAAGTAAGATAGATAAAGGTACTAGAATGCCTAAGCTTAAGGGGTTTAAATACGCACTTTTCAGTGCTCATCACTAGCCTCATCAAGCACTGAATTTCTCGCACCGAAAGGTGGAGGGCCCAAACTCTAGGTTAATAAGAAAGAAAAAGAAAAGTTGCAAAAGCAATAAAAAGTGAGGACTTCTCCAAAAGGTGAAAAGTGAGAAATGATTGGATGGAGGTTGTTTTAATTTGTAGCCTAGTTGATT
Organism: Cornus florida; assembly: GCF_030987335.1. Taxonomy (NCBI): domain Eukaryota; kingdom Viridiplantae; phylum Streptophyta; class Magnoliopsida; order Cornales; family Cornaceae; genus Cornus; species Cornus florida. The sequence continues at coordinate 40,532,512 of NW_026775575.1, forward strand.
TAAGCTTGTAAGTCCTTAGGGGTGTTTTAACACCTAATGCCCTAAAGCCATCTGGTTTGGGAGTCATTGACCTAATGCTCAACCTCATGGATCGCTAAAAATCTTAATAGATCACTACATTGTACCATGCTTCCATCTTTGATCCCTAGGGAAAAAAAAAAAAAAAAAAAAAAAAAATTCGAGTGAAAAGAATAAGCACACCTAGATCAATAAAGCTTTAATAAAAGGTCCACTATTTGTCTTGATGGTCGGTATTAGATTTGTGTGCTAGTTTGAGGGTAAGGATGTGATCATTTCTTTAGTTGGCTTAGATAGCAACATACTTGATGTCGGTCCACTTAACAAGGATTCTAGCGTCGTTTTGATTTGCATGACTATTTTGTTGATGTATGGAGGACCATACTTACTTGTTTGATGTTGAAATTTTGGGAGATTGCTTGGAAATAGTTGAAAAATTGCATACTTGAGGTAGTTTTCTCCCAATGCTTGTTTGGAATATTGGTGCCTCTTTTGAGAGAATAAGCTTAATGTTTGTGGGCATTATTTATGGAAACGCTCACGAGACTTCACTCGTCCACTAGGGGTAACCTAGGGGTTTACAAAGCTTGTTGTATATGCTAAATGCAATCATGTTCTCTATGACAGTGGCATTATCCATTTATTATTTTCTAGTTCATAGTTAATTAGTTACTCATTTCATTCATTTACTTCATAGTTCATTGCTAGGGACTAGCAATATTTAAGTTTGAGGGTGTGATGAGCGCTGAAAAGTGCGTATTTAAACCCCTTAAGCTTGAGTATTCTAGGACCTTTATCGATCTTATTTTTTCATTTTAGACTAATTTTATGTTATTGCCCTTTCCAGGCTCTTATCCCCAAAATAAGTCTATTCAGCCAAATTATAGCATAAAAGAAGCAATCTCAAGCTGAATAGAAGGAAGGAGCACAAAGGAGCAAAGTGGTGAAAAACATCAAGTTTCGATCGATTAGGCATATCCCAGATCGATCTCACAGTGATCGATCCAGCCTCACCAAGATGGATCAAATCCCTTGTCCTTATCCTCAAGAATTTCCATCTTCGATCGATCCAACTTTCCTTCAGATCGATCGAACTTCTTTGATCTTGTCCCCACCTACCACTTTTGTCTTTTTCCCCAAAATATCTCAAAAATATCTCAGATTTTTCATATTTCAAAAAGGTGCCGCCAAGGATTAATCGATCTGGTCATACTTTGATTGATCTGGCCAGAGTTTGATCGATCTCATCAGTATTCAATCGATCGAACCTCCTCAAGTCCGAAATAAAATAGAGTCTAGCTCATTAAAAGATGGCTCGTGGTGCAATCATTGAGAGGGCCCTAGTGCATGAGACCTAACCATTGGGTGTGACACTTGAACTACCTATATAAGGATTTTGAGCCATTTTACACAAAAGGAATGAATAGATAGATATTTTTTACAATCTTAGAGAGGAGGCTAGAGATTAGAGAGATACACACCATTTGGGAGTTCTTCCATTCATCTAGGGTTTCCGTCAAGAAGAAGATCATTCCTACCATGGAGATGGCCCTTGAGGGTTGGATGACTACATCAATGAGTGGCTAAACATATTCTTGGGGTTAGAGTTAGCCCTAAGCATGCCTTCTAGATCTTGATGTTTTGTATTTTGAGGGGATTTGTGTTGTAATCTTGTTTTGACATTTGATTTATATATGAATCTTGTTTTTACAATGATTTGTGTTGTTTAATACTTCCAATTGATCATTTCATTCTGTTCATATGTTTATGTATGCTAGAATAGATGTTCGTGTGTTTATCTCTTGGTTTTGTGATATTGATGCATGTCTATATGTGTTGATACTATGAATTTAGAGATTGTCAAAGCATAGTGCTTAAATAGAATACTCTTGTGATTTTTTTGATGGTTCATACTTATTTCTTGATGGATTGTGCCTCTACCTTAGTTTAATTTTCATGTCATTAGCTTAGATGTAGTGTAATTGCTTTACTGTTTTAGATGTGAGGACAATTCATGCTTGTTGTTTGATGTTCCATGCTTATGAATGCAAGTAGTATAATTTTCTAACTTGTTAGTGTGTTGATTGTGAGCTTAAAGGAAGGAATAATGGCTAAGTTTAATATATTGTGCTATTCACTAGGTTGTTTAGACAATGTATACTTAATTAGTCATCCATGCTTGTTGATTCAATTAATTACACCTCTTTGTATTGCAACACATATTTCTCCTCATTCATTACACATTGAGTATCTAGAATGGTGATGTTTAGTGGTGACCTCTAAATCCCAAGATCCCTCTTTCTTGTTCTTTACTCTTTATTTACTTTAGTTGCTTTGTATTGAATTTATTTACATTGTAGTTTAATTAACCAATCAAACCATCTTTTGATCACTTGACCTACTAATCCAACCTTGTTTCCATTTTAAATACGCAACTAATCCCTTGGGATGATCCCTACTCACCCTAGCTGTATTAGTAGTTATAGGTAGTAGTGGCATTTTATAAATTCAAACTTGGCCACACTTCATTGCAATTTGGTGCATTGGCATGACATACACCAAGGAAGAAGCATGTTATACAAAGTTTTCACTTAGGGCCTCAAACAATTCCCAAGTGTCAGGTATACTCTTATGAAAAAAAGCTCCATTACCGGAAGCATCAACTATGTTCCTATGTGGATCATATAATCCATCATAGAAGATCTTCACCAAGTGCTATTTAGCAATATCATGGTGTGGACACTTTCTCAGAAGATCATTTTACATTTTCCATGAATCATGGAGTTGTTCACCCGAGATTTGGGAGAACGCCATGATTTGTCTTCCCATTTGTGTGATTTTACCCATAGTATAGTACTTTTTTAAGAATTCCTATTGCAACTGGTCCCATGTAGTTATGGAATTTGTTAGTAGGGCGTGCAACCAGGTTTTTGCTTTGTCCTTGAGAGAGAATTGGAAAACTCGTATCCTAAATGAATCATCTGAAAGAGTGGACAACTTGGTAGTTGAACATAATTTTAGAAACACATCCAAGTGCTTATAAGGATCCTCTATTGCAAACCCATGGAATGAAGGAAGCATTTGGATCATAGCAGGCTTGATCTCAAAGTAGGTTGCACCTGAGTCCAAAAATTGGAAGCATGAAAGGGGTGTCTATGAGTGGGAATGTAATGATCCCTCATTGGTGTGGGAGCAGCTGTAGGTGGTACATGTGCTCTTGGTGCATTAGTAGCCTTAGTAGCCATGTCTGTCCTAGAGGATTCTCTTAACAAATTAGAATTTTGTTTAGGTTTTCTAATTTGCCTAAGAGTTTTCTCTAATTCAGGGTCATATTCAAGTGTTGGTTCCGACAAGGAACGGTGACCTAACATACACTATGTCTAATGAAAAAAGCGGTACAAAAAGAAAAATTCGTAGTAAAGAAAATAACAAGAACTCATAGAAGGTCCTGAAGCCGAAGGTTCTATTCCTTAGGTGTCTTCATCTTCGCTACTAGATTCCTACACTTGAAAAGAAAAAAAATAAGATGAGATATCAGAATGTTCGAAGATTATAAATCAAAACATAAGTAATTGTAAACTCAATAAAACTGTTACACAATCCCCGGTAATGGCACCAAAAATTGATATATGGTTGACAGTGTCAATAATAAAATACTATTCGTAATAGAACAAATCTTTTGCATGATAGGGCTACTTAGAGGGTGTCGAACCTCAAGGATTCTGGTGGATTATTAAGTGTTCAATTAATACTACTTTAATTCAAAGAGAAAAAGATTGTTTGTTTGTGTTGTGCGTCACTAGCATAAATAAAATCAAACTAAATAAAGAAATGAAATTAGAGAGAGAAGATCTTAGGGATTGACTTCACCACGATCCTCATACTATGGTCAACTGTTCAACCTTGGGATTTCAACAATTATATATAATATGGAATTAAACTCAATAACATTCGTTTAACTCAGATTTAAAGAAAGATGTTTCATGAATTTCAATTAATAATAACTTATCTTCGGTTGGCACGAATTATCTACCTACCTACTTCTAACTAATGTTGTAGTATAACTCGTCTTCCCTAGGCATAGACTATTAAAACATTCATTCACAAAAAATGTTTGAACACGATTGCATGATCTATACTCCTATGGTCCGAGAAGCCCTTAGCCGCCAATCTCGTATACTAAGAATAGGTTGAATATAATTTAAGAACAATTAAATCTAAGACAATGTATTAATCATTAAAAAAATATTAACTTCATTAAAATCCAATTGATCTAAGTCAATTGCTTATAATCATGCAATCAAAATACATAATAAGTTAAATTCCCAAAGTATAGAACAATCAAACCATAGTATTTGAATTCGGGTTACATTAATGCCGTAAGAGAGGAGTTAGCTACTTATGACGACGTAAGATATCATCTGTGTTGTTGTGAACTTCATCATCATAGACTACACTTCTCTTCTGAGAATCTTCGCCTTCAATACTTCAAAACAACTTCCAACAACCCTAAAAGCCGCCACTAGATCTAGGATGAAGAAAACTAAACGATAGAGCTTTTCTGTGGCCTTAAGCATCCTTTTATAGAAGCAACTGACTTTTAATAAGGACTGGATGGGCTTTAGGTCTTATGGGATCATCTAGGCTCATCTGGGACGAATTATGACTTAATTATAATTAATCCACAATTTAGAAATCTGACTTAACAGTAAAGGCTTGAACAGAGAAACTTATGCTCAAGCTTTTTTGGCATGTGCTCGAGTCTTTCCGAAGCGTCTTTTTCATTAAGGAACTTATGCTCGAGCTTTGGCTCTTGAACTTCTCCAAAATCACCGTTTTGACTCCGAGCTTGCTTCAGATGATTGGTGACAACTCTGTAGGCTTCGATATCAGTCTTTTCATAATAAAATTCTGGTTTTATCCATTTCTGTAGGAAAGGACCTTTAAAAACAAAGTAAACTCAAATCCGTCTAAAACTGGATAGAAGTACTTCTTAAGATCTTAACATACGCACGTTTAGGGGCTCGAATATGTAATATTTAGTGCTCATCAAGAAGCACGATTTAAGTTTACAAATTGTCATCTTCATATTTTAGCAAAAAGGTACCTCCACATGAAGCATCTACTATTTGTTTATAGGTGGTCGGACAAGCTTTCATAGAAAATTTGAACAAGTTACCATTTTGAAAAGTCATGATGAGGACATGTCCTTAACAAATCATTCGATTTTTCCCAAGCCTCATGAAATGGCTCCCTATCATTTTGAGGGAATCCCATTATGGTTGTCCTCATTTGATTGGTTCTACTTGCGAGGAAATATTTTTTTAAGAACTCTTGTTACATGTGTACCCAAGAAGTGATTGTATTTGCCCCTAGATTGTTGAGCCAATACTTAGCCTTTTCTCAGAGGGAGAAAGGGAAAAGTTTCATCCTTAAGGCTTCTTCTTGAAAATCAGTGGGATCTTCATGTGGAAAGCCACTAAATGAAGGACACATTTGAATGATTCCAGGCTTGATTTCATAATTATTGATCCAAAAATTTGGAAATCATTAAACATATGGGATCATTGTAGAAATTTGGAGTGTAGTGATCTCGAAGAATCATAGGAGGAAGATTAGGTAAAGGATGGACTTCATGAGGTGGTCCGGATGACGTGGAGGAATGTCATCATCCGCCATTGAATTAAGCGGGTGATTACTAAAGAGAAGAGATTTCTTATCAAGTTTTCTTAATTCCCATAGAGAAGATTTGATTTTAAGGTTGAGAGGAATAAAAGGATTATGAAGAGACCGTCTCCCAAGCATACACAACAAAGCACATTATCAACACAATCATAACAACTTCACCACCAAAAACCTCTACATACAATGATCACGTTCTCTCAATATAATAACAATTTAAAAACAAAAAGCAATTGGCCATGACAAGGACCAATGCTTGAACTAGAATTTAGAGCAATGATAGCCTCAACAAGGACTAACCAACAACTAATCTAAAAAGTGAACAAATGAAGTTCCAAAAGTTTAAGATACACTCACAACGGTTTAATCCAAAGCTTGCTTCTCTCTCGATCAAGTACCTAATTGCACACAAAAATAATAATGAGAAAATGAAATGAAATGAATCCTTAACTAGTAATCAAATGGACACTAATCTTAAATTCAATTCTAATTAATCCATAGTCCCCGGCAACGGCGCCAAAAACTGATGCTTACTCACAACCAATGCACTTAGATGTGTAGAATATGACAATCAGGAAACACCACTTTTAATTTATAAAACCATTACACAAATATGTTTGGAGTATAGTGAATATGAATTGAACACATGGACTATAGGCTTGGATTGAAATTAACATTAATGTGTGTGAGATTTAAAAGATTATGATTGGGTTGTTTAAACTAATTATATAATTAAACTTAGTAGAAATGCAAATGAGATTATATGAAATTGAAATAGGATTAAGATAAGAGTAAGAAGGACTTAGGGCATGGAATTCACTGCTAAACCTATGTAGTTTCACTAAATGCCTTCATTTAATGGGGAAAACAAGTTATAATGCAGATGTGGCTACAATAAGTAAACAAATACTACAATTGCAATGAATAAGCATGAACTATCAAAATTAAGCATGAATTGTCTACCTAATTACAATTACTTTAAATGTGTAGCACAATCCATCAAGACTAAGCATAATTTATCAAATTAAAAATAATTGTATCCAATATAGATAGTGCATGGCCATCATTGAATACAATTACAAAACGTACTTAATGTAGAGATCAATCAACCATCAACCACATATAAGACAACATATAGTCAATGAGAAGATTAAATTAATTGGAGGAATTTATTAAAACAAATCTTGGTATAACCAAGTTTGAATCCATAAGACAAATCAACACACAAAACTAAGAAATCACTAAAATTGAAAGACAAGAGGTACAATTACACAAGCTTAGGGCTCATCCAAGCCCTAAGTGAAGATTTAGCCAATCATAAAGATGATGGATGTCATCTTTATGGCTTTAAATCCCATCTCCATGCTTAGCTTCCTCTTGTTCTTTAACCTTGAGAGAAGAGACTTTCAATTTGATACCCCAAAATTGTAATCTCCTAGTAAAAAGTGTTTAATCTTTTATTTATAGGTGACTCTTGGGCTGTAAATGAGGTTAGACCCTATACACAAGGGCCCCTGGTTAATTGTACCCCGAGCTCCCTTGAAGATGGCTTTAAATCTGAAGTTCACAAATTTCTGGCACAAATCCAATGGATCAAAATCCGAATAATACATGAACATTATCCGATCTATCGGGTTTTACAGTGAATTGTGCACTTTAGCCTTATTTTCCTCCTTCTTCGCCAAGCCTGATTAGCCCTAAGTACCTGAAATCAGAATAAAAAATAAAAAATAAAAAAAAAACAAATTAAAACTAAAAAGATGAATAAAGATAGGATTAAGGTGCTAACAAATGCAAGATTAATGGTCGATATGTGCATTTTTCAGCACTTATCAGAAATTATACCAACGAAGCTTGCTCTGAAACCTACAAACTTTATTGTTAACCAGGAGGTCAGCAATTGTAAGTTCTAACTTTCTTTCCTTACTGGTGATTAGAAATGATGACAAGATCTTGAAGAAATTGGGGTGACTTGAAAAGGTGTCAAACCTAATTTATTAAAGACTAGATGGTAGAAAAGATGTAGGGGAAATCTAATGACCGAAAGGTGAGTGGCAGAAAGAAGGATTTCATTGTCCTCCAAATCTTTGCTGATCTTGAAACTGGCCATGGCTGGAAATTTCCTAAGCTTGATGTCAGATGGAACCTAACACTTTACCTTAATTTATTTAATATTGATATTTTTTCTGATGAGCACTGAATATTGCATATTTGAGCCCCTAAATGTGTATTTGTTATACTTCTATCTAGTTTTAGACTAGGTTATATTTATTTCGTGTTTGTAGGTACTTTTCTAAAGAAATGGTTAAAATCAGGATTTTATGATGAAAAGACTAATATCGAAGCTTAGAGAGTCGTTGCCAATCATTTGAAGCAAGCTTGGAGTTAAAATGGAGATTTTGGAGAAATTCAAGTGCCAAAGCTCAAACACAAGTTCCTAAGCTCGAGCACAAAGTCAATTGAAGCAAGGAAATCAACCAAGGCTAAAAAGCTTGAGTAGAAAGATTTCTGCTCGAGCCGAAACTCAAGGTGCTCGAGCTTTTGCAAAAGAGCTCGTGTAGAATATGCCTCAGAATTTGAAAAGACGCTTCGGAAGGTCCATGTTGCCAAACCTTGAGCCAAAGTCAAAAAGCTTGAGCTTTTGCGAAAAAGCTCAAGCCGAAGTCCCAAGGCTCGAGCATCAGGTCAAGGTGATCGAGCACCATGAAGAAATTATCCCAAAATGGCTAAGTGTTGAATAAAAAGATGTTTTGGACAAATTTTGCTAATTTTGCTCCCAGAGCTCGAGCAGAAGTCAAAAGGTTCAAGTACAACTCAGAAAGCTCAAGTACAACCCTTTAGAGCTCGAGCAGTGATGGAAATTATGGACCTGCTTCAATATTTTGGGCATAAATTTTCACTAAAAACTTTAAATTAGGCAACCGTAGCGGTTATGGAAATAAGACTTGAAGCCCGATGTTTTTGTCTAATAGCAATTTCTCCAAATATGTCAAAATAGCTTTACAACTTCAGAACAAAGTGCTGACAAATTCTGCTCGAGCCTAAAGTTTTGTGGTCGAGCCAAAACATCCTGGAGGTTAAAAATATATGTGGGAATTATGTAAAATCACCCCTCCTTTTTTCCTTATGGGCCTAATTGTTTCCAAAAGCTGTAAAACTTATCTAAAGGGGATTAGGACTTGTTCTCCACTATAAAAGAAGAGGAAAAGACACATTAAGATCATCATCTACCTCTCTCTTTCTTGCAACTTTTAGATCTTGCGGCGGCTTTTAGGGTTTTAAAGAAGAAGATCCAAATAAGTTGTTGGTGGTTTATAGAGATGGCTTCTACAACATCAATGAGACATCTTTCCTCTCCATAAGTAGCTAAACTCCATTTTAGGGCATTGATGTAATCCGAATTCGATTACTATGGTTTGATTGTTTTATACTTTGGGATTTTCATTATTTATGTATTTTGATTACATGATTTTAAGCAATTGACTTAGATCAATTGGGTTTTAATGAAGTATATAGTTTTTGAATGATTAATACCTTGTCTTAGATTTAATTGTGCTTTAATTATACTTAACCTACTCTTAGTGTATGAGATTGGCAACTAAGGGCTTCTCAGATAATAAGAATTGAGATCATGCGATGGTGTTCAAATGTTTTTTATGAATAAATGTTTTTATAGTCTATACCTAGGGAAGATAAGTTATACTACAACATTAGTTAGAAGTAGGTAGGTAGATAATTCGTGCCAACCAAGATAGGTTATTGTTAACTAAATTCATGAAACATCTTTCTTTAAATTGAATTAAACGAATGTTATTAAGTTTAATTCTGTATTATACATAATTGTTGAAATCCCAACGTTATGACAATTGACCATAGTATAAGGTTCGTGGTGAAATCAATCCCTAAGTAATTCTTCTCTTGATCTCAATTCCCTTATTTTGTTTATTTTCTGTTTATGTTATTAAATTGCATCACAACAAAACAAATCAAATTTCCCTTCTAAATTAAAAGAGTAATTAATTGAAGACTTGATAAACCACCATAGTCCTTGAGGTTCGACACCCTAATATAGCTCTATCCTACAAGGATTCGTACTATTGCGAGTGGTAATTTATTATTGATAATTAAATACTCACATCAATTTTTGGCACCGTTGCCGGGGACTGTATCACGGATTTGTTGAGTATGAGATTAATTCTAGTTTAATTTATAGTTTTTGGACTTTCTGATATCTCACCTTATTTCTTTTTCTCTTCAAGTACAGGAATCAAGGAGAAAGGACGATGAAGCTTAAGGAGAAGAAGCTACGGTTTCAGGACCTTTTGTGAGTTCTTTTCAAATTATTTCTTTGCTTAAAATTTTTTTTTTACTTGTTACTATTAATCTTAGCCTAAATTGTTAGGAGAATTCTCTAAATCAGACATGGCTAATAATGATGGTGATAATGCTTTGGGAGCTCGTGCGCCACTTGCACCTGTTCCCCCACAAATAAGGGATCATTACATTCCCACTCCATATACATCCCTTTTGTGTTTCCAATTCCCAGATGTTAATGCAACCCACTTTGAGATCAAGCCAACTATGATCCAAATGCTTCCAACTTTCCACGGGTTTGCTACTGAAGATCCTTATAAGCACATAGATGAGTTTTTGGAATTGTGTTCAACTACCAAGTTGTCCACTCTCTCTGATGATGCTTTTAGAATGAGACTCTTCCAGTTTTCTCTCAAGGATAAAGTTAAACTTGGTTGTACTCCATACCTCATAATTCCATAAGCACATGGGATAAGTTGCAACAAGAGTTCTTGAAAAAATATTACACTGTGGGTAAAACCACACAAATGAGAAGAGAGATCATGGTGTTCTCCTAAATCCCGGGTGAACAACTTCATGATACTTGGGAGAGATAACAATGATCTTCTGGGAAAGTGTCCACACCATGATATTGCTAAATGGCATTTGGTTCAAATCTTCTATGATGGATTAGTTGATCCATATAGGAACATGGTAGATGTTTCTAGTAATAGTGTTTTCCTTTATAAGAGCCCAGATGACGCTTGGGAACTGTTTGAGGCCCTAAGTGATAATTATGTACAACATGTTTCTTTCTCTAGGTTTAGGTCCACTCCTGGTATCCTTAAAGTTGAAGGTCTGTATGAGGCAGAAAAATTTAGAGAGTTTGCCACTCAATTGGAAGTGTTGAACCGAGAGTTTGACTAAGTTTTGTCATCTGTCAGTGCTCTTAGTTCTTCTCAGCACTCCTCTTTGCCAAAAAAAGTGTGTTTTGTCTGTGCTAATCCATCTCATTATGCTAATAGTTGCCCTCTCATGTGGCAATCTTTTGAAAGTCCACAAAAGCAAGCTAATGTTGCATTCTTTGGTTCAGGTTGCAATCCAAATTCCAATAATTGTAACCCTGGCTAGAGAGATCATTCTAATTTATAATGGCAAAATCAAAGCCAAGACAATGATGTTCCCCAATCTCAAGGACAGTGATGAGCGCTGAAAAATATGCATTTAAACCCCTTAAGCTTAGGTATTCTAGAACCTTTATCTATCTTATTTTCCCACTTTACATTGATTTCGTGTTATTTCCATTTTCAAGTACTTATCCCTAAAATAAACTAACTCAGCCAAATAAGAGCAGAAATGAAGCAATTCTGGGATGAATGAAAGAAATGAGCAAAGTAGAGCAAAAGGAAGCAAAGGATGGAATTTTAGCAACTTTGATCGATCTCAAGAAAAGTTCGATCGATCCAACTTTCATCGATCTCAGCACTTCCAAATGGATCTGAGCCATGTTTGTCCCTACTCAAAGATCTCAAAGTTTAATCGATCCAACTTCATTCTCTGATCGATCGAACCATCTTGTCCTTATCCAAATGATTGATCATATCCAGCTGTACCACCCTGCCAACCACTTTTGTCCTTTTCCCAAAAATATCTTCAAAATATCTCAGATTTATTTTTATCCAAAAAGGCGCCGCCATAGAGGATCGATCCAGCTTCAATTCGATAGATCTCAGCCATCGTTTGATAGATCCAAGGTCAAGGTTCGATCGATCGAACTTCCTCCAATGCAAAAAAGTTAAATTGCCAACTCATAAAAAGTTGTCCTCTATCCAATCATTGGGAGAATATTGGAGTACGTGCGAGATCATTTTTGGGTGGGGGATTCACACAACCATAGGGGGGAGATTTTTAGAGAATTCTTAGTGAGGAAGCAAAGGAGAAGAGGAGGCTAGAGACACCATTGGAGGCTCTTCATTAACCAAAGAGCAGATTTCTTCCATGGAGCTTGCCGTTGAAGGTTTGAAGACATCATCCATGAGTGGCTAGACATCCTCTTGGGGCTAGAGTTAGCCCTAAACATGCTTTCTACATCTTGATTTATGTATTTTTGAGGGGATTTGTATTGTGATACATGTTTTGACACTTTTATATATATAGATCTTGTTTATTCAATGATTTATGTGGTTTAAAGCTTCCAATTGATCATTTCATTCAATCCATATGTCTATGTATGCTAGAATAGATGTTCATGTGTTTGTCTCTATTTCTTGTGTTATTAATGCATGTCTATGTGTATTAATGCTATAGATCTAGAGATTGTCAAAATATAGTACTTAATGGAATGCTCTTGTGATTTACTTGATGGTTCATACTCATTTCTTGATGGATTGTGTCTCTCCCTTAGTTTAATTAGTTTAATTTCATGTCATTAGCTTAGTTGTAGTGTAGTTGTTAAATGGGAGGACAATCCATGGTTGTTGTTTGATGTTCCATGCTTTTGAATACAAGTAACATATGTCTCTAACCTTGTGATGTGCTTGGATTGTGAGCTTAATGAAAGGATTAATGACTTAGTTTGATATATTGTGCTTTTCACTATGTTGCTTAGACAATATATGCTTAATTGGTCATCCTTGTTAATTGAAACAACCAAACACACACACATAAATATTGCAACACATATCTTCCCCTCATTAGTCATTCATTAAAGGTGTAGAAAAGTATGCTTAGTGGTGATCTCTAAATCCCAAGATTTCTCTCTCTCTTTTATTCTCTTTATTGCATTATTATTTACTTTAGTTTAATTTGCATCTAGTGTAATTCAACCAACCAACCACTATTTTGATCACTCGACCTACTAACCCTAACTTGCAACATTCTTACTTCAACTTCTTGATTTTATACTATACCCAATTTCTTGCTTTTTCGCTCTTCATATTCAAACTGTCTCAAGACGTTCTGAACCCAGCTCACGTACCGCTTTAATGGGCGAACAGCCCAACCCTTGGAACACCCAATAATTTATTGGGTACTGTACGAAGTATTTAAAATACGGGAAAGAAATACGAAGCTGCTAACTATGATGAATGCGCTAACTATGGACATGATGCAGGAAATAGACAACAGGGACAGGAAATCCTAACCACCTTGGTTCAGTTTCCACCGAAAAGGGCAGCACTTATGTACATGATCGAACACTAAGATACTTTAATTTCCTTCCTTTTTGCAGGCGAGATACTTAACGCGTTAGCTACAGCACTGCACGGGTCGATACGCAGCAAAGCGAAGAACCTTACCAGGGCTTGACATGCCGAATAAAAAAAGATTTTTCCTTTTTTTCTATTGCAATGAAATTATTTCTATTTTATTTATTTATCTTGATTCCTCAACCTAATATGACCCACCAATCCCTTGGGACGATCCCTACATGCCCTAAATATATTTTTAGTGAAATGTAGTAGTGGCAGTTTCTAAATATAAAACTTGGCCACATTCATCATAGCTCTACACCACTATCTTTTGGTGGTTACACAAACTTTGGGTTGGTGTGCGACAAACCACCAAGTTTTCGGGGATTGATTGAAGGCAACATCGTATTTATGGAATCAATTAGGAATTAGTACTCTTTTGATCGTGTCTTTATTTTGCTTTTTATTTTTCTTTTTGTTACTCATTGTGTTTGTTCTTATTTGACTAGGAGTATTGAGCTAGGAATCAAGCAAAGGAACATTCAAGCAAAGGAGCTAAGCAAAAGAAAGAAAAAGCTAAAATCATAAAAAATTGCTAGGCTAAAAGCTGAAAATTGGAGTTGAAGTGCTAAAGGACCTTTGTGAGCTTTTCCTTACTCAACCCTTACTTAAATCGTCGGCCCGCGTGGAGGCTTGTATTTCAATTCTTAGATAAATCGTGAGCCCGCGTGGAGGCATTTTATTGTTCTTTGCATATTTTTGAAAGCATAGGAGTATAGGATCATTGTATGTGGAGGAAGTTTGTTGATTGAATTGTTGTGAAGTGTTTGTTATTATTGCTTGATGTGTTACATTGTGCATGCATGGTCGTAGATCATTGAGACCCACTCTTGTCCCTTTAAATTTTCATCTTGAATTCGTTGTTTGAAACCCTAGGGGAAGAGGAAGTTCTAGTCAATCTATTTCATCAATGGAAGGACATAATGAGGACCATGTGGAGGACCTTGGTCACATAGACCAACAAGGTATCCTCCATCCCAATGTGCATCATGATAACATGCAAGTACCATTAGGCATGTTAAGGCCATTCGTTCATCCACCACAACAACAAGGCCAAGTTCCATTGGGAATGCTAAGGCCAATCTATGCTTCACTAGCACCCATCATCCAAGGAAATCAAGGTGCCCATGTTGCACATCCAATTGCTAATCATCCCCTTGCTTTAAGAGATCACCATGTGCCTAATGAATATAATGCACCCACATGCATTCAATTATCACCATTTAGAGTACATCACTATGAATCAAGCCACAAACCATTTAAATGCTTCCTAACTATCATGGACTTCCAAGTGAAGAACCTTACAAGCATTTGGATGAGTTTCTTGAAGTATGTTCCACCGTAAGATATACGGACATGCCAGAAGAGGTCTTAAGGCTTAAACTTTTTCCATTCACCCTCAAAGACAAGGCAAAATATTGGTTTAACAATCTTAGGCCTTTTTCAATAACTTTTTGGGCAGAAATGCAACAAGAGTTCTTAAAGAAGTACTATCCGGTTTCTAAACCAATGCCATGAGAACCTCAATTCGAGAGTTTTCACATGGGGATAGGGAAACATTTCATAAGGCATGGGAACGCTTTAATGAATTGCTTAGGAAGTGTCCATATCATGACATACCCAAATGGCAATTAGTTCAATATTTCTGTGAGAGCTTATCGGATAATTACAAGGGCATGGTTGATGCTTCCATGGGTGGCTCTTACATTGATAGGCATGAGGATGACGTGTGGCGTCTTTATGAGAGCATGAGTGAAAATTATTTGCATCGAACTTTATCTTCGAAGAATGGTAGAAATTTTAGTGGTAGAAAGAGTGTTGGCTTACATCAAGTCGACCACTCCAATGAAATTACCGCCGAGATGAAATCATTATCTCAAAGGTTTGATCAATTCTTGATCAACCAAAACTCGGCAAATTAAGTATCTTCCTTCCCTAACCATTCTCATCATGCATCTAATGAGACATGTATGACTTGTTCAAGTGTTTTACATTCTACTTCCAATTGTCCCCATGGACATGTGCAAAATGAGCATCATAAACAAGTAAATACAACATTTGTGAATCAAAGGAACAATCCTTATGGCAATCACTATAATCTTAGTTGGAGAAATCATCCGAACTTCTCTTGGAAAAGCCAAGGGGAGGGCTCAAACCCTTCCCAAGGTGGTTTTCAAGGAAAGCATATTCCATCTCCAATGCAAGGCTAAGGTTCCCAAGGTTTTAGATCATCATACCAATCACGAGGAAACCAATTTTCAAATTCTCATTTTCCCAATCAATCATATTCCCAGGGAAATGTTAGAAGTCCCGCTTTTGAGAAGAAAGTTTTGACCGCTTTGGGCACTCTAGAGGCAAACACACAATTACTTCATTTTCACTCTTAATCCATTGCTAAGCTAGAAACCCAAGTAGGGCAAATAGCTAGCACTTTAAATGCAAGAGAGAAAGGGAAAATGCCTTTGAATGCCCCACAAAAGCAACAATGTGTTATGGAGACTCATTCCTCATCGGAAGGTTACACAATAGAGCATGTCAATACGGTGACAACTTTGAGAAGCGGAAAGATTGTGGACAACCAAGTGGGTATGTCCAATGAAGAGAGTGAACCGGTGAAACCAAAAGTTGACACCCGTCCTGTTTCATATCATATTCCTCTTTCATTGCATATGCATGATTTTTCAAATGAGAATGTGTTAAAAAGTGATTTGAAAAGTGATTTTGAAAAGAGAAATTTGCAAAATGATTTGAAAACTTCTTGTGTTGAAGAGGCTTCAAAGAAAAATTCTTAAAACATTTTTGAGCCAAGAGCTCCATTTCAATTGACAAGCAAAAGGCCAAAACAAATGAAATTATGGATGTGTTTAGGCAAATGAAAGTTAATCTTCAGCTTTTGGATGCGATCAAGCAAATTCCGGCTTATGCCAAATTCTTGAAAGACTTGTGCACCCAAAAGAGGAAGAATAAAAGCCAAACACCGAGAAAAGTGGTCTTAACCAAACAAGTAAGCTCAATTTTGCAACATAACACTCTTCTAAAGTTTAAGGACCCCGGTTCACCTACCACTTCATGCATCATTGGTGATTATATCATTCATCGGGCTTTCTTTGACCCAGGAGCAAGCGTTAATCTTCTTCTATACTTGGTGTATGTCAAATTAGGCTTAGGAGACTTGAAATCAACGTCGGTGGTTTTGCAACTTGCCGACCAATCAATCAAAAAGCCTAGGGGTATCATTGAGGATGCTTGATTAAAATTGATAAATTCTTCTTTCCTATTGATTTTGTTGTCATTGACACGGAACCGGTCCCAAATCCTAAGAGCCAAATTCCCATTATCATTGGCCGTCCTTTCTTGGCAACCGCAAATGCCAACATCAATTGTAGGACAAGGATAATGAAAATCTCATTTGGCCACATGAAGGTGAAGTTGAATATTTTCAATCTAACCCCCAACTCATTTGACAAGCATGAAGAGGTTAATGTTATAGAAAAATGTCGTGACCTTAAAAGTAAAGGAATTGAGTTTTTGAGTGAAACCAAAGTTTCAAAAGATTCATCTTCAACCTTGCATTCTAAGAAAATTGTTTCGAATTCTTGTTTTGAAAGGGCATGGAAGCCCAAAGATTGCATTGACCAAGGACCAAAAACTTCTTTTGAGCTTAATCTAACAAGTTCTCTAGGGAACCATTTGTTGGGTGGAGTTCAACACACTCATCACCCCAACAAGGAGGGGATGCACTACAAGATTTTTTATCCAAGCTAAAAGAGCCTAACGTCTTGCTAGAGACGTTAAAGACTAGCAAGACATTTCGTAGGGTGTCAAAACCCTATTTCTCCCTCATTTCTATCTTACATTTCATTTCTTGTGAAGTCTAGATATTTGCTTTGAGTTCATATGCATTGCTAGGACTTGTGATTATGATTGCATGCACTTTTATGTTGAAATTGAGCATTTTACCACAAGTTCGATCGATCTCCAAGGAGTATTCGATCGATCGAACTTTTACCTACATCCAACACTTAGAAAAAATTTTGACCTGCATTCAACCTGCATCCAAATCACCTCTCTGTCCCATCGATCGAATTTTTTCTTAGATCGATCCAAACATTAAGTTTGATTAATCTTCAGTTCCAATACTTAGACAAATTTTGAGCCTGCACAAACCTGCATATTTCAGCTCTCTGTCTCATCGATCGAAGACATTCATAGATCGATCCAACTTCACCATTGGATCGATCTGCAGTACCCAACACTTAAAAAATTTTTGAACCCAAAAACCTGCATATTTTTACCTCTCTGTCAAATCAATCAAACATTTTGTTCAGATCGATCTCTGTTCTTCATCTCACTATTTTTGACTTTGTTTTGACTTTCAAATTTTAAAATCCAAAAAGATTTTATTTTATTTTATTTCATTTTCTTTTCTTTTATTTTTATTTTTCAAAAACCCAAAAATATTTTCAATTTTTAGTTTTTTTTTTTTTTTTTTAATTTTTCAAAAGTTTCAAAATTTCTATAAAAAAAAAAAATTCAGAGGAGAGATCGATGTCAGTTCGATTGATCGAACTGGCAAGGGAATGTTTTTAAAAATCGATTCAGGGTCATTCGATCGATTTCACAAGAATTGATCTCAAACCCTCATTTCACCCTTCGCTGCTACATCCCATCTCTTCTCCATCTCCGACGAGACTCCGGCAAGCATCCCAAGCGTCGAATCTCTCTCTCTCTTCACAGATCTAGGACCTCATCTTCATCTCACCTTCTCTCTCGATTCCGATAAGATCCGAAACCTCATCTCTTTGATTCAAGCTTCGATTTGATAAACACATGCTTTAACTGTTAGATCTATGTTGTTTTAATGATGCCTATCGCCATTGTTTGCCATTAATGAAGCTTTAAGCTTTGTGTATATATACACATATATGTATATATGTTTTTGAATTGTTTTTGATTTGATTTGATTTTTGGAGTAATGGGCCAAATCCAGTGACTAGGATTGATGCTTTGTTGTGTTGATGGACCCACGACCATGTTCGTGAAGGCCCCGTGCCATCCACGTCACAGATCTGTGACTTTTCATTTTCTGTTATAGAGTTCGATCGATTGAACATCTTTCTCCGATCGATCTGAGTGAGATTGATCCCACTCATTTTTAAGATCGATTGAACTTTTATCGATTTCTCATTTTTAAGATCGATCCAAGTGAGATCGATCTCACAACTTTTATGATCGATCGAACTTTGCAGATTTGCAACACACACTTCATCCATCATATATTGTGTTTCATGCTATCTCATACATGCCCAATGCCTGTGTTTTTCACATTGGATGCATTTCATACTTATCATGTCTAGCATGTTTTACATCATGACACTTATTCCTTGTCACTTGCATAGATTCATGTTCTTTATCTGTTTTGTCTATCTTATTTGACATACATGATTCTATGAATTGTGCTTTAATTCTTTATATTGGCATTGACTTCCTTTGCAAGTTTTCTTTTTCTTTTTGCAGGTCGTGGCTAGGGTCAAGGTTGTAGCTCGCGGACACTATCACTGCAGGGGCAGGCAAAGTTTGGACGACGAGGCAGGTCCATCTCATACCTAGGACCCCATTCAGGAGGACCAGCCAGCCGAGCCCACTCCACCTCAGTCTCCTTTATCTGACAGCAGATTGCACTCTGCTTCTAAGGCATCTATTTCACAGGCTGAGGCTGAGGCTGTACATTCACCATTTCTTTCACCTCCGCTAGCTCAGCCAACCCAGCACTTAGACCGACCATTACATAGATACTCACGCCTTTCAGTGGTGCACGATTCGGTCTTCGATACAGACTTCTTTTTCCGATCGGTACTTAACCGATCAGCATATGATGATATATTACGGAGGGGCCTTGCAGCCATTCTTGCCCCTATCATATACTCGGTGTACCCGAGGCTATTACGGATGTTCTTCCAAAACCTCCGGCCTGCCTCGCGTAACACGGCGGAGCAGAGGACCACCATTGATGGTCATTTGATCTTTATTACAGTGGATACATTATCCAGATCTTGCCACTGTCCACATGTCTGCACTCCAGAGCTACATGACACATATCCCACTCTCTACAGGCCATCATATGCGGACATAGTAGTTTTTCTCACGGGTTACTATGCTGATGACGAGACTTTCACCACCTGCACCTATCTTCCAGATGACCTGTGGTTTTTCGACTTTGTCTTGTTCCGTAACATCTTCATGGCCGGCCATAAGACACAGAGGCGCAGCAACTACCTGACAGCTCTATATGCATTCTACACAGGGTGTTGGCTGTCCATTCCTGCACTCATCTGGAGCGTCATGATGAAGCTGTATGTTGACCACATCAGCAAGGCCAAGCCCAAAAGGGCTAAGTATCTCCTATTCGGCCATCTCATCATACAGATTCTACGTGATCAGCGCTATCCCTTCCAGCCACAGGAGAAGACTGAGTCTGGGGCCTGTTCATTTAAGAATAAGGACTAGGATAAGAGCTACAATGCTCTTATTAAGAGTCTCCGGGACAAGGCTGCCGAGGCAGTTGAGGATCTAGAGGTAGAGGATATGGCAGTAGCAGCAGACCCGACAGCGGACGACATCGCAATCGATCTGGCTGCCGTACACATGGACATTGATTTGGAGTAACCTGCAGAGGACCCAGAGCAGCACTCTCCAGTTGGGTCACCAGTTCACGATGAGGAGCAAGCTCAGGATCATCATTCTCCTGATCCAACCACACCTGAGGCTCTTGCTCACATGCCCGACTTCGAAGAGTGACTTCAGACTCTAGAGGACGTCGTGGTATCTATTCGCCCAGAGACTGTCTCCATTAGAGCTGACATTGCTTCCCTCCACACGGATGTCATGACCGCATTCAGAGATCTATCCAGAGACATCCGTGGAGCACGACCTACCCATCCTACCTCCTCCACTTGATCTTTCCATTCTTTTTATTCCTCTTATATATCTGTGTTATCTGCATATTTTTTATATTGTTATATTATTTTTGCAGCCGTGTTTGTCGGCTTTGATACTGGAATTACTGTACTTTATTTTTGGTTTATATATGTTTTCTTTATAGATGTCCTATTTTCATATTCTTATATCTATCTGTTTGACTCAATCAGGTGCATCCCAGTGACATCAGTGAGAGAGTACTGCCCAAAATTTTCAGGACCACCCTTATACCTCTCTTTATTTTCAGTTGTTATCCCATTTACACTTGCATGTCCACTGTGTACTGTGATTATCCCTTTTGTTATCTGATGAGTTTTATCCAAGTGCCAAATTTCAGGACCACAGTGAATCCCAAGTTTGGGGGGGCTATGCCACCTACTTTGGATACTTCTGTCCCAACCATTCTTTGTCTTAGTTGCACTGGTATACTCTTTCCCTTTTGTTCTCTTTGCATATTGAGGACACTGTGCCATTTAAGTTTGGGGGTAATAGTGCCTTGTAGTGTTTGTTTTTAAATTCAAAATTTTGAGCATGACTTGTGTATTTGAGGGATTTTCTATGATTGGTCCATAACTAGTTATGATTTTGATCTTTTGAGGACTATATTGCTTAAAATTTAAAAATTACTTGACTTGAGAGTCTAATACTCCTTGTATGCCTTGTGGATGCCATTTAGGAGTAAATTTTTCGAAAGATTGATATCATGCTTGCACTTGTGGTCCACATCATCTTGATTTTGTGATTATTTTGAGATTCACTCTAGTATTCTACACTAGCACAGGTGCACACTAGCATTCATTTATCGGGTACATGCTTTGTTGATTATTGAATTGGTTATATCCCAATTGGGCAAGTAGTGCATTGAAAGCTTTCATTCTTGATAAAGGTGGATAACAACCCCTTTTCACTAAGTAACCGAGATTCTAGCCTCATCTAGCACTGAATTTCTTGCGCTGAAAGGTGGAAGGCCCAAACTCTAGGTTAATAATTATTCAAAAAAAAAAAAAAAAAAAAAGTTGCAAAAGTAATAAAAAAAGTGAGGACTTCTCCCAAAAGGTGAGAAGTGGGAAATGATTAGATGGAGGTTGTTTTGATTTGTAACCTAGTTGATTTGAGCTTGTAAGTCCGTAGGGGTGTTTGAACACCTAGTGCCCTAAAGCCGTCTGGTTTGGGAGTCATTGACCTAACGCTCAACCTCATGGATCGCTAGAAAGCTTAATAGATTAACATATTGCACTATGCTTCCATCTTTGATCCTATAAAATAAATAAATAAATAAATAAATCGAGTAAAAAGAATAAGCGCACCTAGAACAATAAAGCTTTAATAAAATATCCACTTTTTGTCTTGATGATCGGTACTAGATTTGTGTGCTAGTTTGAGGGTAAGGATGTGATCATTTCTTTAATTGGCTAAGATAGCAACATACTTGATGCCGGTCCACTAAAAAAGGATTCTAGAGTTGTTTTAATTTTCATGATCATTTTCTTGATGTTTGGAGGACCATACTTGCTTGCTTGATTTTGAAATTTTGGGAGATTACTTGGAAATGTTTGAAAAATTGCATACTTGAAGTAGTTTTCTCCCAATGCTTGTTTGTAATATTAGTGCCTCTTTTGTGAAAATGAGCTTAATGTTTGTGGGTATCATTTCCGAAAACCCTCATGAGATTTCACTCGTCCACTAAGGGTAACCTAGGGGTTTAAAAGGCTTGTTGCATATACTAAGTGCAATCGTGTTCCCTACGAAAGTGGCGTTATCCATTTATTGTTTTCTAGTTCATAGTTGTATAGTTGTTCATTGCATTCCTTTACTTTCTAGTTTATTGTTAGGGACTAGCAATATTTAAGTTTGGGGGTGTAACGAGCGCTGAAAAGTGCGCATTTAAACCCCTTAAGCTTAGGTATTCTAGAACCTTTATCTATCTTATTTTCCCGCTTTACATTGATTTCGTGTTATTTCCATTTTCAGGTACTTATCCCTAAAATAAGCTAACTCAGCCAAATAAGAGCAGAAATGAAGTAATTCTGGGATGAATCAAAGAAAGGAGCAAAGTAGAGCAAAAGGAGGCAAAGGGTGGAATTTTAACAACTTCGATCGATCTCAAGAAAAGTTCGATCGATCCAACTTTCATCGATCTCAGCACTTCCAGATAGATCTGAGCCATGTTTGTCCCTACTCAAAGATCTCAAAGTTCGATCGATCCAACTTCATTCTCTGATCGATCGAACCATCTTGTCCTTATCCAAATGATTCATCCTATCCAGTTGTACCACCCTGCCAACCACTTTTGTCCTTTTCCAAAAATATCTTCAAAATATCTTAGATTTGTTTTTATCCAAAAAGGCGCCACCATAGAGGATCGATCCAGGTTCAATTTGATAGATCTCAGTCATATTCGATTGATCCAAGGTCAATGTTTGATCGATCGAACTTCCTCCAGTGCAAAAAAGTTAAATTGACAGATTATAAAAAGTTGTCCTCTATCCAATCATTGGGAGAATATTGGAGTACATGCCAGATCATTTTTAGGTGTCACCTAACCTACGAAAAAGGGGGATTTGAGCAACTTTTGAAGGGGGATTCACACAACCATAGGGGGGAGATTTTTAAAGAATTCTTAGTGAGGAAGCAAAGGAGAAGAGGAAGCTAGAGACACCATTGGAGGCTCTTCATCAACCAAGGAGCAGATTTCTTCCATGGAGCTTGCCCTTAAGGGTTAGAAGACATCATTTATGAGTGGCTAGACATCCTCTTGGGGCTAGAGTTAGCCCTAAGCATGCTTTCTACATCTTGATTTATGTATTTTTGAGGGGATTTGTATTGTGATACATGTTTTGACACTTTTATATATATAGATCTTGTTTATTCAATGATTTATATGGTTTAATGCTTCCAATTGATCCATTTCATTCTATCCATATGTCTATATATGCTTGAATAGATATTCATGTGTTTGTCTCCATTTCTTGTGTTATTGATGCATGTCTATATATATTAATGCTATAAATCTAGAGATTGTCAAAACATAGTGCTTAATAGAATGCTCTTGTGATTTACTTGATGGTTCATACTCATTTCTTGATGGATTGTGCCTCTCCCTTAGTTTAATTAGTTTAATTTCATGTCATTAGCTTAGTTGTAGTGTAGTTGTTAAATGGGAGGATAATCCATGCTTGTTGTTTGATGTTCCATGCTTTTGAATGCAAGTAGCATATGTCTCTAACCTTGTGATGTGTTTGGATTGTGAGCTTAATGAAAGGATTAATGACTTAGTTTGATATATTGTGCTTTTCACTATGTTGCTTAGACAATATATGCTTAATTAGTCATCCTTGTTAATTGAAACAACCAAACACACACACACAAATATTGCAACACATATCTTCCCCTCATTAATCATTCATTAAAGGTGTAGAAAAGTATGCTTAGTGGTGATCTTTAAACCCCAAGATTTCTCTCTCTCTTTTATTCTCTTTATTGCATTATTGTTTACTTTAGTTTAATTTGTATCTTGTGTAATTCAACCAACCAACCACTATTTTGATCACTCGACATACTAACCCTAATCTTGATTAAACCTAATACGACCCACCAATCCCTTGGGACGATCCCTACTTGCCCTAACTATATTTTTAGTGAAAGGTAGCAGTGGCAATTTCTAAATGTAAAACTTAGCCACATTCATCATAGCTCTACACCACTATCTTTTGATGGTAACACAAACTTGGGGTCGGTGTGTGACAAACCATTAGACAGTATAACAATTCATCTAATCCTCTACAAAATAATTCTTTCAATCAATCCTCTATCTATTGTCCTCCTCAATTTAGGAATCAAGCTAATCCAGATCCTCCTTGTCCTAGGTACTCGTCTGGATTTGAAGAAAAGGTCTTGGCTGCAATTAGCAACTTTGAGTCCACCACTCAATTGGTATATTCCCATTCCCAATCTATAGCCAAGATAGAGGTTCAAGTTAGGTAAATAGCAAGTGCATGCTCTATATCGTATAGAGGAAGCAATGTTACTAAGTCAGCCAATTGCAAACCCAAAAAGGCAAACTTACATGATTGATAAGACTAATCTTTCAAGTACTCATCATGAGCAAGTTAATACCATCACCACTTTAAGAAGTGGAAAGGTCATTGATAATGAAGTTGAGGCACAAGAAGTAGAAAAAGAGAGGCGTAGGATTCCTATCAATCATATTCTTCCAATTCCACATCCCGTAGATGATCCCTCACATCTTACTCCATCGAGCTGTAAAGGAGATGAAGTCATCTACTCCTAACCTTGAGACAGCTTATGAGCCAAGAGCGCCCTTTCCTCAACGTCTCTTGAAACCCTCATACTATGGTAAGCAAGGGGAGAAAATTCAAGAAATAATGGAGGTCTTTAAACAAGTTAAGGTCAATATTCCTCTCCTTGATGCTATAAAACAAATCCCTGTCTATGCCAAATTTTTAAAAGACTTGTGTACCCAAAAGAAAAAATCAAAAACCCAAGTCTCTAAGAAAATCTATCTCACCGAGCAAGTCAGTGCAATCATTCAACATAGCATTCCTCCTAAGTTCAAAGATCCTAGTGATCCTATATTTCATGCATCATTGGAAACAATGTGATAGATCGAGCATTTCTTGATCTTGGAGCGAGTGTTAATCTTCTTCTTTACTCGGTGTATGAGAAACTAGCCTTGGGAGAGCTTAAACCCACGTCGTTTGTGTTCCAACTTGCTGATCGATCTGTGAAGCAACCACTTGGGATCATTGAAGATGTTCTCATCAAAATGGGTAAGTTCTATTTTTCAGTAGACTTTCTTGTCCTGGATACAGAGCCTGTCTATGATTCCAAAAGATATATATATTCCTGTGATTCTTAGCTGTCCACTCTTAGCTACAACGAATGCCAACATAACTGTAAGACTAGGGCTATGGATATTTCTTTTGAGAACATAAAGCTCAAATTAAACATCGTCTACTCCATTCCATATTCCTCAGAGAAAGATGAGTGTTTCTTTCTTGATGTTATTGATGAGGATTCAGTCACAATCTTTCCAACAAAAGAACCTCCTCATTTGATTTCAATTAGTCCTCCTTGTCCTTCTTGTGAGTCTTCTCATAAACTTGAGCCTAAGCCACCACCGGAAAAGCTTGAATATCCTTTCTTGGGTCTTGATGGAACCACACTGGTTCCTCCTATTTCGAATTTCATAATCACCCATAGGACTGGTTTTGGGATGAGGGAGGTAGTTTCGTTGTTGGATACAGGTTAGAGAGTGGTGTACTATCGAACTAGCAGCGTTAAACTTAGTATTTGCGTCGAACTAGCGATGTTAAACTTAGTATTTGCGTCGAGCTAGCGACGTTAAACTTAGTACTTGTAGGTTTGTAATTTAGTTCGGTTTGTTTTGTTTTATTTTATTTTTCTTTTCTTCTTTTTATTTTTATAGGTTTTTATTCTATTTTCTAGGTTTTTAGTTTATTTTTAGGTTAGGTTTAATGAAAAAAAAAAAAAAAAAACAACAACTTCACTTGTGCATCATGATATATACCTATTTTACTCCATAGACTTGATACTCTAATATGTGCTGTGAAGTTTGATTCTTTTGTCAGGTGCTATGGACCAAGTTTAGGGATGATGTTCCTATTTTGCCCTTCTGAGCTGTAATTGCTTAATCTTTGATGTTTTACATATATTGGTAATATCTTTTTAACTCTGCATTTGTTTTCACAAGTGGATACACTTTAATTGTTTAAGCATAAATTTAGATTTGTTATTGTGTTATGATGTCCATATGCAGTCTGATTTTGGTTAAAGATGGCTTGTATGCCAAATTCATGTTAAATGAAAATTTTTGAAATTTTTTTAAATCAGTTGGTTGCCTGTGGTCCACTTTGTCAGGATAGTTACTGTTTGATGATTTTGATCTTTGAAATGCTTCACTTTGCACATGTTCACACTTACATGCATTATGTGGGGTATAAACTTGAAATCTTGTTTTGTTTTGTGATAAACTGAGATAAGCAGGTTAATTTGATTATTTTGAGAACTAAGGTATAAATAAATAAATAAAAAGAAAAATGGTATGTTGCAATAAAGAATAAAAGAGTTTTTTCACCAAGAAGTGAAAGAGAAAAAAAAAAGAAAAAAAAAAAGAAAAAAAAAAGAAACAAACAAAAAGGTCAAGTTTGGGTCTGTAGCCTAGATTGCTTGAGCAATTAAGTCCTTAGGGGTGTTTTAACACCTAATACCCTCAAACCAATTGATTTGAGAGTCATTGGCTGAAAAACTCATTATACAAGTGATTTAGAGAGCTTAAGGGACCCGAGCATTGCACAAGTATCCTATTTTAAAAAATTGAGTGATGAATGAAAATAAGAAAAATATCTTGGGGATCGAGATTTGAAAGGTTTATTTGTAAATTAAGGGATATCATGAAATAGATATGAGTTGGATAGTAAACCACATGTTTAAAACTGTAGGTTCATTTCTAAAAAGGATTTTGGGGATTAATATTGTTAAATATGTGATTAAACTAACATGTAGGGACCATAGTTATTGATATGATATTGAGAGTTCAAATTTTTTCCTAATTGATATAGTTCGTTATACTTATTGATTGGTTGATGCATTGTTGGAACATTATGATAGATATAGGTTTGAATGAGCTTGTTGTGCAAATAAGGCACTGATTTGAGATATTTATGGGTACCATCACTGGAAATCATTACGAGACTATAACTCATCTACTAGGGTAACCTAGGGGTTTAAAGGCTTGTTGCATAAGCTAAATGCAACCGTGATTCCCACAAAAGCAACTTTTTAGTTCTGTATTGCTAAGGGACTAGCAATATGTAAGTTTGGGGATGTAATGATCACTGAATATTACATATTTAAGCCCTTAAATGTGCATATGTTAAGACCTAAAGTGATACTTCTATCCATTTTTAGATTGATTTATGTTTATTTCATGTTTGTATGTACTTTCCCAAAGAAATAGTTAAAACTAGGATTTTATGATGAAAAGACTAATATCAAAACTTACAGAGTCGTTGCCAATCATCTGAAGCAAGTTTGGAGTCAAAATGGTAATTTTGGAGAAGTTCAAGTGCCAATGCTCGAGCAAAAGTTCCTAGGCTCGAGTATAAAGTCAACTGAAGCAAGGAAATCAACCAAAGCCAAAAAGCTCAAGCAGAAATCTTTCTGCTTGAGCCGAAACTCAAGGTGCTCGAGTTTTTGCAAAGGAGCTCGAGCAGAATATGCCTCAAAATATGAAAAGACGCTTCCGAAGTTCCATGTTTCCAGACTTCAAGCCAAAGTCAAAAAGCTCAAGCTTTTGCCAAAAAGCACGAACTGAAGTCCCAAGGCTCGAACACCTGGTTAAGGTGATCGAGCACCATGAAAAAATTATCCCAAAATGGCTAAGTGTTGAATGAAAAGACGTTTCAGACAAATTTTGCTCCCAGAGCTCGAGCATAAGTCAAAAGGCTTGAGCACAACCCTTTAGGGCTCGAGTAGTGATGAAAATTCTGGACCTGCTTTAGTATTTTGGGCATAACTTTTCACTGAAAACTCAGCAGCTATGAAAATAAGACTCGAAGCCTGATGTTTTTATCTCTAATAACAATTTGTAGATTTGTAATCCAAATATGTAAAAATTGTGTTAGAACTTCATAACAAAGTGTTGACAGATTCTGCTCGAGTTTAAAGTTTTGTGCTCGAGCCGAAACATCCTAGAGGTTAAAAATACATGCGGGAATTATGTAAAATCACCCCTCTTTATTTCCTTGTGGGTCTAATTGTTACCAAAAGCTTTAAAACATATCCAAAGGGGATTAGGAATTGTTCTCCATTATAAAAGAAAAGGAGAAGACACTTTTAGATCACTATCTACCTCTCTCTCGCTGGTAACTTTTAGATCTCGAGGCGGCTTTTAGGATTTTGAAAAGAAGATCCAAAGGAGTTGTTGGTGGTCCATGGAGATGGCTTTTACAACATCAATAAAGATATATTTTCTCTGTATGAGTAGCTAAACTCCATCTTAGGGCATTAATGTAATTCGAATTCGATTACTATGGTTTGATTGTTCTTTACTTTGGGATTTTCATTATTTATGTATTTGATTGCATGATTTTGTGCAACTGATTTAGATCAATTGGGTTTTAGTGAAGTATGTAGTTTTGAAATGATTAATACCTTGTCTTAAATTTAATTATTCTTAAATTATACTCAACATATTCTTAGTGTATGAGATTGGCGTGGCTAAGGGCTTCTCGGATAATAAGAATAGAGATTATGAAATGGTGTTCAAACGTTTTTTATAAATGAATGTTTTCATAATTTATACCTAGGGAAGACAAGTTATACTACAACATTAGTTAGAAGTAGGTAGGTAGATAATTCGTGCCAACTAAAGATAGGTTATTATTAACTGAAATTCATGAAACATCTTTCTTTAAATTGAATTAAACGAATGTTATTGAGTTTAATTCCGTATTATACATAATTGATGAAATCCCAAGGTTATGACAATTGACCATAGGGTTCGTAGTGAAATTAATCCTTAAGTATTTCTTCTCTTGATCTCAATTCCCTTACTTTGTTTATTTTCTGTTTATGTTATTAAATTGCATCACAACAAAACAAATCAAATCTTCCTTTTAAATTAAAATAGTAATTAATCGAAGATTCGATAAACCACAACAGTCCTTGAGGTTCGATATCCTCAATATAGTTCTATCTTACAAGGATTCGTACTATTGCGAATAGTAATTTACTATTGATAAATATATACTCACATCATTTTATGCGAACATCTAGAACAAAAAATTCCTCAACCTTAAAGATGGAATCATATTTCTTATCAACCCCATGGTTATCAGAAATGGTTTTGGAGCCCTTAAACCCATGGCTCCCCTCACTCAAGGTTAAATGACGAATGTAGATTTATCGATATTGTCATTACTTCTCTACACTTCATGCAAAAACAAAGAAAAACCTACAAAGGCTAAACTAAAAATGATATAGTGATAAGCAGGGTCAAACCACTCTCAAATTAGATTCCGAACATAGATTCAAAATATCAATTAAAAGGGATAGAGAAAGAATTTTAAAACAATTTGATGATTTTTGAATAATGAACTAAAAATAAATAAATAAATAAGACTAAATAATTTCTGATCAAATAATAAGAAAAATCTCAAATGAAAGAATCCACCACCATGGCTTAATATAAATAAATTTGCATATTTCTTTTTATGTAAATTTTTCTCCTGTAAGCAAATCATTTCATCAGTTCAAGTACAACTTAGAAAGATGAAGGAAAATTAATTATAGCATTAATTAATACTTGCATATATATGAGAGAACATA
Source organism: Cornus florida (assembly GCF_030987335.1). NCBI lineage: Eukaryota > Viridiplantae > Streptophyta > Magnoliopsida > Cornales > Cornaceae > Cornus > Cornus florida. The sequence continues at coordinate 40,562,103 of NW_026775575.1, forward strand.
TTTTTACTTAATCTGATATATCTTTGGTAAATAGAAATAGGCATTCTCTGAATTATCAATAATTGACAAACATGAAGAATCCTCTTTCTAATTTTTTTTTTTATCAAAATAAGAACACAAAATAGAAGAGTAAAATAATATTTTAAAGAGAAAAACTTACACAATATGAAGGATACAACTATTTATATTTCAATCATGGTGACTTTATTACTCCCTTGAGAATGAGTGTTTAAGCTAGCATACTTACAAAAAAAATGAAACAGCTTTTCATAAAAATAATTATAAGAAAGGAATTCAAGACAAGAATTTTCTAACTTTTATTATTTTATTTCACTAACAATGTACATCAACCTCCTCTACATATGTCCCTATTTATAGAGTTTAGAGTGGAACGATTGGGAGAAGATAATTCTAATTATAGAAATGAAAATAAAATAAAATAAAATCTTCCAAAAATCTTACTTCTTTCCAATTTCGAATTAATTTGCTTTCCAATTTGGTTTGATATCTTTGACTTGATGTGCTTTCCAATTTGGCTTGATCTTTACTGATTTGATGAAAAAACTAATTTTGAATTTGACTTTGACTAATAGTGTAATCTCACATTTTTGCTATTTTTGTCTCTTTTCTTCTTATTCCTAAATCAGTCCCTATAAAATATGAAAAGTAGGGATAAGAACATTTATCTAATAAAAAATAATTAATTAATCATTTATTATTGAGTATAAAATAGCAAATTTTGTGCACTTACTATTAAACAAAGAATCAAATGATAAATAAATTAAAAAGTAGAGTCAGAGGGATTGACTTGAAAAGGAATTGCGAAAAAATAGAGATTAGTGCAAGTTAAAATGAAGTTTCGAATTGAAGAAGTAGAGCGATAAGGCGTACAGTTGAAGAATAGAGAGTTGCACCATTGCAACAAATAAAACAGCGTTAGAAGAATCCCAAGGATCACGAATACAGCCTTCAAAATCAGCCACGACTGTCCACTCTATGAGCAAAAATTAAATCCCCTTCAAAGTGGGACCATTACCCAAATTTGAAGAGAATTGGAGGCAAAGTGTGGAGGAAAATTTTTCTATTAATCAAGGCGACCTGATAAGTGGAGAAGCAAGACAATAGATGTACGAACTCAACAGGCAAGGGGCAAAGCGTAATGTAGATCCACCACACGTAGAGTCCCAATTCAATCAAATATAAAAAGCCCTAGCTAAACACTGAAAATTATCAATTCCATAGGTGAAGGGAATCTCAAGTCTTGTGAATCAAAGGATTCTACATAAGGTTATGAAAACCCATTAAACAACAAAATTGTGTAGAATGGAAGAACTTCACGCACAAGAAAAGAGTACTAGGAGGACTCAAAAATTGTAACTAGTGGCAAAGACCCCAATAAGATCATGAAATTTTTCTTTGGGTAAACTTTGGGTACTTAGCTTACTTTGGGTGGTGTTGCATTAATTTTATTGACCATTGCTCGTCTACAAATTTTTTGCACCCACGAAGAATTTTCAAAAGTTTAAAACGTTAATAAAATAAAATGACCGTGATGCATACGTATTATTTACCCTCCCTCCCCCTCTCTCTCTATAGATATATTTATATAACATTCCAAACATTAATATGTGGTCTCGCCCCCCTCGTCCGCTACAGAAAGCCAGCATGGTAAGAAACGAGTGACTCCCACCCACTCATTCCCTCAATCATAACACCACCTCTCTCTCTCTCTCTCACTCACACACACACACACACACACACACACACACACACACACAAATCCACAATTCCACCTTTCCCCGGAAACCACCTTTTGCTCCACTCACATCACAAATACCACTATATCCGTACTCCCACTTCACTCCCTTCCCCTACCCCTATCCCCTATCCCCACCAGACTAGTCCCATCTTCATCATCTTTCATATTTCTAATCTCTCTCTCTCTCTCCTGTATTTATCCCATCGCTTGTCTTGTTTTCTTTGTCTTTCTATTCATATTTGCACAATTCCTTTCTTGGTTTCACCTTCTTTTGATAAAAGAGTGTTTATTCATTTATAATTTTTTTTTTGGGATCCGGTGATCTATACTTGGTGCTGATATATTGCTGAAATGTCGCTGGAAATAGCATCAGAGCGTGTTTGTTACGTCCACTGCAACTTCTGCAACACCGTTTTAGCGGTATACTTACTATTACTAACTGTTCTTTATATATATATATATGTACTCTTCTAGTAATTCTGATCACATATACAGATCATGGAATTAAGGGAAAAGTATATTAATTATTAGTAAGTTAGTGATCATATGGAATTAATGGAAGATAAATTAATGCAAGTGTCTGACATGGAATGATTAATTTTAAAAATGAAGTCTATAAAATGATCAATTTTCATAAAAACCCTTTTAATTTGGACCGTCGTCGATTTTACAAATTTTCATTCTCTTGAATTGGCTTGAAATTCTTTCTTTTATGTCATATTTTATGTGAATTCATAACTGGGTCGATTCAGAAAACTTCCAATATGATCTAGTATGATCCATATGGGTGTGATCAGAATTTAAGTTCTTTGTAAAGTAACTATCAGTTGTTCTTAAGTTACAACCTGAACAAAGGTAGATAGATCTATCTCAATTATTCCTTGACGATCCACAAAACTAGCATGTGCAAATTAAACCACAGATCAATCCCATTTGTCTTGCTCGCTTCTGCAAATGGAGGATTTGAAGCTAAATGTGTGTTTGTGTGTGTTGTGTGTGTGTGTTTAGGGTTCTCTTCAGGTCATGTTAAAAGTCAAGATGAAGCATTTTCCAATGAACTTTGCTGAAGTATAACCAGTTTCGTGTCTTATCTTACTGATCTACTACTTAAATTCTGTTATCATTTATTTGTTTTACATTTATTTCTGTAAAAACAATTATTGAACTTTGGTTTTGTCTTCTTTTAGATTTATATTTGCACAATTTGTCCTCTGAATGCACAACTCTGTGTGTGCGTGTTTGTGTGGACTTACTATTCACAGCAATTATATGCCACTGAACAAGCATCATATAAGACACTGTTGGCTAGTTGATCTTTCACTATTTAAATTTCTTTCTTCTATATGATCATCTGTGCATTTTTGTTGTTTTTTTTGTTTTTCTTCTGAAAGAACAAAAGAAGAGAAATCAGCTGATGACACAGAAAAATCATGGGCATACCAAATGCTAGCTTTTTCTTCTAATTCAAGTTCCTTTCATCATAACATTACCACTTTTGAACAACCCTTCTGAGACTATTTGCTGTTCATCTTTATGTGTGTGTGTATATTAGATATATATATATATATACTCGAAAATTGATGTGATTTTACAGACTGCATAAAGAGAGAGCTAGCAGCAAATCCACTTCATGATTTCACTTCTCTCTATCTTTATTCATTTCATGGCCATCTGTGTTATTGCCTTTGTGATTTTTGTTCCAGTCATGTCGTTTTCTTCTCTCTCTTTCTCTCTCTTTAGATATCTCTCTCTTTCTCTCTCCTACAATTGCTTGCTGTGTCAGGCACAGAAAAGTCAGAAGCACTGAAACGAAAGAGATATTGCAAAGCCCTTTTAACGTTAGGGAAGTCCCATATAGTTATTACCCATGTGAGCTCTCAGACAATGCCCAAGATTTGAAGTGGCCTCGGTTTTTACACTGTGAAAATTACACTTTAATTCCATCCCTATCTCTATCTCTTCTATCTCAACAAACAAAATACAAACTACAAAATTATATATATATATATATATATATATCACATATAAACATATAAATAATCTACTGATGACAGATTAAACTTCTTATTTTTCTTCACACACACACATACACAATTTTTTTCCATTTAGTTTGCATATATTCTCCTTTACCCCTACAGTTTTTGTCCTTCAAATTTATGTTGTAACAACAAGAATGCTACTCATACCAATCATTGAATGTCCTTTTGCTGATTTCTGTCCAGTTAATATACCAATCTATGATTTTTGTCCAGTTAACCTACCAAAATAGCAAGGTTATGTTTATACTCTGATGAGAGATAGTAGTAGTTAGGTAATGATCCAACTTCAATCATAACCCTAAACCTTATCCAAATGGTTAGCTAGCATATTGGCCCCTTTTTTCTTTTTTTTTTTTTTTCTTTTTTTTTTTTTTTTTTCACTTAAAATCATATGCTTTATGCTTTCTTCTTATTGTTTTTTAGCATGAGCACAACAATATAATATGAGATATTTGCATTTATATATGTATATATTTTGAACCTACCTGGGTTCATTAAAAGAAAAACACAAAAAGATTTGAGTATGTTGTGTGTGTGTGTGTGTGAGAGAGAGAGAGAGAGAGAAAGAGGATAGTAGCACAAAACTCAAACAGTATTTAATTTGATTCTTGAATGAATGTTGAATCTATGAACAGGTTAGTGTTCCATGCACCAATACGCTCGCCATTGTGACTGTGAGATGTGGGCATTGCGCGAATTTGCTGTCTGTCAATATGGGAGCCCTGCTTCCGACTCTTCCATTTCAAGATCTCCAGGTACTCAACTGTTTTAGGTCTCCAGTTTTTGCTCCTTTTGAAGTCCCAAGAAAATTACATACATATTCAACAAACACAATTAATATAGATACAAGGAACATAATCTTGCACAAAACCTGTTTCAGGGAATCTCTGAAATTCCTTACATGCTTTATAAGGAATATTTGTTAACAATATAAAGTGACTATTGACATGCTTAACATATGAGTATTTTTATTTTATATTTTTTTATACTTACCTTTGCAAGAAACTAGGACAACCATTTGTCCTCAAGGGGACTCAAACCCGCCCACTTTGAAAGGTAGAGAAAATATCATTGAGCCATAGTCTGTGGTAACGTCTTACCATTTGAGTAACCCCACATTTGGCAGTTCGAGCTTTTACCATTACATAATCAATGACTCCGGAAATCTTTCCAATTGGAACATTTGAAGTGAAGATCCTTCTAACCCCTATAAGGGGGGTTGGAATGGATCAAGCTACAATTTTCTTGACTAATTAGTTATCAATCAGAGACAATTTCAAGGGCTGTTAGATGATATATGCTTTATGTTGCTTTGAGAAAATTTGCAGAAACAACAGTCCAGCCTTGAAGATGTAAATAAGGACTGTGGGTCATCTTCCAAATGCAACAAGTTTGCTATATTCGACTCTGCAGACCAAGAACAACCTAAGATGCCTCCTGTACGCCGTGAGTCTCTCTCTCCCTTTCATTTGAATATAACTTTTTGAGGTACTACAAGTCCACCATTACCATTTACTTGAGGAAAATGAGATTATTTGTGAGAAAAAAGGCCGAAGAATAAGCCCTGGTCAACAAAAGAAAAGTAGATTACGAGTTGACACCACGTGGACCGGTGGACCCCTTAAGAATGTGGGCTCCCAATTGTTTGTTGAGCTTCATTCTGGTTGTATAGTTTGTGATTTTCTCGACTCGTATATCATTACTCTATACTGCAATGTTAGGCCAACACTGATGGTATAAATGCACAACAAACTAGTACTTAACATCATTTAAGATGGATAGAGAAACACATAAAAATTGTCTCCACATATATAGCCGTTCAAATTTAATTAAGGCAGTACCATCTCAATCAAGACCACTTATTATATATTATGGATTTCAAGTAGTACAATCTGCTATTGATTAAGGAACACTTGATTGACTATCTTCATGCATGCATGACCCATTATGATGGTGACCTTACATTTCCTATCCCAACTCATCAATAACAATGGTGTCCTGAAACATATGTCAAGTCTTTTTACAATTGAATAGATCAAGATCACTCCTCATAAATATGACATCTAGAAAAGTAGGTCAGTACCTTCTTTATACAGGTCTCTACTGTCATTCTATAATGGCTTGGCACTTTGTGAGTGTTTTTGCTTTAATTTTTAAATGAACTATCCATTCTGTCACCACTCAGCAATGTACAAAAATACTTCCATTTGTTGTCTCCAAAACTACAAGCAAATATATTATAGACCATTAGATAAAAACTGTGCTATGTGCATTATTTATCAGTCAATCTACTGATTTTTGAAGACATATAGACCCATACCTAATCATCTATCTCTATGCACATGGTCATAAATATATGCAAATTTGTATGCCTACATATAATTTAAATCTGGAATTTCATTTACCGAATTTTTTTTTTTCCTGGAATTTCATATGGTATATATATATGCTCTTTTTGATGAGAAATTTTTCTTTCTTTTCATGAACTATGCAGCCCCAGAGAAAAGACAACGCGTTCCTTCCGCGTATAACAGATTTATTAAGTAAGATATTTAATTTTGAGTTGTTTCATTTGGTTTAATTTGTGGACGCTATGAATTTTTTTACTCCAGACATCTCATACATGCATTGCAGCATCCCGCACAAAAGAAGAAACAAGTAGCTATAGATATTTTTTTAAGACAGTATTGCACTTCATATGATGAAAATCACTTTGGACATTTCTCAATTAGAAAAATCTGTAGCCAGAAGCTTCATCGTGTTGTTTTAGGAATTTACTTTAGATAAATCATTCTTGCAAATTAAACAAAACATAAAACACTTTTATGTATCCTATCAAAGTCAATTATTAATGAACTGGTATAACCTTTTTCAGTTTTCTTAGGACTTCAAATATTCGATAAATAATAGTGAAAGTCCTAATGCAGTATATATATGCTTGAGAATTTATATATATATATATATATATATATATATATATATATATATATATATATATCATCTCAGTCAACATTTTTAAGCTCTATAGAAGCAACTCATTTATATAAGTCATCCAACTGAATATGAAGTTAATTATTAGAAGCGGTAAGCTATTTTAAATGTTACTCAAATTTTTCTACAGGGATGAGATTCAAAGGATAAAGGCTAGTAATCCAGATATTAGCCACCGGGAAGCTTTTAGCACTGCTGCAAAAAATGTAAGTAACAAATACTCTTGTGATAATTAAGACCATGTCTTTCATAGATCTTCCTTTGCTCACCTCTTATAGCTAAATTAAATTATATCCTTAATCCTTCTGGTTCTTTTTTATGAATTCTCTCACGACAATCGCATTCTATAACACTATTTTCATAATCTAAAAATTGTTGATCATAAATGTAGTTGTAATACTAAACATATAACTAGAGACACATAACAATTAATGACTGTTTAACTAAGAAATTAATTTTTTATTTTTTTTAGTTAAAGGGTAAGCTTTATTGAAGAAAGGAAAGAATGTACACGGATCCCCACCTAAGGGGAGAAACAACAATACAAAGTGGAAAGAAAACAGTACAAATTCACAACCAACTTAGGCAATAGCATATACAAACCTCCACAACCAACCTAAGCAGCAGTAGGAACAAACTGCTCTAAATAAACAACCATAGGCCATGAACAACATGCTCAGAAGAGCAACCATAAGGCAAAAATTGGTTACATTTCGGAAACATAACCAACGTGATGTTGCAAGATAAAACCTTTACATTAATCCTCTTTAGCTCTCATATAAGTTGAAGCCTCTTGCATCTGTTTAGCTTGTTTTGTTCTTATTTTGTTTCTGTGAGTTTCATATGCTAACTGGTTTGGCTCTTGCCTTGTTTGCCTTTGGCTTTTGTTTCCCTTGTGGCTCTATATACATATCTTGGCTCATTTATACAATTCATTCAATTTACCAATATATATATATATATGTGTGTGTGTGTGTGTGTATTTATGAAATGACCACATTGATCTAACACCATATAATTTTGTTTGAGACAATAAATAACTAGAATTATTCAATATCTCATTGATATTAACCTTAGTGATTATGTGATTATATAGAACGTCATACTATACATTCTAAAGATTACATAACTAAGTTAATAACTTAATTTACTCTAAATTTGCCACTAAATAACTATGGGTAGAATCCTAATTTACTCCCTATATATCTCTGACAATATCATATATTCTTCCTCCGTGATCACTATTAAATTCAATAGGTTCAAGCTTGTATCGTTTATGGTTAAAAGTTTCATTTCTTTTGAAATTAAGAAAACTTCATAGTTGATTACTTTTCTTGCACTCATGAAATATCTCTTCAACAGAAACATCAATTTCACTACCTTCCATCTTAAATCTATTTTATTGGACTTCCTATTGAAGTTTGATCATCTTTAAACATCTGTACGAGATTTTATGAGAAGTAGAAGACATATATAAAAATCAATTGTTGTGCAGAAATAAAGGTCTAACAAAATATATACAATACAAATTCGAGTTTGCAAGAAGCCCTTTTTGTACAAAATAATACCGAATCATAGTGCCAACACTGGACAATACCCCTTTTTTTTTTTACACCAGTTTCGTGTATAGAGTATACAAACATGTCGGCTTCCCTAAAGTTTGATTTGTGGGTTTTTGTTGAGGTCTTTTTTTCTTCCTGATTAGCCAAAATTATTCACCAAGTTCCTCCCCTTAAGTGCTAATGAATGGGAAAATACATTACAGTTTTTTTTGTCATGCCATTTGATTTATTTTTTTTATTTTTTTGACATGGTATGACCAACTAATTGAATCATATGTATTTATCAGGGGGAAAAAATAATGAATCTTGATGTGTAGTTATAACTAAGGGCCAAGTCAAACACATGTTGTCACATGAAATCACATACTTATTCAAATGCTATGTAATCACATTTGCATAAATTTTCATGATAAAATTTAATTGATTGACATATATGTCACGCCTGCACTCAAGACTATATTGTTTAAACATCATTTACCATCATTGACATAGCATGTATATATCCATGTTCTTCTTTTCCTCAGAAGAAAAAGAAAAAGAAAAAGAAAAATGTAAACAAGGTATAATGTGTACGTTTTTTTTTTTTTTGTTAAAAGGTAAGCTGGTATAATGTGTACTTCTTTTCCTAAGAAGAAAAAGAAAAAAGATCTATAGTATGTTGCACTTGAATCACTTGATGTGTGACAAGACACTGTAGATTTTTTAATTTTTATTTATTTATTTATTTTTTTTCCGGGGAAATTTACACTGTAGAATTGTTGTTACTGAATACCTGATCAAGACACTTGCTGTGTTGCAGTGGGCACACTTTCCTCACATTCACTTTGGGCTTAAGCTGGAAAGTAACAAGCAAGCAAAGTTGGATCACCAGTCATTTGCAGGAGAGGGCACTCAAAAGTCTAATGGATTCTACTAAAACAATGGCACATTGTGAATAAGAGATTCTTTATATACCTATGCATAACAAGCATATATAAAGTTAAGGTCAATGAAGTCTCACAACCAAACAAGAAGGCCCTCTCAAGAACTTTACCCATCTTTATTGTTATGCATTACCCTATTTTAGTGTTTTTGTAAGAAGAGAGTGGATATTTTTCAATTTTTATTGCATTCATGTTGAATTTCAAAAATTTGAGTGATATACTATTCTGAAATGATGTGCATTTGTTTTGTAATATTCATAGTGCAACATATTTGTGTGTGTCCATTTGGGTTCACTAGTTCCTTGAAATAATGCGGACCAGTTGGCTCTCTCTCTCTCTCTCTCTCTCTCTCTCTCTATATATATATATATATATATATATATATGTATATTTTTGTTTTTGGAAAGTTAATCAATTATATATAATGTAAATAATTACATGGGTTTCAGCCTAAGCTGAAAACTATTTGTTAGCTGAGATATGATACTTAAAATCATGAATGAAGCTTATCACATTAGTCTAGATATATGTATGTATTGTTTCATCTTTTCATCACTTAAAATTTGTTTGGTTTAAATCTCTGAAAATAATATTCAGAAATTTATATAAATGGTAGTTCTTTGAAAATGAAGAGAACAAAAAATAGGTAAAGAATTACACTCAAATTCGAACTTCTCTTCTTCTTTTATTCCCCACAGTTTTTATACAGTAGAATATAGTATTATAATATAAAAACAAGGAGACACATATCCATGTTGAGATATGACATATTGATATGACATAGTAATATGTAAGTAGACACGTACGGATCTCCATAGTCAGCTGTGATGGGTGATAACTGATGGATACAGCATTCACCTGTCACGTCCGGTGATCAGAATCTTATATAAACTGGGAAAAACCATACTTAATTGACAGCCTTAAAGCCACTTTGGGTCCTAACAAATGAGAAAGCGGGCCACCAACCCAGGGATATACAAACTTTTATGTTGGCCTAGCTTCAAGGTGAGACAAAACATTCCTTGCACATTGTGCTTTCTTGTTTCAATTTCAAGGGTGCAAATTGAACAAGAAAACCCTAGATTTGTTCCCATTACCTAGTCATTAGAAAAATAACAGTTCGTTGGTCATGTGCATAGTTGCTAGTCATTACAAAATAACTATTAGTTAGTCATGTGACGTGGTATTTCGGACACAAAAATCCTAAAATACCTTTACCACTTCGAAAAGTGAAAGGGATGCATGCATACTATCTCCCTAAACTCTCTTTCTACTCGTTTTCTCTCTTCATCATGCTTTGCCCTTTTGTAAAGAAACTACTTGTTCCCCTTCCCTCTGTATTGTGTTGTACCGAAAGATCATGTAGGTTTATGATTTAAGGTTTAGAAATTCAAACTCATTATAATCTCACTATATATATGTTAATGAAGTGCCAACATGGCAACCTTGTCAACGCCATGTAGATACTTAGGTGGCTATTTGGAAGATCAAAGAGTTGTCTTGAAAAGTGCATTGCAATAGAAGACATGACTTTCCAACTATTTATATTTATAATTCTTTGTATTTTTTTTGTGCTTAATAAGTTGTGTTTAATTTAATTTTGTCAACCTTGAGTCTTGCATTTATAGTTGGGAGTTGTAGTCTATTTAATATAGCGTTGAAAATGAAGACTAATATTTATAGGTGCTAGATGATAGAGATAGAACTTTTGATCTTGAATTATATTTTGGTTGTTATATATCTATCATGTGGGGACCATAAGAATTGGGATGTGAATGTGTGTGTATTATGTAAGTATATTGGGATGTAAATGTGTGTGCCGTATGTAAGTGACAAATGCCCTTGTTAATGGTGCATTAAAGATGTTGACTAATGCAAAGTTTGACTATAAATACAGATTATTCGTTGCTATATGGATGTACTTGGATCTAAGAGAAAAGAATAAGATCTCTCTCCCCCTCTCTACATTCTTCTCTCTATATTGTATATATAATTTTATATTCTATATTTTCTTTTAAAATTACTAAACGTTATCAACACAAGTCTCTAACCAACTGAGACTTGAAAGAGAAGCTCTCACTCTCTCTCTTTCTATCTCAACTCATATATCTTACTTGTGATATTGGTTTTGATAGATTGTTGGGTTTGTTTACTTTACTGAAATAAATTTACTTCTCACTCTAAAGGGTAAGCACTTCTTTTATTAATATCATTCAATATTTAAATAAGATATGTGTATATTTATAAGGGTAGGTTCTACCACCTTTATTGTTTATTGTTTAACAATTTATCTGGTATGACTGGTTTATGACTTAACTGCCCTTATTACATTTATCATTTATATCTGGTACGGTTTGTTTATGAGTTAACCGCCCTTATTTATTATTTATAACTAGTATTGCTGGTTTATGTTTTAACTGCCCTTATTCTATTTATTCTATATATGGTTTTATCATTTTGATATCTTCACATAAATTATGGTTTTTATATTATTCATGTTTATGATGCTATTCTAAATTATGTTTTTATATTGTTGTTATATCTAATTATTATTAAAAATGTTAAACTTGACAAAGTTGGAATTTGTGGCCCTGGACAATTCGGGAAAATATTATTTACCTTGTATCCTGGATGCACAGATCCATCTTGATGCCATGGGGCTTGGTAATGCCATTCAAGAAGATAATGATGCATCTTTACAAGATAAGGCGAAGTCATGATTTTCCTTCGTCGTCATATTAGTCAAGAGCTGAAAAATTAATATCTCACTGAAAAGGATCCATTGAGTTGTGGAAAAACTTGAAAGAAAGATATGATCATCAAAAAATAGTTATTCTCCCAAAAGCTTGGGCTGATTGGCAACAATTGCGACTGTAAGATTTTAAAACTGTAACTGAATATAATTATGCCTTATTTAAAATCAACTTTACACTAAAATTATGTGGTGATACCATTAATTACTGATGAACTTTTGCTGGAAAAAACATACACCATATTTCACGCATCGAATGTATTTTTATAACAACAATATCGAGAGTGTAGATTTAAAAAATATTTAGAGCTGATATCATGTTTACTAACGAGCTTTTGTTAAAAAACCACTAGTCCCGTCCAACTGGATCGACACCGATCCCTGAAATATATATTGCCTCATTTCGTGAACGTGGTAATAGACATGGTTGTGGTGGTAGAAATGACTATAATTATGAATATGGCAGTAGTAAAAAAATAGCTACCACATTAATGAGATCTTTTGATGTACTCTGTACTTTATTTTCCTTATATATGCTTTTGTTATGGATGTAATGTATTATATTCTTATCTCTGTATGTTTGACTCCATCAGGTACATCACAGTGATTTCAGTGAGAGAGTGCTACCCGATTTTCAGGACCACCCTTATACCTCTCTCACTGCTTTATTTCATTTACACTTGCATGTCCACTATGCACTAATTATCCATTTTTGTTATCTAATGAGTTTATCCGAGTGCCAAATTTCAGGACTACAGTTAATCCCAAGTTTGGAGGGGCCATACCACCCAATTTGGATACTTCAGTCCCGATTATTCTTTACCTTAATTGCACCGATATACTCTTTCCTTTTGTTCTCTTTGCACATTGAGGACATTGTGCCGTTTAAGTTTGGGAGTAATGGTGTATTTTACAGTGTTTGCTTTTAACTTCAAAATTTTGAGCATAACTTGTGTACTTGAGAGATTTTGTATGATTGGTCCATATCTAGCTATGATTTTGATCTTTTGAGGACTATATTGCTTAAAATTTAAAAATTGCTTGACTTGAGAATCCAATACTTCTTGTATGCCTTGTGGATGCCATTTAGGAGTAAATTTTTTGAAAGATTGATATCTTGCTTGCATTTGTGGTCCACATCATCATAATTTTGTGATTGTTTTGAGATTCACTTTAGTATTCTACACTAGCACAGGCACACACTAGCATTCATTTGTGGGGTACATGCTTTGTTAATTATTGAATTAGTTATATCCCAATTGAGCTAGTAGTGCATTGAAAGCTTTCATTCTTGATAAAGGTGGATAACAATCCCTTTTCACTAAGTAGCCGGGATTCTAGCCTTATCAAGTACTGAATTTCTAGCGCCGAAAGGTGGAAGGCCCAAACTCTAGGTTAATAATTGAATATGATTAAAAAATAATAATAATAAAAAAAAAAATTAAGTTGCAAAAGCAATAAAAAAAAAGTGAGAACTTCTCCCAAATGGTGAGAAGTGGGAAATGATTAGATAGAGGTTGTCTTGATTTGTTGCCTAATTAATTTGAGCTTGTAAGTCCGTAGGGGTGTTTGAACACCTAGTACCCTAAGGCCGTCTGGTTTGGGAGTCATTGACCTAACGCTCGATCTCATGAATCACTAGAAAGCTTAATAGATCAACACATTGCACCATGCTTCGATCTTTGATCCTTAAAAAAAAAAATCGAGTGAAAATAATAAGCGCATCTAGAACAATAAAGCTTTAATAAAAGATCCACTTTTTGTCTTGATGATCGGTACTAGATTTGTGTGCTAGTTTGATGGTAAGGATGTGATTAATTCTTTAGTTGGCTAAGATAGTAACACATTTGATGCCGGTCCACTCAAAAAGGATTCTAGAGTTGTTTTGATTTGCATGATCATCTTCTTGATGTGTGGAGGACCATACTTGCTTGCTTGATGTTGAGATTTTAGGAGATTACTTAGAAATGTTTGAAAAATTGCATACTTGAGGTAGTTTTCTCCCAATGCTTGTTTGCAATATTGGTGCCTCTTTTGAAAGAATGAGCTTTATGTTTGTGGGTACCATTTTTGGAAACCCTCACGAGACTTCACTCGTCCACTAGGGGTAACCTAGGGGTTTAAAAGGCTTGTTGCATATGCTAAGTGCAATCGTGTTCCCTACGAAAGTGGCGTTATCCATTTATTGTTTTCTAGATTCATACTTGTATAGTTGTTCATTTCATTCGTTTACTTTCTAGTTCATTGCTAAGGACTAGCAATATTTAAGTTTGGGGGTGTGATGAGCGCTGAAAAGTGCGTATTTAAACCCCTTAAGCTTAAGTATTCTAGTACCTTTATCTATCTTACTTTACCGTTTTAGATTGATTTCGTATTATTTTCATTTTCGGGCACTTATCCCGAAAATAAGCTAACTCAGCTAAATAAGAGCAGAAATGAAGCAATTCTAGGATAAATCAAAGAAAGGAGCCAAGTAGAAGCAAAAGAAAGAAAAAGGTGGAATTCAACATCTTCGATCGATATCATATCAAAGTTCGATCGATCCAACATGATCGATCTCAGCACTTTAAGATGGATCAGAGCCATAATGACATTTTCAGAGATCTCAAAAGTTCGATCGATCCAACATCATTCTTCGATCGATCGAACTGCTTTGTCCTTATGCAAATGATTGATCTTATCTAGTTGTACCACCCTACCAACCACTTTTGTCCTTTTCCCAAAAATATCTTCAAAATATCTCAGATTTGTCTTTATCTAAAAAGTGCCACCAATAAAGATCGATCCAGCCTAAGTTCGATGGATCTCAGCCATGTTCGATCGATCCAAGTCCAAGGTTCGATCGATTGAACTTCCTCCAGTGCGAAAAAGTTAAATTTCCAGCTCATTGAAAGTTATCCTTTATCCAATCAGTGGGGAATATTGTGTGCACGACCCCAGCTCATTTTGGGTGTCATTTGACCTACCTATATAAGGATAAGGATTGCTTTTTACAAAGGGGGAGCTAATATCACATTATACCGTATCATATCATCTCTTGGAGAGCAAGCTTAGAGGAGGACGAGGCTAGAGACACCATTGGAGACTCTTCATCATCCAAGGAGCAAATCTCTACCATGGTGTTAGTCCTTGAAGGTTGGAGAAGTACTACCATGAGTGGCTAGACATCCTCTTGGGGTTAGAGTTAGCCCCAAGCATGCTTTCTACATCTTAATTTTGTGTATTATTGAGGGATTAGTGCTGTAATACATGTTTTGGCACTTTTATATATATATAGATCTTGTTTATTCAATTATTTATGTGGTTTAATGCTTTCAATTGATCATTTTATTCTATCTATATGTTTATGTATGCTAGAATAGATGTTCATGTGTTTGTCTCTATTTCTTGTGTTATTGATGCATGTCTATATGTATTAATGCTATAGATCTAGAGATTATCAAAACATTTTGCTTAAAAGAATGCTCTTGTGATTTTCTAGATGGTCCATGCTCATTTCTTGATGGATTGTGCCTCTCCCTTAGCTTAATTAGTTTAATTTCATGTCATTAGCTTAATTATAGTGTAGTGGTAGCATAGTTGTTAGATGGGAGGACAATCCATGCTTGTTGCTTGATGTTCCATACTTTTGAATGCAAGTAGCATATGTCTCTAACCTTGTGGTGTATTTGGCTTGTGAGCTTAATGAAATGATTAATGACTTGCTAGATATGTTGTGCTTTTCACATGCTATTTAGACAATATATACTTAATTGCTAGATATATTGTGCTTTTCATATGTTGATTAGACAATGTATACTTAATTGGTCACCCTTGCTAATTGAATCAACCAAACACACACACACACATCAATATTGCAACACGCATTTCTCTCATTAGTCACTAGTTAAGGGTGTAGAAAAGTATTGCTTGGTGGTGACCTCTAAACCCCAAGATCTCTCTCTCTTACTTACTCTTTATTGCATTCAATTATTTAGTTTAATTTGCTCTTTAGTTTAATCAACCAACCAACCATTTGTTTGATCACTCGACTTATTAACCCTAATAGCGATTCCACAAACAAGTACGACTCCAATCCCTTGGGACGATCCCTACTCACCCTTACTATATTTTTATTGAAGGTAGTAGTGGCTTTTATAAATGTAAAACTTGGCCCTCGCCCTAATTGCACACTCTTAAACTTGTGGTGCGGCGACACACCCCAACAATGAGCGCTTATCATGAGCGCTTGTCCATCCTTTTGTGTGTGTGTGTGTGTGTGTGTGTGTGTGTGTGTGTCTTGTTTCAACACTGCACCTCCAACTTCAAGTTGTCATATCTCCTTCATTTTAACTCCGAATTGGCTTGTTCTTGAGTCTAAATTGACCGTGACCAAATAAGCTTTCCAATGGTACCAATTAAAGCTTCGTATTCTACTTGTACCTTAAGATATTTATGTTTTAGTGAGGTAGTGTCAGGATTTGGTTCTAACCGGGATAGGGTTTCCCTTCCTTCGACTTCAAGACTTGATATCCTTGCTGTCTGGACTCTGAATCAAGTGATTATTGTGTCCATTCTTGTTAATTTTTTGTTATCTTTCCAATGGTTTGCACGGTGTTACCCATTTCAGTTTGGTATGACCATTTTTCCTTTGGTCCATTTCTTGGAAGGTATTGAAACCCTAACTCCAGTCATGCTTCCGCTGAGTCACGGGACTCCTTGGAAGGTCATTCTTGTGTCTTAGGGATGTCGTACATCTCTATAAACTTGTTCACATTTTGCTTCCACATTTTGGATCCGTTTCGGGTCATCATAGGACACACTGGGATCTTGTGTGTTAGAGACGTGTTGTATTTCTAGAGACCATTGTTTTATCTTTTACTTCTACATTCTGGATTCATTATCAGAGCGACGTTCGATTTATCACTGGACACACTGGCCCAAAAACCAGGGCTGTCACACTGAAGTTAGTGCTCGAGCACTAACATCTTAAAAGTTCCCAAAAGCTATGGGAAGCCTACAAAATCACTCTTCTTTGTTTGCATATGGGCCTAATTGTCCCCAAAAGCTATAGAATCCATTTAAAGGGGGTTAGGACTTGTTCTCCACTATAAAAGAAAATGAAAAGACAGAAGGAAGGGGGTTTGGCAATTTTTTATTGTCAAAGTGTAAATGGGTATGGTATGCTATTGGATTAACTGTAAAATGGTGATCTTGAATGTTTATAAATCCAATGAAGATGTTACAATGTTCTTATGGCTCTGGTGTTCAGTTCGGGTTGCACTTCAAAAGTCTGTTTCAAGTTCAAAATGCCGCTACAAAATAGTTTTCTGGTTTGTCAATCATATACTCTCTTGAAGAGTATTTCCATAATTTTATTAGTAGCCTTGAAGGTATCTTGTTTAATCCTGATTACTGAGAAAATTTGAAACCCTCTACAGAAGGTGTATTGTATCAAATGTTCCATGGTTGTAGGATACAGGTTATTATTTTCTGGTGTGCAATAAGTGTCATCCAAAAGGCATTTCTGGAAGTTTTAAACACACATTATGCTGGTATAATATATCATTAACATGTGTACTGTGATTCGGAGAGAATGTTGTACCAAAATTGATTGGTTGATGATGATTCAGCCTTATCCATAGTAAGGCTGTACTGAGAGGTGTAAAATAAGCTGTTATTGCTGGTTATCAAGTGTGCCTTCAGAGTGAAAAAAATGAGAGCCAAACATTGAGATGCATTATACAATACTTATGAGATATTATTTTGTAATTGTCAATTATCAGAAACAAAACAAGTCCTAATCGAGTTGTAATTCAAGTTACTATATCGAGATCGACAGTGACAGCGGAATTGGAAAGTTGTTCAAAGTTACCATGACTGAGATCATTCAAGAAAAGGAAAGAACAACACTTTAGGAAGGAATTTATAAAGGTTAGGACACATTCTATACTTGGTATAATTTTCAGATTTACCAAAAATAGTGTTTCAGCCTTTCAGAACCAAAAATTCAAGTCTGGCACACTTAATTTGGTTCAACATCCTTGAACCGGTTCAAGGCCTCAAGTTGGCTTCGAAATTAAATACTACCAATCTTGAACTGGTTCAGCACCCTTGAACTGGTTCAAGAAGTCTTATTCAGATGCTGATTTAAGTTTCCTTTTTTAGATTTCTTTTCTAGTTGGTTTAGAAGTGTACCAAGTTCTATACACAAAATTTTCCATATTTTCAGAGGGAGTTGGACATTCTAAACTCTATATAAACCTTGTTAGTCAACTAGGTTGATTCATGGCTTTAGTACTATAGCTTCATTATTCTTAAAAGCCTTAGGAGGATTATTTTTGCAGAAAATCCAAGAGATTTATCTGTTGATCTTTCTAGAACATACACATAAACACATAGTGAGTTTAGAGTTGTGTTGTTCAAAATCTTGATCGTGATCATATAGTTACGTCTACATCAATCGGAGAAAAGTAGATCTATTCAGATATTGAAAAACAGAAGCAAAAGCGATCACACTTTGAAAGGGTCAAAGCATTCGTGGAGTGTTGTTTGATCTACTTGTTACTCTTATACAAAGATCAAGCATAAGCCTGAGGTTAAGTTATTGTTGGACGAGACATCGTAAAGCCAGAGGATTATAAGTAATTGGTGTTTAGTAGAACAATAGGGTGTGAGTCAGGGTCAAAGTTCAGTGTACTTTGTTTCAAACATAGTGAATCAGTATACTTTGGACTACACAGTTCACGAGGTTTTTCCCGCAAACAGTTGACGTATTTTATCAACTGGGGTTTCCTCGCTAAAAATCCTGGTGTCATCTCTAACTCTTTACTTTGCTTTATTTTATATTGCATGATATTAATTTATTAATTGCTAAAATAAGGAAAGTTAGAAAGACACAAGATCTGTTTCTAAAAATACAAAACTCTCTAAATATTCTGCTACGTACAACTCATAAATTGGTATCAGAGCCAATCTTTACATATTGAGTTGGTCCTTATGGAAAGTTTTGATTGATTTCAAAAATTTGTTTTAAATCATGTCTTATGCGTTGAAAGAATGTGGTTTTAATCAATGTGGTATTTTATTTGAAGGAGATAATTACAATTTTTAAAAATCAAAGATGAGATCTTATTTGCAAAATTTAGGAGGTAAAACTTAGGCTATAGTTGAATCTAGTTATACACCACCTACAGAAGATAAAACTATAGAGGGTAAAGAAGTTAAAGTTTTAAAAGATGCTTTTGCTTTTACTGCTGTTGAAACTGAGCATAATGATGCTAATAGAAAAGCTTTATATGCAATTATTAATTATGTTGTTCCATCTGAATATGCCAGAATTTTTTATTGTAAAATTACTAAAGACGTTTGAGATATTTTGCAGGTTACTTATGAAGGGACTTCAAAAGTGAAATTATCCAAAATTCAGTGCTTTCTCAAAACTTTGGGAACATCGTGATGAAAGAAGATGAATCCTTTTCTGATTTTTATTCTAATCTTCTTAAAATAATTTTTGAACCGCGTTACTTAGGGAAAAGGGTTAGTGATAAGAAAATCTGTGAGAAAATCTTAAGGTCTTTACCTAAAAGATTTCAAATAAGGGTAGAAACTATCGCTGAACATTAGGATTGGTCTATCTCTAAAGTAGATGAGGTTGTAGGTTCATTGGAAACTTTTGAGATCTAAAATTTTGATTTAAATCAGAAGGAGAAGAATCTTGCTTTAAAATCAGCATAGGTTGAAAATTCTGTTGATGGCAACTCTGATGATGATTTTGCTTTTCTGTCAAGGCAATTTAATTAGATATTGCAAAAACAATAGAGGAGAATGAATGGAAACATGGCCAATCCTCAAAATTTTGACAAGTGGTCAAAATTCAGATTTAATGAAAAGAAAGTAGAAGAATCAAAAGAAATTGAATTCACTTGCTAGAATTATGGTGGCAAAGGTTACGCATCCAATGTTTGTCCTAGTCCTAGGAAAGAACAAAATGATAGGAATAAAGGAAGAGTAATGAAAGTTTCTATTTCTAAAAATTCTGCTTTTAGTGATGATGATGATCCTCATGATGATTCTAATGATTTTTCTTATGTCGCTTTTTTTGAAAAAGGTCCTTACATCGTTACTGTGACGACCCGTATTTCAAATAAACCGATGCGTCAACGAGTAACTTGAAAACTGACCAGATAACGAGTCCAAAATGCGGAAGTAACAAAAGAGAAAAGGTTTTTAGAGATGGAAACCACCTCTAAGATGGTAAAGTGACCTCTTAAGAGATTACAAGGCTAAAAAAGAAGCAAAATGCGGAAGCAAGGGTTTTTAAAAAGAGTAAAGATGCCACTAGGGGTAACATGGTCATTTCAAACAAAAATGGGTGCTACTATGCATACCATTGGATAGACAATGAAAAATTAATAAAATTTTACTTGAAAATCACTTGATTTGGAGTTAAAATAAAAAAGATATGAATTTATGAAGTTTTACAAAAACATTGCCAAAATGTGGCCGGTACGATCGATTTGGCTACGAGCAGTCATTTTTTCGAAAACACGTGATTTGCAAAACTAAAACGGGACTTTTTAAAAATAGTTTGTGAAGAACCCCCCCTAAAAATGAGTCCTTTGATCAACCTTGGTTCAAACCAAGAATAAAAAGTAATGTAAAATGACCAAAATGCCCCCGAGTGCAAGGCATGTCAAGAAGAAAAAGCATTTGGCTGCGAGCAGTCATTTTTCGAAAACGCTTGATTTTCAGGGCTAAAACAGGACTTTTGGAAAAAGTTTGTAAAGTAGCCCCCCTAAAAATGAGTCCTCTGATGAACTATTGTCCAAATAAAAAATGAAAAGTAATGTAAAATGACCTAAATGCCCCCGAGTGCCAGGTATTTCAAGAAGATAAAAACATACAAAAAAATGACATCCTTTACATACATAGAAAGTTCTTGGCCCTTGGCCTCATTATGTACAAATTAAAGTAGCATCAAAATAGAGTACTTAAGTTCATATTACATAACCAAAAAGATGCAAAGCATGCTTCTAAACAAGTTATATATAAACAACTTTCAAAGAGTTAAATCATGCCAACACTTGCATGTCAAAAATATATATAAGATGTCTAAATAAAACTCTAGCCAAGCTATGGATGTTGTGCATCCAAAAAGAGAGTCTCCTTACCTGAAAAACAAATATCAACTAGGGTGAGTAAACAAGTTACTCAGTAGGATGAAGCGTATGCGTATACCCTAAAGTTTCAATAGTTTTGTAAGTGTAATATAAACCAAACATGTGTGGATCATGCCTCCTAGCGTTTAGTTTCAAAAGGAAGTTAAGGGATCATCCTAATGCTAACTTCGAAACATTTTTACAGCAATCCACAACAAGTAACGCAAGTAAACAATATTAAAAACACCAATGTCAACAACAAGTTACAAATACTTAAGATTGCCAACTTGAAATAAAATGTGAAATCAAACAATAGTAATATACTTGTAAGAACAACTACCACAAAGCTAGTAGGATAACAAAGTTTACACCACTCCAAGGACTATAATTCGACACACACGTGGACTTCGCTATTATGTAACTTACGCATGTGACTCTATGATACAATGTGATGATATGCCGAAATCACATCCGATTAAAATGATTGGTGCATTTTCGCACCCCATTGGCCAAGTGTGATTAGGGATTTTCAGCCCTTGGACTCAATGTCCACTTCTCAAGTTCATATAGCTTCTATCCTTCAATCATGTCATGCATGTTGTACACACACAACTTGTAACCTTATGAACAAAATGATGACCACTATGTACCTAAGGCCAAAATGGCACACACACACACACACACACACACACACACACACACACACCATGATTCACACATATGAAGAATATATCAATAAGTTCACAACACTAAAATAATGTAGACTATTTAATAGTCATTCAATCATGTTCTTAACTTGTACACAATTATACTAATATTATGTAATTCACATAAAGGATTTAATCATGCTAGTATTGTAAACCTTAGACATGAAATTACATAATTCATACTTTAAGTCTTCTAAACTTCAATGGCATTTACAACGTCAAGTTTATAATGTAAATACAACTACACTACTACAAGTTTGTCAACATAGGTAATTCATTCATGATATCAAAGTAAGCTTAAATCCCTAATTTTAGACAACAACATAGTGTAAGTTCACACATAACCAATGAAAAGAGTAATTCTAGAATATTATAGTTACAACAACAAAATAATACTAGAATTTAATTCTCTGCTAAATGAAACAATAACTACATAAGAGATTAATCATATACAAGTCATGCACAAAATGAAACCTTAGGTTAGATATAACAACATTCATCTAAATACAACCCTAGAACTTCATATAACATGCATATAATGTATATCAACCTCAAAGAACACAAGATACACAAAGAATATAAACATAAGGCAACCCCTACCTTATTAGAGAATTGTATCTATAAAAACCTCAAGGAAATGGATGCAAAATGGGAAACCAAGCAAAGGTGTGGTAGAGATGGATGTGAGGAGGCTTTTGTCTTCAAGGTGCGATAAGTGCTCAAATGTGATGCATTTTAGCACCTAATGTGATACCCCCCGACTTCGAGACATGGGTTGATCAGGCCCAAGCCCAAACCCAAGGAAATATCAAATAATTAAAGTATTTAAATGAACACAGAATACAAAATGAAATAAGAGTAAAGAATAAAGCTAAAAGAATACTAAATAATAAATCCTCATTAATTAATCCAATAATAAATCTCCAATAACAAAATCCTCTGATACTAGTAATTAATTAAAATTATAACTTGGAAATCTATAATGTGGACCCCTAATCCAAAATTCAACTGAAATAAAATAATATTTGACTAAAACAATAATAAGGAAATCCTACGTTAAGACGGAGGAGTGAATAGATCGTTTCTGCTCAACACAAACAATCCCTAAGCCTGGAACTAACGAACACTTGAAAAATAATGATGGGTCAGGCCCATAAACAAGTTTTAATATACTACATCCCAAATAGAGACTCAGAACTCATATACATTCCAGTCAATCCAACAATAACTACATAGTCCGTATATATATAGATACACACTAAATGTACCTCACTAGATTATGGGGTTGTCTCAACCTAAATAGTAGGCAACATGCAAAACGTACACATAGTGGGCATGAGTACTTAGACCTTCTAGGGTATACAACTACATTATATCTAGCTACACATCCTTGGCAATATACGCATCCTAACCATGATCCTGAGACTCAAGCTCATATCATGGCATATAATTATATATATATAATCCGTCCTATCCAAACAAAAAATAAATATCCGGTATGCCATCCAACTGATTCAGTTGACCAACACATGAAAATATGTAGGATTTAACATTTTAATTAATCCATTCCGGTATATATGAATAGGTATGACTTAACGTTTTTGGTTAATCCGTTCCTAATATGCCACCATCCCATACTGGTGTATATAATGCATACAGTCCATAAATGAAGCTGCAGTTATAATATCACATCAAGTACATCTATACATAGCATGATATAAATCATACAGATATTCCTTTGCATTTAATTGAGCAAAATATAACAATTCTAAGTAGCATGCATTGAATTTATGTCATAAAAATTAACATGCATCTAAAATAATTGTACTCCTCCACAATCTGATCAAATTTATTTAAAACCAAATAATTGATTAAAATAATTTAATCCAACCATATTTAATTAATTTAACCTTTTAAATTAACTAAATTTCATACTTAACATGTGTACTTAAATCATGTTTTTAAAATCCTCCATAAATATAATTTAACAATTTAAAAATTATTAAAACAGATTTAATAACATATTATGGACAGTAAGCAAAATCCCAAACAAAACCCAAACTCTAGTATTGAATTGGTAGACCAAAATCCTATTCCAGTCTGCTGATACAGCTCTATTGGTCAACCGATGACCAATACTGGTCGGTCGATAGCCCTACTTTGGTCGACCGAAGCCCTGAATCGATTGGCTGAACCCTGTGATGTTCTTCTCATTCTTTAGTGAACTTCCTCCTATGAACCTCCATTGTTGGAGCTTCAAAACTCCAATTCAACCTCCCAGAATGTCCCAATAATTCCAATATAGTTCATAAACATTTTTTTAAACATTGTAGAACACATATCATGCATCATTTTGTTCAAATTACCAAATATATATATACACAAACCCATTACACATATACATACACTGTAATTTTAGTTTTAATCAAACAATTAGGTTCGATTAATTTAATTAAATAATCGTGGAACTAGTCTAGCATGTATATAATCTGAATCAAAGGAGAAGAGAAGAAAAGAATTTGCCTTAAGGATTCTGATAAAAAAAACCCTTGCCTCCTTCTTCCTTTTTCTTTTCCTTTTTTCTTCCTTCTTTCTCTCTCTAAACTTCCTGCCTTTTTCCTCCAAAATATAATACATGGTTTAATTTATAGCACCTTTTTATTAACCTATAGTTATATATTTATAGGCTAAATAAAATAACCCTAATCCTTTTCCCAATCCAAGTCAACTTAATAAAAGAAAATAATAAATTAAAATATTAAAAAGGTAACTAAAAATATATTATGTACATAATCTATGTATATCCTTATTATAAGAATATATAAAATATATACATCATACTATTAATACTAAGTTACAATAATATTAAGTAATAAATTACTTTCCTTATATATATATATATATATACACACATATAAAATTATCCATACCAATTAAACTTCTTATCCAAGTAGTCCATGGGACCCAATTGGTTGGCCCCATTACTACTAACCATATTCATAAATAAAATAAAATAATATAAAATAAACATTTAATTTTTTAATCTATAATTAATTACCAATAAACAACATATTAATTAAATCAACTAATTCAAATAACATTCAAACACATACTTTCAATTAATCAGTTAAGTCAAATAAAACATTTAAGTAAATAAAACATTTAATTAACCAATTCAATTAAACATGTAATCAAATAGCCAAATAATCAAGGAAACAAATAAAAATGCAATTAAAACATTTATAATAATACCAAGACTGTCCTTTTAAAATTAGGGGTATTACACCTAAGTTAGGGTATTTTAGTCCATTCATCTATCTTACTTTCCCGTTTTAGTTCTAATTTGTATTTTTATCTATTTCAGGTCAATAAGGTTCAAACAGTCTAAAAAGAGCCTTTTAGCTCCTTTTTGGAGTCAAGAAGAAAATTCAAAAGAAGTCAGAAAAATTATACTATTCAAGTTTCGATTGATCGAAGGAAGCCCTGATCAATCGAAGATATCTACAATCGATCAAAATTAAAGCAGTGCCAGCTCAAAGGATAAGGTTACCAGTTGTCAAGATATTTTGTGCCACGTCATCTTCGATCGATCGAAGTAAGTTCCAATCAATCAAAGCCCATACTGGCAGTAAGCTGTCTAATTCCCGAGCGCGCCCGAACTCCACCAACTTTTGTAGCTGCGAGTTTGCACCAATAAAAGGCTTATTTTCTGACTTGTTACCTACTCAAAGAGGAATGTATTTAAATGAAATGAACCAATTTGTATAGGGTTCCAAGAATTGTTCCTAGTGTTACAATATACTAGACATAACTATTAGATATTTTTCTCTCTCTAGAACTAGAGTTTTTGGAGCAAAACAAAGAGGAAGAAGATATTGCCTACATTGAAGATAGCCCTTAAGGGTTAGATGACAACAATCATGAGTGGCTAGATCCTTTTCTTGGGGCTAGAGATAACCCCTAGGCTTGCTTCCTAAACTTAGTATTTTGTAGTTTTTGGGGATTTATGCTGTAAATGATGTTTTGATCATGATTATATATAAATCTTGAGTTCCTACATGATTTGTATGGATTAATTCTTCCAATTGATCTTTTATTTCTATTCATATGTCTATGTATGCTAGAATGAATGGTCATTAGCTTACACTAGATTTTATGAGTTTGATGTATGTCTATGTGTGTTGGAACTATAAATGTAGTGATGGTTAAGGCATGGTGCTTAATTGATTATTCTTGTGATTTGTTTGATGGATCATGCTTATTTCTTGATGGATTATGCTACTTCCTTAGCTTACTTAGTTTCATTTCCTTGTCATTAGTCTAGTTTTAGTATAGTTGCTTTAAATTCCTAGATAGGTAAACAATCTATTCTTGTTGTTTGATGATCCATACTTATGAGTGCAAGCAGTACATTTTTTTAGATTTTTGTGTGTGCATTAATTGTGGGTTTATTGAATGATCAATGGCTTAGTTTGATAAGTTGTGCTACTCACTAGATTGATTAGACAATTTATGTTTAATTTGTCATCCATACTTAGTATTTTAATTAATCACACATACACTTGTTTTACAACATGGAATCCCCTTAAATTGACAAATGCTAATGTTTAGTGAAGTGAAGCTTAGTGGTGAACTCTATGTCCCAAGACTTCTCTCTCATTCTCTATTCCTTAATTTCTAGATTGCTCTTAATTTGAATGTTTTTAATTGAATCATTAGTTTAATTTAACCAACCAAAACCTTTTTTGATTATTTGACCTACTAACCCGAATTCAATTCCGTAGTACCTTGTAAATCCCTTGGGACGATCCCTTTTCACTCATACTATATTGTATAGTGATTAGTGGTTTTTATAAATTCTAAATATGTTGGCCACTTCTCACACTCACACTTTTTACATCATTTTGAGGTATTGACCATGGACGCACCACGTTTTTGGCACTGTTACCGGGAATTAGCAATGCCATATTAGGAATTGATTAGGAATTAGTACTCATTTGATCCTTGTTTTTATTTTATTTCTCACATTGTCACTCTTTGGCTAGGTACTTAGAGTAAAGAGAAGCAAAGTAAAGGGAGTCTTAAAGCAAAAAAACAAGCAAGCAAAGCATAAAAAACAAATAAAAATTGCAAAAGCAAAAGCAAAGCGAAAAGCTTAAAAAAATTCTTGAAATTGCTTAAGGACCTTTGTGAACATTTCTAAACTCCTTTTGCTTAGTTTAAATCATCGGCCCGTGTGGAGGCATTTTAGTTTATTGTTTATCATCGGCCCGTGTGGAGGCAACTTACTTTCTTGCATTTGTTGAAAAGCATGAGAGTTTGGGATCAATGTATGTGGAGGCTTGTTGATTGATTTGTGTTGTGGAGGAGGAATTCTTGTTTTTGTTGGTGTGTTGCTTAAATTTTGTACGGTTCTTCCCCACTTTTCATCTTCATCACTCTAATGGAAAACCTTGAGAACAATCTTGGTTATCTAGACCTGAATTTCATCGAACATCCTCCTTTTGACCAATTTGCTTTCGGAGTTCAAGCTCTAATTCCTCCAATGGTCCTTCGTGATCATTATAATCTCAATGGGTACCATGCATCGACTTTCATCACGCTTCCTAATTTTGGAGCCGATCACTATGAAATCAAGCCCGAGACCATTTAATTGTGTGCACTTTTCTATGGGTTAGATGATGAGGAACCATACAAATACTTGGATGAGTTTCTTGAGGTACGCTCCACCTTGAGATACATAGATGTCCCGAAAGAAGTCCTTATGTTAATTCTCTTCCCTTTAACTCTTAAAAATAAGGCGAAACATTAGTTTAACAATTTGGGGACAAATGCAATAACTTCTTGGACACAAATGCAAAATGAATTTTTTAATAAATATTACCCTGTGAGCTTGACCAATTTGATGAGAACTGCCATTAGAGAATTTTCCTACGGGGAGGGAGAACTTTTACATGAAGCTTGGGAGAGATTGAATGACTTGCTAAGGAAATGTCCATATCATGACATTCCAAAATGGCAAGTAGTTCAATATTTCTATGAGAGCTTATCCGATATCCACAAGGACATAGTGGATTCTTCATGTGGAGGTTCATATTTTGGGAAACATGAAGATGACATTTGGCATCTTTTTGAAAAAATGAGTGAAAATTCAATGCATAAATCTCAAACCTCTCGGGTGATTCATAATTCTAATGTAAGATGGAGCAACTTAAAAGTATGTCAAGTTGAAAGTCCAATGGAGATTGTAACCGAAGTCAAAACTCTTACCCAAAGACTTGATATATTTTTATTGAGTCAAAAGCTGGCAATTCAATCATCTTCCTTCCCTCATCATCATCATTCTAGTGAGTCTTGCATAACATATTCAAGTGTGCTACATACTACTTCCAATTTTCCCCATGGACATGCTTACAGTGCACAATATGAACAAGTCAATGCTACATTTGCCTATCCTTATTCTAATGTTTATATTCCGGTGTGGAGTGAAATTTCAAGTCCATTTCAAACTAAAAATTTTCAAAGTCGGTATTTACCTCTTCATAAAAGAAATGAAGGTTCTCAAAGGTTCGTTCCATCTTCTTTTCATAATCAAAGAATGAACTATTTTTCTTACCCTCAAGCTTATAATTCTCAAATCTACTCTCATCAATC
This sequence comes from Cornus florida, assembly GCF_030987335.1. Classification (NCBI taxonomy): domain Eukaryota; kingdom Viridiplantae; phylum Streptophyta; class Magnoliopsida; order Cornales; family Cornaceae; genus Cornus; species Cornus florida. The sequence continues at coordinate 40,590,630 of NW_026775575.1, forward strand.
TCAAGCACTTCCTAACAATCCCATATTTGAAGATAAGGTTTTGGTGGCCTTGGGTAGCTTAGAAGCGAACACTAAATTATTGCATTCTCATTCTCAATCTATATCGAAGCTTGAATCCCAAATCAGGATGATAGGTAATTTATTGAATGCAAGAGAAATTGGTAAGTTACTTAGCCAACCCAAGATAAACCCAAAATCCCATTACTTGGTGAAAGCAAATCCTACATCAAGATGCCTTTTCCATGAGCAAATACAAGCAATCACCACCTTGAGAAGTGGTAGAAAAATTGATAATAGGGTAGAAAGGCTAAGTGAAGATAGTAAACCGATGCAACCAAGTGTTAGCACCTATCCCGTCTCCGATCCTATTCCTACTTCCTTGGATGAAAGTGGATCCCTTAAGAATTCTCCTTCTTCTTCATCATCTTCTCAAGTAGGAAAATCCTATGAGCCAAAGGCCCCATTCCCTTATGATTTAAGAGAGACTTCACCTTTTGGGAGACAAAAGGGAAAAATTTATGATATGATGGAAGTTTTTAAGCAAGTCAAAATATATTTTCCTCTTTTAGATGCTATTAGGCAAATCCCACCATATGCAAAATTTTTGAAAGACCTATGTACACAAAAGAGAAAGAACAAGGGACAAAGCCCTAAAAAAGTGCTTCTCACGGAGCAAGTGAGCTTCATTCTTCAACATAACACTTCTCCTAAGTTCAAAGATCCCGATGCTCCGACTATTTCATGTGTGATTAGAAACCATGAGGTTTGTAGAGCTCTTCTTGATTTAGGAGCGAGTGTTAATTTGATTTCTTACTTCGTGTACGTCTAACTAGGTTTGTGTGATTTGAAGCCAACTTCGGTTGTGCTTCAATTGGCCGATAGATCCATCAAAAAGCCTAGGGGCATGGTTGAAAACATTCTCATCAAGGTTGCCAAGTTCTATTTTTTGGTTGATTTTGTTTTTCTGGATACCGAACTGGTTATGAACCCTACCAACCATATTCTAATCAACCTAGGAAGGCCATTTCTTGCCATCCCAAATGCAACAATCAATTGTAGATTTGGGGTTATTAACCTTTCCTTTGGTAACAGGATGGTTAAGCTTAATTTTTTCAATGCAAGTCGACATCCTATCGATGAAAATGAGTGTTGTCTTGTAGATATCTTGGATGAAGTTGTAGAGGAGTCGATTCCTTCCATGCTCCTAACTAATCCTCTTGAGGGTAATCCTTTATCTCTTCTTTCTGAGTATCCTCTTACATCTTGTCTCTTAGAAATGTATGGAAATTGTGGGTTTGATAATAAGGGATCCATAAGTGAAGTAAGCAATTTGATGGAATCCGTTGCTAGTTTGGACTTTCTACTTTGGAAAAGTCCAAAAGAACTCTTCCTTCACTTTCTAGCACTCCACCGGTTCCATCTCTAATCTCCCCACCTACTCTTGAGCTTAAAACATTTTATTCCAATCTCAAGTATGCCTTCTTAGGCCCAAAAGAGACTCTATAGGTCATTATTTCTTTAAGTCTTGAAGTGGACCAATAGAATGATCTTTTGGAAATGCTTAAAGAAAATAAGGAAGGCATTGGGTGGAGCGTGGTTGATCTAAAGGGAATTGACCCTTCTATATGTATATATCGCATTCTTATGGAGGAGGATGAGAAATCCTTTAGAGATGCCCAAAGGATACTAAATCCAAATATGAAAAAGTTAGTTAAAAAGGAAGTTATGAAGCTTTTAGATACGGGAACCATCTATCCAATCTCCAATAGTAAATGGGTAAGTCCAACCCAAGTAGTTCCTAAGAAATTAGAAATTATGGTGGTTAAAAATTCCAAGGGTGATCTAATTTCTAAACGCACTGCTACTTCATGGCATATATGCATTCATTACTATAAATTAAATGCCGCCACTAGAAAAGATCATTCCTATTACCATTCATTGACCAAATTTTAAGAGGTTAGCTGGGCAATAATATTATTATTTTCTAGATGGGTATTCGAGTTATAATCAAGTAGCCCTCGATCCACTTGACCAAGAGAAAACCACTTTCTCTTGTCCTTTTGGCATATTTGCTTATCGACAAATGCTATTTGGTTTATGCAATGCTCTCGCCACATTCCAAAGGTGTATGATGTCAATTTTTTCGGACATGGTGGAAAAATATTTGGAATTTTTTATAGATGATTTCTTGGTCTTTGGGTTTTCTTTTAATTCTTGTCTTAAACATCTATCATTGGTGCTTAAAAGGTTTCATAAGACAAATCTCATTTTTAGTTGGGAAAAGAGCCATTTTATGGTTCAAGAGGAGATTGTTTTGGGCCATGTCATATCAAAAAGGGGTATTGAAGTTGATAAAGCAAAAGTTAAGCTTATATCCGAATTGCCTCCACCTTCTACGGTGAGAGAGATTTGCTTCTTTCTAGGCTATGCCGGCTTCTATCGTCGTTTTATCAAAGATTTTAACAAAATTGCTAGACCCTAGTGCAATCTTCTTGCTAAGGAGACACCATTTGTCTTTGATTAAGCATGCCTAGACACTTTTCATAAACTTTATGGTTTATTGTCATCCGCTCCCATCATGCAACCTCCAAACTGGTTATTACTATTTGAGATCATATTTGATGCTTCCGACTATGCTATGGGGGCTGTTTTGGGGCAAAGAGTAGGGAAACTTCCTTATGCCATATACTATACAAGTAAGACTTTCTTGAGAGCCCAATTGAATTTTTTCACTACCGAGAAGGAATTACTTGCCGTAGTGTATGCCCTTAACAAATTCAGGTCATACTTCTTAGGGTCGAAGGTCATTGTGTTTTCCGATCATGCCTCTCTTAAGCATTTCTTGACAAAAAAAGAAACCAAACCTCACCTAATAAGATGGATTTTACTTCTATAAGAGTTTGATTTTGAAATCAAAGACAAAAAAGGCTCTGAAAATGTCGTTGCAGACCAAATTTCAAGACTAATGGTTGAATCTTCTCCAAGTCCTCCAATCCATGATTCATTTTCGGATGAGTAACTCTTCCGAATTTTTAATGAAAAATTGCCTTGGTTCGTTGATATTGTGAACTATCTTGCAATTGCTAAGCTTCCAACCAATTGGTCAAGGCAAGAAAAGGACCGTTTTTTTGCTAACATCCAGAAATACTATTGGGAAGATACCATTTCGTTTAGATATTGCCTGGACCAAATAGTGAGGAGATATGTTCCGGAGAGCGAAGTTCCTAGTGTTCATGTATTTTGCCATACAGTTACATGTGGTGGACATTTTAGTGCAAAAAAGACTGCCTTGAAGGTTCTTCAAAGTAGGCTATTTTGGCCTATCATCCATAGAGATGCCTATAACTTTTACAAGGAGTGTGAGCGATGCCAAAAGATGGGATCAATGTCAAAGAGAGACATGATGCCCTTAACCAATATTCTTGTTGTGGAAATTTTTGATATATGGGGTATTGATTTCATGGGGCCATTCCCTATGTCCTATGGCATCCAATACATTTTGCTTGTTGTCGATTATGTTTCCAAGTTGGTGGAGGCTTGCTTTATTGATGTGTGCTTAAATGTGATGCATTTTAGCACCTAAACTAGAGTATTTTAGTCCATTCATCTATCTTTATTTTCCTATTTTAGTACTAATTTATGTTTTTGTTTATTTTTAGGTCAATAAGGTTCAAATGGGCTAAAAATGGTCCATTATAGTCCTTTTTGGAGTCAAGCATAAAGTTCCAAAAAGTTTCAGAAAAATCCAGAATTTCACTACTAGGAGATTTGGATCGATTGAAGATATTTTGGATTGATCCAAGATATTCTGGATCAATCAAGAATACGCTGGCAGCGAGCTATTTTATTCCTGCCCGCCCAAACTCTACTTACCATATGGCTGCGGGATTAGATATTTTAAAGGCTTATTTTCTGATTTGTTCACTACTCCAAGAAGCTTGTATAAAGGGGGTATTGAACCATTTATAAGGGGTCTTCAATTATTATTTTATTTTTACATTGTAATAGTTAGTTTCTCTTTTTATAAAAGTTAGAGATTAGGGTTAGAAGAAAAGAGAAGAGTGGAGGCACCAAGAACACATCTCAAGATCTACACACACACTCTCTCTAGAATCAACAAAGAAGAAGAGGATGAAGATTGAGCCATATTTGGGGATTGCCCTTGAGGGTTCCAAGATCACACCCACTTCCTCCATGATTAGATAGACTTCTCCTTAGGACTTGGATGAGCCCCAAGTTGTAATCTAAACCTCTATCCCTTTCATACTTTTTGGGGAATAATATCTTATGATTAGTATTTTAGCCTTGTGAATTTAATGAATCTTGGGTTTTCCTTTGATTTTTATGGATTAATTCCTTCTATTGATTCTCTATATAATTACATGTTGTCTTATGTATGATTATTTGTGAATTGATCTCTACACTAGTTTTTCTATATTAGTTGCATATTTATGTGTGGTTGATTGAGAATCTAGTGATGGCTATATATGATTTTCATTGAATGGGTTTGTCTATTAATTTAATGGGCTATGCTTATACTTAATGGGTTGTTCTATAATTTAATTCATGCTTGTAGTTAGGTAGACAATCTATACTTGATTTGATATTTCATGGCATATTATTGCAAATTCTATATTTCTCTAAATTGATGTGTGTTATAATTGTTACTAGTTTGGTGGGTCATGCTTAGGATTGATGGGTTGTTCTACACTTAGTTTAATCGTTGGTTAGGTAGACAATTCATACTTGAATTTGATGGTCCATACTTAATATTGCAATTGGTAGTCGCATTTTGTTCACAAGAATGTTTTCCCAAATTAGTTGAAAGTGTATGGTTTAGTGTGCGATGGCAATTCCAACGCACCCCAAGACCTCACTTATCATCTCTTAATTCCCTATCTCACTTTAGCTTGATTTTATTTGATCTTAATTAATTATATCTTAGTGTAATCAAACAACCAACCCTCCTTTGCGATCATTAGGTACATTAGAGTCGAAATTAAATTTCAACACTATAATCTTTTGGGACGATCCCTTCTCACTCATTCTACGTAGTATAGGTGTTAAGCGATTTATAAATTTAAAGTATGATACCCACTTGACACTAATTTCCAAACCTAAAGTATTGTTCATTATTTTGTTCACATGCTTGGGTCGCATCATAATTTCATTACTTTATTTTAAGTCCAAGCATCGGCCCGTGTGGAGGGCAAAAAAAAAAAAAAAAAAAAAATATATATATATATATATATATATATATTGATTTTATTTCTTGTCTTAGATTGTAGTTTCTCATAATTATATTGCTTACATCTTTATAGTGAGAATAGAGATGAGATTTTGAAATGGTTTTTAATTGCATGTTGTATGAAAATTTTGATAGTCCATAGCTTAGGGATCCCTTTAATGGATTATGCTTAGTTTTTGACTTCATGTGCTCTCATCATACTTATTGAGGAATTTGATAGTCCATAGCTTAGTGAGCATGTCGTAAGCTACACCCTAGTTTAGGTAGTTAAATCATATAAAAATTCGATGGATTATACTTAATTCTTGATTTTATGAAATTCTTGAAGATAATGTAGTAATCATATATTTCTACTTATCAGGTCACATATATAAGTTATTCCCCAAGTTAATTGCAAGCAAGCATGTTTATATGGTTTGTGGTGGATTCAATTCCCTAGCTCTCTCTACATAAGTTTAATTCATCTTAAATTCATTCTATTTACTATTTTATGCAAATTTTAATTCCTAGTTCTAAGTGACAAACAAATCAAACCTTATACACCTCTTTCATCAAATAAAGTGATTTTACAACCTTGGTTGCCATAAAGTAGCAATCCTTCTGGTTCGATAGTCCTATTTTACAATGATTTGTGCTATTGCAAGTGTTGATTATTATTGGTAAACATATTTCAACCACCAATTTTTGGTGCTATTACCGGGGATTATAAATGCTTTTGTAACCGAGGTTTAAAGATTACCTTTGGTTTGATTGTGAATATTGTGTTTTATGGTTATTTTTCAGTTTTGTTTTGGTGATTTTTGTGTTTAAGTACTTTTGTGAGATTTTAGGAACTCAAGGCTTGCCAAGGGAAAAAACTAAAAAAAAAAAAATTGTAAGTCTAAAGGACTCCAGGTATGTTGTTTAAAGTTCTAGTTTTAAAAGTTGTGAATATTTTCCATGTGTATAAAGTAGTGATTTTTGATTGCGAAGCCCTTATCGAGGCTATTTCTATTTTTCTGTTTTGCAAAGCATTGGTCCTTGACGTGGCCATTTATTTTCTGTTTTGTTGATAATTGAGGAGAAAGGGAACATTGTATGTGGATGTTATGGTGAATGGATGTTGTGCATGTTGTGTGAATTTTGTTGTTGATGTTGGGCCGTAGATCATTATCTCTGCCAACTCTTGAAGAACCAATTGACATAAATTCACTTGAAAGGACTCTTAGAAGAAACCTTAGGGAATCCGAAAATATAAGAGGAATCGAACTTGAATTTAATACCATGGCAGGAAATGATGGAAATTTGCGGGATGAGGAAATAAATTTTGAAAGGGCTGAAATTCCAAATGTGGTACTTATGAGTCTTAGGGACCATTTCATCCTTACAACTTATGCCTCTCCTTCTTGCATAGTGATGCCAAACATCGATGCAACCCAATATGAGATTAAATCTAGCACAATTCCAATACTTCCATCATTTTATGGCTTTGAAAATGAAGATCCCTATAAGCATCTTGATGAGTTCCTTTAAATCTGCTCTATCATCAAGATGAGGGACTTCCCTGAAAATGAACTCTATTTTCGTCTCTTCCCATTCGCATTAAAAGATAGGGCAAAATATTGGTTGAACTCCCTTGTTGCAAATTCCATCACTACATGGGCACAACTGCAACAAAAATTCTTAAAAAAATACTATCCGATGAGTAAGACCAATCAAATGAGGCGTTCCATTCTTAGTTTTTCACAAATCAATAGGGACCAACTCTATGAGACTTAGGAAAGACTTCAAGACCTTGTCAGGAAGTGTCCGCACCACCAAATTCCAAAATGGCAATTGGTGCAAGCTTTCTATGATGGTTTAACCAAACCACATAGACTTATGGTTGACTCTTCATGTGGAGGAATGTTCATGTCTAAAAATGCGGATGATGCTTGGACCTTACTCAAGAATTTGAGTGAAAACTCATTGCAACATAATTCTGGTAAGGCTCCAATATCAACCAATGCAAATAACACCAATCCATGTCAACCAAAGAGAATGAGGGAAGAATCTTCTCAAGTGGATGCCATAGCTCACAAATTCTTCCAATTAATGCAACCACATCTCTCTCCTTCTCTATCTCAAAATTCAGTAAGTGCGGTTTGTGCATCATGCACTAGCCCATTCCATTTCTTAGAAGATTGCCCTACACCGGAGCAATTTTCCAACAACAATCAAGAGCAGGTAAATGCCATGTTTTCCAGGCCCAAAAATAATCCTTATGCCAATACCTAGAATATGAGTTGGAGAGATCATCCGAATTTTTCATAGAGGCAACCAGCCCCACAAATTTGACATTTCAGAATCAATGGCCACAAAATCAGCCCTCTTCTCAATTTCCAAATCGGCACTTTTAGGCCTCTTCAAGCTACCATCCTCCCTATAATCCAAATTTTTCCACTCCACCTCCTGTGTTTCCAATTGATGAGATTCTTACTACAAATAAGCAAATGATGGAATCCTTTAACAAGCAAATGTTAGAATTCAACAGGAAACTCTTGATATTATTGCAGCCCACTCTCCAAATGGTTCATTCACATACTCAGTCAATAGCTAAACTTGAGAATCAAGTGGGGCAAATAGCTAATTCAATGAACCAACTTCTTCAAAATGATACGAGAAAACTTCCCGCTCAACCATTTGTGAATCCTAGAGGGATCCATGTGACTGACGAAGTCCCTCCTACGAGTCGACCTACTCATGAACATGTTCAAGCAATCACCACACTTCAGAGTGGTCGAATTTTGGCCAATAAGGTTGATGGACGAAAAGATGAAAAAGTTCTTTCTCCCAAAAATTCAAATCTCAGCTCATCTAATCCAAATTTTACTCCTGAAAAATCCAATGTGCAGCACTGAAAATTCCAAGCTTGTGACCCCAATTGTGGAGACCTCTTATGAGCATAAGGCTCATTTTCCTCAATGTCTCCAAGTGTCAACACATTTTGGGAACAAAAGCTATAAAATTCAGGACGTGTGGGAGGTTTTTAAACAAGTAAAGATCAACCTACCTCTTTTGGATGCTATCAAGCAAATTTCTCAAGGATTTGCGTACTCAAAAATGCACTTCCAAAAGTCATTTACCGAAGAACGTAAGACTAACTGAATAAGTGAATGCGATAATTCAGCACAATACTCCTCCAAAGTATAAGGATCCAGGTGCCCCGACAATCTCATGTGTCATTAGTGACAATGAGATAGAAAGGGCCCTCCTTGACTTGGGAGCGAGTGTGAACTTGATTCCATATTCAGTTTACTTATAACTTGGGTTGGGAGACCTTAAACCAACCATCGTGGTCTTGTAGCTTGTTGACAGATCAGTCAAGCACCCGCGGGGCATTCTTGGAGACGTAATTATCAAAATGGATAAATTCTACTTCCCGGTAGACTTTGTGGTTCTTGACACGGAACCAGTCAATGATCCAAATAAACATATTCTCGTGATCCTCGGTAGGCTTTTCTTAGCTACAGCTAATGCTTTAATAAATTGCTGAACTAGGGTAATGGATATCGCTTTTGGAAATATGCAAGTCAAACTCCACATCTTCCATACAACTCAACATCCTCTCGATGAGGATGATTGTTTTCTCATTGATGTGTTAGATGAAATGGTCGAAGAATCTCTCCCCTTCATTAAGCAGGATCCTCTTGAAACTTACATGTCTCATTTTGACTTCGGAAACTTTGATATCGACCAATCCATCCAAGAAGTAAATTCTTTGCTTAAAGTTGGTGCTTTCATGGACTTTCCTTCTTGGAAAGTGCCAAGAGAACCACTTCCTTAACTTTCCAGCACTCCTCTGGTACCTTCATTGAAATCTCCACCACAACTTGAGTTAAAGCCGTTCCCAGTCCACCTCAAGTATATATTTCTTGGTGCAAATAAAACTCTTCCAGTCATCATTGCATCAGACCTTTCAAAAGACCAAGAAAAGAACCTTTTAGCGGTGATACAAGAGCACAAAGAAGCTATTGGTTAGGCAGTAACTGATTTGAATGGAATCGACCCCTCTATTTGTATGCACCGCATTCCTATGGAAGACGACGCCAAACCTTCTAAAGAAGTGCAGCCCTGGTTGAATCCAAACATAAATGAGGTGTTCATGAAAGAAGTGATCAAGCTACTAGATGTGGGAATTATCTACCCCATCTTGGATAGCAAGTGGGTAAGCCTCACTCAAGTTGTTCCTAAGAAATCCGTCCTCACAGTTATTAAAAATTCAGCGGGAGAAATCGTGCCACAATGCACCACCACCGGGTGGCGTGTGTGCATTGATTACCTAAAATTCAACTCTATCACTAGGAAGGATCATTTTTCACTCTCATTCATTAATCAAATCCCAGAGAGGCTCACTGGACAAAGATACTACTATTTTCTTGATGGTTATTCCAGTTATAACCAAGTGGTAATTGATCCTCAAGATCAAGAGAAGACTATATCAACATGTCTCGTCCCATTTTTAACTTTTGGCTATAGACGCATGCCCTTCGGGTTATGCAATGCACTGGTAACTTTCCAAAGATGCATGATGTCCATATTTTTTGATATGGTCGAGAAGTTTTTGGAAGTATTCATGGATGACTTTTTCGTCTTTGGATCCTCCTTTAACTCATGTCTCCATAATCTATCCCTTATGCTTCAAAAATGCAAGGAGACAAATCTGATTCTAAGTTAGGAAAAGATTCATTTCATGGTCAGAAGGCTTATCTTGGGGCACGTTATTTTTAAAAGGGGAATTAAGGTCAACAAAGCAAAAGCCAAATTGATCTCTAACCTTTCTCCTCCAAATCTGTCCGACAGATATGTTCCTTTCTTGGTTATGCCGGTTTCTATTGCCGCTTCATCAAAGACTTCAGTAAAATATCCCGACCCTCGCGTAATCTTCTTGCCAAGGATATTCACTTCAATTTTGATGAAGCATGTTTGGAAGCTTTCAAGAAGCTTCGTACTCTTCTCTCTTCAGCCCTAATCATGAAATTGCCTAACTGGTCTCTTCCATTTGAGATCATGTGTGATGTATTCGATTATGCATTAGGTGTTGTTTTGGGCCAGCGTGTGGACAAGCTACTACATGCTATCTACTATGCTAGTAAAACTCTTTCTGATGTTCAATTGAATTACACCACCACTGAAAAAGAGTTACTAGCTGTGGTGTATGCCTTGGACAAATTTCGCTCTTACCTTCTTGGGTCTAAGGTTATTGTATTTTTAGATTATGCCGTTTTAAGGCATTTGCTCATAAACAAAGAAACCAAACCCCATCTAATTCGATGGGTACTCTTACTTTAAGAGTTTGATATTGAAATTCGGGATAAAAAAAGGGATAGACAATGTCGTAGCCGACCATCTCTCTCGTCTACTCATTGAGAAATCTTCTGAATTTTCTATAGTTCATGATTCCTTCTCGGATGAGCAACTATTTTAGATTTCTCATATAAATCTTCCTTGGCTTGCAAATATTGTCAACTATCTTGCGGTAGGAAAAATTTCGTCCCAATGGTCCAAACAAGAGAAAGACCGGTTCTTTTCCCAAGTCAAAAATTTATTTTGGGAAGATCCGGAATTGTTTAAGTATTACCAGGACCAAATCATTCGGTGATGCATTCTTGAAACTAAATTCCCAAGTGTCCTAAATTTTTACCACACTCTTGCGTGTGGAGGACACTTCAGCACCAAGAAAACTTCTGACAAAGTCCTTTAAAGTGGATTCTGTTGGCCTTCTCTATTTCAGGATGTTTATAATTTCTGTAAGTCTTGTGAGCGCTGCCAAAACTTAGAGCCATGTCTAGAAGAGACATGATGCCCCTAACCCCAATCTTAATCATAGAAATTTTTGATGTGTGGGGAAATGATTTTATGGGACCGTTTCCGTCCTTTTTGGGCTATGAGTATATTCTCGTAGCAGTGGATTACGTGTCTAAATGGGTTGAGTCTAAGGCTACCAAAATCAATGATCATACTGTTGTCGTCAAGTTCGTTCAATCGAACAACTTTACCCAATTTGGTACGCCTAAAGCCCTCATCAATGATGGAGGTTCTTATTTCTACAATCGCTATCTCAAATCCATCATTCTTAAGTACTCTATCACTCACAAAGTTGCCACACTTTACCACCTCAAACGAGTGGTCAAGTGGAAGTATCTAATCATGAGATCAAGAATATTCTGGAAAAAATGGTTCGACTGGACCACAAAGATTGGTTATTACGACATGTCACTATATCGACTTATCTTTGGCAAAGCTTGTCATCTCCCAGTTGAGTTAGAACACCGTGGTTTTTGGGCCATAAAACGGTTCAACTTTGATCTTAAGCAAGCCGGCTCTACTCGCAAATTGTAGCTCAATGAGCTTGAGGAAATTCAAAATGATGCATATGAAAGTGCTAAAATCTACAAGGCAAAGACTAAAGCATTCCATGACAAACACATTGTCAATAAGTCTTTTTCCCCCAGACCAAATGTTTTGCTTTTCAATTCTCGGTTGTGACTCTTTCCTGGTAAACTCCAGTCACAGTGGGATGGTCCATATGTTATCTTATCTATTTTTCCTCATGGCACCATTGAACTTCATGATCCTACAAATGGATCCCTCTTTAAGGTCAATGGCCAACAGCTAAAACCTTGTGTGGAAGGCATAGTCCCGATTCAAAAAGTTGAAAAAACCTTCTTAACAGACTGAATCTATGAAGACTAACCTAAATTCCAATCAGTCTAGCTATCGACGTTCACTTTGGCATTCATGGGAAGAACCGTGTTTTTAAGTCTGTGATTTCTTCTTCCTTGTTTTATCAAGCTTTGTGGGTTCAGTCTAATTTTGGTTTACATTCCCGAGCTAGGTGGCATCCCATTCCTTTAAATTTTTTCTAAGGCAAGGACGAGCGCTCGTCTCTTCATCAGACGAGCGCTCGTAATTAGATGATCATCCACTGTTGCATTCACGAGCGCTCATCAAACCCTACGAGTGCTCATCCGTCTAGCCACTGCATCCTCGCAGGTAACCCAATACCCAACGAGCACTCGTCCATACCCCACGAGCGCTCGTAATTAGAAGTTTACTCACTGCCTCGTTTTAGAACGCTCGTCCCACCCATCGAGCGCTCATGCAGCCTAAAAAATGTAGCCGCACATGCCCTCGAGTGGCTAACGAGCACTCATCCCATGCCATATGAGTGCTCGTCTAGACCAACGAGTGCTTGTCCTATTTGGCTCTCCTTTTTAAAGACTCTTCCTCGCCCTCTCTTTTCACTTACCTATTTTTTCTTCAACTCCCATATGGCCGCCCCATACATGTACCACCCCATTACTCCATCATCTCTTCTTCTTCCTCATTCATGCATCCCATTCCTTTAAATACCTCCATTCACCCCTCCATTATCAGCACTTGAAAGTTTGCCTAGACTTCTTCTTGGTCCTTCCTTCCCAGGTAAGCTCTCTACCATTTTCCTTTTCTCTAATTTTCTTTATCTTCATATTGACGAGTTTGGGAAATCAATTTATAGAGGTTATTGATATGTTGTTGAGGTTTGTGCATTGCTAGGGTCCTTTCTTGGACAAAATTTTTGGGTTTTCTCCATTATTGGTGACCTTTGTTTTCTTCTTTTTTCTGTATGCACACCCGGTGTTTGCTTAAATTCCTCATCCAATTCTCCATCTTCACATGGATCACGGGGAATCATCTAGGGATCCTAGAGCATCAGAGGCTACCCCTGCTATGGTCCGAAAGGTCCTAAGGGCTGTTTAGCTTGCCAAAAAGCTTAACTGTGAGCACCAGTTCCATCTCACGGATGTTTTTACCGAACACCCAATGTCCTCTTGGGCAGTCACCGAATTGCAAAATCGGCGTCTACAAGGCATTTGCAAACCGATTGTAGAAGTTGCTTACTTGCAAGTGGTAAGGCTGTTTTATCAAAACCTCCATTGTCTGAATGAGCAGGACAACACTCTCGCCACATCCATTGATGGAACTATCTATTCATTCAGACTCTAAGACATTGTGGCTGTTTCGGGCTGTCCTCTTGAGTGCCCTGACAACCTTTTGAATCCTACGGGTGGTCCATTTTATCTAGAAACTCCTGATTTAACCATAACAAATTGTTGCAACAATTTACAATATGGCTGATCCTCATAGGCCTCATAGTTTCACTCTCAAGTCCACTTTACTCGAGCGTGTTTGGTTCCATGATTCAGTTCTTAAGCATAATATGTGCCTTTTAGGGCACAGTACCAAGCGCCGTGGTTTGATATAGGATGCTTTGTATGCCCTAGACTAAGGCTTTTGGATTTCTATTCTGGATTTAATTTGGGACAAGTTCATAAAATTTTGGGAAGAATGCATTTAGTGGAATCATCAAAAAGCTCAAACTTGGGCCTTGCCATTGCCATTCTTCATTACCAAGCTTCTTAAGTACATTCCAACCAATAAAGAGAAGGGCAAAAAGATCCAGGAATTTTCTATACAGAGATGGAACAATGTTGTTAGCCATCTTAGGCCTAATCACCTCGCTGCTGCTCCACCACCACGGGAACCATCTCCTCCCATCCATGAGGATGATCTTATGGCTGAAGATTATATCGATTGGGAGGATCTGCCTATTATACCTCAGAATGAGCATGTCTTTCTTAGGGATAGCATTGTTGGTCTCCATGCTCGGATGGACACTTTTGAGAGCACCCTAGCTGACTATAATAAGGTCGTGCGGGAAGACAACCTTGCTTCAGCAGAAGACCGCCTTGCTGTAGTGGAAAACCGCCGTGTTCCTGTGAAAGACCGTTGGGTTGCTCACGAAGAGAGGCTTGAAACTAAAAACCTCCTTAATACACTCTTTGCCCATTTCCCTCCTGGTCCCTAGCAAGCACTGCTTGACCCGTTCTTGTCTATGCTTTGCGTTTAGCATATTGTGTGGTTATTTCAGTTTCTGGGTTGTTTTTATTTTATGTGATGTTGTTTTGTTGCAATTTGGGAATCTGTTTTTGATCATCATGTTAGGTTTAGCATTTTGGCGCTACAATATCATCTGTAAATGTCAGCCTCATTTTAAATAAAAATTCCCTCTTTTGTTTATACTGTTTGCTGAATGTTTGTGTTTAGTTTTTCATTTTTTATTTCTTTCTTTGGTGTGTATTCACATTTTTCATCTGTATCTATTAGTGTTCTCTTTGCATATTGCTCATTCCAAGTTTGGGGGCGGTGCTTTTGGAATTCACATGGTGGCATGGTGTTATGAGGCCACTGATTTTCCTCATATACTTGGTATTATTGCTCTTTTTACCCTCTCTATTTTTCATTTCCATTCCTTTGTCTTCATACATTGAGGACAATGTGACATTCAAGTTTGGGGGTATATTTTGGTATTAATTATTGTTTGCATTTGCTAATTTGTTCATGTAAATTGATAAAATAAAATTTGGAAGCAATGATTTTGTAATCTTGGAACTCATTGGAGATTGAAGCATACGTTTAATACTTTGTGTATAGAGGCAAATGATAGTTTTGAAGTAAGGAAAATTTGAAATAAACATGTGGATTCAAAATGGTTTGTATAAATGTTTCAATTATAATATCATTGAGTATCACTCTCTTTTATGCTTCACACTTCACATATGCACACCGGAAACTTAATAGTGAGGCATACAACCCGATTTACCTTGACCATGACTCAGTTAATTTGGATTGATGACCCTAATAAATGGATATCTTTGGCATGAAACCTTTTTTTAAAAAAAGAAAAAAAAGAAAAAGAAAAAGTTGAATAATGAAAATGACTTGTTTAAGTTCGTAACCTTGCTAACTCGAGTTATTAAGCCCTTGGAGTGTCCTTATACTTAGCACCCTAAAGCCATCTGGTTTGGGAGTTGTTGGCCTAACACTTGCTACATGGGTTAGTTAAAAAGCTTAAGGGACTTAGACATTGTACGGTCATTCACAAATATAAAAATAAATAAATATGGTTTGTTTGAGTTCGTAACCTTGCTAACTTGAGTTATTAAGCCCTTGGAGTGTCCTTACACTTAGCACCCTAAAGCCATCCGGTTTGGGAGTTATTGGCCTAACACTTGTTACATGGGTTGGTTGGAAAGCTTAAGGGACTTCGACATTGCACAACCAAAAAAAAAAAAATGTGTTTTGAATAAAATCATGCCTTAGAGCCCTCATTTAAAAGGAAATTCAATGAATTGAAAACTTGTGTTCTTGAAATTGGAAAAAGAGGGTAAAAGCTGCATATTGGGAATCTGGTTCACTTTAAATGAAGCTTGAGATGATTTCTATTATAGACATGACAATTGAAGTATTTATATGGACTATGATGTTAATACATGAGAGTTGAAAGATGATTAGCCATTTTGTTATATGAATGCTTCATATACATAAGGTAGTCTTTGTAATGATTCCATCTCCAATGTTCTCTATGTTCCAAGTTGCAAATGAACTTTGTGCTTCTTCTTGCACCATGTTTGACAGTTGTGGGTAACATTCCTGTTAAACCCTCATGAGACTTCACTCGTCCTCTAGGGATGCCTAGGGGTTTTAAAAAGGCTTATTGCATATGTTAAATACAACCGTCATTCTCATGAAGGAGGAGAATTGTTGTCATTTCATTAAGTATTTCATTTTAGTTTTGCTATAGGACTACAAAATGTAAGTTTAGGGGTGTAATAAGCTCTGAATATTAAATATTCAAGCGCCCTTATTTGCATTAGTTAAGTCCATTATTTGATCATTTTATATAGATTATCTTCAGTTTCGTGTTTTTGTGTATTTTCAGGTTTGTTTCCCAAAAAGAAATAAAATGGAAGTCTTAAAGGCTTTTTAAAGATCAAGTCATTACAGGCCTTAGCATCATATGATTTCCAAGAGGAATTAGCCCAATTTTGCTCATGGATACTCTCTATAATACAAAAGGGCAGAGGATGGACTCAATGACCCAAAACCAAGACCAAGTTGAAAGGGTCAAAAGCTTGAAGTTTAAAGCAAGAGAAAAGAAAAGTTCTAAGGTATGGACGAGCGCTCGTCCAAAGCCATACGAGTGCTCGTCCAGCAATCATCAACACCCAGTGCTCGCATCATGTCACACGAGCGCTCATCCCTCATGGACGAGCGCTCTAACTCGAGGCAGAAAACAAAGAGTAATTACGAGCGCTCGTCCCTTCATTGGACGAGCGCTCTTTTGTGCAGCATACATCCAATCCAGGTTAGTGAGTAGAAGGCTAATTACGAGCTCTCGTCCCTTCACTGGATAAGCGCTTGTCCAGATAATGCAGACCTAGCTGGCATTTTGAACCTTTCAATTTGATTCCCTCCTTAATTGAGGTTGTTGGTCAATTACTTTTGGGGGACATTGATCTCGATTTTGAGGAGGTTTGGTAGACATTTGTCTATTTTAGGAAGTTGTGATCATTGTAAAAACATTATTGAATTTCGAGAGAAGAATTCTAGTGAGAGAAATATTGAGTTTTTAAGAGCTTTTGTGGTATTTTCTAAAAGTAGCGAAACTAGAGGGATGAGTTCTTTAACCTCTTCCTCCCTTGCTGCTATGGGTAACTAACTCCCTTCCTAGGGAGGTGATGAAGCCGTTCCTTGTAAATATACTCTAGTTGTATTTTAATTTGGGGAATAAAGTATGTATATGATAGTTTCATAGTCTAGAGATTTATACAAGTTGTAATGGCTCTTCATTTCAATAAATGATTGTGTTGAACTAATTATCTTGTCTTAGATTATATTTTCTCATAATTATATTGCTTATATCTTCATAGTGAGAATGGAGATGAGATTATGAATTGGTTTTTAATGGCATGTTGTATAGAAATTTTGATAGTCCATAGCTTAGGGATCCCTTTGATGGATTATGCTTAGTTTTTGACTTCATGTGCTCTCATCATACTTATTGAGGAATTTGAAAGTCCATAGCTTAGTGAGCATGTCGTAAGCTACACCCTAGTCTAGGTAGTTAAATCATGTAAAACTTTGATGGATTATACTTAATTCTTGATTTTATGAAATTCTTGAAGATAATATAGTAATCATGAATTTCTACTTATCATGGTCACATATATAAGTTGTTCTCCAAGTTAATTGCAAGCAAGCATGTTTATATGGTTTATGGTGGATTCAATTCCCTTGCTCTCTGTACATAAGTTTAATTCATCTTAAATTCATTCCATTTACTATTTTATGCAAATTTTAATTCCTAGTTCTAAGTGACAAACAAATCAAACCTTATACACCTCTTTCATCAAACAAAGCGATTTTACAACCTTGGTTGCTATAAACTAGCAATCCTTGTGGTTCGA
The DNA here is from genome assembly GCF_030987335.1 of Cornus florida. Classification (NCBI taxonomy): domain Eukaryota; kingdom Viridiplantae; phylum Streptophyta; class Magnoliopsida; order Cornales; family Cornaceae; genus Cornus; species Cornus florida. The sequence goes on from NW_026775575.1 coordinate 40,608,189, forward strand.
CTTACCCTTACGATAGCCTTATTTTACAACGATTTGTGCTATTACAAGTGTAGATTATTATTGGTAAAAATATTACGACCACTAATACACAATTATACTAATATTATGTCATTTACATAAAAGATTTAATCATGCTAGTATTGTAAACCTTAGACATGAAATTACATAATTCATACTCTAAGTCTTCTAAACTACAATGGCATTTACAATGTCAACTTTACAATGTAAGTGCAACTACACTACTACAAGGTTATCAACATAAGCAATTCATTCATGCTATCAAAGTAAGCTTAAATCCCTAATTTTAGACAACAACATAGTTTAATTTCACACATAATCAATGACAAGAATAATTCTAGAATATTATAGTTACAATAACAAAATAATTTTAGAATTTAGTTCTCTACTAAATGAAACAATAACTACAAAAGAGATTAATCATATACAAGTCTTGCACAAAATAAAACCATAGGTCAGATATAACAACATTCATCTACATACAACCCTAGAAATTCATATAACATACATACAATGTATATCAACATCAAAGAACACAAGATACACAAAGAATATAAACATAAGGCAACCCCTATCTCACTATAGAATTGTATCTCTAAAAACCTCAAGGAAATGGATGCAAAAAGGGAAACCAAGCAAAGGTGTGGTAGAGATGGATATGAGGAAGCTTTTGTTTTCAAGGTGCAAGACCAAAAGCCAAAGGGAAGAGGCTTAAAAATAAGGAATGAAGGCTAGGGTTCCATGTCAACAATGGTGGCTTAGGTGTGAAAATGAAGAAGACGACACTTTACTAGATTTTTCACTAACCTAAAATGCATTTGTTAGTTATATATACTATACTAACAATACCTCTTTTTCATACACACACACACACATCCTGTGATACCCCTCGATTCTAGAGCCACGAGTGATCGAGTCCGAGCACAGATCCTAGGGATACCAGACAATTAATATGTAAAAAAGCACAGAATACTAAAATGAAATAAGAATAAAATAATAAGCTGAAAATAATTCTAATTATAAAATCTTCAAAATTTATAAATTAATATAAATTCCAAACTTTTCAATATCTGTACAACTCGGGAATCCATTTAGTGGACCCCTATCCAAATCCCACACTGAAAAGGAAACAAATGTAATAAAATTTAAAATGAAACATAGAAAGCAGTCCTACGTAGTCGGAGGAGTGAGTGACTGTATCTACTCTACACGATCAAGTTCTAACCCTGGAAGTGATGCACACCTAAAAAATAAGGGAGTGGGTCAGGCCCACATGCAAGTCCTATCCTACTACAATCCATACAGAAACCCGATACGCAGATACATCCTAGATATCTCAACAATAACTAAAGTAGTCCATATAGATATAAGTACACACTATAGGACGCTCACTAGACTATAGTGTAGTCTCAGCTTGAATAGAAGGTAACATGCAAATCGCACGTAACGTGGCCATGTATACCTAGACCTACCAAGGAACAACAACTATGTTCAGTTATCCATCCTAGGCGATATATGCACCCTAACCATAATCCTGAGACTCAAGCTCATATCATAGCACCATAAAGAATATATATATATATATATATAATCCTTTCAAGGTATGACATTCAAATATTTATTGACTTGTTATATATATAAGTAGGACTTAACTTTTATAGTTAATCCACCTTACATCATAATAGGTAGGACTTAGTGTTTTGAACTAATCCATCCCCAGAATAGGTAGGTCTTAGTGTTTTGAACTAAGCCATCCCTAATATACAACTGTCCTATACCGGTGCATATACATACATATAAGTAGGACTTAACTTTTATAGTTAATCCAACTTATTCCAGAATAGGTAGGACTTAATGTTTTGAACTAATCTGTCCCTAGTATTCCACCGTCCCATACCGGTGCATACACACACAACCAATCCAACAATTGACAAAATAGTACAAGTATTTCATCAATTATAATCCAGAACAATATAATAATAATCAGAATCGTTACTGAACACATTATAGTGAAATTCTTAAACGTAAATTTCATAACAATCCATAAATCCAACAATTGATGCAATCTAAACCGTTAAAACATCAATTAACTCCATATAAGCATACTACAGTTTCAATTAATCAATTATGCTTATTTCAGTGCTTAAACATGATTAATACTATTTAATCATACATACACAAAATGCTAGCATTATAGTAAGCAATTAAATCCTCCAAACAATCCAGAAATTGATACTGTTTTTAATCTATTAAATATCAATTTAATCCAAACCAAGCCTAGTTAATTGCTGGTATTCCATCACCTTTATAACACTATTGAAATATGACTAGATATTATTAAATCATATGCGAAAGATTTAGTAAGTTTAGTAAGCAAACAACTTAACAAAACAGTGCTCAACATGTAGGCTTTTCTTTATCTTCATGTTGCTTCATTCTTTAATACACTAATGTGATAGTGCTTCCTAATATTTTCATAGGTCTATCACAATTAATTACATCCCTCAGTGCAATTTAAACGGATTAAAAATACTACGGATAGCCCAAACAACCCTTGAAAAGACTAAAACTGTGCATTTCGGGTGACAGCAGGTTCTCATAAGTTGAGAGCTTGCTTCATTAACTTGGGAGCCTTATCTAAGGAGTTGGGAGCAGGCTTCATACTCTATGCAGCCGACTCCATCAATGAGGGAGCTGGCTCCCTCTTTTTGGGGGCCTGCTCTTTTACTCCCTAAAGCCGTTATGTGTTTCTACTTCGTCTTCCTTGCCTCCGGCTTTACTCGGGGCCTCTGTAATGTTTTACATACTTGTTCTAGTGTTCATTCAATGTCCTAGATTAATTATAAGACATTGACATGCATCAACGATCTCAATTAAATAAAGCGTAAACTCGAAGATAGCAAAAACCAGTTAACAGAACTTTAAGAATTTGCAAACCAGTTTAATTCAACGAGTTTAAATATAGTTTAAACATGCATAAAAGATTTGTTTTAGCATTACTTAACCCCTTGGAGTCTACCTAGGCTTGCACAGAACATAGGTTTAAGGGAAAGAGTTAGAACAGAGACTTGCCTTTAGGTTTCCGTTCAAAACCTTAAACCGTCGTCTTTAATAATTTTGGCGACCTTACTGCTTTCATTGACCACTGTTACTCCTAGTTCAACCCACGAGCAAGCTAATTTCCCCTCCTTGGTTTAGTCTTAGTCTAAGCCAAACCCTAATCTTCCTCTCTCTATTTCTCTTTGTTTCTCTCTGTTTTTCTATATGCGTGAACAGGGTTTACAAACCCTTGGTAGACGTATAAAGGTATATATATAGGCTTATACAAATACCAACCCTAATTCTACTTATATTGAGAGAAGGAAAGGAAAACTAACCTATTTATATAACCAAGTCGGCTACATCCATGAAGAAAATAAAACCCTAAAACTATTAAAACATTTAATTCACTAATCCACATAAGCATATAACAAGGAAAACAAATAATTAAAACAAACAATTAAACAAAACATTTAAATAAAATAAAGAATACAGTTAATTCAATTCAAAAGAATAACAAGTACAATTAAATAAACATCTAAATAAAACAATTCATTTAAATAACATAATTCATAATTAATTCAAATAAACAAGCAAATAAACAATTAAATAATTAAAAAAATTGCAATTAAACAATACTTAAAATGCCGAGACTACCGTTTTAAAATTAGGGATATTACATTCTTCCCCCCTAACAAAAGGAATTCCGTCCTCAAAATTTGCTCTTTCCTTCTTCCATTATGTTAGGAAATTGCGAGTAAATGACATCCTCCCTTTCCTAAGTAGACTCAGCCTCATTGTGATGACTCTACCGAACATGCACTAAAGGGATAACCTTATTACGAAGGATTTGATCTCGACGGTCGACAATACAACACAGTGACTCCAAATATGTTGCATCCGGTGGCAACTCGATCTCCTTAACATCGATATGCTGATACCGATCCCTATCTGAATCTCCAATGCACGAGTACGACGATCTGCGTAACTCTTCTGCCGACTCTGGGCAGTGCGCATGTGATCCCTTATAAGTGCAATCTTTAATGAACTTAGGACCTAAAAATCTATTCTTGCCAACCTTCATCCAACAAATAGGTGACCGACACGGTCGGTCGTACAATGCCTCTAATAGCGCCATACCAATAGTCTTCTGGAAACTATTGTTATATGCAGACTCCACAAGTGACAAATAATCCTCCCAATGGCCCTTGCAATCAAGAACACACGAACGAAGCATATCCTCCACGATCTGATTAACCTTCTCAGTCTGTCCATCAATCTGTGAATTATAAGTAGTGCTAAGATGCAACTTTGTACCCAAAGCCTGCTGAAAACTCTTCCAAAATCCTGACACATAGCTCGAATACCTGTCTGATATGATAGACAACAGAATGCCGTGCAGCTTTACAATCTCTGCAATGTAAAGTCTCACCAACTGCTCCAAAGTGAAGTTAGTGCAAATAAGCAAGAAATGAGTTAATTTAGTCAATCTATCAATGATGACGCAAATGGAATTGTGATCTTTAAAGGAATTAGGCAATCCCTTCACAAAATCCATAGAAATGCTCTCCCATTTCCACTCCGGCATAGGTAGTGGCTGTAGAGCTCCTGGCGGCTGCTGATGATCAATCTTAAGCATCTGACAAGTACTACATCGAGAGACAAAAAAAAAAAAAAAAATGCAATGTCTTTTTCATACTTGCCCACCAAGACTGCTGTTTAATATCCTGATACATCTTGTCTCCACCTGGATGAATAGAAAACTCAAAGTGTTGAGTCTCAATCATCACATCTTTCCTCAAATCATCAGCAGAAGGTACCACTAAATGTCCCTTGTACCTCAAACCTCCATCAGTCCCCACATAGTAAAATGAAACCTCCCCAGAAGTTATCTCTGCAATTTTGTCAATGCACTACTGATCCGTGAGTTGCGCCTTCAACACTTTGTGAATGATAGAAGGTGTAACTACCATGCAAGCTATAAAAGCACTCGATAACTCATCCACCGTCTTCAAAGCATTCCACTCAGTAATGAATAGAGCAGAAAGACTAGCAGTGGGTCAACGACTGAGTGCTCTGCCACCACATTCGCTTCCATAGATGGTACTGTATAGAGAAATGATAGTCTTTCACAAACTCTAACCATCGACATTGTCTCATATTTAGCTCCCGCTGAGTGAACAAATACTATAGACTCTTGTGATCACTAAATAATCTGAAGGATTCTCCCAACAAATAATGCTTCCAAATGCGTAAGGCAAAGACCACAACTGCCAACTCCAAATCATGAGTTGGATAATTAAGCTTATAAGGCTTAAGCTGTCGAGATCCATATGAAATTGGCCATTCTTCTTGCATCAAAACACAACTAAGACCTTGCAACGAAACATCTGTGTAGACAAGATATTCAATCCCACTCTGTGGAGTAGACAAAACTGGTACAGAAGTCAACTTGTGCTTTAGCTCACCAAGAGCTATCTGACAGTGTTCATCCCACACAAACTGTAGACCCTTTTAGTTAGATGAGTGAGTGGTTCCGCTATCTTTAAGAACCCCTAGATGAACCTACGATAATACCCTGCCAATCCGAGGAAACTCCAAATCTCAGTAGGTGAAATAGGCTGTCCCCACTCTACCACTGCTGAAACTTTGGCTAAATCCACCGCTATTCCCCTTTCTGACACCACATGACCCAGAAACTTCACTTCCCACTGCCAAAATTCACACTTCTCGAACTTGGCATATAACTGGTGCTCACGAAGCGTCTGCAAGACTATGCGAAAATGTCTAGCATGATCGTCCTTTGACTTTGAACAAATCAAAATGTCATCTATAAAGACAATGACAACCTGATCTAAATCAGTCCTGAAGACTCTCTTTATTAAGTCTATGAAAACTATAGATCAATCTTAGAAAAGTACGTAGCTTCCTTCAATCGATCGCAAGGATCATCAATCCTAGGCAAAAGATACTTATTCTGAATAGTAACCTTGTTCAACTCCCTGTAATCTATACACAGGCGAAGTGAACCATTCTTCTTTTTCACAAATAGCATTGGTGTTCCCCAGGGTGAAGTACACCTGCGAATAAAATCCAGGCTGAGTAATTGCTGAATCTGATCCCTTAGCTCTCGCATAGCCACTGGAGAAATCCTATATGCTGTTCTAGCAATAGGTGTAGTGCCTGGAGACTAGGTGGCAATGCTGGAATCTCCTGAAATACATCCGAAAAGTCCTGTACAATTGGTATACTATCTAATGATATAGTAATCCCCTCCTCCGTTTCCTCCTCCATATGAAACAAAGAAGTGATAGTAACCCCATTAGAACGTGGCATAGCGACAACTTACCTATCATGTCTGGGTATGGTGAACACTTTAATCCTATCAAAATATTTAACTTGGGTATGGTAGTGAAATAACCAATCCATCCCAAGTAACACAGTATAAGTGTGTATATCCAGGACCAATAGATTGGCTAGAAATCTGAGTCTACCAATATCTAGTGCCACATGCCCATCACTCTCATGTAAAATGGCTGCTTCGCCTAAAGGTGTAGAAACACCATGAGATCTATCAACATACCTATGTCCACTAAACTATAAAACCCAAAACTCCTGAATACTCCGTAGAGCAAAACACATAAGGTAAGACAACATGCTCCAAAATTTATTCATGCCTTGATTGTAGCCCCGATCCTGAGACCCCTGAGTCTGCTGTACATCCTCCTGCTCGGTGCGCAACTGACCTCTTTCCCCCTGCTCCTTCTCCTGAAGCCTAGGCAGTTGCTGTTCTTCCTCCATTTGCTGACATCGTAGGCGATCTTGCTGCCTACGTGCTACTCTCCTTTGTCTACTACTGTTCCGTCTGATTCTAGTGTTAACTATTCTGTTAACACAGAAAGACAGACATCAGTACACTTTAAACCGAACCGTAAAGGAATACGACGAATCTTAAACTTAAGCTATAAACAATAGAGTACGCTACGCGGAAGCCTTATACGAAAAAATCCTACAGACACTGAACCTGGAGTGCTCTGATACCAACTGTGATACCCCTCGATCCTACAACCATGGGTGATCAAGTCCGAGCACAGATCCGAGGGATACCAGACAATTAATATGTAAATAAGTACAGAATACTAAAATAAAATAAGAATAAAATAATGAGCTGAAAAGAATTCTAATTATAAAATCCTAAAAATTTATAAATTAATATAAATTCCAAACTTTCCAATATTTGTAAAACTCGGGAATCCATCTAGTGGACCCCTATCCAAATCCTACACTAAAAAGGAAACAACTGTAATAAAATCTAAAGCGAAACATAAAAAGCAATCTTACATAGTCGGAGGAGTGAATGACTGTATCTGCTCTGCACGATCAAGCTCTAACCCTGGAAGTGACGAACACCTGAAAAATAAGGGAGTGGGTCAAGCTCACATGTAAGTCCTATCTTACTACAATCTATACAGAAGCATGATACATAGATACATCTTAGATAGCTTAACAATAACTAAAGTAATCCATATAGATATAAGTACACACAATAGGACGCTCACTAGACTATAGTGTAGTCTTAGCCTGAATAGAAGGTAACATGCAAATTGCACGTAACGTGGTTATGTATACATAGACCTACCAGGGAACAACAACTATGTCCAGTTATCCATCCTAGGCGATATACGTACCCTAACTATGATCCTAAGACTCAAGCTCATATCACGGCACCATAAAGATATATATATAAAATCCGTTCAAGGTACGACATTCAAATGTTTATTGACCTGTCATATATATAAGTAGGACTTAACTTTTATAGTTAATCCACCTTACATCAGAATAGGTAGGACTTAGTGTTTTGAACTAATCCATCCCCAGGATACTAAGCCATCCCTAATATGTCACCGTCCCAAACTAGTGCAAATACATACATATAAGTAGGACTTAACTTTTATAGTTAATCCAACTTATTCCAGAATAGGTAGGACTTAATGTTTTGAACTAATCCGTTCCTATTATGCCATTATCCCAAACCGATGCATACACACACAACCAATCCAACAATTGACAAAATAGTATAAACAGTTCATCAATTATAATCCAGAACAATATAATAATAATCAAAATCATTACTGAACACATTATAGTGAAATTCTTAAACGTAAATTTCATAACAATCCATAAATCCAATAATTGATGCAATCTAAACCGTTAAAACATCAATTAACTCCATATAAGCATACAACAGTTTCAGTTAATCAATTATGCTTATTTCAGTGCCTAAACATGATTAATACTGTTTAATCATACATACACAAAATGCCAGCATTATAGTAAGCAATTAAATCCTCCAAACAATCCAGAAATTGATACCGTTTTTAATAAATTAAATATCAATTTAATCCAAACCAAGCCTAGTTAATTACCGGTATTCCATCACCCATATAACACTGTTGAAATATGACTAAATATTATTAAATTGTATGTGAAAGATCTGGTAAGTTTCAGTAAGCAAACAACTTAACAAAATAGTGCTCAACATGTAGGCTTTTCTTTATCTTCATGTTGCTTCATTCTTTAATACACTAATGTGATATTTTCTTAGGTCCATCACAATTAATTCCATCCTTCAATGCAATTTAAACGGATTAAAAATACTCCGGACAGCTCAAACAGCCCCTAAAAAGACTAAAATTGTGCGTTTCGGGCAAGAGCAGGCTCTCATAAGTTGAGAGCCTGCTCCATTAACTTGGGAGCCTGGTCTAAGGAGTTGGGAGCAGCCTCCATACTCCTTGGAGCCAGCTCCATCAATGAGGGAGCTAGCTCCCTCCTTTTGGGAGCTTGCTCTCTCACTCCCTGAAGCCGTTATTGATCGGTTGGTCAATCATACATCAACCTTCGCAATAGCACGAATCATTGTAAAATAGGGCTATTGGTCGGGTAAGTCGAACCACTGGGACTGCGCTAGTCTAAGGCAACCTAAATGTCTAGAATCGTTCTTAGAATGATGAAGGGGAAATAAGGAGTTGTTTGTTTGTCACTAAATTGAATATGTAAAGTGCATGAAATAGAAACTTACAATAATTGAAGCGAGATAAGATACGAGTAAGAAAAACTAAGGAAGTGAATCCGTCTCCATCCCTATACACATGCTAGGCTAAATTTAAATTCGGGAAATCAACATAAACGATGGTCATGATACATAACAACCCTTGGTTGCTATAATATCCTCAAGAGGGTCATTGAATCAAAAACAAGAATAATCCATCAAAGAAATACATGCTTAAACTACCTAAACTAGGGTGTAGTCTTCAACATGCTCCCTAAGCCAAAGATTATCAAGCCCTTAATTGAATGATAAAAGCACATAAAGTTAGGAATCAAGAATAGACCATCAAAGGGGGAACCTAAGCAATGGACTATCAAATTTCTCTAACTTCATGCCATTAAAACTATTCCATGATCTCACTACCATTGTCACCATGAGAGTGCAAGCACTATGATTAAAAGAATAAACCATCTAAGATAGATAATTAATTCAACAATAATCATTAAAATACATGAAGATCCATTACAAGAAGCAAAATGCTCTAGACCATGAAAAGACCATAGGTTATACATTGAAATCCCAAAATAAAATCTACACTAGAACATGCTTACAAGGGAGGGACTTCATCACCTCCCTAGAAGAAGAGTTAGTTACCCATTGGAGCCTTAGAATGAAGAAGAAGCTTGAAGACCTCCTCCATTTTCGTGCTCCCTTCTTCAAGCTTGGAGAACTCTCTTTCTTCTTGCTCTCTTCTCTCTCCTCTATCTTGTAGAATATATGATAATGATATGTGTGGCCTTCCTTGCCTTATCTCCTTCAACAAAGCTCTCTCTCTCCTCCAAAAAACATCCCCAACCACCTCATAAAGAAGTAAGTAGAAAATGAGGAAACCAATGCACAAGTGGCTGTCAAAATGAGAATTCCCGAAGGCAATTCTGCCCCAAATTCGAGCACTCTAAGCAAGGCCTCGAGCGCTCGAATTTAGTGTAAAAATGCCCATGCTTCACTTGCTCTGCCCAGACCTACTTTGGTTAAACAGCCATAACTTTGCGCTCCGAACTCCGAATGATGAACCGTTTAAAGATTTGGAGAGCTGATTCAGAGCTTTAAAAACTTCATGTTTTGATGAACACCCAAATCTCAAGTCTGGTTGGTCGAAAATGGGGAGAAAGGCAGTACTTCAGTGCTGCCAGGCAGTTCTGCGCACCTCTGGTAACAAGGCCATAACTCTCTGCTCCGAGCTCCGAATGATGAACCGTTTGAAGATTTAGAAAGCTAATTCAGAGCTCTAAATCTTTCATGTTATGATGGAAGTCCAGTTCTCGAGCTTTCTGGGTCAAAATGGCGAGCAAAGTCCTGACTCCACTACTGATCTCGTGAAGCAATCTGCCCTAATTTCGAGCACTCGAAATTAGGCCTCGAGCACTCGAAAATTGGCCAGAATGCCCTATGCTTGGTTTGCTCATCCCGGACCTACTTTGGTAAAACGGCCATAACTTTGTGCTCTAAACTCCAAATGATGAACCGTTTGAAGATTTGGAAAGCTAAATCAGAGCTCTAAAAACTTTATGTTTTGGTGGAGATCCAATTCTCAAGGATGATTGGTCGAAAATGAAGATCAAGGCAGAATTTCATTGCTGCCAGGCAGTTCTGCGCACCTCTGGTAACAAGGCCATAACTCTCTGGTCCGAGCTCCAAATGACGAACTACTTGAAGATTTGGAAAGCTGATTCAGAGCTCTAAATATGCCATTTTATAATGGAAGTCCAGTTCTCGAGTTTACAAGGTCAAAATGGTGAGCAAAGTCCTAACTCCACTGCTGCCAGAAATTCAGAATTGTGCCTTTTGATGGCCAAAACTCCACAAAGCCTTGATTTTGCTCCTTTTTTGGCAAATGGACCTGAAAATATATACATACACACAAATGAAGATAATCTACTTAAATAATCAAACGATGGACTTAACTAATGCAATTTAGGGCGCTTGAATATACAATATTCGGCGCTTATCACACCCCCAAACTTACATTTTGCTAGTCCCTTAGCAAAACTACAATGAAAAACTTAATGAAAAGACAACCATGGGCATGCTACTACAAAAATATCATCCATGGTAAAATGAGATAGATACATAGCTCAAATACAACTTGAAACAGACAAAAACTGGAGATGGAGTCATTGGGAAAACTACCTTGCATATATGAAGCATTGATACAAAAATTGGCTAAATACATTTCCACATACATGCATCAACATCAAAGTCTATATAAATAACTCAATTATCATCTCTTGAATGGAAATCAACTCTAGCTTCAGTGAAAGTGAATTAGATTCTCAACATGCGGCTTTTACTTTCTTTTCCAATTCCAAAGCACAAGTTTTCAAATCATTGAATTCCCCTTTAAATGAGGTCCCTAAGGCATGATTTTATTTACAAGACAACTTTTGTTGCTTGTTGACAATTTATTGTAACTCATAAGCGAAACATAGAATGGTTGTGCAATGCTGAAGTCCCTTAAGCTTTCTAACCAACCTATGTAGCAAGCGTTAGGCCAACAACTCCCAAACCAGATGGCTTTAGGGTGTTAAGTGTAGAGACACTCCATAGGGCTTAATAGCTCAAGTTGGAAAGGCTACGAACTCCAACGAACCATGTTTATTACCAGTTTATTTTTTTGAATGACCGTGCAATGTTTAAGTCCCTTAAGCTTTCTAACCAACCCCTGTAGCAAGCGTTAGGCCAACAACTCCCAAACCAGACGGTTTTAGGGTGCTAAGTGTAGAGACAATCCTAGGGCTTAATAACTCGAGTTGGAAAGGCTACGAACGTCAACTGATCATTATTTTCTTTCTTTCTAAGTTTTTTTTTTTTTTTTTTTTTTTTTTTTTTTTAGATTCATGCCAAAAGTATTCATCCATTAGGTTCATCAAATCAGATTAACTAGGGCAAGGTCAAGGTCAATCAAGTTGCATGCCTCACAGTTAAGTTTCCAATGTGCATCTGTGCATTGTGAAGCTTAAAAGAGTGTAAAATCCAGCGAGAATTTAATTGAGACATTTATACAGACTAATTTGAATCTACATGATCATTTCAACTCAAATTTTCTTTATTTTCAAAAATATCAGCTGCTTCTATACACAAAGTTTTAAACATATGCTTTCATCTCCAACAGGTTTCAAATTCCCTTATCATTGCTTAGCAAAAATGTAAAACCAAAAATACATAAATGCACCCCCAAACTTGAATGTCACATTGTCCTCAATGTGAGAAGACAAGTAAATCAAAATAAGCGCAAAGAGGGTAAAAGAACAATAATACCAAGTGGAGTGACGACGACGTAGATGTTCAGCCATGTGAGTGCGCAACGGCGTCCCCCAAACTTGGACATGAAGACCTATCAAGACAGAACTAATGTACACAGGTGAAAGCATAGGTCTCTTAAGAAAAAAAAAATCAAAACAGAAATGAAAACACTAAGACGAATGTGATTGCAAGGTAAAAATCCATACAAAATACAAATTGGCACACATGAGTCATAAGTGTAAAATGGAAAACAAAACAATGCCAAAAGCCGTGCATTTAGAGAGATAAAGTTGCCTTAGGCAATTCGTCAAACACGTGGTGTGCAAGACAAAAAGGAAGAGGGCCAAAGGTTGATTAGAGATGAGAAAATCCAAAAATTTGGCCCTGCAAATGCAATACACAACTCCCAAGCAATCACAAATCCTTCACACAAGCAATCCCATCCTCCATTGATCAAAAATTGAAAGAAAAAGAGGGTAGACACTTACCCAACAATGGAGAACACAAGGCCCATTATTTGTGGTTAATGGAAGATGTGGATGAGAGGTTGATGATGGTGCTTGGGTTAGAGGAGAGTGGGGAAAAAGGTGGAGGAGGTGAAGGTGGGTTTGCATGGGGTGGTGAGGTTGAGGGTGGTTGGGTTGTGAAGTTGGTGGAGGAGAGGGGTTGGCATGGAGTGGGTTGTTAGAGAGTTGGGGTGGTGGATGGAGATGCCGAGAGGGTGGGTTTAATGGGTTGAGGTTTGCCGAGAGAGATGAGGAAGGTTGGGGGGTTGATGGTGGTGAGTTATGGGTTGCATGCATGGTGGGATGAGATGAGGGTGGTGAAGTGAGGTTGATGGTGGTTGAATGGTGTGAGGCCGAGAGGGATGGTGGTTCACATTTAGAGCACTCCAAATGGGAGCTAGAGTGCTCTAAATGAAGGCAGTAGCTTGGGATGAGATTGGTTCACATTTAGAGCACTCTAAAATGGAATTAGAGTGCTCTAAATACAAGCAGCAGCCTCGGAATGATGGTGGAGAAGTTTGGAGCAATCCAAATGGAAGCTAGAGCACTCCAAACTTGGGCAGTGAGCATGCAAAATTGGTGTGGTAATTTGGAGCAATCTGAATGGGATTTGGAGGGCACGAAATTGGCTCAGTAGGCTAGGGGGTGAGCTTGGCTGTGAGGACTGAAGCAATGAGTGAAAGGGAAAACATGCAAGACAGTGAGCACCATAGAAGTTGAATTTGTTGCAATGGAATATGGAATGTGAGCAACATGGAAATGGAAGTTGTTCAAAATGGAGTCCATGCATGGAAATTCAGTGGCTTGGAGATGAAAGAATGCATGCAATGAATGCATGCAATGAAAGAATGCATGCAATGAATTTTAATGTAGGGAAAATTTTTGAAGCCTTGCAAGAAAATTCCAATCCAATGCATGGATGGAAAATTTTTGAAACTTAGCACTTTATCTCTAAAGCATGGAAAAAATTTTAAAATTTGCAAATTCAGTCCATTCCACTGCATGGATGGAAAATTTTTGGAAAAATTGTCGAATTGCTCAACATTTCTAATGCCTAGATGAAAAATTTTCAAACTTTGCAATTCATCTCCAATGCATGGAAAATTTTGGGGAACCATGATCCAACAATGCGTTGAAAATGAGAGGTTGTGCACATGAGTTGCATGCCAAAGATCCTATGAACTTGCTCGAAAGCGATGGAAATTTCCGGGAATGAAAATTAGAGCTGAGAAGGTCTAAGAGGCCAGTCTAAAATTGCGGAACGCAACTGAAGATCATTTCAGAAAAATCAAATTTTTGGCTTTTCTAAACCATTTCCCAGAAAATTTCAAGGCACGAGCAATTTGAGAAGGTAGGGAAGCTTGGAACATCGAAAGAATTTCTTCCCTTGCTTTGCTAAATTTAATGTCGATAGCTAGACGAACCAGGATCAGGATCCATTGGAGAGATGGATCCTTAACGCTCCGTATGCAACTTGCCTCCTTCATATGGTCTCAAACTTAGATCAATGAATGGTGAGGGATATTGATCCTTCCGAAGAGAAACAAGTTTGGCCTTAGAGGATTTGAGCATCGCTTTTAATCTCACTTCTTTTATTTTCAGATTTAAGCAAAGGTGTTGCTTGTTCGAGATTATGGAGGCTCGTTGAATGTCATTGTTTTGACTAACAATGGTAGGATCATGACCTTCCATATTTGTAATCTCCAAGTCATATACCTCATTGTACTCAAATGGTTTGTTCACAGGTTGAGTATCATGGACAATGATTCTAGATTGGGCTGGAATGATTGGAAGAATTTTCAGCAACTTGTCAACATTCTCCTTACCTTTGTCCGGTGGTTCACCCTCAAAATGTTGAGGTAACTCCGGTGAAGAAATGGAAGGAGATGGACAATCCCACGATAGAGATGGATTTGGTGCTTCCCATAAAGGAGAGGAAAATGGTGATGGAATATCAAGCAAGGAGTTGACTTCCCGAATGGATTTGTCCACACCAAAATCCTCAAAATCAAAAGGGACCAAGCAAGCATGTAGGGGATCCTCCGTTGAAGGAGGTGGGATTGGATTTTGAATGTGTTCATCAGCAATAGTGATTTCAAAACACTCATTGTCATCTGAAGGAAGTTGCACAGCATTGAAGATATTGAGCTTAACATTCATATTCCCAAAAGAGATATCCATCAATCCGGATCTACAGTTAATGGAAGCATTAGCTGTAGCTAGAAAAGGACGTCCGAGAATTATGGGAATGTGTTTTCTTGGATCATGGACTGGTTCCGTATCAAGAACCACGAAGTCTACCGGGAAGTAGAATTTGTCCACTTTTATGATCACATCTTCAATAATTCCCCGTGGTTGCTTAATAGATCGATCAGCAAATTGCAACACTATCGGAGTTGGCTTTAGATCTCCCAAACCAAGTTGTAGGTAAACCGAATATGGAATCAAATTCACACTAGCTCCTAAGTCAAGGAGGGCCCTCTCGATTTTGTTGTCACCAATGACACAAGAGATTGTGGGGGCACCCGGATCCTTATACTTCGGAGGAGTGCTGTGCTGAATGATCGCACTAACATTTTCGGTTAACCTCACTTTCTTTGGTAAATGACTTCTGGAAGTGCGCTTTTGAGTGCACAAATCCTTAAGGAATTTTGCATAGGGAGGAATTTGCTTGATAGCATCCAAGAGAGGAAGATTGATCTTTACTTGCCTAAAGACCTCCCACATGTCTTGAATTTTGCAATTCTTATTCCCAAAATGTGTCGACTCTTGAAGACGTTGAGGGAACGGAGCTTTTGGCTCATAAGTAGTTTCCACATTTGGGGTGACATGCGTGGGACTTCCGTGAATGGTATTTGGACAAGAAGAACTTGGATTTGGACTTGAAGAGCTTGAATTTGGATTTTTCAACGGAGGGTTTTTCTCACTTGTGTCTCCATCAACCTTGTTGTCAACCACTCTACCACTCCGAAGGGTGGTGATAGCTTGAACTTGTTCATGAGTCGGCCCACTCGGAGGAGGGGTTTCATCAATCACATGCATTCCTCTAGGATTTTCAAATGGTTGAGCGGGAAGCTTACCCTTGTCTTTTTGAAGAAGTTGGTTCACTTGGTTAGCTATTTGTCCCATTTGATTTTCGAGCCTAGCTATGGATTGAGTATGGGAGTGAACCATTTGGAGAGTAGGTTGCAAGGATGTCAAGAGATGCTTGTTGGAATCTATGATTTGCTTGTTTAATGATTCCATCATTTGCACATTTAATGATTCCATCATTTGCTTGTTTGCAGCCACTATCTCATCAATTGGATTCACAGGAGGTTGAGTGGAGACATTTGGATTGTATGGAGGTTGGTAGCTTGAAGAGGCTTGGAAAGGCCTACCTTGATATTGAGAAGAGGGCTGATTTTGAGGCCCTTGATTTTGAAGTTGGGAATTTTGTGGGGCTTGTTGCCTCCACGAAAAATTCGGATGGTCTCGCCAACCCGGATTGTAGGTGTTGGAATATGGATTGTTCCCGGGCCGTGAGAACATGGCATTAGCTTGCTCTTGGTTGGGATTGGGAAATTGCTCCGGTGTGGGGCAATCTTCCGAGAGATGAAATGGACTATTACATGAGGCACAAACCGAACTTGCCGAATTTTGAGACACTGAAGGAGGAAGATGTGGTGCCATCAATTGGTAGAATTTATAAGCTATGGCATCCACTTGAGATGATTCCTCCCTTATTGATTTTTGTTGACAAGGATTGGTGTTCTTGGGAGTGGTTGAGGTCGGAGCCCTACGAGAATTGTGTTGAAGTGAATTTTCACTCAAATTCTCAAGTAAGGTCCAAGCCTCATCCGCATTCTTGGACATGAACATCCCACCACAAGAAGAGTCAACCATAAATCTATGGGTGTCGGTCAAACCGGCATAGAAAGCTTGCACTAATTGCCATTTTGGGATCAAATGATGAGGACATTTCCGAAGAAGATCTTGTAACCTTTCCCAAGTCTCATGGAGTTGTTCTCCATCAATTTGAGAAAAGCTTAGAATGGAACGCCTCATTTGGTTGGTTTTACTCACCGGATAATACTTCTTAAGGAATTCTTGTTGCAATTGAGCCCAAGAAGTAATAGAGTTGGGAGCGAGGGAGTTCAACCAATATTTTGCCCTATCCTTTAGAGAGAATGGGAAAAGATGGAGATGAAGTGCATTGTCCGGAAAACCTCTCAACCGGATGGTCGAACAGATTTCAAGGAACTCATCAAGATGCTTATATGGATCTTCATTATCAAAGCCATGAAATGATGGAAGCATTTGAATGGTACTAGACTTGATCTCATATTGAGCTGCATCGATGTTTGGCATCACTATACAAGAAGGAGAAGCATAGGTGGTAGGAATGAAATGATCTCTAAGAGTCATTGGTTCTACATTAGGAATTTCAACGCGTTCATTCCCCGGATTTCCTACGTTATCCCCCATTATATTGAATTCAGTTTCAAGGTCCCTTGTAAGAGTAGGTTCCCTAAGGTTCCGTCTAAGAGTTCTTTCAAGAGAGTTAATATCAATGGGAGAATCGATTGTGGGTAAGGAAAGTGACCTACGACCGAACATCAACAACAAAGCATATACTTAAAAAAACAATTCATCAACCACAACTCCACATACGATGTTCCCTTTCTCCTCAATTATCAAGACAGAAAATGTAAATGGCCACGACAAGGACCGATGCTTGAACACAAAATATAAACACAATAAGAGCCTCGACAAGGGCTTCACAACTAAATTAAACACATACACAATACTCACAATGCGAAACTAGAAGTCAAGAGACTTACCTGGGGTCCTCTAGACTTACAATTTGCTAGCAATCCCACGGTGAGCTCCGAGTCCCTAGAATCTTACAACACAAAAATGGTTAAACCACACGAGAAATATGCACAAAACACGATATTAACAATCACACTAAGTTTAACCCTAAAACTTTGGTTGCTAAACCGTATGCAAGTCCCCGGCAACGGCGCCAAAAATTGATCGGTTGGTCAATCATACATCAACCTTCGCAATAGCACGAATCATTGTAAAATAGGGCTATTGGTCGGGTAAGTCGAACCACTGGGACTGCGCTAGTCTAAGGCAACCTAAATGTCTAGAATCATTCTTAGAATGATGAAGGGGAAATAAGGAGTTGTTTGTTTGTCACTAAATTGAATATGTAAAGTGCATGAAATAGAAACTTACAATAATTGAAGCGAGATAAGATACGAGTAAGAAAAACTAAGGAAGTGAATCCGTCTCCATCCCTATACACATGCTAGGCTAAATTTAAATTCGGGAAATCAACATAAACGATGGTCATGATACATAACAACCCTTGGTTGCTATAATATCCTCAAGAGGGTCATTGAATCAAAAACAAGAATAATCCATCAAAGAAATACATGCTTAAACTACCTAAACTAGGGTGTAGTCTTCAACATGCTCCCTAAGCCAAAGATTATCAAGCCCTTAATTGAATGATAAAAGCACATAAAGTTAGGAATCAAGAATAGACCATCAAAGGGGGAACCTAAGCAATGGACTATCAAATTTCTCTAACTTCATGCCATTAAAACTATTCCATGATCTCACTACCATTGTCACCATGAGAGTGCAAGCACTATGATTAAAAGAATAAACCATCTAAGATAGATAATTAATTCAACAATAATCATTAAAATACATGAAGATCCATTACAAGAAGCAAAATGCTCTAGACCATGAAAAGACCATAGGTTATACATTGAAATCCCAAAATAAAATCTACACTAGAACATGCTTACAAGGGAGGGACTTCATCACCTCCCTAGAAGAAGAGTTAGTTACCCATTGGAGCCTTAGAATGAAGAAGAAGCTTGAAGACCTCCTCCATTTTCGTGCTCCCTTCTTCAAGCTTGGAGAACTCTCTTTCTTCTTGCTCTCTTCTCTCTCCTCTATCTTGTAGAATATATGATAATGATATGTGTGGCCTTCCTTGCCTTATCTCCTTCAACAAAGCTCTCTCTCTCCTCCAAAAAACATCCCCAACCACCTCATAAAGAAGTAAGTAGAAAATGAGGAAACCAATGCACAAGTGGCTGTCAAAATGAGAATTCCCGAAGGCAATTCTGCCCCAAATTCGAGCACTCTAAGCAAGGCCTCGAGCGCTCGAATTTAGTGTAAAAATGCCCATGCTTCACTTGCTCTGCCCAGACCTACTTTGGTTAAACAGCCATAACTTTACGCTCCGAACTCCGAATGATGAACCGTTTAAAGATTTGGAGAGCTGATTCAGAGCTTTAAAAACTTCATGTTTTGATGAACACCCAAATCTCAAGTCTGGTTGGTCGAAAATGGGGAGAAAGGCAGTACTTCAGTGCTGCCAGGCAGTTCTGCGCACCTCTGGTAACAAGGCCATAACTCTCTGCTCCGAGCTCCGAATGATGAACCGTTTGAAGATTTAGAAAGCTAATTCAGAGCTCTAAATCTTTCATGTTATGATGGAAGTCCAGTTCTCGAGCTTTCTGGGTCAAAATGGCGAGCAAAGTCCTGACTCCACTGCTGATCTCGTGAAGCAATCTGCCCTAATTTCGAGCACTCGAAATTAGGCCTCGAGCACTCGAAAATTGGCCAGAATGCCCTATGCTTGGTTTGCTCATCCCGGACCTACTTTGGTAAAACGGCCATAACTTTGTGCTCTAAACTCCAAATGATGAACCGTTTGAAGATTTGGAAAGCTAAATCAGAGTTCTAAAAACTTTATGTTTTGGTGGAGATCCAATTCTCAAGGATGATTGGTCGAAAATGAAGATCAAGGCAGAATTTCATTGCTGCCAGGCAGTTCTGCGCACCTCTGGTAACAAGGCCATAACTCTCTGGTCCGAGCTCCAAATGACGAACTGCTTGAAGATTTGGAAAGCTGATTCAGAGCTCTAAATATGCCATTTTATAATGGAAGTCCAGTTCTCGAGTTTACAAGGTCAAAATGGTGAGCAAAGTCCTAACTCCACTGCTGCCAGAAATTCAGAATTGTGCCTTTTGATGGCCAAAACTCCACAAAGCCTTGATTTTGCTCCTTTTTTGGCAAATGGACCTGAAAATATATACATACACACAAATGAAGATAATCTACTTAAATAATCAAACGATGGACTTAACTAAAGCAATTTAGGGCGCTTGAATATACAATATTCGGCGCTTATCACACCCCCAAACTTACATTTTGCTAGTCCCTTAGCAAAACTACAATGAAAAACTTAATGAAAAGACAACCATGGGCATGCTACTACAAAAATATCATCCATGGTAAAATGAGATAGATACATAGCTCAAATACAACTTGAAACAGACAAAAACTGGAGATGGAGTCATTGGGAAAACTACCTTGCATATATGAAGCATTGATACAAAAATTGGCTAAATACATTTCCACATACATGCATCAACATCAAAGTCTATATAAATAACTCAATTATCATCTCTTGAATGGAAATCAACTCTAGCTTCAGTGAAAGTGAATTAGATTCTCAACATGCGGCTTTTACTTTCTTTTCCAATTCCAAAGCACAAGTTTTCAAATCATTGAATTCCCCTTTAAATGAGGTCCCTAAGGCATGATTTTATTTACAAGACAACTTTTGTTGCTTGTTGACAATTTATTGTAACTCATAAGCGAAACATAGAATGGTTGTGCAATGCTGAAGTCCCTTAAGCTTTCTAACCAACCTATGTAGCAAGCGTTAGGCCAACAACTCCCAAACCAGATGGCTTTAGGGTGTTAAGTGTAGAGACACTCCATAGGGCTTAATAGCTCAAGTTGGAAAGGCTACGAACTCCAACGAACCATGTTTATTACCAGTTTATTTTTTTGAATGACCGTGCAATGTTTAAGTCCCTTAAGCTTTCTAACCAACCCCTGTAGCAAGCGTTAGGCCAACAACTCCCAAACTAGACGGTTTTAGGGTGCTAAGTGTAGAGACAATCCTAGGGCTTAATAACTCGAGTTGGAAAGGCTACGAACGTCAACTGATCATTATTTTCTTTCTTTCTAAGTTTTTTTTTTTTTTTTTTTTTTTTTTTTTTTTTTTTTTTTTTTTTTAGATTCATGCCAAAAGTATTCATCCATTAGGTTCATCAAATCAGATTAACTAGGGCAAGGTCAAGGTCAATCAAGTTGCATGCCTCACAGTTAAGTTTCCAATGTGCATCTGTGCATTGTGAAGCTTAAAAGAGTGTAAAATCCAGCGAGAATTTAATTGAGACATTTATACAGACTAATTTGAATCTACATGATCATTTCAACTCAAATTTTCTTTATTTTCAAAAATATCAGCTGCTTCTATACACAAAGTTTTAAACATATGCTTTCATCTCCAACAGGTTTCAAATTCCCTTATCATTGCTTAGCAAAAATGTAAAACCAAAAATACATAAATGCACCCCCAAACTTGAATGTCACATTGTCCTCAATGTGAGAAGACAAGTAAATCAAAATAAGCGCAAAGAGGGTAAAAGAACAATAATACCAAGTGGAGTGACGACGACGTAGATGTTCAGCCATGTGAGTGCGCAACGGCGTCCCCCAAACTTGGACATGAAGACCTATCAAGACAGAACTAATGTACACAGGTGAAAGCATAGGTCTCTTAAGAAAAAAAAAATCAAAACAGAAATGAAAACACTAAGACGAATGTGATTGCAAGGTAAAAATCCATACAAAATACAAATTGGCACACATGAGTCATAAGTGTAAAATGGAAAACAAAACAATGCCAAAAGCCGTGCATTTAGAGAGATAAAGTTGGCTTAGGCAATTCGTCAAACACGTGGTGTGCAAGACAAAAAGGAAGAGGGCCAAAGGTTGATTAGAGATGAGAAAATCCAAAAATTTGGCCCTGCAAATGCAATACACAACTCCCAAGCAATCACAAATCCTTCACACAAGCAATCCCATCCTCCATTGATCAAAAATTGAAAGAAAAAGAGGGTAGACACTTACCCAACAATGGAGAACACAAGGCCCATTATTTGTGGTTAATGGAAGATGTGGATGAGAGGTTGATGATGGTGCTTGGGTTAGAGGAGAGTGGGGAAAAAGGTGGAGGAGGTGAAGGTGGGTTTGCATGGGGTGGTGAGGTTGAGGGTGGTTGGGTTGTGAAGTTGGTGGAGGAGAGGGGTTGGCATGGAGTGGGTTGTTAGAGAGTTGGGGTGGTGGATGGAGATGCCGAGAGGGTGGGTTTAATGGGTTGAGGTTTGCCGAGAGAGATGAGGAAGGTTGGGGGGTTGATGGTGGTGAGTTATGGGTTGCATGCATGGTGGGATGAGATGAGGGTGGTGAAGTGAGGTTGATGGTGGTTGAATGGTGTGAGGCCGAGAGGGATGGTGGTTCACATTTAGAGCACTCCAAATGGGAGCTAGAGTGCTCTAAATGAAGGCAGTAGCTTGGGATGAGATTGGTTCACATTTAGAGCACTCTAAAATGGAATTAGAGTGCTCTAAATACAAGCAGCAGCCTCGGAATGATGGTGGAGAAGTTTGGAGCAATCCAAATGGAAGCTAGAGCACTCCAAACTTGGGCAGTGAGCATGCAAAATTGGTGTGGTAATTTGGAGCAATCTGAATGGGATTTGGAGGGCACGAAATTGGCTCAGTAGGCTAGGGGGTGAGCTTGGCTGTGAGGACTGAAGCAATGAGTGAAAGGGAAAACATGCAAGACAGTGAGCACCATAGAAGTTGAATTTGTTGCAATGGAATATGGAATGTGAGCAACATGGAAATGGAAGTTGTTCAAAATGGAGTCCATGCATGGAAATTCAGTGGCTTGGAGATGAAAGAATGCATGCAATGAATGCATGCAATGAAAGAATGCATGCAATGAATTTTAATGTAGGGAAAATTTTTGAAGCCTTGCAAGAAAATTCCAATCCAATGCATGGATGGAAAATTTTTGAAACTTAGCACTTTATCTCTAAAGCATGGAAAAAATTTTAAAATTTGCAAATTCAGTCCATTCCACTGCATGGATGGAAAATTTTTGGAAAAATTGTCGAATTGCTCAACATTTCTAATGCCTAGATGAAAAATTTTCAAACTTTGCAATTCATCTCCAATGCATGGAAAATTTTGGGGAACCATGATCCAACAATGCGTTGAAAATGAGAGGTTGTGCACATGAGTTGCATGCCAAAGATCCTATGAACTTGCTCGAAAGCGATGGAAATTTCCGGGAATGAAAATTAGAGCTGAGAAGGTCTAAGAGGCCAGTCTAAAATTGCGGAACGCAACTGAAGATCATTTCAGAAAAATCAAATTTTTGGCTTTTCTAAACCATTTCCCAGAAAATTTCAAGGCACGAGCAATTTGAGAAGGTAGGGAAGCTTGGAACATCGAAAGAATTTCTTCCCTTGCTTTGCTAAATTTAATGTCGATAGCTAGACGAACCAGGATCAGGATCCATTGGAGAGATGGATCCTTAACGCTCCGTATGCAACTTGCCTCCTTCATATGGTCTCAAACTTAGATCAATGAATGGTGAGGGATATTGATCCTTCCGAAGAGAAACAAGTTTGGCCTTAGAGGATTTGAGCATCGCTTTTAATCTCACTTCTTTTATTTTCAGATTTAAGCAAAGGTGTTGCTTGTTCGAGATTATGGAGGCTCGTTGAATGTCATTGTTTTGACTAACAATGGTAGGATCATGACCTTCCATATTTGTAATCTCCAAGTCATATACCTCATTGTACTCAAATGGTTTGTTCACAGGTTGAGTATCATGGACAATGATTCTAGATTGGGCTGGAATGATTGGAAGAATTTTCAGCAACTTGTCAACATTCTCCTTACCTTTGTCCGGTGGTTCACCCTCAAAATGTTGAGGTAACTCTGGTGAAGAAATGGAAGGAGATGGACAATCCCACGATAGAGATGGATTTGGTGCTTCCCATAAAGGAGAGGAAAATGGTGATGGAATATCAAGCAAGGAGTTGACTTCCCGAATGGATTTGTCCACACCAAAATCCTCAAAATCAAAAGGGACCAAGCAAGCATGTAGGGGATCCTCCGTTGAAGGAGGTGGGATTGGATTTTGAATGTGTTCATCAGCAATAGTGATTTCAAAACACTCATTGTCATCTGAAGGAAGTTGCACAGCATTGAAGATATTGAGCTTAACATTCATATTCCCAAAAGAGATATCCATCAATCCGGATCTACAGTTAATGGAAGCATTAGCTGTAGCTAGAAAAGGACGTCCGAGAATTATGGGAATGTGTTTTCTTGGATCATGGACTGGTTCCGTATCAAGAACCACGAAGTCTACCGGGAAGTAGAATTTGTCCACTTTTATGATCACATCTTCAATAATTCCCCGTGGTTGCTTAATAGATCGATCAGCAAATTGCAACACTATCGGAGTTGGCTTTAGATCTCCCAAACCAAGTTGTAGGTAAACCGAATATGGAATCAAATTCACACTAGCTCCTAAGTCAAGGAGGGCCCTCTCGATTTTGTTGTCACCAATGACACAAGAGATTGTGGGGGCACCCGGATCCTTATACTTCGGAGGAGTGCTGTGCTGAATGATCGCACTAACATTTTCGGTTAACCTCACTTTCTTTGGTAAATGACTTCTGGAAGTGCGCTTTTGAGTGCACAAATCCTTAAGGAATTTTGCATAGGGAGGAATTTGCTTGATAGCATCCAAGAGAGGAAGATTGATCTTTACTTGCCTAAAGACCTCCCACATGTCTTGAATTTTGCAATTCTTATTCCCAAAATGTGTCGACTCTTGAAGACGTTGAGGGAACGGAGCTTTTGGCTCATAAGTAGTTTCCACATTTGGGGTGACATGCGTGGGACTTCCGTGAATGGTATTTGGACAAGAAGAACTTGGATTTGGACTTGAAGAGCTTGAATTTGGATTTTTCAACGGAGGGTTTTTCTCACTTGTGTCTCCATCAACCTTGTTGTCAACCACTCTACCACTCCGAAGGGTGGTGATAGCTTGAACTTGTTCATGAGTCGGCCCACTCGGAGGAGGGGTTTCATCAATCACATGCATTCCTCTAGGATTTTCAAATGGTTGAGCGGGAAGCTTACCCTTGTCTTTTTGAAGAAGTTGGTTCACTTGGTTAGCTATTTGTCCCATTTGATTTTCGAGCCTAGCTATGGATTGAGTATGGGAGTGAACCATTTGGAGAGTAGGTTGCAAGGATGTCAAGAGATGCTTGTTGGAATCTATGATTTGCTTGTTTAATGATTCCATCATTTGCACATTTAATGATTCCATCATTTGCTTGTTTGCAGCCACTATCTCATCAATTGGATTCACAGGAGGTTGAGTGGAGACATTTGGATTGTATGGAGGTTGGTAGCTTGAAGAGGCTTGGAAAGGCCTACCTTGATATTGAGAAGAGGGCTGATTTTGAGGCCCTTGATTTTGAAGTTGGGAATTTTGTGGGGCTTGTTGCCTCCACGAAAAATTCGGATGGTCTCGCCAACCCGGATTGTAGGTGTTGGAATATGGATTGTTCCCGGGCCGTGAGAACATGGCATTAGCTTGCTCTTGGTTGGGATTGGGAAATTGCTCCGGTGTGGGGCAATCTTCCGAGAGATGAAATGGACTATTACATGAGGCACAAACCGAACTTGCCGAATTTTGAGACACTGAAGGAGGAAGATGTGGTGCCATCAATTGGTAGAATTTATGAGCTATGGCATCCACTTGAGATGATTCCTCCCTTATTGATTTTTGTTGACAAGGATTGGTGTTCTTGGGAGTGGTTGAGGTCGGAGCCCTACGAGAATTGTGTTGAAGTGAATTTTCACTCAAATTCTCAAGTAAGGTCCAAGCCTCATCCGCATTCTTGGACATGAACATCCCACCACAAGAAGAGTCAACCATAAATCTATGGGTGTCGGTCAAACCGGCATAGAAAGCTTGCACTAATTGCCATTTTGGGATCAAATGATGAGGACATTTCCGAAGAAGATCTTGTAACCTTTCCCAAGTCTCATGGAGTTGTTCTCCATCAATTTGAGAAAAGCTTAGAATGGAACGCCTCATTTGGTTGGTTTTACTCACCGGATAATACTTCTTAAGGAATTCTTGTTGCAATTGAGCCCAAGAAGTAATAGAGTTGGGAGCGAGGGAGTTCAACCAATATTTTGCCCTATCCTTTAGAGAGAATGGGAAAAGATGGAGATGAAGTGCATTGTCCGGAAAACCTCTCAACCGGATGGTCGAACAGATTTCAAGGAACTCATCAAGATGCTTATATGGATCTTCATTATCAAAGCCATGAAATGATGGAAGCATTTGAATGGTACTAGACTTGATCTCATATTGAGCTGCATCGATGTTTGGCATCACTATACAAGAAGGAGAAGCATAGGTGGTAGGAATGAAATGATCTCTAAGAGTCATTGGTTCTACATTAGGAATTTCAACGCGTTCATTCCCCGGATTTCCTACGTTATCCCCCATTATATTGAATTCAGTTTCAAGGTCCCTTGTAAGAGTAGGTTCCCTAAGGTTCCGTCTAAGAGTTCTTTCAAGAGAGTTAATATCAATGGGAGAATCGATTGTGGGTAAGGAAAGTGACCTACGACCGAACATCAACAACAAAGCATATACTTAAAAAAACAATTCATCAACCACAACTCCACATACGATGTTCCCTTTCTCCTCAATTATCAAGACAGAAAATGTAAATGGCCACGACAAGGACCGATGCTTGAACACAAAATATAAACACAATAAGAGCCTCGACAAGGGCTTCACAACTAAATTAAACACATACACAATACTCACAATGCGAAACTAGAAGTCAAGAGACTTACCTGGGGTCCTCTAGACTTACAATTTGCTAGCAATCCCACGGTGAGCTCCGAGTCCCTAGAATCTTACAACACAAAAATGGTTAAACCACACGAGAAATATGCACAAAACACGATATTAACAATCACACTAAGTTTAACCCTAAAACTTTGGTTGCTAAACCGTATGCAAGTCCCCGGCAACGGCGCCAAAAATTGATCGGTTGGTCAATCATACATCAACCTTCGCAATAGCACGAATCATTGTAAAATAGGGCTATTGGTCGGGTAAGTCGAACCACTGGGACTGCGCTAGTCTAAGGCAACCTAAATGTCTAGAATCATTCTTAGAATGATGAAGGGGAAATAAGGAGTTGTTTGTTTGTCACTAAATTGAATATGTAAAGTGCATGAAATAGAAACTTACAATAATTGAAGCGAGATAAGATACGAGTAAGAAAAACTAAGGAAGTGAATCCGTCTCCATCCCTATACACATGCTAGGCTAAATTTAAATTCGGGAAATCAACATAAACGATGGTCATGATACATAACAACCCTTGGTTGCTATAATATCCTCAAGAGGGTCATTGAATCAAAAACAAGAATAATCCATCAAAGAAATACATGCTTAAACTACCTAAACTAGGGTGTAGTCTTCAACATGCTCCCTAAGCCAAAGATTATCAAGCCCTTAATTGAATGATAAAAGCACATAAAGTTAGGAATCAAGAATAGACCATCAAATGGGGAACCTAAGCAATGGACTATCAAATTTCTCTAACTTCATGCCATTAAAACTATTCCATGATCTCACTACCATTGTCACCATGAGAGTGCAAGCACTATGATTAAAAGAATAAACCATCTAAGATAGATAATTAATTCAACAATAATCATTAAAATACGTGAAGATCCATTACAAGAAGCAAAATGCTCTAGACCATGAAAAGACCATAGGTTATACATTGAAATCCCAAAATAAAATCTACACTAGAACATGCTTACAAGGGAGGGACTTCATCACCTCCCTAGAAGAAGAGTTAGTTACCCATTGGAGCCTTAGAATGAAGAAGAAGCTTGAAGACCTCCTCCATTTTCGTGCTCCCTTCTTCAAGCTTGGAGAACTCTCTTTCTTCTTGCTCTCTTCTCTCTCCTCTATCTTGTAGAATATATGATAATGATATGTGTGGCCTTCCTTGCCTTATCTCC
Source organism: Cornus florida (assembly GCF_030987335.1). Lineage (NCBI taxonomy): Eukaryota > Viridiplantae > Streptophyta > Magnoliopsida > Cornales > Cornaceae > Cornus > Cornus florida. The sequence goes on from NW_026775575.1 coordinate 40,636,134, forward strand.
TTCAACAAAGCTCTCTCTCTCCTCCAAAAAACATCCCCAACCACCTCATAAAGAAGTAAGTAGAAAATGAGGAAACCAATGCACAAGTGGCTGTCAAAATGAGAATTCCCGAAGGCAATTCTGCCCCAAATTCGAGCACTCTAAGCAAGGCCTCGAGCGCTCGAATTTAGTGTAAAAATGCCCATGCTTCACTTGCTCCGCCCAGACCTACTTTGGTCAAACAGACATAACTTTGGGCTCCGAACTCCGAATGATGAACCGTTTAAAGATTTGGAGAGCTGATTCAGAGCTTTAAAAACTTCATGTGTTGATGAACACCCAAATCTCAAGTCTAGTTGGTCGAAAATGGGGAGAAAGACAGTACTTCAGTGCTGCCAGGCAGTTCTGCGCACCTATGGTAACAAGGCCATAACTCTCTGCTCCGAGCTCCGAATGATGAACCGTTTGAAGATTTAGAAAGCTAATTCAGAGCTCTAAATCTTTCATGTTATGATGGAAGTCCAGTTCTCGAGCTTTCTGGGTCAAAATGGCGAGCAAAGTCCTGACTCCACTGCTGATCTCGTGAAGCAATCTGCCCTAATTTCGAGCACTCGAAATTAGGCCTCGAGCACTCGAAAATTGGCCAGAATGCCCTATGCTTGGTTTGCTCATCCCGGACCTACTTTGGTAAAACGGCCATAACTTTGTGCTCTAAACTCCAAATGATGAACCGTTTGAAGATTTGGAAAGCTAAATCAGAGCTCTAAAAACTTCATGTTTTGGTGGAGATCCAATTCTCAAGGATGATTGGTCGAAAATGAAGATCAAGGCAGAATTTCATTGCTGCCAGGCAGTTCTGCGCACCTCTGGTAACAAGGCCATAACTCTCTGGTCCGAGCTCCAAATGACGAACTGCTTAAAGATTTGGAAAGATGATTCAGAGCTCTAAATATGCCATTTTATAATGGAAGTCCAGTTCTCGAGTTTACAAGGTCAAAATGGTGAGCAAAGTCCTGACTCCACTGCTGCCAGAAATTCAGAATTGTGCCTTTTGATGGCCAAAACTCCACAAAGCCTTGATTTTGCTCCTTTTTTGGCAAATGGACCTGAAAATATATACATACACACAAATGAAGATAATCTACTTAAATAATCAAACGATGGACTTAACTAATGCAATTTAGGGCGCTTGAATATACAATATTCGGCGCTTATCAGTTATATGTTTCTGTTTCGTCTTCCTCTCCTTTGGCTATACTCAGGGCCTCTGTAATGTTTTACATACTTGTTCTAATGTTCATTCAACATTAAACAAAGCGTAAACTCAAAGACAGTAAAAACCAGTTAACAGAACTTTGAGAATTTGCAAACCAGTTTAATTCAACGAGTTTAAATATAGTTTAAACATGCATAAAAGATTTGTATTAGCATTAATTAAACCCCTAGAGTCTGCCTAGGCATGCACAAAACACAGGTTTAAGGGAAAGAGTTAGAACAGAGACTTGCCTTTAAGTTTCCGTTCAAAACCTTAAACCATCATCTTTAATAATTCCAGCGACCTTACTGCTTTCATCGACCACTGTTGCTCCTAGTTCAACCCACGGGCAAGCCAATTTCCCCTCCTTGGTTCAGTCTTAGTCTAAATCAAACCTTAATCTTCCTCTCTCTATTTCTCTCTGTTTCTCTCTGCCTCTCTGTATGCGTGAACATGGTCTACAAACTCTTGGTAGACGTATAAAGGTATATATATAGGCTTATACAAATGCCAACCCTAATTCTAATTATATTGAGAGAAGGAAAGGAAAACTAACCTACTTACATGACCAAGTCGGCTACATCCGTGAAGAAAATAAAACCCTAAAACTATTAAAATATTAAATTCACTAATCCACATAAGCATATAACAAGGAAAACAAATAATTAAAATAAACAATTAAACAAAACATTTAAATAAAATAAAGAATATAATTAATTCAATTCAAAAGAACAAGTACAATTAAATAAATACCTAAATAAAACAATTCATTTAAATAACATAATTCACAATTAATTCAAATAAAAAAGCAAATAAACAATTAAATAATTAAAAAAATGCAATTAAACAATACTTAAAATGCCGAGACGATCCTTTTAAAATTAGGGGTATTACACATCCACCCTCCACTTGTCATAATTCTAAGCCTCCTCACAAGGCTTAATCTAAGCCTTATACTTGTCATCATTCTAGGCTAACAAGTGTTCCAATCAAAAGTCAAAAAATGAACACTTGTCACACTTTCTCAAAATTGCAAGTTAGTCCCTCTTCTAAATATGTCAAAGAATATTTGCAAAAAGGTCCCTAAAACAAAATATCTCAAAAACTTTATTACGCAAATAACCCCGAAAAATGAAAATATTTTTGAAGAAACTATGCATCCATACTCCCAAAATTTAAAATTAAACGAGCATGCTTTTTCTATGAAATTAAATCATGCATTGACAGTAAAAAAATAAAATAATGCAATCCGCGTGGTGCTAGAAATCGATTCCGGACACTGAACCGTACCTTGGGTTCGACAAAACCCTAAGGCAATGCAAAAAAGAATAAAACAAACAAATAAATAAAATAAAATAATAAAAAAAATGTCTAAAAAAGGAGAAAGATGACACGGTCATCGTAGTTACTTTATCTGACTCTAATATTTCAGATAATGAAGACAATGAAGTTCATGATGAACTGGTGAAAGAGGATGAATAGGACGATCAAAGATTGAAAAAGATGGTCAGAAAAACCATGGAAGTCAAGTAGGCTATAAATAAGTTGGCAAAAGAGCTTATCTAAGCAAAAGGATAGAATAAATATCTATGGAAACAAATCGATGAAAGAAAAACGAAAGCTTTTGAAAGCAATTCCATCATCAATGAACTTAATGATAAGATCGTCATTCTTAAAGAAAAGGTAAATAGTGCTAACTCTTGGAAAGAATATCATAGAATGAAAATTGAGGATCTTCAAATTGATTTGAATGTTGTACAGTACAAACTGAATGGATTCACTATGAGTCAAGATAGTTTTAATAAGATAATCAACATAGGTAAGGATGTGAACGATAAAACTAGGTTAGTGATCAGTTGAGAATTCGATCTATAATAAATCAACCTTCGCAATAGCACGAATCATTGTAAAATAGGGCTATTGGTCGGGTAAGTCGAACCACTGGGACTGCGCTAATCTATGGCAACCTAAGTGTTTAGAGTCTTTTTAGAATGATATGGGGTGTTCATAGAGGATTTGTTGGTTGTCACTTAAGCTATGAAATTAAGGTGCATAAAATAAAAGCTTGCAAGAATTTAAAGGAGATGAAATACAAGTAAAGAGGACTAGGGAAGTGAATCCGCCTCCATCCCTATACACATGCTAGATTAGAGCTAAATTGGTGGAAAACAATAAATATTATGGTCATGATACATAGCAACACTTGGTTGCTATAATATCCTCAAGAAGTTCATTAAATCTGAAGCAAGCATGATCCATCAAAGGTTAACATGTTTAGACTACCTAACTAAGGTGTAGCTTAACCACATTTACTTAAATGAAAGACTATCAAGCCCTAGATAAAATGATTAAGCACATGAAGGTAAGAAATAAGCATAAATCATCAAAGGTTTCACCGAAGCAATGATCTATCAAAGTCTTTATCAACATGCCATTAAACCATTTCATAACCTTGCTTCCATTCTCACCATGAAAACTTAAGCAATATGATTAATATAAGACATCATCTAAAACAAGATAATTGACTTAAAGAAATCATCCATACATATATCAACATTCATTACAAGAAATGAAGTGCTCTTGGTTATGAAAAGACCATAGAATATACATTTTAATCCCCAAAATATAGCCTAAATTAGAACATGCTTACAAGGGAGGGGCCTCATCACCTCCCTAGATGGAGGTTTAGTTACCCATAGGAGCTTTAGGAGAAGGAAGAAGCTTGGATGCAACCTCCATTTTCGAGCTCCTTTGTTGTAGCCTTAAGAACTCTATCTTCTCCTCCTCTTTCTCTCTCTACAAATTTTGCAAGAATTGAGATATGATATATGATATGTGTGGCTTCCCTCCACTTCTAGACATCTTCCCCTACCAAACAAGGCTCAACTCCCCACCAAAAGACATCTCCAACCAACCCATAAAGATAGAAATCAGAAATGAGGGAATCAAGGTGCAAGTGGGCTGAAGTGATGGATCCCAGAGAGCATGCTGCCCATAGTTCGAGCGCTCTAACTAAGCACTTTGAGCACTCGAAGTTGGACCAGAATGCTCCTTCCTCTTGACCTGCTTTGCACTACTTTGGTAAAACAGCCATAACTTTCTGTTCCAAACTCCAAATGATGAACCATTTAAAGATTTGGAAAGCTAATTCAAAGCTCTAAATACGCCATGTTTCATGGAAGTCCAGTTCTTGAGTTTGATAAATCAAAAATGGCGAGCAAAGTCAGATTCTACTTTTGCCAGAACTTTAGCCTTGAGCACATTGCTATTCAAAGATTGAACAAAACATCATTTTTGGTCCTTTTTGGCCAATGAACCTGAAAATATATAAAAACGTGCAAATGAAGATAATCTATATAAAATAATCGAATAATGGACTTAACTAATGCAGCTAAGGGCGCTTGAATAGCAATATTCGACGCTTATCAGTTAGGATATGAAAAAGGCTTATCTAGTAAACAAGGTAAAAAATATTTGTTAAACTTCCTAATGTTTGTTTGCCTAAAGCATGTTTGCCTGATGCATTGCATTCTGATATGTCTTATGTGCCTAAACTGTTGCATTGCACCTTTTGTGGTAAGAACGGACATAAGTATCACTCATATTTTCAAAGAAAAAAGAAAAAGTTTTCTAAAATTCATTCTAATAATGTCCATGCTAAGAAAAAGGGGAATTCTAAGAAGAAAAAGAATTTTGTGCCACCTAAGTCTTTTAGAGCTAAAAATTTGCCTAAAAAAGAGGTAACTTATGAAATAAACTTCAAGGAAATGAGAGTCAAAACTGTATGGATTAGAAAAGAAGATCTGATCAAGCATGTGCCTATTGAGTCCGTCGAACTAAGTTCCAAAAGGACTTCACCTTCAAATTGAGTTCTAAGATAGTCAGTGATCATGGTTTGTACTTAAATGAATATTTTGTTGCCATTGAATCACTTGTTAGGGTTTGGTTTAAATGTTGAGTTTCTGATCGTATTTTCATGATATACATGTGAAAATTCTTTCGTTGAATTCATGATCTATCTTTGAATTCAAATTGAGAAATATGATTATTTAATAAAAATAAATTCTTGGTTTGTAATTTATATAATGAAAGATGATTAAGTGGCTGTCTTTTCGATTTCGTCCAATGTTCATACAATATTTAGATCATTAACATATACTGCAATAATAGCAAAACCATATCTTGATTTGTTAATAAAAATGCATGGACAAAGATGATTATTCACATACCCTTCTTTCATTAAGTACTCATTAAAACGATTGTACCACATGATAAGCTCTGAAAAGTGCGCATTTAAACCTCTTAATCTTGAACGTTCTAGGACCTTATTCTATCTTATTTACCCGTTTTAGTCTAATTTCATGTTATTTCCGTTTTCAGGCACTTATCTCTAAAATAAGTCAATTCAGCTGAATTAGAGCATTAAAAGAAGAAAATCTCAAGCCTAGTGGAAGAAAGGAGCAAAGTGGAAGCAAAGTGGTGAAAAAGCCTTCTCTGATCGATCGAACTTAGCCATGTTTGATCACATTCCGATCGTTCCAACCATGCCATGATGGATCGAACCCCTTGTCCTTATCCTAGGAAAATTTCCTATTCGATTGATCCAACCTTTACTTTGATTGATCGAACCTTTTAATCTTATCCTCACCTACCACTTTTGTCCTTTTCCCATAAATATCTCAGCCTTTGTCCTTATCCAAATAAATATGCCACCTTACTTTGATCGATCAAAGCAACCATGTGATCGATCAAACTGCCTCAAATTACATGCAAAATAGATTTCAAGCTGAATTGAAGGTGTGCTCGTGGTGCAATCATTTGGAGGTCCTAGTGCACGAGGTCTAACCATTGGGTGTGACATTTGAGTTGCCTATATAAGGAATTTGGCTAATTTTAGAAAAAAGAAGAGAGTTAGAGAGGGAATTGGCTAAAGATTAGAGAGAGAAATATTGTATTTTGGGAAGAGTTCTTCATTCTTCTAGGGTTTGCTACCAAGAACAACCAAGGAGGAGGATGAACTCAACCATGAAGGAAGCCCTTGAGGGTTAGATGACACCAACCATGAGTGGCTAGACTAATCTCTTGGGGCTAGAGATAGCCCTAAGCATGCCTCTTAGACTTTGATGTTTTGTAATTAATGGGGATTTGTGTTGTAATTCTTGTCTTGACCGCTTATATATATAAATCTTCTTTCAACATGATTTGTGTAGTTTAATACTTCCAATTGATCATTTAATTATATCCATATGTCTATGTATACTAGAATGGATGTTCATATGTTTATTTCTAGATTTTGTGACATTGATGCATGTCTAGGTGTGTTGATATTATGAATCTAGTGATGGTCAAGGTATGGTGCTTAAATGGACTACTATTATGGTTTATTTGATGGTTCATACTTATTTCTTGATGGATTGTGCCACCTCCTTAGTTTAATTAGTTTAATTTTTATGCCACTAGCGTAGTTGTAGTGTAATTGGTTTACCTTCTTAGATAGGTGGACAATCCATTCTTATTGTTTGATGTTCCATGCTCATGAATGCAAGTGTTATATTTCTCCAAATTCTTGAGTGTGCATTGGTTGTGGGCTTATGGAATGATTAATGGCTTGATTTGATATGTTATGTTATTCACTAGATTAACTAGACAATGTATGCTTACTTGGCCATCCATGTTTAATATTTCAGTTAATGGCACACACTTTCATTTATAACCCACAATCCCCCTAATCGATCAAATATTGAATGTTTAGGAACGTAATGCTTAGTGGTGAACTCTATGACCTAAGACTTCTCTTATATTCTTTACATCTCATTTGTTTTAGTTGTTTTACATTGCATTCACTTAGTTTAAATTGTAGTATAATTTAACCAAGAAACCCTCTTTTGATCATTCTACCTACTAATCCAACGTTGATTTCAAAGTACCGTTCATTTCCCTTGGGATGATCCCTACTTACCCTAGCTACATTAATAGTTAGTAGTAGTAGTGGCATTCTATAAATTCAAACTTGGCCACACTTCACACTTTTGTGCAACTAGGTATTGACCACACCAATTGCTACCGTTGCTAAGGATTGGCAACGCCGTATTTTGGAACCAATTAGGAATTAGTACTCTTTTGATCTTGTCTTTATTTTTATTTTACTTTGGTTACTTATTGTGTTTTTTCTTGATTGGCTAGGTACATTGAGCCAAGAGAAATGAAAGCAAGGGATTCTAAGCAAAGAAGCAAGCTAAGCTAAGCAAAGCAAAAGCATAAAAAGCTAAAAATTAAAAAATTTACAAAGCAAAGCAAGGCAAAGAAAAATTGAAAAATAATTTGAAGTTGCTTAAGGACCCTTTGTGAGCTTTTCTAACTCTTTCTCTCTAGTTAAATCGTCGGCCCGCTTAGTGGCAAGTTTTATTTTCTTAGATAGGTTATCGGCATGAGTGGAGGCAATTTATTTTTCTTGCATATTGTTGAAAGCATGGGAGTATAGGATCAATGTATGTGGAGGTTTGTTGATCGACTTGTTGCAGAGGCGAAGTGCTTGCTACTTGCTTGTTGTTGAGTTGTTGTTTGTTTTGATTGTGCATGCATGGTCGTAGGTCGTTGAATCCTACTCTTGTCCTATAAAATTTAAATTTTGAATCTATTATTCATAATCCTAGGGGAAGGGGTAATTCTAGGGACTTCATTTCATCAATAGAGGAACATAATGAGGACCATGTGGAGGACCTTGGTTATATTGACCAATAAGGCATCTTTCACCCTAATGTGCATCATGATAACATTCAAGTACCATTAGGCATACCTAGACCCTTCATTCCACAAAAACAAGGCCAAGTTCCATTAGGAATGCCACGACCAATTTTTATTCCACCTCCACCTCCTGTTGTTCAAGCAAATCATGGTGCTCATGTCGAGCCACCAATTATGAATCCTCCCCTTACTTTAAGAGACCATTGTGTACCAAATGAGTATAATGCACCAACATGCATTCAATTACCTCCATTTAGAGCACACCATTATGAGATTAAACCACAAACAATTCAAATGCTTCCCAATTATCATGGGCTACCAAGCGAAGAACCTTATAAGCATTTGGATGAGTTTCTTGAAGTATGTTCCACCGTGAAATATATGGACATGCCGGAAGAGGTTTTGAGATTAAAACTCTTCCTTTTCACCCTTAAAGATAAAGCAAAATATTGGTTCAATAATTTGAGGCATCTTTCAATAACTTCTTGGGCAGAAATGCAACAAGAGTTTTTGAAAAAGTACTATTTGGTATCAAAGTCCAGTTCAATAAGAACTTCGATTCAAGAATTCTCTCAAGGGGAGGGGGAATTATTTCATATGGCATGGGAGCGATTGAACGATTTGTTCAGGACGTGTCCACACCATGACATCCCTAAATGGCAATTGGTTCAATTCTTCTTTGAAAGTTTATTGGATAGTTATAAAGGTATGGTTGATGCTTCTATGGGTGGTTTTTATCTTGGTAGGTATTAAGATGATGTTTGGCGCTTATATGAGAGCATGAGTGAAAATTCAATGCATCGATCTTTATCATCTAAAAATGATAGAAATTTAGGTGGAAGAAAGAATGTTGGCTTATATCAAGTTAACCATTCCAATGATATAGTTGCCGAAGTGAAGTCTTTATCCCAAAGGTTTGATCAATTTTTGATCAACCAAAATTCGGTGAAGCAAGTGTCTTCCACCCCTAATCATACTTAGCACCATTCCAATGAATCATGCATGACTTGTTCTAGTGTTTTACATTCTACTTACAATTGTCCCCATAGACATGTGCAAAGTGAATACCATGAACAAGTGAATACCGCCTTTGTTAACCAAGGGAATAATCCCTATGGTACTTACTATAATGCCATGTGGAGGAACCATCCAAACTTCTCTTGGAAAAGCCAATGGGAAGGTTAAAACCCTCCCCAAAGTGGTTTCCAAAGCAAGTATATTCCACCTTCCTTTACAAGGCCAAGGTTCCTAAGGTTATCATTCCTTTTACCAAGCACCAAATGGAAACCAATATTCAAACTCTCATTTTCCAAACCAATCTTCATTTTCTCAAGGAAATTCAAGAAGTCCCGCATTTGAAGAAAAAGTTTTAAACGCTTTGGGTACTTTGGAAGAAGATACCCAATTGCTTCATTCTCATTCCCAATCAATTGCAAAGCTAGAAATCCAAGTTAGGCAAATAACTAGTACATTGAATGCTAAGGAAAAAGGGAAAATGCCTATGAATACCACCCAAGCAACAATTTGTTGTGAAGACCAATTCCTTTTCGGAAAGTCATATGCTAGAATAGGTGAATGCAGTGACCACTTTGAGAAGTGGGAGAGTTGTTAACAACCAAATATGTGTTTCAAATGAAGAGAGTGAACCAGTGCAACCAAAAGTTAACACCCATCCCGTCTCGCATCCTATTCTTCCTTCATTACATGTGAAAGAATCTAATATTGAAAATGTTGAAAAAAATACATTTGAAAAAGCTTTTGAGCCTAAAGCTCAATTTCTGGATGCCTTAAAAGCATCCCCCTCTCTTGAAAAGCAACAAAGCAAGGCAAATGAAATAATTGATGTGTTTAGGCAAGTGAAAATCAATCTTCCTCTTTTGGATGAAATTCGACAAATTCTGGCCTATGCCAAATATTTTAAAGATCTTTGCACACTCAAGAGAAAGAACAAAAGCCAAGCACCAAGAAAAGTCGTTTTAACCAAGCAAGTAAGCTCAATTTTACAACACAACACCCTCCCAAAATTCAAAGACCCCAGTTCACCAACCACTTCTTGCACTATTGGTGATCATATTATCAATCGGGCTCTTATTGATTTAGGACCAAGTATGAATCTTCTACCTTATTTGGTCTATGTTCAATTGGGCTTAGGTGATTTGAAACCGACGTCGATAGTTTTGCAACTAGCCAACCGATCAATTAAGAAGCCCAGGGTATCGTTGAGGATGTATTGATTAAAATTGACAAGTACTTCTTCCTAGTTGACTTCATTGTCATTGACATGGAGCTAGTTCCAAATCCTAAAAGCCAAATTCCCATTATCTTTAGCCGTCCTTTCTTAGCTACTGCTAATGCCAACATTAATTGTAGGACGGGAATAATGAAGATTTCATTTGGTCACATGAAAGTAAAGTTGAACATTTTTAATCCAACTCCGAATTCCATGGACAAATATGAAGATGTATGTGTTGTTGAAAAATGTCTTGAAAGTGAATTTGAAAAAAATGAGTTTTTGCTTGGTGTTGAAATTTCAAATGGGTTGTCTTCTAAAAAAGTTTCAAGAGATGTTGTTTTCAAGTCTAATATTTAACGGGCATGGAAGCCCAAAATTTTTATTGACAAAGGGCCATCAATCTCACCTAAATCAAATCCAACAAGTTCCTTAGGGAATAGTTTGTTCGATGGGGTTCAAAGTTCCATTCACCCTATCAAAGAGGGGATGCATACCAAGATCTTTGATCTTCACTAAAAGAGCCCAACGTCTTGCTAGAGATGTTAAAGACTAGAGCTTCATAGGGTTTTCCAACCCTATTCCTCCCCCATTTCTTTTTATTCTTTTTATTTCTTGCGTCGTTTATATACAATCTGGGATCATATATGTTGTTTGAGGCTTTGATAGGGAATGCATGCACTTTCATCTTCAAATTAGGCATTTAGTGCCTATTTGATCAATTACAAGAGCATATTCAATCAATCGAACCTCTCTGCATCCATTTTTCGGCATATTTTCAGGTCTCTATCCCATCCTTTAGGATTTTCTACAGGTTTTCAATTCTCTATCCATCGTGCGAACCTTCTGTTCAATCGTTCATAGCAACCTCCAATCGATCCAATGTTCTTATGAACGATCGTACTTCCACACTTAGAAAAATTTTAGACCTTTGCATATTTCAAACTCTCTGTCCATCGTGCGAAGTTTTCTGTAGGTTTTCAACTCTTCGTGCATCGTTCGAACTTTGGAACGATCAAAACTTTGATCGATTATGATTCGATTGTTTAGGGTTCCTTGTTTCTTTACCGTTGACTTTGACTTTTCAAAATTCAAAAAAAAAAAAAAAAAAAAAAAAAAAAAAAATTCAATTTTTAATTTTCAAAAATATTTTGTCATTTTATGGGTTCAATCGATCCGAGACACTTCATGAACTATCGAACTTTGATCGATCCAATGGGCCTCGTGATCGATCACATATGTCGGACACAGTTTTTAAAAATAGACCCAAAGGGTCACTTAGATCGTTCACATCAAACGTTCCAAGCCCTCTCTCTTTTTTTCACTGTTCCAGCTATCTTCCCCACCTCTGGTGAGCTTCCGGTGATCTTCAAACTCCAGATCCCGATCTTATCATTCCTTCTCCCTCTCGGTTCTCCTCTTCTCTTCATGTTTTTTTTTTTTTTTTTTTGGTATGTCAGTTTTTCATTTTTCATTTTCTTTTCCATTTTAGATCGTTTTGATGTTGACCTTGCTTCATATACATAGTTTCAGTGCTTCAATGATGATTTTATTTCCATTTTTGGATTTGCAAGCATGTGTATATATGTATTTTCTTTTCGAATTTGAATTGGGCATCATGTGCCATTTTAAGTGACCAAATTTGCATTGTTGAGGTGTATAGGGGGTCACGAGCCTTGAAGTGACCATTGGGATTCGCCCCGTGCCTTCCACATCACGAACCGGTGACTTTTCATTTCTCAACAGGTTCGATCAATTACACTAGTGCCCTGATCGATCAAGATCACAATCGATCCAATACATATCATGATCCATCCAATATGGATCGATCACATTTTTCTATGATCTTTCAAACTTCACTGTTTTGTATATTAATTCTCCTATAACCTCTCCTGTATTTCTTGCAATCATATATATGCCTTATGCCTGTGTTTTCCACATTGGTTGCATTCTGTACTTGCCAAGCCTAGCATGTTTCAGACTTTTTGCTTAGTCACTGTATATACTTGGCTGCATTATCGCTTGCATAGATAGGTTCATGTCTTCTATTCTGTGTTGTCTATCTTAATATGACAAACATGAGTCTATCTTTTGTGCTTCAAATTCTGCATCTTATATATCATTCCTTATTTTTGACTATAACTGCAAGTGTGTTTCTTTTTACAGGCTATGACTAGGTTCAAGACCATTGTAAAATGGATTTATGACCACCGACTGAGGCCTCGGACTCAAGAGCCAACTCCTTCTCAGCCGGAGCACTATTCTTCTTTTACTGCGGAGGGTGAGCCTGAACCACCTCCAGCACCTGCACCCATACCACCACCGGCCCAACCTACTATTAACCAGGAGAAGGTCACTAAGAAGTTTAAGCGACTGTCAGTTTCTTATGAGTCCATATTTGATGAGGAGGCTTTGGTAGAGGTTGCCAAGACTAAGTGGTCATATGACGAGATCTACGGTCACCACCTTTCTCTTATTTTTGCCCCCGTGACTAACCCAGTATACCCGAGGCTTGTTCGGCTGTTCTACCAGAACCTTAAGCCAGCTCTGAGTAACCTAGCAGAGCTTCAGACTACCATTGATGGGTATCTCATCCACATTACTATCGAGACACCAATGACAGCTTCTCATTGCCCCCATATATGTCCTCTATGGATTGATTTCCCGACTTTGCATAAGCCATCATATGCAGAGATGGCTACAGCTCTTCATGGCACCACCACTGCTCGCGATACTTATACCTTTCGGACTTATATGCCAGAATAGATGTGGTTCTTTGATTTGGTTTTATACCAAAATGTTTACATATCTGGCAGAAGACCCAGTGGCGGGGAGACTTTCTTGTAGTTTTATATGCCATTGATATAGGGCATTGGTTTATTAGTTTCTACACTCATCTGGAGTGTCATAATGAAGCTATATGATGAGTATATCAGCAAGAGCGACCCGTAACGGGCAAAGTTCCTCCCATATGCACATTTGATTACATAGCTCCTCTAGGATTAGCACTACCCAATCGATCCACAGGAGATCGTTGAGTCTGGGGCTTGCCATTTCAAATGGGCTGACTGGTCAAAGAGCTACAATGCTCTTTCCAAGAGCCTAGCGGAGGAGGCCACATGATGAGCGCTGAAAAATGCATATTTAAACCCCTTAAGCTTGAGTATTCTAGGACCATTATCTATCTTATTTTCCCGTTTTAGACTAATTTCATGATTATTGCCCTTTTCAGGCACTTATCCTCAAAATAAATTAATTCAACCAAATTAAAGCATAAAAGAAGCAATCTCAAGCTGAATAGAAGAAAGGAGTAAAGTGGAAACAAAGTGGTGGAAAACAACATCTTCTATCGGTTAGACAAAGCTTCGATCAATCTTATAGTGATCAATCCAGCCTTATCAAGATGGATCGAGCCCCTTGTATCCCCAAGAATTTCCATCTTCAATCGATCCAACATCTTTTCGATCGATCGAACTTCTTTGATCTTTTCCCCATCTACCCCTTTTGTCTTTTTCCCAAAATATCCCAAAAATATCTTAGATATGTCAATATTCCAAAAAGGCACTGCCATGGTTCGATCAATCTCACCAAACTTCGATTGATCGAACTCCCTCAAGTTCAAAAAAAAAACAGAGTCCAACTCATTAAAAGATAGCTCGTGGTGCAATCATTGAAAAGGGCCCTAGTGCACGAGGCCTGACCATTGGGTGTGACACTTAAGCCACCTATATAAGGATTTTGAGCCATTTTTACATTAAGATGAGAGAGATATACAATCTTGGAGATACATAATCTTGGAGAGAGAGGTTAGAGGAGTCCAGAGATTAGAGAGATACACACCATTTGGGAGTTCTTCCACTCATCTAGGGTTTCCATCAAAGAGAAAAAGATCATTTTTACCATAGAGATGACCCTTAAGGGTTGGATGACTATATCAATGAGTGGCTAAACATCTTCTTGGGGCTAGAGTTAGCCCTAAGTAAGCCTTCTAGATCTTGATGTTTTGTATTTTGAGGGGATTTGTGTTATAATTCTTGTCTTGACATTTAATTTATATATGAATCTTGTTTCTATAATGATTTGTGTTGTTTAATACTTCCAATTAATTATTTCATTCTACTCATATATCTATGTATGCTAGAACAGATGTTCATGTGTTTATCTCTAGGTTTTGTGTTATTAATGCATGTCTCTGTGTGTTGATGCTATGAATCTAGAGATTGTCAAGACGTGGTACTTTAATGGAATACTCTTGTGGTTTATTTGATGGTTCATATTCATTTCTTGATGGATTGTGCCTCTACCTTAGTTTAATTAGTTTAATTTTCATGTCCCTAGTTTAGCTATAGTGTAGTTGCCTTACTTTCTTAGATAGGAGGACAATCCATGCTTGTTATTTGATGTTCCATGCTTATGAATGCAAGTAGTATAATTCTCTAGCTTGTTGAAGTATTTTGATTGTGAGCTTAAAGGAAGGAATAATGGCTTAGTTTGATATGTTGTGCTATTCATTAGTTTGTCTAGACAATGTATACTTAATTAGTCATCTATGCTTATTGATTCAAACAATCGCACATATTAGTATTGCAACATATATTTCCCCTCATTCATTACACATTGAGTGACTAGAAAGGTGATGTTTAGTGGTGACCTCTAAGTCCCAAGATCTTTCTCTCTTATTCTCTACCCTTCATTTACTTTAATTGTTTTGTATTGAAATTGTTTAACATTGTATTTTAATTAACCAATCAAAACATCTTTGATCACTTGACCTACTAGTCCAATGTTGTTTCCATATCAATATTTTTTCGTTTTCCTTGGGACGATCCCAACTCACCTTAGCTATATTAGTAGTTAGAGGTAGTATTGGCACTTTACACATTCAAACTTGGCCAATTTTTAACACGTTTTAACTTTTTGGTTCTCGATGACACCAAGTTTTGGCGCCGTTGTCGGGGATAGGCAACGCTGTATTTTGGAAACAATTAGGAATTAGTACTCTTTTGATCATATTTTTACTTTCTTTTATTTTGGTTACTTATTGTGTCTGTTCTTGATTGGCTAGGTGAATTGAAAGCCTCCCTCAACCCTTTTTACCCTTTTTCTCTCAATTTCACGATTTAGGGCTTTTGGGGATTTAGGGTTTCTTTCTCCTTTTTACGGCTAACAGGTCGACGGTGGTGGGTACTGGTGGCTTGAGAAGACATGGGGGAGGTTCTTTCCTCCTCTGTTCCGCTAGTGGGGGCTGGTATACCCCATGCACCAACTACTCAACAATCGAATTAACAACAGAAGAAACCTTCTTGGAGGAGTTTTTTTTATGATGATTCACAGAAGAAGATGGAGATTGTTCCTTATATCCCTGAATGTCGATGCGCAAAGGTCATTAAGATTTTGAAAGAAGATGTCACAGAGGAGGTAGAGTATTGGAAACATTCTATTGTTGGGTATTTGATGGGTAAACATCCTTATTTTCCACACTTCAATGATTTCCTCAAACGAATTTGGAAGACTGCAGGGAATTTTAAGTTAATTTCTTTACCAAAAGGTTTTTTCATGGTGCGATTTGACAATGCCAATGCTACTAATAGTATTCTTCAGCGTATCCACACATATCAGGGAAGACCAATGATACTTAAGCGCTGGGATAAGAATGTGAATCTTGAGAAGGAGGTTCTTGGTTCTATCCCTATTTGGGTTCGCTTGTTTAATCTCCCTATGTATTGTCGTGGGAAATTGTCTATTGCTAGGGTGTGCTCTCAATTCTCGATTCCATTATATCCTGATAAAGCTACATTAACTCGGGAGAGAGAAGGATTTGTTAAAGTTGTGGTTGAAGTGGATGTTCATGATGAACTTCCTGAAGTTGTAAATATTGATATTCATGGAATTGATTGTGAGGTTTATATTGAATATGACTGGAAACCTCAATTGTGTAGGAAATGTAATGGTTTCAATCATTCGGAAGTAAAGTGTCCAATGCAGATTCAGGAAAAAAAAAAAAGCCAACCTCAGAATGGATCGTCAAACAAAATGGAAAACTTATCTCGCAGGCAGAGATTACTGACATAGGGAAATCTGTTCCTGCGGCAAATGAGAGCTCTTTCGTGGAGAATTTGAACTCTCTATCTAAGGAAGTTGATAAAGCAGAGACAAATGTATCTCCTGATGACACAGTGGGTGCCTTAATTATTGTTCAAGAAGAGATTGGTTTGGAGAATGTTAAATGTGAGGGATCGGTTCCTCTTGAAGTTTCCCCTCTTAAAACTTTACGGCAATCTGATTCTCTCAATGTGAGCACTCTTCAAGAGAGTAATCCTTCACTCCAGAAACTTGACACTGGCAAACAAGTTTTGATACCACAAGACCGTTCTCCTTTAACTAAAAATCAAAAGAAAAAGCTGCGAAAAAAGGAAGCTGATATGGAAGCTAGTTCACGAATCACTCGAGGTATGGTTGCTGGTGGTGTTGCTCCACCCTCTACTGTTAATTGATGATTGGTATGTGGAATGTGAGGGGGCTCAACAGGAGGGGGATGCAATAAGAAATTCACTCTTGGTTGAGCTTGAACTCTTTGTCACTGGTTAATTTGTTTAGTGGAGACTAGGGTTCAAAGTTCAAAATTTGTTCGAATTAGTAGTAGAATAAGGGCTAATTGGCAGTTGTGTCACAATTATGATGCTGTTTATGGAGGCCGGATATGGTGTGGTTGGAATCCTACAATTTTTGAGGTTCAAATCATGGAAGTTAAGGCTCAGGTCATTCTGTTAAAGGTTAAAATTAGAAATACAGGGCTTTTCTTTTGGATGAGTGGTGTTTATGGTGAGAATACAGTTGAAAAGAGGAGAGATCTCTGGAAGTACCTTACTGATATGTCTAATTTTATTTCTGGTCCTTGGCTTCTTCTTGGGGATTGGAATGTTGTTCGGAGTAATGGAGATAAATTAAGGGGGGAAGAATATTCCTGGGAGGGTGCTAAAGGAAGTTAATAAGGTTGTTGATTCCCTTATTCTTTCTGATATCCCAATTTCTAATGGTAAATATACTTGGTGCAATAATACAAGAAGTGCTAGAAGAATTTATGCTCAATTGGATCGTGGTCTAATGAATGAAGACTGGAGTAGTATGTTTCACTCATCTAGAATTGATCTTACATCTTCTATGCTTTCTGATCATTGGGGTCTATGCGTTAAAATTCCAACTAATGTTGCAGATGGCCCAAAACCATTCAGATTTTTACAGGTTTGGAATGCTCAATCTGTAATGAAGGAAGTGGTAGCTGAGGCATGGCTTCGAAGGGTGAATGGGGATCCTATTGTGAAAGTAATCATGAAACTTAAAGTTGTTAAAAATGCTGTTAAGTTATGGAGTAAAACAAAGTTTGGATCTGTTTTTGAACAAGTTATTGTAGCCAGAAATACTTTGGAGGAGTGCCAATCCTCTTTGTCTAACTCTCCGTTGTGTATGGATTCTATTCAGAAAGAAGAGGAGGCTAGGAAAAAATATGCAGATGCTTTGTTTAATGAAGAAATGTTGGCCTCTTAGAAGGCTAGGATTAAGTGGAAGATTGATCAATATAGGTGTACTAAATTCTTTTATCAAAAAATTAAGGCCCATAGAGCTCTAAATAATATCACAAGTCTCCAAGATATCGATGGGAGAATAGTTCAAGATGATATTCGTATTAGAGAGCTGCTTTTGAATCACTATATTTCCTTGTTTTCTTTAAGTGGTATGGTTTCACCTCCATCTGCAGCTTTTATTAGGAATTCCCTCATAGGTGAAGAGGCTGTTGAACTTGAAGTTCTTGTTACAAGGGATGAATCAAGCTTACTGTTTTTAATATGGGACTGGATAGGGCTCCAGGGCCAGATGGATTCACAACCAGATTTTTCAGGGATTATTGGGGGACTGTGGGGGATGATGTTTGTAATGTTGTTTTGCACTTCTTTCACACTTTAGTTATGGATAAGGGTTTGAACCGCACTTTCATTACTTTGATTCCTAAGGCTAAAGAAGCTGATAAAGTGGGGGATTTCAGGCCAATTTCTTTGTGCAATGTTCTGTATAAAATTATTACAAAGATTTTGGCAAACAGATTGGGATCGGTTCTGGACAAGATTGTTAGAAAAGAACAGAATGCTTTTATTGGTGGGAGGAAAATCCAAGATAATATTATCATTGCCTCTGAATTGTTGAGAGGTTTTGGCGCCAAGTCAACTCAACCTACCCTTGCTTGGAAGGTTGATCTTAGGAAAGCCTATGATTCAATTCAGTGGGATTTTGTGATTAATTTGTTACAGCTTTATGGTTTTGGAACCAAATGGATTGGGTGGATCAAAGCTTCTATCTCTACAGTGTGGTTTTCCTTACTTGTGAATGGGAGTCCTCGTGGTTTTTTTCAGCCTTGTAGAGGGATTAGGCAAGGTTGCCCTCTCTCCCCTTTGTTATTTACTTTGGTCACTGAATATCTATCTGCTATGTTTGAATTTGAATGTAGACGTGGTAACTTGATTGTCTCTCCTGCTGCTAGAAGGGCTAAGAGTATGGTTACTCACCAATTTTTTGCTGATGACTTGCTTGTGGTGGTGATAGCTAACATGGCTTCAGTCTTTACACTGAGAAAAATGATGAATCACTTTGCAGAGGTGTCGGGTTTGGTGGTGAATACTAACAAATCTGAAGTTTACTTCACTAGATCAGTTAGAAGAAAGGCTGTTATTTTGAGAACTTTGGGTTGTCGACAGGTTTCTTTGCCTTTTACTTATTTAGGACTTCTAATTTCTGATAGGGGCCTAAAGAAATTGGATTGTAAACCTTTACTAGATAAGATCATTGCTGCAACAACTAGATGGGCATGTATAAACTTATCATTGGCTGGGAGAACTGAATTAGTTCGAGTTGTAGTGACTCCCATGGTTCTCTACTGGTCTTCAGTGTTCTCTATTCCAGCTGCTGTGGTGAACATCATTGAAAGAAGGATGCGAAATTTTGTTTGGGGCCACGATGATAATACTGTGAAATTACATGGTTTATGTTGGCATAAAATCACTTCTCCAAAGTCTGAGGAAGGTTTTGGTTTGAGGAAATTATTGGATATTGACAGAGCTGCCAAATGCTCCTTGGCCTGGGATTTTCTGCTGTCTAAAGATAGATTGTGGGTTGCTTGGTATAAAAATTGTAATCTTAAGAACGCTTCTTACTGGTCTGTGATTCCAAAGGATACTTATTCAATAATTTGGAAAGGAATTGTTGCAGTGAGAGGGGTGTTGAAGGACAATTATTCTTATCATATTGGCAATGGTCAACTTATTAAAATGTTTTTGGATCCATGGCGTGGGGGGCATTTTTTTATCTGATCTTTTCAGTTATAGAACCTTGAGATTGGTTTATACTAATAAGCAATTACTTTTAAGTAACTTCATTGAGCTTTTTCAGTGGAAGGTTGATGGCCTTCTTACTGAAATTCAACAACTTCTGCAGCAGTATCGAATCTATGTTGGTGAAGATCAGTTTTTCTGGAATCTTAAACCTTTTTCTTTCAAAGCTGCATGGGAATCCTGTAGGGTGGTTCAACCTGAGGTACAGTGGTATTCTATGGTGTGGAGTGGAGGAAGACCGCGCTGGTCTGTTTTTGGTGTTTTAATTTTACAAAATGCGATTTTGACTGAGGTTAATTTGCAGAGAAGGGGTATTTCTTTAGCTCCTATTTGCTATTTCTGTGGCTGGAATTTGGATCATGTGGATCATATGTTCTTTACTTGTGTTTATGCTTGGGAAGTTTGGTGTGGCTTGGCTGATTTGTTCCATTGGAAGGTTCAAAAATTAAGCTATATCAGAGCTTTTGCTAATGATCTGGGAATACAGTTTGCTATCAATTCTTGTAGGAATAAGTTCTTTAAGGTTGTTTTCACAGCGACACTCTATTATTTATGGAATGAAAGGAATGGCAAATTTCACACAAACATTGTTCGATCCTCCTCCATTTTATTGAAATGTACTATTTGGGATGTCTTAGATGTTGCAAGGGTTAACCTTCAAGATTTGCTAGGATAAGATAGGAGGTTTTGGGTTGTTCTGGGCCTGTCTACACTTCTCTTTACTCCTAAGGGTGTGTTTCAGTGAGATTCCTATCTCACTTTCTCTTTTGTATTTTATTGTTTTATTTATAAAAAAATTTCTTCATTTATGAAAAAAAAAACAAAAAAAAAAAAGAAAAAAGAATTGAGTAAAGGAAGTGAAGCAAAGGAGAATTTTAAAGTAAGGAGTTAAGCTAAGCATAAAAAGGCTAAAATCTAAAAAAATTTTGCAAAGCTAGGTGAAAATTGAAAAATAAATTGAAGTTGCTTAAGGATCCTCTATGAGCTTTTCTAAACTTAATCTCTAGTTAAATCGTGACCCCGCGTGAAGGCAAGTTTTTATTTTTTTAGATAAATCGTGAGCCCGCGTGGGGGCAATTTAATTTTTCTTGCATATTGTTCAAAGCATGGGAGTATGGGATCATCGTATGTGGGGGATTGTTGATTATTGAATTGTTGTGAGGGAGAAGTGATGCTACTTGCTTGTTCCTTGTTTTTGTTTTGTTTGTGCATGCATGGTCGTAGGTCATTAAATCCTACTCTTGTCCCACTTAACTTGAATCTTGAATCTATTGTTCGTAATTTTAAGGGAATTGGTAATTCTAGTCATTCTATTTTACCAATGGAGGAGTAAAATGACGACCTTGTGGAGGACCTTGGTCACATAGACCAACAAGGCATCCTCTACCCTAATGTGCATCATAACAACATTCAAGTGCCATTAGGCATGCTAAGACCATTAATTCCACCACCACAACAAGGCTAAGTTCCATTGGGAATGCCTCGGCCAATTTTTGCTCCATAACTTCCTATTATGTAAGGCCATCAAGGTGTTCGTGTAGCACCACCGGTTATGAATCCTCCTCTTGCTTTGCGTAATCATTTTGTGCCAAATGAATATAATGCACCTACATGCATTCAATTGCCCCCATTTAAAGCACATCACTATGAAATTAAACCACAAACCATTCAAATGCTTCCCAATTATCATAAACTTCCAAGTGAAGAACCTTACAAGCATTTAAATGAATTTCTAATAGTGTGTTCCACCGTGAAATACACTGACATGCCTGAAGAAGTTTAAGACTCAAACTTTTTCTTTTTACCCTTAAAGACAAGGCAAAATATTGGTTCAACAATCTTAGGCCTTTTTCAATAACCTCTTGGGCTAAAATGCAACAAGAGTTCTTGAAAAAGTACTATCTGGTTTCAAAGACCAATGCAATGAGAACTTTAATTAGAGAATTTTCTCAAATGGGAGCACCTCAATGGAAGGGGAATTGTTTCATGAGGCATGGGAGCACCTCAATGACTTGCTTAGAAAGTGTCCACATCATGACATTCCTAAATGGCAATTGGTATAATTTTTCTTTAAAAGTTTGTCGGATAATTTTAAAGGAATGGTTGATGCTTCCATGGGTGGTTCTTATCTTGATAGGCATGAGGATGATGTGTGGCATCTATATGAGAGCATAAGTGAGAATTCAATCCATAAATCATTGTCCTCTAAAAATGGTAGAAATCTAGGTGGAATGAAGAATGTTGGCTTATATCAAGTTGACAATTCCAATGACATAGCCGCCGAGGTGAAATCTTTATCTCAGAGGTTTGATCAATTTTTGATCAACTATAATTCAGTGAATCAAGTGCCTTCCTCCCTTAATCATGTTCATCATTCATCTAATGAATCTTGTATGACTTGTTCTAGTATCTTACATTCTACTTCCAATTGTCCCCATAGACATGTGCAAAGTGAGAACCATAAACAAGTGAATGCCGCATTTTTCAACCAAGGTAATAATCCCTATGGCACATATTATAATCCTGGGTGGAGGAACCATCCAAACTTCTATTGGAAAAACCAAAGGGAAGGCTCAAACCCTCCCAAAGGTGGTTTTCAAGGCAAGTATGTTCCACCCCTGATGCAAAACCATGGTTCCCAAGGTTATAGATCATCTTTAAAATCACATGGAAACCAATTTTCTAACTCTCATTTTCCTATTCAAACATCTTATTCTCAAGGAAATTCTAGGAGTTTCATTTTTGAGGAAAAAGTGTTTACCGCTTTGGGTACTCTAGAGGTAAACATTCAATTGCTTCACTCTCATTTCCAATCTATTACTAAGCTAGAAACCCAAGACGGGCAAATAACTAGTACCTTAAATGCTAGAGAAAAAGGGAAGATGCGTTTAAATGCCCCACCAAAGTAACAATTTATTGTGGAAACCAATTCCTCATCAGAAGGTCCCATAATTGAGCATATCAATGCGGTGACAACCTTGAGAAGTAGGAAAATTGTTAACAATCAAGTTGGTGTCCAAAATAAAGTGAGTGAACCAGTGCAACCAAAAGTTGACACCCGTCCCGTCTCTTATTTTGTTCCTCCTTCATTACATATGAAAGATTTTTGTGTTGAAAAAGTTTTGCAAAATGATTTGAAAAATTCTTGTGTTGAAGGTAACTCTCAAAATGATTTTAAAAAGGTTTATGACCCAAGAGCTACATTTTCGGATGCCTTGAAAAGATCCTATTCTTTTAAAAAACAACAAAGGCAAAGCCAATGAAATCATTGAAATGTTTAGGCAAGTGAAGATCAACCTTCCCCTCTTAGATGCAATTAAACAAATTCTGGCTTATACCAAATTTTTGAAAGATCTTTGTACCCAAAAGAGGAAGATCAAAAGCTAAGTACCAAATAAAGTTGTTTTAATCAAGCAAGTAAGCTTCAGTTTGCAACATAACACACTTCCAAGGTTCAAGGACCCCGGTTCACCTACTACTTCTTGCATCATTGGTGACCATGTCATTAATCAGGCTCTTCTGAATTTAGGAGCAAGTGTGAACCTCCTTCTGTACTCGGTATATGTTAAATTGGGCTTAGGAGATTTAAAACCAACGTCGGTAGTTTTGCAACTAGCCAACCGATCCATCAAAAAGCCCTAGGGTATTATTGAGGATGTGTTAATCAAAATTGACAAGTTCTTCTTCCAAGTCAATTTTGTAGTCATAGACACGGAACCGATTACAAATCCCAAAAGCCAAATTCTGGTTATCCTTGGCCGTCCTTTCTTGGCAACCATAAATGCCAACATCAATTGTAGGACGGGGATAATGAAAATCTCATTTGGCCACGTGAAAGTGAAGTTGAACATTTTTAACCCAACCCCGAATTCAATGGATAAACATAAAGAGGTTTGTGTTGTTGAAAAATGTATTGAAAATGAACTTGAAAAATATGAGTCTTTGCTTGTCAATGGAGTTTCTAAAAAGAATTCAAAGAGAAATATATTTAAACCAAGTATTGCAAGGGCATGAAAGCCTAAGAGTTGCATTGACAAAGAATAGTCAATCTCTTTTGATTCAAATCCAACAAATTCTTTAGGGACCCATTTGTTGGGTGGAATTCAAAGTGATTTTCACCCCGCAAAGGAGGGGATGTATAACAAGATTTTTGATCCGGGCTAAAAGTGCCCAATGTCTTGCTAGAGACAGTAAACACTAGTGCTTCGTAGGGTTTACAACCCTATTCCTCCCTCATTTCTATTTTACCTTTCATTTCTTGCGTCGTTTAGATATATTCTGGGTTCATACACATTGTTATGGTCTTTGATTGAGAATGCGTGCACTGTCATGTTTGAATTAAGCATTTAATGCCTATTCGATCGATCTCAAAAGGAGGTTCGATCGATCGAACATAATCTCTGCATCTAATCATTTTACTATCCCATCGTGCGAAAATTTCCTGCATATTTCAGCTCTTTGTGTATCATGCGAACTTTCTTCCAGATCGATCCAGTTTTCCCTTGGATCGATCTTCATTCCATACTTAGAATTTTTTTTGAAAACAATAAAAAATCAGCTCTCTGTGTATCGTTCGAACATGTCTACAGGTTTTCACCTATTGGATCAATCTAGTTCCGATCGAACTATGTTTGATCAATTTGGGTGCTTCCTGTTGACTTTTACTTCTCTTTGAATTTCAAATTTAAAACTTTTAAAATAATAATAATAATAATAATAATATAAATAAATAAATAAAGATATATTAAAATTTTCAAATTCCAAAAATATTTTATTTTATTTCTATTTTATTTTCCAAAAATTCAAAAATATTTTTAATCTTTAAAAAAAAAAAAATTCAAAAAATTCAAAAATACTTTGTCATTTTGTGGGTTCGATCGATCTGAGTTCCTTCCTGATCGATCGGAGTTAGATCGATCTGATCACCCAAGTGATCGATCGAACATGTTAGAGACAGTTTTTAAAAATATAACACAAGGGTCATTTGGATCGATTTCAACATCGATCCAAAGCCCTCTTTCTTCTTCGCCGCTGCCCATCTTCTTCCTCATCTCTGGTGAACCTCCGGCGAGCTTTTAAGCTTTCCAAACTCGATCACGTCTCATCTTTCTCCTTCGGCCCATTTCTCTTCTCTCACTTTGGTAAGTTTTTGGGTTCCCTCTTTCATTTTCGAGTAAATTTACATGTTCTAAATGTTGCCACGGTTAGATCTGAGCTTCCATGTTTGATTTCTTGCTATTTTTGAAGCTTTAAAGCATGTGTATATATATGTATATATTTTTTTATATATTTTGTTCTGATTTTGATTTTGGGGGTCACGTGCCGACTTAAGTGACCAATATTGACTTGTTAAGGGGTATAGGGGCCTACCACATTATTCGGGTGCCCCCCGTGTTGTCCACGTCACAGATCTGTGATTGTTCATTTTTTTACACAGGTTCGATCGATCACAGTAATTCTCTGATCGATCAGAGCCCGATCAATCTCAACGAAGTCCTGATCGATCCAACCTGGATCGATCTCATCTTTTTCATGATCGACCGAACCACACTATTTTGCATACCCTCTTTTGTGTTCCATGCTATCCCATTTATGCCCAATGCCTGTGTTTTCCACATTGGTTGCATTCTACCTTTTTATATCTAGCATGTATCACTTTATTGGAATAGTCACTGTCTATCCTTGGCTGCATTATAACTTGCATAGATTCATGTAATTTATTCTAAGTTGTCCATCCAGACTTGACAAACATGTTCTATATATGTACTTCCAATTCTATTTCTCGTATAATGACTACAATTGCAAGTGTTTTTCTATTTTATAAACCATGGCTCGAGTCAAGACCATTACCTGATGGATATATCAGCGTCGAGTATGGCAGCGAGTAATGGAGCCTGAGGAGCCAGCTCCAGCTCAGTTCGAGCGCTCTGCCTCTTTTGCTTTTGCATCCTCATCTTCTTCATCCACTGAGTAGGCCGAGCAAACACCATCCCCATCACTTAGTCCACCACCAGCACTGCCCGGTATGGTCCATGACTGAGTTCAGCGTAGATATTTACGCCTTACAGTGGCGCATGAGTTCATCTTTGATACTACTTTCTTCTCCCGGTCGATTCTGACCATAGCAGCCTATGATGATATTTTTCACCGCCGTATTTCAGCTATTCTGGCCCTGGTGGCCAATCCGGTTTACCTGCGGCTCATCCGGTTGTTCTACCAGAACCTCCGGCCGGACTTGAGTAACCTGGCAGAGTTACAGACCACCATTATTGGCTATCTCATCCGTATTACAGTCAAGACACTAGCCACATCCTCTTAATGCCCATACGTCTGCCCTCCCGACTTTGATTATCCTATTCTCAGGAAGCCATTTGACGCAGACATGGCCGCAGCTCTGACTGGCCCTGCCAGTGCTGGCGAGACATTTTCCACCCGAACTTACTTGCCAGATGATTTATGGTTCTTTGATTCGGTGTTATACCGAAATGAAATTATGGCAGGCCATAAGATTTAGCGGTGGTCAAATTTTCTTGCTGCCCTTTATGCCTTCTATACAGGCCATTGGTTTTCTGTTCCTGCACTCTATTGGAGTGTTATGATAAGACTGTACATGAGCTGGATCAGCAAGGCAAAGCCCAGGCGAGCCATATTCCTCCCCTTTACACATCTGATTACTCAAATCCTCAAAGACCAGCACTATCCTTTCCATTCAAAGGAGCATACTGAGTCAGGGGCAGGGGCTTGCCACTATGGCAAGAAGGACTGGTACAAGAGCTATAACACTCTTATGAGGAGTCTAGAGGATGAGGCCATCTTGGCAGCTGAGGAGGTAGAGTTAGCAGAGATGGAGGAGGCAGCAACAGCAGCAATAGATGATCCAGCAGACCCACCGGTGGCTGCGGATGCACATATGGAGATTGACTTGGAGTAGCAGCCTCCAAAGGAATAACCACATCACTCTCCAAAAGGGTTACCATTACATTCTCAGGAGTGGAGTCAGGATGAACCTCATTTTCCTGATCCAGCCATCCCTGACGCTCCAGCTCAGACACCCAGCCTAGGAGAGCGTATACAGACCTTGGAGGATGCAGTTGTCTTTCTCCAAGCAGACGTGACTACTCTCCGTACGGACGTCCTGACTGCGCTGCAGGGCATTTCCAAAGACATTTGGGGATTAAAGTCAATCCCAAGTTTGGGGGGATTATATCACCCACTTTGGATATTTATGTGGCGGTCATTCTTTGACATAGCTGTACTGGTATATTCTTTCCTCTTTATTTTATTCTCTTTGCACATTGAGGACGCTGTGCCATTTAAGTTTAGGGGTAATGTGTGTTCTT
The DNA here is from genome assembly GCF_030987335.1 of Cornus florida. NCBI lineage: Eukaryota > Viridiplantae > Streptophyta > Magnoliopsida > Cornales > Cornaceae > Cornus > Cornus florida. Next base: position 40,663,062 of record NW_026775575.1, read on the forward strand.
TGCAGTGTTTGTTTTCAATTCAAAATTTTGAGGATAACTTGTGTATTTGAGGGATTTTCTATGATTGGTCCATAACTAGCTATAATTTCGATCTTTTGAGGACTATATTGCTTAAAATTTAAAAATTGCTTGACTTAAGAGTCCGATACTCCTTATATGCCTTGTGGATGCCATTTAGGAGTAAATTTTTTGAAAGATTGATATCTTGCTTGCACTTGTGGTCCACATCATCTTAATCTTGTGATTGTTTTGAGATTCACTTTAGGATTCTACACTAGCACAGACGCACACTAGCATTCATTTGTGGGGTATATGCTTTGTTGATTATTGATTTGATTATATCCCAATTGAGCTAGTAGTGCATTGAAAGCTTTCATTCTTGATAAAGGTGGATAACAAACCCTTTTCATTGAGTAGTCAGGATTCTAGCCTCATCAAGCATTGAATTTCTCGCACCGAAAGGTGGAGGGCCCAAACTCTAGGTTAATAATTGGACTTGTTTCTACAAAAAAATAATAATAATAATAATAAATAAAAAAGTGAGGACTTCTCCTAAAAGATGAGAAGTGGGAAATGATTAGATGGAGGTTGTTTTGATTTGTAGCCTAGTTGATTTGAGCTTACAAGTCCTTAGGGGTGTTTAAACACCTAATGCCCTAAAGCCATCCGGTTTGGGAGTCATTGACTTAACGCTCGACCTCATGGATCACTAGAAAGCTTAATAGATCAACACATTACACCATGCTTTCATTGATGAGTGCTGAAAAATGCGCATTTAAACCCCTTAAGCTCGAGTATTTTAGGACCTTTATCTATCTTACTTTTCATTTTAGATTAATTTCATGTTATTGCCCTTTTCAGTCACTTATCCCCAAAATAAGCTAATTCAGCCAAATTAGAGCATAAAAGAAGCAATCTCAAGTTGAATAGAAGAATGGAGCCAAGTGGAAGCAAAGTGGTTGAAATCTGCAAACTTCAATCGATCAGGAATATTTTTTATCGATCTCTGATAAGCGATGAATATTGCATGTTCAAGCACCCTTATTTGCATTAGTTAAGTCCATTAGTTGATTATACTGTATTTGTTAGCTTCATTTACATGCTTTTGTCTATTTTCAGGTTGGTTCCTCAAAGAGAGTTAAAAGTGACGCTTTGATGAGTTTTTGAAGATCAAAGTATGCCATTGTCGGGAACCTTTGTTTTGGCCAAGTCAATGACCCAACGAACTTTGGGTTGTCCTTGCAAAGTGCTAAGAATGATGGTCGCACAATCAGGCCGAGCAGAGATCATTCCAAGAATTAAAGTAAAGATTTAAAGCTGCAAAGGCGAAGATGCCCGCCAATCATTGAGAGCCCTCGCCTAATGCCACCAGCCAAGCCTCGCATACCACCACAACAAGCCGCGGGCGCCCACCAAAATGGCTAGCAAGTTCGTGTATGCATAGGTGCCCGCCCTGCGCTTGCGGGCACTCGTCGTTCTGAGATAACAGCTCGTGGGTTCATTTGTTTCTCCCAATGTTATCCCTTTGTTTGAGGGGATAGGTCTGCACTCTCTCAAGGATTTTGGGCCACAAATTTAGAGTGGTTAAGGGGTCATTTTGTGTTAAATAAAAGGCTTGAGCTTTGTATAAGGGGATCTCACATTTTGTAAGGTTCTAGAGAGAGAAATATTGAGTTCTTAAGTGTGTGGGTTGTTCTTGACCTTTAGGTGCGAAAATGGAAGGCTTCCTCTTCTCTTCTCCTTCCTCCTTTGCATCCATGGGGAACTAACTCCCTTTATAGGGAGGTGATGAAGCCCTTCCTTGTAAGCATGCCTTAATTTTAGCTTATTTTGGGGAGTAAAATATATGCATGGGCCAAGTTTTATGATCTAGAGTTTACACATGTTGTAATGAATATTAATGTTTATAAATGATCATTTTGATTTTATCATCTTGTCTTAGATTGTTTTCTCTCATGATCATATGGCTTACATTTTTATAGTGACAATGAAAATGAGGTTGTGAAATGGTTTTAATGGCATGATTTATGAAAAACTTGTTAGTCCATAGCTTAAGGCCTCCCTTTGATGGATTAATCTTAATTCTTGATTTCATGTGCTTTTATCATTGGATTGAGGGTTTGATAATCTCTAGCTTAGTGAGCATGTCTAAGCCTACACCTTAGTTTAGGTAGTTCAAGCATGTAAAACTTTGATAGATTATTCTTGCCTATTGATTTCATGAATTCCTTGAAGGTAATGTAACAAATTTGTGTTGTTGTATTCCATGGTCACATATATATGTTGTCTCCCTAAGTAATCATAATTTAGCATGTTTATAGGGTAGGTAGTGGATTCACTTCCCTAGTCCTCTCTACCTAAATTTTTTTCCTCTTAATTTCTTGCAATTTATGGTTTTATGCAATCTTTAATTCAAAGTCACCAAGTGACAAACCAAACAAAAACTCCTCACCTCTTTCATCAAACTAAAAGTAATTTTACAATCTTGGTTGCCATAAACTAGCAATCCCAGTGGTTCGACTTACCTGTTCAATAGCCCTATTTTATAATGATTTGTGTCATTGCAAAGGGTTGATTATTACTGTGATAGTCGATGAAACCAATCAATCTCACATTGATCAATCTAGCCATTTCAAGATGGATCCAAGCCTTTGTCCTTATCCAAAAGAATTCACCATCTTGATCGATCTAACTTTTCTCAGATCGATCGAACTTCCTTGATCATATCCCCACCTACCACTTTTATCTTTATCCCAAAAATATCTCAGATTTGTCTTTATTCTAAAAGGCGCCGCTAAGGATGGACCGATCTCGCCAACATTGGATCGATCTCACTAAAGTTCGATCGATCTCATCTGAAGTCGATCTATCGATCTTATCTGAACTCGATCGATCGAACCTCCTTAAGTCCAAATTAAAATAGGGTCCAGCTCATTAAAAGATGATTCATAGTGCAATCATTGAAGGGACCTTAGTACACGAATCCAGACCATTGGGTGTGACACTTGAGCCTCCTATATAAAGATTTGGAGCCATTTTAAGAGGAAATTCATCAACATTCATTGATCTTCATATCATATATCATCTATCTTGGAGAGGAGGCTAGAGCTTAGAGAGATATACACTATTCTTGGGAGTTCTTCCATTCTTCTAAGGTTTCAACCAAGGAAAAAAGCATTTATACCACGGAGATAGCCATTGAGGGTTAGATGATTACATCAATGAGTGGCTACACATGTTCTCAGTGCTAGAGCTAGCCCTAAGCATGCTTTCTAGACCTTAATGCTTTGTATTTTGAGGGGATTTATGTTATAATGTTGTCTTGAAACTTAATTTATATATGAATCTTGTTTATACAATGATTTGTGTGGTTTAATACTTCCTATTGATCATTTCCTTCTATCCATATGCCTATGTATGCTAGAATAGATGTTCATGTGTTTATCTCATGGTTTTGTGATGTTGATGCATGTCTATGTGTATTGATGATATGAATCTAATGATTGTTAAGGAATAGTGCTTAATAGAATACTCTTATGGTTTATTTGATGGTTCATACTCATTTCTTGATAGATTGTGCCTTTCCTTAGCTTAGTTAGTTTAATTTTCATATTCCTAGCTTAGTTATAGTGTAGTTGCCTTAGTTTCTTAGATGGGAGGACAATCTATTCTTGTTGTTTGATGTTCCATACTTATGAATGCAAGTGGTATTATTTTCTAACTTGTTAGTGCGTTGATTGTGAACTTAAAGGAAGGATTAATGGCTTAGTTTGATATATTGTGCTATTCACTAGGTTGTTTAGACAATGTATACTTAATGAGTCAATCCATGCTTGTTGATTCAATCAATCAAACCTCTTTGTATTGCAACACATGTTTTCCCCTCATTTATTATACATTGAATGTCTAGAATGGTGATGTTTAGTGGTGACCTCTAAGTCCCAAGACCTCTCTCTCTTGTTCTCTACCCTTCTATTTACTTTAGTTGCTTAGTATTGCATTCATTTACATTGTAGTTTAATCAACCAAACAAACCACCTTTTAATCACTCGACCTACTAACCCTATATATTGTTTCCATTGCAAATAGGCCTATCATCCCTTGGGATGATCCCTACTCACCCTAGCTATATTTAGTAGTTAGAGTTAGTAGAGGCATTTTATAAATTTAAAACTTGGCCACACTATTTTGCACATATTTGGAGTGTCAACAACGGCCACCACCAAGTTTTTAGCGCCGTTGCCGGAGATTGAATTGGCAATGCTATATTTCTTTGGAAACAAATAGGAATTAGTACTCTTTTGATCATATTTTTACTTTACTTTACTTTATTTTTGTTACTTATTGTGTTTGTTCTTATTTGGCTAGGTGAATTGAGCATGGAAGTTAAGCAAAGGAGAATTGAAAAGTGAGGAGCTAAGCTAAGCACAAAAAGGGTTAAAATCTAAAAATTTGCAAACCATAGCAAGGCTTGAAAATTCAAAGTTAAATTGAAGTGCTTAAGGACCCTTTGTGAGATCTTTCTAACTCAATCTCTAGTTAAATTGTCGGCCCGCGTGGTGGCAAGTTTTAAAGTTCGTAGATAAATCATGAGCCCGTGTGGAGGCAATTTACTTTTTCTTTGCATATTGTTCAAACATGGGAGTATGGGACCAATGTATATGGAGAATGTTTGTTGATTGATTGGTTATGGGGGCGAAGTGATTGCTATTTACTTGTTATTTGTTTTGTTAGTGCACGCATGGTCGTAGGTCATTAAATCCTACTCTTGTCCCTCCTAATTTTCATCTTGAATCGATTGTTCGTAATCTAAGGGGAAGAGATAGTTCTCATCACTCCATTTCATCAATGGAGGAACAACATGACGACCATGTGGAGGACCTTGGTCACATAGACCAACAAGGCATCCTGCACCCTAATGTGCATCATGACAACATCCAAGTACCATTAGGCATGCCTAGACCATTCATCCCACCACAACAACAAGGCAAAATTCCATTGGGAATGCCTCGGCCAATTTTTGCTCCACAACCTCCCATGGTTCAAGTTAATCATGGTGTTCGTTTAGCACTACCGGTTGTGAATCCTCCTACTGTACATTAATCATTAGGTGCCTGATGAATACATTGCACCTACATGCATTCAATTGCCCCCATTTAGAGCACATCACTATGAGATTAAACCACAAACCATTCAAATGCTTCCCAATTATCATGGACTTCTAAGTGAAGAACCGTACAAGCATTTGGATGAGTTTCTTGAAGTGTGTTCTACCATGAAATACATGGACATGCCAGAAGAAGTTTTAAGACTCAAACTTTTTCTGTTTACCCTTAAAGACAAAGCAAAATATTAGTTCAACAATGTTAGGCCTTTTTTGATAACTTCTTGGGCAGAAATGCAACAAGAGTTCTTGAAGAAGTATTATCCGGTATCAAAGACCAATGCTATGAGAACTTCCATTCATGAATTTTCTCAAAGGGATGGGGAAATGTTTCGTGAGGCATGGGAAAGGTTTAATGACTTGCTTAGGAAGTGTCCACATCATGACATACCTAAGTGGCAACTAGTTCAATATTTCTTTGAAATTTTACCGGATAATCACAAGGGTATGGTTGATGCATCTATGGGTGGTTCTTATCTTGACAAGCATGAAAATGACGTTTGGCAATTGTATGAAAGCATGAGTGAGAATTCAATGCATAGATCTTTATCTTCTAAAAATGGTAAAAATCTAGGTGGAAGGAAGAATGTTGGCTTATATCAAGTTGACAATTCCAATGACATAGTCGCCGAAATGAAATCATTATCTCAAAGGTTTGATCAATTTTTGATCAACCAAACTTCAGCGAATCAAATGTCTTCCTTCCCTAACCATTCTCATCATAACTCTAATGAATTATGCATGATTTGTTAACCAAGTGAAAACCATGAGCAATTCAATGCTACATTTGTTAACCAAAGGAATAATCCCTATGGCACTCATTATATTACGAGTTGGAAGAACCATCCAAACTTCTCTTGGAAAAGCCAAGGAGAAGGCTCAACTCCCCAAGGTGGTTTTCAAGGAAAGTATGTTCCACCGCCAATGCAAGGCTAAGGTCCCCAAGGTTTTAGATCATCATTTCAATCACATGGCAATCAATTCTCAAATTCCCATTTTCCTAATCAATCATGTTACTCCTAAGGAAATTCTAGGAGTCCCGTTTTTTAGGAGAAAGTGTTGACCGCTCTAGGCACTCTAGAGGCGAATACTCAATTGCTTCATTCTCATTCTCAATCCATTGCTAAGCTAGAAACCCAAGCTGGGCAAACAAACTAGTACTTTGAATGCTAGAGAGAAAGGGAAGACGCCTTTGAATGCACCACCAAAGCAACAATTGTGTTATGGAGACTTATTCCTCATCGGAAGGTCAGACAATCGAACATGTCAATGCAGTGACAACCTTGAGAAGTTTGAAGGTTATTGATAATCTAATAGGTATTTCCAATAAAGAGAGTGAACCGGTGCAACAAAAAGTTGACACCCGTCCCGTTTCACATTTTATTCCCCCATCATTGCATGTGCATGATCATCTTATTGAGAAAGTTATGAAAAATGATTTGAAAGATGAATTAAACAATGATTTGAAAAATTGTTGTGATAATGTGACAAAGTCTTGTGTTGAAAATGCTTTAAAGAAAGATTTTGAGCCAAGAGCTCCATTTCTGGATGCCTTTAAAAGGTCCATTTTTCTTGAAAAGCAAAAGATAAAGACCAATAAAATTATTGAAGTGTTTAGGCAAGTGAAGATTAATCTTCCACTGTTGGATGCAATTAAGTAAATTCTGACTTATGCCAAGTTCTTAAAAGATCTTTGCACCCAAAAGAAGAAGAACAAAAGCCAAGCATCAAAGAAAGTGGTTTTGACCGAGCAAGTAAACTCCATTTTGCAACACAACACTCTCCCAAAGTTTAAGGACCTCGATTCACCTACTACTTCTTGCATCATTAGTGACCATGTCATTAATCGGCTCTTCTAGATGTAGGAGCAAGTGTTAATCTTTTTCCATACTCGGTATATGTTAAGTTAGGCTTAGGAGACCTAAAACCGACGTCGGTAGTTTTGCAACTTGCCGATCGATCCATCAAAAAGGCCTGAGGTATCATTGAGGATGTTTTGATTAAGATTGATAAGTTCTTCTTCCCTATTGATTTCATTGTCATTGACACAGAACCGGTTTCGAATCGCAAGAGCCAAATTCCCGTTATCCTTGGCCGTCCTTTCTTGGTAACTGCAAATGCTAACATAAATTGTCGGACGGGGATAATGAAAATATCATTTGGGCATATGAAAGTGAAGTTAAACATTTTTAATCCAACCCCGAATTCAATGGACAAACATGAAGAAGTATGTGTTGTGGAAAAATGTCTTGACAATGAATGTGATAAAGTTGAGTCCTTGCTTGGAAGTGGAATTTCCAAAAGTCTATCTTCAAACTTGAATTCAAGAAATGTTGTTTCAAAACCTAATGTTGAAAAGGCATGGAAGCCCAAGAGTTGCCTTGATGAAAGACCATCAATGTCTTTTGATCTAAATCCAATAAGTTCTTTAAAGAACCATTTGTTGGGTGGGATTCAAAAATCCGTTCACTCTATCAAGGAAGGGATGCATAACAAGATATTTGATCCAGGCTAAAAGAGCTCAACGTCTTGCTAGAGACTTTAAACACTAGCATTCGTAAGGTTTACAACCCTATTCCTTCCTCATTTATATTTTACCTTTCATTTATTGCATCGTCTAGATATATTTTGGGTTCATACACATGGCTAGGAACTATGATTGACAATGCATGCACTTTCATTTTCAAAACAGGCATTTTGTGCCTATTCAATTGATCTCAAAAGAAGTTCGATCGATTGAACCTTCATTCCTGCTTCCAATCACCTCTCTGTTCCATCGTGCGAAGATCTCTTGCATAAATCAGCTCTCTGTGTATTGTGCAAAGTTATTTTTTAATCGATCTGAAATTCCAAGATCGATCCAACTTTTTCTTAGATCAATCTTCAGTTCTAACACTTAGAAAAAATTTTGAACTCATGAAAATTAGCTCTCTGTGCATCATTCGAACTTGTCTGTAGGTTTTCACCTATTTGATTGATCGAAGTCTCTTTCAAATCAATCTTGGATTGATCGATCTGTGTTCCTTTGTTGACTTTGACTTTAACTGCATTTTGATTTTTAAATTTCAAAATTACAAATATATATATATATATATATATATATATATTTTTAATGTTATTTTATTTTACTTTATTTTCAAAAATTCCAAAAAGATTTTAATTTTAATTTTATTTTATTCTAAAATTTTCAAAATTAAAAAAATAATTTTATTTTATTTTATTGCATTTTATTTGCTTTTACTTTATTTCCAAAAATTGAAAAATAATTTTAATTTTAATTTTCAAAAACTCAAACTTTTGTCAAATATACTGTGTTATTTTGTGGGATTCGATTGATCTGAATTCCTTCATGATCGATCTGAGTTTGATCAATCTGATTTCTTAGTGATCGATCGAACATGTCGGAGGCAGTTTTTAAAAATAGAAGCCAAGGGTCATTTGGATCGATTCCAAAGATCGATCCAAGACCTTAGCTCTCTCCCGTCACTGCACACCTCCTTCCCAACCTCTGACGAACCTCTGGCGAGCATCCCAAGTCTTCGAACTTCATTTCTCATGTCAGATCTCATCTCTCTCTTTCTCTTGAACCACATGTCTCACCTGATTTGATGAGTTTGAGTTTTATTTTTGGATTTTGAGCTTTAAACTTGAGTGATGCCCATGTTTCCATGTTAGATCTGAGATTCCATGTTTGATTTCTTTCCATTTTTGATGTCTTGAGCATGTATATATATGTGTATATATATGTATATATATATATTTACATATTTGACTCCGATTTTGATTTTGGGGGTCACGTGCCAAGATAAGTGACCATTATTGAGTTGTTGATGTGTTGAGGGACCCACAAACTTAGTTGGGTGCCCCATGTGTCTTCCACGTCACAGATCTGTGACTTTTCAAATTTCTCACAGCAGTTCGATCGATCGAATTTTTCTCTGATCAATCAGAGAAAGATCGATCTCACTTAGTCCAAATCAATCCAACTTGGATCGATATCATATTTTCCTAATCGATTGAACATCATAGATTTGCATATACACCTCACACACCATCTTTTGTGTTCCATGCTATCTTATTTATGCCCAATGCCTGTATTTTCCACATTGGATGCATTCCATACTTATACTGTTTAGCATGTTTCACCTAGTCACTGTTTATTTGGCTGCGTCATCACTTGCTTAGATTCATGTACTTCATTCTGAGTTGTCTATCTTATTTGACATACATGCTTCTATATATTGTGCTTCAATTATCTGTTACTGACTCCAGTTACAAGTGTTTCTTTTCTTTTTGTAGACCATGGCTAGGGTAAAGACATTTACCAACCGGCATTATGTCCGCCGAGTTTGATAGTGTGTGGAGAAGCCAAAGGAGCAGGCAGGTCCTTCTCATGTTTAGGACCCAGCTCCAGAGCCAGCTGATGAGCGCTGAATATATACATATTCGAGCCCATAAATATGTATATATTAGGGCCTAAAGTGATACTTCTATCCATTATTAGACTAATTTATGCTTAATGTGTGTTTCAGGTACTTTCCCAGATAAATGATTAAAACTGGGACTTTATGCTGATATCAAAGCTTAACGAGTCGTTGCCGGTCATTCAGAGCAAGCCATAAGTTGAATTGGTGAAGTTTAAAGCAACTGAAGCCTTAAAGCTTGAGCCAAAGTGTTTAGGCTCGTGCATTTTAACAAAGAAAAGAAGAAAAGTAAACAAGGCCAAATGCTCGAGCATCAGCCTTACTGCAAAAATGCTCAAGCCTTACTGTAAGGGTGCTCGAGCCTTAACCAAAGGTGCTCGAGCCTTAACCCTGAAGCTCGAGCATGAGGCATCAGAAATTAATGAGTTGATTTTGAATTGAAGACTATGCTTTCAGGTCTCGTGCATCACTTCCATGATCGAGCACTATCAACAAAGGATCGAGCATCATCTCTTGATTCTCGAGTATTGAGCCCTAGATGCTCGAGCATGGTACCTAGTGATCAAGCCTAAGAAGCTTGGATCGAGCAATGTTAAAAGAAAAAGATGCTTCAAAAAATAGTTAAAGAAAATTGGCTAAGTGTCAATGTGATGATCGAGCACCATTCACTGAAGCTCGAGCATCGACCCAGTATTGCTCAAGCATTGGTTCCTGAAGCTCAAGCATGAGTCCTAAAGCTTGAGCATCCATTCCTGAAGCTCGAGCAATGTATGACATATCAGACTAAAAGCTGCGGAATTTCTCTTTTTATTACCATATCGCATTCCAGTTCGACCAGAAGACCTAAAAGCCCACCAAATACATATTTTCTTCTATAAAAAAAGGCGTAAGCCTTGATAGAAGAGGTCAGAAATTACAATCTCTTTTACGTATTATTCAGAAGGCTGAAGGTGTGGTGGCTTTTAGGGTTTCTACAACCTTGAAAGTGTAGATCCTGAGAAGAAAGGTGTTGTCCGTGACGATGGAGATGAACTCAACACAGATGCTATCCAACCTTGTCATGAGTAGCTAATTCCTTTCTCAGGGCATTGATGTAACCCAACGTTATATTATGGTTTGATTGTTTTGACTCTGGGTTTATTTCAATAGATTATATTTTCTTGATTGACTATGAGCACTTGAGACAACTCAAGTGGTTTTGCATGCTTTAGTAGAATATAAATTGTTATTACCTTGTCTTAGATATAATAATTTATGTTCTATTCTTAATCTACCTTATTGTACGGTATCTGGTGGAGCCTTGCCGGACACAAGAATAGAGGTCATATAATGGTGTTCCAATGAATTTTGCAAACAAACGTTTTCATAATCTATGCTTAGGAAAGGTGGTTCATTCACATAGTAGTTAAAGTAGGTAGAGTAGGTAGGTGAATAGTCCACGCTAACCGTAGATAGGTTATAGTTAGCTAAATTTACAAAACATCTTTCTTTAAACTCTAAACTGAACGAATGTTATTGAGTTCAGTTCATTTGAAAATAGAATTAGTTAAAATCCCAAAGTTGATTCAATTGACCATAGTATAACGATTGTGGTAAAGTCAAAGCCCTAAGATCTTCCCTCTCTGATCATTCAATTTAGTTTAATTTGCTTTAATTTATTATTTTGTTTAATTTAAGTTTGTTAAATCGTGACAACCAACAAACTCTATAACCAAGTTTATGTAAACCATAAACCTAATTTAAAGGCTAAATACAATTTCTATCTCTCTGTGGGTTCGACATCCTCTTTGCATAGAGCTATATCATACACGATATCGTACGATTGCGAGAGACATCAATTTTTGGCTCCATTGCTGGGGAGAATATTTTTGTTTAGTTTTTAATTAGTTATTTTGGTTTACTGGTCTTCGGACTTTCTGATATCTTATCCTACTTTTTTTTTTTCTTTTTCAGGTACAAACTAGCGGTGAGGATAATGATACTTAAAGGAGAAAAGCTTCGATTTATTAAACCTTTTGTGAGTTCTCATTGTTTTTCTGCTGCTTAGAATATTTTCTTTTTGTTACTGTTAGGATTAGTGAAACCAGTGCATGTTAACTCGCCAAACTAGTTCAAAACCTTTAGTGTATGATCCTTAAATAAAGAGAACTTTAAGTCAATTAAAAAAGCTTAAAAAACATTTGAATAATATTGAGAATTCCTCTGATAACATGGCTAAGCAACATAATACACTGGGTAATAGTGGTAATGGTAATGGAGAACGGGTTCCACCTGTTCCTCCACAACAACCACAATTGAGGGATTATTTCATTCCTACCACATATACTTCCCCTTCGTGCTTTATTTTTCCAGATGCTGATGCAACCTATTTTGAGATCAAGCCTGCTATGATCCAAATGCTTCCTACCTTCCATGGGTATGCAACAGAGGATCCTTATAAGCACTTGGATGTGTTTTTGGAATTTTGTTCAACTACCAAGTTGACCACTCTATCTAATGATTCATTCAGAATGTGTCCTTTCCAGTTCTCTCTCAAAGATAAAGCAAGAACTTGGTTGCAGTCCCTTCCAACAAATTCCATATCTTCATAGGACATGTTGCAACAGGAGTTCTGGAAGAAGTATTACACTGTGGGTAAAACCATACAAATGAGAAAAGAAATCATGGCATTTTCCCAAATCCCGGGAGAATAGCTTTTTGATGCGTGGGAGGGATACAATGATCTTCTAAGAAAGTGTCCACACCATGATATTACTCAATGGCACTTAATACAAATTTTCTATGATAGTCTTACAAACTCATATAGAAACATGATTGATGCTTCCAGCAATGGAGCTTTTCTACGTAAGAGTCCGGCTGATGCTTGGGAACTGTTTGAGGCCCTAAGTGAAAACTCAGTGCAACATACTTCTTCCTTTAGGTCTAGGTCTTAACCTAGAATGCATAAGGTTAAAAAACTTTATGAGGTAGATAAATCTAATGAGTTAGCCACTCAAATAAAAGCCTTGAACCGTAGGTTCGATCAAATTCTATCATCTGGCTTTGCTCTTGTTGCTAATCCACAAACTGCCTTACCAAAGGAAGTTTGTTCCATCTGTGTTAATTCTAACCATTTAGCTAACGCTTGCCCTATGCTGGGACAATCATCTGACACCCCACAGGAGCAAGTGAATGTTGCATTCTCTAGGCCAGCTTATAATCCTTATTCTTCTACATATAATCATGGCTGGAGGATCATCCCAATCTGTCACGGTGTAATCCAAATCAAGGGAATACTATTTCCCAATCTCAGGGGCAGTATCAAAATTCATCCAATTCTATGCCACAAAATAATTCTTTTAACCAATCTGGAGTTTACCGTCCACCCCAATTTAAGAATCAATCTACTCAAACTCCTAATCTTCCACCTCCTCCTAAAAATGCTACTTTTGAGGAACAAGTACTCAATGCTCTTGGTGAAATTAAAGCCAACACTCAACTTCTTAATTCTCATTCTCAAGCCATAGCAAAGCTAGAGGCACAAGTTGGGCAAATAGCGAGTACTTTATCTCGAAGAAAGGATGGAAAGCTGCCTAGTAGGCTAATAGCCAACCCGAAAGAGCAGACTTACATGATTGATGGAACTAATTCTTCAGGTATTCATCATGAACAGGTTCAAGCTATCACTACATTGAGGAGTGGTAGAGTGGTTGATAACTAAGTTGAGAAAGGACAGGAGGAAAAAGAAAGACTTAGGATTCCCATTATTCCTATCATTCATAATCCACATCCCAAGGATGTTTCCTTAAGTGCTATTCCACAATCAACAAAAGGAGTTGAAGATGGAGTCACTTCTTCATCTGCTCCTAACCCTAAGATAGCTTATGAGCCAAAAGCGCCTTATTTTGAACTTCCCAAGGAACCCTCCACTTTGGTAAATAAGGGGAAAAAATTCAAGATATGATGGAGGTCTTTAAATAGGTCAAAATCAATCTTCTTCTGCTTAATGCTATAAAGCAAATTCCAGCCTATTCCAAATTTCTAAAGGACTTGTGCACTCTAAAGAGAAAATCCAAAAACCAAGTTCCTAAGAAAATTTGTCTCACTGAGCATGTTAGTGTTATTCTTAAGTACAACACTTCTCTAAAGGTTAAAGATCCTGAAGCTCCAATAATTTCTTGCACCATTGAAAACAATATGATAGGGCGAGCACTTCTTGACCGTGGAGCAAGTGTTAATCTTATTCCTTACTCGGTGTATGAGAAGTTAGGTTTGGGAGACGTAAATCCTACGTTAGTTGTTCTACAGCTTGCTGGCCGTTTTTTCAAACAACCATAAGGTATTGTTGAAGATGTACTCATAAAAGTGGACAAGTTCTATTTTCCGATTGATTTTCTAGTTCTTGATACAGAACCGGTCCACAATTCCAAAAAGTATATTCCAATTATCCTTGGGTGACCTTTTCTAGCCATAGCAAATGCTTGCATTAACTATAAGACTGAGCCTTAGATTTATCTTTTGGAAACATCAAAGTCAAGCTAAACATCTTCAATGCTATTCATTATCCCCACGATGATAGTGAATGCTTCTTCATTGATGTTATTGATGAGTTGGTTAAGGAATCACTCCCAACTATTTTATCTAAGGATCCTTTAGAAGCGTGTCTGAATCACTTCAATTATGAAGATTTTGATATTGATTATTCAATAGCTGAAGTGAATTCTTTGCTAGGTTCCACTCCTATCACAGATTTTCCTCCATGGAAATGTAATGACCCGGTCATTTTCCTTCCTTTCTTTTTTTCGGAAATTCTTTTTTTTTTGTCTTTTTCCTATTTCATCCTTTAGTCGTTTTTCCATTTTTCCTTACATAACCTCACTTTTTGGGTTCAAATTTGATTCCGGCTTGGCATACATCCATGGTATTTCATTTCCATGATATCTACATTTTTACTTTTGTAGAAAAGCATATTAAATGTTTACTTTTCTTGTAAAGTGCATGAAAGCATGACTTTTTGGTAATTATCCTAAACTTGAGGGGTTTGGTGTAATTAGATAAAGTAATTAGTTTTTGTCTTAAGGACCATTTTACAATTTAATTTGGAAGATATTTTTAAAAAGGACCTATCTGCAATTTCTGGAAAATGTGACAAGTGTCACATTCCTAAGGTGCCACTTATTGGTTTTGTGGTGGAACCACTTGGAGACTTAATATCTTGACACATGGGGGGTGGAGATTCACCCATTTGTTGGCCTAGGATAGGGGCACTTGTTGGCATGGATGGTTGACTAGTGTAGGTTCAATATTAAGTCTTGGAAATTTACATAGGATGGTGACAAGTGTAGGCTTCATAATTGGTTTTGCATTGTGTGTGTGAGAGAGGTAGTGCAAGAGCACATAGTGAGTGGAGAATCCCACCACTTTTAACTTAGGGTTTTCACATTTTTCTTCATTTATCTCTTTCCTCTCAAGAGCCTTAAGCTAGCCACCATTGGAGTAAAGCTTAACTATTAGCTTTGACTTCATTTTTGGCCCCCTTCCACTCACCTTAGACTTATAAGTTTGGAACACTTTATCTTCCTCTCACTCTCCTCTATAAAACCCTTGTTTGGTTTTTCATTTTTAAGCTTGGTTGCCTTGGATTATAGAGATTTTATTCTCTATTGAGGTAGGGGTGGTTGTATGTTTATCCTCTTTGGGTTTTATATATATTGGAGCTTAATATATATTGATTACTTGCCTTTTAAATTCTTGTATTTGCATGTAAATAGAGATTTTATATGCTTGACTTAGGAATTGTGGATTAAAGCATGTATGTGACTATTAAATTGTATAGGTGGGTTATTGTTTAATGATTTGCCTAATACTTATGATTTTATTGAGGGTTTATTACGAATGTCTTGAAATTGAATTTATGTTGTTAAGTAAATGCAGTTTTCATTGAGAATCTAGTATGAAAATCTTGTATGTAGCACTTGTAATTACTTGTAGGTAAATTACTATATTGCATGATTAGAAATTGTGGCCTACATTAATATTAAATTCATATAGCAGAATGTGTAGTATCATTAGCTTGCCACTTTAGACATGAAACCTTAGAGCATGGTTTGTGTGGTATTACCCTAATTGTGCTTGGTAGGTAGTTTCATGCATTGAGATTATATAAATGTCATGGACTTGTTGATTTTTGGAAGCCTGTAAGGATATGAAATGTTGATGGCTAGAGTTTGGCTCTAGTACGAAGGGTAAGAATTCTCCTAAGTCATAGTGCACACTAGGTAGTACCTTGTAGGTCGTAATTACCCAAAATAACTTGTATGGTCTTATGGCCACATATCTTAGTCTTTCCATTATTTGATTTTGCATTACTTTCTAAGTTGTAAATCATGGATTTCTTGTAGCTTGTGATTTAGTAATCTTAGTTTTAATGTGGTTAGTGTACTTGCTTATGTATACTTGGATGCTACGTGTTTATCGTTTCAACATTTGTATAGCTTGTGATGATCCCATAGAGTACCATGGTAACATAGACGTTAGTTGGAATGCACCCTTGTGATAGTCGATATTTGGTTGACATTATACTTGAAACTATAGGGTATGCGCATGCACCACATCCTACGAGTAACTTGATTACTCACCCTAGTTATTTGGGTTATTTTGCAAGTAAAGAGACTTTGTTTTGGGATGCATCACATCCTTAAGTTGTTTTGATGCCTTGAAGTACTTTGTTGTATTTTTGAAAACATACAAGTGTTAGCACGTCGTATCATTTTGGTGAAAAATGCTATTTTTGCCTTGAAATATGTAATGTGTACCAAAGTACACTTTTTGATACTTGTTTTGTATGTATAACATCTGACTAAGGGCCATTAACTTGATGTTCACAAGCATATTCTAAAACTTCAAGTATTGTAAATATAGCCTATTGTGAAAATTAGAGGTTTAACATGTCAAAAATTGTAATTAAGTTGTAATGAGGCCATAGGCCATTGTAGTGCATCTACTACATCATTTTACGTTTGCATGCTTGCTCACATCTCACAAAACTCTTAAGTTTTGACTCTTGAATTAATTATGGATGAATTATGAAGTTTTATATAAAATTCATGCATTGGAGTATGTTTTAAGTTCCCTTTTGTTTTAACATGTTAGGGATGTTCTTTTTAGGCTAGAGAATGTTTCTAAGCATGTTTGGATCATATGGAATGCATGCACAACCTTAGAATTGGACCAAGGACCTTTTTCCTAGAATTCCAACAACTTTTCGAGGTGTTTCGGTCGACCAAAACTCTATTTCGGTCAACCAATGGCGATTGGAAACTTCATGGTACAGTAAAAGTCCATTTCCAGTAGCCATTTTTACTATTTGG
The DNA here is from genome assembly GCF_030987335.1 of Cornus florida. Lineage (NCBI taxonomy): Eukaryota > Viridiplantae > Streptophyta > Magnoliopsida > Cornales > Cornaceae > Cornus > Cornus florida. Next base: position 40,679,999 of record NW_026775575.1, read on the forward strand.
GCCTATTTCAAAAACCTGATTTCAGTAAAAATTTTGGTCATTTCGGTCAACCAAAACTCCATTTCGGTCGACCTAAATAGCTTTTATATGCGCAGCTTCCAAACTTGGTTTTAGCATTGATCTTCCAACTTCAAAAGGCCATATCTCCTTTGTTTCTAACCCAAATGGGGTGATTCTTGAGCCTAAACTCATGGATTTTGAGTCAGCTTTCCAATGGTACCAATTCCATTTTCAAATTCCAATCACAGTGAGAGTTATTCATGTTTTAGTGATAGGTTGTCTGTTTTCGCTTAAACAGGGAAATGGCATTTCGTGGAAATTCTTATCCAAAGTTCTTAGAACCGCTTGGAATGTTATGAAATAATTAGATTAGGTTGTATTCACCTTGTTTTACTTGTTTAGAGTCAATTTTCTCCTTTTGATTGTGAATTGACCATTATGCCGTTAATTGACGGATTTAGCCCGTTTAAACTCTAGTGTCCTCTTTTGCTTTCTTTAGCTTCAGTGACCTCATGGTATATCACATTAGTGTCTTAGAGATGATTTATATCTCAAAGGACTATAGTTTATCTTTTGCTTCCGCATTCTGGATCCGTTAACGGGTCAATCCACGGGTTATCACTGGCGTACCGAGTTGAATAAAACTCGGGTCACGACAAGTGGTATCAGAGCTCCTAGGTTTGAAAGCCTTAGGACGACGGGTTTTGGTGCATATCATACTTTTTTTGACTTGCTTTGATATGTTTACGTGTTCCTTGATAACATGTTTACGTGCTTATATGGCAGTATGTTTTGGAGTCTACCTTAAATGTTTTATTATATTGTATATGCTTGTATGCCTTAGCATTTTGTATATGCTTATTGGGTGTTAGCATGTTATATATTCTCGTATATTTAACATGACTGTATGTTGCGTACATCTCTTGCTTGTATTATGCTACTTGCTTCATGCATTCATGGCGTGAGCTGCATTAGGTCTTAATGAGTAGCATTGTTGTTGACCTTGTCCCTTATGTGTGTAACACCATGGTCTTGACTCACGGAGATTCTTCTCGTCACGTTGGGGTGGATGAGCAGGTTGAGGAATAGGTTGCGAACACCGGGCTCACACGGGGTCCAAGGAGGCCCAGGGTTCGACCTCGTGGCATGGATCCTAATCCACCATGAGCGCCGACTTATAAGGAGCAGATTGCACAGGGAGTGGGTCTGGGAATGTCAGAGTCCATTCAGGTGATGTTTTGCCAACACATGGCGGGGATGCAGATTCCGGTACCGGCACCAACACCGGCACCAGTTGCTAATGAGGCATTAGACTACTTTATGAAGTTACAGCGGGTTAAGATCGACCAGTTTGCAGGGAGTATGGATCTGCTTGCTTCAAAGGCATGGCTTGATCTCTTGGTATGCAAGCTCGATAGCATAGAAGTACCTACAGACTAATTGAGGATCTCCTTGACAGCTTCTATGTTCATGGGGGATACTGATATCTAGTGGAGGTCTATAACCAATATCCACGATGTTGAGGTGATGACATGGGAGGAGTTCAGGACATTGTTCTTCGACTGTTTCTTTCAGAGGGCTATGAGGCAAGACATAAGAGTGCAATTCACAAGTCTCTATCAGGGCAGGATGAGTGTCATTGAGTATGAGATATGCTTAACATCTCTTTCTCGCTATGCACCGGAGATGGTAGCTACCGAGGAGCTCAGGGCGAGGAAGTTTCAGGATGGGTTACATCTTGATATAAGGCCACAAATTTCAGTATTAGAATTGAGGACCTACAGGGAGGTAATATAGAAAACTATGTTGGTTGAGGCAGAGGACTGAGATCAGCTCAGGATCAAGGGTTCATATAAGCAATTTCGTAGAGAGGCTTCATCAGTATCCATTAGGGGTCAGTGGAAGAAGGCTAAAGCTGGGGATAGTTCACATACTCAAAGACAGTCACAGCAGGCTCGGTTTGTACCTGTAGTTCCAGTATCTTTGGGGTCAGCCCAGGGAGTGATTTGTCACTACTGTCAGCAGCCAGGGCATATCAAGCCTCGCTGCCCACAGCTTCAGCCACAGGCCAGTCAGTCTCAGGCTAGTAAGCCTACAACTTCGATGAAGGGGGTTCGCGGAGCTTGTCATTATTGTAGGCAACCAGGTCACTTCAGGAGAGAATGTCCAAAATTGCAAAGCGGGACACAGAGTGGCATAAGTTCACAGGTTGCACCGGCACAGTCAGTAGTTGTGGAGTCAGGTTTCAGGGTGTCTCAGGCACCGCAGTCAGCAACACCGCCAGTTGGTTCATATCCGGTCAGAGGCTCTACGCCTACTGCTTCCTGACATCAGTCAGGCCACCAAGGCAATTCACAGCAGTCGGGGGCTCAAGGACGAGCTTACGCACTACCACAGGCCGATACCTCTGCTAGGACTTCTACAGTTTGAGGTATCTTTCCAGTTTTCAGTTCTTGGGCTAGAGTCCTTGTTGACACAGGTGCATCATATTCATTCATATCTGCATCATTTGCACATTCTTTGGGTCTAGAGGTCACGTAGCGGGATGGTTTCCTGTGTGTTGACATGCCAATAGGGGTTCTAGTGTTTTTGGACCATGTTTGTCGGGGTTGTGCTATTGAGATAGCTGGGCAAACTTTAGAGTTCAATTTCATCATTTTTGACATGACAGACTTTAACGTCATTCTCGGGATACACTGGTTGTCTTTCTTTCGTGCCACAATTGATTGCTTCCGCGGGCGAGTGTCTATTTGCATTCCCACGGGAGATTGTTTTCACTTCGTGGGAGATCGGAGCGATTCCCACTCGATGATGATTTTCAGTATTGGTGACTGGAGTCACCATAGGTCCTACTTGACTAACCTGTTAGCTGACGAGGATAGCAGTTTGTGCCGCGTTTATCCAGCAGTTGTTGTGGAATTTCTGGACGTCTTTCCAGAGGAGTTGACCGAGCTTCCTCCTCTTTGGGAAGTTATCTTTGCCATCGACGTCATTCCCGGTACAGTGCCCATCTCTATGGCACCGTACCATATGGCACCGGCAGAGCTTGATGAGCTTAAAGCTCAATTAGATGATTTGAAAGCTAAGGGCTTTATTCGTCTTAGTTCTTCACCCTGGGGAGCACCAGTTCTTTTTGCGTAGAAGAAGGATGGGTCCTTGAGACTTTGCATCAATTATCGCAAGCTGAATCATGTCACAATCAAAAATAGGTATCCTTTGCCTAGGATTGATGACCTGTTTGATCAATTGAAGGGAGCCACATGTTTGTCGAAGATTGATTTGAGGTTGGGTTACTATCAGTTAAGGGTTAAGGATGAGGATGTATCCAAGACTACTTTCTGGAGACGGTATGGCCATTATGAGTTTCTGGTGATGTCATTTGGTTTGACCAATGCTCCAGCAACTTTCATAGACTTAATGAACCGTGTATTCAGTGACCATCTTGATCAGTTCGTAGTGGTTTTCGTGGACAACATTCTTGTATACTTAGCTTCGGTGGAGGAGCATGAGTATTATTTGAGGACAGTGTTGCAGATCCTTAGGGATAACCGGTTGTATGTCAAGTTTGAGAAATACGAATTTTAGCTACTGGAAGTGAAGTTTCTTGGATATGTTGTGTCAAGGGGTGGTGTTGCAGTGGATCCAACGAAGATTGAGTCAGTGATGGATTGGGAGTGTCTGAAGACAGTGTTTGAGATCCGGAGTTTTCTTAGCCTAGCTGGCTACTACCGAAGATTTGTTCCAGATTTCTCTCATCTAGTGGCACCTATAACTCGACTTACCCGCAAAGGGGTCAAGTTTGTATGGAACGAGGCATATGAGTTTGCTTTTCAGGAGTTGAAGGTCAGGCTGACGTCAGCTCCAGTTTTGATCATTCTTGAACGTAGTTGAGGTTATGTAATCTTTTGTGATGCTTCACGAGAAGGTTTGGGTTGTGTCTTGATGCAGACAGAATGGGTGGTTGCTTATGGGTCTCGATAGTTGAAGACTCATGAGTTGAACTATTCAACACATGATTTAGAGTTGGCAGCAGTTATCTTTGCCCTGAAGTAGTGGAGACACTATTTGTACAGGGAAAAGTTTGAAGTTTTCTCTGACCATAAGAGCCTCAAGTATCTCTTCTCTCAGAAGGATTTAAACTTGAGACAGCGCAAATGGGTTGAGTTCATGGAGGATTATGACTTTGAATTACAGTATCATCCAGGTAAGGCCAATGTGGTGGCTGATGCATTGAGTAGGAAGTCGCGGGGAACTCTTTCTAGCATTTCCATTCACAAATGGAAGATGCTAGAAGAGCTTACAGATCTTCGTTTACAGTGTTATGAGGATGTTTCACCAACTATTTTGTTTAGTCTTGTGACTCAACCGATACTTGTTAGTAGAGTTATTAAGGCACAGTTGGAGGATGGGGAGATAAAGGCCATCCATGTTCGGATTTCAAGCGGCGAGAATGTAGAGGGCTAGACCTTACATTCAAACGGTGGTCTCAGGTACAAGGGGATGATGTTTGTTCCTTTATCTTGTCGAGAAGACGTTCTTCGGGATTTTCACCACTCTCGGCTCAAAGTTCAACATGGTGGTACAAAGATGTATCACAATCTGTGGCGATAGTTTTGGCGGCAGGGCATGAAACAGGATGTTTCACAGTTTGTGGCTCGATGCCTTACTTGTCAGCAAGTGAAGGCAGAGCATCAGAGACCGGCAGGGTTATTGCAACCATTACCAGTACCTGAGTGGAAATGGGAGCATATCACTATAAATTTCGTAATGGGACTTCCGAGGTCTCAGGCAGGGAATGATTCTGTTTGGGTCATAGTTGACAGGTTGACTAAGACGGCCCACTTCTTGCCCATGGCAGTGACAGATAGTGCAGAGAGATTAAATGGACTGTACGTAAGCAAGATTGTCAGGCTTCACGAGCTTCCTGTATCCATTGTTTCAGATAGGGATCCGCGGTTCATGTCTCACTTTTGGCAGAGTTTTCAGGAGGCTCTTGATACAAGGCTTCACTTCAGCACAGCATTCCATCCTTAGACTGATGGTCAGTCAGAACGCACCATTCAAATATTGGAGGACATGTTACAGGCTTATATCTTAGATTTTGGGGGTAGTTGGGAAAACTACTTACCTTTGGTTGAGTTTGCCTATAACAACAGTTACCAGACCATTATTGGCATGGCACCTTTTGAGGTATTGTATGGCAGACCTTGTCGATCTCCAGTTTGTTGGACCGAGGTCGGTGATACCATCACCTTGGGTCTCGACATTGTCATTGAGACTACAGAGAAAATCAAGTTGGTTCGGTAGCGGTTGGCTACCGCACAGAGTAGACAAAAAAGTTACGCTGACAGGAGGAGGCAATCCTTGTCTTTTGAGGTAGGGGACCATGTCTTTCTTAAGATTTCTCCGCGCAAGGGACTTCTGAGATTTCACCAGACTGGCAAGTTGTCTCCTAGGTTCATTAGACAATTTGAGATATTAGAGCGCGTTGGTGAAGTTGCTTATTGTTTGGCGTTGCTGCCAGACCTGGATAGGGTTCACGACGTCTTTCAGGTCTCTATGTTGAGGAAGTATGAGCCGGATCCATCACATATTTTACGATGGACAGACGTGGTTGTTGATGAGGACGTGACCTACGTGGAAGGTCCAGTCTAGATTCTTGATTCACGGGAACAGGTTTTGCGGACCAAGACCATTCCATTGGTAAAGGTTTTATGGAGACACCACAGCGTTAAGGAGGCTACCTAATAGCTCAAACAGGAGGTTCGCTCTCGGTATCCCCATTTGTTCTCTCTTCCAGGTATGATTCGATTTTGAGGACGAAATCCTTTTTAAGAAGGGTAGAATGTAATGACCCGGTTATTTTTTCTCCTTTCTTTTTTTAGAAATTCTTTTTTTTCGTCTTTTCCCTATTTCGTATTTTAGTCGTTTTTTCATTTTTCCTTGCATAACCTCACTTTTTGTGCTTGGATTTCATTCTGGCTTGGCATACATCCATCATATTTCATTTCCATGATATCTACTTTTTTACTTTTGTAGAAAAGCATATTAAATGTTTACTTTTCTTGTAAAGTGCACAAAAGCATGACTTTTTCGTAATTATCATAAACTTGAGGGGTTTTTGTGTAATTAGATAAAGTAATTATTTTTTGTCTTAGCGACCATTTTGTAATTTAATTTAAAAGATATTTTCAAAAAGGACCAATTTGCAATTTCCAGAAAATGTGACAAGTGTCACATTCCTAAGGTGCCACCTGTTGGTTTTGTGGTGTAACCACTTGGAGACTTAATCTCTTGACATATGGGGGGTGGAGATTCACCCATTTGTTGGCCTAGGATAGGGGCACTTGTTGGCATGGATGGTTGACAAGTGTAGGTTCAATATTAAGTCTTGGAAGTTTACACAGGATGGTGACAAGTGTAGGCTTCACAATTGGTCTTGCATTGTGTGTGTGTGTGAGGTACTGCAAGAGCACATACTGAGTGGAGAATCCCACCACTTTTTACTTAGGTTTTCACATTTTTCTTCATTCATCTCTTTCCTCTCAAGAGCCCTAAGCTAGCCACCATTGGAGAAAAGCTTGACTATTAGCTTTGGCTTTATTTTTGGCCCCCTTCCACTCACCTTAGACTTATAAGTTTGGAACACTTTATCTTCCTCTCACTCTCCTCTATAAAACCTTGTTTGGCTTTTCATTTTTAAGCTTGGTTGCCTTGGATTATAGAGATTCTATTCTCTATTGAGGTAGGGGTGGTTGTATGTTTATCCTCTTTAGGTTTTATATATATTGGAGCTTAATATATATTGATTACATCCCTTTTAAATTCTTGTATTTGCATGTAAATAGATATTTTATATACTTGACTTAGGAATTATGGATTAAAGCATGTATGTGATTATTAAATTGTATAGGTGGGTTATTGTTTAATGATTTGCCTAATACTTGTGATTTCATTGAGGGTTTATTATGAATATCTTGAAATTGAACTTATGTTGTTAAGTAAATGGAGTTTTCATAGAGAATCTAGTATGAAAATCTTGTATGTAGCACTTGTAATTACTTGTAGGTAAATTACTATATTGCATGATTAGAAATTGTGGCCTACATTAATATTAAATTCATATAACATAATGTGTAGTATCATTAGCTTGCCACTTTAGACATGAAACCTTAGAGCATGGTTTGTGTGGTATCACCCTAATTGTGCTTGGTAGGTAGTTTCATGCATTGAGATTAGATAAATTTCGTGGACTTGTTGATTTTTGGAAGCTTGTAAGGATATGAAATGTTGATGGCTAGAGTTTGGCTCTAGTACGGAGGGTAAGAATTTTCCTAAGTCATAGTGTGCATTAGGTAGTACCTTGTGGGTCGTAATTACCCAAAATAACTTTTATGGTCTCGTGGCCACATATCCTATTATTTCCATTATTTAATTTTGCATTACTTTCCAAGTTGTAAATCATGGATTTCTTGTAGCTTGTGATTTAGTAATCTTAATTTTAATGTGGTTAGTGCACTTGCTTATGTATACTTGGATGCTACGTGTTTACAGTTTCTACATTTGTATAGCTTGTGATGATCCCTTAGAGTACCTTGGAAATATAGACGTTAGGTGGAATGCACCCTTGTGATGGTCTATGTTTGGTTCACATTATACTTGAAACTATAGGGTATGCGCATGCACCACATCCTATGAGTAACTTGATTACTCAACCTAGTTGTTTGGGTTGTTTTGCAGGTAAAGAGACTTTGTGTTGGGATGCATCACATCCCTAGGTTGTTTTGATGCCTTGAAGTACGTTGTTGTATTTTTTAAAACATACAAGTGCTAGCATGTAGTATCATTTTGGTAAAAAATGCTATTTTTGCCTTGAAATATGTAATGTGTACCTAAGTACACTTTTTGATACTTGTTTTGTATGTACAACATGAGGCTAAGGGCCATTAACTTGATGTTCACAAGCATATTCTAAAACTTCAAGTATTGTAAATATAGTCTATTGTGAAAATTAGAGGTTTGACATGTCAAAAATTGTAATTGAGTTGTAATGAGGCCGTAGGCCATTGTAGCGCGTCTACTACATCATTTTACGTTTGCGTGCTTGCTCACATCTCACAAAACTCTTAAGTTTTGACTCTTAAATTAATTATGGATGAATTATGAAGTTTTATATAAAAATTCATGCATTGGAGTATGTTTCAAGTGCCCTTTTGTTTTAGCATGTTAGGGATGCTCTTTTCAGGCTAGAGAATGTTTTTAAGCATGTTCGGATCATATGGAATGCATGCACAACCTTAGAATTGGACCAAGGACCTTTTTCCTAGAATTACAGCAGCTTTTTGAGGTGTTTTGGTCGACCGAAACTCTATTTCGGTAAACCAATGGCAATTGGAAACTTCATGGTACAATAAAAGTCCATTTCTAGTAGCCATTTTTACTGTTTGGGCCTATTTCGGTCGACCGATGGCTCATTTCGGTCTACCGAACCATCCACACCTCAAAAACCTGTTTTTAATAAAAATTTTGGTTATTTCGTTTGACCGAATCTCCATTTCGGTCTACCTAAATAGCTTTTATATGCGCAACTTCTAGACTTGGTTTCAGCATTGATCTTCCAACTTCAGAAGGCCATATCTCCTTTGTTTCTAACCCAAATAGGGTGATTCATGAGCCTAAACTCATGAATTTTGAGTCAGCTTTCCAATGGTACTAATGCCATTTTGAAATTCCAATCATAGTGAGAGTTATTCATGATTTAGTGACAAGGTATCCGTTTTCGCTTAAACCAGGAGAGGGCATTTTGTGGGAATTCTTATCCAAAGTTCTTAGCACCTCTTGGAATGTTATGAAATAATTAGATTAGGTTGTATTCACCTTGTTTGATTTTTTTAGAGTCAATTTTCTCCTTTTGATTGTGAATTGACCATTATGCCCTTAATTGACGAATTTAACCCGTTAAAATTATAGTTTCCTCTTTTGCTCTCTTTAGCTTCCGTGACCTCATGGTTTGTCTCATTGGTGTCTTAGAGATGATTTATATCTCAAAGGACTATAGTTTATCTTTTGCTTCCGCATTTTGGGACCATTAACGAGTCAATCCACGGGTCATCACTGACGTACCGGGTTGAATAAAACTCGGGTTACGACAGGAAATCTAGGTTAGAGCCACTTCCACCACTTTCTAGTACTCTGCCTATTCCTTCTTTAGAGTCTCCACCTAAACTTGAGCTTAAGCCACTACCAGGAAAGCTCAAGTTTGCTTTCTTGGGTTTAAATGACACCCTCCTAGTGATCATTGCTTCCAATCTTACAAGTTTCCAAGAAAATAGTCTCTTAAAAGTTCTTAAGCAAAATAAAGAGGCTATTGGGTGGAGTGTGGCTGATTTGAAAGGAATTAGTCCCACAATTTGCATGTATCAGATTCATTTGGAGGAGGATTCTTGAACATCTCAGGAACTTCAATGAAGATTGAATCCTAATATGAAGGAGGTAGTGTTGAAGGAAGTTGTGAAGTTGCTAGATGCGGCAATAATTTATCCTATATCAGATAGCAAGTGGGTGAGTCCTACTCAAGTAGTACCAAAAAAGATAAGTATTACAGTAGTTGAGAATTCTGAGGGTGAATTAGTTCCACAGCACACCACCACTGGATGGCGTGTGTGTATTGATTACCGGAAACTCAACTCCGCTACTAGAAAAGATCATTTTCCACTTTCATTCATTGATCAGATTCTAGAGCAATTGGCTGGCCAGAGCTATTATTGCTTTTTAGACGGTTATTCTGGCTATAATCAGGTGGCCATTGATCCTAAGGATCAAGAGAAAACTGCCTTCACTTGTCCATTAGGTAATTTTGTATATAGACGGATGCCTTTTGGATTATGTAATGCTCTAGCAACATTCCAGAGGTGTATAAAGTCTATCTTTTCAGACATGGTTGAGAAGTTTCTTGAGGTGTTTATGGATGACTTCTCTGTTTTCGGGTCCATATTCAAAAACTGTCTTCAAAATCTTTCCTTAGTGCTTCAGCGTTGTAGGGAAATGAATCTTAATCTTAGTTGGGAGAAGGGCCATTTTATGGTTCAAGAGGGTATTGTTTTAGGGCATATCATTTCAAAGAGAGGTATTGAAGTTGATAGAGCTAAAGTAGATTTGATCTCCAAATTGCCTCCCCCTACCTCCGTAAGGGGAGTGCGATCATTTCTTGGGCACGCTGGGTTCTATCGACGCTTCATTAAAGATTTCAGCAAAATTTCCCATCCTTTGTGTAATCTACTTGCAAAGGCTGCTCCTTTTGTCTTTGATGAATCATGCCTTGAAGCTTTCCAAAAGCTTCGCTCTCTTCTTTCGGCAACTCCTATCGTGAATCCTCCTGATTGGGCTCTTCCATTTAAGATTATATATGACGCATCTGATTATGCTATGGGTGCTGTCTTGGGACAATGAATGAATAAACTTCTTCATGTTATCTACTATGCTAGAAAAACTCTTTCAAATGCACAATTGAATTATACCACTACTGAAAAAGAGTTACTTGTAGTTGTCTTTGCTTTGGATAAATTCAGATCATATCTATTGGGTTCCAAAGTTGTAGTCTATTCTGATCATTCTGCTTTGAAACATCTTCTTTCCAAAAAGGAACCAAACCCTGTTTGATTCGATGGATCCTCTTGCTTCAAGAGTCTGATTACGAAATTCGGGATAAGAAAGGGTCAGAGAATGTTGTAGCTGACCATCTTTCTAGAATTCTAATTGAGGATACCTCAACTTCACTTCCAGTTTGTGATTCCTTCCTGGCTGAACAACTATTTGAGGTTTCTCATAAGGATTCGCCTTGGTTTGCTGATATTGTGAATTACCTCGCAATAGGAAAAATTCCTTTTTCTTGGTCAAAGAAGGAAAAAGATTGATTTTTTTCCTAAATTAGGATGTACTATTGGGAAGATCCTCAACTATTCAAATACTGTGCTGATCAAATCATTCATAGATGTGTTCCTGAGAGTGAGTTTCATAGTATTCTGACCTTCTATCACAGTTTGGCATATGGAGGTCAATTCAGTGCAAAGAAAACTACAACTAAAATTGTTTAGTGCGGTTTCTTTTGGCCTTCACTCTTTCAGGATGCATATTTATTTTGCAGATCATGCCTTAGATGTCACCAGCTAGGATCAATTTCTAGAAGAAATATGCCCTTAACTCCAATCTTAATTATTGAGGTTTTTGATGTTTGGAGTATTGATTTCATGGGTCCTTTTGTTCTATCCAATAAAAATGAGTATATTCTTGTGGCTATTGATTATGTGTCTAAATGGATTGAAGCAGTAGCTACTAAAACCGCTGATCAAGCAGTTGTGGTTGATTTCATTCAAATGAACATTTTTAGTCGGTTTGGTATGCTGTGATACCCCTCGAATCTGAGACACGGGTTGATCAGGCCCAGGCCCAAACCTGAGGGAATATCAAACAATTGAAGTATTTTAAAGCGAACACAGATGACAAAATGAAATAATAAAGTTGGAATAAAACTAGAAAAACATTAATTATAAAAACCCACCATGCATAACTGAAAAAAATAAAACTCCAATCCTCCAAATACTTTAAGGTTACAACTTGGGAATCCACTGGTGGACTCCTTACCAAAAGTTCAACTGAAACTGAAAACTGAAAATAAAAAATGCTAGAAACATCGAGAAAAGTCCTACGTAATCAAATGAATATGAGACTGTACCTGTACAAGCACGATCAAGCTCTATGGCTAGAACCGTCCTGTACCTGAAAAGAATAATAAAGGAGTGGGTCAGACCCACGAGCAAGTTCTAATATAACTGCAATCCATACAATGACCTGATACGCAGATACACCGTAGACACCTCACAATATCTATCTAGTCCATACGTATAAATATATCCATACTAAGGGACATTCACTAGTCTATAATAGGGGTCTCAACCTGAATAGAAGGTAACATACGAATACGCACCTAAAGGTAGGCATGAGTACCTAGACTTAACAGGGTACACCTCAACCTATTAGAACCAGCTACGCATCCACTGCATATACGCACCCTAACCGATGAGTCTGAGACACAAGCTCAGCTCGTGGTACCATAAACATATATATAAAGTCCGTCCAAATCCAGGGTATGTAGTTCAAATAATTAATAAACTGACATACAACAAACCCACTAGTTAGTCACTCAACTTATTCAGTCGATGTGACTGAACTACCGTCCATTAATCCAGGAAGCCACTCAACTTAGTTGCAGTTGATTTGACTTAATTCCAATTAGGATTCAATATTTTTTCAATCCATTCCTTTAATCCATTAGGTTAGGTTTAGGCGTTTTAAGCTAAATCGTCCCTAGTATGTCACCGTCCCATACCGGTGCATACCATCGTCCATATCCTCGTAAATTACATCATATATATAACAGTTTAGTAATTTACAATCCAAAACTAATATCCAAATAATTGCAGTAAGAAGATTAACAATCTAGCAATTAAAATTCAACAGTAATCCACTTAATTGTAGAAAAGACTTACTATTTCGACAAGTAGCATCCCAAAGCATGTATAGATCACAAGGAATAAATAAGGGACCTTATAATGCATTTAAAACAGGTTTTATAAACATCCAGTCTCCTAATACACTGCTAAAATTTAATTCAACAATTTAATCCGTCCTTCCTCCGTTAACAGCATAGACAACCCAATAAATTTTATGATGTTGTTCCGTTTTCTAGAATTAAACTTTCATCAATTAAAGGTCTTATTAAAACCTAAGACTACCTTTTTAAACATTCTGTGAAGTCCCAGACATAGTCCAAACAGTCCCCAACACCTACAGTCTCAAATTACTCGTAAAAAAAAAAAATTTTAGAAAGTGTATTTGAGAGAGAACCTGCTCCAAATTGTGGGAGCAGGCTCTAGAATGCTTGGAGCCGGCTCCAAGTTCCTTGGAGCTGGCTCTACTTGTGTGGGAGCCGGCTCCCACATCTAAGGAGCCGGCTCTCACCCCTCTTCGAGAGCTTCCGGCCTCCTGTTGCTCCGTTTTAGCTTATCCCCTCCATCTCCGGCTACTTGAACCTTCCTGTTCTTCCTCTACTTTGAGCTTACAGGTCTTAGTTTACATCTAGTGATGATTAAGTTCTTGGTTTAGTGTAGAAGGTTCAACAAAAGATCTAAAACCGATGGACGTTTTTATGCAAAAACAGAGACATACAAAACCATAGATGACAGAACAATTTTAGATTAATTTCATCGGCAACAGGAAATCAAATATATCATACAACAATTATACATGGTTCAAATATTATCCAATTAATCCCCTAAAGGCTATGTAGGTGCACAGAACACAGGCAAAGGAAAGGAGAAAGAAAAGAACTTGCCTTTGAGTTTCAGACTTGAAACTCTAAATTCCCAATTTTCGTATTGCCCGTTCAATTCTCCACTGCTGTTCCACAAACCCACGTTCCTTCTACCTTGCTCCCACCTATCCTTCCTCTCCTATCTCTCTCTATTCTCCCTCTATATCCCACGGTCTCTGCTTTTACAAAAATTACGTTTAATTGTTCTAAAACCCTAAACCACCGTGACACACATACTTATAGGCTTAGTGATTAAACCCTAATCCATGTATAACTCGGCCCATAAAACCTAGGTTATACTCACTGTCGGCACATAAAACTATAAGACAGTCATGATGAACACTAATTTAAATTAACTAAACCAGTCACTTAAAACAATTAACTTAAGACAATTAAATTAGTAAATCCCCTAAAATTAACACAATTAAGTAAATCCCCTAAAATTAACACAATTAACTGAAGATAATTAATTAAACAAAACAATTAATCAATTAAGTAAAACAAAACCCAAATTTAATATAACCATGAAATAAACACACAATTATAAAAAAACCAATTTAAACTAATTAAATCAAATAAAAACCAATTAAACAATTAAATAAAGGACAATTAAATAAATGTCAGGACTATCCTTTTAAAATTAGGGGTATTACATTCTTCCCCCCTAACAAAAGGAATTCCGTCCTCAAAATTCGCTCTTACCTTCTTCCAATATTTCAGGAAACTGTGAGCGAGTGACATCCTCCCATTCCCAAGTAGACTCAGCCTCATTGTGATGACTCCACGGAACACGAACCAATGGAATAACCTTGTTACGAAGAATTTGATCCCGCCGGTCGACAATATGACACGGTGGCTCCAAATAAGTTGCATCCAGCTGCAACTCAATCTCCCCAGCATTGATATGCTGATACCGATCCTCATCGCGTAGAAATTTTCGCAACATGGAAACATGAAACACGTTGTGAACGCGATCCAAGTTATCCGGAAGTGCCAACCACAACTCCAACTCGAGCCTTATTATAAAGGTGCTCGAGCCTTAACCAAAGGTGCTTGAGCCTTGACCCTGAAGCTCGAGCATGAGGCGTCGAAAATTAATAAGTTGATTTTGATTTGATAACTATACTTCCAGGTCTCGTGCATCCCTTCCATGATCGAGCACTATCAACAGAGGATTAAACATCGTCTCTTGATGCTCGAGCATTGAGCCCCAGATGCTTGAGCATGGTACCTAGTGATCGAGCCTAAGAAGCTTAGATCGAGCAATGTTAAAAGAAAAAGACGCTTCGGAAAATAGTTGAAGAAAATTGGCTAAGTGTCAATGTGATGATTGAGCACCATTCATTGAAGCTTGAGCATCCACCAAGTATTGCTCTAGCATTGGTTCCTGGAGCTCGAGCATGAGTCCTAAAGCTCGAGCATCCATTACTGAAGCTCGAGCAATGTATGACATATCATACTAGAAGCTACGGGATTCCTTTTTTTATTACCGTATCTCATTCCAGTTGGGCCAGAAGACGTAAAAGCCCACCAAATACATATTTTCTTTTATAAAAGAAGGCGTAAGCCTTGTTAGAAGAGGTCAAAAATTCCAATCTCTTTTACGTATTATTCAAAAGCCAGAAGGTGTGGTGGCTTTTAGGGTTTCTATAACCTTGAAAGTGCAGATCCTGAGAAGAGAGGTGCCGTCCGTGACAATGGGGATGAACTCAACACAGATGCTATCCAACCTTGTCATGAGTAGCTAATCCCTTTCTTAGGGCACTGATGTAACCCAACGTTATATTATGGTTTGATAGTTTTGACTCTGGGTTTATTTCAATATATTATGTTTTCTTGATTATATGACTATGAGCACTTGAGACAACTCAAGTGGTTTTTCATACTTTAGTAGAATATAAATTGTTATTACCTTGTCTTAGATATAATGATTTATATTCTATTCTCAACTTACCTTGTTGTACGGTATCTGGCAGAGCCCTATCGGACATAAGGATAGAGGTCATATAATGGTGTTCCAATGAATTTTACAAATGAACGTTTTCATAATCTATGCTTAGGAAAGGTGGTTCATTCACATAGTAGTTAAAGTAGGTAGAGTAGGTAGGTGAATAGTCCACGTTAACTGCAGATAGGTTATAGTTAGCTAAATTTGTAAAACATCTTTCTTTAAACTCCGAACTGAATGAATGTTATTGAGTTCTATTCATTTGAAAACAGAATTAGTTAAAATCCCAAAGTTGGTTTAATTGACCATAGTATAATGATTGTGGTGAAGTCAAAGCCCTAAGATCTTCCCTCTCTGATCATTCAATTTAGTTTAATTTGTTTTAATTTAATATTTTGTTTAATTCAAGTTTGTTAAATCGTGACAACCACCAAACTCTATAACCAAGTTTAAACCATAAACCTAATTTAAAGGCTAAATACAAATTTTATCTCTTTGTAGGTTTGACATCCTCTTCGCATAGAGCTATATCCTACACGATATCATACGATTGCGAGAGACACATCAATTTTTGGCGCCATTGCCGGGGACTTTCTGATATCTCATCTTACTTCTTTTTCATTTTCAGGTACAAATTAGCGGTGAAGACAATGACGCTTAAGGGAGAAAAGCTTCGGTTTATTAAACCTTTTGTGAGTTCTTATTATTTTTTTGTTACTTGGAATATTTTCTTTTTGTTACTGTTAGGATTAGTGGAACCAGTGCATGTTAACTCACCAATCTAGGTCAAAATATTCAGTGCATGATCCTGAAATTGAGAGAACTTTAAGTCAATTAAGAAAGCTTTAAAAACATTTGAATAATATTGATAGTTACTCTGATAACATGGCTGAGCAACATAATGCACGGGTAATAATGGTAATGGTAATTGAGAGCGGGTTCCACCTGTTCCTCCACAACAACCACAATTGAGGGATCATTTCATTCCTACCAAATATACTTCCCCTTCGTGCTTTATTTTTCCGGATGCTGATGCAACCCATTTTGAGATCAAGCCTGCTATAGTCCAAATGTTTCCTATCTTCCATGGGTATGCAACAGAGGATCCTTATAAGCACTTGGATGTGTTTTTGGAATTGTGTTTAACTACCAAGTTGACCACTCTATCCAATGATTCATTCAGAATGTGTCTTTTCCAGTTCTCTCTCAAAGATAAAACAAGAACTTAGTTGCAGTCCCTTCCAAAAAATTTCATATCTTCATGGGACATGTTGCAACAGGAGTTCTTGAAGAAGTATTACTCTATGGGTAAAACCACACAAATAAGAAGAGAAATCATGGTATTTTCTCAAATCCCGGGAGAACAGCTCCATGATGCATGGGAGAGATATAATGATCTTTTAAGAAAGTGTCCACACCATGATGTTGCTCAATGGCACTTAATACAGATCTTCTATGATAGTCTTACAGACTCATATAGAAACATGGTTGATGCTTCCAGTAATGGAGCTTTTCTATGTAAGAGTCCAGCTGATGCTTGGGAACTGTTTGAGGCCCTAAGTGAAAACTCAGTGTAACATGCTTCTTCCTCTAGGTCTAGGTCTTCACCTGGAATGCATAAGGTTAAAAAACTTTATGAGGTAGATAAATCTAGTGAGTTAGCCGCTCAAATAGAAGCCTTGAACCGTAGGTTCGATCAAATCCTATCATTTAGCTTTGCTCTTGTTGCTAATCCGCAAACTGCCTTACCAAATGAAGTTTGTTCCATCTGTGTTAATTCTAACCATTTTGCTAACGTTTGCCCTTTGCTGGGACAATCATCTGAGATCCCACAGGAGCAAGTGAATGTTGTATTCTCTAGGCCAGCTTATAATCCTTATTCTTCTACATATAATCCTGGCTAGAGGATCATCCCAATCTGTCATGGCATAATCCAAATCAAGGGAATACTGTTTCCCAATCTCAGGGGCAGTATCAAAATTCATCCAATCCTATGCCACAAAATAATTCTTTCAACTAATCTGGTGTTTACCGTCCACCCCAATTTAGGAATCAATCTACTCAAGTTCCTAATCTTCCACCTCCTCCTAGAAATTCTGCTTTTGTGGAACAAGTACTCAATGCTCTTGGTGAAATTAAAGCCAACACCCAACTTCTTAATTCTCATTCTCAAGTCATAGCAAAGCTAAAGGCACAAGTTGGGTAAATAGCGAGTACCTTATTGGAGCTGCGGACCACTATCGATGGCCACCCCATCAGCATTACTGTTGAGTCATTGGCTATATCATCACGATGCCCGCATATCTGCCCTCTCGGCCTTTAGTATCTTATTCTCAGGTGGCCATCTGATGCAGACATAGTTGTTGCTTAGACCAGCCACTATAGTGATGGCGAGACATTCGCCACTCAGAGTTATCTGCCCGACGATCTTTGGTTCTTTGATTCAGTCTTGTACCGAAACATATATATGGCAAACCATAAGATCCAGCGGCATTCAGACTTTCTAGCTACTCTTTATGCCTTTTATACCGGGCATTGGTTCTCTATTCCTACACTCATCTGGAGTGTCATGATGCGATTATACGCGAGCTTCATCAGCAAGGTTAAGCCTAAACGAGCCACTTTCCTCCCTTTTGCACATCTTATTACACAGACCCTTCGGGACCAGCACTATCCCTTTCACTCGGAGGAGCATACTGAGTCGGGGGCTTGCCACTATGTCAAGAAAGATTGGAACAAGAGCTATAATGCTCTTATTAGGAGCTTAGAGTAGGAGGCTATCTTGGCAGCGGAGGAGGCTACAGAGGAGGAGACAGCAGCAGCAGAGCATGATCCAGCAGACCCACCGGCGGCTGCGGATGTGCATAAGGATATTGATTTAGAGCGAGAGCCTCCAACCGAGTCACCACATCACTTTTCGGCAGGGTCGCCATTGCATTCTCAGGAGCAGGGTCAGGATATACCTTTTGTTCATGATCCAGTTATCCCTAATGCTCCAGTTCCGACACCTGGCCTAGGAGAGCGTATACAGACCTTCGAGGACACAGTTGTCTCTCATCGGTCAGATGTGGTCTCCTTTAGTACTGATGTGGTATCTTTCCGCTCAGACCTCATTACTGCACTACAGGATTTATCCAGAGATATCCGGGGATCATGCCCCACTCGCCCGACCTCCTATACTTGATCTCTCTATCTCTTTACTCTCATCATTTTCCATATTTGTAATACATTACTGTTACATTGTTACTGTTATGATATTTTTGTGGCCAGTCTGTTGGCCCTGATACTGTGATATACTCAATATTATTTCTCTTTTCTATGCATGATATTTTTGGATGTCTAGATCTTATATTGATACATTTATTTGTGATTGACTTCATTTATTAGGTACATCCCAGTCACTTCAATGAGAGAATGCTGCCCAAATTTTTTCAGGACCATCCTTATTCCTCTCTCCTTAGTTCATTTATTGTCCCATTTACACTTGCATGCTCACTGTGCATTGTTATTATCCCTTTGTTATCTGATGAGTTTTATCCAAGTGCCATCTTTTCAGGACTGCAGTCAATTCTAAGTTTAGGGGCCGGGGGGGGGGGGGGGGGGGGGGGAGGGGGGGTGGGGGGGTTATACCACCCACTTTGGATATTTGTGTCCTGACCATTCTTTGCCTTAGTTGCACTGGTATACTCTTTCCTTTTGTTCTCTTTGCACATTGAGAACACTATACCGTTTAAGTTTAGGCGTAATAGGTGTTATTTGCAGTGTTTGCTTTTAATTCAAAATTTTGAGCATGATTTGTGTATTTGATGGATTTATTATGATTGGTCTATGACTAGCTGTGATTTTGATCTTTTGAGGACTATATTGCTTAAAATTTAAAAATTGCTTGACTTGAGTGTCCAATACTCCTTGTATGCCTTGTGGATGCCATTTAGGAGTAAATTTTTTAAAAAATTAATATCTTGCTTGCACTTGTGGTCCATATCATCCTGATTTTATGATTGTTTTAAGATTCACTCTAATATTCTACACTAGCACAGGCGCACACTAGCATTCATTTATGGGGTACATACTTTGTTGATTATTGAATTAGTTATATCCCAATTGGGCTACTAGTGCATTGAAAGCTTTTATTTTGACAAAAGTGGATAATAATCCCTTTTCATTGAGTAACCAGGATTCTATCTTCATCAAGCACTGAATTTCTCGCGCCGAAAGGTAGAGGGCCCAAACTCTAGGTTAATAATTAAACTTGTTTATACAAAAACAAAAAAAAAAAAAAAAAAAAAAAAAAAGGTTTCAAAAGCAATAAAAAAGTGAGGACTTCTCCCAAAAGGTAAGAAGTGGGAAATGATTAGATGGAGGTTTTCTTGATTTGTAGCCTAGTAGTTTGAGCTTCTAAGTCCTTAGGGGTGTTTTAACACCTAATGTCCTAAAGTCGTCTGGTTGGGAGTCATTGACCTAACGCTCGTCTTCATGGATCTCTAGAAAGCTTAATAGATCAACATATTACACTATGCTTCCATCTTTGATCCTTAGGATTAGAAAAAAAAAAAACGAGCGAAAAGAATAAACGTACTTAGATCAATAAAGCTTTAATAAAATGTTTACTTTTTGTCTTGATGATTGGTACTAGATTTGTGTGCTTGTTTGAGGGTAAGAATGTAATCATTTCTCTAGTTGGCTTAGATAGCAACATATTTGATACCGGTCCACTCAAAAAGGATTCTAGAGTTGTTTTGATTTGCATGATCATTTTCTTGATGTGTGGAGGACTATACTTGCTTGCTTGATGTTGAAAATTTGGGAGATTACTTGGAAATTGTTAAAAAAAATTACATACTTGAGGTAATTTTCTCCCAATGCTTGTTTGCAATATTGGTGCCTCTTTAGTGAGAATGAGCTTAATGTTTGTTGGTATCATTTCTGGAAACCCTCACGAGACTTCACTCGTCCACTAGGGGTAACCTAGGGGTTTAAAAGGCTTGTTGCATATGCTAAATGTAATCATGTTCCCTACGAAAGTGGCATTATCCATTTATTGCTTTCTAGTTCATAGTTAGTTAGTTGTTCATTTCATTCCTTTACTTCGTAGCTCATTGCAAGGGACTAGCAATATTTAAGTTTGGGGGTGTGATGAGTGTTGAAAAATGCGCATTTAAACCCCTTAAGCTCGAGTATTCTAGGACCTTTATCTATCTTACTTTCCCGTTTTAGACTAATTTCATGTTATTACCCTTTTCAGGCACTTATCCCCAAAGTAAGCTAATTCAGCCAAATTAGAGCATAAAAGAAGCAGTCTCAAGCTGAATGGGAGAATGGAGGAAAGTGGAAGCAAAGTGGTGGAAATCTGCAAACTTCGATTGATCAGGAATACATTCGATCGATCTCACATTGATCGTTCTAGCCATTTCAAGATGGATCCAAGCCTTTGTCCTTATCCAAAAGAATTCACCATCTTTGATCGATCCAACTTTTCTCAAATCGATTGAATTTCCTTGATCTTATCCCCACTTACCACTTTTGTCTTTATCCCAAAATATCTCACAAATATCTCAAATTTGTCTTTATTCTAAAAGGCGCCGCCAAGGATGGATCGATCTCGCCAACATTGGATCGATCTCACCAAAGTTCGATCGATCTCATCTGAACTCAATCGATTGAACCTCCTCAAGTCTAAATTAAAACAGAGTCTAGCTCATTAAAAGATGGCTCATGGTGCAATCATTGAAGGGACCTTAGTGCACGAGTCTAGACCATTAGGTGTGACACGTGAGCCTTCTATATAAGGATTTGGAGCCATTTTAAGAGGAAATTCATCAACATTCATTGACCTTCATGTCATATATCATCTATCTTGGAGAAGAGGCTTGAGCTTAGAGAGATATACACTATTCTCGGGAGTTCTTCCATTCTTCTAGGGTTCTAACCAAGGAGAAGAGTATTTCTACCATAGAGATAGCCCTTAAGGGTTGGATGACTACATCAATGAGTGGCTAAACATCTTCTTGGGGCTAGAGTTAGCCCTAAGCATGCTTTCTAGACCTTAATGCTTTCTATTTTGAGGGGATTTGTGTTGTAATGTTGTCTTAACACTTGATTAATATATGAATCTTGTTGATACAATGATTTGTATGGTTTAATACTTCCCATTGATCATTTCATTCTATCCATATATCTATGTATGCTAGAATAGATGTTCATGTGTTTATCTCTTGGTTTTATGATGTTGATGCATGTCTATGTGTATTGATGCTATAAATCTAGAGATTATCAAGGTATAGTGCTTAATAGAATACTCTTATGGTTTATTTGATGGTTCATGCTCATTTCTTGATAGATTATGCCTCTCCCTTAGCTTAATTATTTTAATTTTCATGTTCGTAGCTTAGTTGTAGTGTAGTTGCCTTAGTTTCTTAGATGGGAGGACAATCCATGCTTGTTGTTTGATGTTCCATACTTATGAATGCAAGTAGTATTATTCTCTAACTTGTTAGTGTGTTGATTGTGAACTTAAAGGAATAATTAATGGCTTAGTTTGATATATTGTGCTATTCACTAGGTTGTCAAAACAATGTATGCTTAATGAATCAATCAATGCTTGTTGATTCAATCAATCACACCTCTTTATATTGCAACACATGTTTCCCCTCATTTATTACACATTGAATGTCTAGAATGGTGATGTTTAGTGGTGACCTCTGAGTCCCAAGACCTCTCTCTCTTGTTCTCTACTATTCTATTTACTTTAGTTGCTTAGTATTACATTCATTTACATTGTAGTTTAATCAACCAAACAAACCACCATTTGATCACTCAACCTACTAACCCTATATATTGTTTCCATTGCAAATACACCCACAATCCCTTGGGACGATCCTTACTCACCCTAGCTATATTTAGTGTTAGAGTTAGTAGTGGCATTTTATAAATTTAAAACTTGGCCACACTATTTTGCACAAATTTAGAATGTCAATGATAGCCACCACCATCCATCTTGGATCCTTAGGATTAGAAAAAATAATAAATAAATAAATGAACGAAAAATGAGTGAAAAGAATAAGCGCACCTAGATGAATAAAACTTTAATAAAAGATCCACTCTTTGTCTTAATGATCGGTACTAGATTTGTGTGCTAGTTTGAGGGTAAGGATGTGATCATTTCTTTAGTTGGCTTAGATAGCAACATATTTGATGCCGGTCCACTTAAAAGGATTCTAGAGTTGTTTTCATTTGCATGATCATTTTCTTGATGTGTGGAGGACCATACTTACTTGCTTGGTGTTAAAATTTTAGGAGATTGCTTGAAAATGGTTGAAAAGTTGTATACTTGAGGTAGGTTTCTCTCAATGCGTGTTTGCAATATTGGTGCTTTTTTTGTGAGAATGAGCTTAATGTTTGCGGGTTTCATTTTTGGAAACCCTCACGAGACTTCACTCGTCCACTAGGGCTAACCTAGGGGTTTAAAAGGCTTGTTGCATGCGCTAAATGCAATCGTGTTCCTTACGAAAGTGGCGTTATTCATTTCATTGCTTTCTAGTTCATAGTTGTATAGTTGTTCATTTCATTCCTTTACTTTATAGTTCATTATTAGGGACTAGCAATATTTAAGTTTGGGGGTGTGATAAGCATTGAAAAGTGAATATTTAAACCCCCTTAAGCTCGAGTATTCTAGGACCTTTATCTATCTTATTTTCTCGTTTCAGATTAATTTTATGATTATTGCCCTTTCAGGTACTTATCCCCAAAATAAGTTAATTCAGCCAAATTAAAGCATAAAAGAAGCAATCTCAAGCTGAACGGAAGAAAGGAGCAAAGTGGAAACAAAGTGGTGGAAAACAGCATCTTTGATTGATCAAACAAAGCATTGATCGATCTCATAGTGATCAATCCAGCCTTATCGAGATGGATCGAGCCTCTTGTCCTTATCCCCAAGAATTTCAATCTTCGATCAATCCAACATCCTTTCGATCGATCAAACTTCTTTGATCTTATCCCCACCTATCACTTTTATCTTTTTCCCAAAATATCTTGAAAATATCTCAGATGTGTCAGTATTCCAAAAAAGTGCCACCGTGGTTCGATCGATCTCACCAAACTTCGATTAATCAAACCCCCTTAAGTTCGAAAAAAAAAAACAAAATCCAGCTCATTAAAAGATGGCTCGTGGTATAATCATTGAAAAAGGCCCTAGTGCACGAGGCCTGGCCATTGGGTGTGACACTTGAGCTACCTATATAAGGATTTTGAGCCATTTTTACATTGAGAGGAGAGAGATAAACAATCTTGGAGATACACAATCTTGGAGAGAGAAGTTAGAGGAGTTTAGAGATTAGAGAGATACACACCATTTGGGAGTTCTTCCACTCATCTAGGGTTTCTATCAAGGGGAAGAAGATTATTCCTACTTTGGAGATGGCCCTTGAGGGTTGGATGGCTACATCAATGAGTGGTTAAACATCTTCTTAGGGCTAGAGTTAGCCCTAAACATGCCTAGATCTTGATGTTTTGTATTTTGAGGGGATTTGTGTTGTAATTCTTGTCTTAACATTTGATTTATATATGAATCTTGTTTCTACAATGATTTGTGTCGTTTAATACTTCCAATTGATCATTTCATTCTACTCATATGTCTATGTATGCTAGATTAGATGTTCATGTGTTTATCTCTAGGTTTTGTGTTATTGATGCATGTCTATGTGTGTTGATGCTATGAATTTAGAGATTGTCAAGGCATAGTGCTTTAATGGAATACTCTTGTGGTTTATTTGATGATTCATACTCATTTCTTGGTGGATTGTGCCTCTACTTTAGTTTAATTAGTTTAATTTTCACGTCCCTAGTTTAGTTGTAGTGTAGTTGCCTTACTTTCTTAGATGGGAGGACAATGCATGCTTGTTATTTGATGTTCCATGCTTATGAATGCAAGTAGTATAATTCTCTAACTTGTTAAAGTGTTTTGATTATGAGCTTAAAGGAACAAATAAAGCTTAGTTTGATATATTGCGCTATTCATTAGGTTGTCTAGATAATGTATACTTAATTAGTCATCCATGCTTGTTGATTCAATCAATCACACATATTAGTATTACAACATGTATTTCCCCTCATTCATTACACATTAAGTGTCTAGAAAGGTGATGTTTAGTGGTGACCTCTTAGTCCCAAGATCTCTTTCTCTTATTCTCTACCCTTCATTTACTTTAATTGCTTTGTATTAAAATTGTTTAACATTGTAGTTTAATTAACCAATCAAAACATCTTTGATTACTTGACCTACTAGTCCAATGTTGTTTCCATATCAATATTACTTCCTTTCCCTTGGGACGATCCCTACTTACCCTAGCTACATTAGTAGTTAGAGGTAGTAGTGGAACTTTAAAAATTCAAACTTGGCCACTCTTTAACACATTTTAACTTGTTGGTGCAGTGGAGGATCTTGAGGCTGAGGAGGAGGCAACAGCAGCAGCATCGGTGGCAGAGAGAGCTGACATAGACATTGACTTAGAGCAGGAGCCTCCACTGGGGTCACCACTTCCTTCCTAGGAGCAGAGCCATCATTCCTAGAGCCAGGACGAGCATTAATCTATTGGTGGCTTGAGACTACGTCATCAGGATGCCCCAGTCACTCTTGACACTCAGGCTCAGCCCAACAACTTAGGGGAGCATATCCGAACATTCGAAGATGCAGTCCTCTCCCTCATAGCAGATGTGACCATTCTCCGCACGGATGTCATGATAGCGCTGCAGGACATTTTTAGACATATCCGGGGTTCACACCCCGCCAGACCATCTTCCTCTACATGAGCTCTCTCTCTTTATCTCATTTTTAGTTGTGATTTTCAGACTGATACTTTGATACTGTTATTCCTTGTTTTGCGGCCAGTCTGTTGGCCTGATTACTGTGATGTACATTATACTATTTTTATTCTTAGGTATTATGGACGTTTTGATCTTATATTGATATATCTGTTGATGATTGACTCCATTATCAGGTACATTACAGTGACTTCAGTGAGAGAGTGCTGTCCATATTTTTCAGGACCACCCTTATCTTTCTCTCTCTCTCTTCTATTTACTATCCTATTTGCACTTGCATGCCCACTATGCACCATTATTATCCCATTTGTTATTTGATGAGGTTTTATTCCAGTGCCAACTTTTTCAGGACCACAGTTAATCCCAAGTTTGAGGCAATTATACCACCCATTTTGGATACTTGTGTCCCGCCCATTCATCGCTATAGTTATACTAATATACTCTTTCCTCTTTCTTTTGTTCTCTTTACATATTGAGGACATTGTGCCGTTTAAGTTTGGGGGTAATGTGTGTTCTTTGCATTCAATTCAAGATTTTGAACATGAATTGTGTATTTAAGGGATTTTCAATGATTGATCCATGATTAGCTATGATTTTGATCTTTTGAGATTTATATTGCTTAAAATTTTAAAATTGCTTGACTTGGGAGTGCAATACTCCTTGTACGCTTTGTGGATGCCATTTAGGGGTAATTTTTTTGAAAGATTGATATCTTACTTGCATTTGTGGTCCACATCATTTTGATTTTGTGATTGCTTTGAGATTCACTCTAGGATTTTACACTAGCACAGGGGTACACTAGCTTTCATTTGTGGGGTACATGCTTTGTTAACTATTGATTTGATTATATCCCAATTGAGCTAGTAGTGCATTGAAAGCTTTCATTCTTGATAAAGGTGGATAACAAACCCTTTTCACTAAGTAGCTGGGATTCTAGCCTCATCAAGCACTGAATTTCTCGCGCTGAAAGGTGGAGGGCCCAAACTTTAAGTTTTTTTTAAAAAAAAAAAAAAAAAAAAAAAAAAAAAAAAAAAAAAAAAAAAAAAAAGGGCGAGGACTTCTCCTAAAAGGTGAGAAGTGGGAAATGATTAGGTGGAGGTTGTTTTGATTTATAGCCAATTTGATTTAAGCTTGTAAGTCCTTAGGGGTGTTTTAACACCTAATGCCCTAAAGCCACCCAGTTTGAGAATCATTGACCTAATGCTCGACCTAATGGATCGCTAGAGAGCTTAATAGATCACTACAATACACCATGCTTCAATCTTTGATCCTTAAGGTTAGTTAGAAATAAAAATAAGTAAATAAATTGAGTGAAAAGAATAAGCGCACCTAGCTGAATAAAGCTTTAATAAAAGGTTCATTATTTGTCTTGATGATCGGTACTAGATTCCTGTGCTAGCTTGAAGCCGGATGTGATCATTTCTTTAGTTGACTTAGATAGTAATATATTTGATACCGGTTCACTTAAAAAGGATTTTAGAGTTGTTTCAATTTGCATAATCATTGTCTTGATGTGTGAAGGACTGTACTTGCTTGCTTGATATAGAAATTTTGGGAGATTGTTTGGAAATAGTTGAAAAATTGCATACTTGAGGTAGTTTCCTCCCAATACTTGTTTGGAATATTGGTACCTCTTAAGTGAGAAAGAGCTTAATATTTGTGAGTATCATTTCTGGAAACCCTCTCGTCCACTAGGGGTAACCTAGGGGTTTAAAATGCTTGTTGCATATGCTAAATGCAACCGTATTTCCTATGAAAGTGGCGTTATCTTTTTATTGCTTTCTAGTTTATTTTTGTATAGTTGTTGTTTTCTTATTTTTCTTTGTAGTTCATTGCTTGGGACTAGCAATATTTAAGTTCGGGGTGTGATAAGCGCTGAAAAGTGCGCATTTAAACCCCTTAATCTGGAATATTCTAGGTCCTTATTCTATCTTATTTTATCGTTTTAATCTAATTTCATGTTATTTCCCTATTCAGGTACTTATCCCCAAAATAAGTTAATTTAGCTAAATTAGAGTATTAAAGAAACAATCTCAAGCCTAGTGGAAGAAAGGAGCAAAGTGGAAGTAAAGTGAAGAAAAAGCCTTCTCTGATCGATCGAACCGAGCCATGATCGATCGCACTCCGATCGTTCCAACCATACCATGATGGATCGAACCCTTTGTCCCTATCCTTAGGAAAATTTCCTATTCAATCGATCCAACCTTTATTTCGATTGATCGAACATTTTGATCTTATCTTCACCTACCATCTTTTGTCATGTTCCAAAAAATATCTCAGTCTTTGTCCTTATCCAAATAAATGTTCCGCCTTACTTTGATCGGTCAGAGCAACCATGTGATCGATTGAACTACCTCAAATTGTGTGCAAAATAGATTTCAAGCTGAATTGAAAGTGTGCTCGTGGTACAATCATTTGGAGGTCCTAGTGCACGAGGTCTGACCATTAGGTGTGACATTTGAGCTACCTATATAAGGAATTTGGCTAATTTTAGCAAAAAAAGAAGAGAGTTAGAGAGGAAATTGGCTAGAGATTCGAGAGAGAAATATTGTATTTTGGGAAAATTTCTTCATTCTTCTAGGGTTTGCTACCAAGAATAACTAAGGATGTGACGGCCCAAGTTTTGTAAACTTGGTGCGTCAGTGATGACCAAAAGATGACCCGATAATGGATCCGAAATGCGGAAGTGAAAGGTGAAACAATGGTCTTTAGAGATACAATGTGTCTCTAAGACACCAATGTGACCCTCATTGAGGTCACGGAACCCAAAGGAAACAAATGCAAAAGTGTCGTTTCAAAAACGGACAAAAAAAAACCTAGGGGCAAAATAGTTATTTTGTAAAAAGTGGATTCAGGTGCTATCGAGCACACCGCTGGAAAGAAAATGACAAATTAGTTAAGTTCAAAAAAAAGTTTACTCAATTTGGAGTCCAGACGGGGGAGAAAGGTCAAAAACAAAAATGATGTCGTGGCGGCCCGACGAGGACAACCCACCACTGCTGCAACTAAGAGTAAAAACGGGCATCTAAACGAACTTTTTTGGAAAAACTCAAAGAAGAAACCCCCCCTAAAATCAAGTTTCCTACTCCGATCATAAATGGAAACAAAAAAAAATGCATTGTAAAATGTCCAGAATGCCCCCAAGAAAATCAGGTCAAGAGGAAAAAAACTAATCCGAGCTACTGCCCAAGTTTTGGAAATAGGGCTTCGGCAGGTTTTTAAATTGCCTAAATTGAAAATGCAATCTTAAAATGCACCCACAAGACCTCCGGAAGTTTCGGATCAGTCGTGACAATTTTTAAAAAAAGTCGATGAATAGTACCAACTACATTTATACAAAAAATTTGCAAAACCTGGCAGCAAGGATTTTTTGGACAGCAAGGATGTTTTGGAAAAATATTGATTTTTGAGGACTAAGATGATGTTTTCTAGAAAAATACATAAAAAAACCCCCCTCAAAATTGAGTTTTCTATGTGACACGTGAGGAAAAAGGAAAAAAAATGCATTGTGAAATAACCGAAATGCCCCTGGAACAAAATAGGGTAAAACTCCCTAAGGATGCTACTTAAAGTTTTTGTTTCATCAAGGAAGGTATTGTTTGCCAAAGTGAGCATGCAAGTGTATGTAATATGATAAAATAGATGTGCTACAATGGCCTATGGCCTCATTACAATACATTTACAACATTTGACATGTCAAACCTCCAAGTTAGAAAAATTATATTTCATAGACAAATCATGAACATGCTAACACTTGCATGTGAACAAGAATGTTTCTAAAGAAGCTCAACTCAGCAAATCACCCAAGCAATTGTAATCTCCAATCTTGTATCACGTACCTGAAATATGCCCCAGTATCGTAGAGGTGAGTAACATAAAGCTACTCGTAGGAAATGAGCATGCATCGACCTAAAGTTTTACAAGTTGCATGATTTAATTATTATGGTTTATTCCACCTAACGTCTATGTTAAGGTGAGACTCAGGGAGCATCCTAGCTACATAAGATCATTTCTAGCATCAATCACCTCATTCATGCAATTTTAACAACATAGGGTCATGCTTACACAAAGCAACAACATAGTGGTTCTCAAGGTTATCAACTTGAAGTCTAAAATGCAACATCAACTAAATATAACAATTTAGCATAATTAGAATATCTAATACCACACATCAAGACATAGATTCTCTAGGTTATCAACTAGCAATCTAAAAGTGTGAAATCAACTAAATATATCAATTTAGTATGGATGTACTTAACAACATCAAATCGCTAATTACAAAAACCACAAGTCACAATTAAACATTAGTTGTCAACTTGGAATTGAATGCGAAATCAAATAGTGCAAGACTTGGACATCACAGCTCGGATTTTCGCCGAGACAAGGCAAATTTGGAGCTACTAACCCCCAGGCAGCCTACCCAATGTGCGAACTTTTGACTTAGAGGACTCTTGTCCCCGTACTAGAGCCAAACCCTAGCCATCACAGCTTAACAATGCCCCAAGTAACTCCAAAATAAATAAGTTAACAACTTATATACGTATTAAACAGTAGACGAAACTACCTTCATGCACAAGTAGGTTATAACCACACAACACATGCTCTAAATCCACAACAACTATAGAATGACAATGTCGAATCTTCAGAGCGCGATTCGTTACGCGCTATAATAACATCACATGTCGAATCTTCAGTGTGCGATTCGTTACATGCTATAATAATATAATTCAATATTGGAACATAAACTCATAATTCCATTATAAGCCTAAAATTATGCCTTAAACATATTATCAATGTCAATTACATTATTCAATCAACGGTGCAACAAGTTAGAATTTAATTACATCATGATAATTAAATCTCTCAATTCTAAAACAACTCTAAATGGTCCCAAATTAACATATGCTAGTACATAAGTCATAGTTATCATAAATATCAAGCTAAACACTCAATTAGGCCAACGGAACCTTTAATTAGATTTTAATTAATTATTTTAATTAAAATCTCTAGATTTTCATACTTGTCCAAATACTCTCAAATTAAAGTATGTTAAACAATATGCCAAAACCTAATTTAGAAGCATACTACAACTTAATTTCATGCAAGGTACGGCCATGCACTTTAATCTTTCACAAAAGATAAATATTAATTAAAAAGAGTAATTCTTATTTAATTAATCCCAATTTAATATATGTTAACAAACATATTAAAACTAGATCTTCTAGCATGCCACAATTCAAATCAAAGTTATATATCATCATGAATTTTAAATCTTATACAAAGAAATAAAAATTAATAACTTTCAAGATTTGATACAAGGCATATATATAAGTTGTATAATCATGCTAAACACTCAATACAACACACAAAAACCTAAAACATTCCCTACCTCAATTTGAGATGAAAATCTCAAAAGCCATAAAAATGGAACCGCTTCGAATCCGACGAAACTACTAGGTTTGGTAGAGGACAACGCCGTGAACATAACCCCAATGAAAGCCGTATCAAAATCATAACTTGACCTCAAAACCAAACTCAAGAAATGGTCAAAACTGAATTCTAATAAGGGAGAAAGGTAGAGCACGGTGAGGGGAACAACGAACGTTAAGGCCGAAGACTTTCCATCAAGGAAAAGTGAACCAAAAGAGGAGAGAGAAGATGGCAGCACCACTTGGGTTGCCATGGGAGCTCCAGGTCATGCTTGAAGAGGGGAGAAGATGAAATATGAAATATCTCACCCCCCTGATAAGCGC
The DNA here is from genome assembly GCF_030987335.1 of Cornus florida. NCBI lineage: Eukaryota > Viridiplantae > Streptophyta > Magnoliopsida > Cornales > Cornaceae > Cornus > Cornus florida. Next base: position 40,710,888 of record NW_026775575.1, read on the forward strand.
CGAATATTGTATATTCAAGCGCCCTAAATTACATTAACAAAGTCCAGTTATTAATTATTTTATGTAGATTAACTCCATTTGCATGTTTTTATGCATTTTCAGGTTGAAGTGCAAAAAGGAAGCAAAAATGAGGCCTTGTGGAATTTTGAACAAAAAGGATGCCATTTCTGATTTTCTGGCAGCGGTGATCCTGACTTTTGTCGCCATTTTCGACCTAGCAAACTCAAGAACTAGACTTCCATCATAACATGAAAGATTTAGATCTCTAAATCAGCTTTCCAAATCTTCAAGTGGTTCATCATTCAGAGTTCAGAACAGAGAGTTATGATCTTCATAACAGAGGTGCACAGAACTGCCTGGCAGCACTGATGTACTGACTTTCTCCCCATTTTCGACCAACCAGACTTGAGAATTGGGTCTTCATCAAAACATGAAGTTTTTAAAGCACTGAATCAGCTCTCCAAATCTTCAAACAGATCATCATTCGGAGTTTGGGGCACAAATTTATAGCAGTTTTATCAAAATAGGTCAGCGCTGAGCAAGAGGAGCATGTTGCACATTGCACTAAGTTAGAGTGCTCGAGATCACCAAGCGAGTGCTCGAAAATCAGGCAGAATGCCCTTCGGAAATGGCTCATTTCAGCCCACTTGCACATTGGTTTCCTCAATGCCATCTTCCTTCTTTATGAAGTGGTTGGAGGTGTTCCTTGGAGGAGAGAGGGTGTTGTTGGAGCATAAAAAGCTACCCAAGGGCCACACATTAAGGAGCTTCATTTCTACAAGATTAGAGGAGAGAGAAGGGAGCAAGAAAGAGAGTTCTCCAAGCTTGAAGAAGGGAGCACGAAAATGGAGGAGGTCTTCAAGCTTCTTCTTCATTCTAAGGCTCCAATGGGTAACTAACTCTTCTTCTAGGGAGGTGATGAAGTCCCTCCCTTGTAAGCATGTTCTAGTGTAGATTTTATTTTGGGATTTCAATGTATAACCTATGGTCTTTTCATGGTCTAGAGCATTTTGCTTCTTGTAATGGATCTTCATGTATTTTAATGATTATTGTTGAATTAATTATCTATCTTAGATGGTTTATTCTTTTAATCATAGTGCTTGCACTCTCATGGTGACAATGGTAGTGAGATCATGGAATAGTCTTAATGGCATGAAGTTAGAGAAATTTGATAGTCCATTGCTTAGGTTCCTCCTTGGATGGTCTATTCTTGATTCCTAACTTTATGTGCTTTTATCATTCAATTAAGGGCTTGATAATCTTTGGCTTAGGGAGCATGTTGAAGACTACACCCTAGTTTAGGTAGTTTAAGCATGTATTTCTTTGATGGATTATTCTTGTTTTTGATTCAATGACCCTCTTGAGGATATTATAGCAACCAAGGGTTGTTATGTATCATGACCATCGTTTATGTTGATTTCCCGAATTTAAATTTAGCCTAGCATATGTATAGGGATGGAGACGGATTCACTTCCTTAGTTTTTCTTACTCGTATCTTATCTCGCTTCAATTATTGCAAGTTTCTATTTCATGCACTTCACATATTCAATTTAGTGACAAACAAACAACTCCTTATTTCCCCTTCATCATTCTAAGAACGATTCTAGACATTTAGGTTGCCTTAGACTAGCGCAGTCCCAGTGGTTCGACTTACCCGACCAATAGCCCTATTTTACAATGATTCGTGCTATTGCGAAGGTTGATGTTTAGTTGATCAACCGATCAATTTTTGGCGCCGTTGCCGGGGACTGCAAACGGTTTAGCGACCAAAGTTCTAGGGTTAATTTTAGTTTGATTGTGAATATTGTGTCTTGTGAATATTCCTTGTATGTTTTGATCATCTTCGTGTTGTAAGATTCTAGGGACTCGGAGCTCGTCGTGGGATTGCTAGCAAATTGTAAGTCTAGAGGACCCCAGGTAAGTCTCTTGACTCCTAGTTTCGCATTGTGAATATTGTGTATGTGTTTAATTTAGTTGTGAAGCCCTTGTCGAGGCTCTTATCTTGTTTATATTTTGTGTTCAAGCATCGGTCCTTGTCGTGGCCATTTACATTTTCTGTCTTGATAATTGAGGAGAAAGGGAACATCGTATGTGGAGTTGTGGTTGATGAATTGCTTTGTTGAGTATATGCTTTGTTGTTGATGTTCGGTCGTAGGTCACTTTCCATACCCACAATCGATTCTCCCATTGATATTAACTCTCTTGAAAGAACTCTTAGACGGAACCTTAGGGAACCCACTCTTATAAGGGACCTTGAAACTAAATTCAATATAATGGGGGATAACGTAGGAAATCCGGGGAATGAAAGGGCTGAAATTCCTAATATTGAGCCAATGACTCTTAGAGATCATTTCATCCCTACCACCTATGCTTCTCCATCTTGCATAGTGATGCCAAACATCGATGCAGCTCAATATGAGATCAAATCTAGTACCATCTAAATGCTTCCATCATTTCATGGCTTTGATAATGAAGATCCATATAAGCATCTTGATGAGTTCCTTGAAATCTGTTCGACCATCCGGTTGAGAGGTTTTCCGGACAATGCACTCCATCTCCATCTTTTCCCATTCTCCCTAAAGGATATGGCAAAATATTGGTTAAACTCCCTCGCTCCCAACTCTATTACTTCTTAGGCTCAATTGCAACAAGAATTTCTTAAGAAGTACTATCCGGTGAGTAAAACCAACCAAATGAGGCGTTCCATTCTAAGCTTTTCTCAAGTTGATGGAGAACAACTCCACGAGACTTGGGAAAGGCTACAAGATCTTCTTCGAAAATGTCCTCATCATTTGATCCCAAAATGGCAATTAGTACAAGCTTTCTATGCTGGCTTGACCGAAACCCATAGATTCATGGTTGATTCTTCTTGTGGTAGGATGTTCATGTCCAAGAATGCGGATGAGGCTTGGACCTTACTTGAGAATTTGAGCGAAAATTCACTTCAACACAATTCTCGTAGGGCTCCGACCGCAACCACTCCAAACAACACCAACCCTTGTTAACCAAAGTCAATAAGGGAGGAATCATCTCAAGTGGATGCCATCGCTCATAAATTCTACCAATTGATGGCACCACATCTTCCTCCTTCATTGTCTCAAAATTCGGCAAGTTCAGTTTGTGCTTCATGTACTAGTCCATTCCATCTCTCAGAAGATTGCCCCACACCGGAGCAATTTCCTAGTCCCAACCAAGAGCAAGCTAATGCCATGTTCTCGCGGCCCGGGAACAATCCATATTCCAACACCTACAATCCGGGTTGGCGAGATCATCCGAATTTCTCGTGGCGGCAACAAGCCCCACAGAATTCCCAATTCCAAAACCAAGGGCGGCAAAATCAGCCCTCTTCTCAATATCAAGGTAGACCTTTCCAGGCCTCTTCAAGCTACCGTCCTCCTTACAATCCAAATGTCTCCAATCAACCTCTTGTGTGTCCAACTGACGAGATAGTAGCTGCAAACAAGCAAATGATGGAATCATTAAATAAGCAAATAATGGATGCCAACAAGCAACTCTTGACATCCTTGCAGCCTACTCTCCAAATGGTTCACTCTCATACTCAATCCATAGCTAATCTCGAAAATCAAGTGGGCCAAATAGCTAACTCGGTGAATCAATTGCTTCAAAAGGACAAGGGCAAGCTTCCCTCTCAACCTTTTGAAAATCCTAGAGGAATGCATGTGATTGACGAAACCCCTCCTCCGAGTGGGCCGACTCATGAACAAGTTCAAGCTATCACCACCCTTCGGAGTGGTAGAGTGGTTGACAACAAGGTCGATGGAGACAAAAGTGAGGAAGTTTCTCCGTTGAAAAATCCAAATTCAAGCTCTTCTAATCCAAATTCTTGTCCAAATACCATTCACGGAAATCCCACACATGTCTCCCCAAATGTGGAAACTACTTATGAGCCAAAAGCTCTGTTTCCTCAACGTCTTCAAGAGTCGACACATTTTGGGAACAAGAATTGTAAAATTCAAGACATGTGGGAAGTTTTCAAGCAAGTGAAGATTAACTTGCCCCTCTTGGATGCTATCAAGCAAATCCGTCCCTATGCAAAATTTCTCAAAGATTTGTGCACTCAAAAGCGCACTTCTAGAAATCATTTGCCAAAAAAAGTGAGGTTGACAGAAAATGTTAGTGCTATCATTCAGCACAGCACTCCCCCGAAGTATAAGGATCCGGGTGCCCCCACAATCTCGTGCGTCATTGGTGACAGCAAAATCGAGAGGGCCCTCCTTGACTTAGGAGCTAGTGTGAATTTAATTCCATACTCGGTCTACCTACAACTTGGTTTGGGAGATCTTAAGCCGACTTCCGTGGTTTTGCAACTTGCCGATAGATCGGTCAAGCATCCACGAGGTATTCTTGAGGACGTTATCATCAAAGTGGACAAATTCTACTTCCCGGTAGATTTTGTGGTTCTTGATACGGAACCAGTCCATGACCCAAAAAAGCACATTCCCGTGATCCTTGGTAGGCCATTTTTAGCCACGGCTAATACATCAATTAATTGCCGAACCGGGGTGATGGACATTGCTTTTGGAAACATGCAAGTCAAACTCCACATCTTTCATGCAACTCAACATCCCTCCAATGAGGATGATTGTTTTCTTGTGGATGTCATTGATGAAGTGGTCGAAGAATCTCTCCCCTTCATCCTAAGCAAAGATCCCCTTCAAACTTGCATGTCCCATTTTGACTTCTCAAACTTTGATGTTGATCAAGCCATTCAAGAAGTCAATTCCTTGCTTGATATTAATGCTATCATGGATGTACCTCCTTGGAAAATTCCAAAAGACCCACTTCCCCAACTTTCCACCACTCCTCCGGTCCCATCATTGTTATCTCCGCCACAACTTGAGCTTAAGCCGCTCCCGGCCCATCTCAAGTATGTATTCCTTGGTCCAAAGCAAACCCTTCCGGTCATTATTGCCTCGGACCTTCAAAAAGACCAAGAGACCAACCTTTTAGCGGTGCTCCAAGAGCATAAAGAAGCTATTGGTTGGACAGTGGCGGATTTGAAAGGAATTGACCCCTCCATTTGTATGCACCGCATTCATATGGAGGATGACGCAAAGCTTACGAGAGAGGTCCAGCGCCGGTTAAATCCAAACATGAAGGAAGTGGTCATGAAAGAGGTGATCAAATTGCTAGATGCGGGAATCATCTATCCTATCTCTGATAGCAAGTGGGTGAGCCCCACACAAGTTGTCCCCAAGAAATCCGGGCTCACCGTTGTTGAAAATTCAGCGGGCGAGCTCGTGCCACAACGAACCACCACCGGGTGGCGTGTGTGCATTGACTATCGTAAACTCAACTCATCAACTAGGAAGGATCATTTTCCACTTCCATTTATTGATCAAATCCTAGAAAGGTTAGCCGGCCAAAGCTTCTATTGTTTTCTTGATGGTTATTCCGGCTATAACCAAGTGGCCATCGCCCCCCAAGATCAAGAGAAAACAACATTCACATGTCCCTTTGGTACTTTTGCCTATCGACGCATGCCTTTTGGTCTATGCAATGCACCGGCAACGTTCCAAAGGTGCATGATGTCCATATTCTCCGATATGGTTGAAAGGTTCTTGGAAGTTTTCATGGATGATTTTTCCGTATTTGGCTCCTCCTTTGACTCGTGTCTCAAAAATTTATCTCTTGTGCTCCAAAGATGCAAAGAGACGAATCTCATTCTAAGTTAGGAGAAAAGCCACTTTATGGTCCAAGAAGGCATTATTTTAGGACATGTCATTTCTCAGCGGGGAATCGAGGTAGACAAGGCCAAAGTTGAGTTAATCTCTAATCTTCCTCCTCCGAATTTCGTCCGTCAAATCCGTTCTTTTCTTGGCCATGCCGGATTCTATCGTCGCTTCATCAAAGATTTTAGCAAAATCTCACGGCCCTTGTGTAATCTCTTAGCCAAGGATATTCCGTTCAATTTTGATGACGCTTGCATGGAAGCTTTCATCAAACTTCGCATTCTCCTCTCTTCCGCCCCAATCATGAAACCCCCTAATTGGTCTCTTCCCTTTGAGATCATGTGTGATGCATCCGACTATGCATTAGGGGCGGTTTTGGGCCAACGTGTGGATAAACTTCCGCATGTCATTTATTATGCTAGCAAAACTCTCTGCGATGCCCAATTGAACTACACCACCACTGAAAAAGAATTGCTAGCTGTGGTGTACGCCTTGGATAAATTTCGCTCCTATCTGCTTGGCTCCAAGGTCATCGTCTTTTCAGATCATGCCGCTCTTAGGCATTTGTTAGCGAAAAAAGAGACAAAACCCCTCTTAATTCGATGGATCCTCTTACTTCAAGAGTTTAACATTGACATCCGGGACAAAAAAGGGACCGACAATGTTGTCGCCGATCATCTCTCTCACTTACTTATTGAGAAATCTTCAGAATTTGCAGCCATCCGTGATTCCTTTCCGGATGAGCAACTTCTTCAAGTTTCACATTCTACTCTTCCATGGTTTGCGGACATTGTCAATTATCTTGCGGTTGGCAAAATTCCAGCTCATTGGTCCAAACAAGAGAGGGACCGGTTTTTCTCTCAAGTCAAGCATTTCTTTTGGGAAGATCCGGAACTATTCAAGTATTGCCCGGACCAAATCATCCGGCGATGTATTCCTGAAACCGAGGCCACAAGCATTTTAAATTTTTGCCATACTCTTGCTTGTGGAGGCCATTTCAGTGCCAAAAAGACCGCTAACAAAATCCTTCAAAGCGGATTCTTTTGGCCTACCTTGTTCCGGGATGCATACAATTTTTGCAAATCGTGTGAACGATGTCAAAAACTTGGATCCATGTCCCGAAGAGACATGATGCCCCTCACCAACATTTTAATTGTTGAAATTTTTGATGTGTGGGGGATTGACTTCATGGGACCATTTCCATCTTCTTTTGGCTATAAGTACATCCTTGTAGCGGTGGATTATGTGTCTAAATGGGTTGAAGCCGCGGCTACCAAAACCGATGATCATAAAGTCGTGATCCATTTCATTCAATCTCACATCTTTAGTCGTTTGGGTACGCCCCGAGCAATCATTAGTGATGGCGGATCTCATTTCCGAAATCGTTATCTCAAATCCGTCCTTGCTAAGTATTCAGTCATTCATAAGGTTGCTACACCTTACCACCCTCAAACGAGTGGTCAAGTAGAGATTTCTAACCGGGAGATTAAGCACATTTTAGAAAAAACGGTTAGACCGGACCGCAAAGATTGGTCATTAAGGCTAAACGATGCACTTTGGGCTTACCGGACAGCTTATAAGACACCCATTGGCATGTCACCATATCGACTTGTCTTTGGCAAAGCATGTCATCTCCCAGTAGAATTAGAGCACCGTGCTTATTGGGCCATAAAAAGGTTCAATTTTGATCTCAAACAAGCCGGCTCTAATCGTGCGTTGCAATTAAATGAACTTGAGGAATTGCGTAATGACGCGTATGAAAACGCAAAAATTTACAAGGCAAAGACTAAAGCTTTTCATGACAAACACATCGTCAAAAAGTCTTTTGCCCCGGGACAAAAGGTCTGGCTTTTCAATTCCCGCTTGAAACTCTTTCCCGGTAAACTCCGGTCAAGATGGGATGGTCCATACATTGTCACTACCGTCTTTCCTCATGGAGCAATCGAACTTCATGATCCTGCAAGTGGATCACTCTTCAAGGTAAATGGCCAAAGGCTTAAGCCTTGCATTGACGGCACAATTCTAACCTGAAACGTTGAGGAAGTCCTCTTGACGGATCCAATTTATGAGGATTAGTGCCTGCTCTAGCTTGGTCTAGCTATCGACATTAAATTTAGCAAAGCAAGGGAATAAATTCTTTCGATGTTCCAAGCTTCCTTCTCTTTGAAATTGCTCGTGCCTTAAAAAAAAAAAAATTTCGGGGAAACGGTTTAGAAAAGCCAACAATTTGATTTTTCTTAGACCTTCTCAACTCTAATTTTCATTCCCGGAAGTCTCCATCGCTTTCTAGCAATTTCATTTGATTTTTCAAATGCGACTCATGTGCATATTTTCTCATTTTTACTAAAAAGTTTGAAAATTTTCTCAAAATTCTTCATGCATTTGCGATGTTTAAAAAGTTGAAAAATTGCAAGGTTTCAAAACAAAACTTTCACAATTTCCCATCCATTGGAATGGAATAGATTTGCAAGTTTAAAAATTTTCTCCAGAAATTTCATTCATGCATTGTGTGATGTTACAAAGGTTTGAAAATTTTCTTACATCCACCCATGCTTTGTGTGATGTTCTGAAAGTTGGCATTTTTTTTTTTCCATGCATTAGATATTGCAAAGTTTTTTTTTTTTTTTTAAAAAAAATAATAAAAAAATAAAAAATAATTTCCATGCATTTAAGATGATATGCAATTTCAATTTTTCCCTCCTTGCATTAGAATGGATTGAAGTTCAAAAGTTTGCGAATTTCCCATGCATTGGAAAGAAGTTGAAAAGTTTTCAAAATTTTTCTAAAAATCCATCCATGCATTGGATTGGAATAATGTGCAAAGTTTCAAATTTTCCATGCATGGCTTGAATTTAGGACTGACATACAAATTTTCAAAAATTCTCTATGCATGAAAATTTCATTTTTGCAAATTCAATCCAGTTTGCATAAGGTTGCAATGTTTTGAAGCTTGAAAATTTCATTTTTGAGATTTCCATCCAATTTGAATAATGTTGCTATGTTGCATAATGTCCCTCACTTTACACCTTCCATCTCAATGTTGCATAAGTCCATTTTAATGCGTCAATAGCCTGCTCACTGCCTCCAGTTTGAGAGCTCTAGCACCCATTTAGAGTGCTCGAAACTTCTAGCACCCATTCCGAGTGCTCACCATTTCATCCCACAATCCTCCTCATTTCCCCGAGCTTACTGATCCAATTTCGAGCACTCGAATTGGCATTTCGAGTGCTTGACATTCCTACCACATCTTGGCCAATCTCACTGCCCAGAGCTCGAGCACTCCACCTCCAATTTAGAGTGCTCGAGCCCAACCAACACCTCACCCGAACCCATCAACAACCCTCATCCTCTCAGCATACCCCCATGCATGCACAACACCATGCATGCATGCAAAATCCAACACCCTTCACCCTCTCGGCACTCCTCCATCCACAACCTTCAACCTCCACATGCATAACCAACCTTCCCACCCTAACCAACATCATCTCCTCTCTGCACCACCAAACCAATTCTCTCTCATCCACCATACAAACCCATCTTCCCTCACACCACCCTCCACTCTCATCCTTCCACAAACCTCTTCCTCACACCACTTAGCCAACCATGCATCACAGCAAACAAACCACCAACCACTCTCGGTTCTCTATACCTCTTCCTCCCTCACTCCCTCTCCCTGTCTCACTGCATCTCCTTCGAGCACTCGAAGAACCCATTTCGAGTGCTCGAAATTCTCACCCCATCAAGCATGCCCATCTCTCGGCATCTTGCCTGAACCATCCAAACCCAACAAAACCAAATCAACCTCACAACCAACCTCATCACTCGGCCACTCCATAACCAACCATCCCTCACAACCCCACCATCTTCACCCAAAACTACCACCTTTCTTTCTCATTTCTCTCACCCCAACTAACCCCACACGTCATGCATGCACACCCCATGCATGCATGCCACCCACAACCCACCTAAACCTCACACACAACCACTCTCGGCCAAATAACCCCAACCAGCCACCTCATGCCTGCCCAAAACCATCTCTCTCTCTCTGCACTTTCATGCAACTTGCATGCACCTCGAAAAACAACTCCAACCACCATGCAACCCAACCTCCATCAACCATGTTCCCACGTCCTCCATGCATAACCATGCACCAACCCATCTCCTCAACTCCAGCCCACTTGCAACCAACCTCAACCCTTCTGCATGCATGCATGCACGCCCATGCATGCATGCCCCTCAACCAACCCCCCCCCAACCACTTCTCCACTCTCCACTCTCCACCCAGCAACCCACCCCTCCCTACCCAAGCATACAAACCATGCATGCTCCCCACCACCTATCCTTCAACTCCCACGACATCCATGCATGCATGCAAGCTCCATGCATGCATGCAAAACCAAACTCCCTCACCAACTCACCCTCAACCCCATCAACCATGCATGCATGCATGCCCACCACCCACAAACCAACCTACCAACCTCACCCCCTCAAGCCATCTCCACTCCCCACACCATGCCAACCATCTCCCCAACACCCTCTCTGCCGATTTCTAGAGCACTCGAACCCAAGTTTCGAGTGCTCGCCACTGCCCGGGCTCTCTCATGCAAACCAGCCGAGGCCACTGCCCCCATTTCGAGCACTCGAAAGCACCCTTCAAGTGCTCGAACCAAGCCACTTCTCTTTTAAAAAACCACCCCAGCCACCCCAGGCCACCCTCATCTCTCACTCTTGGCTCCAACTCCCCACCCACCCTCACCACCACCCCATTCGACCACCAACACCCACCACCTCAAACAACACCACCCACCACCTTACCAAGCCCAACTCTCAAACCCAAGCACCATCACCCACCTCCTACCCATCACCACCACTTATCCCACGCACACAGGGCCTTTGGTTCTCCATTTTTTGGTAAGTTTCTTCTTTATCATTCTCTTTCACATTTTTGGTATAAATGGAGGATAGGCTTGCATGTAATGGAGATTTTTGCTTGTTTGGGAGTAGCTAAAGCTTGTTTTCTTGCCAAAATTTTTGGGTTTGCTCCTCCATCCCACTCACTTTCACCTTCTCCTTTTTGTGGTGCACGCCAGGTGTTCGCTGAAATTCCTGAACCAAGTCCACCTCTCTAAATGTCTCGTGCCAGTCCTTCTCGCCCTCCTCGACCCTCTTCAGGTGCCCGTGCTGTCACTCGTGAGCGACCACGTGATCCTTGGGATGGCAAACAACTCAACTACGAACTCTCATTTCCGCTCACGGATGCCTTTGACATTCTACCCACAACTTCGTGGGCTGTAGCCGAATTGACTAACCGGCGTCTGCAACACATTTGCGCACCCCTTGCCAGGGTTGCCTTCCCCCGTGTAGTGCGCCTCTTCTACCAGAATCTCCAATGCCCTGAAGAGCCACCCATTTCTCTCACTACATCCATTGATGGCACCGCCTATGCTTTCACTATGACCGACATCATTCAGGTTTTTGGTTGCCCCATTGAGTGCCCCGATGACATTGTCAATCGTGAGAATCTCCCTTTATATGAGGAGCCGGATACATTAACTGTGGCGCAGATTGCAGCTGCCATTTGCACTATTGACGATCCTACTCGGCCCCGGTCTTTTATCCGCAAAACCAATCTTCCGGAACGCCTATGGTTCATTGACACTATCTTCAAGCACAATGTCTGCCCTTTGGTGCATAGCACCGAGCGTCGGGGCCTCCTTTTGCAAGCCTTATATGCCATGGACCAAGGCCAATGGTTCTCCATCCCAGAGCTCATTTGGTCCACATTTATGAAGTTTTGGCATGATGCTCATAATACACGGGCTCCGCGAGTTGAAAATCGAAAATTGCCTTTGCCGTTTTTCATTACTCGGCTCCTTCAGCACAAGGGTTTCATTGTTCCTCCCCATGAACCAAAAGGCGACAAAATTAAAATTTTTACCCAGCGCCGGTGGATCAATGTTCTGAGCCATTCTAGTACCCCTCCGCCTCCTGCCCCCCTGTTCATCCACGCTCCACCTCCTCCTCCTTCTGAGGTGGTTTCCACCGCCGCAGCCGCTGCAAGGGTAGAGCCTCCGGTCGACTCTCACCAGGACCAGGCTTTCATCCGGGCTTCCATTGCCGGTATTCATGAGCAACTAGATCGTTTTGAGCATTCTTTGTCCGCGTGCACTCAGACTCTATGTGAGACTTCTTCACGTGCTGAAGAAGATCGTCGTCTTGCTGCTGAAGACCGCCGTGTCGCTGTTGAGGACCGTCATTTGGCTTCCGCTGAACGGCGTAAGACTCAATCTCTCTTCCATTCCATCCTCGCCCGTTTACCTTCTGGACAGTAGCTTGTTGCGAGTGTGGACCTTCTCTTTTTGTTTCATCTTTAACTATTTCTCTTGTATATTTTGTTTTCCTTTTAAACTGTAAGAATTTGCTATGTATAGGTTGCTCTGGTCGACATGATCCCTGTACAGCTCTTTTTGTCATCATGTAAACTCTTTTTACAATGCAAATTCTTTATGTTCTGTTAACTTTCGCTACATTCTTTTTCTGTATTTATGCTTGTGCTATTAATGTTGTTTGTGGTTGTTTCTTTTGGTTCTTCATGTTGCTCTCCAGGTTGCGCAGTACAATTCAAGTTTGGGGGTTTTTGTCTCAAAATGCCGTTCCCTCCCCCTGGGTATTGTTGTTCCTTTTTTACTCTTTGTCCTTTTTGTCTCTAACTTGCATCCATGTCCCACATTGAGGACACTGTGTCGTTTAAGTTTGGGGGTGCATCAAAGCATTCTTGGCATATTTTTGGTTCCATACTTTTTGCTAAGCAATGATAGTATAACTTGACACTTGTCGGAGATGAAACATATGTTTAATACCTTGTGTATAGAAGCAATTGAAATTTTTGAAAATAAAGAAAAATTTGAGTTGAAATGATCATGTAGATTCAAACTAGTCTGTATAAATGTTTCAATTAGATTCTTGCTGGATTTACACTCTTATAAGCTTCATAATGCACAGATGCACATTGGAAACTTAACTGTGAGGCATGCAGCTGATTAACCTTGACCTTGGCCTAGTTAATCTGATTTGATGGACCTGATAGATGAATATCTTTGGCATGATTTATGTTATTTAAAAAAAAAAAAAAAAAAAAAAAAAAAAAAAAAATTGAAAAATGACCAGTTGACGTTCGTAGCCTTTCCAACTCGAGCTATTAAGCCCTTTGGAGTGTCTCTACACTTAACACCCTAAAGCCATCTGGTTTGGGAGTTGTTGGCCTAACGCTTGCTACAAGGGTTGGCTAGAAAGCTTAAGGGACTTAAACATTGCACGGTCATTCAAAAAAAAAAATTGTAATAAACATGGTTAGCTGAAGTTCGTAGCCTTTCCAACTTGAGCTATTAAGTCCTTTGGAGTGTCTCTACACTTAACACCCTAAAGCCGTCTGGTTTGGGAGTTGTTGGCCTAACGCTTGCTACATAGGTTGGTTAGAAAGCTTAAGGGACTTTAGCATTGCACAACCATTCTATGTTTCGCTTATGTGTTGAAATAAATTGTTAACAAGCAACAAAAGTTGTCTTGAAAATAAAATCATGCCTTAGGGACTTCATGTAAAAGGGAATTCATTGATTTGAAAACTTGTGCCTTGGAATTGGACAAGAAAGTAAAAGCCGCATGTTGAGAATCCAATTCACTTTCACTGGAGTTTGAGTTATTTCCATTTAAGAGATGACAATTGAATTATTTATATGGACTATGATGTTGATGCATGCATGTTGAAATGGTTTTTCCCATTTTTGTATCAATTCTTCATATATGCAAGGTAGTTTTCCCAATGACCCCATCTCCAGTTTTTGTCTGTTTCAAGTTGTATTTGAGCTATGTATCTATCTCATTTTACCATGGATGATATTTTTGTAGTAGCATGCCCATGGTTGTCTTTTCATTATGTTTTTCATTGTAGTTTTGCTAAGGGACTAGCAAAATGTAAGTTTGGGGGTGTGATAAGTGCCGAATATTGTATATTCAAGCGCCCTAAATTACATTAACAAAGTCCAGTTATTAATTATTTTATGTAGATTAACTCCATTTGCATGTTTTTATGCATTTTCAGGTTGAAGTGCAAAAAGGAAGCAAAAATGAGGCCTTGTGGAATTTTGAACAAAAAGGATGCCATTTCTGATTTTCTGGCAGCGGTGATCCTGACTTTTGTCGCCATTTTCGACCTAGCAAACTCAAGAACTAGACTTCCATCATAACATGAAAGATTTAGATCTCTAAATTAGGTTTCCAAATCTTCAAATGGTTCATCATTCGGAGTTCGGAGCAGAGAGTTATGATCTTCATAACAGAGGTGCGCAGAACTGCCTGGCAGCACTGATGTACTGCCTTTCTCCCCATTTTCGACCAACCAGACTTGAGAATTGGGTCTTCATCAAAACATGAAGTTTTTAAATCACTGAATCAGCTCTCCAAATCTTCAAACAGATCATCATTCGGAGTTCGGGGCACAAAGTTATAGCAGTTTTACCAAAATAGGTCAGCACTGAGCAAGAGGAGCATGTTGCACATTGCACTAAGTTAGAGTGCTCGAGATCACCAAGCGAGTGCTCGAAAATCAGGCAGAATGCCCTTCGAAAATGGCTCATTTCAGCCCACTTGCACATTGGTTTCCTCAATGCCATCTTCCTTCTTTATGAAGTGGTTGGAGGTGTTCCTTGGAGGAGAGAGGGTGTTGTTGGAGCATAAAAAGCTACCCAAGGGCCACACATTAAGGAGCTTCATTTCTACAAGATTAGAGGAGAGAGAAGGGAGCAAGAAAGAGAGTTCTCCAAGCTTGAAGAAGGGAGCACGAAAATGGAGGAGGTCTTCAAGCTTCTTCTTCATTCTAAGGCTCCAATGGGTAACTAACTCTTCTTCTAGGGAGATGATGAAGTCCCTCCCTTGTAAGCATGTTCTAGTGTAGATTTTATTTTGGGATTTCAATGTATAACCTATGGTCTTTTCATGGTCTAGAGCATTTTGCTTCTTGTAATGGATCTTCATGTATTTTAATGATTATTGTTGAATTAATTATCTATCGTAGATGGTTTATTCTTTTAATCATAGTGCTTGCACTCTCATGGTGACAATGGTAGTGAGATCATGGAATAGTCTTAATGGCATGAAGTTAGAGAAATTTGATAGTCCATTGCTTAGATTCTCCCTTTGATGGTCTATTCTTGATTCCTAACTTTATGTGCTTTTATCATTCAATTAAGGGCTTGATAATCTTTGGCTTAGGGAGCATGTTGAAGACTAAACCCTAGTTTAGGTAGTTTAAGCATGTATTTCTTTGATGGATTATTCTTGTTTTTGATTCAATGACCCTCTTGAGGATATTATAGCAACCAAGGGTTGTTATGTATCATGACCATCGTTTATGTTGATTTCCCGAATTTAAATTTAGCCTAGCATGTGTATAGGGATGGAGACGGATTCACTTCCTTAGTTTTTCTTACTCGTATCTTATCTCGCTTCAATTATTGTAAGTTTCTATTTCATGCACTTCACATATTCAATTTAGTGACAAACAAACAACTCCTTATTTCCCCTTCATCATTCTAAGAACGATTCTAGACATTTAGGTTGCCTTAGACTAGCGCAGTCCCAGTGGTTCGACTTACCCGACCAATAGCCCTATTTTACAATGATTCGTGCTATTGCGAAGGTTGATGTTTAGTTGATCAACCGATCACCCCCTTTTATAGAAATCTCAACAAGTGTCCCGAACGGGCCCCGCTGGATCCGAAAAAGTAAAATTTGAGCAGACGCGCTCAAATGGAAAAACTTTGTGAACAAAAAAGATTCAAAATGATAAAATATGAACAACGGAAGAAACGACATCAAAAATTAAGTCCTGAGCAGAAAGTTATGCCCAAAACAAGTTTGGCACAAACCGGGACCAAAAACCCTGAAATTGGAAAACATCGACCAGGAGGAAATTCCAAGAGCACAACTTGACGAAATGTGAAAATGAATCCCGTATGAGTATTCACGCTCAAAACAAGACATTTCGCAATAACTTTCATTAATTGCACAATGGCCCCTCCAAAAAGTGAAAACTACACTTATGGTCCAGAATGAAAATATCTTCCAAAAATATTTTCTTAAAAACCCCTGAAATAAAATATCTTCAAAATATATTTACAAAAAACTCCCCAAGAAAAGAAAATAATTTCAAAGAACTTTGCATCCATGCCCCTATGGACACCGGGAGCAACCAGAGTACTTTCTTGCAAAAGTAAAGATACGTATTTCGTAGAAACTGCTCAAGATGGAGATACAAGAAGTTAAAAATCAACTTCGAACACAAGAAGTGTGGTTATGTCAACAAAGTGTCAAACGGGGAAAAGACAAAATAGGGAAAAGGACGAAATAGGGAAAAGGACGAAAAGTGAATAGTGTCGAAAAACGAAAAATGTGGAAACAACTCGGTCCTCAAAGGAAATTGTCAATCCACAAAAAAGAGTCTCAGAAATCACTCCAGAGCACTTGAGACGACACTAAGTGAAGAGGAACTGAACTCAGAAAGGAAAGACAACGGAAAAAAAATATCTGTGAAAATCCGGGTCATTACAAAGGAGAAGGATGAATTTAACCATGGAGGAAGCCCTTGAGGGTTGGATGACACCAACCATGAGTGGCTAGACTATTCTCTTAAGGCTAAAGATAGCCCTAAGCATGCCTCCTAGACTTTGATGTTTTGTAATTAATGGGGATTTGTGTTGTAATTCTTGTCTTGACCTCTTATATATATAAATCTTGTTTCAACATGATTTATGTAGTTTAATACTTCCAATTGATCATTTAGTTTTATCTATATGTCTATGTTTGCTAGAATGGATGTTCATGTATTTATCTCTAGATTTTGTGACATTGATGCATGTCTATATGTGTTGATATTATGAATCTAGTGATGGTCAAGGTATGATGCTTAAATGGATTACTTTTGTAATTTATTTGATGGTTCATACTTATTTCTTGATGGATTATGCAACCTCTTAAGTTTAATTAGTTTAATTTTCATATGACTAGCTTAGTTGTAGTGTAATTACTTTACCTTCTTAGATAGGTAGACAATCCATTCTTGTTGTTTGATGTTCCATGCTCATGAATGCAAGTGGTATATTTCTCTAAATTCTTGAGTGTGCATTGGTTGTGGGCTTATGGAAGGATTAATGGCTTAATTTGATATGTTGTACTATTCACTAGATTGACTAGACAATGTATGCTTACTTGGCTATCTATGTTTAACATTTCAATTAATGTTACACACTTTCATTTATAACACACAATCCCCCTAATCCATCAAATATTGAATGTCTAGGACGGTAATGCTTAGTGATGAACTCAATGACCTAAGACTTCTATCTCATATACTCTACATCTCATTTGTTTTAGTTGTTTTATATTGCATTTACTTAGTTTAAATTGTAGTATAATTCAACCAACAAGCCCTCTTTTGATCATTCGACATACTAATCCAATGTTGATTCCAAAGTACCGTTCATTTCCCTTGGGACGATCCCTACTTACTCTAGCTACATTAATAGTTAGTAGTGGTAGTGGCATTCTATAAATTTAAACTTGGCCATACTACACACTTTTGTGTAACTAGGTATTGACCACATCACCACATGCGCCCAGATTGTTTCAATCCATATAAAGATTGTTGTAATTTAATCGAGTACATACTACATGATTTTGTTTCAGGCATTTGAAATCCTTTGGGATTTTCATATAAATATCACTATCCAGTTATCCATATAAATATGTTGTTACCACGTCCATTAAATGCATATGGAACCTTTCTGTTACTGCCAAATGTATTATGAATTGAAATGTTGTTACATCCATTACAAGAGACTATGATTCATTATAATCAATACCAGGTCTCTGTGAGAAACCTTGAGCTACCAGTCGGGCTTACATCTCATAATTTCATTTTTCTCATTACGTTTTCGTACAAATATCCATTTGTACCCAACAAGCTCTACAGCCTCAAGTGGTTGGACTACAGGTCCAAATACTTTACGTTTAGCTAATGAATTTAGCTCTGCTTGTATTACTTCTTTCTATCTTGGTCAATCATTACTTCGTCGACACTCGTCAATATTTTGACGTTTCGGATCCTCATTATCAATATCAAGAGTAACAGTATATGAGAATATGTTGTCGACAATAATTTCATTTCGATTCCATCTTATTTCATAATTTATTGAGATCTCATCATTTTTAGGTACTACTGCGTCATCAAGGGCATGTGCCTTATCAATGGCCACTTCACCATTGGCTGCCTTTGCCTCATCAAGTCTTATTATTTCATCATTTTTCAGTACTTGGACTTTATAAAGAGCGACTTTCTTATCAATAATTTTTGTTGTTTTCTTTGTGACCTCTTCAGGAGTGCCAATTTGCATACTGAATTTCCTTTTACGAGGAACAATATCTTTTGCACCAACTAGCCTACCACGCTTCAGCGTGGTTTAGATGTATTTGTTGTACGATTAACATAGGGTCCTTAAGGGATAATAATTTTTTTCAGAATATTTGCAGTTGTTATATATGATTTCATCACTTTCTTTGTGTCAATAAATGTGTCAAGTAATTGGTTTGAAACAATTTACAAATGAATGATCCTTTGAACTTCTTATTCACCTTGATTTGTACGAGGATCAAAATGAGATAATGTTGAGGCATTCCAATTGATCTTACTATGCCTTTCATTTTTCTTTCCTCCCCCTAATGATGGAAAAACAGTTTCATTAAAATGACAATCAGCAAACCGTGCCTTAAACATATCACTTGTCATAGGTTCAAGATATTTAATAATAGATGAAGAATCAAACCTAACATAACATCCAAGTAGACGTTAAGGACCCATTTTAATGCGTTGTGGTGGTGCAATTGGAACATATATAGTACAACCAAAAACTCGTATGTGAGAGATATTTGGTTGTTTACCAATTACAAGTTGCAAGGGGGAGAATTTATGGTAAGCAGTAGGTCGTATTCAAACTAATGATGCAGCATATATGTAATATAACATGGCTCTATAAGTAAAGGACGACATATTAATTAAAGTCATTTAACAAAAGATTCTGCCAAACCATTTTGAGTATGAGTGTGTGTAACAGGATGTTCAACATCAATTCTTACCGATATGCAATATTCATCAAAATCTTGAGAAAAAATTTCAGCTGCATTATCAAATCGAATTGTTGTAATTGGGTATTCAAGAAAATGTGCCCGTAATTTAATTATTTGAGCTAAAAGGTTAGCAAATGCAACATTGCGCTAAGAAATCAAACAAACATGTGACCATCGTATGGAGGCATCTTAAGACCATAAAATAATGAAATGGTCCACTTGGTGGATGAATTGGACCACATATATCTTCAGGAATTTGCTGTAAAAATAGTGGAGATTTAATAATGAGTTTTGAAGGAGATGGTCGAACGATCAATTTGCCTTGTAATCAAGCAGTGCATGGATGATCATTTGGTAAAAGAATTTTTTGATTGTTTAGTGGGTGGCCATATGAATTCTCAATAATTTGACTCACCTTTATGGACCTAGGATGGCCAAGTGATAAGCGCCGAATACTGTATATTCAAGCGCCCTAAATTACATTAACAAAAGTCCATTAATTGATTATTTTATGTAGATTATCTCCATTTGCATGTTTTTCAGGTTAAATTGCAAAAAGAAAGCAAAAATGATGCCTTGTGGAATTTTGAACAAAAAGGGTGCCAATTCTGAAATTCTGGCAGCTGTAGAACCTGACTTTTGTTGCCATTTTCGACCTAGAAAACTCAAGAACTGGACTTCCATCATAACATGAAAGATTTAGAGACCTGAATCAGCTTCCCAAATCTTCAAGCGGTTCATCATTCGAAGTTTGGAGCAGAGAGTTATGATCTTCTTACCAGAGGTGCGCAGAACTGCCTGGCATCACTGAAGTGCTGCCTTTCTCCCCATTTTTGACCAACCAGACTTGAGAATTGGGTCTTCATCAAAACATGAAGTTTTTAAATCTCTGAATCAGCTCTCCAAATTTTCAAACAGATCATCATTCGGAGTACGGAGCACAAAGTTATGGTCATTCTTCCATAGTGGGTCAGAGATGGGCAAGAATTGCATGTTGCTCATTACACTAATTTCGAGTGCTCGAGACCACCCTTCGAGTGCTCGAAATTCTGGCAGATTGCACTCGGAAATGGCTCAATTTCAGCCACTTGCACATTGGTTTCCTCAATGCCATCTTCCTTCTTTATGAAGTGGTCGGAGGTGTTCCTTGGAGGAGAGAGAGCCTTGACTTGAGCTTGATAAGAGAGAGGGAGGACCACATAGATGTTATCAATCATTCATTCTTACAAGATTAGAGGAGAGAGAAGAGAGCAAGGAAGAGAGTGTTCTTGAGTGCTACAGTAAAGCTCGAAGATGAAGTTGTATTCTTCGTCTTCTTCTTCCATTTTTATATCAATGGAGAGCTAAACCTCCATCTAGGGAGGTGATGAAGCCTCCTCTTTTGATCATGTTCTAGATTAGGCTATACTTTTGGGGACTATAATGTATAATGTATGGTAGTTTCATAGTCTAAGAGCATATTCCTTCTTGTAATGAATTTTAATGTGTAAATGGTTGATGTAAGTTCATTGTCATATCTTTGATGATTCTTGGATCAATCTTATTGCTTTTATTTTCATAGTGACAATGAAAATATAGACTATGAATGTTTTTCAAGGCATGTTGATTTTGAAACTTGATATTCCATTGCTTAGATACCTTCTTTGATGGTTTATACTTGATTCCTACCTTCATGTGCTTCACCATTTGATTGAAAGCTTGATGGTATTTTGCTTGAGATAGTGTATTTGATTCTACACCTTAGTTTAAGTAGTTCAACTATGGTAGCTTTTGATGGATCATTCTTGTTTTGATTAAGTGAACTTCTTGATGATTATTAAGCAACGGAGTTGCTTCATATTTCTTAACCATTGGATATATGCTATTTATCCCCAAATTTAGACCTAATCTAGCATGTACTTAGGGTGTAGTGTGGATTCATCTCCCTAGTCTTTTCTACTTGTATCTCACTTCTTCAATTTCATTGCAATCTATTGTTTTATGCATTTTAATTTCTTAGTTTAGTGACAAACACACAAACCCATTATAAACCCCTCCTCACTCTAAAATGACTTTAGATACTTAGGTTGCCTTAAGACTAGCACAGTCCCAGTGGTTCGACTTACCCGTCCAATAGCCCTGTTTTACAATGATTCGTGCTATTGCGAAGAGGGTTGATTTAAAATTGATTTCGACCGTCGATCAAATTTTTGGCGCTGTTGCCGGGGACTGCAAACGGTTTAGCGACCAAAGTTCTAGGGTTAAATTTTAGTTTTATTGTTAATATTGTGTTTCGTGCATATTTCTCGTGTGGTTTAACCATTTTTATGTTGTAAGATTCTAGGGACTCGACTCTCGCCGTGGGAACGCTAGTAAAGTGTAAGTCTAGAGGACCCTAGGTAAGCTTCTTGACCTTTTAGTTTCGCATTGTTATATATTGTGCATGTGTTAAGCTTAGAAGTAGTTAATTTATTTGCAAGCCCTTGTTGACGCTATATTATTCTTTTAATTTCGTGTTCAAGCATCGGTCCTTGTCGTGGCCATTTATTTTCTGTCTTGATAATTGAGGAGAAAGGGAACATCGTATGTGGAGTTGTGGATAATGAATTGCTTTGTTGATTATATGTTGTGCTGTTGATATTCGGTCGTAGGTCACTCTCTCTACCCACAATCGATTCGCCCATTGATATCAATTCTCTTGAAAGAACTCTTAGAAGAAACCTTAGGGAATCTACTCTTACAAGGGATCTTGAAACTGAATTTAATACAATGGGAGATAATATAGGAAATCCGGGGAATGAAAGGGCTAAAATTCCTAATATCGAGCCAATGACTCTTAGAGATCATTTCATCCCTACCACCTATGCTTCTCCTTCTTGCATAGTAATGCCAAACATCGATGCAGCTCAATATGAGATCAAATCAAGCACCATCCAAATGCTTCCATCATTTCATGGCTTTGATAATGAAGATCCATATAAGCATCTTGATGAGTTCCTTGAAATCTGTTCAACCATCCGGTTGAGAGGTTTTCCGGACAATGCACTCCATCTCCATCTTTTCCCATTCTCCCTAAAGGATAGGGCAAAATATTGGTTGAACTCCCTCGCTCCCAATTCCATTACTTCTTGGGCTCAATTGCAACAAGAATTCCTTAAGAAGTATTATCCGGTGAGTAAAACCAACCAAATGAGGCGTTCCATTCTAAGCTTTTCTCAAATTGATGGAGAACAACTCCATGAGACTTGGGAAAGGCTACAAGATCTTCTTCGGAAATGTCCTCATCATTTGATCCCAAAATGGCAATTAGTGTAAGCTTTCTATGCCGGCTTGACCGAAACCCATAGATTCATGGTTGATTCTTCTTGTGGTGGGATGTTCATGTCCAAGAATGCGGATGAGGCTTGGACCCTACTTGAGAATTTAAGCAAAAATTCACTTCAACATAATTCTCGTAGGGCTCCGACCTCAACCATTGCAAAGAACACCAACCCTTGTCAACCAAAATCAATAAGGGAGGAATCATCTCAAGTGGATGCCATAGCTCATAAATTCTACCAATTAATGGCACCACATCTTCCTCCTTCATTGTCTCAAAATTCGGCAAGCTCGGTTTGTGCTTCATGTACTAGTCCATTCCATCTCTCGGAAGATTGCCCCACACCGGAGCAATTTTCCAATCCTAACCAAGAGCAAGCTAATGCCATGTTCTCAAGGCCCGGGCATAACCCATATTCCAATATATATAATCTGGGTTGGAGGGACCATCCGAATTTTTCGTGGAGGCAACAAGCCCTATAAAATTCCCAATTTCAAAATCAAGGGCCTCAAAATCAGCCCTCTTCTTAACATCAAGGTAGGCCTTTCCAAGCCTCTTTAAGCTACCGTCCTCCTTACAATCCAAATGTTTCCAACCAACCTCCTGTGTGTCCAACTGACGAGATAGTAGCTGCAAACAAGCAAATGATGGAATCATTAAATAAGCAAATAATGGATTCCAACAAGCAACTCTTGACATCCTTGCAGCCTACTCTCCAAATGGTTCACTCTCATACTCAATCCATAGCTAATCTCGAAAATCAAGTGGGCCAAATAGCTAACTCGGTGAATTAATTGCTTCAAAAGGACAAGGGCAAGCTTCCCTCTCAACCTTTTAAAAATCCTAGAGGAATGGATGTAATTGATGAAACCCCTCCTCTAAATGGGCCGACTCATAAACAAGTTCAAGCTATCACCACCCTTCAGAGTGGTAGAGTGGTTGACAACAAGGTTGATGGAGACACAAGTGAGAAAAACCCTCCTTTGAAAAATCCAAATTCAAGCTCTTCTAATCCAAATCCAAGCTCTTCTAATCCAAATTCTTGTCCAAATACCATTCACGGAAATCCCACACATGTCACCCCAAATATGCAAACTACTTATGAGCCAAAAGCTCCGTTTCCTCAACGTCTTCAAGAGTCGACACATTTTGGGAACAAGAATTGTAAAATTGAAGACATGTGGGAAGTTTTCAAACAAGTGAAGATTAACTTGCCCCTCTTGGATGCTATCAAGCAAATCCCTCCCTATGCAAAATTTCTCAAAGATTTATGCACTCAAACGCGCACTTCTAAAAATCATTTGCCAAAAAAGGTGAGGTTGACTAAAAATGTTAGTGCTATCATTCAGCACAGCACTCCTCAGAAGTATAAGGATCCGGGTGCCCCCACAATCTCTTACGTCATTGGTGACAGGAAAATCGAGAGTGCCCTCCTTGACTTTGGAGCTAGTGTGAATTTAATTCCATATTCAGTCTACCTACAACTTGGTTTGGGAGATCTTAAGCCGACTTCCGTGGTTTTGCAACTTACCGATAGATCGGTCAAGCATCCACGAGGTATTCTCGAGGACGTTATCATCAAAGTGGAAAAATTCTACTTCCCGGTAGATTTTGTGGTTCTTGATACGGAACCGGTCCATGACCCAAAAAAGCACATTCCCGTGATCCTTGGTAGGCCATTTTTAGCCATGGCTAATGCATCAATTAATTGCCGAACCGGGGTGATGGACATTACTTTTGGAAACATGCAAGTCATTTTCCACATCTTTCATGCACCTCAACATCCCTCCAATGAGGATGATTGTTTTCTTGTGGATGTCATTGATGAAGTGGTCGAAGAATCTCTCCCCTTCATTCTAAGCAAAGATCCTCTTGAAACTTGCATGTCCCATTTTGATTTCTCAAACTTTGATGTTGATCAAGCCATTCAAGAAGTCAATTCCTTGCTTGATATTAATGCTATCATGGATGTACCTCCTTGGAAAATTCCAAAAGAACCACTTCCCCAACTTTCCACTACTCCTACGGTCCCATCATTGCTATCTCCGCCACAACTTGAGCTTAAGCCGCTCCCGGCCCATCTCAAGTATGTGTTCCTTGGTCCAAAGCAAACCCTTCCGGTCATCATTGCCTCGGACCTTCAAAAAGACCAAGAGACCAACCTTTTAGCGGTGCTCCAAGAACATAAAGAAGTTATTGGTTGGACAGTGGCAAATTTGAAAGGAATTGACCCCTCCATTTGTATGCACCGCATTCATATGGAGGATGACGCAAAGCCTATTAAAGAGGTCCAGCGCCGGTTAAATCCAAATATGAAAGAAGTGGTCATAAAAGAGGTGATCAAATTGCTAGATGCGGGAATCATCTACCCTATCCCTGATAGCAAGTGGGTGAACCCCACACAAGTTATTCCCAAGAAATCCGGTCTCACCGTTGTTAAAAATTCGGCGGGTGAGCTCGTGCCACAACGAACTACCACCGGGTGGCGTGTGTGCATTGACTACCGGAAACTCAATTCATCAACTAGGAAGGATCATTTCCCACTCCCATTTATTGATCAAATCTTAGAAAGGTTAGCCGGCCAAAGCTTCTATTGTTTTCTTGATGGTTATTCCGGCTATAACCAAGTGGCAATCGCCCCCCAAGATCAAGAGAAAACAACATTCACATGTCCCTTTGGTACTTTTGCCTATCGACGCATGCCTTTTGGTCTATGCAATGCGCCGGAAACGTTCCAAAGGTGCATGATGTCCATATTCTCCGATATAGTTGAAAAGTTGTTGGAAGTTTTCATGGACGATTTTTCCGTATTTGGCTCCTCCTTTGACTCGTGTCTCAAAAATTTATCTCTTGTGCTCCAAAGATGCAAAGAGACGAGTCTCATTCTAAGTTGGGAGAAAAGCCACTTCATGGTCCAAGAAGGCATTGTTTTAGGACATGTCATTTCTAAACGGGGAATCGAGGTAGACAAGGCAAAAGTTGAGTTGATCTCTAATCTTCCTCCTCCGAATTCCGTCCGTCAAATCCGTTCTTTTCTTGGCCATGCCGGATTCTATCGTCGCTTCATCAAAGATTTTCGCAAAATCTCATGGCCCTTGTGTAATCTCTTAGCCAAGGATGTTCTATTCAATTTTGATGACGCTTGCATGGAAGCTTTCATTAAACTTCGCACTCTTCTCTCATCCGCCTCAATCATGAAACCGCCTAATTGGTCTCTTCCTTTTGAGATCATGTGTGATGCATCCGACTATGCATTAGGGGCGGTTTTGGGCCAACGTGTGGATAAACTTCTGCATGTCATTTATTATGCCAGCAAGACTCTCTGCGATGCCCAATTGAACTACACCAGCACTGAAAAAGAATTGCTAGCTGTGGTGTACGCCTTGGATAAATTTCGCTCTTATCTTCTTGGTTCCAAGGTCATCGTCTTTTCGGATCATGCCGCTCTTAGGCATTTGTTAGCGAAAAAGAGACAAAACCCCGTTTAATTCGATGGATCCTCTTACTTCAAGAGTTTGACATTGACATCCGGGACAAAAAAGGGACCGACAATGTTGTCGCCGATCATCTCTCTCGCTTGCTTATTGAAAAATCTTCCGAATTCACAGCCATCCGTGATTCTTTTCCGGATGAGCAACTTCTTCAAGTTTCACATTCCAATCTTCCATGGTTTGCGGATATTGTCAACTATCTTGCGATGGGCAAAATTGGTGATTGACTTCATGGGACCATTTCCATCTTCTTATGGCTATGAGTACATCTTTGTAGCGGTGGATTATGTGTCTAAATGGGTTAAAGCCGAGGCTACCAAAACCGTTGATCATAAAGTCGTGATCCAATTCATTCAGTCCCATATCTTTAGTCGTTTTGGTACGCCCCGAGCAATCATTAGTGATAGCGGATCTCATTTCCGAAATCGTTATCTCAAATCCGTCCTTACCAAGTATTCCGTCATTCATAAGGTTGCTACACCTTACCACCCTCAAACGAGTGGTCAAGTAGAGATTTCTAACCGGGAGATTAAGCACATTTTGGAAAAAATGGTTAGATTGGACTGCAAAGATTGGTCATTAAGGCTAAACGATGCGCTTTGGGCTTACCGGACAGCTTATAAGACACCCATTGGCATGTCACTATATCGACTTGTCTTTGGCAAAGCATGTCATCTCCCGGTAGAATTAGAGCACCGTGCTTATTGGGCCATAAAAAGGTTCAATTTTGATCTCAAACAAGCCGGCTCTAATCGTGCGTTGCAATTAAATGAACTTGAGGAATTGCGTAATGACGCGTATGAAAGTGCAAAAATCTACAAGGGAAAGACTAAAGCTTTTCATGACAAACACATCGTCAAGAAGTCTTTTGCCCCCGGACAAAAGGTTTGGCTTTTCAATTCCCGCTTGAAACTCTTTCCCGGTAAACTCCGGTCAAGATGGGATGGTCCATACATTGTCACTACTGTCTTTCCTCATGGTGCAATCGAACTTCATGATCCTGCAAATGGATCACTCTTTAAGGTTAATGGCCAACGGCTTAAGCTTTGCATTGATGGCATAATCCCAACCCGAAAAGTTGAGGAAGTCCTTTTGACGGACCCAATTTATGAGGATTAGTGCCAACTCTAACTTCGTCTAGCTATCGACATTAAATTTAGCAAAGCAAGGGAATAAATTCTTTCGATGTTCCAAGCTTCTCTACCTTCCTAAATTGCTCGTGCCTTGAAATTTTCTGGGAAATGGTTTCGATAAGCCAAAAATTTGATTTTTCTGGAATGCTCTTTAGTTGTGTTCCACAATTTTAGACCGGCTTCTTAGACCTTCTCAACTCTTGTTTTCATTCCCGGAAGTTTCTGGCTCTATCGGGCAATTTTCTCGGACTTTCGACTTGGCCCTCACATGCATAGCCTCTTCTCTTCCTGCATTGTTGGATCATGATTCCTAAAAATCATCCATACATTACATTAATGTTGCAAAAAGTTAAAAAGTTTCTTAAATTCATTCATGCAGTAGAGAGTAGTTGCAAGGTCTCAAAATTTTCCCAAATTTCATTCATATATTCATTGGCGGAAAATTGCACAGTTTGAAAAATTTTCTAATTTTTCCATGCATTGCAATGAGGTATAGAGTTGAATTTTTCAGCCTTGCATTCGAATGACATGATGTTGCAAAGTTTAAATTTTGTTGCAATGTTTCAAGTTAAAAACATATACATTTTTATGCAAAAATTTTGCATTATTATTATTATTATTAACAATAATAATAATAATAAATTTTCATGAACTTGAAACATTGTCTCAAAAAAAAAAAAAAAAAAAAAAAAAAAAAAAAAAAAAAAAAAGAGAAGCAATTTTCATTCATTCATAGGAATTCCATTACAGCCATGAGCTCATAACTTCATGCATTCATTCATCCATGCATTCAAGTTGGTTGAAAAATTTGTATCCCATTATCATGCATTCATAAAAATGATAAATCTTCAGGTTCACAGTTTGCATGAATGCATGCATGCATTGCATTCATGCATCCTTATCCATGTAGTCCAAGTCTTTCATCCAATTTGAGTCCATGCATCCCATGTTACATTTCTTTGTTGCGATCATCCATGCAAACTCATTGCCTTCATATTGCAACATTCAATTTCTATGATGAGCAACTTCATTGCTGTGCTCATTGTCTTCATTTTGAGCAATCCCATTTCCCATTTAAGTGCTCGCAGCTTTCAAAGCATCAATCCTAGCCTACTGCCTTCATTTAGAGCACTCTAGCTTCCATTTTGGAGTGCTCTAAATTTTCAGCCCTTCATTTGCAGCCACTGCCTCATTTTCGAGCACTCTCAATTCCTGTTAGAGTGCTCGAATTTCCTGCACTACCATGCCGAGCCCACTGCCTTCAATTCGAGTGCTCGCAGGCTCAGTTCGAGCACTCGAATCTGCTTCCTCACTCTCTTGTCAACTTCCCAACACAAGCAACCCACCACCTCATTTCCCTCGGTTCACCATCCACTCACAAACCTTTTCCACACCATGCCTGCAACGAACCAACTTCAACCATGCCACCATGCCAAACCACCCTCCAACCGGAAAACCAAACATCACCACACCTGCATCCACCACCCAAACCCACCCTCACGACCAACCACCTCAAACCAGCCCATCTCACAAGCAACCCTCCTTCCATCTCTCGGCATCCTCCACCAAGCCAACCTCATCACCTTTCTTCTCTCTCTCTCACAAGCACCTCTCGGTTTCCACTACAAACACACCATACACAACCCACACAAACCCATCAACCCATCTTTCAACTCTCGGCATCTCCCTCTCCTTCCTAACACTCACCACCCTCACCACACCACACATACCCCATACTTAATCCCCCCAACCCCTCCACTCATCTCACTGCCCCATTCTAGAGCACTCAAAGCCAAGCTTCGAGTGCTCGCCGTTCCTTGAGTCCTCTCACCCCAGCTAACCGAGCCACTGCACCATTCTAGAGCACTCGAATTCCAACTTCGAGTGCTCGAGCCAACTTACCCTTCTCTCTTTTAAACCCCGAAGCCACCCCAACACCTCACTCTCATCACCCCCTCTCGGCTGTAACACAACTCCACCATCATCCCTCATCCTCACACCACCATGCAACCATCTCAACCCCACCCGAGCACTCAACCTCCATGCCAACCTCCTACCTCATCAACCTAACCACACACACCACCACACTCCACCCTAACCTTCATCACCCGACACCACCACACCCATACCAACCATCTCCATCAACCATCTCTCACCACATACCACCATCTCTCACTTCTACCCCACCTTCCCAGTTTTCATTCTAATGCATGCATGCATTCAATCCATGTGCCTCCATTCTTCTTCTTCTTCTCAAGGTATGTGAGCTTCCTATTCTTCTCCATTCTTTGTCTTTATTTCCTTTATAAGGAGGATGGGAATGCATTATGGAGGTTGTGTTGTATGTGGTTGATGCTTGCTCTATCATAGAGCTTGGTTTGGTTGTCAAAATTTTTGGTTTTCATCATCCATCCCACTCATTTTCACCTTCTCCTTTTTGTGGTGCACGCCAGGTGTTCGCTGAAATTCCTCAACCAAGTCCACCTCTCTAAATGTCTCGTGCTGGTCCTTCTCGCCCTCCTAGACCCTCTGCGGGTGCCCGTGCTGTCAATCGTGAGTGACCACGTGATCCTTGGGTTGGCAAACAACTCAACTACGAGCTTTCTTTTCCGCTCACGGATGCCTTTGACATTCTACCCACTACTTTGTGGGCTATAGCCGAATTGACTAACCGGCGTCTGCAGCACATTTGCGCGCCCCTTGCCAGGGTTACCTACCCCCGTGTAGTGCGCCTCTTCTACCAGAATCTCCAATGCCCTGAAGAGCCACCCATTTCTCTCACTACATCCATTGATGGCACCACTTATGCTTTCACTATGACTGATATCATTCAGGTTTCTGGTTGCCCCATTGAGTGCCCCGCTGACCTTTTGGACCCTACTGGCCATACGTTGTATGAGCAGGTCGATGATATGACTGTCAAGCAGGTAGTGGCCGCCATCGGCAATGTCGACGATCCTAATAGGCCCCGGTCTTTTATCCGCAAAACCAATCTTCCGAAACGCCTCTGGTTCATTGACACTGTTTTCAAGCACAATGTCTGCCCTTTGGCGCATAGCACCGAGCATAGGGGCCTCCTTTTGCAAGCCTTATATGCCATGGACCAAGGCCAATGGTTCTCCATCCCGGAGCTTATTTGGACCACATTTATGAAGTTTTGGCATGACGCTCATAATGCACGGGCTCCGCGAGTTGAAAATTGAAAATTGCCTTTGCCGTTTTTCATCACTCGGCTCCTAAAGCACAAAGCCTTCATTGTTCCTCCCCATGAACCAAAAGGCGAAAAGATTAAAAATTTTACCAAACGCCGGTGGATCAATGTTCTTAGCCATTCTAGTACCCCTCAGCCTGCTGCCCCCCTGTTCGTCCAAGCTCCACCTCCTCCTCTTTCTGAGGATGCTTCCACGGCAGCTGCCGCTGCAAGGGTAGCGCCTCCGGTCGACTCTCAGTAGGACCAGGCTTTCATCCAGGCTAGCATTGCTGGTATTCATGAGCGGATGGATCGTTTTGAGAATTCTTTGTCCGCGTACACTCGGACTATGTGTGAGACTTCTTCACGTGCTGAAGAAGATCATCGTCTTGCTGCTGAAGACCGCCGTATCGCAGTTGAGGAACGTCGTTTGGCTTCCGCTGACCGGCGTAAGACTCAGTCTCTCCTCCATTTCATCCTCGCCCGTCTTCCCTCTGGACCATAGCTGCTGCGAGTGTTGGACCTTATCTTTTTGTTTCATATGTACATATTTCTCTTGTATCTGTTGTTTTACTTTTGCACTGTAAGAATTTGCTATGTATAGGTTGCTCTAGTAGACATGATCCCTGTACAGCTCTTTTTGTAATCATGTAAACTCTTTTTAAAATGCAAATTCTCTCTTTTCTGTTAACTTTATGTACATTATTTTTCTGTATTTATGCTTGTGCTATTAATGCTTTTTGTAGTTATCTCTTTTTGTTTTTCATGATGCTATCTAGGTTGCGCAGTCCAATTCAAGTTTGGGGGTTCTTCTCCCCATGCCTTTTCCTCCCCCTGGGTATTTTTGTTCCTTTTTATTTTTCTGTCATTTTTTTGTCTTTAACTTCAACCCATGTCCACATTGAGGACACTGTGTAGTTTAAGTTTGGGGGTGCAATATTACATTTTTGGCATAGTTTTGGTATCACTATTTTGTAAAGCAATGATAGTATAGCTTGAAACTTGTCGGAGACAAAGCATATGTTTAATACCTTGTGTATAGAAGTAATTGAGAAATTTTTAAAAATAAAGAAATTTGAATTTGAAGTGATCATGCAAATACAATGTAGTCTGTATAAATGCCTCAATTAGATTCTTGCTGGATTTACACTCTTATAAGCTTCACAATGCATAGATGCACATTGGAAACTTAACTGTGAGGCATGCAACTTGATTGACCTTGATCTTGGCCTAATTAATCTGATTTGTTGAACCTAATGGATGAATATCTTTGGCATGATATATTTTGATGTAAAAAAAAAAAAAAAAAAATGAAGATGAGAAAGAAAGAAAATAATGACCAGTTGAAGTTTGTAGCCTTTCCAACTCGAGCTATTAAGCCCTATGGAGTGTCTCTACACTTAACACCCTAAAGCCATCTGGTTTGGGAGTTGTTAGCCTAACGCTTGCTACATGGGTTGGTTAGAAAGCTTAAGGGACTTAAACATTGCACGGTCATTCAAAAAAAAATATGTGTAATAAACATGGTTTGTTGGAATTTGTAACCTTTCCAACTTGAGCTATTAAGCCCTAGGAGTGTCTTTACACTTAGCACCCTAAAGCCGTCTGGTTTGGGAGTTGTTGGCCTAACGCTCGCTACATAGGTTGGTTAGAAAGCTTAAAGGATTTCAACATTGCACAACCATTTTATATTTCACTTTTGAGTTATAATAAATTGTTAACAGGCAACAAAAGTTGTCTTGAAAATAAAATCATGCCTTAGGGACTTCATGTAAAGGGGAATTCATTGATTTGAAAACTTGTGCCTTGGAATTGGAAAAGAAAGTAAAAGCCGCATGTTGAGAATTCAATTCACTTTCACTGGAGTTTGAGTTATTTCCATTTAAGAGATGACAATTGAATTATTTATATGGACTATGATGTTGATGCATGCATGTTGAAATGGTTTTTGCCAATTTTTGTATCAATGCTACATATATGCAAGGTAGTCTTCCCAATGATCCCGTCTCCAGCTCTTTATCTATTTCAAGTTGTATTTGAGCTATGTTTATGTTTATTTTTGCCATAGTGGATATTTTTGTAATAACATTCCCATGTTTTTCATTCCATTGACCTTTGCATTTTGGTTTTGCTAAGGGACTAGCAAAATGTAAGTTTGGGGGTGTGATAAGCGCCGAATACTGTATATTCAAGCGCCCTAAATTACATTAACAAAGTCCATTAATTGATTATTTTATGTAGATTATCTCCATTTGCATGTTTTTGTACATTTTCAGGTTAAATTGCAAAAAGGAAGCAAAAATGATGCCTTGTGGAATTTTGAACAAAAAGGGTGCCAATTCTGAAATTCTGGCAGCAGTAGGGCCTGACTTTTGTCGCCATTTTCGACCTAGTAAACTCAAGAATTGGACTTCCATCATAACATGAAAGATTTAGAGCTCTGAATTAGCTTTCCAAATCTTCAAGCGGTTCATCATTCAGAGTTTGGAGCAGAGAGTTATGATCTTCTTACCAGAGGTGCGCAGAACTGCCTGGCAGCACTGAAGTGCTGCCTTTCTCCCCATTTTTGACCAACCAGACTTGAGAATTGGTTCTTCATCAAAACATGAAGTTTTTAAATCTCTGAATCAGCTCTCTAAATCTTCAAACAGATCATCATTCGGAGTTGAGAGCACAAAGTTATGGTCATTCTTCCACAGTGGGTCAGAGATGGGCAAGAATTGCATGTTGCTCATTACACTAATTTCGAGTGCTCGAGACCACCCTTCGAGTGCTCAAAATTCTGGCAGATTGCACTCGGAAATGGCTCAATTTCAGCCACTTGCACATTGGTTTCCTCAATGCCATCTTCCTTCTTTATGAAGTGGTTGGAGGTGTTCCTTGGAGGAGAGAGAGCCTTGACTTGAGCTTGATAAGAGAGAGGGAGGACCACATAGATGTTATCAATCATTCATTCTTACAAGATTAGAGGAGAGAGAAGAGAGCATGGAAAAGAGTGTTCTTGAGTGCTACAGTAGAGCTCGAAGATGAAGTTGTATTCTTCGTCTTCTTCTTCCATTTTTGTATCAATTGAGAGCTAAACCTCCATCTAGGGAGGTGATGAAGCCTCCTCTTTTGATCATGTTCTAGATTAGGCTATACTTTTGGGGACTATAATGTATAATGTATGGTAGTTTCATAGTCTAAGAGCATATTCCTTCTTGTAATGAATTTTAATGTGTAAATGGTTGATGTAAGTTCATTGTTATATCTTTGATGATTCTTGGATCAATCTTATCACTTTTATTTTCATAGTGACAATGAAAATATAGACTATGAATGTTTTTCAAGGCATGTTGATTTTGAAACTTGATATTCCATTGCTTAGGTACCTCCTTTGATGGTTTATACTTGATTCCTACCTTCATGTGCTTCACCATTTGATTGAAAGCTTGATGGTCTTTTGCTTGAGATAGTGTATTTGATTCTACACCTTAGTTTAAGTAGTTCAACTATGGTAGCTTTTGATGGATCATTCTTGTTTTGATTAAGTGAACTTCTTGATGATCATTAAGCAACGGAGTTGCTTCATATTTCTTGACCATTGCATATATGCTATTTATCCCTAAATTTAGACCTAATCTAGCATGTACTTAGGGTGTAGTGTGGATTCATCTCCCTAGTCTTTTCTACTTGTATCTCACTTCTTCAATTTCATTGCAATCTATTGTTTTATGCATTTTAATTTCTTAGTTTAGTGACAAACACACAAACCCTTTATAAACCCCTCATCACTCTAAAATGACTTTAGATACTTAGGTTGCCTTAAGACTAGCGCAGTCCCAGTGGTTCGACTTACCCGTCTAATAGCCCTATTTTACAATGATTCGTGCTATTGCGAAGAGGGTTGATTTAAAATTGATTTCGACCGTAGATCACCAAGTTTATCGTGCTAGAGAATAAAAAGTATTAGGTTACAAGACTTTTGATGCATCACCGCATATAACTCAAATTGTACTTATGGTTGTATAATATAACCTAGAGGACACAACAGGAAGTTTTTCGAGTATAGTATTCTTTCCAGAGGTCATAAAAGTAAAGCAGAGATATTCCACATTTCCTTCATTTGTGGTCTCAATATGATACCTATTGCGATGTAAATCTTTAAAACTCAACAAATTTCTCCGAGATTTAGTCGAAGAACATAATGTGGGCTTTGCCAGAGGCTTTAATCAAATTTGTGGGACCAAATATAGTACTAACACTAGTATTTGCCAATGTTAATTGAGAAAAATATTTTTTGTCTCGAAGAATTGTGTGTGTCGTTCCACTGTCAATTAGAGATATATCTTCACACCTTAGTTTAGACTTAGTCAATGAATTATTCAGCTCCATGCCTATTCATGCAAAATTAGTTATTAGAAAACAAATAAAAACTTTAATATAATAGTTATAAAAACTTTTATAATAGAAAGATAAACATATGATGAATACAAGAGAACAATTAAACATAGAAAAGAGAACAAATAAAGTATGATTACTTGGTGTGGACATTTTCATCACCAATCAAGCAGTCAAGTTTGCCATCATTGTCCCCAAAGAAATCTGAGACATCTAAATTTGTCATATGAACTGGCATATTATAAATTGATGAAATTCATTTCCTTTTGCTTCTCAAAATCTAAGGCATCTAAATCTGGCGTATCATAATTGATGAAATTCATTTCCTTTTGCTTCTCCATTTCTTTTATGGAAGCTTGGTACAGATCAACAAGATGTTTAGGGGTACGACAAATACTTTGCCAGTGTCCTGTCATTCTACACCGATAACAAGTATTTTCATGTGTCTTGGGAGGATGAAACAAACCCTTCCTTTTTACTTGTTTTAGTTCATTATAATCCCTCCTTTGGGGATATGGTGTGAATCTCTGATTGCAAACATTCAAGGACTTATATCCTTCACGGTAATAAGAGAGATTTTTACCACGACCATATTCAGCCGACAGACCGGCTGCTAATAATATACAGTGGTGAAAATGAAGTATAGAGCATAGAGGTGTAATATGAAAAGATAGAAGAACTGGAAATCTCAGGTGGAGGAGGCAGGTCGGGTAGGGCGAGCTCCGCGGATATCGCGAGATAAGTCTCAGAGTGCAGTCATGACATCCGTGCGGAATGTGGCAAAATCAGCTAGGTGGGCTACAGCATCGGCTCGAATGGCAGCAGTAACAGCTCTGATAGCAACTACTGCATCCTCAAGAGCCTGAAGACGCTCTCCAAAGCCGGGGCTCTGACTAGGAGCCTCAGGTATGGATGAATCAGAAGAAAGCTCCTGAGTTTACTCCTGCTCATTTACTGGCGACCTAGCTGGAGAGTGCTGCTCTGTGTCATCTGCAGGTCACTCCAAATCGATGTGTATATGCTCGGCAGCTAGACCGACTGGTACATCGTCCGCTGTGGGATCTGCTGCTGCTGCCTCTGCCTCCTCAGCCTCTAGCTCCTCTGCAGCCACTACTACATGGTCCTATAGTCTAGTAATGATAGCATTGTAGCTCTTGTCCTAGTCCTTCTTCAAGAAGTGACAGGAACCTCTCTCAGGGTGCTCCCAAGGATGAAAAGGGTAGCGTTGGTCAATCAGAATCTGGGTGGTGAGGTGGCCGAATGGGAGAGACTTAGCCCTTTCGGGCTTCTCCTTGCTGATATACTCATCAAATAACTTACTTATCACGCTCCAGATGAGCACAGGAATAGATACCCAGTGGCCTGTGTAGAATGCATAGAAGGCTGTCAAATAGTCTCCTCGCGGCTGGATCTTGTGCCTAGCCATATATATATTCCGAAAAAGAATGGAATCGAAGAACCATAGGTCATCTAGAAGGAATGTGCGGGTGGCGAAAGTTTCGCCGTCAGCATGGTGACCTGTAAGAAATACTGCCATCTCGGCATAAGAAGGCCTGTATAGCCTCGGATATAGCTCCGGAGGGCATCTGTGTGGACAATGGCAAGAGCGGGCTAGCGAGTCCACAGTGATAGTGATCTGATGGCCATCTATAGTAGTGACCAGCTCTGTTGTGGTATGTGGGGACGGTCGGAGGTTCTGGAAGAACATTCGCACCAGCCGCAGGTAGACTGGCTCTGTAACTGGGGCAAGAATAGCTATAAGGCCCCTCTGAATAATGTCATGGTAAGTTGATCGGGTCAGCACCGATCTGGAGAAGAAGTCTGTGTCGAATACCGACTCATGGTCTACTGTCATATGCGCATATCTAGGCGCGGGCCTATCACGCTCTCGAGCTGGCTAGCGTGATGGAGATGGTACTAGATAATGCTCAGCTCTAGCATGTGGTGGAGATGGTGATGGTGTAAACGCAGGCTGAGCTGCAGAGGTGGATGGAATATGATCAACCTTAGCCTCATAAGTTGGTGACTGAGGTGGAGTAAGCTGTACTGGCTCCTCCTGTGCATGAGAAGGCTCTGCTAACTCCTCTATCCGTGGTTTGATATGTCTCTGAGGCCCTTGTTGCCTTTTGGCAATAGTCTTGCGCTTAGTCATAGCCTGAAAAATAATTTAAAAACTTTCAAGGAGAGTTAGTGCCAGAATTAAGAATTGAAAGCACAAAATAGAAACATGCATGTCAAATAAGATAGACAAAACATATATGACATGTATCAATGCAAGTGACAAGATATGAAACATCCAAAATAGTGTAAGTATGAATATCACAGGCATTGGGCATATATGAGATGGCATGAACATAAGGCATGATGAATGAAGTGTGTGTGTGAGATCTGTAAAGTTCGATCGATTACAAAAAGGTTTGAGATCGATCTCAAAACTTCGATCGATCTGAGGTATGAGTTCGATTGATCTCTCAAGATCGATCTGAGATTGAAGTTCGATCGTTCGAACTGTGTGAGGGTGAAAACTCAAAGGTCACAGATCTGTGACTTTGAAAGCACGGGGGCTACACGAACAAGGTCATGGGCCCATCAACACAACAAATCAGTAACTACCATTACCCAAACTAGGCCCATACTCCCTAAATCGAAATCAACATCATTAAAATATACAAAATATACACACGAAGCAACACATATATATGGATATGGAGATACAATGCTTCGAAAGTCAACAATGGAGATTTGATCATAAAAATAACATGGATTCAACATATAAAGCATGTAAACATGAGATCTAAGCCGAAATCAAGCATGGTGTCTTGGATCTTACCTCAACCGAAGGAGAGAAGTGGATGCGAAGAGGGAAAGATGAAATCCGAGTTGTGATGAAGAGAGAGAATGATTCAGGGTGAGCTAGATGATGCCGGAGGTTCGCCAGAAATGGAAAGGGTGATTGGGGTTCACGGCGACAATGAGTGAAGCAAGGGTTAGGGTAGGGAGTTGTTAGATCGATCTTTGTAATCGATCTCACAACTCTCAGTTTTTTTAAAAAAAACATTTTCCTATTAGTTCGATCGATCGAACTGAGATTTCAGATCGATTGAACTTTGATGAACTCTCCTCAAAGTATTTTTTTGAAATTTTTGAAAAATGAAAAACTAAAATTAAAAATTAGAATTAAAATTAAAAATTGTAAAATAAAATAAAATAAAATAGAATAAAATATTTTTGGATTTTTTTTTTTTTTGAATTTTTGAAAAATAAAATAAAATTAAAAATTAAAAATAAAATTAAAATTGAAAAATAGAAAATATTTTTGAATTTTTGAAAAATAAAATAAAATAAAAATATTTTTGGATTTTTGAAAATTAAAAAGTCAAATAAAGTCAAACAAGGGTCAAAATAGAGAAGTGAAGAACTGAGATTGATCTGAACAAAATGTTCGATCGATCAGTTAGAGGGCAAAAATATGCAGGGTTTTGGTTCAAAAATTTGACTAAGTGTTGGAACTTGAAGATTGATCGAACTTTGAAGTTAGATCGATCGAAGAACTTCAGATCGATCTTGGAATGTTTTCGATTGATGAGACAAAGAGCTGAATATGTAGGTTGATGCAGGTTAAAAAAATTTCTAAGTGTGGGATCATGAGATTGATCAAACTTTGAAGTTGGATCGATCGAAGAATAAGTTCGAACGATGGGACAGAGTGGTGATTTGGATGCAGGTAGAAGTTCGATCGATCGAACTCTCATTTGAGATCGATCGAACTTATGCAAAATGCTCAATCACAACATAAAATTCATACAATCCTAATCACAGTTCCTATCAATGCATATGAACCAAAAACAAGTATCTAGACTTCGCAAGAAATGAAATTTAATATAGAAATGAGGGAGGAATAGGGTTTTGACACCCTACGAAATGTCGTTGCTAGTCTTTAACGTCTCTAGTAAGACATTGGGCTCTTTTAGCCCGGATCAAAGATCTTGTAATACATCCCCTCCTTATTGGGGTGATAGATGCTTTGAACTCTACCCAACAAATGGTTCTTTGAAGAACTTGTTGGATTAAGCCCAAACGAAACTTCTGTTCCTTTGTCAATCCAAGAACAATCTTTGGGCTTCCATGCCCTTTCAAAGCAAGAATTTGAAACAACACTTTTGGAATGCAAGGTTGAAGATGATTCCCTTGAAGTTTTGGTCTTACACAAAAGCTCACTTCCTTGACATTGAAGATCATGACATATGTCTGCAACATTAACCTCTCCTTTATATTTGTCAAATGAATTGGGTGTGGGATTAAAGATATTCAACTTCACCTTCATGTGGCTAAATGAGATCTTCATTATCCCCGTCTTACAATTGATGTTGGCATTAGCGGTTGCCAAGAAAGGATAGCCAAGGATAACGGGAATTTGGCTCTTAGGATTGGGGACCGGTTCTGTGTCAATGACAACGAAATCAACGGGAAAGAAGAATTTGTCAATCTTTATCAAAACATCCTCAATTATACCCCTAGGCTTCTTAATGGATCGGTAGGCAAGTTGTAAAACTACCGACATCGGTTTCAATTCACCTAGGCCCAATTTGACATAAACCGGGTATGGAAGAAGGTTAACACTTGCTCCTAAGTCAAGAAGCGCCCGATTAATGATATGATCACCAATAATGCATAAAGTGGTAGGTGAACCGGGGTCCTTAAACTTTGGTAAAGTGTTATGCTGTAAAATTGAACTTACTTGCTCAGTCAAAACCACTTTTCTTGGTGTTTGGCTCTTGTTCTTCCGCTTTTGGGTGCACAAGTCTTTCAAGAATTTGGCATAAGCCAGAATTTGCTTGATTGCATCCAAAATTGGAAGATTGACTTTCACTTGCCTAAACATTTCCATGATTTCATTAGTTTTTGCCTTTTGCTTGTCTTTTGAAATGGATCCTTTTAAGGCGTCCGGAAATGGAACTTTTGGTTAAAACACTTTTTCAGAATTTCCTTTTGAAGTCTCTTCAACACAAGAAGTTTTTAAATCATTTTGTTTCAAATCATTTTTCAACAAAACCTTTTCAAATTCATTTTTTTGCAAATCTTTCTTCAAATCATTTTCAAAATCATTCTTCAAATCACATTTTGAAATTTTCTTATTCACAAGATCATGTATATGCAATGAAGGAGGAATGGGATGTGAAACGGGACGGGTGACAACTTGAGGTTACACCGGTTCACTCTCTTCATTGGACATTGCAACTTGATTGTCCACAATCCTACCACTCCGCAAGGTAGTCACCGCATTAACATGTTCAATGGTGTGGCCTTCCGATATGGAATGGGTTTCCACAGCAAATTATTGCTTAGGTGGGACATTAATAGGCATCTTTCCTTTCTCTCTTGCATTAAGAGTGCTTGCTATTTGCCCTACTTGGGTTTCTAGCTTCGCAATAGATTGAGAGTGAGAATGAAGCAATTATGTGTTTGCCTCAAGAGTGCCCAAAGCATTCAAAACTTTTTCTTCAAAGGCGGGACTTCTAGTATTTCCTTAGGAATAAGACTGGTTGGGAAACTGAGAATTAGCAAATTGATTCCCTTGTGATTGATAAGGTCTATAACCTTGGGATCCTTGGTTTTTAAATGGAGGTGGAATGTATTTCCCTTGAAAACTACCTTGAGAAGGGTTTGAGCCCTCTCCTTGGTTTTTCTAAGAGAAATTCGGATGATTTCTCCAACTTGGATTATAATGAGTACCATAAGGATTGTTCCCTTGGTTCACAAAAGCTGCATTGACTTGTTCATTAGATTCATTTTGCACTTGTCCGTGAGGACAATGAGAAGTAGACTGAAGAACACTAGAACAAGTCATACATGCTTCATTTGATACACGATGAGAATGGTTAGGGAAAGAAGATACTTGGTTCGCCGAATTTTGGTTAATCAATAATTGATCAAACCTTTGAGATAAGGACTTCATTTCGGCGGTTATTTAATTTGAGTGGTCGACTTGATGTAAGCCAACACTCTTCCTACCTTGTGAATTTCTACCATTCTTGGATGATAATGTTCTATGCAAAGAATTTTCACTAATGCTCTCATAAAGACGCCACACGTCATCCTCATGCCTATCAATATATGAGCCACCCATGGAAGCATCAACTATGCCTTTGTAATTGTCCGATAAACTCTCAAAGAAATATTGAACTAATTGCCATTTGGGCATGTCATGATGTGGACACTTCCTAAGAAATTCATTGTATCGTTCCCATGCCTCATGAAACGTTTCTCCATCCCCATGTGAAAATTCTCGAATTGAGGTTCTCATGGCATTGGTCTTAAAATCCGGATAGTATTTCTTCAAGAACTTTTGTTGCATTTTTGCCCAAGAAGTGATCAAAAAAGGCCGAAAATTGTTAAACCAATACTTTGCCTTGTCTTTTAAGGTGAATGGAAAAAGTTTGAGTCTTAAAACCTCTTCCGGCATGTCCGTATATTTTACGGTGGAACATACTTCAAGAAACTCATCTAAATGCTTGTAAGGTTCTTCACTTGGAAGTCCATGATAGTTAGAAAGCATTTGAATGGTTTGTGGCTTAATTTCATAATGATGGGCTCTAAATGGTGGTAATTGGATGCATGTGGGTGCATTATATTCATTAAGCACATAGTGATTTCTTAAAGCAAGTGGAGGATTAGCAATTTGAGGTGCAACGTGGGCACCTTGATTTTGATTTCCTTAAATAATGGGAGGTTGTGGAGCATACATTAGCCTTGGCATTCCAAATGAAACTTGGCCTTGTTGTTGTTGTTGTGGTTGGTGAATGAATGGCCTAGGTATGCCTAATGGTGCTTGAATGTTCTCATGATGCACATTTGGATGAAGGATACCTTGTTGGTCTATGTGACCAAAGTCCTCTACATTCGCTTCATTATGGACTTCCATTGATATAATGGATCGGGTAGAACTGGAACTTCCTCTTCCTCTAGGATTTCTAACTACAGATTCAAGATGCAAATCAAGAGGGACAAGAGTTGGTCTTAGTGATCTACGACCATGCATGCACAATGTAAAAACACATAAATACAATGAATGAACAAACACTTCAACTTCACAACAATTTCAATGAAACTTCCTCCACAAACACTTAACCCATACTCCTATGCTTTAACAGCAATGATGTAAAGAACAATTAAGATTGCCTCCACGCGGGCTCGCGATTTAACTAAGGGATTGAGTAAGAAAAAGCTCACAAAGGTCCTTTAGCACTTTAACTCCAAATTTAAAGCTTAGCTTAGCAATTTTTTTAAATTTTTAGCATTTTTCCTTACTTGCTTAGCTCCTTTGCTTGGATGCTCCTTTGCTTGGCTCCTAGCTCAATGCTCCTTGTCAAAGATGAACAAACACAATAAGTAATCAAAAGAAAAATAAAAACAAAGTAAAGACACGATCAAAAGAGTACTAATTCCTAATGAATTCCATAAATACGGCATTGCCTAATCCCCAGCAACGGCACCAAAAACTGATGGGTGTGTGTCGCCGCACCATAAGCTTAAGAGTGTGCAATTAAGGCGAGGGCCAAGTTTTACATTTATAAAAGCCACTACTACCTTCACTAAAAATATAGTTAGAGTGAGTAGGGATCGTCCCAAGGGATTGGAGTCGTTCTTGGTTGTGGAATCGCTATTAAGGTTAGTAGGTCGAGTGATCAAACAAATGGTTGGTTGGTTGATTAAACTAAATAGCAAATTAAACTAAATAATTGAATGCAATAAAGAGTAAGTAAGATAGAGAGATCTTGGGGTTTAGAGATCACCACCAAGCAATGCTTTTCTACACCCTTAACTAGTGACTAATGAGGGAAATGTGTGTTGCAATATTGATGTGTGTGTGTGTGTTTGGTTGATTCAATTAGCAAGGGTGACCATTAAGCATACATTGTCTAATCAACATGTGAAAAGCACAATATATCTAGCAATTAAGTATATATTATCTAAATAGCATGTGAAAAGCACAACATATCTAGCAAGTCATTAATCCTTTCATTAAGCTCACAAGCCAAATACACCACAAGGTTAGAGACATATGCTACTTGCATTCAAAAGTATACAACATCAAACAACAAACATGGATTATCCTCCCATCTAACAACTATGCTACCACTACACTACAATTAAGCTAATGACATGAAATTAAACTAATTAAGCTAAGGGAGAGGCACAATCCATCAAGAAATGAGCATGGACCATCTAGAAAATCACAAGAGCATTCTTTTAAGCACAATGTTTTGACAATCTCTAGATCTATAGCAGTAATACATATAGACACGCATCAATAACACAAGAAATAGAGACAAACACATAAACATCTATTCTAGCATACATAGACAAATGGATAGAATGAAATGATCAATTGAAAGTATTAAACCACATAAATCATTGAATAAACAAGATCTATATATATATAAGTACCAAAACATGTATTACAACACTAATCCCTCAATAATACACAAAATTAAGATGTAGAAAGCATGCTTGGGGCTAACTCTAACCCCAAGAGGATGTCTAGCCACTCATGGTAGTGCTTCTCCAACACTCAAGGGCTAGCTCCATGGTAGAGATTTTCTCCTTGGATAATAAAGAGTCTCCAATGATGTCTCTAGCCTCCTCCTCCTCTAAGTTTGCTCTCCAATAGATGATATGATATTATATAATGTGATATTAGCTCCCCTTTTGGAAAAAGCAATCCTTATCCTTATATAGGT
Source organism: Cornus florida (assembly GCF_030987335.1). NCBI lineage: Eukaryota > Viridiplantae > Streptophyta > Magnoliopsida > Cornales > Cornaceae > Cornus > Cornus florida. The sequence continues at coordinate 40,753,990 of NW_026775575.1, forward strand.
AGGTCAAATGACACCCAAAATGAGCTGGGGTCATGCACACAATATTTCCTAATGATTGGATAAAGGACAACTTTTAATGAGCTGGAAATTTAACTTTTTCGCACTGGAGGAAGTTCGATCGATTGAACCTTGGACTTGGATCGATCGAACATGGCTGAGATCCATCGAACTTAGGCTGGATCGATCTTCATTGGTGGCGCTTTTTGGATAAAACAAATCTGAGATATTTTGAAGATATTTTTGGGAAAAGGACAAAAGTGGTTGGTAGGGTGGTACAACTAGATAAGATCAATCATTTAGATAAGGACAAAACAGTTCGATCGATCGAAGAATGATGTTGGATCGATCGAACTTTTGAGATCTATGAAAATGTCATTATGGCTCTGATCCATCTTGAAGTGCTGAGATCGATCATGTTGGATCGATCGAACTTTGATCTGAGATTGATCGAAGATGTTGATTTCCACCTTTTTCTTTCTTTTACTTCCACTTGGTTCCTTTCTTTGATTTATCCCAGAATTGCTTCATTTCTGCTCTTATTTGGTTGAGTTAGCTTATTTTCGGGATAAGTGCCTGAAAATAGAAATAATACGAAATCAATCTAAAACGATAAAGTAAGATAAATAAAGGTACTAGAATGTTTAAGCTTAAGGAGTTTAAATACGCACTTTTCAGCACTCATCACTCATAAATGGGAACGCCCAGGGAAGTAACCACAGCCCCAATTACGAGCGCTCGTCCCCCCATGGACGAGTGGTGTGCTATTTCTCAAGGTCGTATTAACACCCAAAGTTGTAATGAAAGTGTAGCCAAGTTTAAATTTATAAAGTGCCACTACTAACTCTAACTACTAATATAGTTAGGGTGAATAGGGATTGTCCCGAGGGATTAGGGGCTATGTTAATATGGAAACAAAGTTAGATTAATAGGTCGAGTAATCAAAAGATTATTTGTTTGGTTAATTAAACTACAATGTAAATGAATTTAATACTAAGCAATTAAAGTAAATAAAAGGGTAGAGAATAATAGAAAGAGGCATTGGGATCTAGAGGTCACCACTAAACATCACCATTCTAGACACTCAATGTATAATGAATAAGGGGAAACATGTGTTGCAATATAATGAGGTGTGATTGATTGAATCAATAAGCACGGATTGACTAATTAAGTATACATTGTCTAAACAACCTAATGAATAGCACAATATATCAAACTAAGCCATTATTCCTTCCTCTAAGCTCACAATCAACACACTAACAGGATAGAGAATTGTACTACTTGCATTCATAAGTATGGAACATCAAACAACAAGCATAGATTGTCCTCACATCTAAGAAAGTAAAGCAACTACACTACTTCTAAGCTAAGGACATGAAAATTAACTAATTAAACTAAGGTAAAGAAGCACAATCCATTAAGAAATGAGTATGAACCATCAAACAAACCACAAGAGTATTCTATTTAAGCACTATGCCTTGACAATCTCTAGATTCATAGCATCAATACACAAAGACATGCATCAATATCACAAACTAAGAGATAAACACATGAACATCTACTCTAGCATACATAGACATATGGATAGAATGAAATGATCAATTGGAAGTATTAATCAACACAAATCATTGTAAGAACAAGATTCATATATAAATCAAATGTCATGACAACATTACAACACAAATCCCCTCAAAATACAAAGTATTAAGGTCTAGAATGCATGCATAAGGCTAACTCTAGCCCCAAGAAGATGTTTAGCAACTCATTGATGTAGTCATCCACGCTCAAAGGCCATCTCCATGGTAGAAATGTTCTTCTTCTTGATGAAAACCCTAGAAGAATGGAAGAACTCCCAAAATAGTGTATGTCTCTCTAAGCTCTAGCCTCCTCTCCAAGATATGTGATATGAGATGTATTGAGGTATGAAGATATATGGAGATATCATGTAAAAATGGCTCAAAATCCTTATATAGGAAGCTCAAGTGGGACACCCAATGGTTAGGTCTTATGCACTAGGGTCCCTTCAATGATTTCACCACGAGCCATCTTTTAATGAGTTGGACTCTGTTTTAATTCGGACTTGAGGAGGTTCGATCGATTGAGTTCAGATAAGATCAATCGAACTGTTGCCAAATCCATTGAATTTAGGCCAGATCGATCAATCCTTGGCAGTACCTTTTTGGAATACAACAAATCTCTGAGATATTTTAGGAAAAAGACAAAAGTAATAGGTGAGGATAAGATCAAGGAAGTTTGATCGATCTGAAGAAAGTTGGATCGATCAAAGATGGAAATTCTTTGAGGATAAGGACAAGGGGTCTGATCCATCTTGGTGAGGTGAGATTGACTAATGTGAGATCGATCAAAAATATTCTTGATTGATCGAAGTTTGCTGATTTCCACCACTTTGCTCCATTCTTCCATTCAGCTTGAGATTACTTCTTTTATGCTCTAATTTGGCTAAATTGACTTATTTTGGGGATAAACACCTAAAAAGGGCAATAACATGAAATTAGTCTAAAACGAAAAAGTAAGATAGATAAAGGTTCTAGAATACTCAAGCTTATGGGGTTTAAATGCGCACTTTTCAGCACTCATCAACGAATGTTCGTCCACTGACAAGCTTAGTAGAATTCTGAACATTAAATGCAATTTTGAGGACTTTCTGGGCCTTTTTGAAAAAAAAAAAAAAACAAAGAAGAAACCCCTCCCAAAATCATGTTTTCTAGCCAACCATGCCAAAAGAAAACTTTATTTTTCATGTAAAAACCCCAAAATGCCCCTTGCATAGTTTTTGACATGAATAGTGTAAAATGAGCCCATAGGAGGCTTAAATCACCAAGGAAAAGGTTTTGCCCAGAAACGATCATGCACGTGGACATAACTTACCTATTAGGACGTGCTACAAAAATCCACGGCTTAAAAATACCACCAATGCAAAATTTGACCTATCCAAACCCTATTGCGGGAAAAATGCCCTACAAAGGCAAAAATTGTCAGAATCGTACCTAAACGCAATCAAAAGACCATTTGACCCATGACCACACTTCATGCATATAAAATGAGTCCTTGTGGAGGTACTCGTGCACACTTTGCACCACCCGATTTGGAAATGAACCCTTAAAGGCTTGAATTTTTCAATTTTAACCCAAAAATGCAATATATGAAACCAAATTGTAAAACCTAAAACAAAATGGTGTTTGGCCCTTGGCCACACCTCATATGTGGTAAATGAATGCCAAATAATGAATTTCACACACAATGCACACTCCGGTGCAAAAATGACATATTAAACCCTTATTTTTCATATTATTCTCATTGAAGGTAAAATTTAACATTTTTCAATATACATTGATTTCAATTAAAGTTTGGCCCTTGGCCACATATCATATGCATAAAATGAATGTCAAAAAGTGTGCTTAGTGTCACGCCCCGCCTATGGAGGTTGTGCCATGCAGGCGACACGCAGATGCTGAGGAGGACGATGCATGGCAACTGCATGGCGAGTGGAGTTTCTAGAGTCTTCTGGAGTTGTCTAGAGTTGTGTGGAAGATTCTAGATATGTATAGTATATTCTAGAGTTCTCCAGTATTGTGTGGAGTAGTATGGAGAGTTCTAGAATATTGTAGACACTTGTAGATAAGTATGAAAGTGTGAAGAAGGTGGGAGAAAATTCTAGAGAATCGATCTCTACCGTTGGTTAGAATACATCCTAGCCATCCATTAGGGATGGGGATGCCTATAAATAGAGGTAGGACTTCATTTTCTAGGCAATAAGTCCTAGAAGTGAGCTTGAGAGCCTTGTAGAGAGTTTGAGAGCTAGTCTTGTACCAAGCATTCTTTGAAGTAATAGAAGTGTTCTTTCCTTGCCAACTTAAGTGCCTTAGTGTGTGTGAGTGTACAAGCCAAGTGAGAAGAGGGCGAGGGCCACTACAACACTAGTAAGCGCATGAGGGGAGTGTGTTGGCTAAGGTGTGCGCGGGAGTTAGGCTGACCAAGTACTTACGAGAGTAGAAGCAATGTCTTGGTGCCGCACGGGAGTAGCTAGAGTGGTGCTGAAACTCTAAGCCCGTGATAGTTGGTATCAGAGCAGGTTCGTTAAGGGAGCTTTGTTGGAGTAGACAAAGCTAGCAAAGGAGACCACCAAGTCCACGTCTTGGAGCAGAGCTTGGAGGAGAAACTTGCCACACACTTAGTCTACATGGAGACTAAGTTTAACAGGCTCGAGAGAAGGGTAGCGGAGCTCTACGAGCTGATTGATGGCATTACCATCAAGGCACAAGAAAAGGAAAGGGACTTGTATGATCGGGTAGACGACTTGCGCGTGGAGATTGCCGAGTGCAAGAAGGAGTTCTCCCAGGCACGCGAGGTCGTAGTGAAGCCAAGGAAGAAGAAGGCGCCGGAGCCCAAGGAGTACGATGGGGCAAGGAATGCGTGCCAAATTGACAACTTCTTCTGGCACATGGAGAGGTACTTCGAGTGCATGGAGATCGAGGATGATGAGGAGAAGGTGCAGACAAGCACCATGTACCTCACGGACACTACCGCTCTATGGTGGAGGTAGCGCTTTACCGGTAGAGGCGCAAGAGCGGTTGACACATAGGAGGAGTTCAAGAGGCAGTTCTACCCTAAGTGTGTCAAGGACCTCGCCATGATCAACCTAAGGTGCCTGAAGCAGAAGGGCAGCATAAGGGAGTATGTGAAGGAGTACTCCAACTAGATGTTGGAGATCCCAGAGATGCCAGAGCGGCAACGCGTGTGCTTGTTCATAGATGGGTTGTAGTCTTAGGTGGCCACGGAGCTTAGGAAGAGGGAGCCTAGAGACTTGGCATCCACAATGGCTATAGCGGAGCGCCTTGAAGACTTTAGGCGCGATGATAAGAGGGTCACGTCTCCCAGAAGGGACCACGGTAAAGGTGGCAGAGACCGACGCTTCAAGAAAGGGGGATCGCCTAAGTCTAGTGATGATGAGCACAGCGATGAGGAGAGATGCCCACGCCATGATAAGGGCAAATACCATGGAGAGAGGTCCAAGGCTAGTGGCAAAGGGGAGCACCGCGATAAGGGCAAGTGGGAGCCGAAGTGCTACTTGTGCGAAAGGCCGCATATATTGCGACACTGCCCCAACAAGAAGACCATAAGCGCCCTTGTGAAGGGCAAGGGCAAGGTGGACGATGCGGGCAGCGATGAAGATAGGTGCATGGAGGCTATGCAGATGCTGAGTAGCATAACACATGACACCAAGAAGAAGGGCAAGGCGAAGAAGGTAGCTAGAGTGCGCTATGTGGATACGCAGGTTGATGACAAAGCCGTGCAAGCATTGGTGGACACGGGCGCCACACACAACTTCATTACCCTGAAGGAGGCGCAGCGACTTGGCTTGGAGATGCACAAGACGGAGGGCTGGATCAAAGCCATTAACTCCGAGGAGGCACGCGTGAGTAGAGTGTACAAGGAGGTAGAGCTATGCATGCAAGGGTGGAATAGTAAGGCCGACTTCCAGGTTACAGAGATGGATGACCACGACATGGTGCTGGGGCTGGAATTCATGGACAGGAATAATGCCGCGCCACTACCATGCCTTGGTGGGCTGATGCTACTTGGAGGTGAAGAAGGCAAGGCCGCATGCATGGTGCCGCTCGTGGGCAGGAAGGAGAGTCCAGAGGTGGTAGTGAACACGATGGAGCTCGTGAGGACCTCACATCTCTTGAAGGGCGCTCGTACATTTGGGCCAAGGACATATGCGTAAGTGTTGATGACCTGCGAGAGGCTGGGTCAGCTGAAGAAACCGTGACGAGGGCATCACGGAAATGGGTGGGAGAGAATGTCACGCCCCGCCTATGGAGGTTGTGCCACGCAGTCGACATGCAGATGCTGAGGAGGACGCTGCATGGCAACTACATGGCGAGTGGAGTTTCTAGAGTCTTCCGGAGTTGTCTAGAGTTGTGTGGAAGATTCTAGATATGTGTAGTATATTCTATACTTCTCCAGAATTGTGTAGAGTAGTATAGAGAGTTCTAGAATATTGTAGACACTTGTAGATAAGTATGGAAGTGTGAAGAAGGTGGGAGAAGATTCTAGAGAATCGATCTCCACCGTTAGTTAGAATGCATCCTAGCCATCCATTAGGGATGGGGATGCCTATAAATAGAGGTAGGACTTCATTTTGTAGGCAACAAGTCCTAGAAGTAAGCTTGAGAGCTTTGTAAAGAGTTTGAGAGCTAGTCTTGTACAAAGCATTCTTTGAAGTAATAGAAGTGTTCTTTCCTTGCCAACTTAAGTGCCTTAGTGTGTGTGAGTGTGCAAGCCAAGTGAGAAGAGGGCGAGGGCCACTACAACACTAGTTAGTAAGCGCACGAGGGGAGTGTGTCGGCTAAGGTGTGCACGGGAGTTAGGCTGACCAAGTACTTGCGAGAGTAGAAGCAACGTCTTGGTGCCGCACGGGAGTAGCTAAAGTGGTGCTGAAACTCTAAGCCCGTGACATTAGGCACACATTACAAGTCTAAGGCAAAAAATGACATTTTGACCTAACTATGCATTATAACTTTAAAAGTGAAAATCAAACATGCTAACACTTGCATGTGAACAAGAAAGCACTTAAAAGAACTTCAATCCATTGAAACGACCTAGGGATGTTGTACATCCCAAACCAGGGCATCCGTACCTAAAAACAATCCGATAACTTTGGGGTGAGTAAACAAGTTACTCGTAGGGAATGAGCATGCATCAACCTAACTTTTCCAAGGTTATTACATTAACATGAAGCAATTCAAAAGGATTATGCTACCTAACATCTATGTCATAAGTGGGACTCATGGATCATCCTAAGCTACATTAAAGCATTTCTAGCATAAACTACAATATTTATGCAATTAAACAATATAGAAGCATACTATACAACGAAACAAGATATAGATTATCAAAGTTATCAACTTGAAATCTGAAATGAGAAATCAACTAAAATAGTTCATGCCACCTAACGTCTACATTCCAAATAAGTCTAAGGAATCATCCTAGGCTATATTAGAACAATAAAACACAAATCACAATATCGATGCAATTTAACCAACATTGGAACTTCCAATACAATGCATAAAGCATGATTCCTCAAAGTTAACATCTTGAAACTTAAAATGGGAAATCAAATAAGGAACAACAAGTTACAACATCATTTAGTTATTAACTTGAAATAAAGTGCGAAATCAAAAAGGTGGATACTCAGACATCACGCCGGATCAAACCGACAACGTGGTTACTTTAGGGTTATAAGCCCACGGGTAACCTCCCTATATGCACACTAGACTATAGGGAGACAATCCCCCGTACCAGAACTATGCCCTAGCCGTTGTCATACAACGATGTCCCAAGTTTCCAAAATCAACAAATTGTGCAACAACGTATATATCAACATGTATTTACAAGATAATCAACTATCTACCATACACAACCGAATTTGGAAATACATACAATACATGTTTTAAGTCCACAACTACTATGGTATGATAAATGTCGAATCTTCAGAGTCTGATTCATTACACGCTATAATAATATCACTCAATATTGAAAACGTAAACTCATGAATCCAATACAAGTCTAAAATCATTATTTAAACGTACAATAGAAATGAAAATTAATTAAATAAACTAATTAATTTCTCTAGGTTTCAAATCTCAACCAAATAATCCCTAATTAATATATGTTAAATGACATAGCATGGTCATTACATATATCAAATCAAAAGTGTAAAATGAGCAAGATATCATCGTGTAGAATTTATTTAATTTAAATTAATTAAATCTCTAGATGAATGTGGCGTCCCAAATTAATATATAATGGTGTTGTGCCATCCCCAATCCAAAGTTTGTGCACCAAAAGATAGTGGTGTAGGGCTATGATGAATGTGGCCAAGTTTTACATTTAGAAATTGCCACTACTACCTTTCACTAAAAATATAGTTAGGGCGAGTAGGGATCGTCCCAAGGCATTGGTAGGTCGTATTAGGTTGTGGAATCGAGATTAGGGTTAGTAGGTCGAGTGATCAAAAGATTGGTTGGTGGTTGAATTACACTAAGATGCAATTTAAACTAAAGTAGGCAATGAAATGTAATATAGAGAAAATAAGAGAGAAATCTTGGAGTTTAGAGATCACCACTAGGCATAGCTTTTCTACATCCTTAATGAATGATTAATAAGGGGGAAAACATGTATTGCAACATAGTGTGTGTGTGGTTGTTTCAACAAGTATGGATGACAAATTAAGCATATATTGTCTAAACAACATGGTGGATAGCACAATATATCAAACTAAGCCATTAAGCCTTTCGTTAAGCTCATAATCCAAACACATCACAAGGTTAGAGATATATGCTACTTGCTTTCATAAGTATGGAACATCAAAAAACAAGCATGGATTGTCCTCCCATTTAACATCTAAACTACAACTACACTACAATTAAGCTAATGACATGAAATTAAACTAAGTAAACTAAGGGAGAGGCACAATCCATCAAGAAATGAGTATGAACCATCAAATAAATCATAAGAGCATTCCATTAAGCACTATGTCTTGACAATCTCTAGATCTATAGCATTAATACACATAGACATGCATCAATAACACAAGACATAGAGATAAACACATGAACATCTATTCTAGCATACATTGACATATGGATAGAATGAAATGATCAATTGGAAGCATTAAACCACACAAATCATTGAATAAAACAAGATCTGTATATATAAAAGTGTCAAAACATGTATCATAATACAAATCCCCCTCAAAAATACATAAATCAAGATGTAAAAAGCATGCTTAGGGCTAACTCTAGCCCCAAAAGGATGTCTAGCCACTCATGGATGGTGTCCTCCAACCCTCAAGGGCTAACTCCATGGTAGAGATTGCTCTTTTTCTTGGTTGATGGAATAACTCCCAACTTGTGTCTCTAGCCTCCTCCTTTCTTTTCTTCCTCACTAAGAATATGGAAATTGTGTCTCTAGTGTCTCTATCTCCTATACGTCAAGAATGGCTCATAATCCTTATATAGGTAGGTTAAATGTCACCCCCAATGAGCTGGGCTCGTACACTAATATTCCTTCCATTGATTGGATATGAGACAACTTTTAATGAGCTTGAAATTAGATTTTCTCGGGCTTTGGGAAGTTTGATCGATCGAACTTATGGTGAGATTGATCGAACATGGCTGAGATCTATTGAATTTAAGCTAGATCAATCCTCTATGGCGGCACCTTTTTGGATAAAAACAAATTTGAGATATTTTGAAGATATTTTCGGGAAAGAGACAAATGTGGTAGGTATGGTGGTATAAGTGGATAAGATGAAATCTTTTCGATCGATCAGAATAAAGTTGGATCGATCGAACTTTGTGCGATCTTTAGATAAGGACAAAAGAGGTTGGATCCATCTTGAAATGCTGAGATCGATGAACTTTCGATCGATCGAATATTTTTTGAGATCGATCGAACTTGCTGAATTTTCACCACTTGCTTCCTTTTGCTCCCACTTTGCTCCTTTCTTTGATTCATCTCAAGATTGCTTCAATTATGCTCTTATTTTAGTTGAGTTAGCCTATTTTGGGGATAAGTACCCGAAAATGGAAATAATACAAAATCAATCTAAAGCGGGAAAATAAGATAGGTAAAGGTCCTAAAATACCTAAGCTTAAGAGGTTTAAATGCGCACTTTTCAGCGTTCATCATATAACGAGGATTAAGTCATGGCCATGCCATATATCAAGTCTTAAAATGGAATACAAGCAAAGTACAATTAAGTAGTACTTAAATCAAATTAAATTAATTAAATCTCTAGAATTGAAAACTCATCTAAATCATCCCAAATTAATATATAACAAGGATCAAGTCATGGCTATGCCATATACCAAGTCTAAAGTGAGTTATATGCAAGCTACAATTACTTATTAATTTCTCAAATTAATATAAGACATGCATACAACTTATATTTCACTACAAAAGCAAGTAAATCCCTTAGATAATAAATTTAGAACACCCCCTACCTCACTTGAGAAGTGACTCTCTAGAATCTAAGGCAAGCAAGTTCAAAAAGGTAAACCTTTCTAGGGTTATGAAGAGGAAGGTGAGGTAAAGCTTTGGTATTCCAAGCTTTATGATCAAAGGTGAGTGAAAGGGGACCAAAATGAAGCTTAAAATTCTGAGCCAAGCTTTGTTTCAATGGTGGCTAGGTTAGGGTTTGAGAGCAAAGAGATAAAATGAAATTAAAATGAAAACCCTACACTAATTTTGGTTAAATCCTCTGCTCACTATATGCTCTTACACTACCTCACACATACACACTAATGCAAGACCAAATTTGGAGCCTACACTTGTCATTCATCCAAGTATCCATTATAGGCTTAATCCTAAGCCTACACTTGTCAACCATCCAAGCGAACAAGTGCACCTATCTTTGGTCAACAAGTGGGTGAATCTCCACCCTCCACATGTCATCATCCAAGGCATCAACGTGTCTCCACACAAATGTCAACAAGTGGACTAATGAGAGTGTGACACTTGTCACACTTTTTGTAAATTGCAAGAAGGTCATTTTTGAAAATATCTTCCAAATTAATTTGCAAAATGGTCCCTAAGACGAAAAATAATTACTTATAGTAATTACACAAATACCCCCAAAAGAAAGAGAAATTGCAAAGAAGTATGCATCCATACCCCTAAGGAAGAATGTATACTAAGAACATGCATTTCTAAGAAAGAAAAAATACACATTTCTAAGAAATCATATACCATGAGTGCATGTAAAAGTGGACACGAATCTAAACACGAAAGGTGAGGTTGTGCCAACAAAGTGACAAACAGGAAAAAGAAGAAAAATGAATAGTGTCAAAAAAATGAAAATGTGGAAATGACTCGGTCCTTAAAGGAAGTTGTCAATCCAAAGGAAAGAGTCTCGGAAACCATTTCCAAGCACTCGAGACGACACAAACCAATGTCATTTGCACCACGTGCTCATGTCGACCACTCTCAAATGAATGATGACTGCACGGCCACACGACAAGTCGAAACTCACACACGAAACCCAAGGTTAGACAAAGGAATAGAAGACCATAACCGTAAGTATCCTTCTTGACGAATCATCATATCGATCCAAAAATAACCACCAAAAGAACTCCAAGATACCCATGTATCTATTGAGGTACCGAACAAAGACGACTTGGTAGTACGAATAGCGACCAGAACCTGCCCACGACGTACTCAAATGTGTGGTAGCAATGACAGTGCCTAATGCCCGCCCACACTTACTCGTCAGTATGGTAGCTTTGATGGCAACTAGCACCCGCCCACAGCATACAACTTATACGATAGCATGATAGTATAAGGCACTAGTTCATAACCTGCCCCCACTAGGTTTACCTATGAAACCTCTAGATACAAATGACATCAATGTCGAAAAAGATCATTACCAAAAGCACTACGAAAACCAGGCATCTTGTGAGAGTTGGGGTAGCTAATCTTAAAACTCTAACAACAATGTCATAAGCAGCGCTACGTTTAAGGCCTTAAATCCTTAGTGCAAGTAGAGCCAGCAACGTACTCCTACATTGCAAAACACCCTCATCAATAACCTTAGTCACGAATCCCAAGCCTGACAAGCAAAATAGGATCTCCAAAATCCCAGATATCATCCTGAAACAGATCAACTACTAGACTACTCATCGCAATTAAACATCGGATAAAATCCCTATCACGAATAACTAAATCCTCAAAAAATAAGTCCACCATGTGACACACACATCAAAATCCCGACTACCAAGGTCACAAAATGAGTCTTTCAAAACCGTTCTTGGCATCACCAAGTTAAATCAAAAATTCCTAAATTTCAATCCATAAACAATCACTGGAACTACGATTCCTTAAAACTATGCCTAGCCATAACTAGGACAAGAAAACTCCATAAACAAGCCATATCCAACAGCGATCCTCCAAAACTTCTCCTAAGAGTCAACCACATCCAGGTCTCCAATACTAAAGCAAGTCTCCTAAAGATATCCTTAAATAGCGTCAAGCTCATACAACAAATCAACCAAATCTTTAATCAAATGGACACAAGTCCCTGTAAAATGATCTCACACCAATCCACTCACACCGAGCATAGCAAACTCCATCAATAACCACGATAAAAACTCCCCAAGGAAAGACAGGAAAGAAAGGGAAACACCAGTCCTAAGAAGGACAACTCCACGACTCTATCTCTAAAAAAAAAAAAAAAAAACAACAAGGTCAAAGACTTCACCCCCTATATGGAAGTAAGCCAACCAAAATTCATCAACTCCTTACCAAGGACTTTAGACAACAATGGTGATCCTCAAGGACTGACCAACCCCAAAACCGTGCACAAGGCGATGAAGAGAAGAGACTCACTCCTTGTGAAGTCCCTAACCCAAACCAAGAAAAAGAGGAGAAATCATATTCTCCCACGAGTGTCAACACAAAAAACACAAAAATGGAGCATTCTTCCCACTTTAGGAAAGTGCACAGCTCAAGACAAAACAAATGTGACAACTCATGTACAAGGAATTTCAAAACGAAACCATTGCGAAAACCGGCATACAAACTACGTGCGATCGAGGAAAACAAAAGGGAAAACCAAACATGGAAGTCATGCATATGACAAGGAATACAACTACCAAATAAGTAAATCTACTCACATAGATAAAATCAAGGGTACATACGGCACGTCTCCATGTAAACACAAAATCATATTACTAAAGCACAACAACAACATGGCATCTCTAAGCATATAAATAAGACATGCTAATGCCACACAATAAGAAGACAAATGTGGACACACATCCACCTACTCATGCATCACAATATCATAAATCATACTACTAACTGGGAGTAAATGAAACTGGTGAAAATAAAACAATGCAACAATGAACCCTATGGACATCGTGTCCTAGAGTGTCTAGGTAAAAGGAAGAGAAATCCTAGCCATAAACTAACTTTAAAAACCAATGCAACAACAAGCTATCTCAAACAAACGTGAGCCCTCACCACAATGGTAAGACTCTAACAATCCATCTCTGAACCTAAAGGTGACACTATAAGTGACACTAATAATGCAATGCTCTCACTAACCCAAAACATCGATCAATCGACTCGATTCCAAAAATGTTATCACGCAAGGGGAACTCAAACGAAATGGCTACTCTAGCCATACAATCGGACAACCGAATCAATCTCAAGAATCATCCCCAAAACGACCATCAATCATTGACCAAAAGGACTACGCCTTTCGAAATAAAAGCCTACATTGACCCTGTCTGAGCTACACAATAGTAGGCCCAGTACAGTAACATGACAGTGCCAAGCACCCCCCCACAACGTACCCACCTACAAAATTGCAATCTCAGAGGAATCGGTCCCCAAACAAACAAGGAGCCTAAGAGGTTTATAACCTTATCATGGCCCAAAACTAACAAATCCAGCACTACGACAACGCCTAATGACTTACCTCGCAAGAGCCTAAACAAAAGGCGACCATCCACCTATCTAAAGCCAATGTTAGGCCAACAATGACCTATGCTACCATGAAACCAAGCTAATAATTGTCAACAACATCAAAGAAGAGTTCTTAAACATAACCAGACAGACCAGCCATCACACCAAGTGCTAACTCACCAAGCAACTCAATCTCAACTCCAGCGTCCTATTACTAATCCAAAGTCCTATCAAATATGCAAAACAATCATGCATATACAAATTTAATCTAGTATACATCATATGTCATGCTCTTTACATTAGAATACAATCATGCTAAACAAACAGCATACCACATATAGCACATAAGCACATAAACATGTTATCAAACCAAAACATGTTATCATAAAGCATATAAACACATAAAGCATGGCAACACAAGCATTATATGCACCCAAAACCCATCATCCAAAGGTTTTCGAACCTAGGAGCTCTAATACCACCTGAGACGGCCTGGTTTTTCGGCTATTGCATCCTGTGATAAACCGAGCATTGATCCGAAAACGAATCCAAAATGTGAAAGCAAAAGATAAAACAATGGTCTCTAGAGATACAACACGTCTCTAAGACACAAGAACCCAGTGTGTCCTATGATGACCTGAAACGAATCCAAAATGAGGAAGCTAAACATGAACAAGTCTATAGAAATGTACGTCATCTCTAAGACACAAAAACAACCTTCTGAGGAGTCCCGTGACTCAGCAGAAGCAAGACCGGATTAGGGTTTCTATACCCTCCAAGGAATGGACCAAGGGCAAAATGGTCATTCCAAACTAAAATGAGTTCCACCGTGCACACCATTTGAAAGACAATAAAAAAATTAACAAGGATGGACTCAAGACTCAGTTCATTCGGAGTCTGGACGGTAAAAATATCAAGTCTAAAAGTCGAAAGAAGGGAAACCCCATCCCGGTTTGAACCAAATCCTAACACTACCTCACTAAAACTTGAATATCTTGAGATACAAGTAGAATCTGAAGCTTTAATTGGTACCATTGGAAAGCTTATTTTGACGCGGTCAATTTAGACTCAAGAATAGATCAATTCGAAGTTAAAACAAAGGAGATATGACAACTTGAAATTTGAGGTGCAGTGCTGAAACAAGACACACGCACACACACACACACAAAAGGATGGACGAGTGCTCGCGATGAGCACTCATAAATGGGCACACCCAGGGCAGTAACCACAGCCTAACTACGAACGCTTGTCCACTAACAAGCTTAGTAGAATTCTAAACTTTAAACACAATTTTGAGGACTTTTTGGGCCTTTTTAAAAAAAAACACAAATAAGAAACCCTTCCAAAATCATGTTTTCTAGCCAACCATGCCAAAAAAAAAAAAAAAAAAAAAAAAAAAAAAAAAAAAAAAAAAACTTAATTTTTCATGTGAAAACCCCAAAATGGCCTTATGCATAGTTTTTGGCATAAATAGTGCAAAATGAGCTCATAGGAGGCTCAAATCACTAAGGAAAAGGTTTTGCCCGGAAATAATCATGCACGCAAACGTAACTTACCTATTAGGATGTGCTACAATAATCCATGGCTTAAAAATACCGCCGATGCAAAATTTGACCTATCCAAACCCCAATGCAGGAAAAATGCCCTTCAAAGGCAAAAATTGTAAGAACCGTACCTAAATGCAATCAAAAGACCATTTGGCCCTTGGCCACACTTCATGCATATAAAATGAGTCCTTGTTGAGGTGCTCGTGCACACTTTGCACTACCCGATTTGGAAATGAACCCTTAAAGGCTCGAATTTTTCTATTTTAGCCCAAAAATGCAGTATATGAAACCAAATTGAAAAACCTAAAACAAAATGGTGTTTGACCCTTCGCCACACCTCATATGTGGTAAATGAATACCAAATAAAGAATTTCGTACATAATGCACACTCCGGTGCAAAAATGACATATTAAACCCTTATTTTTCATATTATTCACATTAAAGGCAAAATTTAACATTTTTCAATATATATGAATTTTAATTAAAGTTTGGCCCTTGACCACATATCATATACATAAAATGAACGTCAAAAAGTGTGCTTAGGTGCACATTACAAGTCCAAGGCAAAAATTGACATTTTTACCTAACTATGCATTATAACTTTAAAAGTAAAAATCAAACATGCTAACACTTGCATCACTTAAAAGAACTTCAATCTATCGAAACAACTTAGGGATGTTGTGCATCCCAAACCAAGGCATCCATACCTAAAAACAACCCGACATCTTTGGGGTGAGTAAACAAGTTACTCGTAGGGAATGAGCACGCATCGACCTAACTTTTACAAGGTTATTACATTAACATAAAGCAATTCAAAAGAATTATGCTACCTAACGTCTATGTCATAAGTGGGACTCAGGAATCATCCTAAGCTACATTAAAGCATTTCTAACATAAACTACAATATTTATACAATTAAACAATATAAAAGCATACTATACAACGCAACAAGATATAGATTATCGAAGTTATCAACTTAAAATCAGAAATGCGAAATCAACTAAAATAGTTCATGCCATCTAACGTCTATGTTCCAAATAAGTCTAAGAAATCATCCTAGGCTACATTAAAACAATAAAACACAAATCACAATATCGATACAATTTAACCAACATTGGAACTTCCAATACAACGCATAAAGCATGATTCATCAAAGTTAACATCTTGAAACTTAAAATGGGAAATCAAATAAGGAACAACAAGTTACAAAATCATCTAATTATCAACTTGAAATAAAGTGTGAAATCAAACAAGATGGATACTCGGACATCACGCCAGATCAGACCGACAACGTGGTTACTTTAGGGTTACAAGCCCACGGGTAACCTCCCCATGTGCACACTAGACTATAGGGGGATACTCTCCCGTGCTATAACCATGCCCTAACCGTAGTCAACATGTATATACAAGATAATTTACTATCTAATAAATTGTGCAACAACGTATATATCAACATGTATATACAAGATAATTTACTATCTACCATGCACAACTGAATTTGGAAACACATACAATACATACTCTAAGTCCACAACTACTATAGAATGACAAATGTAGAATCTTCAGAGTGTGATTCGTTACACGCTGCAACAATATCACTCAATATTGAAAACATAAACTCATGAATCTAATACAAGTCCAAAATCTTGATTTAAACATACCACCAACGTCAAATACATGATTAAATCATTAACAAAATAGAAACGAAAATTAATTAAATAAACTAATTAATTTCTCTAGATTTCAAATCTCAACCAAATAATCCCTAATTAATATATGTTAAACAACATAGCATGGTCATTACATATATCAAATCAAAAGTGTAAAATGAGCAAGATATCATCATGTAGAATTTAATTAATTTAAATTAATTAAATCTCTATATTTCAAAAATTATTCAAATGATCCTAAATTAATATATAACAAAGATTAAGTCATAGTCGTGCCATATATCAAGTCTAAAATGAAATACAAGCAAAGTATAATTAAGCAAGATTTAAATCAAATTAAATTAATTAAATCTCTAGAATTGAAAACTCATTTAAATCATCCCAAATTAATATATAATAAGGATCAAGTCATGGCCATACCATATACCAAGTCTAAAGTGAGTTATATACAAGCTACAATTACTTATTAATTTCTCAAATCAATATAAGACTTGCATACAACTTATATTTCACTACAAAAGCAAGTAAATCCCTTAGATAATAAACTTAGAACAACCCCTTACCTCAATAAAGAAGTGTCTCTCTAGAATCCAAGGCAAGCAAGCTCAAAAAGGTAAGCCCTTCTAAGGTTATGAAGAGGAAGGTGAGGCAAAGCTTTTGTATTCCAAGCTTTATGGTTAAAGGTGAGTGGAAGGGGACCAAAATGAAGCTTAAAGCTCTAAGCCAAGCTTTGCTTCAATGGTAGCTAGGTTAGGGTTTGAGAGGAAAGAGATGAAATGAAATTAAAATGAAAACCCTACGCTAATTTTGGTTAAATCATCCACTCACTATGTGCTCTTACACTACCTCACACACACACATTAATGCAAGACCAAATTTGGAGCCTACACTTGTCACTCATCCAAGCATCCATTGTAGGCTTAATCCTAAGCTTACACTTGTCAACCATCCAAGCCAACAAGTGCACCTATCTTTGGTCAACAAGTGGGTGAATCTCCACCCTCCACATGTCATCATCCAAGGCATCAAAGTGTCTCCACACAAATGTCACGCTTTCCGTAAATTGCAGAAGGTTATTTTTGAAAATATCTTTCAAATAAAATTATAAAATGGTCCCTTAGACGAAAAATAATTACTTATAGTAATTACACAAACTCCCCCAAAAGAAAGAAAAATTGCCAAGAAGTATGCACCCATACCCCTAAGGAAGAAAGTATACTAATAACATGCATTTCTAAGAAAGTAAAAATGCACATTTCTAATAAATCATATACTATGAGTGCATGCAAAAGTGGACACAAATCCGGACACAAAAAGTGAGGTTTTGCCAACAAAGTGACAAATGGGAAAAAGATGAAAAGTGAATACTGTCTAAAAAATTGAAATGTGGAAATGACTCGATCTTAAAGGAAGTTGTCAATCCAAAGGAAAGAGTCTCAAAAATCATTTTCGAGCACTGGAGACGACACAAAGTGATTAGAAACCGAACTCAGAAAAGAAAAGACAACGGAAAAATATTATCAGTAAAATTTGAGAAAAAAGGAAAAGAAGGAAAATGATCGGGTCATTACATTCAGTGCTCGTGCACTACTTCCATACTCAGTCAAATATTGATCTGAAAATTTTTGAAGCGTCTTTTTCTTCATACTTAGTATTTTTTCTTGGATTTTCTTCATCAGTGCTTGAGCACTAAAAGCTGAAACTTCATTAAATCTTCTCAGTTAAGTCCCGAATTGACCTGGAAAGCCCTGAACATGTTTTTAAGCCTTGAGAACATCGCCATAAGCTCTAAATACATGGAATTGCCGGTCTCTTTGAGTGAAGACCAAAAAATAACAAATTAATAAAAAAAACATAAGAACCGAGATAAAGGCATCGCTAAGGCATTAACATATACACGTTTAAGGACTCGAATATGTAATATTCTTCGCTTATCACAAATATTAGTAAATGGTGCTTCGTATTCATCATATCTATCACTTCTTAACAGCTTACACTACAAGAAATTTGGGTTTTAGTGACAGTCCTTTAGGGACAGTCTTAAAAACTGTCCCTAAAACCTTCTTTTTAGGCACAGTCTAAAGAAACTGTCCCTAAAGCCTTCTTTTTTAGCACAGTCTGTCCTTAAAGCCTTCTTTTTTGGCACGGTCTTTACACCCTGTCCCTAAAACTTAAAAAAGTTTGTCCCCAATTCCACAAAAAATTGTGCGGCAAAACTTGGCGCTTCATTCCTTGTTTGGCGCGATTAAAATTATAATATATTTAATTATTTTATTTTACAAAATACATTAAACTACACCGTTTAATATATCATTACATCCCATATACCTAAAGTCTATCTTCAGACCACTTCATTTCTCAACCCACCTCTAAGCCCTCACGCCTCTTCTTCCTTGCAGAAAACAGAGGCTAGCTCTGCCACCCTTTTCCACCGTCGCAGAAGACATAGAATCTTTCACCTTCTTCTAGCAGCAAAGGCCGAATGACCCAATCGTTCCAACAGCCACTCTTAATCATAAGGTACAACATTTTTATTTTTTTTACAATGTTAGGGATTTTGCCTCTTTCTTCGATTTTCAGAGAACCCTCATCTTCAATTTGACATTCATATAACCCACTTCAGTTTAATGATCCTCACCATAGTTTGTTTTATGCAAATACATGTTGTAGGGTTTCAAAATTGCAAAAGGCCTAACAATCGAAGGGGTAAATTACAAATCTGGAGTCGGCTTGCGGTCTGAATCGCTGTGGAAAATACAGGTTTGATATATAACGAGTTTGACTTGTTATGTGCTTGTTAAAAAACTCATTATGTGCTTGTTACATTGTGAAATCACTTTGATAGAATTTGAATTCTAGGTTCTATTTCTATTTTGTTTGTTGTATTGTGTTTAATTTAGGAAAAAAGTCACATTTATAGAAGCGATTCTCTGTTGCTTATGGCTAATGTTAGTAAATGTATGAATTAAAGTTTGCAAACATGACATTTTAACATTTCATTTTTTTTCTAATATGAATCTCTCTATACTTGGTCAGAAGTTATGATTGATTCTGAAAATTTTTAGTGGATGTATAAAGCTCCATATGCAATGTTTTCTTAAAGCCTTTTATTTGTTTAATTTTCTTCTTCTTTAGCTGGAGGATGCACTGGCCCTACTGGGTTATTAACTCTCTTGTATAATTTGGTATATGCTTGCTTGTTTGCTTGATTGGTTTTCTAGCTTGGATTGTTCAGGGTAGAAAAATAAATTAGGGTTTAAATTCATGGTAAATAATTCTAGACATTTATTTTTTGTTTTAACGTATGTTTATTATTTATTTATATATATATATTAGATTAACATATGAAATCTGAATAGCATCCCAGACTTCAAAATCAGTTTTCAACTATTGTGGGTTGGTTTGTTGTTCTTGACCGGAGATGTCGACACCCATATATAAGCTAAACCTTCAAATTTCTGCTGCTCTTGGCCACTCAAAATGAATGCCAAGCAAGCATGGATATCTGTAACACTTACTTTAAATCCTCTCTTCTCTGTCTTGCCTTTTTTTTTGCTAGTGTTGGAAGTCTAATTTTGTAGTAGTAGATGAAACTTTTGCAGATATATAGGCCTTTTTCTAAATATAGTGATAGGATTGTCAACATCTTTGAAATGTTAATTTCAGTAGTAGAGAGAAATTTGAATTGATAAATCATTAATGCATTCACTGACTGTTAATGAGTTTAGAATAATACATGAACAAGTTATTATGTTGTTAAGATACCTATATTATTATCATTTTGTTTGGAGCTTTGATTTATTTAGTATCCCAAACATTTGATCAAGTTTTGAGTGGTTAGGTCATTGTATTGTATTAGTATAGTAGAAGTCAATTAAGATGAGCCTATTACTTTGTTGTTTAATTGGTTCTGTAAACGTCTATCAGCCCACAACTTTTTCTTTCATACATCCAAGCCTTCAACCAAACATCTATTAAAAATCTTTGCTAGTACAATATATCTGTTTTGGGTATAATTAATTCATAAACTTTTGAATTGACAATTTTCAATTTTATAATATGTCAAAATCGCAGATACAAAATAAAATAAAATACAGCTTTATTTTGAACATAAACTTCCACTCAGAAAAAAAAGGTAGTCAAAATTTTGTGCAAACTTTCAGAATTCATTTGTCTTCAATGCATTGTAGCAAAAATGGATCTATTTGTTGTTTCATGTTATAGTAAGAAGGTCTATATATGTGTGTGTGTATGTGTGTATAAAAGCATGATTATAATTACTCATGAAATGGTTGTAATAAAAATTCCTTCAGATGAGGCTTGAGATATTGCTTTAATAAAAGTCACTAATTGAAAGCAGTTTCCGAATTCTTGACTTTAAAATCAGTTTTAGTTGGCCAATTGCCTAAAAACTAGAACCCACACACTGTCTTATATGTTGAGTATACATTACATGGTACCTTGTTAATCAATTCTAAAAGTTAGCATCCATAAGAATGGGTAAAATTAGAAATTAATAAACTTTCAACAATTTCAAAACTGAATCAGAAAAATAATCTTTCAGACCAAACTTATCAATTTTTGTTTCGAGTGAGACAAGAATAGGCCATTTGGGCTTCTAAAAAAAAAAAAAAAAACAGGCCATTAGGGCCCATCTTGTATTTTCCCATTGTGTTCTTGGTAAACAAACAACCTTGATGGAGGTTAATACATAAAAATTGATCACTTTGTTGTCCAGTAAGGCCCAACATTACCTTTCAAACACAATCTAAGTGCTAGGAGACAATCCAAGGTCCTTTCTAATCACAAACACCCAACAAATTAAAAAACCTCCCCATTGCTCCTTTATTTTCCTTTCTCTTGTTGGTATCAAAAAAAATGATTATGAGTTAATTCCCTAGATTGATTATCTTTTCAATGCCACATGAAACATTGTAACAACTAAATAAATCAATTCCCAAATTCTTTTTTTTACTCCATAAAAAAAGGTGCAATAATATAATTTAAAATTAAAGATGACAATATACTTCAAGGTTTGATTAAAAACAGATATTAGAGTGCTCATGAAGTCCATAATTTATTCTTGTTTTTGTATTACCGAAAACACACCAAATTAAAAACCAGTCAATCCAACACACCATCATCAGCTAAACATATCTGTTGTTATTCATGCCATCTCTCAAATGGGTACTAGGATTTGAAAAAAAAAAAAAACACACACACACACACACACATATTTTAACTCTCCGTTCTCATTATTATAGAATCACACAAATAGAAGCATTTGGTAGCTGCAAATATAGTTTGTGAACTTCAAGTGTTTGTTGCTTTTATACACACATACACACGCACACGATATTTGGATGGAGAACGAGTCTAGCATCTCTGCAATTCAAATAAGCAGTGTAAAGCATAGCTGGGGAACAGATGGTACCTGTTTTACGCCATTAACGGGCCCAGCTTAAGACATGAACTTTTAAATTCCATGAGTGCAGAATGAGCTGAAATAATGGCAGCTTTCAGAATTGTTCAGGACCTGTATTTTTTTTCTTTTTCTTTTTTAGATCTTCCATTTTGTGGGTGAAGTAGTTGTTTTCTAGTGGGTAGAAATCATAAACAATATATATATAGTAAGTTGTTTTCTAGTGTGAACCCCTTTACTTTTCCATCTTTCATTAATGAAGGTGACATTATATAGTAAGATGCCGATCATTTTTTTTAAAAAAAAATAATAAGAAATGTATTTCTCTTGTAATTATGTTTGTAGAATTTCTGTAAGATTAAAGGTTGTCAGTGCTTCTGAATCTCAATTGTTGACAATTATTAGGGAAAAATTATATATATATATATATATATATATTATAAGGTTCAATTATATATATTTCGTTTTTTGTTTATAATTGATATATATTAATTTTTTTTGTGTATGTTTAGGCAGTTACATGGATAAGTCTTGGATTCATCATCACACTAGGGGTAGTGTAAAGTATTTTGATGGCATACACGACTTCATTGATGTGGCTAGGCGTTATGCAGAAGTAGACGGTAGGTCCTGATGTCCATGTCGTCATTGCAAAAATAAGACTTATCGACAAATTGAAGAAGTTAAGCAGCATCTCTTGAGTTATGGGATGGACAAGGGGTATACCAATTGGATATATCATGGGGAGGATCGTCAAAACAACAATAATGTTAATATTGATGCTAATGTTAGTGGGGAAAATGTCCACGATGAAGATGGAAATGTAGATAATGTGTTTGAATTGTTGGATAACATACAAATGGGAAACTTCACTAATGCACAACAACAAGAAGATTCCCCTGAAGTTGATGTTGGAGGAGGAAGCTTTGATAGATTGTTAAATGATGCACAATGTGAATTATGGCCAGGTTGTAAAAAATACTCTAAGTTGTCAGCGATATTAAAGTTGTTCCATGTGAAGGTTACAAGCCGAATGAGCAACAAATCATTTGACATGATGCTTGATGCATTTAAGGATATGCTCCCCGACGACAATGTGTTACCAAAGTCTCATTACGAGACTGAAAGCTTGTTACGAGACTTGTGTCTCGGATATGATTGTATACATGCATGTAAACATGATTGTGTTCTATTTTGGAAGGAGAATGTAGGTAAAGAAAATTGTCCACAGTGTGGTGAATCGAGGTATAAACCTCACGAAGGTAAGGGTAAGAAAATCCCTCAAAAGGTTCTTCGGCACTTCCCTTTGAAATCAAGACTTCAACGGTTGTTTATGTCAAAGGATACAGCCTTAGACATGCGGTGGCATAAGGAGAAACGTGTGAAGGAGACAAATGAGTTAAGACATCCAGCTGACTCAAAAGCTTGGGAGGATTTTGATAGTAAGCATAGTTGGTTTGCTGCTGATCCTCGTAATGTTCGTGTTGGATTAGCAACTGATGGATTCAATCCATTTGGTAACATGAGCAATACGTATAGTATGTGGCCTGTGATGATTGTGCCTTACAATTTGCTACCTTGGATATGTATGAAGGAGCCATATATATTTATGTCGTTGCTTATTCCTGGTCCAACATCGCCTGGTAATGATATTTATGTGTACATGCAACCTTTGGTTGAAGAGTTAAAAGAATTATGGCGGGATGGTGTGATGACGTATGACGCCTACAGTAAATGTAACTTTAAAATGCATGCGGCAATGATTTGGACCATTAGTGATTTTCCCGCTTATGCGATGGTATCTGAATGGATGACAAAGGGTTATCTAGCATGTCCAAATTGTAACAAAGAAACATGTTCTTGTTATTTGGAACACGGGCGTAAGATATGTTACTTGGGAAGTTGTATGTTTTTATCGTTAGATCACATTTTTAAAAAACATCACAAGCAATTTAATGGCAAAAGTGAAGACAAAGGGCCACCAAAGCAGTTGACGGGTGATGATATTCTGGAACAGCTTAACCTCATACCCGAGGTTAGTTTCGGAAAGGGACCAAATAAAAAGAAGCGAACTCGTGAGGAATTTGAACTTAACTGGATGAAGAAGAGTATTTTTTTTGAACTACCTTATTGGCAGACCCTTTTGTTGCGGCACAACCTGGATGTTATGTATATAGAGAAAAATATATGCGATAGTGTGTTGGGGACATTATTGGACATTGAAGGGAAAACTAAGGACACGTTCAAAAGTCGGTTGGATTTAGAAGCAATGGGGATTAGAAAAGAACTCCACCTGAGGCGTAATGGTGAAAAATTTGAGATGCCACAAGCGCATTACACATTCTCAAAGAATGATAAAAGGCAACTATGTGAATGGCTAAGATCAGTTAAGTTTCCAGATAGCTATGCATCGAACATAAGTCGGTGTGTGAATGTTAATAATTGTAAGATATCTGGATTGAAAAGTCATGATTCACACGTTCTCTTACAACATCTCCTCCCTATTGCTATACGAGGATTCTTAAATTCAGATATTTGTAACACAATAGCTGAGCTTGGTTTATTCTTCAAAGAATTGTGTTGTCGAGTTAAAGTGGATGTCTTAGAGGCAATGGAAAGGGACATTGCTGTTATACTAAGCAAGTTATAGATGATATTTCCTCCATCATTTTTTAACATTATGGTGCACTTGGCTCTGCATTTGCCGTGTGAAGCCATCATCGCAAGCCCTGCACAATATCGATGGATGTACCTGATTGAAAGGTGCTGTATATTTTTAGTAAACCAAAATTCCTCCTTTTTTTATTTTTTTATTTTTTCTTTTATTTTTTTTTTTTTTGTGACAAGTTTTATCAATTTGTTATCAAATATTATTGGTTTGATTAACGGGTATGTAGATTTTTGCATACTCTCAAATTGTACGTCCGTAACAAAGCACGTCCGGAAGGGTCCATTGCAGAAGCTTACGTGGACGATGAATGCCTCACATTTTGTTCAAAATTTCTTGGAGGGATTGAGACAAGGTTCAATAGAGAAGAAAGAAATAGTGAGGGAAACTACAACAATAATTGGTCCACTTTTTATGATCTAAAGCAAGTGGTTCGACCGATAGGGACACAAAGTTTGGACATATTGCCCCGTGCGGACATAGAGATGGCCCGATTGTACGTGTTACAGAATTGTGAAGATGTTTTGTCATATGAAGAGTAAGTAGCTCATTGTATGTCATATCTTGTCAGTTTCTATGAATATATAGTCTATTTCTTAATACATGTAAACAATTGTATCTTTAACATCATGTAATTGTTTAGAAAACACAAGGTAGAACTTGAGAGAGAAAATCCGCACAATGTTCCTCAAAGACATGTTAAAGAATATTCGAGCTGGTTCGAAACAAAAGTAAGTTCATTATGCACCTATTGTACTTAATTAAATAAAATTCTTTAATTTAATTAAAATGAACTGTCATTCATTTATTTAACACTACACTTTTTTTAATAGATAAAGGAAATGCGTCATCATCAAAAGGAAACAACTTGTGATGATCTGTATTCATTAGCGTGTGGACCTCAAAGTCTAGTAAGTCGATATTCTGCGTGTATTGTAAATGGGATTAGGTTCCATACTAAGGAAAGGGAGCAAAATCGACGAACACAGAATAGTGGCGTGTTAGTGAAAGGAGAAGACCAAGATTACTATGGTGTCCTAACAGATATCATTGAGTTAAGATATCCTCTGGGTAGAAAAATTTTTCTTTTCAAATGTGATTGGTTTGATGTTAGGATTGGTACCGGTGTACATAAAGATACCTATTTCACAAATGTAAATGTAGCCAGTAGAGCGTACAAAAATAAGCCGTTTGTGTTAGCAAATCAAGCATCACAATGCTTCTATGTCAAAGATAAGAAATTACAAGGGACGTGGGAGGTAGTTCAAGATATAACAAGTAGAAGATCATTTGATGTACCTAAAAAAGAGGGTGAAACAGGAGTACATGATGAAATGCTCAACATTGCAGCGTACCAAGAGAACGAACCAAGCATCATGGATGGAGTTGTAGAAGCGGACTTGGACATGGATCCACTCCCTTTGAACAGGGACGATTTGGATGGTGAAACTGTTGATGCTGAAATGATTCAAAAATGTAGGAGTGAAGCAGCCATTAATGACGACTTTTGGGATGTTGAGAATGATGATGGAAATGACATTCAATATAGTTCAGATGAGGAACCAGAATTAATGTCTGAAGATGATACTGATTTGGATGACATGTGAAGCTTTGTATTCTTGAGCATGTATCTCATTTTATGGTTTTATGAATTATATTACCGAGCTTTATCTTTTGAATTACTTTTTGTTTAAATTTCTCTTTAAGTATTGATTCTGTGCTTCATTAATTTGCATCTTTGATTTGGTTGACCAAATTAATTGTTATATTTGAGCATTTACTTATTTTTTTGGTTTTATGATAATATTTAATGTGATCTATTCAGTTATATTACTAGTCTTTATTTATTGACTTCCTTCAGGTTTATTAGTCTCTAATTATTGAATTTTTTATTCAATGCAATTATGTAAATATGAAATGATGACTCTAAATATATTCTGTATATACTTGTTTATTTTGATTTAATTTCACTTGATTCTTCATATCAGCTTGTAAACTAAATTATGGACACCTCCGAGGAACCAATGCATAGACTTTTAAGGTCCCGCAGGGCTGAAACTGAGCGACCATCTACAAGTTCACCTCCTATACAATTGAGTGGATCAAGTGATGACAGGAATACAACAAATCAAAGAATAGAAGGTGATGGTAGTAAAGAGCAGATGGGGCCACAACCAAGAGGAGGTAATTATGCTTCATTATTAATTAACCATAAGCTCTTTTGTAAAATGCCTACATTTTAATTAAGATGATGAATTTGTTTTTCAGGTCCGATATGAAAAGGGCATGGAAGAGCAAAAAATGAAGCCTTGCACAAAATTAAAGAAAACAACTGTCCGGTTCTAGTAGAGTTTGGAGAGGGTTATATTAAACCTGTTGGTTTAAATAACAAATTATGGACAGCTGAGGTTGGCATTAATATACGAGATACTGAAGCCCTTTTAAAGTATAAAACGTGGAGGGATGTTCCAGATTTTGAGAAAGAGGTCTACTATGAGCATTTGAAGGTAATGATAACCATCATTTAATGTTTGTTTTGTTAAAAATAAATCAGAGGTTGCTGGCTTAATTGGTTACAAATTGTAGCTTACATTAATTTTACATTATAAATAAGGTCTTTGGAGTTGATGCATATGCGAATGACATTAATTTTAAGCGAGTAAATAAGGGAATTTCCAGCGCGTTGAGGAAATATAGATATAAATTGAAGTGTCATTTTGAGGAGCATCTTCCTATTGAGAATGCACGCCGCCATCCTTACAATGGTATTGGTAATGCTGTTTGGCAAAAATTGTGTGATAATTGGATATCACCAAAATTTTAGGTTCAATTTCTTAACTACTTGTTTTTTATTATTTAATATAATAACTTCATTCACTAGCTATTTGGGTTTCCTAACTTGTAATATTGTTTGAATTGCTACCTAGGAAATAAGTGAAAAAAACAAAGAAAATCGTTCCAAGATTAAGGTTCCACATTATTCTGGATCGATGTCCTTCGTTAGACGTTACGATGCGTATGTACGTAATATATGAAACAATAATTATAAATTTTTTATTTTATATTCTACGTTCTAAACCATATATTTGTCTAATGGTCACTACTACTTTGTATTGTAGGTCAAACTCAAAGAAAGGCAGAGCCAAGAAGATGAAGATGAAGATGGTGAAAGGGATGAGGATCCTGCCATTCGCTTGTACAAGGACACACATTTTAAGGAACAAGGTGGATGGGCACACGAGAAAGCTAAGAGGAATTTTGTAAGTTAATTATAAGCTAGTATGTTGGATTATGAAATTTGAATCTCATAATATTTTTGCGGTTAATAGGAGGTCACATGCCTTTAAGTGACCATTTTTGCGGTTTATAGGGGGTCACATGCCTTTAAGTGACCATTCTTGATTTTCTGTGCACAAATGGAGGTGGGGAATTGTTGCGGATGAAGTGTGGTTTTCATTCATGTATTTCATGTTTAAAAAATAAAAAAAAGTATAATGGAAATAATTTGTTGAAATGTTGGGGCCATGTGACAAAGAGGGTTCACATTGAGAGAAGTTAAAAGTTGTGTTAATGTGATGGGGAGATCATAAAAGAGAGCCCTTTATTTCTAGATTACAACTGTGCTTGAAGGACTTTCTTAAGGTCACACCCACATGGTCAGTAGTTGTGTTTAACAGGAAATGGTAATTTTGTTGTGATTACTTGCCTTAAAGACAAGTTATTATTGCTTCCGGAAGTTAAAAATTGTGTAGGTATGTTGCTGAAATTTACATCTAAATGAATCTTTCAAGGAAAAAAATATTATTAGAAATTTTAAATACAAATCCATTGAAGCAATATAATTAACTTAGCAAGTGAAATAACCTTAGTTTTCTTAAATCAATTTGGTTGACTACGGAAACAGTTAAGGAGAAACTCATCCATTATACTGAAACAGTTGAAATATATTGAAATGATCTGAAATATTTCGTCCAATAACCATTTTTCTTTTCAAAATAAGATGAGAGTGAAGTATCAAAACCTAAAATTCCAAGTCTCTTCGTGTATATATTATCTAGTATGTTTCATAGTCTCTATCATTTCATGATGCTTGAAAATTGTACTTGTTTTTTACTAGTAAATTCTTGTTCTTCATTATGTTGATATTTAGGTCATATTTTGTAGTATTTATTCATGTGTGTTCGTATAGATATTCAAGCATATTCAATCAACCCAAAACACACAGTCACACACACATTTTTTAGTACATTATTAAATCTTCGAAAATATCTCGTAAACGTGGCTGAAAATGAATTTATGTTATTATATAAGGCTATTAACACGTGGAAATTTCATTAGTTCCTAGAATATATATTTTTTCTTCCCTTATTTGGCTGTTAATAACACTGGCTTACATGTTCTAACAACCTTTTATTCCTATGGTTCGCATTGATTAATGTACGGAGTGATATCAATGCATATGACCCAGGCCGGGATGTGGTTCATAAAGGCATAACCCCCTAGTTATGTAACCCTTTAAATTGAGCATTTTATCCATATTCAAATGAGCCTAAATTATTTTATGTGATAATTATCTACTTCTGTAAATATAAATTGATATCTTTGTTTAACTTACCTACCATAAAATGAAAAAAATAATAAATTAGTCAGTGAAGTTTTCCTTCTAAAGTGGTCTAGATATAACTTAAGAAAATGATGACCAAATAATATGAAATTTGAAATATGAAATATAGTCCAGTAAGAAAGAAGATGTGTATGTGCATCGGCATTTGTAACGTTATTAAGTCCTTGTGAATTTATATTTTTGACTACGGAAATGTGGACTTGATAAATGCATATGTTGTAGCAGGGAGGTATTTTTTTAAGTCACCTGTCTACACAATTAAATTAACGTAATGATCCTTTTTAGAGTTATGAATCAATCATGTTATAGCACTGAACTTGCGCGCGTGCGCGCGCACGTGCACACACACACACACACACACATATATATATATTGAAAATAACTTTCATATGCAATCTAAGTAGATGGATTAAAGCTAAGTATTCAGAATTTAAACCAATCAAGGGTCATAGTGATGCTAATCTGTGGTGCTTATGTGAGAGTCACAGTGATTGCACACTCTTGAAGTCATACAACTGATAGTGATAGGGTAAACATGCTCTAAATCAAACAAGAAGATTCATGCTGCTCTTGAGATTATGCTATTAAGAATCTTGTTTCCATAAGAGTTGACTTTGACAAAACAGAAATTATAATTTGTTCTCTAAATTCATAATTAGGACTTTTAATTTCTCCACACCAGTTTAGATAAAGAAAAAAATGACATGAGAACTTCTTCCTTTCATTTGTAGTTGACAATATAGTTTGTCATTGCAATGTACTCATCCTTCCATTATGTGTATAAGCATTTTTTTTCTCTCTATTGAGATTAATATTCTACCTTGCACATGATTTATTCCTATGTCATATTCTTTCAATTTGATAGCAAACTTAAATATTTTGCAGGATGCAATGAAAGAAAAGGCTGCACAAAATTCTCAAAATTCTGATGGTACGAGTCCAACCATAAATGATGTTGAGATAGTGCAAAACCAACTAGGCATAAGGAAGGGATATTGTCGTGGATTCGGACATGGTTTCATGGCTCCAAAGCGTCAACGTGCCTCCTCATCATGTGACGAGGCTTCTAGGAAAAGGGCCGAAATTGCTGAGGAAAGAAATGTACAAATGGCGGAAAAGATGGATAAACTTGAGAAGATGCTTGAGCAGTTGCAGTAACAGCCACCACCATGGCTCCTCCAATATCAGCAGCAGCTGCAGCAAACCGCACCAAACTGGCATCAACAGCCTTCGCCACCTCCAACAGACTCTCATTTTCAGCAGCTGCCACCCACAAGGTGGCAATATCAGCAGCCGCCACCAACATGGTGGCACCAACAAGCACCACATCAACCACCAACGGAATGAATAATGGATCTTGAAGGGGATGGAACAATTTTTTGTGCTACCAGATGGTTTTAGTTTTTGTTTAGAAAACTGGTTAGCAGTTTTTGTTTTTGTTTAGAAAATTAGAAATTTTATGGATCTTGAATATGTATTGTGGATTTATTTTGTTTGATGGCTAACAATATCTTTTTGAATGTTATTATGGATCTATTTTATTTACGTTTTGCATGCATGTATTCAGAATGGTTAAACCCACAAATCAAGTATACAAAAGAAAAAAAAAAAAAAAAAAAAAAAAAAAAAAGAAAAAGTATTAGGGACGGTCTACCCGTCTCTAATACAATAATTATAATTAAAAAACATGTATTAGGGACAGTCCATCCGTCCCTAATACAATAATTATAATTAAAAATAATGTATTAGGGACGGTCCGTCCGTCCCTAATATTATATGTAATGGGGACAGTCCCTGAAACTGTCCCTAATTCATATCTTATTAGAGACAGTCTATACCGTCCCTAATAAGTTTCAGGGACGGTATTATTAGGGACAGTCCAAACCGTCCCTAAAAGTCAAAGTATTTGTCACGGTCAAACTTGACTGTCCCTAAAGCTCTTTTGTCACGCTACTTTTAGTCACGGACCAATTTGACTTTTAGGGACATTTTCGAGCTTTTAGGGACAGTTTCGACTGTCCCTAAAACCCTAATTTCTTGTAGTGTTAATCTTTTTGCCTAGTTGGTTCTCAACCTCATTTTTGTAATGTTTAAACATTTCTATGGCTTTATCTTTGTTTCATAGTATATATACATAACAGTATCTTGTACAATCATTGATAAAAGTAACGAAATACCTTTTTTCACCTCTAGCTGGCACATGCTTAAGATAATATAATATATTACAGAATATCATATTAAAAAAATTAAAATAATCCAACCAATATTGAATTATATAAATAAATCAATAATCTATTTATATCACATGCTTCAATTTCACATAATATTGAACACATCAATATTTAGTATATTATCATGTAATAATACTTATAACATTATTTTCTTATATCTCAATTATTAGTATAATCTCTACTTGTTTATATCTTAAATAAAAACATATAGTAAAACAAAGCAGAAAATAATTTGTCTCAAGATTGTTAGATAAAATATATGCTTCATATGACATTTATGATATAACAAATCTTATACAAAAATGCTATGAGATAATTAAAATATGCTACGAAATAAATAATTAAAAATACAACTCTATATTTAATTAAACATGCAAAACAATGTAATAAATTAATAATAATAAATAAACAACCTAGACTGAAGCTAGTATTGGATACTATGTCCTCACTACAACAAAATGGAGCTTTAGCAATGTTTTTTTTCGTCACAAAAAACTAAATTTTCGTTGCTAAAAGTTTTTAGTGACGAAAAATCATTTGTCAATATTTCGTTGCTATATAATCGTCTCGGTTAATCTATAGTGACGAATGCAAATTACGTCACTATTGACTTTGCTTTTAGTGACAAAAAAATTTGCGTCACTATTGCATGACTTTTAGTGACCATACTTTTCGTCACATTTGCTTGCCTACTAGTGACGGACATTTTCGTCATTATTGCATGACGTTTAGCAACCATATTTTTCGTCACATCTATTTGCCTTTTAGTGACTAAAACGTTTGTCACATTTTCATCACTATTGCATGACTTTTAGTGACATACTTTTCGTTACATCTGTTTGCTTTTTAGTGACTAAAATGTTTGTCACATTTTATTGGGCATTATCAACGAAAGTTTTCGTCACTAACTTACCCAATGACAATGGTCTTTCATTGCTAAAAACCATTTTTTGCATGCTTTAATTTCTAAACTTCTTATCGTTTTTGCTAATATTATAAAAAAGTCCAAATAGTAGCACAGGTCCACAAATTTCAAACTCTATATAGCAATACAAATTTAAACATAACATTAAATTTTATTATGCAATACATAATAATTCTGAGTTCAAATACAAAATTAACATCAATTTGAATAAATTTCTACATTTGTTCAATTCTGAGTCAAAATATAAACTAAATTTCCAATTGTCTAATACAAATTAAAGACCAAACTAAAACATAAAAGCAAACTCCTAACTCTCCCTCTATGGCAGCACCTCAAAGTTCTTCGTATGGAATCTCATCACTTTAGTTCGTCGTTGTCATGAATACTTCATTTTCTTCATGTCATCCCAATTAATCGCTCTACAATTCAAAAAGATAAAGGTCATTACAATATTGTGTACAATTTGTAAGATTATATAAACTTTTTTTTTTTCTAATTATATGCAATTTAATGGACGAATAGATCGAGAATGTAGCATTGCATAAACTAACTAGAAGAGAAACGTACTCAAATTTAATTTTCTTTATACACGATAATAAAAGTAATATGTCTTCAGCTTTGTTGGTATATTACTCAACTTTTATACAAAAAAACAAATACTACAATACGTAATATCATATTCTCCAAGACTGCTGTATGCATTTATAAAAAATTATCACATCTCATCAAAATCAACAAATTTAAAACTTACCAACTTCAGCATTAATTCCTAGTCCAAAGAATAAAGCAAATTTTTTCCTAAGAAACAATTGAAGGTGTAAATATCAGTACACCCTTAAAGAGAACTTTAAACATGAAATATAATTTTAAAAATAAAAAATAAAAACCCCTCATTAATGAAGCAATTATGGCTTACGTATTTTCACAATATTATATCAACTCAATTACCATAATGTTGCGTACAAGAAAATGCTATAGATTACATTATAAGTGAACCCCTAGTACCAATAAAAACAAGGTAGGCAATACTTACTGCCATAGAACACTCCAACAAATTAAGAAGCAACTCTCTTAACAAGACGAACTACCTGCAAAATAAATTGTATACCTGGTAAAAACTATTGATAAAAAAAAAAAAAAAAAAAAAAATTATAAAAATTAAATTGATTCTAAGTTAGCTAACTTACCATAAATTATCCTTCCAAAAACCATATCCAATGTGAAACAAGAGAGTTTTCAAACAATTTGAGAGAAAGAGGGCATAAGGAATATTGATGCATCATCCCAAAAATAATAGGTTTACTATTAAAAAACAAGAAACTGCAAGAAAGTATTCAAAGTCCTAAAATATTAGACCTAATTAATTTTAAAAAGTTGTCCTTCTAAAACTCTAAAGTAGATTAATTTTGGGGTGCAAGGGAAGGCTGCCCAATATTTGCAATAAAAGCAAGCATTGCCTCTTTCACTTTCTCTTGAATTTGTTGCTGCATGTCTTCCCTCATCCCTTGCACCTCTTGTCTCATCTCGTCCATATTCGTTTCTGCTTTGTCGGCCCTAGCATTAGCTGCATCCACATCTTTTTGAGTAGCACGGATTGACAAAGTTGGCATATCCTTATTAGGCCCATTTAAAAATGAACACTTATTCCCTAGCACTTCAAGCATTATTTCTTCCTCTTTCTCGTGGGTTATTACTTCTCCAATTTCAATTGCAACTTTTTTCATTTCTAGCATTCTAGCCTGCATGTTCAGAAGCGAAGTTGTCATCCTAAATGTGCACCATCCTTTAATTTAAATAAAAGCTAAAATATTAACAATGAAGACATTCTTACATAATTCTTCTCAGCCTCTTCATCAATAGATTCCCCATTTTCCTTGATATGTGATTTTGCATAGAATTCAATCACACTTCCATCTTCCCCAGTTTCATTATTAAGCTGTGATATATAAGCAAGTAAAATGAACAAACTGGGCTATAAAAAGCTTAACAATCAACCGAATAAGGAACAAAAGCTAGCGGGAACTCAGACTAAATTACAAATATATTCGTATCCACATACATATAATTTTCATATACTAAACATTACATATATATACACAGTATATACAAATACATACATATATATATATATATATATATATATATATATATATATATGTTGAATTTTAGAACATATACATATATAACTTATTATATCAAATTAATCATCTACAAAACTCATTAAAGTTGAAACTAAAACAGTTTTGAATAACTTCACACATTTCAGTTTAGTTAACGTATAAAACATATTATTTTAAATGGAGATACCAAAATATAAGGGCGTTGAATATTTTAACTATACAAGTATAACTAATTGAAAAATTAATGCATAAAGAAGTTTTCAAAAAGTACTAAAATGTGATTTGAATAGCCTTTTGTCATTACCATCTCATCCAGGTACTGAACATACACTTTCGAGCCACCATAATTCTTAGTCTTCACCTTGTCCCTATTCTTTTTGTTTGTCTCACTGCGATTCTGCATGATAATTAATCAAAAAACATGTATATCAACATATTTGTGTGTGTAATTCAAACTCAATCCATAATTACAAAGTTGTAAGTATATTATTTCATTACCACACACTTCTCAGAACTGTATCTGTCGCACAATAAATTCCAATGCTCGTTGGGAACACCTTTAAATGGGTTACGCCGAGCAAGCTCAGCGTTTTTAAAGCCATCATAGTAATTCTTTATTTTGTATCTGCGGGCCTTCAAGCACTTGCTGAACTGATGATTAAATGCCCGTCTATGATGGTGTTCACCAACATTAGGTCTAAATTTTTTCTAAAAGAAATAGAACAATAAATTTAGTTATCCAAATAGATAAGAAAAAGTATTATCTATTAGTTAGACTTTGGTAATTTGTAAAGGAAAAACATATATTTAGCGAAACGTAAGTTACTACCTGGAAAACATATCAAATTAAACATTGTCAATTAACTACTAACTATTGAAATTAGCAAAAGAGATTGGAATGAGAGTAGTTTTGTACGAATGAAAGTATTACCTTTAATCTATAATACACAACATCCTTATTTTCAGGTGGTATCTTATCATATCGGGGGTAAATAGCTGGAAAACGTCTTGTTTCTACTCCAATTTCAGCCTTCCAAAGTTTTGCGTTCTTACCTACAGGCTGCAAATGTCCTTCTTTAAATGTAACTTCTAATGGCTGCCTCTTATTTTTATCCAACACATCCTCCAATGCCTTGTTTGTTGAGGGTCCACGCCTTTTAACGGAAGTGGCAGAACCTGCAAATAAATCCACTTCAGTATTAGTGATACTCTAAACAATAATATATTATAGTTGCAATAATAAATTATTCTATTAACTTACATTGACCATCATCCGGCATGGACTGCAACTCATCATTGTTGATATCAGTAGTGTTAGCCATTACCCTCTTACGATTAGTAGGAGCCATGTATACACTGGAACAAAATACAACAATATAGAAATGGTAGAACTAAACTACCTCTCTTGAAGAACATCACTTCCTTTAAATGCAATAGTAATACACTTTGATGAAAAAAATTTATGAAAATGTCAATTCTATATAACTAAACATATTATTAATGCCATTTAAAAATGAAATCAAACAGATTATAAGCTAAAAAAACAAGTCATATTTGGAATGTAAGCATTTCAAAATAACACATAACTACAAATGAGCACATCTTAACATAAAAATTCTTAATATATTAATAAAGTAAGATTTTTAACTTTTAAACAACAAACTATTCTATATCGGTATCATCATCACTAAACACAATATCTTCTTCATCCAAAGAATCATCATTGGATGCATCTTCTTCATCAAAAGTTTCATAATCAAGGGTAACGTTCTCTACATCATCATTGCCATGTGCATTATTTATGATATTATGAACTGCATCGGAATCAATTTCATTTGAAACCATATCATCATTAGTTAATGTCACCGAGTCAAAATCTATGTCTCAAACAACACCATTAACTTCTAGTGACTCAAAATCTTGATATGCAACCTCCTCACTACTTTCCCCTTCATTTGACCCATTTGTTTTATCATCTTTTTCTGGGACATCGAATAAGTTCCTAGGATCAATCTGCTGCACAACTTCCCAGGCACCCCTTAATTTGTTGTCCTTGAGGTATAAAACCTGTTTGGCTTGATGAGCTAACACGAACGGCTCATCCTTATATGCTTGACGGGAGAGATTGACACTAGTGAAATATTTATCTTTTTGAATTCCACTTCTTGTATTGCACCAATCACACCTGAATAGAACTACACGTCTTTCCGTGTCATAAGACACCTCAATGATGTCTGTCAAACAACCATAAAAATCAATATTTTCACCTTTGACCATCACGCCATTATTTTGTGTTTTCCTGTTCTTCTCCCTCTCTTTAGTATGGAACCTAGTCCCATTCACAACACAACCTGTATATCGTTTCACTCTCGAGTCAAGCCCACAAGCTAGAGAATAAAGATCATCAATAGCATCAGGCGACATACTTTGTCGCAATCTTTTAACCTATACACAAATGAAATAGTTTACATAACATATACGAGAATAGATATAAAAAAATATTATTATACAATTAATATGCAATAAATTTTATGAAAAACTTACATGCTCTTCAAACCATTTAGTAAATTGTTTTGAATGCCTCACAACTACGTTGTTAGGATCTTGTCTCTTTAGTTCTTCCATGTGCTTTCTACATAAGAATGTCAATGTTTTAAATAATAATAATTGAATTTAAATAACATAATATCTCCAATTCACTTACCCTAAGAATGGCTCCACTTCTGGACAATTGTTAAGCACATAAAAGTGCGCCTTTTCGAGATTTGCAGAATCCATTATTTCATAATTTCCATACCCTAAGGGGCGAACATTCTGCGTGAATATAGAAAAACTTGTTGACTTCTGGGTTTGCCCTTTGTCAAAATTCCTTTCCTCTCGATTGAAACGTGTCTCCACCCCTCGAAGGTACAATGAATAAAATGCAACACACTCACTATCAACATAAGCTTCGGCAATTGAACCTTCAGGTCATGCTTTGTTGCGAACATATTGTTTCAAAGTTCGTAGAAATCTGAATATGTTTTCATATTGACAAAATTATAAAAGAAATTAACATAAGAATAAAAATTATGGAGATATGAATTAACGAACAAATAAGACACACCTTTCAATGGGGTACATCCATCGATATTGTGTTGGTCCAGCAATAATGGCCTCACGGGGTAAATGAACAGCTAGATGAACCATCACATCAAAAAATGAAGGTAGGAAGATCATCTCAAGCTTGCAAAGTATGGATACAATATCCTTTTCAAGTGCCTCTAAGACTTCTAGTTTCAACGTCTTACAACACAACTCTTTGAAAAATAATCCAAGTTCAACCAATGCATTACATACATTATCGGACATGTGTCCACGAATAGCAACCGGAAGAAGACGCTGGAGAAGTACGTGACAATCATGACTTTTCAAACCTGATATAGTACGATTATTTTTATGAATACACCGAGATATATTGGAACCATACCCATCTGGCAACTTTACTGCCTTCAACCATTCACATATGCTCTTTTTCTTATCAGTAGATAATGTATAACATGCCAGGGGCATAAGAAACTTATTGCCACTAGGAGTAAAATGCAACTCTTTTCTTATACCCATTAATTGCAAATCCAAACGAGATTTCATTGTGTCTTTTGTCTTTCCTTCAATGTTCATTAATGTCCCTAATATATAATCACATATATTTTTTTCTATGTGCATAACATCCAGATTATGTCTCAGTTTGAGGCCTTGCCAATATGACAATTCAAAAAATAAGCTTTTCTTAGTCCAATTTAACTCGGATTTGGTACGCTTCCTCTTTTTGTTGGTCGGTCCTTTTCCCAAGTCGGCGAACCTAATTTGAAGCAACTGTTGAATCAACTCATCACCAGTTAATTCTTTAGGTGGTGACCTCCTTTCTTTGTTACCATCAAACTGTTTGTATAAATTTCGCCATTTATGGTCTAGTGGCAGCCAACGACGATGGCAAAACCAACAAATCTTTTTCCCATGCTCCAAACGTATTGAAGATGCATCAAAGTTACAAACAGGACATGCCATGTATCCCTTTGTGACCCAACCAGACAAATCTCCATATGCTGGAAAATCATTTATTGTCCATAATAATGCCACATGCAATCTAAAAGTACACATAGTAGAAGCATCATAAGTCATTACACCATCCACCCATAACTCTTTTAACTCATCGATCAACGGTCTCAAGTACACATCAATTTCCTTCCCTGGTGATCTCAGTCCAGGAATAAGTAATGACATAAACAAATATGGTTCTTTCATGCATTTCCAAGGTGGCAAGTTATATGGAAAAACCATTACTGGCCACATGCTATATGAATTACTCATGTTGCTAAATGGATTGAATCCGTCACTTGCTAGACCAAGTCTAACATTACGAGGTTCCGCTGAAAACCAAGGATGTCTTATATCAAATTTCTCCCAAGTCATAGAATCTGCGGGATGTCTGAATATATTAGTCTCCTTAACACGTTTCTCTTTGTGCCACCTCATATCTGAAGATATTTTTCTTGACATAAACAACCTCTGAAGCCTGCTCTTCAAAGGAAAGTATCTAAGAATCTTTTGTGGTATTTTTTTACCCTTGCCTTCATGAGATTTGTATCTAGACTCACCACACCGAGGGCAGAACTCATTATTTTCATATTCTTTCAAAAATAAAATACAATCATTTATGCAAGCATGTATCACTTCATACCCAAAACCTAATTCACGCAACATGTTCTTTGCCTCATAATGTGACTTTGGAAGCTCAACACCTTTGGGCATTGCTTCATTAAGCAACTTTAGCATCATAGTGAAATATTTGTTGCTCAATTTCTGAGTTACTTTCATTTTGTATAACTTTAGAACGAACGATAATTTTGAAAATTTTTCACATCCTGGATATAACTCACGTTGTGCATCCTGTAATAAATCTTGAAACCTATCATGTCCCATGTTAGAATTTGGCAAAGCATCATCCAACCCTTGCTGAACATCTGTCATTTCTGTTTGCACAAAAGGTCCCATGCAAATGTCTTCCAACAACTCATTTACCTCATCACCATCTTCCTCTTCTTCAACCTCTTCCTCTGAACTATTATTATTAGCCATATCATACCCCTCTCCATGCCATTCCCAGCGAGTATACATTTTGTCCATCCCATTTTGACACAAGTGTCCTTTAACCTCAGGTAATGTTCTATATAGTATGTTTTTGCATTTAGAACATGGGCACCTAGTCCTATTCTTGTCATCTACATAGGCCTTAGCCACCTCAATAAAATCTTTAATCCCTTTTGCATAGTGCGGATCAATCCTAGGAAGTTGGATCCAACTCTTGTCCATCTACATTTGCAAACATCATCAACAACAATGTGAATTAAACTAAAAAAATTAGGAATGTTATTTTTATATATATTTATAGACTTTTAATTAATTATATAAATGTTTTTAATGAATTTTCATAGAATTCTCACCCATTTAACTAAGTCACAGTTTAAAAAGACTCATGCACTTATGCTGGACCCCACAATATGAAAAAATAAATTAAAATCATTAATCATTTCACTTTTTGTTGAGAGAGAAGAAAATATAATGAAAGAAAGAGGAGATTCCAGTTTCCATTTGAGACCAGGATGAGAGAGAATGAGGTGCTTTCCGCAGCTAGCGACAATAAAATAACAGGTGTGTGACTTAGGTCAATTAATTTGTTTTTTTATTGTCCTTAATTATTAATTGATTAGCTAGGTACTAATGGAGAGTTTAATAAGTGTTTTGATTATTTTAGCAATTTTACAAGACTTTTAGTAAATAAAAATAATAAAACTTATTAATAAAAAGATTAATAGATGCATATATATGGGGGTGTATTTTGGAGTGGGCTGTATGTGTATTAGTTCAATGTATGAAGTTACTGATGTGCATGCTCCTCTTTTCTTGAAGGGTCTTGAGAACATGGGGGTGTACTTTGGAGTGGGCTGTATGTGTATTTTGGATTTTGTGTTTTTATCCCTGCTACTTCTATTCAGTTGGGGTATGTTATGTGCTGGTAGATTAGTAGTCGAAGATGGAATTCTAAGTGTACAAAACTGTGCCACATCCTTTTATTTATTTTCCTTTTTATAGCTTCTTTGGATCCTTTTTAAGGCACTTTTATTTTGTATATTAATCCGACTATTGAATTCAATAGGCAGTCTGGCCTCACAGTGGGCATTATCTTCCAACATAAGAGAATTTTAAAGAATTCATGTTATTCCTAAAGGAGCACAATGTCGATTATATTCAGAAAAGCCCAATTGATGAGGAAGAAAAAGTCCACAACAAAGAGACAATCAGTTTTGTCTCGCAAAACAACTTATCAGAACCAGATTTCAATAGAGTGACTGAAGAAACCCATCACAGAAGCTCCTCTCAAGAGGAAACTGATTCAAGCATACAAGTACACGATGACACAGAAAAACCACACATTCCCTTTTCAAATTACAATGAAGGTTGAAAAGCATTTTTTTATTGAGATTCTTATAGGTAAATGTTAATACAAAAGACCCAAAATTAATAGAAGTAAACAAGTTTAATTTACATAAAACTTTTTTTAATCTCATTTTAGGACAGGGAAAAGCCTCCAACAAGGTTGTTATAGCCTTAATTAGAGCTTATCTATCATTGCAAAAATTATTTTCGCTCTTTCATGTGTTTTAAAATTATTTTAGATGATTGTGAAAGCATCTAAAAAGCCATCTCTAAAGTTAATTCAAACTTATTCAGCAAGTTCTGTAGTTACAGAATATGTTCAAAGATGTTTGTCTCTCCTCATCAGAAGTTCAATGTTTGAAGCTGCTAGATGCGCAGGCTCTTCCTTTCATGAAGGGGCTTAAGAGCATAGGGGTTTGTTTTTAGCCCTGCTGCTGTATTTTAGTAGTCTCTTATTGCGGTTGCTGTGTCTTCGATCTTATGGCATATTTGGACTGGTTTATCAGAGCTTTACATTTAGAATGTTCTTAGATGTATGTCCAAGTGTTGTCTTTTTCTCCTGGCCAGATGTTCAATGTAGGAAGCTGCAAAATCTCTTGTTTTTGCTGCTTTCTTCTTTCTTTGGTTGGAGAAGTTTGATAAGTTAGATTTATAGCTTTGTCAGTATCTTTGTCTATGGTTTTCTTTTGTCAAGGGGTCTATCCTTGACTGTCTTCTTCTCTCTTTAGGAGTATGTTCCTTTGTCATGAGGGTATGCAGTCATAGTTTCTTTGTACATTATTGATATTATTCATAAAACTTACTCCATTTAGGAAAAAAAAAAAAAAAAAATTCTATTAGCCGCTCTTAGTAACTCTAGAATCCCAAGCTTGTCAACTTAATCCAATGTATCAATGGTCCAGACCCACAAAACCAACCAAAAATAACTATGTATGTAAAAAAAATTTAAAGTCAGACTTCTAATAAGGAGCATAAAAAACAAGTTATGTCATAATAGAAAATTACATTAGAATCTCATACAAAAAAATTACAGCATCACCACAGATGTGATCACAATAATCATATATGCAAAAAGCAATTCTTAAATATATAAACTATTCAATTAAAAATGTTAATATTGATTTAAAGCCAATGAAACCAAAGCAGCCCGGTAGTAGTCAAAGGAAGGGAAAGACGAAGACCTCAATTCAGAGACAAATACACTTGATAATAATAAGCTAATAATAGAATTTCATTAAAAGGGAAGAGAGAGAGCGAGATGACAAAATGGGAGTAGAAAAAAATATATAAATATTTTTTAAAAAAATGAGAGAGAACTTAAAAACAAATGACAAGATGTAGGTAGGAGATCGAAGAGAACATGTAATTAATTATTTTAATGGAGAGAGAGAAGGGAGAACAATATATACAAATAAGGCCCAAGGCCAAACCTAGATAACTGGAATCTATAACAGGCGACATACTGACATACTTTTATAACAACAATGACGTTAAAGACAAATCACTGGAATATCACTAGAATCTATAACAGACGACATACCTTGTTTGTATATATTATTCTTCTATAACAGAAACGACGTTAAAGAAGAATCACTGCTACAAATCCGATGACAGAGCTGCAAGGCAAAAGTTAGGAGATATCTTCTCAGTACCCATATCCATAACAGATCATTAAACTCATATAATCATAACATGTATAAATGTATTTTCATGAATGATGATAGATTTTTCAAAAGCAAATCAAAAGCCTAAATTGTAAAACTAAATTATTTACAAAGTATCAGAATTGAAAAGAACAAACAACAAATTCCAAAGTGATTAAGAAATATAATTCAAGATTTGAAACTTACCGAGATTTAAGGGCTTCAATCTATTATTGATGGAGTAAATAGCAGGCCGCGGCTTTGGAAATTGGAGAAAAGGATGGAGAGCACTTTGGACACCAACGTTGAAGTGTAAGATATTGTTGGAATATCTCTTGCAGACACACGCACAACGCTTTGAGATAATCCTGATAATCGGATTCTATGGATATATTTGTTAGAGGAGAGCACATAAAACAAAGATAAATCTAGGGTTTTTGAGAAAAAAGAGGCGCGCTGTGTGTGGGATAATGAATTTTTTTTGTTTTGGATTAGGGATAAGATATTGGAATTTAATCAAGAGATCAATTTGCTCTAGCGGGGGAAACTGAGAAAACTTAGAGATTGGGGGAAGAAATCATATGCGTGCATACAGGACCTTTTCCTTTTTGGGTTTTTTTACTAATAAAATAGCGCTGTCTAAAATAATATTTTTAGGAAAGAATATTGTCGTATTGCAAAAATTTCAAAGAGACGAAAACATTCGTGGCTAGTACAAAAAAGTTACCAAGTTTAGATCCCTCCAAGGAGCATGAAAGAGCGCCAACTTCCTGCCAAACGATTATCG
The DNA here is from genome assembly GCF_030987335.1 of Cornus florida. NCBI lineage: Eukaryota > Viridiplantae > Streptophyta > Magnoliopsida > Cornales > Cornaceae > Cornus > Cornus florida. The sequence goes on from NW_026775575.1 coordinate 40,797,598, forward strand.
ACAAATTTTGTTCTTAGTTGCTAAAAACATACACTAATGGTGACAAAAAAATATTTGGTCACTAAAAAACTACTTTTGTTGACCAAATATATTTGGTCAATAAAACTTCGTCACAAAAGCTCCATTTTGTTGCAGTGGGCCTTAAGATAATTTACACCCCTCACGGTGCTAACAATCTCCATGACACTTGTCTCCCATGATACAATGGTTTACATCCACCAGTAACAGTACTTCAAACTCATTGATATATAAGGCGAACCTCCACTGTGTAATACTGTCTTTGACTCAAAAATGCATTTATACTATATAAATAATGAATTAGGTGCTATCTAAACCAAATGGTTCGGACCAATTTTAATATGACTGATCAATATTGTTCTTGGGTCTAATTGGCTTCGACTGCTTGACCTATAGCTTGAACCTACACCCACTTGGGTGGGTTCGTGTTGAGAGAGGGAGAGAAGAATGAAAAATGAAAGAAATGCAAATGGCAACCGTGGTGGGTATTTATAGACAAAATGGTGTTTCTTGATTTAGGTGTGTCTCTTCATCTCACTAATACAACCATTCATCGCAACTTTCCAGATTAATCCATTCCAACAATCACGTCTTGTGTTCTGGAAACTCTTGCCGTGAATAACCAGAAGCCAACGGTTGATGGGTTACACACCACTTCCAATAGCTACTTCGCAAAAGCTCGTCACGTTGCAAAACAGTCAAGTTTCCCGTTAAAGTATACGTTAAAGGATCAGAGGCTATATTACTGACATGGAAACTATGCAGGCAATGTAATACCACCATATCAATGCCCATGTAATAGTTGACATTCATATTGCTACAATGTGATATACATAGACAATGCCCATATTCACATTGTTAGTCTGTGACTGCATTTTTCAACTTATGTTGCAGGCATGGTTCATTCACACAAAACATTAGTTTTTAGAACTAGTTTCCAACAAATCATTCTCCTTGTTTAAACAACACATTCTTCTCTCTTCTTCAATGAAACTACTTGGTTAAAAGGAAGCTATAAAGGGGTTGTATAGGCTTCTCTCTTTAAGTGAGAGAGAGAAAGAGAGGGAGAAAAGAAGCTAGGGTTTTTTAGAGAGGGGAAAGAAAAGGGTGGAGCTTATTTATATGGCTCCATGGCATCCCACTATGTCCTCGTAATTTGATGTGGGATGGGAAAAACATATGTAGTGGGTTTCTTAGTCCGAAAATAAACAGAATTTTTTATGTGGAATATACTGGTCCGCATTTGGTGTTACGGTCTGTAAGCTCTGCATAGCCCGCATTAGAGCCTGCGAGATCGTGAATTTGTTTTGCTTTTTGGTGGCCCGTATCTGTGGATACGGGCCAATAAGTACCAGGATTGCCAAGCTAGAAATCCGGGTGAGTTCCGTGTTTTTAGAGAAATGTTCTTAGACGCATCCGTTCTTAAGGGGGTGATCGAAAGACATTCAGGAGTTATAGCTCGATTCATATATGCTTTCGAGGGTTCTTAGATGATCCAAACACTCTAGTGCTATCTATTTTACGATTGGATAGTCATATTTTCTATTGATGGTGTGTTTTGACCTTTTCCCCCCTAATTTTGGGGATTTAGGTGTTTTTGATTTTTCGGAGGAATTAGGATCCCATCCTTTGCATTCTCAAGTTTTTGGACCTTCAGAACACATTAGTGTTGTCCGACCCATTAGTAGCATTGATGACCGGATTGCGGTGCAAAATTTATTTTGCCCTTGCACTAAGATTTGATTAGTAGGAGTCTAAGGTGGCTCTTCAAGTTTGATCCTTATTACATGTGGTAGTTTTAGGACTTTTCAATCCACTTGATGAAGTTGGATTGTAGATCCAACGATTAGATCCTTTCAACTGTATATTGAAAGTGATGGGGCAAAATGGAATGTCTACAATAATTAGGAAGGGGCTTGTCTTTCAAATTAGGGATGGTGGTGGTCGACACGGACGGCATTGGTCCAAATATGAATGCCTTTGAAGAGTGATTTTATTTGGCTAGTGAGTAATAATTATAGTAATTGCATACTAGGGTAGTTTGACATTGTGGTTATTTTATTTCTTGAGTTTATCAGGCTTAACATTCAATTAACTGTACCATATTTTAAAAGCTTTAAACCTAGGGTAATTAGGCCAAACCTTATGATAGGTTCAGTAAATTACCTATATATTATCCTTTCGACGTGGTTATGGTAAGTATATAAAAGTATATAGTATATGTATTAGGACATATTGTGAGATTTTTTTTTTTTTTTTTCACACCATATTGTGAGATAATCATATTCATATTCTACCTTTTTTCACTTATACTTAAATATTTTAATACATGAAAAGACAAACTTAACCCTCAAATGTGTGTTGATTATTAATAGATTGTATTTTTAATGGATAATTAATTGAATTATTTTATTTAAATTTTTTTTAGTAAAAGAAAAAAGTAGAATGCAAGTTGGGTAAAAAAAATTGTTTTGAATGTGAATCATGTCCGAATTCCAAATCTCCTTTATAAAACTATATACATATACAAATATATATACATAGAGAGAGAGAGAGAAAGAGAGAGAGAGATGTGCGCGTTGTCTGTTGGGATGGGGATGAGCATAGAGAATCCGTAACGTCAAATCGTGTTGCTGGCATATTGGATGTTAGTGAGGGCCTTGTCTAAACACAAAAGATGGGTAATTCAGTATACCGTTGAATTGAAATGAAATAAAATGGGTGATTATTATTTGTTATGTCATGTCACTCGCATACTAGGTGTCGAACAAACTGCCCCAACCACGCAAGGAAAGGGAATGATTAATTGGTCAGCCCACAACTAAACTTTTCTCACCTCTCTCGTTGCCCACGTCAATGCTCGTGATTATTTTACTTTCCAATCGTGGATGTCTTTTAAACTTTCCAATCTAAAATAATAATTTTATCTAATATATTTTAGACATTAATAATATAATATATTATTATATATAAATAATATTTTTTTGATCATTTTAACCATATATTGTTATTTTTATTTTTTTAAATTTTATATTATTATTTTAAAATAACCCGATATATTTTAAATTCAATTTAGTCTCATTTAAAAAATAATAATAATAATAATTACAAAATCATTCGTTATAACAGATGATTGTATCTAAAACGTCTTACTGACGTATCATCTTCAATTCATTATACTAGTTGACTGTGATATGACATTAAAACTCTTCATAATCACTTAAATCTAAAACTTGTATATGTTAGTTATAGGGTTTTAACGTGTCATTGTCGTGTCTCATTTATGTTCAAGTCATCACCGAGACATGTGATATAACAATAAAATTTCAGATTCAGATAACCACAGAAATCTAAGACTTAAATCTAGGACTTATTTAGGATAAGTGGATAAGGTATAGGATTTGAATTGAGTTTGGTTTTATTGTGAACCATGATATGAATTTAATGTGAAATGATGAAAAAGATGTTCACACCTCGCTAGATGCCCTTGATGAAAAGTACTCTGTAGATTGAGAAATAATTTCCTTCATGACATAGACTGGCCTAATTTAACTTGATCATCTATATATCTGGACTTGGATAAAGAAAAAAATTTAAATGATTTCCTCACTACATGGTACACCAACTACCAATTTTTTTTTTTTATTTTATTATTATTTTTTTATATAAAAAAAAAGTGTAATTAATTAGCCAAATCAATGATCTCCATCTCTATATAAAAAAATAAAAAATAAAAAATAAATAAAAAGTGTAATAAATTAGCCAAATCAATGATCTCCATCTCAAGGGCTCATAATCCTACTATTGTTAGGGATAAATTAATCCAATTAAATTTCACTTTGATTCTACTTATTCAACAAACCTTTTTGTTTTTTAAGCTATTTGCCACAGTCTTATATATGTCTAATCAGCAAAGGACTTTTTCAGATTTTCATTAGAGGTGTTGGTTGTGAAATGACATTTGAATGTAATTCCAATGACAATATATAAGTTTCGCATTAGGATAATGAAGGACTTGTATAGGATAAGTTAGATGGCTTGAATTTAATTTGGTCTTAATTTGAACAATAATTGAAAATGTGAACAAGGTTTGATGATAATGAAGTCCGCTTCTAACTGAAGGAGCTCTCCAAATTAGGAAAGAATAAACTTAAACCATGTAAAACTCATCTAATTCTAGCTTGATCATTTATCAAGCTCTAGAATAAAAAAAGACGTGAGTCATGATGAGCGCTGAAAAGTGCGCATTTAAAACCCTTAAACTTAGATATTTTAGAACCTTTACCTATCTTATTTTCCCGTTTTAGATTGATTTTGTATTATTTTCATTTTCAGGTACTTATCCCCAAAATAAGCTAACTCAGCTAAATAAGAGCATAATTGAAGCAATTTTGAGATGAATCAAAGAAAGGAGCAAAGTGGGAGCAAAAGGAAGCAAGTGGTGGAAATTCAGCAAGTTCGATCAATCTCAGAAAATATTCGATCGATCGAAAGTTCATCGATCTCAGCATTTCAAGATGGATTCAAGCTCTTTTGTCCTTATCGAAACATCCCACAAAGTTCGATCTATCCAACTTTCTTCCTATTGATCGAAAAGATTCCATCTTATCCAGTTGTACCACCCTACCTACCACATTTGTCTCTTTCCCAAAAATATCTTCAAAATATCTCAGATTTGTCTTTATCCAAAAAGGCGCCGCCATAGAGGATCGATCCAACTTAAGTTCGATAGATCTCAGCCATATTCGATTGATCTCACCACAAGTTCGATCAATCGAACTTCCCAAAGTGCAAGAAAATCCAATTTCCAGCTCATTAAAAGTTGTCTCATACCCAATCATTGGAAGGAATATTGGTGTACGAGCCCAGCTCATTGGGGGTGACATTTAACCTACTTATATAAGGAATATGAGTCATTCTTGACAGATACTAGATACATACACTAGAGACACAAATTTCATATTCTTAGTGAGGAAGAAAAGAAAGGAGGAGGCAAAAGACATAAGCTTGGAGTTCTTCCATCAACCAAGAATAGGAGCCATCTCTACTATGGAATTAGCCCTTGAGGGTTGGAGGACACCATCCATGAGTGACTAGACATCCTCTTGGGGCTAGAGTTAGCCCTAAGCATGCTTTCCACATCTTGATTTATGAATTTTTTAAGGGATTTGTATTGTGATAAATGTTTTGACATATTTATATGCATAGATCTTGTTTATTCAATGATTTGTGTAGTTTAATGCTTCCAATTGATCATTTCATTCTATCCATATGTCTATGTATGCTATAATAGATATTCATATATTTATCTCTATTTCTTATATTATTGATGCATGTCTATGTGTATTAATGCTATAGATCTAGAGATTGTCAAGACATAGTGCTTAATGGAATGCTCTTATGGTTTATTTGATGGCTCATACTCATTTCTTGATGGATTGTGTCTCTTCCTTAGTTAAATTAGTTTAATTTCATGTCATTAACTTAATTGTAATGTAGTTGTAGTTTAGGTGTTAAATGGGAGGACAATTCATGCTTGTTGTTTGATATTCCATACTTATGAAAGCAAGTAGCATATTTCTCTAACCTTGTGATGTGTTTGGATTGTGAGCTTAAAGAAATGATTAATGGCTTAGCTTGATATATTGTACTATCCATCATGTTGCTTAGACAATATATGCTTAATTTGTCATCTATGCTTGTTGAAACAACCACACACATACACTATGTTGCAATACATGTTTTCTCCCTCATTAATCATTCATTAAGGGTGTAGAAAAGTTATGCTTAGTGGTGATCTCTAAACCCCAAGATCTCTCTCTTATTTTCCCTCCATTACATTTAATTGTTTACTTTAGTTTAAATTGCATCTTAGTGTAATTCAACCATCAACCAATCTTTTGATCACTCGACCTACTAACCCTAATCTCTATTCCACAACCTAATACAACCCACCAATCCTTTGGGACGATCCCTACTCGCTCTAACTATATTTTTAGTGAAAGGTAGTAGTGACAATTTATAAATGTAAAACTTGACCATAACCCAACCCACTATCTTTTGGTTCAAGCTTTGGTGGGCCGCGATATGCCACACCAAGTTTTTAGCACCGTTGTCAGGGATTGATTGAAGGCAACATCGTATTTGTGGAATCAATTAGGTATTAGTACTCTTTTGATCATGTCTTTACTTTGTTTTCATTTTCATTTTGGTTACTTATTGTGTTGGTTCTTGTTTGACTAGGTGCATTGAGCTAGAAGGTGAGCAAAGGAGCATTTCAATCAAGGAGCTAAACAAAAGCAAGGAAAAAGCTAAAATCTAGAAATTTTGCAAGGCTAAAATTGAAAATTGAATTGAAGTACTAAGGACCCTTTGTGAGCTCTTTCTTAACTCAATCTCTAATTAAATCGTCGGCCCGCGTGGAGGCTTGTATTTCAATTCTTAGATAAATCGTGAGCCCACGTGGAGGTAATTTACTTTTCTTTGCATATTGTTGATAGCATGGGAGTATGGAATCATTGTATGTGAAGGAAGTTTGTTGATTGTTGATTTGTTGCGAAGGTGAAGTGTTTGTTCATTACTTATTGCTTGTTGTGTTTTGTTGTGCATGCATGGTCGTAGATCATTGAAACCTACTCTTGTCCCTCTTAATTTTCATCTTGAATCCGTTGTTCGAAACCCTAGGGGAAGAGGAAGTTCTAGTCAATCCATTTCATCAATGGAAGTACATAATGAGGACCATGTGGAGGACCTTGGTCACATAGACCAACAAGGTATCCTCCACCCCAATGTGCATCATGATAACATGCAAGTACCATTAGGCATGCCGAGGCCATTCATTCACCCACCACAACAACAAGGCCAAGTTCCATTGGGAATGCCAAGGCCAATCTATGCTACAACCTCCCATCATTCAAGGCAATCAAGGTGCCCATGTTGCACCTCCAATTGTTAATCCTCCCCTTGCTTTAAGAGATCACTATGTGCCTAATGAATACAATGCACCCACATGCATTCAATTGCCACCATTTAGAGCACACCATTATAAGATCCAATCACAAACCATTCAAATGCTTCCTAACTATCATGGACTTTCAAGTGAAGAACCTTACAAGCATTTGGATGAGTTTCTTGAAGTATGTTCCATCGTGAGATACACGGACATGCCAGAAGAGGTCTTCAGACTTAAACTTTTTCCATTCACCCTTAAAGACAAGGCAAAATATTGGTTTAACAATCTTAGGCCTTTTTCAATAACTTCTTAGGCAGAAATGCAACAAGAGTTCTCGAAGAAGTACTATCAGATTTCTAAGACCAATGCCATGAGAACCTCAATTCGAGAGTTTTCACACCGAGATGGGGAAACGTTCCATGAGGCATGGAAAAAATTCAATAAATTGCTTAGGAAGTGTCCACATCATGACATGCCCAAATGGCAATTAGTTCAATATATCTTTGAGAGCTTATCGGACAATTACAAAGGCATGGTTGATGCTTCCATGGGTGGCTCTTATACTGATAGGCATGAGGACGACGTGTGGCGTCTTTATGAGAGCATGAGTGAAAATTCTTTGCATCAAACTTTATCTTCTAAGAATGGTAGGAATTCAAGTGGAAGGAAGAGTGTTGGCTTACATCAAGTTGACCATTCCAATGAAATAGCCGCCGAGATGAAATCCTTATCTAAAAGGTTTGATCAATTCTTGATCAACCAAAACTCGGCAAATCAAGTATCTTCCATCCCCAACCATTCCCATCATGCATCCAATAAGACATGCGTGACTTGTTCAAGTGTTTTATATTCTACTTCCAATTGTCCTCATGGACATGTTCAAAGTGAGCATCATGAACAAGTCAATGCAGCTTTTGTTAATCAAGGGAACAATTCTTATGGCAATCATTATAATCCTAGTTGGAGGAATCACCCAAATTTCTCTTGGAGAAACCAAGGGGAAGGCTTGAACCCTTCCCAAGGTGGTTTCCAAGGGAAGTATGTTCCACCTCTGATGCAAAGCCATGGTTCCCAAGGTTTTAGATCATCATTTCAACTACAAGGAAATCAATTTTCTAATTTTCATTTTCCTAATCAACCATCATATTCTCAAGGAAATGCTAAGAGTCCCGCTTTTGAAGAGAAAGTTTTGACCGCTCTAGGCACTCTAGAGGTGAACACTCAATTACTTCATTCTCGTTCCCAATCCATTACTAAGCTAGAAACTCAAGTAGGGCAAATAGCTAGTACTTTAAATGCTAGAGAGAAAGGGAAATGCCTTTCAATGCCCCACAAAAGCAACAATGTGTTGTGGAGACTCATTCCTCATCGAAAGGTCACACAATAGAGCATGTCAATGCGGTGACAACCTTGAGAAGTGGGAAGATTATGGACAACCAAGTAGGTATGTCCAATGAAGAGAGTGAACCGGTGTAACCATGTTGAGCGCTAAAAAATGCGTATTTAAACCCCTTAAGCTTAGGCATTCTAATACCCTTATCTATCTAACTTTACCGTTTTAGATTGATTTCATATTATTTCCATTTTCAGGCACTTATTTTGAAAATAAGTTAACTCAGCCAAATAAGAGCAGAAATGAAGCAATTCTGGGATGAATTAAAGAAAGGAGCCAAGTAGAAGCAACAGGAAGAAAAAGGTGAAAATCAACATCTTCGATCGATCTCAGATCAAAGTTCGATCGATCCAACATGATCGATCTCAGCTCTTCAAGATGGATCAGGGCCATGGTGACATTTTCAGAGATCTCAAAAGTTCGATCGATCCAACATCATTCTTCGATCGATCGAACTACCTTGTCCTTATCCAAATGATTGATCTTATCCAGTTGTACCACCCTACCAACCACTTTTGTTCTTTTCCCAAAAATATCTTCAAAATATCTCAGATTTGTTTTTATCCAAATAGCGCCGCCATTGAGGATCAATCCAACTTCAGTTCGATAGATCTCAGCCATGTTCGATCGATCCAAGTCTAAGGTTCGATCGATCGAACTTCCTCCAGTGCGAAAAAGTTAAATTTCTAGCTTAGAAAAAGTTATCCTTTATCCAATCATTGGGGAATATTTGTTGTACGACCCCAGCTTATTTTGGGTGTCATTTGACCTACCTATATAAGGATAATGATTACTTTTTCCATCATATCACATCATATCATCTCATACCTTATAGAACTCTTGGAGAGGAAGCTTAGAGGAGGAGGAGGCTAAAGACACCATTGGAGACTCTTCATCAACCAAGGAGCAAATCTCTACCATGGAGTTAGCCCTTGAGGGTTGGAGAAGCACTACCATGAGCGGCTAGACATCCTCTTGGGGCTAGAGTTAGCCCCAAGCATGCTTTGTACATCTTGATTTTGTGTATTATTGAGGGATTAGTGTTGTAATACATGTTTTGGCACTTTTATATATATAGATCTTGTTTATTCAATGATATATGTGGTTTAATGCTTCCAATTCATCATTTCATTCTATCCATATGTCTATGTATGCTAGAATAGATGTTCATGTGTTTATCTCTATTTCTTGTGTTATTGATGCATGTCTATGTGTATTAATGTCATAGATCTAGAGATTGTCAAAACATTGTGCTTAATGGAATGCTCTTGTAATTTTTTAGATGGTTCATGCTCATTTCTTGATGGATTGTGCCTCTCCCTTAGCTTAATTAGTTTAATTTCATGTCATTAGCTTAATTGTAGTGTAATGGTAGCATAGTTATTCGATGGGAGGACACTCCATGCTTGTTGTTTGATGTTCCATACTTTTAAATGCAAGTAGCATATGTCTCTAACCTTGTGGTGTATTTGGCTTGTGAGCTTAATGAAAGGATTAATGACTTACTAGATATATTGTGCTTTTCACATACTATTTAGACAATATATACTTAATTGTTATATATATTGTGCTTTTCACAGGTTGATTAGACAATGTATACTTAATTGGTCACCCTTGCTAATTGAATCAACCAAACAAACACACACATCAATATTGCAACACGCATTTCCCTCATTAGTCACTTGTTAAGGGTGTAGAAAAGTATTGTTTGGTGGTGACCTCTAAACCCCAAGATCTCTCTCTTACTTACTCTTTATTGCATTCAATTATTTAATTTAATTTGCTCTCTAGTTTAATCAACCAACCAACTATTTGTTTGATCACTCAACCTACTAACCCTAATAGCGATTCGACAACCAAATTCCACTCCAATCCCTTGGGATGCTCCCTACTCACCCTAACTATATTTTTAGTGAAGGTAGCAGTGGCTTCTATAAATATAAAACTTGGCCCTCGCCTTAATGCACACTCTTAAGCTTGTGGTGCGGCGACATACAATTAGTTTTTGGCGCCGTTGTCGGGGATTAGGCAACGTCGTATTTGTGGAATCAATTAGGAATTAGTACTTTTTTGATCGTGTCTTTACTTTGTTTTTATTTTTCTTTTGATTACTTATTGTGTTTGTTCATCTTTGACAAGGAGCATTGAGCTAGGAAGCAAGTAAAGAAGCATTCAAGCAAAGAAGCTAAGCAAGAAAGGAAAAATGCTAAAAATTTTAAAAAAAATTGCTAAGCTAAGCTATAAATTTGGAGTTGAAGTGCTAAAGGACCTTTGTGAGACTTTCTTTACTCAATCCCTTAGTTAAATCGTCGACCCGCGTGGAGGCTTGTTTTTAAATTCTTAGATAAATCGTGAGCCCGCGTGGAGGCATTCTTAATTGTTCTTTGCATCATTGTTGTTAAAGCATAGGAGTATGGGTTAAGTGTTTGTGGAGGAAAAATTATTGAATTGTTGTGAAGTCGAAGTGTTTGTTCATTCATTGTGCTTATATGTTTTTACATTGTGCATGCATGGTCGTAGATCACTAAGACCAACTCTTGTCCCTCTTGATTTGCATTTTGAATCCGTAGTTAGAAATCCTAAGGGAAGAGGAAGTTCTAGTTCTACCCGATCCATTACATCAATGGAAGGCCATAATGAAGAGCATGTAGAGGACCTTGGTCACATAGACCAACAAGGTATCCTTCATCCAAATGTGCATCATGAGAACATTCAAGCACCATTAGACATGTCTAGGCCATTCATTCACCAACCACAACAACAACAAGGCCAAGTTCCATTTGGAATGCCAAGGCCAATGTATGCTCCGCAACCTCCCATCATTCAAGTAAATCAAAATCAAGGTGCCCATGTTGCACCTCAAATTGCTAATCCTCCACTTGCTTTAAGAGATCACTATGTGCCTCACGAATACAATGCATCCACATGTATTCAATTGCCACCATTTAGAGCACACCACTTTGAAATTAAGCCACAAACCTTTCAAATGCTTCCTAACTATCATGGACTTCCAAGTGAAGAACCTTACAAGCAATTTGATGAGTTTCTAGAAGTATGTTCCACCGTAAAATATACAGACATGCCAGAAGAGGTCTTAAGACTCAAACTTTTTTCATTCACCTTAAAAGATAAGGCAAAGTATTGGTTTAACAATCTTAGGCCTTTTTCAATCACTTCTTGGGCAGAAATGCAACAAAAGTTCTTAAAGAAGTACTATTCGGTTTCTAAGACCAATGCCATGAGAACCTGAATTCGGGAATTTTCACATGGGGATGGAGAAACGTTTCCTGAGGCATGGGAACACTTTAATGAATTGCTTAGTAAGTGTCCACATCATGACATGCCCAAATGGAAATTAGTTTAATATTTCTTTGAGAGCTTATCGGACAATTACAAAGGCATGGTTGATGCTTCCATGGGTGGCTCATACATTGATAGGCATGAGGATGACGTGTGGCGTCTTTATGAGAGCATAAGTGAAAATTCTTTGCATAGAACATTATCATCCAAGAATGGTAGAAATTGACAAGCTAGGAAGAGTGTTGGCTTACATCAAGTTGACCATTCAAATGAAATAGCCGCCGAAATGAAGTCTTTATCTCAAAGGTTTGATCAATTTTTTATTAACCAAAACTCGGCGAACCAAGTATCTTCCTTCCCTAACCATTCTCATCGTGCATCAAATGAAACATGTATGATTTTTTCTAGTGTTCTTCATTCTACTTCTTATTGTCCTCACGGACAAGTGCAAAATGAACCTAATGAACAAGTCAATGCAGCTTTTGTGAACCAAGGGAACAATCCTTATGGTACTCATTATAATCTAAGTTGGAGAAATCATCCGAATTTCTCTTGGAAAAACCAAGGAGAGGGCTCAAACCCTTCCCAAGGCAGTTTTCAAGGGAAGTATATTCCACCTCCACTTCAAAACCAAGGATCCCAAGGTTATAGACCTTATCAATCACAAGGGAATCAATTTGCTAACTCTCATTTTCCCAACTAATCTTATTCCCAAGGAAATGCTAGAAGTCCTGTCTTTGAAAAAAAAGTTTTGAATGCTTTGGGCACTCTTGAGGCAAACAAACAATTGCTTCATTTCCACTCTCAATTTATTGCGAAGCTAGAAACCCAAGTAGGGCAAATAGCAAGCACTCTTAATGCTAAAGAGAAGGGAAAGATGCCTATGAATACCCCACCTAAGCAACAATGTGTTGTGGAAACCCATTCCTCATCGGAAGGCCACACCATTGAGCATGTTAATGCGATGACTACCTTACGGAGTGGTAGGATTGTGGACAATTAAGTTGAAATGTCCAATGAATAGAGTGAACCGGTGCAACCTCAAGTTGTCACCCATCCCGTTTCACATCCCATTCCTCCTACATTGCATATAAATGATCTTGTGAATGAGAAAGCTTCAAAATGTGATTTGAAGAATGATTTTGAAAATGATTTGAAGAAAGATTTGCCGAAAAATGAATTTGAAAAGGTTTTGTTGAAAAATGATTTGAAACAAAGTGATTTGAAAAATTCTTGTGTTGAAGAGTTTTCAAAAGGAAATGCTGAAAAAGTGTTAGAGCCAAAAGCTCCATTTCTGGATGCCTTAAAAGGATCCATTTCAAAAGACAAGCAAAAGGCAAAAACTAATGAAATCATGAAAATGTTTAGGCAAGTGAAAGTCAATCTTCCACTTTTGGATGCAATCAAGCAAATTCCGACTTATACCAAATTCTTGAAAGACTTGTGCACCCAAAAGCGGAAGAACAAGAGCCAAACACCAAGAAAAGTGGTTTTGACCGAGCAAGTAAGCTCAATTTTGCAACATAACACTTTACCAAAGTTTAAGGACCCCGGTTCACCTACTACTTCATGCGTTATTGGTGATCATATCATTAATCGGGCGCTTCTTGACTTAGGAGCAAGTGTTAACCTTCTTCCATACTCGATTTATGTCAAATTGGGCCTAAGTGAATTGAAACCGACGTCAGTAGTTTTTCAACTTGCCGACCGATCCATTAAGAAGCCTAGGGGTATAATTGAGGATGTTTTGATAAAGATTGACAAATTTTTCTTCCCCGTTGATTTCGTTGTCATTGACACAGAACCGGTCCCCAATCCTAAAAGCCAAATTCCCGTTATCCTTGGCCGTCCTTTTTTAGCAACCGCTAATGCCAACATCAATTGTAGGATGGGAATAATGAAGATCTCATTTGGCCACATGAAGGTGAAGTTGAATATCTTTAATCCCACACCCAATTCATTTGATAAATATGAAGGAGAGGTTAATGTTGTAGATAAATGCTATAATCTTCAATGTCAAGGAAGTGAGCTTTTGTGTAAGACCAAAAATTCAAAGGGATCATCTTCAACCTTGCATTCTCAAAGTCTTGTTTCAAATTCTTGCCTTGAATGGGCATGGAAGCCCAAAGATTGTGATTGCATTGACAAAGGATCAAAAGTTTCTTTTGAGCTTAATCCAACAAGTTCTTCAAAGAACTGTTTGTTGGGTGGAGTTCAAAGCATCTATCACCCCAACAAGGAGGGGATGCATTACAAAATCTTTAATCCGGGCTAAAAAAGCCCAATGTCTTGCTAGGACGTTAAAGACTTGCACGACATTTCGTAGGGTGTCAAAACCCTATTTCTCCCTCATTTCTATCTTATATTTCATTTCTTGCGAAGTGTATGTACTTATTTTTGGTTCATATGCATTGCTAGGAACTGTGATTAGGATTGCATGAACTTGTCTGTTGTGATTGAGCATTTTGCATAAGTTCGATCGATCTCAAATGAGAGTTCGATCGATCGAACTTCCACCAGCATCCAACACTTAGAAAAAAATTTGACTTGCATCCACCTGCATCCAAATCACCTCTCTGTCCCATCGTTCGAACTTATTCTCAGATCGATCAGAAGACCTTAGATCGATCCAACTTCAAAGTTCGATCGATCTTGAGATCCAACACTTCAAAAATTTTGAGCCTGCATCAACCTGCATATTTCAGCTCTCTATCTCATCGATCGAAAACATTTCAAGATCGATCTGAAGTCCTTAGATCGATCCAACTTTAAAGTTTGATCGATCTTGAGTTCCAACATTTAACCAAAATTTTGAACCAAAAACCTGCATATTTTTACTCTCTGTATGATCGATCGAACATTTTGTTCATATCGATCTCAGTTCTTCAATTCTCTATTTTGACTTTTGTTTGATTTCATTTGACTTTTTAATTTTAAAAAAAAATATATATATATATATATATATATATATATATATATTATTTTCTTTTCCAAAAAACCCAAAAAAAAATTATTTTATTTTATTTTTTTAAAAAATAAAAATAATAAAAAAGGGGATTTTACTTTATTTATTTCAAAAATCCAAAAATATTTTTATTTTTAAAAAATCCAAACATATTTTCTATTTTTCAATTTTAATTTTTAATTTTTAATTTTAGTTTTTAATTTTTCAAAAATTTTAAAAATTCCAAAAATACTTTGAAGAGAGATCATCAAAGTTCGATCGAACTAATCGAGAAAAGTTTTTAAAAATAAACCTTGAGGGTCTCAAGATCGATTCATTAGATCGATCCAACCCTCCAAACCCTTGACCCTCATTCCCATCACCACTGTGCACCCATCTTCATCATCTTCTCCGGCGAATCTCCGGCGAAATCCAAACGTTGATTCTCTCTCTCTCCTCTTGGATTTTCATCTCCATCTTCCTTTCATCTTCTCTCGCGACTTGAGGTAAGATCCGAGCCATATCTTATGATTTCAAGCTTCAACTTGTTTAATACATGTTGCCTACATGCTAGATCTAGGATGTATTGTTGATGATCTCCTCCATTGATGAAGCTTGAAGCATGTTTGTATATATATGTATATATTTTGAGTTTTGATTCGATTTGTGGGAGTATGAGCTTTGTAAAGTGGATAGGATTGAGGAATTGTTGTGTTGATGGGCCCACAACACTGTTCGTATGGCCCCCGTGCTTCCAAAGTCACAGATTTGTGACCTTTCAGTTTTCATCTTCACACTGTTCGATCGATTGAACTTCTATCTCAGATAGATCTTGAAAGATCGATCGAACTCATCTTTTTCAGTTTCTCAGATCGATCGAAGTTTTAAGATCGATCTCACATTTTTTTGTGATCGATCGAACTTCACAAATCTCGTACACACACTTCATTCATCATGTATTGTGTCCATGCTATCTCATTCATGCCCAATGCCTGTGATATTCCACATTGGATGCATTTCATACTTACATTGTTTAGTATGCCTCCTATCCTGTCACTTACATAGATTCATGTCATCTATATGTTTTATCTATCTTATTTGACATGCATGTTTCTATTTTGAGCTTTCAATTCTTTATTCTAGCACCGACTCCCCTTGTAAGTTTTAATTATTTTTCAGGCCATGACTAAGCGCAAGACTGTTGCTAAGAGGCAACACGGGCCTCGGAGACATATCCGACCTAAGATAGAGGAGCCAACAGAGCCCTCTCACGCACAGGAGGAGCCATTAGCGCCTACTCCACCTCAGTCACCTTCCCATGAGGCTGAGGCTGATCATATTCCATCTACTTCTGAGGCTCAGCCTGCATTTATACCATCACCATCTCCATCACATGCTGAGGCTGAGCATTCACCATTACCATCTCCACCACACCAGCCAGCTCGAGAGCGTGATAGGCCCGCGCCTAGATATGCACATATGACAGTGGACCATGAGTCACGACACAAATTTTTTCTCCAGATCGGTACTGACCTGATCAGCTTACGATGATATTATCCAGAGGGGCCTTGCAGCTATTCTTGCCCAAGTTACTCAGCCAATCTACCCGCGGCTAGTACGGATGTTCTTCTAGAACCTCCGACCGTCCCCGCGTACCACGGCAGAGCTGGTCACTACTATAAATGGCCATCAGATTACTATTACTGTGGACATACTAGCCAGATCATGCCATTGTCCACACCGATGCCCTCTGGAGCTATATGAGCTTTATCCTAGGCTATACAGGCCTTCTTATGCAGTCATGGCAGTATTTCTGATAGCCTAACAGGTCACCATACCGATGGCGAGACTTTCACCACCCGCAACTTTCTTCTAGATGACCTATGGTTCTTTGATTCCATTCTCTTTCGAAACATATATATGGCTGGGCACAAGATTCAGCGGCGAGGAGACTATCTGATAGCCCTCTACGCATTTTATACAGGCCACTGGGTACCTATCCCCGCGCTCATCTGGAGCGTGATGAGGAAGCTCTTTGATGAGTATATCAGCAAGGAGAAGCCCGGAAGGGCTAAGTCTCTCCCATTCGGCCACCTCATCACCCAGATATTGATTGATCAGCGCTATCCTTTTTATCCTCAGGAGCACCCTGAGAGAGGTTCCTGTCACTTCTTGAAGAAGGACTGGAATACAATGCTATTATCACCAGACTACATGACCACGCAATAGTGGCTGTAGAGGAGCTCGAGGCTGAGGAGGCAGAGGCAGCAGCAGCAGACCCTACAGCGAACGATGTACCAGTAGGTCCAGCTGCCGAGCACATAGACATCGATTTAGAACAACCTGCAGATGACGCAGAGCAGCACTCTCCAGCTGGGTCGCCAGTACACGAGGAGGAGCAGACTCAGGATCTTTCTTTTGATTCATCCGTACCTGAGGCTCCTAGTCAGACCCCCGGCTTTGGAGAGCATCTTCAAGCTCTTGAGGATGCAGTGGTTGCTATCAGAGCTGATACTGCTGCCATTCGAGCCGATGCTGTAGCCCACCGAGTTGATTTTGCTACATTCTGCACGGATGTCATAACTGCACTCCGAGATTTATCTAGGGATATCTGCAGAGCTCGCCCTGCCCGTCCTGCCTCGTCCACCTGAGATTCCTAGTTCTTCTATCTTTTCATATTACACCTCTGTGATCTATACTTCATTTTTGTCACTGTATATTATTTGCAGCCGGATATATCGGCTTTGCTCTTTTGATGTACTCTATACTTTATTTTCTTTATATATGTTTTTGCTGTGGATGTCATCTATTTTGTTCTCATATCTATCTGTTTAACTCCATCAGGTACATCACAGTGACTTCAGTGACAGAGTGCTACCCGATTTTCAGGACCACCCTTATACCTCTCTCACTGCTTTATTTCATTTACACTTGCATGTCCATTGTGCACTAATTATCCCTTTTGTTATCTGATGAACTTATACGAGTACCAAATTTCAGGACCACAGTTAATCCCAAGTTTGGGGGGGCCATGCCACCCACTTTGGATACTTCAGTCCCAGCCATTCTTTGCCTTAATTGCACCGGTATATTCTTTCCTTTTGTTCTCTTTGCACATTGAGAACATTGTGCCGTTTAAGTTTAGGGGTAATGGTGTACTTTACAGTGTTAGCATTAAACTTCAAAATTTTGAGCATGACTTGTGTATTTGAGAGATTTTCTATGATTAGTCCATATCTAGCTATGATTTTGATCTTTTGAGGACTATATTGCTTAAAATTTAAAAATTGCTTGACTTGAGAGTCCAATACTCCTTGTATGCCTTATAGATGCCATTTAGGAGTAAATTTTTTGAAAGATTGGTATCTTGCTTACACTTGTGGTCCACATCATCTTGATTTTGTGATTATTTTGAGATTCACTTTAGAATTCTACACTAGCACCGGTGCACACTAGCATTCATTTATGGGGTACATGCTTTGTTGATTATTGAATTGGTTATATCCCAATTAGGCTAGTAGTGCATTGAAAGCTTTCATTCTTGATAAAGGTAGATAACAACCCCTTTTCACTAAGTAGCCGGGATTCTAGCCTCATCAAGCACTGAACTTCTCGCGCCGAAAGGTGGAGGGTCCAAACTCCTGGTTGATAATTGAAAAAAATAAAAAAATAAAAAATAAATAAAAAATAAAAAGAAAAAAAGAATAAGAAAAATTTGCAAAAGCAAAAAAAAAGTGAGGACTTCTCCCAAAAAGGTGAAAAGTGGGAAATGATTAGATGGAGGTTGTTTTGATTTGTAGCCTAGTTGATTTGAGCTTATAAGTCCGTAGGGGTGTTTGAACGCCTAATGCCCTAAAGCAGTCCGGTTTGGGAGTTATTGACCTAACGCTCAACCTTATGAATCACTAGAAAGCTTAATAGATCGACACATTGCACCATGCTTCCATCTTTGATCCTTAAAAAAAAAAAAAAAAAAAAAAAAAAATCGAGTGAAAATAATAAGCGCACCTAGAGCAATAAAGCTTTAATAAAAGGTCCACTTTTTGTCTTGATGATCGGTACTAGATTTGTGTGCTAGTTTGAGGGTAAGGATGTGATTAATTCTTTAGTTGGCTAAGATAGTAACATATTTGATGCCGGTCCACTCAAAAGGATTCTAGAGTTGTTTTGATTTGCATGAACATTTTCTTGATGTGTGGAGGACCATATTTGCTTGCTTGATGTTGAGATTTTGGGAGATTGCTTGGAAAGGTTTGAAAAATTGCATACTTGAGGTAGTTTTCTCCCAATGCCTGTTTGCAATATTGGTGTCTCTTTAGAAAGAATGAGCTTAATGTTTATGGATATCATTTCTAGAAACCCTCACGAAACTTCACTCGTCCACTAGGGGTAACCTAGGGGTTTAAAAGGCTTGTTGCATGTGCTAAGTGCAATCATGTTCCCTACGAAAGTGGCGCTATCATTCTATTGTTTTCTAGTTCATAGTTGTTTAGTTATTCATTTCATTCCTTTACTTTCTAGTTCATTGCTAGGGACTAGCAATATTTAAGTTTGGATTGATTTTGTATTATTTCCATTTTAAGGCACTTATCCCGAAAATAAGTTAACTCAGCCAAATAAGAGCAGAAATGAAGCAATTTTGGGATGAATCAAAGGAAGGAGCCAAGTGGAAGCAAAAGGAAGAAAAAGGTGGAAATCAACATCTTTGATCGATATCGTATCAAAGTTTGATCGATCCAACATGATCGATCGATCCAACATGATCGATCTCAGCTCTTCAAGATGGATCAGAGCCATGGTGACATTTTCAGAGATCTCAAAAGTGCGATCGATCCAACATCATTCTTCGATCGATCGAACTACCTTGTCCTTATCCAAATGATTGATCTTATCCAGTTGTACCACCCTACCAACCACTTTTGTCCATTTCCCAAAAATATCTCAAAATATCTCAGATTTGTTTTTATCCAAAAAGCTCCGCCATTGAGGATCGATCCAACTTCAGTTCGATAGATCTCAGCCATGTTTGATCGATCCACGTCCAAGGTTCGATCGATCGAACTTCCTCCAGTGCGAAAAAGTTAAATTTTCAGCTCACAAAAAGTTGTCCTTTATCCAATCATTAAGGAATATTTGCTGTACGACCCCAGCTTATTTAGGGTGTCATTTGACCTACCTATATAAGGTTAAGGATTAATTTTTACATCATATCACATCATATCATCTCATACCTTATAGAACTCTTGGAAAGGAAGCTTAGAGGAGGAGGAGGCTAGAGACACCATTGGAGACTCTTCATCAACCAAGGAGCAAATCTCTACCATGGAGTTAGCCCTTGAGGGTTGGAGAAGCACTACCATAAGTGGCTAGACATCCTCTTGGGGCTAGAGTTAGCCCCAAGCATGCTTTCAACATCTTGATTTTGTGTATTATTGAGGGATTAGTGTTGTAACACGTGTTTTGGAACTTATATATATATATATATATATATATATCTTGTTTATTCAATGATTTATGTGGTTTAATGCTTCCAATTCATCATTTCATTCTATCCATATGTCAATGTATGCTAGAATAGATGTTCATGTGTTTGTCTCTATTTTTTGTGTTATTGATGCATGTCTATGTGTATTAATGCCATAGATCTAGAGATTGTCAAAACATTGTGCTTAATGGAACGCTCTTGTAATTTTCTAGATGGTTCATGTTCATTTCTTGATGGATTGTGCCTCTCCCTTAGCTTAATTAGTTTAATTTCATGTCATTAGCTTAATTGTAGTATAGTGGTAGCATAGTTGTTAAATGGGAGGACAATCCATGCTTGTTGTTTGATGTTCCATACTTTTGAATGCAAGTAGCATATGTCTCTAACCCTGTGGTGTATTTGGCTTGTAAGCTTAATGAAAGGATTAATGACTTGCTAGCTATATTGTGCTTTTCACATGCTATGTAGACAATATATACTTAATTGTTAGATATATTGTGCTTTTCACATTTTGATTAGACAATGTATACTTAATTGGTCACCCTTGCTAATTGAATCAACCAAACAAACACACACATCAATATTGCAACACACATTTCCCTCATTAGTCACTTGTTAAGGGTGTAGAAAAGTATTGTTTGGTGGTGACCTCTAAATCCCAAGATCTCTCTCTTACTTACTCTTTATTGCATTCAATTATTTAGTTTAATTTTCTCTCTAGTTTAATCAACCAACCAACAACTTGTTTGATCACTCGACCTACTAACCCTAATAGCGATTCCACAACCAAATTCGACTCCAATCCCTTAGGACGATCCCTACTCACCCTAACTATATTTTTAATGAAGGTAGTAGTGGCTTCTATAAATGTAAAACTTGGCCCTCGCCTTAATGTACACTCTTAAGCTTGTGGTGCGGTGACACACCATCAAACCATAAGTTGACACCCGTCCCGTTTCACATCATATTCCTCCTTGATTGCATATGCATGATCTTTCGAATGAGAATATCTTGAAAAGTGATTTGAAAAGTGATTTTGAAAAGAAAAATTTGCAAAATGATTTCAAAAGTTCTTGTGTTAAAGACACTTCAAAGAAAATTCCTGAAAAAGTTTTTGAGCCAAGAGATCCATTTCCGGATGCCTTAAAAAGATCCATTTCAATTGACAAGCAAAAGGCCAAAACAAATGAAATTATGGATGTGTTTAGGCAAGTGAAAGTCAATCTTCCACTTTTGGATGCAATCAAGCAAATTCCGGCTTATGCCAAGTTTTTAAAAGACTTATGCACCCAAAAGAGGAAGAACAAAAGCCAAACACGTAGGAAAGTGGTCTTAACTGAGCAAGTAAGCTCAATTTTGCAGCATAACACTCTTCCAAAGTTTAAGGACCCCAGTTCACCTACCACTTTATGCATTATTGGAGATCATATCATTAATCAGGCTCTTCTTAACTTAGGAGCAAGTGTTTACCTTCTTCCATACTCTATATATGTCAAATTAGGCTTAGGAGACTTGAAACCGACGTCGGTGGTTTTGCAACTTGCCGACCGATCCATCACAAAGCCTAGGGGTATCATTGAGGACGTATTGATTAAGATTGATAAATTCTTCTTCCCCGTTGATTTCGTTGTCATTGACACGGAACCGGTCCTGAATCCTAAGAGCCAAATTCCCGTTATCCTTAGCCATCCTTTCTTGGCAACCGCGAATGCCAACATTAATTGTAGGATGGGGATAATGAAGATCTCATTTGGCCACATGAAAGTGAATTTGAATATCTTCAATCTGACCCCCAATTCATTTGATAAACATGAAGAAGTGAATGTTGTAGAAAAATATCATGACCATGAATGTGAAGGAATAGAGTCATTGTGTGAAACCAAAATTCCAAAAAGTTAACTTCAACCCTGAATTCCAAGAAAGTAGTTTCAAAATCTTGTTTTGAAAGGGCATGAAAGCCTAAAGATCATTGTGACCAAGGACCAAAAATTTCTTTTGAGCCTAATCCAACAAGTTCTCTAGTGAACCATTTGTTGGGTGGAGTTCAAAACACATATCACCACATCAAGGAAAGGATGCACTACAAGATGTTTGACCCGGGCTAAAAGAGCGCAACGTCTTACTAGAGACGTTAAAGACTAGTACATTTCGTAGGGTGTCATAACCCTATTCCTCCCTCATTTCTATTTTAAATTTCATTTCTTGTGAAGTCTAGATATTTGGTTTAGGTTCATATACATTGCTAGGAACTATGATTAGGATTGCATGCACTTTCATGTTAAAAATGAGCATTTTGCATAAGTTTGACCGATCTCCAAGGAGGTTCGATCGATCAAACTCCATACTTACATCCACCTGCATCCAATCACCTCTCTGTCCAATCATTCGAAGAAAATCTGCATATTTCAGCTCTCTGTCCCATCGTTCAAATTTGTTCCTAGATCGATCTTTAGTTCTTCGATCGATCCAACTTCATCTTAGATCGATCTGAAGTCTCAACACTTAGAAAATTTTTGAACCTGCATCCAACCTACATCAAAAGGCTCTCTGTCCCATCGATCGAACGTGTCTGCAGGTTTTTACATGTTCGATCAATTGAAGTTCTTCTGAGACTGATCTTGGAGAGATCGATCTTTATTCTTTGATTTACTGTTCTGTTTTAAGTTTGATTTTTGTTTTTAATGTTTATTCAAATAAATCCAAAAAAAATAATTTTCATTTTTAAATTTTTGTTTATTCAAAAATAAATAAATAAATAAAATAAAATAAAAAAATTTAAAAGGTTCAAAATAATTTTGTCTTTTAGTGAGGAGAGATCGATCACAGTTCGATAGATCTGAGATTTCAGTTCGATCAATCGAATTGGTAACGGAATGTTTTTAAAAATCAAACCTAGGGTTGTTAGATCAATACCATAGATCGATCTAACACCCCCACCTTCATCCCTCGCCGCTGCAACTCACTTCCCCACCTTCAGCAAACCCTCCGACGAGTCCACTTCATCTCAAATCTCTCCACTTCATCTCGGATCTCAGATTTCATCTCCCTCTCATCTCATCTCTCGGTTTTGGGTAAGATCTGAGATCTCTCTTTTCATTTCAAGCTTATTCTTCATGAATCCATGCTTTATCTGTTAGATCTATGATGTTATGATGATGTTCTTGCCATTGATGAGTTTTGAAACTATGTATATATGTGTATATATATGTATATATAGGTTTTATTTTTTTATTTTAATTCTTGATTTTAGGGGTCACGGGTAATGGAAAGTGACCAAAATTGTTGATTTGTTGTGTAGAAGGGCCCACAAGCTTGTTTGTGAGGCCCTATGCCATCTACGTCACAGATCTATGACTTTTCGAATTTTACCTCACAGTTTGATCGATCGAACTTTTTCTCAGATCGATCTGTAACAGATCGATCTCACTTATTCACGATCGATCGAACTTGCATCGATCTCACATTTTTGTGATCGATCGAACTTCATAGATTTGCATCACACATTTCACACACCATCTCTTGTGTTTCATGCTATCTCATACATGCCCAATGCCTGTGTTTTCCACATTTGATGCATTCCATACTTATACTGTCTAGCATGCTTCACATCATGTCACTCATTCCTTGTCACTTGCATAGATTCATATTCCTTATCTGTTTTGTCTATCTTATTTGACATACATGATTCTATCAACTGTGTTTTAATTCTTTATACCAGCACTGACTTCCTTTTTGCATGTTTTCCTTTTATTTTGCAGGCCATGGCTAGGGTAAAGACTGTTACTCGCAGACATTATCACCGTAGGGCCAGGCGGAGATTGGACGACGAGGCAGGTCCATCTTACGTCTAGGACCCCATTTCTGAGCCCGAGCCAGCAGAGCCTACTCCACCTCAGTCTTCATCCGATGACAGTAGACTACAGTCTTCGGCTGAGGAGTCTTCTTCATAGGCTGGTGCTGAGGCTAAGCACATACCATCTCCATTACCACCACCAGCTCAGCCAACCCAGGACTTAGACCAGCCATTACCAAGATACTCATGCCTTCGAGTGGCACACGAGTCGGTCTTCGACATAGACTACTTCTCCTGGTTTGTTCTTACCAGAGCAACATATTACAATATAGACCAGAGAGGCATCTCAGTCATACTAGCCCCTGTTCCATACCCAGTATACCTGAGGTTGGTCCGGATGTTCTTCCAGAACCTTCGACCTGCCCTGAGTAACCTGGCGGAGCTGCGGACTACCATTGACGACTACCCTATCAATCTCACGGTGGACACTCTTTCCATATCTTATCGTTGTCCACACGTCTGCCCTCCCGATCTCCAGGATACCTATCTTACTCTATGGAGGCCCTTATATGCAGACATGGCCGTTGCATTCACAGGTCACGATGCAGGTGGCGAGACTTTCGCCACTCGGACTTATCTGCCAGACGACTTGTGGTTCTTCGATTCAGTGCTATTCCGAAATGTTTTCATGGCCGGCTACAAGATACAGAGGCGCGGCGACTACCTGACAGCTCTGTACACCTTCTATACAGGGCACTGGCTATCCATTCCTGTGCTCATCTGAAGCGTTATAATGAAGCTGTATGTTGACCATATCAGCAAGGCCAAGCCTAAACGGGCTAAGTATCTCCCATTCGGCCAACTCATAACATAAATTCTGAGAGACCAGTATTATCCCTTCCAGCCACGGGAGCGTACTGAGTTTAGGGCCTGCTCGTTCCTGAAGAAGGATTGGGATAAGAGCTACAAGGCTCTTATCAAGAGTCCACAGGATGACGTTGTAGAGGCAACTGAGGAGCTAGAGAGAGAGGAGTTGGAGCAGGCAGCAGCAGTAACAGAGCAGGCGGCGGACGATGTACCAGTCGATCCGCCTGCCATGCATATGGATATTGACTTGGAGCAGTCCGCAGAGGACCCAGAACATCACTCTCTGGTTGGGTCGCCCGTTCATGATAAGAAGCAGGCTTAGGATCATCATTCTCCCACTCCAGCAACACTTGAGGCTCTAGTTCAGATACCCAGTTTTGGAGAGTGTCTTCAGACTCTAGAGGATGGCATGCTTTCCATCTGGGCTGATATTGCTTCACTCCGCACGGATGTCATAGCTACATTACGTGATCTATCCAGAGACATCCGCGGAGCACGCCCTGCCCGTCTTTCCTCCTCCACTTGATATTTCCATATCTTCTTCTCCTATTATATATCTGTGATATCTGTCATATTTTTTATACTGTTATATACTTGTGGCCAGTCTATTGGCCTAGACACTGGATGTACTATACTATTCTTTATTTCTCTTTTACGCATACTTTGTTTATGGATGTCATATATGCGTATTGATATATCTGTCTGTGATTGACTCCATCAGGTGTATCCCAGTGACTTCAGTGAGAGAGAGTACTGCCCGAACTTTTCAGGATCACCTTTTTCCCTCTCTCCTTACTTCAATTTTTTATCCCATTTACACTTGCATATCCATTGTGCACTGTTATTACCCCCTTTGTTGTTTAATGAACTTTTATCTAGTGCCATCTTTTCAGGACCACAGTTAATCCCAAGTTTAGGGGGGCTATGCCATTTACTTTGCATACTTGTGTCCCGGCCATTCTCTGCTTAGCTGTACTGGTATACTCTTTCCTTTGTCTCTTTGCACATTGAGGACATTGTGCCATTTAAGTTTGGGGGGGTAATGGTGTTAATAACAGTATTTGCTTTCAATTCAAAATTTTGAGCATGACTTGTGTATTTGATGAATTTTCTATGATTGGTCCATAACTAGCTATGATTTTGATCTTCTGAGGACTATATTGCTTAAAATTTAAAAATTATTTAACTTGAGAGTCCAATACTCCTTGTATGCCTTGTGGATGCCATTTAGGAGTAAATTTTTCGAAAGATTGATATCATACTTGCACTTGTGGTCCACATCATCCTAATTTTGTGATTATTTTAAGATTCACTCTAGTATTCTACACTAGTACAGACGCACACTAGCATTCATTTGTGGGGTACATGCTTTGTTGATTATTGAATTGGTTATATCCCAATTGGGCTAGTAGTGCAATGAAAGCTTCCATTCTTGATAAAGGTGGATAACAACCCCTTTTCACTAAGTAGCCGGAATTCTAGCCTCATCAAGCATTGAACTTCTCGCGCCAAAAGGTGGAGGGCCCAAACTCTAGGTTAATAATTGAACTTAAAAAAAAAAAAAAAAAAAAAAAAAAGTTGCAAAAGCAATAAAAAAGTAAGGACTTCTCCCAAAAACGTGAGAAGTGGGAAATGATTAGATGGAGGTTGTTTTGATTTGTAGTCCAGTTGATTTGAGCTTGTAAGTCCTCAGGGGTGTTTAAACACCTAGTGCCCTAAAGCCGTCTGGTTTGGGAGTCATTGACCTAACGCTCGACCTCATGGATCGCTAGAAAGCTTAATAGATCAACACATTGCACCATGCTTCTATCTTTGATCCTAAAAATAATAAATAAATAAATAAAAATCGAGTGAAAAAAATAAGTGCACCTAAAACAATAAAGGTTTAATAAAAGGTCCACTCTTTGTCTTCATGATCGGGACTAGATTTGTATGCTAGTTTGAGGGTAAGGATTTGATCATTTCTGTAGTTGGCTTAGATAGCAACATATTTGATGCTGGTCCACTCAAAAAGGATTCTAGAGTTGTTTTGATTTGCATCATCATTTTCTTGATGTGTGGAGGACCATACTTGCTTACTTGATGTTGAAATTTTGGGAGATTGCTTGGAAATGTTTGAAAAATTGCATACTTAAGGTAGTTTTCTCCTAATGCTTGTTTGCAAAATTGGTGCCTCTTTTGAAATAATGAGCTTAATGTTTGTGGGTATCATTTCTGGAAACCCTCACGAGACTTCACCCGTCCACTAGGGGTCACCTAGGGGTTTAAAAGGCTTGTTGCATATGCTAAATGTAATCGTGTTCCCTATGAAAGTGGTGTTATCCATTTATTGCTTTCTAGTTCATAGTTGTATAGTTGTTCATTCATTCATTTACTTTCTAGTTCATTTCTAGGGACTAGCAATATTTAAGTTTGGGGGTGTGATGAGCGCTGAAAAGTACGCATTTAATCCCCTTAAGCTTAGGTATTCTAGAACCTTTACCTATCTTCTTTTCCCGCTTTAGATTGATTTTGTATTATTTCCATATTCAGGTACTTTTCCCCAAAATAAGCTAACTCAACTAAATAAGAGCATAATTGAAGCAATCTTGAGATGAATCAAAGAAAGGAGCAAAGTGGGAGCAAAAGGAAGCAAGTGGTGGAAATTCAGCAAGTTCAATTGATCTCAGAAAATATTCGATCGATCGAAAGTTCATCGATCTCAGCATTTCAAGATAGATCCAAGCTCTTTTGTCCTTGTCCAAAGACCCCACAAAGTTCGATTGATCCAACTTTCTTCCGATCGATCGAAAAGATTTCATCTTATCCAGTTGTACCACCCTACCTACCACATTTTTCTCTTTCCAAAAAATATCTTCAAAATATCTCAGATTTTTCTTTATCCAAAAAGGCACCGTCATAGAGGATCGATACAGCTTAAGTTTGATAGATCTCAGCCATGTTTGATCGATCTCACCATAAGTTCAATTGATCGAACTTCCCAAAGTGCAAGAAAATCCAATTTCCAGCTCATTAAAAGTTATCTCATATCCAATCATTGGAAGGAATATTGGTGTACGAGCCCAGCTCATTGGGGGTGACATTTAACCTACCTATATAAGAAATATGAGCCATTCTTGACATATACTAGATACATACACTAGAGACACAATTTTCATATTCTTAGTGAGGAAGAAAAGAAGGGAGGAGGCTAGAGATACAAGCTTGGAGTTTTCCATCAACCAAGAAGAGAAACAATCTCTACCATGGAGTTAGCCCTTGAGGGTTGGAGGACACCATCCATGAGTGGTTAGACATCCTCTTGGGGCTAGAGTTAGCCCTAAGCGTGCTTTATACATCTTAATTTATGTATTTTTGAGGGGATTTGTATTGTGATACATGTTTTGACATATTTATATACATAGATCTTGTTTATTCAATGATTTGTGTGGTTTAATGCTTCCAATTGATCATTTCATTCTATCCATATGTCTATGTATGCTAGAATAGATGTTCATGTGTTTATCTCTATTTCTTGTATTATTGATGCATGTCTATGTGTATTAATGTTATAAATCTAGAGATTGTCAAGACACAGTGCTTAATGGAATGCTCTTGTGGTTTATTTGATGGTTCATACTCATTTCTTGCTAGATTGTGTCTCTCCCTTAGTTTAATTTCATGTCATTAGCTTAATTATAATGTAGTTGTAATTTAGGTGTTAAATGGGAGGACAATCCATGCTTGTTGTTTGATGTTCCATACTTATGAAAGCAAGTAGCATATTTCTCTAACCTTGTGATGTGTTTGGATTGTGAGCTTAAAGAAATGATTAATGACTTAGTTTGATATATTGTACTATCCACCATGTTGCTTAGACAATATATGCTTAATTTGTCATCCATGGTTGTTGAAACAACCACACACACACACTATGTTGGAATACATGTTTTCCCCCTCATTAATCATTCATTAAGGGTGTAGAAAAGATATGCTTAGTGGTGATCTCTAAACTCCAAGATCTCTCTCTTATTTTCTCTCCATTACATTTAATTGTTTACTTTAGTTCAAATTGCATCCTAGTATAATTCAACCACCAACCAATCTTTTAATTACTCAACCTACTAACCCTAATCTCGATTCCACAACCTAATATGACCCACCAATCCCTTGGGACGATCCCTACTCGCCCTAACTATATTTTTAGTGAAAGGTAGTAGTGGCAATTTATAAATATAAAACTTGACCATAACCCAACACCACTATCTTTTGGTTCAAGCTTTGGTGGGCCGCGACAAGCCACACCAAGTTAGTTCTCATAACCCATGTGAAAAAAATAAAAAATAAAAATAAAAAATAAAAAGAGAAAATAAAAAGGGAAAGAAAAATAAAAAATAAATAAATAATAAAAAAAGGAAACAATGCAATGCTTTGCCTTATTTTCATAATTGTCATTTCTTCTTGAAAGAAAATAGATTTCTTGATTTTTTTAAGAGAGTGGACCCCTATATGTTTAATTTGAGTTGGAGAAAGAACTCAAGGAAATGCCTTGTGATGATTGATGAGACAACAAAATTCTACTTTTTGATAAAATGTTCCAACCAAGAAATATATATATATATATATATATATATATATATATACACACACACACTCATATTAATTCTAAATTTGTAAAATTTTCATCATTAATCTGTACTACAAAATTATTATTTTATATAAATACCCGTACTTATAGCCCCCAAAATTCATAAAAATAAATAAATAAATAAATAAAAATTTAATTCAAATTTTTTTTAAAACGCGTATTTTTTTGCCACAATAAATATGAATTTATAAATACCCCTATAGGTGGATCACATTGATGCCACACAATGATATGAGTTCTATCAGGTTAGCTCAGAAGTGAATCTAAGTGAAGAGTTCTAAACTGAGACTGTAGTGAGTCATAATGAAGAACAGAGTGGGAAAGACCTTGAGAACGGAATGGTGAATAAGTCGAATCCCACTTTTTTGTTTATATAATGACTTTGATATAACGTCACTCAATTCTTTATTCTATTTTGAATACGAAATATAATATATCTAAGATATATTAATTCAAATATTGATTGGTGAATTTACTATATTTTTTATTCAATTGATTAAATAATCATATGACCCTATGATATATAAATCAAAATTAAATAAATAAACTATTTGTTTAACCAAACAAATAAACAAAACTGATTTATTAATATAAATAAACAAATGATCGATCAGCCCTAAATTTATTTTAGCCAACTCATAAGTGATATGTAAAATCTGGTTTAATTACTTTTATCCTTTAAGCACATGTATGCGAATTTTTTTTGTATAATAAACATTCAAGCATATACCAATCACATTAGCAGTTTATAAGCAATTAATATATGCAGTAAAGTAAATAGAAATAGAAACTTGCACACCAGATTTACGAGGAAAAACCTAACCCAATGGTAAATTAAAAACCTCGGGACTTGGCACGGCTAATAAAATCACTATGAAGAAAGAGATCACAACTAGTCCAGTTCAACATGATGAACACCAACTAACCTCCAGACTCAGCAAGATACTAAACCTTCAATACTCGTTTACATTGCAATTGTTTACTCCACCTATTTCATATATCTAACCCCTTACTAAAGCACTCCAGAAGATCTTCATATTTCCTCCAGTCGATCCATTTAACTGGTACATGATCCTATTAATCCACATTAATCCCACCATGCACTGCTTATAAATTTTCACCTCGGACTCGTTCCGTCAACCAATCTGTCCACCACTTTGTTTTGGTTTAATTTGGCTTTGATAGTAGTACTTCTTGACCTTGTCTTAATGTTAAACTTCCAACCCATACCACAAAAATATTATCAATACAATGAATACATCATAATCACCATATCTAACGCAGAGTATATGATATGCATGAATGATGCAATAAATAAAATCACAAGATATATGGTGTAAGATGTATATCAAGTGTGGCGCCTTCAACTCACATAAGAAATATCTCTCACGCAGACTCTCTTATGGATACACACAAGTAGAACTCTCACACATAACACTAGTTGAGAAATAAACAAATAAATGAATACTTCTGGCAGCGTTAGGCACTCTAGGGATGTAGGTATATTTTTTGAGCACATGGTCTGTCTTTTTAGACCTTGTATATATAGAGAACAATACTTGCTCCCCACTCAAATATCTCGGTCTCTAAACCGTATATTAGATAACAATTGAAAAATATATATAATATAATAAAACATCATTCTAGAAGAATATATTGTATATGTATCTTTTATTATAAAAAAAAAACATTTTAATCTTGACCTAATAAAATATTAGAAAAAGATCAAGTAAACTTAAATAGGAAAATAAATTTAATACTTAAAATTTTTTTGTCGATCTAACTATTTAAGTCTTCGATCGATCGAGAGTATGTTTAGTTCAATTGATGTCCTCGGCATAGTCTATCAATCGAAGTTGTGAAGGTGTTAAAGGATCGAAAAGTGTTAGAATTCGATCGAGACATCTGCAACTCTCTATTTTTCAACTTTCTTGACTAGAGATTGACTTAAAATAATTATGCACATGTTTTGATCATCCTAACACATGCTAGAAGGCCCTAGAAAGATGTTTAATTGATGCATACTCATATAGAGTGCCTAAGGCAACTTAGAACTTAACATAAATAGTGCAGATGCAATCTTACAGAAAGCTTTTTCTTGACGCTCAAGAACATGCTAAATATCAATATGGAGAGTATTAACATTCTTACCAAAACTAATCTTAAGCAATATTTGTCTTCTATATATTGTAAATATATATCAAGAATATATTTAGTAGAAAACTCTATAAACTTAAAATAATATAATATATATATTCTAATCATGAAAATTATTTTTTCCAATATATATATATATAATACCATAGGATTTACCATACACCTAATTGTTAGGGAAATGGATATTTTCAAAAAATAGAAGAGGGTTCTTCATTAACTGATCTTGATCCATCTCTATGAACTACTGTAATGCAATAAAAAGGTGATGATACATTCTTTAGATTTAGTAAACTTACTTAGAGATTTGTGAAAACCTCAAATCCATCCACAAAGGGAATGTTCTCCCTTATGACAATCACTTTATCTCCTTTCTTCCTCATTAGATCACCACCATCATCATGGTAGTCTTGCCTTTAGGAATCACCTATATAACCTCTATGAAGACCTTGGAAGCATAGCTTGTGGGAGCCCCCATAAGATGAGAACACAAACCCTAAAATTCTAGAGAGAGAAATATTTATCTTCACATACTAATGATACCTAAAAGCTTACTAACAATACACATCATATATGTATTTATAGTCACATGGTGTGTCAAAAGTAATTCTCAATCTCTACAATTAAAGTGTTATCTCCAATCTAATGGGCATTCAATATCAAGTTGAGCTATAGGTGAGAATCCTTTTAGGCTTTACTATTCTCTTGGCTCAAATGAATTAATAATTGTTGACCGGGTCCATTATACCTTGAACCCAATTCAATTCATTCATAAATTAATTTATACCCCACTAAAATAAATTAATTGACCTCCAATCAAATAGTAAATAACCAATAAGTCAATGTTGCATTTTGACCCATCTATACAAAAATAGCTATCGGATAATTCTAGCAATCAATCTGACCGCACAAATAATATATTTATTTTGGTTTCTTGATTATTTCCCAGCTTTATCACAATAAAACATTTGTTTGACAAAAAATAATAATATAGTAAATAAATACATAACAATCATTTTGTCTAAAACACACAAATACCTTCGAATTTACTTTGTGATCAACCATAATCATTACAAAATAAATACAACTATTGAGAATATAACCTTCTAACTATTAATTACATAATTACCCAAAATGTCAGTCATTGGATTCTGAAGGCTCCGCCGAACAAATCAAAGTAATTACTAATTAATAAAAAAAATCTATAGCTCTCACGCTTTAGAGTGAAATTCCATGATAATGATATGAAGCAATTGCATATGATGGATCTCGCAATATATCTTAACTTATCACGGATCTTGTTCAAATCTTAGTTAATTAAGAGTCCATCCTTAATCACCGACTATGAACTATTTATGATCCCTATTTATATTCTTAAATAAATATCTCTTGCAATCAAGTGGACACATTTAATTCTATAATGAATTAAAATATAATACATTCACATTCACTAATTATATAATACATGTCATTTTAGATAAGGAACAATGTCTATACAATTCAAGTAAGAATTTGCTATACCAGGGCATATAAATCCCAATAATCTCCCACTTTCCCTCATAGCCAATTTGAATCGCATCTAACTCCCATACTATTCAAATGATGATCAAAACTATTTATCCACGACGCCTTTTTGAATGGATAAACAACGTTGTATTCCGATGTGATCTTGACTACAAGTACATTTCCTTGACGGACAATATCATGTAGATCATGATACTTCCCCTCAATGTACCTTATTCCTCTATGGAACTTAGGGTCCTTGGTTTGAGGTACTTCCACACTATTATCGCATATAGATTGATAGGCATGCAAATATGCTCCAGAACCTTTAAATCAGTGAGATCAAACAAGAAAGCTTCTATTGCTACTTATGTGGCTACAATGTACTCCGCCTTCATGGTTGAGTCAGTAGTTGAAATCTGCTTAACACTCTACCAATTCCCTTCCATTGAGTGAACATACATACTTAGATGTAGACCTCCTTGTATTTATATCTGATTAAAAATCAAAATCTGTATACTTGATTGGGACTAGATCATCACCTCCATAAATGAGCATGAGATACTAAGTTCTCCTAAAGAACTTCACGATATTCTTTATAACTGTCCAGTGATCAAGTTCAGGATTAAACTAATACTTACTGACCATAAGATGCCTGAGATAAGTCTATTTTCTTTTTAACCCGATCTTACAAAAGCTTGATCCCCAGAAAATAGCTTATTTCTCTAAGATCCTTTGTTTTAAATTAGCTGAACTACCACCTCCTGATTGATGACAAAACTTCCACTTCTTACCAATGAGCAGGATGTCATCAACATATAGTACGAAAAAGTCAACGACATTACTCTATACACACATGGTTCATTCACGTTTTGTTCAAAGTCAATAGTTTGACTGCCTGATCAATACGAATGTTTCAACTATATAAAGCTTGCCTAAGTTCATAAATGAACCTTTACAACTCCACATATAATCATCTTGGCCTTTCACTACGAAATTGTCTGGTACCATCTTGTAGATTCACTTGCCACTAATAGGTTTCACCCTACTAGGAAGTTCTACAAGATCCCAGACTTTATTAGAATACATAGATTCCAACTCTGATTTCATAGCAACTTGCCAAAACAATCTGTATCCAAATTGGTTCACGTGTCCGTGTAGCTTACTGGGTCAGACTATTAACAAGGACATCCATAAAGGTCTCACCTAAAAATATGACTCAATCAGATTAGATTGGAATCCTCTCACTACAACAATATACCGATGTAAGAATTTGTGTACTAAATGATGTTGATGCATCAACAGGGACTTCCTATGTTATATAATGGTGTGTCACTTGCCGAAGCAACCAAATTGTAATGAAATATAGCCAAGTTTAAATTTATAAAGTGCCACTACTACCTCTAACTACTAATATAGCTAGGGTGAGTAGGGATCATCCCAAGGGATCAAATACATGTTTGAAATGGAAATATGGTTAGATTAGTAGGTCGAGTGATCAAAAGAAAGTTTGATTGGTTAATTAAACTACAATGTAAATAGATTCAATACAAAGCAACTAAAATAAATAAAGGGTAGAGAACAAGAGAGAGAGGTCTTAGGATCTAAAGGTCACCACTAAACATCACCTTTCTAGACACTCAATGTGTAATGAATGAGGGGAAATATGTGTTACAATACAAAGAGGTGTGATTGATTGAATCAATAAACATGGATGACTAATTAAGTATATAATGTCTAGACAACCTAATGAATAGCATAATATATCAAACTAAGTCATTATTCCTTCCTTTAAGCTTATAATCAAACATACTGACGAGCTAGAGAATTATACTACTTGCATTCATAAGTATGGAACATCAAACAACAAGCATGGATTGTCCTCACATCTAAGAAAGTAAAGCAACTACACTACATCTAAGCTAAGGATATGAAAATTAAACTAATTAAACTAAGGTGGAGGCACAATCCATTAAGAAATGAGTATGAACCATCAAACAAATCACAAGAGTATTCTATTTAAGCACTATGCCTTGACAATCTCTAGATTCATAGCATCAATACACATAGACATGCATCAATACCACAAAACCAAGAGATAAACACATGAACATCTATTCTAGCATACATAGACATATGAATAAAATGAAATGATCAATTGGAAGTATTAAACAACATAAATCATTGTAAAAGCAAGATTCATATATAAATCAAATGTCAAGACAAGATTACAACACAAATCCCCTCAAAATACAAAACATCAAGGTCTAGAAGGCATGCTTAGGGCTAACTCTAGCCCTAAGAAGATGTTTAGCCACTCATTAATGTAGTCATCCAACCCTCAAGGGCCATCTCTATGGTAAGAATGATCTTTTTCTTTACGGAAACCTTAGATGGATGGAAAAACTCTCAAATAGTGTATGTCTCTCTCTAATCTCTAGCCTCCTTTCCAAGATTGTATATTATGATATGATGAGATATGATGTAAAAATGGCTCAAAATCCTTATATAAGTAGCTCAAGTGTCACACCCAATGGTCAGGTCTGGTGCACTAGGGTCCCTTCAATGATTGCACCACGAGCCACCTTTTAATGAGCTGGACTCCATTTTATTTCGGACTTGAGGAGGTTTGATCGATCGAATTTAGATAAGATCGATCAAACTTTGGCCAAATCAATTGAAGTAAGGCCAGATCGATCAATCCTTGGCGATGCTTTTTTGGAAAGAGACAAATCTGAGATATTTTGGGAAAAAGACAGAAATGGTAGGTGGGGATAAGATCAAGGAAGTTTGATCGATCTAAAGGAAAGTTGGATCGATCGAAGATGGAAATTCTTGAGGATAAGGACAAGGGGTTTAATCTATCTTGGTGAGGCTGGATCAATCACTATGAGATCGATCGAAAATATTTCTGATCGATCGAAGCTTGTTATTTTCCACCACTTTGCTTCTACTTTGCTCCATTCTTCCATTTAGCTTGAGATTGCTTTTTTCATGCTCTAATTTGGTTGAATTGACTTATTTTGGGGATAAGCGCCTGACAAGGGCAATAATATGAAATTAATCTAAAACGGGAAAATAAAATAGATAAAGGTCCTAGAATACTCAAGCTTAAGGGGTTTAAATGCACACTTTTCAGCGCTCATCATATAATTCTTAATCTCTATATAACAGGTGTGTTCATCTGTGGTACAACTAGTGTGCTAACCATCTCCTCTAACATTTTCTGCTACTAGGTCTAATGAACTAAGTGGGGTGAATTGGTTCTCTTACTTAACTTATTTCAACACTTGAAGTGTTTTCAACATACACATAATGCTCAATCATTTAACCATAAGTACACCTGGATTTTACAAGGAAAATCTCTCTTAACTAGAAATCAAAAACCTTGGTTCTTGGCCACAGCCAACGTAATCTCCACTAGTTGTATGCAAGTAGTTACACACTCAGTTATCTCATTCTTTGCACACACCCTTATACAAAATGAAATGCTATTTTTCACAGTCTCTACACACAAACTAGCTCTACTTGGTGCTCAACAGCACTCCTCATGTCCTAAGCAACCCTGCTTGGACCCTGCAAGCTCTCACAGCTCACCAAATATAAATAAAAGGATATGTTACAACTATAATCAAGCTATTACACAAGATAAGAGTGGAAATGCAGCTTAAAGTATCAACATAAGCAACTACACATTATTCTGCATAATTTGTGAAGAAGGGCAAAATTGGAATTTTGTATTATCACAACCTGATAAGTGCCAAATATTGCATATTTAAGCTCCCTTAATTGCATGATTTAGTCTATTTAGCATCTTAATAAAGTATGTTTTACAGGTTTTGTTGTGTATTGTCTATTTTCAGGGCTTATCTCCAAAATAGCAAAAAAACGGGTTTTTACGGGGTTTTAATGAACAAGGTGCATGGTGAGCGATGGAAACTGGCAAAATGGACCTAAGTCCAAGACTATGCTCAGCCTAAGAAGGAAATTAGACCCGAGAAACTAAGCAAGAAGGAAGAAGTTCAACCTTGAAAAGTAAGGTTGGCGTCCGGAAGCAAGCTCCAAGAGTATTCATGGCGTCCGGAAGCAAGCTCCAAGAGTATTCATGGCGTCCGAACGCCCTTTGTAAATCGGGGCCAACAGTTACAATTGCAAAGTGAAATTAAATTCCAGTAGTTAAGCAAATTAGAGCTCGGATGCCCAACTCTGCGCCCGGACGCCAAGTGCCAGAGGTCATGCACACCAGCACCCATCACGCACCTTAATCAACTTGACACTCAGCGTCTGAATGCCAACCTGCGGATTAATGATTGATTTTGAATTTTTAGTTATTTTTCTCTCTCTTCTCCAACTTGAATGCACGAGTTTTGGAGGGATTTTGACTGATTCTGGCCTGAATGGGCTATATACAGCTTTTTATGTTGTAACATATATCATATATCATTTCATATTCAAATATTATATACTTCTAGAGAGAGAAAGTGAGGAATAGCTAGGGTTCTTGAGTGTTCTTAAGAGGGGCTGCTATGGAGCTGAAGATGGAGGCTTCCTCTTCAACCATTGGAGCTTCAATCACCACCAAGATGAGCTAAATCCCCTTCTTGACCAAATTAATCATGTAATTCTTGTAGTTTAATTTGGGAAAATAATATTGTATGTAATAGATTTCATGAATAAGATGAGGATTTATGTTGCAATTTGTGTTTTTACATTCAATTGATGTATGATCCATACTGAATTCATATATATATATAAGTATGTTTACTAGGTAATTCTTGTCTTATAAGCATGTTTACATACTTGTACTCTTGATATCTTTATAATGACAATAAAGATTGATTTCATGAAATGGGATTATAGGCATGTCAAGTATGATTTTAGATAAATTATACCAAGGGAAGATGGACCATGCTACACCCCTAGATTAATGTAATTAGGTAGATGGTCCATGCCAAACAAAGATAGTTTATGCTAGATGATTGACTTTTAACTGCTAAACTTACAAGTTTAAGACCTTGATAGGCTATGCCTAGGGAAGATGACTCATACCACACCCTAGTTTAGGTGGATGAGCCATGCCAACCGCAGATGGGTTATGCTTAGTCTTGAGTTGCATGATTTTCTGGAAAATTATTATAATTGTTGATGTTTTTACACATTTTCATTACATGTAATTATTTTCCCCAAGTTAATTAAACTAAAGCATGATCATGAGGTCTTGGTGAACTGAATCCTTGAATTTGATTTAATTTTATTTTAATTTTATGCTAAGTGACAAAAAACAAACCAATCTTCAAACCATTTTGTGACATCTACAAGTCTGAAATTAGTCTTTGAAATCTGATTGCCATAAACTTCGCAATCTTCGTGGATCGATACCCCTACTTAGCCACTTTCTAGGTGAATTTTTGCTACAAATAGTATGGTTTTATTATTAAAGCATCGAGCGTGCTACCAATTTTTGGCGCCATTGCCGCGGATTGCAATCGGCTTTGTAATTAAAAAAAAAAATTCAAAGATCAGTTTGTTTATAATTATAATTTTTGTATATATTTTTCTGTTTTTCATTTGTTCGCCAAGTGTTTTAAGTGTAGATTTAAAGCAAAGGGGCTGCTTTGAGGTGTTGATCAAGAAGTGCTGAAAAATCCAAAAAATTCTGGAAATTCGAAGAATTTGCACCTCTTTGTAAGTGTTTCAAGTTGATTTTTGATGCACTTGAATTTTGGTGATATTTGCTTTATATGGATGCATGCTAGTTGATGTAGGGTCGTAAGTCTTTAACATTGCCAACCATTAAAGAACAAGTTGATATAGGTTCATTAGAAAGAACTCTTAGACAACGAAGAATGAACCTTAGGGATCCTGGAAATTTAAAAGAACTTCAACTTAAAGTTGACAACATGGTTAAAAATTTGAAAAATTATAATGTTAGAGCTAAAAATCCTAGAGTCGAAAATGCTGAAAATGCTAATGAAAATGTAGCACCCATGACTCTTAGGGACCAATTTATCCCATCAACATATACATCTCCATTTTGCATCGCAATGCCCAATGTCAATGCCCATCATTATGAAATCAAATCCAACACAATCCAAATGCTTCATTCCTATCATGGGTTTGATAATGAAGACCCTTACAAACATCTTGAAGAGCTCTTAGAAATCTGAACTACCATTAAGATGAGGGACTTTCCTCAACAAGCACTTCATATGTGTCTCTTCCCATTCACTCTAAAAGATAGGGCAAAATATTGGTTGAACTCTTTTCTTGCAAATTCCATCACTACATAGGCCCAAATGCAACAAGAATTTCTCAAAAAGTATTATCCTATGGGTAAAACCAATCAAATGCGTCGTTCTATTCTTATCTTCTCCCAAATAGATGGAGAATAATTCTATGAGGCGTGGGAAAGATTCCAAGATCTTCTTAGGAATTGTCCGCACCACCAAATTCCAAAATGGTAATTGGTGCAAGCCTTATATGATGGTTAAACCGAACCACATGGACAATTAATCGATTCTTCTTACGGGGTATGTTTATGTCCAAAAATGCTGATAAAGCATAGACTTTACTTAAGAATATGAGTGATAATTCTATTCAACATAATTCTCGTAAAGCTCCTACTTCTAGTGTTGGGAAACCCTCAAATCCGTGCCAACTATGGACTCTAAGGGAAGAATAATCTCAAGTGGATGCCATAGCACATAAAGTTTTTCAATTAGTGGCATCACATCTCTCCTCTTCTCAAAATTCTTCATCAAGTGCTATGTGTGCATCTTGCACAAGCACTTTCCATCTTGAAGAAGATTGTCCCACACCAAATCAATTTTCTATAACTATGTAAGAGCAGGCCAATGCGACATTCTCTCATCCTAGACATAATCCGTATTCCAATACCTACAATCCGGGATAGAGAGATCACCCGAATTTCTTGTGCCCACAAAATTCAGCATTCCAAGGTCATGGGCAACAAAATCAATCTAATGCTCAACTTATGAACCGGCCATTCCAATAGTCGATGGTATTAAGATTATAGTCTCTTATTCTGACATTGTTGCTGCTATGGGAGGCCATCACGAGCTCCCAGAGGCACTTAGGGAGCAATTTATAGTAGTTCCACATGGGCTTACATATGAGGGGATGGTTCAGTCTATCTCCAAGGGGAGATATGAGAGTACCCGGGAGTCCACCCAGAAGTCCCAACTCCCGAGGAGATTCTGGTTTTTTGACACAGTGCTTGCAGCTAATGCATGCCCTATCAGACATAAGGTAGAGCGACGCAATGATTTCTTAGAGGCACTCTATGCTTTCCATGCTATCTATACCCAGAGTTTTCTTCAGCCAGATGCAGAAGCTATGGGGAGAGATGGGGATGATAAGATGGACCCCTACACATCTACTCTGATTCCCCCGCATGATCACTCATATTCTCGAACTTGCTCAGTTTCCGCTGCCTCAGAATGAGGCATATATTTTGGATGATAATGAGATCCATAAGGAGCAACAAAGAGTAGCTACCGAGGCTCGAGGGGAAGAGTATATAATTGATGGACCTCCATTCCCACCAGCTGCTCCAAATATACCTACCAGACAGGCAGAGGAGAGAGAGGCAGCTAATGACAGAGCTCCTCCAGCTGATGGAACGGATGAAGACAATGAGAGTTCTGGCTCCGAGGAGGACATGGATACATCTAAGGGTCAGACCCAAACTCAAACACAGGCAGATCCTATAGCACAGCCTAAGAGATCTTCTCAGGATAAGATTATAAAGTTATGTGCCGAGGTGGCATAGTTGAGGGCAGAGCTGATAGCGTCCCGAGTTGAGAATTCCCAGTCACTGGCTATCATATATAGCTTATTGACTGCACAGCATGAGACGTTGGATGAGCTTCTTCGCTGTTCTTCTTTTGAGGTTCTACTTTTGCAGTTATTCCTCCGGACGTTTAATTTAGCTGTTAAGGGCCAGTTTTTGTTTTATTTTCTCTATATAGGCACTTTGATGACTAGGGCAAATGTTTTTGTTGTATTTTGCTCTGTTGTATTCTTGACCTAAGTCATGTTCTGAAGCATTGTACTGATGTTCTATATATATATGTTTTTTGACTATTTTGCCCTTGTGACTGTGATTGTTTTGCCAAGTGCTGTGGACCAAGTTTAGGGGTGATGTTCCTATTTTACCCTTCTGAGCTATAAATTGCGTAATCTTTATTGGTCCTGCATGCAATTGGTAATATCTTTATAACTTCACTTTGTTTTCACACATCGAGGACAATGTGCATCATAAGTTTGGGGTAAGGCGGTGTTCTTTAAATTTTGCTGTTAATGTGTTGTACACAAGAGATGAATTTTAATTGTTAAGGCAAGAGTTTTGAATATGTTTTTGTGTTATGATGTCCGTATGCAATCTGATATTGGTTAAAGATGGCTTGTATACCAAATTCATGTTAAATGGAAATTTTTTAAAAAAAATTTATATCAATTGGTGGCCGGTGGTCCACCTTGTCAAGATAATTGCAGTTTGATGATTTTGATTCCTAGAATACTTTACTTTGCACATGTTTACACTTACAGGCATTCTGTGGGATATAAACTTGAAATGTTATTCTATTTTGTATTAAACTGAGATGAGAAGGTGAATTTGATATTTTGAGAACCAAAGTTTAAAAAATGGTATATATGCAATAAAGATGAAAAGAACTTTTTCACCATGTAATTGGGACTCTTGCCTCATTAAGCATTAAGGATTCACACAG
The DNA here is from genome assembly GCF_030987335.1 of Cornus florida. NCBI lineage: Eukaryota > Viridiplantae > Streptophyta > Magnoliopsida > Cornales > Cornaceae > Cornus > Cornus florida. The sequence continues at coordinate 40,839,387 of NW_026775575.1, forward strand.
AAAAGTAAAACAGACAATAAAAAGAAACAAAGGGTCAAGTTTGGGTCTGTAGCCTAGATTTTTTGAGCAATTAAGTCCTTAGGGGTGTTTTGACACCTAATGCCTTAAAACGATCTGGTTTAAGAGTCACTGGCTGAAAACTCATTATACAAGTAGTCTAAAGAGCTTAAGAGACCCGAGCATTGCACAATACCCTATTTAGAAAAAAAAAATTAAAAAAAAATTGAGTAATAAATAAAATAAAAGCATACCTGTTAAAATAAGAAAATACCTTGGGGATCAGGATTTGAAAAATTTACTTGGGGATAGCACGGAAAAGATATGAGATGGATAGTAAGCCACATGTTTAAAACTATAAGTTCACTTCTATAAAGGATTTTGGGAAATGGGATTATTTGATATATGATTAAACTAACATGTGGGGACCATGGTTATTGATATGATATCGAGAGTTTGAAATTTTTTATAAGTAATATAGTTCCTTATACTTATTGTGTTTGACTGTTGATGCATTGCTGGGATATTATGGTATGAAAATAGGTTTGAATGAGTTTATTGTGCAAGTAAGGCACAGATTTGAGATGTTTTTACGTACCATCATTGGAAACCCGTACAAGACTACAAATCATCTAATATAGGTAACCTAGGGGTTTAAAGGCTTGTTGCATAGGCTAAATGCAACCGTGATTCCCATAAAAATGGCTTTTTAGTTCTGTATTGCTAAAGGACTAACAATATGTAAGTTTGGGGATGTGATGAATGCTGAATATTGCATATTCAAGCCCTTTAACGTGTGTATGTTAAGACCTTAAGTAGTACTTCTATCCAGTTTTAGACTGACTTTAGTTTACTTTGCTTTTGTAGGTATTTTCTCAAATAAGTGGATAAAATCAGGATTTTATGATGAAAAGACTGATATCGAAGCTTACAGAATTGCTGCCAATCATCTGAAGCTCGCTTGGAGTCAAAATGGTGATTTTGGAGAAGTTCAAGTGCCAAAGCTTGAGTACAAGTTCCTTAACTCAAGCACATAGTCAATTGAAGCAAGAAAAGCAACCAAGGCCAAAAGGCTCGAGTAGAGGATTAAGGTGCTCGAGCCTTTGTAAAAGGGATCGAGCACAAACTCCCTCAGAATATAAATAGACGATTTAGAAGATCCATGTTGCCAGACCTCAAGCAGAGACCAAAAGGCTTGAGCATAATTCAAAAAGCTCGAGCAGAAGTCCCAAGGCTCGAGCACCAAGTCAAGGTGAAAGAGCACCATAAAGAAATATACCAAAATATTCTAAGTGTTGATGAAAAAGATGCTTCAAAAATTATTAGAAGAAAAATGGCTAAGTATAGAAATCATGCTCGAGCACAAGTCAAAAGGCTCTAGCACATGCTAAAAAGCTCAGCAGAAGTTTCTTTGCTATTGCCTTGCCTGTTAAGTCAAATTTTAAAGTTGCGGGATTAATTCTAATTAAGTTCTAATTCATCCCAAACAGGCTCAGATGACCCCAGAAGACCTAAAGCCTATCCAATACTTATTAGAAGTCAGTTTCTTCTATAAAAGGATGCACAAGGCCACAGAAAAGCTCTCTCATTTTAGTTTTCTTTATTCTAGATCTAGTGGTAGATTTTAGGGTTTTTCTAGTTTTGTTCTGAAGCATTGAAGGTGAAGATCCTTAGAAGAGAAGTACAGTCCATGATAATAAAGTCCACAACAACACATATGATATCTTGCATCGTCATGAGTAGCTAATTCCTCTCTTAGGTCATTGATGTAATCTGAATGCGAATACTATGGTTTGATTGTTCTATACTTTGGGATTTTAACTATTTATGTATTTTGATTGCATGATTTTGATCAATTGACTTAGATGTTCTAAGCAATTGGAATTTTAATGAAGTCAAGTAGTTTTTGAATGATTAATACCTTGTCTTAGATTTAATTGTTCTAAAATTATATTCAACCTATTCTTAGTGCACGAGATTAGAGGCTAAGGGCTTATCGGACAATAAAAATAGAGATCATGCAATTGTGTTCAAACATTTTTTATGAATAAATGTTTTCATAGTCTATGCCTAGTGATTAGTTAAAAGTAGGTAGGTAGATAATTCTTGCCAACCAAAAATAGGTTATTATTAACTAAAATTTATGAAACATCTCTCTTTAAATTGAATTAAACGAATGTTATTGGGTTTAATTCCTGATTATACATAAGTGTTGAAATTCCAAGGTTGAACAGTTGACCATAGTGTGAGGTTCGTGGTCAAGTCAATCCCCAAGATCTTCTCTCTCTAATCTCAATCTTTATTTAGTTTAATTTTATTTATGTTATTTGATCATGACACATCAAACAAATCATTCTTCTAAGTTAAAATATTATTAATTGAAGGCTTAATAATTCACCATGGTCCCTGAGGTTCGATCCCCTCTATGTAGCCTTATCCTGCAAAGGATTCGTTCTATTGCGAGTGACATTTTATTATTGACACTGTCAACCACACATCACTCATACCAATATATAGTGATAATAAGTTCAGATTAATAAGCTAAACCAGTAAAAAGCCTACAACAAATGTCTAAGACATCAAAATTAAATGTAGCTAAAAGATAGTCACAAACATACTTTCTACAGATGTAAAATAGTAAGTTACACTTGCCTTAACCTTATCTCAACACCACAGCATGCTCAAACCAAACTCAGAGATCCAAACCAGCTTCTGCACCAGCAAAATCACAGCAACAGGCCTCCATATGGTATACTACTCTTGTGTTCACTCTATATGTATTTTTAAGCTCAAATAAATCTTTGATCATTATAATAAAATCTCAAAAATCTGTGTTCATATTCAACTCTTTGGTCTCACACAATGTAGTTCGCCTTAGGGTTTCTCAAGAAGGCTTAAACCCTAGAAAATGTTATAACAACATATATATAGTAGCCCTTGAATACATATCCTATCTCAAAGAGTGAATATATATGTCACCATTATCCAATTATTGTCCACAAAATAATATGTAATTCCCTCTGTGAATGGACCATAATACCCCTACCATATTTACAGAAATTATCTTCTAGCAAGTAAGCTAATTGACAACATGTGTATGTATATGTCTATGAATATATATCAAACTTAATCACTAAGAAATGAATAACAGCCTGCATATTCTCACACTAGGACCATAAGACACGTGCCACAAGAATGCTCAGCAATTTGCTTTGACCAAAATGCCCTTGTAGTGACACTTATCAATATACACTGTCTTCTGCAGCTGTGATTGTTGACACTTGATCAAACTGAGGATAAGAGCAATTAAATACAATGTACTATCAAACACAAGTGTATTATGATATAATACATATGTGAAAAGACTTAATTGCCCTAAAATGCTCTATAGCCAAATATCAACTTTTGTGCTAGGGCCTATAACACTAATTGGCCTGGATAGTGAGTCTTCAACAGAATGTACCTTCGTCAGACCATTTGAATAGTCTTCTTAACAATGTGGAATGACCAAGCTACCCCTGAAGATCAATAATATGCACTATGCATGCCAGAATCACTTAGAACTCAATATAATGAACCAGTGACAGACTTTTTAACATTTAAAAGGGCAAACCCTAATTTAGAGATGGGACAAGCAAGATCTATTATAGTTAAAAAAAAAAAAAAGGATAATGGAATTTGACTTAGGCTCACACCCTCTTGACTCTACCAAAAACCAATTATTGAATATTTTTGACTTTACGACTCCCCCTTCCAAATGCTCTCAACTTTAGGCTTACTCCCTTAATCCTTGTAGAAGGATTATTGGTATATCAAAGGGCACTCCACAAATTCTTTGACCACTTCAAAGTGTCATCTCTACCTCCTTTTCTTCAAATCTGAATTTTTAAATTAGAAAGACAAAAACTGTTTGATGAACTGTAACAATAGATCTTCGATGCAAACAAAATCCGATCAACAAAAGAAACACATCCTAAATCACTCATGTGTATAGTATGTGTATTCTTAATGTGGAAAATATCAATCTCTGAAAAATCACTGAATAACTTTCTTAGGGTTTCGAAAACTAAATCACAAGAGCCGTAATGGTTTTTGAGATCATTAGAAATATATATATTGTTTAGAGAGACCTAGGAACCCTTAAAAATCTTAGCAATTTTAATACCTCAATCAATCCTAAAAACCCTTTATGCCCTTTTTCTCTCTAATTTAGTGAGTTAGGGTTTTGGTCACTTAGGGTTCGCGTTTCACGTTTTCGGCAACCCGCTCGCCGGTGGTGAGTTTTGGTGGGTTGTAAAGACATGGGGGAGGGCTCCTCCTCCTCTATCCTGCCAGTGGGGACTGGTATACCCCATGCACTAGTCACTTAACATACACAAAATCAACAACAAAAACCCTCTTGGAGAAGTTTTTTTTATGACGATTCAAAAAAGAAGATGGCGATGCTTCCATATCTACCTGAATGTCGAGGTGCGAAGGTGATAAAGATCATAGAAGAAGATGTAATTAAGGAAGTGGAGTACTGGAAACATTCTATTGTAGGGTATCTGGTGGGTAAAAGACCCTTTTTTCCCTATTTCAATGATTTCCACCAAAAGATTTGGAAAACTGCAGGGACTTTCAAATTGATCTCTTTGCCAAAAGGTTTTTTTATGGTTCGATTTGATAATGAGAATGTTGCAAAGACTATTCTTCAATGGATACATATGTATCAGGGAAGACCTATGATTCTCAAATGCTGGGATAAGAATGTTAATTTAGAGAAAGAGATATTGGGTTATGACCCCATCTGGGTTCGACTGTTTAATCTTTCTATGCATTGTAGAGGAAAAATGTCCATTGTTAGGGTTTGCTCCCAATTTTCAAAACCACTGTATCCTGATGAGGCTACATTAGCTCAGAAGTGAGGAGGTTTTGTTAAGGTCATAGTGGAGGTTAATGTTCACGATGATCTTCTTGAAGTGGTCAATGTAGAAATACATGATACAGAATGTGAGGTCTTTATTGAGTATGACTAGAAGCCACAACTGTGTAGGAAATGCAATGGATATAATCATTCGGAGTCCAAATGTCCAATGCAAGTCCAAAAAAAGAAAACATTTTCATAATGGATTATCAAGCAGAAAGGCAAACTGGTTCCTCAGGAAGAGGAGCAGTTGAATCCTGAGGTTATAGAGACTACTGTTGGTACAGACACATCTTTGTAGAATGGTTCAGAGACTATAAATGTTAATCAAGCTATGGATGAAAAGGTACCAGAGGAAATTAGTACGCCTGAAGATACCGATAGGGCTTTAATAATAATTCAAGAAGGGATTGATTTAGGGAATGAAAGGGAATTAGGTAATGAATCGGTGGTTAATGAGGGAAATAAGAATAAGGTATATGTTGAAGGTTTGTTTCTATTATTAAACCTCTAGTAGTTTCTCCTATCAAAATTTTAAGGCAGAAAGAACATTTAACATCTCTCAGAGATAGCTATACTAACCAAGATAGAGGGGAGAAGGTTGCAAGAGAGACCCTTAATATAATTAATCACGGAATATAGGCCTTCAATACGCCTATAAGGGATTCTAATCAAGAAAAAGGGAAGGGGGATGCAGTGGACAGCCCTCAAGAAGTTACTCCTTTAACCAAGAAACAGAAGAAGAAGATAAAGAAAAAGGAGGCTGAGAATTAAGCTATTTCTGCTATAATTACTAGAGGTATGGTGGCTGGTGGAGCAGTTCCACCAACAATTGTATCATCATTATTGGAATGTGGAATGTGAGGGGCTTAATAGGAGGGGGATGCAACATGAGATCCACTCTTAGTTGGGGAAGTTCTCTTTATCACTTGTTTGTTTAATGGAAACAAGGGTTCAAAGAGCAAAGTTTGATAGAATAAGTAAAAGGATCAGACAAAACTGGCAATGGTGTAACAATTATGATGCAGTGAACGGTGGCTGGATTTGGTGTGGATGGGATCCATTGGTGATTGATGTGTAGGTTGTGGCAGTCAGAGCTCAAGTTATCTTGCTTAAGGCTAGGATTATTAGCTCTGATATCAATTTTTGGGTTAGTTATGTGTATAGTGAGAATTGATGCAATCGAGCGTGTACACAAAATAATGCACATCACTTTGAGTTTAGAAATAATGTCAAGTGGGCATCATATTTTATAATTTATAAAACTACTAAATACTTATATTGTAAAGTATGAAGCGAGTAGGGATCGTCCCAAGAGATCTAAAATATATTGGTTTTTGGAATTGAATTCTGCTTTAGTACTTATGTGATCGCTAAGAAGAGGTTTGTTTTGTGATTAGAACTAATTTTAATCTAAATAATTGCAATAAAAGATTAGAGTTTAAAAGATTGGAAAGAGACTTATGCTACGTTTGGTGTGCAGGAATGGAATGGAATGGAATGCCCATTCCAACCATTCCTCTGTTTGGTATGCAACTTAAAGTGGGAATGGCCATTCCATGGGAATGAAAATTCATTCCTGGGAATGAAAATCCATTCCACAACTAAATCTATGTAATGGACATTCCATTCCCAAGTAATTTATTTTAAAAAATTGACTTCCCAAAACACCCTCATATTTTAAATCTAAAAACCACCATTACCTTTCACCAGAATCATCTCCGCCTTTCACCACTACCACTGCCTTCCACCACCACCAACTTTCACCATCGCCCACTACTTTCCACCACCACCACTGCCACCGCCTTTCACCAATGCTACCGCCACCGTTTGCCGCAACCACCACCGTCGCCGCCGCCGCCTTTCACCACCGCTACTGACACCCCTTCCACCACCACCACTGCCATTGCCTTTCACCAGCTTCGACCACCGCCGCCGCCATCGCCTTTCACCACCGCTACTGACACCCCTTCCACCACCACCACTGCCATTGCCTTTCACCAGCTTCCACCACCACCGCCGCCATCGCCTTTCACCACTGCCACCACCTTCCACCACCACCACTGCTACCGCCTTTCATTACCACCTCCACCTTCCACCACCACCACCACCACCATAACCCTACACCACCGCCACCGCTACCTTTCACCACCACCGCCGCCTTCAACAACCACCAATGCCGCCGCGATCGCCTTCCACCACCACCATCATTTTCTACCACCTTCTATCACCACCAACACCACCACCTTCCACCACCGCCACCGCCACCGCCACCACCACCTTTCACCATCGCCACCACCACCACCTTCTGCCACTGCCACCACCTTTCGCCATCACCCACCACCTTCCGCCACCGCCACCACCACCACCACATTCTACCACCGTTACCACCTTCTATCACCATAACCACCACCTTCCACCACCACTATAGTCACACCACTATCTCCTTCCACCACAACCACCACACTACCGCCACCGCCTTCTACCAATACCACTGCCACCTTCCACCACCACTGCTACCACCAATTTCCACCATTGCCACCACCGCCTCTTTCCAACACCACCACCTATACACTATTATCGCTTTCCACCATCCACCACCGCCACTGCCACCATTTATTTTTAAAAAATTATTAGAGATTATCATTTTGTTAATTTAATTTAATTTAATTTATTTGATACTAAAAGGGATATTTTGGAGAATTCAATTAGAAATTTATTCCATTCTAATTTTTAAATTGGTCCAACCAAACACTAGAATGGTTATTATCATTCCATTCCTACACATTCATATTTACAACCAAGCAATAGAATGAGAATGACCATTCCATTCCATTGCCATTCTCATTCCATTCCTACTTGCATTCTATTTCATTCCTACACACCAAACGTAGCATTAGGGTTTAAGATTCACCACTAAGCACATTCCCAAACTCATTAACTTTCAACTAATTGGGGAAATAATACTGTGTAATTTAAATGTAACTAACACTTGCAAAGAAAAGTATGAATCATCAATTTCAACTTGAATTGCCTACTTAATGACAATTAAACTAAGTGTAGTGCAATTCACCAATTCAAAGCATGACTCATCAATTCAAGTTACAATTTTAACATACATCAATCAAGAGGGTAATGTATTTGTAACAATAAGCATGGAATTCAAACACAAGTATGGATGGTCTACTTACCTAGGAACTTAAGGGCAATTAAACTAACTAAGCATGAAATTAAACTAATTAGATAATGAATTAACCTAATTGTATAGTGCCATACATCTAGTAGAAGTATTTTCCATCAAATTGAAACACAAATACAACTAATTAACACCATGCAAAATCAATTAACAAAGAATCCAAGTGTAGAACTTGATTACCAATCAAACACACATAAGACAATATGATATTTACGTAGATAATGAAATGAAAGAATTAAATCATATTATTCAAGACTATACATCAATTACACAAATAAACCCCCAAAAATTAAGAAAGAAAGAGATATTAGGTTACATGTTTAGGGTTTATCTAACCCTAAGTTGAAGAATCAGCCACTTATGGTTGATGGATTCGAAGATGGAACAATCTCCATCCTTTTCTTCATTATCTTTGCACTTCTTCTTCTTCTCTGTACTTTTTCTCAAAACCCTAGTTTTTTCTCCCTTTTTGCGTTTTCCAGAGAGAACGTGATATATCCATAACAGAAAAAATAAAACTTAGTAATAAAATAATAAAAATTAACTCCTAAACTAATGGGTCCTTGTTTCCCTTAAGTAACAGCCCTATTGGAGCCAATAGGTTACAAAAATAAGCCCAACAAGTCAAAACCCGTAGCCATAAAAATAGGTCAAACCCGTAACTAATCTGCTGCCAGAAAGCTTGGCGTCCAAATGCAGCATTTGGAGTCCAGACGTAATGTATAAAAAGCTTGCGTCTGGACACGGAGGATGGCGTCTGGACGCTATGTGATAGAAACCTGCGTCCGGACGCAAGATGTTGGCGTCCGGACCCAATACATTATGCTGCATCCTTGCTTTCTTCTGGAATTTGTCCCGATGCTCTAGGTTGACTCCAAAAGGCCATAATGGACCGTTCTTAGCTCATTTTAACTTTATTGCCCTAAAATACACATAAACATAAATTAGGACTAAAACATGAAAATAAGATAGATGCAAGGACTGAAATCCCCTAGCTTAGGTGCTGAAATGTGCAACATTTAAGCACTTATCACACCCCAAACTTAAATATTACTAGTTCTTAGCAATGAACTATAATATGAAAATGAAACAAACATATATACAACTATGAACTAATAAAGCAAATAAAGATAACACCACTTTCGTATGGATCACGGTTACATTTAGCATATACAATAAACCTTTTAAACCCCTAGTGGACGAGCGAAGTCTCATGAGGGTTTCTAGAAATGATACCCACAAACATCAACAACTCTTTTTTACTTGAGAAGCAACAACACATATCAAACAAGTGTTGAAAGTAGACTACTTTAAGTATGCAAATTTCTACCATTTTTAAGTTATTCTCAACATTTCAACATCATGTAAGCAAAAATGGTCTTCCACGCATCAAGCAAGTTAATCATGCAAATTAAATTAATTATATCATCCTTTTTAAGTGAACTGGCATCAAAATGTGTTGTTATCCTAGCAAATCGAAATCATGGCATAGCCTTACCCTCAAACTAACATATAAATATAGTACCAATCCTCAAGACATTGAATGAACCTTGTTATTCAATCACACATTATTTTATTTTATTTTAAATGATTTCTTTTTTTCTTTCTTTTCTTTTCTTTTTTTTTTTTTTTTCTTTTCTCACCTTTGGTGAGTGCTTTTGCTCACCTTTGGTGAGTGCTTTTATTTCTTTTCTTTGCAAGGTCATTTTATCAAGAATGAAAGCTTTCAAAGCATACTAGCTCAATTGGGATAAACCAAGACAATAATCAACTAAGCATGCACCCCATAAATTGAATGCTAGTGTGCACAAGTACAAGTGTAGAATTCTAGAATCAACTCTTAAAACATTTTCAACCAACAAGATGATGTGTACCACAAGAGCAAACATGATATCAAAAATTCAAATTAACCCCTAAATGGCATCTTAGAGCAAACAAGAAGTATTAGACTCTAACAACTTGCCTTTCAAAGACACTATGCTTCAAAAGTTCAAAATCATTGCCAAATATATCTCAAATCTCTATCATGCATTTAAATCTCAACTTAAAGTAAAATGTACAAGACTACCTTACCCCCAAACTTAAATTACACATTGTCCTCAATGTGCAAAAAGAACAATGAAAAATGATAGAAAGAGTATACCGTGATGGCAGAAATCGATGAAGCCCGGCAATGATCCATTATGAAAGAGGTCGCCCCCAAACTTAGATGCAAAAACCTACTAAAAAGCCACACTAGCAACTCACATCAAATATCAAATGGGATAAGAATCATATATTCCAAAACAATATAGAAAACAATGCAAAGAGATATGAGATGAAACCCTTTATAAGAATGAAAACATGCATAACTATACTGAAGGGCACAATGGGAAAACATTTTTTTTTAAATCAAATATGCAAAGAAAAAGGGTATTGCATATACAACTTACAAAATTAAAAATCAAATGGGCTAAGTTTAACGTCTCTAGCAAGATGAAATACTACTTTGAAAATTTTGGCTTTTTTTATGTTTTTTTATTTTTTTATTTTAAATTTGTGAATGCATAAATGTACAAAAGGAAAATAAAATAAACTAATAATAAAATGCAAATTAAATTTTTTTTTTTAATCATTCACAACATTGCATCCGGACGTAAGGAAATGCGTCCGGACGCGGCTTGTCAAGGCTGCGCTGGCGCAACCTTGCACGCACGGAACTAGGGCTGGTGGCATCTCGCGTCCTAATTACAAACTTAAACCCCCCTAGGTCCTAAACACTAGAACGGCAATCAAAACGGAAATTGGAGCCTTCCCGTGAAAGCGTGATTTTTAGGGTCCGAAATTTTCAAGAATTTTGAGATGTTTGAGAAAATGCCCGAAATGAGCCCAAAAAATCCCAAAATTGCTAACGAGACTTTAAGATGACTAGAGAAACCTAGAATGACCATTGGAATGGAAACCGAGATGATTTCAAAAAATTTCAAATATTTGGGTCATACTTAGGCATTTTAAGCATAGGCTCAAAATTACATGAAAATTTGCAATGAAGTACAATGAATCTGAACTGAAGATATGTAGATGTTGCAAGAAATTAACATAGAATGAAGGAGGAACTCGATACAACTAATGTTTAACATCGCTAGAAAGTTGTGAAATGCTCTCAATCTTCAAAGTAAATGGGATCCACCAAGAGGGCGGCTTCCATATTTCTTTAAAGAGTTTGTCCATCAATATATGGTTTTAGCCTTTGGCCGTTGACCTTGCAGGTCCCTTTATCTTTCAAATTTTAAAGTCCAACCGCCCTATGAGGTGAGACGGGGATGATTAGATAAGGGCCTTCCCATTTGGTTCAAAAGGTTTCCAGGAAAGAATTTGAGCCTAGAGTTGAATAACCAAGCCTTTTACCTGGCCTCAAAGGACTTTTTCATAATATATTTATCATGAAATGCTTTAGTCCTTGCCTTGTAAATTTTTGAACTTTCATAGGCATCATTTTGCAATTCCTCTAGCTCATTGATTTGGAGCAAACAGTCCTTTCCAACGTGCTTTGTGTTCTAGCTCAACCGGAAGGTGATAAGGCTTCCCATAAACAAGTCTATATGGAGACATGCATATTGGAGTCTTGTAAGCTATCCGATAAGCCCACAAAGCATCATTCAAATTCCTTGACAAATCTTTTCGGGTTAGATTAACAGTTTTCTCAAGAATATACTTTATTTCCCTATTAGATACCTCGACTTGCCCACCTGTTTAGGGATGGTAAGGAATGGCCACTTTATGTGTGACAAAGTATTTCAAAAAGAGTTGCTTCAAGAATTGATTGCAGAATTGCAAAGATATTTGATTTGACGAATGCAATTACCATAGAGTGGTCATTTGTTTTGGTAGCACAAGCCTCAACCCACTTTGATACATAATCAGTGGCAACAAGAATGTATTGAAAGCCATAAGACATTGGGAATGGTCCCATAAAATCTATGCCCCATACATCGAAGATTTCAACCACGAAGACTGAAGTTAAGGGCATCATGTCTCTCTTTGACATTGATCCCAAATTTTGGCACCGAACACACACATTGCAAAAGTTATAGGCATCTCGATGGATAGTGGGCCAAAAGAGCCCACTTTGAAGAACCTTCAAAACAGTCTTTTTTTCACTAAAATGCCCACCATAAGCAAGTGTGTGACAAAATACAAGGACTCTCGGAACTTCACTTTCTGGCACACATCTCCTTATGATTTGATCCGGGCAATAATAAAATAGAATGGGATCTTCCCAATAGTATTTCCGAATGTTAGCAAAGAATTGGTCATTTTCTTGTTTTGACCAATTAATGGGAAGTTTGCCGGTTGCAAAATAGTTAACAATGTCGACGAACCAAGGTAACGTTGATGGCAACAAATGTGTACCACTTTAAAATTACCACTTATAACAATAGCACATATATCAATGTAGAATAATGTTATAGTAAGGGGTTGTTGAACTACAAGGATTGCTAGTTTATAACAACCAAAATTGTAAAATTACTTTTTAGTTTGATAAAAGAGATGATAGTTTGATTGGTTTGTCACTTAAATTATCAATTGAAATTTGCATAAAAACAATAAATAAAATGAATAAAATGGATTGAACTTATAGAGAGAAGGCTAGGAAATTGACTTCACCAAGACCTCCAAAATATGCTAACTTGCACTCAACTTGGGGATAAACAACTATGTGTATAAAATGATGTGTAGAAGTATAAAACAACTACGACATCTTCAAGAAAATCATACATTTCAGAACTAAGTATAACCCATCTTTGGTTGGCATGGTTCATCCACCTAAACTAGGTGTTGGTATGAACCATCTTCCCTAGGCATGGCCTTTTAAGGTCCTTCAATTGTAAGTTGCAGCACATAAAATTCAATTATCTATTATAAATTATCTTCAGTTGGTATGGACCATCTACCTAACTAAATTAATCTAAAGGTGTAGCATGATCCATCTTCCTTAAGTATAATCTATATAAATTCTCAATTACATGCCAATATAACCATTTCATAAATTCATTCCCACTGTCACTGTAGGAAATCAAGTGCATAATTGTGCCAATATGATTTCTAAGCCTAGATAAACATATCAACATAACTATATATCCAAATGAAAATTACATACATTAATTCAATGTAAAAACACATCAATTTAATGTAAACAACTTCTAATTTATGAAATCAATATATACAAGATGAATCCCCAAATCGAAATAGCAATTACAACATATTTACTTGGTCTAGGTTACATCAACTCCCTAGGAAGGGAGTTAGTTCCTCATGGACATGGTAGCAACTTCAAGGACTGAAAAAGAGAAAGATTTCCCTTGCAGCCCTATTGTTGCAAAACTTAGCATCAAAACCTAAGGAAAATCCTCTCCCTCTTAAATATCTTTTTAGAATCCAAAACTAATTAATTAAAAACAAGACTTTCCCCCCTCTTAATCCCAAGATGAGTTTCAAAACAACCCAACTCGTCAAAATTCAAATTCCCACTTAAAAGGGAACAAACTTTAACTTATTCAAAATGGGGACCCGTAAGCTTGAGTCCAGACACAAAGAATAGCATTCGGACGCGAGGTGTAACTGTTTGGCATCCGGACGCAAGGTCTTACGTCCGGACGCGAGGTCCTGATACTTAGCTTCTTCTTCTCTTTTGCAGTGCTGATTGAATCCATTACATATTTAGGCCATCTCTTCTGAAAACCACTTGATATTTAGGCCCGATATGACTTGTTCTTCAAAAACATCTTAAAACCTTATTTTTATTTCTTTTTAGCAATTAAACCTACAAAAACACAAAAATGAAGATAATCTATATACAAAGATCAAATAATGGGTTTAACTAATACAATTAAGGGCGCTTAAATATACAATATTTAGCATTTATCACACCCCCAAACTTACATTTTACTAGTCCCTTAGCAAAACAAAAATGAAACACACATTTCTCCTCTTTCGTGGAAGTGATGATTGCATTTAGCATATGCAACAAGCCTTTTAAACCCCTAGGTATCCCTAGAGGACGAGTGAAGTCTCGTGAGGGTTTACCAGAAATGATACCCACAAACATTAAGTAATAAGGCTCATTCTAGTATAAATTGAAACATATGACTTTGGAGAAAAGACTCTATCATGAAAACTACAATAAGTATGCATACAATGATATCTCAAAACAATATTCCCAGCATTGATGCATCAACAAACTAGTCCATATACATAATCTTCAACATCTCATTTATAATAGAATTTCATCTCAAGTTCCATAGAAGTGAACCGAAATTTCTTTTTTTTTTTATAAAAAATAAAATAAAATAAAAAGTGCACTTTTAACCCTTTTATGGCTCATTCAATGTCTTCCAATCCTTAATTTATCTTTTGAAATCATAATCCAAGGCATGAATTTTTTTGAACACATTTTATTATTATTATTATTATTATTATTATTATTATTATTATGCATGACCATGTGCAATGTCTAAGTTCCTTAAGCTCTCTAATCACCCCATGTAATAAGCGTTGAGCCAACGATTCCCAAACCAGATGGTCTTAGGGTGTTAAGTGTAAAAACACTCCTAAGGGCGTACTGTCTCGGAATGGTTAGGCTACAAACTCAAACTAATTATACATCTTACATTCTTTCCTTGTCTTCCTTTTTAATCAGTTGACATGTTAAAATAATGCAGTTTTATTCATCATCAATTTTATTTTTTTTTATACCAAGGATTATTTCATTCATCCGACTTACTAATTCAGGGAGCCAATTAACTAAAACCACAAGGAAGGGAATGCAATTTTTGGTGTACCAATGTGCATTGTAAAGTTTCCTAGAAATGAAAGACTCCAAAATAAGACATTTAAATCATGTAATGGACCATGCTAGCAACTTTCAATCATTCCTTGATATCCTATATAAGCATACAAGGTTGTATTAATCACATAGACCCTCTCCCAAACTTAGTTCCAATAACACCAAAAATCATTTGCCTAAACATACAATTTGTTTTATTTTTTATTTTTAAACATATCAATGTAAACAATTCAACCACATTCAACAATGACAATATGTATATGAATAGCTAACTCTTAACACCCCCAAACTTACATGATAAATTGTCCTCAATGTATGAAGACAAGTATAGAAGCTAAGCATGCATAGAAGTGTAAAAAGAGAGAAACTACCGAGTGCAAAATAGTGGTTCCATTGCATCCAGTCGCATTCAAAAATCAAAATGCCAAAGTTCTTCCCCCAAACTTGTACTTGCTAACCTGTCCACATAAACTAGGTACCAAGCATAAAAGCATAGACATAGATTAAGATATGAATATAAAATAACATGTCATGCTTTATTAAAACTGGGAAAGAAATCAAAACTGTGCACATCAAAAAGTGCACCCACTATTGTCATGCCAAACATGGCCCAAAACCTAGAATTATTCAAAACACACAAAGCAGAAATAAATAGCATAAACTAAAAAGCTAAAAGAGCAACGAAATGCTCAATCTTCCATAAAAGTGAAGGAAGATGGACCCGGACTGGCACCACCACGATCAATAAGTGACTGCACCATTGCTTGCAAAAGCTGTTGTCCCTCTCTAGTCTCCTTATGAAAGTCCACAAGGGTGCCCTCCATGCTACCCACCTGCAGCTGAAGAGTGTCAAGCTGGGTGCTGAGAGGGTCGTACTCTGCTCTAGTCACAACAGGTGGTTGTGGACCAATAAGTGTAGGGTCATCATGCTCAGCCTCCATAGGAATATCCACATCGCCCCAATTGAACTCATCACCAATGCGTAGCTGCCTAGCTTTTTCAATTGAGATCGGCTTTTCTTCCATTCAGTGAGGTTGTACTGATACAAATCCTCCTACTTTTCTTCATTACTACGCACCTTGAGCCCCTTTTTCTTTAGCATCTTCGTGACCAAATAGGGAAAGGGGAACGACCATGTCAAAGCATTATCTGATTGTTAAACAATAAGTTCACGATAGAGTTTCAGAATCTGATCCCAAATGAGTTGTGGGACACAAAACCAATAACCTCTTTCCGCAGAATATAGGGTATTCAGAAAAGAACATTTTCTTTCTGAATGCCTAGCAACCGGAAAGATGTTCTGAATAAGGACAGAGTCCAAAAACCAAATTCGGCACGGAATATAGGACTTGTTAGTGCTAGTTGTGCGACGATGTGTGAAATTGTTATAACAAATTTCACACACAATGTCCAGTAAGGTAATGGTGTCTAGAAGAACGCCATAGATAGGCTTATTCTCGTCATTCAAAAGGGAAGTCAAAGGACAATCCCAAGCTATGGCAATGTCATTGATGATGAACGCATAAGGCGTGCCATCAATTGCTGTCCTTATCATATTTGGCTCAGCGCAAGAGTTAGACATGTTTGCATAGAATTGCCGGACGATCCGTGGAAGGAAAACACAAGCACATGGCTTAAATAAAGCTTCGAGGCCACGATTCTTAACTCCAAAACCGACCAAACCGTTTCCGGGTGGTCTTAAAATTCATGCTCAATGGTGAATTCAGACTCATATTCAATGGGCCAGTCAGACCAATTTGGAGTAGGAGCCTCCTCAGAAGACCCCTCGAAAGTACTAGGGCACTTGGAAGAAGAAGTAGAAGCCATTTGAGTGAAGGAATTTGGTTCAGGACTTTTGTCAAACACGTGGTGTGCAAGACTAAAAGTAAAGAACAAATATGAAAATTAGATGAAAAAAAGGCAAAGATTCATGAACTTACAATTAAAGCACAACAATCCCCCACACAATATATAAATCCTCCACAATATCAAGCCCAATCTCCATTAACTATTCAAGAATTGAAAGATGCAAGATAAAAGAACTTACCTGAAAGTTCCAAACTTTGTCCTTTTTGATGGAATGATGATGATGAAAGGTGAGAACTTGGGGATTAATGGAGATGGAGAGGGTGAAAAAAGTGATTGAGAATGTGGAGAATGTAGAGTTAGGAGATGAGAGACGTAGAGAGAAAAGATAAAAGGTAAGAAGTGAAAAGATATAAAAAAAAAAAAAAAAGGTAGCAAGTTATAAAGCCCAAGTTGGGCTTGGGTTCTGCTGATGGGCCTTCGCGTCTGGACGTGAAACATGGCATCCGGATGCGAAGTGTAATGGTGCGTGTGCTGTAAGGTGGTATGCGCGCTATGGTGCTACACATATGGCATGGCGTCCGGATGCATAAAGTGGCATCCGAACGCAGAAGGTACTAGGGGTTGGCGTTCGAACGCGGTAAGTGGCGTCCGAACTCGAATAGAGCAGGTGTTAGTGTCCGGATGTAGGAAGTGGTGTTCGAACGTGGGAACTGCCAAGGGTTGGCGTCCAGACACGAGAAATGGCATCCGGACACAATGGTACCCAGGTTTTGTTGTGGATATGAGCTTGCAAACTCCCAAAAATGTTACCAAAACCTTTATATGACTATAAAAACCCACGGCGACCACTGGAAAGGAAATCTAGATGATTCTTGAAGAATGTAAGGTGGAGTTTCTACTTAGGCATTTAGAGATTTTTTGTTTAGAGTAACAAAGAAATAAGGAAGCTCAGAATGGAAAGAATTACTTCCTTGAAGTGCTAAATTTAACATCAATAGCTAGACGATATGGGAATCTAACTAGTCCTCAAAAATTAGATCCGTCAAGATGATGGAATCCACATATCCGACCGGGACTAGGTTGTCATTGTAAGGCTTAAGCCGCTGACCATTGACCTTAAAAAGATTCCCATTCTTTGGATTTTGCAACTCAATTGCACCATAAGGGAAGACAAAAATGATAAGGAAAGGACCTTCCCACCGTGACCGGAGTTTCCTAGGAAAGAGTTGCAACCGAGAATTGAAATGCCAGACTTTTTGCCCCTAAGCAAAAGACTTCTTGACGATATGCTTGTCATGGAATGCTTTAGTCTTTGCTTTATAAATTTTGGCACTTTAATAAGCCTCATTCTGAATTTCCTCTAGCTCATTGAGCTGCAATTTTTGGTTAAAGGCGGCCTGATCAAGATTGAAATTGAACCTTTTTATGGCCTAAAAGGCACGATGCTCTAATTTAACCGGAAGGAGACATGCCTTACCGGAGAGAGCCGGTATGGTGACATGCCAATTGGCGTCTTAAACACAGTTCGGCAAGCCCAAAGTGCATCGTTTAGTCGTAATGACCAATCTTTGCGGTCCGATCTAACCGTCTTTTCAAGGATATTTTTGATTTCCCAATTTGAGACTTCCACTTGACCACTCGATTAAGGATGGTAAGGCGTGGCAACCTTGTGAGTGACAGAGTACTTAAGGAGGACAGATCAAAGATAGCGATTACAGAAATAAGATCTTCCATCACTTAAGAGTGTTCTAGGCGTACCAAACTGACTGAATATGATCGTTTGAATGAACTGGACCACTGCAGTGTGGTCATTGGTTATGGTTGCCTCAGCCGCTATCCATTTAGATACATAATCCACCGCTAGGAGAATGTAAACATAGCCATAAGAAGATGGAAATAGTCCCATAAAATCTATTCCCCATATATCAAAGATTTCGACAATTAGAATAGAGTTCAATGGCATCATGTCCCTTTTAGACATGGCCCCCAGCTTTTGGCATCTCGCACAAGACTTGCAAAAATTATAAGCGTCCCTGAATAATGAAGGCCAATAAAATCCAATCTGAAGGACTTTGGATGAAGTTTTTTTGGCATTGAAGTGTCATCCACATTCAAGAGTGTGGCAGAATTCCAAAATATTTTGGACATCAGATTCAGGAATGTATCTCCGAATTATTTGATCTGGGCAATACTTGAACAGTTCCTGGTCTCCCCAAAAGAAATTTTTGATTTGAGCGAAGAACCGGCCTTTCTCTTGCTTAGACCATTGGGATGGAATTTTTCCAACCATAAAATAATTAACAATGTCAGCAAACCAAGGAGGCGACACATAAGAAATCTGGAACAGTTGCTCATCGGGAAAGGAATCATGAACTGGAGAAAAATCAAAAATGTTCTCGATAAGAAGCCTAGAGAGATGGTCTGCGACCACATTGTCAGTGCCTTTCTCGTCCTTAATCTCAATGTTGAACTCTTGGAGTAAGACTATCCAACGAATGAGTCAAAGTTTAGTCGCTTTCTTTACAAGTAGATGCCTTAACGCAGCATATTCCGTGAAAACAATGACCTTAGATCCAAGAAGATATGAACGAAATTTGTCTAAGGCATAAACAACAGCTAGCAACTCTTTCTCAGTTGTTGTATAATTTAATTGAGCATCTGAAAGGGTCTTGCTAGCGTAGTAAATGGCATGACGAGTTTTATCCACACGCTGGCCCAAAACAGCACCTAATACATAATCAGATGCATCATACATGATCTCAAATGGAAGAGACCAATTAGGTGGTGTCATGATTGGGGCAGAAGAGAGTAGTGAACGGAGCTTCTTAAAAGCTTCCAAACATACTTCATCAAAGCTGAAAGTAGTATCCTTGGTAAGAAGATGGCACAAAGGCCAGGATATCTTGTTGAAGTCTTTGATGAAGCAACGATAAAAGCCAGCATGCCCAAGAAAAGATCAAATTTGCCTCACCGAAGAGGGAGGAGGAAAGTTGTGAATTAATTCAACTTTTGCCTTATCGACCTCAATCCCTCTTTTAGAGATAATGTGTCCCAAGATAATCCCTTCTTGTACCATGAAGTGACTCTTTTCCCAACTTAAGATCAGATTTGTATCCTTACATCTTTAAAGCACAAGAGACAAATTATAGTGACAAAAGTCAAAAGAAAATCCAAAGACAGAAAACTCGTCCATGAATACTTCAAGAAATTTTTCGACCATATCAGAAAATATGGACATCATGCATCTCTAAAAAGTGGCCGGTGCATTACATAACCCAAAGGGCATGCGACGATAAGCGAAAGTTCCAAAAGGATAAGTGAAAGTGGTCTTCTCTTGATCTTAATGATCTACAGCCACTTGGTTATAGCCAGAATAACCATCAAGAAAACAATAATAACTTTGGCCAGATAACATTTCTAGGATTTGATTAATGAATGGAAGTAGAAAATGATCTTTCCTAGTTGTAGAGTTGAGTTTCCGGTAATCAATGCACACATGCCAACCAGTGGTAGTGTGTTGTGGCACAAGTTTTCCCGCTGAATTTTTAACAATGGCGAGGCCGGATTTCTTTGGAACAACTTGAGTGGAACTTACCCACTTGCTATCCAAAATGGGGTAGATGATCCCCACATCTAATAGTTTGATTACCTCTTTCATGACAACCTCCTTCATGTTAAGATTCAATTGGCACTGCACCTCTCGGGAAGGTGTCGCGTTTTCCTCCAAAAGAATGCGGTGCATGCAAATGGAGGGCTAAATTCCTTTTAAATCGGCCACCGACCAACCAATATCTTCTTTGTGCTCTTGTAGCACCACTAAAAGGCTATTTTCTTGGTCTTTGGAAAAATCCAATGCAATAATGACCGAAAGAGTTTTGTTTACACCAAGAAATATATTCTTGAGATTAACCAGGAATGGCTTTAACTCAAGTTGAGGTGGAGATTTCAGCGAAGGGATGGGAGGTGTGCTGGAAATTAATGAAAGAGATTCCTTTAACACTTTCCAAGAGGGAAAGTCCGAGATTGCATTGGCATCAAGCAAAGAGTTGACTTCACGAATGGATTGATCAATATCGTAATTTTTGAAGTCAAAATGAGCCAAGCAAGTTTCAAGAGGATCTTGACTTAAAATAAATAGGTGAGATTCTTCGACCATTTCATCGATGATGTCAAGAGAGAAACACTCATATTCCCCCTGAGGATGTTTAGTAGCATTAAAAATGTTGAGCTTCACCTTCATATTGCCAAAAGAAATATCCATTACCCCTGTTCGGCAATTAATGGAAGCATTAGCCGTAGCTAAGAAAGGCCAAGGATCACAAGAATATGTTTTATTGGATTATAGACCAGTTCAGTATCTAAAACCACAAAGTCTACCGGGAAGTAGAAGTTGGCCACCTTGATGAGTACATCCTCAATGATGCTACGAGGTTGTTTTACAGATCTATCCGCAAGTTGCAAGACAACCGAAGTGGATTTAAGTTCTCCTAAGCCAAGTTGCAAGTATACTAAGTAAGGGATCAGATTTACACTTGATCCTAAGTCAAAGAGGGCATTTTCTATCTCATTGTCTCTAATGACACACGAGATTGTCGGGGCACCCGGATCCTTAAACTTCAGAGGTGTATTATGCTGAATGATAGTGCTTGCTTACTCAATTAATCTCACCTTCTTGGAAATATTACTCTTAGAAGTGCATTTTTTAGTACACAAATCCTTAAGAAATTTTGCATAAGGTGGAATTTGCTTAATGGCATCAAGGAGAGGAATGTTGATCTTTATTTGCTTAAAGACTTTAAACATTTCCTGAATTTTATCGCCTTTTTTTCCCAAAATGTGTGGACTCTGTAAGGCGTTGAGGAAAAGGAGCCTTGGGCTCGTAAGATGTCTCAACATTTGGGATTGGCGGATTTGGAATTTTTTGACTAACTTTTAGATTTTTGGATGAAGAACTTGAATTCTTGGGAGCAAGAGTTTCAATTTTTTCATCAACCGTATTGTCCACAATTCTTCCACTCCGAAGTGTGGTGATTGCTTGAACTTGCTCAAGATTTGATCCACTCGGATGAGTGATTTCATCATCATATATTGGCCTTTCGGGTTCCCCACATGTTGAGCTAGATGTTTCCCCATGTCCCTCTTGTGAAGCTAATTCACAGAATTAGCCAATTGTCCCAGTTGGGTTTCAATGTTAGCTATTGATTGGGAATGAGTACTAACCAACTGCACAGTAGATTGCATACCACTAATGGTAGCCATTATCTATTTATTGGAGTTTACTAGCTCATCCCATTGGGACTGTTGAGGGGGAGCAGGATTTTAATTAGAAGAGCTCGTATTATAGGAAGGAGGATGGTAGCTTGAAGAAGCTTGAAATGGCCGGTTCATGGATTGAGAATTAGACTGAGTTGATTGCCCATAACCTTAAAATGATGAATTTTGTGGGGCTTGTTGCCTCCACGAGAAATTTGGATGATCTCTCTAACTCGGATTATATGTATTGCAATAATGATTATTTCCTGGGCAAGAGAACATGGCATTGGCCTGTTCTGGCATACCTTCAGAAAATTGCTCCAGTGCAGGGCAATCTTTTGCATTATGAAAAGTGCTTGTGCAATGTGCACACATAGCACTGGATGAAGAATTCTGAGAAGATAAGAGATGTGGTGCCACAAGCTAAAAAACTTTGTGGGCTATGGCATCCACTTGAGAAGATTCTTCCCTAAGAGTCCGTGTTTGGCACAGATTTGAGGGTTTAACCACATTAAAAGTAGAAGCTCTACGAGAACTATGTTGCATAGAATTTTTGTTTATGTTCTCAAGTAGAGTCCATGCATCATCTAGATTTTTGGACATGAACATGCCCCCATACGAAGAATCAATTAATTGTCTATGTGGTTCTGTTAAACTATGATAGAAAGCTTGCACCAATTGCCACTTTGGAATTTGGTGGTGCAGACACTTCCTCAAAAAATCTTGAAGACTTTCCCACGTCTCATAGAATATTTCCCCATCAATTTAGGAAAAGCTAAGAATGGATCGACGCATTTGGTTGGTCTTACTCACAGGATAATACTTTTTAAGGAATTCTTGTTGCAGTTGGACCCACGAAGTGATGGAATTTGCAACAAGAGAGTTCAACCAATACTTTGCTCTATCTTTTAGAGAGAATGGGAAGAGAAGCATATGAAGTGCATCTTGGGGGAAGTCCCTCATCTTGATGGTGGAGTAGATTTTCAAGAACTCATCAAGATGTTTGTAAGGATCCTCATTATCAAACCCATGATATGTTGGAAGCATTTGAATTGTGGTAGATTTAATCTCATAATGATAAGCCTCAACATTAGGCATGACAATGCATGATGGAGATGTATATGTAGAGGGTACAAAGTGATCCCTTAGAGTCATTGGGGCTAAATTTTCATTTTCAGCCCTAGGATTTTCAACTCTAACATTTCTGAGATTAGCTTATTCGAGATTATCTTGTTCATCAGCCATATTGTTTACTTCAATTTCAAATTCTCTTATAGTTTCAGGATCCCTAAGGTTCCTTCTTTATTGCCTAAGAGTCCTTTCAACTAAAGCAATATAATTGGTTCCTCAAGATGTGGTAAAGACGATGACCTACGACTTACCATCAACTAACAAACATAATAATCACAACAACCCTTCACCAATACATCCATATACATTGATCCACTTCTACTCAATTCAACAATAATGAAAACAGATTGAAATGGCCACGACAAGGACCTATGCTCTGAATAAAATAGGAAATTGCAATAGCCTCGACAAAGACCAAACAATGAATAAACTAGAAATTTTAAAAACTTACCCAAAGTCCTTAAGACTTCAAATTTGGCAATTAGATCACCTGGAAAGTCTTTAGTCCCTAGTAACACAAAAACATCAAAAACATAAAAATATATATTCAATCAAACACAAAGCAATTTTTAAACTTTGATTACAAAACCGTATGCAATCCCCGGCAATGGTGCCAAAAGTTGATGGCTACAAATGTATACCACTTTAATATTACTACTTATAACAATAGCATATATATCAATGTAGAATAATGCTATAGTAAGGGGTTGTCGAACCACAAGGATTGTTAGTTTATGACAACCAAAATTGTAAAATTACTTTTTAGTTTGATAAAAGAGATGATAGTTTGATTGATTTGTCACTTAAATTATGAATTGAAATTTGCATAAAAATAGTAAATAAAATGAATAAAATAGATTGAACTTATAGAGAGAAGGCTAGGGAATTGACTTCACCAAAGCCTCATAAATATGCTAACTTGCACTCAACTTGGAGATAAACAACTACGAATATAAAATGATGTGTAGAAGTATAAAACAACTACGACATCTTCAAGAAAATCATACATTTCAGGAATAAGCATAACCCATCTTTAGTTAGCATGGTTCATCCACCTAAACTAGGTTGTGGTATGAACCATCTTCCCTAGGCATAGCCTATCAAGGTCCTTCAATTGTATGTTACAGCACATGAAATTCAATTATCTATCATAAATTATCTTCAGTTGGTATAGACCATCTCCCAAACTAAATTAATCTAAAGGTGTAGCATGGTCCATCTTCCTTAAGTATAATCTATATAAATTCTCAATTACATGCCAATATAACCATTTCATAAATTCATTCCCATTGTCACTATAGGAAATCAAGTGCATAATTGGGTTAATATAATTTATAAGACAAGATAAACATATTAACATAACTATATATCCAAATGAAAATCACATACATTAATTCAATGTAAAAACACATCAATTTAATGTAAACAACTTCTAATTTAACAAATCAATATATATAAGATAAATCCGCAAATTGAAATAGCAATTACAACATATTTACTTGGTCTAGGTTACATTAACTCCCTAGGAAGGGAGTTAGTTCCTCATGGACATGGTAGCAACTTCAAGGATTGAAGAAGAGAAAGATTTCCCTTGTAGCCCCATTGTTGCAAAACTCAGTATCAAACCCTAAGGAAAATCCTCTCCCTCTCAAATATCTTTTTAGAATCCAAAACTAATTAATTGCATATTTGAGCCATTTCTTCTTGAAAACCACTTGATATTTGGGCCCAATATGACTTGTTCTTCAAAAAACCCTTAAAATCTTATTTTTATTTCTTTTTAGCAATTAAACCTGTAAAAACACAAAAATGAAAATAATCTATATACAAAGATCAAATAATGGGCTTAACTAATGCAATTAAGGGCACCTGAATATGCAATATTTGGCACTTATCAAACGTCCCATTTGAAATTTGAAAGAGTTGTTCATCTAGAAATGATTCATGAATTGGAAGATTTTGAGAAAATTCAACCATTAATCTAGAAAGATGATAGGCAACGACATTGTCGGAGCCCTTTTTGTCCATGATTTCAAAGTCAAATTCTTGAAGAAGTAGGATTCATCTTATCAAGCGAGGCTTGGTTTCCTTTTTCATTAAAAGATGCCTAAGAGTGGCATGATCAGAAAACACAATGACCTTGGATCCTAAGAAAAATGACCAAAATTTATCAAAGGCAAATAATTCTTTCTCAGTGGTAGAATAGTTCAATTGGCACCTGAGAAAGTCTTACTCGCATAATATATAGCACATGGTAGCTTACCTACCCTTTGCCCCAAAACAGAACCCATTGCAAAGTCTGAAGCATCACACATAATCTCAAATGGTAATGACCAATTTGAAGGTTACATGATGGGAGTAGATGATAGAAGAGTGCGAAGTTGATGAAAAGCATTTATGCATGCTTCATCAAAGACAAATGGTGTCTCCTTGACAAGAAGATTGCACAAGAGTCTAGCAATTTTGCTAAAGTCTTTAATGAATCGGCGATAGAAACCGGTATAACCTAAAAAGGAGTGAATTTCTCTCACCGTTGTAGGTGGAGACAATTCTGAAATTAGCTTAACTTTTTCTTTGTCAACTTCTATTCCTCTTTTTAAAATGACATGTCCAAGCATGATTCCTTCTTGAACCATGAAATGGCTCTTTTTCCCAACTTAACACGAGATTTGTCTCACGACATCTTTGAAGCACTTTTAAGAGATTTTGGAGACACAAATCAAAGGAGGACCCAAAAACAGAGAAGTCATACATGAAGACTTCTAAATATTTCTCCACCATGTCCGAAGAAATTGACACCATACACCTTTGAAAAGTGGGAGGTGATGAGCGCCGAATATTGCATATTCAAGCCCCTAAATACGCATATGTTAAGACCTAAAGTGATATATTTATCCTGTTTTATATTAATTTATGTTTATTTCGTGTTTTTAGGTGATTTTCCAAAGAAACAGTTAAAACTAGGCTTTTATGATGAAAAGAATGATAATGAAGTTTACCACATCGTTGCCGGTCATCCAAAGCAAGCCGAGAGTCAAAATGGTGAATTTTGGAAGAGTTTAAGTTCAGAAGCATGAGCCTCAGTTCTATGGCTCAAGCACCAAACAAGAAATTCCATCAAGGCATTGAAGCACGAGCCTTATACTTTCAGGCTCAAGCCTGAACATAGGGTGCTCGAGCCTTGACCTTTAAGCTCGAGCACAAGGTATCGGAATTTGAAGGAATTTGTTGTGAGATTTATATGAACCACTCGCAAGTGCACGAATCTTTGCAGATAGGGTTAACTTGTAAGGGTGTCGTACCCAATGGACTTGTGTAAAATAAGTTTGTCAACAGATTTCTTAAATTCCAAATTAACTTGAAAGTAGGATAATCGAATCGTGATGATTAATTCTAAATTAACTAAGTAGAAAAATAAAATAAATTAAAGAACAATGATTAAATATGAATGTAGAAAATAGAGAGAGAGAACTAGGGGTATGACTTCACCACTAACGTCGCACTACCAATTAATTGCATCAATTTATTGGAGATATATCATATAACATGCATAGCGAATTAATCATGGCTACAAGCACATATTAATCCAGCTAGAGAATAATATAATTTAAAGCTAAGTATGGACTATCTTCAATTGGTATAAACCATCTACCTATCTACTTTACTCTAGGGTGTAGCATGGTCTATCTTTTCTAGGTATAATCTATCAAATCTCTAACATTATATTCAGAAAAATACCATTGTGTAATCATCTCATTCACAACTACAAGAAGTGAATGAGTTGTGTTCAATCACAAGATCAAAATATCTAAGACAAGATAGAAAAATATTTGTAATTGAATTAAAACTCTAAAACCGATTCTTATTGAAAATTCAATTAAAAACCCTATAGATTACATAATCATGCATGATAGAAATTATTCTCCAATAATTAAATACAATCAAACTAGGGTGCTAAGCTAGGGCTACATCACAACCCTAGCAAAGCATTTAGCCAAGCATGACTGGAGTGGAATTCTTCATAGTTGAGGAAGACATCTTCACCGTCATGGATCGATCTCTTCTTTCTACTGAATACTTCTCCTCTCTGATCTCAGCCTCAAGCTCCTCTGTATGATCCCTCAATGTTGTAGAGGACCCCCTTTAAATAATAAAAGATCAGCCCTAAAGTTCCCTTTTTCATATAGGAGACATACATAGAAATTCTGTCGAATAAGGACTCCCAAAATTCGTGCATACTTCTAAGCCAATTTTAACAAGGTAAACAGTTGTTTTAGGGAAAGCTCGTGAAACACAAAATTGTAGCTCTTCGAATTTCCTATCAACCTATGCAAGAATTTAGCCGTTTTGACACTCGAGGAGAGAAATACAACCAGATTACCAAAACAGGTTTAAGTTACCAACTTTGGCGACAAATCCTTTTTGGAGAAGGATTTTTCCTTCTCTTCTTCTTTCCATTCTCATCAACTTGTAGCTTCTTTTGGACTATTTTCTAAGTATAATTAGACTTGGATCTTTAACATTGCTCGGTCCTACAGAATGTCATCTTGTAAAGCTCAGAATTACTGGTGTTGACTGATTTTACAATTAAAGTCCTGAAATAAATAAAAATAATAAAACAATGTAAAATCACGAATAAACTATTATTAAGAGAATAAAACATGCAAATAAAGGGGCTAAAATGTATAACATTCAGCGCCTAACACACCCCCAAACTTACATATTGCTAGTCCCATAGCAATAAAACTAAAGAAAACATAATTGTTGCTTTCGTGGGAATCACGATTGCATTTAGCATATGCAACAAGCCTTTTAAACCCCTAGGTTACCCCTAGTGGATGAGTGAAGTCTCGTGAGGGTTTCCAGAGATGATACCGACAAACATACAACACAATTCAATCCTCTGACAATCAACTTATTCTCATATCATCATAATAATCAAAGGGAAGACTACACGGAAGTACTTCAAAAATTATCATCTGACTATACTCTTTTGTCCCTATTTTCATACTTCATCCCAATGTTTCCCACACACTTATATAACAAGAAAAACAGCAAAATCAATCCTCAATTTTGTGAAATTTGTGAACTAGCAAATCACCTATGTAGTAATGTCTTTTCAATTGAACCTGATCGGTTGGTCAATTAACATCAACCTTCGCAATAGCACGAATCATTGTAAAATAGGGCTATTGGTCGGGTAAGTCGAACCACAGGGACTACGCTAGTCTAATACAACCTAAATGTCTAGAATCATTCTTAGAATGATGAAGGGTGTATAGAGGTTTTGTTGGATGTCACTTAAGCTAGGAAATTAAAAGTGCATAAAACAATAAATTGCAAGAATTCAAGGGAGTGAAGTACAAGTAAAGAAGGCTAGGGAAATGAATCCACCTCCATCCCTATACACATGCTAGGTTAAGATTAATTTAAGGGGAAAACAACATATATGATAGTCATGATACATAACAATACTAGGTTGCTATAATATCCTTAAGAAGTTCATTTAATTAGAAAGGCAAGAATAAACCATCAAAGGTTCACATGATCAACTACCTAAACTAAAATGTAGCTTAGAACATGCTTACTAAGCCAAGGATTATCAAGCCCTAATTTAAATGGTGAATGCACATAAAGCTAAGAATCAAGTATAGCCCATCAAAGGGAAACCCTAAGCCATGAACTATCTAGGTTCTCCAACTCCATGCCATTAAAATCATTCCATGATCTAACTTCCATTGTCACCATGGAAGTGCAAGCAATATGATTAAGAAAAGCAACCATCCAAGACAAGATGAATAACTCACAATAATCATTTAAAACATTCAACATTCATTACAACAAAAATGAGGCTCTTGATCATGGAAAGACTATCAAAAATACATTGTAATCCCCAAAAATAAACTATACTAACACATGCTTACAAGGGAGGGGTTTCATCACCTCCCTAGATGAGGTTTAGTTACCCATTGGTGAACTAGAAGAAGGAAGAAGCATCATCCTCATCTCCATTTTCGAGCTCCTACTGTAGCACTCAAGAACACCCTTCTCCTTGCTCTCTTCTCTCTCCTTTCTCTTGCTCAAGATAAAGCTTAATCATATATGTGGCCTTTGGGTAGCCTTTTATGCTCCAACAATACCCTCTCTCCTCCAAGGAACACCTCCAACCACTTCATAAAGAAGGGAGATGGCATTGGGGAAACCAATGTGCAAGTGGGCTGAAATGAGCCATTTCCGAAGGGCATTCTGCCTGATTTTCGAGCACACGCTTGGTGACTTCGAGCACTCTAACTTAGTGCAATGTGCAACATGTTCCTCTTGCTCAGTGCTGACCTATTTTGGGAAAACTGCTATAACTTTGTGCCCCGAACTCCGAATGACGATCTGTTTGAAGCTTTGGAGAGCTGATTCAGTGCTTTAAAAACTTCATGTTTTGATGAAGACCCAATTCTCAAGTCTGGTTGGTCGAAAATGGGGAGAAAGGCAGTACATCAGTGCTGCTAGGCAGTTCTGCGCACCTCTGTTGTGAAGATCATAACTCTCTGCTCCGAACTCCGAATGATGAACCACTTGAAGATTTGGAAAGCTGATTTAGAGCTATAAATCTTTCATGTTATGAGGGAAGTCCAGTTCTCGAGTTTGGAAGGTCAAAATGGCAAGCAAAGTCCAGGCTCTACTGCTGCCAGAATTCAGCATTGGCACCTTTTGTTGCTCAGGATTCCACAAGGCCTTATTCTTGTTCCATTTTGGCCAATGAACCTGAAAATGCATAAAAACATAAAATTGGAGTTAATCTACATCAAATAATTAATAACTGGACTTTGTTAATGTAATTTAGGGCGCTTGAATGTACATTATTCGGCGCTTATCACACCCCCAAACTTACATTTTGCTAGTCCCTTAGCAAAACTACAATGAAAAACATAAAGAAAAGACAACCATGGGCATGCTACTACAAAAATATCTTCCATGGTAAAATGAGATAGAAACATAGCTCAAATACAACTTGAAACAGACAAAAACTGGAGATGGGGTCATTGGGAAAACTACCTTGCATATATGAAGCATTGATACAAAAATTGGCTAAATACATTTCTACATACATGCATCAACATCAAAGTCTATATAAATAACTCAATTATCATCTCTTGAATAGAAATCAACTCTAGCTTCAGTGAAAGTGAATTGGATTCTCAACATGCGGCTTTTACTTTCTTTTCCAATTCCAAGGCACAAGTTTTCAAGTCAATGAATTCCCTTTTACATGAAGTCCCTAAGGCATGATTTTATTTTCAAGACAACTTTTGTTGCTTGTTAACAATTTATTTCAACACATAAGCGAAACATAGAATGGTTGTGCAATGCTGAAGTCCCTTAAGCTTTCTAACCAACCCTTGTAGCAAGCGTTAGGCCAACAACTCCCAAACCAGATGGCTTTAGGGTGCTAAGTGTAGAGACACTCCATAGGGCTTAATAGCTCAAGTTGGAAAGGCTACGAACTCCAACGAACCATGTTTATTACTAGTTTAATTTTTTTTGAATGACCGTGCAATGTTTAAGTCCCTTAAGCTTTCTAACCAACCCTTGTAGCAAGCGTTAGGCCAATAACTCCCAAACCAGATGGCTTTAGGGTGCTAAGTGTAGAGACACTCCTAGGGCTTAATAGCTCGAGTTGGAAAGGCTACGAACGTCAACTGGTCATTTTTTTTTCTTTCTTTCTCAACATTTTTTTTTTTTTTTTTTTAAATAGAAACATGCCAAAGGTATCCATCTATCAGGTTCATCAAATCAGATTAACTAGGCCAAGGTCAAGGTCAATTAAGTTGCATGCCTCACAGTTAAGTTTCCAATGTGCATCTGTGCATTGTGAAGCTTATAAGAGTGTAAATCCAGCAAGAATCTAATTGAGGCATTTATACAGACTACATTGTATTTACATGATCATTTCAACTCAAATTTTTCTTTATTTTCAAAATTTTTCAATTGCTTCTATACACAAGGTATTAAACATATGTTTCATCTCCGACAAGTGTCAAGTTATACTATCATTGCTTAGCAAAAATTATGGAACCAAAAATATGCCAAGAATGCTTGATGCACCCCCAAACTTAAACGACACAGTGTCCTCAATGTGGACATGGATGCAAGTGAGAGACAAAAATGACAACGAGGATAAAAGAAACAACAATACCCAGGGGGAGGGAACGGCATTTTGAGACAAAAACCCCCAAACTTGAACTGGACTGCGCAACCTGGAAAGCAATATGAAGAACCAAAAGAAACAACCACAAACACATTAATAGCACAAGCATAAAGACAGAAAACGAATGTATCGAAAGTTAACAGAACATAAAGAACTTGCATTGCAAAAAGAGTGTACATGATGACAAAAAGAACTGTACAGGGATCATGTCGACCAGAGCAACCTATACATAGCAAATTCTTACAGTTTAAAAGGAAAACAAAATATACAAGAGAAATAGTTACAGATGAAACAAAAGAGAAGGTCCACACGCGCAACAAGCTACTGGCCAGAAGGTAAACGGGCGAGGATGGAATGGAGGAGAGATTGAGTCTTACGCCGTTCAGCGGAAGCCAAACGACGGTCCTCAGCAGCGACACGGCGGTCTTCAGCAGCAAGACGACGATCTTCTTCAGCACGTGAAGAAGACTCACACAGAGCCTGAGTGCACGCGGACAAAGAATGCTCAAAATGATCTAGTCGCGCATGAATACCGGCAATGGAAGCCCGGATGAAAGCCTGGTCCTGGTGAGAGTCGACCGAAGGCTCTATCCTCGCAGTGGCTGCGGCGGTGGAAACTGCCTCAGAAGGAGGAGGAGGTGGAGCGTGGATGAACAGGGGGGCAGGAGGCGGAGGGGTGGTAGAATGGCTCAGAACATTGATCCACCGGCGCTGGGTAAAAATTTTAATTTTGTCGCCTTTTGGTTCGTGGGGAGGAACAACGAAACCCTTGTGCTGAAGGAGTCGAGTGATGAAAAACGGCAAAGGCAATTTCCGATTTTCAACTCGCGGAGCCCGTGCATTATGAGCATCATGCCAAAACTTCATAAAGGTGGACCAAATGAGCTCTGGGATGGAGAACCATTGGCCTTGGTCCATGGCATATAAGGCTTGCAGAAAGAGGCCCCGACGCTCGGTGCTGTGCACCAAAGGGCAAACATTGTGCTTGAAGACAGTGTCAATGAACCATAGGCGTTCCGGAAGATTGGTCTTGCGGATAAAAGACCGGGGCCGAGTAGGATCGTCAATAGGGCAAATGGCAGCGGCAATCTGCGCCACAGTTAATGTATCCGGCTCCTCATATAAAGGGAGATTCTCACGATTGACAATGTCATCGGGGCACTCAATGGGGCAACCAGAAACCTGAATGATGTCGGTCATAGTGAAAGCATAGGCGGTGCCATCAATGGATGTAGTGAGAGAAATGGGTGGCTCTTCAGGGCACTGGAGATTTTGGTAGAAGAGGCGCACTACACGGGGGTAGGCAACCCTGGCAAGGGGTGCGCAAATGTGTTGCAGACGCCGGTTAGTCAATTCGGCGACAGCCCACGAAGTTGTGGGTAGAATGTCAAAGGCATCCGTGAGCGGAAATGAGAGTTCGTAGTTGAGTTGTTTGCGATCCCAAGGATCACGTGGTCGCTCACGAGTGACAGCACGGGCACCTGAAGAGGGTCGAGGAGGGCGAGAAGGACCGGCACGAGACATTTAGAGAGGTGGACTTGGTTGAGGAATTTCAGCGAACACCTGGCGTGCACCACAAAAAGGAGAAGATGGAAGTGAGTGGGATGGAGGAGCAAACCCAAAATTTTTAACAAAGAAACAAGCTCTAGCATAGAGCAACATCAACAACAAGCAACCCAAGCATCAACAAAATCACCAACATGCAATCCCATCCTCCTTATGATGAAATAAAGACAAGGAAAGGAGAAAAAAAGGAAGCTCACATACCTTGGGACAGAATAGGAAATGGGAACTGCAGAGATGTAGGGGTGGTGGCAATGTGGGTGGGCTGGTGGTGGATGAGAGATGGATTGTGGGTTTGGGGTAGAGAGAGGAAGTGGTGGCATGCATTTGGTGCATGGAGGGGTTGGTGGGTTGAGAGGGAGGTGGAGTGGGGAGGTTGGTTGGTTGGTTTGGGGAAGGGGAGGGGCCGAGAGAGAGGGAGGTAGTTGTGAGGTGGAAGAGGATTGGGGGTGGTTTTGTGGGTGAGAGGGAGATGGAGCTGCGAGGGAGAGAATGGGTTTTAAAAGAGAGAAAAGAGGGCTTGGTTCGAGCACTCGAAGGCCCACTTCGAGTGCTCGAAATGGGGGCAGAGAGTTGGGTTTGGCATAGGGTGTGGGCAGGAGGAGTTCGAGCACTCGAAGCTTGGTCTTCGAGTGCTCGAAAGTTGAGCAGTGTGAGGGTTTGAGTTGGTTGAGGTGAATGGCATGGTGAGGGTTGATGGAAGGTAGAGGGGTGGTGGGATTGGTTGGGTGGGGAGGTGAGATGTTTGGTGAGAGGTTTGGTGAGAGGGTTGGCATGCATGCATGGGCGTGCATGCATGCAAGGGTGGTGAGCTGGGTGGGTTTGGCATAGGGTGGTGAGCTGGGTGGGGAGGTGAGAGGTTTGGTGAGAGGGATGCATGGAGTGGGTTGCAGGGAAGGGTGAGGGGTGGTGAGGGTGTTGCATGGAAGGTGGTTATGGTTGGTGAGGGTGTGAGGGGTGGCATGCATGCATGGGCGTGCATGCATGCATGGCCGAGAGGGTGGATGGGTTGGGGAGGGATGAGGGTTGGATGCCGAGAGGTGGTAGTGTTGCATGGTGTGGGATGGTGGGTTGTTGTTGTGTTGCCGAGAGAGAGAGAATATGGGTTTGAGAGGGATGGTTTGGGTAGGTTGCAGGAAATGGGGTTGTTGTTGGGGAGGAAATGGTGTTTTGTGAGGAAGCCGAGAGTAGTGAGGGTGTGAGGGGTGGCATGCATGCATGGACGTGCATGCATGCATGCAGGGTGGTGATGGTCGTTTAGAGAGAGAGAGAGATGGTGGGAGAGAAGCTGGTGTAGGTTGGTAAGAAGGGTGAGTTGTTTCCTGCATGGTGGTTCATGCATTTGGGGAGGGTTGCAGATGGAAGGTGATTGCTGGGATATTGGTTGTTGGAGTTGGGTTTCTTGGTTGAGAGAAGTGGTCGAGCACTCTAAGCATGGAAGTAGAGTGCTCGAATTGGGACCAGTAGCCTCAGCAGCTTTGGGGTTTAAAAATCAAACAAGGTCGAGCACTCCAAATTGGAGTTTAGATTGCTCGAAATGAAGCCAGAGAGTTCGGGTTTGCTGGGAGGTGGCTGCGAGCACTCCAAAGGAACTTGAGAGGGCTCGAAAATGAGGCAGTGAGCTCATTAGGCAACATGGAGATGGAATTGGCAATGTGAGCAACATTATGCAAACTAGATGGAAAAATTTTTGCAACTGCTGCACCTGAGGCCAAGTAATACATAGATGGATTTTCAGACCTTGCATGCATTTTTCCAAACCAATGCATGGATGGAAATCAAGAACTTGGCAACTTCATGCAATGCATGGAAAATTTGGAAAATGCTTCAAACTGTGCAAATTTTTTTTACACATGGAAAATTTTTTTTAAAAATTTCAAATTCATTCCATTCCAAAGCATGGATGAAAAATTTTGAAAACTTTTCAACTTCGTTCTAATGCATGGAAAATTTTCAAACTTTTGAACTTCAATCCATTCTAATGCAAGGAGGGAAAATTGTCAAACTCTACACTTCATTGCAATGCATGGAAAATTTAGAAAAATTTTGAAATTGTGCAAATTTTTTTTTCAATGAGTGCATGGATGATTTCAAGAAGATTTCCTAACTTTTGCAACCTCACACAATGCGTGGATGATTTTGAGAAAATTTTCAAACTTTGGAACATCTCTTCAATGCATGGATGAGATTAAGAACATTTCAACAATGCATTGAAGATGAGGGGTTATGCATGTGAGTGCCATGTTGAAAGTCCGAGAAAATTGCCTGATAGAGCCGGAAACTTTCGGGAATGAAAACAAGAGTTGAGAAGGTCTAAGAAGCCGGTCTAAAATTGCGGAACACAACTGAAGACCATTTCAGAAAAATCAAATTTTTGGCTTTTCGAAACCATTTCCCAGAAAATTTCAAGGCACGAGCAATTTGAGAAGGTAGGGAAGCTTGGAACATCGAAAGAATTTCTTCCCTTGCTTTGCTAAATTTAATGTCGATAGCTAGACCAAGCTAGAGCAGGCACTATTCCTCATAAATGGGATCCGTCAAGGGGACTTCCTCAACTTTTCGGGTTAGAATTGTGCTGTCAATGCAAGGCTTAAGCCTTTGGCCATTTACCTTGAAGAGTGATCCACTTGCAGGATCATGAAGTTCGATTGCTCCATGAGGAAAGACGGTAGTGACAATGTATGGACCATCCCATCTTGACCGGAGTTTACCGGGAAAGAGCTTCAAGCGGGAATTGAAAAGCCAGACCTTTTGTCCCGGGGCAAAAGACTTTTTGACGATGTGTTTGTCATGAAAAGCTTTAGTCTTTGCCTTGTAAATTTTTGCATTTTCATACGCGTCATTGCGCAATTCCTCAAGTTCATTTAATTACAACGCACGATTAGAGCCGGCTTGTTTGAGATCAAAATTGAACCTTTTTACGGCCCAATAAGCACGGTGCTCTAATTCTACCGGGAGATGACATGCTTTGCCAAAGACAAGTCGATATGGTGACATGCCAATGGGTGTCTTATAAGCTGTCCGGTAAGCCCAAAGTGCATCGTTTAGCCGTAATGACCAATCTTTGCGGTCCGGTCTAACCGTTTTTTCTAAAATGTGCTTAATCTCCCGGTTAGAAATCTCTACTTGACCACTCGTTTGAGGGTGGTAAGGTGTAGCAACCTTATGAATGACTGAATACTTAGCAAGGACGGATTTGAGATAACGATTTCGGAAATGAGATCCGCCATCACTAAAGATTGCTCGGGGTGTACCAAAACGACTAAAGATGTGAGATTGAATGAAATGGATCACGACTTTATGACCATCGGTTTTTGTAGCCGCGGCTTCAACCCATTTAGACACATAATCCACCGCTACAAGGATGTACTCATAGCCATAAGAAGATGGAAATGGTCCCATGAAGTCAATCCCCCACACATCAAAAATTTCAACAATTAAAATGTTGGTGAGGGGCATCATGTCTCTTCGGGACATGGATCCAAGTTTTTGACATCGTTCACACGATTTGCAAAAATTGTATGCATCCCGGAACAAGGTAGGCCAAAAGAATCCGCTTTGAAGGATTTTGTTAGCGGTCTTTTTGGCACTGAAATGGCCTCCACAAGCAAGAGTATGGCAAAAATTTAAAATGCTTGTGGCCTCGGTTTCAGGAATACATCGCCGGATGATTTGGTCCGGGCAATACTTGAATAATTCCGGATCTTCCCAAAAGAAATGCTTGACTTGGGAGAAAAACCGGTCCCTCTCTTGTTTGGACCAATGAGCTGGAATTTTGCCAACCGCAAGATAATTGACAATATCTGCAAACCACGGAAGAGTAGAATGTGAAACTTGAAGAAGTTACTCATCCGGAAAAGAATCACGGATGGCTGCAAATTCTGAAGATTTCTCAATAAGTAAGCGAGAGAGATGATCGGCGACAACATTGTCGGTCCCTTTTTTGTCCCGGATGTCAATGTCAAACTCTTGAAGTAAGAGGATCCATCGAATTAAGCGGGGTTTTGTCTCTTTTTTCGCTAACAAATGCCTAAGAGCGGCATGATCTGAAAAGACGATGACCTTGGAGCCAAGAAGATAGGAGCGAAATTTATCCAAGGCGTACACCACAGCTAGCAATTCTTTTTCAGTGGTGGTGTAGTTCAATTGGGCATCGCAGAGAGTTTTGCTAGCATAATAAATGACATGCGGAAGTTTATCCACACGTTGGCCCAAAACCGCCCCTAATGCATAATCGGATGCATCACACATGATCTCAAAGGGAAGAGACCAATTAGGGGGTTTCATGATCGGGGCAGAGGAGAGGAGAATGCGAAGTTTGATGAAAGCTTCCATGCAAGCGTCATCAAAATTGAACGGAACATCCTTGGCTAAGAGATTACACAAGGGCCGTGAGATTTTGCTAAAATCTTTGATGAAGCGACGATAGAATCCGGCATGGCCAAGAAAAGAACGGATTTGACGGACGGAATTCGGAGGAGGAAGATTAGAGATTAACTCAACTTTTGCCTTGTCTACCTCGATTCCCCGCTTAGAAATGACATGTCCTAAAACAATGCCTTCTTGGACCATAAAGTGGCTTTTCTCCCAACTTAGAATGAGATTCGTCTCTTTGCATCTTTGGAGCACAAGAGATAAATTTTTGAGACACGAGTCAAAGGAGGAGCCAAATACGGAAAAGTCATCCATGAAAACTTCCAAGAACCTTTCAACCATATCGGAGAATATGGACATCATGCACCTTTGGAACGTTGCCGGTGCATTGCATAGACCAAAAGGCATGCGTCGATAGGCAAAAGTACCAAAGGGACATGTGAATGTTGTTTTCTCTTGATCTTGGGGGGCGATGGCCACTTGGTTATAGTCGGAATAACCATCAAGAAAGCAATAGAAGCTTTGGCCGGCTAACCTTTCTAGGATTTGATCAATAAATGGGAGTGGGAAATGATCCTTCCTAGTTGATGAGTTGAGTTTACGATAGTCAATGCACACACGCCACCCGGTGGTGGTTCGTTGTGGCACGAGCTTGCCCGCTGAATTTTCAACAACGGT
This sequence comes from Cornus florida, assembly GCF_030987335.1. Taxonomy (NCBI): domain Eukaryota; kingdom Viridiplantae; phylum Streptophyta; class Magnoliopsida; order Cornales; family Cornaceae; genus Cornus; species Cornus florida. The sequence continues at coordinate 40,877,323 of NW_026775575.1, forward strand.
GAGCCCGGATTTCTTGGGGACAACTTGTGTGGGGCTCACCCACTTGCTATCAGAGATAGGATAGATGATTCCCGCATCTAGCAATTTGATCACCTCTTTCATGACCACTTCCTTCATGTTTGGATTTAACCGGCGCTGGACCTCTCTAGTAGGCTTTGCGTCATCCTCCATATGAATGCGGTGCATACAAATGGAGGGGTCAATTCCTTTCAAATCTGCCACTGTCCAACCAATAGCTTCTTTATGCTCTTGGAGCACCGCTAAAAGGTTGGTCTCTTGGTCTTTTTGAAGGTCCGAGGCAATAATGACCGGAAGGGTTTGCTTTGGACCAAGGAACGCATACTTGAGATGGGCCGGGAGCGGCTTAAGCTCAAGTTGTGGCGGAGATAACAATGATGGGACCGGAGGAGTGGTGGAAAGTTGGGGAAGTGGTTCTTTTGGAATTTTCCAAGGAGGTACATCCATGATAGCATTAATATCAAGCAAGGAATTGACTTCTTGAATGGCTTGATCAACATCAAAGTTTGAGAAGTCAAAATGAGACATGCAAGTTTCAAGGGGATCTTTGCTTAGGATGAAGGGGAGAGATTCTTCGACCACTTCATCAATGACATCCACAAGAAAACAATCATCCTCATTGGAGGGATGTTGAGTTGCATGAAAGATGTGGAGTTTGACTTGCATGTTTCCAAAAGCAATGTCCATCACCCCGGTTCGGCAATTAATTGATGCATTAGCCGTAGCTAAAAATGGTCTACCAAGGATCACGGGAATGTGCTTTTTTGGGTCATGGACTGGTTCCGTATCAAGAACCACAAAATCTACCGGGAAGTAGAATTTGTCCACTTTGATGATGACGTCCTCAAGAATACCTCGTGGATGCTTGACCGATCTATCGGCAAGTTGCAAAACCACGGAAGTCGGCTTAAGATCGCCCAAACCAAGTTGTAGGTAGACCGAGTATGGAATTAAATTCACACTAGCTCCTAAGTCAAGGAGGGCCCTCTCGATTTTGCTGTCACCAATGACGCAAGAGATTGTGGGGGCACCCGGATCCTTATACTTCGGGGGAGTGCTGTGCTGAATAATAGCACTAACATTTTCAGTCAACCTCACTTTTTTTGGCAAATGATTTTTAGAAGTGCGCTTTTGAGTGCACAAATCTTTGAGAAATTTTGCATAGGGGGGGATTTGCTTGATAGCATCCAACAGGGGCAAGTTAATCTTCACTTGCTTGAAGACTTCCCACATGTCTTGAATTTTACAATTCTTGTTCCCAAAGTGTGTCGACTCTTGAAGACGTTGAGGAAACGGAGCTTTTGGCTCATAAGTAGTTTCCACATTTGGGGAGACATGTGTGGGATATCCGTGAATGGTATTGGGACAAGAATTTGGATTAGAAGAGCTTGAATTTGGATTTTTCAACGGCGAAACTTCTTCACTTTTGTCTCCATCGACCTTGTTGTCCACCACTCTACCACTCCGAAGGGTGGTGATAGCTTGAACTTGTTCATGAGTCGGCCCACTCGGAGGAGGGGTTTCGTCAATCACATGCATTCCTCTAGGATTTTCAAAAGGTTGAGAGGGAAGCTTGCCCTTGTCCTTTTGAAGCAATTGATTCACCGAGTTAGCTATTTGGCCCACTTGATTTTCGAGATTAGCTATGGATTGAGTATGAGAGTGAACCATTTGGAGAGTAGGCTGCAAGGATGTCAAGAGTTGCTTGTTGGCATCCATTATTTGCTTATTTAATGATTCCATCATTTGCTTGTTTGCAGCTACTATCTCGTCAGTTGGACACACAGGAGGTTGATTGGAGACATTTGGATTGTAAGGAGGACGATAGCTTGAAGAGGCTTGGAAAGGTCTACCTTGATATTGAGAAGAGGGCTGATTTTGCCGCCCTTGGTTTTGGAATTGGGAATTCTGTGGGGCTTGTTGCCGCCACGAGAAATTCGGATGATCTCGCCAACCCGGATTGTAGGTGTTGGAATATGGATTGTTCCCGGGCCGCGAGAACATGGCATTAGCTTGCTCTTGGTTGGGACTAGGAAATTGCTCCATTGTGGGGCAATCTTCCGAGAGATGGAATGGACTAGTACATGAAGCACAAACTGAACTTGCCGAATTTTGAGACAATGAAGGAGGAAGATGTGGTGCCATCAATTGATAGAATTTATGAGCGATGGCATCCACTTGAGATGATTCCTCCCTTATTGACTTTGGTTGACAAGGGTTGGTGTTGTTTGGAGTGGTTGCGGTCGGAGCCCTACGAGAATTGTGTTGAAGTGAATTTTCACTCAAATTCTCAAGTAAGGTCCAAGCCTCATCCGCATTTTTGGACATGAACATCCCACCACAAGAAGAATCAACCATGAATCTATGGGTTTCGGTCAAGCCGGCATAGAAAGCTTGCACTAATTGCCATTTTGGGATCAAATGATGAGGACACTTCCGAAGAAGATCTTGTAACCTTTCCCAAGTCTCGTGGAGTTGTTCTCCATCAACTTGAGAAAAGCTTAGAATGGAACGCCTCATTTGGTTGGTTTTACTCACCGGATAATACTTCTTAAGAAATTCTTGTTGCAATTGAGCCCAAGAAGTAATAGAGATGGGAGCGAGGGAGTTCAACCAATATTTTGCCCTATCTTTTAGGGAGAATGGGAAGAGATGGAGATGAAGTGCATTGTCCGGAAAACCTCTCAACCGGATGGTTGAACAGATTTCAAGGAACTCATCAAGATGCTTGTATGGATCTTCATTATCAAAGCCATGAAATGATGGAAGCATTTGAATGGTACTAGACTTGATCTCATATTGAGCTGCATCGATGTTTGGCATCACTATGCAAGATGGAGAAGCATAGGTGGTAGGGATGAAATGATCTCTAAGAGTCATTGGCTCGATATTAGGAATTTCAGCCCTTTCATTCCCCGGATTTCCTACGTTATCCCCCATTATATTGAATTCAGTTTCAAGGTCCCTTGTAAGAGTGGGTTCCCTAAGGTTCCGTCTAAGAGTTCTTTCAAGAGAATTGATATCAATGGGCGAATCGATTGTGGGTAAGGAAAGTGACCTACGACCGAACATCAACAATAAAGCATATACTCAACAAAGCAATTCATCAACCACAACTCCACATACGATGTTCCCTTTCTCCTCAATTATCAAGACGGAAAATGTAAATGGCCACGACAAGGACCGATGCTTTAACACAAAATTTAAACAGGATAAGAGCCTCAACAAGGGCTTCACAACTAAACTAAAACTAAATTTAACACATGCACAATATTCACAACTCGAAACTAGAAGTCACGAGACTTACCTGGGGTCCTCTAGACTTACAATTTGCTAGCATTCCCACGGCGAGCTTCGAGTCCCTAGAATCTTACAACACTTAAAACACAAAGGTGGTCAAAACACACAAGGAATATTCACAAGACACAATATTCACAATCAAACTAAATTTAACCCTAGAAACTTCGGTTGCTAAACCGTTTGCAGTCCCCGGCAACGGCGCCAAAAATTGATCGGTTGGTCAATTAACATCAACCTTCGCAATAGCACGAATCATTGTAAAATAGGGCTATTGGTCGGGTAAGTCGAACCACAGGGACTACGCTAGTCTAATACAACCTAAATGTCTAGAATCATTCTTAGAATGATGAAGGGTGTATAGAGGTTTTGTTGGATGTCACTTAAGCTAGGAAATTAAAAGTGCATAAAACAATAAATTGCAAGAATTCAAGGGAGTGAAGTACAAGTAAAGAAGGCTAGGGAAATGAATCCACCTCCATCCCTATACACATGCTAGGTTAAGATTAATTTAAGGGGAAAACAACATATATGATAGTCATGATACATAACAATACTAGGTTGCTATAATATCTTTAAGAAGTTCATTTAATTAGAAAGGCAAGAATAAACCATCAAAGGTTCACATGATCAACTACCTAAACTAAAATGTAGCTTAGAACATGCTTACTAAGCCAAGGATTATCAAGCCCTAATTTAAATGGTGAATGCACATAAAGCTAAGAATCAAGTATAGCCCATCAAAGGGAAACCCTAAGCCATGAACTATCTAGGTTCTCCAACTCCATGCCATTAAAATCATTCCATGATCTAACTTCCATTGTCACCATGGAAGTGCAAGCAATATGATTAAGAAAAGCAACCATCCAAGACAAGATGAATAACTCACAATAATCATTTAAAACATTCAACATTCATTACAACAAAAATGAGGCTCTTGATCATGGAAAGACTATCAAAAATACATTGTAATCCCCAAAAATAAACTATACTAACACATGCTTACAAGGGAGGGGTTTCATCACCTCCCTAGATGAGGTTTAGTTATCCATTGGTGAACTAGAAGAAGGAAGAAGCATCATCCTCATCTCCATTTTCGAGCTCCTACTGTAGCACTCAAGAACACCCTTCTCCTTGCTCTCTTCTCTCTCCTTTCTCTTGCTCAAGATAAAGCTTAATCATATATGTGGCCTTTGGGTAGCCTTTTATGCTCCAACAATACCCTCTCTCCTCCAAGGAACACCTCCAACCACTTCATAAAGAAGGGAGATGGCATTGGGGAAACCAATGTGCAAGTGGGCTGAAATGAGCCATTTCCGAAGGGCATTCTGCCTGATTTTCGAGCACACGCTTGGTGACTTCGAGCACTCTAACTTAGTGCAATGTGCAACATGCTCCTCTTGCTCAGTGCTGACCTATTTTGGGAAAACTGCTATAACTTTGTGCCCCGAACTCTGAATGACGATCTGTTTGAAGCTTTGGAGAGCTGATTCAGTGCTTTAAAAACTTCATGTTTTGATGAAGACCCAATTCTCAAGTCTGGTTGGTCGAAAATGGGGAGAAAGGCAGTACATCAGTGCTGCTAGGCAGTTCTGCGCACCTCTGTTGTGAAGATCATAACTCTCTGCTCCGAACTTCGAATGATGAACCACTTGAAGATTTGGAAAGCTGATTCAGAGCTCTAAATCTTTCATGTTATGAGGGAAGTCCAGTTCTCGAGTTTGGAAGGTCAAAATGGCAAGCAAAGTCCAGGCTCTACTGCTGCCAGAATTCAGCATTGGCACCTTTTGTTGCTCAGGATTCCACAAGGCCTTATTCTTGTTCCATTTTGGCCAATGAACCTGAAAATGCATAAAAACATAAAATTGGAGTTAATCTACATCAAATAATTAATAACTGGACTTTGTTAATGTAATTTAGGGCGCTTGAATGTACATTATTCGGCGCTTATCAGAACCCAACTTCTATAACTTCAATTCCTCAGATCCCTTCTCAAATTATTTTCTATGGCAAAATATTATTATTTTTTTCTTTTCTTCTTCTTTTTTTTTTTCTTTATCCTTACCCCCATTTCTTCATGCCAACACTCTATATATATAAGACATGAGTCCCGATTACTCCATGAAAGGGTTACGAAATATATATTTTTTTCTTCTGCTTTTTTCTTTACTCTTCTTTTCTTTTTTTTTTTCTTTTTTCTTTTTTCTTTTTTCTTTTTTTTCAATATCTCTGCCATACTAATAACCTTCAAAGTTCACCAATTCATATCCATCCATCGTCATCAGAATATAATCAAAAATACAAATACCCATAAATAAAATTCTAGTGTGCATGTGAAATCCATCAGGGACCGACAATTACTAAAATTCCTATCATACTAGATAATGGAACCCATATAAAATAAAGCACGAAAATTAAGGATTCAAGACGATCTCAGAAAAGAATTTTAAAAAGTACTTAAGTGTCTTAATCCCCCCAACAATTCTCAAATACTTGAATTAAAGTCAATATGCCAAAGAATTTTTTTTTTTATTTTTTAATTTTTTTTTTTTTAATTGATTTAAAAACTAGAGTAGACTCTATGCCCCAAAACTTGAATTGGACAATGTCCTCACTAGGCAAAAATCAAAAGTAAGAAAAATAAGAACTAAAAAGAAAATAAAAACCAAAGAACGAAAGCACCTGGCAGGGTAGCGAGAATGGAGATTGCAAAGCATCGGAATTATGTTGGGATTTATATGCCCTGGCATAGCAAATTCCTGTTTGGATTAAAGTAACATATGTTCCTAACGTTTCTGAAATATTTATGTTTTGTACAATTGGTGAATTCAATGTATTATGTTTCGATTCATTATAGAATTGATAGTGTCTTCTTGATTACAAGAGATATTTATATATGTATGTGATGGCGATCAATACATGAATATAAATAGTAAACATAAATTGTTCAAAGTCGGTAATTATGGATGGAATCATAATTAATTAAGACTTGAACTGGATCCGCGTTAGGTTGAGATATATTGCGAGAGCCGTCGTATGCAATTGCTCCCTATCACCGTCATGACATTTGACTCTTAAGTATGAAAAAAGTATAGACTCTTTTATTAATTAATAATTACTTTGATTTGTTCGGCGGATTCTTCGGGATCCTTAGATCGACACTTTGGGTAGTTATGTAATTAATAGTTAGAGGGTTATATTTACAATATTTGCATCATTCCTGCTTGTATTTATTTTGTATTGATTATGGTTGATCAAAAAGTAAATTCGAAGGCCTTCGTGTGTTTTTAGACAAAATGATTTATTATATATTTATTTATTTAAATTATTATTTTTGTCAAACAAATATTTTATTGTGATCGAGCTAGAAATAATCAATGGTACCAAAATAAATATATTAATTAAGTAGTCGGATTGATGACTTTATTTATCCGATAACTAATTATGCATAGAGGGGTCAAAGTGCAATATTGACTTAGAGGTTATTTATTATTTAATTGGAGTTCAATTAATTTCTTTTAGTGGAGTAGAAATTAATTTATGAATTGATTGAATTGGGTCCATGGACCGGGCCAATTATTAATTCATTATAGTCAATAAAATAATAAGCCCAAATGATTCTCACTCATAGCCCAACTTGATATTAGAATCATATTAGATTTGAGACATGTGAATTAGAGATTGAGAAGGATTCGTTGTTTCTTTTTCTTTACCTTTATGTTGCCTATAAATATACATGGTCTATGTATATTTTAGGGGTGATTTTTAGTAGAAGGAAAAAGAAATATATTTTCTCTATCTAGAAAATTAGGGTTTATGTTCTCATCTAATGGAGGCTCCCACAAGCCTAATTTTCCAAGGTCATTCATGGAGGCTTATGAGTGATTCCTAAAGGCAAAACAATTACCAAAAAGATGGAGATTCAAGGAGAATGCATCTTGCTAAGGGATCTACAATAAGTGAGAACATTCACTTTAGAGGAAAGATTTAAAGGTTTACTCAGACCTTTGATGTAAGTATTCAATTCATTAATTGAATGATACATTATATATTTATTCTTGCATAAAACTTGTCTCTATGTGATGAATCAAGATCTATGAATCAAAATCCCTCAAAAAAAATTTAAAACTAGCACGTTTCCCAACAGTGGTATCAGAGCATGGTTTGATTCATTACTAGAGATCATGATTTTATGAAAATCATCATTCATGGATCTAAAATTATTTCATATATATTTTTATTGATGTATGTTGATGTATGATTTAATATGTTGATATATATTAATACATGATGATGTATGAATAATTGTGAATGAATGATGATGTATGGTTGGGCCATGGATGAAGCTTATAGGTTAAATTAATGTAATTTCATCTTTGAATGAATGTAATTAAGGCTTTGATTTAGCCGTTTGAAAGTTCAATCATGTAATTTAATTTTTTCCATTGTATTTCGAATTCTAAATTTATTTAAAGCCATGTAATATTCATCAAAGGGTGCTATGAAGCTTCAAGAAGGTTCAAAATGGTTAAATTAGGCTTCAAGAATTTTCTGAAATTTTTTTAGAATTTTTCGGAATTTTTCTGTAATTTTTGGGCTAAATTTATATTTTCTGGAATTTTTTAAATATTTATTCTGGATTTTTCGGCGTTTTTCCGACTACCGGAGAGTTGCCGGCGGTAAGCTCAGCGCCGAAGGTGAAATGTTTGATCCCATGCATTGCGGTACACCATATAATGGTGCAATCAATATAACAGCCACAGGATCAGAGGGATGGATCACATGTGGCGCATATTCAGTGCAATCATGAGCCGCCACTAATGAGGCGAGTGAGGAACAAGCGCAGACAATGTCTGTAGCCTCCATGGTGTGCTGGCGCATGTTCCTCACACGCCAGACTTCTATTGGAATGCCCAGCGCGTGCAGGCGCGTGAGACGTGCCTGCAAGTGACCACACGCGAGTGCCAGCGCGTGGCACACGCTGCATCATCGCTCCAGCGCGTGCAAGCACGTGGGAGCGCGTAACACGCACTGGGACCCTTTAGGGGCGCGTGCCAGCTTATGCAGGGCCTTCCAGGCGCGTTCCATTCACCGTTTTGCTTCTCCAGGCGCGTACTAGCCTCCTACGGGTGTTTGCAAGTTGACGAAGGACCCTCGCGCAATACTAAGAGCAATTAAATGTTAAAAGGTAAATCCATTGGCCATTTTTATTTGTTTTATCTGTCATTTATTGATGTATGTAATGCATGGAATAGATAATTGTGTATTAATTATTATTCATGCATTGGATCCATGATATTTAATTAAATGACTTGATTTATATTAATTAAATTATGAAAATTAAGTAGATCTGATTACTAATTAATTTGAGGGCATTTATTAGGAAACGAAAAATTATTTTTATAAATTATTTTTAAAGTGTGCTTCAAATTAAATATTAGTGAATCATTTAAAGTCCAAATATTTTCTAAATTTAATTGGATTAAAATCAAGACGTTTTGCATTCATCATATCATGTATTTGAATAAAATGAAAACCCTAATTATGAATGATTAAAAATTGAGTGGGAGCGGGGATTTATACATTGCCCCATGGTCTTCGTTATTAATACCATTGTAATTAGATCTTCAAAAATAAGGCCCCACGCATTATTTGAAGAGTCTTAATATTACAAGAATGGTTGTCTCATGAAAACAATAATATTAAATGTTCATTGTAATTAGATCTTTAAAAATAAGGCCCTACGCATGATTTAAAGAGTCTAGATTATAATCACAAGATATTTAATATTTTATTTTTCATTAGAGCTTTAATAACGTTATACACTCAATCTAAAATCAATAGTGTTAGCTCCCCAACGGAGTGGTTTACACTAGGTGATTTTAGAAAGGCTAAACATAATCGGGAATCATTTCATATAGATAGACAAGGCATTGTCTTAACAGATATGGAGATGATGGGATTTGTCTGCAATAGCAATAATGAACTTCGCCAACCGAATAAGTTATTGGCATATTGGTTATCCAATTTTTCATGCGGTGGTTAAGGGACCCACATATTATTTTAACGGAAGTGCTCGCCTAATAGTAAATGAATCTCAACAATAGTAATAATGAACTCCTCCAACAGGATAAGTTATTGACATATTGATTGGCTGATTTATTATGCTACAGAGTTGAGGGACCCGCATTAATTAAAAGGGATTGTTCACCAATAATGATAATGATCTCTTGTTCGATTGAGATTTATTATATTATATGGTTAACAAACTCATTTTAATTTTAAATATGCATGACAGTATTAATAATTCACCTTGCATATTGTATGAATGCATTTATATTCAGATTAATTATATCTAATCCAGTTTATTTGCTTGCTTACATATTTAATGTACGTGGACCTCATTTATAATAACTGGAAAAGGAACTTAGATATTTTATTCACAACGTAAGAGTACAAATGTATTTACTACTCCTAAACCTAATCCTTTTACTTTAAGATACCCAAGAGAACATTAATGCTTTGAATAAGTGAAATAAGGCAAATGAGATGACTTGGTGCAATATTCTAGAGTTTACCTCTATAACGCCCCACTCCACCACATGATATGATATTGTTCGCTTTGAGCCTGAGCCCGCACGGTTTTGTTCTTGGGTTTCACCCCAAAAGGCCTCATACCAATTGGAGGTGACACACTTACATATAAGCACTTCACATTTCCTCTACCCAGGCGATGTAGGACTGTGCACCCGTAACTCGCCAGTGTGGTAGCCTGACAGTGTCTCTCGCACCCGCCCATGGCACACCTGCCCACAAGGTCATCACAATCCACCCCCCTTGGAGACCCGACGTCCCCGTCGGCACACTTCCGGCTGGGTCAGGCTCTGATACCATCTGTAACGACCCACTCCACCATATGGTATGATATTATCCGCTTTGGGCCTGAGCCCGCACGGTTTTGTTCTTGGGCTTCACCCCAAAAGGCCTCATACCAATTGGAGGTGACACACTTACATATAAGCACTTCACCTTTCCTCTACCCAGGCGATGTGGTACTGTGCACCCATAGCTCGCCAGTGTGGTAGCCTGACAGTGTCTATTGCACCCGCCCACGGCACACCCGCCCACAAGGTCATCACAATCCACCCCCTTGGAGGCCCGACGTCCCCGTCGGCACACTTTCGTGCGGGCTCAGGCCCAAAGCGGACAATATCATACCATGTGGTGGAGTGGGTCGTTACAACCTCGAATACGCTCCAAATCTAACATTTACATTATTTTATTTTCTTCAAGCATCATTTTAAATATCAATAAGATGTTTTGGTGAGATTAGATAGAGAGTATGCCAAAGTACTATGTCAGACTTGAATAGCATCAAGATAGCCTAAGGAACTCCAGTATGAAATCGAATTTTGAAAAATGATTGTTTATTATTTAAAAATTAGCTGGAGATCAATAGGGCTGACTTGGGTGGTAAGTTTCAACTTGACATGATTATTGCCTTGTTACCAAACTCGTTCGACTCTGTTAGAGTGAACTAAATAAGGAATCAGTTTGAGTTCACACTCGCTGATATTCTTATAGAATTGGTAACAGATGAAGGGATAATCAAGAGTATAGGCGTTCATATCAATCTAACCTAGTCTATACCATCTTCTTCTAGGCCCAAGTGGACAGGCAAAGCAAAGAAGAAGGATGATAATAGGACTAGGCTAGCACAAAACATGGGTATCCAAAAGGTTAAAGGGAATAAGGCAGTGTATGTTGAGGGCAAATTAAATTGTTTCTTTTGCTGCTAACGAAGACACTAAAGGACGAATTGTCTAAGCAATGACGTGGCATAGGAAAATATATATTTAATCATTGAGCCATGTTATGTGGTTGTATCTATTAATTCCTGATGGATAGATTCTGGAGCCACTAAACATTTTTGCAATTCGTTGTAAGGATTTCAGGAATCCAGAAGCCTCGATGATATGGAATATATTTGTACTTGACTTGATGTCAAGGTTGTAGCTAAGTCAGTGGGAGTATTACATCTGAAATTAGAGAGTATGAGGATATTAGTATTCGAGAACTATCTTTATGCACAGAAGTTAGACGCTATCTTATTCTTGTTTCACTTATGGTTTATAAAAACTGTGTTGTTATTTTGTAAAATTGGTTTTATAAAATTGAATAGATATGCGATTGCTTCTGGTGCATTGAAAGATGGTTAATATACTATAATCACAAACTCTTAAGATTTACAGGATGTAGAAACTAATGTTGCATCTTCTAGATTGAATGTTAAGAGAAAAATTTTTATTCCTGACTCATTGTATATTTAGTGTCTATTTTTGGGTTGTAATCAGTCAAAATGAGATTCAAAGATTGGTCAAAGAAGGTTAATTACCTAGTGAGGCAGAGGAGCCTAAACCAAACTTGTGAACCCTGTTTTGAAGGATAGATAACTCTAAGGGCTTAATCAGCCAGATGAAATAGACATAAAGGACAATTGGAGTCGGTACACACTGACACGTGTGGTCTTATGAACATCCAAGCAAGATTACTCACGTTTTGGATAAGTTTATCTGATGCAACACAAGTCTTAAACTCTTGGTATATTCTGAGAAGGTCAAGACTGATGTGGAGCACATATTAGGTAAAATTATCAAGACACTTCGATCTGATCGAGGATATGACTATTTCTTGGGATAGTGCAAAGACTATATGGTCAATGAGAGTGTTGTGTACTAGTTTTCCGCAATTGACGCTAAATGCATTTAGGTGTCAAATAGGAATAACAGAATTCCACTTAACATGGTTAGATCTATGATCAGTTATGCCACATTATCTCTTTCATTTAAGAGTTTAGCGTTAATGACATCGATGCGCATTATGAACTGCATTCCATCTTAGTCTGTCTCAAGGATACCATTGAGCTGTGTTTTTGACTAAATCTTAGTTTGAATCACATGCACATATGGGGTAGTCTTGCACATGTGCGCTTGATATGGACAAGTAAGTTGGAAACAGATCATAGGCATGATAGATTTGATAGTTACTCTAAAAGTCACTAGGACGGATTATTTTATGATCTTAATGATAAAAGTTGATTGTTTACACTCACTGCTTATCTATAGGAGAATCATATTATTAATCACATACCTAGTAGCATAGTGTTAGAGAATATGGTATGAGTACCAGATGTACCACATATGAACACACTTAGTATAGAGATTTAGAATTATAGATGAATTCCCTATTGATGTGTCAGCATCATCCAGTACATAGATTCCTTCATCGGTACATTGATGTAGTGGGAGGATAATTATCCAATCCGACAGAATCATGTTTTTAGGTGAGACCGTTATGGACATCCCTGTTAAACATGAGTTGGACCCAGTAAGCTACACGGAAGCGTGAACCGATATGGATACAGATCGTTTTGGCGAGTTACTATGAAATCAGAGTTGGAATCTATGTATTCTAATAAATTCTGGGATCTTGTAGAACTTTCTAGTAGGGTGATACCTATGGAAGGCAAGTTAATCTACAAAAAGATACCAGAAGATTTCTTAGTGAATAAATCATAAATGTACAAGGGAAAGTCATTATTTTTCTGATTCTATATATATATTGATGACATCCTACTCATTTAGAATGATGTGGAAGTTTTGTCATCAATAAAGAGGTAGTTGTTCAATTACTTTTAAATGAAGGATTTTCAAGATGTAAGCTATATTCTTAGGATCAAGCTTTTAAAAGATCAAGTTAAAAGGAAAATAGGCTTATCTTAATAATCCTACATTGATAAATTTTTGACCAGGTTTGGTATGCATAACTCAAAGAATGAGTTCTTGCTTTATTGATATGGATTGCTCTCTTTAGTAAGTAGTTTTCCAAAACTAGCAGAGGAGATTGAGATAATGAGACTGGAACTATATGCTTTGGCATATAGAAGTATCATATATGCCATGGTCTATACCAAATAGGACATCCGCTACATAGTAGGGATAGTCAGAAGATATCAATCCAATCCTGGACTTAATAACTGGTCTGTTGTGAAAAATATCATTAAGTATCTAAGGAGGACCAAGGATATCATACTCATTTATGGATGTGATGATATGGTCCTAGTCAGGTATGCTAGTTCTGATTTTCAATCAGAAGTAGATACTATGAGGCTCATGACTTAGTGTATGTTCACTTAATAGAAGGGAAATCAGTTGGTAGATTGTTAAGCAGATTTCAACTACTGACTCAAACCTGCAGGTGGAATACATTGTAGCCTTAAAGGCGGCAAAGGAAGCCTATTGGTTTGATCTCACTGATTTAGAGGTTGTGGAGTATACTAGCCTGCCTATTGAGCTATGTTGCGACAATAATGCAGAAGTAGTCCAAACCAATGGCCCAAGGTTCTATAGAGGAACAAGATACACTGAGAGGAAGTATCATGTTCTACATGATATTATCCGGCAAGAAAATGTACTTGTAGCTTGAACATTGCATTGGAACACAACTTTGTTGATCCATTATCAAAGGTGTCATTGGTCAATAATTTTGATCATCATCTAGATAACATTGGAGTTAGGTGCAATTTGAATTGGCTATGAGGGCATGTGATACCCCTCGTTTCTAGAGCTACGGGTGATCAAGTCCGAGCACAGATCCGAGGGATACCAAACGATCAATATGTAACCAAGCAAGAATAAAACTGAATTAAGAATAAAATAATAATGCGCTGAAAGAAACTAAAATGAAAATCCTCGAACCTTAAATAATAAATTAATATAATTTAAATCCGTACAACTCGGGAATCCACCTAGTGGACCCCTAATTCCAAAACTTTAAATAAATTTACAGAATTAAAATCCAAAACCAAAATAGAAAGGAAATCCTATGTAACTGGAAGAGTGAGTGTCTGTATCTGCATCATCATGATCAAACTTTAAGCCTGGTACTGGCGAATACCTGAAAAATAGAAGTGGGTCAGGCCCACATGCAAGTTCCAATCTACTACAATCCGTACATAAACCCGATACGCAAATACATCCTTGATAGCTCGACAATATCTACAATAGTCCATATATATATATACACACTATAGGATGCTCACTAGCCTATAACATAGTTCAGCGTGGGTAGAAGGTGACATATAAAACACGCTTTTCAGCGGCCAAGTACCTAGACCTACCAGGGAACATTAGCTATATCTAGCTACCCAACCTTTGCAATATATGCACCCTAACCGTGATCAAGAGACTCAAGCTCGTATCACGGTACCATAAATATATATATATATTCCTTCCTAATGCAGAAAGATAAAACAAACATCCGTTATGTCGTTCAACTGTTTTAGTTGACAGGACATGCATCCATGTAGGATTTAACTGTTTTAGTTAATCCATTCCATATGTATGAAGGGGTAGGACTTAGCTTTTTGATCTAATCCATCCCTGATATGTCACCGTCCCATACCGGTACATATAATGCAAATGATCCACCAGTGATGCACATTCATTAGAACATCAAGTATATCCATGAACCAGCATAATATAAAACAGGTATTATTAAGATCCTATTATGCATTCAGTATATGATTATAATCATAAAACTCCTGTTAAATTGTTATAGTACTGTTAAATAATTTAAATTATCCACATCCATCCAATTGATAAAACAGAAACTAAATCAGTTCATCAATTAACAACCATAGCAGGGTATAATGATTATCAGACTTATGAACTGAGCACAATATACCATTCAACCCAAACCATACCCTCATACTAGTTCATTTAAATCATTAAAACAAATACTAGTAATGCAAACCTCCTTAAACCCCTGACGGCATAAAATTTATGTTTGCATCATATGACGTCCTTTTAATCCTCCAACTTTAAACCTGTGCTTGATATAGTATAACACAGAGAAGTTAAACTGTACCTCATATAAGTCCCCAATGGTACAATATACTAGCCCATTTAACTGGTGAAAATAACCCAGTAGTTAGAACTTCCTCCACTCTTTACAGCATGCAACTATATATATTTAAAATTACATGTCAACCACAACCACAACCCAACCAACCCTCTTGAGACTCATATATATCCTAGACATCATTGCTATAAAATCCCAACAATATCTGTTATATCAGTTCATTGAATTTGCGGAAACAACTAGCCTTTCCGTCTCCCTTCCTTTCTTCCGAACAGCATACACATTACTAATGTTTATGTTCATGGTGCCCCTTAGAATTAAACCCTAGCATAAACCAACTGTTTAAAGGTTCCAATAGGTAAATTTTTAAGTATTTAGAACCCCTTTTATTTTCCAGAAACTCTGTTTAAGGCCCCAAGGTCAAAATAAATACCGAAAATACCCCCGAAGGGGTATTTGTTCAAGGGAGCCGGCTCCCCCCCATGGGAGCCGGCTCTTTATCTTCTAGAGCCGGCTCTCCCTCATAGAGAGCCGGCTCTACTTTAATGGGAGCCGGCTCCCTCACTTAGGGAGCCGGCTCTCCCCCCCTGAGAGCCGTCTCTACTCCATGCGTCTTCTCTGCTTTGTCCGGTTGCCTTCTACGCTTCCGGCGAAGCTTCCAGTCCCTGTCCCAACACTTTTAACATCCTTAGGGTCTAATTTAAATCTAAACAGTCCTAGAAACTCCTCACATTCCATTAGGAATTAAATTACAGAAGTTCAATACATAACCAAAATAGTTTATGCGTGAACCGATTTCAGTTATTTAAAACCGGCAAAATTCCAAGTCTCTGTCCGAATTGTTTTAAAACTTCTTAGGATCTACTTTAAATCCAATCAGTCCTAGAAACTCTTTAAAACCCTTATGAATTGATTATCAAAAACTTAACACACTCAGAACAGTTTTAAGACCAAACCAGTTACAGTTTAAACGAAAACAAACAACGGATTACAGTTTGATTTAATTATGCATAACACATCCATTTTTAATGTTTAATTAACGTCCTAGAGTCTATTTAGAATGCACAAAACACAAGTTTACAGGAAAGAGATAGACTGAAACTTGCCTTGAGGTTTCGGTTTGAAACCTTTCAACACCGTTGCTAAATTCTCCAATGAACTGTAGGCTACCTGCAACTGCAACTCTCCTACGGTTCCAGTTCTATCTCACCCTCAACCTCTTCCTTCCTCTGTGGTACACCCTCAGTCCATAGTTGAAAGCTTAATTGATTCGCCCAGTTTTCCCTCTGTGTTTTTCCTTCCAACCCTCTCTGTTTTCCCTCTCAATACACTTTTACGTGAAAAAGGATTTGTCTCAACCCTAGCAGACTTATCAGAATATATATATAGCCATCCCAGGTTTAATTAAAACCTAACCTAAGTTGGCGTCCAAACCATATAAAAATAAAACCCTAATCCTATATTAAATACAAGACCAAATAAAATAATTAATGTAGACAACTAACCAAAATAAGTCATATAAAATGCACGTCATTTATTATCAAATAATTAAATTAAAACAATCTCAATTCATCAATTAAATTAAATACACACAAATAGTAATAAATCAATTAGGCAAATAAAACAATTAAGCTAAACAAATAACAAATAAGTCCAATTATTAAATAAAAAAAAATGAAATATAAATCAAAATTGAAAATTAAATTCCCATTCCCATTTTATCCTTTTAAAAACTAGGGGTATTACAGGGCAAGTGGGAGCTGTTGGGATTTATATGCCCTGGCATAGCAAATTTCTGTTTGGATAAAAGTAACATATGTTCCTAACGTTTCTGAAATATTTATGTTTTATACAATTAGTGAATTCAATATATTATGTTTCAATTCATTATAGAATTGATAGTGTCTTCTTGATTACAAGAGATATTTATATATGTATGTGATGGCGATCAATACATGAATATAAATAGTAATCATAAATTGTTCAAAGTCGATAATTATGAATGGAATCATAATTAATTAAGACTTAAACTGGATCCGCGTTAGGTTGAGATATATTGCGAGAGCCGTTGTATGCAATTGCTCCCTATCACCGTCATGGCATTTGACTCTTAAGCATGAGAAAAGTATAAACTCTTTTATTAATTAATAATTACTTTGATTTGTTCGGTGGATTCTTCGGGATCCTTAGATCGACACTTTAGGTAGTTATGTAATTAATAGTTAGAGGGTTATATTTTCAATATTTGTATCATTGCTACTTGTATTTATTTTGTATTGATTATGGTTGATCACAAAGTAAATTCGAAGGCCTTCGTGCGTTTTTAGACAAAATGATTTATTATATATTTATTTATTTAAATTATTATTTTGTCAAACAAATGTTTTATTGTAATCGAGCCAGAAATAATCAATGGTACCACAATAAATATATTAATTAAGTAGTCGGATTGATGGCTTTATTTATCCGATAACTAATTATGCATAGAGGGGTCAAAGTGCAATATTGACTTAGAGGTTATTTATTATTTAATTGGAGTTCAATTAATTTCTTTTAGTGGAGTAGAAATTAATTTATGAATTGATTGAATTGGGTCCATGGACCGGGCCAATTATTAATTCATTGTAGCCAATAAAATAATAAGCCCAAAGGATTCTCACTCATAGCCCAACTTGATATTGGAATCATATTAGATTTGAGACATGTGAATTAGAGATTGAGAAGGATTCGTTGTTTCTTTTTCTTTACCTTTATGTTGCCTATAAATATACATGGTCTATGTATATTTTAGGGGTGATTTTTAGTAGAAGGAAAAAGAAATATATTTTCTCTCTCTAGAAAATTAGGGTTTATGTTCTCATCTAATGGAGATTTCCACAAGCCTAGTTTTCCAAGGTCATTCATGGAGGCTTATGAGTGATTCCTAAAGGCAAAACAATTACCAAGAAGATGGAGATCCAAGGAGAAGGCATCTTGCTAAGGGATCTACAATAAGTGAGAACATTCACTTTAGAGGAAAGATTTAAAGGTTTACTCAGACCTTTGATGTAAGTATTCAATCCATTAATTGAATGATACATCATATTTTTATTTTTGCATAAAACTTGTCTCTATGTGATGAATCAAGATCTATGAATCAAAATCCCTCAAAAAGTTTTTAAAACTAGCACGTTTTCCAACAAATTAAGCCCGTTATGAATAATAAGAGCGCACATCTTGTCCATCATTGATCTTTAATCCTGACGAATCATCCTTTGGTCCTCAAGAATTTCTTGAACTTCAGCTCAAAGTTGGGTCACCTCACTAACCAAGTAATCAGGTGTTCATCAATGTCATCAGCGGCAGCCTGGGTAAGAAAGGTGGTGAGTATGGTTGTGATTGTAGGGAATTATAATGGATTATGGTAAGATGGAAGGAATTTGGTGGTGGTTTATGTAGAGATGGAATATAGTAATTTGGAAAGATGTAAGGATAATGGGTTCAGATAATTTGATGTTGTGGTAGGCAGTGGAAAAAAATTACACCATGAGATAAGCAACAATTATAGTGTAGACTTTACCTGATGAATTTCATAACCCAACAATCAATGAATAAACAATCACCCAAATAATACCCGTTAACATAATCACGAACTCACTCAGTTGCAATCACCACCCACAAATTATAATTCAGTCAAATGCAACAACCCAATCAACCACTAAATAGCAACCAAACTCCCACAGTCACCACAAGTATCAACCCCAAACTTTTGTAATTAACAATCCCAATCCAAACACTTCAATCACAATTTAGGATCACTGTGCTCATAACCTAAAAGTTCAATAAAACACTTACAAGCTATCATCTCTCTGTAATGAATCAATCATTTTATTAACACCCATAGATAATTATGCGGATCCTTTGTAAAACACCAAATTCACAATCCCAATTCAGCCACTATAATTGACGCTGTAATCAACAACCAAACCATTCCGGCCAGAGAAGAACCCAACCATCGCCACTACCTGTTACTGCCGTCGGGAAGCTATGGGGATCGCCGGAAATTCCCTTCCGCCGGCCGATGGTCGCCATTCAATGGGGCGTTGCTACTGGATTGGTGGTCGCTGGGAAAAAAAATGACCGGTGATGGTCGCTGGAAAGCCGGGCGAATGATCGCCCGGTGCTGTTATGGCATCATGCCAGGAGCGACGTTCACTGTGAAGCCGAGCAAGTGATCGCCCGGCGCTGCTTCTTTGCGTCAGAATTAAATTGCCGGGCAACGGTCGCCCATGGGCCGGGCGATCGTTCGCCTGGACCTACTTGTTTCGCCCTGAAAATTCCACTCGGGCGATGGTCGCCCATGGATCGGGCGATCGTTCGCCCGAACCTACTTGTAATCCGATTTTATTTTATTTAATTTTTTATTTTTATTTTTTTCCCCGAATGCAAACTTCAAATGGCCATAACTTTGGCATCAGAGGTCCGGTTTGGTCGATGTTTGAAACCAAAAAAAATGCTCCACTCTACTCCAATCAAATTTTTTTCCTTTGCATGTCATGGAAATTTTTTTTCTTTTATTTTTTTCGAAACAAGCATAACTTATAAAACCTGCACAAGTAACTCAAAAAAAACCTACAAAACAAATTTAATCTTCCTAATCTACTAAAACAAAAAAATAAATAAATAAATGAAAATCCTATCTACAGTTCCTACATTTAACGTCGGTAGGCGACGTGGTACCTGGATGTTTAGGTGGAGTAGTTGGGATCCATCAAAGTGACAGACTCAACTCTTTCCGTAGGCATGAAATCCTCAATGTACCAATCCTTCCGATCCGGCCGAACTATCTTCTTTCTTGACGCTTTCCAATTCATATTATCAGCATACCATGGTGGAGTCTCCTTCTGAAGTTGAAATAGCTGCTTATCCGGGAATGAATTATGTAATGGAAGAGTGTTTTCTGGCCCAAGATATGCATACTTCAAATGAGAAGGTAACGACTTCAGCTCTAGCTCTGGTGGAGACTTCAAAGATGGCATAGATGGTTCACTTGACAATGGTAGAAGTGGCTCAATAGGAATTTTCCATGATGGTATGTTATGCATATTGGCTCCATCAAGAATGACATTTACCTCTTCAATATTTTTCTCAACATCAAATGACTCGGCATCAAAGTAAGACAGATATATTTCTAGTGGATCTTTTTTCAAGGCAAATGGGGCCATCTCTTCAACACATTCATCGATGGAATCGACAAGAAAACAATCCTTATCATCTGAAGGGCAATTACTGGCATTGAAAATATTTAAGCGCACCTTCATATTGCCAAAAGATAAGTCCATGACGTCATTCCTGCAATTTATGCTTGCATTTGCTGTCGCAAGGAAAGGACGACCAAGGATCACTGGAATGTGCCTCCTTGGCTCCAGAACTGGTTCGGTATCTAGCACAATAAAGTCCACTGGGAAGTAGAATTTATCTACTTTGATGATCACATCTTCAATGACACCACGAGGTTGTTTGGTTAACCTATCTGCCAATTGGAGAATAGTGGAGGTAGGCTTCAATTCTCCTAATCCGAGTTGCAAGTAAACCGAATAAGGAAGAAGATTCACACTTGCACCCAAATCTAGAAGAGCTCGCTCTACTTGATGATTCCCTATTGTGCATGAAATTGTTGGAGCACCTGGATCTTTGAATTTTGGAGCAGTGCAATGCTAGATTATGGAACTGACTTGCTTAGTTAGTAGCACATTCTTAGGAACATGGCTATTTGAACACCTCTTTTGAGTACACATATCTTTCAGGAAATTTAGCGTAAGCTGGAATCTGTTAAATTGCATCAAGCAATGGGAGATTGATCTTCACCTGTTTGAATATTTCCATTATGTCCTTAATTTTGCTTACTTGCTTCACTGTCTTTGATGTTTCTTGTAGTCTCGGAGGGAATAGCACAATAACATGCCTCTGCTCATTAGATGGCTCAATAGTTAGAGGTACTTCTTGTGCTTTTTCATTACGCTCATTTTCTTCAAATCTTTTCTTCCAATTTTCATCCTTCTTTGCTTCCTCTTCTTCCACCTTATTTTCAACTCTCTTACCACTTCTCAGAGTAGTAATTGCTTGCACTTGTTCATGGTGAACTTCTTATCCAGTAATGTCATCAATTATACGCACACCTCTTGGATTAGCTACTGGTTGATTAGGAAGCTTGCCATCCTCTCTTCTGTTCAAGGCTTGAGCTAGTTAGCCAACTTCAGTCTCTCACTTGGCAAGGGATTGAGAATGAGACTGCACAAGTTGATTAGTTGGCTCTAACTACTTTGCTATCATTGCCTCGAGCATTGATAAGAATTGTTGAGGTTCACTGAAGGCATTCATAGGAGTGAATCCTTGAGAATTCGAAGTCTGGACTTGAGATTGAAAATTGCCTTGTACCTGAGGTACTTGAGGTGGAGGAGCTGATGTCCCTGTCGCTTGATTTCTCCATGAGAAGTTTGGATGGTTTCTCCAAGCCGGATTGTAAGTGTTTGAATACATATTATTCCCTCCGGGCATTCCATAGGCAGCATTAACTTGCTCTTGTGAAATTCCTGAATACTAAGATGCACTTGGACAAATGGATACATGGTGAGTTGGACTGGAACAGAAAAAGCACACTTCAAAGCCTTGAGCATGAGTCGCAGGAGGAGTAAAATTTGACTGTGAAGTCATTAATTGATCCATCCTCTTGGTTAATGCCTCAATTTGGCTCACTAGCCCTTGATTTATTCCTGCTCCATTCACACTTTCTGCTCTCCTCAATATGGTAGGAGGTCTTGCTACCGGAGGTAAGACATGTTGTGTTGAATTATCAGATATATTTTCAAAAAGCTGCCATGCTTCCTCTACACTCTTCAACATAAAATTTCCACCACAAGAGGCATCCACCATATATCTTTGTGCCTCGTTGAGCCCCTTATGAAAGAAGTTGACGAGCTGCCATTTTGGCATGTCATGATGAGGACACTTCCGAAGGAGATCTCTGAATCTTTCCCAAGCCTCATGAAAAGGCTCGTCAGGCCTTTGAGCAAAACGAGTAATAGCATCTCGATATTGAGTGGTTCTCACCATGGGGAAGTACTTATTTAGAAACTTTTGTTGCAATTCAGCCCATGTAGTGATGGTGTCGGCTAGCAATAAATTAAACCAATCCTTGGCCTTGTCCTTTAATGAAAAGGAGAAAAGGTGTAGCTTGAGCACATCATCATCAAAACTCTGGATTTTTATTGTTCTGCACACCTCTGCAAAGTCATCTAACTGCTGGTATGGATCCTCTTTTGATAGGCCGTAAAAAGAAGGCAATAACTGAAGAGTACTGGCCTTAATTTCATAGTGAGGGGCCCTCACTTGAGGATACCGAACTGCAGATGAAGAGTTATATGCACCTGGTTCGTAGTGATCCTTTAAACAGCGAACTGCTTCTGCAATTAGTAAATCATCTGCCATCTTTTCTTTCTTCAAGTTTCTGAGAGTTCTTTCAATTTCTGGGTCTAACGGAAGCTGAGGGAGTGACAAAGAACGTCTACCAAGCATATAATGTCACCTGCAATGATTAAAAGAAAACAGTATCAAAATAAAATAAAATAAATAAATAAAATAAAATAAAATCCTAAACTAAAATCCTAATTAAAATTAATTGTAGAATCTAATATTATTTGTCAAGAACTAAAACAAGTCCCCGGCAACGGCGCCAAAAACTTGTTGTGAGATTTATATGTACCACTCGCAAGTGCACGAATCTTTGCAGATAGGGTTTACTTGTAAGGGTGTCGTACCCAAGGGACTTGTGTAAAATAAGTTTGTCAACAGATTTCTTAAATTCCAAATTAACTTGAAAGTAGGATAATCGAATCGTGATGATTAATTCTAAATTAACTAAGTAGAAAAATAAAATAAACTAAAGAACAATGATTAAATATGATGTAGAAAATAGAGAGAGAGAACTAGGGGTATGACTTCACCACTAACGTCGCACCACCAGCTAATTGCATCAATTTATTGGAGATATATCATATAACATGCATAGCGAATTAATCATGGCTACAAGCACATATTAATCCAGCTAGAGAATAATATAATTTAAAGCTAAGTATGGACTATCTTCAATTGGTATAAACCATCTACCTATCTACTTTACTCTAGGGTGTAGCATGGTCTATCTTTTCTAAGTATAATCCATCAAATCTCTAACATTATATTCAGAGAAATACAATTGTGTAATCATCTCATTCACAACTACAAGAAGCGAATGAGTTGTGTTCAATCACAAGATCAAAATATCTAAGACAAGATAGAAAAATATTTGTAATTGAATTAAAACTCTAAAACCGATTCTTATTGAAAATTCAATTAAAAACCCTATAAATTACACAATCATGCATGATAGAAATTATTCTCCAATAATTAAATACAGTCAAACCAGGGTGCTAAGCTAGGGCTACACCACAACCCTAGCAAAGTGTTTAGCCAAGCATGACTGAAGTGGAATTCTTCATAGTTGAGGAAGACATCTTCACCGCCATGGATCGATCTCTTCTTTCTTCTGAATACTTCTCCTCTCTGATCTCAGCCTCAAGCTCCTCTGTATGATCCCTCAATGTTGTAGAGGACCCCCTTTAAATAATAAAAGATCAGCCCTAAAGTTCCCTTTTTCATATAGGAAACATACATAGAAATTCTGTCAAATAAGGACTCCCAAAATTCGTGCATACTTCTAGACCAATTTTGACAAGGTAAACAGTTGTTTTAGGGAAAGCTCGTGAAACACAAAATTGTAGCTCTTCGAATTTCCTATCAACTTATGCAAGAATTTAGCCGTTTTGACACTCGAGGAGAGAGATACAGCCAGATTACCAAAACAGGTTGAAGTTACCAACTTTGGTGACAAATCCTTTTTGGAGAAGGATTTTTCCTTCTCTTCTTCTTTCCATTCTCATCAACTTGTAGCTTCTTTTGGACTATTTTCTAAGTATAATTAGACTTGGATCTTCAACATTGCTCGGTCCTACGGAATGTCATCTTGTAAAGCTCAGAATTACTGGTGTTGACTGATTTTACTATTAAAGCCCTGAAATAAATAAAAATAATAAAACAATGTAAAATCACGAATAAACTATTATTAAGAGAATAAAACATACAAATAAAGGGGCTAAAATGTATAACATTTAGCGCCTAACAGAATTGATTTCCAAGCTCCCAGACCTCGTGCCAGACCTCTGGAATCGAGCACTAACACCTAAAGCTCGAGCCCACAGCCCCAAAGCTCAAGCCCAACACCTTGGGATTGAGCACCATGAAGAAAAGATCGAGCACCATCAATAAAAAGATGTTCCGGACAAATTTTGCTCCCAGAGCTCGAGCCTGAGCTTTAAGGCTCAAGCACAAATCAGAAAGCTCGAGCACCAACACTTCGTGCTCGAGCATGGCTGAAAACTATAAACCTACTTTAGTATTTTTGGACATAACTTTTGACTCAGAACTCCAAATTGAGCAAACTCAGCAGTTCTGGAAAGAAGACTTGAAGCCTGACGTTTTTGTCGCTAATAGCCATCTCTAAATTCGTATTCTAAATAGGTCAAAATCGCATTAAAAAGTCAGACAAAGTTGCTGGCAGGTGATACTTGAGCCTAAACCGAAATGCTCGAGCCTAAACCTCAAAGGTCAAGCCTAAGACTCTATAGCTCGAGCTTGGACATCCTGAAAGTCGTAAACACATACGGGAATTATCAAAAATCATAGTTCTTTATTTCCTTACGGGCCCAATTGTTACCAAAAGCTAGAAAACCAATCCAAAGGGGATTGGGATTGGTTCTCCACTATAAAAGAAGAGGAGAAGGCCACAGAAAAGGGATCGATTGCTCTCTCTCATATCTCTCTCTCAAAGCGGCTTTTATTGTTTCGAAGGGAAGTCCCCAAGAGAGAAGTGCAAACTTTGACGATGAAGACTATACCAACACAGACGATATCTAGCGTCGTCATAAGTGGCTAATTCCTCTCTTAGGGCATTGATGCAACCCGATCCGATTATTATGGTTTGATTGTTTATACTTTGGGAATTTAATAATTTATATATTTTGATTACATAATTTTGAGCAATTGAGCCAACTCAATTGGTGTTTTAATGAATTAATAGTTTTTGAATAGTTAGTACCTTGTCTTAGATATAACTGCTCATAAATTATTCTCAACCCATTCTTATTGGACGATATCTGGTGGAGCCCTGTCAGATATAAGAATGAATGAACTCTTTCATAATCTATGCTTAAGGAAAATGAGTTATACTACAACATTAGTTAAAAGTAGGTAGGCAGATAATTTGTGCCAACTTTTGATATGTTATAGTTAGCCAAGTTCAATGAAATATCTTTCTTTAAAACCGAATTAAATGAATGTTATTGAGTTTAATTCATATGATATATAAATTGTTGAAATCCCAAGGTTGAACAATTGACCGTAGTAAGAGGATCATGGTGAAGTCAATCCCTAAGTATCTCTACCCTTGATCTTTTCTTTTATTTTATTTATTTTTTGTTTATATTATTGCACCACAACAAATCAAATCCTCTTTCTAAATTAAAATAGTATTAATTGAAGACTTGATAACCCACTATAGTCTATGAGGTTTGACACCCTCAACATAGCCCTATCCTACAAGGATTCATTCTATTGCGAGTGGTTAATTTATTATTGACACATCAGGAAGAGCATTGCACAATCCAAAAGGCATCCATCGATAAGCAAATGTATTGAAGGGACATATGAAGGTGGTATTTTCTTGGTCCAATAAGTCTAAAGCCACTTGATTGTACCCCGAGTAACCATCTAGGAAGCAATAATATTGTTGTCCGGCCAATCTTTCCAAGATTTAATCAATGAAAGGCAATGGAAAATGGTTCATCCTAGTAGCGGAATTCAGCTTTCGGTAATCTATA
Source organism: Cornus florida (assembly GCF_030987335.1). NCBI lineage: Eukaryota > Viridiplantae > Streptophyta > Magnoliopsida > Cornales > Cornaceae > Cornus > Cornus florida. Next base: position 40,903,512 of record NW_026775575.1, read on the forward strand.
AAAACACGCCATGAAGTGATGATGCGTTTTGAGATGATATCACCCTTAGCATTTTTAACAACTGTAATTCCTGAATTTTTGGGAACCACTTGAGTTGGTCTAACCCACTTGGAATCAGAGATAGGATAAAAGATTCTCGCATCTAGAAGTTTCATAACCTCCTTCATGACAACTTCCTTTATATTTGGGTTCAATCTCCTTTGAGCATCCCTAAATGGCCTTTCATCATCTTCATGTGTATGCAATGCATACAAATAAAACGGTCAATGCCTTTTAGGTCAGCCACACTCCATCCAATGGCTTATTTGTTAGCTTTAAGCACTTCCAAAAGATCATTCTCTTGGTCATTTTCAAGATTTGAAATAATGATGACCGGAAGAGTCTCTTTTGGGCCTAAGAAGGCATATTTGAGATTAGATGGAAGAGGCTTAAGCTCAAGAGTAGGAGGAGAGCTGAGAGAAGGAACTGGTGGAGTACTAAAGAGTGAAGGAAAAGGTTCTTTCTTGCTTTTCCAATGTGGGAAATCCAAAGTGGCCACAGAGTCCATCAAAGCATTCACCTCACTTATAGATCCTTATGTGTCAAAACCATAACTTTTAAACATTTCACAGAGGCAAGCCTCAAGAGGGTCCTTAGAGAGAAAAGAGGGAGAGTCTCCTCTATAATTTCATCCAAAACATCCACTACGAAACACTCGTCTTCATCTGTGGGATGTTGACTCACATTGAATACATTAAGCTTAACCATCATGTTGCCAAAAAAGATGTCCATGATGCCTGATCTATAATTAATGGTGGCATTGGTGGTTATAAGGAATAGTCTTCCTAGGATAATTGGAATGTAATTGATAGGATTAGCGACTGGTTCAGTATCAAGTACCATAAAATCAACCGGGAAATAGAACTTATCAACCTTAATTATAATGTCCTCAACAATTCCCCTGGGTTTCTTAATTGATTTATCGACTAGTTGGATTACCACTGATGTTGGCTTCAAGTCCCCTAATCCTAATTACAAGTAAACAGAGTATGGAATGAGATTAATACTTGCACCTAAATCAAAGAGAGCTCTACGAACCTCTTGGTTTCCAATAACACAAGAAATAGTCGGAGCACCTGGATCCTTGAACTTTGGAGGAGTGTTAGAAAGAAGAATGGAACTCACTTGTTTAGTTAGAAGCACTTTCTTAAGGTCTTTTCCTTTGTTTTTCCTCTTTTGAGTGCACAAGTCCTTTAAGAACTTTGCATATAGTAGAATTTGCCTAATTGCATCTAAACGAGGAAGATTAATTTTCACTTATTTAAACACTTCCATCATGTCATGAATTTTTCCTTCTTGCTCCCAAATGATGAAGTCTTTCACAAAGCTTGAGAAATTGAGTTTTGGCTCATAAGGCTTCTCTAATTGGGGAGACGATGATGATGATGATGAAATGTCCTTTTTGGGACCACTAGAATCCAAGGAAGTAGGAATAAGATTTGGAATGGGACAGATGCAACCACTTGGTTGTGCCAGTTCACTATCCTCACTAGGTACCTCTACCTTAGTATCCACTTTCCTACCACTCCTCACAGTAGTAATTGCTTGAACTTGCTCATTTCCATAAAATCCCGATGAAGGAATTGCCTACGCCATAAATTGCCCCTTAGGATTAGTCTCAGTTTGACTAGGCAACTTACCTTTCTCTCTCACATTTAAAGAATTAGCTAATTGCCCAATTTGAGATTCAAGCTTTGCAATTGATTAAGAGTGAGAATGAAACAATTAATTATCTTTTCGAAGATCACCTAATGCTTCCAATACCTTGTCCTCAAAAGCGGGACTCTTGGGAAGCGCTTGATTTAGATTATAGTAAGATTAAGAATTTGATGCTTGAGGATGAGAGTAAGATTGAGAATTTGATGCTTGAGGATGAGAATATTGATTCACATTTTGATGATACAATGAAGGACGATAACCTTGAGAATTCTGATTTTGATTTTGGAGATGTGGGGGAACGTACTTTACTTAGTAACCTTGAGTTTAAAGAGGGTGGTTTGCACCGTCTCCTTGATTTTTCTATGCAAAGTTTGGATGATTCTTCCACCCCGGATTGTAAATATTAGAATAAGGGTTGTTCCCTTAATGAATGAAAGCGGCATTTGCTTGTTCTTGAGACTCACTTGGTATGATTTATCCAAGAGGGCAATTTGAAGTATGGTGAGTGTAACTAAAACAAGTCATGCACATTTCATTGGAATGATAAGAATAAGATTGAATTACTGGACCTTAATTCAAAAGGAATTTATGAAACCTTTGAGTAAGATTTTTTGACCTCTGCGGCAATTTCCATGGAAGTGTCTATTTAACATAGAGCTTTCTTTCCTCCCACATTTGCTAGGCGACCCCCCTAGAAGATGAAGATCTATACATTGAGTTTTCACTCATTTTTTTGAAAAGATGCCAAATTTCATCCTCATTTCTTTCTATGTAGCTGCCTCCACATGAAGCATCAACAATACCCTTATTGGCATCAGATAAACTTGCAAAGAAACATTGAACTAATTGCCACTTAGGAATGTCATGATGCGGACATTTTCATAGCGAGTCATTCAAACGTTCCCATACTTCATGAAGGGGTTCTCCTTCTTCTTATGCAAATTCACGAATAGAAGTTCTCATAGAATTGGTTCGACTCGCGGGGTAATACTTCTTTAGGAAATTTTGTTGCAATTGTGCCCAAGAGGTGATTGTATTTGGCCCTAAGTTGTTAAAACAATATTTAGTTTTATCCCGAAGAGTGAAAGGGAAAAGCTTCATTTTAAGGATCTCTTCCGACACATTTGTGATTTTCACGGTGGAACAAACTTCCAAGAACTCATCTAAATGTTTATAAGGCTGTTCATTACTCAACCCATAGAAAAGGGGGCACATGTTAATGGTGGAAGCCCTAATATCATAATGATGAGCACAGAAATTTGGTAATTGAATGCAAATGGGTACATTATATTGATTTGGAGTGTAACGATCCTTAAGGACCATTGGAGGATTGAGAGGTGGGTATACCTCTTGACCTTGGAGAGGGTATGCCATTTGACCTTGAGGTGGGTATGCCATTTGAACATATTGATGTTGTTGCTCACTAATTGGGGGAACAACATTTGGCCTTGGCATCCCTAGATTAGGTTGTTACACAACAAGATTGATTGGTTGTGGCATTCCCAAGGGTAGATGCACACCTTGAGGATCCACAATATGAACTTTTTGTGGGTGGTGCACACCTTGATAATCCACATGACCAAGATCTTCAATGGGATCTTCAATTGGGTCTTCCATTAAGGGTGGTGGAAGATCAAAAGTGGGAAGAATAGGATGACTATCCCTAGTACTACCTCTTAAATGCCGAAGGGAAACTTCGAGATTTTAATTTACAAGAACAAGAGGACGACTAAGTGATCTACGACCATGCATGCACTAGAATAAGTCAACACACCAACACAATAATTTTTAACCTCCACATATGATGTTCCCAAACTCCTCAATAATATCAATGCACAAACAAATAAAAGCCTCCACACGGGCCGATGCCTTCTACAAGAAGGTATGCTTGAACTTAAAATAAAACAATTCAATAATCCTCCACTTGGGTTGTCCAAAGCATGCAAGATAATAGACAATTAAGTTCAAGAATTCAAAGAAAAACTTACAAATGGTCCATAAGCAACTTCAATTTTTTTATTGCTTTAAGGTCCAACGTTTGCTCCACTTTGCTTCAAGTACCTAATTGACAAATATCAAGTGAGAAAATAAAAATAAAATGAATTTAAAGTAAACAATAAACAAAGAACTAATGTCTAATTCAATTTTTTAAACCGTTAGATCCCCGGCAACAGTGCCAAAACTATGATGCGACTGAGCGTGTGCACAAAATAATGCACACCACTTTGAGTTTAGAAATAATGTCAAGTGGGCATCATATTTTATAATTTATAAAACCACTAAACACTTATACTATGGAGTATGAAGCGAGTAGGGATCGTCCCAAGAGATCTAAAATATGTTGGTTTTTAGAATTGAATTCTACTTTAGTACTTATGTGATCGCTAAGAAGAGGTTTGTTTTGTGATTAAAACTAATTTTAATCTAAATAATTGCAATAAAATATTAGAGTTTAAAAGATTGGGAAAAGACTTAGGGTTTAGGATTCACCACTAAGCACATTCCCTAACTCACTAACTTTCAACTAATTGGGGAAATAATACTGTGTAATTCAAATATAGCTAACACTTGCAAAGAAGAGTATAAATCATCAATTTCAAGCTTGAATTGCCTACTTAATGACAATTAAACTAAGTGTAGTGCAATTTACCAATTCAAAGCATGACTCATCAATTCAAGTTACAATTTTAACATACATTAATCAAGAGGGTAATGTATTTGTGACAATAAGCATGGAATTCAAACACAGTTTGGATGGTCTACTTACCTAGGAACTTAAGTGTAATTAAACTAATTAAATTTAAATTTAACTAACTAAGCATGAAATTAAACTAATTAGACAATGAATTAACCTAATTATATAGTGCCATCCATCTAGTAGAAGTATTTTCCATCAAATTGAAACACAAATACAACTAATTAACAACATGCATAGCCATCACAAGAATCAATTAACAAAGAATTCAAGTGTAGAACTTGATTACCAATCAAACACACATAAGACAACATGATATTGACATAGATAATTAAATGAAAGAATTAAATCATATTATTCAAGACTATACATCAATTACACAAATAAACCCCCAAAAAAGTAAGAAAGAAAGAGAGATTAGGTTACATGATTAGGGTTTATCCAACCCTAAGTTAAAGAATTAGCCACTCATGGTTGATGGATTTGAAGACGGAACAATCTCCCTCCTTTTCTTCATCATCTTTGCTCTTCTTCTTCTTCTTCTCTGTACCTTTTCTCAAAACCTTAGCTTTTTCTCCCTTTTCGCGTTTTCCAGAGAGAACGTGATATATCCATTAAAGAAAAAATAAAACTTAATAATAAAAATTAACTCCTAAACTAATGGGTCCTTGTTTCCCTCAAGTAACAGCCCTATTGGAGCCAATAGGTTACAAAAATAAGCCCAACAAGTCAAAACCCGTAGCCATAAAAACAAGTCAAACCCATAACTAATCTGTTGCCAGAAAGCTTGGCGTCCGGACGCAACATTTAGCGTCCAGGCGCAATGTATGAAAGGCTTGCGTCCAGACACGAAGGATGGTATCCGAACGCTATGTGATGGAGACCTGCGTCCGATCGCAATGCATTATGATGCATCCTTACTTTCTTCTGGAATTTGTCCTGATGCTCTAGCTTGACTCCAAAAGGCCATAATGGACCATTCTTAGCTCATTTTAACTTTATTACCTTGAAAAACAAATAAACATAAATTAGGACTTAAAATGAAAATAAGATAGATGCAAGAACTGAAATACCCTATTTTAGGTGCCGAAATGTATAACATTTAAGCACTTATCAAGAATACAGTGGAGGAAAGGAGAGACTTGTGGAGATGTTTGGTTGATATGGCCACTACTTTCACTGGTACATGGTTACTTATTGGGGATTGGAATGTGGTTCGAAGTAACAATGAGAAGTTGGGAGGGAATTCTGCGCTTATAAAGGTGCTTAAGGAATTTAATGATGTTATTGGCAGGTTATCTCTCACTGATATACCTTTTATCAATGGAACTTATTCTTGGTGCAACAATGAAAGGGTAGCAAGGAGGTTTTATGCTCAGCTGGATCATGGTCTGATGAATGAAGAATAGAGTAATGTGTTTCCATCTTCTCAAATTGAATTGACAACTTCTTTACTCTCAGACCACTGGGGGCTTTCTGTTCAATTTCCACATCAGATTGGATGTAGCCCTAAACCTTTTAGATTTCTAAAGTTATGGAATGATCAACCAATTGTTAGATAGGTGGTGGAAAAGGCTTGGAGTTTAGTAGTCTCAGAAGACCCTGTTGTTAGGGTTTTAAAAAAGCTCAAAGAGATGAAGAAGGCTGTGAAGGAGTGGAACAAAACTAAATTTGGTCCTGAACATCTTATAGTAGCAAAGAACAAGGTTGAAGACAGTTAAATTGAACTATCTATTAACCCTTTTTGTGTGGTTAGTATTCAAAGGGAGGTAGAGGCTAGAAAAGGGTATGAAACGACTTTATCAAAAGAAGAAATCTTATTATCTCAGAAATCTAGATTGAAGTGGACTAAAGAACAGGATAGATGTTCCAAGTTTTTTTTATCAGAAAATCAAGGCTCGGAGAGTTCGTAGTAATATTACAGGGCTGGAAGATAATGTTGGTAATATGATTCATGATGTAAATTGGAATAATGATATGTTGCTTCAATACTACATTGGTTTGTTTTCATCCGAGGGCCAAACTAGTAATCCCTCTGCACTTTATTTAAGGAAGACCCTCAACTGTGAGGATGCTGAAACTCTGGAAACTCTAGTTACTAGGGAGGAAGTTAAAGGGATTCTTTTCAGTATGGGGATGGATAAAGCCCCTAGACCAGATGGTTTCATAGTTAGATTTTTCAGAGATTACTGGGATATTATAGGTGATGAGGTAACAGATGCAGTTCTACAGTTCTTCAGCCATCCCATCCTAGGCAAAGGGTTGAATAGTACCTTCATTACCTTGATTCTTAAGGTTAAGGAGGCTACTAAGGTAGGGGAATTTAGACCTATTTCCCTATGTAATGTGTTGTACAAGATTATCACCAAAATCTTAGCTGACAAGCTAGGATCAATTTTGGACAACGTTGTGGACAAGGAACAGAATGCTTTTTGTTGGGGGAAGGAAAATTTAAGACAATTTAATCCTTGCTAATGAGCTATTTAGGGGATTTGGTGCCAAGCATTCCAATCCCACCTTGGCTTAAAAGGTGGATTTAAGAAAAGCATATGATTCAGTAAGTTGGAATTTCTTGATTAGCCTTTTACAGATTTTTGGTTGTGGATTTTTGCTGAAATCAATGGGGCCCCCCAATTTTCGTAAATATGCTCTTAGGTCCTCTTAAAATGGTTGGATCAGGAATAAATCTCATTACATAAAATGGATGCCCTGTAATGGCATTCCTCGTGTACCAATGATACATCAATTGAAATATAACATCCAAATATGGCATCTACATATATGGATCACTATTGGATGACTGCCAGAACATCCAAGGAAGAAACTTAGTCCATTGCGATTTATCAAAACATCAAGAGGAGACAAGAGACCATATTTTCTCTTTATCCATGTGCCAGACTACATGATCCACCAGGTGCAAAAAAAAAACTCTATATATATTCATAAATGACAAAAATTTTAGATTAATAATGAAAAATTATGACATCTGAGTTTCAACGATCACTTGTGCCAGCTCCTGATAAGGTCAAATCTATAAAGTTAGGCAACTGAAATAGCTAAACAAGAAATCAAGAATTCATCCGATTACAGCTTGATTTAATAATTTTGCATTTGAAAATAATTTATTATCAATGTACATTAGATTTTATTCCTTAATCAAAAGCTTTTGAACCCATCATTAATATCACTTCTAAACAAATAATCAAAACTTTTTGGAACCCATCATTAATGACACTTCTAAACAAATTACAATAGATTTTTTTTTTTTTTTTTTGCATGTAGTAAAATGATTTAAAAGAAAAGATATACGACGGAAAGACATGTATAGTTTAGGACTATGAAGTGCAGTCTTAATCATGAAATTGATTATGGCTGTTGTATTAATTATTATTATTATTTTTATTATTATTTTTTTTTTTTTTTTTTTTTTTTTTTTTTTTTTTTTTACAGTTTAGGACTATGAAGTCCAGTCTTAATCATGAAATTAATTATGCCATTTTATATTTTTTTTACAGTTTAGGACTATGAAGTGCAGTCTTAATCATGAAATTGATTATGGTAGTTGTATTTTTTTTTTTTTTTTTTTTTTTTTTACCTCTTACATACATCCAAAAAAAGAAATTTAAATTGATTCGTTACTTATTACAACATAATTTATAAAAAAGAGTTTTTAGTAAATTCTTATGGAATTTTTCAAAAATGTAATATAAGTGGTGACTTATTTAAGTTTAATTAACAAAACAAAAAAAAAAAAATGGTGTCTTATTTATAAATTCTAGAATTTCACTAACACCTAAAGGTTTGGCTAAACATCAGATTGAAACACGTTTTAAAAATTATTATCACTCACATCCCAAATCACCTTTTAAAAATTATTATCACTCACTTCCCAAATCACTTTTTTGTCATTGATGCCATCAAAATGCATACAAAATGACATTTTTACCATCATTTTTTTAATGCCTTTTAATATAAAACATCATAATTGTATAAGGACAAAATTACCACCATCAATTATCCAATTACACTAACATAATTGTATATATATGAAGAATTACAGTCTCTGCATGTGTATGTATGTACTTATATATATAAATGTGCGTGCGTGTGAAGAATTAAGCGATCTATTTTCTGGGTTTTATTTATCTATTTTCTAGATTTTAACGAATTTCTTGTAAAATTATACATATATATATTTTTATATATACACATATACTCTAATAGATATTTTGGCCACTTAACATAAGTCCAATGGGGATAGAAATGTCATTTTATACATCAAATAGCCTTTTTTGTAAGTCAACACAAAGTCAAAGGGGTAGCAATGTCTTTTTACATGTAAAAGGTGGTCTGACACTTCTAAAAAGTAACTTTTAGGGTATGAGTGAAAACATTTGTAATGTGAGTGATAGTTATTTTTGAAAGGTGTTTCAATATTATATTTGGCCCTTTCTCTTTTTCCTTTGTTAGCACATATGGAGAAACTTGAAGGGTTGTCAGTGTAATGAAAAAGGCTTATTAATTATAGTCTTTACTAAATTAAAAAATAATAATAATTAAGTATGAAGTAAATGAAAATTCATACCATATCCAACCTTTGATATAAGAGTATAAAAGTGAGTATCTACCATCATATTTGATTTGGTAATTAAAGATGACATATCTATTTATTATTGGTCCACATCAGTAGTCAGTATATTATAAATCTTCATTGGTGAGGACCTAAGTATTGTCTTAAAAATAATAATACGAAAAAAAAAAAAAAAAAAAAAAATTATAAATCATAACCTACATAATGTAGAATTTGTATATGTATAATTTTCTTAAATATATGTGTAGGTATAGAAAATGCTCTTCCTTCTCATCATAGAAACTTTCCCTATATAATACACACTCCCCCCTCTTCTCTCCTTCCTCCCTTATTATTTATATCATACACATGTTGCCCTAACTCCTTGGTGACAACGCTTTTGGGTTTACGGGCTTTTTCTATGCATGTTGGCTGGCCCAGTCCTCCAATTGTGATGTATGGATTGGGCTGGTCTTATCTCATTTGGGCCGATTTTCAACCGTTTGGCCCATCTTTCATGATATTTCCAGCAGTCTGGCTAGTGGACGTTTTAGCCCTTTCAATATGGATCTGTATAATTACATAGTTAATATATAGTTAATACTTTATGTTTACAACAACAACATCAACAAACAGGCATTTTTTCATTTTTGTGGACGACTTGGAGTTCTTACATTGTTGTGTTTTATGAAAAAATAAAAATTTCTATTTGAATAAATAAAAAACTATCATTAATTAAAATAAAGATACAATGTGAAAAAGGTAATAAATTCTTTTGTCATTCTTTCAAAGGGTTGGGGTAATTCCTTTTAACAATTTTAGACAAAAATCATACATATACATATTATGTCATGAGGTAAATAATAATAAAAGAGAGATGATATTCGTACTTCACTTATCTACACATGCACTCTTTTTTAAAAAGTAATGATAATTATACCTTAACTTCACAAGTCAATAATTATTCCCTTTTGAATTACACAACTACTATTACAAATATGGTTCATCTCCCTCACTCTCTCTCTCTCTCTCTCTCCAATTTTTAATGTATTTGGTCTCTGTTGTTCAGGCCCAAATATATATATATATACATATATATGTAAATATATATATATAATCTATCTAACTTTGGCAGGACGTGCCTAAAAAAAAAAAAAAAGGGTTACACCTGTTGAATAAATTATCTCTTTTGACAGTACTAAAAAACATGTGCCCAAAAAAAACAAAAAACAAATTTTCACTTGTGAATGAACTATATGTTTTGACACTATTAAACAAAATAAAAAATCATCTTTGTTGAATAAATTATCTTTTGTCAAGACTCCAAAAAACGGTTATGTGTGTTGAATAAATTATCTATTTTAATAAGATTCGAAAAAAATAATAATAATAATTATTATTATATCCGGTAGATAAACTATCTCTTTTGATAGGACCCAAAAAAATAATAAAAATAAATAAAGGAATTAAATAATAAAAATAAAAGTTAAATTTTGAATATAAATGGTGGTTAAGATATTTTAAAACAAAAAATAATTCATTAATCAGTTTCTGAACATGTGAAATTCACCCTAAAACAGAAGAGGAATGCAATTCACCCTAAAACATAAGTATATATTAGTATTATATAATAATATTATATACAATTATCTTTTGGAGTTGTTATTAGATTGGCGGATCTTACGACAATAGATTAAATAAACAATAATAATATTATATAGAAACTTTTGGAGGTACTGCACCATAAACATTTGTAATTAACTAATTAATTGTCTTATTTGAATTATTATTAATTTAAGATTAAAGACTTAAAGTCTGAAACACGCTCTCCATAGTTTTAAATTTATGCAAATTACATCGTTATAGTTTTATTTGTTTATATAAATTCATACTTAGATTTGAAAATGTAGAACTAAGCACCTCCTGTCAAAATTTGGGTAAAAAAATGACCGTTAGTTGGTCAAGTGATATGACCATTTTAAACCATTTATTTTCAAAATTGCCCTTATATTATTTTACCATCCCTCACCATATATATATATATATATATATATATATATATATATGTATAACCCTAATCTCTCTCTCCCTCGTCTCACTCTCAGTCACTCGCCTCTCTGAAGGGCCATAAACAGAACTATGGAAGAAGGTAAGGATAGGTCCAAGTGGAGGAAACAAAGGAGCTAAAGAGTGCAAACCACCTTCACGCGGGATTAAAGGAAACGATAAACAACCAGCAAGAAAATTCCACCGTAAACAATAAACTAAAAAGAATCAAAGAGAGGAGCAACAGAACGAAGCATGGGGGAGGGGGAACGGACCAGGACTGCTGGTCGAGAAGGGGAAGCCAGTGTTGTTCGTTGAATGGGGCGTGCCACCAACGCAAAGGAGATAAGGGTAGGGATGACTGGAAGGGAGATCGGTTGTCGGCCGGGCAGCTATCTCCCACCATCGAAAAGAATCCGCGCAAAAAAAAAAAAAAAAAAAAGGAGAAGAAGAAGAAGAAGAAGACTACATCCATCAATTTGTGAACAGCTTTACAAGAGACAATTCCTAAGAAAAAGAGATTTCATTATTTTTTTTAAATCATAGATGGAGGGCTTTTTTAGTCCCTTTGTAGCTCCGTTACCGATTAATAAAGGTCAACGGTCAAAAAGTATTAATTCGTACCATTTTTAACTTATAGGGAAGGTAAACAAATAATGGAGATTATATGCACAATACCACAGGATTGTAAACCGCACGCGACCTTAATTTAATAAAAAATTTATACTTTTGCAGATGCGACTACTGTTTGAGGAGATTCATGGACAAATTGGAGATTGTTATGATATATGGGGTCTGTTACTATTTTGTTTTTTTTGTCACCTCACTGCTACTTCTGGTCAACTATTTGGCATTCTAGTGTTATGTTTACTATTTGATTATCCTTTGTTAAATACATTTAAATTGATTTCATCTATTTGCACTGTTTTGTAAGTCAGATATGAAATTGAACTATTTAGAAAAAATCAAATTTCAATGGACAGATTTGATCCGATTCAATCTGTGGGTTAACGAATCAATGATGGATTCAAATTCTTCTAATTTGTTAAAAACGAATCACACTAAAATTGATGCCTAATCCAATCCGATCTAATTTGTGGCCACCCCTACTCTCAAGAGTAATAGTTATAAACGATTGTCTTTTTTGTCTTTTCTTTTTTTTTCTTCTCAAAATCGGCCTCTTTTGTTGTATGGTTCAATACTTGTCACTTCCTCACATTTTTTAGCTTCCTATATTTAGGAAGTCCACCGTTTGGATTGGGGTTTTTTTAATATATATATATATATATATAAAAGAAAATAATTCTTACACCGAATAGTTACAGTGAATGGTTAGGCCTACTCTTTTAATTGGTCAACTATGTAACAAATAAGAAAGTGGAGTCCTCAATTTAGTTGTATTTGGTATAAATAGCCAATTAAAAATTATTCGATTAGGCAATTCACTGCAAGTGTTCGGTATGAATATCACTACTCATATATATATATCCTCTTTTGCCAATTTCTCAAGAGGTTGTGCAGGTCGGGCGCTATTCACAAAGTTGTGTGATCTTTAGAAAGTGTAACTTTGAGGTTGTGTGTAACTAATCAGGCGCTATTGGGTTTGATGTGGGGCATCTCTAACATTCTTTTGAATCTTGTTACCGTCGGCCATCCCACCTACTTTGATTGGGATAATCGAACACCTCTAGGCAAGATGTTTACTACAACACCAAATCAAGGATGGGTCTGTCTCTAATACTAACTGTAACAGATCGAGTGCTTGCCTTCTAACTTAAAACCTTAAATTATTAGGGAATACTGCATATTTAATCATATGTGCCTATTTCTCTTCCATTTGAATCCCAAGTAAGACACATAGGAGACATGCAAGTATGGGCCGGTCTGTTGGGTTCTAGAAACTTATACACTAGGAAACTATTAAGTGTTGACAGAGTTGATGAATCTTATAACATTGAGATTTTATTATTATTATTATTATTTTTTAAAAAGATAGAACATTAAGATTCTAATTTTATAGAGTTGGTAAATATTTAAGAATATTTTTGTAGAGAGTTTTAGGAGGTAGAACGTTTAGAGTCTAGATCCATTCATGGTAATTCATTCCAATTCTCCATCAGAGAGGAAGAAGCCTATAAATAAGATAACAAACGACCAAAAAATGTAGTTGGGTATAAGTGAAAGCGAAGTGTTAGTGAGTAAAAGAATTTTGAGATCACCAAAACACTACAGCAGACATATACCTATAAATATAGGAAGACATTTGCACGCATACAATTTCTATAGATGTCATCCAAAAAGCAATTCAAGCCACGTAGATTAATTATGAAAAATGATTATCGGTGTTTCAACAAATTTATGTTTGTAAGGTCAAATCTATCCTATTACAAAATGATTTAATAATTTTGCCTTTGCATTGAAAAGAAAATATATAGATCGGAGAAAAGAAAATATATAGAACGAAAAACGTGTATGGTTTTGTACTGATTTGCTGGCTTATCGATGAAACCTAATTAAATTGATTGTGGTTTTACTTTTTTATTACCTTCTTACATAGGTCTAAAAAAATGTACTGATTCACTAATTATTACAACATAATTCAATAAAAAGGAGTTTTTAGTAAATTTTTATTGAATTTTGTAAAGCTTATTACAAGTGGTGACTTATTTAAGTTTAATTAACGAAAAACAAAAAATTGTGTCTTGTTTATAAATTCTAACATGATGAATTATAACATGCAGATTATACTTCTTGAACATATGTGCATTTATATTACCGTTACTTTGTTGTGTATTATAATACATTAAAAAAAAAAATTAAAAATCTCTATTTGAATAAATAAAAAAAAATTAAAAAAAAATAAAAACTATCATTAAGTAAGATAAAAGATGCAATGTGAAAAAAGTGAAAAATTCTTTTGTCATTCTTTCAATGGTTTGGTGTAATTCCTATGCTTTACATGTTTTAACAATTTTAGACAAAAAATCATACAATGCAAACATTCTCAATTAATAGTACAAATACATCAGGTAAGTAATAACTAAATAACAATAATAAGGGTAAAATCTTCAACTATTGTCTTTTTACAAATAACCCCTCAACTACACATTATCTTTTGATTTATTAATTTATTGCAATTAAAGACAAATTCATCACAAAAGTCTATATTGCCCTTTCTCATTAATTTTTTTATTTCTTATTAAATTATTTTTATTATATTTTCTCTTATCTAAATATTAATTATACCATTTACCTTAATTTTATTATTAGTATCAATTTGTCATACAAATGGGGGAAAAAAAAAAATGTAACTACCATTTTCTAAAATTATTAACTTATTATTAAAAATTTACTATTTATGATAAAAATTTATTATACTCAATTTAAACTTTTTTGCCATAAAAAAATACCTTCTTTTTTATACATTAAAGTCATGAAAAATTAATAAATTGATTAAAAAAATAAAAATAAATTTATGCAAATTTAATGGAGAAAATGTCATCGAATTAGTATGAATTTTTTTCGTAATTTATTTCTATAAGAAAAAATATATTAAGTACAATTCAAAAAGAAATGGCATTATGGTCATTTAATAAAAAATAGTCTAGGCATGGAGACATTTTGCAACAAAATGTGACAAGTTAGGAGGTTTTATGCACAAAACATACTTCAAAGTAGTTATTTTCAAACTCAAACATAATTCAGGGATTTTTTTTTTTTTTTTTTTTTTTTTTTTTTTTTTTTTTTACTATACCCTAATTGTGATAATTCTAATTTTCAGCATTTTAGAATTTTCTGAAAATTCGTTAATGCAAGGGCATTTTCGTCTTTTCACTTTACCATCCGGGTTTGTGGTTGGGTCCAGTTACATTTCCTACATTTTAATTTATGTAGTGATGTAGCATTTGTATGGTGCAATTGTGTATTTGTGGTGTAATTAGAGACAAAAAAATAAAGAGAAAAGGAAAATAATTTCAAGTGGGGCCCACCACTAACTTATTTGGCCAAGAAATCTTCTTTTCTTTCTCTTTCCCGTATGCTCTCTCTCCCTCTCGGTTCCTTCTCTTTTTCTTTCATTTTGGAGACAAAAACTTTGAGGTTTGATTACTCAATCATCTTTCATCGGATTTAGGAACCGTTTAAAGCGAAACGAAGCTTGTAGCGAACTCTACGCATCCATACTATCAATTTCCAGATTTGAGTCTTCCTTGGAGCTTGAATTTGGAGGACCTATTCTAGGGATTTCGGCTTGGATTGTGAGGTAGGGACATCTTAAACAATGGAATCTTGCTCTATAATGAATCATGCTCCTCTATGTGTGTTATAGCATGTTTAATTGTTGTTGATTTTGATTAAAATGATTTAATTGACAACATGCTAGTTATGTAAATGTGTATAACATGGTTGAATGAAAAGTATGTCTATGTGATGGTTGTTTACATTTTTTTTTTTTTTTTAGGTTACTAACATGCTATAATGATGCCATGAGAACATGCTTATTTATTATTGTGCTAAGTTCCCATTTGTCATTATATTGAGATCATGACATGAGCCTACATCTCATTGGGTTGCATGAAAAAGGGAAGTGGTTGTCTTGAAATGAAAATGGGGATTTGGGAATGAATATTTTGAAAAAAAAAAAAAAATTGGTTTTGACAAACCTGGTCGCTGCGGGATTACCAACGGGCCGAAGGTTAATGTAGCCTAGGGAGGACTAGGGAGAGTACCCTAGCGTGGTTGAGCTATTCGGGCCCCTCGACGGCGCCACGAGGTCACCAAGGGCCTAGGGACGGTAGCCAATCCTCCTCTCGTCGCGGCGGGGTTACCAAAGGGGGTTACATTAACTTTGAACGTGATGGTTTTGAGAATGAAAACGGGGAGTGACTTTAGCATGCATTGCATCTCACTCCATTTGCATTTGTGTATGATTGAATTTGACTTGTACTTGTAATTATTTTTCCCCTTCAATGCATGTCCCCAATCTCCCATTGGCCTATGATTTATTTGGATTCACTAGGACACAAGAATTGTGTCTTAAGTGTCACCTGCTGAGCTATATGCTCACCCCTATATCTATATATATATTTTTTTTTTCAGGTCTTGGAAAGGAACTGGTGAATGACAACCCACCTCAAGCTTGAACGGCGTTAGAAGTCCACTTTTGTATCTTTCTATATTCCCCATTATTTTGTAAAACACTAGAAGTGCAAAGATGTATAATTATTTTGTGGAACTTTGTCATGTAATATAACTAAAGTATTGATGATGTTTTGGATGGGGATTTGATACTATGCAATATGTTGATGAATGGATGGATAATCCTAGTTTGAAGCATTGTCTAGGTTAGTTGATTGTATCATTATCTTTTGTTGCCGTGAATTCAAAATTTGAGTCATGACAGATTAAAAATGTAATTAATCAGGTTGTGATAGGCCTATTTTTAGGGGAGGCCATGTCGAAATTTTTTTGTTTAAAAAGTATTAGTTTTGAGTTGTTACACTAATAATAACAAGGTATAAATATATTTACTAGAGTGTTTTTTAAACGAAATGAATTGTAGCTGGTGGATGGAGTGCTTGCTCCTGAACACGAGGCACCTGTTTTGATCTCCCACAAGCCACTTCCATTTTATTGTAAAAAACCAAAAATACTCATACGGTCAACAGGCTCAACAACAAAGATTGGTAATCTAGGGGTACCTCAGGGCAAGTCGCATCCTATTTTTTTTTTTTTTTTCTTTCAAAAACACATACACATTATATATTTTTTTTGCCCTTGTCAGGTCTCGTACACATAACCTCCCAAAAAGTGGCCTAAGGAAAGAAGAGATTATACCATTTAGGCTAGAGCCCCATTGTGAAGTCGAGGTTGACATTACACAATCAAAACATCAACAACATTGTGGCCATAGAACTGGTAAATCCCAGATAGGAACAGACAAGTTAACATCTATAAAGAACTATAATATTAAAGTCCCAGATATGGAAGAACATTCCTCCAATAGTAACATTTAATCATTAAAAAAAAAGGGTTCGTTAACCTCAGCCCAATTGGTAAACTGCAACAAAAGGCATCAAAACACTCCCCATCCACAGCTTCCCATCCTTCTCCTCCACTTCACTAACTGCTTTAACAACCTTCCCTTCACTGTCTTCCAATATCTGCAAAAGCTTACCCTCTGGGCTGTATTTCACAACTACAGCGTGGGGTTGGCCCCCAATGTGGAGCAGGAACTGGAATTTTGACGGGATCGGAAGCTTAAGCATAAATTTCCGAATTTTCGGGTACTTGGAACTTAGATAAGAGTACATAGAGCGGCGACAGTGGATTGCTACCCAAAATTCACCTTTTTCATTCGTTCTGACATTATCAGGAAATCCTGGTAGAATAGCCAGTACTTCAAATGTTCCTGCCTTCTCACCTTTCAGCCAATACTTCCTTAATCTGCATCATTATGAATGAAACAGTGTATCAAAAGATGAAGGGTGATTATTGATTAACAAATGTTACTTCCCGGGGTCAAAGATGTAACAACGATTTCTGCTGGGTGAATTGTGGCATATATTCACCGACAATTTATGTATGTTTGTTGCTTTTCAATACCAGAATACCGTCTCATTTGGGGTTGCTTAATTAACTTTATCAATAATAGTGTATTCTGAATGGCAGTTTAGTGATTGCAACAAAAAAGTGCACATCAATTGAATAACATAAGAATTTGCATTTTCTGGGAAACACCGCAACAGTAATGTAAACCCAACATGTGTAGTGAAGCAATTTCATGATCACCTGGAGAGTAAAATATTTAATTATAGATCCCATGAAAGTTAAATTCTTGAATTTGCATTCAAAAAATCCCATGTATATACATGATCTGGTGAAGGTAGAGAAATAACCACAACAGTACAACACAGCAATGAGGAATTCTAGGGTCCAAGGGGCATTGGACAATTATAAAGAGGAGCTGTGTCCATAGTGGATAATGTGGGACATGTCTCGGACACTTCCTCACTTAGCATTTTTGGATGTGTCCATAATTTAAAAATGAAATTCTTAATTTCAGACACAGTCAACACTTTTTAGACACTTGCCAACGTTAAGTAATGGGTAGGATGGGTTGCGAAAATTGAAGCCCAAGGCCTGAGCCCATGGGGCCATTGACCTGTCAATGGGTAGTAGGGCCTACAATATTTTCCCATTACTAGTATACTATAAGTGTTCAATTATGTAAGTATTCTAATATACTTATGCTATATACTCATAAAATATAGACCATATATTAATGTAGTATATCGTAGAATAGTAGATACTAATATACTATATAATTTACTAATATATTATAGACTATTTATTAATATATTTCTAAAACTTGAATGCTATACACAATTTATTATAGGCTGTAACTTTATAAGAATAATAATATACTTTGCTTTTTATTACTCTTCCTACTAATACACCAAATATAAACATATATAAACTTGTGAATTACATTATAAAACTTACAAGTATTAATACTTAAATAATATATGCAAGTATACTTCATAGTAGTCAATAAGCATACTTATCCATATAGAGGATATACTACTAAGTATAACAAGTGTATATATATATAAATATATTATGTACATTAATGCTTATATATATATATATATATATATTGATTATATTAACCATACTAAACAAAGTGACCTCCTATCCTCATTGAATGATTTCTAAATCGAAACTTATAAAAGTTCAACTTCACATGTTAAGACAACATTATCTTTTGAAAATCAGCAAGACAAGATTTCAGAACTTCTTATTAAAGAAGACGTCTTAGTTTTTCTTTACCCAATGCAACTGCAAAAATAAAGAAGCATAAACCATGTATCCAGATTTCAACTAATGCTATAATTTTAAATTAAACTACTTATCATATCAAGATTTAGCACGTGAGAGATGAGTTCAATGAAAAACTTGGTAGTTTAGATGAGAGAGAGAGGGCTTATGAATTTTTGTACGGAGAGCAATTTGCCCCCCTGTTCATTATTTTTTATCATATTTTTTTCCTCCCCATGTTTTTGTCCTACTTTTACAAGATTTGTCATGTCGGAATGTCCATGTCATGTTGTGTCGTGTCAATTCCGAGATCCATGTACATGCTTTAGTCTAAGGTAGATGTTATATTGGTCTTCAACCATTTGTGGCCCATACATTCACATGGTGAATGCAAAAGTTGAATAATATACCTTTAGAGGAAAATTTAAAAAGGTGAAAACACTCACCTGCCGATGGACCCTTCGCAGAATACAAAGAATGAACCACACTTGCTTAGAGAAACGCCGTTGGGAAATTGAAGATTTCGAACAAGGACAGTAGTTTCCTTTGTATTTGGATTGTATTTCAGAACCCTCCCACTGTCTTCTGCAGAGAAAACTAACTGCATGAAGTTCCTGCAAAAAAATACTTGGTGAGAAGTAAGGATTAACAATAATACACTTCGAAATGCAGCACAAAACACTAATAATTTCTCCATAACATAATAAGATGAGGACCATTTAAGGGACTAACGATATAAAGGCTGCTCTCAGCACTCTGCAGGTATCAACTTGAAGCCAGCTAGGCCAATTAAGTGATTTTGATGAATCTATCCGAAATTCTAACACAAAGCTTATCTTGAAAGGTCACATCATGTGTTGAATATTGCGTAACTGATACCATGTTTAGAAGTTTGGAATCTTGAAATTATTTAGTGCCTGAAATAGTTTGAAAGCCAATAATAATGGGTAATAAAGCCCAGTGCAAGAGGCTCCCGCCATTGTGGGGTCTAGGGAGGGTCAGATGTACGTAGCCTTACCTCCAAATGGAGGGGCTGTTTCCAATTTTGAACCCGTGACCTACAAGTCACAATGGAGCAACCTTACCATTGCCAAGGCCCACCCTCTCAGTAATAATAAGTAATATCATGTGGAAAAGGTTGACCGGTCATAGCAACATTTTTAGTCACTTATTGCAGATTAATATTTTAAAAAAATTACGAATGGATACAAGTAAAAGGAATGGAGCTCAACTGAAAGTTTTTTTCTGTTTACTTTCTTCTAATATTCTTTTTGGAGCTGGACACTTTAAATTAGTTAAGAATCACTAGAAACACCACAAACATATACCTCCAGCTTTTCAGCATACCCCATGCTAAATTTTGTACATTCAAAGAAACATAGGGTCACTAATTAATGTCATGTGCTATTATCATCTTCCAGGTGAGGGTCTTCGTGTAATAAAAGTTGAAGGTCTAGCCAATCACACTCATAAGTACCAACTAGAACAACTTTATGAAATGTACCATCTGCATTTAAGACGAAACAGCATTAAAAACCCACCTCCTTTGGTATTTGGCGCTACTATCAGTAAAATAAATATTTCCATCATCATCAATGTCCAGATCATTTGTGAACCTCAGCGGGATCCCTTCTGCCTCAGTTGCCAGTGACATCGCTAGTCCACCCTCAGGCCCAACTTTCATCAACCCAAAATATGCATCTGCAATGTATAAATCACCTGTTTTCTTGTCAAATCGAAGTCCCAAAGGCCTGCCACATATGTGCTCATTCTTCAAATAGCTCAAAGGCGATGGTTTTGGGTCACATAGTTCTGACCTGATTTCCAAGTCATGGAAAATTAAATTAGATTAAAGGAATATTAAAAAAAAATTAGCTATATTAAAACTCTGCCAGAAGAAACTTTCAAGAACAAAAAAGACTCAAGACCCTTCCTCTATAAATGGAACGTAACTTTTTTTTTTTAATGGAAAGTAATTTCATACAGTGATCCAAAATTTGGTTGATTTTTCAAATTAAATTCTATTTTAAACAAAATTTTCAATTGGGAGTTAACCAAACAATAAATACTACTGACCAAATTAATTCCTCTGATACATAAAGAACTTCCAAAAACAAATCCTGCCGGGGACAATAATCTAGAAACTCATTACTGATTCACCATGAAAATGGTATTGATCATGAGTCACGCTTGTCAGTCCGACCTACAATTACACTGAGGAATGACCCCTTATTGACCATATTCTAGCACAAAATAATATACATCTCTAAAGTAATATTTACACAAATAAACTTTGCCTTAAAGGTTCTGTCTCTGTCTTCCCATTTCTTTCATATTGAATTGCTATAGCGGGAAAGAGGCAAAGAAGGAAATTTTCTTATGTTTCGTATGTTGGCATGTGTATTAAATTGAGCAATATATGTAGAAGAAAACTTCAAAGATTTTTCTATTTATTTTTCTAATTGAGATACAGAATGTACTTTGTTCTTTTTAATTAACTCCAGCTTAGATTTTCTTTCTTGCTTCCTTCCCAATCCAACTAGGATGAAACACAATGCAATTATCTTTATTTCGAGTAAATTTCTAGGTAACAGACTCAACAGTTCTAACTTCTAACAGTGGTTGACAGGAGAGGGCCATTGAGCACAAGCCCCTAACTGCGTACAAAGTGATATTAGGCCCCATATTGACCACCATTTATAATTAGGCCTAATGTGAGAGGGTGTGAGCATAATTTACTCCCAAAAAATAATAGTATCTCATAAAATTTACAATTGGTTCAAAACTTGAACATAGTCCATTCACACCATAAAAATGTTCTCAATTCTGATGATTCTCACTTCCACTTCTCACCCATTTAGTTCCTCATGTTCTATATTTTCAAAAGGTTTCAACTTTAAAACTCAGGAATTTAGTTTGATTTGGTGTCTACACTAAATGTACACTGAGTCAAGCTAAAATCCACAAATAACAAGAAGAAATATAGTAACATTTCAAACAATTAATGTATCAAACCCATAACCAAAACTCACCAATTGGGCGAAGTATAGGCATAATCAATCCACTAAGACTAAGCTAGAATTAACAAGAACATAACATTTCAAAGTTCAAACTACCAATGAATCAAAACCCATAACTCAAAACTCACCGATTAGGCGATGTGTACGCAAAATCGGTCCACGACTCGCCGTTCCAGAACAAAATCCGGCCATCGGCGACACCGGAGTAAGGTCCGCGACCCTGCGGATCGAAGGCCATGCTCTCCGGCCCTTGGACCTGGTTCAAAAACCTAATTTCCGATTTCTGCAGCAGATTCTGAGTATCTTTCTCGACAGGAACTTCAGACCACGCGGGCATGTCTACCTGGTACGCTTCGAAATCGGGGAAGTGGCGGATTGCGCTGTGGTTGAAAGGGTCGATTCCACAGTAGATGGCTAAGAGGAGGAGTAGCCAGGCGAGAATTCCGACCGGCGTCATTGCCGGAATGTGAGGTTTCCGGCGAGTTGAAAGATGAGAAAGAAGACAAAGTGAGGGGTTTATACATTGTTAAGAGGTAGTAGGTTGGAAATTTATTAGGTTGAAAAGGGTGGATGCGCAACGTTTACTACCTACCCTTCTGCCCATTCATTCCTTCCTTCCTTTATATACATGCCCAGCAGAGTAAAACTACCATCACTCTCAGGTGTGCGTGGCCGAAATAGTTTTTCGATTAATTGCAATAATTGTCAAATATGTAAAGGGGTGTGTAGAGTACAATTTTTATCTTCAATTTATATCTAATGTATATATTATGAAAATGGAACTAGCTTTTTAAGGATTTTAAGAAATATAACGGAAAAGATAGTAAACCTGTTTGGAGGGAAAAATATAATAAAGTAAAAAATATATATATATTTTAATGAATTTATTAATTATTAATACACAATTTTTCATAAATTTTGTTTTCAAAAAAATAAGAACAAATTTAGTATGATAAAGTTTCATAAAAAAATTTGTAGTCTTTCCATTTTTTATCATTTTTGAGAAAATAACAAAATGAACACGCTTTGACGTATTCTTTCAAATCCTTTCCCTTTCTTTTTCCTTTCAAAATTTTATTCTTTCAATTTGTAGCCTTTCCTTTACTTCCATTCCTTTCCAACCAAATTGAAGACCGTACTTATCTAACAAGTTTCAAAACAACCATGTGAATCATATTTTATAAAGTATAATATGTGAGTTGCACTTTTATCTAATTTTTGTTCAATATACTTTTACCAAAATAAATTTGAAGTAAAAATAAATTGCAAATAAAGTAAATGTAAGGTTTAGATAGTGACACTCAATTTTTAGTGAAGAAATCATAATTGGAGAAAATTATCTAATAGCAAGAAAAGTTTCGGAGACTCAGACTCACACATTTACTATCAAGAATCAATTGTTGAACGTCTTTGGCTTTGCGACTTTCACGTCTAAACGATCCCAACTTCAGGCTCACTCCCTTGATTCTCATAGAAAGATTGTTGGTAGATTAACAAGCACTCCTCGAATGCTTTGAGCCATTCAAAGTGTAGCCTCTTCCTCATTTTCTTCAAATTTGAAATTTTGAAGTTGAAAGAAAAATATTCTTTAATGACCGGTAACAAAAGATCTTCGATATGAACTAATTTCGATCAACAAGAGAAACAAATCATAAATCACTCGTGTGTAATTTGTATACTCTCAAAGTAAAAAAATAAACAATCTCTGAAAATCACTCAATGGCCTCCTTAGGGTATTTAAAATTTGATTGCAAAAGGCTGTAATGATTTGAGATCATAAAGAATATATATAGGTATTTAAAGAGACCTAAAAACCCTTTAAAAAAAAGTTAACCTAATCAAAAAGGTATAATCAAATTTGACTAGAAAAAGAACTTTTCTTTTTGGTTTGAGCAAACACAACTGGTTCTTTTCCGGAACGCAACCGGTTTTGTTTTGATTGAGAGCTAGTTTTCCACCCGCATTAAGTACAATCGGTTGTACTTTGACTGGGAGTAGAAAATACTAACTGGTTGGACTCCAAATCTCCTATCTCCCAATAAAAACATAAATCAATTGATAAATAAAGTGTGTTTTCACTCTTACATGTCTAAGTTTATTATTGTTTATTATTGTTGATCACAGAGTGAGTTAGCAGTTATTGTTTCGTTTCCGAACTCAAGACTCTAAAGTAAACGAAATTTGACACCAAAATATCTCAATTACAAAAATAACACTTAACCGAAATACTCACCAACAAATACTAAGCAGTAGTTTCTCATTTTTTCAAAATGAAAGGTTGGGAATTTTAGTCCCATGAAAGCAAATGGATGTGTGCCTTATTTGTCATACGCGTGCATTTATACCTGGAAATGGGATAACAAATTTGGTACATTTCACCAACAAAATGAATTTTGACACACATATACTATGAATTTGTTTCTCTGTTGTTCTCTAAAAATAACAAGTGACATCAATAAAACTTCATATGCATATAGTTTGTGAGTGCAACAAATCCAAGCACAAAGGTTTAAGGACTCATCCAAGAGCTTCCCACATGAGAGAAAGAGGGTTTACAACTATCATAACAAGATTCTTGACATGATAAAAAAAAGTTACATTCCAAGCACAGATGAACCATTTTATTGTATTCCACAAAAATTCTGTTCCAAGTTTTTATTGAATGGGCAGAGATGACAACATAAAGACACTCCGGCCCCAGTTTTCCTGGATCACACACAACTTAAATGCCCACCACCACCACCAAAAAATAAAAAATCAAAATACATTTTATGTACTTGACAGTGTACTTATACTAAGAGTGGTTTTCTTCTTCTCTCCTGGGAGGTCATGCAACCCGGTGAGCAAAGAAGCGAACAAATACAAACAAGAGGATCCCCTTTCAACCTCCTCCATTTCCAATTTTCCAAGACACGATTTATCATGTAATAGAAAGATTTGCTGAAGCCCGAAACGAAACAAAATAGATAACAATAACCTCAGTCCTTCATTAACCTGAGGTGCTTTCCTGTCCTTTGTCTTCTTCCAATCTCAGTGCATCTGCATCAATGTATGTATATATTAATAAAATCATTCCTAGCTGATCTTGTCGGCTCAGAACAAAAATTTGGAAGCTCGGTTGTTACTTCCAAGCAAGGAATTTTACAGTCGAAGTATAAGGTGAATTTAAACAAAGCAGTCAATCTAGTCTACAATTGGTATGGCAGCCTTCAAGCACCAACTATAACACTTGCATTATCACGGATTACATGACTTTAAAATGAAACAACCACCAAGAAGTCACTCTTTGTTTCAGCTGCAATCTCACTGACTCGGCTGCCCTAAAGAACCGCAACTATAAATTTTAACTGTTGCATATATGTATGTATTTATTTTATCTATATACATATATAGATTGCATGAGGTGCGAAAGCATAAATTACATACCAATATCACATACCCCAAAATAGAAAAACGAAAAACGAAAAAACCAATACCAATCCACAAAATGGATTCAGCAATCATAACTATATTCTTTTCATTAGACCCAATCTAAAGATGGAATAAGGATGTGTGGTTGAGCAAGAAGTGTTGAGAGGAAATACCAGTCACTTTGGGCGAATTCTGTCAGACAAGGGAAGTGGAAATATTCTTCATTGGCAAGATGCAAATCGAGAATCCCCTAGCATCCAGCAGGCCATTTCCAGCAACTTCCCTGCCCATTTCCAAACAAAAAATTGTTAATGACAATTGAACAACAGTAACAGAAAACGTGAAAACAGATCTATATATTATAAAAATTCCATTTGAGGGATCCCGAGAGCAAAATTAATAAATAATAAATTTCAGCCATACTGAATTTGTTGCTAGCTCAATTCCTTGATAGAAAACTCTAAAGAGTGTTCTGGTTCTGGAAATATTGAGAAAATATATTATAAAAAATTACTGAACCATGTAATTCTGAGTAGAGAAGATTTATCAAATGATGAGAGCAATTCGATAAAATTGTCAAATGGCATTTAAGTGACCGACAATATCTGACAACATGCTTTTGCTGATTATCTCGGTAGTAAGTGAAAAGTTTAAATAGCAGACGAAGATAACCGTACAGGTGAGATAGTATATACCTTCTACGTTTTTCTTACCATGAACCACCTAGTTGCTTCACAGTGTACATGGGACTAAAGCTCTCACTAACAATGTTAAGGTAACCTGCTTCCCTAAACCAAGCCGATTATCTTACTTTCAGAAGCAATTATAATACAAATCCTCAATTTTTTTTCCTTAGCAAGATACTCACACAACCATTTTCTGCTACCGGCACTTGAACCCTCAGCCTCAACTTTGAGATGTAGAGAAGTTACCACCCCTAACCTCTACAGATCCACCGGACTGCAATAAAAGGGGGCTACTGCCACATGCAGCTAGCTATTGTTATGGGTAGCAAAGCAACTAAACTATGTGGGGATGATTGTCGTGCCAATTTTACTACTACTTCTTTAAACAACATTTTGCATATTATCATTTAAGGATAAACGGCAATTAAGTAATCTAAATACATAAAGCATGCCAAAGGATTCACTGGACCATGCCCAAATAATTTTATGGAGTACCACAGATAGGAAGCACAATTATGTGCATTAATCCACTCCAAGTATTGCTGTTGGCATCATCAAACAAATTTACTGTTTGAAGGGCACAGAAAGATAGAATAAATATAAAGGTTGAAAAAGGAAAAGAAAAGGTTCCAGAAAAGAAAAAAGGGACCATTACTTGGTGATATAGTAGATCTGAGTGACACACCTAAGGACACAGGTTCAAGTATGAGAATAATCGTTGTGTAAAAGTAACCTCAAAGATTACGACTGTCTAGTGTCTCCAATATATTTCTCTTAACACCCTGCTGCATAGCCAGGACCAGTACTAGGTAGGTAATGGCCTTTGATATTTGAAGAGGGGAACAGATTGGATAGACAACACAGATCAGAGCCTAAGAGAGACTATTACGTGGGACAAACTTTTTCCTCTACAACTGATGAATATGGTGGCTGTTTCACAGGACTCGGGAGTCTACCGTTTAAAAAAAGAAAGATATTATCTATGAAATCATCTTCATTTTTTAGGACAGAAAAGAAAGATTAAAAATTGATGAAAACACATTTATGACACAAAATGACATTCATTGTGGCATTTCTTGGAAATGAGATATTTTTAAAGGAATTTTTAAACATCATTTTTGGAATTTTCAATAGCTGAAACATGCATTTGAAAACAATGCCAAAATGAACCATAATTTGACAGATGTAGTATAACTCTATAACCAATACATGACCCCTTCAATTTTCCTGCTTAACTGCCCCCTTCCCCTCCTACCTTATCTCTATTAAGGGCGGCAGTTAATCCAGTGGGCCACCAGGAGAAATATAAAATTGGGACGGGCAGACCTAATGAATAG
Organism: Cornus florida; assembly: GCF_030987335.1. NCBI lineage: Eukaryota > Viridiplantae > Streptophyta > Magnoliopsida > Cornales > Cornaceae > Cornus > Cornus florida. The sequence continues at coordinate 40,930,793 of NW_026775575.1, forward strand.
ACGATCCAATAATCCAATATGCCCCGTGCCTCTACTGCAATATGATGAGAAGCTATTCTTCCAAGTGAAAAGGATTCACCCATGCTAGATTTATAGACTGCAATTTTCTTGTATGAGGATCGACTACTAATATTCCATGATCATAGGTCATATCACCAATTTATTAATTTTATTTCAAGCGGAAAAACTAACCATTGCTTCATTTAGTGAATAAGCATTGCATTCAAAAATAGGGGTGCATTTAGTAACGTTTTCGTTTTCTGTTTTTGCAGTCTTAAGAAAGCAGAAACATGATTTTGCTTTCTTAAGTGAAAATAGAAAACAAAAATGATGTTTATTAGCACTTGTTGTCACAAATTTGAAAACATAAAGCAATACAATATATTTGTTACAAAATGTACATAATATTCTTTAATTTTTTAATTTTTTTTTTTTTTTTTTTCATTTCTATTTTATTTTTTTCATGGCAAGAATTTTAGGAGTAAGTGATTAAAGGGGAGGGTAAATGACTTGAACACTAACTCTCGGATACAGGGAGCAACCCAACCACTCAGGCACGACACTTGCTTCCATTAATATCAAAAAGACATAAATCTAGAAAATCTAATTTAAAATTATTAGCCTTAAAAATACCCAATACATAATGAGTACAAAATTAGATATACCAAGACAAAAACATTCCCACCAATTATGTATATAAAAACATGTATACGCATGATGTATACATTTATTATGTGATATATAATATATTTAGCATAACCAACAGGCCAGTGGCTTAACGGTACCAAGCCCTTACTTCTCGAAGAGAGGTCAGGGGTTCGAGCCTCAGTGGAGGCATGTGTGTGTGAGTACCAACTAAGAAAAAAATATAATATAGATATGATATATAATAATACAAAATATCTACTGCTTAATAATTTAATAACATTATATTATATATCAAAAATTATTTTGTCACAAAAAATAATTTACATTATTATTTAATACATTAGATATTAAAATATATTTTTATCAAATAAAAAATAATATACAATATTTAATTTATTCTATATTAAAAATATATATATTTTTATTAACATTTAATATGCAACTTAGTAGTATATAACATAAATAATATGAATTTTATTTGAAATGAATAGTGCCTGTGCAGTAACATTGGTGAAAACGTTTCTGCGCTGCAGTGCCGAAAATATAAGAAACATCATTTTGATGTTTTCTCTTCTCTTCATAAAAATTGAAAACGTTTTCTGCTATAGAAAAACAAAAATATTTTATTGAACGCGATTTTTATTTTCATTTTGCTTTTTTAAAAGTTGACAACAGAAAACAAGAAACATTTCTCGTTACTAAACACAGCCTAAAAGAGGAACCAAGTTTCGAATACCACCCCAAAAATGTAATAAATATATAGGAGGTGGAAACCAAATGCACATATTCCATGATCATAGTCCATCAATCCTTTTCTTTTTTTAGCAAAATTTTGGACTTATTGTTTCCTTTAACAAAAAAACACCACTCAAAAATCAAAAGTAGCCAAGAGGAACCATATTTTTTAATACCACCCTGAAAAAATAATAAATAAATATGGAAAACAAAATATCAAACAAGGGACTGAATAAAACACATAGCAACATGTGGTTAACCATATGTAAGCTTACAGGATTTTGGAATGTATGAAAAATTGTACAAATTGACATAATTTAACAGCCCAAACTTTTCAAAGATTTTAGTTCCAGTTACATGCTTATTTTCAGCATAATCAATGAAAAATGTAAATTCACTCTTAACAATAAAGGCCCATTTGGCATATGTTATGATATTATTTTTCTGATATTGGTATCTAAATTCGAGCCCGTATCATGTTTGGGACGGTTGATATTAGTTTGGAATAGTTCATAAAATATCAGATTCTTTGGCCCAAACCCATATCACCAAATTGGTGAGATATTGTGTGTTTTGATATAGCGGAGGAACTAAAATAAATTTTCGAATTTCCCAAAACAAATTTTCATTACCAAGCATAGTTCTGATTTCTATCCAAAACACTCCTATAACAAAACAATTATTTTGATATTGACCAAAAACATAACATCTAAAGCACGTTCCATGCCAAACGGACCCTAAGAATAATGATATCGTTTCAAAAAAAATGGTGCAAAAAAGTAGACTAATGGGTATACTCCCCTCAATTCTATACATGTATATCATCTTAAAACAAAGCTTTCAAAGTTTCTCAAAAGTTGCCATTGGTGCCATTGGTTACTATATTGGTGTCATTGCTTAGAAAAATAATGCATACTTTTTGAACATCAAGTTTAAATTTATCTCACCACTACCATTACTGGTATAACCTCTCCTCCCTCAAAGGGGAGGTGAGGAATTCGAACCCCATAGTGGGCACTTGTGGGTGTATGTGAGTATTTACCTAACTACACACACACACTAAGATCTGTTGATATTGGTATATCAAAAAATTAATTGTGTCATATCTTTTTTATTATTTCTTTCTTTCTTTTGTAGAAAAAAAAATGTGAAGTGTGAGATTCTTTGTGATGTGTGAATATTATTTTCCTAAGTACTAAAATAATTTCATCCATAGGTTTTTGAAAGTTTTTTATTATAATTGTATCATTTATAAGTTTTCCCTTGAATCATAACTAATTTAATGACTTTTTTTTTTTTGAAGTTATCATTATATTTTATTGATTTTTAAAGTAAACTCCATCAAAGGACATCCAGCCCCATGGTGTGGGCAAAAAAAGTGTGAGAGTGAGAGTGGGTATGTGTTTCTTGACATGAAAAAAAAAAGAGGTACTTAACTCCAATTAGAGGGTGCATGTGAGAGAATTTCAAACTCTATTTATTTTTATTTTTTAATGATAAAGCAAACATATATACAATCACTATTTTTGTCCCCAACGGGACTCGACCACTCAACATCCCCTTTGGGGAGGAAAGCTCATACCATCTAGGCTAGAGCCTATTAATAGAGAATTTCAAATTCAAAGTCAAAAAGCATGCATCATTTGTAACCAATGGCATCAATAGTATATTTTGAAATGCTTTATCTTAACATGGAAAACATGAGCATTTATTGTGAAGAGATAGAGTTTACTTTTGAAGAGGTAAGGGCAGCCACATCAAATTCGGACTTATTCTCAACACTAATTGTTCGAAAAGAATAGCATTACTCTAACAATAATATTAAAGGAACACTTTATTACTCAAATCTTTAGGCTCCGTTTGGTTAGATGGAAATAAGCAAGAAAAGAAAAGATATAGAAAGTGAATGAAAAGAAAAGTGAATGAAAAGAAAAGAGATTTTCTAGCATTCATTTGGTTAACATGAAAAATTTATCAAGAAAATTGTAGAAAAATATTAGTTTGTTGGTTTGGATAGTATGAAAATGAAAAGAAAGTGATTATACATACCAAAACTACCCTTTGAAAGAAAAATCAAATATTTTACCATATAACTATATATATATATACATACATACATATCCATACACATACAAGAATGACTTGCATTAATATACCAAATTAAAAGTTCAATATGGTCTTTCAATAAAACATTCATGGAACAAAGTTTTTCCATCAAAACTTTGGTAGAGAGAGGTATATATTGAAAGGGGAGACAATATATATATATATAATACTATGTGTTCTCTTATATATATTGGATACTTTGTATATATTTGGAACGAAAAAATCGTTAAAATAGCGTCCCTAATTATCAAAAAATTTGAAACTATAGATGTAATAGTGATCTAAGACTATTAAACTCATTATTTTAAGTATGATTTGGGATTATGAGGGGGCTAGAATTGCAAAAAAAAAAAAAATAAATAAATACATTTACACAAATTATCATTGATATTCTGTATTAAATGTATAATTTGCGTTGCCAGAGAAATGTTGAGAGAGAACTTACCTTTGGAGAGAACTTTGCAACGATTAAGTTATGGGTAAAATTGGAACGGCAAATAAATAGGGGATTCTTTCACGCGAAAATAAAATTTCGTGTGTTTTTTGAGGGAAAAATTTTGGAGGAAAAAACTCAAAACGGGAAAATAAATTTTCCATTATGATTATCTTTCTATCTATCCAAACTTTAAAAAAATTTAAAAATTTTCTCTTTCCTTTCTTTTCTAGCTATTTCTACCTAACCAAACAAAGCCTTAGAGAAAAGAACCAAATCAAACATGGGAAAATTAGATTTTAGTGACAAAAGCTAAACAAAATTGCTTTAAAGTGACCATAAAATAAAGAATAGATGAATAGTCACCAATATTAAAACTTAAATGTTAGTAAGGGCCCATTTGAAATTTATTCCATAAAATACCCTTCTTATACTAAATTATTTTCTAAATGACCAAATCTACCCTTCTCTAATTAATTGAAGCTATAAAATAATTTATTATAAGAAGGGTTATGGAACAAATCTCAAATGGTCACTTTTTTGTTCTTTTTTTTTTTATATATAAGTAAGATTTCATTTAACAACACTCAATAGGGGAGCGCTCCCAAAGAAAAAGCCTCAAATGGTCATTTATTAGTATTTAAGTTTTAAAATTGGTGACTATTCATTTTTTCTTTATTTTTTGGTCACTTTAGAGCAATTTTGCTTTGGTTTGATTTATAAAATTAAATTTTCCCATCAAATAATCCCCCTCCCTACTTTTTGTAGTGCAGATATGGAATGTCTCCATTTATAAAATTTCCATTTCCCAAAATCATAAAGTGCATTCTTAACTAATAGTAAAATAATAATTTACTCAAATTTTTAGAGAACACAACAAACCACAATTTACTCAAATTTTTAGAAAACACAACAAACCAGACAACCCACCTTCCCCACTTTCATAGGGTGGATTTGGAGTGCCTCCATTTCAAAACTGTCCATTTCCTACTTCCAATTCATGGTGAGTGATTGAAATGATTAGAAAATTGACAGTTTTAAAATAAAGGCAATCCAAATCGACTATGTTGTGCTTAGCAGGGAGGAGAAGGAAAGAAGGAAAAAGGGGGAGGGAACAGGGAAAGAACCAAGGAGGCTCCCTCATTTGGTAGGAAAAAGGCGAAGAGGAAAGTCTCTCTTTGGCCAACCATTATACTTCCATCCAAAAGAGGGTGAAAAATGAAGAGGGAATCATTTTCTGTTGCACAAAAACCTTAAATTTTTTACCACTCGAGTGGAACAGTTAAATCACACTGCCAATTCTCTTTTTGGTAAGAAAGAGAATAACATCATCTTCCTTTACTTTTTTATCCTTATAAACTATGAAGCACGGATGGGTACGATACGACACGAACACGGTGATACGACAAATCTTTAAAAAAAAATAAAATAAAATAGGATACGGACACAGCATGAATACGACAAAAAAATAATAATATGTATTTTTTTATATATAAATTTTTAATTTTTACTCAATTTCTAAATTATATTTATAAACCATCCACCCATTTAAATTACGTCCGCTAAATAGCCCAAAAAAATTCATTAATATACAAAAAAATATTATGCTAAATAGGATTGTTATAATTTTTGTATCCAATAGTAGGATTGTTATCTTTGTAACCAAACACCTCCAATATGAAGGTAAGATTGAAATCTTATCTACTTAATCTCTTTCCCAAGTTCAAGAATCACGCCAATTGTTTTATCTCTTCCCCCAAGTTCAGGCCAGTTCTCTCTCCTCCCACCATTCATGGGTCTACTACGGTTGTCGCTTTTCCAGGCAATATCTCTATCTCTTCCTTTTCTAAACATATTCAAATATGCCTCCAAATGAATATAAACAAACACACACATATGTATATATATATATCTCTCTTTATCTTCTCCCTTTTTTTCAAAAACAAAAAATCGAATGACCGACCGTATCTTCTGGTGTGTCTAGGCGTGTCTAGCTTAAAAATAAAAAATAAAAAATAAAAAATAAAAAGAAGAAAAAAAAAAAAGAGGACACGCAATATAGAGTGTTGGATATGTGTCCGAGGCTGGGACACGTGTGTCCGTGTAGGACACGTGTCTGACACCGGTGCGGTGCTTCATAGCTTATACATAAACCTTTTTATTATAACTATTAAAGAGTATAACGGTCAAATCATCAAGCTAATACTCTTCCTACTTCCCTTTCTACACAACCAAGCAACACGAGGAATTAGAAATACCTCTTCCATCTCTCTTACCTTCCATTCCTTCAATTTTTTACATCCCTTGTGCCAAAACAAATCACAACCTGTTTGGTAGGGAAGAAAATGAAGGGAAAGAATAACGAGGTAAGAAAAGGAGTGATGGAAAGCCTTTTCTTGGTAGAGAATAGAAAGAGAAAGGAATGAGTGCAGGCATGAAGCCCCTTCCCTGATCCACGATATTTTTCAATCCTAAAAGTGAAAAAAAGGAAGAGGGAACTATATTCTCTCCTCTTTTTACACACTTATCCTTCCAAATGAAGACTTATTTGTCAAGGGTATAATACTCAAATCTTTCCTCATTGAGGATTTAAACACGTCCAATGCGTATGTACATAACCGCACTCGCATGTAACTGAGTCCATGTAACATAGCATTTATATCATTAACCACTACATGGCTATGCAAACAATCCATCTAAACCTAACATCGTATGAATCTCAACTAGAAAATTCCGGTGAAATAAAAGACTAACCCATGAAAGCCACCAAAGAAATCCTAGTTTTCTCCTTTTAGGAGACAATCGACCACCTAATGCCTTGCAAATCATTGATTCATTGTAGGTGATAAATAAGGTTTCTCCTTTAGCAAGACATCTACTATTGTATCTATATATATGTGCATATGCATATGCACTTGTATAGGAGAAACTTAGAGGGATTTGTATATGTATAGAATCTTGTAATAATGAGAATGCTAATGGTGAAGGGTTCACATAGGTGGTGGTGGATGATAGGGGTACAGGTTTGAGGTTGCAAAGAGATTGATATGATAGCAGCTGTGAAGCACTGACACACCAGATGGGGTGCCGCACTGGTGTCAGACACGTGTCTGACATGAACACGCTTGTCCCTTGTCCAACACTCTATATTGGGTGTCCTTTTTTTTCATAAGCTGGACATGCTAGACACGCTAGAAGACACGGCCCGCTGTCATTTTTATTTTAAAAAAAAGGGAGAAGATAAAGAGATATATATACATATATATGTGTGATTGTGTATATTCATTTGAAGAGAGATCTAGATATGTTTAGAAATGGACGAGATGCAGACGCATAAATGGTGGGAGGAGAGAGAACCAGTGTGAATAGGAGATGCAGACTCAGGGAGGCTTCGTAGAAGAGAGAGAGTAGATAAGATTTCAATCTTATCTTCATATTAGAGGTGTTTGGTTACAAAGATAACAATCCTACTATTGGATACAAAAATTAAAACAATCCTACTTAGTATAATCTTTGTTTGTGGATTAATGAAATTTGGGCTTATAATTTTTTGTACTATTTGGTGTACCTAATTTAAATGGGTTTGTTTATAAATATAATTTAGAAAATGAGTAAAATTTAAAAATTTACATATAATAAAAATACATATCATTATTTTATTGTCGAATTCATACCGTGTTCGTATCTTACTTTTTTAAAATTTGTCGTATCACCATGTCCGTATTGTATCGTACCCGTGTCAGTATCCGTGCTTCATAGGATAGCAGTGAAAGGTTTGGCGGGTGGCCGTGGATAATGGGATGATTGGAGTTAAGGACTTACGTTTGCAATGAGATGGAGAATAGTTGTGTGAAGGGCTTAAGTTCGAAATTTTGTCAGTTGCATCCCATATTGGGTCCAAATGGAGAGGATCTTGGGCATATAACAGGGGTGAAAATCACCTCCAGTCAAACAGTGTGCCATTTTCACCATTTTGGAATAAGTGGAGGAGAATTGGCCACATCAACTAAAAATCTTGGGTAACTAAATTTTCACCACCCTTATATTTTATATATAAAAGCTTTAAATATTGTATTCCATATATATAAAACACATTTAAATATTGTATCTAAAATACACTTGTCTTCTTCCAAAATGTGTCTTCTTCCTTTCTCTCTCTAAAAGCTTCATCAGCTTCCATTAATGGACTCTCCAAAGACTCACAGTAAGTTTTGAACTTCAAAGCTTCACTTCAAAACCCAACACATACTCCAAAAACCCATGTAATTTCACTAAAGTATTATGCAGAAACTCCAGAGTATCATCCATAGATCTAAACTTTATTCATGTAAATCTCGATTTTTGGTCTGTTTTTTCTTATCTGATTTAAGAGCGCAAACATCACTGGTTCGCACTCTTTTTAGTAGAATTTTGTTGGGATTTTACGTATAACATAAGCATGAAATATAGTTAGTACTGCTTAGGATACAAAATACGTATTGCTTGGGATGTTAAGTAGGATTATTTTGGGATGTTACGTACAACTTATACTTACTTAAATTACAAACTATTGGGATGTTATGTACAAATAATCTATTAGGATTATATTGGGATGTTGTGTACAACTTATATTGACTTAAATTACAAACGGTTTGGGATATTGTGCAGTGCACAAATAATTAAAAAAAAAAATCATACCAGTACAGATAACAAAGAAATTGAGAAATATTAGAACCAACATCCCAAACATCTAGACCGGCATCTGAATTTATGGAAACAAATCTTTGGAATAAAATGACCTAGTATATGAAGAAATGGAAGTAAAAATTTATAGAAACAAATGAATGGAGAATTTTATGAAAACGAAGGAATTGAAAAATATTAGAACAGAGCAACATCCCAAACATCTGGACTGGCATCTGAATTTATGGAAACAAATCAATGGTCCTTCTCCGTTCCGAAACAATATTTTGGAAAGAAATCAAAATCTGGGTTGCTGAAATGGCGGAATTTGTCAAAATCAATATTTTGGGAGAGAAGAAAATGGTGGGATTTGGGTTGCTGAGATGGGTTGCTGAAAATAAGGGAGGAAAGAAGAAAGAGCATTTGTGAACAGTGTATACATATATATATATATATATATATATATATATGAAAATTGTGTATAAAACAAATAAACATTTTTACCCACCTTAGTAACTTTATTGACACAAAAAGAAAGAAATGGACTACTGTGGGACAGGAGGTGACCCAGGTCCATATAACAGCCGGTATCAAGCACTATGGGCTGACTTTTCCTAACAAAGACATCCCCCTGAAGCACTCATTGACTTTTCCTAATAAAGACATCCACATGGAAGTACCTACTTGGGAGAGTAGTTGAAGAATCAACAAGGCCAAGCTCAATTTTTTACGATTTTTTCATAGAAATTTTATTAACAATGCCAATTACTACATGATTCTGAAAAATAAAATAAAAAAGTACCATATGATTAACCAGTCATCAAAGTTGCTAAAAAAAAAATAAAAAAAAAATAAAGAAGAAGAAAAAACACACGATTATCAAAGGGCTAATAGCTAAATCACAGAAGAAAGAAAACATGAAAGTCAAACGAAATAAATTAAAATGAAAGGGAAGAAATGGTACCTCTTCTTGGTTTGGTCACAATCTTAGCAGTGGTTTTAACCGTATTAGTCTCCGGTTTGGTCTCCTCCGGAAACAACACACCATCAATCCCCTGCACTGAAATCCTTCCATCCGTGTATATATCCGGGTCGAACAAATAGGCCGACACGTCTCCCTGCCCGAACTTCACCGACCCATCGGCCTCCTCCGCCCCCACCTTGTGCGGTAACCGGAGAGTATCGTACCGGACCTTCCCGAACCTCCTCACCGCATTGTACATACTCTCCTCCGTCTGGTATTCCGGTATCAAGTGGTAATACATTATCTGCTCCGGTGCACCCGGCTCGCTCAGCTGGTCGGTCGTCAGCTTCGCCATGGCCTCGTCGTTCGGGGCCAAAACGGTCAGCACATATCCTTCCGAGACCAGTCGTCCCATTTCGGTGGCCAATGAGGTCAAATTCACCAAAATGTCGGCCATTTCGTTGTACCCACCGTAGAGTAGGAGGGTTTGGATGAAGTCCTTGACCTGTGCCTCACCGTCGAAGTGGTGGTGGGGCCCGCCGGGACCTGGAGCCGGCGCCGGAGCTAGGGACGGTCCGGGTGCCATTGCGTTGTAGATTGGGAGAACCGGTGGCGAACCGGCCGGAACCGGTGGTGCGGGCTTCTTCAGCCGGTTCGTCCGGGGATCCACCTCCGGCGCTCCCTCCGGCAACACGGCGGAGATCGACCGGAGACTCCGCCGGCTGTTGAAATCCTCCTCCACCGACCGCGGCACCAACAGCCGCTCGATACCGTGGATCACGCCGTCTGGCCTAACAACGTCATCCGGGCGAACCACCCTGGCGAGATCGACGACTCTCTCGCCGGAACCCTCACTCGTCATCAAATGGAGATGGTGACCGTTGGAGAGCGTGTCGTGACGAGCCGACTCACTGGGTTGAACCGGCCACTCGTCCGATCCGATTTTCCTGGGAATGATGTGAAACATTAGCAGATTCTGCAGCGACTTCAGATTCCGAGGCTCGAGCAAGAATCGCTTGAAGTCCGGGTCCAGGTCGCGCTCCAGAGCTTCGTTTCTCGGCGCGAAGATGGTGATGTTTTGGTGACCCACAGCGTCTTCCAGGGTCTGCAAGAGCAGAGCCTTCTCGACCAACTCGGCGAGCTCGGTGTAATGCGAGTCGAGAAGGGCAACAAGGATCGAATTAGAGTTGATTTGACCAGATGTCGCCGGAGAAGACGACCGGTGGGTCGATTTTCCTCCGGGCAATGCAAGGCATATACCAGCGAAGAGTACGAGATAAGATGTGAGAATGAGCTTGGAAACACCATAGATGTGGAAATCCATGGCGATTACGAGAAATGGAGGGCCAGAGAGCTGCTTTATGATTACTCTCGCTCTATGTGTGTGCGCTTTGTTCTTTGCGTTTGTGTGTTGGTAAAGGGCGGACTTGAAACTGGGTTTAACTGTAGTTAGGAGAGGAGTGTCGGCGGCTAAAAATGAGTTGTACACGTGGTAGATGGTGATTGGTTTAAGTGTAGTTAGAACTTGAGATCGGGAGCAGCAGAGTATGGAAGGTTCGTACAGGCTGGCATAAAAAAGTAAGACCAGCTCTTTTTTAGTGGCTCCGTCTCCGCTTCATTTCTTGTGCTCGACTCCATTGTCGGCACAACATTTTTTTTGCCCGAGAATTATTGTCGGTTCAACTTTTTGTGTGCAAATTGTTGGATGGTTTTTAAATAGTTAATGTCATAATTATATCTATTGAGGAGTGATATGTCTTTGGAACTTAATTACCAACTCTTCTTCTAGATACAATGTGATTAGGGATGATTAGGAATGAGTAAAAGAGAAATAGAAGCTTAAGAGATTTTTTTTTTTTAAGAATTCTAATGTAATCCAACCACGTTATATTAAGAGAAAGAATCGGCAATTGAAGTCGAAAGATCTATCATTTTTTCTAAATAAATGTGTTAATTTTTTTTATTTAATGATATTATATCTTTGTAATAAGTCGATATCAACTCTCAATTATATGAGTGTGTGAATTTCTTGCTTGAATAGAAAGAAAACAAAATTAATATTGTCACGTTTAAAATTGGTATCATTTTGTTGACAAAAGTTAGTTTTGATACTGACGCCTTGGCCGGTGAGAAAATAAGTGTGTTACCAAACCATAAAGTTAAGCACTAGCTAATGTAATTTCTGAATTAATAGGGTAGAGCTTTTTAATTCCACTTGAGTACTTAATTCACCATATAAAATAAATATATATATTGTTGTTTGATTTTTGTTTTTTTAAACTAATGTGACAATGATTGAGTTTAACACTTTTAGGAAGTGAGAGACCATATTCTTATCAAATACCGATAAAAGTGAACTCGTTATTCTGAAAAAAATAAATAAATAAATAAATTATTTTTAAATTTTTTGCCTTTCATTAATAATACATGTTCTGAGGTCTTATTTGGTACAAATGTTTTGTTATAAACTGTTTTGAATAGTAATCAGAAATATGTTTCGTAAAATTCATTTGTTGCAAGATTTTTTGAAGTAAAAATATGAAAATATATTTGGTAAAAAAAATGTTGTAAGTTTAAAAAATATAATGATTAGTTTAAAAATATCATTTAAGAATTTTTTTTTGTATAAAAAAAATTATTATTCATCGCTACAGTACCTAACACTACAGTGCGAAAATATATACAAAATCAAATTAGAATTTTAATTTTTAATTCACTATTCACGAAACTTTTTGACACTGTACAAAATAAAATATATTTTTATTAAATACATTTTTTTTTTACTTTTACTACAGTAATCAATAAAAACCAAATAAGCCAAGTAACTTTATTGATTGTTCTTTTTATTGTGGTGTCAAATGATAGAAGAAACCCAATAATTTTTTTTTTGTACCATACTTTGTGTGCATGTCACCAAATTTTGATGACTTTTTTACTTTGATAAGAAATAAACACTCGTACTCATAGACCTCTTATTTTAAAAAGTAATAAAATATTGTTTTACAGCGTCTGATAAGTTAATTATTCATCGTAACATCTTCTCTTGAAAAAGGCATACATAAATTGCAAACCCGTGAATGATTAATTATAAGAGAAAAATATTTCTCAACACAAAAAAAAATTAATAAAATAAGTTTAGACAAATTAATACTAAAGAAAATGTGGAATAAACATTTACGAGAAGATGTGACATAGGACCCGTATAAAAGTATTGGTTGTTTCTCTTTCACGTGTTAATCAATCTAGTCTTTCTATGTGAACCACAATCTCTTTCTCCCTCCTCCCTTTGTGTGTTTTTTTTTTTATTTTTTTTTATTTTAAAGTAACGTTCCCATTTTTAACTTGTAAATAAAATTGGCTAAATTACATTGAATTTCACTATAGATAAATTATAAATAGATAGACCGCTCAGCATTTATTATTTTAATCTTTCAAAGATTTGGCGCGTGTGCTTAACAATTTCCTTAGTGTTCTTCTTTTTCTGGCACACTCGTCGACTAAATTTTATAAAATAATAATTTTACCCTTACCTTGTATAACATGCCAATATAATATATATTATAGTTGCATTACTAATTTTTTTACGCTCAAAGTCACTTTTTGGAAGGCATAAACGGGTCTAAAGGAGGTCAAAGTAATAAAGATAAATTACACTAACATTCCTTAACGTTTGAACAAATACACACAGGTAAAACGTTTGGCCTTTATTACTTTGACTGCCTCAAAATTTTGGCGTGTGTGCTTAATAACACCCTTTGTCGTTAATGGAAAATTCAAAAAATGACTAAGTTGTCATTTTTTTGTGTTAAAAGGCGTCAATAACCTTATATTTTAACATGAAATGACAAAAATACTATAAAGTACTATTGAAAAAAAAAAAAAAGCATCAATTTTCTTTCCAATTTCATATTTCTATTATTTTATATATATATATAAATGACATTTGATTAAGTTTTTTTTTTTTAATAGTTTGATTAGGTTTCTTTTTTTTCAAAAAAATAATAAAATAAGGGTAATTTAGTGTCTACAAGAAGGGTTAAAAAAGGTAATAGTATCTTTTTTATTATTAATTTATTATTAAATTAGATAATGGTATGAAAGATATTTTACACTTGTGGGGAGGCCAAAGTAATAAAGATGAAGCACGCTATTCGTATGTAATTTGCTCAAACTTTATTGGAAGTTCGTATAATTTATCTAAATAATAAACGTTGAATGGTTTAACCGTGGTCAATATAATTTACCAAAAAAAAAAAAAAATGTATAACAATAAAATGTGCTACTTTTTAAAAATTATTGTGTTAGGAATAAAAAATAAAAATAAAAATAAAAAACCAAACAAACATTGGTGAAAGTAGTGGCGGAAGGTGGTGGCTATGGTGAAAGGCGGTGGCGGTGGCAATGGTGAAAGGCGATGGCGGCAGTGAAAGGCAATGGTGAAAGCGATGGGTGGTCATGAAATTCAATGGCGGTGGTGGTAGTGGAAGGCGGTGGTAGTGGTGGAAGTCGGTGATGGTGGTGATGAAAGGCAAAGGTGGTTATGGTGGAAGGTAATGATGATTTTTTAACTTGAAACATGAGGGTTTTTTGGGAAGTAAATTTTTTTAAAAAATTTACTTAGGAATGGAATTGTCATTCTATAGGTTTAGTTGTAGAATAGATTTTCATTCCAATGAAATGACCATTCTCACTTTAAATTACATATAAAACAAATGAATGATTGGAATGGATATTCCATTCCATTCCATTCCTACACACCAAACGTAATATTAAGGCAATGTATAATAAAATAAAATAAAAATCAAGGAGTGTAAATTATTATCTTGGTATTATGAGTACGTGAATTTCTTGCTTGAATAAAAAGAAATCAAAATTAATAATCTCAACAAATTTTAATTATTATTATTGTCTTTGCACACATTTCAAGGATAAAAAATGGCAATTAAAATAATCATTTTATGACAGAAGTTACTTCCGATGTTGATGCCTTGACCGGTGAGAAAAAAAGTGTGTTACTAAACCATAAAGTTAAGCAGTAGCTAGGAGTGCACACGGTTTGGTTTGAACCGATTTAAGAGTTTTTTGAAACCAAACTAATTTTAACGGTTTCAAACCAAACTACTTGACCAAAGAAACCAAATCAAACAAAATCGTGAAAAATCGGTTTGGTTTAGTTCGGTTCAACGGTTCCTCTTTTTTTTTTTTTTTTTTTTTTCTTATAAAAATATTCATATTTCAAAATTCACACGCACAACAATAAACTAAGTGACCAAAATATTCAGAAAATATTAATATATTTAGAACTTTTAATTCATTCTTCTCCATCGCTTCTGGAACTGAAGTGAATAAATTCAAAATTGCTAATAAACTAATATTTAGAATTACTAATTCAACAACAAACAATCAGTCACAATTCAAAATTCAACCACTATAAAAAAAAATTAATAACCTAAGAGAATTAAGAGTAGACCATATGATTGATAGTTATTATAAATTTTTAAGTGATTTAGATTGTAAGATTATATTATATTATATATACTGTATAATTTAACATATATATATATATATATATATATATATATATATATATATATATATATAACATAGCGGTTCGGTTCGGTCTAATTCGATTCTAAAGGATCTCAAACCATGACCAAACCCTATCTTTACGATTTTACAAATTTAGAACCGTGATCGAACCAAAGCAAAGCAAACCAAACTATGCAGTCTGATTTGAATTTTCGATTTGACCGAATTTTTGTGCATCCCTAATAGTAGCTAATGTAATTTCTGAATTCATAGGGTAAAGCTTTTTAATTCCACTTAAATACTTAATTCACCATATAAAAAATAAATAAATAACTGTGGTTTGATTTTTGTTTTCCATTAACGGTGACCATCATTGAGTTTAACACTTTTAGGAAGAGAGAGATCATATTCTTATCAAATACTCATTAATGATATATCTTCTGAGGTCTTGTTTGGTACAAGTATTTTGTTATAGAGTGTTTTGATAAGTAATCGAAAATATGTTTCGTAACATTCATTTGTTGTAAGATTTTTAGAAACAAAAAACATGAAAGCATATTTGGTAAAAAAATGTTACAAGTTTGAAAAATATAATGGTTAGTTTAAAACTGTCATTTAAGAGTTTTTTTTTTTTATAAAAAAAATTATTATTCATAGCTACAGTATCAAATACTATCGTGCGAAAACATATAAAAAATTAATTTTATGTTTCAATTTTTAGTTACTATTCACAAAACGTTTCGGTTCTGCAAAAAAAAATAATTTTTATCCAAATACATTTTTTCACTGTTTACTATTATAATACCAGACAAAAATACAAAAGTAAAACACATACCAAACCAAAATTAAAAATATTTATTGATTGTTCTTTACATTGTGGTGTCAAATGATAGATAAAACCCAATATTTTTTTTTATTTTTATATACCATGCATTGTGTTCTTGTCATCAAATTTGGATGACTTTTTATCTTGATAAGACTCACTTTGTCCTAGCGAAAAATTGAAGTCATTGACCTCCTATTTTAAAAAGTAATAAAATATTGTTTTACAGCCTCTGATAGATAGTTATTCATCGTAACATCTTCTCTTGAAAAGGCATATATAAATTGCAAACCCGTGAATGATTAATTATAAGAGAAAAATATTTCTCAACAAAAAAATTAATAAAATAAGTTAGACAAATCAACACTAAAGAAAAATGTGGAATAAACATTTATGAGAAGACGTGACATAGGACCCATATAAAAGTATAGGTTGTTTCTCTTTCACGTGTTAATCAACCTAGACTTTCTATGTGAGCCACACAATCAATGAATTTCTCTATAGTTTTGTTAAATTATAAGCGGTTATTACTTTGATCTTTCAGAAATTTGATGCTTGTGTTTAACAATTTTTTTAGTGTTCTTCTTTTTTCGGTATACTCATTGACCAAATTTTATAAAATAATAAATTTATCCTTACCTTGTATAACATGCAATATAATATATATTACAATTGCATTATTCATTTTTTGCACTCAAAATCACTCTTTGGAAGGCATGGTAGTTTTAAGGGAGACTAAAGTAATAAGGGTAAATTATACTAATATCTTTTGGGATTTGGACAAATTACACACATGCATAATGTTTGGCCTTTATTACTTTGATCTTCCTAAGATTTGACGTGTGTGTTAACAACCACCCTTGTCGTTAATAAAAATTTAAAAAATAAATAAGTTGTCCATTTCTTGTGTTAAAAGGTGTCAATAACTTTATATTTTGATATGAAATGACAAAAATATTATAAAATACCATTGGAAAACAAAACATCAATTTTCATACTAATTTCATATTATTATATTTTACTATTATTTATTTATTTTTTTAAGAAAATGACATTTGATCAAGGTTTTTTTCTAATAGTTTGATTAGGTTTATTTTTTCCAAAAAAACAAAAAATAAAAAAAGAAGAAGAAGTAGGGTAATTTAGTGTCTACAAGAAGCGGAAAAAAGGTAATAATATCTTTTTGTTTTACAATTATTTTATTATTAAATTAGATAAGGGTATGAAATTTGTAGGAGATCAAAGTAATAAAGATGAAACACTCTATTTGTATATAATTTACTCAACTTTTATTAAAAATTAATATAATTTATCTAAACAATAAATGTTGAACCGTCTGACCGTGCTAACTATAGCACTATAATTTACCAAAAAACAATATATGTATATAACTGTAAAAATTGCGACTTTTTAAAAAGTATTGTCTTAGAAAAAAAGTGGCTCAGCTCAAGTAAATGGCTCAGCTCCAAACCAGCTAAACTGTTTTGTGTGGGCCCTCTGTGATGGTGGACTCTTGAATTCCTTGAGCTGCTCTACGATTTAGATTCTGAAGCTGCTCAGCTGTCCCTATCTGGCAATAGGAAAAATATATAATATATATATAGGAGTATTATATAAATATATGTATAGAGTGAACCGAAATAAATGCGGTCCTAAGAGCGAATCTGACCGTGACGTCTCTACTGCCGGAGAGAGGACTGTTTGTCTCCGTCATATGTTAATTTTAACCATGGTTAGGTTCCATGTATGTGTCGTCCACAATGAATCCCCTTAACTTTTAAGTTTGGCGCTAACTCCATCCATCTCTTGGTTTGTGTCACTGGAATTCTCGTGCATACATGGTACCTAACCTCACCTTGTCGGTGCCTTTCCCTTCTTTCCATAATTTTGGACCCAAATTCTCGTGCGGTACAGATTCATCATGTCAATTTTAAAAATTTTATTTCACGTTCCGATATTGTAACCCTTTTTCAAAAATTTTATATCGTTATATATTTTTATTAAAAGTCGGTTCATCAATTTAGAGTTTGTTACATTATAAGTAGAGGTAACAATTTGTGTTTATGGGTCATGTTCGTATCGTCTCCATATAAGAGTATTATATTAAATAAGTAAACTCAAATTAATAATCGTGTCAAGAATTGTCAACACTAATCTAATTCATTTATTAAACAAGTAAACGGGTTAATCCGTTTAATGACATGTTTATCCAAACGAGACATTTAATATTTAATCAAATATTAAATAATAGAAAAAAAAATTATCATAATTAATTCAAATATTTAAAATAAAGAGAAAAATCATAAATCATAGATAAGGTTTATGTTGAAATAACTTAATTATCCATAGTAATTTGATCTAAATAGGTAATATATTACATATGTCATATTCACGATTATAATATGTTGAGTTAAATGAGTCATAAACGGGTTATACAGGTTGAACTCCTCAATTCTAACCCAACAAGGTTAAGTAAACGGGTTAATCGTGTTGACCCTTTTATGACCCAAACCCGTTTATGCCAAACCTAAACACTTTTAACTTGTGTCGTGTTTGTGTTGTGTTGTTGTGTCGTAATTTGCCACCCCTAATCGCAAGTGCAGCCTTGAACCACGAGTGAAGCTAGAGGGGGCAGCAAGGCCCTGGCCTCCCCAAAACTTTTTAAAATTCTTCTTGTAACCTTCATAACTATAATTATTTTATATATATATAAAAAAAACCCTAATTGTGACTACCAAAATTCATATAAAATTTTAATTCCCCCCACCCCAAAAATAATTTTCATACCTACTTATTTAAGCTTATTTTTCTATTAATTGAATATATTTTTTTCAATATGTATACTAATAAGAATGATATTATAAAGAAATTTATAGTGCTATTGATTTATACATTTTTTTAATTTTTAATTACATCGTAGTAGTTTGCTTCCAATTCACAATGGTGGGAGTCTTGTGCACTTGGCTAGCGTATTTTTAATTTTTCCGGCCCCCTAAAGTAAAATTTCTAGCTCCGCCTCTGACCGAAACTGCGAACCATAATTTTCAGGGTTTATATATTATTGACAAAAACAAATTTACAAATCTCGATTTGCCCACACCCAAGTTTGTACCCTCTAGTAAATACGTTATACCATTGGGTTAGATTTTTTTTTTTTTTTTTTCTCAAAAATTTCTTATTTTTATACATTTTAATACTGTAAACTTTACTATTTTTAAAATTTTAAGTGATAAATTTTATTATTTTATAGATAAATAAAAATAGATGAAATTTTACTGGTAAATTTATTATTAAAAGTGGAGAAATTTCATAGGAACCTGTGGGAAAAAAGTTACTAAGTTGATTTTGATTCAAAAATTTTTTACTTGTTAGCCACAGTATATGTTATATTTAACAAGTAAATGCATTCGTACCTTAAGTCACACAATTCTTCTCAATATGTGTTACTCTCACGCTCTACGTACGTTCTCGCTCAAATTCTTAGTGCCTATAACTTAATTCTGCCGCTCTCATACTCCCGCTCTCGAATTCAATTTCACTCCCTCTCCCGTTTTATGTGATTTAGTTCGTACCCGAATCTTCATTAGACACAAAGTAACATGTGACAAATATTTAACAAGTCTGTGCATTAAAGTATAATTTTTAAAAAATAACATCAAACTATAATAAAAACACAAAATTTATCAAAAAAAAAAAAACAGAGAAATAGAATACAATAAGAATATATTGTAACTATTAGTCCAACATTTAAGTTAATGTAATGTTACTCTCAATTTTTTTATAAAGAATATTACTAAGAATATATATTTGGCAGACAAATCACAACATTTCATTTTTCTTGACTTAAACTCTCTTCTTTTATTTGAAAAGAGGAGGAGATGCCACTAACACTACCTTTGTCAATAACAATATATTTATTATTTTTAATTTATACATGAGTAACGTGATGACCTATGTGTATCAACGCTTTGTAGATTTTCGCACTTTTTTTTTTTAATTAATTAATTTATTTACTTTACTTTTTTCTTTGGAGGAAAGTTCACTCAAAACAAATGAAGTGGTGACTCCAACTTCCATTTCTAAGGGCTTGAAATGACAAATGTGCGCCTCTTTTCACAATTAGGCTTGTTGTTAGATTTTATTTTTTTAGGTAAAACATTAACTCATTATTGCGCCATGAAACTTAAAAACTTTTCGAACCGTTAATTATGAAGAAAAAATCGTGTCACAATTTAATTATTTACAAAAACTTAAACCCTAAACTTTACATATATTTTTGTTTGATGTTGTTTTGCCAACATCAAACAATTGCATCGAATACAATGTATGATGAAATGGTACTCCGGCAATTAGATCATCTTCTCTCACTTCCTATACTTGGAATCAATGCGGACTTTTTAAATCTTAAATCACATGATGCATGTAAGAAGGAAAAACTACATGTGCTGAAAAATCACCCACTTTTAGCGCAAGTACTATATTTGGTTTTACTAAAATCATCTTTCCGGGGAGGAGGATGAATTGTTAGTGCGGAAGATATATTAAGGTCTATTTGTATATTTCACATAGGCTCAACATGCACTTGTCTGGTCTGGAGAGGATTACTTAATAGATCATGAGTGTTTTAAGAGGCCTATAAACAACGACAAAATATAATAAAACATGAAATTAAAAATATAGATTAATCCTTTAAAGATTTTAATAATTGAAATCGAAAACACTATCTTACCTCACCAAGAAATGTTCTCAAAGGCACTATGGTCACTAAGACGGTCCAAGAACAAACATCCAATTCCTAGGTTGACCTTTAGTGTCCCATGATGTTAAGAATAATTATCTTTCCAAAAATGATTGGATGGACTACCCACTCTAGTGATGGTTTTATGTATATGAGCGTTTCTACCCTCTTCAAGGCTGAACCACAGCCCCAAATGAACGTCATTTACCACCATCTTTTAAAATGTCATAATAGTTACATTGGACCATCCCAGGAATGGGCTAGACCGGGGACGAGGAAGTACAACTAGGCTACAAGACCGTCTTGTAGCTCCCATAGAGGCACCACATTTTTGCAACCTCCGAAACAGGTGACGATGGAGGTGCTGGCTCATGCCAATTGGCCAATGGCCTTACAAGTTGGATTGACCACTAGAAATGATGGATCCAATGGCACCACATCTAGTGGTTCAGGTGTCGATAGTGCATTAATTCCCTCGTGTGTGTCGTGTTGTTTGAGATTCAATAATTACCAATCCAAAGGCTATATTGCACTACTACCGGGCTACTAACCCAGTTGATATAATCTCTCTCCCCTAAAGATGAAGTTGAAAGTTCAAGTCCTACCAGCGGCATGTTGTAGGTGCATGCATTAGCTTTAATTTCGGAATATATATACGGAGTATATACACACGTACGTGTGTATGTATTGCATACCACCGGGCTACTAGCCCAGTTGATTTAATCTCTCTTTCCGAAAGAGGAAGTTGAGAGTTCAAATACTAAGGGGCATGTCGTGGGTGCGTGCATTAGTTCTTAACTTCCCATGTTGCTGAGAAAATGTTGTGGGTGAGAGTTCAAGGCATCCTAACCGCAACGTGAATTTGGTCTTTAAAGGAGAGTGAGTTGGTCTAAAAAGAAACTTCCTTGTCACCAACTTGACAAAGCATATTAATACTGGAACAAAGTAGAGTGAAGATTAATTACAGATTCAGATTACTGGATTGCTTACAAGAGTCTGACCATATCTACAATCTAGTCCCTATGTCTAGAACGTAACTCCAACCTACAAATCTAAGCTAATAAGTGCATCGAAACAAATATTCATCTTAAAGGGAGAACATGAGCTTATTTAAAACCCGAAATAGGCAAATGAATGGATGGCAAATTTAAGGTAGAAAGCTTCAGCTACGCCTGAGGAACAAAGCTACGTATACGATAAATGTGGAAAACCACTAGTGTGAAGGCACTAGGAAGTGTAAATCGTATTGGTACAAGACCTTTTTTCATGAACTTTTCTAGACGGTTGATATGATCTCCTGAAACTGTCTTGGACAAGCCTTGGAGTCAAAAGCTGACTCAGATGGAACATATTGACTACCGTATTTAATGCATAGTAGGGACTGCCACCTATTGACGTCTCTTAGTAGTTGTCCCCTTATCCTTGGCACTCAAGTGGTTTGAAACCAATTAAAACTTCTAACAGTTTCTCCTGTCCTTAGCGAGTGACAGATGAAGACAAAGTGGTTCCTCGACCTGAAAGACTCACAGGTCGAGGAACCAGAAAAATAAAATATTCCATCTTTGGGCGGGTGTTGTGAGATTGGGCTGTTGATCTTTGGTTTGTGCCCCCAGCTCTTTCCTCGGTCTCGGCATCTCCTTATAGGTCCTAGTTTGAGACCGAGAAAGCGAAATGCCCCATTTTGAGTGCAAACACCCAGCCCTCGCTAAATGGAAATGGGTCTTGATTTTCATGGTCTAAGTTGTGTGTAAGATCTTTTTCTGATGAGTCGAATTGTGAGCAGTCCTCCCACTTTTGGAAACCACCCCCGGCCAGTTTCATCAAATGCAATATGGATGCCTCTCTCTTCGGATTCTCTCACAGGAGGAGGGGGAGCAGTCTTCAGGGACTCCTCGGGTTCCATTCTCAAAGTGTGGGAGTTTTCAAGCTGAAGCGTGCTGTTTGCGTAAGGCAGTGGAGTGGTTCAAAAGTGACTCAAAAGTTGTGGCGGATGCAAGGAAGCTCTCTTGTCCGGTTGAGATTTCATTAGCGGTTTTTGACATTTAGCAGGCATTGCAAGGTTCTCCTGCTGCTTCAGTCCGTCACACTCGTTTCCAAGGCAATGCTGTGGCTCACGCGGTGGCCAAGCTCTCAGAGAAGTCGTCTCCGGTCGGATGAGGTTCTTGGTTTCAATGCTGCGGATATTCTGCAGCTTGCTCAAGATGTTTGTAATCATAGCTTCATGGAGAAAAAACAAAAATCTTGTATCTCAGTTTTGTATAAGATATTTAATCTTATTGAGAATTCAAGAACCCCTCCTTTCCCGTTGTTAATGCCTTGGACGCACGGACTAAAGTCCTCTCATGCAAAATACTACCATGTTCCGTCCAGATGTACCTTAAAGAAATGTTGTAATGTTCAGCCCCACATCACAAAACATTTTCGCTACTAACCGGAGGGAACAAGACTACTGTTTCACTGGAGAAGATTTTGATCCGGGCTTTTAACCAATCGGGAGAGAGAATGGAAAAGAACCTAAGGTTATAAATCACCATCTTCAGTGTTGCACTTTCATGAATTTGGAGCTACACAACAGTTAGATCCTGACCTATTGTAAAACAACGATGGCGCATTTAACTCTTCACAAACTAAGGCCAAGAGCTAATGGCTGTGGCTATGGCGAATACGTTGATTCTAAGGACTAAATCACAGCTGTGAAACTTCTAAAGAACACCCTCACCAAAAAACACTTATAACGAACACAATTACAAATACTGTGCACACCCACAAGGTTTTAAAAGTGAATCAAGATAATTCAACATTCCAATTGCAGATGCACATATTTATGAAGGAGAGTAACAAATTATTGTAAACTCAGCAACACGCACGTACACAATCAAACATGCCAACATTAATTTTCCTTTGTTTCACTTAAAAGTATCACGAAATTTTTAAGAATAAAATGTCGAAACCAGAAGAAATTTATCCACATATGCCTAAAAGTTCAGACATTTGAAACATTTTACGTCAGTGTTCTAGACCAGTTCATAAAATCATAAACAAATTTTAAACATAAACCATGTAATAGTAACAGCCATATAGTGGTTCCAAGGTCCAGATTGAAGAGCGCGGTCTCTCTACGTCCTTTATTCTGTATAAGATCACAATCATTAATGTTCTTCCATATGTAATAGGATTTACCACTGGCCGAAACAGAGGCAAAACATCTTGCAGCATCTGATGTTGGAGAAGATGGAGACTCTACCTGACATCAAAGAATATCTTTAATTATTAACAGCTCTCACCAGTATCCAGAAATATTACACACAACAAAATAAGACTTGGTATAACACCACCAACTACAATCTTACAATTGACAGAACCCATAAAATAAGAGCAGGCTTCTAAAAATGTAGGAAGCTTGAACTAGGTTTTTTTTATTTTTATTTTTATTATTTTTATTTTTTTTTATGTAACTACAAACTCATTCCTGATTCTTTAAATGGAAATTAAAATCTTCTATGAGTAAGATTTCATTAAAGGCGCTCAAAAGGGGAGCGCTCCCAAAGAAAACAAAAGACGTCCAGGACAATACTATAACTTTAAGCTACCGACTAGCAACTAAATCATTATATGGCCCAAATGGATGTTAATAAAGTTAATCAACCAACCTCTCTATTTATTATATTTTTTTGACTTTGAATAGGAACAACTATAAGACATGACACACTGATGCAGGAGACGGTTCACAAAATATACTGTTTCTCTAAGCATCAGCTGTGATGACGATGATTCCGGCACTTCATTGTGTGATTCTAAATGAAGGATTAGCATGTTCAGATACTACATACACAAAGACTATGGAATGTCAAGTGTGCAATGGTCAATAACTGAAATTAATTTATGAATTTTTATCGGATTGACAATTCTTTGCTCTCGACTCTGTTAAGCTAATGGAGTCAAGGAGCAGTTAGGATTTTAGTATTTGTATTTTGGCAAATTTCAGTTTAAAACCATATCGAGTTCTATTTTTGTTTGTCCCCTATTTATTTGCTTCGAAGTACAACTGTTCATAATTCGAGTGCTTCGAGCCTCATCCAATTGATTGTTGGCCAACTTATTACGACTTTACTTCTGTTGTGCAAAATGATTCAAGGATACTTGTGAGTTTATTGTGTTTCAAAAAGCTATGGAAAATTTGACATGCGGTGCTACCTTATAAATTATTTTATTATTGGTATTTCTTTTCCATTACATGGAAGCAGCCTCTAAAATTACCCTAGCATCCTTACTATCACTTGACTATTCTTTCATTTTTACCCAAAAACCTGCACATATTCAGATAGATGCGATAAATGGATCTAACTACATGCAGAACGCTGCTACTATCATCTCCTCATGGCTTCATCTATTATGTCTACTAGAAGCTTGCAAATGCTTCAACAAGAAAGGGGGCTAAATGTTGATATATGTTACTCATCCATCACCTCACGTGGGTACAAGGTTCACCAAACATTGCAACATCTGAAATTATCCTTCACGGCTACACCTCAGCCGAGGGAAATTGGGTGGAAACAGAGAAATGTGTGTTAAGTGAACGTGTGAAGCTGTCAAGACCTCAAGGAGCTCCTCTCCTATGGATAAACCTCAAAGATACGATTAAGACCTCGAGAAGCTCCTCTTCTACTAATAAACATTGAATATGCGCTGAAGCTCTCGAAGTTCCTCTCGAATGGATAAACCTCGAGAATGCATTGAAGAACTCGAGGAGTTCCTCTTTGAGATAAACTTCAATGGCAATCTCATCTCCAATAGTTAAGCTCTATGACTCAAAGAGCCTCCTTTCATGTGGCTCAAAAGATATAATAGAAAAAATTAAGGCATTTCTATCATAGAGCTCTAAGTTGCAAGCAAGATTTAAAATCACACCAATAACAATATACCGCCATTTGGGATCCTAGGGAAACATGACTTGGAGGTTGGAATCTAATACTTTGAGGAGTCTTCGCTTGGAGAAGGGATCTGATGGAGAACCAGCTATAGTCCAAGAGCTTAAAGTGCATGTGTTTCGCCTCTACGTTTGGAGATGGGGCAAAGATAGATAATTAGGGTTAATTTTCATTTATTATAATTATTATTATTTTAAGTAACGTTTTAATCTTAGGATATTTTAGTAATTTGGTATTTTCATTTTTTGTAGTAGTATTTTCCTAGATGCTTATAAATATGCCATTTGATAACACTGTGAAGGTACTTTATGATGAAAATTGATTCACTAAAGAGATTATTATTGGTGATTTTCTTCTCCCTCTACTTCCTCCATCTCTCTCTCTTCTTCCTCTCTCAATTCCATCAACTGTCCTGCATCAGGATTTCTCTTTGAAATGGCCTCAAAAGGAGTAAGGAGTCTTGAACGCCTAGAGAAAGCCAACACGTGTTAGGCTTAACCTCACTTCATCTCTCCTCCCATATTTGTGTCGTGTTAACATAATAGTATTTGTCAACCCAAACATGACCCATTTAATAAATCATGTCAGGAACCCTTGACACGAACACAACCCAACCTGCGTATCCCGTTTGATAAATGGTCTTCTAACTCACAACATGACCCATTCAATAACCTATTTAACCCGTTTAAATTAAATGGGTCATGTAACCCATTTATTAACCTGTTTAAATTGAGGATATAATGAAAAATATGACAAATACAACAACAAATAATGAAAAATGTAGGTATAATGAAAAATATGAAATAAGGGACGACTAAAATGAGGATAATACAAAAACAACGACGACAAAAAGACAAATAGAATATTCATGTTGGGTTTATCTTTAAATAACATAAATATCCATAGTAATTGGGTTAAAAGTTAATACAAGTTACAGATTAAAAGGGTTGAATTGACACGATTAGTTAAACGGGTTTAATTGGGTTAAACAGGCTGAGTCCGAAAACACAAACACGACACAATTAATTAAAGGGGTTGACATGATTATAACACAAATGCGATTAAGATCAATACCTGCAAATTTTGTATTGTGTTTTGAGTCATATTGGCAGGACGTGTCGAACTTTGCCACCCCTACAGTAATTAATACACCTCTCATGCCAATGGTTGCTTTTAGCATGGGAAGCTGCCACTGAACTTCATCAATCACTTAAGAACTCATTTGTTATGTGAAATTTCAATGCTCATACCCTTTCAGCCAAGGTCCTAGCATCAATGACTCACCTACCACCACTAATACCATATAAAGGCCACTTCCCCACATTTAGTACCCACATAACAACTAGACCAACAAGATAACATCATTGGTAAAGAAATGATCTGTAACTTTTCGAGACGGCCTCTTCCTTCTCGAGGAGTCAGTGCAATCCCTTGATTCTTCTGAGTTTCACCTAGGTTCTCTCTAGGTCCATGTGTAAGATTGACTCCTTATCTTCTACAATAACACAAAGACATACAATGTGATGCAAAGAACCTTAATGGTCCATAATGAAAGGGTTGTGTACATTGTGTGTTGTTTTTGCGTGGTGGGAGAAGGCAAGTCTCAATCTGGCAGAGCATTTGTGCAGTAGTAATCACTGATAGGACCAAAAGTTTTGTGTGTGAATTTCGTGCCAAAAGTCAAAATTTGATCGAGTTGTAATTTTAATTTTTTTCCAAGTGTTTTTTCCTTTGGAATTGTTTAAGATAGTTTTATTTGATTTGGCAAAGTTTGACAAAGATTGAATAAAAATTGCACATGATGATTCATTCAATTATAAAGTCAAGCTTGCATACAGATCTTATCGTACACACTTTAGGGTGACGTAAAAATGTTGGTCATTTGATGCAACTCTTGTGAGACCATGAGATTGAGATTACTATGGATTTTAAAGATTGGCAGGTGCTACACCAATGAAAGGTACGTGTTTATGTACTTGTGTATACACACACACTGACACACATATGAAGACTCTAGATTTATGGAGACCAAAAGTTGGCAAAGGAGACGACGCAATTTCTTTCAATACGAGCTTGAGCCAAGCTAATCACGATCTTGACAAAACACTAGTGAGCTATGCTCGAGCTTGGCTAGCCTGAGCCCAAGCCCAAGCCCAAACAGCTTTCTTGCTTTGGCAAGCCAAGCCCAAACAACTCGGTTCGGCTAGGTTCATTTGCAGCCCTAGTGGTAGATACAAGAGTGGTACACAAGAGAAGCCAAGAGAACATTAAAAAGTCACACAACTTCTTGTTGATAACAATTGGCTTTTTCCACAGGGACGCCCTTGATTAGAGTCTGAGAGCTTCGGCAGAACTATGATCATTATTCCTAGTGCTGAGCTAGAAGATCATGAATAACAACATGCAGTAGTTCTTCATGACCAGTTCATACATGCATGTATGGAGAAGATGAGTCACAAGGAGTGACCATATTGACGATAAGCAGATTCTGGACTTGTGAAGCTAGTGGTTAATGACCAAGTGGAAGTACACACGGAAGCATGTAAGATCAGTCGAAACACACAATATGTGGAATGTGGGTCTTCTTTACTGCATTCATTTCATTTGTTTATGCTTCATTAATTGTGCAGTTGCTTGCTTAAGTTGATTAATTAAAATCAATAAAACACAGAACCAAATAGAAAAGAAGAGACTTATTCATGCCCTCTAAGTATAATCCATGTCTAAGAATTACCTGGAATTACGGTGCAGCAATTTTTAGTCACAATGCTAGCTGAAGTCCATACAAATTAACTAAATTCACTAGCTTGGGCCCAAAATAAAGGACTAGCAATTGAACTCAGACTTAACCTTATGTATCACAATTGAAAAACAAAATGTATATTAAAGTATGGAGTGAATTGATCTTTTCACTAATAATGACTCAGTGTAACTGACTATGCGTTTCAGTCTCAGGCTAAAGTGGGCTGGATAAGAGTTCAAAAACCTACCAACCTTAGAATTGATCAGCACTTAAAACCTTTACCCAAGGCAGAGTGAATATTATTGAATGTCAAAGCCCTCTCAGTAACAGGGTAATAGGGTTGGGCATCTCAGCTGCAAGGACCACACAGACCACAATCAACCTCAAGTATGGTAACAGAAATCATCAATACCATTATACTAGTCCAAATAAACTCATTAAGACTTATTTCCCAACGTTTAGACTTTAGAGATGGCTTATCTGAAACTTTTTTTGCTGTTCTTCTCTATGACATTCTTCTAATTCTAAGATTTTTTTTTTTTTTGGCAACGACAACTGCAAAGACACTACACAACTGAACACCCTTCAGAGAGCACAGGGCATCTCTCACAACAGAGGCATAAGAAGACCAACAATACATGATCGATGTTGTGGCTCTTAAAAGCCACCTTGCAGCAACAAGATTACCACTCTTTGGAATCCAATTCAATGAAAAAGATGGATTTTGCTGATGGAGAGAAGCTACATCATCAAAAATAACATTGCGCTCTTCCTCACAAACTTGCGAACGCATCACAGGCTGACAATTGCCCTCAATAATCACATTTGAAAGTCCCCAGCCTGGTAGCAGATGCACGCCTTCCCTGAAGACTAGACCTTCTGCAACTGATGTTGATGGAACAAAAGGGAAAAACAGAGAAGCTAGTTTAAGCAATTGGCCCTCTGAATTATGAAGAACCAAGTCTCCACCACTCTCTCTGCAATCACATACTTCCTTGCCATCTCAATCCAAATAATTTGTTTTCTCCTTCTTCTCCTACCCACAGTTGGATACCAATATTTAATGGCCTTGCTAATATGGTATCAGCCAATTTTAGAAGCACGACTGCCTAATGAATTCTAAAAATAATCTAGACTTGATCATGACTAGCAAAACAAAAACCTGTTCTTTTTCTGTTCACTAGCAATTTAAGTCTATAATACTTTATACAGCAAAACATATGTGGACGCAAATTTTCCAGGAATTGATAATTTAAAGAACGTGTCATTACAGATTGTGGTTCTCTCTGACTTACATGAGTGTTAGTTATGTTGAAAATTCAACTGCATGACATTAGGACGAAATATCTATATAATAGAATGGATGTAATAAGGTTTCCATGGATGAAGTTCCCACGTGTACCCAAAGAAAGGCTAACAAATTTCATTTAAGTTTAATGGGGGAAAGGTAAGCTCAGGCGCAAGGAGCCAAAACACATTACAAAAAGAACTATTAAAAAAAAATCAAAAAATTTCATGCAAAATTATTGCCCATTTTCTCAGGGAAGAACAACTATTTTTTTGTCCAACAGACCAAAAACCATAAATTAAAAGATTAAATTTTGTTTTTGCTGTATCTAAAACAACCGATAAAGTAATAGAAATGCCTGTCTACCTATGAGACTTGCAATGCAATAAACAAGACAGAATCGAAGTGAGAGAACGAGAACTGAAAAAAATAAATGAAGAGGTCGTGAGCACCTAAATTTAAGTCATTCTAGAACTTATGGCTACAGATAAAGATCAGTGTACATGTGTGTGTGATGCAGTTTGTAAATAACTATGTACTACTGAAGCATCATAATATTTAATTACCAACAAGCTGAGGATTAAAACATATGAAAATAAACAAAAGATAAATAAGAATATCAACGGACAGATATAATGAGAAACAGAACCAAATGTACCGATGAAACAAAGAAGCTTTCCAACAGGTGTAAAACTAACCAATTTTTTAGCCAATAGAATTGACACATGCACTTTTCCAATGCAGTAACAATTCAAAGCAACCATTACCTTTAAATATGAAATGCTTTGAGGTGATGCAATTCCTTAAATAACTTTTAATTTGAAGCAGAACTAGCCGCACATGAAGCTTGTATATTGCTCTCATCCAAAGAATTGTTATCACTGGTCTCTAAAATCTGCTGGTTATGGGGATCTGGAACTAAGCTATCCTCCAAACTATCTGATAGAGAAGCAGTGTTGGTTCTACTATTATCTCTTGTTTCAAGACTTTCCATCATGTGTGATACAGTAGCGATTTCTGCATTAACCTCTCCCCTAACTTCAGAACCACGATCTGTTGTAGAAGTGTTACGAGAGAAGATTCTCTCCTTCCAACCCTTTGTGCCCTTCACAATCGACTCTTTGCATCTTCAAAAGAAAATAAACGAATTTTAAAGAAACAAGAAGTGAGTCATCAATCTGTCACTATATAAATGCATAGCATGTTTCAATATACCTCATTGACACAGCACCAAATCGAGACTTCAGAGATTCTGAAAAAGATTGGAATTCAGATGGTCCTGCTATATCTTGACTACTTGGAGAAGACTGAGTAGGAGATCTCCTACAAAATAACAAATAGACCGTGGAGTTGATAAATGAAGGAAAATAAAAACTGAACAAGGAAAAACATGTTTTATACCAAAAATACATTTTTGAGGCTAACTCAATAGAAAAGGTAATTAGAATCAAGCTTTACAATTGTCATTACCGATTGTTTGAGGAAGTTCCATGGTTATTGGTAGCAAGAACACTTGATCTAGAGGCTGAGGCAGAAACCTGATCAGCTTGAGCAGAAGGTACTGGTGTAATTAGTTGTGTAGATTCTTCTCCCAGAGTTAAAAGAGAAGTTGGGCCAGCTGCTGTGACTGCAGAAGCTGGTTCACCTTCACTTCTCTGAGTTGAAGAAAATGATGCAGCATCAGCAGAAGGTGCATTAGGATGAGTTGAGAACACCAAAAATTGTGGCCGACCTTGAGCTGATGACCTACTCCTCTGCCCTCCCCTCCTGGCAATGTGGCGTGCCCTCCCCATGGCAGCTGCGGCAGCTAAGTGATGAATTATACGCTCTTCAAGTTCAGCATCAGTTGCACTGACTGGTAACTGCATTAAAAGATAAAAAGAGATTATATGAACACGACACTTAGCATGTAGGTGATTTATTGATGAGAAAGAAAACAAGGCAAAGGTTTCAACTAGCAGAGGTAGATTACAAACATGCTGTAATTCAAAATCCCCCAAGGTTGGATGATGAAATATCGTGGAATTTCTAGATGGGTTAATCCTGGAACTTCTCTCCTGTTCTATTGCATCAAGCAATTCCTGGCTGCCAATACATGCACATTAAATATTGTTGTCAAGTAGGAGTAGACAACTGAAAAAGAAATCAGGAGGACGGGGAGGAGAAGATCACAATATAACCTGCTGGGATCCTTCAGGCTGATCGGTTGCCAACACATTGGACACTGCGAGCTCCTCTGACACCTACAAGATTGAAGTCAAATTAAAACTCAAATTTTTTATTAAAAAAAACTAAAAGATATTGGCCTGACATAAATATCAAGTTCTCTTCGAATAATCAAGATAATTGAAGAAGATTAAGAGGCCCAAAAACAACTATCAGAATAAAATCAAATATACGACATCTTGAAAAACTAATGACAGGTGATAGTAGTTCATCTTAGTCAACTTTATATTAAAAATATATAACTATAGAAAGAATCTTCATACGAAACACGTCCTAGAGATGCAATTTTCCAAAATACTTATTTACTTATTTACTCAAGCCACAAAAGGGGAAAAATAAATGTTACAAATTGATGAAAGATGCAAATCCAACAAAATGTGGGCTAATGTGTATAAGCTAACATTAAGGTAGTAATCTAGAATCAACATACCAAGCATAACACCTTCACTATGATTCTGGAATTCCAGTTAACCAAATAGCAACATCTCATAGTCCAATATTCAATAAAGTATTGCTCAAGGAAGGGGAGCGGGGGAGTAGATATTAAATAATAATTTAAAAAGAAGCAATTGAGTTTCCATGGCATTTAACCATAAATGCTCTGAAATGACATTAATGTATCAATCGTAAAGGTAATAAAGTCACTAAGGTACTAATTTTGTCGTAATCTTATGCAAGTATAAAGATAATCAAATGAAATTATTTGAAATCTATCAATATTTAACAGTGGTTCAATATCAATGGAATGTTACACAAATTAAGTTTCATCTATGACACAAATTTTTTGAAATTATCCAGTTTTTGTGTTTGAAAAGCATTGATAAAATGCATCCCCATCATTTTATTTATGTGCAAGATATACAATACTAATCAAGTAGGTTACCTGCGTATAGGGCAAGCATCTACAGTAATCATAGATATGCATATATATGATAACAATTGATGTATTTACATCCTTCCAAGCAGTTAGACCAATAATTAACCCAGCTACAAACAGTTTCATTATGAGGTTACATGCTTAATCTTGCAACCCAAGTCTTGGACGTCCAAAGAGGCACCCATGCTTAATTCATCTTGTTTACAGTGATAATAAGAGTACTCAGATAAAATCTTCCTATAATATAGGATCATAGAAGCACCCTTCATGGACTATTAACCTTTCAAAACTTAGGCCAAACTATGGTAAAATATATTTTATGCCATATTCATATGATAGCATTAGCAGTCATGCATCATTGAATAATTTTAGTGTTCTCACGTAGCTCACTCGCTAAATTTTTGTGTTAAAAAGAAAAATGCATGTGAGAATACATAATCAAGAGTTATTGGAAGCAGAAGAACGATTGGGGCCCAAGACCTCACAACTTCAAAACAGGCGATTGCCTATCCCCTATATGTGCATAGTTCTTTGGTAACAGAAATGTTAAGTATGCTGATATACAATATAGTGGAGGGATACTACATTATCAAGTTTGATGTCTGTATTGTTGAAGGGACTACCATTTCAATCCCCCATCTTTTTGTTTACTAATTGTATTAGTATTATATGTGGATCTGAGGAGCAGTTCTGGTATGCTTGTGTTCTTTTATAATTAAAAAAGAGACATCCTAGCTAGGAGGACACGCACATCATATTTCAGGCAAAGAAGGGGATTGGATACCAAGAAATTTTCTTGTTCAACCGAGCTCTAATGGGAATAAGGCTTTGAAGCTAAGAAACATGGACATGGAGAAGACTACAGACATGAAAAAACATGTAAACACTGACGCAACAAATATTAAAGTATGTCACTGACATGACGAGAACACTACAATAAAGTATAATTTCTTATTATATATATAGTATATTATATACAACAAACATTACCCAGTTATAACTAAATTCAATTTTCTATGTCGAAATGAAATATAATAAACCTTGTCATATAGAGGAAGTCATGAAAAGGAGACAACACATGGTCGATTCATGTGCTTGAATACGCAATTTGAAAACTCCTCTCCTGCTCTCATACCCACTCCTTTAACAAAAATTTCTAAATCTTTTAATTTCTTCATATGATCAAACTCTATAAATTTTATATAAACCTTTCATTTATTTATTTGTTCCATCTATTTTTCTGCACACTAAAACAAAGTATTATCCAATGCCCTAGGTTCAATAGGCATGTGGTAACAAGTAGCCAAGTAGTTCAACCATTTGTATATGATTAAGAAACTACTTTTAAATTAAGACCCATCCATAATGCATTGGACACGAGTGTCCAAAAATGGGTATCCAGCACGTGTCCAACACAAATACAACTCCTGTTTAGAAGTGTTTGTGATTCTTAGTTTTGGAAATTTGCTTTGGAAGAAGATAACCTTGGGATGAGAGTGGTGGAAAGGAAGTTGTTTGGAATCTGGACAACAAGGGACATTTTGTGCTCCTTTGGCATAGGGCTTTAATCGGAGTTTAAGGAAAGTTACATAGACGCATATTTTCTTAGTTTTTCCGTAAGAGATGGGAGTGAGTGAAGTTTTAGGCAAGGTATCTGGTACCACTTTGAACTTTGAAGACCATTTTTTTTTCCAAATCTTTTCCGAGTTACAACTAATAGACAAGCTTGTTTGTCAAATTATCTTCAGTTTTGATGTAGGACAGGTTATCGACTTTTCCTCAATCCATTTGATAACATCGTTTCTACTCGAGGAGACCCATTCTTGAGCGAAACCGTCCCAATACCCACTACCTTTAACTAGTGGCCATGTTACTTTTCAGTCAAATTCCCCTGTTTTGGGTCCCAGCATTGTGCTTCAAGTCTTACACGAAGATTGTTGAATATATCGGAATTTTTGTTAGTGGTCGATTTGGACTTGAAATAGGTTGATTTTTGGTATTTAGATATTTTTAGTGGTTAGGTTTTATCTCCTATTTTTTTTTGTACTTTTGAGAGAGTTCAATTTTGGCCTTTTTTAGGTTTCCTTATGCAGTTAGATAACCTTATATTGTTAGGTTTTCTCTTTATATATATGCATGTGCTGCAAGAGCATAATACATCATTCATTAATTATATTTCAGAATTCTATTTGCTTAAACTATGGATTCAAAATTGATTTGTCGTTCCTTTGTGAATGTTCATAGCTTCCGCTCCATCGAGTTTTCACAAGGAAGAGTGGTTAGGAGGAAGCATCAATTCTTCATTGTTTTGTAGGATTGGGAGTTATGTGACTATGGACTCTTTATTTGTCCTTCCAAACATCTTTTTAAATGGGTGCCAAGTCTCTCACAGCCACAAATAACAATAATATATATTTTTTTGATAAGTCACAAATAACAATAATATGAAAGGTCAAAGTGTCTTTATGGAAAATAATTTCCCCTTATTTGGGTGGAGTGGATGCAACCTATAGCATTATAGTCTTTTAAAGATAATTTTAACCACGGACAATCTGGGAAAGAGGGAGAAGATACTTCTCAATTGATGTTACATAAGCAAAAAGGTAAAAGAATGCAGCAATCGTTTTGGGGACTGTTAGGTATCCTGGTTAAAAATTATCATGTTGGCTCTAGGATTGGGGAACAAAGAAGCTGCATAAGGTTTGGCAGGTTGCACCTTTTTCTCTCATGTGGAGTATTTGGCAGGAGAGAAACAGATGTACTTTTGAAGAGAATGTATTATCAGTCTATAAGTTGAAACAACTAATGTTAAGTTTGTTACAATTTTGGATTTACAAAAATAAATTAATAAAAATCCAAAAATTTAACACACAGTCATTTATTTCATGAGCAATCAAACTAGCACAAAAGTA
The DNA here is from genome assembly GCF_030987335.1 of Cornus florida. Taxonomy (NCBI): domain Eukaryota; kingdom Viridiplantae; phylum Streptophyta; class Magnoliopsida; order Cornales; family Cornaceae; genus Cornus; species Cornus florida. Next base: position 40,966,405 of record NW_026775575.1, read on the forward strand.
GCTCAAATGGCACTCTTGTATACTCCGTGTGTAGGGTTCCACCTCTTTGGAGCTTGTCCACGGAAAGAAGAAAGGTTTGGATGACATGGACATATCCAATGTAGGCACAAAAATGCACCCAAAAAAAGAAACATATTAGTTAAAATTGAGGGTAAGCTTTACGTAGGCTAAAACTAACTTGGGACAAAAACAATAGAAGAAGACGTTAAAAATTATATATAATAGAAGATGTGGCAGATAATGGAAATGAAGAAAGAAAGAGAATTGATGTGGCCGACCGCATTCAAATGGGAAAAGACAAGAATCATGATGATAGTGATGATATTACAAACCCAATGAGACAGTCCCACTTCAGCCCAATACTATTAACCATAGTCCTTAAAATTAAAAAAATAAAAATAAAAATAAAATAAATCCATCAAGCTAAACTAACTTTAACCGGGTATCTTTTTATTGAAATTGAATAAGAATACCATTCAAGAATGCACTGGAGATGAAATTCGTGCTTGCAACCAGTCACCTGCAAGAGTTAACATATAATTAGTCCAATGAAAAGTCAAGTCACATCCATGATAAAATCCATCCAATATGCATACCGTTGATGGCTCACTTTCACAAAATGCCTCGAGACATATGCTGCAAGCATCATCGCAGGCATCTTGAATTCCACCTTCCACAAAAGCTGCAGCTGATGTCAAATGGTTCTCGGACGTTTTGCCCTCCTCCATCCTCTAGACCTACAATTCTCACCCTTGCCCGAGAGCTCCCTTCAAAGAAAGTCAAAATATAACTAAGATTCAATTGTACGAGTAAGGCAGCAAATCTTTATTAAAACATAGCCTACAGTTGATTTTAGAAACTTAAAAACGAGATCAAGCATCTTTCACTTTCAAACAATGATATATACTACAATGAAAATGAAAGCAAAGCTCAAGTTCGAGTATTACATAACTTAGATCCTGCAATGAAAAATCAATACCAATTCCAAACCATATATATATATATACACTACAATGAGAATGAAGGCAAAGCTGAGTTCAGAGTGTTGTTACATAACTTAGACCCTCCAATGAAAATCAATACCAATTCCAAACCAAGTAACATTAACCATACAGCAACACCATCCCCAAAGAAAGGCACATCCTCAAAATCAATCAGACCACATTCAAAGAATAAAAATTCAAATTGAATTGGAAACTATATTTGATTATTTGAACTTAGACCTGCTCACATTCTCAACGAAGTTTGCTAAAATAAAAAAATAAGGACAATACATAGACACCCGTCCAAGAAACCGGAAAAAAACGTAGACTAAATACTCTGTATTAAGAATTTATACCCACAATTGAAAGGGGCTGAAGCTATAGTCACCATACCAAATTAAACCATATAGTCATACAAGTTTTAATTCAGAAATAAAATCAAATAACTCCTCAGTAATTAGCAAGTTCACAAGAACAGTAGACAAACTAAAGAAAAATAAATTACAACTGTGAAACTACCCAGTACTAAAAACCCAATTCTGATACAAGTACGCAGTATCAAATTGACCCCTACCCCGTACTAAAATTTCAGAATTCCACAACTTCAGTACCCACTTCCAATTAACAGAAAACAAATATCATACGCACACAAACACACATAAATAAAGCTCGATTTTCACGAATTGAAGAGAAACTAAGACGTACGAAGATAAGCTACCAAAAAAAAAAAACTTTTTCTGTAATATGATATGATCTTACGTTAATCTGACAGATTCAAAGCTACGATCCAATGGAGAGTGATCGGTACAGGTAGTTGAAGAGAACCCTAGGCTGCAGAGACGAATAACGGGTCGAATGGTAGACGACGATGACGATGATGATGATGATGAGAGAGAGTAGTCAGGGTTTCCTTTTTGTTTTTTTGTTTTACATTTGATTGGCGGTGACTGACCGGACTTCCTTAAGCTGGGTCTTCGAGTGGTCAGTGGTCATACATATGGCTTTACCATAGATATTTTTAGGAGTAACACGCTCGCAGTGTTACCGTTGACGCTTGACACCATCAGTTCATACCCCAGAAAGATTGTTTTGATTATGTTTTTATTTCCCAAAAAAAAAAAAAATTATGTTTTTATTTTATTACCTAAATCAAATAATAATAATAAAAAAAGTATTAGAATCTCATATGTCTAATAGTCCGTATTTTTTTAGTTTTGATTACTTTATTTTGTTTTATTTTATTTCCGAAATCAAATAAAAAATAGCATTAGAATCTGGTGTAATATTTTTTTTTAAAAAAAATATTACAAATATCAGTTAGGTGTTATCAACAATCTATATTTTTCTAGTTTTGATTATTTTATTTTATTTTATTTTTTGCTGAACTAAAAAATTTAGAAAAATATAGTAATAGAATCTCATAGGTCTAATAATTTTTTAAACAAAAATTGAGTAAATATAACATCGTGTTGTTTGATAATTCAATTTATCATTAAGAGGTGTAGAAAGAAAATAAGAAGTAAATAACAAACTTCCTTTTTCGACAGAGATGATACAAGGAAAGAAAAAAGATTAGGAAGGATGCCAACTTTTTCCTCCTTTAAAAATTTTCATCTGCCAAAAAATGAACGGAAAAAAAAGGAGGGAAGAGAAGTGGACTATTGTAGAAATTTTAAATTAAATACTATACTAAATTATACAAGTTTCAAACTACAGTACTATCATTTATAAATTACAATATTATAAATGTTATTGGATATAATGGTAAAAACAATTTAAACTTTCTCATTCCTCTCTCTCAATGAGTATACTAAATTATAAATTTATTATCTTATCTTATATCCAATCAAACAAAAAATATATATATTACACACAATTTCTTCCCTAAGTCTCATCAATGGTCTCTTCTCTCCCTTCCACCTATGTTTTTTTCTCTTACCTAACCAACATAGTAGAAAGATATTTTAAGGCAACCAATACTAGTTTGCTACTGCTTACTATCAAGAGAAATGTGGTTTTTTCATTCACTTGAAGTATTTAACTGCCCCAGTATCAAAATTTTTTTTGGAAAATTACATAAAATTACATATAAATATAGAGTTAAGAGCTCTAAATAATAAATTGATCAATTTTAAAATTTTAATTTTACACATTGATTGAATTAATCAAAATAATTACAAATGTATCAAAAATTATTTCTAAAGTCCAAAATGTCCTCACACTCTTATTTCAACTGTCCTCAATCGGCCACTAACGTGGAGGAATTTAATTTGGATTGCCTTTGGAATTACTGGCATCTAATCTAAAAGGTAAGAACTAAAAAAAGAAGTTCCTTTACATTGAAGATTTTTCAATTGTTAGCTAAGTGAAGCTATTTTTATTGTTAATGGTATATAGGAAGATGTCAAAACTATATTGGGATTTGTTAGTGGAATATCCATATGCATTTCTTTTTGGTTGCCATACCTCTCTAGTTGTTGTTTGTTTTATTTTCTAATCAATTTTCAAAAATCATAACAAATTTTGAGATGCCAAATTAATAATCTTTTGCAAGAACCCTAATTTCATAAGCTATAACATAATTATAAAGTTCACGTAGTCATAGATATGAAACTCCTGAACAAATATATATGTGTGTGTGGAGAGAGAGAGAGAGATCGATAGAAGGGAACCTAGAAGACCGTGAGAGCATCTGCGAGGAGAAGAAAAGGAATGTAACAACTCTTACCCTAGCCAAACACAATATTGTCCACTTTTAGATTCCTGAGACCAAATACTTCCTAGGGGGTCACCCATCCCAGTACTACTCCAGGTTAAGCACGCTAAACTCCGGAGTTGTACTAGGATGGGTGACCTTCTGGGAGGTCTTTAGTTTCGGAGAGCTAAAAGCGGACAATATTGTGTCTAGCTAGGGTAAGGGTCGTTACAAATGGTATCAGAGCCTGACCAGCCAGAAGTGTGGCCAACGGGGACGTTGGGCCGTAAAGGGGGGGTGATTGTGGCAACCTTGTGGGCGGGTGTGTGTGAGTGTGTACAGGTGGCACTAGTAGGCTATCACATTGGGCAAGCTACAGGTGCACAATTCTACATCGCCTGGGTGTAGATGGGGCAAGTGCTATATGTAGATTCAATACCCTTCTATGATAAAATGCATTTTAAAGTCGTGTTGGCCGTGAACTCGCTAGAACTCCAGAGTTAAATGTGCTTAACCTAGAGTAGTACTAGGATGGGTGACCCCCTAGGAAGTCTCTGGTTCGGGGGAGCTAAAAGCGGACAATATTATGTCTGGACAGGGTGAGGGTCGTTATAAGGAATGTGGTGGTGTTGTTTTTGAATGGTGGTAGCTGATTGACGACGAAGAGAAGTAGAGAATTATTATTTATTAGTCAATCTAATTTTTAATTATCTATTTTATTCTATTAAAATTACTTGTATATAATTTTAAGAAGGATAATTTGATATTTTGAAATAAGAGTGTGAGGATATTTTGTACCAGAACAATAAATATTGATGTATTTGTATTTATTTTATTTAATCCAATTAAAATAGAATATTAATTTTTAAAATTGATCAATTTGTCATTTAGACCTCTTAACACTATCGATGTGTGATTTTCTTTTTCCTATTTTTTTCCCCTGAAACACGGCGGTCTAAAAACACCGTCAAATAAAGAATAGGAAAAAGTGCAAAAAACCCCTCTGAACTATTGGAGAATTTGAAACAAACCCGTAAACTATAAAAGTCGCAAATAACCCCCTGAACTATATATTTTTATTACAGATCACTCCATTCAGCAATACGCGGTCAAATATTGCCATTAGACACATCACATGCTCTCACGTGATGCAAATTCTGAATTTTAAGGACTATATTGCCCTTATAAATTTGAAAAGATAATAATACCCATTTTCTGACCTCTTTTTTCTCTTATTTTTCTTCACATTCAGACCTAATACCTTTTAACAGTTAAAACCCAGAAACGCCATCCACCAAATTTCCCAAATTCACAATACTTTATGAGAGACAAGGCTCATTGACGAGCGCTTCGCCTTGCTGGACCTCAACAACGATGGTCTTTTGTCTTGATCGGAGCTCTGTAAGGCCTTTGAGTCGTTCCGACAAGTTGAGATCTGCTTTAGTTTGGACATGGCGACACCGTGGGAGGAGTTCGACTAAAAACCGCAATTCGTGAGCCTAAACCTGTGTCACAAATTAGACTAACCCAACCAGAGCATTATTCTGTAATAACCCAGTTACTTGTTTTACAAAGTCTAATTCTTCTTCGATCATGACTATAACGAGCATGATACATCGACAGCAGCACCAAAGTAGGAGAGTTGTCAGATTTCGGCAGAAGCGGGGTGGTGACAGTGGATTTTTGGGGTTTCAATTGGGTTTCATTGTGTTTGATTTTAATAGGAGTTGTTTAATTTTTAAAGACAATGGAGAGAAGTGTGATACCCCTCGATTCTAGAGCCACGGGTGATTAAGTCCGAGCACAGATCTGAGGGATACCAAACAGTTAATATATAAATAAGTACAGAATACAAATATGAAATAAGAATAAAATAATAAGCTGAAAAAAATTCTAAATTAAAAATCCTCAAAATTTATAAATTAATATAAATTCCAAACTTTAAAATATCTGTACAACTCGGGAATCCATCTAGTGGACCCCTATCCAAATCCCTAACTGAAAAGGAAACAACTGTAATAAAAATCTAAAGCTAAACATAGAAAGTAGTCCTACGTAGTTGGAGGAGTGAGTGATTGTATCTGCTCTACATGATCAAGCTCTAACCCTGGAAGTGACGAACACCTGAAAAATAAGGGAGTGGGTCAGGCCCACATGAAAGTCTTATCCTATTACGATCCATATAGAAACTCGATACGCAGATACATCCTAGATAGTTCAACAATAACTAAAGTAGTCCATATAGATATATATATATACACTCACTATAGGACGCTCATTAGACTATAATGTAATCTCAGCCTGAATAAAAGGTAACATGCAAATCGCACGTAACGTGGTCATGTATACCTAGACCTACCAGGGAACATCAATTATGTCCAGTTATCCATCCTAGGCGATATACGCACCCTAACCATGATCCTGAGACTCAAGCTCATATCACGGCACCATAAAGATATATATATAAAATCCGTTCAAGATATGTCATTCAAATTTTTATTGACCTGACATAAATATAGGTAGGGCTTAACTTTTATAGTTAATCCAACTTATTTCAGAATAGGTAGGACTTAGTATTTTGAACTAATCCGTCCCTAGAATAGGTAGGTCTTAGTGTTTTGAACTAAGCCATCCCTAATATGCTACCGTCCCATACCGGTGCATATACATACATATAAGTAGGACTTAACTTTTATAGCTAATCCAACTTATTCCAAAATAGGTAGGACTTAGTGTTTTGAACTAATCCGTCCCTAGTATGCCACCGTCCCATACCGGTGCATACACACACAACCAATCCAGTAATTGACAACACAGTACAAGCAGTTCATCAATTATAATTCAGAACATTATAATGATAATCAGAATTGTTACCGAAAACATTATAGTGAAATTCTTTAACGTAAACTTCGTAACAATCTATAACTCCAACAATTGATGCAATCTAAGCAGTTAAAACATCAATTAACTCCATACAAGCATACTACAGTTTCAGTTAGTCAATTATGCTTATTTCAGTGCTTAAACATGATTAATACTGTTTAATCATATATACACAAATTGTTAGAATTATAGTAAGCAATTAAATCCTCCAAACAGTCTATAGCCTGATACCGGTTATAACAAATTAAATATCAATTTAATTCAATCCAATCCTAGTTAATTGTCGGTATTCCATTACCCATATAACACTGTTGAAATATGATTAAATATTATTAAATCATATGCAAAATATTTGTTAAGTTTCATTAAACAAACAACTTAACAAAACAGTACTCAACATGTATGCTTTCCTTTATCTTCATGTTGCTTCATTATTTAATACACTAATGTGATAATACTTTCAAATATTTTCATAAGTCCATCACAGTTAATTACATCCTTCAGTGCAATTTAAACGGATTAAAAATACTCCTGATAGGCCGAATAGCCACTAAAAAGACCAAAATTGCATGTTTCGGGCGAGAGCAGGCTCCACAAATTGAGAGCCTGCTCCATTTACATGGGAGACTGCTCTTAGATGTTAGGAGTGGGCTCCATACCCCTTGGAGCCGGCTCCATCAATGAGAGAGCTGGCTCTCTTCTTTTGGGAGCCTGCTCTCTCACTCTCTAAAGCCGTTTCTCAGTTCTGTTTTGCCTTCCTCGCCTTCGGCGATTCCCAAGCCTCTGTAATTCTTTTAATACTTGTTCTAGTGTTTAATCAATGTCCCAGAATATTTATAAGGCATCGACATACATCAACGATATCAATTAAACCAAACTTAAACGCAAAGACAGTAGGAACCAATTAACAGAACTTTAAGAATTTGCAAACCAATTTAATTCAACGAGATTAAATAAAGTTTAAACATGCATAAAAGATTTGTTTTAGCATTAATTAACCCCTGGAGTCTACCTAAGTATGCACAGAATACAGGTTTAGGGGAAAGAGATAGTACAGAGACTTGCTTTTAGGTTTCCGTTCAAAACCTTAACCCTCCGTCTCTGAGTTTTCCGACCACCTTCTAAACTTCCGTTCCACACCTCCGTTGTTTTTGGTTCAATCCAGAAGCAATCCTTTCTTGGTTCAGCCCTTGTCCCTAGCCAAACCCTAACTTTCCTCTCTCTGTTTTCCTCTCAAAACTCTCTATATTTTGTCTCCTCCACTACTTCGTGACTTGGGTTCTAAAAACGCTTAGCAGACTTATACAAGTATTTATATAGGCTTATACAACCACCACCCTAATTCTAATTATATTAGGAGATAGAGAAAAACAATTAATCATATAGCTAAGTCGGTCACGACATAAAAATATAAAGCCCTAAAATTATTATTAATAAACCAATATAAATGTAATTATTAATAAATCTTAATAATTAACTTAATCCTATACACACACATATATATACACGTATATCCATCCATGGGTAATAACTGTACCCATAAAATCCCATATCCAAACCCAACTCCGTTGTTTAAAAACATTAATTTAATTTAAACATATTTTATCATTTAAACAAATAAATCAATTTAAACAATTAAATCAATTTAAAAAATTAAAGCAAACCCACATAATCATATAATTAAATTAAACGCATACATCAATTAACCAATTAAATAAATACACAATTAACCAATTAAACAAATACACAATTAAACAATTAAATCAATTAAACATAAAAACACATAGCCACGTAAACAACTAAAAATGCCCAAGAAATCAAATTTAAATTCTAATTTTATCCTTTTGAAAACTATGGGTATTACATTCTTCCCCCCTAACAGAAGGAATTCCGTTCTCGGAATTCACGAAACTCTGAATTAGTGTCTATTAAAATTCATTTCCGTTTTCGTGTGGCACAGCCTTTTTATATGGGCTCCACCAAATTCCAACGCATCCAACAATATATATGGTTCCTATATTTAAGAAACACCATAAATGTACAACTCCTAGGTTGTATCTAATAATGATCCAATCTTACCCAATATTTAGTTAAGGGTAATGATCCCTAGTCCTCCAAGTTCCATAGAATATACGCATAAAATTCCTATGCATCTAGTGCTAACTAATTGGCAACACTAAGCTATAGGCTATTACCTCAACTAATACACACAATCCTTGAAAAGTCAATCTAATACTTAAAAACTGATCTTCCCCCATACACACCTTGCTTCCTATATGAAAGACATCCCAAACAATCATTTCTTGTTAGAAAACTCTAATGTACCAGTTCAACTATTTACCAAATCCGACTGTCGCCTCCAAACCGCACACAATTCTCTGCAAAAGAGAGAATTTCTCTCCAATGTAACCTTAAATAAAGTCAAGGTCTTATTATATAACCCTCGCTTCCATTTCAGACCAACAAGTGAGAGATTTGCACTACATAATATTCAAAACCTCAACCGTTGTCACACTAACCTCCTTGTGCCAACAATAGCATATATAATAGTTGAAAAGCGAAGTAACGCTTTCAATTACCCATGCAAACCGAGGATATATATCCGAAGCAAATCCTCCATGATCAAATATAATGTTTTGATCAAATCTGATATATGTCCTAACCATATCCTCCAACACCTGTAAAAAAATTCCTTTGACATAGCACATTTTATCTACTATAACGAATAACTTCATGCTATAGCTCCGTTATCAGTGCAATGTAGAACTGATATGAAACTCCAAAGTAAACACTACTAGAATTAATGTCCATAAGCGAATTTGCTCCATCCCCCACTCTTAATCCATATAACTGCACTGTAAAATTTACGAATTTTACATCTCAGTCACTTCGACCTTCCTAGCATCATTTAGACAATCAACTAATTGTCACGACCCCAATTTTTTTTATTTTTATTTTTTTATTTATAAATTCCTCAATTTATTCAACTCAAATCCAGATATATCAAAATACACCTAGGATCATAAAAAAAAATGCACTCTTTTATACAAAGTCAATTTCCTCAAATACAAAAAAAAAAAAAAAAATCTCCAAAATAAATAAAATAAATCCTGCAATGCCGACTCTTGATCCTAAGCCCGTAACTAGCAATCCCCATTCATCTTCAGTATCTGAAACTGGAGGGTGGTTAGACAAAAAGTCCCAGTAGGAAAAACCATAACAAGAATTTCATGGAGGTTTAATAAAATAGTTTCACAAAATAAACATATACAGGTGAGTATAAACAAAATACATATGCATTTCATAAAAACATTTAATAAAAACATTGAAGCAAAACCTCCCCATGCCATTTAAGGTATAAAGAACCCTACACTGAAGAATTATCTCCTCACTGGATCATCAAAGCACCTCCTCTGCAACTCTCGGCCTCCTCTGTCTCTCTCTTAACTCACTCTAATTTTTCCTTCTCTTCTGTATACCCACCAATTCACAAAAGTGTCCAATTTATAGGCCAATTGCACCGTCACAATTCACACAGCACCATACCATTATCAAATCTAATTACAAAAGCCAACAGAAATAATCACAATGGACCCCACCACCCCATCCTTATCATTTCTTCTTCTTTTCACCAACTGCTCCTTTCTTTCTTTTCTCCTTACTTCTACAGACCACACCACGTGAACAACCTGCCAACCCAAATGAAATTTACCACAAACCTCTTAATGGACCCTACCAAAATTCATCACAATTTCAATCTTTTCTACCTTTTCAATTTTTGGCTTCTATTATCCTTTCCTTCATCTAATGCTATATATATATAATTGCAACAAACTAAAAATTAAACCCATTACTCTCTATCAGTGGGCCTGCCAAATACAATATCAAATTCTCTTTTCTCATCTCTCTATGGCTGGCACATCACCTCCTCCATCAGACACAAAATAAATATATATAAAATATAGAAACCACTTACACATTAAATATCTTTGTAAACCAAATCCATCAGACATCATAAAACAAGCCACGTGGGACCGCACCAAACCATTACATTATGCAAATACACACAAACCACACAATCTCTCTCTCTTTTTCGGCCCTCATAGCTCACCTACTCCAAACAGACCACCTATTTGCTTCTCTCTTCTGCAACAAAACATATAATATATATATATATATATATACAGAAGAGAAGGAAAAATTAGAGTGAGTTAAGAGAGAGACAGAGGAGGCCGAGAGTTGCAGAGGAGGTGCTTTGATGATCCAGTGAGGAGATAATTCTTCAGTGTAGGGTTCTCTATACCTTAAATGGCATGGGGAGGTTTCGCTTCAATGTTTTTATTAAATGTTTTCATGAAATGCACATGTATTTTGTTTATACTCACCTGTATATGTTTATTTTGTGAATCTATTTTATTAAACCTCTATGAAATTCTTGTTATAGTTTTTCCTACTGGGACTTTTTGTCTCACCACCCTTCAGTTTCAGGTACTGAAGATGAACGGGGATTGCTACTTAGGATGAAGAGTCGGCATTGCAGGATTTATTTTATTTATTTATTTATTTATTTTTTTGTATTTGAGGAAATTGACTTTGTAAAAAAAAGGACATAATTTTTTTTTATGATCATGGGTGTATTTTGATGTATCTGGATTTGAGTTGAATAAATTAAGAAATTTATAAAAAAAAAAAAAAATTCGGGGTCGTCACACTAATCCTCCTTCAGTACCCTAGGCTCATCTGAGTAAGGTACTACCTCCTCCAGGGTCAGCTCCAATATTCTAAGTTGACTTCTGCAATTACCTTGGTAATAACAAGTGTTATTTTGACACATGCTAAAACTTAACTGATTTGGCAATAACCACCTAAGGTTCAATTACCATAGCGGTTGATAAAATCCTCCTCCTCCCTATTACTTCCACTAGACGAAACTTAATGCAAAGTGTGAATCACCATGTTTATCCATCTAAGCCGTCTCGTGATCCGTGCTATTCGTATAAACTGATATCTTACCAGTTCCGACATAGACATAATGAAGCTGATTTAATCTTATCAATCAAGCAATATCCCATCCAGAATCCTGACCCTTGTGTAGAATCAGTAATCTCTCAACTAAATCCGTGGAAACTACTCTGTTATTCCCACTCTAGTATGAGAAATGGCTGCAAGGATATAGCGATCTCTGATGGTCCATCTGGAATATCAAATAAATATCAGACTTTGAGACAAAGTCACCGTGTCCCTTCTCCTGCATGTCCTCCAAACATCTGCTTCATTCCGTGAAGCATCATGTGTCCACCAGAATAACTAAAGAAATAAGAGTTGTGAACCTCAGTCCTTACATCCTCCGTCTAATTTGTCTACAAAAAGTACCATTAGTCTGGTACCACCAGCTTTCATCGACACCCATTGTTTAATTTGGAGCATCGTCAAAACCTAACTCTGCAACTAAATCCATACATTCTGAACCATGATAAACTTACCGATATAGGAAGTCAATCGGTAATTCTATTTATCAAAAGTCAACTAACTACAATTTTTCCACATACATCGTGCACCTCTTCTTTATTTAGATGGTCGGTCTCACCTTTATGTCTTTGACCTCTTACTTCTCTAACACAAGTAAGTGTCTATTAGACTGCTTGTCTAACTTCAAAAGAATATGGACTCTTTCCATCCTCCAACTAGTCAGAAATTTCCTAGCAACAACTATTGTTGTGAACTGTGACCTAAAAAAAAAAATTTTCCCATATTATTTGTGCAAACAAAGAGACTTTGCTTCCTCCTCGATATACAACCCTGGCAACTCTTCCAAATGACACGCCCTCACGAATTAGATTCTTGATTAAGAATAGACTAATGACTAGTTAGTCCGTCCATTATCCTCAGTCGGTGTCATTCCAATAAGTACTTAAATCAGTACCAAAATCCTCTTGCCGACTTTGGAACAACTTTTGAAATTTCTAAGAAGATGTTCAGCAACGTCAGTACCTCCGATAAATCACCGTGGCGTTAAAGTATATCAAACGAATCTAGATTATTTGACTCGAACTGCTGGTTTAATTATCCCATCCTAAAAACATACCATAAGTATGCATGTCTAGGTTCAATAGATTGGCTAGAATTATGTATATCCACCAAATCCTATGACCACATGCTCACAATCCTAGCGTAAATAACGCTATTCCTCCAAAACAGCAGTTGGCTGATCATACACTTGTGTCCCCAACTAAACCACATTCCCAATCCTGAATAATTGACAAAAATGAAACACATAAGATACATACAATAAAACAAAATACAATCCTACTTATAACATCATTTTTTCTAAAAAAGAAAGTCTCTTTTGGAATCAACCTTACCAGATTGGTTCAAAATTTCCTTTTATAGTTTCGTAGGTAATCATCCAACCTCGAAACATATCCTTTAAACATAGCTTAAAAACAAAATACATGCCTAAGCAAATACCAAAGGCTTAACCCTCATCCTCCTTATACACGGAATGCAAATCGTCTAACGTAGCTTTATAAAGCAACTTAAAACGTCATAACCTAATCCCCATACTTTCCGGAATATGATATAAAATCATTGCTTCGTTCTGAAAAGAATTCCATCCGATTCCTAAACTCCTGAAAAGTTCTTTTTATTTATTTATTTTTATTTATTTACCTCTTTTTAAGGTAATACGAAAGTTTAACTATATGTAGGTAGATCTACACCAAATCTACTAGAATCATTCACTATACTATTGGCAAATAAGATCACCCTTGTGCGATCCTTCATCTTCAAGATTTAGTACCCTCTTTCCCGGATACATTACAACCTCTCCATTAGGATCATCTTCAGACTCTTATTCCTCGTATGTCTCCGTTATGAGAACAACGGAAGTTGTGTTGGTCCTGTTATGCGGTGATCTAAAACACACTCCTAAATCCTTCCTTGGCTTATACTTTTAAAAGCAGCGCCAACCGATACCAAACCTTCGATCCCAAGTTCTGCTTCTGACAAAGAACTCGATAACGTACTCTTTTACTCCTTTGGGTCTGTATTGCTTTCGCCTTGGACCCCATCCTCCTCCTAGTGTCAACCATTCCATAACTATGAAATATAATTGACATCTGCTCCTCCTAATGAATCGTAAATAGAGTACAACGAATCCTAATAGGGCTCTATGTTTTAAGAGACACAACGCGGAAGTCATATAACGAAAGACACTCCTAAGGAAACTAGAACTTGGAGTGCTCTGATACCAACTGTGATACTCCTCGATTCTAGAGCCATGGGTGATCAAGTCCGAGCACAGATCCGAGGGATACCAAACAATTAATATATAAATAAGCACAGAATACAAATATGAAATAAGAATAAAATAATAAGATGAAAAGAATTCTAAATTAAAAATCCTCAAAATTTATAAATTAATATAAATTCCAAACTTTCAAATATCTGTACAACTCGGGAATCCATCTAGTGGACCCCTATCCAAATCCCAAACTGAAAAGGAAACAACTGCAATAAAAATCTAAAGCTAAATATAGAAAATAGTCATACGTAGTCAGAGGAGTGAGTGACTGTATCTGCTCTGCACGATCAAGCTCTAACCCTGGAAGTGACGAACACCTGAAAAATAAGGGAGTGGGTCAGGCCCACATGCAAGTCCTATCCTACTATGATCCATGCAGAAACTCGATGAGTAGATACATTATAGATAGCTCAACAATAACTAAAGTAGTCCATATAGATATATATATACACAATACAGGACGCTCATTAGACAATAATGTAATCTTAGCCTAAATAGAAGGTAACATGCAAATTGCACGTAACGTGGTTATGTATACCTAGACCTACTAGGGAACAACAACTATGTCCAGTTATCTATCCTAGGCGATATACACACCCTAACCATGATCCTGAGACTCAAGCTCATATCACGGCACCATAAAGATATATATATATATAAAATTCGTTCAAGATATGTCATTCAAATGTTTATTGACCTGACATAAATATAGGTAGGACTTAACTTTTATAGTTAATCCAACTTATTTCAGAATAGGTAAGACTTAGTATTTTGAACTAATCCGTTCCTAGAATAGGTAGGTCTTAGTGTTTTGGACTAAGCCATCCCTAATATGCCACCTTCCCATATCGGTGCATATACATACATATAAGTAAGACTTAACTTTTATAGTTAATCCAACTTATTCTAGAATAGGTAGGACTTAGTGTTTTGAACTAATCTGACCCTAGTATGCCACCGTCCCATACCAGTGCATACACACACAACCAATCCAGTAATTGACAACACAATACAAGCAGTTCATCAATTATAATCCAGAACATTATAATGATAATCAGAATTGTTACCGAACACATTATAGTGAAATTCTTTAACGTAAACTTCATAACAATCCATAACTCCAACAATTGATGCAATCTAAGCAGTTAAAACATCAATTAACTCTATACAAGCATACTACAGTTTTAGTTAGTCAATTATGCTTATTTCAATGCTTAAACATGATTAATACTGTTTAATCATACATACACAAATTGCTAGAATTATAGTAAACAATTAAATCCTCCAAACAGTCCATAGCCTGATACCGGTTATAACAAATTAAATATCAATTTAATTCAATCCAAGCCTAGTTAATTGCTGGTATTCCATTACCCTTACAACACTATTGAAATATGATTAAATATTATTAAATCATATGCAAAATATTCATTAAGTTTCATTAAACAAACAACTTAACAAAACAGTACTCAACATGTATGCTTTCCTTTATCTTCATGTTGCTTCATTCTTTAATACACTAATGTGATAATACTTCCTAATATTTTCACAGGTCCATCACAGTTAATTACATCCTTCAGTGCAATTTAAATGGATTAAAAATATTCCGGATAGCCCAAACAGCCCCTAAAAAGACCAAAACTGCGCGTTTCAGGCGAGAGCAGGCTCTCACAAATTGAGAGCCTGCTCCATTTACATAAGAGCCTACTCTTAGATGTTGGGAGCAGGCTCCACACCCCTTGGAGCCGGCTCCATCAATGAGGGAGCCGGCTCCCTCCTTTTGGGAGCCTGCTCTCTCACTTCCTGAAGCCGTTTCTCGGTTTTGGTTTGTCTTCCTCGCCTTCGGCTATTCCAGGCCTCTGTAATTCTTTTAATACTTGTTCCAGTGTTTAATCAATGTCCCAGAACATTTATAAGGCATCGACATGCATCAACATATCAATTAAACCAAACTTAAACGCAAAGACAGCAGAAACTAATTAACAGAACTTTAAGAATTTGCAAACCAGTTTAATTCAACGAGATTAAATAAAGTTTAAACATGCAAAAAAGATTTTTTTTAGCATTAATTTAACCCCTGGAGTCTACCTAGGTATGCACAGAATACAGGTTTAGGGGAAATAGTTAGAACAGAGACTTGCCTTTAGGTTTTCGTTCAAACTGCCGTTCCACACCTCCATTGCTCTTGGTTCAACCCTTGTCCCTAGCCAAACCCTAACTTTCCTTTCTCTGTTTTCCTCTCAAAACTCTCTGTATTTCGTCGCCTCCACTGCTACGTGACTTGGGTTCTAAAAACCCTTAGCAGACTTATGCAAGTATTTATATAGGCTTATACAACCACCACCCTAATTCTAATTATATTAGGATATAGAGAAAAATGATTAATCATATAGCTAAGTCGGCTACGACATAAAAATATAAAACCCTAAAATCATTATTAATAAACCAGTATAAATGTAATTATTAATAAATCATAATGGTTAACTTAATCCTATACACACACATATATATATACATGTATATTTTTCTATGGGTAATAACTATACCCATAAAATCCCATATCCAAGCCCAACTCCGTTGTTTAAAAACATTAATTTAGTTTAAACATATTTTATCATTTAAACAAATAAATCAATTTAAACAATTAAATCAATTTAAATAATTAAAGCAAACCCACATAATCATATAATTAAATTAAACACACACATCAATTAAACAATTAAACAATTAAACAAATACATAATTAACCAATTAAACAAATACACAATTAAACAATTAAATCAATTAAACATAAAAACACATAGCCACGTAAACAACTAACAATGCCCAAGAAATAAAAATGCCCAAGAAATCAAATTTAAATTCTAATTTTATCCTTTTGAAAACTAGGGGTATTACAAGAAGGCCGGTTGTAGTTGGTGAGGTGCGTGATGGTGGTGGCGGGAGTGGGGTAGTGGTAGTGGGTTTGTGTACGTGGTTCGATTGGGTTTGATGGTGTGGTTGGGGGCGCTGTCCCCGCCATTGGTTATATATATAGTAGCGAGCTTCACCAGACTGAACTGAGCTTCATCGAACTTGGAGATCACCACGCTTCTGGGTTTGTCGAGCTGTGATGTCACTGTTACTTTGGGCTTCTTTTGTTTATTGCAGCTCGTCGCCATAACAACACCATCACTTCCACGAATTGTCACTCTCTGACCTTTTTTACCGATAGCTATGTATATGTGTATGTGTTTTTATAATATATGTTGTGTATGTGTGCTCTCTCTGTAACGGTGTGTTTGTTTGTTTTGGCTTTGAAAGTGTTAGTTGTAGAGAAAGGGGGTGGGGGTGGGGGTGTTGGTGAGTCAAAACTACGTCGTTTATGTTTAGGGCAAAATTGTCTTTTCCATTTTTCGGTCATTAGCAGGTGGGTGTTGGTGAGTCAAAACTACGTCGTTTATGTTTAGGGCAAAATTGTCTTTTCCATTTTTCGGTCATTAGCAGGTGACCCATGTCCCTAATTGTAACAAATTGTTAGTTCAAGGGTTTTTGTTTTTTATTTTTTTTAGTTCAGGGGGTTTCTTGCAAAAGGGCAATAGTCCAGGGTATTTTTTTTTTTTTTTGCAAATTTCCCTAAAGAATTTGATTTTTGAAGGAGTTTTAAATTTCCATATGCCCTTCCATTTCAATTGGATTTCTTGCCATGGACTAGAGCCAACACGTAAGACCCCAGGCTATATGTGCCCTAGCAATTTCTAGGAGTAAACACGGGTTTAAGATTTGTCATGATGTTAAGTTAATTTAGTATTGAAATTATGCTTAGAGTTCCATACTTCTCATTAAAAGATAATGTCTAGCTTTATATTATATATATATATATATATATATATATATATATATATATATATATATATATATAAATCAACCTTTTTATTTCTTGAAAAAACTTTCATAATGAATTTACAATAATGTCATTACTTTTATTGAAAAATTCATACATGTCAAATCATAAAATTGTAATTTTTTCACAACTCTTTCTTTTTGAAAAAAATTTCATTAGGGTTCATTTTCTAGAACTCGTGATTTTTCTTGAAATGTTTCTTTTATAAGACACGCAAAAATTTTAGTTTCGTCTAAAAGTTGTATCATTATATTTTAGTTTTTATTTTTTATTATTAAGGCTTTGTTATTTTGTTACAACTTCTTAACGACTCTTCTCGAACTCATAAAAAGTGTGAGCTAATTTATATATATATATATATATATATATATATATATATATATATATATATGTACAGAGCCAATTACCAAATATGTATTTGGACATATATACAAGGTTGGCCTGAGATTGACAAAATCTTAATAGGCCCTAGGCCAACTTAAATGTGAGTCCTTTTATACACAAGTATTCATACACGCAAAAAAATTATAAGGGTGGAATTTTTATTAGAATGAGAAAATAATCACATAAAATATATTAACGTTGAAAACACAAAAAACAAAATACGGTCTATTAGTTTCTCTCAAATTTTACATTTGCCATTTCTCATAATAAATTAAAAAATATATATTTTCTTAACAAATACTTAGTTCACTCCCCACGGGATAGATGAGCTGAAGAGTTAGAATGATATCACATTAATTTAAACTCCAAAAAGATTTTCAAGTTTTCAAATGGATCAAGTTTAGAACTTTCAACCCTTTTTAAATTTTTTAAAAAAATTGTGGAATTTTGTCTTAATGGAGTTCTTATCAACTTCAAATGACTTCAAACTTAGACCCATGCATTTCCCCATTATATCAAATCAATTATATAGGTAACGGTTAAGTGCAAAAGGTTTTTTGGTGCAAAAAACTCCCTACTAATTTTTTTGGTGCATATTGCCCCCTAATTAGCCATTTTGACCAAATATATATATATATATTTTTCCGTAAAAATTCCAAAATGTCATCCTGCTCCGATGAAAGCCATTGCCGGCGAACACCATTTCTGGCAAAGCTATGTTTTTTTTTTTTTTTTTTTTCCAAAGGTTTAAGCTATGTTTAGGATAAATTACAGTGGTGAACAACACAGATTTAACAGTATGTCGATATAACAGTTGACCACAGAAGTCGGAGAAAAACCATCCATTGATTGTAGCGAAATAAATCAAGAAAGTTACAACAAAAAATTGGGTACACAGTACACACCGGTGAAGAAGTTTTCACAAAGCTGTATACTTGCTGGAAAACACCACTCAACCACCACCTCCACCTTTAACCACTGTTGCCATCCCAGACCCTGACAAATCTACCACAACCATGAATCCTTAAACCACCACTACCACCATCAACCACCGTTGCCATCCCGGACCCTAACAAATCCACCACCATTATGAATCCGTAAACCACCACCGCCACCATCAACCACTGCTGCCATCCTAGACTTTGACAAATCCACCACCATCATGAATCCTTAAACCACCACTGCCACCATCAACCACCGTTTCCATCTTGGACCCTGACAAATCCACCACTATCATGAATCCGTAAACCACCACCGCCACCATCAACCACTGCTGCCATCGCCTCCCCTTTTGACCCCTTCAGCAACATCCATACAACCTATGACAACTTCTGCTTTTATGTGTGTGTGTGTATATATATATATATATTTATGTGGAGAAATTGAAGATCAATATTGTGTGTGCAAAAACTCGTTTGACTTTGAAAAGTTAACTAATTATTGGGCAACACTCAAAAACATAATTGAAAGACTGATGAAATTATTGAATCGAAGCTAAAAATTATCAAGCAAAAGATTGTATATCTTTCTTCGAGGTCTTGGCCTCTATTTATAAGTAATTTATAAGTAATTGAGTCCTTTTAGGACTCGCATTGCTTGTCCCTTAAGAATCTCAATCACAATAAACTATCCTTATTATAAGGATTTACATGATTTTGCTTCCTTAAATTACAATCCATCTTCTAATAAAACTATTACTAAAAATGGATTGAGTAGTTTGGCATGGTACTCCATTGTTTTGGACCTTTAGTCAAGGCCCAGTTCGAGAGTTGAATAGTCCTTGTGTTTGTAGTGGACCCCTCATGCAATGATGTGTCATTTTTTTATTGGTCGAAAATTATTTTCCCTCCACAATTTGCCCCCAATTCCCTCCTAAATTGGGCAATGGTCTCTATTTCAAAGGGAATTTAAAACAATCAAACGGGTGCTTGGTGGTTCGTATTTTGTGACTATTGAGTTTTACGCTAGGGTTTTGCGCCTCCCAGTTCATTTCCATCTTGCTGTGATGGCCCTGGTTTTTTACAAGCCAGGGTGTCTTGTGATAACCCATCCGATAACAGATCCCGAATGCGGAAGCAAAAGACACAATCAAGGTCTCTAAAGAAATAACACATCCCGAAGACGCCAAAATGACCTTCCATGAGGTCACAGAACTCAAAGAAAACAAAGTGCGGAAGCGACGTTTTAAAAACGGATAAGTACTACCCTAGCGGAAAAATGGTCTTTTCAAAATAAAAGTGGGTGCTACCGAGCACACCAATGGATAGACAACAAAAAAAATCAACAAATTTAGATTCAAGAATCGCCTGATTCGGAGTCCGGATGAAGAAGTTATGATAGTTACAAAATCAGGTTAAGAAGCTATCAAGGAAGACACCATGGGCACCCGCGGGCACATGGCGCGCATGCGCACCAAGGAAGACACCATGGGCACCCGCAGAGCACTAGTGCACGCGTGTTGATGCACGTGGTAGCACCCTGACAGCAGCCTAAGTTACACCAAATTTGAGAGTTTAAAATGGAATTTTGAGGGTTTAAATAACATTTTTTGGAACAAAGTTGTGAAGTGACCCCCCCCCCCCCAAAAATCATGTTTACCATACGACCATGTCAAAAGAAGTTCTTATTTTTTAAATGAAATGACCAAAATACCCTTAAGATTAGATTTTGCAAAAAAATGCAAAATGCATGTAGCTCCAAGTGTTCATTTCACCAAGTTTGACGTTGTGTGCGGAAATGATCATGCACGCAAACATAAAATATATATTTAAGCGTGTTACAATTAATACATGTCATTTGCAAATTATCACATACCAAACCTTCGAATTTCATAATTTTCATAAGTAAACTAAGAAACCAAAGAGTATAAAAGTAAACTTAAAGGTACATGGCCCTTGGCCTCATTACATACATGTCAAATAAGTCGCAAAAGGTGTACTTAAGTACACATTACATATTTCAAATGAAATATACAAGTTTCGGCATATCAAACCAAAATAAAGACAAACATTCTAACACGTGCATGTATACAAAAAACTACAAGCTACCAAACAAACTTTGGGACGTTGTGCATCCCAAAGCAAAGTTTCCTTTCCTGAAAATATCCCAAACAACTAGGGTGAATAAACAAGTTACTCGTAGGAAATGAACATGCGTATAACCTAAAGTTTTAATGGTTTTGCAAGTTTAGTATAAATCGATCCATATGATTTATGCCATCTAATGTTTATGTCCAAAGTGAGACTATGGGATCATCCTAACCTACCTTATAACATTTCTAGCATAAACCACAATATTTATATAATTTAACAAAATTAGAGAACTGAATATACCACAAGTTACAACTTCATAATGTTATCAACTTGAAATTAAAACACGAAATCATCAAGGAACAACAAGTTACAACAATTTAGTGTTATTAACTTGAAATGAAAATGCGAAATCAAACAAGGTGGATATACTTGGACATCACACCAGAATAGAACCAATGAAATTGGTTATTTTTGGGTTACTAACCCATGGGTAACCTCCCTAAGTGCGCAATAAATTTAGGGAGAACTCTTACCTCCCACCCTAGAGCCGTGCTCTAGTCATAGTCACAAGAATGATGCCCCAAGAATCTAAAATCAACAAATTGTATAACAACGTATATATTATATATATATAATGCAATAAGCTACTTTCTATGCAAAAACAAATTGGATTACATACAAATCATGCCCCAAGTCCTCAAACTACAATGGCATATGATATATCAAATATATAATGTGTATACCTACAAGCTACACTATGCTCTCAAAGCATGAAATACAATTGTGTAAATATACTTCAATTTCTAAATCCATGATCTAAGTATAAAAACTTCAAATACATAGTTAAATCAAAGAACAATTACATAGAATTTAATTAAATATTATAATTAAATTCTCTAGATTTCAAAACACCCCTAAATGATTTCAAATTCATAATTTAAACATCAATACACTCTCAAATATACTATTAAATCATTGGAAACAATTATACAAGATTTCTAGAATCACATCAATAAAATCTCTAGATTTTAAAACACTTCCAAATTAACTCAAGTTCATTTATGTTAAAGATCAAGTCAAGGCCATTTCAAATATCAAGTCTAAAGTGAATTTCATGCAAGGTACTACTATATACAAGTCTTAAGAATCAAAGGAAGATATGCATACAATTTATATTTACATCAAAACACTTAAAACACTAAGGATATAAACATGAACACGCTAACTATTTCAATAGAGAATTGAATCTTTATAATCCAAAGCAAACCAAAGAAATTTAAGAAACCGTTCTAGGGTTTTGTAGAGGAGGATGAGGAGAAGCTAAAGTCTTCCAAGACTTAAGCCCAAATGTGAAGGGAAAGGGTTTAAAATCAAGGTGGTAGGTCTAGAGTTTCAAGGTTCCTTCAATGGTGGTGAGAGAGAAAGTGAGGAAGAAAGAGAGATAATGGAATAATATGTATTCCTCCACTTATTATGTGCACTAACACTACCTCTCTCACACACACACTTTCCCAAATTGCAAAAAAAATCCCTCCCAAAAACATAAATTGCAAAAAGGTCCATTCTCTAAAATATTTCCAAATTTATTTGCAAAATGGTCCCTCCTCCAAAATATCTCACAATTTAAATTGCATAATGGTCCCTAAGACAAAAAATAATTCCAAAATTACCCCCAAAAGCAAAAATATTTTCGAAGAAACTATGCATTCATACCCTTTTACAAAAAAGTAAATAAGTAGCATGCTTTTCTAAAAAATTAAGACTATGCATTTCATAGAAATCAAATGTAATTGATGCATGCAAAGCCGAGATCAAATTCGAGCAAAAACCGTGAGGTTACGCGAAAGGAAACAATAAATAGGAAAAAAATGAAAAAAGAAAAATGTCAGAAAAGGTGAGAATATAATGCGATCTTCACAAAGGCAGTACAAAAACCAAAGGAAGGAGTGTCAAGGACTACTTCTCGAGCACTCAAGATGACTTGAAGGGACAAAACCCGAACTCAAAAAAGAAAACATCAACAGAAAAAGAAAATCTGTAAAAATCGGAAAAGGAAAGGAAAGAAAATGAAAGGGTCATTACAACCTACCCTCCTTAAAGAGATTTCATCCCCGGAATTAGGAACATCCCGAGGAGAACCAAACGCAAGGTCATACCAAGGAACAGATCATGATAAGTGCTCAAATGTGATGCATTTTAGCACCTAAGTTAGGGTATTTTAGTCCATTCATGTATCTTACTTTCAGGTCTTAGTACTTATTTGTGTTTTTGCCTATTTCAGGTCAATAAAGTTTAAACAGGCTAGCAAGAGCCATTTACCTTAATTTTGGAGCTAAGGAACAAAATTGGAAGGAAATTAAGAAAACTGTACCAGAGGAACTTCGATCGATTGAAGGATGTCCCGATCGATCGAAGTCGGCTACAATCGATCGAAATGAGGCGGTGCCAGCTCAGCAAAGTGGCCTTGAAGATATTTTTGAAGACACATCAGCTTCGATCATTCGAAGCTAAGTGTTTGATCGATCGAAAATCTTTGATCGATTGAGAACACTACTGGCAGTGTGCTGTCTAATTCCCGAGCACACTGGTCTTTACCTAACTTTAGTAGTTGCAAATTTCCTCCAATCATAGGCTGTATTTCTGACTTTGTGCCTACTCAAAGAGGCTTGTAATGAATTAATTGAACATTATCTTGTAGTGCAAAGAGTACATTTCTCTAGATTTTTGTGTGTGGACTAATTGTGGTTTAATTGAATGGTTAATGGTCCTATTTGATAGGTTGTGCGATTCACTGGATTGACTAGATAATCTATGTTTATTTGCCACCCATGCTTGGTTTTTAATTAATGACACACACACACATTTTATAACTTGAATTTCCCCATTAATTTACAATTGCTAGTGTTTGGTGAAGTGAAGCTTAGTGGTGAACTTTTAGCCCCAATACCTTTCTCTCATATTACTTTCTCTAATTTATAGATTGTCATTTAATTTCATTATTTAATTGAACCGTTAGTTTAATTAAATCAAACCCCTCTTTGGATCATTCGGCCTACTAATCCAACAATTGATTCCAAAACACGCTTCCTTTCCCTTGGGACGATCCATACTCACTCTTCCTATATTTTAGTTAGTAGTGGTAGTGGTATTCAATAAATTCAAACTTGGCCACATTTCACGTCACACCACTTTTGTGCAACTCGGTTTTGATGGGCACCAGATCATAAGGTGCTAAAGGACTACCCCAAAAGCCTTAAGATCAATCGAAGAAACGCGATTCCACGAATTGTGAGATAACTCTCCAAACGAATTGATATGCCAATCCCATTTCAGTTACCAAAGGAACTCCAAGACAGCGACACACAGAATCAAGGTACCTAAATAAAAGCAACATGGCAGTATGAATAGTGACTATAACCTGCCCACAACGTACTCAAATGTGTGGTAGCATCGACAGCGTCTAGTGCCCGCCTTCACTTACTCGTCAGTAAGGTAACATCGACGGCAACTAACACTCGCCCATAACACACAATTTTGTGCGGTAGCATGATAGTACATGGCACTAGTTCACAACATTCCCCCACTAAGTTTACCCATGAAACCTCTTGATATAAATGACATCAATGTCGAAAATAATCATTACCGAAAGCACTACGGAAGTCAGGCATTTTGTGAGAGTTGGGGTATAGTCCAAAGATGTCCGGCCAGACCATCTTGGCCAATCCCAAAACTCTGACAACAATGTCATAGGTACCGCTACGCTTAAAGCCTTAAATCCTCAATATAAGAAAAATCAAAAAATCCTATGTCTCAAAACACCATTGTCAACAATACCAGTCACGAATCCAAAGCCTGACAAGTCTGTGCCCTCAAGCTAATGGATCGGACTTTACGAAATTGAACAACATCATCACTTCCCTGGTCACAACGACTCTCACTACAAGACATTACATCAAAAATCCCACACCATCCTAAA
Organism: Cornus florida; assembly: GCF_030987335.1. Lineage (NCBI taxonomy): Eukaryota > Viridiplantae > Streptophyta > Magnoliopsida > Cornales > Cornaceae > Cornus > Cornus florida. The sequence goes on from NW_026775575.1 coordinate 40,991,544, forward strand.
GCATACCTACCACAAGGCTACACACAGGAATCCAGACACCAGATCAAACTCATTATTAGGAACAACCAAATCCTCAAGGACTCAAATCTACTACGTAGCTGACATATCACAATCCCGACAACCAAGACCACAAAACCCCTGCATCAATGCAGGAAAGACAAAATAGTAGGAACTAGATAAAATATATAGTCATAAAACAAACATATACATAATGACCACGTCAAAATCTCAAAATGAATGTACATACTTGCAACAGTAAATCACATAAACCAGATAACACCTTACAACTAAGCATATAGTATACACAAGGAAATCAAATAAGTTACCTATCACATAGGAATCAAGTAAGCAACAACAAGCTACATATTACTAGTGACACTAGCATGTTAGACAGATATAGCATATGAAAAAGTATCATCTATATTTTGTCATACGAACCAATACATAGTCATATACCCTAAACATATTCCTAAGGCATGCTTAAAACAATAAGTTACATAAACACGTGAGAGTGATTATACAAATAGCAAATCTACAAAATCAAAAATAAAATGAAATGTCTCTCAAAAGGACAATCTCATTGAAAACGTACCCCCAAAACTCGAATGAGTCCAATTTCTCACTGCAAGGAAATGAATCATCCACTAAAACAACTATTAAACAACAAAACGATAATGTAATGGATAGTTCTAACACTAAACATCACAAGACATCCACAAGAAGGACTTATCAAAAGATGTTGAAGAGTCCGATAAGAACTCTATAGAATTCTACCAGAATCCTAACACACGATCCTAAGTCCCCAATTATAAGGGAGAGTAATTAATTGTGCCAATACAAATAATCACACAAAACCACTTAAATCCGAACTGTAGCTCATAAGAGCTGTCCAAGGTAACGCATGAAGGATCCTAGGTTAACACACCTATCAAATCCCTAAACCATTACTCTAAGGAGATAAGACACGAGAACCTCACCATTAAGTCTCACAAGGCAAACCTCCCAACTCCCTAAAGAAGGACTCGAGTCTATCTTGACTCTTCATCCCAAGACACTAGAAACGAAACCCTAAATGATGTCACCACATCAAGATCACCATGAAGCCCTAAGAGATGATACTAACACTTCTAACACAATCATGACTACCTCACGAAAAGACAAAAGAAATGAAACAAAACGGTGCCTTCATAGCCTATGCCTCATCTCGCTAAATAAAGACAACAACCCTATGCTCATATGAGCCTCACTTGAATCAACCATCAACTTAAAGCCCCAAAATTCTCAAACTGATAAAATAGACAAGAAGGATCCCGTCGTGGAGACCTTACAAAAAGAATCTTTCTTATATAAGGGAGGAGTCTAAGAAGACAACGATGCGTCTAAGAGTACCATGGACTCTAAGAGACAATGCCCTAGCATTTATCTTGCCCAACTGAGTATGAACAATGCATAAAATTAAATGAAAGAACGAAATAAACAGAAGGCCACCAAAAATCATATGCATCACATGATAGAATCTCAAACTAAAATACCTTACTAGATTACATCTCATGCTGTTACTACAATCAGTTTAAGCATATAGAATACACTCATTTATACACATAAGTATACTAGACATTCAGTATATGACATGGCAACAAGGTTACATACTTGTACAAGCAGCAACCAGTCTAAATACATCATGCTCTTTCACATAGCAAGTAGATATAAGTCAAAATAATCAAAGCAAGCAAGAACTAGTATGTTCATAACCTAACACCAAGTCAACATACACACTAGTATTTAAGCATACTTATCAGTTAGCATACATTATAAGGCATAAAACATATAACATGCAACTGTTAAGGTTATTAAATAGCATACTCATATAAATAGCAATGTAATATCCTAAGTGCTTTATCAGAAGGTATTTAATCATGCTAACACATTTATGCTTATCACATAGCATAGCGTAAACATAACAACAAGTGTGCTCCATTACATCGCAATTAGCTAGAAGTCAAAATAAACAGCACAAGTTGTAACTAGTATGCTCACAACTCATCACAAGCTAACATGAATGTTTAACACTTAATCATGCTCAATACTTAGCATACACTATAAGTTTAAGACATATAACATGTAATGGTATAAAACCATCAATTAGCATGCTTGTGCAAATATCAACCTAAGGCCCTAAGTGTCATGCCAAAATGTACTTAATCAAACCGTGCATATTTATACTAAACACATATCATACAATATAACAATTAACATATTCTTACAAAAATGTATCTAACAACACATGAACCCCAAGTGAGAAGCTTCGTACCTCTCACACATCTTACTAGCCGTCTAAGTCAAGACACGACAAGCACTCGTGACAAGACATAACTCGTCAAACGAACGCACAAAGCGGAACACATAGAAGAACACAATGACATACACGTCGTATAAGAGACGTGTGTAACACAGAAACACTTAAGCACCTAAGCATATAATCATACATGTCATATAAAGATGCTTTTAAATGCTTAAACAAGTAAGCATTTAAAACATGTCGATGTATGCAAAATAAGGAATATGGCATGAAGTCATATGTTGCATAAGGCATGCACCAGATTTGAAAGTTTAAATGGAATTTTGAGGGTTTAAATGACATTTTTTGGAACAAAGTTGTGAAGTGACCCCCCCCTAAAACCATGTTTTCTATATGACCATGTTGAAAGAAGTTCTTATTTTTCAAAGGAAATGATCTAAATACCCTTAAGATCAGATTTTGCAAAAAAAATGCAAAATGCATATAGCTCCAAGTGTTCATTTCACCAAGTTTGATGTTATGTAAGGAAATGATCATGCACGCAAACGTAAAATATATATTTAAGTGTGTTACAATGGCCTACGGCCTTAATACATGTCATTTGCAAATTATCACATACCAAACCTCCAAATTTTATAATTTTCATAAGTAAACTTAGAAACCAAAGAGCATAAAAGTAAACTTAAAGGTACATAGCCCTTGGCCTCATTACATACATATCAAATAAGTCTCAAAAGGTATACTTAAGTACACATTACATATTTTAAAAAAAATATACAAGTTTTGGCATATCAAACCAAAATAAAGACAAACATGCTAACATGTGTATGTATACAAAATACTCTAAGCTACCAAACAAACCTAGGGATGTTGTGCATCCTAAAACAATGTTTCTTTTCCTGAAAATATCCCAAACAACTAGGGTGAGTAAACAAGTTACTCGTAAGAAATGAACATGTGCATAACTTAAAGTTTTAATGGTTTTGCAAATTTAGTATAAACCGATCCATATGGTTTATGCCACCTAACGTCTATGTCCAAAGTGAGACTATGGGATCATCCTAAGCTACCTTAGAATATTTCTAACATAAACCACAATATTAACGTACTTTAACAAAATTGGAGAACCGAATAAACAATAACAAGTTATAACTTCATAATGTTATCAACTTGAAATTAAAACACGAAATCAACAAGGAACAACAAGTTATAACAATTTAGTGCTATCAACTTCAAACAAAAATACGAAATCAAATAAGGTGGATATACTTGGACATCACGCTGGAATAGAACCAATGAAATTAGTTACTTTTGGGTTACTAGCCCGTGAGTAACCTCCCTAAGTGCGCATTAAATTTGGGGAGAGCTCTTACCTCCTGCCCTAGAGACATACTCTAGTCACAGTCATAACAACAACGCCCCAAGAATCCAAAATCAGCAAATTGTATAACAACGTATACATTATATATATACAATGCAATAAGCCAGCTTCCATGCACAAACAAATTGGATTACACACAAATCATGCTCTAAGTCCTTAAACTACAATGGCATGTGATATATCAAATATATAATGTGTATACCTACAAGCTACACTATGCTATCAAAGCATGAAATACAATTATGTATACTACAAGTTCCAAATTCACGATCTAAGTATAAAAACAACTTCAAATACATAGTTAAATCAATGGAACAATTATATAAAATTTAATTAAATAATATAATTAAATTCATAATTTAAACATCAATATACTCTTAAATATACTACTAAATCATTGGAAACAATTATACAAGATTTCTAGAATCATATCATTAAAATTTCTAGATTTTAAAACACTTCCAAATTAACTCAAGTTCATATATGTTAATGATCAAGTCAAGGCCATTTCAAATATCAAGTCTAAAGTGAATTTCATTCAAGGTACTACTATATACAAGTCTTAAGAATCAAAAGAAAACATGCATACAATTTACATTTACCTCAAAACACTTAAAACACTAAGGATATAAACATGAAAACACCCCTACCTCAATAGAGAATTGAATCTCTATAATCCAAAGCAAACCAAAGAAATTTAAGAAACCGTTCTAGGGTTTTGTGGAGGAGGATGAGGGGAAGCTAAAGTCTTCCAAGACTTAAGCCCAAATATGAAGGGAAATGATTCAAAATCAAGGTGGTAGGTCTAGGGTTTGAAGGTTCCTTTAATGGTGGAGAGAGAGAAAGTAAGGAAGAAAGAGAGATAGTGGAATAATATGTATTCCTCCATTCACTATGTGCATTAGCACTACCTCTCTCACACACACACTTTCCAAAATTGCAAAAAAAATCCCTCCCTTAAACATAAATTACGAAAAGGTCCCTCCTCCAAAATATCTTTAAATTTATTTGCAAAAATGTCCCTCCTCCAAAATATATCACAATTTAAATTGCATAATGTAACGACCCAGGGTCGTTACATATAATGGTCCCTAAGACGAAAAATAATTACAAAATTTAATTACACAGTTATCCCCAAAAGCGAAAATGTTTCCGAAGAAACTGGTGTGATGTCACGGTCAATGCACCAAAGTTATAATAAAGTTTAGTGTGGCCAAGTTTAAATATAGAATGCCACTACCATTAATAACTAAAAATATAGCTAGAGTGAGTAGGGATCGCCCCAAGGGTTATGGAGTGTATTTGTGCTTTGAAATCAAGGTCGGATTAGTAGGTCGAATGATCAAAGATGGGTTGATTGGTTAATTAAACTACAATTTAAACTAAATAAAAGCAATGTGAAGTAAATAGAATAAATGGAGTGTAGAGAATATAAGAGAAAGGTCTTAAGACTTAGAGTTCACCACTAAGCATCACCTTCCTAGACATTCAATGTTTGATGGATTATGGGGATTATATGTTGTAATTGAAAGTGTGTGCCATTAATTGAATTAACAAGCATGGATGGCCAAATAAGTATACATTGTCTAGCCAAACTAGTGAGTAGCACAACATGTCAAATCAAGCCATTATTCATTCTTTAAAGTTTATAATTAATGCACATCATTAAATTAGAGAAATATACTACTTGCATTCATAAGCATGGAACATCAAATAACAAGCATGGATTGTCCTCCCATCTAAAAAAGTAAGGCAACTACACTACAACTAAGCTAGTGACATGAAAATTAAACTAATTAAACTAAGGAGGAGGCATAATCCATCAAGAAATAAGTATGAACCATCAAACAAGCCATAAGAGTAATCTATTTAAGCACCATGCCTTGACCATTACTAGATTCATAACATCAACATAAATAAACATGCATCAATATCACAAAATCTAGAAATAAATACATGAACATTCATCCTACCATACATAGACATATGGATAGAATTAAATGATCAATTGAAAGTATTCAACCACACAAATCATTGTAGAAACAAGATTTATATATATAAAAGATGTCAAGATAGACATTATAATACAAATTCCCTTTAATTACAAAGCATCAAAGTCTAGGAGGCATGCTTAGGGCTATCTCTAGCCCTAAGAGAATGGTTTAGCCACTCATTGATGTTGTCATCCAACCCTCAAGGGCTATCTCCGTGGTAGAAATGGTCTTCTTCTCCTTGGTGGAAACCCTAGATGAGCGGAAGAGCTTTCTCAAGATGGTGTATATCTCTCCCTCTATCTCTAGTCTTTAGACTCCTCTCTATGTTTATTTTTCTTCTCTCGTGTATTGTTTTCTATATTTGGTTCCAAATGGTTAAAATCCTTATATAGGTAGCTCAAATGTTACTCCCAATGGTCAGACCTTGTGCACTAGGACCTCCCAATGATTGCACCACAAGCACACCTTTTAATTGGCTGGAACTCTGTTTTTCTCGCACTTGAGGAGGTTCGATCGATCATAAGGTTGGTTCGATCGATTGAAATAAGGTGGCGCCTTTTTGGAATAAAGACAAAGCTGAGATATTTTTGGGATATTTTGGGAAAAGGACAAAAATGGTAGGTTGGGCTAAGAGAAAAATTGTTCAATCGATCAAAGGAATATTGGATAGATTGAAAAGGGAAATTCTCTGAGGATAAGGACAAAAGGCTCGATCTATCTTGGCATGGTTGGAATGAACATTGTGTGATCGATCGGAGTTTGAGTTCGATCTATCAAAGAATGTTGTTTTTCACCACTTTGCCTCCATTTTACTCCTTTCTTCCACTAAGCTTGAGATTGTATCTTTTATGCTCTAATTCAGCTGAATTGACTTATTTTGGTATAAGTGCCTGAAAAGGGAAATAACATGAAATTAGACTAAAACAGGAAAATAAGATAGAATAAGATCCTAGAATGCTTAAGCTTAAGGGGTTTAAATTCGCACTTTTCAGCATTTATTGTGATACCCCTCGATTCTAGAGTCACGAGTGATCAAGTCCGAGCACAAATACGAGGATACCAAATAATTAAGTATATAAACAAGTATGAGTACAAATGAAATAAAGAATAAATAATTAAGCTGAAAAGAATTCTAAATAATAATCCTTAAAAAAAATGCTAATTAAATAATCCTCCAATAAAATCCATAAAATCCTACAATAATAAAACAAGTCGAGAATCCATCGAGTGGACCCCTAATACAAATCCCAACTGAAAATAATTGAACTAGAGAAGAAATCCAAAACTAAAATATAAATAGCAGTCCTACATAGTCGGAAGAATGAGTGACCGTATCTGCTGGTGCTAACCCACCGTGGGGCACAAAACAATGCACAAAACTTTGGGTTTGGAAATTAGTGTTAAGTGGGCACCATAATTTAAATTTATAAACCGCTTAACACCTATACTATGTAGTATGAGTGAGAAGGGATCGTCCCAAAGGATTGAGGGTCGTACTAGGTTTAGGAATCAAAATTAGGGTTAGTAGGTCGAGTGATCAAAGTAGTGGTTGGTTGGTTGGATTAAACTAGATGTAATTTAAACTAAAGTAAACAATAATGCAATAAGGAGAATAAAAGAGAGAGAGAGAGATCTTGGGGTTTAGAGATCACCACCAACCATAGCTTTTCTACACCTTTAATGGATGATTAATGAGGGGAAGAATATGTATTGCAACAAAGTGTGTGTGTGTGGTTGTTCCAACAAGCATGGATGACAAATTAAGCATATATTGTCTAAACAACATGGTGGATAATACAAAATATCAAATTAAGCCATTAATCCTTTCTTTAAGCTCACAATCTAAACACATTATAATGTTAGAGATATATGTTACTTGCTTTCATAAGTATGGAACATCAACAACAAGCATGGATTGTCCTCCCATTTAACAACTACACTACAACTAAGCTAATAACATGAAATTAAACTAAGGGAGAGGTGCAATCCATCAAGAAATGAGTATGAACCATCAAATAAACCATAAGAACATGACATTAAGCACTATGTCTTGACAATCTCTAGATATATAGCATCAATACACATAGACATGCATCAATAACACAAGAAATAGAAATAAACACATGAATATCTATTATAGCATACATAGACATATGGATAGAATGAAATGATCAATTGGAAGCATTAAACCACATAAATCATTGAATAAATAAGATATATATATATATAAAATTGTCAAGATATGAATCACAATACAAATCTCCTCAAAAATACATAAATCAAGAAATAGAAAGCATGCTTAGGGCTAACTCTAGCTCCAAGAGGATGTCTAGCCACTCATGGATGATGTCCTCCAACCCTCAAGGGCAGGCTCCATGGAAGAAATCTGCTCCTTGGTTGATGAAGAGTCTCCAATGGTGTCTCTAGCCTCCTCCGCTCCTTTGCTTCCTCACTAAGTATTATCTTTTCTAAGTGTGTATATGTGTAAAAGTGGCTCATATTCCTTATATAGGTAGGTCAAAAATCACCCCAAATAAGCTGGGCTCATACACCAATAATCCTCTAATGATTGGATATGAGACAACTTTTAATGAGCTGGAATTTGGATTTTTCTCGGGATTTGGGAAGTTCGATCGATCAAACTTGAGGTGAGATCGATCGAACATGGCTTAGATCTATCGAATTGAAGTTGGATCGATCCTCAATGGCGGCGCCTTTTTGGATAAAAACAAATCTGAGATATTTTGAAGATATTTTTGGGAAAAGGATAAAAGTGGTTCGTAGGTATAGCTGGATAAGATTTGGCATGTAGATAAGGATAAGAAGGTTCAATCGATCAGAGTATGATGTTGGATTGATCGAATTTTTGGGATCCCTGAAGATGACATCATGGCCTGGATCTATCTTGAAGTGCTGAGATTGATGGAAATTGGATCGATCGAACTTTTCTTGAGATCGATCGAAGTTGCTGAAATTTCACCCTTTGCTTCCTTTTGATCTACTTCGCTCCTTTCTTTGATTCATCCGAGAATTGCTTCATTTCTGCTCTTATTTGGCTGAGTTAGCTTATTTTGGGGATAAGTACCTGAAAATGGAAATAACACGGAATCAATATAAGATGGTAAAATAAGATAGATAAAGGTTCTAGAATACCAAAGCTTAAGGGGTTTAAATACGTACTTTTCAGCGCTCATCACACCCCCAAACTTAAATATTGCTAGTCCCTAGCAATGAACTAGAAAGTAAAGGATTGAAATGAATAATTATACAACTATAAACTAGAAAACAATAAAATGATAACGCCACTTTCGTAGGGAACACGATTGCATTTAGCATATGCAACAAGCCTTTTAAACCCCTAGGTTACCTCTAGTGGACGAGTAAAGTCTAGTGAGGGTTTCCAAAAATGATACCCACAAACATCAAGCTCATTCTTTCAAAAGAGGCACCAACATTGCAAACAAGCGTTGGGAGAAAACTACCTCAAGTGTGCAATTTTTCAAACATTTCTGAGCAATTTCCCAAAATCTCAACATCAAGCAAGTAAGTATGGTCCTCCACACATCAATAAAATGATCATGAAAATCAAATCAACACTAGAATCCTTTTTAAGTGGACCGACATCAAATGTGTTACTATCTTAGCTAACTAAAGAATTAATCACATTCTTACCCTCAAACTAGCGCACAAATCTAGTATCGATTATCAAGACAAAAAGTAAACCTTTTATTAAAACTTTATTGTTCTAGGTGTGCTTATTCTTTTAACTCGATTTTTATTTATTTATTTTTTTATTATTATTATTTTTTTAAAGGATCAAAGATGGAAGTATGGTGTAATGTGTTGATCTATTAAGCTTTCTAGCGATTCATGAGGTTGAGCGTTAGGTCAATGACTCCCAAACCAGACGGCTTTATGGCACTAGGTGTTCAAACACCCCTAAGAACGTACAAGCTCAAATCAACTAGGTTACAAATCAAAACAACCTCTACCTAATCATTTCCCACTTCTCACCTTTTGGGAGAAATCCTCAGTTTCTTTATTGCTTTTGCAACTTATTTATTTATTTATTTACATTCAATTGTTAACCTAGAGTTTGGGCCTCCACCTTTCGGCGTGAGAAATTCAGTGCTTGATGAGGCTAGAATCCCGACTACTTAGTGAAAAGGGGTTGTTATCCACCTTTATCAAGAATGAAAGCTTTCAATGCACAACTAGCCCAATTGGGATATAACCAATTTAATAATCAACAAAGCATGTACCCCACAAATGAATGCTAGTGTGCGCCTGTGCTAGTGTAGAATCCTAGAGTGAATCTCAAAACAATCACAAAATCAGGATGATGTGGACCACAAGTGCAAGCATGATATCAATTTTTCGAAAAATTTACTCATAAATGGCATTCACAAGGCATACAAGGAGTATTGGACTCTCAAGTCATGTAATTTTTAAATTTTAAGCACTATATTCCTCAAAAGATCAAAATCATAGCAAACATCGATCTCAAATTTTAATTATGCAATTAAAGCTCAACTTTAAGTAGAATGCAACAAGACACCTTACCTCCAAACTTAAACCGTACATTGTCCTCAATGTGTAATGAGAACAATGGAAAAGATGGAAAGAGTATACCATGGTGGCAAAAACATGAAGCCCGGTAGTGATTCACTTCGAAAGACGTCTCCCTTAAACTTAGAATCAACAACTTACTTGAATAACCACACTAGCAAACTCACATCAAATATTAAATGGGATAAGAATAATCAAGTATTCTAAGGCAATATATCATAAGATGAAAGAGAGATATGAGATCAAGCCCGATAGAAAAGTAGCATGGCTACACATAAGGGCACAAGAGAGATTTTTTTTTTGAATAAATAAAAAGGAATTCAAGAAAGTATGAACAATGATTGCTAAGTTTAACGTCTCTAGCTAGACGTAATGTTGCTTTGAATAAATTTGAAATCCAAAAAGGGAAGAAAAAGGTCTAACTCAAGATGCTCAGATCGATCAAGTTCAGATCGATCACAAACATTTTTCGATCGATCGAACATGTATGAACCTGCAGAAAAGTTTGAATGATGAGACAGAGAGGTCTTTGGATGTAGGTGGATGCATGTTCAATTTTTTTTTAAGTGTTGGAACTGCAGATCGATCCAAGATGAAGTTGGATCGATTGAAGAAGTTTAAATCGATCTAGGAACAAGTTTGAACGATGGGACAAAGAGATGAAATATGCAGGTTTTGCTCAAACGATTGGACAGAGAGGGACTTGGATGCAGGTTTGATGCAGGCATGATATTCGATCGATCGAACTTCCATTGAGATCGATCGAACAGGCAAAAACTCTTCCATTTGCATTGCATCCCTAGATATCTTCATACACAGGGTCTATTAGATATGCAACTTCCAAATGTCTTTGGAAGAGCTGTCCCTCAATGTAGGGTTTTAGTCTCTGTCCATTAACCTTGAAAATGTTCCCCTTTTTTAAATTTTGAATTTCAACTACCCTATGCGGTGCAACAGAGATGACTTCATAAGGACCCTCCCATTTGGTTCTTAACTTCCCTGGAAAGGGTTTCAGTCTAGAGTTGAAGAGCCAAACTTTTTGACCGGGTTTGAAAGTCTTCTTCACAATATGCTTATCATGAAAAGCCTTAGTTCTTTCTTTATAGAGTTTGGCATTATCATAAGCATTATGTCTCAACTCCTCCAACTCTCTCAATTGTAACAACCGGTTATCTCCGGCCTTATCAAGGTCAAGATTGAGCTTTTTAACCGCCCACAAGGCTTTATGTTCCAACTCAACCGGAAGATGGCAAGGCTTTCCATATATAAGTCTATAGGGAGACATGCTAATGGGAGTCTTATATGCCATCCGGTAAGCCCACAAAACATCATTTAACTTCCGTAACCAATCTTTCCGAGTGGTGTTAACCATCTTCTCAAGAATATGCTTAATTTCCCAGTTAGACACTTCTACTTGCCCACTTATTTGAGGATGGTAAGGAGTGGCCACTTTATGAGTAACGAAGTACTTAAGAAATAAATGCCTTAGGAATTGATTGCAAAAATGCTTTCCACCGTTACTTATCATAGCCCTAGGCATACCAAAACGAGCAAAGATATTGGACTTGATGAATTGAATAACCACGGAATGGTCATTTTTTTTGGTAGCACATGCTTCCACTCACTTGGAAACATAATCAACGGCAAGAAGAATGTATTGAAAACCATAGGACATAGGAAATGGACCCATAAAATCAATGCCTCATATGTCAAAGATTTCTACAACAAGAATGTTGGTTAAAGGCATCACATCTCTTTTCGACATTGAACCCATCTTTTGACATCTCTCACATGACTTGCAAAAATTGTAGGCATCTCTATGGATAGTGGGCCAAAAGAGCCCACTTTGAAGAACCTTCAAGGCAGTCTTCTTTGCACTAAAATGCCCACCACATGCAAGAGTGTGACAAAACACTAGAACACTTGGAATCTCACTCTCCGGAATACATCTCCTCACAATTTGATCCGGACAATAACGGTACAAGACAAGATCTTCCCAATAGTAATTTCAGATGTTGGCAAAGAAACAATTCTTTTCATTCTTTGACCAAGAAGTTGGAAGTTTGCCTATTGCCAAATAATTCACAATGTCGGCAAACCAAGGCATTTGTCTATTAGAGACTTGAAAAAGTTGTTCATCTGGAAAATAATCTTGAATTGGTGGACTAGGGAAAGGTTCTATCGATAACCTAGAGAGATGATCGGCAACCACATTTTCGGTGCCTTTCTTGTCCTTGATTTCAAAATCGAATTCCTGAAGAAGTAAAATCCATCTAATCAATCTAGGTTTTGTTTCTCTTTTTGTCAAAAGATGTCTCAAGGCAGCATGATCGGAGTAAACAACAACCTTAGAACCTAAAAGATAGGATCAAAATTTATCAAGAGCATACACTACGGCAAGTAATTCTTTATCGGTAGTAGAATAATTCAATTGAGCTCCCGAGAAAGTTTTACTTGCATAGTATATGGCACAAGGAAGCTTTCATACTCTTTGGCCCAAAACAGCTCCCATGGCATAATCAGAAGCATCACACATAATTTCAAATGGTAATAACCAATTGGGAGTTTGCATGATAGGAGCAGATGATAATAAAGCACGTAATTTGTGAAAAGCGTCTAGGCATGCTTGATCAAAGACAAAAGGAGTTTCCTTGGCAAGGAGATTGCACAAGGGTCAAGCAATTTTCTAAAGTCTTTTATGAATCGGCGATAGAAGCCAGCATGACCTAGAAGGGAGCGAACCTCTCTCACCGTTGAAGGTGGTGGCAATTCAACAATAAGCTCCACTTTCGCTTTATCTACCTCAATCCCCCTCCTTAAGATGACGTGACCTAAAATGATACCCTCTTGAACCATAAAATGGCTCTTTTTCCAACTAAGAACAAGGTTTGTTTCACGACATCTTTTAAGCACTAGATCCAAAATTTTGAGGCATGTATCAAATGAAGACCCAAGAAAGAAAAATCATCCATGAACACTTCTAGATACTCTTTCACCATGTCCGAGAAAATTAACATCATACACCTTTGGAATGTGGCTGGGGCATTGTACAAACCAAAAGGCATCCGTTTATAAGCAAATGTGCCGAATGGATAAGTAAAGGTGGTTTTCTCTTTGTCCAATGGGTCAAGGGCTACTTGATTGTACCCTGAATAGCCATCAAGGAAGTAATATTACTATTGTCTGGCCAATCTTTCTAGAATTTGATCAATGAATGGCAAAGGGAAGTGATATTTTCTAGTGGTAGCATTTAATTTGCGGTAATCAATGCATACACGCCATAAATTGGCGGTACGCTTAGAGATTTCCTCACCCTTTGCATTCTCAACCACGGTAATCCCTGATTTCTTGGGAACTACTTGAGTTGGACTCACCCATTTGCTATCGGAGATTGGGTAAATGATCCCGGCATCTAAGAGTTTGATAACTTCCTTTTTGACTACCTCCTTCATGTTGGGGTTAAGTCTCCTTTGGGCATCCCTAAAGGGTTTTGCATCCTCTTCCATAAGTATGTGATGCATACAAATAGAAGGGTCAATTCTTTTAAGATCCGCCATATTCCATCCTATGGCTTCCTTATTTTCTTTAAGCACATTTAATAGAGCGTCTTCTTGGTCTTTTTCAAGACTTGAAGAAATGATAACCGGAAGAGTCTCTTTTGGTCCTAGGAATGCATACTTGAGATTAGAAGGTAGAGTTTTAAGCTCAAGAGTTGGTGGAAAAACTAAAGATGAGACCGGTGGAGTGTTAGAGAGTGGAGGAAGAGGTTCTATTTAAGTTTTCCAAGATGGAAAATCCAAGCTTGCAACAGATTCCATGAGATTGCTTACTTCATCCATTGATTTTTCATCATCATACCCACAATTTCCATACATTTCAAGAAGACAAGAAGCAAGAGGATCATCAGATAAGAGAGATGAAAGGTTGTCCTCAATTGGTTGTTTCATGACCATGGTAGGAATTGATCCCTCAACAATCTCATCCAACACATCTACAAGACAACACTCGTCTTCATCTACGGGATGTCGACTTGCGTTGAAAACATTAAGCTTGATCATCATGTTACCAAATGAAAGGTCCATAACCCCGGATCTACAATTGATGGTTGCATTTGCGGTGGCAAGGAATGGCATTCCCAAGATGATTGGGATGTGGTTGGTGGGATTGACAACCAGTTCGGTATCAAAAACTACAAAATTAACTGAAAAGTAAAACTTATCAACTTTGATAAGGATGTCCTCAACGATGCCCCTAGGTGTTTTGACGGATCTATCGGCTAATTGAAGCACCACCAAGGTTGGATTCAACTCATTCAAACCTAGCTGGACATACACGGAGTAAGGAATCAAATTAACACTTGCACCTAAGTCAAAAAGAGCTCTACGAACTTCATGGTTCCCAATCACACATGAGATGGTCGGAGCACCGGGATCTTTAAACTTAGGTGGAGTGTTTTGTTGAATAATAGAGGTCACTTGCTCTGTGAGGAACACTTTTTTAGGGCTTGGTCCCTTGCTCTTCCTCTTTTGTGTGCAAAGATCTTTCAAGAATTTTGCATAAGGTGGAATTTACTTAATGGCATCCAAAAGAGGAAGATTTATGTTGACTTGCTTAAAAACTTCCATCATGTCATGTATTTTCCCTTTTTACCTCCTATAAGGCGAAGATTCTTTTAAAGCATAAGGGAACGGAGCTTTTGTCTTATGAGACTTTGCAATTTGAGGAGATGATGGAGATGATTGAGAATTCCGGTTAGGAACATTTTCATTGTACCGATCATCAAGACAAAGAGTGGACCTTTTACTAAAGCTTTATTGATCTAAGTGCACTTATTCTTTTCACTCAAAATTTTTTTTTTTGGTTCTAATCCTAAGGATCAAAGATGGAAGCGTAGTGGAATGTGTTGATCTATTAAGCTTTCTAGCGATCCATGAGGTCGAGCGTTAGGTCAATGACTCCTAAACCGGATGGCTTTAGGGCATTAGGTGTTTAAACACCCCTAAGGACTTATAAGCTCAAATCGACTAGACTACAAATCAAAATAACCTCCATCTAATCATTTCATACTTCTCACCTTTTGGGAGAAGTTCTCACTTTTTTATTTGCTTTTGCAACAACACACATTTATATATATATATATATATATATATATATATATATTTATCAAGTTATTAACCTAGAGTTTGGGCCCTCCACCTTTCGGTGCGAGAAATTCAGTGCTTGATGAGGTTAGAATCCCGGCTACTTAGTGAAAAGGGTTTGTTATCCACCTTTATCAAGAATGAAAACTTTCAATGCACTACTAGCTCAATTGGGATGTAACCAAATCAATAATCAACAAAGCATGTACCCTACAAATGAATGCTAGAATGCACCTGTACTAGTGTAGAATCCTAAAGTGAATCTCAAAACAATCAATAATTAAGATGATATGGACCACAAATGCAAGCATGATATCAATCTTTCAAAGCATACAAGGAGTATTGGACTCTCAAGTCAAGCAATATTTAAATTCTAAGCAATATAGTCCTCAAAAGATCAAAATCATAGATAGTTATGGACCAATCATAGAAAATCTTTCAAATACGCAAGTCATGCTCAAAATTTTGAATTGAATGCAAGAAAATAAAACACATTACCCCCAAACTTAAATGGCATAGTGTCCTCAATGTGTAAAGAGAACAAAAGAAAGAGGAAAGAGTATACCAGTGTACCTATGGCAAGGAATGGCCAGGACACAAGTATCCGAAATTGGGACACAAGGAATGTAAGGGTGGTATAACCCCCTAAACTTAGGATTAATTGTGGTCCTGAAAAGATGGCATTGGGATAAAACCTCATCAGATAATAAATGGGATAATAATGGTGCACAGTGGGCATACAAGTGCAAGTGGGATAGTAAATGAAATAAAGAGAGAGAGGAATAAGGGTGGTCCTAAAAAATTTGGACAACACTCTCTCACTGAAGTCACTAGGATGCACATGATAATGGAGTCAATCACAAATAGATATATCAAGATAAGAACCTGACATCCAAAAATATCATGCATAGAAATAAGAAAAATAAAAGGAACAGTATAAAGTACATCACAGTAGATGGGCCAACAGACTGGCCGCAAAAATAAGATCAAAATATCACATTATCAGTTTAAAATCACAGATATATATGACAAAGATAGAGAAAGATTAGGTAGAGAGGTCGGTTTAGCGGGGCGTGAACCCCGGATATCTCTAGAAAGGCTCTGCAGCGCAGTCAGTAGATCCGCGTGGAGAGTAGTCACATCTGTGCTGAGAGAGGCCACATTAACTCGGAGGGAGACGACCGCATCCTCCAATGTCTGGATATGCTCCCCCAAACTGGGTGTCTGAGCTGGAGCATCAGGTATGACTGGAATGGAAAACTGATGTCTATCTTGACTCTGTTCCTGAGAATGTAGTGGTGACCTCACTGGAGAATGATGTGGTGACTCCGCTGGAGGCTCTCGCTCCAGGTCAATATCCATGAAAGTGCCCTTTGCCGCTGGTTCGTCTGCTACTGCTATTGCCTTTGCCTCTTCCTCAGCCATTAAGACTGCCTCTTCATCAAGACTCCTAATAAGAGCATTGTAGCTCTTATTCCAGTCCTTCTTGCCATAGTGGCAAGCCTTAGTCTCAGGTCGCTCTTGTAGATGAAAAGGATAATGCTGGTCCCTGAGAATCTGAGTAATCAAATGCGTAAAGGGGAGGAACTTGGCCTGCTTGGGCCTGCTCTTGCTGATATAGTCTGTGTAAAGCTTTATCATCACACTCCAATAAAGTATTGGAACTGAGAACCAATGATCTGTGTAGAAAGCATACAGGCTTGCCAAAAAGTCTGCCCGCCTTTGAATCTTATGCTCTGCCGTAAATACATTTCGGTATAAAACTAAATCGAAGAACCATAGGCAGTCGGGCAAGTAGGTCTTGATGTCAAAAGTGTTGCCAGTGGCAAGGCCGGTAAGAGCTGTGGCCATGTCTGCATTAGAAGGCCGCTAAAAAATTAGATAATCTATCCTTGGAGGGCAGACATGTGGGCATTGTGAAGCTGTCTCCAAGGTCTCAATGGTGATGCGGATGACATACCCATCTATAGAAGTTTGCAACTTAGCCAGGTTACTCGAAGCCAGTCGGAGGTTCTGGTAGAACAACTAGACGAGTCGCGGGTAAACCGGATTGGCCATCGGGGCCAGAATAGGAGAGATGTTGTGCCGGTAAATTTCGTCATAGGCCCACTTGGTCGTGGCCGATCGGGCAAAGAAGGTCTCATCAAATACTGACTCGTGCGTCACTAAAAAATGCAAATATCTATCCTCAACCCTGTCATGGGCCATGTAGGGCAATGCTGGTGGTGCTGGAATGGGTGAAGGAGGTGGTGTGTGCTCGGCCTCCTGACCTGAGGAAGATGAAGATGCAGATGCAGAAAAGGAGTAGCGCTCGGACTGAGGTGAAGCTGGCTCTGGAGGCTCCTCTACTCGCTGCGGGACTCTGCAGTCATATGTCCGGTAGGCCGTGGTCTTGTACCGAGTCATGGTCTGCAAAAAGGAAGAAACACTTGCAAATATAGTCATTAACAGGAAATAGAAATGAAAGTACACAGATAGAAACATGATTGTCAAATAAAGATAGACAACTCAGAATAAAATATATGAATCTATGCAAGTGATAATTCAGCCAAGTGTAGATAGTGAATGTTCAAATATGTGAAACATGTTAGACATGATAAGTATCATCCAATGTGGAAAACAGAAGCATTAGGCAATAATATAATAGCATGAACACAAATGAGGGTGCAGGGGCATCAATATGCAAAATAGTGAAGTTCGACCGATCATGAAAAAGTTGGGATCGATCGAAGTTGGATCGATCATGACATGAGTTGGATCGATTGTACCATGATCGATCATGGTACTGGTATGATCAATCGAACCTGTTGAAAAATATGAACAGTCACGAATCTGTGACATGAACAACACGAGGGCATCCAAATGTGCTCCTGACCCCTATACACCTTGACAAAGCAAGAATGGTCACTTAAATCGGCACATGACCCTCGAAATCAAATTCGGAAACAAACGATATATATATATATATATACACATACATATACACATGCTTGAAAACTTCAAAAATAGCAACAAATCAAACATAGAAGCTTTAAATCTAAACATGGCAACATCAAAATCATTAAAACGAAACAAAAATGAAGAAGAAAACTTACCCAAAGTCAAAG
Source organism: Cornus florida (assembly GCF_030987335.1). Classification (NCBI taxonomy): domain Eukaryota; kingdom Viridiplantae; phylum Streptophyta; class Magnoliopsida; order Cornales; family Cornaceae; genus Cornus; species Cornus florida. The sequence continues at coordinate 41,010,035 of NW_026775575.1, forward strand.
AAAGAAGTGGAGATAACCGAGAGAGAGAAAGAGACAGTCGAGAGGGGGATGGAGTTTTGGAACTTTGGGATGTCGTCGGAGTGTCGCCAGAAGTGAGAAAGATGATGGAGATATGCCGGGAGAGAGGAAGGGTCTTGGATCGATGTGAAAATCGATCTAAGTGACCCTTAAGTCATACTTTAAAAAACTGTTCCCGACATGTTCGATCGATCACTTTGGTGATCAGATTGATCGAACACAGATCGATCATGAAAGTGCTCAGATCGATCGAACTTACAAAACGACGAAATATTTTTGAAATTTTTTAATTTTTGAAAATTAAAAATCTTTTTAGATTTTTGGAATATATATATATATATATATATATATTTAAAAAAAAAATTTGAAATTTGAAATTCAAAAAGTTAAAGTCAAATGGAGCATAGAGATCGATCAAAGATTGATCGATCGAAACTTGATTGATCCAACAGGTGAAAACCTGCAAAAATCTTCGAATGATATATAGAGAGGTGATTATTTTAGAGTTCAAAATTTTTTCTAAGTATAGAACCAAGATCGATCCAAGGGAAAACTGGATCGATCAAGGAATTCTTGGATCGATCTAGAAGGAAGTTCGCACGATACACAGAGAGGTGAAATATGCAGAGAAACTTCGCACGATGGATCAGAGAGATGATTGTATGCAGAGATGGTGTTCGATTGATCGGATATGTCATGAGATCAATCGAACATGCACTAAATGCCTAATTCAAAGATGAAAGTGCATGCATTCCCAATCAAAGTCTCAAACAATATGTATGATCCAAGAATTATATCTAGACGATGCATGAAATTAAAGTAAAATAGAAATGAGGGAGGGATAGAGTTGTAAACCCTACGAATCACTAGTGTTTAACGTCTTTAGCAAGGCATTGGGCTCTTTTAGCCCAGATCAAAAATCTTGTTGTGCATTCCCTCCTTGATAGGGTGAATGGAATTTTGAATCCCACCCAACAAATTATTCTCTAAAGAACTTGTTGGATTTGATTTAAAGGAGATTGATGGTCCTTTGTTAATGTAACTCTTGGGCTTCCATGCCCTTTCAACACTTGGTTTAAAATTAACATTCTTTGAAATCATTTTGGAAGGTAAACCTTTAGAAATTTCATTGCCAAGCAAAGACTCTAATTTTTCAAATTCATTTTCAAAACACTTTTCAACAACACATACTTCTTCATGCTTGTCCATTGAATTGGGGGTTGGATTGAATATGTTCAATTTCACCTTTATATGCCCAAATGAAATTTTTATTATCCCCGTCCTATAATTTATGTTGGCATTAGCGGTTGCCAAGAAGGGATGACCAAGGATAACGGGAGTTTGGCTCTTGGGATTTGGGACTGGTTTTGTGTCAATGACAACAAAATCGACCGAGAAAAAGAATTTATCAATTTTAATCAACACATCCTCAATAATACCCCGGGGCTTTTTGATGGATCGGTCGGCTAGTTGCAAAACTACCAACGTTGGTTTTAAGTCTCCTAAGCCCAATTGAACATACACCGAATATGGAAGAAGGTTAACACTAGCTCCTAAATTAAGAAGAGCCCGATTTATGACGTGGTCACCAATGATGCAAGAAGTAGTAGGTGAACCGGGGTCCCTTAAATTTTGGAAGAGTGTTGTGTTGCAAGATGGTGCTTACTTGCTCGGTCAAGACAACTTTTTTTGGTGCTTGGCTCTTGTTCTTCCTCTTTTGGGTGCAAAGATCTTTTAAGAATTTGGCATAAGCTGGAATTTGTTTAATTGCATCCAAGAGAGGAAGATTTATCTTCACTTTCCTAAACACTTTAATTATTTCATTGGCTTTGGTCTTTTGCTTTTGAAAAGAATTTGATCCTTTTAAGGCATCCAGAAATGGAGCCTTTGGCTCAAAAACTTTTTCAAAAACCTTTTTGGAATCACTTTCAACACAAGAATTTTTCAAATCATTTTTTTAAAACTTTCTCAACAAAGGGGTCATGCACATGCAATGAAGGAGGAATAGAATGTAAGATGGGATGGGTGTCAACTTTTGGTTGCACTGATTCACTCTCTTCATTGTGAACACCAACTTGATTGTCAATAATTTTTTCACTTCTCAAGGTTGACAACGTATTGACATGCTCAATTATATGACCTTCCGATGAGGAATTGGTCTCCACAACAAATTGTTGCTTGGGAGGTGGATTCAAAGGCATCTTCCCCTTTTCCCTAGCATTTAAGGTACTAGCTATTTGCCCAACTTAGGTTTCTAGCTTCGCAATGGATTAAGAATGAGAATGAAGTAATTGGGTGTTTGCCTCCAAAGTACCCAAAGCGGTCAACACTTTTTCCTCAAAAGCGGGACTCCTAGAATTTCCTTGAGAATACGATGATTGATTAGGAAAATGAGAATTTGAAAATTGGTTTCCATGTGATGATTGAAAATATGATCTATAACCTTGGGAACCTTGGCTTTGCATTGGGGGTAGGACATACTTGCCTTGAAAACCACCTTGGGGAGGGTTTGAGCCTTCCCCTTAGTTTTTTCAAGAGAAGTTTGGATGGTTCCTCCACCCAGGATTGTAATGAGTGCCATAGGGATTATTCCCTTGGTTGAAAAATGTGGCATTTAGTTGTTCATGATGCTCACTTTGCACATGCCCATGAGGACAATTGGAAGTATAATGTAAGGCACTAGAACAAGTCATGCATGATTTATTAGATGGATGATGAACATGATTAGGGGAGGAAGACACTTGATTCACCAAATTTTGGTTGATCAATAATTGATCAAACCTTTAAGATAAAGACTTGACTTTGGCGGCTATGTCATTGGAATTGTCAACTTGATACAAGTCGACATTCTTCATTCCACCTAGATTTCTACCATTTTTGGAAGACAAGGATCGATGCATTGAGTTTTCACTCATGCTCTCGTATAATTGCAAAACATCATTTTCATACTTATCAAGATAAGACCCACCCATGGATGCATCGACCATACCCTTGTGATTATCCGGCAAACTTTCAAAGACGTATTAACTAATTCCTACTTAGGAATGTCATGGTGGTGTGGGCACTTCCTAAGCAAGTCATTAAATCTTTCCCATGCCTCATGAAACATCTCCCCATCCCCTTGAGAAAATTCTCGAATAGAAGTTCTCATAGCATTGGTTTTTGACACCAGATAATACTTTTTCAAGAACTCTTGTTGCATTTCCGCCCAAGTGGTTACAGAAAAAGGTCTCAAATTGCTAAACCAATATTTTGCCTTATCTTTAAGGGTGAAAGGGAAGAGTTTTAATCGCAAAACTTATTCCGGCATGTCCGTGTATTTCACGGTGAAAAATACTTCAAGAAACTCATCCAAATGCTTGTAAGGTTCTTCACTTGGAAGTCCATGATAGTTAGGAAGCATTTGAATAGTTTACGATTTAATCTCATAGTGATGTGCTCTAAAAGGAGGTAATTGAATGAATGTCGGTGCATTGTACTCATTTGGCACATAATGATCTCTCAAAGCAAGAGGAGGATTCACAACCAGTGGCGCTACACGAGCACCATGGTTTCCTTGAACTATGGGAGGTTGTGGTGGAACAAAAATTGGTTGAGGCATTCCTAATGGAACTTGGCCTTGTTGTTGTGGAATAAAGGGTCATGGCATGCCTAATGGTACTTGAATGTTGTCATGATGCATATTAGGGTGGAGGATACCTTGTTGGTCAATGTGACCAAGGTCCTCCACATGGTCCACATTAATGTCCTCCATTGATGAAATGGAGTGATAAAAGCTACCCCTTTCCCTAGGATTGCGAACAATGGATTCAAGATGAAAATTAAGTGGGATAAGAGTAGGATTTAATGACCTATGACCATGCATGCACGAACAAAACAACAACTAGAAACAAGCAAGTAGCAATCACTTCACCTTCGCAATGAATCAATCAACAAACCTCCATATACATTATTCTCATACTCCCATGCTTTCAACAATATGCAAGAAATGTAAATTGCCTCCACGCGGGCTCACGATTTATTTAAGAAATGAAAGACTTGCCTCCACGCAGGCCGACGATTTAACTAGAGATAGAGTTAGAAAAACTCACAAAGGGTTCTTAAGCAACTTCAAATGATTTTGCAATTTTTGCCTTGCTTTGCTTTGCAATTTTTTTTTAGATTTTTAGCTTTTTATACTTGGGGCTTAGCTTGCTTCTTTGCTTTTGAATTTCCCTTCGCTTCACTTCCTTGGCTCAATGCACCTAGCCAAACAATAACAAATACAATAAGTAACCAAAGTAAAATAAATTAAAAGAGAAGATAATTGATTTCCAAAATACGACGTTGCCAAAATCCCCGGCAACGGCGCCAAAACTTGGTGTGATGTCGCAGTCAATGCACTAAAGTTGCAATAAAGCGTAGTGTGGCCAAGTTTAAATTTGTAGAATGCCACTACCACTAATAACTAAAAATATAGCTAGAGTGAGTAGGAATCATCCTAAGGAATATAGAGTGTATTTGTGTTTGGAAATCAAGATCGGATTAGTAGGTCGAATGATCAAAGATGGGTTGATTGGTTAATTAAACTACAATTTAAACTAATAAAAGCAATGTGAAGTAAATAGAATAAATGGAGTGTAGAGAATATAAGAGAAAGGTCTTGAGACTTAGAGTTCACCACTAAGCATCACCTTCTTAGACATTCAATGTTTGATGGATTAGGGGGATTATATGTTGTAATTGGAAGTGTGTGCCATTAATTGAATTAACAAGCATGGATGACCAAATAAGTATACATTGTCTAGCCAAATTAGTGAGTAGCATAACATGTCAAATCAAGCCATTATTCTTTCCTTAAAGTTCATAATTAATGCATATTATCAAATTAGAGAAATATACTACTTACATTCATAAGCATGGAACATCAAACAACAAACATGGATTGTCCTCCCATCTAAAAAAGTAAGACAACTACACTACAACTAAGCTAGTGACATGAAAATTAAACTAATTAAACTAAGGAGGAGGCACAATCCATCAAGAAATAAGTATGAATCATCAAATAAACCACAAGAGTAATCTATTTAAGCACTATGCCTTGACCATCACTAGATGCATAGCATCAACACACATAGACATGCATCATTATCACAAAATCTAGAAATAAATACATGAACATTCATCCTAGCATACATAGACATATGTATAGAATTAAATAATCAATTGAAAGTATTCAACCACACAAATCATTGTAGAAACAAGATTTATATATATAAAAGATATCAAGACGAACATTACAACACAAATCCACTTTAATTACAAAGCATCAAAGCCTAGGAGGCATGCTTAGGGCTATTTCTAGCCCCAAGAGAATGGTTTAGCCACTCATTAATGTTGTCATCCAACCCTCAAGGGCTATCTCCATGGTAGAAATGGTCTTCTTCTTCTTGGTGGAAACCTTAGATGAGTGGAAGAGCTCTCTCAAGATGGTGTATATCTTTCCCTCTATCTCTAATCTCTAGACTCCTCTCTATGGTTGTTTTTCTTCTCATGTGTATTATCTTTTATATTTGGTTCTAAATGACTAAAATCCTTATATTGGTAGCTCAAATGTCATTCCCAATGGTCAGACCTTGTGCACTAGGACCTCTCAATGATTGCACCACGAGCACACCTTTTAATTGGTTGGAACTCTATTTTTCTTGCACTTGAGAAGGTTCGATGGATCACAAGGTTGGTTCGATCGATCGAACTAAGACAGAGACTTTTTGGAATAAAGACAAACCTGAGATATTTTTGGGATATTTTGGAAAAAATGACAAAAATGGTAGATGGGGATAAGTTCAAAAATGTTCGATCGATTGAAGGAATATTGGATCAATCGAAAAGAGAAATTCTCTGATGATAAGGACAAAAGACTCGATCCATCTTGGCATGGTTGGAACGATCATTGTGCGATCGATCGAAGAATGCTATTTTTCACCACTTTGCCTCCACTTTGTTCCTTTTTTCCACTAAGCTTGAGATTGCATCTTTTATGCTCTAATTAAGCTGAATTGACTTATTTTGGGGATAAGTGCTTGAAAAAGGAAATAACATGAAATTAGACTAAAACGGAAAAGGAAGATAGAATAAGGTCCTAGAATGCTTAAGTTTATGGGGTTTAAATGCCCACTTTTCAGTGCTTATCAGAAACTATGCATTCATGTCTTTTAAAAAAAAGTAAACAAGTAGTATGCTTTTCTAAAAAAGTAAGACTACGCATTTCATAGAAATCAAATGTAATGGATGCATGTAAAGCTGGGATCAAATTTGAGCACAAACTGTGAGGTTACGCGAAAGGAAATAATAAACGGGAAAAAGACGAAAAAAGAAAAATGTTAGAAAATGTGAGAAGATGATACGGTTTTCACAAAGACAGTACAAAAACCAAAGGAATGAGTGTCGGGGACTACTTCCCGAGCATTCAAGATGACCTAAAGGGATAAAACCCGAACTCAGAAAAGAAAATATCAATGGAAAAAGAAAATTCGTAAAAACAGGAAAAAGAAAGGAAAGAAAATGACAGGGTCATTACACTTACCTTGTTGATTCTGCGGTTTTCTTAGGTCAATTTATGTTTCTCTTTTATTTTGTTTCCTTCTTGACTAATCATGAGTTCTCATAGTACATTTGATATTGAAATTGATCCTGAGTCAACACCTAATGAGTCTCCTAATTTGGTTCGTGTACCTCCCCGTAAATTCAAGGCTGTAGTAATTTCCAGTGATGATCCGTCGACTAAGGAGGGGGAATCTTCTTCTCAGGTAGAGGTCTTCACTTCTGAAACTATTTGCCCATTCTCATAAGACAAAAAAGCTTAAATTTTATCTATCTCTCGTGAGTTGGTGGAGGTTAAACCTTTATACAAAGAATTTGATATTCCTGAGGGGGTAATTATAATACTCCTAATTTTAAAAGGATAGTCTCGGCATTTATTTATTTATTTTATTTGTATTTTTAAATTATTTAATTGATTATTTATTTATGTGTTTAATTTAATTATGTGGTTAACTATAATTTGTTGGCTTATTTGATTAATTTGAATTTAAATGCTTTAATTAAATTATTTGTCATTTGATGATGTGTATTATGTGTAGTTTAATTGTTAGGATTTAAATGTTTTATTTTATGTTTTATATAAAAAGTAGTTGGGCTTTGGTTAGTAGTAATGGACCACCTAATAGGTTGCATGGACTACTTGGATAGGATTATTATTGGGTATGGATAATTACCCATCGGGTGTAGTACATATATATATGGGTATATATGTATATTTATGGATATTATATTTATTAATATTTTAAATGATTATTATTTATAGTTAGTTGTGTATATATATATATATATATAGTTATAAGTTAATTGTATATATATATATATGTTTTTTTTCATCACGTACAGACTTATATATGTATTTATTCTTTTATTTTTATATTTATTTATTTTTCCTCATTGTCAGAAATGGATGGCAGTTAGGATTAGGATTGGAAGTAGTCTATATATATATAAGTTTAGAGGAGGCTAGAGTTATGATATATTCCTAGAGAGTGAAAGAGAGAGTTAACAGAGAGTTGAGAGAGAGAACAGAGAAAGAAAAAGGATATTCGGCCAAGGGTTTCAAGGCCGAACCCAAGGGGTCGAAAGAGAGGGTTGTTCGGGGCAAGCACTGAGCAACAAAGAGGAGTTTTGACGGCAGCCAACATCGCCAGAAAATTAGAGAATAAGGAGTTTGAGGTTTTGAACCAAAAACTTTAGAGACAAGTTCTTCTCTTACTCCTTCCCTTAGGCTTGTGTTCTATACATGCCCAGTATAATTCCAGGATTTAAATAGAGAATAAATTGATCATGTATGCAGGCTTAAATTAAATTAAAACTGATTTTATGTGTTGTTTTGTGTTCTTGTTTAATCTTGAATTAAATTACGTAATACTTTGTTTTAATCGGTGATTAAGATGCATATCTACTTCATATAATTGTCTGGAATGATTTGGGACATAGTTCAGACCTCTAGGACCATTAACAATGGAGAACAGAGGGGTTGAAGGTCATCAGAGACGAAGAAGACTGAGGATATCAGGAGTAGAGGCGGCTCTACTCAAAGTAGAGTCAAAACTACTTGGAGTAAAGGCGGCTCTGTTCTTGGGACTTCACCTATGCGTGGGTTTTGGCTACTGTATTTGGTTTTGGGGTATTTTAGGGCTGTGTAGGTCAATTTAAGAGTTTTAAATGACTACGATGGACATGTTAAATACTTAGGATGCATAATTTATAATAATATGCCATGGACTTGAACAATATGAAATTTAAACAATTTGTATGTTGTAAATAATGATTTAATTGCTTAATGTTAATTTACCTAGTCAAATGTATGTTATATGATCTTAATCATGCATTAGTAGTATAATATATTTAGTTTATTGTCTGATTTTATTATACTTAATTATGAATTTAATTAATGTTTTATTTTGCTTATTTCATCAATTATTGGACTGTGTGGATGATTTTAATCATATATTGGTTGCATAATATGATCATGTATATATCTGATTTCTATTATGCTTATTTTTGGATCTATTTGATGTTGATATTATAATTATTGTATCATTTATGGGTCATATGCATTATATGTACCAGTATGGGATGGTGGCATATTAGGGACAGATTAACTAAAAACGTTAAGTCTTACCTATTCATGTATAACGGAATGGATTAACTAAAATGTTAAATCCTGTATATATTTATGTCAGGTCAACTGAATCAGTTGGATGACATACTGGATGTTTATTTTATGTTCTGGATTATGATGGATTACATATCTATATAGTTATAAGCCATGATATGAGCTTGAGTCTCAGATCATGGTCAGGATGCGTATATTGCCTAGGATGGATAACTGGTTGTAGTAGACATCTGTGTGCCCTGGTAGGTCTAGGTACTCATGCCCACTTTATATGCGATTTGCATGTTGCCTATTATTCAGGTTGAGGCTGACTTATAGCTTTGTGAGCATCCTATAGTGTGTATCTATATATATATGGACTACTTAGCTATTGTTGAGTTTGACTAGGATGTATACGTGTATCGGGTCTCTGTTTGGACTGTAGTAGAGTAAAACTTATTCGTGGGCCTAACCTACTATTATTTTTCAGGTGTTTGACAGTTCCAGTCTTAGGGATTGTTCGTGCCGAGTAGAGACAGTTATTCACTTTTCCAACTACGTATGACTTTTCTTTATGTTTTAATTTTGGATTTGATTACAGCTTAGTTATTTTTTTTTCCAGTTAGGATATTATAAGTGTCCACTAGAAGGATTCTCGAGTTGTAATGATATCGGAGGTTTTGAATTATTCTATTTAGAGGATGATTTATTTATTAAGTTATGGATTTATTATTTAGTTTCTTTCAGCTTAATTATTATTTATTCTTTAATTCTTCTTGTATTCTATGCTTGTTTAAATATTAATTGTTTGGTATCCCTCGGATAGTGCTCGGACTTGATTACCCATGGCTCTAGAATCGAGGGGTATCACAGTTGGTATTAGAGCAGTCCAGGTTCAAGTGTTTCTAGGATTCTTTCGTATAAGACTTCCGCGTAGCGTATTATTTTATTTAGAGTTTAAGTATAGGATTCGTTGTATTCCTTTACGGTCCATTTAGTCGTACTGATGTCTATCTTTCGGTGTTAATAAAATAGTTAACGTTAGACGAAGACGGGTCAATTAGAGAAATAGGTAGCGAATGGGAGCGACACGTAGGCAGCAGGATTTCCTATGGCATCAGTAAATTGAGGAAGAACAGCGATTGCCTGGGTTTCAAGAAGAGGAGAAGGAGGAAGGTGGTCAGTTGCACATCGATTAGGAGGACGTATAGCAGACTTAGGAGTCTCAGGATCTAGGCTACAATTAGGGCAGGAATCCAGAGTATTCTCCTCAGTTAGTTTACATTATTGCTCAGGCTGCAGTAGCAAACATAGTAACTGCACTTCAGAATCAGCCACCCGTTCAGTAGACATTAAAAGCAGTACCAATGGTGCAGAATATATTTAAAGGCCATTGTTTTGCTTGCAGAGATTATGGGCATTCAGCCAAACAATGACCTGGGTTGGCTCAGAGACAGCAGAATGGGGGACTACAGGCAGGACAGGGTCAACCACAAGCTAACCAACAGAGGAGGAAATTTGGTACCTTCTAGGGTAATTGCTATACTTGTGGAGAGTTTGGTCACACTTCCAGGCAGTATCCTAAACGAGGAGATACTGGGTTGTCCAAGAAGGAGGGTACCGAATCACAAGAAGGAAGGCTCTTTTAAGAATGATTTTTATTATTAGTAGTAGTGGAAGTATTATTAGTCTTGTTTAAATCACGAACACTAGTTTTATTTTAAAGAATATAGGACGATTATTCTTTTGGAAGTTTATGGTTTAAAGAAGTTCTTAACAAAGTGAACTGATGGTTTTGGTATCTCTGTTGTGTTTCATGAGAGTATTTTTCGTGATATTTACATAAATGGTTTTATTAAACTATTTTGGAAGGTGTATGTTGAAATAATAAAGGAATATCACAGTGGAGTGATTGGTATTTGGGCAGGTAAACAAATTTTTGTTTATAACTACGTTATGTGGGTACAAGACGATTACCAATGAGTTTATAAAAGAACTTGTGTAAATCAATACTGTAAGTTTGATTTCAAAGGAATAATTCCCAAGAAAGAGCGATATTTTAAATGTGAGTAGATTTCATAGTATTTTTGTATACTTTATGTGTTTTGCTCTACAAAATATTATGAAATTTTGGTTTTTATAATTTAGTTGGTGAGACAAGTATGTGATCGAACGCATGGTATCTCTGCACTGATAGGCGATACTGTCATTTTATATGAGAGTGATGGGCCTGTGACACTAGATATTAGTAGACTTAGATTTCTAGCCAATCTATTGATTTTGGACATGTATTCTTATGATGTGTTACTCAGGATGGACTAGTTATCTCACTACCATGCCTAAGTTAATTGTTAAGATAGGTCTATTGTTTTTACGATACCTGCTCAAGATATGTACGTCATCACTATGCCATGTTTTAACGAGGTTACTAGCACTTAATTGTTTTATGTGGAGGAGGAGACTGAGGAGGAGATTACTGTGTCATTGGATAACATACCAGTTATACAGGAATTTTCAGATGTTTTTCAAGAGATTCCAGGGTTACCACTTAGTCGAGAGACAGACTTTGTGATTAACTTAGCTCTAGGTACTGCACCTATTGCTAGGGCACCATACATGATGGCACCAGTAGAGATGCGAGAGCTGAGGGATCAGATTCAACAATTACTCATTCAGGGTTTTATTCGTAGGAGTACTTCACCTTGGGGAGTACCGGTTTTATTTGTAAAGAAGAAAGATGGTTCACTTCGCTTGTGTATAGATTACAGAGAGTTGAACAAGGTTACTATTTATAACAAGTATCCTTTACCGAGGATTGATGATCTTTTCGATCAATTGAAGGGAGCTATTTATTTCTCTAAGATTGATTTACGTTCTGGATATCATTAACTTTGGGTTAGGGAGCAAGATGCTCTCAGGATAATATTTCTCACTAGATATGGTTCTTATGAGCTCCGCGTCATACCTTTCGGATTGACTAACGCACCAGTAATCTTTATGGATTTAATGAACAGAGTCTTCAGGGTTTACTTAGATCAGTTTGTCATCATCTTCATTGATGATATTTTGATTTATTCTAAGTCGGAGGATGATCATGCTAGACATCTTCACATAGTGTTACAGATGCTTCGTGAACACCAGTTATACGCCAAATTCGAGAAATGTGAATTTTGGCAGTAAGAAGTGAAGTTTCTGGGTTATGTAGTGTCAGAGAAGGGGATAGCGGTAGATCCATCCAGGTTTCAGCAGTGGTAGAGTGGGGACAGCCTTTTTCACCTACGGAGATCCGGAGTTTTTCTAGGACTGGCAGGATACTATTGTAGATTCATTCAGGGGTTCTCGAAGATAGCGAGACCACTCACTTATTTGACTAAGAAGGTTGTATGGTTCGTATGGGATGAACACTGTCAGAGAGCTTTTGATGAGTTGAAGAGTAAGTTGACTTCTGCATCGGTTTTGTCTACGCTACAGAGCGAGATATAGTATCTTGTTTACACAGATGCTTCTTTGCAAGGTCTTAGGTATGTTTTGACGCAGGAGGAACGACCAATTTCGTATGGATCTCGTAAGCTTAAGCCTCATGAGCTTAATTATCCAACACATGATTTGGAGTTGGTAACTGTGGTCTTTGCTTTACGCATTTGGAGGCATTATCTGTTGGGAAAGTCCTTCAGATTATTTAGTGATCACCAGAGTTTGCAATATTTGTTCACTCAGCGGGAGCTGAATATGAGACAGTACAAATGGTTAGAGTTTGTGAAAGACTATCATTTCTCTTTACAGTACCATCCAGGGAAAGCGAATGTGGTGGCAGATGCACTCAGTTGTCGACCCTATGCTAGTCTTTTTGCATTATTCACCACTGAGTGGGATGCTTTGAAGATAGTTGATGAGTTATCCAGTGCTTTTACGGATTGCATGGTAGTTACACCTTCTATCATTCACAAGGTCCTGAAGGCACAACTTACGGATCAACAGTGCATTGACAAAGTTGCAAAGATAGCTTCTGGGGAGGTTCCTGATAAGCGCTGAATACTGTATATTCAGGCGCCCTAAATTACATTAACAAAGTCCATTAATTGATTATTTTATGTAGATTAACTCCATTTGCATGTTTTTGTGCATTTTCAGGTTAAGGTGCAAAAAGGAAGCAAAAATGATGCCTTGTGGAATTTTGAACAAAAAGGGTGCCAATTCTGAATTTCTGGCAGCAGTAGAACCTGACTTTTGTCGCCATTTTCGACCTAGCAAACTCAAGAACTAGACTTCCATACTAACATGAAAGATTTAGAGCTCTGAATCATCTTTCCAAATCTTCAAGCGGTTTGTCATTCGGAGTTTGGAGCAGAGAGTTATGATCTTCTTAACAGAGGTGCGCAGAACTGCCTGGCAGCACTGAAGTACTGCCTTTCTCCCCATTTTCGACCAAACAGACTTGAGAATTGGGTCTTTATCAAAACATGAAGTTTTTAAAGCACTGAATCAGCTCTCTAAATCTTCAAACAGATCATCATTCGGAGTTCGGGGCACAAAGTTATAGTAGTTTTACCAAAGTAGGTCAGTGCTGAGCAAAAAAGAGCATGTTGCACATTACACTAATTTAGAGTGCTCTAGACCACTCTTCGAGTGCTCGAAAATCAGGCAGATTGCCCTCGGAAATGGCTCAATTTCAGCCACTTGCACATTGGTTTCCTCAATGCCATCTTCCTTCTTTATGAAGTGGTTGGAGGTGTTCCTTGGAGGAGAGAGAGGGTTTTATTGGAGGACAAAAGGCAACCAAAGGCCACACATTTCATATCTTTTGAATTTTTGCAAGATAGAGGAGAGAGAAGAGAGCAAGAAAGGTGTTCTTGGAGCTAGAAGAGGGGAGCTCGAAAATGGAGGTCAAGGCTTTGGTTCCTCCTTCCTCTAGTGCATCAATGGGTAACTAAACCTCCATCTAGGGAGGTGATGAAGCTCTACCTTGTAAGCATGTCTAGTTTTTGATTTATTTTGGGAAATGAAATGTATATTTGGCTAGTTCCTTGGTCTAGAGCATGTTACAAATTGTAATGAAGATTTTGAATGTTTGAATGACTATGTTGATTTACATACTCTTGTCTTAGATTATTTAATCTCATAGTTGTATGGCTTATAGTTTCATAGTGACAATGGAACTAAGATTATGGAACGGTTTTAATGGCATGGTTTTGAGTAGCTTGTTAATCCATAGCTTAAGAATTTCTTTTGATGAGTTAATCTTGTGACTTGATATCATGTGCTTCCACCAATTGATTAATTGTTTGACAATCTCTAGCTTAGTGAGCATGTCTAGGGTTGCATCTTAGTTTAGGTAACTCAACCATGTGAAGCTTTGATAGGTTGTTCTTACTCTTTAATTAATTGAATTTCTTGAAGATATTATAGTAGTCATGTATTATTATATATCAAGGTCATTTCTACATTAATTCCCCAAATCAATCATATAATTAGCTTGTGTAGAGGTTTGGAATGGATTCACTTCCCTAGACTTCCTTCTCTAAATCTTCTCTTTTAATGTCCTTCAATTTATTGTTTTATGCATTCTGAATTTGTAGTTTAGTGACAAACAAAACAAACCCTCTATGAACACCCCTTATCACTTTAAAATGACTCTAGACACTTAGGTTGCCATAGATTAGCGCAGTCCCAATGGTTCAACTTACCCGACCAATAGCCTTATTTTACAATGATTCGTGCTATTGCGAAGGTTGATGTATAGTTGATCAACCGATCAATTTTTGAGCATGCATGTATGCATTGCCGGTATTCATGAGCGGCTGGATCGTTTTGAGAATTCTTTGTCCGCGTATACTCGGACTCTGTGTGAGACTTCTTCACGTGCTGAAGAAGATCGTCGTCTTGCTGCTGAAGACCGCCGTGTCGCAGCTGAGGAACGTCGTTTGGCTTCCGCCGAACGGCGTAAGACTCAATCTCTCATCTATTCCATCCTCGCCCGTTTACCCTCCGGACCGTAGCTTGTTGCGAGTGTTGCACCTTCTCTTTTTGTTTCATATGTACATATTTCTCTTGTATCTTTTGTTTTCCTTTTGAACTTCTGGAATTTGCTATGTATAGGTTGCTCTAGTAGACATGATCTATGTACAGCTCTTTTGTAATCATGTAAAAACTCTTTTTGACATGCAAATTCTCTCTTTTCTGTTAACTTTATGTACATTATTTTTCTATATTTATGCTTGTGCTATTAATGCTTTTTGTGGTTGTTTCTTTTTGTTCTTCGTGATACTCTCCAGGTTGCGCAGTCCAATTCAAGTTTGGGGGTTTTGTATCCCCATGCCGTTTCCTCCCCCTGGGTTTTTTTGTTCCTTTTTATCCTCTTTGTCATTTTTGTTCCTTTTTGTCTCTAACTTACATCCATGTCCCACATTGAGGACACTGTGTAGTTTAAGTTTGGGGGTGCATCAAAGCATTCTTGGCATAGTTTTGGTATCATATTTTTGTAAAGCAATGATAGTGTAACTTGGAACTTGTCGGAGACAAAGTATATGTTTAATACCTTGTGTATAGAAGCAATTGAGAAATTTTTGAAAATAAAGAAATTTGAATTTGAAGTGATCATGCAAATACGATGTAGTCTGTATAAATGCCTCAATTAGATTCTTGCTGGATTTACACTCTTATAAGCTTCACAATGCACAGATGCACATTGGAAACTTAACTGTGAGGCATGCAACTTGATTGACCTTGACCTTGGCCTAGTTAATCTGATTTGATGAACCTGATAGATGGATACCTTTGGCAAGGTTATTAAAATATATATATATATATATATATATATATATATATATATATATATATATAAATAAAATTGAAAAGATGACCAGTTGACGTTCGTAGCCTTTCCAACTCGAGCTATTAAGCCCTAGGAGTGTCTCTACACTTAGCACCCTAAAGCCATCTGGTTTGGGAGTTGTTGGCCTAACGCTTGCTACAAGGGTTGGTTAGAAAGCTTAAAGGACTTAAACATTACACGGTCATTCAAAAAAATTGTAATAAACATGGTTCGCTAGAGTTCGTAGCCTTTCCAACTTGAGCTATTAAGCCCTTTGGAGTGTCTCTACACTTAACACCCTAAAGCCATCTGGTTTGGGAGTGGTTGGCCTAATGCTTGCTACAAGGGTTGGTTAGAAAGCTTAAGGGACTTTAGCATTGCACAACCATTCCATGTTTCGCTAATGAGTTACAATAAATTGTCAACAGGCAACAAAAGTTGCCTTGAAAATAAAATCATGCCTTAGGGACTTCATGTAAAGGGGAATTCATTGATTTGAAAACTTGTGCCTTGGAATTGGAAAAGAAAGTAAAAGCCGCATGTTGAGAATTCAATTCACTTTCACTGGAGTTTGAGTTATTTCCATTTAAGAGATGACAATTGAATTATTTATATGGACTATGATGTTGATGCATGCATGTTGAAATGGTTTTTCCCAATTTTTGTATCAATGCTTCATATATGCAAGGTAGTCTTCCCAATGATCCCGTCTCCAGCTCTTTATCTGTTTCAAGTTGTATTTGAGCTATGTTTATGTTTATTTTTGCCATGGTGAATATTTTTGTAATAGCATTCCCATGTTTTCATTCCATTGAGCTTTGCATTTTGGTTTTGCTAAGGGACTAGCAAAATGTAAGTTTGGGGGTGTGATAAGCGCTGAATACTGTATATTCAGGCGCCCTAAATTACATTAACAAAGTCCATTAATTGATTATTTAATGTAGATTAACTCCATTTGCATGTTTTTGTGCATTTTCAGGTTAAGGTGCAAAAAGGAAGCAAAAATGATGCCTTGTGAAATTTTGAACAAAAAGGGTGCCAATTCTGAATTTCTGGCAGCAGTAGAACCTGACTTTTGTCGCCATTTTCGACCTAGCAAACTCAAGAACTGGACTTCCATCATAACATAAAAGATTTATAGCTCTGAATCAGCTTTCCAAATCTTCAAGCGGTTCTTCATTCAGAGTTTGGAGCAGAGAGTTATGATCTTCTTAACAGAGGTGCGCAGAACTGCCTGGCAGCACTGAAGTACTGCATTTCTCCCCATTTTCGACCAACCAGACTTGAGAATTGGGTCTTCATCAAAACATGAAGTTTTTAAACCACTGAATCAGCTCTCTAAATCTTCAAACAGATCATCATTCAGAGTTTGGGACACAAAGTTATAGCAGTTTTACCAAAGTAGGTCAGTGCTGAGCAAAAAAGAGCATGTTGCACATTACACTAATTTAGAGTGCTCGAGACCACTCTTCGAGTGCTCGAAAATCAGGCAGATTGCACTCGGAAATGGCTCAATTTCAGCCACTTGCACATTGGTTTCCTCAATGCCATCTTCCTTCTTTATGAAGTGGTTGGAGGTGTTCCTTGGAGGAGAGAGAGGGTTTTGTTGGAGGACAAAAGGCAACCAAAGGCCACACATTTCATATCTTTTGAATTTTTGCAAGATAGAGGAGAGAGAAGAGAGCAAGAAAGGTGTTCTTGGAGCTAGAAGAGGGGAGCTCAAAAATGGAGGTCAAGGCTTTGGTTCCTCTTTCTTCTAGTGCATCAATGGGTAACTAAACCTCTATCTAGGGAGGTGATGAAGCTCTACCTTGTAAGCATGTCTAGTTTTTGATTTATTTTGGGGAATGAAATGTATATTTGGCTAGTTCCATGGTCTAGAGCATGTTACAAATTGTAATGAAGATTTTGAATGTTTGAATGACTATGTTGATTTACATACTCTTGTCTTAGATTATTTAATCTCATAGTTGTATGGCTTATAGTTTCATAGTGACAATGGAACTAAGATTATGGAACGGTTTTAATGGCATGGTTTTGAGTAGCTTGTTAATCCATAGCTTAAGAATTTCTTTTGATGAGTTAATCTTGTGACTTGATATCATGTGCTTCCACCAATTGATTAATTGTTTGACAATCTCTAGCTTAGTGAGCATGTCTAGGGTTGCATCTTAGTTTAGGTAACTCAACCATGTGAAGCTTTGATAGGTTGTTCTTACTCTTTAATTAATTGAATTTCTTGAAGATATTATAGTAGTCATGTATTATTATATATCAAGGTCATTTCTACATTAATTCCCCAAATCAATCATATAATTAGCTTGTGTAGAGGTTTGGAGTGGATTCACTTCCCTAGACTTCCTTCTCTAAATCTTCTCTTTTAATCTCCTTCAATTTATTGTTTTATGCATTCTGAATTTGTAGTCTAGTGACAAACAAAACAAACCCTCTATGAACACCCCTTATCACTCTAAAATGACTCTAGACACTTAGGTTGCCATAGATTAGTGCAGTCCCAGTGGTTTGACTTACCCGACCAATAGCCCTATTTTACAATGATTCGTGCTATTGCGAAGGTTGATGTATAGTTGATCAACCGATCAGTTCCATTTTACTATGTTGGGACTAATGGAGGCTTGAGACACAAAGAGCGTTTAGTGGTTCTTTCTGCTGACGATTTGAGGAGGATGTGATGACTGAGACTCATCATTCTTAGTTTTCTGTTCATCCAGTATGAGACAAGATATATCAGGATATGAAGTGGCAGTTTTGGTGGGCAAGTATGAAGAAGGACATTGTTATCTTTGTCTCTAAGTGTAAACTTGTTAGATAGTCAAGATTGATCATCAGAGGCCGCCTGGATCTCTATAGTCACTACCTATACTAGAGTGGAAATAGGAGAGTATTTCTATGGATACTGTGGAGGGATTGCATAATTCGTTTAAGGATTATATTGCTATCTGGGTCATAGTTGATAGGTTGACTAAATCATTGGTGCCGCTCGAACCGAGTTGTATAAAAGTGTGGCTAAGTTTAAATTTAAAGAATGCCACTACCACTTTTAACTAAAACATAGGAAGAGTGAGTAGGGATCGTCCCAAGGGAAAGGAGTCGCGTTTTGGAATCAATTATGGAGTAGTAGGTCAAATGATCAAAAGAGGGGTTTGATTTGATTAAACTAATGTTCAATTAAAACAATACAATTAACAATCTAGAAATTAGAGGGAAAATAAATGAGAGAGAGGTCTTTGGGCTTAGAGTTCACCACTACACTTCACTTTACCAAACACTAGCAATTGTAAATTAATTGGGACATTTAAGTTGTAAAATATGTGTGTGTGTGTCACCAATTGAAAACTAAGCATGGATGGCAAATAAATATAGCTTGTCTAGTCAATCTAGTGAATAATACTACCTATCAAATGAGACCATAACCCATTCAATTAAAACACAATTTGACCACACACAATAATCTATAGAAATATACTCTTTGAACTCATAAGTATAGAACATCAAGAAACAAGAACGGATTGTCCACCTATCTAAGAATTAAAGCAATTACATTACAACAAGGCTATTGACATGAAAATTAAGCTAATTAAACTAAGGATGTGGCACAATCCATCAAGAAACAAGTGTGATCCATCAAATAAATCATAAGAGTATTCAATTAAGCACTATACTTTGACCATCATTAGATTAACAACATCAATACACATAGACATGCAATAATTTCATTAAATCTAGAGAAAAATACATGAACATTCATTTTAGTATACATAGACAAATGAATAGAAATAAATGATCAATTGAGAGAATTAATCCACACAAATCAAGTAGAAATTATAATATCTATATTTATTCAAGGTCAAAACATTTATTACAACTAAAATTCCCAAAAATGTACAAAAGTTAGGTTTAGGAAGCAAGCCTAGGGGCAATTTCTAGCCCTAAGTGAAGGATTTAGCCACTCATTGTAGTGGTTGATAAGCACTGAAAAGTGCGCATTTAAACTCCTTAAGCTTAAACATTCTAGGACCTTATTCTATCTTATTTTCTCGTTTTAGTCTAATTTCATGTTATTTTTCTTTTCAGGCACTTATCCCCAAAATAAGTCAATTCAGCTGAATTGGAGCATAAAAGATGCAATCTCAAGCTTAGTGGAAGAAATGATCAAAATGGAAGCAAAGTGGTGGAAAACAACATTCTTCAATCGATCATACCAAGCACCGATTGATCTCACAGTGATCGTTCCAACCATGCAAAGATGGATCGAGCCTCTTATCCTTATCCTCAAGAAATTTCCCTCTTCGATCGATCCAACATTCCTTCGATTGATCGGACATCTTTGATTTTATCCCCACCTACCACTTTTGTCCTGTTCCCAAAATATCTCAAAAATATCTCAGATTTGTCATTATTTCAAAAGGCGCCGCCATAGTTAGATCGATCTGACCCCTTTGTGATCAATCGAACCTCCTCAAGTGGGAGAAACACAGAGTTCCAACTAATTAAAAAGTGTGCTTGTGGTGCAATCATTTGGAGGTCCTAGTGCACAAGGTTTGACCATTGGGTGTGACACTTGAGCTACCTATATAAGGATTTTAGGCCATTTTATAGATAGACAATCTTAGAGAGAAAGGAACCATATACAGAAGAGAGGTTGGAAGAGTCTAGAGATTAGAGAGACATACACCATTTGGGAGTTCTTCCACTCATCTAGGGTTTCCATTAAGGAGAAGAAGATCATTTCTACCATGGAGATAACCCTCGAGGGTTGGATGACTACTCAATGAGTGGCTAAACCATTCTCTTGGGGCTAGAGATAGCCTTAAGCATGCCTCCTAGACTTTGATGTTTTGTATTTTGAGGGGATTTGTGTTGTAGTTCTTGTCTTGGCATTTGATATATATATGAATCTTGTTTCTACAATGATTTGTGTAGTTTAATACTTCTAATTGATTATTTCATTTTATTCATATGTCTATGTATGCTAGAATAGATGTTCATGTGTTTATCTCTAGGTTTTGTGGTATTAATGCATGTGTGTTGATGTTATGAATCTAGTGATGGTCAAGGCATGGTGTTTAAATGGAATACTCTTGATGTTTATTTGATGGTTCATACTTATTTATTGATGGATTGTACCTCTTCCTTAGTTTAATTAGTTTAATTTTCATGTCCCTAGCTTAGTTGTAGTGTAGTTGCCTTACTTCCTTAGATGGGAGGACAATCCATGCTTGTTGTTTGATGTTCCATACTTATGAATGCAAGTAGTACATTTTTATAATTTGATGATGTGTATTGATTATGGACTTAAAGGAAAGAATAATGACTTAACTTGATATGTTGTGCTATTCACTAGTTTAGCTAGACAATGTATACTTATTTAGTCATCCATGCTTGTTGATTCAATCAAGGACACACACTAGCATTGCAACATATAATCTCCCTCATACATTACATATGGAGTGTCTAGGAAGGTGATGTTTAGTGGTGACCTCTAAGTCCTAAGATCCCTCTCTTATATTCTCTACATTTTACTCTACTTTAATTGTTTTACTTTACATCCATTTAGTTGACATTGTAGTTTAATTAACCAATCATAAATATTGCTTTCCAAGCTAAATACACTTCATTTCCCTTGGGACGATCCCTACTCACCCTAGCTATATTTATAGTTAGAAGTGGTAGTGGTAATCTCTAAATTTAAACTTGACCACACTACACACTAATTTGGTGCATCGGCACGACACACACCAAGTTTTGGTGCTGTTGCCGGGGATTTGGCCCCATCGTATTTTGGAAATCAATTAGGAATTAGTACTCTTTTGATCTTGTCTTTATTTTTATTTTATTTTGGTTACTTATTGTGTTTGTTCTTGATTGGCTAGGTGCATCAAGCCAAGGAAGCGAAGCATAGGAAAATTCAAAAGCAAGGAGGCAAGCTAAGATCGAAAAAATTTACGAAGCAAAGCAAAGAATTTTTTTTGAAAAACAAATTGAAGTTGCTTAAGGATCTTTTGTGAGCTTTTCTAAACTCTTTCTCTAGTTAAATCGTGAGCCCGCGTGGAGGCAAGTCTTTATTTTCTTAGATAGATCGTGAGCCCGCGTGGAGGCAATTTATTTTTCTTGCATATTGTTCAAAGCAAAGGAGTATAGGATCATTGTATATGGAGGATTTTTGATTGTTGATTTATTGCGGAGGCGAAGTGATTGCTACTTGCTTGTTTTTGTTTTGTTTGTGCATGCATGGTCGTAGGCCGTTAAATCCTACTCTTGTCCCACTTAATTTTCATCTTGAATCGGTTGTTCGCAATTCTAGAGGAAGGGGTAGTTTTAGTGACTCCATTTCATCAATGGAGGAATACAGTGAGGACCATGTGGAGGACCTTGGTCACATAGAGACATCCTACACCCTAATATACATCATGACAACATTTAAGTACCATTAGGCATGCCAAGACCATTCATTCCACCACAACAACAAGGCCATGTTCCATTGGGAATGCCTCGGCCAATTTTTGCTCCACAACCTCCCATTGCTCAAGTTAATCACGATGCTTATGTAGCACCACCAGTTGTGAATCCTCTTATTGCCTTGCGCGATCATTATATACTAAATGAATATAATGCACCTATATGTATTCAATTGCCCCCATTTAGAGCACATCACTATGAAATTAAGCCGCAAACTATCCAAATGCTTCCCAATTATCATGGACTTCCAATCGAAGAACCTTATAAGCATTTGGATGAGTTTCTTGAAGTGTGTTCCACTGTAAATTACACGAACATGCTAGAAGAGGTTTTGAGATTAAAACTCTTCCCTTTCACCCTTAAAGATAAGGCAAAATATTGGTTCAACAATCTTAAACCTTTTTCAATAACTTTTTGGGCGGAGATGCAACGAAAGTTTTTGAAAAAGTACTATTTGGTTTCAAAGACCAATGCAATGAGAACCTCAATTAGAGAATTTTCTTAAGGGGAAGGGGAATTGTTTCATGAGGCATGGGAGTGCCTTAATGACTTGCTTAGGAAGTGTCCATATTACGACATTCCTAAATGGCAATTAGTGCAATTTTTTTTTGAAAGTTTGTCGGATAATTTTAAAGGAATGGTAGATACTTCCATGGGTGGTTCATATCTTGATAGACAAGAGGATGATGTATGGCGTCTTTATGAGAGCATGAGTGAGAATTCAATGCATCTATCATTGTCTTCCAAAAATGGTAGCAAGCTAGGTGGAAGGAAGAATGTCAGCTTATATCAAGTTGACAATTCTAATGACATAGCCGTCGAAGTCAAGTCTTTATCTTAAAGGTTTGATCAACCAAAATTCGGTAAATTAAGTGTCTTCCTCCCCTAATCATTCTCATCACAATTCCAATGAATCTTGCATGACTTGTTCTAGTGTCTTACATTCTACTTCCAATTGTCCCCACGAACATGTGAAAATTGAGAACCATGAACAAGTGAATGCTGCATTTGTCAACCAAGGGAATAATCCTCATGGCACACATTACAATCTCGGGTAGAGGAACCATCCAAAATTCTTATAGAAAAGCCAAGGGGAAGGCTCAAACCCTCCCCAAAGTGGTTTTCAAGACAAGTATGTTCCGCCCCCAATGCAAAGTCAAGATTTCCAAGGTTATAGATCATCTTTTCAATCATCACATGGAAACCGATTTTCTAACTCTCACTTTCCAAATCAATCTTATTCTCAAGGAAATTCTAGAAGTCCCGCTTTCCAGGAAAAAATGTTGACCGCTTTGGGTACGTTGGAGGCAAACACCCAATTACTTCATTCCCATTCTTAATCCATTGCGAAGCTAGAAACCCAAGTTGGGCAAATAGCTAGTACCTTAAATGCTAGGGAAAAGGGGAAGATGCCTTTGAATCCACCTCCCAAGCAACAATTTGTTGTGGAGACCAATTCCTCATCAGAAGGCCACACAATTGAGTATGTCAATGCGGTGACAACCTTGAGAAGTGGAAGAATTGCTAACAACCAAGTTGGAGAATCAAATGAAGAGAGTGAACCGGTGCAACCGAAAGTTAACACCCATCCCGTCTGACATCCTATTCCTCCTTCATTGCATGTGTATGATCCTTTTGTTGAGAAAGATTTGAGAAATGATTTGAAAAATTCTTGTGTTGAAAATGTTTTGAAAAAAGATTTTGAAAAGGTTTTTGAGCCAAAGGTTCCATTTCCAGATGCCTTAAAAGGATCCAATTCTCTTGAAAAACAACAAGGCAAAGTGAATGAGATCATTGAAATATTTAGGCAAGTGAAGATTAATCTTCCTCTCTTGGATGCAATTAGACAAATTCTGGCATATACCAAATTTTTAAAAGATCTTTGCACCCAAAAGAGGAAGAACAAGAGCCAAGTACCAAAGAAAGTTGTCTTAACTGAGCAAGTGAGCTCAATATTTCAACACAACACTCTCCCAAAATTTAAGGACCCCAGTTCACCTACTACTTCTTGCATCATTGGTGACCATGTAATTAATCGGGCTTTTCTTGATTTAGAGCAAGTGTGAACCTTCTTCCATACTGGGTATATGTTCAATTGGGCTTAGGAGATTTAAAATCGATGCCGGTAGTTTTGTAACTAGCCAACCGATCCATCAAAAAGCCCCGGGGTATTAGTAAGGATGTGTTGATCAAAATTGATAAATTCTTTTTCCCGGTCGATTTCATAGTCATAGACATAGAACCGGTTGTAAATCCTAAGAGCTAAATTCCGGTTATCCTTGGCCGTCCTTTCTTGGCAATCGCTAATGCCAACATAAACTGTAAGACGGGGATGATGAAAATTTTATTTGGGCATATGAAGGTGAAGTTGAACATATTCAATCCAACCCCCAATTCCTTGGACAAACATGAAGAGGTTTGTGTTGTCGAAAAATGTATTGAAAATAAATGTGAAAAATTTAAGCCTTTGCTTGATGTTGAACATTCCCATGGTTTGCTTTCCAAAAAGACATCAAGGAAAAATATTTTTAAACTATGTGTTGAAAGGGTATGGAGGCCCAAAAATTGCTTTGATCAAGGACCATCAATCTCCATTGAATCAAATCCAATGAGTTCTCTAGGGAATAATTTGTTGGGCTAGGTTTAAAGTGCTTTTCACCCCGCTAAGGAGGGGATGCACAACAATATTTTTGATCCGGGCTAAACGAGCCCAACGTCTTGCTAGAGACATTAAACACTAGTGATTCGTAGGGTTTTTAACCCTATTCTTCCCTCATTTCTATTTTACCTTTCTTTTCTTGCGTCGTCTAGATATATTCTAGGATAATACACATTGTTTTAGACTTTGATAGGGAATGCATGTGCTTTCATTTTTGAATTAGACAATTAGTGTCTGTTTGATCGATCTGAGAAGATGGTCGATCGATCAAACAATCATTCCTGCATATTCCCATCTCTTTGTCCCATCATGCGAAAATCTCTACACATTTCATCACTCTGTGTATCGTGCAAACTTTCTTCCTGATCGATTTAAGTATTACTAGATTGATTTAGCTTTCCTTCAGATCGATCTGTGTTCTATACTTAATTTTTTTTTTTTGAAACTCTGAAAAATCATCTCTCTATGTATCATTTGAAGATCTCTGTAGGTTTTCACCTGTTCGATCGATCGAGTTTTGATCGATCTGTGCACTTCCGTTGACTTTGACTTCTTTTTGAATTTCTAATTTTAAAATTCAATTTTTTTTAAAAAATAAAAAAATAATATAAATAATTTCCAAAAAGATTTTGAAAATTTCAAAATTCAAAAAAATTTTTAAAAATATTTTGTCGTTTTATGGGTTCGATCGATCTGAGTACCTGTATGATCGATCTGTGTTCGATTGATCTGACATGTCGGAAGCCATTTTAAAAAAATGACCCAAGGGTCACTTAGATCAATTTACACATCGATCCAAGACCCACCTTCTCTCTTACCACTATTTCATCGTCTTCCCCACTTTCGGCGACACTCCGGCGACTTCCCAAGGCTTCTAAACTTCATTTCCGATCTCCTTTCATCTCATCTCTCTTAGTCCACTTCTTTCCTTTTCTTTTTGGAAAGTTTTTGATTTTGTTTTCAATTTTCGAACTTAATCTAGTGTTTTCCATGTTGCCTTGTGTAGATCTAGTTCTTACCATGTTTGTTTGTTGCCATTTTTGAGTTTTCAAGCATGTGTATATATATGTATATATATTTGTATATATTTTGTTTCCAAATTTGATTTCCGGGGTCATGTGTCGATTTAAGTGACCATTCTTGCTTTGTTGAGGTGTATAGGGGCTTACGAGCATATTCGGATGCCCCCGTGTTATCCACGTCACAGATTCGTGATTGTTCATGTTTTTCCACAGGTTCGATCGATCACACTAGTGCCCTGGTCGATTAGAGCATGATCGATCCCAATCATGTCATGATCGATCTAACTTGGATCGATCCCATCTTTTTCATGATTGATCGAACTTCACTGTTTTGTATATAAAGCTCATATACCCTCTTTTGTGTTCCATGCTATCTCATTTATGCCCAATGCCTGTGTTTTCCACGTTGGTTGCATTCTGCTCTTGTCATATCCAGTATGTTTCACTTTATTGGAATAGTCACTGTCTTTACTTAGCTGCATTATCACTTGCATAGATTCATGTAATTTATTCTGAGTTGTCTATCTTAACTTGACAAACATGTTTCTATCTGTGTGCTTTCAATTCTGTATCTCATATACTATTTCCTATTACTGACTACAATTGCAAGTGTTTCTTTCTTTTTTGTAGACCATGGCTCGAGTCAAGACCACTGCCCGCTGGACATATGAGCGCAGGCATCTTCTTCATCTGTTGAGGAGGCCAAGCAGACACTACCTCCATCACCTATTGCACCACCGGTACAGCCCTGCATGGTCCAAAACATAGTGAACTATAGATATTCGTGCCTTTCAGTGGCACATGAGTCCATTTTTTATGATACTTTCTTTTCCCGGTCGATTTTCACCAAGGAGGGCTATGATGAGATCTATTGGCGCAACATCTCTATTATCCTGGCCTCGGTGGCCAATCCAGTTTACCCACGGCTCATTCGGTTGTTCTACCAGAACCTCCGGCAAGTCCTAAGTAACCTGGCGGAGTTGCAGACCACCATTGATGGCCATCCTCTCAGTGCCCACATTTCTGCCCTCCCGGTATTGATTATCCTATTCTTCGGAGGCCATCTGATGCGGACATGGACACAGATTTGAATAGCCCTGCTAGTGCCGGCGAGATATTTACCAGAAGGACTCATTTGCTTGATAACCTATGGTTCTTTGATTCGATTTTATACCGAAATGTATTTATGGCTGGGCACAAGATTCAGCAGCGTTCAGATTTTCTTACAGCATTATATGCCTTCTACACAGGCCACTGGTTCTCTGTCTCAGCACTCTATTGGAGTGTTATGATAAAGCTCTACACGGACTACGTCAGCAAGACCAAGCCCAAACGGGCCAAGTTCTTCCCCTTTGCACATTTAATTACTCAGATCCCCTGGGACTAGCACTATCCTTTCCACTCCGAGGAGTATCCTGAGACAAGGGCTTGCCACTATGGCAAGAAGGACTGGACTAAAAGCTACAATGCTCTTATCAAGAGTCTAGAGGATGATGCAGCTGAGGCAGCAGAGGCAGCGGCAGAGGAGAAGGAGGCAGCAGCAGAGGAGGAGGAGACAACAATAGTAGATGATCCAGCAGATGCACCGATGGCCGCAGGTGCACATATGGAGATTGAATTGGAGTAGGATCCTCTAAAGGATTCACCACATCACTCTCCAGTGGGGTCACCACTTCAATCCTAGGAGCAGAGACAGGCCGAGCATCAGTTCTCTGATCCTGCTATTCCTGACACTCTAGCTCGGACACCTAGCTTGGGGGAGCATATCTAGACCTTAGAGGATGCGATAGTCTCCCTTTGAGCAGATGTGGCCTATCTTACCACCGATGTGACTATTCTTCATGCTGATGTGTTGACTGCGCTGCAGGGCATTTCTAGAGATATCTGGGGTTCACGCTTTGCTAGACCAACCTCTTCTGCCTGATCTTTCTCTTATCATTATTATATATCTGTGATCTTTAACTGTTCTTTTGATACTGATACTATATTTTTGTGGATAATCTGTTGGCCGGTTACTATAATGTACTTTATAATGTTTTTATTCTATTATCTATGCATGCTATTTTTGGATGTCAGATTATTATATTGATATATCTATTTGTGATTGACTCCATTATCAGGTGCATCCCAGTGACTTCAATGAGAAAGTATGTAATACCCCTAATTTCAAAATGATAGTCCTGGTATTTATTTTATTGTTTAAATTTCAATTTTTAATTGTTTAAGTGTATTTGTGTTTGTTTCATTGATTTAATAGTAGTTGTTTTTATTTAATGGTTTTAATTGTTGCTTTAATTGTATTGATTACTGATTACTTAATTGTTATTTAATTGTTTTTGTTTTAATTAGTTGTTTTAATTATTGATTAATGGTATGCATTTATTTAATTAAATTTGGTTAGTTTTCATGTGACTGTTATATAGTTCCATTAGATATACATAGTTCATAAGTAGCCGACATTGATTAACTTAGATTTCTCTATGGGCCGTGTAAATCCAATTAGGGTTGAGAGAGCCTAGGATTAGTGTGGCTTATAAATACTCACCTAGGATGTCTACCTAGGGTTTTAGAAGATTACTACGACATAGTAAGGCTGAGAGAAGTTTTGGAGACGGTTGGGAAAGAACAGAGAGCAAACAGAGGATTTGCCGGGAAATTGAGACAAACGTTGGTTTAAGGCAAGTTCTATCCTTACTCTCTCCCTTAGGCTTCGTGTTCTTTGCATTCTTAAATAGTTCTAGGATTAATTGAATCAATTATAAACTTTCTCTGTTCATACTTAAACTGAAACATATCAGTATGTGTTGCATGCTTGAAAAACTTGTTAAAACATGTTATTTGCTTGCTTAATTTTCTGTTTAAACCTATGTATGGAATGTGTTAGTGACTTAAACATGGACTGGGAACCTACTGGGATTGAGTTCCAACTTCTGGAAACTATAGCGTAGGGCAGAGAAGTTGCAGAAGTCGTCCGAAGAAGAGGGAAGGCAAAGAGACGGGGCAGAGAGGGAGAGAGCAGGCTCTCCCTTGGAGAGAGCCGTCTCCCTTTGATGTACAGGTGGCTCCCAAGTGTGGGAGGCGGCTCCAAGGTCTAAAGGAGGCGGCTCCACATTTTGGGAGACATCTCCTTTGGTGAATTTTCATTTTTCTTCGTTCTCCAGTCAGTTTTGCAAGTAGTAGTGGATTCTGAAGTCTCCAGTTGAGTGTAGAATTGAATATGGAAGGTCTAATTTGTTTATATGGTTAGATTAAAGCTTCAGATGTAGTGTTAATTAACTCTACTTGCTTAGAATAGCTTGGACAGTAGGGACTTAATCAGGTAGCTACACTATGTTTAAATCTGTGAAGCTAGTAATGTTTAATTCTCTCTGCAATAGTAATCTTGTGAGACGGATGATATAATTAGAACATGTATAACACTATATCATGAGCATGTATCTGAATTACACTTGTCTAGAATATGTTAGTGTTGAAGAATAAAAATTCTTAAACTTAGCACTAATGGGATTTTGTAAAACAACCTAAACTAAGCGTGTATATATACATACTGTAATTCTGTCTTGATGCTTGCATTAATACTATTAGTATCAACTGTTGGAGGAATGGACTTTGTTGATGTTTACTCTAAATGTCTGTAATATCAACTGCTGAGTGTTGAATGATAATTTGAAATAATCCTATCATTTTGTCAGATTTTATGAAATAACCTAAACTGAGTATGTTTGTATATTTACGGTGACTATGTTTCTTGATGCTTACATTATGACTGTTAGTATCAGTTGGATATAAAACTGAACATGTTTATGTATATTGCTGATTCTGTTTATTGATGCTTACACTATGCCTGTTAGTATCAGTGATGGAGATATGGGTTTAGTTGATGTTTACTTTAATTGTTGATATTATGAACTGCTGGATGATTGGATAGTAAACACCGGTATGGGACGGTGGTATACTAGGGACGGTTTGGTTTCAAAATACCAAAACCTACCTGCTCTGGATTGAGAATTGGATTAACTAAAAGTTAAGTCCTATTGGTTGTAGTGTCATGGCAACAACTAGTTGAGCGGCACTGCTAGGATTCAGGATGGATTTTAAATATATTGTTATAGTACCTCGATATGAGCTTGAGTCTTAGGATTGACGGTTAGGGAGCGTATATGCATTGGGATGCATAGCTGGATACGATGGTTAGAGGTGTACCCTATTTAGGTTTAGGTACACATGCCCACTTCATGTGCGTTTTAACATGTTTCCTCTAATCAGGTTGAGACCGGCCTGTAGTCCAGTGAGAGTCCTTCAGTGTGACTATATGTATATGTACGGACTATTAGTTATTGTTGAATTGTTTAGGGTGCACATGCGTATCGGGCCTCTGTTTGGATTGTAGTAGTATAGAACTTGCACGTAGGCCTGACCCACTTCTATTTTTTAGGTACACGACAGTTCCAGACTTAGACGTGTTCGTGCTGAGAAGAGGTTTCTACTCACTCTACCGACTACGTAGGATTTCTCTCCATAGTTTTTATCAGGATGTACTTTCAGTTGTTTTAATTCAGTTTGGATTTTTAGGGGTCGACTAGGGATGGATTCCCGAGTTGTTAAACTTATGGAGTTTTGAATTGTAAGATTTTTAGTATTTAATTTTTAAAGGATTTATATTTAGTTTCTTTCAGCTTAAATTTTATTTCTTAGTTCAATTTGTATTTTGTGTTCGTTATAAAATATTAATTGTTTGATATTCCCTCGGGTTTGGGCCTGAGCTTGATCAACCCGTGTCTCGGATCCGAGGGGTATCACAAAGTGCTGCCTAAATTTTTCAGGACCACTCTTATTCCTCTCTCTTTATTTCATTTACTATCCCACTTGCACTAACATGCCCACCGTGCACCATTATTATCCCATTTATTATCTGATGGGGTTTTATCCCAGTGCTATTTTTTTAGGACCACAGTTAATCCTAAGTTTGGGGGGTTAACCACCCACTTCGGATACTTATGTCCTGGCCATTCTTTGCCATAGCTGTACTGGTATACTCTTTCCTCTTTCTGTTGTTCTCTTTGCACATTGAGGACACTGTGTCATTTAAGGTTGAGGGTAATGGATGTTGTGTGTTCTTTGCTTGCATTCAATTCAAAATTTTGAGCATGACTTGTGTATTTGAGGGATTTTCTATGATTGGTTCATGACTAGCTATGATTTTGATCTTTTGAGGACTATTTTGTTTAAAATTTAAAAATTACTTGACTTGAGAGTCCCTTATATGCCTTGTGGATACCATTTAGGAGTAAATTTTTTGAAAGATTGATATCTTGCTTGCATTTGTGGTCCACATTATCTTGATCTTGTGATTATTTTGAGATTCACTCTAGGATTCTGCACTAGCATAGGCGCACACTAGCATTCATTTGTGGGGTACATGCTTTGTTGATTATTGAATTGGTTATATCCCAATTGAGCTAGTAGTGCATTGAAAGTTTTCATTCTTGATAAAGGTGGATAACAAACCCTTTTCATTGAGTAGTCGAGATTCTAGCTTCATCAAGAACTAAATTTCTCGAGCCGAAAGGTGGAGGGCCCAAACTCTAGGTTAATAACTTGAAAAAAGAAAGAAAGAAAGGAAGTTACAAAAACAAATAAAAAAGTGAGGACTTCTCCCAGAAGGTGAGAAGTGGGAAATGATTAGATGGAGGTTGTCTTGATTTATAGCCTAGTCGATTTGAGCTTGTAAGTCATTAGGTGTGTTTAAACACCTAATGCCCTAAAGCCGTCCGGTTTGGGAGTCATTGACCTAACACTCGATCTCATGGATCACTAGAAAGTTTAATAGATCAACACATTGAACTATGCTTCCATTTTTGATCCTTAGGATTAGGAAAAAAAAAAAAAAAAAAATTGAGTGAAAAGAATAAGCGCACCTAGATGAATAAAGCTTTAATAAGGTCCACTCTTTGTCTTGATGATCGGTACTAGATTTGTGTGCTAGTTTGAGGGTAAGGATGTGATCATTTCTTTAGTTGGCTTAGATAGTAACATATTTGATGCCGGTTCACTCAAAAAGAATTCTAGAGTTATTTTGATTTGCATGATCATTTTCTTGATGTGTGGAGGACCATACTTGCTTGCTTGATGTTGAGATTTTAGAAGATTGCTTGGAAATGGTTGAAAAATTGCATACTTGAGGTAGTTTTCTCCCAATGTTTGTTTGGAATATTGGTGCCTTTTTTGTGAGAATGAGATTAATGTTTGTGGGTATCAATTCTAGAAACCCTCATGAGACTTCACTCGTCCACTAAGGGTAACCTGGGGGTTTAAAAGGCTTGTTGCTTTCACTAAATGCAATCGTGTTCCCTACGAAAGTGGCATTATCCATTTATTGTTTTCTAGTTCATAGTTGTATAATTGTTTATTTCATTTCTTTACTTCGTAGTTTATTGCTAGGGACTAGCAATATTTAAGTTTGGGGGTGTGATAAGCACTGAAAAATGCGCATTTAAAGCCCTTAAGCTTGAATATTCTAGGACCATATTCTATCTTATTTTCCCGTTTTAGTCTAATTTCATGTTATTTCCCTTTTCAGGCACTTATCCCCATAATAAGTCAATTCAGCTGAATTAGAGCATAAAAGAAGCAATCTCAAGCTTAGTGGAAGAAAGGAGCAAAGTGGACGCAAAGTGGTGGAAAATAACATTTTTCGATTGATCATACCAAGCTCTGATCGATCTTACAGTGATCGTTCCAACCATGACAAGATGGATCGAGACCCTTGTCCTTATCCTTAAGAAATTTCCCTCTTCAATTGATCCAATATTCCTTCAATCGATCGGGCATCTTTGATTTTATCCCCACCTACCACTTTTGTCCTTTTCCAAAAATATCCCTAAAATTTCTCAGATTTGTCATTATTCCAAAAGGCACCGCCGCAATTCGATCGATCTGACCACCCTTGTGAACGATCGAACCTTCTCAATTGAGAGAAAAATAGAATTCCAGCCAATTAAAAGGTGTGCTCGTGGTGCAATCATTTGAAGGTCCTAGTGCACAAGGTCTGACCATTGGGTGTAACACTTGAGCTACCTATATAAGGATTTTGGGCCATTTTATACATAGACAATCTTAGAGAGAAAGGAATGATATACACAAGAGAGGTTATAGGAGTCTAGAGATTAGAGAGACACACAACATTTGGGAGTTCTTCCACTCATCTAGGGTTTCCATAAAGGAGAAGAAGATTATTTCTACCATGGAGATAGGCCTTGAGAGTTGGATGACTACATTAATGAGTGGCTAAACCATTCTCTTAGGGCTAGAGATAGCCTTAATCATGCCTCCTAGACTTTGATGTTTTGTATTTTGAGGGGATTTGTGTTGTAGTTCTTGTCTTGATATTTGATATATATATGAATCTTGTTTCTACAATGATTTGTGTAGTTTAATACTTTTAATTGATCATTTCATTCTATTTATATGTCTATGTATGCTAGAATAGATGTTCATGTATTTATCTCTAGGTTTTGTGATATTGATGCATGTTTATGTGTGTTGATACTATGAATCTAGTGATGGTTAAGGCATGGTGCTTAAATGGAATACTCTTGATGTTTATTTGATGGTTCATACTTATTTCTTGATGGATTATGCCTCTTCCTTAGTTTAATTAGTTTAATTTTCATATCCCTAGCTTAGTTGTAGTGTAGTTGCCTTACTTCCTTAGATGGAAGAATCCATGCTTGTTGTTTGATATTCCGTACTTATGAATGCAAGTAGTACATTTTTCTAATTTGATGATGTGTATTGATTGTGGACTTAAAGGAAGGAATAATGGCTTAACTTGATATGTTGTGCTATTCACTAGTTTGGCTAGACAATATATACATATTTAGTCATCCATGCTTGTTGATTTAATCAAGGACACACACTAGTATTGCAACATATAATCCCCCTCATACATTACACATTGAGTGTCTAGGAAGGTGATGTTTAGTGGTGACCTCTAAGTCCCAAGATCCCTCTCTTATATTCTCTACATTTTATTCTACTTCAATTGCTTTACTTTACATCCATTTAGTTTACATTGTAGTCTAATTAACCAATCAAAACATCTTTGATCACTCGACCTACTAATCCAACATTGATTTTCAAGCTAAATACACTGTATTTCCCTTGGAACGATCCCTACTCACCCTAGCTATATTTATAGTTAGAAGTGGTAGTGGCAATTTCTAAATTTAAACTTAGCCCACTACACAATAATTTGGTGCATTGGCATGACACACGCCAGTGGTCATGGGACCCTCAAGGGCTAGCTTGGAGGTTAACATCATCATCTTCATCCTTACTTCTTTTTTTTTTTTTCTAAAAAACCCTAGTTTTAAAGAAAAAAAAATATATAAAAATATCTACTTTTATCAATATTACAAGATAAATGTTCAATTAATTCATTACAATCTCCTTTTGAGTAGGCACCAAGTTAGAAATATAGCCTATGATTGGAGAAAATTAGCAGCTACTCAAGTTAGGTAGAATTCGGCGCGCTCGGGAATTAGATAGCACACTGCCAGCAGACTGTTCGATCGATCGAAGATCTTCGATCGATTGAAGATGATGTGGCATCAAAATATCTTCTGAGCCTTGTCCACTATTTCATCATCTTCCCCACTTTTTTGGCTTCTTTCCAACTTTGCACCTTAGCTCCAAAATTGGGCTAAATGGCTCTTGTTAGCCTGTTTAAACTTTATTAACCTGAAATAGGGAATAACACAAATAAGTACTTAAGACATAAAAGTAAGATAAATGAATAAACTAAAATACCCTATCTTAGGTGCTAAAATGCGTTACATTTGAGCACTCATCAATCAGCTCATTTCTTGCCTATTCATACTGATTTCACTTCAGAATAGTTAGCGAGACTTTACATTACAGAGATTGTGAAGTTGCATGGCATTCTGTTATCTATTATATCAGACAAGGATTCGAGCTTTGTGCTAGGGTTTTAGAAGAGTTTTCAGTAGGCTTTGGGTACCGAGTTGTATCTTAGTACTGCTTATTGTCCTCAGACAAATGGACAGACCGAGTGGGTTAATCAGATCATGGAGGATATGCTTCGTTCTTGTATCCTTGACTTTAAGGGTCATTGGGAGGACTATTTGCCACTTGTGGAGTTTGCATATAACAATAGTTTTCAGAAGATTACTAGTATGGCACCGTTTGAAGCATTTTATGGTAAACTGTATTGATCTCCTATTTGTTTGATAGAGGTTAGAGAGAGTAGGCTTTTGGGTCCTGAATTCATTAAGGATACCTCGGAAAAGATTGTTTTTATTAGGGATCGCATGCGTATAGCCCAGAGTAGGCAGAAGAGCTATGCTGATTGTGGTACTCGTGCATTGGAGTTTCAGGTGGGAGATTAGGTTTTACTCAAACTATCTCCTATGAAAGGAGTAATGCGCTTTGGGAAGAAAGGGAAGTTGTCACCACGTTTTGACGGTCCTTTTATGATTACAGATTGAATTGGAGTGGTAGCTTATCGCTTACCACTTCCGGACAATTTGGATCGTGTCGATAATGTGTTTCATGTTTCCATGCTACGGAAATTTTTGCGTGATGCGGATCGTTATCAACATATTGATGTTGATGAGATTGAGTTGTAGCTGGATGCAACATATGTGGAGCCACCATATCGTATTGTAGATCGTAGGGATCAAATTCTTTGCACTAAGGTCATACCGTTAGTACGTGTCTAGTGTAGTCACCACAATGAGGCTGAGTCCATGTAGGAACGAGAGGATGTCATTCGCTCACATTTTCCAGAAATAATGGATGAAGGTAAGGGCGAATTCTGAGGTCAGAATTCTTTTCGTTAGAGGGGAAGAATGTAAGACCCCTAATTTTAAAAGGATAGTATCGGCATTTATTTATGGGTATGGATAATTAATGGGTATGGATAATTACCCATGGGGTGTAGTACGTATATATATGGGTATATATGTATATTTATGGATATTATATTTATTGATATTTTAAATGATTAATATTTATAGTTATATATATATATATATATATAGTTATATATATAGTTATATATATATATATATATAGTTATAAGTTAATTGTATATATATATATATGTTTTTTTCATCACGTACAAACTTATATATGTATTTATTCTTTTATTTTTATTTTTATTATTATTTTTTTTTCCTCATTGTCAGACATGGATGGCAATTAGGATTAGGGTTGGACCCGGTCATTTTCCTTCCTTTCCTTTTTCCTGAAATTTTACAGATAAATTTTTTTCGTTTAATTTTCTTTTCCGAGTTCTTTTTCTTGTCACATAGTGTCGTCTCGAGTGCTTGGAAATGGTTTCTGAGACTCTTTCATGTGGATTGACAACTTCCTTTGAGGACCGAGTTATTTCCACATTTTCACTTTTCGGACACTATTCACTTTTGTCATTTTCCCTATTTCGTCTTCTTCTCTATTCTGTCTTTTCCTCGTTTGTCAGTTTTTGGCACAACATCACTTTTCATGCTCGGAGGTGGTTTTTGACTTCACGTGTCTTCATCTTCCGTGGTTTTCTCGAAATATGTATCTTTACTTTTACAAGAAAGTACTCTGGTTGCTCTCGGTGTCCATAGGGGCATGGATGCACAATTCTTCAGAATCTTTTTCTTTTCTTGGGGTGTTTTTTGTAAATAAATTTTGAAGAAATTTTAATTCAGGGGCATCTAAGAAAATATCTTTTGGAAGATATTTTCATTCTGGGACAATTTCGCAGTTAACCCTTTTTATAGGGGTCATTGTGCAATTAACGATAGTTATTGCAAAATACCTCGTCTAGAGCCTGGATTCTCGTACAGGATTCATTTTCACATTTTATCGAGTTAGGTACTCTTAGAATTCCGTTCTGGTCGTTTTTCTCCAGTTTCAGAGTTTTTGGCTCCGGTTGCCGCCGAAGTTGTTCGGGACATATCTCTTTGCTCGGGACTCAGTTTTTGATGCTGTTTCTTTTGTTGTTCATCTTTTCTCATTTTGAATCTTTTTCATTCATGGAATTTTGCCGTTTGAGCGTGTTTGCTCAAATTTCACTTTTTTGGACCTGGCGGGGCCCTTTCGGGGCACTTTTTGAGATTTTCTATAAATAGGGGACTTAAAGAAGAAAAATCAGATTTTTCTCTTCTTCTTCCTCTCTTGGCCGGCAGCCATGGATGCGCATGGAGCTGCCACTTTCTCTCTCCTCCTTTGATCCACTTTTCTTAAGTGAAAAGTCTTCGGCCTTAACGTTTATTGTTTCCCTCATCGTGCTCTACCTTTCCCCCTTATTAGAATCCATTTATGACTATTTCTTGAGTTCAGATTTGAAGTCAAGTTGTGATTTTCATAGGGCTTTCTTCGGATTCTTGTTCACCGTGTTGTCCCCGACAAAACCCTTCGGTATCGTCGGATTCGGAGCACTTTTATTTCGGTGGGCTTTTGAGATTTTCATCTCAAATTGAGGTAGGGGGTGTTATAATTTTTTTCTTGTTATATAGCATGTTATGGATGCTTATACAACTTGTTTACATGCTAGGATATTAAATCTAGAACTTTTGATTATTTATTTTCTAGTATAAGATTTGATTTTCCCGGTTGCTCATAACTTTGTTTAAACATGTGGCATGATAGAATATTACCCCTTGATATGTTGATTGACATATATTAAATCTAGATCATTTGGATAAGTAACGAAGATTTTATTTAATATTTATCTTGAATAAAATATTAAATCATGTAGCATTAACTAGCTTGAAATCAATATGTGTTAGCATATTATATTAGGCCCTAGCATGCTCTTCAACATAGGTGAATTTGAGAGTAATCGGAGGTGTTCTAAAATCTAGAGAATATTTAATTAATTGATTAATTAATTTATTCTATACGTACTATTCACTCCATTTGAATTCCGACTTGATATTCTTGATATGCATGTCATATAGTTTCACATATATTAAATCTAGAATATTTGATTAAGTTTTGAAACTTTTCATTTATTATTTTTCTAGTATTAAAGTTTAATACCCATGGCCATACATTGCACGGAAATCACTTGTATCGTGCTAGTAAATCAAGTCTTGACAAGTTGCATAAGATATATTAAATTGAGATCATTTGGATGAATTTCAAAACTTAGAGATTTTAATTAAAATGATTAATTAAAATCAATTCAATGGCCCCTTGGTCTTGATTAAGTTTCTAACTTAGTATCCATGTTTTCCTTGACAAGTTCTTTCACATGTATCGAATTGAGAATAATCGAATAAGTTTTGAGACTTGCATTTATTTATTTCCTTTGTATGGAATCTAATTCACATGGTTGTATCTCGTAGGAAGTGAACTCGTAACTTGACATTGGACTTGCCTTGTGATCTTGATGATTTAATCCCTTTAGTAGATTAAATTCCCTTTTATGCTTCCATCGATTTAATCATGACACTTGTAACTTGGTTTCATTAAAGTACTTCATAGACTTGCACTTTTGTCTTAGAATGATTTGATCACTCATGTGTTGCTTAGTAAGTACTTGAATCATGTATCATATACTTGTGGTATTTTTCCTTCAATGGATTCCATGTGATATGTATACGTCTTGGTTTTAATCTATATAGATACATACTTTGATTTCTTGACATTTCACATGCCATTATAGTTGAGAACTTAGGGCATGACTTGTGTGTTCCAAAATCTTGGTTGTGCATGAAACGTGGCTAATGCATTTCTTGTATTTGATACAATCTTGACTTACACAACTTGATAATTTTGGGACTTGGGATATCAATCAAGAATTGATATGGCTAGGACTTGGTTCTAGTACGGGGGAATGTCCTCCTACATTATAGTGCGCACTAGGGGAAAGGTACCCATGGGTTAGTAGCCCTAAAGTGATCTCAAGAGTACAGTTTTAATCCGGGTGATATCTGAGTTTCCACATTGGTTGATTTCACGCTTTAAATTTCAAGTTGCTATACCTTGAAGATTTAAACTTATCGTGTTATGTGAAATGCTCCAATCTTGTTTCATTGCATAGATTTTATGCTCATCCTTGATTTCAGTCCTTAAATTTCAAGTGTTATTCTTTGAAGATTTAAGAATCTCTTATGTTATATGAAATGTTCTAATCTTGTCCTTGCATAGATTTTATGCCTTGTCCTTGCATAGATATTATGCTTTGTTCTTGGTTTCATATATTTCCTCCATCGTGTTAATTGGAATGCTCCAATCATGTTAATTACATTGATAATGTAATTCTTGTTAACTTATATCCTAGTATTCTAGTACTTCCTTGTCGTGTTGTATGGATTATTCCAAACCTTGTTTAATTAATCCATCATGTTCCTCGTGCAATTCATGTTGATCTATTTTCAAGCATTCATCTTATCGTGTTCCTTGGATTATCCCAACATT
The DNA here is from genome assembly GCF_030987335.1 of Cornus florida. NCBI lineage: Eukaryota > Viridiplantae > Streptophyta > Magnoliopsida > Cornales > Cornaceae > Cornus > Cornus florida. The sequence goes on from NW_026775575.1 coordinate 41,049,148, forward strand.
GATTCCTTTCATATATGTATATATATCATGATTCTTGTTGCTTATACTCTAAGGTAGCTTAGGATGCTCCTTGAGTCTCACCTTGTAACGACCCGGTCATTTACCATCCTTTTCTTTTTCCTGAAATTTTACGGATAAATTTTTTTCGTTTAATTTTCTTTTCTGAGCTTTGTTTCTTGTCGCTTAGTGTCATCTCGAGTGCTCAAAAATGGTTTCCGAGACTCTTTTCCGTGGATTAACAACTTCCTTTGAGGACCGAGTCATTTTTGCATTTTCACTTTTCGGACACTATGCGCCTTTCGTCCTTTTCCCTGTTTCATCTTTTTCCCTATTCTGTCTTTTCCCTGTTTGTCACTTGTTTGGCAAAACCTCACTTCTCATGCTCGGAGTTGGTTTTTGACTTCACGTGCCTTCATTTTGAGTGGTTTCCTCAAAATACGTATCTTTACTTTTGCAAGAAAGTACTCTGGTTGCTCCCGGTGTCCATAGGGGCATGGATGCACAATTCTTAAGAATCTTTTTCTTTTCTTGGGGTGTTTTTCGTAAATATCTTTTGAAGATATTTTATTTCAGGGGTATCTAAGAAATATCTTTTGGAAGATATTTTTCATTCTGGGACAGTTTCGCTGTTAACCCTTTTTGTAGGGCCATTGTGCAATTAAAGAAAGTTATTGCAAAATGTCTTCTCTGGAGCCTGGATCCTCGTACGGGATTCATTTTCACATTTCGTTGAGTCGTGGACTCTTAGAATTCCGTTTTGGTCATTTTTCTCCAGTTTCAGAGTTTCTGGACCTAGTTGCCTTCGAACTTGTTCAGGGCATAACTCTCTGTTCGGGACTCAGTTTTTGACGCCGTTTCTTCCTTTGTTCATATTTTCTCATTTTGAATCTTTTTTGTTCACGGAGTTTTGCCGTTTGAGCACGTTTGCTCAAAATCCACTTTTCCGGACTCGGCGGAGCCCTTTCGGGGCAGTTTTTGAGACTTACTATAAATAGGATGCCCTAAAGTGAAAAATCAGATTTTCACTCATCTTCTCCACTCTCTTGGCTGGCAGCCATGGGAGCTCCTTGGCTGCTACCCTTTCTCCTTCTCCTCCACTTGATTTCCTTGGAAGAAATCCTTCGGCCTTTACATTTTTTGTTCTTCTCGACGTGTTCTACCATTCCCCTTTATTAGAATTCATTTCCGACCACTTCTTAAGTTTGGGTTTGAAGTCAAGTTGTGATTTTCATGGGGCTTGCTTCGGATTCATGTAGATCGTGTTGTCCCCGTCAAAACCCTTCGATTTCGGCGGATTCGGAACACTTTTTTTTCGGTGGGCCTTTGAGGTTTTCATCTCAAATTGAGGTAGGGGGTGTTATAATTTAAATTCTTGCTATATTGCATTCTTGTGATGCTTATACAACTTGATTACATGCTTGGATTTCAAAATCTAGAGATTTCATTATTTATTTTTCTTGTGAAGAATTTAATTTTCCCGGTTGTCCATAACTTTGTTTAATCATGTGGCATGATAGAATATTACCCCTTGATATGTTGATTGATATATATTAAATCTAGATTATTTGGACAAGAAATGAAGATTTTATTTAATATTTATCTTGAATAAAATATTAAATCATGTGGCCTTATCTAGCTTTGAATCAACATGTGATAGCATATTATATTAGGCCTTAACATGCTCTTCAATATAGATTAATTTGAGAGTAAATGATGATATTTTAAAATCTAGAGAATAATTAATTATTTGATTAATTAATTTATTCCGGGTGTACTATTCACCCCATTGGAATTCCGACTTGACATTCATGATTTACATGCCATGTAACTTCACATATATTAAATCTAGAATATTTGATCAGGTTTTATAACTTTTCAATTATTATATTTCTAGTATTAAAGTTTAATACTCAAGGTAGTATCTTGCTTAGAACTTACTTGTATCATGGTTTTAAAACGAGTCTTGACATGTTGTATAACATACTTTAATTTGAGGTTATTTGGATGACTTTTAAAATCTAGAGACTTTAATTAAACGAATTAATTAAAATCCATTCAATGGTTCCATGAGCTAGATTAAGTTTCTAACCTTGTATTCATGATTTCCTTAATAAGTTCCTTCACGTGTATTACATTGAGCATAACCGGATAAGTGTTGAAACTTATATTTAATTAATTCCCGTGTATGGAATTTAATTCACATGGTTGCATCTTGTATGTAATGGACTTGTAACTTGACAATGAACTTGGCCTTGACATGACCCTTGAAATAACTTGTTCGTAAAACATTTTAACTCACCTTGAAATCTTGATAATTTAATCCTTTGAGTAGATTAAATTCCATTTTAATGCTTCTATCGAGTTAATCATGCCTTGAAATTGAACTCTTGTTAAATTTGTGAATTTGACTTGTAAATCATGGACTTGCATCCTTTTATCAAGCATCGTGGCCCCTTGTATCTTGGTTTCGTTAAAGTACTTAATGAACATGCATATTTGTCTTGGAATGATTTAATTACACATGTGTTGTTTAGTAGTTAATTAAATCATTAATCTTATACTTGTCATATATTTCCATCAATGGATTCCATGTACTATATATATCTTGATTGTAATCTACATAGATGCACACTATGATTTCTTGACATTTCACATGCCATGATAGTTGATGAACTTAGGGCATGACTTGTGTGTTCCAAAATCTTGGTTGTGCATGAGATATGGTTAATGCATTTCTAGTATTTTGATACTATCTTGGTTTGCACAACTTGTTGATTTTGGCACTTGGGATATTAATCAAGAATTGACATGGCTAGGACTTGGTTCTAGTATGGGGGAATGTCCTCCTACACTATAGTGCGCACTAGGGGAAAGGTACCCATGGGTTAGTAGCCTTAAAGTGATCTCAAGAGTACGGTTTTAATCAGGGCGATATTCGAGTTTCCACATTGGTTGATTTCACGCTTTAAATTTCAAGTTACTATTCCTTGAAGATTTAAACTTGTCGTGTATATGAAATGCTCCAATCTTGTTTACTTGTATAGATATTATGCCTTGTTCTTAATTTATGTATAATCCTTTTCGTGTTTCATAGAATGTTCCATTCTTGTTTAATTGCATAGATATTATGTCTTGTTCTTCTTTTCGAGTATACTTCTTGTCGTGTTAATTGGTATATTCCAAACCTTGTTTAACTCCATTAATAATGTGATACTTGTATTCTAGTATCCTTTTGTTGTGTTGTATGGGATTATTCTAAACCTTGCTTAATTGTATTGATAATGCAATTCATGTTAACCTATGTTCAAGTATCCTTCTCATCGTGTTCTTGGATTATCCCTACTTTGACTTGTTTTATATATGTATATATATCATGATTCTTATTGCTTATACTCCATGGTAGCTTAGGATGATCATTGAGTCTAATCTTTGACATAGACATTAGGTGGCATGATCCCTTTTGAATTATATCATGTTAGTCCTAAAAATCTCTAAAGAATTTGAGTCGATGCATGCTCATCCCCTATGAATAAACTTGTTAGTCTTGTTTATTCACCTCGAAGTTACTGGGTGTTTTGCAGGTAAAGAAGCTTTGTTGTAGGATACACAACACTTTTAGACATGCTAGAAGTCTTGAAGTATTTTTGATGACATTGAATATGCACATGTTAGCATATCATGTTTGCTTTTGTTTATTTTGACAAAGCTTGTATCTTTTGATTAAATGTATGTAATGTGTACCTAAGTACACTATTTACAATGTATTTGATATGTATGAGATGAGGCCGGAGGCCATTGACATGTATATTGAATTCTATGTATGTTGTAACTACATGAAATATTATGAAAACATTGAAAAATGCCAAGTAATTGTCTCACCATGGTTGCATCTGGTGTGGGAATTCCATTTTTATTCTTTCATAGGGTCTTATAAATCATGTTTGAAGTGTGGCCAAGGGCTAAATGGTAATTTGAAATCATTTGTTAATTTTGGTTTTCAAATTTCCCTTTTTTTGTTCATTTTTGCCTTTTTGCCAGTTGGGGGGTCGGATATTGCATCGATGGTATTTTTAAGCCATGGACCATTGTAGCATGTCCTAATAGGTAAGTTACGTTTGTGTGCATGGTTGTTTCCGGGCAAACCTTCTTCTTTGGTGAAATGAGCCTCCTATGGACTCATTTTGAAACTTTGTTTCATAATCTGATCTAGGGGCTTTCTAAACTTTTCACATTAGTTTTGTTTTCCTTTTTTGACATGGTCACTTAGAAAATGTGATTTTAGGGGGGGCTTCTTCTTCGTGTTTTTCCATAAAATGTCGTCTTGATACTGGAAATCCATTGCAAAGTTCAGCTTCTAGTTTTACATTTAGCAGCTTTATAACCCTTATGACCAGATTTCATGGAGGGGCATTTTGGGCATTCTACATTGAGTTTTTTTTTATTTCTCTCGTGAGTCACATAGAAAACTCGATTTTGGAAGGGGTTTCTTTTTTGTGTTTTTCCAAAAAATTCATTTGATAGCCCGTTTTTGCTCTCAATTGTGGACTGATCTTGAAGAAATTTCATGTAGCAGCTTTTTGGGTCTCTCTTGACCTAGGCTGATCTAGGGGCATTTTAGGGATCTTACAACGTGTTTTTATCCATTCCTTTCACGATGTCGGGTAGAAAACGTGATTTTAAGGGGGGTTTCTTCTTCGTGTTTTTCCAGAAAAACTCGTTTAAGGATCCGTTTTTAGCCTCAGTTCTGAGAAAAAAAATCAAATGTTGCTTGCTGTAAAAACACTATTCCTGCCCAGATTTCTTACCCGGAAAATAAGTTGATTTTTTTTTAACTTTGAGGCTTCATATCTTCATCATCCGGACTCCAAATCAAGTGATTTTTGAGTCTAAGTTTATTAACTTTTTCTTGTCTATGCAACGGTATGTACGGTTGCATTCAATTCTCTCTGAAAGGACCATTTTACCCCTCGCCAAGTACCCTTGTTGCATTGACTTGAAACCCAAAAGTCTAGTTTTTTGTAACTTTGACGTTTCATATCTTCTTCATCCTGACTCCGAATCCAGAGATTCTTGATTCTAGATTTATTAGTTTTTCCTTGTCTATCTAATGGTATTCTCAGTTTCATCTGGTTTTGTCTAAAAAGACCAGTTTACCCCTTGTAAAGTACTATTGCCGCACTTGTTTTAAAAACCCAAAAGTTTGATTTTATGAAACTTTGGAGTTTCATATCTTCTTCAACCGGACCCTGAATCATGTGACTTTTGAGTCCATCTTGATTAGTTTTTCATTGTACTTCCAGCAGTGTGCTTGGTGGCACCCGAATCTACAATTTTCAGAAATAACTATTTTGCCCCTGGGGGCTTATTTGTTATATTTTCGATCTTTTGCTTCCGCATCAGTTCTTGTTGAGTTCCACGACCTCATGGAATGTCACTTTAACTTCTTAGAGTCTTGTTTTCTGTTTTCGCTTTCGCATTCGGATCCGTTATTGGATCATCCTTTCGGTTTTTCACTGACGCACTAGCCTAAAAACCAGGGCTATCACACACCTTGACAGAGACGTTAGGTGGCATGACCCCTTTTGAACTATATCATGTTAGTCTAAAAGTCTGAAAGAAATCAAGTCATGCATGCTCATTTTCTACGAGTTAACTTGTTTACTCAACCCGAAGTTACTAGGGGTTTTGATCAGGTACGAAGACTTGGTTCGTGATTCTTATCATGCTTGGATGATTTGTAGACTTGAAGATTACAATTCTTGTAAAGGTCGACTTGAAATGCCATTTGTAGCTATTTTGTCAAATGTGTATATTTGATTCCAAACTTGTATTATGTGCTTAACCACACTTTTTGGTATTCATTCTATGTATATGATATGTGGCCAAGGGCCAAACTTCATTTGTAATCCATGTATATTAAAAAATGTAGAATTTTGCCTTTAATGAGAAAAACATGAAAACTTGGGTTTTAATATGTCATTTTCGCACCGGTGTGTGCGTTGTGTATGTAATTCATCTTTTAGTATTCATTTACCATATGTTAGGTGTGACCAAGGGCCAAACACCATTTAATTTTCATTTTTGCATCTTAGTTCACATATTGCATTTTTGGGCTAAAATAGTAGAAACCGAGCCTTTAAGGGTTCATTTTCAAATCGGGTGGTGTAAAGTGTGTTCCGGCACCTCCACTAAGTCTCATTTATCTCGTATGAAGTGTGGCCAAGCGGTCATTTGAATCCATTTCCTAATTTTGGTTTCCATATTTTTCATTTCAAGTTCATTTTCCCCTTTTTGGCCGTTGGGGGGTCGGATTTTGACTCGGCCATTTCCAGGAGCCGCGGACCATTCTCGGGTGCTCAAAATCACCATTTACATCTGCCTGCATGATCGTTTCTGGGAAAAACCCTTTCCTTTGTGATTTGAGCCTCCCATGGAATCATTTTTCAATTTTCTTGTATAATCTGATTTTAGGGGAATTCTGGGGTTTCCCTTCGGGAAATAAATTCCGGTCTTCACATGGTCACTTAGAAAACGTGATTTTAGGGGGGGGGGGGTTCGTCTTCGTGTTTGTCCAGAAAATGTCGTCTTGGTACCGGAAATCTCTCGTGAAGTTTCAGCTTTCAGTTTTCATTTTAGCAGCTTTTTAGCTCTCTTGACCAGATTTCTTGGGAGGGCATTTTGGCCATTTTGCAGCGAGTTTTTTTCATTTTCTCCCATGTAGCTGGGTAAAAAATTTGATTTCGGGAGGGGTTTCTTCTTTGTGTTTTTCTAGAAAAATTCGTTTGGTAGCCCGTTTTCAATCTCAGATCCTGTAGCAGCTTTTTGCCCTCTTGTCCAGTTCTGATCTAGGGGCATTTTGGGGATTTTATAGTGAGTTTTTTTCGTTTCCTTTCACGTGATCAGGTAGAAAACTTGATTTTAAGGGGGGTTTCTTCTTCGTGTTTTTCCATAAAAATTCATTTCGGACCTCGTTTCGGCTCTCAGTTCTGGCTGAATTTTTTTATTTCATAGCATGTCATGGTGCATGCCATTGGACGCCGAATGGGGCGCCGGTATGGGCGTCGGGCGCGCATGGGGCATGCCATGGCCTTCGTCGGGCCGCCGCGACGTCATAACTTCAAACACTCGTTTCTCCCTCGTTCGGACTCCAAATCAAGTGAACTTTTTTTTGTACTTGATTATTTTTTTGCTGTCTTTCCAACGGTGTGCTCGGTTGCACCTGGTTCTTCCTAGATAATTACCAGTTTACCCTTTTAGCCTTAAGTGCTCATTTTCCTTCGTCATGTCGTTTCTCCTTCATCCGGACTCCGAATCATATGATTCTTGAGTCCATCTTGATTATTTTTTTGTTGTTTTTCCATTGGTGTGTTCAGTGGTACTCGAATCCACAGTTTTCAAAAATAACTATTTTACCCCTGGAAGCTTATTTGTCATATTTCTGATCTTTTACTTCCGTGTCAGTTTTCTTTGAGTTCTGTGACCTCATGGAAGGTCATCTTAGGGTCTTAGAGGTGTGTTGTGCCTTGGGAGACCATTTTCTTGTTTCTTGCTTCCGCATCGGGATCCGTTACCGGGTCAACTTTTGGGTCACCATTGACGCACCGGGTTGAATAAAACCTGGGTCGTTACATTCGGCCAAGGGTTTCAAGGTCGAACCCAGGGGGACGAAAGAAAGGGTTGTTCGGGGCAAGCATTGAGCAACAGAGAGGAGTCTTGACGGCATCCAACATTGTCGAAAAATTAGAGAAGAAAGAGTTTGAGGTTTTGAACTAAAAACCTTAGAGGCAAGTTCTTCTCTTACTCCTTCCCTTAGACTTGTGTTCTATACATGTCTAGTATAATTCCAGGATTTAAACTGAGAATAAATTGATCAAGTATGTAGGCTTAAATTAAATTAAAACTGATTTTAAGTGTTGTTTTGTGTTCTTGTTTAATCTTGAATTAAATTATGTAATAGTTTGTTTTAATCAGTGTTTAAGATGCATATTGTTACAAGGCTAAATCACACCACAAATTTTTGCCTCTGTAATGGCACTTGGGGCCACCAACTCTCAGCCAACACATAACACAATACACATAATACTGAAATGTAAAGAAGGCACACATAATTTACAAGGACAAGCCCCAACCTTTGCTCATATTAAACATATTACAAAGGAACACAAGTTCGTATAAGAAACCAAGGCTCTACACACACACTGTGTTTCACTCCCTTCTGTCTCTTACAAACCCACATTAGCAACAATATATAGGCAAACTCTCAACACTGCCCATAACTGCCCACTAAAATGGTGGATGACACCCCCATCCACCTAGGGTCGTGCTGGCACCCTCTAAATGTGCCAGCACTACATAAGCAGTTGACAAGCCTAACTGCTACGTAGTTGGCATGCTCTGATCATGCCACTTATCCACATGAAGTTACCTAATATCAGCCACCTTCTATATATCAACATAGTGGAGGAAAACTGACTTCAACTCCTGTGTGTTGTCCCCTCAGATCATTACCACCTACATGGGAAGTTACTCAGCACACCCCCACTCCCCTATAATATATGCCATGAGTGGGAAGTGTTAGTAACTTCCTCCAACCAACTGAGCCCACTTAACCACATATTCTATAACCATAAGCCATGACTTGTGTGGTCTATGCATAATCTGAGCCAACCTTGTGAACCTGGTCCGTGCCAAGCCCACTAATCTGCACCCACATATAACCGTCTCTGAGTGCACGGCATGCCAAGCCATGCACGCCCATGTGCACGTCCGAGTGTGAACCCGAATACACGCCCCTAAGCGCACTGCTACATGCCGGTGTGCACGCTGGTGCTCACCAATGCGCTCCATGCTTGAACGCCCGTGTGCACATGGCTGCACGCCCATGCGCACTGGACGCTTGCCCGCACGCCTATCAAGCCCTTCATTAGTTTGGATACTCCCCTCTTATGCAACCATCTTGGAGTGGTGCAACACGTGCCCATACACGTTGGCTAAGCCCTCTAAGTAAGCCATGCCATAGCCTAATTGATGTGCTCAATAGACTCCTCTAGTATAGTCTTAAGGAAAATCAGCACTCTGACAGGAGTAAACATCACCCATGCTTGAGGAGTCATAAAGGCCTTTTAAGCCCTTCCTGACATCCAAATCGAGTGCCGTCTGCGCCAACCAGCTTCTATGGACTCAAGGTACCTCCCATAAAGATCCCGAGCCAAAACTCCAAAGTTCACTTTTTTGCCATATTCACGAAAACGCCACTGGGCACCCCCAGTGCACGCTGTGTGCACGCTTAGCATCCTGTGCACACTAAAAACCCACTGAGCACCCTCATGGCTATCTAACCAAAGCCAAAGTGTTCCCAAGACATGGCATGACCTTGAAATGCCTATGTCTTCCCTTGGACAAATGTCAAAGGGCTAACAAACCACCCCCACCAGAACAAGTCGACGCCCTCGTCGACTTGTCCAAGTACTCCCTTACCTATTTATCAAACTGCCACAATGTCACATCCCTTTCCCAACTCACCTCTGCTTCACTGCGTCCTTTCCACTGCACCAAGTAATCAGTTATGCGATTTTTCTTACTCTGACACTGGGTCTGGTGAGACAAAATCTTCTCCACCTCCTTGATAAACTGCAACTGAATAATAGGCGGGGCTCTCTTAGCCTGTTGTCTTGATGTATCTGTAGTGTCCTCATGAAAAGGCTTGAGGAAACTCACATGAAAAGTAGGATGGACCTTCAGTCTCTCAGGTAACTGTGATCTGTAAGTAACATTCCCCACTTTCTTTACAACTTCAAAGGGACCATCATACTTCTGAACCAGCCCTCTGTTAATAGTCTTGCTGCTTATCTTCTTCCAAATCTTTGGAGTCAATTTCAACAGAACTTTGTCTCCCACTTGGAACTCTAATGGCCTTCTCTCTTTATCTGTATACTTTTTCATCCTTCTAGCAGCCTTGGCAAGGCTGTCTTGCGCTTCTTCCACTATCTCTTACATGGAATGAGCATACCTGTATGCTGCATGGCATCTTCCATCAGTCCTCTGCACTGCCACCTCCTGTGGTGTGCGAGGTTGTTGCCCTGTTGCCAACTCAAAAGGACTCATTCCTATTGCTGAAGACCTGTGCAAATTATAAGAAAATTGTGCAGTGTCTAGCAACTCTAGCCAATTTTTTTGACTTGCAGTGACATAGTGCCTCAGGTACTCTTCTAATAACTGATTCATCCTTTCAGTCTGTCCATCAGTCTAAGAATGGTTTGCTGTGGAGAACTTCAGTTCAGAACCCATCAAGCCAAATAGCACTGTCTAGAACCTTCCCGTAAATTTGGTGTCACGATCACTAACAATATCTTCGGGCAAGCCAAAATATTTCACCACAAACTTATGAAATAAACCAGTAGCAACTTTCGCTGGGCATGCATGTGGTGCAGCAATGAAAATTGCATACTTAGAGAATCTATCTACTACAACAAAAATAGATCTCATACCTTCCACCTTAGGAAAACCAGAAATGAAGTCCATTAAAACTGACTGCCATGGACGCTCTGGTATAGGCAAGGGTTGTAGTAGCCCTGCCATCTTCTTCCTCTTATGTTTGTCTTTCTGATAGACCAAGCAAATCTTGACATATAACTCTATGTCATCCTCCATCTTGGGCTAATAATATGATCTAGATATCAACGCCAGCATTCTATCCACCCCTGGATGTCTAGCCCACTGAGGATCATGCATCTCCCGCATTAGTTCCCGTCTCAGCCCTCCAACAGGAACATATAATCTACCTCCTCTGGCGTAGAGTAGATTATCTTCAATCCAGTACTTTCTGACTTCACCATCAGTAACCTGTTGCTTGAGTTTCTGATAGGCATTGTCGGACTGAGATTGTTCTTTGATTTTGTCAAGGAAATTAGTATACATTGTTGTAAGCGATGCCACATACTCCTACACTTCTCTCCTACTCAAGGAATCAACAACCTAATTCTGCTTTCCAGGTCTGTGAACCCACACAAAGTTGAACTCCCCTAAAAACTCCTGCCAACGAGCTTGCTTTGGAGTAAGCTTCTTCTGTGCCTTGAAGTAGGTATTGGCCATATTATCAGTCACCACTGTAAACTTGGTACCCAACAGATAGTGCTTCCATGCGTCAAGACAATGTATCACTACAGTCATATCCTTCTCGTGAGTTGTATACCTCTACTCAGCATCCTTAAGCTTCCTGCTTTCAAAGGCACAGGGGTGTCCCTCTTAGACTAAGACCCCGCCAATTGCTCTATCAGAGGCATCAGTATGCACTTCAAATGGCAAACCAAAGTCAGGCAGTCTCAAGACCGATTCTGTAGACACTGCCTACTTAAGCATCTCAAAAGCTTTCTGGCACTTCTCAGACCAAACCCACTGTTTGTCCTTCTTCAGCAAGTCCGTTAAAGGACTGACCTTCTTGGAATACCCCTTTATAAACCTTCTATAGTAGTTTGCCAATCCTAGAAAGGATCTCAACTCTGTAACTTTAGTTGGTACAGACCAATCAAGAATGGCTTTCACCTTTCTCTCATCCGTTCGGACATGGCCTTTACTGATCTAGTGTCCCAAAAATAACACTTCTTGGCGATAAAACTCACACTTCTCCTTTTTGACATACAACTAAAACTCCTTCAGTTTTGAGAAAACCAATCTCAAGTGTTTTGAGTGATCTTTTAAGGACTCACTATAGACTACTATATCATCCAAATAAACAATAACAAAACGATTGATGTAGTCATAAAACACATTATTCATTAAGTTACAGAAGGTTACCAGGGCATTAGTTAGCCCAAACGGCATTACAAGAAATTCATAAGACCCATAATGAGTTACACATACAGTTTTACGTTCATCTCCTTCTGCTATACGCACTTGCTAGTAGCCTGCACGTAAATCCAGCTTAGTAAAGTAGGATGCCCTTGACAACCTATTAAATAAACCTGCGACATTGGGCACTAGGTACTTTTTCTTCATAGTCACCTTATTTAGAGCCTTATAGTCCACACACATCTGTATTAAGCCATCATGCTTCTTCTAGAACAACACTGGCACGCCATACGGTGCCTTGGATGGTTGAATATAGCCAGACTCCAGTAACTCATCCAACTGTCTACGCAGTTCAGCTAATTCTGAAGGTGCCATCTGGTATAGGGCCTGAGCAGGAGCCTAGCACCTGGCTCCAACTCTATCTTGTGATCAACATCACGTCGAGGGGGCAATTGCTTGGGTAGTTTTGGTGGCATCATTTCTGCAAATTCCTCTAGAATTTCAGCAACATAATCCAAAACTTCAACAAACTGGTTCGGTTTGATCTCTATCATAGCTGCAAGAGAGGTAGAGTCTCCCTTCTTCAAACCTATTTTCACTTGCAATGCAGAGATTATTTTGATGCAGCCATATTTACGATCTTCCTTCTTCTGGTGCCTATAAAGAGCCACTGATGGAATAAAACATGGACAATCCTTGTCCCAAATAAAAACTCCTCCTAAATATGGCACAACTACCACTCTAGCTTTCGTAAGGAAATCAATTCCAAGAATTAGATCAAAATCATCTAAGGGTACAGCCATAAAACTAACTATGCCCTCCCAACAACCAACTTTCATAGAAGTGGTGGCCATGCTTAAGACAGGCTTGGCTTTAAAATTCACAACTTTCATCTTATTAGCATGGAATTAACTTTAAATTAAAGTTACTTACTTCCCTCTGCGCAATGAAGTTATGAGTGGCCCCCGTGTCCACCATTGCCAAAACTTCCTTGCCGCTCAGCGTCACTTGAATGAACATTAGCCCTTTCAACTCCATGGATTGTTCTTCCGTAAGAGCATTCTACATTTACAGAGGATTGACTCGGGTTAGACCACATTCCGAGTTTGAATCTCCTTTTGAATCAGTGACAATAGCACTCAGCTTCTCCCTCTTGGGGCAGTCCCTAACACGGTGGGGACCATTGCAGATGAAACAACCGGAGTTGGGCTTAGTCCCACTGCTACTCCCTTTGTTATTGTAATCTGCCTTGGCCTTGACAAAGCCACTAGCTATATCCTTCTTTTGATTCTTGTCCTTCTTCTTATCCTTGAACCTAAAGGACTGACCTTTATCTTTCTTCCATTTCTTGGACTTCTTCTTATCTTGTGTAGTAGACCCAGTCATCTTAAAATCTACAAGACAATCTACCGCTGTCATGGCAATAGGAAGGTCCCTCACAACTTGCCTACGGAGTTTTGCCTGAGCCCATGGTTGCAATCCGGACATAAAATTGAAAACTTGTCCTCCTCTAATATATTTTAAATGTCCAACATCAAGGAACTAAAGTCCTTCACATAGTCATGAACGGTGCCTATGTGCTTTAATTTCTTTAGAGATTCCCTTGCAATCCATGCAGTGTTTAGAGGCAAGAATTGGTCCTTCAATTCCTTCTTAAGGGTCTCCCAAACTTTAATCCGAGGCCTACCCGCAGAAACATCATCCTCTGTCCATGTGCGCCACCATAGTTTTGCATCACCAGACAGATACATGCTTGTAATGGTCACCTTCTCACCATCGAGGATCCGAGCAGCCTTGAAATACTGCTCCATGTCCCATAGGAAAATTTTCAACTCTTTTGCATTTCGGGTGCCACTGAAAGACTTGGGATTCGGCACCTTGATCTTCTGTGAAAGAGGATCACCACCGCCTCTAGAACTCCCATGAATGGACCTCTTCACCAAGATTTCCATTTCAGAAGCCAAGTTTTTGATTTGAACAATAAGGTTCTCTGCACCATCTTGTACTTCTATTTCTGTAGGAAAACCCACAAACTCTTCCAAACGGGAAACTCTCTCACGAATATTGCCTCCAGCCATCATAGAACGGGGCTCTGATACCAATTGTTACAGGGCTAAATCACACCACACATTTTTGCCTCTGTAATGGCACTTGGGGCCACCAAGTCTTAGCCAACACACAACATAATACAAATAATACTGAAATGTAAAGAAGATACACACAATTTACAGGGACAAGCCCCAACATTTGCTCATATTAAATATATTACAAAGGAACACAAGTTCGTAGAAGAAACCAAGACTCCACACACACACTGTGTTTCACTCCTTTTTGTCTTTTACAAACCACATTAGCTACAATATATAGTCAAACTCTCAAAACCACCCATAACTGCCCACTAAAGTGGTGGATGACACCCCCATCCACCTAGGGTCGTGCTAGCACCCTCTAAGTGTGCCAGCACTACATAAGCAGTTGACAAGCCTAACTGCTACGTAGTTGGCATGCTTTGATCATGCCACTTGTCCACAGGAAGTTACCCAATATCAGCCACCTTCTATCTATCAGCATAGTAGAGGAAAACTGACTTCAACTCCTGTGTGTTGTCCCCTCAGATCATTGCCACCTGTATAGGAAGTTACTCAGCACACCTCTACTCCCACATAATATATGCCATGAGTGGGAAGTGTTAGTAACTTCCTCCAACCAACTGAGCCCACTTAGCCACATATTCTATAACCATAAGCCATGACTTGTGTGGTCTATGCATAATCTGAGCCAACCTTGTGAACCTGGTCCATGTCAAGCCCACTAATCTGCACCTACATATAATCGTCTCTAAGTGCACGGCGTGCTAAGCCATGCACGCCCGTGTGCATGTCCGAGTGTGAACCAGGATGCACGCCCCTAAGCGCGCTACTGCAAGCCGGTGCGCACACTAGTGCTCACCAATGTGCACCATGCTTGAATGCCTGTGTGCACGTGGCTGCACACCCATGCACACTGGACGCCTACCCGCACGCCCATCAAGCCCTTTATTAGTTTGGATGCTCCCCTCTTATGCAACCATCTTGGAGTGGTGTAACACGTGCCCATGCACATTGGCTAAGCCCTTTAAGCAAGCCATGCCATAGCCCAATTGATGTGCTCAACAGACCCCCCCCCCCCCAATATAGTCTTAAGGAAAATCAGCACTCTGACAGGAGCAAACATCACCCATGCTTGAGGAGTCATAAAGGTCTTTCAAGCTCGTCCCGACATCCAAATCGAGTACCATTTGTGCTAACCAGCTTCTATGGACTCAAGGTGCCTCCCATAAAGATCCCGAGCCAAAACTCCAAAGTTCACTTTTTCACCATATTCACGAAAACGCCACTAGGTACCCCCAGTGCACGTTGAGCATCCTTCTAAGCATCCTGTGTGCACACTGAGCATCCTGTGCACACTGACAACCCACTGAGCACCCTCATAGTTGTCTAACCAAAGCCAAAATGTTCCCAATACATGGCATGGCCTTGAAATGCCTATATCTTCCCTTGGACAAATGTCAAGGGGCTAACACATATCTACTTCATATAATTGTCTGGAATGTTCGGGACATAGTTCAGACCTCTAGGACCATTAACAATAGAGAATAGAGAGGTTGAAGGTCGTTGGAGATGAAGAAGACGGAGGATAACAGGAGTAGAGGCAGCTCTATTACTGAACTTCACCTATGCGCGGGATTTGGCTACTGTATTTGGTTTTGGGGTATTTCAGGGCTATGTAGGTTAATTTAAGAGTTGTAAATGACAACGATGGATATGTTAAATACTCAGGATGCATAATTTATAATAATATGGCATGGACTTGAATAATATGAAATTTAAATAATTTGCATGTTGTAAACAGATGATTTAATTGCTTAATGTTAATTTAGCAAGTTAAATGTATGTTGTATGATCTTACTCGTGCATTAGTAGTACAATATATTTAGTTTATTATCTGATTTTATTATGCTTGGTTCTGGATTTAATTGATGTTTTATTTTGCTTATTTCATCAATTATTGGATTGTGTGGATGATTTTAATCATATATTGACTGCATAATATGATCATGTATATATCTGATTTCTATTATGCTTATTTCTAGATGTATTTGATGTTGATATTATAATTGTTGCATCATTTATGGATCATATGCATTATATGCACCAGTATGGGATGGTGGCATATTAGGGACGGATTAACTAAAAACGTTAAGTCCTACCTATTCATGTATAACAGAATGGATTAACTAAAATGTTAAATCCTACATATATTCATGTCAGGTCAACTGAATCAGTTGGATGACTACTATCTGTTTATTTTACCTACTATTCAGGTTGAGGCAGACCTATAGCTTTGTGAGTATCCTATAGTGTGTATCTATATATATATATATATATATATAGACTACTTAGCTATTGTTGAGTTTGACTAAGATGTATACGTGTATCGGGTCTCTGTTTGGACTGTAGTAGAGTAGAACTTGTTTGTGGGCCTAATCCATTATTATTTTTCAGGTGTTCGATAGTTCCAGTCTTAGAGATTGTTCATGCCGAACAGAGATAGTTATTCACTCTTCCGACTATATATGACTGTTCTTTATGTTCTAATTTTGGATTTAATTACAGTTTAGTTATTATTAGGGGTCCACTAGATGGATTCTCGAGTTGTAATGATATCGGAGGTTTTGAATTACTCTATTTAGATGATGATTTATTTATTAAGTTATGGATTTATTATTTAGTTTCTTTCAGCTTAATTATTATTTATTATTTAATTCTTTTTGTATTTTATGCTTGTTTAAATATTAATTGTTTAGTATCCCTCGTATCTGTGCTTGGACTTGATCACCTGTGGCTCTAGAATCGAGGGGTATCATAGTAATAATAAGTTCGTACCCTCTCGGATCTAATTTTTATGTCGGAGAAGGAGTCGGTGATGATGAACTTCTACTTTCGGTTGGTCATCTGAATGCCCTTCGCTTTCCTCTTCATCCTTTTTACCACCTTATGTTTCACACACTCGATATTTCATTTTTACAAGTAAACCTTAATTTCCCCCAGACTATTTCTTCTCTGTTGGTCTGTAGCAAAATTGAATGGCTGGATCTTAGGTTAGTAAACCTCTTAGTTAACTACAAGATTAACAAACACCAGGGCAAACTTGGTAGATACTTTCTCTCTATATTTAGTACTACCTAAAAAATTTGTGTCTAGCTTTCATCGTCAGAGAAGATTTGGAAAGAAAGAATGATTATTATAAAAGGGAATTAGAAGGTCCCTTTGTCTAATAATTTCCCTATTTCTCAAAGATTTGGCAAACTAGGTATCAAGGCCCTTCCTTTATTTCATTCAAGTTGCTCCAGGTGTTTTTCATGTCAAAAAATTTTGTTTCATCATATTTATGAGTCTTGTGGTTTAATTTCATCTTCTTTTCCAGCTTCAGTTGCCAAAGGTAAACTTTTTTTCTTGAAGGAGAAGGTGTGGAAGTGTCCTTCGTCAATCAAGTCACTCCTGTCCTCATTTAATTTGATGGGTTTAGCTGCTTCAGCTTTGAAAGTTATAGCGATGGACCTATCCCTTCTTGCTTTTAAAGTCGTAGAGCCTATACCTGAGGAACTTCAACGGATGAAAGAGCTGAAGAGGAAAGCTGAAGAGCTAGATCTTTTTGAGGTAATCGGTCAGCCAGAGAATGTGGAATAGGATAGCTCCATACCTTCACTTCATAAGAGAGCTAAAAAATACACAAAGAAGCCCGAGCTAGTGCCACCGACTCAAACCGTGAGTAAGGGTAAAGGTAAGCAGGGCGAGAAAGTGGTTGGAGAGGAGATTCCTTCTTTTGCCGTTGTAACAAGTGGAGAACCTTGGTTTCATACCTTCAAGTGGACTAATGATTCTATCGTCCACATTAGTGACTCCATTCTAAAGGATCCCTCCGCTGCTCTTGCCTTAGCTAATGGCATCTGGCTTTCCTCAGATGAGGTCTTGGTGAATGACATGCCTAAGGCTAAGTTAGCCAGAACTATGACTGTCTGGGCTATTGAGGTAATGAACTATCTTACCTTGGATTGGATTTCCTCTTCCAGTCATTAGTTACTTAGTTCTTTTTTTTTCACAAAATGTGCTTCATACGGTAGCCCTGGCTAAAGTGGCTGAGGACCAGACTCACTCTATTCAGAGATTAGAGAAAAAAGTAGCAGAACTGCAGAAGAAAGCTTATTATTTTGAGAGTGAGCTGGCCAAAGCTAAGGAGGCCAATAACGTATGGTTTGTGAAATATAGTGTTGTCGAGGTCAGAGTAGAAGGGTTGGAGAAAGAAGTCCAGAGGTGGAAGGAATCCATTCAGACTAACAAAGTTGTCGGGAAAAAAATACAGGAGAAGTACTCTCAGATCGTTTGTCTGAGGAGTGTTGTTTCTTTTAGGCATGGCTTTAAGCATGCTTCTTTACTCGAAGGTCTGCAGAGGACTCCTGAAAAGTTGGACGAAGAATATGGGGTTACTTATCCATACCCTACTGAGCCCACCAGCCAGAGATGAGGATAAACTTTTTGTTGCCTTAATCAAGGAGGATAATGCCCAAGCCAGGGGCATTGGCGTTTCTTCTTACACCATTGTTAAAGCCCTTAGCCATAACATAACTGCAGCTTTCCAACCAAGCCCTGTTAACCAAAAAACCAAGTAGCCTATGTTAGGATTGTTTTTGTCCATGTGTCATTTTTGGACTTGGTAGAAGTGTTGTTTCCCCAATTTTTGTAAACAACATATGTATGTGTTTAGTTTTTACTTAATCCCTCAACCGGAATGTTTCTTTTGCCCTTGATTTTTTTTTTTTTTTTTTTGAACAAGGTGTTTATGTTATCCTTGGTGCTGTTATGTCCTGAAGGATAAATCAATTTACCCGTCTTTGATTTTTCAACCCAAAGAAGGTTATATCCTCCGTAGCATTAGGCCTTAGAGGATTAAATGGATTTTTCCTGTTTTCGGTTTTTTAACCCAAATAGGGCTACATCCTCGGCAGCACTAGGCCTTAAAGGATTAAATGAATTTTACCCGTCTTCAAAATTTTCAACCCGAAGAGGGCAAGGTCCTCAGCAGCACCAGCTGACGAGGTGATAAGTGCTTAAATGTTGCATATTTCAGCACCTAAGCTAGGGTATTTCAGTCTTTGCATCTATCTTAATTTCATGTTTTAGTCCTAATTTATGTTTATGTGTATTTCAGGGCAATAAAGTTAAAATGAGCTAAGGACGGTTCATTAAAGCCTTTTTGGAGTCAAGCAAAGATATTCAGAAAAAGCTCAGAAAATGGCAAAAAGGAGGTCGTAGCCCATTGCTCGTATAGTGTGTTTATTCTTCAAAAGCGGTCAATCTCAGGCCTTTGATGATGTTCCCAAAGATGAAGAAGCAAACTAATGAGCTCGGGGCCAAAATGGAGCTAAATAGGGCTTAAAGGAAATTTCCAACTCTTGGGGGATCGATCCCCCAGGACTTGGCAACATTACAGATTCTTTTTATTGTTTGGGCTTATTTTGTGAACTATTGGGCTTTAATAGGGTTGTTACTTAAGGCCCAGTGAGCCATTAGATTAGGGTTAGTATTTATTTTTATTTAGGTGAATATTAGTAGAATTATTACGTTTTTATTTTTTTTTCTGTACGGAGATATCACGTTCTCTTAAGAGAACAGGCTAGGGTAAGAAGAGAGGGAAGAGTGGAGGCACAAGTTGGGAAGAATATCTACACACTCATCTCTCTTGAGCATCAAAGAAGAGGAAGAAGGAGCAAAGCATGGAGGTGGATCTTGTTGACACCTTGACTACCACAACCATGATGGGCTAGCTCTCCACTTAGGGCTTGGTTAAGCCTTAAGTCTCTTGTAATCTAAACCTTTGCAATTTCTATTTCTGGGGAGATTAATATATTATTGTAGTTGATGTTGTGGTCTTGTGATTTCATACTTGGATGTTCCAAGATTTATGTTAATTAATCCTTCCATTATTTCTCTATCTTTGGTTGCATGTCTATGTGTGATCAATCTAGGGTTTATACTCATGATTAGATGTTAAAGATTAATTCTTTCATTAATTCTCTATGTTAATTTCATGTCTATGTGTTATTAATTGAGAATTATACTTGAAGACCATGACATGGTATTTAATGGATGCAATTGTTAACTAGTTTGATGTTTTATACTTTATTCTTGATGGGTTGTGTTATGATTAGACAATTCATACTTGAAATTGATATTCCACACTTCTTATATGCAATTTGTATCATCTTCTTGATTATGGATTATATGCAAATGGTCAATGGATTTGTTTGGTTATGGTTTTGTCTTGATAGGTTGTACTACACCCTAGTTTACTTGTCATTAGGTAGACAATCTACACTTGATTAATCAATCCATCATCACGATTGAAATTTGTGTTATCACATTGATGTGTGCTCTCATTAGATGCATTTGTGGATTAGTGAGATAGGTTCAGCCTTAAGATTGGTGTGTTATCCTACACTTAGTTTACTTGTTGGTTAGGTAGGCAATGCATTACAAATGAATTGGATGATCATGCTTACATATGCAAATTATGCCATTGATTGTAGCTACATTTTAATTACAACAATGTTCTCCCCATTAATGGAAAGCAAGTGGTTAATTGCATGAGCTTAGTGGTGCTTCCAATAAACCCTAAGAATTTTCTTCTATCTCTTAAACCCCTAACTCTAACTTAGTTTATTTTTATTGCATTTTAATTTAATTGTTCACTAGCTTAATCAACCAACCATCTATTTTATTCTCTCTTTCTCTCTCTTATGGTAATCACTTGTTAAAACCAACTGTCTTATTTAAATCCAAGCCAAAGGTCTTTTGGGTTCGATCCCTTCTCACTTCATACTACATAGTATAAGTGTCTAGTGGTTTATAAATGTAAACTATGATGCCCGCTTGATACCATTTCCAAAACCAAAGTGTGGTGCATTATTTTGTGCACACGCTCGGGTCGCATCACGAGGCTGCTTGTATACGCCAAAATAATGTAGTGAATGTGCGGTTCAAGAAAAGTATTTTTGGTCAATTTTAAATCTATAAAAACTACTACCACCACTACTACTAACGTAGCAAGAGTGAGTAGAGATCGTCCTAAGGGATTGTAGACGTATTTGTAATGGAAACAATATATAGGGTTAGTAGGTCAAGTGATCAAAAGATGATTTGTTTGGTTGATTAAACTACAATGCAATTGAAATTAAAACAAGTAAAAGGTAACAATTTAGAAAGTATGGAAAAAGATATAGAGGGGAGGACTTAGGGTACTAGAGCTCATCACTAAGCTTGATTTCATTAGACACTAGCAATTGTATATCAATGGGGAAATTGAATTGTAACTTATATATGTGTGACATTAATTAAAACTAGGCATGGATGACAAATAAGTATAGATTGTCTAGCCAATTCAAATGGAAAGCACAACCTATCAAATAAGACCAAAATCCATTCAATGAAACCACAATTCATGCACATACAACTATCTAAAAGAAACACCCTTTTCATTCATAAGTATGGAACACCAAGGAACAAGAAAAGATTGTCCACCTATCTATGAATCTAAAACAACTACACTAAAGACATGGAAATTAAACTAAGTAAGCTAAAGGTATGGCACAATTCATCAAGAAACAAGTGTGAACCATCAAATAAATTACAAAAGTGTTCAATTAAGCACTATGTTTTGATCATCACTAGATTAACTTCATCCATACACATAGACATGCATAAATTCCATTAAATCTAGAGAAAAGCACATGAATCATCCATTCTAGCATACATAGACATATGATTAGAAATAGACAATCAATTGAAAGCATTAATCCATACACATCAAGTAGACACCACAAGATATATATATATATATATATATATATATATATATATATATCCAAGATCAAAGCATTTGTTACAAGTAAATCCCCAAAAATATACAAAACACTAGGTCTAGGAAGCAAACTTACGGGCTACTCTAGCCCTAAGTAGATGTCTAGCCACTCATTGAAGTAGTCATCCAACCCTCAAGGGCTATCTCCATGGTAGGAATGACCTCATTCTTGATGGAAACCCTAGAAGAATGGAAGAACTCCCAAAATGTGTAAAAGCTCTATAGTCTCTAGCCTCCTCTCCAAGATATGCGATATGATATGTGTAATGAAGATATGAAGATGATGCTCTTAAAATGACTCCAAATCCTTATATAGGAGGCTCAAGTGTCAGACCCAATGGCCTGGATTCGTGCACTAGGGTCCTTGCAATGATTGCAACATGAGCCAACTTTTACTGAGCTGGAATTTATTTTATTTTGGACTTGAGGAGGTTCGATCGATCGAACTGTGTTGAGATCGATCGAACATTGTTGAGATCCATCGAATGCTGTAGAGATCGATCATCCTTGGCGGTGCCTTTTTGAATAAAGACTAATCTATGAGATTTTTGGGTTATTTTTGGGAAAGAGACAAGAGTGGTAGGTGGGGTGGTAGGTGTGGATAAGATTGAATAATTTCGATCGATCTGAGAAAGGTTGGATCGATCGAAGATGGTGAGATCTTTTGGATAAGGACAATTGCTTGGATCCATCTTGATGAGGCCAGATCGATCGAACTTGCTGCTTTTCCTCCACTTTGCTTCCACGTTGCTCCTTTCTTCCATTCAGCTTGAGATTACTTCTTTTAAGCTCTTATTTGGCTAAATTAACTTATTTTTGGGATAAGTAACTAAAAAGGGCAATAACACGTTGCTTAAGGGGTTTAATTGCACACTTTTCAGTGCTCATCACTAGGCCTTAAAGGATTAGATGAATTTTACCCTTCTTCAAATTTTTAACCCAAAAAGCGCAACATCCTCGGCAACACTTGGCCTTAGAGGATTAAATGAATCTTACCCGTCTTCGGTTTTTCAACTCGAAGAGGGCTACATCCTCGGTAACACTAGGCCTTAGAGAATTAAATGAATATTACCCATTTTCTGTTTTTCAATCCGAAGAGGGTTACATCTTCGACAACACTAGGCCTTAGAGGATCAAATGAATCTTACCCATCTTTGGTTTTTCAACCTGAAGAGAGCTACATCCTCGGCAACACTAGGCCTTAGAGGATTAAATGAATCTTACCCATCTTCGGTTTTTCAACCCGAAGAGGGCTACATCCTCGACAGCACTAGGCCTCAGAGGATTACATTCGGCTTTTCTATCTTTGAGTTTTTTTAAGTCCGAGGAATCTAAAAATGGGAGGCTGCCAAGAAAGAGGTTACCGTGGTGAGCAGGCTTACCAATCAAGGGCATTTTAGGGCTATCTTCCTACCGGAAACTCTATTCTTGGTGTTCACTTATAGCCATTTGTGGTTATATCAACTACCCATTTTCTCTATTTATTTTCGATGTGTGATATTTTGTGGTTGACATATAAAGTTGGTACAACCTTCTTCTTTTTTAAAAAAAGCAAAGATTGCCTACTGACAACAGGGCTTAATCCTTATTTTTAGTGTGCTAGTGGGCCCTCTTTACAATATACATGTGTGATAAGGTACTCTTCTATATAAAAAGAGGTTTGAGTACCACTTTTTTTTGATGTGGGACTAAATACCTCCAAATCCTTTCCCTTAATACGAGAAAAATACTTTGGTACTTTAATGTTTCGAAGGTTTTTTGTGATTCAAAACCAATTGCACCAAAAACTATGTATTCGATTATCACCGTAGTTCACTGTTTGTTTGTTTTTTATTTTTTAATTATTTTTGTTTATTTAAAAAGATACTGGAAACTTGATCGTATGGTGCCCTCAACAGTGGAACTAGTGTGCTATATTCCTAATGAACCGCAAAAAAAGGTTTATGATGGCTAACAGGCTTAAAGAGAAATATTTGCGTTTTAACAGCAAGAAATGTATATGATAAATGACATACTTTATTGATTATTCCTATATCCAGGAATTCTGACCCCACTATGGGTGTTTTTTGGTAAAAACAAAATCATTGGACTAATAATAATACCTCTTAAGATGAACTACATTCTAGGGTCACATAATCACTTTGCCATTTATTTTAGCTATTTTATATGTGCCCTTGCCCACTACCTCCACAATTTGGAATGGGCCATCCCAGTTTGCCTCCATCTTCTTGACATAAATGGTTTCTTGTCTAAGTACCCAATCCCCTACATTGAAGCTCCGAGGTTTGACCTTTTTGTTATAGCTTCTTCGTGCTTGCTGCTAATAAGATGCTAGTCGAATAGCAGCCACATCTCTTTTTTCTTCAAATAGATTGAGGTTACATTCCAGCTATTTGTCATTGCCCCCGGCATAGAGTATGTCTGTTTTTAGAGTGGGGAATCTATCCTCAGTGGGGATTATAGCTTCAAAGCTATAAGCAAGTGCGAAAGGGCTCTCTTCGGTAGGGTATTGAAAAGTGGTTCGATACGCCCATAAGACATTTGGAAGCTGCTCGCACCACTTTATTTTTTTGTCTATTAATCTCTTCTTGATGCAATCAAAGATTGTCTGATTGGATATTTCAGCTTGCCCATTCCCTTATAGGTGACACATTGCATCTAATTTTTGCATGATCCCTTGCTCTACGAAGAATTTTTGAGTGTACTGATTTTTCAGGTT
Organism: Cornus florida; assembly: GCF_030987335.1. Classification (NCBI taxonomy): domain Eukaryota; kingdom Viridiplantae; phylum Streptophyta; class Magnoliopsida; order Cornales; family Cornaceae; genus Cornus; species Cornus florida. Next base: position 41,073,611 of record NW_026775575.1, read on the forward strand.
CGTGCCATTGTCCATTACTGTAGCCTTCGAAAGTCCGAACCTACAGATTATATTATTCCAAATGAAACTGATTACCTACTTATGTATGATGCTAGGGAAGGCCTCGGTTTCAACCCACTTGGTAAAGTAGTCAGTTGCCAAAATCACATACTCCTTTTTCTCGAACGTGGTGGGTAGTGGGCCCACTACGTCCATCCCCCACTGGGCAAATGGCCATGGCTTTGCAATCGAGTGCAGATCTTCCGCTGATAGATGTATGAGATGATCGAGATGTAGGCACATGTTGCACCTTCTGGTATACTCTTGGGCATCTCTTACTAAATAAGGCCAGAAATACCCTTGGGTGAGTACCTTGTGAGCGAGGGATCTTCCTCTCGACTGGTTGCCATATTCTCCTTCGTGTATTTTTTTCAATACTTCAAGCGTTTCTGAGGGTACTAGACAATGGAGGTATGCCCCAAGAATGATCTCTTGTACAAATGGTTATTCAGTAAAGCATACTTGGTTGCGGTGGATCTTACCTTCCTTATGTCCTCCTTTTGCTCAGAGAGGGACCCATCTCGAAGGTAACTCTCTATTGGATCCATCCAACTAGGCTCTCTTTGGGCTTCGTGTATCATTATGACTTATGATATTTTTTTGATGCTCAGCATTTCTAGTAGGTCAAAGGGTACGATCCTGATTAGTTCTTCGGTTGATGCTGAAGCAGCGTTAGTTAGTCAATCCGCTTCGGTGTTGAGCTCCTTTAGTACTTGGTCAAACTTGATCATATCAAAGTAACGGCTTGCTGTGTGTATAGTTTCTTTGTATGCCTTTATTTTTTTATTCATTTGGTTTATATTCTCATGTTAACTGTCTTATGACGATCTGTGAATCATCGAACACTTTCAAGCTTTTTATTTAAAGCTCCTTTGCCAACCGAAGTCCAGCCAGCAATGACTCATATTCTGATTTGTTATTTGTGATGAGGAAGCCATATTGACTGTTGAAAAGATGAACCCTCTGGGGTTTATAGCACTATGCCTACCCCTGCCCCTAACTGGTTTACTGACTCGTCGACATTTAGTGTCTATTCGGCCTCTTTGAAAACTTGTTCCTCATCTTCTACCTCATATTCTAGGAGGAAGTTAGCTACTGCCTGAGCTTTCCGTGGCTCATATGTGATGTCGAATGAGCTGCGCTCCAGAGCCCACTTGGTAATCCTTCTAGATAAGTCAGGTTTGGCTAAGATTGCTCGAATGAGGTGCGTTGTTGAAATGATTATTTTATAAGATTTGAAATAATGTCTGAGCTCTCTTTTAGCTTGGACGAGAGCTAGGATGACTTTCTCGGATTTCGAGTAACGGGATTCAACGTCGATTAAGGTCTTGCTCGCGTAAAACACGGGCACTCGCTTTCCATTTTCCTCGCATATCATTGCTGCACTGGTGGCAACTCTAGATATTGCCAGATATAAGAAAAGGCATTCCCCAGGTCAGGGTGCCGATAGGATTGGTGGATTGCACATGTACTCTTTTAGTTTGTCCAAGGCCTTCTGCTGGTTTGAACCATATATCTCTTTTGTCTGAGGTTTGATAGTATCGAAGAAGGGTTTACATTTTTTTAAGAATCGAGAGATGAACCTACTGAAGGGCGCTATTCTCCCAATGGGTGCTTGAACGTCCTTGTGAGTCTTAGGCTCTTAATTGTGTACCAGGGCCTGTGTCTGAACTAGGCTTGCCTCAATTCCTCTCTGTATGGCTGAGCAACTAGCCTGAGGACACCGAACACTTGGCTGGATTTAGCATCATGTTATATCTCCTTAACGTGTCAAATACTTCTTGTAAATAAGAAGGATGATCCTTTTTTTCCTTACTTTTGACCACCATGTTGTCAATGTATGCTTTCATTGTCTTTCCGAGCAAGTTTTTGAATACCTTGCTAACGAGCCTTTGAAATATAGCCCCAACATTCTTTAAACCAAATGGCATAACCTTGTAGCAATAAGTACCCCCCTTAGTGATGAATAAAGTATTTTCCTCATCCATTGGATCCATTAGAATCTGGTTGTACCCTGAATAAGCATCGAGGAATGACAGCTTTTTGAAGCCAGTGGTAACATCTACCATTTGATCTATCTTTGGGAGGGGAAAGCTATCCTTTGGGCAATCCTTATTTGAGTTTATGAAATTGATGTAGACTCTCCACTTGTCATTTTTCTTTTGTACCACTATGACATTTGAGAGCCAGTCTGGATAATGAACCCGGCCTAGAGTAGCCAGTCCACCTCTTCAGTTATGATCTGGTTTCTCTCGAGGGCGAACCTCCTCTGTTTCTGTTTGACTAGACGGGCAAAAGTGTCAATGTTTAAACTATGACATGATATGAGATGATCTATACCTGACATATCGAGATGGCTCCAGGCGAATATGTGCGCATTCTTTCTTATTACCCAGATAACCTCATATTTTTCTTCCGGGGACTGAATCGTACCAACTTGAGTTACCTTCGTTGGATCCTCTAGAACGATCTTGACAGAGGTCAGTGGCTTAATGTTTGGAATGCTCTGGTCATCCACTACTTTCAAGTACTTAGGCAGAGGACTCTGTAATTGCTATTTGGGGTTTTCTTTATAGGATACTGCCCTAGGCTCCGGCTTCTGAATATCCTTTAAGGTGATGACATAGCACTCCTTAGCTGTTACTTGGTCTTCATGAAGATCTATTGTGTTTTTATCGTTTGGGGCAATACACCTCATTACTTAATGGAGGGTGCATGGAACTCCTTTCATTCTATGTATCCAACCTCTTCCCATGATCAAATTATACGATAAATGTATATCTACCAATACGAAGCTCTCAATTAGGGTTCTTTTCGCAGCTGTTACCGAGATATTAAGTACCCCGATGGGATCTACCTTCGTTCCGTCAAAGCTGGCTAATGAACTTGAGGTGGCTTTGATGTGTGATACATCGACCTTAAGTTGCTCGAAGGACCGCTTGGTGATGATGTTAGCACTACTCCCGGGGTCTATCAAGACTCTCTTTATCACACAGTTGGAAACTAACAGGCAAATCACCAATGGATCCTCATATGGGATCTGGACTTGGGCTAAGTTGTCGTCTCCAAAACTAACTCTAGCTGTAACCTGGACGACGGTGTTGACTATGCTAAGCTTTTTTAACTTATGAACTTGCCTGAGTTCAGATCTATAGGCGTCTTCAGACTCAGTTTCCTCCTCGGGTTTGCTATGTATAACATTGATTACCCGTATAGGATTCCCTTCTATGGTGTTCCTCTTCGGTGCAGAGACCGTTTCATTCCCCTTTGCATAGTCCTTGCCTAACATGCTCGGCAAGGTCTCCCCTTGTAATCAGGGATTCCACCTACCGCCTGAGTGTTCTGCAGTCATTAGTGGAGTGACCATAATCACTATGATTAGCACAATGCATACTTTTATCCTTGAGTTGTAATAGCTGCTTAATAGGAGGCGGTGCGGGGAACTTTGCCTTATTTTCTTAAAAAGCCAGGCTATTGTGGTTTTTATGGGAGAAACTGTCTCCTTAGTCCTCTGCTTTTTTCTAGAATCGGGATAACTGAGGCTGAGGGTGGGGCTATGCTCTTGGTGTTCCTTTCATTAGACATCTCCTCCACCGTGATTAAGGTTGATTGCATCTTTTGTTGCGCTTCGCTTTCTTTTATTCTGATATAGCTCTGTGCTTGGGCATTAAGAGATGGCATATCTGGTAGGGTGTATTTGAGCAGTGAGTTATGAAACTTCGACCCTTATATGACTGCAATCTTGAAGGCCTCTACAGCAAAAGGCTGATGGCAGTCGGGTATGCTGATCGGTTGGTCAATTAACATCAACCTTCGCAATAGCACGAATCATTGTAAAATAGGGCTATTGGTCGGGTAAGTCGAACCACTGGGACTGCGCTAGTCTATGGCAACCTAAGAGTCTAGATTACTTTTAGAATGATGAGGGGGTATATAGAGTTTTGTTGGTTTGTCACTTAGTCACTAGAATTGAAATGTGCTTAAAGAAATAAATGCAAGGAATTTAAGAAGAAGAAGTCTAGAAAAGGAGGTCTAGGGAAGTGAATTCACCACCAATCCTATAAACATACTAAATTTCTATTAACTTGGGAAACAATTTCACTACATGGCAATGATATGTAGTAATACTAGATTGCTACATTATCCTCAAGAAAATCATAGGATCAAGATTTAAGTATAATCCCTCAAAGAGCCACATGCTAGAACTACCTAGATTAGGGTGTAGCCATAACATGCTCACTAAGCTAGGGACCATCAAACCCCTTAATCACTATGGTAATAGCACATGAAGTCAAGATACAAGATTAATCCATCAAAAGGAAGTCTTAAGCTATGGATTAACAAATTTCTCATACAACATGCCTTTAAACCCATTTCACAATTTCATTTCCATTCTCACTATGAAGATGCAAGTTATATAATCATGAGAGGATAAAATCTAAGACAAGATAAGAACTCAACATGATCATTTATAGGCATTGAAATCCATTACAACAAGTGTAAGTGCTCTAAATCATGAAACTACCATGTACATGAATCATTCCCCAAATTAGATGAAATTAAAGCATGCTTACAAGAGAGAGCTTCATCACCTCCCTAGATGGAGGTTTAGTTATCCATGGATACAAAAATGGAAGAAGGAAGCTTGGAAGAATAAGCCATTTTCGAGCTCCCTTCCTTTGGCTTCAAGAACACCCCCTCCTTGCTCTCTTCTCTCTCCTCTAATCTTGTAAAATGAAGCTCTATCCTATTGTGTGGCTTCCCTCTCTTATCTTCTAGAGATAAGGCTCTAGAAACCCCCACCAACCAACATCTCCAACCAACCATTAAAGAGGGAAATTAGAATTGAGGAACCCAAGATGCAAGTGGCTGAAAATGGGCCATTTCCGGATGCAATTCTGCCCTAAGTTCGAGCACTCGAAATAAGGGCTCGAGCACTCGAAATTGGAGCAGAATGCTCCATTCTTGCCTTGCTCCGCCCAGACCTACTTCGGTTAAACAGCCATAACTTTGCCCTCCGAACTCCGAATGATGAACCGTTTGAAGATTTAGAAAGTTAATTCAGAGCTCTAAATATTTCATGTTTTGGTGGAGATCCAATTCTTAAGGATTGTTGGTCGAAAATGAAGATCAAGGCAGAATTTCATTGCTGCCAGGCAGTTCTGCGCACCTCTGGTAACAAGGCCATAACTCTCTGCTCCGAGCTCCGAATGACAAACCGTTTGAAGATTTAGAAAGCTAATTCAGAGCTCTAAATCTTTCATGTTATGAGGGAAGTCCAGTTCTCGAGTTTGGAAGGTCAAAATGGCGAGCAAAGCCCAGTTTCTACTGCTGCCAGAATTCAGCATTGGCACCTTTTGTTGCTCAAGATTCCACAAGGCCTTATTCTTGTTCCATTTTGGCCAATGAACCTGAAAATGCATAAAAACATAGAAATGAAGATAATCTACATAAATTAACATACAACGGACTTTACTAATGCAATTTAGGGCGCTTGAATATACAATATTCGGCGCTTATCACACCCCCAAACTTACATTTTGCTAGTCCCTTAGCAAAACTACAATGAAAAACTTAATGAAAAGACAACCATGGGCTTGCTACTACAAAAATATCATCCATGGTAAAATAAGATATATACATTGCTCAAAAATAACTTGAAATAGAAAAAGAGCTGGAGATGGGGTCATTAGGAAGACTACCTTGCATATATGAAGCATTGATACAAAAATTGGCTAAATACATTTCCACATACATGCATCAACATCAAAGTCTATATAAATAACTCAATTATCATCTCTTGAATGGAAATCAACTCTAGCTTCAGTGAAAGTGAATTGGATTCTCAACATGCGGCTTTTACTTTCTTTTCCAATTCCAAAGCACAAGTTTTCAAATCATTGAATTCCCCTTTAAATGAGGTCCCTAAGGCATGATTTTATTTACAAGACAACTTTTGTTGCTTATTGACAATTTATTGTAACTCATAAGCGAAACATAGAATGGTTGTGCAATGCTGAAGTCCCTTAAGCTTTCTAACCAACCCCTGTAGCAAGCGTTAGGCTAACAACTCCCAAACCAGATGGCTTTAGGGTGTTAAGTGTAGAGACACTCCTAGGGCTTAATAGCTCGAGTTGGAAAGGCTACGAACTCCAACGAACCATGTTTATTACCAGTTTATTTTTTGAATGACCGTGCAATGTTTAAGTCCCTTAAGCTTTCTAACCAACCCCTGTAGCAAGCGTTAGGCCAACAACTCCCAAACCAGATGGCTTCAGGGTGTTAAGTGAAGAGACACTCCAAAGGGCTTAATAACTCGAGTTGGAAAGGCTACGAACGTCAACTGGTCATTTTTTTCTTTCTTTCTCAGTTTTTTTTTTTTTTTAGACAACTTAAATCATGCCAAAGATATTCATCTATTAGGTTCATCAAATCAGATTAACTAGGCCAAGGTCAAGGTCGATTAAGTTGCATGCCTCACAGTTAAGTTTCCAATGTGCATCTGTGCATTGTGAAGCTTAAAAGAGTGTCAAATCCAGCGAGAATTTAATTGAGACATTTATACAGACTAATTTGAATCTACATGATCATTTCAACTCAAATTTTTCTTTATTTTCAAAAATTCAATTGCTTCTATATACAAGGTATCAAACATATGCTTCATCCCCGACAAGTTCAAATCATACTATCATTGCTTAGCAAAAATGTGAAACCAAAAATGTCCTATTGCACCCCCAAACTTGAATGTCACATTGTCCTCAATGTGTGAAGACGAGTGAAACAAAATAAGAGCAAAGAAGGTAAAAGAACAATATTACCAAGTGGAGTGACGAATGCAAAAATATCCATCGATGTGAATGCGCAAAGGCGTCCCCCAAACTTGGACAGGAAGACCTGTCAAAACATAACTACTATACACAAGTAAAAGCATAGGCTTCATAAGAAAAACCAAAACAGAAATAAAAATACTAACCTGAATTTTAGTGCAAGATAAAAATCTAAAAATTTTTGTTTTTTTTTTTTTTTTTTTTTTTTTAATTTAGTATAGTTATTATTGTTATTATTATTTTATTTATTTATTTTATTATTTTTTTATAATAATATATATATATATATAAAGTATTAGGTATTTTTTTTTGTTTTTTTTTTTTTTGAACTTACATGCCAAAGGTGGGGGGGGGGGGGGGGGGGTGGTGCATGTTTGCATGTAAGGTGGGGTGAGATGAGGGTGGTTGGGTGGAGGGGTTGCCGAGAGGTGGGGTCGGTGTTGGAGTAGGTTGGTTGAGATGAGGGTGAGAGGTGGTTGCATGGTGGTTGATTGGTGAAGGTTTGGGAGGTTAAAGGTGGTTGAGGGGTGGATGGTGGTGGGTTTGTGGGTTGATGAGAGTTGGGTGGTTTGTTTTTGGTTGTGAGGTGGAGAGATGCCGGGAGCTAAGTTGTGGTGTGTAGTGGTATGTTTGTGGTTGATGCTACATGTTTGAAAGGGTGGCATGGTTTGGTGAGGTGAGTTGGGGTGGGGTTGGTTTGGTGCATGGTGTAGATGGTTGGGTGGTGAGAAAAATGAGGGAGGTAGAGTGGGAATGCCGAGAGTGAGAAGGTGAGGGTTGGGGTAGGTTGATGGAGGTGAGGGGTGGTGGTGGGTGTAGTTGCCGAGAGAGAGAGGAGGGTTGGTGGGGTTGTCTGCAGAGATGCCGAGAGGAGGTTGATGGTTTGGGTTGTGGTGAGCATGAGTTGGAGGGTGGTTTGGGGAGTTTGGTTTGAAGTGGGTTGCGTGGGAATGCATGGTTGTTGGGTTAATGAGAGCATGGTGGATTGTGGAGGTACCGAGAGAGAGAGGAGGTGGAGCTTGGTTCGAGCACTCGAAGTGGGTCTTCGAGTGCTCGAAAATCCGGCAGTGGGCTCGGCTGTTGTGGTTGGGGTTACTTGAGAGTGCTCAAGCACTCGGTAGGTGGCTGCATGGGAAGGGTTGTGGTGGAAACCGAAAGGTGGTAGTGTTGCATGGTGGTGGATGGTGGGTTTGTGGAGGCATGCATGGGCATGCATGGTTGAGGAAGTGGGTTGTTGTTGTGTTGCAAGAGGTGGTGATGTTTGGTTTGTAGAGGCCGAGAAAGAGAGAAGGTTGGAAGGTTGGTTGGGTGCGTTGGGTTGAGGAGAGAGAAAGGAGTTGAGGTTTGAGTTGATGCATGCATGGTTGCATGGTTCTATGTGTGCGAGGTGGTGAGGTGGTGCAAGCATGGGTGAGTTGAGAAGTGGGTTGCAGAGAGTTGGGATGGTGTGGATGATGAGTTGCGAAGCTTGCATACAGGGTGTGGTTTGCATGGGATGGCTGCGAGGGCTTGGGATTGAGTGAGCTGAAAGCTGAATGCAGCTGCAAGCACTCGAAGATTGGCTTCGAGTGCTCGAAAAACAAACAGAGAGGTGGATGTGAGTGTGGGATGGAGAGTGGTTGGTGTGATGCAGAGGGTGGAGGTGAGATGGTGTTGGGTGGTGGTGCGTTGGTGAGATGGTGTTGGAGAGTAGGATAGAAGGTGGTGGAGGGTTTGATGAGTTGGGTTGGTTTGGAGATGAGTTGGGTTGGTTTGCATGGGTTGGGAGAGATGGATCGGTGTCGGGTAAGATGGTGGTTGGGTTGGAGAAATGGGCTTATGGTTGACAAGAGAGTGAGGAAGCAGATTCGAGTGCTCGAACTAAGCCTGCGAGCACTCGAATTGAAGGCAGTGGGCTCGGCATGGTAGTGCAGGAAATTCGAGCACTCTAACAGGAATTGAGAGTGCTAAAAAATGAGGTAGTGGCTGCAAATGAAGGGCTGAAAATTTAGAGCACTCCAAATGGAAGCTAGAGTGCTCTAAATGAAGGCAGTGATGCATGCAAAATTGGTGTGGTAATTTGGAGCAATCTGAATGGGATTTAGAGTGCTCCAAAATTAGGCAGTGAGCTTGGGATTGATGGTGAAGACATTTGGAGCACTCAAACTGGAATTTGGAGGGCACGAAATTGGCTCAGTAGCTTGGAAATGAATTGGCACTTGGAGATTGAATGTTTCAGCCAACTTGAATGCATGGAAGATCTTGCATGGATGGATTTGCATAGCTGGATTTTGAGTGCATGGATGAAATGGATTGAAATTTTGCATGGATGGAAAAAAATTGAAATTTTTCATAGGAAATGAAATTTTTTCATGGAAATTTTTCATGGAAATTTTTTTTCTTTAATGATGCATGCATGAATTTAAATTGCATGGAAAAATTTACAACTTTTACAACATCACACAAAGCATGAATGAAATTTATGAAGAAAATTTTTAAACGTTGCAAATTCATTCCATTCCAATGCATGGATGAAATTTTTTTTTAAACTTTGCACTGCACACAATGCATGGATGAGTTTAAGAAAATTTTCAAGCTTTTTGCAACATGATGCAAAATGGATAGAATTCTCAAAAATGAAAATTTCAAGCTTAAAACATTTCAACATGATGCAAAATGGATAGAATTCTCAAAAATGAAAATTTTAAGCATAGAGAATTTTTGAAAATTTGCATGTCAGTCCTAAATTCAAGCCATGCATGGAAAATTTGAAACTTGACACATTATTCCAATCCAATGCATGGATGGATTTTTAGAAAAATTTGGAAAACTTTTCAACTTCTTTCTAATGCATGGATCAAATTGGAAATTTTTTCAAAATGTAACACCTCTCCAATGCATGGATAGAAAATTTTTGGAAAAATTGTCAAATTGCTCAACATTTCTAATGCCTGGATGAAAATTTTTCAAACTTTGCATTTCATCTCCAATGCCTGGAAAGTTTTGAGAAAATTTTCAAACCTTGCAGCTTCTCTCTAATGCATGAAAATTTTTGAGGAACCATGATTCAACAATGCATTGAAAAGGAGAGGTTGTGCACATGAGTTGCATGCCAAAGATCCTATGAAATTGCTCAAAAGCGATAGAAATTTCCGGGAATGAAAATTAGAGCTAAGAAGGTCTAAGAGGCCAGTCTAAAATTGTGAAACACAACTGAAGACCATTTTAGAAAAATCAAATTTTTGGCTTATCGAAACCATTTCCCAGAAAATTTCAAGGCACGAGCAATTTAAGAAGGTAGAGAAGCTTGGAACATCGAAAGAATTTATTCCCTTGCTTTGCTAAATTTAATGTCGATAGCTAGACGAAGTTAGAGCAGGCACTAATCCTCAAAAATCTCGATAGCTAGACACACCGAGATCAAGTTAGTCCTCCTTACCCTATACCATGTCTCTCTAGAGATTCAAGCTTCCCTAAGTAAGAAAGTTCTTTTGGAAGCGGACGAAAAAGAGCTTGAAGACAAAAATTGGAAAGAGGTAATGGAAAGACCTCAATCCACTCTTCATCCTCAATGAAGAACTTATGATTATTTAGGCGCTGATTTGGATGAAGGAAAGGTGGATCAAATGAAGGCACATCAAGCAAAGACTTGTGAAGGGTCATATTGAGCACGGGTATGCTCGACCAATTATCCTTCAGAATTTCAACATCCTCCTCACACTTATCCGGCGGCTCGGGCTCAACAACTTGAGACAACTCAAGTGAGGGAATGGGATGAGATGCAAGCTCCCAAGAAAGAGATACATTTGATGTTGACCAAGGAAGAGAATGAATAGGTGGATGAATATTAAGCAAAGAATTCACCTCCGAAATGGAATTGTCAACATTAAAATCCTCACAATTGAAATGAGCCAAACAAGCTTTTAGAGGATCCTCCATTGAAGGAGGTGTATCAAGCAAAGGATTATGTAGGGGCTGTTTTGGAGTAGGGTAGACAATCTCTACATCATTATTTTTCCCATTTTGAGCCACAATTGCTTCATTTTGATGTGGGGCAACAATTTGATCTTCCACCACCATTTCATCATTTTCACATGTAATAACCACTTGATCATTCTCATGATGAAAGTTACTAGGAGTAATCTCATCATTCATAGAATTTTCTTTTGGATTGGCCATAAATTCAAATGAAAATGTTTCCTCCTCTTCATAATTTTTAGCATTAATCCTTTGTTGAATTTGAGATATTTGGTCATCTATCATTGCACTAACTTGGGACTGGTGATATGGTACCACTTGATTGATAGACTCTACTATGGATTGCATGCTAGCAATGGAAGCCAATAGTTGATTGTTGGAGTCCATCATTTGCGTGTGCATAGACTCCATCATTTGTTTGTTAGCAACAATTAGCTCATCCAATGGAGACGGTGGAAAAGGAGAAGAGGGCGGGAAAGGATGATCATTGGGTTGAAAAGGTTGCATATGAGATTGTGGGGTTGAATTTCCTATGTCATGCCACAAGAAGTTTTGTTGGTCTCCCCAACCCGAGTTATAACCATTGAAGTATGGATCACTACCCGGTTCAAAGAAATTTTCATTTGGTTGCTCTAGATAGAAGTCCGAGAATTGTCTCGTTGGAAGACAATCTCTTGTATGATGTGTATTACTAGAGCAAAAAGCACAAAACGCATGTGGTGTGTAGAATTGAGTTGGGAGATAATTATTCTCCATCTAGGAGTAATTCAACAACACACAAAGCAATCAACACAACACTTCATCACCATAACCTCCACATATGATATTCCCTTTCTCCTCAATTATCAAGACAAAAATGTAAATGGCCACGACAAGGACCGATGCTTTAACACAAAATTTAAACAGGATAAGAGCCTCAACAAGGGCTTCACAACTAAACTAAAACTAAATTTAACACATGCACAATATTCACAACTCGAAACTAGAAGTCACGAGACTTACCTGGGGTCCTCTAGACTTACAATTTGCTAGCATTCCCACGGCGAGCTTCGAGTCCCTAGAATCTTACAACACTTAAAACACAAAGGTGGTCAAAACACACAAGGAATATTCACAAGACACAATATTCACAATCAAACTAAATTTAACCCTAGAAACTTCGGTTGCTAAACCGTTTGCAGTCCCCGGCAACGGCACCAAAAATTGATCGGTTGGTCAATTAAACATCAACCTTCGCAATAGCACGAATCATTGTAAAATAGGGCTATTGGTCGGGTAAGTCGAACCACTGGGACTGCGCTAATCTATGGCAACCTAAGAGTCTAGATTACTTTTAGAATGATGAGGGGGTATATAGAGTTTTGTTGGTTTGTCACTTAGTCACTAGAATTGAAATGTGCTTAAAGAAATAAATGCAAGGAATTTAAGAAGAAGAAGTCTAGAAAAGGAGGTCTAGGGAAGTGAATTCACCACCAATCCTATAAACATACTAAATTTCTATTAACTTGGGAAACAATTTCACTACATGGCAATGATATGTAGTAATACTAGATTGCTACATTATCCTCAAGAAAATCATAGGATCAAGATTTAAGTATAATCCCTCAAAGAGCCACATGCTAGAACTACCTAGATTAGGGTGTAGCCATAACATGCTCACTAAGCTAGGGACCATCAAACCCCTTAATCACTATGGTAATAGCACATGAAGTCAAGATACAAGATTAATCCATTAAAAGGAAGTCTTAAGCTATGGATTAACAAATTTCTCATACAACATGCCTTTAAACCCATTTCACAATTTCATTTCCATTCTCACTATGAAGATGCAAGTTATATAATCATGAGAGGATAAAATCTAAGACAAGATAAGAACTCAACATGATCATTTATAGGCATTGAAATCCATTACAACAAGTGTAAGTGCTCTAAATCATGAAACTACCATGTACATGAATCATTCCCCAAATTAGATGAAATTAAAGCATGCTTACAAGAGAGAGCTTCATCACCTCCCTAGATGGAGGTTTAGTTATCCATGGATACAAAAATGGAAGAAGGAAGCTTGGAAGAATAAGCCATTTTCGAGCTCCCTTCCTTTGGCTTCAAGAACACCCCCTCCTTGCTCTCTTCTCTCTCCTCTAATCTTGTAAAATGAAGCTCTATCCTATTGTGTGGCTTCCCTCTCTTATCTTCTAGAGATAAGGCTCTAGAAACCCCCACCAACCAACATCTCCAACAAACTATTAAAGAGGGAAATTAGAATTGAGGAACCCAAGATGCAAGTGGCTGAAAATGGGCCATTTCCGGATGCAATTCTGCCCTAAGTTCGAGCACTCGAAATAAGGGCTCGAGCACTCGAAATTGGAGCAGAATGCTCCATTCTTGCCTTGCTCCGCCCAGACCTACTTCGGTTAAACAGCCATAACTTTGCGCTCCGAACTCCGAATGATGAACTGTTTGAACATTTAGAAAGCTAATTCAGAGCTCTAAATATTTCATGTTTTGGTGGAGATCCAATTCTCAAGGATGATTGGTCGAAAATGAAGATCAAGGCAGAATTTCATTGCTGCCAGGCAGTTCTGCGCACCTCTGGTAACAAGGCCATAACTCTCTGCTCCGAGCTCCGAATGACAAACCGTTTGAAGATTTAGAAAGCTAATTCAGAGCTCTAAATCTTTCATGTTATGAGGGAAGTCCAGTTCTCGAGTTTGGAAGGTCAAAATGGCGAGCAAAGCCCAGGTTCTACTGCTGCCAGAATTCAGCATTGGCACCTTTTGTTGCTCAAGATTCCACAAGGCCTTATTCTTGTTCCATTTTGGCCAATGAACCTGAAAATGCATAAAAACATAGAAATGAAGATAATCTACATAAATTAACATACAACGGACTTTACTAATGCAATTTAGGGCGCTTGAATATACAATATTCGGCGCTTATCATATGCCTGCCGCCTCTAAGTTGAACCTTGTGTGAAATGCTTGAAGGCTCTCTCCCTTAATTTGTTTCAAGGTAAAAATGGTGGAGATAGTTTTCTTCTATATCCTATTACCGCAGTACTAGGCGATGAATGCTACACAGAGCTCTTTCAAGCTAGAAATAAATCGATGGGGTCGATTCTTGAACCATTCGACTACTACCCCTGATAAGCTCATAGGGAAAGCTTTACACATAAGCCGATCATTATGGGTATGCATTGCCATCTTCTGGGCATAATGAATAAGGTGATGGGTCGGATCCTCAGTCCCATTGAAGGGGGTAAAAGTTGGTATTCTGAAATTTTTCTGGGACATCTATCTGTTCAATGTTGTATGTGAATGGAGTCTTAGCGATTGAGGCAGTGAATTCTTTTGCCATCTCTTCGGGGGTATGGATTCTGAAGCCTTTGAACAGTTGCCTCGCCATGCCCAATACCAAAGTTGGGTTGGGCTCGTATATATACCTTTGTCTTGACTCCCCCTGGTCCTCTGTAGGCCTCACTTGGCACTGTTGCTCACTAGCCAGCATTGAGGTCTCTACTTGAAGATGGATCCCAAGGTTCCCTTGGGGACCTTCTTGATGCTGGTGATCGGTTTGGGCCCCCGACTCTCGTGCAGGGTTAGAAGGATCCTCTTGGGCTCCGTTCGGTGCATTAGTAACAATGGGTGGAGGCTGTGGTGCCATCTGCTCCATGGCTGCCTGAAGGGTGTGATTCTGTTGGTGGAACATCGCGATCTGAGCCGTACTGGCTTCGTTTACCTATCGGAGGGTCTCGAAATGCTGCAAGAACTCTTCGTGCATCTTTTTCATTAGCTTTATTTGTTGATTCACTGCATCTGTTCCTATCGACATTTAGAAACATGTTCGCATGAAAGATATTAATCTCTCGTGGGGGTATATTTCTATACGTTTCCCATAGACGGCGCCACGCCAAAGTGTGTGTGAAAAAACTCGTTCGACTTTGAAAAATCAACTAATTATTACGCAACACTAAAAAACATAATTAAAAGACTAATTAAACTATTGAATCAAAACTAAAAAATTATCAAGCAAAAGATTGTATAACTTTCTTCGAGGTCTTGGCCTCTATTTATAAGTAATTTACAAGTAATTGAGTCCTTTTAGGATTTCCATTACTTATTTCTTAAGAATCTCAATCACAATAAACTATCCTTATTACAAGGATTTACATGATTTTGCTTCCTTAAATTACAATCATTCTTCTAATAAAATTACTACTAAAAATGGATCAAATAGTTTGGCCTGGTACTTTATTGTTTTGGACCTTCTTAACGTGTTCAATTCGCTATATCCAGTTGGGCTGGCACAAACATCTAGTCAAGGTCCAGTTTGAGAGTTGAATAGTCCTTGTGTTTGTAGTGGACCCCTCATACGATGATGTGTCATCTTTTTATTGGTGGAAAAGTATTTTCCCAACATAAATATTAATTTGGGAATTGATCATTTGTGGTTTATAAGTATTGTGGGTGGCATTATCAGAGACAAATAATGGTGGTGTGGCAGGTGTGTTTCATTATTTTTGAGAAAGTTAAATAGGATTATAGGTGAGGGATATTATAATGTAGAGAGAGAAAATGACGAGAGAGCAAAAGTGGTGGTTGGCGGTCTGAGTGGTGGTGCTGGTTCGCTGGGTGGATGGTGGTGTTGGTGAAGGTGAGAACTGGTTTTGGAATCAGCGATTAGTTTGGCAATTTCGCTACTGGTGTGAGAGGATTGGGGATGGTGATGGTGCTGAGAGACATGATGGAGAAGTAGACGATGGGAAAGAAGATTTTTTTAAAAAAAACATAACTTGGTCGGAAATAGTGTTCGCCGGCGATGGCTTTCACTGGACTAGGAGGGCACTTAGGGATTTTATAAAAAAAATTTGTTGAAGATGGTTAATTAGGGGACAATTTGATCTAAAAAAAAAAAACAATAGAGTTTTTTTTGCACCAAAAAAAAAAAAATAGTAGGGTTTTTTTGCACCTTTTGTATATAGTGAGGGTGTTTCTTGCACTTAACCTTATAAGTAATGTATAACTAATTTATATTTATTCAAATTTCATCAAAAATATGTTATCTACCCCAATAATAAAGGACTACATTCAATTTCAAAGTAATTACTGACATACATACATATTAACACATAAAATTAGTATTTCAAAGTAATTACTGACATATATACATATTAACACATAAAATTAGTAAAGGAACGCATTTAATTTCAGAGTTAATTAAATACACACTAATATATACATAAAGTAATAAAAGGTCATATTCAATTTTGAATTTAATCACCAACTTTTTAAGGGCCCAATTTTGAATGGGCTAACAAGAGTGTGAATTGGACTTTGAATCCACAAAGTAGATGTTTTGAATCCACAAAACGAAGGATAAACTTATAAAGAATTCTAAAATATTATTAATAAAAAGTTAAATTCCGCTCTTGCAATACATGAATATTTTATAATAGATAAAACCTAACACTAGATGTAATGACCTGGTCATTTTCCTTTCTTTCCTTTTTTCTGAAATAAATTTTTTCCATTGAATTTTCTTTTCTGAGTTCGGTTACTCATCACTTAGTGTCGTCTCGAGTGCTCGGAAATGGTTTCCGAGAATCTTTCCTTTGGATTGACAACTTCCTTTAAGGACCGAGTCATTTCCACATTTTCATTTTTTTGACACTATTTACTTTTCGTCTTTTTTCCCAAGAATGATTTTCTTGGCGTAACCTCACTTTTTGTGCTCGGATTTGGTTCCGATTTTGCATGCATCCATGATATTTAAATTACATGCTTTGTGTATTTTTACTTTTCTAGAAAAGTATGCTCGTTTTTTATTTTTACGTAAAAGGGCATGGATGCATAGTTTCTTCGGAAACATTATTTATTTTTGGGGTTTTTTAGTAATTATAAAAAGTAATTATTTTATTTCTTAGGGACCTTTTTGTAATTTATTTTGGAAGATATTTTTAAAAAGGACCTTTTTGTAATTATCAGAAAGTGTGACAAGTGTCGCGCTCTCAGTGGTCCATTTGTAAGCATCTCATTGGTTAACACTTAGAAGCCTTGGATGATGACATGTGGAGGGTAGAGATTCACCCACTTGTTGGCCTAGAATTGGTGCACTTATTGACTTGGATTGTTGACAAGTGTAGGCTTTAGATTAAGCCTAGAATGAACTATTGAATTAATGACAAGTGTAGGCTTCTAATTAAAGTCTAGCTTTTGTGTGTGCGAGGGGATGGGGCAAGACTAGGTGTGTTTGACTTTTATTAACCAAGTGAGTGGAGGAATACACTAAAGTGTTTTAATTATTTCATTTTACATATTAAACTTCTTCTTCCTCACTTAGAACCCTAGCCACCATTGAAGGAAAGCATTAACCTAGGCTTAAAACCTTGGTTTTAATCTCCTTCCACTCACCTTAGACCTAAAAGCTTGGAATACAAATTACTTGCCTCACCTTACTCTATGTAACCCTTGAAGGAAATTGTAAAATTCCTTTGTTTGCTTTGGATTCAAGAGGAACAATCCACTTGTGAGGTAGGGGGTGATTTAGGTTTTTAATCTAAGTGTTTTAATTATTTTATAGCTTACAATAAATTTTGTACATGTCTTATACTTAATTTTTAAATTAATAGGTTGTAGTACCTTGTATGAAATTAAGGTAGGACATGATATTCTTGAAGGCCATGACTTGATCTATAACTTGTATTAGTATAAAGTCATTTGAAGTTGTTTTAGAATCTAGAGATTTAATTATTTAAAATTAATTAATTTCTATTTAATTGTTCCACTTACTTAATTAAGTTTTTGAGTTGATATATGTGATTACCATGATAGTACCATTGGCATATAATTATTTGGAGTCATTTGAAATTGATTTAAATTCTAGAGAAATTAATTAGTTAGTTTAATTAATTTCTATTCAAGTGTTACATTCATTTAAATTGACATTTGACTTGATATATGTAATGAGTATAGTATGTTCTTTAACATATATTAAATTGAGAATATTTGAATGAGTTTAGAAAACTTTATTAAATTATCTTCTTATATGAAATTTAATTCACCTAGCTGTACCTAGTGTAGAATTAACTTGTAACTTGATTTTAAATAATATCTTGACATGTACTTTAACATATATTAAATTGAGAATATTTGAATGAGTTTTGAGAAATTTATTTAATTATTTTCTTACCATTGATCTTAATTTACCTTGTTGTAAATAAGGTAGAATTGGTTTGTGACTTGAAATTAAATTAAGCCTTGCTATGACCTTTGATATATATTATATTTAGAATTGTTGGAGTTGCTTTGTAATCTTGAGAATTTAACTATTTAATTTAATTAGATTTCATTTGTATGCTCTCATTGAGGTAATTCAGTATTGATGTTATATTCTTGCTTAATTTATAATCTGCAACTTGGTATATGATTACAAGATGGTATTCCAAGAGTAGAAGTTATGATTTAACTTCTTGTATACACATTATACTTATATAACATTTAATATGCCATTGTAGCTTGAAGGCCTAGAGCATATCTTGTGTGTATTCCATGACTTGGTTGTGCATGGTAATTGACAATGTGCATTGTGTATATGTGATATACTTGTTACATAACTTAATGATTTTTAGAAAGCTTGTATGGACATTGAAATATGCTAAGGCCAGAGTATGTCTCTAGTACGGGGGATAAGAGTTTCCTCTACAACATATAGTGTGCATTATGTAGTTCCTTGCGGACTAGTAACCCGAGATCACTTGTTTGGTTATTGAGACCATATGTCCTCTGTCTTTCCACTATTGGTTGATTTCCCATTCAATTCCTAGTTGTAATTGTGGATTACTTTTAACTTGTGCTTGGACGCATGGTTCTTTATTTCTTGCTTAGTATACTTGTATTTGTATACTTGTACGCCTTGTATATAAAAAATGTTTTGTATACTTGGATTTGTATACTTGTATGCCATGTATGTCAACATTGCTTAGTATACTTAGAAATGTATACTTGAATATATATGTTGTATTCTATTTTAATATTGCTTAGCGCACTTGGTATGTACACGTGTATATTGATGATTTACTTTATAGAAAACATAGTATACTTGTGTTTTGTATAGTTGTCTAAAGTGCATTTCAATATTGATTGTATACCTGTGTACATATACTTGTATATTAAATATCTTGTTGCGTGTATCGCATGCATCTATGTTGCATAAATTGTATCAATGATGTGGTTTATGCTAGAAATACTCTAAGGTAGTTTAGGATGTTCCCCGAGTCTCACTTTGACATAAACGTTAGGTGGCATGAGCCCCTTTAACATGTTTCACCTTAAGATGATAAATTTGTAAAATGTTAGGTCTATGCACGCTCATCTCCTATGAGTAGCTTTATGTTACTCACCCCAAATTTATGGGGGACATTTTTCAGGTACGAAGACTTGATTCGTGATGCTCATCATTCCTTAGATGACTTGTAGCTTTTAAGTTTCCATTTCATTAAAATGTTAGCATGAAATGTCATTTTGTGGCCTTATATGTCAAAACTTGTATCTTTGGTTCCATATATGTAATGTGTACATAAGTACACCTTTTACAATGTATTTGACTTGTATGAGATGAAATCGGAGGCCAATGACATTTATATTGCATCTTATGTAATTCTTTATTTCATGAAATGTCTTGAAAACCTTGAAAAGTCATAAGTTATTGCTTCATTACTTTTGCATCGGGTGTGGGAATTCCGTTTTTATTCTTTCATAGGGTCTCATTAATCATGTATGAAGTGTGGCCAAGGGTCAAACAGTAATTTGATACCATTTCACATTTTTGGATTTCAAATTTTCCATTTCAAGTCCATTTTTCTCATATTTGGCCATTGGGGGATCGGATTTTGAGTCGAGGCTTCTCGGGAGCCGCGGACCATTTCCGCGTGCTTAGAATTATTTATTACACTTGCGTTCACATTCGTTTCAACCTAGAAATGCATTTAGGGTCAAATGCATAGTAGGTGCAAAGTTGCATTTTTATAAATTTTTAAGCCTTAACTGATCTAGGGGCATTTTAGCCATTTACGGTGTGTTTTTTTTTCATTTTCTCTTGCGTTGTCGATTAGAAAATTTGATTTCGGGAGGGGTTTTTTCTCTGTGTTTTTCCAAAAAAATTCGTTTGGTAGCCCGTTTTGCTCTCAGTTGTGGACAGATCTTTAAAAAATCCATGTAGCAGCTTTTTGGACTCTCTTGACGTATGCTGATCTAGGGGCATTTTAGAGATTTTACAGCATGTTTTTTTCGTTTTCTTCTGCATAGTCGGGTAGAAAACGTGATTTTAAGGGGGGTCTTCTTCTTGTTTTTCTAAAAAAATTCTTTTAAGGGTCCGTTTTTAGCCTCAGTTTTGGAAAAAAAAAAAAAAAAAATCAAATGGTGTTTGCTATCAAAACACTATTCCTGCCCAGATTTGTAGCCTGAATTTTTTTTTTTTTTTTTTTTTTTTTTTTTTAAACTTTAAAGCTTCATATTTTCTTTATCCGGATTCCAAATCAAGTGATTTTTGAGTCTAAGTTTATTAGTTTTTGCTTATCTATCCAGCAGTATACACGGTTGCATCCAATTCAATCAAAAAAGACCATTTTACCCCTTATCAAGTACCCTTATTGCACTGATTTGAAACCCAAAAGTTAGTTTTTTTGAAACTTTGACGTTTCATATCTTTATCATTCGGACTTCGAATCAACTGATTCTTGAGTCTAGATTTATTAATTTTCCTTTTCTATCTAATGGTATGCTCAGTTGTATCTAGTTTTGTTTGAAAAGACCATTTTACCCCTTGCCAAGTATTATTGCCGCACTGATTTGAAACCCAAAAGTTGATATTTTTGAAACTTTGATGTTTCATACCTTCTTCATCCGGACTCCGAATCAAGTGATTCTTGAGTCTAGATTTATTAATTTTTCCTTTTCTATCTAACGATATGCTCAGTTGCATCCAGTTTTATCTAAAAAGACCATTTTACCCTTGGTCAAGTACCCTTCCCATTTTATAATCTTAGCTTCTACATTTCATTCTTTTGAGTTCCATGACTTTATGGAAGATCACTTTGGTGTCTTAGGGATGTCGTGTATTCCTAAAGATCTTGTTCCTATTTTTGCTTTTGCATTTCGAATACATTTTTTGTTATCTTATGGGTCATCATAGGACGCACTAGCTTGAAAAACTAGGGCATTAACAGGTGGTATCAGAGCTCCTAGGTTCGAATACCTTGGACAACAGGTTTTGGGTGCATATCATGCTTATGTTGCCATACTCTATGTGTTTAATTGCTTCTTGATAACATATTTTGAATTGATAACATGTCTGTTTGCTTATGTGGCAACTTGCTTAGAAGCTTACCTTAACCGTTTTAGCATATGATTTATGCTTATTTATCTTAGCATGTGGTATATGCTTTTTTATCATAACATATTGCATGTACTTGTCTGCCTTAGCATACTGCATATGCTTGTTGGCCTTAATACATTGTACGCGTTTGTCTGAGTTACCATGTTATTTATGCTTGTCTGCTTTAACATATTATATATGCTTATTCATCTTAGCATGATTATATGCAGCATATCGTCATGTTTTACGTCCTTCTCCTGTATACACTGACATGCCTTATGTGATTTTTACTACTTGTGTGAGTATGTAGCCTGTTGATATGCTGTATGCTAGCTGTTTGTTTGTTATGTCTTGTTTTGACATTGCATGTTGTCCCAGCTTGGTTGTTAAAGATTGATGCCAGGGCATTCTCTCTTGGGTTCTGTCATATCCCTTGGATATATTCTTATTTTATGAAGTTTCTTCATTGGATAGGAGAAATTCATTCTGTAAGGAACCTACAACGGGAACCTTCTTGTCAGTTTGGTTGTTTCGAGACCACAGTTTTTGTCTGGTGGAATGAGACGCTGGCCAGGGAGGCACCGTTTCATTTCCTTTTTCCTTTGTGGCTTCACAATGAGGTCGGGGAGTGTCTAAGGTTTTAGTATAGTCTCTTGGGGTTTCGTGGTGACCTTGATGTAATGACGTCATTGGGGTCTTGTTTCTAGCATCATGGGATGACAAGTCGGGATTGACTCGAATCCTTCCTTGGGAGCTGGGAAGTTACCTTGTGAGCCTCAGGACGAGGATCTCGTGTCTTGCCTTCTTAGGGCGATGGTTTTGGGATTTGGATAGGTGTGTTGACCTAGGATCCTTCTGGTGTTGCCTTAGATAACTCTTACGAGTTGCGGTTGGGATGTGGGTGGTTTCGTGTAATTAATTGCATTGGTGCAATTAATTACACTTCCTTGTCATTTTAGGGTTTCGTTAGGATCCTGTCCAGTTCTCATCGAACTTGTTGGCATCTTGAGTTGAGTTTTTTATTGATGTCTCGTAATGGCTAGTGTTGGAACTATCTATTGCATCATTGTTTTATTTTGTGTGGCGTTAGGATTCCACCTTGGGTAGGGGCTAGTCTTGGGAAGACTTGTGGACTCTTTGTTTTTGGAACCTTAGTGTTCATTCTGGGGGATGGTTCATTTCCTCATAGTGAGAAATTGGATTCATACAAGTTCGGTTGTACGTTTTCTGCGTGGTGTCTTTTAAGAGGCATTCTATTCATTTCTTTAGATTTTGTAAACTTGTCTATTTGCAGGATCACCTTTACCTTTACATGTTCATGAGCCCTATTATTTTTTGGGTATACCTTAGAAACATGTTTAGGATATATGACTATGTAGTAGTTGTATGTGGACGTAGGTGGTGTATTTTCATTTACGGTATCCATTTAGCATGTTAGTACCATTAGTGGTGTATAGCGTGTTGTCGTTTATTTCACCCCTATGTGATAGGTGACACGTTTCTTTACCTTATGTGTACTGTGTGCTTAGTACTAAGGTACTATTTAATTATTGCAATTTAATTTTGCGAGTATGTGCTATGTGAGTAGCTGGTTATACTGTTTCATTTTCTTGCATTTATATTGGGGTTTTGTGACCTTGGTTGTCGAGATTGTCATGAGTAGGCTACGCGGTAGACTTCTGCTTTGAGGACTTAGTTGTCCATGATAGGGATTTTGATCCAGCATTTTGTTTTCGTTTGTGACCTTAGGATAGGTCTGCTTGGGATGGTGTCTTTTGGTTTCTTGGAGTCCAATCCATTGGCTTGAGGGCATAGACTTGTCAGGCTTTGGATTCATGACTGGAGGTTGTTGATAAGGGTATTTTGCAATGTAAGAGTTGCTGACTCTACTTACACTGAGGATTTAAGGTCTTAAGAGTAAAAATGCCTGTGAAATTGTTGTCAGAGTTTTGGGATTAACTACCCCAATTCTCACAAGATGTCTGGTTCCCGTAGCATTTTTGGTAATAATATTTTCCGGCATTGATGTCATTCGTATCGATAAATTTTTCCGGGTTGACCTAGTTAGGGCAGGTTATGAACTAGTGCCTTATACTGTCATGCAACTGTACAAAATTGTGTGTTGTGGGCGAGTGTTAGTTACCATCGATGCTACTTTACTGACGAGTAAGTGTGGGCGGGCGCTAGTCACTGTCATTAGTACCACACATTTAGTACGTTATGGGCGGGTTCTGGTTGCTGTTCGTACTTCCATGTCGCTCTTTCTTTTGTCGTGTTTCGACGGTTTATTGTCTTGGGATTCTCTCGATGGTTGACATTGAGTTGACATGCCGATTCTTTCGAGGAGTTATTTTCGGTTCATGGTTTTGTGTTCCTTCAGTTTGATCTTGAGGCTTCTGGAGTTGTTCTTTAGTTCTTTAAGATCCTTTCCTCGGTGTGACCTTGTGTTCGGTCCTTATTCAGTTTTCCTCGGGATGTTCCTAATTTCAGGTATGAAATTTTCTTAAGAAGGGTAGGTTGTAATTACCCTGCCATTTTCTTTCCTTTCCTTTTTTTGAAATTTTACGGATAAATTTTTTCCGTTGAATTTTCTTTTCTGAGTTTGGTTACTCATCACATAGTGTCGTCTCGAGTGCTCAGAAATGGTTTCTGAGACTCTTTCCTTTGGATTGACAACTTCCTTTAAGGACCGAGTTATTTCCACATTTTCATTTTTTTGACACTATTCACTTTTCGTCTTTTTTCCCGAGAATGATTTTCTTCGTGTAACCTCACTTTTTGTGCTCAGATTTGGTTCCGATTTTGCATGCATCCATTAGATTTAAATTACATGCTTCGTGTATTTTTACTTTTGTAGAAAAGTATGCTATTTGTTTACTTTTACGTAAAAGGACATGAATGCATAGTTTCTTTGGAAACATTATTTGTTTTTGGGGTTTTTTCATAATTATAAAAAGCAATTATTTTATTTCTTAGGGATCTTTTTGTAATTTATTTTGAAAGATATTTTTAAAAAGGACTTTTTTGTAATTACCGGAAAGTGCGACAAGTTTCGCACTCTCATTGGTCCACTTGTAAGCATCTCATTGGTTAACACTTGGAAGCCTCGGATGATGATATGTGGAGGGTGGAGATTCACCCACTTGTTGGCCTAACATTGGTGTACTTGTTGGTTTAGATTGTTGACAAGTGTAGGCTTTAGATTCATCCTAGAATGAACCATTGGATTAATGACAAGTGTAGACTTCTAATTCAAGTCTAGCTTTTATGTGTGTGAGGGGATGGTGCAAGACTATGTGCGTTTCACTTCCATTGACCAACTGAGTGAAGGAATACACTAAAGTGTTTTAATTATTTCATTTTACACATTAAACTTCTTCTTCCTCACTTAAAACCTTAGCCACTATTGAAGGAAACCATTAACCTAGGCTTAAAACCTTGGTTTTGATCTCCTTCCACTCACCTTAGACCTAAAAGCTTGGAACACAAATTACTTGCCTCACCTTCCTCTATATAACCCTTGAAGGAAATTATAAAATTCCTTTGTTTGCTTTGGATTCAAGAGGAACAATCCTCTTGTGAAGTAGGGGGTGATTGAGGTTTTTAATCTAAGTGTTTTAATTATTTTATAGCTTACAATAAATTATGTACATGTCTTATACTTAATTTTTAAATTAATAGGTTATAGTACCTTGCATGAAATTAAGGTAGGACATGATATTCTTGAAGGCCATGACTTGATCTATAACTTATATTAGTATAAAATCATTTGAAGTTATTTTAGAATCTAGAGATTTAATTATTTAAAATTAATTAATTTCTATTTAATTGTTCCACTTACTTAATTAAGTTTTTGAGTTGATATATGTGATTACCATGATAGTACCATTGGCATATAATTATTTGGAGTCATTTGAAATTGATTTAAATTCTAAAGAAATTAATTAGTTAGTTTAATTAATTTCTATTCAAGTGTTACATTCATTTAAATTGACATTTGACTTAATTTATGTAATGAGTATGGTATGTTTTTTAACATATATTAAATTGGGAATATTTGAATGAGTTTAGAAAACTTTATTTAATTATCTTCTTGTATGAAATTTAATTCACCTAGTTGTACCTAGTGTAGAATTAACTTGTAACTTGATTTTAAATTATGTCTTGATATGTTCTTTAACATATGTTAAACTAAGAATATTTAAAAAAGTTTTGAGAAATTTATTTAATTATTTTCTTGGCATTGATCTTAATTTACCTTATTTTAACTAAGGTAGAATTGGTTTGCGCCTTGAAATTAAATTATGCCTTACTATGACCTTTGACATATATTTTATTTAGAATTCTTGGAGTTTCTTTGTAATATTGAGAATTTAATTATTAAATTTAATTAAATTCCATTTGTATGCTTTCATTGAGGTAATTAAGTATTGATGCTATATTCTTGCTTAATTTATAATCTGCAACTTGGTGTATGATTACAAGATGGTATTTCATGAGTAGAAGTTGTGATTTAACTTGTTGTATATACATTATACTCATATGACATTTAATATGCCATTGTAACTTGAAGGCCTAGAGCATATCTTGTGTGTATTCCATGACTTGGTTGTGCATGGTAATTGACAATGTGCATTGTGTATATGTGATATATTTGTTGCACAACTTGAAGATTTTTGGAAAGATTGTATGGACATTGTAATATGTTAAGGTTAGAGTATGTCTCTAGTACGGGAGATGAGAGTTCCCTCTACAACATATAGTACGCACTGGGTAGTTCCTTGCGGGCTTGTAACCCGAGATCACTTGTTTGGTCATTGAAACCATATGTCCTTTGTCTTTCCGCTATTGGTTAATTTCACATTCAATTCCTAGTTGTAATTGTGGATTACTTTTAAAGTGTGCTTGTACGCATGATACTTCATTTCTTGCTTAGTATACTTGTATTTGTATACTTGTAAGCCTTGTATATGAAAAATGCTTTGTATACTTGGATTTGTATACTTTTATGTCATGTATGTCAACATTGCTTAGTATACTTAGAAATGTATACTTAAATATATATGTTGTATTCTATTTCAATATTGCTTAGCGCTCTTGGTATGTACACTTGTACATTGATGATTTACTTTCTAGAAAACCTAGTATACTTGTCTTAAGTGTATTTCAATATTGATTGTATACTTGTGTACGTATACTTGTATATTGAATATCTTGTTACGTGTATCACATGCTTCTATGTTGCCTAAATTGCATGAATGATGTAGTTTATGCTAGAAATACTCTAAAGTAGCTTAGGATGCTCCCTGAGTCTCACTTTGACATAGACGTTTGGTAGCATGAGCCCCTTTAATATGTTTCACTTTAAGGTGATAAATTTGTAAAATGCTAGATCTATGCATGCTCATCTCTTATGAGTAGATTTTGTTACCCAAGTATAGACTCTAGAGAGGGGTGAATAAAGTCTAAGCAAACTAAGGTCAATTTTTCAATATTGATTTATCAAATAGAGTTAAACTTAACTTCTTTGACAAATATTGAATGATGCAAACTAAATTTATGCTTTAATTGTCAATATTTATGAAGAAGCATATCAAGACATACATGAAGCAATAAATATGAGAGATAAAGGTAGAAGTTGCAAACATGTACTCAGTGATTTTAGCGAGGTTCGGAAACTCCTACTCCTCGGCTCAAGACCCCTCTTGAGACTTTCCAATTCACTATGGTTTCTGCTTACAGGTGGAGAGAAAACCTTTTACAGGAAACTCTTCCTTGCTTCTCAATGCTAAGAGAAACACATTCTCTTAGACTTTCTTGGGCTACAACAGCCCTTACAAGGTTTGAGCAAGATTGATGAAGTACAAGGTGATCTCTTTTAGATCTAAAGTATAAGATTCAGCTCACTCTAGAGTGTATATGAATAACTTGATGCTCAACTCTCTTTTATGATATATGATGTGTGTAAATAATGATGAAAAGCTTTTTGATTGCTAATAGATCTTTCTCAATAAATGCAACAACCTTTAATGAAGACTTCCAGTCATTATATAGACTTTCAGAACTGTCTGATAAGAGTTATAGCTGTTGGACACACACTCCAAGAACAAAATGCCCGTTTGAATTTTGAAAACGCAGCTTCAGTCGACCGAAATAAAACACCCTTGTGTTTCGGTCGTCCGAAATGGTTTGAAGCTTGGACATCATCCTCTCAGTATTTTTGGTTCGGTAGACCGAAGTAAAGCCCCTTTTTGTTTCGGTCGACCGAAATGATTTCAGCATTCTCAGTACCTTTATTTCAGTAGACCGAATTGAAACTCTCAGTTGTTTCGGTCGTCCGAAATGATTTTAACAATTGAACATCAGTCTCAGTACTTTCATTTCGGTAGACCGAAATGAAATCAAGTTCTATTTCGGTAAACCGAAATAGCTAGAGGTTTTGGGACAAGCTCTTTGTTCATTTGGGTAGACTGATACAATAAAACCTTGCATTTCGGTAGACTGAAATGGACTTTGATTTTCATGAACTTGTTCAAATGAAGATTTACTTAAGTCCTCTTGTCCTTAGTCATTGTGAATGAGTTAATGTGCATGATGTTGGAGAGTTTAAGCTTCAAGATGTTCATATATACTTTAACAAGATTTCCTAAGAAACTCACCAACCTAGCTAACCCCATTTTGATAAGTTGTGATGACTTGTCTTGATTCTTGGTTGCTTAGACCTTTGCTCATGCCTTGGTATTGCTTCTTCAGTTTTGCCCTTGTATTGTAGTGACTTGTTTTGATGAGAGCTTTGATCTATAATTTCACTCAAAAAGACATTAGTGAACATAGAACATCATTAATGAATTATAATCATCAAAAGCCTTAGATTCAAGGTCAACAATCTCCCCCTTTTTGATGATGACAATTCATTGATGTGTTCGTCAAATGAGAATAAGAATGTAAATAGTTCTCCCCCTTTCAATGTGCATAGATTTGAGATTTAGGGTTTAAAAATAAGAGATTTACAAATCTCCCCCTTTCCTTGTGCAATCATTTAATCATAAATAGAATTGAAGGCATAACATATTTAAGGCATACATAACATAAAAGAATTGAAAGCATGCAAATTGTAAATACCAAAAACATATATCTCAATTAATTCAAGAATTCAAGGTCAAGTACATCATCATTCTTACTAATCAGTCAACTACAACCATTGTTTCATAGTTTCAACAACAACTACAATCAAAACATTATCATCCACAACCTACATCAGCATCTATACCAATAATAACCCTACATCAGCATCTATACCAATAACAACCTACATCATCAACATCACTACAATCAACATCAATTCTCCCCCTTTGTCATGCATAAAAAGGTAGGGGGGTATGAGAGCATCAAAAGTGAGGAAGTCCCGTAGTCCGGAGTTCAGAAAGATCACGCTTGACAAGATCAACTTCGTTTGCTACCTCCTCAACTCTTTCTCGCAAAGCAAGAATGTGATCCCGATTGTCCTTCTCAAGAGATATTTGCTATTTTGAAAGAGCAAGATTTTCAAGTAGAAGCTCCCGTAGCGATCTATCTTCGGAAAGAGGAATATGTGCTTGTTCTTCCCCTTCTTCATCTACCTCTGTTTCCTCTTCTCAATCACCACCACCACCACCTTTAACATCTCCCACTGGTTGCTCATCCATGGCCACATCTTGGCCTTCATTTTGAGGATTACCAAACTTAGGATCATACCAAATGTTGGCGTCGGATTTTTTGAGACCCATTCGACCTAGCAAATCTCGATCAAACCTATAGAGATTAGTATGCTCCTTTCTATCCTCGCCCTCTATTCGGATTTTGTATGCTCTGAAGATTAGAGTAAGCGGCATGGCATAGAAGATGTGAGTTTTCTCTTTCTTAGCGCAATCAATCATATGATGAAAAATGAGGAAGGCTAGATCAAATTTTTTCCCATTCAGGACGTACAAAATAAGAAAGGCTTCCATGAATGACACATCCGAGCGACGGCCGAATTTTGGAAGGATGTTATGAATAATGACATGGTAAATGAGATGAGCTTGTACTGTCAATTGACTTGCATAGATTTTGTCGATATTGTTGGTGGGGAATTGACTCATTTGTTGAATGGCTTGGTAAGGGTTAATCCCTTCCCCATCATACCAGTCATAAGCAGTGTAATAGGTGATGTCGCCGTTGGGAATGTTGAGAATATGACGAATACTTGACAGAGAGAGAGTAATCTGCGTGCCTATAACGAAGGAGAGGAAAGTGTTCTGCCCTACTATCCTTTCAAGATGAGAGTAGAACAACCTAACTACTTTGGGGTAGATAGGGACCTTAATAGACAGGAATTCACCCAAGCCAATTGCTTCAAAGAGAGATAAAGTATATGTGATGAGTTCCTCAGTTTCAGCTCTATCAAAGAACTTGCCTTTTTCAACAATTTTGTGACGGAATTTTGTTTCATAAATCTCTTTGTACTCAGGTGATCGAAATAAGTGCATAGATGGGGCAGGATATGGGTTGGAAGTGTCAGGATTTGGGAGATTTGACCCTCCTACTTCAGTATCATGAATATGCTTAGTTCATTTTTCTAGATCCCTTTTGGATCTAGAAGGATTCTTGCGGGATGCTATGGGTTTTTTTTTTTTTTAAGAGATGAAGGTTTCAGTATGACAAGATGTAATCTAACCTAGGTATATGACAGATTATATGGCACTAGAGATGAATAAGATTTAACTAAGAATGATATAATAAGGTTAGATAATAGCAAGGGATGAACTTGACAAGTGATAAAGAGATTAAAGTTCAACTTACCTTGAAGAGAAACGAGAGTGAGAGAGATTGAGTGGGAGATTTGTAAGTGTTTCGCGCGCACACACAGTCACCTCAAGAGAATGAGAGAGATAGGGTTTTGAGATATGAAGTTTAAAATGAGATTCGCTGTTCTTAAAAGCCAGATATGGGCCATACGTGATAGGGCCCCGAAGATTTGGTCGACCAAAATAGCTTCATCGGTCGACCAAAATGGCTTTTAAAGAGAATCCTCAATTCTTATTTTGGTCGACCGAACCATTGTTTCGGTCTACCGAAATGTTGATCCTGAGGGCTTGATTCTTATGATTTTGAAGGTTCAGCAGATGTGATGAATATCTCTCTCAATTGCCATTCCGATTTCTCGACGGAGTGAACAAAACCTATCTTCTTGAAGTGGCTTCGTGAGAATATCAGCCAATTGATTCTCGGTGTTAATGAACATTAATTCAATATCGCCTTTAGATATATGATCCCTTAAGAAATGATATTGAATTTCTATGTGCTTTATTTTAAAGTGTTGAATAGGATTCTTTGATATGCAAATGACGCTGGTGTTATCACACTTGATAGGGATTTTGTTGAAGAATAAACCAAAGTCTTCTAGCTGTTGTTTGATATAAATAATTTATGCACAGCAACTACCAGCAGTAACATATTCAGCTTCAGCGGTGGATAATGCGACTGAGTTTTGTTTCTTGCATGACCAAGAAACAAGTGATTGACCTATAAAGTGACACGCGCCGCTTATACTTTTTCTTTCAACTTTACAGCCAGCAAAATTAGCATCCGTAAATCCTACGAGTTTAAAGGATGTGTACCTAGGGTACCACAAACCTAAGTCAATAGTACCATTCAAGTATTTAAAGATGCATTTGACAGCATTCAAGTGAGATTCCTTGGGATAAGATTGAAACCTAGCACATAAGCACACACTAAACATAATGTCCGGCCTACTAGCCGTTAAATATAGAAGACTTCCGATCATTCCTCTATATTTCTTAATATCAACTTCCTTGCCTTTCTCATCTTTATCAAGTTTTAAGGAAGGACTCATGGGAGTTTTAGCATGTTTGGCGTCTTCCGAGCCAAATTTATTTAGCAAATCTTTAGTATACTTTGATTGGGAAATGAAAATTTCATCAAGAGTTTGTTTGATTTGCAGCCCTAAGAAGAAGTTGAGTTCACCCATTATGCTCATTTCAAACTCATTTTGCATGGAGGTGGCAAACTCTTTACTTAAAGTGTCATTTGTTGATCCAAAAATAATATCATCAACGTAAATTTGGATGATCAACAAATTGCCATTAATGATTTTAGTAAAGTGTGTGTTATCAATCTTACCTCTACAAAACCCATTTGAAAGTAGGAACCCACTAAGTCTTTCATACCAAGCTATAGGAGCTTGCTTCAAACCATATAAGGCTTTAGTTAATTTAAAAACATGGTTTGGATAATCATAACTTTCAAAGCCCGGTGGTTGTTCTACGTATACTTCTTCATCAATAAAACCATTTAAGAAAGCACTCTTTACATCCATTTGAAATAATTTGAAATTTTTGAGAGATGCAAATGCAAGTAACATTCTTATGGCCTCAAGCCTAGCAACGGGAGCAAAAGTCTCTTCATAGTCTATACCTTCTTCTTGGTTATATCATTTTGCAACAATCTAGCCTTGTTCCTAATAATGGTTCCCGATTCATCCTTTTTGTTTCTAAAAACCCATTTTGTGCCGATAATTGTTTTATTTTGAGGTCTAGGGACAAGATTCCAAACTTTATTCCTTTTGAATTGAATGAGTTCTTCTTGCATTGCCAAAAGCCAAAATTCATCATTTTCAGCCTCATGTATATTCTTAGGTTCAAATTGAGAAACGAATGCCACAAAATTGCATACATTTCTTAATTGTGACCTTGTGCTAACACCTTTGGATGGATCACCAATAACTTGGTCAATAGGATGATTATGAACTAACTTCTATTCATTTGGAGTAGTTTTATTTAGAGAGGTATCATTACTTGAATTAGAACTTTGACAGATATCAATAGGAGACTTATTTATGTTGAGATCATTGATACTCATCTCAAGCTCTATAGGGGACCTATTTGTATCAAGTTCATTGGTACCCTTTTCAAGTTCAACTTCTTCATCATTGTCCATCACACTTTTTATGGGAGAGGTTGAGGATTCATCAAACACAACATGTATGGATCAACCACAACTAGGGTCCTCTTGTTATAAACTCTATATGCTTTACTTCTAGAGGAATATCCAAGAAAAATGCCTTCATCGGATTTGGCATCAAACTTTCCTAGATTATCCTTGTCATTGAGGACAAAGCATTTGCACCTAAAAACTTTGAAATAACTTATATTAGGTTTTCTTTTGTTCTATAACTCATAGGGTGTTTTGTTGAGAATATTTCTTATAACAACTCTATTTATAACATAGCATGAAGTATTTACGGCTTCGGCCCTTAGAGATCTAGGAGATTTGTGTTCATTTAGCATGGTTCTAGCCATTTCTTGAAGAGATCTATTTTTCCTTTCAACCACACTGTTTTGTTGGGGAGTTCTAGGTGCTGAAAGATTATGATTATAGCCATTTTCATCGCAAAATCTTTTAACATCTTGATTGTCAAACTCTCTACCCCTATCACTTCTAATGGTTTTAATTTTACATTCCTTTTCATTTTCGACCCTTTTGCAAAATTTTGAAAGAATTGAATGAGTCTCATTTTTGAGTGCAAGAAAGAATACCCAAGTGAATCTAAAGTAGTCATCCAAGATCACAAAGACATAGAGTTTACCACCAAGACTAGCAATTTTCTCCAGTCCAAAAAGATCCATATGGATCAATTCAAGTGGTTTTGAAGTGGTTATATCCTTTTTCCTTTTGAAGAAGGACTTGATTTGTTTACCGATTTTGCAAGCACTACACGGTTTGTCTTTTGAAAAATTTCTCTTGGGGAGACCTTTGACTAGATCATTTTTAGACAATCTTGAGATTAAATCCATGCTAGCATGACCTAACCTCCTATGCCATAACCAACCATGTTCATTGGATGACATGAAACATTTAACATCTTGTTCTTGAAGTTCACCTAAGAGCAAGGTATATACATTACCACTTCTAGGAGCATAAAATATTTAAGATTTATTTCTTTTAACAATGCATTTATCTGATTTAAAAGTCACATCAAATTCATTATCACAAAGTTGACTAACACTAAATAGATTATGCTTTAAACCCACAACAAGTAAGACATGTTCAATTGATAAAGAAGGAGAAATACCTATGATCCCAATGCCAATTACCTTGCCTTTAGAATTATCTCCAAATGTTACGCTTCCTCCGTTGTATGCTTCTAGAGAGGAGAATTTTGCGTGGTCACCCGTCATATGTCTTGAACATCCGTTATCAAGAAACCATTTGTCTTTGGAAGACATGGAGACTTTGAAACCATCCTACAAAAGAGATTTCAAATATTTTCATTTGGTACCCAAATCTTGTTGGGTCCATGGGAGTTAGCTAAGAACATATATGTTCCTTTAAAAACCCACTTCTTTATGAATTTAGGCTTTCTCTTTGAGCATTCTTGAATAAGATGACCTATTATTTTACAATAATTGCATTTAGAATTTTTGTTCTTGCTCTTAACAAAGTAATTAGCCAAAGACTCTCTTTTATTCAATAGACATGCTTTCTTGTCAAAAGGGTCATATCCTAATCCATTTTTATTAAAGACACCTCTTTGAGCACTTAGCATAAGTTCTAGATTTTTGGTACCTTGAGTGAACTTAGCTAGACTATCAATTTGGTCTTCAATGATTAACTTCAAGGATTCGTTTTCAGATATGAGTTCAGGTGGTCCTGTTTCTCTAAGTTAAATACATTCCTTTTTCAAGCACTTATTTTCATTTAGAAGAGTTTGAAGTTTGTTTTCAAGGATAAGTTTTTCTCTTCTTTGAGAAGCACATTTTTTTTCACCATTTTACCTAGTTCGTCATATAATTCTTTGAAGCCATCAAGTAAACCATTATATGCATCAACTAAATCATCATAAGCAATTTCATTTTCGGAAGAAGTGTCAGAATTAGAATTTACCTCATCCCTACTTGCCATAAGACAAAGAATGGTTTTTTCCTCATCACTTTCGAATCCATTTGAGTCTTCATCTTCCTAAGTGGCTTGCATTGCTCTTTTCTTTTTTTTTTTCCTCCTTATAGGCATGGCAATTAGCTTTAAAGTGTCTCGGTTTTCCATAATGAAAACAGGTAGAGGAGTCACGTTTGCCTTGCTCATTAGATGATTCTCCCTTTCTGAACCTGCCCTTGTTGAATTTCTTTCTATGAAGAAATCTTTTGAAGGATTGAGTGATAAGGGCTAGATCATCATTTTCACTTTCGTTGCCGGAAACTTCCTTTTCCATTTGAGAGGCTTTTAGAGCAATTTCTTTCTTTCGATGATGATCTCCTTCTCTATCTTTTAGAGTGATCTCCCATGTCAGAAGAGAACTGAGAAGTTCATCCAACTCAAGTGTATTGAGGTTTTGAGCTTCCTTGATTGCAGTTGCCTTAGCATCCCATTTTTTAGGTAAGCTTCTAAGAATTTTCCTTGCTAGATTAGAATTAGTCATAGTTCTGCCAAGGTGC
The DNA here is from genome assembly GCF_030987335.1 of Cornus florida. Lineage (NCBI taxonomy): Eukaryota > Viridiplantae > Streptophyta > Magnoliopsida > Cornales > Cornaceae > Cornus > Cornus florida. Next base: position 41,108,277 of record NW_026775575.1, read on the forward strand.
TTTAAGCCATTAATAATGTCAGTAAATCTCACAAACATTGTACTAATAGACTCATTTTCATTCATGCGAAACAGTTCATATTGATGTATAAGGATGTCAATTTTGGATTCCTTAACTTGTGATGTCCCTTCATAGGTAATCTGGAGTTTATCCCAGATTTCTTTAGCTGTGGTACAGGTAGAGACTCTATTATATTCATTAGGACTTATAGCACAATTAAGATTGACTTTGGCTTTGGCATTCAAGGAGATAAGTTTATAATCTTCGGTGTTCCATTCAGCTTCAGTCTTAGGGACTCTTTCAGCACCAAATCCTTTCATTGGAACAAAAGGTTCATTAACAATAACCAACCAGATTTGGTAGTCTATAGATTAGAGGAAATCTATCATTCTATTTTTCCAATAACCATAATTTGTTCCATCGAACCAAGGAGGTCTAGTATTGGACTGACCTTCTTGAAGAAGGTGACCATTTAAGTTTGCCATGATCGATCTCCAAAATACTTAAGGTATTTCAATAGAGACCTAACTCTGATACCAATTGTTGCCCAAGTATAGACTCTAGAGGGGGGGTGAATAGAGTCTAAGCAAACTAAGGTCAATTTTTCAATATTGATTTATCAACTAGAGTTAAACTTAACTTCTTTGACAAATATTGAATGATGCAAACTGAATTTATGCTTTAATTGTCAATATTTATGAAGAGGCATATTAAGACATACATGAAGCAATAAATATAAGAGATAAAGATAGAAGTTGCAAACATGTACTCAGCGATTTTAGCGAGGTTCGGAAACTCCTACTCCTCGACTCAAGACCCCTCTTGAGACTTCCCAATTCACTATGGCTTCTCCTTGCGGGTGAAGAGCAAACATTTTACAAGAAACTCTTCCTTGCTTCTAAATGCTAAGAGAAACACCTTCTCTTAGACTTTCTTGGGTCACACCAGCCCTTACAAGGTTTGAGCAAGATTGATGAAGTACAAGGTGATCTCTTTTAAATCTAAAGTACAAGATTCAGCTCACTCTAGAGTGTATATGAATAACTTGAAGCTCACTTCTCTTTTATGATATATGATGTGTGTAAATGATGATGAAAAGCTTTTTGATTGCTAGTAGATCTTTCTCAATAAATGTAACAACCTTTAATGAAGACTTTTAGTCATTATATAGACTTTCAGAACTGTCTGATAAGAGTTATAGTTGTTGGACATGCATTCCAAGAAAAAAATACCCGTTTGAATTTTGAAAACGCAGCTTCGGTCGACCAAAATGAAATACCCTTGTGTTTTGGTCGTCCGAAATGGTTTGAAGCTTGGACATCATCCTCTCAGTATTTTTGGTTCGGTAGACCGAAGTAAAGCCCCTTTTTGTTTCGATCGACCGAAATGATTTCAGCATTCTCAGTACCTTTATTTCGGTAGACCAAACTGAAACTCTCAGTTGTTTCAGTCGTCCGAAATGATTTTAACAATTGAACATCAGTTTTAGTACTTTCTTTTCAGTAGATCGAAATGAAATCAAGTTCTATTTCAGTAGACCAAAATAGCTAGAGGTTTTGGGACAAGCTCTTTGTTCATTTCGGTAGACTGATACAATAAACCCTTGCATTTCGGTAGACCGAAATGGACTTTGATTTTCATGAACTTGTTCAAATGAAGATTTACTTAAGTCCTCTTGTCCTTAGTCATTGTGAATGAGTTAATGTGCATGATGTTGGAGAGTTTGAGCTTCAAGATGTTTATATATACTTTAACAAGATTTCCTAAGAAACTCACCAACCTAGCTAACCCCATTTTGATGAGTTGTGATGACTGGTCTTGATTCTTGGTTGCTTAGACCTTTGCTCATGCCTTGGTGTTGCTTCTTCAGTTTTGCCCATGTATTGTAGTGACTTGTTTTGATGAGAGCTTTGATCTATAATTTCACTCAAAAAGACATTAGTGAACATAGATCATTAATGAATTATGATCATCAAAAGCCTTAGATTCAAGGCCAATAGCTTTATGTTGCTCACCCCAAATTTATTGGGGACATTTTTTAGCTACGAAGACTTGGTTTGTGATACTCATCATTCTTTGGATGGCTTGTAACTTTTAAGTTTCCATTTCATGCAAATGTTAGCATGAAATGTCATTTTGTGGCCTTATATGTCAAAACTTGTATCTTTGATTCCTTATATGTAATGTGTACATAAGTACACCTTTTACGATGTATTTGACTTGTATGAGATGAGACCAGAGGCCAATGACATTTATATTGCATCTTATGTAATTTTTTATTTTATGGAATGTTATAAAAACCTTGAAAATTCATAAGTCATTGTTTCATTACTTTAGCATCGGGTGTGGGAATTTTGTTTTTATTCTTTCATAGGGTCTCATTAATCATGTATGAAGTGTGGCCAAGGGCCAAGCTATAATTTGATACCATTTCAAATTTTTGGATTTCAAATTTTCCATTTCAAGTCCATTTTTCTCATATTTAGCCGTCAGGGGGGTCAGATTTTGAGTCGGGGCTTCTCGGGAGCCGCGGACCATTCCCGCGCACTTAGAATCATTTATTACACTTGCGTGCACATTCGTTTCAACCTAGAAATGCATTTAGGGTCAAATGCATACTTGGTGCAAAGTTGCATTTTTTTAACTTTTTAAGCCTTAACTGATCTAGGGGCATTTTGGCCATTTACAGTGTGTTTTTTTCATTTTCTCCTATGCAATTAGGTAGAAAATTTGATTTTGGGAGGGGTTTCTTCTTTGTGTTTTTCCAAAAAAAATTCGTTTGATAGCCTGTTTTTGCTCTCAGTTGTGGACAGATCCTGAAAAAATTCCATGTAGCAGCTTTTTGGACTCTCTTCATCTACGCTTATCTAGGGGCATTTTAGGAATTTTACAGCATGTTTTTTTCGTTTTTTTCGGCGTTGCCGTGTAGAAAATGTGATTTTAGGGGGGGGTTCTTCTTTGTGTATTTTCAGAAAAAGTCGTTTAAAGGTCCAATTTTAGCCTCAGTTCTGGAAAAAAAATCAAATGGTGCTTGCTGTTAAAACACTATTCCTGCCCAGATTTGTAACCTGAAAATTTGTTTTTTTTTTTTTTTTTTTCTGAAACTTTGGAGCTTTATATCTTCTTCATCCGAATTCTAAATCAAGTGGTTTTTGAGTCTAAGTTTATTAGTTTTTGCTTATCTATCCAACGGTATGCACGTTGCATCCAATTCTATCTGAAAAGACCATTCTACCCCTTATCAAGTACCCTTGCCGCACTGATTTGAAACCCAAAAGTTGGTTTTTTTGAACTTTGATTTTTCATATCTTCATCATCCGGACTCCAAATCAAGTGATTCTTGAGTCTAGATTGATTAATTTTTCCATATCAATCTAATGGTATGCCCACTTATATCTAGTTTTGTTTGAAAATACCATTTTACCCCTTGCCAAGTACCATTGCCGCATTGATTTGAAACCTAAAAGTTGGTTTTTTTGAAACTTTGATATTTCATATCTTCTTCATCCGGATTTCGAATCAAGTGATTCATGATTTTAGATTTATTAATTTTTCCTTATCTATCTAACGGTATGCTCAGTTGCATTCGATTTTGTCTAAAAAGACCATTTTACCCCAGGTCAAGTACCCTTCCCATTTTATAATCTTAGGATCCGCATTTCATTCTATTGAGTTTCGTGACTTCATGGAAGATCACCTTGGCATCTTAAGGATGTCGTGTATCCCTAGAGACCTTGTTCCGATTTTCGCTTCTGCATTTCGGATCCGTTTTGGGTTATCTTACGGGTCATCAAAGGACACACTGGCTTGAAAAAATATGGCCGTCACACTAGAAGGAAACTAAAATATAATCCTATAAAGAAACTAATCCTAGATATAAGGATACTAATAAATTCTTTCTAAAAAATATGAAAAAATAGAGAAAGAAACCTTATCAAGTAAAACTACTAAATATAAAATCTCAAAGCATGCAGACTTCGTTAAGGCCTCGAACAAAAATCCCGAAATAATCAGGAGGCCTCCTATAATACAATAAAAATGCGATTTTGGAGCCCTAAACGAAGGTTTTTTTGCCAAAAACTAGCATGTCCCACAAGCTTATGCTAGTGGGTTTTTTTTCAATTCGTCGTTTCCACCTAAAAAACACTATTAGTTTGTTAAAAACAGACTTGTCGAACTTTACAGAATTCTGTTCTACATCAATCCCCACTACTTAAAAAAAAACTCGTCCTCGAGTTTTGCTACAAATAACATGAAGTCTCACCTAGCACAAAATCATATTGTTCACTTCCATGAGAATCTCCAATGCACAACACCAAAGTATTTTCATTAGCACCTTTCTGAATAAAAACTTCTTTATTGACAATTTGCTCAAACATTGATACTTCACCAACTTAAAGCCCGAATTTTTCCATACCATCTTGGACACCTGATTTGGAAAAATTATTAACCCATTGATCATCAATTAATTCTTAGTGCTCTATTTCAACATCGAACTCCTTGTCACCATCTTCTTCTTTTGTTGTGCTAAAGTACTTTTTTACATCTAGCAACTCTTGCAAAGGAATTAATGTTTTCACATCCTTTGCTTCATCTTTTTCAACTACAATAGGTGAAGCAACATATTTTTTCTCTTGATCAACCTCAATAATATCAGTGGTTGCCTCAACAAAATTATTATTATCCTTGGCGGCACTATCTTTTTTGTGAATCTTTTTTGTAGGCTTTTTGACAGGTAGACTCTCTTTCCGACAATTCTGATATTTTTGAAACATCAATTCTTCATAATTTGATGGTAGAAATTTAGCCATGAACATCAATTTCATCTTGTACCATGACTGAACATGATGTGATCCTTCCCTCCTTCTATAGAACTGTATTTGTTCCCACCAAATTGAAGCCGATCCTTTAAGCTTTAAGGTAACAAGTGAAACTTGGTTGTTTTCAAGTACATCAAAATATTAAAAGTTTTCTTCAACTTCTTCAATCCAGTCCAAGACATCTTCAATAATAAAACTTTTATTGAAACTAAATAAACCAAGTTTTACCTGAAATTCACGATTGTTATGTTTGTCTCGATCATAGAATATGCATTCCTCATCATTAGAAGAATCATCGAAATAATTCGCGTATGATGGATGTAATGACCCAGTCATTTTTATTCCTCTCCTTTTCTCATATTTTCACGGAATTTTTTTTTCCCCGTTGATCTTTTCCTTTCTGAGTTCGGTTTCTCGTCACTTAGTGTCATCTTGAGTACTCGGGAATGGTTTCTGAGACTCTTTTCTTTGGATTGATGACTTCCTTTGAGGACCGAGTCATTTTCACATTTTCACTTTTGTAACATTATTTAATTTCGTTTTTTTCTTAGTTGTCACCTTGTTGGCATAACCTCATTTTTCGTATTCGGATTTGATTCCAGTTTTGTATGCATCCACGATATTTAAATTCCATACTGTGTGTATTTTCACTTTTGTAGAAAAGCATGCTAAGTGCTTACTTTTCTTGTAAAGGGTATAGACGCATAACCTTTTTGTAATTTTTTAAACTTTTGGGGTTTTTGTGTAATTACTGTAAAGTAATTATTTTTCGTCTTAGGAACCATTTTGTAATTTAATTTGGAAGATATTTTCAAAAAAGACCTTTTTGAAATTTTTAAAAAGTGTGACAAGTGTTATACTCTCATTGGTCTACTTGTTGACATTTGTGTGGGGACACTTTAAGGCCTTGGATGAGGACATGTGGAGGGTGGAGATTCACCCACTTGTTGGCCTAGGATTGGTGCACTTGTTGGCTTGGATGGTTGACAAGTGTAGGCTTGAGATTAAGCTTAGGATGGAGCCTTGGATTTGTGACAAGTGTATGCTCCAAATTAAGTCTTGCAATTGTTTTTGGGCCACTTAGGGATTATGGTTTTAAAGAAGGGTTTTTGTGCAATTGACCATAGATGTGTATGTTGACCATGATGTAAGAGTACATAGTGAATGGAGGATTTCTATTTCCTCACCTTAGACCATGAGGCTTGGAACACTTTTTGTTCCCCTCATCCTCCTTTTTATAACCCTTGAAGGGTTTGCCATTTTGTGTTGATTTGCCTTGGATTCTAGAGAGACACTTCTCTAGTGAGGTAGGGGATGTTATAGGGTTATATTTTTGTTTCTTGCATGCTATTGATGCTTATATAAGTTGTATGCATGTCTTTTGCTAATTTGAGAAATTAGTGATTTATCATATCTTGCATATAAATCATTTTAGACTTGGTAAATGGCATAGCCATGAGTTGATCTTTGATATATATTAATTTGGTATGATTTAGATGAGTTTTCAAATCTAGAGATTAAATGGATTTAATTTGATTTAAATTCTAGTAAATTATATTTTTACTTGTATTCCATTTTATACTTGAGATATGGTATAACGATGATTTGGTACTTGATATATATTAATCTGGAATCATTTGAATAATTTGTGAAAACTATAGATTTGATTTATTTAAATTAATTAAAATCTACATGATGATGTCTTGCCCATTTTGCTCTTTTGATTTGATATATGTATTGAGTATACTATGTTGTTTAACATATATTAATTTGAGGTTATTAGGGATTGGTTTCAAATCTAGAGACTTTTCATGTTAAGTTGAAAATCCCTTGAAATGTAGTGAAATTAATTACCTTGTGAGCATATTACTAATTAGATGTAGAATTAGTACTTGTGGCCTCTTGAAATGGTAATTGGACTTAGCATGATATAGAATATCATTGACTTGTATAACTTGTTTATATATATCTTGTGTAGGTATATAACTTGTTAGATTATTACAATTGATTTCCTTGAAAGCTTGATACTAAATTGAGCCTATTTAGTACTTGTGGCTTAGGATGGTAATGTGGTTCAATTGTTGTAAAATATTCTTGCTTTATGTATAAATTGCATATTGAGGACATGATATGTCATATACTATTTAGACTTGAATTCTAGGACATGGTTTGTGTGGAATTAACCTTCCTTGTGCATGGAATGTGGTAACTTGCATTTGATTTTGTATAAGTTTTGAACTTATTAATTTTGGAAAGCTTGTGAGGACATAAATTATATGATGGCTAGGGTTTGGCTCTAATACAGAGACAAGAGTCTTCTAAGTCATAAGTGCGCACTAAGTGGTACCTTGTGGGTCGTAATTACCAGAAAATACTTGCTTGGTCTAGCGACCGCATGTCCTAGTCTTTCCACTACTTGTTGTTTTTGTATTTAATTCCAAGTTGTTAATCATGGATTACTTGTAGCTTGAGAATTGATGCTTGTTTGGGGTAATTGAATACTATTTAGTATACTTGAACTTGTATACTTGTTCTGTGAGTTTAAATTGCATGTAGTATACTTGTGACGTGTATACTTGTCTCATGCGCAATCCTTTTCGCTTAGTATACTTGTGGTTGTGTACTTGATTCATGAGATTTCCATATTAATGTATACTTGTGTAGATATGCTTAGACATTGCATGACTTGTCTTAATATGGTTTAGTATACTTGGAGATGTATGCTTATATGTCGCATAACATGTTTCAACATTGTTTAGTATACTTGAGCATATACACTTGTATGCCGATGTTCGCTTTGAATTGCATGAGTAGCTTAGGATGCTCCCTGAGTCTCACTTGATATAGACATTAGGTGGCATGAGCCCCTTTAACATGTTTCACTTTAAGGTGATATAATTGTAAAATGTTAGGTCGATGCATGTTCATTTCCTACGAGTAGCTTTATGTTACTCACCCACGTAGTGGAGACATTTTTCAGGTACAGGAATCAAGGTTCAAGATTCTCATTATGCTTGGATGATTCTAGACTTGAAGGTTTTTAACTCTTGTAAAGGTTGGCTTGGAATGCCACTTATAGTCTTTTATGTCAAAATGTATATATTTGATTCCATATATGTAATGTGTACATGAGTACACTCTTTACAATATATTTGACATGTATGAGATGAGACCGGAGGCCAATAACATGTATTTCATATACTATGTAATTTTTGACTTCATGGAATATTATGAAAATATTGAAAATTATTGAGTTTTTGTTTCACCATGTTTGCATTGGGTGTGGAAATTCCATTTTGATTCTTCCATAGGATCTCATTAATCATGTATGAAGTGTGGCCAAGGGCCAAATGGTCATTTGAAGTCATTTGTTGATTTTAGTTTTCAAACTTTCCATTTTAGGTTCATTTTCGCCTTTTGGCCGTTGGGGGTCGAATTTTGACTCGGCCATTTCTGGGAGCCATGAACCATTCCCGCACGCTCAAAATCACCTATTACGTGTGCGTGCATATTCGTTTCAGCTTAGAAGTGCATTTTGGGTCAAATATATGCTTGGTGCAAAGTTGCATTTTTACCGTTTTGAGCCTAAACTGATTTAAGGGCAATTTGGGGATTTCCTTTGGGAAATAAATTCCGTTCTCAACCCTGTCACATAGAAAATGTGATTTTAGGGGGAGTTTCCTTTCCGTGTTTTTCCGAAAAATGTCATCTTGACCTCATAAACCGCGCTCCAAACTCAAAAATCTGCTAAGAACACTGTTCCTGCAATTTTTAAGGTTCCAAAACCACCCCTCTGCTTCATTTGGTGGGCCCCCGCAGTGTTTTGGCAGGCACCCACGAGAATCTGCCGTGTTTGGCGGGCCCCTGTGGGTCTTGGGAGGGCGCCCGCGAACACTGTTCCTGCTCCAGACACTTTTTTCAACGGGCCATATCTCACTCGTTTTGACTCCGAATTGGTCCGTTCTTGAGTCTAAACTGACCGTGTCGAAATAAGATTTCCAATGGTACCAATTAGAGCTTCAGATTTCATTTGTAGCTCAAGTTATTCATGTTTTAGTGAAGTAGTGTTAGGATTTAGTTCGAACCGGGATAGGGTTTTCCTTCCTTCGGCTTCAGGACTTGATATCTTTTCCGTCCGGACTCCAAATTAGGTGATTCTTGAGTCTAACTTTATTAATTTTTTGTTGTCTTTTCAATGGTGCCAGTCTCAGTTCTAGAATTTTCTCATAACTCAAGATATCCTTATTTTAGTGAGACGGTGTCGGATTTGGTTTGAACCAGGATAAGGTTCATCTGGGATTTCTCTTCCTTTGGCCTTGGGACTCATGTGAAGTTACCAAAGGGTGTTTTAGGATGTTTTAGATCTAATTTGACTTGGTGAAAGTTAAATTCCTTCCTTTTAGCGTAAAATAACCATTTTACCCCTGGCCTTTCTCTTGTAGGGTTTTGATGCCCTTCTCATCATTTTGTTTCCGTTGAGACTCGAAACTCTTTGAGAGTCCATTCTTGTGCTCTAGGGATGATGTACATCTCTAAGGACTTGTCTTTGTTTTGCTTCCACGCTTTATTCATTTGAATTCTGTGGCTTCATAGGGAGTCATCGTGGTGCCAAGGGATGGCGTACATCTCTTGAGGCCATTTTGCTTCTTTTGCTTCCGTATCTTGGATTCGGTTTGGGTCATCACAGGACACACTGGGTTGAAAAATCTAGGGTCGTTACAATGGAGGCCTACGTGGATAAACATAAACATAACCTATACTTGGTTGACTGCAAGACATATCATCAACGTGAACACGAACTGAACCATGAATCTGGTTACCACCAATTTCAAAACCAGTTGCTACGAATCGATCTTGAGTATGCATGGCTACCTAAGGGGCCTTCACTCTGCGATCATCGTCGGCAAAGTCGGTGCTACCAAAATGGTCACCTACCATCAAACCAAGAAAAGACAAGGTTTTGATACCAACTAACATAAGCGGAAGCAATAAATTTGTTCATGAGGAATAATTTACTTTGAATCCACAAAGTAAATGTTTTGAATCCACAAAACGAATGATAAACTAATAAATAATTCTGAAATATTATTAATAAAAGATTAAATTCTGCTCTTGCAATACATGAATATTTATAATAAAAAAACTTAATACTAGAAGGAAACTAAAATATAAACCTATTACTAGATATAAGGATAAAAATAAATTCTCTCTAAAAAATCCAAAAAAATAGAGAAAGAAACTTTATTAAGTAAAACTACTAAATATAAAATTTTAGAACATTCGGACTTCGTTAAGGCCTCGAACAAAAATCTCGAAATAAACAGCAGGCCTCTTATAACATAATAAAATACGATTTCGGAGCCATAAACGTATATTTTCAGCTGAAAACCAGCATGGACCACAAGATAAAGCTAGTGGATTTTTCTCAATTTGTCGTTTCCACCAAAAAAACACTATAGGTTTGTAAAAAACGGACTTGTTGAACTGTGCAGAATTCTGTCCTACATCAATGGAGGATGTCATAACTCTCATACCCAAAAGGCTGTGGCCTAGTAGTATAACCTCTCTATCCTTAAAAAAGAGGGAAGTGGTTCCAGAGAAATTAAACAAAAAACACAATAAAGAGATCACAACACATATACAACCAGAATACACAGATTTTATTAAGACATAGAGAGTTCTGAATAAATATATACCCTTGCACAACATAACAATGCAAAAATTATTAAAATACTCTTCAAAAAATTCAGGGAGTTGGAATTTAGTGTACAATCAAATGCATAATGAAAGCTTAGTGTACAATCAAATGCATAATGAAAGCTTAATTTCATTTTCCTTAGATTTCTTTTCAACTTTCCACCATAAATTTCTCGCTAACGAAACAGACCCTTAAAAAATTATTATTATTATTATTTTTTTTATGCAACAGCTCATATAATGTATTCCCTCCTTCTCAAAATAAGTTTCATACTTTCTTTTTTTATCAGTCCCAAACTAAGTGTCCACTCTTTCTCAAAATAAGTTTTATACTTTCTTTTTTTATCCCCAAACTAAGTGTCCACTCCTTCTCAAAATAAGTTTCATACTTTCCTTTTTTATCTGTTCCAAACTAAATGTCCACTTACCTTTATAAAGAATATATTTCACATCTTTCCATATTCATATATATTCTTTGAATTTTCAATTTCAAATTTGAATATTCAAACTTAAAAAGGTAATTTAGTAACTTGTAAAAAAGACCATGCATGTTGTTCCCTTAAAAATTACTACCCCTAGAACATGAGACTGATGGAATATTAACTGTGGCTAATCAACCATAAACCAGCCTTGAGAGTTTCTCAAAATGTATGTATATTTCTTATCTTCGTAGTAACCAAAAAAAAGAAAAGAAAAAAAAGAAGGGGTGTATACAATTCCGTAAAAATGAAATTCGAAGCTAAAAAAAGCTCTTCATTTCTATCAACAGCTTAATCGCCAAAAACCAGCCTCTTCTATACCGTCCGATCAATCCATTAAACGGTCCCCAATCACTCTCAAGTCGTGGCAATCGCAGACAATTTACAACAGCAGTGTTGTTGGTACAGTGTAGGGTAGAGAGTAGGAAGTCAAATTGAACTCTCATTCTCTCTCTGCGAAGAACTCCTCCAGAACCCAGTCCCATAGAATTGGTCCCACATCACCTTCTCCAAATCAACGGCCGCTGATGCATTCCCGAACACCGCCTGATTATCATCATCACCGTCCGATCCATCGTCACCCTCCGCCTCCGATTCGTCGTAGCAGAAACCCATCGCCGCTGCTGCTGCGTTGGGCCCGCCCAGCTGATTCGGTGGCGTTGCTGGCCGCTGCAAGAGGAGCTGCTTCTTCTTCATCAGTTTCTTTCTCCTCTGCTTCCTCAGAGCCTTCTTGCAGAGGCCGGTAGGGACCCTGTAGACGGCCATGATCAGGAGGTGCATCATCGCGCATGGACAGCAGCAGCACACCGCCGCGCACTCCGCCGTCGTCCCTCCCGCCACCTCGCCGAACCGGCGGTGCTGATGCTTCGGCGACGTTTCCTCGTTCAGGAGCGGCTGCCGACGGTCCACCGCCGGCGATCGAAGCAGGATCTGCCGAGTCATTTGTAAATCTTTTCCTTCTCCTAGAGAGAGAAAGCGTGTTCGGGAGAAAGCAGATTGATGAGCTAGGGTTTCGATTAGGAGTAATCAATAGAGAGAGAGAAAGAAGTTTCGTTCAAAAGGATTCTTGTATATGCCAATTTCAACCAGATTCAAACGCGCATCGTATTTCCCGGAAAAGAATCGACAAATTTTCCGGGAAAGCAAACAAATCTTGCTGATCGTAATTCAATTCGACAACTGTATCACGATCAATCTTGAAATGCAAAGAAATTGAGAACAACTCTAACTACAGAATATGAATTCTAGAGAGAGAATTTGAGAGAGAAGGGGGCTGAGTTGGATTAAACTGTTTTCGCCACCGAAAATGCAGGGCTTAGGACGATCGATTTTCCCTCGATTTTCCGGGAAAATCGACATCTTTCTCTCTCTACCTATGTAGTATATATACGCATATCTGTTTGCTTCCACGGAAAATTTTCTGGACGATGCTAATTTTGGAGGTTGATAGAAATGTGATCCACCAGATTTTGAAAGCGTCAACTATTGGATGACGTGTTCACAATAACAGGAAAGTCAATAAGAGAGAGATTTTTTTTAATAGAAAATTTTTAGAGACAGAGAGAGAGAGATTTTCTCGAATAAAAAAAAAAACGGAGTATATATTTTTTTTATCAAGAGAATGATTTAGAATAATGAGGTTTTATAATTTCATAATGAGAAATAAATAAATAAAAGTACCACCCCATAAAATAAATTACCCATAATTTTCGCAATTTTCTTTAATAAGAAAACACAATTGTTCATTATTGGTGGAATATTATATTGTCTGAGTACCAAATACTTTCTCCAATATGCATCTTTTTTATTTTTTTTATTTCTTCTTTGTTGTTATGGAAAAATGCAATGTAATATCGTGTAATTATAGTGTTAAAATATATGTATCTATATATATATTGTGTAATTATCGAAACAATTTGGAGATTAATTATGATGTTCAATTTTGAGTCTATTCCTCAAATGTGCACAAATAAAATTGCATGAGCTATAATCTCCTAAAAATTGATATTTTAGTTTAATCTTGAAGCAATTTCAAAAATATTAGTACATATTATTTTATTAATAAATATAATTTTATTGGCCAATAGTAACTGTCACGTTATTAATGGGTAAAATTATTGCGTATTTTACACAATTTTTTAAAGAATTACATTTGTAAAAATTAGTTGGGTTCAGCATACTCTCAAAACAAATAATTTAAAAAATAAATAATTTAATTTTTTATATAAAAATCAATGATAACACATTCTATTTACACAAAAAAATATATGGTTGGAGTTGCACTTCGTAAAAATTAGAGGTGTCCAGATTGGGATGAAGACAATAAAACGTGTAATGGGGACAGAGAGTTCGTGTGGAGATCCAACAGTTGCTGACGTGTAAATAGACATACCTACCATTCCACGTCGTTTGAAACGACACCTTGGACAGCAAAATTCCAGTATGTCCCACCTACTGACTTGTTTAGTCGTAGATGGGGGACACATAAAAACAGACGTATGGTATGTTTGATTAGTGGATCGGGGAAGGGAATGTATTTTATTTATTTATTTATTTGGAAGAAGGGAAAAGAAGGTTATATATATATATATATATATATATATATATATATATACACACTATTATAAAAGTGTAACTTCATTCTAATTTCTTAATATTTTTTTTATTTTTTAATATTTTTTAAAATACAAAACGTGTAATTAAGTTTAGTTAAATCATCTTATTTAACTCATAAAAATAAAAACATTAAATCACCTTATGATTCATACAATTTTCAAATTTTATTTAAAAAAATTCTAATGACATCTCATTAAATAATTTTCAAATTTTATTATAAAAATTCTAATGACATCTCATCAAATCACCTTATTTAACTCTCACAAATAAAAATTAAGAAAAAGCACTAAAAAAAATCTATAATATTTTCACTATTTAAAAAGCCCGTTCCTTTCCAAATATTTCCTGCCTAATTCACATTATTCCACAAATAAATAAATGTAAAAGGAAAAAGAAAACTACCATATTTGTTTAAAAACAAAAAACAAATACACGCAACAAAAATAAAAAAGAATAAAACGTAAAAGGAAAAAATGTATATACAATTTTGTTTTTAAAACACACGTCTTCCCCACTTCAAACATTTTTACTTATTTTAAATTTCAAAAAAATATTAGCATATACATTAACTATACATAATGATTCATAATTTTTCTATAAATGTTACAACCTTCTTAACATTACGATTATGTCTCTTTAAATATTACCATATAAGGGTTCAATATGTACAACAACCTTTTAATTTTTTGTTGCCATTATATTTGATTAGGGGTCTCTCCACGACACACCAAAATTATCTTTCGATTTATTTTCAATATAATATTCTTATTTATCTGTAGCTATAAAAAGTTCAATGACATCTCATTAAATCGCCTTACTTAACTCTCACAAATAAAAAAGAAAAAAGGAAGAAGAAACGTAAAAAATAAAAAAAATAAAAAAATTATAATATTCACACTATTTAAAAAGGAACCCGTTCCTCCCAAAAAAATTCCTTCCCAAGAAATCTATAGCCTAATTCACATTATTCAAAAACAAAAACAAAAAATGTCAAAAAAAAAAAAAAAAAAAGTACTATTTTTGTTTAAAAATATTACTAATAGTATTTTTAAATTATGTGATGGATCATTGTCTATAGAGAGTTTACTTAGATATTTTCTTAAATTATGCGACAACTCATTGTCACAAGGTGTGTGTTCTGAATTATCCTGGACCTGAATAGTTATTTTGGTCGTAACCAAGGTGAAACACAACTATTTGTTTAGATGAGATTACCTTCTATAACAATTGGTGAGAGAGTGCGACGAAGTGGGTATGAGCAATTTAGTTTTCAATGTTTACTATAATGCATTTGACATCCTTATTTTTCTTCCATTTTTCATATTCACATGGATCGCCAACTAATTTGTTCCTACAGATAAAATTGGTCTATTTAATTATATGTATAAGTTTTGTTACGTAAAACAAAAAATTGAAGAAAATAAAATTTTATTTGTAGCAGAAAATTCTTGAAGATATTTTAATAAGAAGCTGTCAGCTGTGACTCTCTAACTCTTGTAGCAAGCAATATTGGGTAACCTTAAACCAGTTCTTACTTTCTTGTTTGCAATTACTTTCATGTACTATGATTTTTGGAGTAAATTAGTCAATTGTAATTAATTGTCATTAAAAAAAAAAAAAAAAAAAAGTAAGAAGAAAAATTATATACTAAAACTTTCATTTTTTTTTTTTTTCCTTTTATCGGTTATTGTTTTTATTTAAAATGATGCATACAATATTGTTTATAGAGAAATATTGGTTACGCAAGTGATTGGTGGTTGCATTTTTAATTCATGATTGAATTTGTGATACTTGCTAATTACAGATTAAATTGTTTTAGAACTAAATAAATTAATTCTCCAATTCTATTGTAAATCTTTAGGAAGATGAGCTCCATTTGGTATTTCTCCATTTAAGGTGGAATATAACCCTTCTTACATTGAGTGTGAATATTATACACACAAATTTCTTAATCTGCAATAAAAGAATAGAAATAGTAGAACAAATAATCAATTTTATTAATATTTGATAAGTGAGTACAATTCTCTGTAATATTCTTTACAAAGAAAGAATGTTCTCTGATTCGATCTCCCAAATCTTCGGTGCAAATACTTCAATATTTGGTGTTTGTAGACACTAAAATTTAGTGGGTTTTGGTTTTAACGAATGGACCCATTAAATATAGGCCTAATGTTTAAATAAATTATTTAATTTACCAGGCTTGGTCCACTTAAATTATTTAATTAGCCCAGCCCAAATAATTAAATGAAACGATAATTATTCCTAATAAAATATATTTTGAATAATTATCTTTAAGGATAATTATCACAATATAACCGGCCCGGCCCAGTTATAGTTTTATCCTTATCAGGAGATGACACGTGTCATCATCCTATTAATCCAAGAAGCCTATAAATAGAGGCTTGGAGGAAGAAAAAAATGAGAGAGGATTCAGAATTCAGAAGTTTACAAATTCATACACAAATTCAGAATTCAGAAGTTCAGAGACTCAGAAATCCAGAGACTCAGAATTCAGACACAAATTCAGAATCGAAACCCAAAAGCGAAAAACATCAAGCACATCCAACAACGTGCCGTTCTTCATCAAATTCCACAGTGATTCAAGAATAAGCTCGTGCAGCTCTTGGATCCAACCAACCAAAAACAAGGAGATCGAATCAGAGGACCATTCTTTTTTTTTGTAAAAGATATTACAAAGGACTGTACTCCACATTCATAAATTAATAAAATTCTATTTTGCTCCATATTTTGTTTCTATTGCAGACTTACAAAATTTGTGTGTGCAAATTTGTGACATGTCCGATGGGACTACCTTTGCCTCTCATCTCTTTCTCCTACCATCAAGTTTCTTCTCTATCAGATTTTATGGCTCCCCCTAAGATTCAGACAGACAAGAAAGCCCAAAAGAACATCGCTATTGCAAAGGTCGACGCTAAAGCCATCATGAAAAGTGGCACGAAGACCAAATTAAGCGATGGAAGTACCTTGACGGGCCCTGTGACACGTAGCAAGTCCCAGGCGATGGCGTCATTCAAACTTCAGCAAGATGTGGTGAAAACTAATCCTGCAACACCGGCGAACGTGAAAACTCAACATGTCAAAAACCTTGACATTGTTCCAGAGGAGGCTCCACCACCAGATTCACTTCGTTCTATCTATGATGCTCACTCTAGTGTCGGTTCACCCCCAGAGTCACCACGTCAGACTTCGGAGCAATCAAGTACTTCAAGGAACGTGGATTCTCAAGGCCTATAATACTCAGATGTGGTTGTTGCTATGATGACTGGAGCTGCTACGGTGGAGGAACAACTAGCAACTATGGCTCATTCCATTGAGAACCTCACAAAGACTATTGAAGAAAAGGATTTGCAAACCCACATTCAAAATACTGCAAATCTCTTAATCCCCACATTCAAGAACAAAGTCTTCCCAGTTCCTCTATCCTGGCCCTGCAACCCCTGAAAAAATTGAACATGCCATTCGAGCAAATGGTGCAAAACAAAATCAGTCACCCAAGGGAAATCGTTCCAAATCAGTTGGCAGGTCGATGGTTGATTAAGACAAGGCACGCGGTGGTTGGAGCTGTTTGGACTGCCAAATGAACGAAGGATTGGGGGACCGAGGAAGGTCTTTTTTGAGAACTCGCCCAATAGATGACAAAATTCTTGAGATAGAGAATCGGGAACAACACTTGATACCTAAACGAAGAATCCAGTTCCAATATTCTCATCGTGCTTTGGGTTCAGATCAAATTAGTCATAGCTTAACCACTTCAAAAGACTCAACAACCCATCAAACCTTACCAAGTTAATCATCTTGTGAAGTTGAATCACCGATCCCTTTGTTCACTCGATATGTAGAGGAAACCTCTTTCCGCATTGCTGATGATAATTTTAAGAGAGGGCCAAAAATCCCGAAGGCAAACCTGAAGGCGAAGACAAGTGCGAGGCATGTTTTTTCAATTGGAGGATAATTTCGCTCCGTCGGGGTGAGTCCGCGACTTAAATAATACAATGCCTTCTCTTTATGTTCTTCATTATTCTGAGCAAGTAAGGCACCCAGCGATTCTTCTTGCGCAGCAATGTAAAGTATGAGTGGCTTTCCAGGTACCGGTGCTCCCAATACCGGATAATTGAGAAGGTACTTTTTGATGCTATCAAAAGCATTTTGGCATGATTGGTCCCAATTAAATGGAACATCTTTTTTTAGGAGTCGGTTAAAAGGCTGACAACGACCCGCTAAATTTGAGATGAACCGATGAATGAACGCAAGTTGACCTTGTAAACTTCTAAGTTCACGTAAATTCTTTGGTGGCGGCATCTTTTGAATGGCCTCAATTTTATTAGGATCAATCTCAATACCACGATGACGTACGACGTATCCCAGGAATTTCCCTGAAGTCACACCAAATGCACATTTAAGGGGATTCATCTTAAGTTGATATTTTCGAAGGCGATTAAAGATAGTACATAAATCCTGTAAATGATTTCTTCGTTCTTTTGTCTTAACAACCAAGTCATCAACATAACATTCAACAATCTTGTGGAGTATATCGTCGAAGATCCTTTGCATAGCGCGCTGGTATGCTGCTCCCACATTTTTTAGTCCAAAGGGCATAACTTTGTAACAATATATGCCTTTAGGAGTGCGAAAGGCAGTTAACTCCTCGTCCCTCGGAGTCATTCTTATCTGATTGTACCCAGAGTAACAATCTATAAAAGAGAGAGCTTCATGTCCAGTAGTTGCATCTACAGTGAGCTCAGGGATGGGGAGAGGAAAATCATCTTTTGGGCATGCCTCATTCAAATCACGAAAGTCCACACAGATTCGAATCTGTCCATTTTTCTTCTTCACTGGAACAATGCTTGAAATCCATGTTGGATATTTGACCTCACGAATGTAATACCCCTAGTTTTTAAAAGGATAAAATGGGAATTTAATTTTGATTATCTAAGTGACTTATGTACTTATTTGACTAGTTGTGTTTATTGTATTTGTTTAAATTAATTGCTTGATTAATTGTGTGTTTAAATTAATATTGTTTAAGTGTGTTTTATTTTGTTTTTCATTTGACTTGAAATTTTATGTGTGTTCTGTGTGGTTTTTAGTCATAATTATTTATTTATTTTCCTTAATTATGTTTAAGGGTAATTAATTAATTAGTTAGTTAATTTTATTCCAGATATATGTATAATGAACGTAACTGTTGTGGTCACTTGTTTATTACCATGTTGGGTGATAATTAGGTTTAGGGTGTTATGATTAAGTAATTAGGTAGCCGACTTGTGGTTGGGCTGGACTTAGGGTTAGGATTACTGGATTTGGGATTAGGGTTTCAGAGGAGTCTATATATATATAACGATATATGTTGCAAGGGTTTTTGGGAGAAAACCCTATTCACGTAGGGGTAATTTAAGAGGAAAAACAAAGATACATAGAGAGGGTTGTATATACTTCAATGTGTATATTCTTGTGTAGTCTGCAAGGGTTAAAATAAAACATTATTCACGTAGTATTAACCTATGAAGCTAAGGAGGAAGAACAGAGGAAGGGAACAATGGTCAGAGGTGGGAGCAGTATAAGAGAATTCTGAAACTTAGAGACGATGCGGCTGTAAGGTTTCAAAACGAAATCTAAAGGCAAGTTTCATTCTCTCCTTCCTGTAAACTTGTGTTCTGTGCATTCTAAATAGACTCCAGGAATTTAATTAAAACTTTTAAAACAAATTTTATGCATATTAGTTTAGTCTGAAATTTGGTTAACGTATAATAACTGAAGATCGCTTTCCTTGCATAAATTGTTAGATTATGTATTAAACCTCTGTAAATTAATTCATAATGCAATGTGAGGTGTTGTTAGGATGGTTAGGAAGTTAATTAACCTTTATAATGGAATTTTGACACATATGATCAGACTTTAAATTGTTCATATGTTCAGTTAACTGTGATTGGCGTTTTTGGATACGGTTTTGTTTTTGTTTTAGATTTTTGTCAATTAATGCATGCTGGATGGTGAGAAGTTTCTAGGGCTTTAAGAATTTAAATTGAACCCTAGGAATGTTAAAATACTTGGGACAGGAACTTCGCACTTCGCCGGAAACGCAGAAAAATCATCGGACGAAGTAGAGACGAGGCAGAGGGGCTCTCAAGGGTGAGAGCCGGCTCCTAAATGGTGGGAGCCGGCTCCCATGAAGAGAGAGCCGGCTCTCCATGAGGGGGAGCCGGCTCTAGAAGCCTAGGAGCCGGCTCCAATAAAGGGGAGCCGGCTCCCATGGGAAAAAAAACCCCTACGGGGTGTTTTCTGTAATTTTTCCGGAGTTCTGGGGTTAAAAGCAAATACTGAAAATTAAAGGGGGTTTCAAATATGTTAAAATTAACCTATTAAGACCTTTAAATAGTTGGTTTATGCTAGGATGCTAATCTTAAGGGGCATCAGGAAACAGAAACATGGAATAGGCATGCTGTCAAGGAAGGATGAATGTTTAAGTTAATAAGTTGTTTTAATAACTTAAACTGACTGGTATCGAATTACTTTTGGGATGTTATATAAATTATTTATATACTAAGTTCGGTGTAGGATATGGGCATAGACAGTATTAACTTAGATATTAAATGGTATGCTGTCAGGAGTGGTATGAATTTTAGTTGCTAGTTTTGGTTTAGCGAACTAAATGGACTAGTATGGGAATACTGTTGGGGTTTCATGTAATGAGCAGTTTGGAATTTAGAGTGTCATCTTATATCAGGCACAGGTTTTGGAGTGGAGGATCAAAGGGACGTCATGTGGTGTAAATGCTAACTTTCATGCTGTTAAGGATTGTGGAGGATTTCATTACTTGTCTTTGTTTTGGCAATTTAAATAATATAGTATGAGAGGATGGTTTGGGATATCTAGTATAATGTATTTAGTTTATATTTCTGGCTGATCATTATAACAGGTTATGGATGTTAATTGATGAACTGTTTAACTTCTGTTTTATCAATTGTATGGATGTGGATAATATAAATTGTTTATCAATACTTTAACAATTTATTTGGAGGATTAATGATTATAATCATATACTGGATGCATAATAGGATCTTAATAATATTGGTTTTCTATTATGCTAGTTTCTGAATTTATTTGATGTTCTAATGAATGTGCATCGTTTATGGATCATTTGCATTATATGTACCGGTATGGGACGGTGACATATCAGGGATGGATTAGATCAAAAAGCTAAGTCCTACCCTTTCTTACATACGGAATGGATTAACTAAAATAGTTAACTCCTAAATGGATACATGTCCTGTTAACTAAAACAGTTGAACGACATAATGGATGCTTGTTTTATCTTTCGGCATTAGGAAGGAATTTATATATATATTTATGGTACTGTGATACGTGCTTGAATCTCCTGATCACGGTTAGGGTGCGTATATCGCAAAGGTTGAGTAGCTAGATATAGCAAATGTTCCCTGGTAGGTCTAGGTACTTGGCCGCTGAAAAGTGTGTTTTATAGGTCACCTTCTACCCAGGCTGAACTATGTTATAGGCTAGTGAGCATCCTATAGTGTGTATTTATATATCTATGGACTATTGTAGATATTGCCGAGCTATCTAGGATGTATCTGCGTATCGGGTTTATGTACGGTTTGTAGTAGGATGGAACTTGCATGTAGGCCTGACCCACCTTTATTTTTCAGGTGTTCGTGAGTACCAGGCTTAGGGTTTGATCGTGGTGATGCAGATACAGTCACTCACTCTTCCGACTACATAGGATTTTCTTTCTTATTTTGGTTTTGGATTTTAATTCTGTAAATGTTTTACCAGTTGGAAATATTAGGGGTCCACTAGATGGATTCCCGAGTTGTACAGATTGGAAAGTTTATTTTTATTAAAACTTTTATTTGGAGGTTTTACAATTAGAATTCTTTTCAGCGTATAATTATTTTATTCTTAATTCAGTTTTATTCCTGCTTGTTTATATATTAATTGTCTGATATCCCTCGGATCTGTGCTCGGACTTGATCACCCGTGGCTCTAGAATCTAGGGGTATCACAGTTGGTATCAGAGCACTCCAGGTTCTAGTGTCCTTAGGAGTGTCTTTCGTTAGAAGTCTTCCGCATTGCATCTCTTAAAACTTAGAGCCTTATTAGGATTCGTTGTACTCTTTTACGGTTCTTTAGGAGGAGCTCCTGATGTCAATTATATTCCATAATTATGGAATGGTTGACACTAGAAGGAGGATGGGGTCTGTGGCGATAGCAAAACCAGACCGAAGGAGTAGAGGAGTACGTAATCGAGTTCTCTATTAGAAGCAGAACTTGGGATTTAAGGTTTAGTTCCGGTTGGCGCTACTTTTCGAAGTATAAGCCAATGAGGGATATAGGAGTGTGTTTTAGGTCACCGTATAAAGGGACCAACATGATTTCAGTTATTTTCATAAAGGAAACAACCGAGGAATAGGAGTCCAAAGAGGATTCTAGTGGAGGAGATTTCAACAAACCCAAGAAAGAGGGTATTAAATGTTGAAAAGCAAGGATCACGTGAAAGTGATCTTGTTCGCTAATAGTATAGTGAACGATACCCATAGAGTTGAGGTGGATAGTTAACCTTGTGTATTACCTTTAAATGAGATAGATAAAGGGAACTCTTCAGGGGTTTGGGAATCGGATGAAGTTCTTCTCAGAACGAAGCAAAGATTATATAGCACGTTCCGGGGAGTATGGGGATTAGGTTTTGACGATCTAAGTTGCTTTATACAGCTACATTAGATGGTTTGTATCCTGTGTATAAGGAGGGTGAAGGTTAAGCCTTTGGCATTTGCTGAGGCAAATGGAGTTGGTTTTGAGCTATATTTCGAGGTTGGGTGATTACCTCCGAAACTGTAGAAAGGAGATTGTGAACTAATCGGGTAAAGTTGATTTCTAAAAGAAATTTTCTTTGCTAGGAGGAACGATGTTTTACGTAGGAGTTTATTGTGTTTTATTGTGTGTGCTTTACGTGTTTCTTTTTCGTCAAGTATCAGTTACTTACCGTTTGGAGGAATAGCGTTAATTATGCTAGGATTGTAGGCATGTGATCATAGGATTTGGTTAGTATATCTAACTTTAGTCAATCAAATGAACCTAGACGTGCGTGGTTGTAGTATGTGTTCAGGATGGGATAAGGAAAAAAAAAACCAGCAGTTTTGAGTCAAATGATATAGATTCAGTGGATAAGCTGTAGCGTCATGCTGGTTTATCGAAGGAACTGGCTTGGCTGAATATCTTCTAGGAAAATTTTAAACAGGTGTTCCTAAGTCAGTAAGAGGATTTTGGTACTGGTTTAAGTACTTGTTGGAATGACACCAACTGAGGTTAGTAGACGAATTTACTAGTCATCAGTAAATTCTTAATCAAGAATTTTTCTCATCAGGGGGGTGTCATTAGGAGGAGGTGCTGGCGATGCATATCAAGGAGGAGGCAGAGTCACTCATTTGTACAAATAATATGGAATTTTTTTTTTTAGGTTACCGTTCGCAACAAGTAGTTGTTGCTCGAAAATTTTTGACTATTTGGAGGATGAAAAGATTTCCATATGCGGTTGCAGTTAGACGGGATGTCTAATAGCCACTTATTTATGTTAGAAAGGTAAGATGTCAAAGACTTGAGGATGAGACCAAACATCTAATTTCCGTCTCAAAGTCTGATATCTGGTACATAATCTAGATGGACCGTCAGAGATCATTAGATCCTTGCGGCCACTTCTCATGCTAGAGCGGGACTAACAGAGTAGTTTCCACGGATTTAGATGAGAGATTACTGATTCTATACAAGGGTCAGGATTCTGGTTGGGAGATCGTTGACTGATAAACTTAAATCAGTTTCATTTTGTCTATTTTGGGAACTAGTAAGATATCAGTTCCTACGAATAGCGAGGATCACGAGACGGATTAGATGGATAGATGTGGTGATTCACACTTTGCTTTAAGCAACGTTTGGTGGAAGTGATAGGGCAGAGGCTGATCTTATCAATCGGTATGGAAATTGAACCTTCGGTGGTTATCGCACAAACCGTTGTGGTTTAACATGTGGAAATTATAACACCTGCTGTTACCAGGGAAATGGAAGTGGTCAACTTAGAATATTTGGCGTTTCTTATCAGTTGTACATTGCGCTGATAATGGAGGTATAACATGTGGTTATTCAATATGGAAGATAACTGGTGCTATGTCAAAGGAGCTTTCTGAAGGTGTTGGAGCAACAACTATGCTTTGCATCTCTAGACGGGAAATTGGACCGCGATATTCTATTTAATCATGGCAAATATGCTTAGGATATGTATCCTAGGTTAGCATGGGTAATTGAAAGTGTTACTTACCATTTCAGATATTATCTGTGCTATTGTTGGCACAAGGACGTTCGTGCAACAATGTTTGGGATTTTAGATAGTCGGGTTGTGTCGATCTCTTAATGGTTGGTCCGACATGGAAGCGAGGTTATCTAATAAGACCTTGACTTTATGTAAGGATACATTGGAGAACCATGCTCTCTTTTGGTACTAAGTGCTCACGGTTTGGAGGCGACAGTGGGATTTTGTAGCTAGTTAAACTCGTACATGGGAGTTTTCTATCAGGGAAGGGTTGTTTGAACGGTTTTCCGTATCAGAAGCAATGTGTTTTGGAGGAAAGTCAGTTTTATGTATCGCACTGACTCTTCACAGGTTTTGGTTATTGGTTTCGGCAGTAGCCTATTGTTTAGCGTTACCAACTTGTTAAGCGCTAGATGCATAGGACTTTTATGTGTTAGTTCTATGGAATTGGAAGGACGAGGGATGGTTACCCTTCATTAAATATTGGGTAAGATTGGATCGTTGCTAGATACAATCTAGGAGTTGCACATTTATGCTATTTCTTAAACATAGGAATCTTGTATATGGTTGGATGTGTTGGAATTTGGGTGGCGCTCATCTAAAGGGGCTGTGCCACACGAAAACGGAAATGAATTTTGCAAAGACATTAATTTAGATTTTTGAGAATTCCGAGGACGGAATTCATTTTGTTAGGGGGGAAGAATGTAATACCCCTAGTTTTTAAAAGGATAAAATGGGAATTTAATTTTGATTATCTAAGTGACTTATGTACTTATTTGACTAGTTGTGTTTATTGCATTTGTTTAAATTAATTGCTTGATTAATTGTGTGTTTAAATTAATATTGTTTAAGTGTGTTTTATTTTGTTTTTTATTTGACTTGAAATTTTATGTGTGTTCTGTGTGGTTTTTAGTCATAATTATTTATTTATTTTCCTTAATTATGTTTAAGGGTAATTAATTAATTAGTTAGTTAATTTTATTCCAGATATATGTATAATGAGCGTAACTGTTGTGGTCACTTGTTTATCACCATGTTGGGTGATAATTAGGTTTAGGGTGTTATGATTAAGTAATTAGGTAGCCGACTTGTGGTTGGGCTGGACTTAGGGTTAGGATTACTGGATTTGGGATTAGGGTTTCAGAGGAGTCTATATATATATAACGATATATGTTGCAAGGGTTTTTGGGAGAAAACCCTATTCACGTAGGGGTAATTTAAGAGGAAAAACAAAGATACATAGAGAGGGTTGTATATACTTCAATGTGTATATTCTTGTGTAGTCTGCAAGGGTTAAAATAAAACATTATTCACGTAGTATTAACCTATGAAGCTAAGGAGGAAGAACAGAGGAAGGGAACAATGGTCAGAGGTGGGAGCAGTATAAAAGAATTCTGAAACTTAGAGACGATGCGGCTGTAAGGTTTCAAAACGAAATCTAAAGGCAAGTTTCATTCTCTCCTTCCTGTAAACTTGTGTTCTGTGCATTCTAAATAGACTCCAGGAATTTAATTAAAACTTTTAAAACAAATTTTATGCATATTAGTTTAGTCTGAAATTTGGTTAACGTATAATAACTGAAGATGGCTTTCCTTGCATAAATTGTTAGATTATGTATTAAACCTCTGTAAATTAATTCATAATGCAATGTGAGGTGTTGTTAGGATGGTTAGGAAGTTAATTAACCTTTATAATGGAATTTTGACACATGTGATCAGACTTTAAATTATTCATATGTTCAGTTAACTGTGATTGGCGTTTTTGGATACAGTTTTGTTTTTGCTTTAGATTTTTGTCAATTAATGCATGCTGGATGGTGAGAAGTTTCTAGGGCTTTAAGAATTTAAATTGAACCCTAGGAATGTTAAAATACTTGGGACAGGAACTTCGGACTTCACCGGAAACGCAGAAAAATCATCGGACGAAGTAGAGACGAGGTAGAGGGGCTCTCAGGGGTGAGAGCCGGCTCCTAAATGGTGGGAGCCGGCTCCCATGAAGAGAGAGCTGGCTCTCCATGAGGGGGAGCTGGCTCTAGAAGCCTAGGAGCCGGCTCCAATAAAGGGAAGCCGGCTCCCATGGGAAAAAAAAACCCCTACGGGGTGTTTTCTGCAATTTTTCCGGAGTTCTGGGGTGAAACGCAAATACTGAAAATTAAAGGGGGTTTCAAATATGTTAAAATTAACCTATTAAGACCTTTAAATAGTTGGTTTATACTAGGATGCTAATCTTAAGGGGCATCAGGAAACAGAAACATGGAATAGGCATGCTGTCAAGGAAGGATGAATGTTTAAGTTAATAAGTTGTTTTAATAACTTAAACTGACTGGTATCGAATTACTTTTGGGATGTTATATAAATTATTTATATACTTTAATGGAGGCCAGAAAGTTCGGTGTAGGATATGGGCATAGACAGTATTAACTTAGATATTAAATGGCATGCTGTCAGGAGTGGTAAGAATTTTAGTTGCTAGTTTTGGTTTAGCGAACTAAATGGACTAGTATGGGAATACTGTTGGGGTTTCATATAATGAGCAGTTTGGAATTTAGAGTGTCATCTTATATCAGACACAGGTTTTGGAGAGGAGGATCAAAGGGACGTCATGTGGTGTGAATGCTAACTTTCATGCTGTTAAGGATTGTGGAGGATTTCATTACTTGTCTTTGTTTTGGCAATTTAAATAATATAGTATGAGAGGATGGTTTGGGATATCTAGTATAATGTATTTAGTTCATATTTCTGGCTGATCATTATAACAGGTTATGGATGTTAATTGATGAACTGTTTAACTTCTGTTTTATCAATTGTATGGATGTGGATAATATAAATTGTTTATCAATACTTTAACAATTTATTTGGAGGATTAATGATTATAATCATATAATGGATGCATAATAGGATTTTAATAAAATCGGTTTTCTATTATGCTAGTTTTTGAATTTATTTGATGTTCTAATGAATGTGCATCGTTTATGGATCATTTGCATTATATGTACCGGTATGGGACGGTGACATATCTGGGATGGATTAGATCAAAAAGCTAAGTCCTACCCCTTCTTACATACGGAATGGATTAACTAAAATAGTTAACTCCTACATGGATACATGTCCTGTCAACTAAAACAGTTGAACGACATAATGGATGCTTGTTTTATCTTTCGGCATTAGGAAGGAATTTATATATATATTTATGGTACTGTGATACGAGCTTGAATCTCCTGATCATGGTTAGGGTGCGTATATCGCACAGGTTGAGTAGCTAGATATAGCAAATGTTCCCTGGTAGGTCTAGGTACTTGGCCGCTGAAAAGCGTGTTTTATAGGTCACCTTCTACCCAGGCTGAACTATGTTATAGGCTAGTGAGCATCCTATAGTGTGTATTTATATATCTATGGACTACTGTAGATATTGCCGAGCTATCTAGGATGTATCTGCGTATCGGGTTTATGTACGGTTTGTAGTAGGATGGAACTTGCATGTGGGCCTGACCCATCTTTATTTTTCAGGTGTTCGTGAGTACCAGGCTTAGGGTTTGATCGTGGTGATGCAGATACAGTCACTCACTCTTCCGACTACATAGGATTTTCTTTCTTATTTTGGTTTTGGATTTTAATTCTGTAAATGTTTTACCAGTTGGAAATATTAGGGGTCCACTAGATGGATTCCCGAGTTGTACGGATTGGAAAGTTTATTTTTATTAAAACTTTTATTTGGAGGTTTTACAATTAGAATTCTTTTCAGCGTATAATTATTTTATTCTTAATTCAGTTTTATTCCTGCTTGTTTATATATTAATTGTCTGATATCCCTCGGATCTGTGCTCGGACTTGATCACCCGTGGCTCTAGAATCTAGGGGTATCACAACGGACAAACCCTACTTCAATTAATTTGTTGAGTTCTTCCTCTATCCTTGGAACTAGCTCTGGACGGAAGAAACGTTGCGACTGCTTAATCGGACGTGTCCCACGTTTGACAGCGAGATTGTGCGCTGCAATTTTAGGATCAAGACCGGGCATCTCTTTGTATGTCCAAGCAAAGACATCCTTGTACTCAGACAATAATTGAAAGTAATCATTTTCTTCTGAGGGGTTTAGGAATGCACTAACAAAAACTGGTTTGGGTTGATTGTCAGTTCCTAAGTTGATTTCTTTGAGTTGATCAACAGTATCCTGCCCCCCGTCTTCTAGTGTTGGTGGAGCTTTCTCGATATCATCTAGTTGTTCACAGTCAGGTTCCTCTTCAACAGCGATGTGGTATGAAGTAACACAAGACGATTCGCCAGTGCCTTCTATTCAATCCACTTCTGCTGATTGATTAGTAAATACAATGGTTCGCCTTTGAGCTTTCAATGTAATATCATTGGGGACATCTATCTCTGTCTTACGTTTCATTCGCGAAGGCACTAGGCTCTGAACTTCACTATTATTCACCACGTCGATGTTAGCTTCTTCTAACTTCACAATCTTGCTGTTTTTTAGTGGTGCATCATGGATAGTACTAATTCGAGAAAATACTGACTTTCGAGATTGAGGTTGTGCAGATTTTCTTCCTTGGTCATGAAAGCTCATTCTGTTAAAAATAGAGTTGCGAGGCAAATTGCTGATATGAGAACTTGAAACATTTGATTCTCGGCTTGACAACTTGTTGAATACAGATGTTCGATCGCATGGAGCTCTTATACGGTCAAAGACTGATTTTTGATGCCCAGTCTACTGATCTTGTTCATCCTCAACTTCTTCAAACCCAATGTATGAGGTGCTTGACTTCTTATCCCTCTTTGTGATTTGAATTCGAAGTGGCTCAGAAGCTACGAAACCGAGACCAGACTTAGGTGAAATGATTTTATACCCTTGATCTTTCAACTTCTTCTGTGTCTCATTGAGGCCGTGCACCTTCTCACCGGTGACCTCAACATTCAGTTTTCCAAGGCTTGCAGGATTTGTAAAATCATACCCCGACTTAGCCAAGAGTTGGTATACTTTAGGATCGAATCCTTCGTCGGTCCTTTGTTTTGAAAGTGATAAATGATCAATCATAGATTGAGAAGGCCGCACGAACCCTTTTAACGGAGACTTGGAAGGCGAAGACTTCTGAATCTTAGGGAGAGGAAGAGTTAACTCTCCTTTAAGCTTTTGCATATCTTCTTTTTCCTTGGTTTGTGACATCTTTAATTTAAATTCCTTAGTTTCAATTATCTCGATAACAGGTGCTTGCCCTTCTTGTCGCTGAGATTTTGGAACATACTTTAAAATAGGTTTCGTCCGATGTGCTTTTATCGAGACCCCTCGCGTTTTAGCTACCTTTACAATGTCTGTCACTGAAACGTCTAGTAAATCACTTAATGCTTCTTTTGCTTTTGTAGATTGAATCTCTTGTGTAGACGGAAGGCTTGGGATGGGCACTTCCGAAGGTGTATCATGATCGATATAGAACTTGGCATCGGCAAAATGAGATTCTGCCACTGTAAATGGCTTATGATCCGCCACAACCGTTTGTACGCCATTTTTGTAGAATTTGAAGCACTGATGAAGAGTCGATGGAATGACGCCATTACTATGTATCTAAGGCCTTCCCAACAACAAATTGTAGGACGTCTTTGCATCAATCACATGGAATAAGGTTTCTGCTTGGAGCTCGCCAATAGTTAGCTTTGCCCGAATCATGTCGATAGCTCTTTGTCCTCCTTAGTTAAAACCCACATTCCTGTACCCCAGTAAAAAATTGATCAAGAGAAGTGGCAACACATTCCTGTACTGAATCAAGTCTCACTTTGTCGGTGACATGCTTCCAATTACGATCCTCTTCATAAGCTTTCACATCCTCATCTAACTCCATTGACAACTGACAACGGCGACGGTTATTGATTAGTGGTGGGACATCTTCTGCTGTTTGGTGATGGCTACTAGATCCTCCAACAACGTCACAATCATTATGAGATTTGATGGTTAACTTTGGCACTGGCTTAGATGGGAGATTTGACTTCAGCCCCTTAATTAAAACCTTCCTGATTTTAGTTGGTTTCTCTGGTGGGGAAATCGTGCGTTTAGATTGCTTTGAGGTAGTTTCTTTCTGTGTAAATGGATCAATATATACGCAGGACCACCATTTGGCATATGCTCTAGTAACTGAGGATTTTTGGTGGCTTAAAGTTGAAGGAAGCAACGCATCACAACCAGAAGAATAATGAACGGATGAGTTCCAATGCTTTAAAAATTCCTCTAAGGTGCAAGTACGAAAGTCATTTTTTAATTTTCCAGGAATATCTTGATGGTACCCAAATTGTCAGCTAAATCTGTGTGGACTATACGGCTCAATGATAAGACGGTCATTTTGGTGCAATGTCAAATAACATGATCGAAGATTGATTAGGGTGTCAAAGTCAGCCTTTGTCATCTCGCCATTATCTACAATAAGTCGCTCTTTTGAAGATCTTTTAGCCATTCGAGTTAAGTTTATTCCTTTACATGATCTGAATAAATTTTGGGCTTCAAAATGGTCAAAGTATCTTACTCCTCCTTCGCCTGCATATAATGTCATTCTAGGCCAATAGTTGGTATTAGGAATGGTGAAATTAGTTCTGAAATATTCACTCAACCATCCGAATACATAGTGAATAGGAAATATCGCAGAGCAGCTTCCAGGATCTGGTGAGGAAACAATCTCGTTCAAGCCTCTGTAAATACTGGCCAGAACTGGGATGGAAAGATAAATGTTGCAGCCATCTGCTAACATGCTTGCGACCTTGAAAGTCCCAGGACGAATTATGTTGCCAGGGTGTGCAGGTAAGGCAAATTTGCAGAGCCAACATGCTAAAAAAGCAGCTAGATAAGTGGTGTCTCTCGATGTTTCATCTACACCAAGGTTGATAAATACTTCTTTCTCTTTGGTGGGCATCGACCGGACAGGAGGGATCACACCAGACGGATTTTGAGTCCTCATAGGGCGGTGAACTTTATTTTTTGTTGATTTCTTTGAAGGTTTGGCATGTCTTGATGCACCTTTAAACCAGAAATTAATCCAGTCAGATATCTTCACATTCTGATCTCCTTTATACTTCTTGGAAAGTCTGTGGAAGGCCAAAAATAGGTGTTGACAACTCAAAGGGATAGAATTTTTGTTGTTGCCAGCTCTTGATAGTTCATCTGCACAAGGAATAACTTCATCATAAATTGTTCCTTGGTGAGGGAGACCACCTAGCATATATAGATCTCGAAGAGAAATTGATAGCTCGCCAATAGAACAATGAAGTGTATTAGTGGCTGGGCACCAACATTCAAGGAATGCTTTGAATACATCTTCATGACGATCATAGGAAAATAAGGAGGCGAATAAAGCACCATATAGTTGTTGTTTTGATAGAAAGTCATGGAAACGCGCCAAGACATCTTCTAACCACTCCCAATATAGTTCGGTGTATAGCAATTCAGCAGGAAGTTTATAGGGAATACTCTATGATATTTCCTTCGCCTGAACATTAAGACCCAATAGTGAAAACTGGTTTTCTTCAACAACTCTCTCATGAAGTAAAGAATTTAGTATCAAGGCTTTAGAAACAATAGATTCTTCATTAATCTGATCAGGACCAAAGTCGGTGAGTTCGCATGTGGCCGTGCATGTCCAATGAGATGAACAATGTTTATTGTTAGAATTAGGCACTTGAATAGCATTGCGACCAAAAAGTGAGTCATATACACTTAATGTCGTTCCTTGGACTCGTTGACTATTTTTGCTCTCTAAGATAGTCAGCTTTTGCTTTGCGAAACATTTGAACACCACCATGATGGATACCAAAGCTCAAATCAGTGTTGTCTAGAAGGAGGATTCAATTTCTGCTACGGTTGACACAAATCAAGTTGTTATACCCAATCAAGCCCTGCAAAGAAAAAAAAAGGGGTTAGAATAAAATAAAAAAAAAAATGTTCTCCAGCGTGCGTGAAAAAAAAAAAAAAAAAATGTTCTCCTGCATGCGTGGAGGAAAAAAAAAAAAAAAAAAAAATTCTCCTACATGCGTGGAGAGAGAGAGAGAGAGAGAGAGAGAGAGAAAATAAAAATAAATTGTTCTCCTACATGCGTGAAAAAAAAGAAGAAGAAGAAGAAGAAGAAACATACGTACCAATTATTTGTGATCTGACAAGTCTTCAGAGATTTGTTTTGGAATTGATATCAAACCCTACAATATTGAGGGTATATATAGGCAACAAGATACCTCCAAGTTGTATTGAGGTTTGGGCAATTCAATTTAAATAGGAAAGTACAATTAAGATGAAAAAAAAAAAAAAAAAGGAAACTTCAAGTCCCAATTGGAAAAAGAGACAAGTCTTGTCAAAATTGGGACTTGAAGTGGGGGCAATTTGTAGACACTAAAATTTAATGGGCTTTGGTTTTAACGAATGGATCCATTAAATATAGGCCTAATGTTTAAATAAATTATTTAATTTACCAGGCTTGTTCCACTTAAATTATTTAATTAGCCCAGCCCAGATAATTAAATGAAACGATAATTATTCCTAATAAAATATATTTTGAATAATTATCTTTAAGGATAATTATCACAATATAACCGGCCCGGCCCAGTTATAGTTTTATCCTTATCAGGAGATGACACGTGTCATCATCCTATTAATCCAAGAAGCCTATAAATAAAGGCTTGGAGGAAGAAAAAAAGGAGAGAGGATTCAGGATTCAGAAGTCTACAAATTCAGAATTCAGAAGTTTAGAGACTCAGAATTCAGACACAAATTCAGAATCGAAACCCAAAAGCGAAGAACATCAAGCACATCCAACAACGTGCCGTTCTTCATCAAATTCCACAGTGATTCAAGAACAAGCTCATGCAGCCCTTGGATCCAACCAACCAAAAACAAGGAGATCGAATCAGAGGACCATTCTTTTTTTGTAAAAGATATTACAAAGGACTGTACTCCACATTTATAAATTAATAAAATTCTATTTTGCTCCATATTTTGTTTCTATTGCAGACTTACAAAATTTGTGTGTACAAATTTGTGGCACACCCAGTGGCACCTGTTATCGAGATAATTGAAACTAAGGAATTTAAATTAAAGATGTCACAAACCAAGGAAAAAGAAGATATGCAAAAGCTTAAAGGAGAGTTAACTCTTCCTCTCCCTAAGATTCAGAAGTCTTCGCCTTCCAAGTCTCCGTTAAAGGGTTCGTGCGGCCTTCTCAATCTATGATTGATCATTTATCACTTCCAAAACAAAGGACCAACGAAGGATTCGATCCTAAAACATACCAACTCTTGGCTAAGTCGGGGTATGGTTTTACAAATCCTGCAAGCCTTGGAAAACTGAATGCTGAGGTCACCGGTGAGAAGGTGCACGGCCTCAATGAGACACAGAAGAAGTTGAAAGATCAAGGGCATAAAATCATTTCACCTAAGTCTGGTCTCGGTTTCGTAGCTTCTGAGCCACTTCGAATTCAAATCACAAAGAGGGATAAGAAGTCAACACCTCATACATTGGGTTTGAAGAAGTTGAGGATGAACAAGATCAGCAGACTAGGTATCAAAAATCAGTCTTTGACTGTATAAGAGCTCCATGCGATCGAACATCTGTATTCAACAGGTTGTCAAGCCGAGAATCAAATGTTTCAAGTTCTCATATCAGCAATTTGCCTCGTAACTCTGTTTTTAACAGAATGAGCTTTCATAACCAAGGAAGAAAATCTGCACAACCTCAATCTCGAAAGTCAGTATTTTCTCGAATTGGTATTATCCATGATGCACCACTAAAAAACAGCAAGATTGTAAAGTCAGAAGAAGCTAACATCGACGTGGTGAATAATAGTGAAGTTCAGAGCCTAGTGCCTTCGCGAATGAAACGTAAGACAGAGATAGATGTCCCCAATGATGTTACATTGAAAGCTCGAAGGCGAACCATTGTATTTACTAATCAATCAGCAGAAGTGGATTGAATAGAAGGCACTGGTGAATCGTCTTGTGTTACTTCATACCACATCACTGTTGAAGAGGAACTTGACTGTGAACAACCAGATGATATCGAGAAAGCTTCATCAACACTAGAAGACGGGGGGCAGGCTACTGTTGATCAACTCAAAGAAATCAACTTAGGAACTGACGATCAACCCAAACCAGTTTTTGTTAGTGCATTCCTAAACCCCTCAGAAGAAAATGATTACTTTCAATTATTGTCTGAGTATAAGGATGTCTTTGCTTGGACATACAAAGAGATGCCCGGTCTTGATCCTAAAATTGTAGTGCACAATCTCGCTGCCAAACGTGGGACACGTCCGATTAAGCAGTCTCAACGTTTCTTCCTTCCAGAGCTAGTTCTAAGGATAGAGGAAGAACTCAACAAATTGATTGAAGTAGGGTTTGTCCGTGAGGTCAAATATCCAACATGGATTTCGAGCATTGTTCCAGTGAAGAAGAAAAATGGACAGATTCAAATCTGTGTGGACTTTCGTGATTTGAATGAGGCATGCCCAAAAGATGATTTTCCTCTTCTCATCCCTGAGCTCACTGTAGATGCAACCACTGGACATGAAGCTCTCTCTTTTATGGATTGTTACTCTAGGTACAATCAGATAAGAATGACTCCGAGGGACGAGGAGTTAACTGCCTTTCGCACTCCTAAAGACATATATTGTTACAAAGTTATGCCCTTTGGATTAAAAAATGCGGGAGCAACATACCAGCGCGCTATGCAAAGGATCTTCGACAACATACTCCACAAAATTGTTGAATGTTATGTTGATGACTTGGTGGTTAAGACAAAAGAACGAAGAAATCATTTACAGGATTTACGTACTGTCTTTAATCGCCTTCGAAAATATCAACTTAAGATGAATCCCCTTAAATGTGCATTTGGTGTGACTTCAGGGAAATTCCTGGGATATGTCGTACGTCATCGTGGTATTGAGATTGATCCTAATAAAATTGAGGCCATTCAAAAGATGCCACCACCAAAGAATTTACGTGAACTTAGAAGTTTACAAGGTCAACTTGCGTTCATTCGTTGGTTCATCTCAAATTTAGCGGGTCGTTGTTAGCCTTTTAACCGACTCCTAAAAAAGATGTTCCATTTAATTGGGACCAATCATGCCAAAATGTTTTTAATAGCATCAAAAAGTACCTTCTCAATTCTCCGGTATTGGGAGCACCGGTACCTGGAAAGCCACTCATACTTTACATTGTTGCGCAAGAAGAATCGCTGGGTACCTTACTTGCTCAGAATAATAAAGAACATAAAGAGAAGGCATTGTATTATTTAAGTCGCAGACTCACCTCGACGGAGCGAAATTATCCTCCAATTGAAAAAACATGCCTCGCACTTGTCTTTGCTTCTAAGAAATTGAGGCATTATTTCTTGGCTCATACGATACATCTTGTTGCAAGGGCAGATCCTCTCAAATGTATCGTGTCTAAGCCGGTCCTTTCCGGACGATTGGCGAGGTGGTCAATTTTGTTCAACGAATTTGAAATTATTTATGTGCCACGAAAAGCAGTAAAAGGACCATCCTATTCCAGTTGATTGGGAAATTTCTGAAGATTTTCCTGATGAAGAAGTCTTCCTTGTGGACATCCTCCCTCCATGGATGATGTTTTTCGATGGGGCAGCACGATCAGATGGGGCTGGAGTAGGTGTAGTTTTTGTTTCTCCAAAGAGACATGTCATTCCATACTCTTTTACACTTGCTGAAAACTGCTCAAATAATGTAGCTGAGTATCAAGCCTTGATTATCGGCCTTCAAATGGCGAATGAGATGAACATCACGGACCTCGAAATATATAGAGACTCTAAGTTGGTGATCAACCAACTTCTTAAAGAATATGAGGTTAAGAAAGATGATCTAGTACCGTACCATCATTACGCCTCTCATTTGTTGGAACAGTTTGATAGCGTCATACTAGAGCACATTCCAAGAAAAGAAAATCGGATAGCTGATGCTTTGGCAAATTTGGCTACACCATTGGCGTTAACTGATGAAGACCTGGTTGATGTTCCTGTATGTCAAAGATGGGTCTTACCACAAGTCTTGGAGGATAAATTTGAAGAAAGTAATGTGGTTTCTTGTTGGACACGAGAGGAAGAAGACTGGAGAATCCCTATCATTGATTATCTGGAACATGGAAAGCTTCCCGAAGACCTACGCCATAAGACTGAAATACGAAGGCGAGCACCTCGTTTCATCTATTACAACGATACATTGTATAGGAGTTCCTATGAGGGCCTTTTCCTTCGCTGCCTTGGAAATGATGAAGCAACGCATGCAATGAAGGAGGCACATTCTGGGATTTATGGAGATCATCAATCTGGTCCAAAGCTGCACTTTCGTGTCAAAAGAATGGGTTATTATTGGCCCACCATGGTCAAAGATTGCTTGGAGTATGCAAAAAGGTGTCAAGCCTATCAATTCTATGCCAACTTCATACACCAACCACCAGAACCATTACACCCTACTGTGACGTCATGGCCGTTCGATGTATGGGGATTAGATGTAGTTGGTCCTTTAGAAAAGTCTTCAAAAGGCCACTTGTATATCTTGGCTGCAACTGATTATTTTTCAAAATGGGCGGAAGCTGCACCCTATAAACATGTGAAAAAGGAAACAGTGGTTGACTTCATCAAGTCCAACATTATTTATCGATATGGTGTCCCTCGATACATCATCACTGATAACAGGATGAATTTTAAAAACAGTTGGGTA
This sequence comes from Cornus florida, assembly GCF_030987335.1. Classification (NCBI taxonomy): domain Eukaryota; kingdom Viridiplantae; phylum Streptophyta; class Magnoliopsida; order Cornales; family Cornaceae; genus Cornus; species Cornus florida. Next base: position 41,144,919 of record NW_026775575.1, read on the forward strand.
ACTGACCTTTGTGAGAAATTTGGATTCAAACAACGTAAATCCTCCATGTACAATGCCCCTGCAAATGGTCTCGCAGAAGCATTCAATAAGACTCTATGTGAGCTATTGAAGAAAATAGTCAACCAAACAAAGCGAGATTGGCATGAGCGAATGGAAGAAGCATTATGGGCATACCGCACTACGCATCGGACACCTACTCAAGCAACTCCATATTCTCTGGTCTATGGCGTAGAAGCAGTTCTTCCATTGGAACAAAATGCCATCTTACGTCTTCAAGAACTGGAAGCATTGGATGGAAAGAGATTAGAAGCTCAACAACAGCTAGAGTGTTATCAAGCTCGACTTTCTAAAGCGTTCAATAAGAGAGTTCGACCTCGGTCATTTCAAGTTCGAGACTTAGTATTAGCTGTTCGTAGACCGATTGTCATAAATCGCAAGGGAAATAAATTTGTATCCAAATGGGATGGACCGTATGTTGTTCGCGAAGTTTATACTAACGGCGCATATCTCATTATTGATGAAGATGGAGTAAGAGTGGGGCCCATTAATGGCAAATTCCCGAAGCGCTACTACCCATGAAGGCAATGCTCCTGATCGTACGAGCTTAAACTGCACTATGCTCCTGGCCTACATGAGTTAAAATTGTGATTGCAAAAAAAAAAAAAAAAAAAAAAAAAACCCTTATCTCTATTGAACTACGTGATGACTTGATCCCTCTTTTGAGGGTACGTAGGCAGCTTAGACTTTTATTCTAAGTTCAATGCGCCACAAAAAAAAAAAAAAAAAAAAATTCTTTATAAACTCCTGGCCCGCAAGAGTATAAACTGTAAACGGTGAAACAAATAAATAATGATAACATCTTTGTAAATAAAATGGAGATAATAAATCATTTGTTTTATTACTAAAATTCAAAGTTACAATTTTTTTTTTTTTTTGGAAAAAAATGATGATCAATACTAAAATTCCATAGCGATAATTTCGTTACGTTCTTGTCATAATATCTCTTCCAATTGCTTCACTACTTCAAGATCGCGATTCGAGATGACGTTAGCTTCTTCTATTGATTTTCGATCTTCCCAAAGTTTGGTGATGGCTTCCTTCTTCTGAGATAACTGTGCATCCGTTATCGATATGAGGACTTTAAGCCCTTGAGTCTCTTCCCTGGCTTCTTGCAATTTTTTCAGTAATCTAGCTTCTTTAAATTCAGCTTCACTCAAACTAGATCGAAGTGATTCTATACGCTTAGCACCATCATCTTCTATAGACCTAGCGTTGGTGAGTTGTGCATCAATACTGGCCAATCGTTGGGATTGAGAGTCTGAAGTCATCATACAGGCATATGAAGAAGATGTAGCAATATAATTGGCCGCATTATTGGTATATGAGTCAATTCGCCTCTTCAAAGCTGAATGGTCTCCAGGGAGTTTTACGAGTCCTTCATAAAGTGTTTGAAGTTTAGGTGCTCGAGACGGTATTTTATCGGTAGGAGTATCGCGTATGATATTCTTTATGAAATCAATAAAGAATAAAGCAGCACGACGATGAACATCAAGAACGATCTCTTCCGCATTGAAAATTGACATTTCAGAAGGGGCAACACGATGCAAGGGTGGACCCTGTTCTCTTAAAATCAAAGAAGGGATAACTACATGATCTTTACCAATATTTTCAACCACCTCCATAGCTTGACTAGACACTTCAGCAACCCCCAAAACATCCGAGTGTTGACTAACTCTGCTTCTTTGTAGTGAAATCTCTGTACCTTTTCCTATCGCAGTGGCCAACTCTAAGGCAGACGGTCCATAAATAGATTCTTCACTACATGTTGGGTTAGCAACAATGACGACATCTTCCCCAAGAAATCCCTTGCTGTCTTTTATCTGTTAAAAAAATAATAATAAATAATGGCAATTTGCAGTACCAAAAAAAAAATATATATATAAAATAACAGTTACCTGTATAGGTTGTGAATTGCTAGGTACCCCAGTAAAAAATTGATCAAGAGAAGTGGCAACACATTCCTGTACTGAATCAAGTCTCACTTTGTCGGTGACATGCTTCCAGTTACGATCCTCATCATAAGCTTTCACATCCTCATCTAACTCCATTGACAACTGACGACGGCGACGGTTATTGATTAGTGGTGGGACATCTTCTGCTGTTTGGTGATGGCTACTAGATCCTCCAACAACGTCACAATCATTATGAGATTTGATGGTTAACTTTGGCACTGGCTTAGATGGGAGATTTGACTTTAGCCCCTTAATTAAAACCTTCCTGATTTTAGTTGGTTTCTCTAGTGGGGAAATCGTGCGTTTAAATTGCTTTGAGGTAGTTTCTTTTTGTGTAAATGGATCAATATATACGCTGGACCACCATTTGGCATATGCTCTGGTAACTGAGGATTTTTGGTGGCTTGAAGTTGAAGGAAGCAACGCATCACAACCAGAAGAATAATGAACGGATGAGTTCTAATGCTTTAAAAATTCCTCTAAGGTGCAAGTACGAAAGTCATTTTTTAATTTTCCAGGAATATCTTGATGGTACCCAAATTGTCGGCTAAATCTGTGTGGACTATACGGCTCAATGATAAGACGGTCATTTTGGCGCAATGTCAAATAACATGATCGAAGATTGATTAGGGTGTCAAAGTCAGCCTTTGTCATCTCGCCATTATCTACAATAAGTCGCTCTTTTGAAGATCTTTTAGCCATTCGAGTTAAGTTTATTCCTTTACATGATCTGAATAAATTTTGGGCTTCAAAATGGTCAAAGTATCATGCTCCTCCTTCGCCTGCATATAATGTCATTCTAGGCCAATAGTTGGTATTAGGAATCGTGAAATTAGTTCTGAAATATTCACTCAACCATCCGAATACATAGTGAATAGGAAATATCGCAGAGCAGCTTCCAGGATCTGGTGAGGAAACAATCTCGTTCAAGCCTCTGTAAATACTGGCCAGAACCGGGATGGAAAGACAAATGTTGCAGCCATCAGCTAACATGCTTGCGACCTTGAAAGTCCCAGGACGAATTATGTTGCCAGGGTGTGCAGGTAAGGCAAATTTGCAGAGTCAACATGCTAAAAAAGCAGCTAGATAAGTGGTGTCTCTCGATGTTTCATCTACACCAAGGTTGATAAATACTTCTTTCTCTTTGGTGGACATCGACCGGACAGGAGGGATCACACCAGACGGATTTTGAGTTCTCATAGGACGGTGAACTTTATTTTTTTGTTGATTTCTTTGAAGGTTTGGCATGTCTTGATGCACCTTTAAACCAGAAATTAATCCAGTATAGATGAAAGTCTGTGGAAGGCCAAAAAATAGGTGTTGACAACTCAAAGGGATAGAATTTTTGTTGTTGCCAGCTCTTGATAGTTCATCTGCACAAGGAATAACTTCATCATAAATTGTTCCTTGGTGAGGGAGACCACCTAGCATATATAGATCTCGAAGAGAAATTGATAGCTCGCCAATAGAACAATGAAGTGTATTAGTGGCTGGGCACCAACATTCAAGGAATGCTTTGAATACATCTTCATGACGATCATAGGAAAATAAGGAGGCGAATAAAGCACCATATAGTTGTTGTTTTGATAGAAAGTCGTGGAAATGCGCCAAGACATCTTCTAACCACTCCCAATATAGTTCATTGTATAGCAATTCAGCAGGAAGTTTATAGGGAATACTCCATGATATTTCCTTCGCCTGAACATTAAGACCCAATAGTGAAAACTGGTTTTCTTCAACAACTCTCTCATGAAGTGAAGAATTTAGTATCAAGGTTTTAGAAACAATAGATTCTTCAGTAATCTGATCAGGACCAAAGTCGGTGAGTTCGCATGTGGCCGTGCATGTCCAATGAGATGAACAATGTTTATTGTTAGAATCAGGCACTTGAATAGCATTGCGACCAAAAAGTGAGTCATATACACTTAATGTCGTTCCTTGGACTCGTTGACTATTTTTGCTCTCTAAGATAGTCAGCTTTTGCTTTGCGAAACATTTGAACACCACCATAATGTATACCAAAGCTCAAATCGGTGTTGTTTAGAAGGATGATTCAATTTCTGCTACGGTTGATACAAATCAAGTTGTTATACCCAATCAAGCCCTGCAAAGAAAAAAAAAAAATTTCTCCTACATGCGTGGAGAGAGAGAGAGAAAGAAAAAAAAAATAATAAAATAAAAAAAAAGAATCTCCAGCCAGCGTGGAGAAGAGAAGAGAAGAGAAGAGAGAGAAGAAAAAAAAAAAAAAAAAAAAAAAGGAAAAAGAAAAGAAAAGAAGAAGAAACACACGTACCCTACAATATTGAGGGTATATATAGGCAACAAGATACCTCCAAGTTGTATTGAGATTTGGACAATTCAATTTAAATAGGAAAGTACAATTAAGATGAAAAAAATAAAATAAAATAAAATAATAAAAAAAAAGGAAACTTCAAGTCCCACTTGGAAAAAGAGACAAGTCTTGTCAAAATTGGGACTTGAAGTGGGGGCAATTTGTAGACACTAAAATTTAGTGGGCTTTGGTTTTAACGAATGGACCCATTAAATATAGGCCTAATGTTTAAATAAATTATTTAATTTACCAGGCTTGGTCTACTTAAATTATTTAATTAGCCCAGCCCAGATAATTAAATGAAACGATAATTATTCCTAATAAAATATATTTTGAATAATTATCTTTAAGGATAATTATCACAATATAACCGGCCCGGCCCAGTTATAGTTTTATCCTTATCAGGAGATGACACGTGTCATCATCTTATTAATCCAAGAAGCTTATAAATAGAGGCTTGGAGGAAGAAAAAAAGGAGAGAGGATTCAGAATTCAGAAGTCTACAAATTCAAACACAAATTCAGAATTCAGAAGTTCAGAGACTCAGAAATCCAGAGACTCAGAATTCAAACACATTCAGAATCGAAACCCAAAAGCGAAGAACATCAAGCACATCTAACAACGTGCCGTTCTTCATCAAATTCCACAGTGATTCAAGAACAAGCTCGTGCAGCCCTTGGATCCAACCAACCAAAAACAAGGAGATCGAATCAGAGGACCATTCTTTTTTTGTAAAAGATATTACAAAGGATTGTACTCCACATTCATAAATTAATAAAATTCTATTTTGCTCCATATTTTGTTTCTATTGCAGACTTATAAAATTTGTGTGTACAGTGTTGAATCGGATGGATTGAACTTTCTTCAAATTTCCAAGAAATAAGGGAAACTTGGGTTCATTTTCGATTGAGAGCCGTGGAAGCTTAATTTCAAATGGTTGAATGAAAGTCTTTAAATAGGGCTGGCACTTGTAGAATGTGCTTATGATCCTTTATATTCAAAGTTCCAAATGGTTGAATGTCTTCAAAGCTTCAAGTGGTGAATGAGTTTAGAATACGGCAGAGATTCATTGTTCTATTAGAATCACCTTCCTTCCCCCTTCACTCTATTTATAGACATAATGAAGGGACAAGATAGTAATTTTGAGTCACTTTGGATAATTATCACAATTATAATTTGGATAATTATTATCCTCAAATATATATATATATATATATATATATATTAAGAATAATTATTATTTTATTTTACTAACCTAATTTCTAAGTGGGCCTGGTTAGTTGGCAATTTGAAATTGGCTCATTAAAGTGGGTTGGGTCAATTAAGTAATTTAAGTTGATCCATGACACATGTTTTGTAGTGGGCTTAGGTTGTTTGGGTAATCAGCCCATGTTTCAAAGTGGGCTAAATTGATGGTAAGCCCAAATTATAGCTTGAACTCATTATGTGATTTTTTTAGTGTTTACAAATTGCACCTCGATTCAAGTCCGCTTCACACCTCTTGCTAGGTGTAGAGGGCTAGGGTTTGAAGTTGATTCCCTTGTTACACTACTCTTCATTTTTTATTTTTTTATTTATTTTTTGGATTGATGCTAAACCACACTTGAATCCAAACATGACCTGAAGGCAAACCGAACAGTTATTATAATAACGTGGGATGGTCCAAGATTTGTTGAAGGAATTTTGATGATGTATATCCTTAACTTACCTTTTATCAAGTAACTTTTTAAGAATTCCAATGCAAGGACTCTTGGATACAACAGCCAGCCACTTTCCATTTCCATCTGCTTGTGATTGGCTGATGCATAGCTATTATTTCTGTTACCTAATATATAGCTATTTACGTGTGATTAACTTGGATGAAATTTGTTAAAGTTTTGAAGAAAAACTTATTCACGCTAAAGTCGGAATGTTCTTGGTCTCTTTTAATTGCAATCTTTGTTATCTTTGTAAGACATAGATTCTAAGACTGTAAAATCGTTTTAACTGAAGAAAATGCGAGAGTCCAAGAGAGAGAGCTTTCTATATTTATTTTTCATGCATAGTCAACTTCGTCAACAGACGCTGAACTAGTGCAAGACTGGAGCTGAGTAGTCAACACGCACGTAAACTGAAACTTTTCTTTCCTTCCTTCTTTCTCATCTCCCATTTATATAGCTCTAAATAGGTTATTTTGATATTTCTGTATGACACTTGTGTAAAACCCATTTTGATTTCCATAACTAGGATTTTTATTTTATGTTTTTTTGGCCCTTGTATCATTTATCTGTCATAACTCACATTTTCATTTTTTCATATTATATATGTCTTAACTCTCATTTTTTGTTAACCCTTGTATTAGCTGTCACGCAGGTAATTTTTTTAACCGGAGATTCATGCATTTCATCATCAACTATGAATCATATTTGTCAAAAGAATAGTACTTAAACAAACATGCATATCTCTTTGATCACTATAACTACTGCACAAAGTTTAACAAAACAAATGCAAGGTTTTGTTGTTGAAATTTTTATATATAAATAATAAAAATTATTTTATGGTCCTATGCATTACATTTTCTAAAGTAAAATTGCAATGTGCTTATTGATACTTGATGGATTAGGTTGTACTTTCTAATTTGGTGGTCTAATTAGGAGTATCACTTTATAGGATTGTGGCTTTCTAACTTATTTGGTATGATTTAATTCTTACCATTTATATCTAAGTTTTCATAATAGGAAGGGAGACTTAGGTATGTTTATTTGTAGAGAAGCCACCCCCTTATTCTTGTTATATGATAAGCGCTTAAAAGTGTGCATTTAAACCCTTAATCTTAAGTATTCTAGTGATAAGCGCTGAAAAGTGCGCATTTAAACCCTTTAAGCTTAAGTATTCTAGGACTTTTTTCTATCTTATTTTCTTATTTTAGTTTAATTTCATGTTATTTCCCTTTTCAGGCACTTATCCCCAAAATAAGTCAATTCAGCAGAATTAGAGCGTAAAAGACGAAATCTCAAGCTTAGTGGAAGAAAGGAGCAAAGTGGAGGCAAAGTGGTGAAAAACAGCATTTTTTGATCGATCGAACTCGAGCTCCGATTGATCACACAGTGATCGTTCCAACCATGCCAAGATAAATTGAGCCTTTTGTCCTTATCCTCAGAGAATTTCCCTTTTCGATCGATCCAATATTTTTTCGATCGATCAAGCATTTTTTATCTTATCCCCACCCACCACTTTTGTCCTTTTCCCAAAATATCCCAAAAATATCTAAGCTTTATCTTTATTCCAAAAAGGCGCTGCCTTAGTTCGATCGATCGAACCAACCATGTGATCGATCGAACCTTCTCAAGTGCGAGAAAAACAGAGTTCCAGCCAATTAAAAGGTGTGCTCGTGGTGCAATCATTGAGAGGTCCTAGTGCACAAGGTCTGACCATTGGGAGTAACATTTGACCTACCTACATAAGGATTTTAGCCATTTGGAACCAAATATAGAAGACCATACACAAGAGAAGAAAAATAACCATAGAGAGGAGTCTAGAGATTAGAGATAAAGGGAGAGATATTCACCATCTTAAGAGAGCTCTTCCACTCATCTAGGGTTTCTACCGAGGAAAAGAAGACCGTTTCTACCATGGAGATAGCCCTTGAAGGTTGGATGACAACATCAATGAGTGGCTAAACCATTCTCTTGGAGCAAGAGATAGCCCTAAACATGCCTCCTAGACTTTGATGCTTTGTAATTAATGGGGATTTGTGTTGTAATGTTTATCTTGACATCTTATATATATATAAATCTTGTTTCTACAATGATTTGTGTGGTTGAATACTTTTAATTGAATATTTAATTCGATCTATATGTCTATGTATGCTAGGATGAATGTTCATGTATTTATTTCTAGATTTTGTGATATTGATACATGTCTATGTGTGTTGATGCTATGAATCTAGTGATGGTCAAGGCATGGTGCTTAAATAGATTACTCTTGTGGCTTGTTTGATGGTTCATACTTATTTCTTGATGGATTTTGCCTCTTCCTTAGTTTAATTAGTTTAATTTTCATGTCACTAACTTAGTTGTAGTATAATTGCCTTACTTTCTTAGATGGGAGGACAATTCATGCTTGTTATTTGATGTTCCATACTTATGAATGCAAGTAGTATATTTCTCTAATTTGATGATGTGCATTAATTGTGAACTTTAAGGAAGGAATAATGGCTTGATTTGATATGTTGTACTACTCACTAGTTTGGCTAGACAATGTATACTTATTTGGTCATCCATGTTTATTAATTTAATTAATGGCACACACTTTCAATTACAACATATAATCCCCCTAATCTATCAAACATTGAATGTCTTGAAAGGTGATGCTTAGTGGTGAACTCTAAGTCTCAATACCTTTCTCGTATATTCTCTACACTCTATTTATTCTGTTTGCTTCACATTGCTTTTATTTAGTTTAAATTATAGTTTAATTAACCAATCAACCCATCTTTAATCATTCGACCTACTAATCTGACCTTAATTTCCAAGCACAAATACACCCTATATCCCTTGGGACGATCCCTACTCACTCTAGCTATATTTTTAGTTATTAGTGGTAGTGGCATTCTATAAATTTACTTATTTTTCCACTTTAGTTTAATTTCATGTTTTTCTCCTTTTTAGGTGCTTATCCCCAAAATAAGTCAAATTAGCCACATTAGAGCATCGGAAGAAGCAATCCAAAGTCTAGTGGAAAGAAAAAGCAAAGTGGAAGCAAAATGGTGAAAATTCCCTGTTTGATCGATCGAACCATGCTATGATCAATCACACTATGATCGTTCCAACCTTGCCTTGATAGATAGAGCCCCTGTCCTTATCCTCAGGAAAAATTCCTATTCGATCGATCCAACCTCTTCTTCGATCGATCGAACATTTTGATCTTATCCTCATAACCATTTTTGGCCTTTTTCCCATAAAGATCTCAGCCTTTGTCCTTATCCAAATAATTGCGCCGCCATACTTCGATCGATCGAAGCAACAGTGTGATCGATCGAACTCCCTCAAAATTCATGCAAAACAGATTTCAAGCCCAATTGAAGGTGTGCTCGTGGTGCAATCATTTAGAGGTCCTAGTGCACGAGGTCTGACCATTGGTGTGACATTTGAGCTACCTAAATAAGGAAATTAGCTATTTTTAGTAAGGAGGTTGGTTGGTTAGATATTGGCCAGAGATTAGAGAGAGAGAATATACACATTTTTGGGGAGGATTCTTCCAATTGCTAGGGTTTCTACCAAGAACACCAAGAGAAGGAAGATGAATCCAACCATGAAGAGAGGCCTTGAGGGTTGGATGACAAGAACCATGAGTGGCTAAATCATTCTCTTGGGGCTAGAGATGGCCCTAGGCTTACTTCCTAAACTTTAACACTTTGTAATTAGTGGGAATTTGTGTTGTAAATATTATATTGACCTCATGTTTATATAAATCTTGTTTTTACACTTTTGGGTGTATCATCACGGCCTCAACCGAATTTTGGCGCCATTGCCGAGGATTAGCAACATATTACTAGGAATTGATTAGGAATTAGTACTCCTTTGATCCTTGCTTTACATTATTTTATTTTGTTTTCTTATTTTATTACTCTTAATTGACTAGGTACTTGGAGTAAGGGAAGTAAAGCAAATGGAACCTCAAAGCAAGCAAAGCAAATCATAAAAAGCATAAACATAAATTTTATTTCTATTTTTATTTTTTATTTTTTATTTGCAAAAGCAAAGCAAAATGCTTAAAAATTCTTGAAGTTGTTTAAGGACCTTTGTGAGCGTTTCTAAACTCCCTTTGCTTAGTTTAAATCATCAGCCCGTGTGGAGGCATTTTATTTCATTGTTGATCATCAGCTCGTATGGAGGTAACTTAATTTCTTGCATTTGTTGAAAAGCATAGAAGTATGGGATCATTGTATATGGAGGCTTGTTGTTGATTGATTGCTGTGGAGGAGTTCTTGTTTTTGTTGGTGTGTTGACTAAATTTTGTTTGAATTTTCCCACTCCTCATCTTCATCACTCAAATGGAAAACCTTGAAAACAATCTTGGTTATCTAGATCCGAATTTCATCGAACAACTTCCTTTTGACCAATTTCCTCTAGGAGTTCAAGCTCCAAATCCTCCAATGGTCCTTCGTGATCATTACAATCTTAATGGGTACCATGCACCGACATGCATTATGCTTCCTAATTTTCAAGCCGATCATTATGAAATCAAACCCGAGACTATTCAATTGTGTCATCTATTCTATGGCTTAGATAATGAGGAATCATATAGACACTTGGATAAGTTTCTTGAGGTATGCTCCACCGAGAGATACATAAATGTCCCGAAAGAAGTCCTTAGGTTAATTCTCTTCCCTTTCACTCTTAAAAACAAGGTGAAATATTGGTTTAATAATTTGGGGGTAAATACAATAACTTCTTGGACACAAATGCAAAATGAATTTTTGAAAAAGAATTACTCTATGAGCTTAACCAATTCAATAACAACCGCCATTGGAGAACTTTCCCACGGGAAGGGAGAACTTTTACATGAAGCTTGGTGATGTGTCTCAGTTTATTACCACTCGCAATAGCACGAATCTTTATAGGATAGTACTATATAGAGGGTGTCGATCCCATAAGGATATGGATGTTCTTTGCTTCGTTTTTAACTAATCAAATTTATTTCTTGGTTTACAGGTAACTGGTTAAATTAATTGATTGATTGGTTGTCACGAATATAAAATAAAATTAAACTAAAGTAATTAGAGAGAGAAAAGTCGTAGGGCTTTGACTTCACCATGACCTTCATACTATGGTTAACTGTTCAACTCTGTGAATTTAACAATTTATATTTCAAATGAATTGAACTCAATAACATTTGTTTAATTCAGTTTTTAAAGAAAGATATTTTATAAATTGCAGTTAACTATAACTTATTTGCGGTTAGCATGGACTATCCACCTACATACTTTAACTAATTTTGTAAACAATCCAACTTTCCTAAGTATAGACTATGAAAACATTCATTTATAAAAAAACATTAGAATACCATTACATGATCTCCATTCTTATGTCCAGCAGGGCTTCGCCAGATACCATCCAATAAGAGTGGGGTGAGAATAGTTTATGAACAGTTATATCTAAGACAAGGAAATAACAATTTGAAAACTATTAAAACTTTAAAATCCAATTGAGTTATCTCAATTGCTCATAATCATATAATCAGAAATATAATATATATTAAAAATATTCCAAAGTTAAAACAATCAAACCATAGTACTTAGATCGGATTACATCAGTGCCCTAAGAGAAGAATTAACTACTCATGACGATGCAAAATATCATCTGTGTCGTTGTCGTCTTCATCGTCATAGACGACACTTCTCTTCTCAGGATCTTCACCTTCTAAGGTTATGGAAATCCTAAAAGCCACCACCACAATATCAACCTTCTAAATAATACGAGAAAAATGAACTTCTTCTATCAAGGTCTATGCCTTCTTTTATAGAAGAAATAAAGGTTTGGTGGGCTTTTAGGTCTTCTGGCCCATTTGGAGTGAAATACGACTTGAAAAAGAATAATCCCCGTAACTTTAAATCCAATCTGTCCTGGAAGGCTCGAGCTTAAGAAGTAGAGCTCGAGCTATGGGGCTCAGGCTCGAGCTTTAGGAACAAAGCTCGAGCTTTCTTGAATTATTGCTCGAGCTTCAAAGGATGGTGCTTAATCTTCAATTCTATACTTAGTCAAATTTCTTCAACTATTTTCCAAAGCGTCTTTTCCATCAACACTTAGAATTATTTTTTGGGGTTTTCTTCTTTTAACATTGCTCGATCCAAGCTTCATAGGGCTTGAGCTTTAGGTACCAAGCTCTAGCTTTTGGGACTCAAGGCTCAAGCTTTGAATGATAGTGCTCGATCCTTGAGGTTTAACACGAGGCTTGGGAGCTTGGTTTTCTTTAAAATAAACTCTTCAAATTCCGACGCCTCATGCTCGAGCTTGAGGGCCAAGGCTCGAACACCCTGGGGTAAGGCTCGAGTACCACTGAGTAGGGCTCGAGCTCTAGAGGTACAAAGCTCGAGCTTTAATGTCTTGTTGATTTTTTTTTTTCTTTTTCTTACAGGGTTCGAGCCTTAAAACTTTGGCTCGAGCTTTGGTACTTGAACTCTTTCAAACTTACCATTTAAGCTCTCAGCATGTTTTGAATGACCGGTAATGACTCTGTAAGCTTTGATATTAGCCTTTTTCATCATAAAGTCCCGGTTTTAACCATTTCTCTGGTAAAGTACCTATTAACACACAATAAGCATAAATCAGTCTAACAATGGATAGAACTATTACTTTAGGTCTTAACATACATATATTTAGGGGCTCGAATATACAATATTCAGCGCTCATCATACCCTCAAACTTACATATTGCTAGTCCCTTAGCAATATAGAACTAAAGAGCCACTTTCGTGGGAATTATGGTTACATTTAGCCTATACAACAAGTCTTTAAACCCCTAAGTTACCCCTAGTGGATGAGTTGTAGTCTTGTGAGGGTTTCCAGTGATGGTACCCACAAACATCTCAAACAGTGCCTTGATTGCACAATAAGCTCATTCAATCCTGTTTTCAAATTATGATATCCCTGCAGTTCATCAATCAATCAAATATAGTAAGTACAACTAATTATATTAATCAGAAAAACTTTCAACTTCCAATTTCAATTTAATAGCTATGGTCCCCATATATCAGTTTAATCATTTATTCAACAATCTTAATCTCTAAAATTCTTTAAAAGTGAACTTACAATCAGACATGTGGGTTACTATCCATACTTGTATTTATTCCTTAGGGTTAATTACAATGACACCCCCTGAGGTTTGGGGTATTTATAGACATATATAAGTTAGCCATTTTTTGAACACTCACACCCCCTGTCCGAAATTTTAATCCAAACAAGCCCTTAAAAGTTATGAAAAGACGAGATTACCCTTCAGTAAAATATCAATTATTAATCTAAAATATCAAAATATACATATGACAGAACTACCCTTTTTAAATCTCTACCCTCTGCTCCGAAAAAACCCAAACTCAATGACCGGTGCCGCGCCGCCGCCACCGTTGCAGTTTCGACCTCCGCGCCGTGCCGCACTGCCACCGCTGGAGTTCCGAGCTCTGCGTTGAAGACTGAAAAGGATGCCATCGAGCCGTTATAGGAATAGTGAAGCAGAAAATCGTCGCCGGAATCGTGACTAATTCCTCATTGCTGGCTCGAATTTTGGCCCTGCAACGTCGCTAACAAAAACTCCGGATACTCTCCTGCAATGGCCTCTGCCCGAACCCTCACCGTCATCTATTTTTAGTAAGAGGGAGACTTGGTAGGATGAAGCAACAGCCGAGAATAGCGGTTGTGATGGATCCGGCGAGGATAGGTTGGCGGTGAATTCTGTGAGGATGAACTCAGCCTCGGCTTTGGAGAGCTCGACTGGAGGAGAGCTTAACTGTGGATGGCTCGGCCGTGGAGGACTCGCGGCGGCTGGTGAGGGCGCGGCCGGTGAGGGCTCGGCGGTGATGAAGACGGTCTCGGTTGTGGGTGACGAGAAGACGGCCTCGGCTGTGGGTGACGGGCTAATAGCACTGAACGCCGGTGGATAGCTTGGCTGGACAAAATCGGCGGCAATTGGCTCAGTTGACTTCAGAACGGCAGTGACGGGCGCAGCTGACTGATAGCGGAGGTGATGGGCTCTGACTCGTCCGAGTTGGAGTCGGTCGGTTTCAATGGCTGTGCTCGGAAGGATCTATGGAAGAGAGCTCGGAAGGTAACACAACCAGGTTCAATGGCTACCTTTATCCTATGCTTTGTATGTATATTGATGAGCACTGAAAAGTACGCATTTAAACCCGTTAAGCTTAAGTATTCTAGTACCTTTATCTATCTTACTTTGCTGTTTTAGACTTATTACGTGTTATTTATATTTTCAGGCACTAATCCCAAAATTTATCTAACTCAGCCAAATAAGAGCTTAATTGAAGCAATCCTAAGATAAACCAAATGAGGGAGCAAAGTGGAGAAAGAAATGAGCAAAAAGGAATCAAGTTGTGCAGCTGAAAAGTTCGATTGATCCAACTTAGAGTTTGATCGATCGAACATCTATGATCGATCACAGTACTTCTCGATAGATCCAACCTTGGCTTTTGTTGAAATTCAAAGTTCGATCGATCCAACATCACCTTCGATCGATCGAACCCTATTTTGTCCTATTCAAATGATTGATCTTATCCACAGCTGTACACCTACCAACCACTTTTGTCTTTTTCCCCATAAATATCTTGAAAATATCCCAGCCTTGTCATTATCCGGAGGAGTCAGACCACTTCGATCGATCCAAGATGCAGTTCGATCGATCGAACCCATTTTCGATCGATCCAAGTTAAGGTTCGATCGATCGAACTTCCTCCAGCGAGAAAAAGTTAAAGTCCAGCTCATTTATTCCGCCCTTTATCCAATCATTGGAGAATATGCCTTGCACGACCACAGCTCATTATGGGGTGTATTTGACCTACCTATATAAGGAATATGATACACTTTTTGAGTAAGACTCTTGTCACACATTGAAAATCATCTTGGAGGCTATTCTTAGAGAGGAAGAAGGGAGGAAGCTAGAGCACCATTGGAGGAGATCTTCACCAACAAGGAGCAGCCATGGAGTTAGCCCTTGAGGGTTGGATCATCACTACCATGAGTGGCTAGACATCTTCTTGGGGCTAGAGTTAGCCCCAAGCATGCTTTCTATACTCTAATCTTGTGTATTATTGAGGGATTAGTGTTGTATGATACATCTTGATATTCATATATATATAAATCTTGATTATTTCATGCTTTGTATGGTTTAATGCTTCCAGTTGACTATTCTATTCTATCCATATGTCTATGTATGCTAGAGTAGGATATTCATGTGCTTATCCCTAGATTTAGTGTTTTTAATGCATGTCTATGTGTATTGATGCTATAGATCTAGAGATCATCAAGATGATATGCTTAATGAATGCTATTTTGGTTCATTTGATGGTTTAGGCCTATTCTAGATGATTTGTGCCTCTCCCCTAGTCTAGATAGCTTTATGATCGGTTAGTCAATTAAACATCAACCTTCGCAATAGCACGAATCATTGTAAAATAGGGCTATTGGTCGGGTAAGTCGAACCACTGGGACTGCGTTAGTCTATGGCAACCTAAGTGTCTAGAATTGTTCTTAGAATGATAAGGGGTTTATAGAGGTTTGTTGGATGTCACTTAAGCTAGGAAATTAAAAGTGCATAAAACAATAAATTGCAAGAATTCAAGGGAGTGAAGTACAAGTAAAGAAGGCTAGGGAAATGAATCCACCTCCATCCCTATACACATGCTAGGTTAAGAATAATTTAAGGGAAAAACAACATATATGATAGTCATGATACATAACAATACTAGGTTGCTATAATATCCTCAAGAATTTCATTTAAATAGGAAGGCAAGAATAAACCATCAAAGGTTCACATGATCAACTACCTAAACTAAAATGTAGCTTAGAACATGCTTACTAAGTCAAGGATTATCAAGCCCTAATTTAAATGGTGAATGCACATAAAGCAAAGAATCAAGTATAGACCATCAAAGGGAAACCCTAAGCCATGAACTATCTAGGTTCTCCAACTCCATGCCATTGAAACCATTCCATGATCTAACTTCCATTGTCACCATGGAAGTGCAAGCAATATGATTACGAAAAGCAACCATCCAAGACAAGATGAATAACTCACAATAATCATTTATAAACATTCAACATTCATTACAACAAAAATGAGGCTCTTGACCATGGAAAGACTATCAAAAATACATTGTAATCCCCAAAAATAAACTATACTAACACATGCTTACAAGGGAGGGGTTTCATCACCTCCCTAGAAGAAGAGTTAGTTATCCATTGGAGCCTTAGAATGAAGAAGAAGCTTGAACTCCATCTCCAATTTTCGAGCTCCCCCTTGTTAGCTTCAAGAACACCTTCCTTTCTTGCTCTCTTCTCTCTCCTCTATCTTGCAAAAATCAAAGATTCCTAATGTGTGGCCCTTGGGTAGCTTTTTATTCTCCAACACACCCTCTCTCTCCTCCTAGGAACACCTCCAACCACTTCATAAAGAAGGAAGATGGCATTGAGGAAACCAATGTGCAAGTGGCTGAAATTGAGCCATTTCCGAGTGCAATCTGCCTGATTTTCGTGCACTCGAAAAGTGATCTCGAGTACTCTAACTTAGTGCAATGTGTAACATGTTCCTCTTGCTCAGCGCTGACCTATTTTGGGAAAACTGCTATAACTTTGTGCCCCGAACTCCGAATGATGGTCTGTTTGAAGATTTGGAGAACTGATTCAGTGTTTTAAAAACTTCATGTTTTGATGAAGACCCAATTCTCAAGTCTGGTTGGTCGAAAATGGGGAGAAAGGCAGTACTTCAGTGCTGCCAGGCAGTTCTGCGCACCTGTGTTACGAAGATTATAACTCTCTGCTCCGAACTCCGAATGATGAACCACTTGAAGATTTGGAAAGCTGATTCAGAGATCTAAATCTTTCATGTTATGATGGAAGTCTAGTTCTTGAGTTTACTAGGTCGAAAATGGCGACAAAAGTCAGGATCACTGCTGCCAGAAATTCAGAAATGGCATCCTTTTTGCTCAAAATTCCACAAGGCATCATTTTTGCTTCCTTTTTGCACTTTAACCTGAAAATGCATAAAAACATGCAAATGGAGTTAATCTACATAAAATAATTAATAACTGGACTTTGTTAATGTAATTTAGGACGCTTGAATATACAATATTCGGCGCTTATCACACCCCCAAACTTACATTTTGCTAGTCCCTTAGCAAAACTACAATGAAAAACATAATGAAAAGACAACCATGGGCATGCTACTACAAAAATATCATCCATGGTAAAATGAGATAGATACATAGCTCAAATACAACTTGAAACAGACAAAAACTGGAGATGGGGTCATTGGGAAAACTACCTTGCATATATGAAGCATTGATACAAAAAATGGGAAAAACCATTTCAACATGCATGCATCAACATCATAGTCCATATAAATAATTCAATTGTCATCTCTTAAATGGAAATAACTCAAACTCCAGTGAAAGTGAATTGGATTCTCAATATGCGGCTTTTACTTTCTTTTCCAATTCCAAGGCACAAGTTTTCAAATCAATGAATTCCCTTTTACATGAAGTCCCTAAGGCATGATTTTATTTTCAAGACAACTTTTGTTGCTTGTTAACAATTTATTTCAACACATAAGCGAAACATAGAATGGTTGTGCAATGCTAAAGTCCCTTAAGCTTTCTAACCAACCTATGTAGCAAGCGTTAGGCCAACAACTCCCAAACCAGACGGCTTTAGGGTGTTAAGTGTAGAGACACTCCAAAGGACTTAATAGCTCAAGTTGGAAAGGCTACGAACTTCAGCTAACCATGTTTATTACAATTTTTTTTGAATGACCGTGCAATGTTTAAGTCTTTTAAGCTTTCTAACCAACCCTTGTAGCAAGCGTTAGGCCAACAACTCCCAAACCAGACGGCTTTAGGGTGTTAAGTGTAGAGACACTCTAAAGGGCTTAATAGCTCGAGTTGGATATGCTACGAATGTCAACTGGTCATTTTTCATTCATTTTTTTTTTTTTTTTTTTTTTTTTTTTTTTTTAAGACTTAAATCATGCCAAAGATATTCATCTATCAGGTCCATCAAATCAGATTAACTAGGCCAAGGTCAAGGTTGATCAGCTGCATGCCTCACAGTTAAGTTTCCAATGTGCATCTGTGCATTGTGAAGCTTATAAGAGTGTAAATCCAGCAAGAATCTAATTGAAACATTTATACAGACTAGTTTGAATCTACATGATCATTTCAACTCAAATTTTTCTTTATTTTCAAAAATTTCAATTGCTTCTATACACAAGGTATTAAACATATGTTTCATCTCCGACAAGTGTCAAGTTATACTATCATTGCTTAGCAAAAATTATGAAACCAAAAATATACCAAGAATGCTTTGATACACCCCCAAACTTAAACTACACAGTGTCCTCAATGTGGGACATGGATGCAAGTTAGAGACAAAAATGACAAAGAGTATAAAAGGAACAATAATACCCAGGGGGAGGGAACGGCATTTTGAGACAAAAACCCCCAAACTTGAATTGGACTGCACAACCTGGAGAGCAACATGAAGAACAAAAAAAAACAACCACAAACAGCATTAATAGCACAAATATAAATACAGAAAAAGAATGGAGCGAAAGTTAACAGAACAGAAAGAATTTGCATTGCAAAAAGAGTTTACATGATGACAAAAAGAGCTGTACAGGGATCATGTCGACTAGAGCAACCTATACATAGCAAATTCTTACAGTTCAAAAGGAAAATAAAAGATACAAGAGAAACAGTTACATATGAAACAAAAAGATAAGGTCCACACTCGCAACAAGCTACTGTCCAGAAGGTAAACGGGCGAGGATGGAATGGAGGAGAGATTGAGTCTTACGCCGTTCAGCGGAAGCCAAACGACGTTCCTCAGCAGCGACACGGCGGTGTTCAGCAGCGAGACGACGATCTTCTTCAGCACGTGAAGAAGTCTCACACAGAGTCTGAGTGCACGCGGACAAAGAATTCTCAAAACGATCTAGTCGCTCATGAATATCGGCAATGGAAGCCCTGATGAAAGCCTGGTCCTGGTGAGAGTCGACCGGAGGCTCTACCCTTGCAGCGGCTGCGGCGGTGGAGGCATCCTCAGAAGGAGGAGGAGGAGGAGCGTGGATGAACAGGGGAGCAGGAGGCTGAGGGGTACCAGAATGGCTAAGAACATTGATCCACCGGCGCTGGGTAAAAATTTTAATCTTTTCGCCTTTTGGTTCATGGGGAGGAACAACGAAACCCTTGTGCTGAAGGAGCCGAGTGATGAAAAATGGCAAAGGCAATTTCTGATTTTCAACTCGCGGAACCCGTGCATTATGAGCATCATGCCAAAACTTCATAAATGTGGTCCAAATGAGCTCGGGGATGGAGAACCATTGGCCTTGGTCCATGGCATATAAGGCTTGCAGAAGGAGGCCCCGACGCTCGGTGCTATGCACCAAAGGGTAGACATTGTGCTTGAAGACAGTGTCAATGAACCATAGGCGTTCCAGAAGATTGGTTTTGGGGATAAAAGACCGGGGCCTAGTAGGATCGTCAATAGTGCAAATGGCAGCGGCAATCTGCGCCACAGGTAATGTATCCAGCTCCTCATATAAAGGGAGATTCTCACGATTGACAATGTCATCGGGGCACTCAATGGGGCAACCAGAAACCTGAATGATGTCGGTCATAGTGAAAGCATAGGCGGTGCCATCAAAGGATGTAGTGAGAGAAATGGGTGGCTCTTCAGGGCATTGGAGATTCTGGTAGAAGAGGCGCACTACACAGGGGTAGGCAACCCTGGCAAGGGGCGCACAAATGTGCTGCAGACGCCGGTTAGTCAATTCGGTTACAGCCCACGAAGTTGTGGGTAGTATGTCAAAGGCATCCGTGAGCGGAAATGAGAGTTCGTAGTTGAGTTGTTTGCGATCCCAAGGATCACGTGGTCGCTCACGAGTGACAGCACGGGCACCTGAAGAGGGTCTAGGAGGGCGAGAAGGACCGGCACGAGACATTTAGAGAGGTGGACTTGGTTGAGGAATTTCAGCGAACACCTGGCGTGCACCACAAAAAGGAGAAGGTGAAAATGAGTGGGGAGGAGGAGGAAACCCAAAATTTTGGACAAACAAACAAGCCCTATTATCAACAAATCAACAACAAAGCATCAACAGAACCAAACTCCAACATTACAAGCCCATCCTCCTTGTAAAACACCATGAATGAACAAAGGAAAAGAAAAACAAATGAAGAGGACACAAACCTGAATTTCAGGGTATCTGAGAGTAAGAAGGAAGGCAGGAAGAGGGAGGTGAGAGGATGGGGTGGTGGGGTATTGAGGTGAGTGAGAAGTGGTGTAGGTGTTGGGTTGAGGATGGTTGCTTGTGAGAGAGAGAGAAGGAAGGTGATGAGGTTGGGAGGGTATTGGGAGGAGGGCCGATAGTGGAGGGATATTGGAGAGTGAGGTGGGTGGCTTGGTGGATGTTGAGAAGAGAGATGGTTGAGGTTTGGAAGAGAGAGAGAGGAAGGTTGGGTGCCGGGAGGGGGAAGGTGGTGGGGTGGTGTTTGGTTTGTGGTTGGGGGGAGTGGGTTTTAAAAGAGGAGGGGGGTAAGCTTGGTTCGAGCACTCGAAGGTGGACTTCGAGTGCTCTAAAATGGGGCAGAGAGTTGGGAGCCGAGGGGTGAGAGGACTCAATCAGCTGCGAGCACTCGAAGCTTAGGTTCAAGTGCTCGAGAATTTGGCAGAGAGGGTTGGGTGTGGGTTGGTGTGGGTTTTGTAGTTGATGTGGGTTGCATGGTGGGGTGGTTAAGTGTGGAGGAAGGAAGGTGGTGGTTTTGGGTGCAGACAAGGCTGCATGGTGTGTGCATTGAGGAGGTGGGTTGGTGTGGGTTGGGGTTGAGAGGAGGTTGGTTGCTGGAGGAAGAAAGGTGGTGGATGCATGCATGGGGCTTGCATGCATGCATGCATCTCCATGGTGGCTGAGAGTGGAGGTGGCTTGAGGGGGTAAGGTTGGTGGTTGAGTGTGGATGAAGTTTGTTGGGTTTGAGTTGCCGAGAGTGAGGGTGGTGGATGGTGGGTTGGTGAGGGTGGTGGATGGTGGGTTGGTGAGGATGATGTGGGGATGGGGAGGTGGGGTTGAGGTTGGTGGGTGGTGTTGTATGTTGGTTGGGAGGTGCATGCAAGTTGAGGAAGGTTGGTTAGTTTGGAATGGTGGGGTGGTGATTGGTCGAGAGTGGTGAGTCAAGCAAGGTGGTGAGGGTGGGTTTGATGGGTTGAGGTTTGCCGAGAGAGATGAGGAAGGTTGGGGGGTTGATGGTGGTGAGTTATGGGTTGCATGCATGGTGGGATGAGATGAGGGTGGTGAAGTGAGGTTGATGGTGGTTGAATGGTGTGAGGCCGAGAGGGATGGTGGTTGGTTTTGGAGGTGAGATGCGGGTTGAGGATGATGAGGTGAGGTTGATGCGTTTGAGATGAAGGTTGTGCATGCATGGTTGTGCATGCATTGGTGTGGGTTGATGTGGGTTGGTTGAGGAGTTGCCGAGAGGGAGAAGGGTGGTGTGTGGGGTTGAGGTTGAGTTGGTGGTTATTTTGCCGAGAGTGGTTGTGTGTTAGGTTTAGGTGGGTTGTGGGTGGCATGCATGCATGGGGTGTGCATGCATGATGTGTGGGGTTACTTGGGTTGAGAGAAATGAGAAAGAAAGTTGGGTTGATGAGAGGGTGGTTTTGGTTGTGGGAGCTTTGGTTGGAGATGAGAGGAATGGAAATTTTCGAGCACTCCACAGGGGATCTAGAGTGCTCGACAATTAGGCAGCGAGTAGGCTAAGCAAATGGTGAAGCTTCGAGCACTCGAAGCTTGGCCTACGAGTGCTCGATTCTGAGGCAGTAGCTGCGGAAGTTGGGCTAAAAAGTTTAGAGCACTCCAAATGGGAGCTAGAGTGCTCTAAATGAAGGCAGTAGGCTCGTGATTTTGGTGTTGAACCTTGAATGCAGCTGCAAGGAATTTCGAGCACTTCACATGGAAATTGGATTGCTCTAAATTGAGGCATCCAAATTGCAGCCAAATTAAAGTGAAGCTTGAAAACTAAAGCACTCGGCATGGAGCTTGAATGCTGTTGCATGGCCATGCATGAGCTTGCATGGATGGTTCAAGGAATGAGATCATTACTATATGGAAGCATAAAGAATTTGAGCAGTGGGCTCGGATAAGAAGGAATGCATGCATCAGAGAAATGCATGCAACAATGCATGAAATATAGAAATGCATGCAAGCAAGGAACTTTGCGGATCATGAAATTTTTTTTGAGAAGCATGAAATTCCTATGCATGCAATGTTGATGGATTCAAGCCAATGTATGGGAAAAATTTAAACGGTGCAACATCCTCTCATTCAAATGGATGGAAAATTTAAAAAGAACAATCTCTCTCTCTCTTTTTTTTTTTTTTTTTTTTTTTTTTTTTTTTTTCAAACTTTGCAATTTCTAATGCATGGAAAAATTGCCAACTTTCAGAACATCACACAAAGCATGGGTGGATGTAAGAAAATTTTCAAACCTTTGCAACATCACACAATGCATGAATGAAATTTCTGGAGAAAATTTTTAAACTTGCAAATTCATTCCATTCCAATGCATGGGAAATTTTGAAAGTTTTGTTTTGAAACCTTGCAATTTTTCAACTTTTTAAACATCTCAAATGCATGAAGAATTTTGAGAAAATTTTCAAACTTTTTAGTAAAAATGAGAAAATATGCACATGAGTCGCATTTGAAAAATCTAATGAAATTGCTAGAAAGCGATGGAGACTTCCGGGAATGAAAATTAGAGTTGAGAAGGTCTAAGAAAAATCAAATTTTTGGCTTTTCTAAACCGTTTCCCAGAAAAAAATTTTAAGGCACGAGCAATTTCAAAGAGAAGGAAGCTTGGAACATCGAAAGAATTTATTCCCTTGCTTTGCTAAATTTAATGTCGATAGCTAGACCAAGCTAGAGCAGGCACTAATCCTCATAAATTGGATCCGTCAAGAGGACTTCCTCAACTTTTCGGGTTAGAATTGTGCCGTCAATGCAAGGCTTAAGCCTTTGGCCATTTACCTTGAAGAGTGATCCACTTGCAGGATCATGAAGTTTGATTGCTCCATGAGGAAAGACGGTAGTGACAGTGTATGGACCATCCCATCTTGACCGGAGTTTACCGGGAAAGAGTTTCAAGCGGGAATTGAAAAGCCAGACCTTTTGTCCCGGGGCAAAAGACTTTTTGACGATGTGTTTGTCATGAAAAGCTTTAGTCTTTGCCTTGTAAATTTTTGCGCTTTCATACGCGTCATTACGCAATTCCTCAAGTTCATTTAATTGCAACGCACGATTAGAGCCGGCTTGTTTGAGATCAAAATTGAACCTTTTTATGGCCCAATAAGCACGGTGCTCTAATTCTACCGGGAGATGACATGCTTTGCCAAAGACAAGTCGATATGGTGACATGCCAATGGGTGTCTTATAAGCTGTCCGGTAAGCCCAAAGTGCATCGTTTAGCCTTAATGACCAATCTTTGCGGTCCGGTCTAACCGTTTTTTCTAAAATGTGCTTAATCTCTCGGTTAGAAATCTCTACTTGACCACTCGTTTGAGGGTGGTAAGGTGTAGCAACCTTATGAATGACTGAATACTTAGCAAGGACGGATTTGAGATAACGATTTCGGAAATGAGATCCGCCATCACTAATGATTGCTCGGGGCGTACCAAAATGACTAAAGATGTGAGATTGAATAAAATGGATCACGACTTTATGATCATCGGTTTTGGTAGCCGCGGCTTCAACCCATTTAGACACATAATCCACCGCTACAAGGATGTACTCATAGCCATAAGAAGATGGAAATGGTCCCATGAAGTCAATCCCCCACACATCAAAAATTTCAACAATTAAAATGTTGGTGAGGGGCATCATGTCTCTTCGGGACATGGATCCAAGTTTTTGACATCGTTCACACGATTTGCAAAAATTGTATGCATCCCGGAACAAGGTAGGCCAAAAGAATCCGCTTTGAAGGACTTTGTTAGCGGTCTTTTTGGCACTGAAATGGCCTCCACAAGCAAGAGTATGGCAAAAATTTAAAATGCTTGTGGCCTCGGTTTCAGGAATACATCGCCGAATGATTTGGTCCGGGCAATACTTGAATAGTTCCGGATCTTCCCAAAAGAAATGCTTGACTTGGGAGAAAAACCGGTCCCTCTCTTGTTTGGACCAATGAGCTGGAATTTTGCCAACCGCAAGATAATTGACAATATCCGCAAACCATGGAAGAGTAGAATGTGAAACTTGAAGAAGTTGCTCATCCGGAAAGGAATCATGGATGGCTGCAAATTCTGAAGATTTCTCAATAAGTAAGCGAGAGAGATGATCGGCGACAACATTGTCGGTCCCTTTTTTGTCCCGGATGTCAATGTCAAACTCTTGAAGTAAGAGGATCCATCGAATTAAGCGGGGTTTTGTCTCTTTTTTCGCTAACAAATGCCTAAGAGCGACATGATCTGAAAAGACGATGACCTTGGAGCCAAGAAGATAAGAGCGAAATTTATCCAAGGCGTACACCACAGCTAGCAATTCTTTTTCAGTGGTGGTGTAGTTCAATTGGGCATCGCAGAGAGTTTTGCTAGCATAATAAATGACATGCGGAAGTTTATCCACACGTTGGCCCAAAACCGCCCCTAATGCATAGTCGGATGCATCACACATGATCTCAAAGGGAAGAGACCAATTAGGGGGTTTCATGATTGGGGCAGAGGAGAGTAGAATGCGAAGTTTGATGAAAGCTTCCATGCAAGCGTCATCAAAATTGAACGGAACATCCTTGGCTAAGAGATTACACAAGGGCCGTGAGATTTTGCTAAAATCTTTGATGAAGCGACGATAGAATCCGGCATGGCCAAGAAAAGAACGGATTTGACGGACGGAATTCGGAGGAGGAAGATTAGAGATTAACTCAACTTTTGCCTTGTCTACCTCGATTCCCCGCTTAGAAATGACATGTCCTAAAACAATGCCTTCTTAGACCATAAAGTGGCTTTTCTCCAAACATAGAATGAGATTCGTCTCTTTGCATCTTTGGAGCACAAGAGATAAATTTTTGAGACACGAGTCAAAGGAGGAGCCAAATACGGAAAAATCATCCATGAAAACTTCCAAGAACCTTTCAACCATATCGGAGAATATGGACATCATGCACCTTTGGAACGTTGCCGGTGCATTGCATAGACCAAAAGGCATGCGTCGATAGGCAAAAGTACCAAAGGGACATGTGAATGTTGTTTTCTCTTGATCTTGGGGGGCGATGGCCACTTGGTTATAGCCGGAATAACCATTAAGAAAACAATAGAAGCTTTGGCCGGCTAACCTTTCTAGTATTTGATCAATAAATGGGAGTGGGAAATGATCCTTCCTAGTTGATGAGTTGAGTTTACGATAGTCAATGCACACACGCCACCCGATGGTGGTTCGTTGTGGTACGAGCTCGCCCGCTGAATTTTCAACAACGGTGAGACCGGATTTCTTGGGGACAACTTGTGTGGGGCTCACCCACTTGCTATCAGAGATAGGATAGATGATTCCCGCATCTAGCAATTTGATCACCTCTTTCATGACCACTTCCTTCATGTTTGGATTTAACCGGCGCTGGACCTCTCTAGTAGGCTTTGCGTCATCCTCCATATGAATGCGGTGCATACAAATGGAGGGGTCAATTCCTTTCAAATCTGCCACTGTCCAACCAATAGCTTCTTTATGCTCTTGGAGCACCGCTAAAAGGTTGGTCTCTTGGTCTTTTCGAAGGTCTGAGGCAATAATGACCGGAAGGGTTTGCTTTGGACCAAGGAACACATACTTGAGATGGGCCGGGAGCAGCTTAAGCTCAAGTTGTGGCGGAGATAACAATGATGGGACCGGAGGAGTGGTGGAAAGTTGGGGAAGTGGTTCTTTTGGAATTTTCCAAGGAGGTACATCCATGATAGCATTAATATCAAGCAAGGAATTGACTTCTTGAATGGCTTGATCAACATCAAAGTTTGAGAAATCAAAATGGGACATGCAAGTTTCAAGGGGATCTTTGCTTAGGATGAAGGGGAGAGATTCTTCGACCACTTCATCGATGACATCCACAAGAAAATAATCATCCTCATTGGAGGGATGTTGAGTTGCATGAAAGATGTGGAGTTTGACTTGTATGTTTCCAAAAGCAATGTCCATCACCCCGGTTCGGCAATTAATTGATGCATTAGCCGTGGCTAAAAATGGCTTACCAAGGATCACGGGAATGTGCTTTTTTGGGTCATGGACCGGTTCCGTATCAAGAACCACAAAATCTACCGGGAAGTAGAATTTGTCCACTTTGATGATAACGTCCTCGAGAATACCTCGTGGATGCTTGACCGATCTATCGGCAAGTTGCAAAACCACAGAAGTCGGCTTAAGATCTCCCAAACCAAGTTGTAGGTAGACCGAGTATGGAATTAAATTCACACTAGCTCCTAAGTCAAGGAGGGCCCTCTCGATTTTGCTGTTACCAATGACGCACGAGATTGTGGGGGCACCCGGATCCTTATACTTCGGGGGAGTGCTGTGCTGAATGATAGCACTAACATTTTCAGTCAACCTCACTTTTTTTGGCAAATGATTTCTAGAAGTGCGCTTTTGAGTGCACAAATCTTTGAGAAATTTGGCATAGGGAGGGATTTGCTTGATAGCATCCAAGAGGGGCAAGTTAATCTTCACTTGCTTGAAAACTTCCCACATGTCTTGAATTTTACAATTCTTGTTCCCAAAATGTGTCGACTCTTGAAGACGTTGAGGAAACGGAGCTTTTGGCTCATAAGTAGTTTCCACATTTGGGGAGACATGTGTGGGATTTCCGTGAATGGTATTTGGACAAGAATTTGGATTAGAAGAGCTTGAATTTGGATTTTTCAAAGGAGAAACTTCCTCACGTTTGTCTCCATCGACCTTGTTGTCAACCACTCTACCACTCCGAAGGGTGGTGATAGCTTGAACTTGTTCATGAGTCGGCCCACTCGGAGAAGGGGTTTCGTCAATCACATGCATTCCTCTAGGATTTTCAAAAGGTTGAGAGGGAAGCTTGCCCTTGTCCTTTTGAAGCAATTGATTCACCGAGTTAGCTATTTGGCCCACTTGATTTTCGAGATTAGCTATGGATTGAGTATGAGAGTGAACCATTTGGAGAGTAGGCTGCAAGGATGTCAAGAGTTGCTTGTTGGCATCCATTATTTGCTTATTTAATGATTCCATCATTTGCTTGTTTGCAGCCACTATCTCGTCAGTTGGACACACAGGAGGTTGATTGGAGACATTTGGATTGTAAGGAGGACGGTAGCTTGAAGAGGCTTGGAAAGGTCTACCTTGATATTGAGAAGAGGGCTGATTTTGCCGCCCTTGGTTTTGGAATTGGGAATTCTGTGAGGCTTGTTGCCGCCACGAGAAATTCAGATGATCTCGCCAACCCGGATTGTAGGTGTTGGAATATGGATTGTTCCCGGGCCGCGAGAACATGGCATTAGCTTGCTCTTGGTTGGGACTAGGAAATTGCTCCGGTGTGGGGCAATCTTCCGAGAGATGGAATGGACTAGTACATGAAGCACAAACTGAACTTGCCGAATTTTGAGACAATGAAGGAGGAAGATGTGGTGCCATCAATTGGTAGAATTTATGAGCGATGGCATCCACTTGAGATGATTCCTCCCTTATTGACTTTGGTTGACAAGGGTTGGTGTTGTTTGGAGTGGTTGCGGTCGGAGCCCTACGAGAATTGTGTTGAAGTGAATTTTCACTCAAATTCTCAAGTAAGGTCCAAGCCTCATCCGCATTCTTGGACATGAACATCCCACCACAAGAAGAATCAACCATGAATCTATGGGTTTCGGTCAAGCCAGCATAGAAAGCTTGCACTAATTGCCATTTTGGGATCAAATGATGAGGACATTTTCGAAGAAGATCTTGTAGCCTTTCCCAAGTCTCGTGGAGTTGTTCTCCATCAACTTGAGAAAAGCTTAGAATGGAACGCCTCATTTGGTTGGTTTTACTCACCGGATAGTACTTCTTAAGAAATTCTTGTTGCAATTGAGCCCAAGAAGTAATAGAGTTGGGAGCGAGGGAGTTCAACCAATATTTTGCCCTATCCTTTAGGGAGAATGGGAAAAGATGGAGATGAAGTGCATTGTCCGGAAAACCTCTCAACCAGATGGTCGAACAGATTTCAAGGAACTCATCAAGATGCTTATATGGATCTTCATTATCAAAGCCATGAAATGATGGAAGCATTTGAATGGTACTAGACTTGATCTCATATTGAGCTGCATCGATGTTTGGCATCACTATACAAGAAGGAGAAGCATAGGTGGTAGGAATGAAATGATCTCTAAGAGTCATTGGTTCTACATTAGGAATTTCAGCCCTTTCATTCCCCGGATTTCCTACGTTATCCCCCATTATATTGAATTCAGTTTCAAGGTCCCTTGTAAGAGTGGGTTCCCTAAGGTTCCGTCTAAGAGTTCTTTCAAGTGAATTTATATCAATAGGGGAGTCAAGTGTGGGAAGAGAGAGTGACCTATGGCCAAACATCAACAATTCACAACAACAGCATCACAACAAATCGTTATCATCAACTCCACATACGATGTTCCCTTTCTCCTCAATTATCAAGACAGAAAATAAATGGCCACGACAAGGACCGATGCTTGGAATTGAAAATACACAATTGAAATAGCCTCGACAAGGGCTTGCAATTTATCTACTTCTAAGCTTAACACATGCACGAAATTCACAATTCGAAACTAGAAGTCACGAGACTTACCTGGGGTCCTTTAGACTTACAATTTGCTAGCAATCCCACGGCGAGCTTCGAGTCCCTAGAATCTTACAACACGAAGATGATCAAAACACATAAGGAATATTCACAAGACACAATATTCACAATCAAACTAAAATTAACCCTAAACTTTGGTTGCTAAACCGTTTGCAGTCCCCGGCAACGGCGCCAAAAATTGATCAGTTGGTCAATTAAACATCAACCTTCGCAATAGCACGAATCATTGTAAAATAGGGCTATTGGTCGGGTAAGTCGAACCACTGGGACTGCGCTAGTCTATGGCAACCTAAGTGTCTAGAATTGTTCTTAGAATGATAAGGGGTTTATAGAGGTTTGTTGGATGTCACTTAAGCTAGGAAATTAAAAGTGCATAAAACAATAAATTGCAAGAATTCAAGGGAGTGAAGTACAAGTAAAGAAGGCTAGGGAAATGAATCCACCTCCATCCCTATACACATGCTAGGTTAAGAATAATTTAAGGGAAAAACAACATATATGATAGTCATGATACATAACAATACTAGGTTGCTATAATATCCTCAAGAAGTTCATTTAAATAGGAAGGCAAGAATAAACCATCAAAGGTTCACATGATCAACTACCTAAACTAAAATGTAGCTTAGAACATGCTTACTAAGTCAAGGATTATCAAGCCCTAATTTAAATGGTGAATGCACATAAAGCAAAGAATCAAGTATAGACCATCAAAGGGAAACCCTAAGCCATGAACTATCTAGGTTCTCCAACTCCATGCCATTGAAACCATTCCATGATCTAACTTCCATTGTCACCATGGAAGTGCAAGCAATATGATTACGAAAAGCAACCATCCAAGACAAGATGAATAACTCACAATAATCATTTATAAACATTCAACATTCATTACAACAAAAATGAGGCTCTTGACCATGGAAAGACTATCAAAAATACATTGTAATCCCCAAAAATAAACTATACTAACACATGCTTACAAGGGAGGGGTTTCATCACCTCCCTAGAAGAAGAGTTAGTTACCCATTGGAGCCTTAGAATGAAGAAGAAGCTTGAACTCCATCTCCAATTTTCGAGCTCCCCCTTGTTAGCTTCAAGAACACCTTCCTTTCTTGCTCTCTTCTCTCTCCTCTATCTTGCAAAAATCAAAGATTCCTAATGTGTGGCCCTTGGGTAGCTTTTTATTCTCCAACACACCCTCTCTCTCCTCCTAGGAACACCTCCAACCACTTCATAAAGAAGGAAGATGGCATTGAGGAAACCAATGTGCAAGTGGCTGAAATTGAGCCATTTCCGAGTGCAATCTGCCTGATTTTCGTGCACACGAAAAGTGATCTCGAGCACTCTAACTTAGTGCAATGTGCAACATGTTGCTCTTGCTTAGCGCTGACCTATTTTGGGAAAACTGCTATAACTTTGTGCCCTGAACTCCGAATGATGATCTGTTTGAAGATTTGGAGATCTGATTCAGTGTTTTAAAAACTTCATGTTTTGATGAAGACCCAATTCTCAAGTCTGGTTGGTCGAAAATGGGGAGAAAGGCAGTACTTCAGTGCTGCCAGGCAGTTCTGCGCACCTGTGTTACGAAGATCATAACTCTCTGCTCCGAACTCCGAATGATGAACCACTTGAAGATTTGGAAAGCTGATTCAGAGATCTAAATCTTTCATGCTATGATGGAAGTCTAGTTCTTGAGTTTTCTAGGTCGAAAATGGCGACAAAAGTCAGGATCACTGCTGCCAGAAATTCAGAAATGGCATCCTTTTTGCTCAAAATTCCACAAGGCATCATTTTTGCTTCCTTTTTGCACTTTAACCTGAAAATGCATAAAAACATGCAAATGGAGTTAATCTACATAAAATAATTAATAACTGGACTTTGTTAATGTAATTTAGGGCGCTTGAATATACAATATTCGGCGCTTATCACTTTTTTTTCATGCTAGTAGTTTAGATTTAGTGTAGTGGTAGTGTAATGTTAGATGGGAGGACAATCTACTCTTGATGTTTGATGTTCCATGCTTGTGAGTCCAAATGACATATTCCTCTAATATTGTGTTGTATGTGGATTTTGAGCTTAATGAAGGATTAATGACTAGTTATGATATGTTGTATCTTTCAAATGTGTTTAGACAATTTATTCCTCTCCCAATAGATATTTTGTACCTCTCACATGATGTTTAGATAATGCATGTTTAACTAAATCATCCTTATGGATTGCTTGGACTATGAGCTTAATGAAAGGTTCAATGACTTGAATTGTTATTTTGTTATCTTCACATGATGTTTAGGCAATATATTCCTCTACCAATAGATGTATTGTGGCCTCACACATGTTGATTGAGACAATTTGCACTTGTTGAGTCACCCTTACCAATTGAATGTCTTTTACACACACAACATTGTTGCAACACATCCATTACCCTCAATTGATCACTTGTTAGTAGTATAGAAAAGTATTGTTTGGTGGTGATCTCTACACCCCAAGACCTCTCTCTCTCTTGTTTACTTCATATTATTTTATTTAGTTGAATTCGATTTAGCTTAATCAACCAACCCAATTCTCTTTTGCAATCATTTGGTACGCTAGAGTCGAAGTTGAAATTCCAACACGTATAATCCCTTGGGACGATCCCTACTCACCCTATCTATATTTTATATAGAGAAAGGTAGTAGTGGCTTTCTATAAATGTAAAACTTGGCCACCTCCTAAATTCACAACTCTTCAAGCTTTGACTTGGTATCGCGACCCTTGTAAAGGACCGGTCAGTTTTTGGCGCCGTTGCCGGGGATTAACGGTTTTGTTGGAATTAAACTAGACAATAGTGTTCATTAGATTTCTTCTATTTTTATTTTATTTTCCATTGTATATTCTTTTCTCTTGATTCTCATTACTATTTGTTCAATTAGGTACTTGACTACAAGGAAGGCAAACTTTGGAACTTGAAGCACTAATTGGAGCTTAAAAGCTAAATTTGGAGTTGAAGTGCTAAAGGACCATTGTGAGCAATTCTTGGCATTCTTGTATTTTAATTGTTTCACTTCTTTGTATGCTTGTGATAGCCCTTGTTGAGGCTCAT
Organism: Cornus florida; assembly: GCF_030987335.1. NCBI lineage: Eukaryota > Viridiplantae > Streptophyta > Magnoliopsida > Cornales > Cornaceae > Cornus > Cornus florida. The sequence goes on from NW_026775575.1 coordinate 41,176,888, forward strand.
TTTATTGCTAAATTTTTGTCCAAGCATAGGCCCTTGTTGAGGCCAATTTTTTCTTGCATTTGGGTTTTAATTGTGAATGGAGGAATTGTTTGATCCAAGTTTGGGGGGGAATTACATCCCTTCACCTTATGCTCTTCCATCACATTTTAATCCTTATGAAATTGAGTCCAATTCATTTCATGCATCATCTTATTATGGACTTGATCACTCATTTAATCCTTCTTACGACTATTGTCCTCCACCACCATTTTATGATGAATCAATTCCACCACCTTCTAAGTACTCACCCGGATTTGAAGAAAAAGTGTTAGCTTTACTTGATGTGCATATTTCACACACTTTACTTATTAATTCTCATTCTCAAACTTTAGCCAACTTAGAAGCTCAAGTTAAGCAAATTGCAAATACTCTTTCTCATCAAGAGGAGGAGGAAGAGGCAAATGAAAAAATGGCAAGAACTTCAATGTATATAGATGAGGATGATGAGAGTGAGGAGAATGAAACAAGTGAGCTAATGCCTAGCACTCTATCTTGTATAGAGGAGGAAGTGGCAAGTGAGTTAGTAGCTAATCTAATAGAACATAACATGATTAATAAGGACTTTCCTTGTTTTGATTATGATTTTATCTCGGACATGGCTACTCTAGAGAGTGAGGAGATGTTGACTACACTTGAGGTAGGAGAGAAGGAGGAGGAACTTGTTGAAGAGGGCCTTCCTTCTATTATCTCTAATGACCCTCTTGAGGAGTGTCTTTTGGAAATGTATAAAAATTGTGGTTTTGACTTTAAAAGCTCTAAAAATGAAATAAACTCTCTAATGGACTCCTTAGCTTACTTAAAATGTGAGGAAATGGTAATTTATGAGGAGGAGAAGAGGGATGAAGAGAGGGTGTTTCTTATTAATCCAAATGAGTCTTTGAAAGACAATGCCTCGCCAATTATCAATATGGATGATCATTTGAATGTGTTTCAAGAACACAACAAAGAGCCAAGCCTAACCATGATTGATTTTGTTTTCAAGACCGTGGATGAAAGGAACAATATCGTCTCTTTTATTTCTTTTCAAGTCATTCTTTTGGAGGATGATTTTATTGTCATAAGTGGGACATTAAATGAGAAAAGTGAAAAGAGGGTCAATAAGGATGTTTCATATCCAGTTTTTGATTCATTTGATTAGTGAGTTGACCTAACGTCTTGCTAGAGACGTTAAACACTAGTATTCGTAGAGTTTCACAACTCTATTTCTCCCTCATTTCTTTTTATTTTTCATTCTTGTGTACATTCTTCTATCTATTTTTCAAAATTTCATTCTTGTTACCATCATTGGGGCTTAGCATAGGATTTTCTGCACTTTCAGTTCAAAATTAGGCATTTGGTGCCAGTTCGATCGATCACAAGATCACCTTCGATCGATCGAATTGTTCTTCGATCGATCCAACATGTGGTTCGATCGATCATAAGTCCCAACACTTAGAAAAATTTTGGACCTGCATCCAAATTCCAAAATGCATGCTCTCGAGATCTCCAAATTTTTGAAAGTTCGATCGATCGTAAACCATTTCGATCGATCGAACTATCTTTCGATCGATCCAACATGTGGTTCGATCGATCATGAGTCCCAACACTTAGAAAAATTTTCAGGCCTCATCCATTTTTCAAAAATGTATGCTCTCGGTATCTCCAAAATTTTATATGTTCGATCGATCGAATTTCATCTCGGGTCGAGCACAGCTATGTTCGATCAATCGAACTTCATCTTCGATCGATCACAGCTTTGCCCCTTTGACCCTTTGACTTTTTGACTTTTTCCTATTTCTATTTTTATTTTATTTTATTTTATTTTCTTTTATTTTATTTAGTTACTTCTATCTTGGTATTAAAAATAATATATATATATATATATATATATATATATAATAATATTTCTTTTCTTTTATTTTATTTCCTTTTATCTTATTTCCAAAAATCCAAAAAATATTTTGTTTAACTTTAATTTTTAATTTCGACAAAAAAAAAAAAAAAATATCTTTACATTCCTTATTTTCTTACATTTTTATTTACTTGCCTTTTTATTTTTATTTGTGTACATATTTGTTTTGTCTAAAAAAAAATAAAAAATAAAAAAATGAGACGATTTTTCAAAGAAGTATTCCGTCTTGCTAGAGACGTTAAACTTAGCACCCATTTTGCATATTTCTTACATTTTTCATTTTTCTTTGCATGTTTTCACATATATATTAAAAAAAAAAAAAAAATGAAAAACCAAGAGTAAGAAAATTTTGTATATACTTGCATTGTACATATTCTTTCCATTTTTTTTGCATTGTACATGTTCTTTTTCATTTCTTGCATTGCACATATTGTTTTTCATTTCTTACATTGAACATATTCTTTCATTACATTTTGCCTTATTTAATTTTCTTTTTATATTTTGTTCATGCATTTTATTCTTTATTTTTCTTGCATTTTGTATATACTTGCTTTCATTAAACGAAAAATATAAAAAGATTCATCATTGTGCCCTTATGTGTAGTCATGCATACTTTATGCTTTAGTTAGGGCTTGATCTTATATCTCTCTTGCATCATGTGTTACATTGCCTTAGAATGTTTGATTTGATTATTCTTATCCCATTTGATATTTGATGTGAGTTTGTTAGCGTGATTATTCAAGTAGGTTGTTGATTCCAAGTTTGGGGGAGACGTCTTTCGAATTGGATCATAACCGGGCTTCATGTCTACACCACCATGGTATACTCTTTCCACTTTTTTTTTCCCATTGTTCTCATTGCACATTGAGGACAATGTGTGGTTTAAGTTTGGGGGTAAGGTATCTTGTTGCATTCTACTTAAGATTTGAGCTTTAAATGCATGATTGAGATTTGAGATTGATGTTAGTTATGATTTTGATCTTTTGAGGACTATATTGCTTAAAATTTAAAAATTGCTTGACTTGAGAGTCCAATACTCCTTGTATGCCTTGAGGATGCCTTTTAGGAGTAAATTTTTCAAAAGATTAATATCTTGTTTGCATCTGTGGTCCACATCATCCTGAATTTGTGATTGTTTTGAGATTCATTCTAGGATTCTACACTAGCACCGGTGCACACTAGCATTCATTTGTGGGGTACATGCTTTGTTGATTATTGAATTGGTTATATCCCAATTGGTTAGTAGTGCATTAAAAGCTTTCATTCTTGATAAAAGTGGATAACAACCCCTTTTCATTGAGTAGCCGGGATTCTTGCCTTATTAAGCAGTGAACTTCTCGCGCCAAAAGGTGGAGGGCCCAAACTCTAGGTTAATAATTAATTGAAAAAAAAAAAAAAAAAAAAGAAAAAGTTGCAAAAGTAATAAAAGTGAGGACTTCTCCCAAAAGGCGAGAAGTGGGAAATGATCAGATAGTTGTTGTCTTGATTTGTAGCCTAGTTGATTTGAGTTTGTAAGTCCGTTGGGGTGTTTTAACACCTAATGCCCTAAAGCCATCTGGTTTGGGAGTCATTGACCTAAAGCTCGCTGCATGAATCTTCTAGAAAGCTTAAGAGATCAACACATTGCACAATATTTCCATCTTTGATCCTCAAAAAAAAAAAAAAAAAAAAAAAGAGTGAAAAGAATAAGCGCACCTAGAATAATAAAGCTTTAATAAAAGGTCCACTCTCTTATCTTGATGATCGGTACTAGATTTGTGTGCTAGTTTGAGGGTAAAGATGTGATTACTTCTCTAGTTGGCTAAGATAGCAACACACTTGATGCCGGACCTCTCACATGGATTCTAGACTTGTTTCGATTTTCATGATCATTTTCTTGATATGTGGAGGACCATACTTGCTTTCTTGATATTGAAATTTTGGGAGATTGCTTAGAAACGTTTGAAAAATTGCATACTTGAGGTAGTTTTCTCCCAATGCTTGTTTGCAATATTGGTGCCTCTTTTGAAAGAATGAGCTTAATGTTTGTGGGTACCATTTCTAGAAACCCTCACGAGACTTTACTCGTCCACTAGGAGTAACCTAGGGGTTTAAAAGGCTTGTTGCATATGCTAAATGCAATCGTGTTCCCTACGAAAATGGTGTTATCATTTTACTTGCTTTCCAGTTAATACTTGTATAGTTGTTTATTTCATTCCTTTACTTCTTAGTTCATTGCTAGGGACTAGCAATATTTAAGTTCAGGGGTGTGATAAGCACTGAAAAGTGCGCATTTAAACCCGTTAAGCTTAAGCATTCTAGTACCTTTATCTATCTTACTTTGCCGTTTTAGACTTATTACGTGTTATTTATATTTTCAGGCACTAATCCCAAAATTTAGCTAACTCAGCCAAATAAGAGCTTAATTGAAGCAATCTTGAGATAAACCAAAGGAGGGAGCAAAGTGGAGAAAGAAAGGAGCAAAAAGGAATCAAGTTGTGCAGCTGAAAAGTTCGATCGATCCAACTTAGAGTTCGATCGATCGAACATCTATGATCGATCACAGTACTTCTCGATAGATCCAACCTTGGCCTTTGCTGAAATTCAAAGTTCGATCGATCTAACATCACCTTCGATCGATCGAACCCTATTTTGTCCTATTCAAATGATTGATTTTATCCACAGCTGTACGCCTACCAACCACTTTTGTCTTTTTCCCCATAAATATCTTGAAAATATCCCAGCCTTGTCATTATCCGGAGGAGTCAGACCACTTCGATCGATCCAAGATGCAGTTCGATCGATCAAACCCATTTTCGATCGATCCAAGTTAAGGTTCGATCGATCGAACTTCTTCCAGCGAGAAAAAGTTAAAGTCCAGCTCATTTATTCCGTCCTTCATCCAATCATTTGAGAATATGCCTTGCACGACCACAGCTCATTATGGGGTGTATTTGACCTACCTATATAAGGAATATGATACACTTTTTGAGTAAGACTCTTGTCACACATTGAAAATCATCTTGGAGGCTATTCTTGGAGAGGAAAAAGGGAGGAAGCTAGAGCACCATTGGAGGAGATCTTCACCAACAAGGAGCAGCCATGGAGTTAGCCCTTGAGGGTTGGATCATCACTACCATGAGTGGCTAGACATCCTCTTGGGGCTAGAGTTAGCCCCAAGCATGCTTTCTATACTCTAATCTTGTGTATTATTGAGGGATTAGTGTTGTATGATACATCTTGATATTCATGTATATATAAATCTTGATTATTTCATGGTTTGTATGGTTTAGTGCTTCCAATTGACTATTCTATTCTATCCATATGTCTATGTATGCTAGAGTAGGATATTCATGTGCTTATCCCTAGATTTAGTGTTTTTGATGCATGTCTATGTGTATTGATGCTATAGATCTAGAGATCATCAAGATGATATGCTTAATGAATGCTATTTTGGTTTATTTGATGGTTTATGCCTATTCTTGATGGTTTGTGCCTCTCCCCTAGTCTAGATAGCTTTATTTTCATGCTAGTAGTTTAGATTTAGTGTAGTGGTAGTGTAATGTTAGATGGGAGGACAATCTACTCTTGATGTTTGATGTTCCATGCTTGTGAGTCCAAATGGCATATTCCTCTAATATTGTGTTGTATGTGGGTTTTGAGCTTAATGAAGGATTAATGACTAGTTATGATATGTTGTATCTTTCACATGTGTTTAGACAATTTATTCCTCTCCCAATAGATATTTTGTACCTCTCACATGATGTTTAGATAATGCATGTTTAACTAAATCATCCTTATGGATTGCTTGAACTATGAGCTTAATGAAAGGTTTAATGACTTGAATTGTTATTTTGTTATCTTCACATGATGTTTAGACAATATATTCCTCTACCAATAGATGTATTGTGGCCTCACACATGTTGATTGAGACAATTTGCACTTGTTGAGTCACCCTTACCAATTGAATGTCTTTTACACACACAACATTGTTGCAACACATCCATTACCCTCAGTTGACCACTTGTTAGTAGTATAGAAAAGTATTGCTTGGTGGTGATCTCTACACCCCAAGACCTCTCTCTCTCTTGTTTACTTCATATTATTTTATTTAGTTGAATTCAATTTAGCTTAATCAACCAACCCAATTCTCTTTTGCAATCATTTGGTACGCTAGAGTCGAAGTTGAAATTCCAACACGTATAATCCCTTGGGACGATCCCTACTCACCCTATCTATATTTTATATAGAAAAAGGTAGTAGTGGCTTTCTATAAATGTAAAACTTGGCCACCTCCTAAATTCACAACTATTCAAGCTTTGACTTGGTATCGCGACCCTTGTAAAGGACCGGTCATATATATATATAGATATATGTGTGTAATTACCCTATTATTTTGTATGTATGTATATATAGATATATGTGTGTAATTTTGAATTGTAGGGTTTGTGTGATGGTGGTGGAACAATGAAGAAGATGGTGGTTGTTGAGGTTAGGATGGTGATGAGTGGTGGTTGTGTATATTGGCTGAGGTTACTTTGGTCATTTTATGTGATACCCCCCCGGATTTCCGAATGCGGGTTGGCCAGGCCTACGCCCGAATACCCGAGGATATCAAAACAAATTGATAATAAACGAACACAGAGTACAAAAGAATAAAGAAGAATAAATAAAATGCTGACAAGAAACTAAAATGATAATCTAATAATAAACCTCAGAATATATTTCCATTAATTAATAAACTCTTCTAATACAATTGATCCTCCAAAATACAACTCGGGAATCCATACTGTGTGGACCCCTAGAAAATCCAAACTAAACAAATGACAGCAATAACTATCTAAATCAGGAAACCGAATCATAAAGGAACTCCTATGTAGCATCGGAAGAACGAAGTAGACTGATCCCTGCTCAGCACGAACAACCTCTACTCCTGACGAACACCTAAAAAATAATGGTGGGTCAGGCCCACAAACAAGTTCTACTCTACTACAGTCCAAGCAGAGATCCGATACACGTATACATCCTAGTCAATCCAACAGTAACTAGTAGTCCGTATATATATATATACACACTAAAGGAACCTCACTAGACTATAGGGTTGTCTCAACCTGAATAGTAGGCAACATGCAAAACGCATATATAGTGGGCATGAGTACCTAGACCTACCAGGGTACAGAACTACACTATATCTAGCTACACATCCCTGGCGATATACGCCCCCTAACCATTGATCCTGAGACTCAAGCTCATATCATGGCACCATACTTATATATATAAAATCTAGTAACCATCCTATCCAGTATAAATTAATCCTCCATAAGTCATTCAACTTGTTCAGCTGACCTGACTTGAATATAAGTAGGACTTAACATTTTAGTTAATCCATTCCCTTATATAATAAATTAATCCTCCATAAGTCATTCAACTTCTTCAGCTGACCTGACTTAAATATAAGTAGGACTTAACATTTTAGTTAATCCATTCCCTTATATAAAATAGGTAGGACTTAACTGATAAGTTAATCCATCGCTAGAATGCCACCGTCCCATACCGGTGCATTAAACCACACAATCTAACAATTGGTGTAACAATTAAGGAAATACATCAAACATTCCATAAATAACTATGATAAATATGATATCAAGTTATCACATAATAGGAATGACTTATTATTTCTTTAAACTTCCTATATCATATGTCCTACGCAAACTGAATCTTATACATATGATGATATTTTATTATACCTTCAAATAAGTATTCTCCATATCCAATTCATCCTACACATTTAATCTCAATTGTTAAAACATATTAAAAGATTAAATTCATTCGTTTGTTTAAAACATTCAAATAGCAAGCATCATTATGATTGAGTCTATTTAAATTTATTTAAACCCAAACCTAGTTCCTATTTAATGTTCAGGAATCCTAGGCATGTTTCTACGTTCCATCATTCCACAGATATGAAATCTACATAATTTAAACATGTAAAAATTCACACCGGAAATCAAATCAAAATCATGCATTTATTAATTCATAACACAAGAACAGATATGAACCAAATTCATAAAACTTACGTTCTAATCCAACTAAACATGCATAATTATTTAATTTTATGTGTTTAATAAATCATGAAATTTCCTAGGCATGTATAGAAACACGAATCAAAGGGAAAGAAATAGAAGAAGAACTTGCCTTAAACTTTCGGACTGAAAGTTAAACTTCTTCTTCCTTGATCTTCTTTCTAAAGGGTTTTCTCCTCATTCCTTCCTCTTTCTCCTTCTCTCTCTAACTCTCTCTCTCTGGAATATATTACGTGATATATTTTCACTCCTTTTTCAACCTATAGTTGTGTATTTATAAGCTAAATAATAACCCTATTCCTTTTTCCAATCCAAGTCAACTTAATAAAGAAAAATTAAAAAAATGAAAATATTAAAAAGGTAACTTAAAATATGTTACGTATATAATCTATGTTTATCCTTATTAATTAAATAAAATATATACATTAGATTATTTATTAATACTAAAGTTACCATAATATTAAAAGGTAACTTAAAACATGTTACGTATATAATCTATCTATACCCTCATTAAATAAATAAAATATATACATCAGATTATTTATTTATACTAAAGTTACCATAATATTAAAAAGTAACTTAAAACATGTTATGTATATAATCTATCTGTATCCTCATTAAATAAATAAAATATATATATCAGATTATTTATTTATACTAAAGTTACCATAATATTAAAAAGGTAACTTAAAACATGTTACATATAAAATATATGTATATCCTTATTATATAAATATATAAAATATATACATCAGATTATTTATTAATACTAAAGTTATTATAATATTAATAAATTACTTTCCTTTTTATATATATGTATATACATATATATCTATATATATACATATACAACTATCTATGGGTAATTATCCATACCCATTCAATCTCCTATCCAAGTAGTTCATGGGACCCAATTAGTTAGCCCATTACCACTAACCATAACCATAAAATAAAATAAAATAAAACATTTAATCATTTAATTTTCAATTAATTACAGTGAATCAAATACATCATTTAAGCACGCAATCTAATTAAACAAATAATACAAATAACACCTAGACAAAATACAAATAACACATAAATAAGTAGCCAATTAATCAAGTAACACTTAATTCAATTAAACACATAAACAATTAGTCAAATAATCAATTAAACAATTAAAAAAAATACAATAAAAATAAATAAATAAATACCGAGACTATCCTTTTAAAATTAGGGGTATTACATTTTACGTGGTCAAAGGGTAAACATGTACTTTCATCTAGTTTGGGGTGTCATTGTTTAAAGTTTACAAACTTGAGGGGTCTTATTGTCTAAAAAAGAGCTAACTTATATATGCCTGTCAATACGATAAACCTCAGGGGGTCTCGTTGTAATTAACCCTATTCCTTACTATTCCTCAACTCACAGGCAAACTTTTCAAATTCTAACTCCCAAGGTATTATTATTATTTTTTTCTACTGGTATGCATTTTTCAAAAAGGATATTGTGCAATGTTCAGGTCTATTAAACTTTCTAAATCACCCATGTAACGAACTTTCGGCCAATGACTCCCAAACTAGATGGTCTTCGGGCATTAAGTGATAAAGCACCTCTCCGGACCTAAGTGTTCAAGTAATCTAGGCAACATACCCCTTATGTAACAAGCTTTCAGCTAATGACTCCCAAACCAGATGGTCTTAGGGCATTAAGTGTCAGAACACAACCCTAAGGACTTAATTGCTCAAGTAATCTAGGTACAGACCTGAATTTGACCCTTTTCTGCTTCTTTTCTTCACCCCATTTTTTTTTCCACTCACATTGGTGAAGAATTTTTTTCATTTATTGCATACATACCTTTTCTTTCCTTTTTTATTATTATTTTTATGCCATGGTTATCAAAATTATCAAATTCACCTGCATATCTCAGTTTAACTCAAAACAAAACAAGACTTCCAGTTTATACCCCACAAAATTCATGTAAGTTTGAATATGTGTAAAGTAGAGTATTTTTTAGATCAATATCATCAAACAATAATCATCCTAACAAAGTGAACCACATGCCACCAACTGATTTCAAAAAAATTCAAGAATTCTTTTTCAACATTATTTTGACATACAGACCATTTCTAACCAACATCAGACTGCAGAAAGAATACATGACAATTAATAGACTCAAAATCATGCTTGTAACATCAAATTTCAGGACCTTGTGTTATATCATCAAAAATTTGAATTTTCCCTTACCCCCAAACTTAATGTGCATATTGTCTTCAATGTGTGAAAACAAAATAGATTTAGAAAGATATTACCATACTATACCAGATTAGCAAATATATACCAACATGAAGTATAGAAGGGAAAAATAGAGAAGCCACCCCCAAACTTAGTCTGTAGTACCTGAAAAAATCAGCAACCTCCAACACACATCAGAGTATCAAGTATATGGAGTAATAATAGAGAAATATCACATATAGCTCAAATATCAACACAAGTGTAAGATAGGCAAAAAATATGTATATAAATAATCAGAATTAGTACAATGCTTTGAATAACAGACTTAGGGTAGAAATACAGCATAAAGAATGAAATACATCAAAAATACTGCCCTAGTCCTCAAAAGGTGTCTATCTAGTAAAATAAAATATAGAAAAGCCCTAAATAGCTAATCCATAGGAGGTGGAGGAGGATCTATAGAAGTAGAAGTGGCAAACGGAGTACGGCATAAAAGCTCAGCAAGAATGCTCTGTTGCTCAATCAGCATCTGTCTCAGCACTGTCTATCTATTCTGCAGCTCTGCTGTAATACCCCTGATTTCAAAAGGATAGTCCTGGTATTTATTAAATTGTTTAAATTGCATTTATTTTTATTTAATTGTTTATTTGTTTTTTTTTGTTTATTTAACTGGCCTTTTGTTTCTATTTGTATTAATTATTGAAGTGATCATGTATTAATTGTAATTGTTTTCATTGTGGTGATTTAATGGTCTTTAATTATTTACTTGTTTTAATTGAATTGATTTAATTATAGATAATGATTTAACTGGTGTAATTTAGTTGTTTTAATTGAATTAAGTTAATTAAATTTAATTGTTTTTAACGTGACTGTATGGAGGCACACATATAGTTATATTAGGGTTTTATTTACACAGATGTAGCCGACTTAGGGTTGGTTTTGTATTAGAATTAGGGTTGTGTTGAAGCCTATAAATACAATATTATACGTTGGTTTAGGGTTACAAAACAAAACCCTATTCACTGATACTTATACCGTGAGATAGAGAGATACAGAGAGTGGAAACTAGGACGTTATCGGAGAGGTTCAAGGATACACTGGACGGAGTGCTTCTGGGTTGAACCAAGAGCACCTGAGGTGCAGAACAGGAGTCTTAGACGTGAACAGAAGTTTCAAAGACAGTGGTTTAGAGTTTCAAAACTGAAACTCAAGGCAAGTCATTATTCTTCTCTTTCCCTTTAGTTCGTGATCTGTGCATGTTTAGGATGACTCCAGGGATTAAACCAATGTTAAAATGGATTAAATAAATATTATAATTCATCTTGTAATTATGTTGGTATCAATTTTTAAATCGTTGCATAATTCTGTCGTTGGTTAGAAGTAGTTCTCACTTGAAAGTCTGTTTGCGTTAATGTTTAAACCTGGAAATCTTCCATGTATGTGGGTTGTGGCCATGCTTATAATTAACTCTGGAGCATCAATTGAACTCTAGAATAAGTTATAAAAATTGTACAGAGCCTCTGACCTTCACCGGAGGCGAAGAAGATGATCAGATTACGCGTAACGGCTCACAGTGGAGTAGAGCTGGCTCACCCCAAGGGTGGAGCCACCTCCACAAGAGGTTGAGCCGGCTCCACATGCATTGGAGGTGGCTCCACATGCAGTGGAGGCGGCTCCAATGTGGAGGGAGGCGGCTCCAACTTCTGTTTTTGGTTTCTACGTGGTTTTGGGTTTAGTTTAGCCTGTAGGAAGGTTTCTAAGTGGTTCCAAGGGCTTTGGATGGTTTATAAAATTTATTCTAGAGATGTAAAAGGATTAGGAAGCATGCTAGTATTAATTTTGAAGCATGAAATAATCTACAGTTAATTAATACACTGTATGTGGAAGGTTAAATTATACCTTGACATTGCTTACTGTTTCTATAAAGCACTTTGGTTTCTAGCATAATTTTAAACTATTGTTCATGGTTCAACTGTTGTATAAGCATATATTATATAATCTAGAAAAAATATAGGTATGCTTAAATGGAAATTAATTGATGTTTAACTATACTATTTATTGCATTAAGTTATGGTACTGTTTTAGAGGAATTAGATGCTGTATTTTACTCTAACATTTTAAAGGACTAGAATGTGACTTCTAGATCATATACCGGATATATAGTTTAATCTTACACTTATTAGATTGGTATATGTGCTTATTCTGGAGTATAATTGATATGCATGTATCATTGTTTGGTCAACCGTGTAAACTGGAGGATTGTATGTACCGGTATGGGACGGTGACATATTAGGTATGGACTGGATCAAACCCTAAGTCCTACCTAATTTGGATTAAGGTATGGATTAACCATATAGGTTAAGTCCATTACCTACTTGTGTCATGTCAACAAAATAGTTGGATGACTTAATATGGTTTCAGGATGGATGATTATACATATACTAGACCACTACACAGATGGATGGTATTTTGTATTAAGAGGAGTACGGACTTTATATATTTATTATATGGTACCATGGTATGAGTTTGAGTCTCAAGACCATGGTTAGGGCGCGTATATCACCTAGGATGGATAACTGGACATAGGTGTTGTTCCCTGGTAGGTCTAGGTACACATGACCACTTTATGTGCGATTTGCATGGTATCTCTACTCAGGCTGAGACAGACCTACTGGACTAGCGAGCGTCCTATAGTGTGTACTATATATATATATACATATGGACTACTCTAGATATTGTTGAGTCTTCCTAGGATGTATCTGCGTATCGGATTACTGTTTGGATCGTAGTAAAATAGGACTTGCATGTGGGCCTGACCCACTTTCTTATTTTTCAGGTGTTCGTCAGTTCCAGGGTTAGAGCTTGGATGTGCAGAGCAGATATAGACATTCATTCCTCCGACTACGTAGGAATCTTTTCTATGTTGAAATTAAGTTTCTATTTCAGATATTTTAGTTTCAATTGGGATTTTTAATAATAAGGGGTCCACTAGATGGATTCCCGAGTTGTAACTTATGGAGTTTTGGAGTTTGGATTTAATAGATTTCATTAATTATATTTTGAGGATTTCAATTAGTATTCTTCCAACTTATTATTATTTATCTCATCTTGTATTCTGTGTTCGGTTATATATTAATTGTTTGATATTTCCCTCGGGTTTGGGCCCGGGCCTGATCAACCCGTGTCTCGGATCTGAGGGGTATCACAGTTGGTATCAGAGCACTCCAGGTTCAAGTGTCTCTAGGATTCTATCGTATAAGACTTCCGCGTAGCATTCTCTATTATTTAGAGCTTAAGTTTAGGATTCATTGTATTCTTTACAGTTCGGTTTAATCGTGCTGATGTTTGTCTTTCTGTGTTGACAGAATGGCTAACGCAAGAACCAGATGGAACAATCGGCAACGAAGGGAAGCGACCCGTAGGTAGCTTCAGGAGGATGAAGGTCAGTATTATGAGGGGCAGTACTATGAGGAACAGGAGGAGGTTCAACAGGCTCGGGATCAGGGAGGAGATCCAGAGTATCCTTCTCACCTCAATGACCTTATTGCTCGGGCTATAGAGGCTGGGGTAACAGCTGCACTTTGGAATCAGCCTCAGGTACAGCCGACACCGTTACCAGCACCGGTACCAACACCGGTTGTTCAGGTTGATACTTGGGAGAAAGCCAGGAGTTCTTTCACAAAGGGGAGCCCACCTGAGTTCACAGGCTCCACCGATGCGAGAGCAGCTCACCAGTGGAAGCAGGATATCGAGCTACATCTTCACTTGGTTCAGTGCACGAAATTTTAGAAGCAGATGCTTGTTACATTCAAGCTAGTCGGGGATGCACTATAGTGGTGGGAGTCAGTTACCACCGCAGAGGAAAGGATGGCCTTGACTTATGATCAGTTCAGTGCACGCTTTGATGAAAAGTACTTCCTTTATGCAGTCAGGGCAGCTATGAAGACTGAGTTTCTAAATCTGCAACAGGGAAACATGACAGTGGCAGAGTATGAACAGCAGTTCACACGCTTTTCTCTTTTTGCACCGGAGGAGGTGGATACAGAAGAGAGGAAGCGCAACAATTTCGTCAAGGGGCTGATGTGGTCTATCAAGAGAGCTATTACTGGTAGTCCAGCTTATACTACCTATGCTCAGGTGGTAGACGCCGCTCTATAGCAGTATCAATTGACCGTGGACATCAGACAGGCCAAGGGTGAGAAGCGGGGTGACAGAGACTCTGCTAACCAGTCAGCTGAGAAAGGAAATGGGAACGGACACCGACAGAATGACAAGGGAAGATTCCAGGGATAGCAGCCTTGGAAGAAGCACAAGGGTGGTTCAGATGCTCCCAAGGATGTGACACCTATTCAGCGTCAACAGAATGGGGGATCGCAGGCAGGACAGGGTCAGCCACAGGCTAACCGACAGAGGAGGCCATTTGGTACTTTCCAGGTAAGTTGTTATACTTGTGGAGAGTATGGTCACATTCCAAGCAGTGTCCTACAACAAGACAGGGACAAAGACAGGGACAGGGACAGCATGTGCAGCAGGGACAAAGGGCGCTAGTGCCTCTACCAGCTCCACAGGTTCCTCGGATTCAGGGACAGACTTATCCAGCTTTATGGCACCACCACAGCCTCAGGGACAGGCATCGCAGTAGTTACATTATGGCAGGGTGTACAACCTTGAGCCACAGGATATGCAGGCACCTCAGGCTGTTGAGGGTAAGTTTCCTATATATCATTTTCATGGACGTGTTTTATTTGATACGGGTGCTACACACTCATTTGTAGCTAGGACTTTTGTTATTTTATCTGGGATGAGAACGAGGGTATGCACTAGACCTCAGGGTATTTCTACACCATTGGGCGATATAGCTATTATATATGAGAGTGATGGGCCTGTAACACTAGATATTGGCAAACTCAGATTTCTAGCCAACCTATTGGTCCTGGACATGCACACTTATGATGTGATACTTGGGATGGATTGGTTGTCTCACTACCATGCCCAAGTTAAGTGTTTTGATAGGTCTATTGTGTTTACCATACTTGGTCAGGACATGTATGTTGTCGCTATGCTGCGTTCTAGCGGAGTCACTAGCACCTATTTGTTTCATGTGGAGGAGGAAATGGAAGAGGGGATTACTGTATCATTGGATAACATACCAATTGTACAAGATTTCCTGGATGTATTTCAGGAGATTCCAGGGTTGCCGCCTAGTCGCGAGATCGACTTTGTTATTGACTTAGCTACAGGCACTACGCCTATTGCTAGAGTACCTTATAGGATGGCACCAATGGAGATGCACGAGCTGAGGGATCATATTCAGCAACTACTCAGCCAGGGTTTCATTCGCAGGAGTACTTCACCCTGGGAAGCACCAGTGTTATTTGTGAAGAAGAAGGATGGTTCACTCTGCCTGTGTATAGATTATAGGGAGTTGAACAAGGTTACTATTCGTAACAAGTATCCTTTACCCAGGATCGATGATTTGTTCGATCAGTTAAGGGGAGCCACATACTTCTCCAAGATTGATCTGCGTTCTGATAAGCGCCGAATACTGTATATTCAAGCGCCCTAAATTGCATTAGTTAAGTCCGTTGTTTGTTTAATTCTATAGATTGTCTTCATTTGTGTGTTTTTATGCATTTTCAGGTTTAATTGCAAAAAGGGAGCAAAAATAAGCCCTTGTGGATTTTTGATCAACAATGTGCTCAAAAGTTGAATTTCTGGCAGCAGTGAAGCTCGATTTTGATTGCCACTTTTGACCCAGAAAGCTCAAGACCTGGACTTCGATTATAAAATAGCATATTTAGAGTTCTTAATTAGCTTTCTAAATCTTCAAACGGTTTGTCATTCGAAGCTCGGAGCAGAGAGTTATGGCCTTGTTACCAGAGGTGCGCAGAACTGCCTGGCAGCAATGAAATTCTGTCTTGATCTTCATTTTTGACCAACAATCCTTGAGAATTGGATCTCCACCAAAACATAAAGTTTTTAGATCTTTAAATTAGATTTCCAAATCTTCAAATGGTTTGTTATTCAGAGTTTGGAGCACAAAGTTACGGCTATTTTATCAAAGTAGGTCCAGGCGGCGCAAACCAAGCATAGGGCATTCTGCCCAATTTTTGAGTGCTCAAGGCCCTATTTCGAGCACTCAAAATTAGGGCAGAATTCTACACGACTCAGCCCACCTACCTTGGAAGCTTTCTTTTATGAGTTGGTTGGGTATGTTTCTTGGAGAGGAGAGAGCTTTTTGGGTGGATTTCTTATCTAGATAAAGAGGGGAGAGCCACACATTTCATTTATCCTTCATTTTGACAAGATAGAGGAGAGAGAGGAGAACAAAAAAGGTGTGTTCTTGAAGCAAAGGAATGAGCACGAAAATGGAGTCTTTCTTCAAGCTTCCTCCTTCCTCTAGTGCATCAATGGGTAACTAAACTCTATCTAGGGAGGTGATGAAGCCTCCCCTTGTTGTTCATGTTCTAGATTAGGTTCTATTTTGGGGATTTTAATGTATAGATTTTGGTCTTTTCATAGTTTAGAGCATATTACTTCTTGTAATGAACTCTATTATGTTTAAATGATTGATGTAAGTTATTTAGCTTGACTTGATGATTCTTACATTAATCTTATTGCTTGTATTCTCATGGTGACAATGGGGAGAAAACTATGAAATGTTTTCAAGGCATGTTGATAGAAAAATGGATAGTCCATTGCTTAGGAACTTCCTTTGATAGGTTATGCTAGTTTCCTACTTCATGTGCTTTGTCATTTGCTTGAATGCTTAATGGTCTTTAGCTTAAGATAATATATTTGACTCTACATCCTAGTTTAGGTAGTTCAATGTGTTAGCTTTTGAAGGATCATTCTTGTGCCAATTTAATAGATCTCTTAACAAATATATGGTAACTAAGTGTTGTCATGTATTTCTTGACCATTGCATATATTGTCCATCCCCAATTTAGACTTAATCTAGCATGTACTTAGGGTGTAGTGTGAATTCATCTCTTTAGTCTTCTCTACCTAGATCTCTCTTTCTAAATTTCTTACAATTTTATTGTTAATGTATCTTTGAATTCCTAGTTTAGTGACCATCAAACAAACCCTTATTACCACTTATCATTCTAAGAACAATTCTAGACACTTAGGTTGCCATAGACTAGCGCAGTCCCAGTGGTTCGACTTACCCGACCAATAGCCCTATTTTACAATGGTTCGTGCTATTGCGAAGGTTGATGTATTGTTGACCAACCGACCAATTTTTGGTGTCGTTGCCGGGGACTGCAAACGGTTTAGCGACCAAAGTTCTAGGGTTAAATTTAGTTTGATTGTGCATATTGTGTCTTGTGAATATTCCTTGTGTGTTTTGATTATCTTCGTGTTGTAAGATTCTAGGGACTCGAAACTCGCCGTGGGAACGCTAGCAAATTGTAAGTCTAGAGGCCCCCAGGTAAGTCTCGTGACTTCTAGTTTCGCATTGTGAATATTGTGTATGTGTTTAATTTAGCTTGTGAAGCCCTTATCGAGGCTATTTTTGTTTTACTATATTGCAAAGCATCAGTCCTTGTCGTGGCCATTTATTTCCTATCTTGTTGATAATTGAGGAGAAAGGGATCATTGTATGTGGAGTTGATGATAAAGAATTGTTGTGTTGATTATGTTGTGTGTTGTTGATGTTTAAGTCCTAGATGGAGGGTAGTTATCTTCCAACTCAATTCTACACACCACATGAGTTTTGTGCATTTTGCTCTAGTCATACACATCATACAAGAGAATGTCTTCCAACGAGACAATTCTCGGACTTCTATCTAGAGCAACCAAATGAAAATTTCTTTGAACCGGGTAGTGATCCATACTTCAATGGTTATAACTCGGGTTGGGGAGACCAACAAAACTTCTTGTGGCATGACATAGGAAATTCAACCCACAATCTCATATGCAACCTTTTCAACCCAATGATCATTCTTTCCCGCCCTCTTTTCCTTGTCCACCGTCTTCATTGGATGAATTTATTGATGCCAATGAACAAATGATGGAGTCTTTCCACACACAAATGATGGAGTCCAATAAGCAAATGTTGGATGACATTGTTGGCATGCAATCCACTACTCATTCTCATTCCCAATTTAGAGTAGAGTTAGATGACCAAATAGCTCAAATTCAACAATGGTTGATGCTCTAAATCATGAAAATGAAGAAGAATTTTCCATTGAACTCGTGGCCAATCCAAAAGAAAATTCTATGAATAATGAGATTACTCCTAGTAACTTTCATCATGAGAATGTTCAAGTGGTTACCGCATGTGAAAATGAAGAAATAGTGGTTGAAGATCAAATTGTTGCCACTCATAAAATGGAAGAATTTGTGGTTAAAAATGAGGAAAAAGATGATGAGATTGCATCCTTTAAAACTCCAGAACAACTCCTAAATAATCCTTTGCTTGATGCACCTCCTTCAATGGAGGATCCTCTAAAAGCTTGTTTGGCTCATTTCAATTGTGAGGATTTTAATGTTGACAATTCCATTTCGGAGGTGAATTCCTTGCTTAATATTCATCCACCTATTCATTCTCTTCCTTGGTCAACATCAAATGTATCTCTTTCTTGGGAGCTTGCATCTCATCCCATTCCCTCACTTGAGTTGTCTCAAGTTGTTGAGTCCGAACCGCCAGATAAGTGTGAAGAGGATGTTGAAATTTTGAAGGATAAGTTGTCGAGCATTCCCGTGCTCAATATGACCCTTCAAAAGCCTTTGCTAGGTGCACTCTCACCTACTCCATCTTCCTATAATCCAAATCAGCTCCATAGTCCAAAGTTCTTCATTGAGGATGAAGAGTGGATTGAGGTCTTTCCATTACCTTTTTCCAACTTTTGTCTTCAAGCTCTTTTTCTTCCGCTTCCAAAAGAACTTTCTTACTTAGGGAAGCTTGAATCTCTAGAGAGACATGGTATAGGGTAAGGAGGACTAACCTAATCTCGGTGTGTCTAGCTATTGAGATTTTTGAGGATTAGTGCCTGCTCTAACTTCGTCTAGCTATCGACATTAAATTTAGCAAAGCAAGGGAAGAAATTCTTTCGATGTTCCAAGCTTCCCTCCTTTCAATTGCCTGAGCCTTGAAATTTTCCGGGAAATGGTTTCGAAAAGCCAAAAATTTGATTTTTCTGGAATGCACTTCAGTTGTGTTCCACAATTTTAGACCGGCTTCTTAGACCTTCTTAACTTTTGTTTTCATTCCCGGAAGTTTCCGGCTCTATCAGGCAATTTTCTCGAACTTTCGACATGGCACTCACATGCATAACCTCTCATCTTCAATGCATTGTTGAAATGTCCTTAATCTCATTCATGCATTGAAGAGATGTTCCAAAGCTTGAAAATTTTCTCAAAATCATCCATGCATTGTGTGATGTTGCAAAGGTTTAAAAAATTTCCTACATTCATCCATGCATTGGAAATGTGTTGCATTTTGAAAATTTTGCCAATTTAATTCATGCATTAGCAAGATGTTGCAAAGTTTGACAAATTATCCATCCATGCATTGGATTGGAATAATGTGCCAAGTTTCAAATTTTCCATGCATGGCTTGAATTTAGGACTGACATGCAAATTTTCAAAAATTCTCTATGCTTGAAATATTCATTTTTGAGAATTCCATCCATTTTGCATCATGTTGCAATGTTTTAAGCTTCAGAATTTCTTTTTTGAAAAATTCCATCCATTTTGCATTATGTTGCAATGTATCAAGCTTGGAAAATTTTCCATTGGCATATAAAAAAAAAAAGGGGGGGGGGGGGGGGGGGGGAATTTCATTCATTGAAAATTTTTATTCCATTTTCATGCGTAGGAATTTCATTGCAGCCATGAGCTCATAGTTTTTCATGCATGCATGCAGCCATGATAGTTTATCTTTCATTCCATTATCATGCATGCATAAGAATGACAAATTTTAAAATTTTGCTTGCATGCATGCATTCAGCTCTTAAAGAGGCATTCCAATTTGGCTGAAAAATTCACTTCCACGAGCCTACTGCCTTCATTTAGAGCACTCTAGCTCCCATTTGGAGTGCTCTAAATGTGAACCATCAATCCCAAGCTCACTGCCTTCATTTAGAGCACTCTAAATTCCATTTGGATTGCTCCAAATTACCACACCAACTTGCCGAAGTCACTGCCTTCATTTCGAGCAATCTAGCTCCATTTTAGAGTGCTCCAATTGTGAACCAATCTTGCATGCACCACTGCCTAATTTTAGAGCGCTCTAAATTCCATTTGGATTGCTCCAAATTTTAGCCCAACAACCCGAGCCTACTGTCCTAATTTCGAGCACTCAAAGACCAAATTTCGAGTGCTCGACATCTAACACACCTCTTAGCCAATCTCTCTGCCCCACGCTCGAGCACTCCAGCTCCCATTTGGAGTGCTCGAGCCCAACTCAAACCATCAACCACTCCTCAACCATGCCTGCCACTTCTCAAAACCAACCATCTCTCTCTCTCCACACAACCCATCACACACTCTCGGCCACTTTCATGCATAACCTGCATCCCTCTCAACAAACCATGCTCTTCTCTCTCTCTCAACCCCACCTGCTGCACACCCCAAGCCAACTTCTTTCCTTTCACTCACAGCAACCAACTCCATGCAACCAACCAACCTCCAACCCAATGACCATACAAACCCACGCAACCCACTTCAAACCAAACAACCCGTACCTCCTCACGACCAAACCACTACCACTTCTTCAAGCCGAGCACCACCCTCCAACTCATGCTCACCACAACCCAAACCAACAACCTTCCCAATCTCGGCATCTCTGCAGACACCCCACCAACCTTCCCAATCTCTCGGCATATCTCTCTTCAACCTTAACCAACCTCCAACCCAACCACTATCTTGCTCGACACCACAAACCAACCTTCTCTCTTTCTCTCTCTACAACACCACCATGCATGAGCCACCTGCATCCACCTCCCAAACCCACCCTTTCGGCATCTACAAACCAACCCATCCATGCAACTTCACTCACAACACCATCATCTCTTGGCTTCCCATGCATCAACCCAACCCCACCAAAAACCAACCAACCTCTTCCTCTCGGCAAACTCCCCACCACCTCCTCACATAAACCCACTTCCCATTCCCCATCTCTAGGCATCTCCCACAACATTCAAATGCCATTAACCTCACAACCCCCTACTCTCGGCATCCTCCCTCACCAACCCTCTCTCTCTCCACAACCCAACTATCTAACCAACCTCACCAAACTTCCTCATCCAAACCACCACTTTACCACCTCCAAGTCATAACCATCCAACCCCAACACACATCCAACCCTCATCTCTCTATCTCGGCAAACCACCAACCTCCTCTCTCTCTTTAAGCCCTCTTGAATGCCATTAAAAAAAAAAAAAAAAACCAAAAACAAAAAAAATAAATAATAATAATAATAATAATAATAATAATAATAATAATAATAATAAAAAAAAAAATAATAAATAAATAAATAAATTTGTTGTGCTCATTTTGAGGAGTGGGATTGACAATTTTGGAGGGTTGATTATGATTGTTGATGTTGCTTTAGGCTAGAGAGCATTTTTGTCTATAAATTTTTGGGTTTTCATGCACCATGCATTGTCTTTGCCTCTAATTTTTGTCTTGCACACCACCTGTTCGACAAAATTCCTGAGCCAACTTCATCTCTCTAAATTCCCCACTTTTGGCCCTATTTTGTTATCTATTTTAAACTTGTGGCTAATGTCTGCATTTGTGTTTTGTTTAGATTTTTATCTTGCACTAAAATTCAGGTTAGTTTTTTTATTTCTGTTTTGGTTTTTCTTACAAGCCTATGTTTTTACCTGTGTACATTAGTTATGTTTTGATAGGTCTTCATGTCCAAGTTTGGGGGACGCCGTTGCACACTCACATGGCTGCACATCTACGTCGTCGTCACTCCACTTGGTATTATTGTTCTTTTCCCCCCTTTCTCTTATTTTGGTATGCTTGTCTTCACACATTGAGGACACTGTGTTATTCAAGTTTGGGGGTGCATTTATGCATTTTTGGTTTTGCATTTTTGCTAAGCAATGATAGTATAACTTGACACTAGTTGGAGATGAAGCATATTTTTAATACCTTGTGTATAGAAGCAATTGACATTTTTGAAAATAAAGAAAAATTTGAGTTGAAATGATCATGTGGATTCAAATCAGTCTATATAAATGTCTCAATTAGATTCTCGCTGGATTTGACACTCTTTTAAGCTTCACAATGCACAGATGCACATTGAAAACTTAACTGTGAGGCATACAACTTGATTGACCTTGACCTTGGCCTAGTTAATTTGATTGATGAACCTGATAGATGAATATCTTTGGCATGATTTCAGTTGTCTAAAAAAAAATGACCAGTTGACGTTCGTAGCCTTTCCAACTTGAGCTATTAAGCCCTAGGAGTGTCTCTACACTTAGCACCCTAAAGCCGTCTGGTTTGGGAGTTGTTGGTCTAACGCTTGCTACAAGGGTTGGTTAGAAAGCTTAAAAGACTTAAACATTGCACGGTCATTCAAAAAAAAATTGTAATAAGCATGGTTCGTTGGAGTTCGTAGCCTTTCCAACTTGAGCTATTAAGCCCTAGGAGTGTCTCTACACTTAACACCCTAAAGCCATCTGGTTTGGGAGTTGTTGGCCTAACGCTTGCTACATAGGTTGGTTAGAAAGCTTAAGGGACTTCAGCATTGCACAACCATTCTATGTTTCGCTTATGAGTTACAATAAATTGTCAACAAGCAACAAAAGTTGTCTTGTAAATAAAATCATGCCTTAGGGACCTCATTTAAAGGGGAATTCAATGATTTGAAAACTTGTGCTTGGAAATTGGAAAAGAAAGTAAAAGCCGCATGTTGAGAATCCAATCCACTTTCATTGAAGTTAGAGTTGATTTCCATTTAAGAGATAACAATTGAATTATTTATATGGACTATGATGTTGATATATGCATGTTGAAATGTGTTTAGTATCAATGCTTCATATATGCAAGGTAGTCTTCCCAATGACCCCATCTCCAGCTCTTTTTCTGTTTCAAGTTATTTTTGAGCTATGTATATATCTCATTTTACCATGGATGATATTTTTGTGGTAGCATGCCCATGGTTGTCTTTTCATTAAGTTTTTAATTGTAGTTTTGCTAAGGGACTAGCAAAATGTAAGTTTGGGGGTGTGATAAGCGCCGAATACTGTATATTCAAGCGCCCTAAATTGCATTAGTTAAGTCCGTTGTTTGTTTAATTCTGTAGATTATCTTCATTTGTGTGTTTTTATGCATTTTCAGGTTTAATTGCAAAAAGGGAGCAAAAATAAGCCCTTGTGGATTTTTGATCAACAATGTGCTCAAAAGCTGAATTTCTGGCAGCAGTGAAGCTCGATTTTGATTGCCACTTTTGACCCATAAAGCTCAAGATCTGGACTTCCATTATAAAATGGCATATTTAGAGCTCTGAATTATCTTTCTAAATATTCAAACGGTTTGTCATTCGGAGCTCGGAGCAGAGAGTTATGGCCTTGTTCCCAGAGGTGCGCAGAACTGCCTGGCAGCAATGAAATTCTGCCTTGATCTTCATTTTCGACCAACCATCCTTGAGAATTGGATCTCTACCAAAACATGAAGTTTTTAGAGCTCTGAATTATCTTTCCAAATCTTTAAATGGTTTGTCATTCCGAGTTTGGAGCACAAAGTTATGGCCGTTTTACCAAAGTAGGTCCGGGCGGCGCAAACCAAGCATAGGGCATTCTGCCCAATTTTTGAGTGCTCGAGGCCCTATTTCGAGCACTGGAAATTAGGGCAGAATTCTACACGACTCAGCCCACTTGTACTCAGATTTTACCTACCTTGGAAGCTTTCCTTTATGAGTTGGTTGGGGATGTTTCTTGGAGAGGAGAGAGCTTTTTGGGTGGATTTCTTATCTAGATAAAGAGGGGAGAGCCATACATTTCATTTATCCTTCATTTTAACAAGATAGAGGAGAGAGAGGAGAGCAAAAAAGGTGTGTTCTTGAAGCAAAGGAAGGAGCACGAAAATGGAGTCTTTCTTCAAGCTTCCTCCTTCCTCTAGTGCATCAATGGGTAACTAAACTCTATCTAGGGAGGTGATGAAGCCTCCCCTTGTTGTTCATGTTCTAGATTAGGTTCTATTTTAGGGATTTTAATGTATAGATTTTGGTCTTTTCATAGTTTAGAGCATATTACTTCTTGTAATGAACTCTATTATGTTTAAATGAGTGGTGTAAGTTATTTAGTTTGACTTGATGATTCTTACATTAATCTTATTGCTTGTATTCTCATGGTGACAATGGGGAGAAAACTATGAAATGTTTTCAAGGCATGTTGATAGAAAAATGGATAGTCCATTGCTTAGGAACTTCCTTTGATGGGTTATGCTAGTTTCCTACTTCATGTGCTTTGTCATTTGCTTGAATGCTTGATGGTCTTTAGCTTAAGATAATATATTTGACTCTACATCCTAGTTTAGGTAGTTCAATGTGTTAGCTTTTGAAGGATCATTCTTGTGCCAATTTAATGGATCTCTTAACAAATATATAGTAACTAAGTGTTGTCATATATTTCTTGACCATTGCATATATTGTCCATCCCCAATTTAGACTTAATCTAGCATGTACTTAGGGTGTAGTGTGAATTCATCTCCTTAGTCTTCTCTACCTAGATCTCTCTTTCTAAATTTCTTACAATTTTATTGTTAATGTATCTTTGAATTCCTAGTTTAGTGACCATTAAACAAACCCTTATTACCCCTTATCATTCTAAGAACAATTCTAGACACTTAGGTTGCCATAGACTAGCACAGTCCCAGTGGTTCGACTTACCCGACCAATAGCCCTATTTTACAATGGTTCGTGTTATTGCAAAGGTTGATGTATAGTTGACCAACCGACCGCGTTCTGGGTATCATCAACTGAGGGTTAGGGAGCAGGATGTTCCTAAGACAACGTTTCTCACGAGATATGGTTCTTATGAGTTTCGTGTTATGCCATTTGGGACGACTAATGCACCTGCAGTGTTCATGGATTTAATGAACAGAGTCTTTCGGGCTTATTTGGATCAGTTTGTCATTGTTTTTATTAATGATATCATGATCTATTCTAGGTCTGAGGACGACTATGCTAGACATCTTCGCATAGTCTTGCAGACGCTTCGTGAGCACTAGTTATATGCCAAGTTCGAGAAGTATGAATTTTGGCAGCGGGAGTTGAAATTTCTGGGTGTCAGAAAGGGGAATAGCAATGGATCCAGCCAAGGTTTCAGCAATGGTCGAGTAGGGACAGCCTACTTCACCTACCGAGATTCGAAGTTTCCTCGGTCTAGCAGGATATTACAGAAGATTCATCCAGGGGTTCTCCAAGATAGCAGGACCACTCACTCATCTGACTAAGAAAGGTGTACGGTTCGTGTGGGATGAGAACTGTCAGCGAGCTTTTGATGAGCTGAAAATGAAGTTGACTTCTGCACTAGTTTTGGCTACTCCACAGAGCGGGATAGAGTATCTTGTCTACACGGATGCTTCGTTGCAGGGTCTTGGATGTGTTTTGATGCAGGAGGAGCGACCGATTTCTTATGGATCTCGGAAGCTTAAGCCTCATGAGCTTAATTATCCAACGCATGATTTGGAGTTGGCAGCTATGGTCTTTGCCTTACGTATTTGGAGGCATTATCTGTTAGGTGAGTCCTTCAGGTTATTTAGTGATCACAAGAGTCTGCAGTACTTGTTCACTCAGCGGGAGCTGAATATGAGACAGCGCAGGTGGTTGGAGTTTATGAAAGACTATCACTTTTCTATACAGTATCATCTAGGGAAAGCAAATGTGGTGGCGGATACACTCAGTCGCCGACCTGTTGGTAGTTTTTCTGCTTTATTCACCACTGAGTGGAATGCTTTGAAGGATGTGGATGAGTTATCGGATGCTTTTATGGCTTGCATGATGGTTACACCTTCTATCATTCGCAAAGTTTTACAAGCACAACTCACGGATCAGCAGTGCATTGGCCAGGTTGCAGAGATAGCTTCTGGAGAGGTTCCATTTTACTATGTTGGGGCTGACGGAGGTTTAAGGTACAAGGGTCAGTTAGTGGTACCTTCTGCTGATGGTTTGAGGAAGGATGTGATGACTGAGACTCACCACTCTAAGTTCTCTGTTCATCCAGGAGGCGATAAGATGTATCAAGATATGAAGCGGCAGTTTTGGTGGGCAGGTTTGAAGAGGGACATTGCTCTTTTTGTCTCGCAATGTAGTACTTGTCAAATGGTCAAGGTTGATCATCAGAGGCCGCCAGGAGCTCTACAGCCACTACCGATACCGGAGTGGAAATAGGAGAGTATATCTATGGATTTTGTAGAGGGATTGCCCACTTCTTTCAAGGGTCATAATTCCATTTGGGTCATTGTGGATAGGTTGACCAAGTTAGCTCATTTCTTGCCTATTTGCACTGACTACACTTCGGAGCAGTTGGCGAGGCTTTACATTTCAGAGATTGCAAAATTGCATGGCATTCCATTGTCTATTATATCAGACAGGGATTCAAGCTTTGTGTCGGGATTTTGGAAGAGTTTTCAGCAGGCTTTGGGTACAGAGTTGCACCTTAGTACTGCTTATCATCCTCAGACTGATGGACAGACTGAGAGGGTGAATCAGATTATGGAGGATATGCTCCAATCGTGTGTTCTTGATTTCAAAGGCCACTGGGAGCATTACTTACCCCTTGTAGAGTTTGCTTATAACAATAGTTTCTAGAAGACTATTGGGATGGCACCATTTGAGGCGTTATACGGCCGACCGTGTCGATCGCCTGTTTGCTGGAGGGAGGTTAGTGAGAGCAGATTCTTGGTTCCTGAGTTTATCAAGGATACTTCTGAGAAGATAGCTCTTATTCGAGATCGCATATGCACTGCCCAGAGTAGGCAAAAAAGTTATGCTGATCGTCGCACTCGTGCTTTGGAGTTTAAGGTTGGGGATCAGGTTCTTCTCAAAGTCTCGCCTATAAAGGGTGTTATGCGCTTTGGGAAGAAAGGGAAGTTGTCTCCATGATTTGTTAGTCCATTCATGATTACGGATCGAATGGGAGCTGTGGCTTATCGGTTAGCACTTCCGAATCACTTGGATCGCGTACACAACGTATTTTATGTCTCCATGTTGCGGAAATTTCTGCGAGATGAGGATCGGTATCAGCATATCAATGTATGGGAGATTGAGTTATAGCCAGATGCAACTTATTTGGAGCCACCGTGTCGTATTGTCGACCGGCGGGATCAAATCCTTCGTAATAAGGTTATTCCTTTGGTACGTGTTCAGTGGAGTCATCACAATGCAGCTGAGTCCACTTGGGAACGGGAGGATGTCATTCGCTCGCAGTTTCCTGAAATATTGGCAGAAGGTGAGAGCAAATTCCGAGGACGAAATTCCTTTTGTTAGGGGGGAAGAATGTAATACCCCTGATTTCAAAAGGATAGTCCTGGTATTTATTAAATTGTTTAAATTGCATTTATTTTAATTTAATTGTTTATTTGTTTTTTTTATTTATTTAACTGGCCTTTTGTTTCTATTTGTATTAATTGTTGAAGTGATCATGTGTTAATTGTAATTGTTTTCATTGTGGTGATTTAATGGTCTTTAATTATTTACTTGTTTTAATTGAATTGATTTAATTATAGATAATTATTTAATTGGTGTAATTTAGTTGTTTTAATTGAATTAAGTAAATTAAATTTAATTGTTTTTAACGTGACTGTATGGAGGCACATATATAGTTATATTAGGGTTTTATTTACACGGATGTGGCCGACTTAGGGTTGGTTTTGTATTAGATTTAGGGTTGTGTTGAAGCCTATAAATATAGTATTATACGTTGGTTTAGGGTTACAAAACAAAACCCTATTCACTGATACTTATACTGTGAGATAGAGAAATACAGAGAGTGGAAACTAGGACGTTATCGGAGAGGTTCAAGGATACACTGGACGGAGTGCTTCTGGGTTGAACCAAGAGCACCTGAGGTGTAGAACAGGAGTCTTAGATGTGGACAAAAGTTTCAAAGACAGTGGTTTAGAGTTTCAAAACTGAAACTCAAGGCAAGTCGTTATTCTTCTATTTCCCTTTAGTTCGTGATCTGTGCATGTTTAGGATGACTCCAGGGATTAAACCAATGTTAAAATGGATTAAATAAATATTATAATTCATCTTGTAATTATGTCGGTATCAATTTTTAAATCATTGCATAATTCTGTCGTTGGTTAGAAGTAGTTCTCACTTGAAAGTCTGTTTGCGTTAATGTTTAAACCTGGAAATCTTCCATGTATGTGGGATGTGACCATGCTTATAATTAACTCTGGAGCATCAATTGAACATGCCTAGGATTCCTGAACATTAAATGGCCACGACAAGGACTGATGCTTGTACACGAAATTAAAACAAAATAATAGCCTCGACAAGGGCTTCACAAGCTAAATAACACTAAGTTAAACACATGCAAGATATTCACAATTTGAAATACTAGAACCTTGAAAAACTTACCGGAAGTCCTCTAGACTTACAATTTTCTCAATTTTCCCTCGGCAAGCCTTGAGTTTCTAGAATCTCACTTACAATACAAAGATGGTTAAACCACAAAAGAAATATTCACAAAACAAGTATTCACAATCAAACTAAATTTAACCCTAGAACTATGGTCGCTAAACTGTTTGCAGTCCCCGGCAACGGCGCCAAAAATTGATCGGTTGGTCAATCATACATCAACCTTCGCAATAGCACGAATCATTGTAAAATAGGGCTATTGGTCAGGTAAGTTGAACCACTGGGACTGCGCTAGTCTATGGCAACCTAAGCGTCTAGAGTCATTCTTAGGATGATGAAGGGGTATAGAATGTTTGTTTGGTTTGTCACTAAAGCTAGGATTGTAAAGATGCATAAAACAAGAATGCAAGAAATGTAAAGGAAGGAGATCTAGGTAGAAAAGACTAGGGAGATGAATCCACACTACACCCTAAGTACATGCTAGATTAGGTCTAAATTTGGGGATAAATAGCATATATGCAATGGTCAAGAAATATGAAGCAACTCCGTTGCTTAATAATCATCAAGAAGTTCACTTAATCAAAACAAGAATGATCCATCAAAAGCTACCATAGTTGAACTACTTAAACTAAGGTGTAGAATCAAATACACTATCTCAAGCAAAAGACCATCAAGCTTTCAATCAAATGGTGAAGCACATGAAGGTAGGAATCAAGTATAAACCATCAAAGGAGGTACCTAAGCAATGGAATATCAAGTTTCAAAATCAACATGCCTTGAAAAACATTCATAGTCTATATTTTCATTGTCACTATGAAAATAAAAGCAATAAGATTGATCCAAGAATCATCAAAGATATGACAATGAACTTACATCAACCATTTACACATTAAAATTCATTACAAGAAGGAATATGCTCTTAGACTATGAAACTACCATACATTATACATTATAGTCCCCAAAAGTATAGCCTAATCTAGAACATGATCAAAAGAGGAGGCTTCATCACCTCCCTAGATGGAGGTTTAGCTCTCCATTGATACAAAAATGGAAGAAGAAGAAGAAGAATACAACTTCATTTTCGAGCTCTACTGTAGCACTCAAGAACACTCTCTTCCTTGCTCTCTTCTCTCTCCTCTAATCTTGTAAGAATGAATGATAATCATTTTTTTGTGGTCCTCCCTCTCTCTTATCAAGCTCAAGTCAAGGCTCTCTCCCCTCCAAGGAACATCTCCAACCACTTCATAAAGAAGGAAGATGGCATTGAGGAAACCAATGTGCAAGTGGCTGAAATTGAGCCATTTCCGAGTGCAATCTGCCAGAATTTCGAGCACTCGAAGGGTGGTCTCGAGCACTCTAAATTAGTGTAATGTGCAACATGCTCTTCTTGCTTAGCACTGACCTACTGTGGTAAAACGGCTCTAACTTTGTGCCCTGAACTCCGAATGATGATCTATTTAAAGATTTGGAGAGCTGATTTAGAGCTTGAAAAACTTCATGTTTTGATGAAGACCCAATTCTCAAGTCTGGTTGGTCGAAAATGGGGAGAAAGGCAGCACTTCAGTGCTGCCAGGCAGTTCTGCGCACCTCTGGTAACAAGGCCATAACTCTCTGCTCCGAGCTCCGAATGACAAAATGTTTGAAGATTTAGAAAGCTAATTCAGAGCTCTAAATCTTTCATGTTATGATGGAAGTCCAGTTCTTGAGTTTTCTAGTCAAAATGGCGAGGAAATTTTAGGATCCACTGCTGCCAGAAATTCAGCTTTGTGCCTTTTGATGGTCAAAACTTCACAAAGCATCTTTCTTGCTTCTTTTTGGCCAATGGACCTGAAAATATACAAAAACATGCAAATGGAGATAATCTACATAAAATAATCAATTAATGTACTTTGTTAATGTAATTTAAGGCGCTTAAATATACAGTATTCGGCGCTTATCACACCCCTAAACTTACATTTTGCTAGTCCCTTAGCAAAACCAAAATGCAAAGCTCAATGGAATGAAAAACATGGGAATGCTATTACAAAAATATCCACCATGGTAAAAATAAACATAAACATAAACATAGCTCAAATACAACTTAAAACAGATAAAGAGTTGGAGACGGGATCATTGGGAAGATTACCTTGCATATATAAAGCATTGATACAAAAATTGGCAAAAATCATTTCAACATGCATGCATCAACATCATAGTCCATATAAATAATTCAATTGTCATCTCTTAAATGGAAATAACTCAAACTCCAGTGAAAGTGAATTGAATTCTCAACATGCGGCTTTTACTTTCTTTTCCAATTCCAAGGCACAAGTTTTCAAATCAATGAATTCCCCTTTACATGAAGTCTCTAAGGCATGATTTTA
Organism: Cornus florida; assembly: GCF_030987335.1. Taxonomy (NCBI): domain Eukaryota; kingdom Viridiplantae; phylum Streptophyta; class Magnoliopsida; order Cornales; family Cornaceae; genus Cornus; species Cornus florida. The sequence continues at coordinate 41,208,013 of NW_026775575.1, forward strand.
TTTTTAAGACAACTTTTGTTGCCTGTTAAGAATTTATTATAACTCAAAAGTGAAACATAAAATGGTTATGCAGTGTTGAAATCCTTTAAACTTTCTAACCAACCTATGTAGCGAGCATTAGGCCAACAACTCCCAAACTAGACTGCTTTAGGGTGCTAAGCGTAAAGACACTACTAGGGCTTAATAGCTTAAGTTGGAAAGGCTACGAATTCCAACAAACCATGTTTATTACGCACATTTTTTTGAATGACCGTGCAATGTTTGAGTCCTTTAAGCTTTCTAACCAACCCTTGTAGCAAGCGTTAGGCCAACAACTCCCAAACCAGACGGCTTTAGGGTGCTAAGTGTAAAGACACTCCTAGGGCTTAAAAGCTCAAGTTGGAAAAGCTACGAACTTCAACTGGTCATTATTTTCTTTCTTTCTCATCTTCATTTTTTTTTTTTTTTTTTTTAAACATAGACAACTTATATCATGTCAAAGATATTCATCTATCAGGTTCATCAAATCAAATTAACTAGGTCGAGGTCAAGGTCAATCAAGTTGCATGCCTCACAGTTAAGTTTCCAATGTGCATCTGTGCATTGTGAAGCTTATAAGAGTGTAAATCCAGTAAGAATCTAATTGAGGCATTTATACAGACTACATTGTATTTTGCATGATTACTTCAAATTCAAATTTCTTTATTTTCAAAAATTCTCAATTGCTTCTATACACAAGGTATTAAACATATGCTTTGTCTCCGACAAGTTTCAAGCTATACTATCATTGCTTTACAAAATAGTGATACCAAAACTATGCCAAAAATGCAATATTGCACCCCCAAACTTAAACTACACAGTGTCCTCAATGTGGACCTGGATGTAAGTTAAAGACAAAAATGACAAAGAGTATAAAAAGGAACAAAAATACCCAGGGGGAGGAAACGGCATGGTGAGAAGAACCCCCAAACTTGAATTGGACTGCGCAACCTGGAGAGCATCATGAAAAAGAGAGAGAGACAACTACCAAAAGGATTAATAGCACAAGCATAAATATAAAAAAAATAAAAAATAAAAATAAAAATAAAATAATGAACAAAAAGTTAACAGAAAAGAGAGAATTTGCATTCAAAAGGAAGTTTACATGATTACAAAAGAGCTGTACATAGATCATGTCTACTAGAGCAACCTATACATAGCAGATTCTGAAAGTTCAAAAGGAAAACAAAAGATACAAGAGAAATATTTACATATGAAACAAAAAGATAAGGTCCAACACTCGCAACAAACTACAGGCCAGAGGGTAAACGGGCGAGGATGGAATGGAGGAGAGATTGAGTCTTACGTCGTTCGGCGGAAGCCAAATGACGTTCCTCAGCTGCGACACGGCGGTCTTCAGCAGCAAGACGACGATCTTCTTCGGCACGTGAAGAAGTCTCACACATAGTCCGAGTGTACGCGGACAATGAATTCTCAAAATGATCCATCCGTTCATGAATACCAGCAATGCTAGCCCAGATGAAAGCCTGGTCCTGCTGAGAGTCGACCGGAGGCTCTACCCTTGCAGCGGCTGCTGTCGTGGAAGCATCCTCAGAAAGAGGAGGAGGTGGAGCTTGGATGAACAGGGGGGCAACAAGCTGAGGGGTACTAGAATGGCTAAGAACATTCATCCACCGGCGCTTGGTAAAAGTTTTAATCTTTTTGCCTTTTAGTTCATGGGGAGGAACAATGAAACCCTTGTGCTTTAGGAGCCGAGTGATGAAAAACGGCAAAGGCAATTTCCGATTTTCAACTCGCGGAGCCCGTGCATTATGAGCGTCATGCCAAAACTTCATAAATGTTGTCCAAATGAGCTCCGGGATGGAGAACCATTGGCCTTGGTCCGTGGCATATAAGGCTTGCAAAAGGAGGCCCCTACGCTCGGTGTTATGCACCAAAGGGCCAACATTGTGCTTGAAAACAGTGTCAATGAACCAGAGGCGTTCCGGAAGATTGGTTTTGCGGATAAAAGACCGGGGCCTATTAGGATTGTCAACATTGCAAATGGCAGCGACAATCTGCTCCACAGTTAATGTATCCGGCTCCTCATATAAAGGAAGATTCTCACGATTGACAATGTCATCGGGGCACTCAATGGGGCAACCAGAAACCTGAATGATGTCAGTCATAGTGAAAGCATAGGTGGTGCCATCAATGGATGTAGTGAGAGAAATGGGTGGCTCTTCAGGGCATTGGAGATTCTGGTAGAAGAGGCGCACTACACGGGGGTAGGCAACCCTGGCAAGGGGCGCGTAAATATGCTGCAGACGCCGGTTAGTCAATTCGGCTACAGCCCACGAAGTAGTGGGTAGAATGTCAAAGGCATCCGTGAGCGGAAAAGAAAGCTCGTAGTTGAGTTGTTTGCGATCCCAAGGATCATGTGGTCGCTCACGATTGACAGCACGGGCACCCGCAGAGGGTCTAGGAGGGCGAGAAGGACCAGTACGAGACATTTAGAGAGGTGGACTTGGTTGAGGAATTTCAGCGAGCACCTGGCGTGCACCACAAAAGAGAAAATGTGAAGAGGAGTGGGATGGAGGATCAAAACCCAAAAATTTTGTGCACAAATAAGGCTCTAGCATAGAGCAACATCAACAGCACAACAAAACCTCCTTAAAGGTATTTCCCATACTCCTCAATATGATCACAACAACTTAACCAAGAAAGTGAAAAGAAAAGATAGCAGAGGCATACCTTGAGTGAGAGTGTATCCTAGAGCAAGAATGACTCTATCCTAGGTGGGGGGGGGGGGGTGGTGATGGTGGGTTAAGGTGGTGTGGGGTTTGTGGCCTAGGGTGGTGGAAGAGTTGGGGAAGGAGAGTGAGGGCTTTGTGTGGCTTGCAGCCGAGAGGGGGAAGGTGGTTGGGTGGGGGTTGGTTTGTGGTTGGGGTGAGTTGGTTTTTAAAAGAGGGGGGGTAAGCTTGGTTCGAGCACTCGAAGTTGGACTTCGAGTGCTCTAGAATGGGGCAGTAAGCTCGGTTGGCTTGGGTGAGAGAGCTCGGGCAATGGCGAGCAGTCGAAGCTTGGCTTCAAGTGCTCTAGAAACCGGCAGAGATGGTTTGGTTTGGGTTGGTGTGGTGGGTTTGTGTTGGAGATGCCTAGAGCAAGATGGTGGCATGCATGGTGTGTTGCATGCATGGCTGCATGGTGGCTGAGAGTGGAGGTGGTGATTGGGGTTGAAAGAAGGAGAAGGAAGGTTGGTGGAGGGAAGTTGGTATTGTGTGAGGTGTTTTAGGAAGGTTGGCATGCATGGTGGGATGGTTTGTATGGTGCTGTGTAAGAGTGGATTGGTATTGGAGTTGGCTAGTGAGAGAGAGAAAAGTGAAGGTGGCCGAGAGGAGGTTGTTTGCAGGGGTTGGGTTGGGTTTGGTTGTTGAGGTGAGGAGAGGCATGGTGTGTGGTGTGAAGTAGTTGATGGAAGTGGGTTTGCCGAGAGGAGCTGTGTGGGTGGTAGGTTGAGTTGAGCAAGGAGGAAGGTGAGTTGGAGAGGGGTTGATGCATGCTGGGGTTGGTCTGTAGATGCCGAGAGGATGGCATGGGAGAATGAGGTTGGGTTGATGTGGTGTATGATGGTGTGTTGAGATCATGGGTGCATGCATGGGTGGATGAAGCTTGCATGTAGGGTGGTCGCGGGTTCATGGTGTGTGGTGAGTTGGGTTGTATGAAGTGGGTTGTTTAGTTAGAAATGAGTAAGGGTGTTTGTGTTGTGGAGAGTGAGAGGAGTTGAGGTAGGTGGTGAAGCTTGAGGAGGTTGGTTGGTTGGTTGTGAGAGGGAAGAATGGTGAGGTGAGGAGGATAGAAGATGGTGGAGTTGCCGAGAGAGGTATGGTTGTTGTGAGGTGAGGGTGAGGTTGAGTTGGTGTGATGTTGGTTAGGCTCGAGCACTTTAAATGGGAGCTGGAGTGCTCGAGCTCTGGGCAGTGAGATTGGCCAAGATGTGGAGGTGTTGGGTTGAGGTGCTTCGAGCACTCGCAAGGGGGAGGTCGAGTGCTCGACATGGAGACAGTAGGCTCGGGTGGTTTGTATGGGGTGTTCGAGCACTCGGAAGAGGGAGTGAGAGTGCTCGAAAATAAGGTAGTGGGCTCGGCTGTTGGGACTGAAACGAGAGCAGAGGGTGAGCTTGAGCACTCGGGGCTTGGGCATGAGGATGAAGCTGGTTCTTGAAACCATTGAACCATGGAGGGACAGTGAGCATGCCAGTGAGCAAATGACGACAGTGGGCATGCCATGTAACATTGAGTCCGATGCATGCAAGGTGTTAAGGCATGCAAGAATTGCTACATGGAATTTGCATGCATGCATGAAGGCAATGCATGCACTGAGAGCTGAATGCAGGTATCACGATGCATGAATGCAATGCATGCAAGAAAACTTTGAACTGGAACCTTAAAAATTTTGCGTTATTATTATTATTATTATTAACAATAATAATAATAATAAGTTGACATGAACGTAAAAAAAAAAAATTTTTTTTTTTTTTTTTTTTTTTTTTTAACTTTGTAAATTTATTCTATTCCAATGCATGGGAAATTTTGAAAGTTTTGTTTTGAAACCTTGCAATTTTTTAACTTTTTAATCATCTCAAATGCATGAAGAATTTTGAGAAAATTTTCGAACTTTTCATGAAAAATGAGAAAATATGCACATGAGTCGCATTTGAAAAATCTAATGAAATTGCTAGAAAGCGATGGAGACTTCCGGGAATGAAAATTAGAGTTGAGAAGGTCTAAGAAAAATCAAATTTTTGGCTTTTCTAAACCGTTTCCCAGAAAATTTGCAAGGCACGAGCAATTTCAAAGAGAAGGAAGCTTGGAAATTGAAAGAATTGCTTCCCTTGAGTTGCTAAATTTAATGTCGATAGCTAGGCAAAGCTAGAGCAGGCACTAATCCTCATAAATTGGATCCGTCAAGAGGACTTCCTCAACCTTTCGGGTTAGGATTGTGCCGTCAATGCAAGGCTTAAGCCGTTGGCCTTTTACCTTGAAGAGTGATCCACTTGCAGGATCATGAAGTTCGATTGCTCGATGAGGAAAAACGGTAGTGACAATGTATGGACCATCCCATCTTGACCGGAGTTTACCGAGAAAGAGTTTCAAGCGGGAATTGAAAAGCCAAACCTTTTGCCCCGGGGCAAAAGACTTCTTGACGATGTGTTTGTCATGAAAAGCTTTAGTCTTTGCCTTGTAGATTTTTGCACTTTCGTACGCGTCATTACGCAATTCCTCAAGTTCATTTAATTGCAATGCATGATTAGAGCCGGCTTGTTTGAGATCAAAATTGAACCTTTTTATGGCCCAATAAACACGGTGCTCTAATTCTACCGGGAGATGACATGCTTTGCCAAAGACAAGTCGATATGGTGACATGCCAATGGGTGTCTTATAAGCTGTCCGGTAAGCCCAAAGCGCATCGTTTAGCCTTAATGACCAATCTTTGCGGTCCGGTCTAACCGTTTTTTCCAAAATGTGCTTAATCTCCCGGTTAGAAATCTCTACTTGACCACTCGTTTGAGGGTGGTAAGGTGTAGCAACCTTATGAATGACGGAATACTTGGTAAGGACGGATTTGAGATAACGATTTCGGAAATGAGATCCGCCATCGCTAATGATTGCTCGGGGCGTACCAAAACGACTAAAGATATGAGACTGAATGAATTGGATCACGACTTTATGATCATCGGTTTTGGTAGCCTCGGCTTCAACCCATTTAGACACATAATCCACCGCTACAAGGATGTACTCATAGCCATAAAAAGATGGAAATGGTCCCATGAAGTCAATCCCCCATACATCAAAAATTTCAACAATTAAAATGTTAGTGAGGGGCATCATGTCTCTTCGGGACATGGATCCAAGTTTTTGACATCGTTCACACGATTTGCAAAAATTGTATGCATCCCGAAACAAGGTAGGCCAAAAGAATCCGCTTTGAAGAACTTTGTTAGCGGTCTTTTTGGCACTGAAATGGCCTCCACAAGCAAGAGTATGGCAAAAATTTAGAATGCTTGTGGCCTCGGTTTCAGGAATGCATCGCCGGATGATTTGGTCCGGGCAATACTTAAATAGTTCCGGATCTTCCCAAAAGAAATTCTTGACTTGGGAGAAAAACTGGTCCTTCTCTTGTTTGGACCAATGAGTTGGAATTTTGCCAATCGCAAAATAGTTGACAATATCCACAAACCATGGAAGATTGGAATGTGAAACTTGAAGAAGTTGCTCATCCGGAAAAGAATCACGGGTGGCTGCGAATTCGGAAGATTTTTCAATAAGCAAGCAAGAGAGATGATTGGCGACAACATTGTCGGTCCCTTTTTTGTCCCGGATGTCAATGTCAAACTCTCGAAGTAAGAGGATCCATCGAATTAAATGGGGTTTTGTCTCTCTTTTCGCTAACAAATGCCTAAGAGCGGCATGATCCGAAAAGACGAAGACCTTGGAGCCAAGAAGATAAGAGCGAAATTTATCCAAGGCGTACACTACAGCTAGCAATTCTTTTTCAATGGTGGTGTAGTTCAATTGGGCATCGCAGAGAGTTTTGCTAGCATAAGAAATGACATGCGGAAGTTTATCCACACGTTGGCCCAAAACCGCCCCTAATGCATAGTCGGATGCATCACACATGATCTCAAAGGGAAGAGACCAATTAGGGGGTTTCATGATTGGGGCGGATGAGAGGAGAGTGCGAAGTTTGATGAAAGCTTCTATGCAAGCGTCATCAAAATTGAACGGAACATCCTTGGCTAAGAGATTACACAAGGGCCGTGAGATTTTGCTAAAATCTTTGATGAAGCAACGATAGAATCCGGCATGGCCCAGAAAAGAACGAATTTGACGGACTGAATTCAGAGGAGGAAGATTAGAGATTAACTCAACTTTTGCCTTGTCTACCTCGATTCCCCGCTTAGAAATGACATGTCCTAAAACAATGCCTTCTTGGACCATGAAGTGGCTTTTCTCCTAACTTAGAATGAGATTCGTCTCTTTGTATCTTTGGAGCACAAGAGATAAATTTTTGAGACACGAGTCAAAGGAGGGGCCAAATACGGAAAAATCGTCCATGAAAACTTCCAAGAACTTTTTAACCATATCGGAGAATATGGACATCATGCACCTTTGGAACGTTGCCGGCGCATTGCATAGACCAAAAGGAATGCGTCGATAAGCAAAAGTACCAAAGGGACATGTGAATGTTGTTTTCTCTTGATCTTGGGGGGCGATTGCCACTTGGTTATAGCCGGAATAACCATCAAGAAAACAATAGAAGCTTTGGCCGGCTAACCTTTCTAGGATTTGATCAATAAATGGGAGTGGGAAATGATCCTTCCTAGTTGATGAATTGAGTTTCTGGTAGTCAATGCACACACACCACCTGGTGGTGGTTCGTTGTGGCACAAGCTCACCCGCTGAATTTTCAACAACGGTGAGACCGGATTTCTTGGGGACAACTTGTGTGGGGCTCACCCACTTGCTATCAGAGATAGGGTAGATGATTCCCGCATCTAGCAATTTGATCACCTCTTTCATGACCACTTCCTTCATATTTGGATTTAACCGGCGCTGGACCTCTCTAGTAGGCTTTGCGTCATCCTCCATATGAATGTGGTGCATACAAATGGAGGGGTCAATTCCTTTCAAATCTGCCACTGTCCAACCAATAGCTTCTTTATGCTCTTGGAGCACCGCTAAAAGGTTGGTCTCTTGGTCTTTTTGAAGGTCCGATGCAATGATGACCGGAAGGGTTTGCTTTGGACCAAGGAACACATACTTGACATGGGCCGGGAGCGGCTTAAGCTCAAGTTGTGGCGGAGATAGCAATGATGGGACCGGAGGAGTAGTGGAAAGTTGGGGAAGTGGTTCTTTTGGAATTTTCCAAGGAGGTAAATCCATGATAGCATTAATATCAAGCAAGGAATTGACTTCTTGAATGGCTTGATCAACATCAAAGTTTGAGAAGTCAAAATGGGACATGCAAGTTTCAAGAGGATCTTTGCTTAGAATGAAGGGGAGAGATTCTTCGACCACTTCATCAATGACATCCACAAGAAAACAATCATCCTCATTGGAGGGATGTTGAGTTGCATGAAAGATGTGGAGTTTGACTTGTATGTTTCCAAAAGCAATGTCCATCACCCCGGTTCGGCAATTAATTGATGCATTCGCCGTGGCTAAAAATGGCCTACCAAGGATCACGGGAATGTGCTTTTTTGGGTCATGGACCGGTTCCGTATCAAGAACCACAAAGTCTACTGGGAAGTAGAATTTGTCCACTTTGATGATAACATCCTCAAGAATGCCTCGTGGATGCTTGACCGATCTATCGGCAAGTTGCAAAACCACGGAAGTCGGCTTAAGATCTCCCAAACCAAGTTGTAGGTAGACTGAATATGGAATTAAATTCACACTAGCTCCTAAGTCAAGGAGGGCCCTCTCAATTTTGCTGTCACCAATGACGCAAGAGATTGTGGGGGCACCCGGATCCTTATACTTCGGAGGAGTACTGTGCTGAATCATAGCACTAACATTTTCAGTCAACCTCACCTTTTTTGGCAAATGATTTTTAGAAGTGCGCTTTTGAGTGCACAAATCTTTGAGAAATTTTGCATAGGGAGGGATTTGCTTGATAGCATCCAAGAGGGGCAAGTTAATCTTCACTTGCTTGAAAACTTCCCACATGTCTTGAATTTTACAATTCTTGTTCCCAAAATGTGTCGACTCTTGAAGACGTTGAGGAAACAGAGCTTTTGGCTCATAAGTAGTTTCCACATTTGGGGTGACATGTGTGGGATTTTCGTGAATAGTATTTGGACAAGAATTTGGATTAGAAGAGTTTGGATTTGGATTTTTCAAAGGAGGGTTTTTCTCACTTGTGTCTCTATCAACCTTGTTGTCAACCACTCTACCACTCCGAAGGGTGGTGATAGCTTGAACTTGTTCATGAGTCGGCCCACTCGGAGGAGGGGTTTCATCAATCACATGCATTCCTCTAGGATTTTCAAAAGGTTGAGAGGGAAGCTTGCCCTTGTCCTTTTGAAGCAATTGATTCACCGAGTTAGCTATTTGGCCCACTTGATTTTCGAGATTAGCTATGGATTGAGTATGAGAGTGAACCATTTGGAGAGTAGGCTGCAAGGATGTCAAGAGTTGCTTGTTGGCATCCATTATTTGCTTATTTAATGATTCCATCATTTGCTTGTTTGCAACTACTATCTCGTCAGTTGGACACACAAGAGGTTGATTGGAGACATTTGGATTGTAAGGAGGACGGTAGCTTAAAGAGGCTTGGAAAGGCCTACCTTGATATTGAGAAGAGGGCTGATTTTGCTGCCCTTGGTTTTGGAATTGGGAATTTTGTGGGGCTTGTTGCCGCCATGAGAAATTCGGATGATCTCGCCAACCCGGATTGTAGGTGTTGGAATATGGATTGTTCCCGGGCTGCGAGAATATGGCATTAGCTTGCTCTTGGTTGGGATTGGGAAATTGCTCTGGTGTGGGGCAATCTTCCGAGAGATGGAATGGACTAGTACATGAAGCACAAACTGAACTTGCCGAATTTTGAGACAATGAAGGAGGAAGATGTGGTGCCATCAATTGGTAGAATTTATGAGCGATGGCATCCACTTGAGATGATTCCTCCCTTATTGATTTTGGTAGACAAGGGTTGGTGTTCTTTGCAGTGGTTGAGGTCGGAGCCCTACGAGAATTATGTTGAAGTGAATTTTCGCTTAAATTCTCAAGTAGGGTCCAAGCCTCATCCACATTCCTGGACATGAACATCCCACCATAAGAAGAGTCAACCATGAATCTATAGGTGTCGGTCAAGCCGGCATAGAAAGCTTGCACTAATTGCCATTTTGGGATCAAATGATGAGGACACTTCCGAAGAAGATCTTGTAACCTTTCCCAAGTCTCGTGGAGTTGTTCTCCATCAACTTGAGAAAAGCTTAGAATGGAACGCCTCATTTGGTTGGTTTTACTCACCGAATAATACTTCTTAAGGAATTCTTGTTGCAATTGAGCCCAAGAAGTAATGGAATTGGGAGCGAGGGAGTTCAACTAATATTTTGCCCTATCCTTTAGGGAGAATGGGAAAAGATGGAGATGGAGTGCATTGTCCGGAAAACCTCTCAACCGGATGGTCGAACAGATTTCAAGGAACTCATCAAGATGCTTATATGGATCTTCATTATCAAAGCCATGAAATGATGAAAGCATTTGGATGGTGCTTGATTTGATCTCATATTGAGCTGCATCGATGTTTGGCATTACTATGCAAGAAGGAGAAGCATAGGTGGTAGGGATGAAATGATCTCTAAGAGTCATTGGTTCAACATTAGGAATTTCAGCCCTTTCATTCCCCGGATTTCCTACGTTATCTCCCATTGTATTAAATTCAGTTTCAAGATCCCTTGTAAGAGTGGGTTCTCTAAGGTTCCGTCTAAGAGTTCTTTCAAGTGAATTTATATCAATAGGCGAGTCAAGTGTGGGTAGAGAGAGTGACCTACGGCCAAAGATCAACAACAAAGCATATATTCAACAACACAATTCATCATCAATACTCCACATACGATGTTCCCTTTCTCCTCAACTATCAAGACAAAAATAAATGGCCACGATAAGGACCGATGCTTGTACACGAAATTAAAACAAAATAATAGCCTCGACAAGGGCTTCACAAGCTAAATAACACTAAGTTAAACACATGCAAGATATTCACAATTTGAAATACTAGAACCATGAAAAACTTACCGGAAGTCCTCTAGACTTACAATTTTCTCAATTTTCCCTCGGCAAGCCTTGAGTTTCTAGAATCTCACTTACAACACAAAGATGGTTAAATCACAAAAGAAATATTCACAAAACAAGTATTCACAATCAAACTAAATTTAACCCTAGAACTATGGTCGCTAAACTGTTTTCAGTCCCCGGCAACGGCGCCAAAAATTGATCGGTTGGTCAATCATACATCAACCTTCGCAATAGCACGAATCATTGTAAAATAGGGCTATTGGTCGGGTAAGTCAAACCACTGGGACTGCACTAGTCTATGGCAACCTAAGCGTCTAGAGTCATTCTTAGGATGATGAAGGGGTATAGAATGTTTGTTTGGTTTGTCACTAAAGCTAGGACTGTAAAGATGCATAAAACAAGAATGCAAGAAATGTAAAGGAAGGAGATTTACGTAGAAAAGACTAGGGAGATGAATCCACACTGCACCCTAAGTACATGCTAGATTAGGTCTAAATTTGGGGATAAATAGCATATATGCAATGGTCAAGAAATATGAAGCAACTCCGTTGCTTAATAATCATCAAGAAGTTCACTTAATCAAAACAAGAATGATCCATCAAAAGCTACCATAGTTAAACTACTTAAACTAAGGTGTAGAATCAAATATACTATCTCAAGCAAAAGACCATCAAGCTTTCAATCAAATGGTGAAGCACATGAAGGTAGGAATCAAGTATAAACCATCAAAGGAGGTACCTAAGCAATGGAATATCAAGTTTCAAAATCAACATGCCTTGAAAAACATTCATAGTCTATATTTTCATTGTCACTATGAAAATAAAAGCAATAAGATTGATCCAAGAATCATCAAAGATATGATAATGAACTTACATCAACCATTTACACATTAAAATTCATTACAAGAAGGAATATGCTCTTAGACTATGAAACTACCATACATTATACATTATAGTCCCCAAAAGTATAGCCTAATCTAGAACATGATCAAAAGAGGAGGCTTCATCACCTCCCTAGATGGAGGTTTAGCTCTCCATTGATACAAAAATGGAAGAAGAAGAAGAAGAATACAACTTCATTTTCGAGCTCTACTGTAGCACTCAAGAACACTCTCTTCCTTGCTCTCTTCTCTCTCCTCTAATCTTGTAAGAATGAATGATAATCATTTTTTTGTGGTCCTCCCTCTCTCTTATCAAGCTCAAGTCAAGGCTCTCTCCCCTCCAAGGAACACCTCCAACCACTTCATAAAGAAGGAAAATGGCATTGAGGAAACCAATGTGCAAGTGGCTGAAATTGAGCCATTTCCGAGTGCAATCTGCCAGAATTTCGAGCACTCGAAGGGTGGTCTCGAGCACTCTAAATTAGTGTAATGTGCAACATGCTCTTCTTGCTCAGCACTGACCTACTGTGGTAAAATGGCTATAACTTTGTGGCCCAAACTCCGAATGATGATCTGTTTAAAGATTTGGAGAGCTGATTCAGAGCTTGAAAAACTTCATGTTTTGATAAAGACCCAATTCTCAAGTCTGGTTGGTCGAAAATGGGGAGAAAGGCAGCACTTCAGTGCTGCCAGGCAGTTCTGCGCACCTCTGGTAACAAGGCCATAACTCTCTGCTCTGAGCTCCGAATTACAAACTGTTTGAAGATTTAGAAAGATAATTCAGAGATCTAAATCTTTCATGTTATGATGGGAAGTCCAGTTCTTGAGTTTGCTAGGTCAAAATGGCGAGCAAAGTTCAGGATCCACTGCTGCCAGAAATTCAGCTTTGTGCCTTTTGATGGTCAAAACTCCACAAAGCATCCTTCTTGCTTCTTTTTGGCCAATGGACCTGAAAATATACAAAAACCTGAAAATGGAGATAATCTACATAATAGGGCGCTTGAATATACAGTATTCGGCCCTTATCACTATCCACCTACCTACTTTAACTAATTTTGTAAACAATCCATCTTTCTTAAGCATAGACTATGCAAACTGTAATACCTCTAATTTTAAAAGGATAGTCTTTGAATTTATTTATTTATTTTATTTGCATTTTAAATTTATTTAATTGATTAATTGATGATTTGTTATGTGTTTAATTTAATTAAGTGGTTAAATGTAATTTATTGGCTTATTTGAATTTAAATATTTTAATTGAATTATTTTTATCTGCTTATGTGTATTATGTGTCGCTTAATTATTAGGATTTAACTGTTCTATTTTTATTTAAAGGAGTTGGGTTATGGATAGTAGTAATGGACCACACTAATGGGTTGCATGGACTACTTGGATAGGATTCTTAATGGGTACGAATATTGACCCATGGAGGGATGTATATATATAATAGTTATATATATATATATATAGGAATTTGTTTAATAATGAGTAATTAGTATTATATTAGGAGGGTAAGATGCATATATATAAGTTTAAATTATATTTATAAATATATATTTATGTAGTCACGTACAGTATAATATATATATGTATTATGTATTATTTTTCTTTATTATTTTTCCTTATTATACACTTGGAGAATGAATAGGGTTAGGGTTATTCTTATTTGCCTATATATATATCATTATATGTCTGCTAAGGGTTAAAAACCCTATTCATGTACACATAGAGGCTGAGAGATACAGAGAGGTTTGAGACAAAACTGAGAGAACAAGTTAGGGTTTTGGCCATAGATTGAAGATCGAACCAAGGAAGAAGGAAGAAGGTCTGCTTGTGGGTTGAACCAGGGGCAGCAAAGGGGTTTAACGGCAGTTAAGGAGTTACCGGTATAATTAGAGAGGACAGTTTAAGGTTTCAAATTGAAACCTAAGGCAAGTTCTTTCTCTTACTCTTTCCCCTAGACTTTTGTTCTATACATGTCTAGGTAATCTCCAGGATTTAATCGGATATTAAAATGGGTTTTGTATGCATGCTAATTCAGAATTAAAACAAATATTATGTGATTTTATTTGAAATTGATTGATCTTGAATTGTGTGGTATTAAAGATGTATACTTGATTTATATAAATTTCTGGGATGATTTGGGACATAGCTCAGACACCCTAGGAACCTTAACAGACGAGTACAGAGAGGTTTAACATCGCTGAAGGCAAAGATGATGATAGGAAGTAGAGACAGAGCCGACTCCCTTTATTTTTCTGCATACGGCTCTTTGGGAGAGTGAGAACAGGCTCTCTAAAGGAGGGAGCCGGCTCTATGAAAGAGAAAACCAGCTCTTATGAAGGGAGAGCTGGCTCTATGAAGGGAGAGCCAGCTCCCTCATCAATAGAGGCGGCTCCCTTGCTGGAAATACACCGGTAGGTGTATTTTTGATATATTTTTGGGTTTTTAGGGGTTGTAATATGGTTCTGAGTTTCATGAGGGTTTTAAATTATTTAAATACACATGTTAAAACTCCAAAATTAGTAGTATATGCTATTATGCTATAATATTAGACATCATGAAACTTAAATACTGATTTGTATGTTGTCAATGGTTGTGAAAGATTTAATTGCTTGTCATGGTTCTAGTAAGTTCAATGAGTTAATATGAGTTTACTCTTGAATACTTCAATATAATGTACTCAGTTATTGATCTGATTTTCATTATATCATGCTCTGGATTTTAATTGATGAATTACTTTAGTTTGTTCTATCAATTATTGGATTGTGTGGATTATATGCACCGGCATAAGACGGTGGCATACTAGGGACGGATTAGTTCAAAATACTAAGTCCTACCTATTCTGGTATAAGGGAATAGATTAACTATAAAGTTAAGTCCTACTTATATTTGTGTCAGGTCTATGAATAGTTGAATGACATACCTTAGTCTTGGATGGATTTATATATATAATTATGGTGCCATGATATGAGCTTGAGTCTCAAGATCATGGTTAGGGTGCGTATATTTCCTAGGATGGATAACTTGATATCGTAGACACCTGGGTGCCGTGGTAGGTCTAGGAACTCATGCCCACTTTATGTGCGATTTACATGTTACCTTCTATTCAGGTTGGGATAGACCTATAGTCTAGTGAGTGTTCCATAGTGCGTATATATATATATATATATATATATATGGACTAATTAGCTATTGTTGAGTTGTCTAGGATGTATATGTGTATTAGGTCTCTATTTGGATTATAGTAGAGTAGAACTTGTTCGTGGGCCTGGCCATTATTATTTTTCAGGTGTTCGACAGTTCCAGTCTTAGAGCTTGTTCGTGTCGAGCAAAGACGGTCACTCACTCTTCCGACTACGTTGGACTATTCTTCATGTTTTAGTTTTGGATTTCCTTTTAGTTCAGTTATTTTATTTCTAGTTGGGATATTATTAGGGGTCCACTAGATGGATTCCCGAGTTGTAATAATATTGGAGGTTTTAGAAATATTGGATTTTTTATTTTTATTTTTAAGGATTTTTATTTAGATTTATTTCAGCTTAATTATTCTTTATTTCTTTTGTAATCCATGTTTGTTTATATACTTAATTTTTTGGTATCCCTCGATCTGTGCTCGGACTTGATCACCCGTGGCTCTAGAATCAAGGGGTATCACAAAAAAGGTTCATTTATAAAAAAACATTGGAACACCATTACATGATCTCCATTTTTATGTCCAGTAGGGCTCCACCAGATACCATCCAATAAGAATGGGGTGAGAATAGTTTATAAGCAATTACATCTAAGACAAGGTAATAACAATTCGAAAACTATTAAAACTTTAAAATCCAATTGAGTTGTCTCAATTGCTCATAATCATGTAATCAGATATATAATGTATATTAAAAATATCCCAGAGTGAAAACAATCAAACCATAGTACTTAGATCGGGTTACATCAGTGCCCTAAGAGAGGAATTAGCTACTCATGACGATACAGAATATCATCTGTGTTGTTATCGTCTTCATCGTCACGGACGACACTTCTCTTCTCAAGATCTTCACCTTCTAAGGTTATGGAAACCCTAAAAGCCACCACCACAATATCAACCTTCTGAATAATACGAGAAAAATGAACTTCTTCTATCAAGGCCTATGCCTTCTTTTATAGAAGAAATAAAGGTTTGGTGGGCTTTTAGGTCTTCTGACCCATCTAAAGTGAAATACGACTTGAAAAAGAATAATCCCCGTAACTTTAAATCCAATCTGTCCTGGAAGACTCAAGCTTAAGAAGTAGAGCTTGAGCTATGGGGCTCAAGCTCGAGCTTTAGGGACAAAGCTTAAGCTTTCTTGAATTATTGCTCAAACTTTAAGCTCGATCTTCAATTTTATACTTAGTCAATTTTTTTTAACTATTTTCCGAAACGTCTATTCCATCAACACTTGGAATATTTTTTTGGAGTTTTCTTATTTTAATATTGCTCGATCCAAGCTTCATAGGGCTCAAGCTTTAGGTACCAAGCTCAAGCTTTTGGTACTCAAGGCTCAAGCTTTGAATGATAGTGCTCAATCCTTGAGGTCTAGCACGAGGCCCTGGGAGTTTGGTTTTCTTTAGAATCAACTCTTCAAATTTCGACGCCTCATGCTCAAGCTTGAGGGCCAAGGCTCGAGCACCCTGGGGTAAGGCTCGGGCACCACTGAGTAGGGCTCGAGCTCTAGAGGTACAAAGCTCGAGCTTTAATGCCTTGTTGATTTTCTTCTTTTTCTTGTAGGGTTCGAGCCTTAGAACTTAGGCTTGAGCTTTGGTATTTGAATTCTTCCAACCTTCACCATTTAAGCTCTCGGCTTGCTTTGAATGACCGGCAACGACTCTGTAAGCTTTAATATCAGTCTTTTCATCATAAAGTCCCGATTTTAACCGTTTCTCTGGGAAAGTACCTATAAACATACAATAAGCATAAATCAGTCTAACAATGGATAGAAGTATTACTTTAGGTCTTAATATACGTATATTTAGGTGCTTAAATATGCAATATTAAACACTCATCACTTGGGAGAGATTGACTGACTTGCTAAGGAAATGTCTACGTCATGACATCCCAAAAAGGCAAGTAGTTCAATATTTCTATGAGAAGTTATCCGATACCCACAAGGATATAATGGGTTCTTCATGTGAAGGTTCATATTTTGGGAAACATAAAGGTGACATTTGGCATCTTTTTGAAAAAATGAGTGAAAATTCAATACATAAATCTCAAACCTCTTGGGTGAGCAATAATTCTAATGTAAGAGGGAACAACTTAAAAGTGTGTTAAGTTGGAAGTCCAATAGAGATTGTTGCCGAAGTCAAAACTCTTACCCAAAGACTTAATCAATTTTTATTGAGTCAAAAATCACCAAATCAATCATCTTTCTCCCCTCATCATTATCATTCTAGTGAGTTTTGCAAGACATGTTCAAGTGTGCTCATACTACTTCCACTTGTCCTCATGAACATGTTCAAAGTACACAATATGAACAAGTCAATGCTACATTTGCTCACCCTTATTCTAATGCTTATATTCCGGTGTGGAGTGAAACTTCAAGTCTATTTCAAAATAAAAAATTTCAAAGTCGGTATATGCCCCCTCATAAAAGAAATAAAGGTTCTCAAGGATTCATTCCATCTTCTTTTCATCACCAAAGAATGAACCATTTTTCTCATCCTTAAGCTTACAATTCTCAAATTTACTCTCATCAATCTCAAGCACTTCCTAGCAATCCCACATTTGAAGATAATGTTTTGGTGGCCTTGGGTAGCTTAGAAGCGCACACTAAATTATTACATTCTCATTCTCAATCTATATCAAAGCTTGAATCCCAAATCAAGATGATAGCTAACTCCATGAATGCAAGAGAAATTGGTAAGTTACCTAGCCAACCCAAGAGAAACCCCAAGGCCCATTACTTGGTGGAAGCAAATCCTACATCTGGACACCTTTCCCATGAACAAGGGCAACCAATCACCACCTTGAGAAGTGGTAGAAAAATTGATAATAGGGTAGAAAGGTCAAGTGAAGATAGTGAACCGGTGCAACCAAGTGTTAGCACCCGTCCCGTCTCCGATCTTATTCCTACTTCCTTGGATGAAAGTGGTTCCACTAAGAATTCTCCATCCTCTTCATCATCTCCTCAAGTAGAAAAATCTTATGAGCCAAAAGCTCCATTCCCATATACATTGAGAGAGACTTCACCTTTTGGGAGACAAGAGGGAAAAATTCATAATATGGTGGAAGTTTTCAAGAAAGTGAAAATAAATCTTCCTCTCTTAGATGCTATTAGGCAAATCCCACCATATGCAAAATTTTTGAAAGACCTATGCACTCAAAAGAGAAAGAACAAGGGATAAAACACTAAAAAAGTGTTCCTCATGAAGCAAGTGAGCTCCATTCTTCAATATAACACTCCTCCTAAATTCAAAGATCCCGGTGCTCCAACCATATCATATGTGATTGGAAACCATGAGATTCGTAGAGCTCTTCTTGACTTAAGAGCAAGTGTTAATTTAATTCCTTACTCCGTGTGTACGTCCAACTAGGTTTGTATGATTTGAAGCCAACTTCGGCTGTGCTTCAATTGGCCGATAGATCCATCAAAAAGCCTAGGGGTATGGTTGAGGACATTCTCATTAAGGTCGATAAGTTCTATTTTCTGGTTGACTTTGTTGTTCTAAATACCGAACCAGTTCCTAACCCTACCAACCACATTCCAATCATCCTAGGAAGACCATTCCTTGCCACCGTAAATGCAACAATTAATTGTAAGTCCGGGGTTATGGATCTTTCTTTTGGTAACATGATGGTCAAGCTTAATATTTCCTTCCATGCTTCTAAAGAACCCTCTTGAAGACAATATTTCCTCTCTCTTTTCCGAGGATCCTCTTGCATCTTGTCTCTTAGAGATGTATGGAAATTGTGGGTTTGACAATGAGGGATCCCTTAATGAAGTATGTACTTTGATGGAATCTATGGCTAGCTTGGACTTCCCACCTTGGAAAAATCTAAAAAGAACCTCTCCCTCCACTTTCTAGCACCACATCGGTTCTATCTCTAATCTCTCCACCCACTCTTGAACTTAAAACGCTTCATTCCAATCTCAAGTATGCCTTCTTAGGCCCAAAAGAGACTCTACCGGTCATTATTTCTTCAAGTCTTGAAGAGGGCCAAGAGAATGATCTTTTGGAAGTGCTTAAAGAAAATAAGGAAGCCATTGGGCGGAGTGTGGCCTATCTAAAGGGAATTGACCCTTCCATATGTATGCATCCCATTCTTATGGAGGAGAATGAGAAACCCTATAGAGATGCTCAAAGGAGATTCAATCTAAATATGAAAGAAGTGGTTAAAAAGGAGGTTGTAAAGCTTTTAGATGCATGAATTATTTATCTAATCTCTGATAGTAAATGAGTGAGTCTAACCCAAGTAGTTCCTAAGAAATTGGGAATTACGGTGGTTGAAAATTCCAAGGGTGATCTAATTTCTAAATGCACCGCTACATCATGGTGTGTGTGCATTGATTACTGTAAATTAAATGCCGCCACTAGAAAAGATCATTTACCAAATTCTAGAGAGGTTAGCCGGGCAATAATATTATTATTTTCTAGATGGCTATTCGAGTTACAATCAAGTAGCCCTTGATCCACTTGACCAAGAGAAAACCACATTCAATTATCCCTTTGGCATGTTTGCTTATCAACGAATGCCATTTGGTTTACGCAATGCTTCCACCACATTCCAATGGTGTATTGTGACGGCCCAGGTTTTTAGACCAGTGTGTCAGTGATGAACAGAAAGGATGATCCGATAACGGATCCGAATGCGGAAGCAAAAACAGAAAACAAGACTCTAAGAAGTCAAAGTGACCTTCCATGAAATCGTGGAACTCAATAAGAACTGATGCGGAAGCAAAAGATCGAAAATATAACAAATAAGCCCCCAGGGGCAAAATAGTTATTTTTAAAAATTGTAGATTCGGGTGCCACTGAGCACACCACTGGAAGGACAATGAAAAAATAATCAAGTTGGACTCAAGAATCGCATGATTCGGAGTCCGGACGAAGGAGAAACAGCATGACGAAGAAAAACAAGCACTTAAGGCAAAAAGGGTAGACTGGTAATTATCTAGCAAGAACATGGTGCAACTGAGCACACCGTTGGAAAGATAGCGAAAAATTGGTCAAGTACAAAAAGAGTTCACTCGATTTGGAGTCCGGTCGAGGGAGAAACGAGTGTTTGAAGTTGTGACATCGCGGCAGCCCGAAGAAGGCCATGGCATGCCCCATGCGCGCCCGGCACCCATGCCAGCGCCCCATTCGGCGTCCAATGGCATGCACCATGACATGCAAGAAAAATTCAGCCAGAACTGAGAGCCGAAACGAGCTTCGAAATGAATTTTTCTAGAAAAATACGAAGAAGAAACCACAATTAAAATCGAGTTTTCTACTCGATTGCGCGTAAGGAAATGAAAAACACTCACTGTAAAATCCCCAAAATGCCCCTAGATCAGAACTGGACATGAGGGCAAAAAGCTGCTACAGGATCTGAGATTGAAAACGGGCTACCAAACGAATTTTTCTGGAAAAACACAAAGAAGAAACCCCTCCCGAAATCAAATTTTCTACCCAACAACATGAGAGAAAATGAAAAAAACTCGCTGCAAAATGGCCAAAATGCCCTCCCAAGAAATCTGATCAAGAGAGCTAAAAAGCTGCTAAAATGAAAACTGGAAGCTGAAACTTCACAAGGGATTTCCGGTACGAAGACGACATTTTCTGGAAAAACACAAAGAAGAAACCCCCCCCCCCCTAAAATCACGTTTTATAAGTGACCAGGTGAAGACCGGAAATTATTTCCTGAAGGAAAACCCCAGAATGCCCTAAAATCATATTATGCAAGAAAATTGAAAAATGATTCCATAGGAGGCACAAATCACAAAGGAAAGGGTTTTTCTTGAAAACGATCATGCACGCAAATGTAACATACCTATTAGGATGTGCTACAATGGTCCATGGCTTAAAAATACCACTGATGCAAAATTCGAGCCCCCAGTGGCCAAAAAGGCAAAAATGGACATGAAATGAAAAATATGAAAACCAAAATTTGGAAACGGTTTCAAATGACCATTTTGCCCTTGGCCACACTTCATACAAAATAAATGAGACCTAGTGGAGGTGCCGGAACACACTTTACACCACTCGATTTGAAAATGAACCCTTAAAGGCTCGGTTTCTACTATTTAGCCCAAAAATGCAGTATGTGAACTAAAATGCAAAAATGAACACTAAATGGTGTTTGGCCCTTGGCCACACCTCACATATGAAAAATGAATGCTAAAGGATGAATTACATACACGATGGACACACCGGTGCGAAAATGACATATTGAAACCTAAGTTTTCATGTTTTTCCCATTAAAAGCAAAATTCCACATTTTTCAATATACATAGATTACAAATAAAGTTTGGTCCTTGGCCACATATCATATACATAGAATGAATATCAAAAAGTGTGCTTAAGCACATAATACAAGTTTGGAATCAAATATACACATTTGAAAAAATGGCTACAAATGGCATTTCAAGCCAACCTTCACAAGAATGAAAATCTTCAAGTCCACAAATCATCCAAGCATAATGAGAATCTCAACATTGATTCATGTACCTAAAAAATGTCCCCACTACGTGGGTGAGTAACATAAAGCTACTCGTAGGAGATGAGCATGCATTGACCTAGCATTTTACAATTTTATCACCTTATGGTGAAACATGTTAAAGGGGTTCGTGCCACCTAATGTTTATATCAAAATGAGACTCAGGAAGCATCCTAAGCTACCTTAGAGTGTTTCTAGCATAAATCACATCTTTCATTCATTTCAACAATATAGAAACATGTTATACAAAGCAACAAGATATAGATTCTCAAAGTCATCAACTTGAAACCTAAAATACGAAAACAACAAGAGTAGGTAATGCCACCTAACGTTTATATTCAAAATGAATCTATTGGATCATTCCAAAATTACATTTGAACATCAAAACACAAATCATGATATTGATACAATTTAACCAACATTGGAGCTTCCAATACAACGCATAAAGCATGATTTCTCAAAGTTAACATCTTGTAACATAAAATGGTAAATCAAATAAAGAACAACAAGTTACGATATGATCTAGTTATCAACTTGAAAAGAAATGTGAAATCAACCAAAGTGGATACTTGGACGTCACACCAGATCAAACCGACGCCATAGTTACTTTAGGGTTACCAGCCCATGGGTAACCTCCCTATGTGCGCACTAGACTATATAGAGGGACAATCCCCCGTACAAGAACCAAGTCCTAGCCGTAGCCAAACAACGATATCCCCAAGTTTCCAAAATTAACAAGTTGTGCAACAACGTATATATCAACATGTATATATAAGATATCAACTATCTACCAAGCACAACCAAATTTGGAAACACATACAATACATGTACTAAGTCCACAACTACTATGGCATGACAAATGTCAAATCTTCAGTGTGCGATTCGTTACACGCTATAACAATATCTTTCAACATTGAAAACATAAGCTCATAAATTTAAATATAACAACAATGTTATCAAATACTCAAATGTAACCAAGTGAATACACAACAAGTCCAAGTCCGTGATTTAAACATAGAAACAACTTCCAAGACGCAATTAAATCCATGGAGCAATTAGATAGAATTTAATTAAATAAACACAATTAAATTCTCTAGATTCCAATTCAATTCCAAATAACCTCAAATTAATACATATTAAAGGACATAGCATGGTTATCACCTATATCTATTTTAAAACTCAATTAGGTTGTTGGAGCAATAAAGTGAAATTTTAATTAAATCTTTCTAATTTAAATCCCAAGGTTCTAAAGAACCTTCAAATGGTCCCAAATTACTATATGTCAGTAAACAAGTCATGGTCATTACAAATATCAAGTTAAAAACTTAATTAAGCCAAGAGAACCGTTAAATAGATTTTAATTAATCCTTTTAATTAAAATTTCTAGATTTTCAAACTCATCTAAATGTTCTCAAATTAACATATGTTAGGGAACATGCCAAGGCCTATTATAATATCACATTACAAGCTTATTTCATGCAAGTTACATCTATGTAAATTTAACTTTCACCAAAGATAAATATTAAATAAAAGTTGTAATTCTCATTCAAATTATTCCAATTTAATATATGTTAACAAGTATACCAATGCCTAAATTACTAGCATGCCACACTTTAATTCCAAATTGTATATCATCATGAGGATTAAATCTCAAACAAAGAAATTAATTAAATGAAAGGTTTCAAAACCTAATCAAATATTCTAGATTTAATATATGTGAAAGTATATGACATGCACATCAAGAATATCAAGTCGGAATTTCAAAGAAATTAATAGTGTACTTGGAGCAGATTAATTAATCAAATTAATTAATAATCACTAGATTTCAAAACATCTCCGATTACTTTCAATTTCACATATGTTGAAGAGTGTATTAAAGCCTAATATAATATGATAACACATATTGATTTCAAGCTAGATGAGGTCACATGAATTAAACATTTACTCAAGAAAAATATTAAATAAAATCTTCATTATTTATCCAAAAATTCTCAATTTAATATATGTCGATGATCATATCAAGGGGTAATATAATTCTATACCACATGTTTAAACGAAGCTATAATCAACCAGGAAAATCAAATCCTTCACATGAAAAATAAATAATAAAATCTCTAGATTTGTTACCAAAACATGTAAATAAGTTGCATAAACATCACTAGCATGAAATATAACAAGAATAATAACCTATCACACTCCCTATCTCAATTTGAGATGAAAATCTCAAATCCCCACAGAAAGAAAAGTGCTCCGAATCCGACGATACCGAAGGATTTTGTCGGGGACAACACGATGAACAAGAATACCCAAGAAGCCCCATGAAAATCACAACTTGACTTTAAACCCATACTCAAAATTTGGCCAAAAATGGGTTCTAATAAGGGGGAAAGGTGCGCGGCGTCAAGGCGAACAATAAACGTTAAGGCCGAAGGGTTTTCACTAAAGAAATCAAGTGGAGGAGAAGAAAGAGTGAAGGCAAACCCTTGGGCTCCCATGGCTGCCGGCCAAGAAGAGGAAGAAGGTCTGAAAATCTGATTTTAAAAATTATGGCAACCTATTTATAGAAATCTCAAAAAGTGCCCCGAAAAAGCCCCGCCGGGTCCAGAAAAGTGGAATTTGAGCAAACGCGCTCAAACGATAAAACTCCGTGAACAAAAAAGATTCAAAATGAGAAAATATGAACAACGACATAAATTACGTCAAAAAATGAGTCCCGAGCAGAGAGATATGCCCCGAACAAGTTCAGTGGCAACTAGGTCCAGAAACTCTGAAACTGGAGAAAAAACGACCAGAAAGAAATTCTAAGAGTAAAAGACTCGACAAAATGTGAAAATGAATCCCGTAAGAGGATCCAGGCTCCAAATGAGGCATTTTGCAATAACTTTCATTAATTGCACAATGGCCCCTATAAAAACGGTTAACTGCGAAACTTCCCCAGAATGAAAATATCTTCCAAAAGATATTTTCTTAGATGCCCCTAAAATAAAATATCTTCAAAAGATATTTACGAAAAACACCCCAAGAAAAGAAAAAGATTCTGAAGAATTGTGCATCCATGCCCCTATGGACACTGTGAGCAACCAGAGTACTTTCTTACAAAAGTAAAGATACGTATTTCGAGGAAACCACTCAAAATGAAGGCACGTGAAGTCAAAAACTAACTCCGAGCACAAAAAGTGAGGTTGTGCCAAAAACTAACAAACAGAGATAAGACAGAATAGGGAAAAGGACGAAATAGGGAAAAGGACAAAAAGTGAATAGTGTCCGAAAAGTGAAAATGTGGAAATGACTCGGTCCTCAAAGGAAGTTGTCAATCCATACAAAAGAGTCTCAGAAACCAATTCCAAGCACTCGAGATGACACTAAGCGATAAGAAACCGAACTCAAAAACGAAAATTAAATGAAAAAAATTTATCCGTAAAATTTCAGAAAAAAGGAAAAAGAAGGAAAATGACCGGGTCGTTACAACCTACCCTCCTTAAAGAAATTTCGTTCCTGTAATTCAGAACATACTAGAAAAAAATAGAGCAGGGATCGAACAAAAGGTCAAACCAAGGACAGCTTGTAAGGCAGTGAAGGACAACTCTAGAAGTCTCAAGATCAACTGAAGGAACGCGAAACCATGGACTGAGACAACACCCATACGAATTGGCACGTTAACTCAACGTCAACCACCGAGAGAATCCCAAGACAACGAAACATTAAAACATGATAGAATAAGAGAGTGACAAGGCAATACGATAGTGACTAAAACCCGCCCACACTTGTCAGCAAGGTAGCATGACAGTATAAGGCACTAGTCCATAACATGCCCCAACCAGGTCAACTCTGGAAAACCTATCGATACGAAAAGATCAATGTCGAAAATGATCATTACCAAAAGCACCACGGGAACCAGGCATCTGCGAGAGTTGTGGTGGCTAATCCCAAAACTCTGACAACAATGACATTAGCACCATTACGCTTAAGGCCTTAGATTTAAAAGCCACGAAGGAAAAGGAAAATAAACAGTGCCTCCCTGGCCCACGTCTCACTCCACCAGACAAGGAAAATGAAATGAATCGTAGTCATCTACGCTCACATGAGCCTTACTCGCATCAATCGTCAGACTATGGTCTCGAAACACCCAACCAAGAAAACAGACAAGAAGGTTCCCGACATGGGTCTTTACATAATGAATTTCTCCTATCCAAGGAAGAAACTCGTGAAACAAGAACGCATCCAAGGGAAACGACAGATCCTAAGTGACAATGCCAAAACCAGACAATCAAGATAAGCTTCTAAATAAGTTACCACATAAGCAAACAGACATGTTATCAAATCAAAATATGTTATCAAGAAGCACGTAAGTACATGGTACGATAACACATGCGAATGAAAAACGTAAGGTATGCCGACATACGTCGCATACAGTCATGCTGACACAAGCACGCAGATATGATAGAAACCCAGATCATATGATCAAGAGCATATATACACATAAAGTATGCTTAACAAATAATAGATGTCTCAAAACACCTAAGCATGTGAACATGTTATCATATAAGACATGTTATCAAGATATAAATGACATATCAAAATAAAATACTGTGAACATGATATGCACCCAAAACCCGTCGTCCAAGGTATTAGAACCTGGACGCTCTGATACCACCTGTGACGGCCTTGGTTTTTAGGCCAGTGTGTCAATGATGAACCGAAAGGATGATCCGATAACGGATTCGAATGCGAAAGCGAAAACAGAAAACAAGACTCTAAGAAGTCAAAGTGACCTTCCATAAGGTCGTGGAATTCAACAAGAACTGATGCGGAAGCAAAAGATCAAAAATATAACAAATAAGCCCCCAGGGGCAAAATAGTCATTTCTAAAAACTATAAATTCAGGTACCACCGAGCACAGTGCTGGCAGAACAATGAAAAACTAATCAAGATGGACTCAAGAATCGCATGATTTGGAGTCCGAACGAAGGAGAAACGGCATGAAGAAGAAAAACGAGCACTGAAGGCAAAAAGGTTAAACTAGTAATTATCCAGGAAGAACAGGGTGCAACTGAGCCCACCGTTGGAAAGACAGCGAAAAATTAGTCAAGTACAAAAAAAAGTTCACTCAATTTGGAGTCCAAACGAGGGAGAAACGAGTGTTTGAAGCTGTGATGTCGCAGCGACCCGATGAAGGCCATGGCATGCCCTATGCGCTCCCGACGCCCATGCCAGCACCCCATTCGGCGTCCAATGGCATGCACCATGACATGCTAGGAAAGAGAAACATTCAGCCAGAACTGAGAGCCAAAACGAGGTCCGAAACGGATTTATCTGGAAAAACACGAAGAAGAAACCCCCTTAAAATTAAGTTTTCTACCCGACCACACGGAAGGAAATGAAAAAAACTCACTGTAAAATCCCCAAAATGTCCCTAGATCAGAACTGGACATGATGGCAAAAAGCTGCTACAGGATCTGAGATTGAAAACGGGCTACCAAACGAATTTTTCTAGAAAAACACAAAGAAGAAACCCCACCCAAAATCAAATTTTCTACCCAGCAGTGCGAGAGAAAATAAAAAAAAACTTGCTTCAAAATGGCCAAAATGCCCTCACAAGAAATCTGGTCAAGAGAGCTAAAAAGCTGCTAAAATGAAAACTGGAAGCTGAAACTTCACGAGGGATTTCCGGTACCAAGACGACATTTTCTGGAAAAATACAAAGAAGAAACCCACCCTAAAATCACGTTTTCTTAGTGACCATGTGAAGATTGGAAATTATTTCCTGAAGAAAAATCCCAGAATGCCCTAAAATCAAATTATGCAAGAAAATTGAAAAATGATTCCATAGGAGGCTCAAATCACAAAGGAAAGGGTTTTTTTTTCTTGAAAACGATCATGCACGCAAATGTAACTTACCTATTAGAATGCGCTACAATGGTCCATGGCTTAAAAATACCACCGATGTAAAATTCGACCCCCCAATGGCCAAAAAGGCAAAAATGGACATGAAATGAAAAATATGAAAACCAAAATTTGGAAATGGTTTCAAATGACCATTTGGCCCTTGGCCACACTTCATACAAGATAAATAAGACCTAGTGGAGGTGGTGAAACACACTTTACACCACCCGATTTGAAAATAAACCCTTAAAGGCTCGGTTTCTACTAGTTAGCCCAAAAATGCAGTATGTGAACTAAAATGCAAAAATGAACACTAAATGGTGTTTGGCCATTGGCCATACCTCACATATGACAAATGAATGCTAAAGGATGAATTACATACACGATGCACACACCGGTGTGAAAATTACATATTGAAACCCAAGTTTTCATGTTTTTCCCATTAAAGGTAAAATTCTACATTTTTCAATATACATGGATTACAAATGAAGCTTGGTCCTTGGCCACATATCATATACATAGAATGAATATCAAAAAGTGTGCTTAAGCACATAATACAAGTTTGGAATCAAATATACACATTTGAAAAAATGGCTACAAATGGCATTTCAAGCCAACCTTCACAAGAATGAAAATCTTCAAGTCCACAAATCTTCCAAGCATAATGAGAATCTCAACACTGATTCCTATACTTCAAAAATGTCCCCACTAGGTGGGTGAGTAATATAAAGCTACTCGCAGAAGAAGAACATGCATCGACCTAGCATTTTACAATTCTATCACCTTATGGTGAAACATGTTAAAGGGGTTCCTGCCACCTAACGTCTATATCAAAATGAGACTCAGGAAGCATCCTTAGCTACCTTAGAGTGTTTCTAGCATAAATCACATCTTTCATGCATTTCAACAATATAGAAACATATGTTATACAAAGTAACAAGATATAGATTCTCAAAGTCATCAACTTGAAACCTAAAATACGAAAACAACAAGAGTGGGTTATGCCACCTAACGTCTATGTTCAAAATGAATCTATAAGATCATTCCTAAATTACATTTGAACATCAAAATACAAATCATGATATCGATACAATTTAACTAACATTGGAGCTTCCAATACAACGCATGATTTCTCAAAGTTATATTCTTGCAACTTAAAATGGTAAATCAAACAAAGAACAACAAGTTACGATATCATCTAGTTATAAACTTGAAAAGAAATGCAAAATCAACCAAAGTGGATACATGGACATCACGCCGGATCAAACCGACAACATAATTACTTTAGTGTTACTAACCCATGGGTAACCTCCCTATGTGCACACTAGACTATATAGAGGGACAATCTCCCGTACTAGAACCAAATTCTAGCCGTAGCCAAACAACGACATCCCCAAGTTTCCAAAATCAACAAGTTGTGCAATAACGTATATATCAACATGTATATACAAGATATCAACTATCTACCAAGCACAACCAAATTTGGAAACACAAACAATACATGTACTAGGTGCACAACTACTATGGCATGACAAATGTCAAATCTTCAGTGTGTGATTCGTTACACACTATAACAATATCTTTCAACATTGAAAACATAAGCTCATGAATTTAAATATAACAACAATGTTTTCAAATGCTCAAATGTAACCAAGTGAATACACAACAAGTCCAAGTCCATGATTTAAACATAGAAACAACTTCCAAGACACAATTAAATTCATGGAGCAATTAGATAGAACTTAATTAAATAAACACAATTAAATTCTCTAGATTCCAATTCAATTCCAAATAACCTCAAATTAGTACATATTAAAGAACATAGCATGGTCATCACCTATATCCATTCTAAAACTCAATTAGGTTGTTGGAGCAATAAAGTGGAATTTTAATTAAATCATGCTAATTTAAATCCCAAGGTTCTAAAGCAACTTCAAATGGTCCCAAATTACTATATGCTGGTAAACAAGTCATGGTCATTACAAATATCAAGTTAAAAACTTAATTAAGCCAAGGGAACCATTAAATAGATTTTAATTAATCCTTTTAATTAAAATCTCTAGATTTTCAAACTCATCTAAATGTTCTCATATTAACATATGTTAGGGAACTTGCTAAGGCCTATTGTAATATCACATTACAAACTTATTTCATACAAGTTACATTTATGTAAATTTAACTTTCACCAAAGATTAATATTAAATAAAAGTTGCAATTCTCATTCAAATGTTTCTAATTTAATATATGTTAACAAGTATACCAAGGCCTATATTACTAGCATGCCGCACTTTAATTCGAAGTTGTATATCATCATGAGGATTAAATCTCAAACAAAGAAATTAATTAAATGAAAGGTTTCAAAACCTAATAAAATATTCTAGATTTAATATATGAGAAAGTATATGGCATGCACATCAAGAATATCAAGTCTGAATTTTAAAGAAATTAATAGTGCACTTGGAGCAAATTAATTAATCAAATTAATTAATGATTGCTAGATTTCAAAACATCTCCGATTAATTTCAATTTCACATATGTTGAAAAATGTATTAAAGCCTAATAGAATATGCTAGTACATATTGATTTCAAGCTAGATAAGACCACATGAATTAAATATTTACTCAAGAAAAATATTAAATAAAATCTTCATTATTTGTCCAAAAATTCTCAGTTTCATATATGCCAATGACCATATCAAGGGGTAATATAATTCCATACCACATGTTTAAACAAAACTATAATCAACTGGGAAAATCAAATCCTTCACAAGAAAAATAAATAATAAAATATCTAGATTTGTTACTAAAGCATGTAAATAAGTTACATAAACGTCACTAGCAAGCAATATAACAAGAATAATAACCTATAACACCCCCTACCTCAATTTGAGATGGAAATCTCAAATCCCCACCGAAAGAAAAGTGCTCCGAATCCGACGATACCGAAGGGTTTTGTTGGGACAACACGATGAACAAGAATACCCAAAAAGCCCCATGAAAATCACAATTTGACTTCAAACCCGAACTCAAAATTTGGCCAAAAATGGGTTCTAATAAGGGGGAACGGTGCGCGTCGTCAAGGTGAACAATAAACGTTAAGGCCGAAGGGTTTTCACTAAGGAAATCAAGTGGAGGAGAAGAAAGAGTGAAGGCAGATGGCAGCCCCTTGGGCTCCCATGGCTGCCGGCCAAGAAGAGGAAGAAGGTCTGAAAATCTGATTTTAAAATTAGGGCAACCTATTTATAGAAATCTCAAAAAGTGCCCCGAAAGGGCCCCGCCGAGTCCAGAAAGTGGAATTTGAGCAAACGCGTTGAAACGAAAAATCTCCATGAACAAAAAAGATTCAACATGAGAAAATATGAACAACGGAAGAAACAGCGTCAAAAATCGAGTCCCGAGCAGAGAGATATGCACCGAACAAGTTCGGCGGCAACCGAGTCCAGAAACTCTGAAATTGGAGAAAAAATGACCAGAAAGAAATTCTAAGAGTACACGACTTGATGAAATTTGAAAATGAATCCCATAAGAGGATCCAGGCTCCAGACGAGGCATTTTACAATAACTTTCGTTAATTGCACAATGGCCCCTACAAAAAAGGTTAACTACGAAACTGCCCCAGAATGAAAATATCTTCTAAAAGATATTTTCTTAGATGCCCCTAAAATAAAATATCTGCAAAAGATATTTATGAAAAACACCCCATGAAAAGAAAAAGATTCTGAAGAATTGTGCATCCATGCCCCTATGGACACCGGGAGCAATTAGAGTACTTTCTTGCAAAAGTAAAGATACGTATTTCGAGGAAACCACTCAAGATGAAGGCACGTGAAGTCAAAAACTAACTCAAAGCACGAAAAGTGAGGTTGTGCCAAAAACTAACAAACGGAGGTAGGACAGAATAGGGAAAAGGAAGAAATAGGGAAAAGGACAAAAAGTGAATAGTGTCCGAAAAGTGAAAATGTGGAAATGACTCGGTCCTCAAAGGAAGTTGTCAATACATACAAAAGAGTCTCGAAAACTAATTCCAAGCACTCGAGATGACACTAAGTGACGAGAAACCGAACTCAAAGGAAAATTAAACGGAAAAAATTTATCCGTAAAATTTCAGAAAAAAGGGAAAAGAAGGAAAATGACTGGGTCGTTACATGTATGATGTCAATTTTTTTAGAAATGGTGGAACAGTATTTAGAGGTTTTTATGGATGATTTCTCAGTCTTTGGGTCTTCTTTTGACTCATGTCTTTAAAATCTATCATTGGTGCTTAAAAGATGTCGTGAGACAAATCTCGTTCTTAGTTGGGAAAAGGGCTATTTCATGGTTCAAGAAGGGATTGTTTTAGGCCACGTCATATCAAAAAGGGGTATTGAAGTTGATAAAGCAAAAGTTGAGCTTATATCCGAATTACCTCCACCTTCTACGATGAGAGAGATCCGCTCATTTCTAAGTCATACCGACTTCTATCGCCGCTTCATTAAAGACTTCAGCAAAATTGCTAGACTCTTGTGCAATCTTCTTGCTAAGGAGACCCCATTTGTCTTTGATCAAGCATATCTAGATGCTTTTCATAAACTCTATAGTTTATTGCCATCCGCTCCCATCATGTAACCTCCAAATTGATCATTTCCATTTGAGATCATGTGTAATGCCTCCAACTATGCAATGGGAGCCATCTTGGGGCAAAGGGTAGGAAAACTTCCATATGCCATATACTATGCAAATAAAACTTTTTCGGGAGCACAATTGAATTACTCCACTACCGAGAAGGAATTACTTGTTATATTGTATGCCTTTGACAAATTTATGTCATACCTCTTAGGTTCGAAGGTTGTTGTGTTTTCTGATCATGCCGCTCTTAGGCATCTCATGACTAAAAAGAAAACCAAACCTCGCCTAATAAGATGGAATTTACTTCTCCAAGAATTTGATTTTGAAATCAATGACCAGAAAGGCTCCAAAAATGTCGTTGCCGACCATTTTTCAAGACTAATGGATTAATCTTCTCCAAGTCCTCCAATCCATGATTTATTTCTGGATGAGCAACTCTTCCAAATTTCTAATGAAAAATTGCCTTGGTTCACTGACATTGTGAACTACCTTGCAATTGGCAAGCTTCCAACCAATTGGTCAAGGCAAGAAAAGGACTGTTTCTTTGCTAACATCCGGAAATATTATTGGGAAGATTCCATTTTGTTTCATTATTGCCCGGACTAAATAGTGTGGAGATGTGTTCCGAAGAGCGAAGTTCCTAGTGTTCTTGTATCTTGCCATACACTTGCATGTGGTGGACATTTTAATGCCAAGAAGACTACCTTGAAGGTTCTTTAAGGTGGGTTATTTTGGCCCACCATCTATAGAGATGCCTACAACTTTTGCAAGGCGTGTGAGTGGTGTCAAAAGATGGGATCAATGTCAAAGAGAGACATGATGCCATTAACCAATATTCTTGTTGCGGAAATCTTTTATATTTGGGGTATTGATTTCATAGGCCCTTTTCCAATGTCCTATGGCTATCAATACATCCTCTTTGCCGTCGATTATGTCTCCAAATGACCACTCTGTGGTAGTTCAATTCATCAAATCAAACATCTTTACTCGTTTTGGTATGCCAAGGGCGATGATTAGTAATGGAGGAAAACACTTTTGCAATCAATTTTTGAAGCAACTATTTTTAAAGTACTCCATCACTCATAAAGTTGGCACTGCCTATCACCCTCAAACAAGTGGGTAAGTCGAAGTTTCAAACCGGGAAATAAAGCAAATTCTTGAGAAAACGGTGAACATAACCCGGTAGGATTGGTCAAGAAAATTGAATGATGTTTTGTGGGCTTATTGGATGGCTTATAAGACTCCTATTGGCATGTCTACTTATAGACTTGTTTATGGGAAGCCTTGCCATCTTCCGGTTGCATTAGAACATAAAGCTATGTGGGCAATCAAAAAGTTTAATCTTGACCTTGATAAAGTCGATGAAAACCATTTACTTCAATTGAGTGAGTTGAAGGAACTGAGACATAATGCCTATGACAATGCCAAACTTTATAAAGAAAAAAACCAAAGTTTTTCATGACAAACACATTGTGAATAAATCCTTCGAGCCCAAACAAAAAGCATGGCTCTTCAATTCTAGGCTCAAATTCTTTCCCGAAAAATTGTGTACTAAATGGGAAGGCCCTTATGAGATAATTTCCATTTCTCCATATGAAGCGGTTGAAATCAAAAGTCTAAAAGATGGGAAAATCTTCAAAGTGAATTGTAATACCCTTAATTTCAAAAGGATAGTCCTGCTATTTAATTTATTGTTTGTGGGGCATTTTTAATTGTTTAAGTATTTATTTGACTGGTTATTTTTAATTAATTGGATTTTAATTATTTAATTGACTTAATTGTAATTGTGAATTTTGATTTAATTGTTTTATTTTATTTGGTGATTTAACTGTTGAATTGAATTAATTGTTAAATTGATTTTTCTTTACTTGGTTGAATTTAGTAATTTAGTATTTTCCCTTTTAATGTGTAAATTGGTTTAATTAAAGGTTTTAATGGGATTAAATTTGATTAATAAATATAAGGTTAAATTGTATCAGGTTAGGTTATGGTTATAGTTTTATAATACAATTCACGTAGCCAAGGGTTTTAGAACCCTAATCACAACTGTGGAGGCAGAGAGAAACCAGAGAGGGCAAACAGGGATTTCACCGGAGAATTGAGGAAGACGTCGGTGTAAGGCAAATTCTAATCCTAACTCTGTTCCTTAGGCTCATGTTCTTTGCATGTCTAATGCAACTCCAGGAATGTATAAGGATTAAAAGAAAACTGGTTTTCATGTCTCTGTTGTTTATACTGAACATAGCCATGAGGTGTACTGCTTGTTTTATAGTTTTTCACTATGTAACTCATAAAGTAATTCACAGAACTGGTTGTATATTCATGTAAATTGCTATATAAAGAGTTGAGTTAGTCTATAACACACTGGAAAGTATTAATGTTAATCTGGTTTGCATGTTTAAGTTCGTTTGCAACTGTATATGTTTCTATGTTTCGTATTTGCTTGTTTTACTTCTTTCTTGAATTTTTATGTTCTAAATAGAGTGGATTTAAGGTTAATGGTTTTAAAATATTTGGGGCATTGGAAACTTAATTTTAATCAGTAGAAACCAATAGAGTTAAGGACTGATAAAACTGGACGTCACCGGAGAAGACACAGTTGAAGGAAACTAGCAGATAGGAGGAGAGAGGGAAGGAGGCGGCTCCATGGAATCATGGAGCCGGCTCTAAGTGTCTTGGAGGTGGCTCCATCTTGTTTGGAGGCCACTCCAACTTGGTTGGAGCAGGCTCCTTCAGGGTTTTTCAGTTTTTTTTTTGGTTTCTGCGAGTTCTGGGCTACAGGGCTTGGATTTTGGGATTTTCAGATTCTGGTAGAAGCTATATTGGATTGTTTGGAGATGTTCTAGGTTGGATTAAAATTTTTGATAGAAGATTTATGCAAAATAAAGCAACCTTGTGTTTTAGTTTGACAGTAGTCATGGTTAAAATAATTAGCTACTGTCTTTGGATGGAACTTGGAGTTGTTTAAATTTTAAAATAGCAATCTTAAGAAATATTTTCTCAGTTGATTCTGCCTATGTGTTATAAAAATAGGCTGGTGAATTTATAGATTCTAATATGCTTATTTGGAATTAAGTTGTTCGTAGGAGGAAAGGATTTGAAGTTGCTGCATTGTAGAATAGCACTTTTTGTGGACGGTTTCTTTTTAAGAACCAAATATGTTCCAGTATTATAAAACTAAGCCTGTGAAATATATATTCTGTTGTCCTTACTTGGAATAAATTGTTTTACGTATATGTTCCGTTGAATTAATTAATGAACTTTGCGATGCGGAATTGATTAAGCCAGTTAACTTATATAGTTTTACCATGCTTAATATGGAACCATTGATGTTTATATCTAATATTTTATTGTCAATTGTTGTCTATATGAAATAGTTGATAACTACAGTTATCACTTGTTTTATCAACCGCTGGATGTTGGATTACATGCACTGGTATGGGACAGTGGCATGCCTAGGTTTGGATTAGTTTCAAAATACTAAATCCTACCTACACAGAATAAGGGAATGGATTCTAAAATAAATCCTACTTATACCTAAGCCAAAGAAGCTGCACAAGCTGAATGACTAATTGGATTGCTTGTTATCTATGTTAAGTCAAAGATCTGCACAAGCTGAATGACTAACTGGATTTCTTGTGGATGGATATGATAGGACTTTAAATATATTTTTATGGTACCGCGATATGAGCTTGAGTCTCAGAGTCGACGATTAGGGAGCGTATATGCAGTAGGATGCATAGTTGGCTATGTTGGTTAAGGTATACCCTATTGGCTTAGGTAGTCATGCCCACTCAGGTGCGTTTTGCATGTTGCCTTCTACTCAGGTTGAGACCCTCATCATAGTCCAGTGAGAGTCCCATAGTGTGGATATATATATTTACGGATTATATAGCTATTGTTGAGCTGGTTAGAATGTATATGCGTATCGAGTCTCTGCTTGGATTGTAGTAGGATAGAACTTAGTCGTGGGCCTGACTCACTTCTATTTTTCAGGTACTCATCAGTTCTAAACTTAGACCTGATCGTGCTGAGCAGAGACTACTACTCACTCTTCCGACGACGTAAGACTTTTCTCTATGGTTTAACTTTGGATATCTTTTAGCTATTTATGTTTTAGTTTGGAATTTTCGTATTAGGGGTCCAATGAATGGATTCCCGAGTTGTTATCTATTGGAGGTTTTGGAATTTTAAGTATTTAATGAAAAAGGATTCACTTTTAGATTTCTTCCAGCTATTAATTATTTATTTCTGAATTCATTTTGTAGTCTGTGTTTGTTTTAAAATATTAATTGTTTGATATTTCCCTCGGGTTTGGGCCTGGGCCTGATCAACCCGTGTCTCAGATCCGAGGGGTATCACATGAATGGCCAAAGATTGAAGCCCTACATTAAAGGCTAGACTTTTCAAAGAAACGTGGAAGTCGCCTTCTTGGAAGATCCTGTCTATGATGAGGACTAAAGATGAAATCGACGTAAACTAGAGACACTAAACCCAGTCATTTTAGGCTTCTAAACTCTAAAAATTTGTATATACTCTTTCACTACCTCATCATTTCTTCTTTTTGTTACCATCACTTAAGGCTTTGCATGGAGATAATTGAACTCTAGTCTCAAAATGAAGCATTCCATGCCAGTTCGATAGATCGAAAGTGTACCCTTGATCGATCAAACTTCTCTGCAGACGCTCATGATCAAATTTCAGGCCTCTGTCTCACCATTCGAATTTCTTTGAAGATTTTCAATTCTTTGTCCATCAATCGGAATTTCTTCTTCGATCGTTCTAAGTGCATTTCGATCGATCGAAGTTCCCCGTGATCAATCACACTTCCATACTTAGAAAAATTTTGAAGTTCTGTAAATTTTAGGCCTCTATCCCATTGTTCGAACTTCTCTGTAGATTTTTAGGTCTCTGTCCATCGTTCGAACTATTGGATCGATCAAAGGTTCGATCGATCGAAGCCTGATCGATCGGAGTCCCACAATTCAATTTTTAAAAAAAAGAACAAAAAAAAAAAAAAACAATCTTTCAAAGTAGTATTCCGTCTTGCTAGAGACGTTAAACTTAGCACCCACGACACATTGTGTCTTCTTTCTTGTGTATAGTGCATGTTTACTTTTATTTCTTTGTTTGTCTTATATTTTCATTTTCTTTGCATGCTTTCATAAAATGAAAAATACAAAAATTAGTTTCACCATTTTGCCCTCTTGTATAGTCATACATATTTCCTTGTTTTATTTAGGGCTTGATCTCATATCTCTCTTTTATCTTGTGCCATATTGCTTTAGAATGCTTGATTTGTTTATTCTTATCCCAATTGATATTTAATGCGAGTTTGCTAGTGTGGTTATTTAAGTAGGTTGTTGATTCCAGATTTGGGATGCATTATATCCCAATGGATTATTACCAAGCTTCATCATCTTTGCTACCACAGTATACTCTTTCCATCTTTTTCATTGTTTTCATTGCACATTGAGGACAATGTACGGTTTAAGTTTGGGGGTAAGGTGACTTTGTTGCATTCTATTTAAAAAAATTTTATCTATAAATGCATGATTGAGATTTAAGATCGATGTTTGCAATGATTTTGATCTTTGGAGGGCCATGATACTTAAATTTTAAAATTTGCTTGATTTGAGAGTTCAATACTCCTTGTATGCCTTGTAGATGCCATCTAAGAGCAAATTTTTTGAAAGATTGATATCATGCTTGCTTTTGTGGTCCACATCATCTTAATTTTGTGATTGTTTTGAGATTCAGTCTAGGATTCTTCACTAGCATAGGCGCACACTAGCATTCATTTGTAGGGTACATGATTTGTTGATTATTGATTTGGTTGTATCCCAATTGAGTTAGTAGTACTTTGAAAGCTTTCATTCTTAACAAAGGTAGATAACAAACCATTTTCACTAAGTAGCCGGGATTCTAGCCTCATCAAGCATCGAATTTCTCGCGCTGAAAGGTGGAGGGTCCAAACTCTAGGATCAAAAAATAAAAAATAAAATAAAATAAAAAGTGAAGAAAAAAAGTGAAGACTTCTTACCAAAGGTGAGGAGTAGGAAATTATTAGGTTGAGGTTGTTTTAATTTATAGCCTAGTTGATTTGAGCTTGTAAGTCCTTAGGGGTGTCTCTACACCTAATGCCCTAAAGCCGTACGGTTTGGGAGTCATTGACCTAACGCTCGTCTCATGAATCTTCTAGAAAGCTTAAGAGATCACTACATTGCACTATACTTCCATCTTTGATCATATATATATCTATATATATATATATCTATATATATATATATATATATATATATATATATATATCGAGTGAAAAGAATAAGTGCACCTAATTAAATAAAACTTTAATAAAATGTTCATTCTTTGTCTTGATGATCGGTACTAGATTTGTGTGCTAGCTTGAGCCCAGTTGTGACCATTTGATTAATTGGCTTAAATAGCAACATATTTGATGCCGGTTTACTTAAAAAGGATTCTAGAGTTGTTTTGATTTGCATGATCATTTCCTTTATGTGTGAAGGACCATGTTTGCTTGCTACTTGTTGAAATTTTGGAGAATTGATTAGAGATGGTTGTAAAATTGCATACTTGAGGTAGTTTTCTCCCAATGCTTGTTTAGAATATTAGTACCTCTTTAGTGAGAATCAGTTTAATGTTTGTGGGTATCATTTCTTGAAACCTTCACGAGACTTCACTTGTCCACTAGGGGTAACTTAGGGGTTTAAAAGGCTTGTTGCATATGCTAAATGCAACCGTGTTCCCTACAAAAGTGGCGTTATCTTTTTATTGCTTTCTAGTTTAATTTTGTATAGTTGTTAGTTTCTTACTTTACTTCGTAGTTCATTGCTAGGGACTAGCAATATTTAAGTTTGGGGGTGT
The DNA here is from genome assembly GCF_030987335.1 of Cornus florida. Taxonomy (NCBI): domain Eukaryota; kingdom Viridiplantae; phylum Streptophyta; class Magnoliopsida; order Cornales; family Cornaceae; genus Cornus; species Cornus florida. The sequence goes on from NW_026775575.1 coordinate 41,246,692, forward strand.
AATAAGCGCTGAAAAGTGTGCATTTAAATCCTTAATCTTGAGTATTCTAGGACCTTATTTTATATTATTTCCCCACTTTAGTCTAATTTCATGTTTATTCTCCTTTTTAAGTGTTTATCCCCAAAATAAGTCAAATCAGCTGAATTAGAGTATTGGAAGAAGCAATCCAAAGTTTAGTGGAAAGAAGGAGCAAAGTGGTGAAAATTCCTTATTCTATCGATCGAACCATGTTATGATTGATCACACTGTGATCGTTCCAACCCTGCCTTGATGGATTGAGCCTTTGTCCTTATCCTCAGGAAAATTTTCAATTCAATCAATCCAACCTTTTCTTCTATCGATCCAACCTTTTGATCTTATCCTCATAACCACTTTTGTCATTTTCCCCATAAAGATCTCAGCCTTTGTCTTTATCCAAATAATTGCACCGCCATACTTCGATCAATCGAAGCAACAGTGTGATCGATCAAATTGTAATACCCCTAATTTTAAAAGGATAGTCTCGGTATTTAATTAATTTTTTTATTACATTTTTATTTAATTATTTGCTTATTTGCTGATTTGTTTAATTATTTTTATTTATTTGAATTAATCATTTTTATTTATTTGAATTAATTGTTTAATTATTTATTTAATTGAATTAATTCGTTAATTATTTTATTTAATTGATTATTTGATTTATTTATTTTTTTTACATTTATGCTTAGGTGGACTTAATTTAAATATGAATTAAATGTATTATATAATTCTAGGGTTTTATATTCTTTACGGGTTAGCCAACTTGTTTTTTCTTTTATGTTCTTTCCCTAAGTGTAATTAGAATTATGTTACCCTAAGTTGGCCTATAAATACATCATTAGTGGGCTGCCAAGGGTTTAGAACCCTATTCCCGTAACAGTGGAGGCAGAGAGAAAAAGCAGTGAGGTTTGAGAGAACAGAGAGAACTAGTAGGGTTTCGGTAGTAAATTAAAGGACGGACCAAGGAGGAGGGAAGGTATTACTTGTGGATTTAAACCAGAGCAGTAAGAGGTTGACAGTGAACGGAGTCGTCGGAAAACTTAGGAAGACGACGTTAAGGTTTCAAAACTGAAATCCCCAAGGCAAGTTTTATTCTTCCTCTCTCCCATTGACCTGTGTTTTGTGAATGCCTAGATGATTTTTAGGATTGTAATCAGACATTAAATTAATCTTGTATGCTTATTAAATCAGAATTAATCTGTATATGTGTTGTAAATTTAATCTATTTCTTCGTATCAATTATTTTTCTCCTGTGTTCTAAATTTCTGTTAATGATGTATACTAGAGTTTTTATGGTTCCTGGGTAACGTTGGGACATAAATCCTAGGAAAAGTGCTAAACATTACAGAGGGTTCTGTAACATCGTCGGAGGCGAAGAAGACGAACCAGGACAATTTATGGCTTTCTATGGGAGAGAGAGCCAGCCCCCTAAAGGAGGGAGCCAGCTCCCTAAATGAGAGGAAGAGCTGGCTCCATGAGAGGGAGACCTAGCTCCCTCTTTGGGAGAGCCGGCTCCCTTGTTTAAATACACCAGAAGGTGTATTTTTGGGCATTTTTGGCAATTCAGGGGTTGAAGTGGAATTTTGGATGTTAGTGGGGGGGGGGGGGGTTTAAATGATTTAAATCAACTTGTTAAAATCCTAAAATAGTTAGTATATGCTTAATATGCTAATATTACCGGACATTATGAAATTTAATTATTTATTTGCATACTGTCAATATATGTTAATATTACTGGACATTATGAAATTTAATTATTTATTTGCATACTGTCAATAGATGTGGAATATTTATTTACTTCTTGTTATTCTAGCAAGTTAATTGGATTTGTATAATTATACCTAAGTATAATTGAATATAATATGCTCAATTGGTTATCTGATTTATATTATATCATTCCCTAGATTTTAATTGACGCTTTATTGATTACTACTTTATCAATTATTGGACTGTCTTGTGGATTAATTGAAGTTTAAATTAAATTATTTAAATTATCAATTACATGAATGTTATTCTGGATGTTAATTGACGAACCATTAAATTATGTTCTATCAATTACATGGATGTTATGGATTGTATGCACTGGTATGGGATGGTGGCATACTAGGGATGGTTTAGCTCAAAACGCTAAGTCCTACCTATTCTAGAATAAGGGAATGGATTATAAAATTAAGTCCTACTTATATTTAAATCAGATCAACCGAGTAAGTTGAGTGACTAACTGGATTATTTGTTATTTGTGTTTAAGTTAGATCAACTGAGTAAGTTGAGTGACTAACTAGCTAATTTGTTATTTGTGTTTTAGTCAGATCAACTGAATAGGTTGAGTGACGAACTGGATTAGTTGTTCCTTATGTCAGATCAATGAACAATTGAATGACATACTCTGGTTTTGGATGGACTTTAAATATATGACTATGGTACCATGATTTAAGCTTGAGTCTTAGAATCGATGGTTAGGGAGCATGTATGCATTGGGATGCATAGCTGGCTATGATGGTTGAGGTTTACCCTATTAGGTCTAGGTACTCATACCCACCTCTGGTGCGTTTTGCATATTATCTTCTATTCAGGTTGAGACCCCCTTTGTAGTCCAGTAAGAGTCCCTTAGTGTGGATATATATGTGTATGGACTAGTTAGATATTGTTGAGATATCTAGGATGTATCTACGTATCGGGTCTCTGTTTGGATTATAATTAGAATAGAACTTGTTCTTGGGCCTGACCCACTATCATTTTTCAGGTATCGAACGGTTCCAGTCTTAGAGCTTGTTCAGGCTGAGTAGAGACGGTAATTCACTCTTCCGACGACGTAGGATTTCCTTTTATGTTTTAGTTTTAGATTTTGTTTCTGTATTTTACTTTATATTGGGATTTTATTAGGGGTCCACTAGATGGATTCCCGAGTTATACGTATTAAACGTTTTGAAAAGTTTGGATTATATTAATCTATAACTTTTGAGGATTTTTATTTAGAATTCTTTCAGCTTGATTATTTATTCATTAAATTCGTTTATATTCTGCGTTCATTTAAATATTAATTGTTTGGTATTCCTTCGGGTTTGGGCTTGGGTCTGATTAACCCATGTCTCGAAGTCGAGGGGTATCACACAAACTGCCTCAAAATTCATGCAAAATAGATTTCAAGCCCAATTGAAGGTGTGCTCGCGGTGCAATCATTTAGAGGTCCTAGTGCACAAGGTCTGACTATTGGGTGTAGCATTTAAGCTACCTATATATGGAAATTGGCTATTTTTAGTAAGAAGGTTGGTTATTTAGATATTGGCTAGAGATTCGAGAGAGAATATACACATTTTTGGGAAGGATTCTTCCAATTGCTAGGGTTTCTACCAAAAACACCAAGAGGAGGAAGATGAATCCAACCATGAAGAGTGCCCTTGATGGTTGGATGACAATAACCATGAGTAACTAGATCATTCTCTTAGGGCTATAGATGGCCTAAGGCTTGCTTCCTAAACTTTAATACTTTGTAATTAGTGGGGATTTATGTTGTAAATATTGTATTGACCTCATGTTTATATAAATCATGTTTTTATATGATTTGTATGGTTTAATATTTCCAATTAATCTTTCAATTCTATTAATATGTCTATGTGAGATGGAATGGATGATTATGTGTTCACACTTGATTCTTTATAGTTGGTGCATGTCAATGTGTATTAAAAGATGAGTCTAGTGTTGGTCAATACATGGTGCTTAATTGATTACTTTTGTATTTTATTTAATGGACTGTGCTTATTTCTTGATGGATTGTGCTATCTCATTAGTTTAATTAGTTTAATTTTCTTGTCATTAGTGTAATTGTAGCTTAGTGGCTTTAATTTCCTAGATAGGTAGACAATCCATTCTTGTTGTTTGATGGTCTATGCTTATAAGTGCAAGTACTACATTTCTCTAGATTTTTGTGTGTGTATTGATTGTGGATTTATTGAATGGTTAATGGCTTAATTTGATATGTTGTACTACTCACTAGATTGATTAAATAATTCATGCTTAATTTGCCATCCACACTTAGTATTTCAATTAATGGCACACACACTTGTTTTACAACATGGAATCCCCCTAATTTAACAAAGGTTAAGTGTTTAGTGAAGTAAAGCCTAGTGGTGAACTCTATGTCCCAAGACCCCTCTCTCATTCTCTACACCTCATTTACTTTAGCTTGTTTTACATTGCATTGTTTTAATTAATCATAGGATAATTCAACCAACAAACTACTCTCTTTGATCATTCGACCTACTAACCCGAATTCAATTTCATAGTATCTTGCAAATCCCTTGGGACGATCCCTACTCACTCTTGTTACGTTAGTAGTAGTATTGGTAGTGGTTTTTATAAATTCAAATTTGACCAAAAGACTTTCCCTAAACCACACTCTCACTACATTTTTGGGTGTATCATCACAGCCTCAACCATTATATATAAGGGTTTTTAAAACCCTTATTCAGCCCTATCGAAGAACAACTCTCAGTCTGGGTAAAACACTCTAATGTTTTGCAGGAACTCACATAGGATTACATGGATGTTTTAAAGGTACTATGTGGTTTAATTATCAATCAGATACGATGTCTAAATTACTCTTTAATTAATTAAAGTATTCTTAATTTCAACATGGATTATTGAATTAAAACCTAACAATTGGTATCAGACCCAAGTTCGGTTAAGATTTATATTGTAGAAATCAGGAAAAAGAATGAATTACATGTTATTTATTGACATTAATATGATACTGATCGATTTAAGAATTGATTATGCTGTCCATATTTAATACAAGTAGATTTAACGATTTAATTACCATTTTCATTATACGTTGGTTGCAATGAACATTATATTACTTGATATATGATAGAATATCTTTGAAGAAAAAATGAATAAATGTCTACGTGTTGATGTAGTATATAATAGGAAATGATATGAAAAAATTTAGTAAGTTAGCACAAACATTATTGACACTTTCTCCTTCTCATAGGAGTTCTCTCTTTTCATAAGAGATTTCTCCACCTGTTAGAGTGGATTATTGGTAGTTAGTGTGTTCTTTCCTTCTATTTTGTCTATTCAATCTCATTTCTTTCTCATAGTTTTCCTCATGATCCGTCGTCGGGTATCGAGTTTCATGGTCGATTCCTTGGTTTTGTTTTGGTACCTGATGTAATTTTTTGGTGCGCTGTTTCGATCTTTTGGGGTTACGCTGTTCTTGGTGTAGGTGGGTGGATTGGAGATAAAGCTCTTGATCTAGTTCTTGCTCTCGATCGTTGTTCTTAGCTATGTCTTCTGTTGCTTGTTATTCTCGATATCGGGTTGCTCTTGGTGAACTGATCATCCTTTGGATGCTTTGGTGGTGTATTATTCCGTTGCTTCTTATATCTTCCTCGATCTTGTGACGATTCTTGATCTATATTTCTAGGGGGCTACTTTGCGGTGGCGGTGTGTTAAAGCTGTAGGTTATGGTGGTGATTTATCATCACTTTTGGCTCGAGATTTGATTGAGCAGTGATCGAATTTGGGTGGTTTTATGCTTTTCGATAATCTTTGGTCTTCATACTCTCTTGTAGTGCTAGATCCAGCTTGGGATTAAAGTTTGGGGGTGGTTGCATCTGTGGAATTGGTGGATCTTTTGGCAACTGTTGCAATCCTGTTGGCCCAATCGCTGGTGTTTATCATGGATCACCGGAAAGTTGGATGGTTTTAGTGTAGCTTTAGGCTTATTTGTTTGTCAGCTTCATATGTTACTGATTTTTTTTCAGTTCGAATGGAGGTGAGGTCATAGGTGACGTCAGGGAAGCTTTCAGTGGAAGCTTTATGTTGGTTGGTAGTGGGCCAGTGCCACGTGATGGTTTTAGACTAAAGTTTGACGTTACTTGTCTCTTTTCTGATAGGTATGTTTTCCTTTTCTTCTTTTTCTACTTTCCTAAGCATTTGTGTGGCTGAGGTAAACAAGAGTGTGCTTTACGTTTCATCCTCTGTTCATATTGATTTTAGCCATCTTGGGGATGCGTAGGGCTGGTTTTTTCAATTGTGTAACGACCCGAACCCGTAGGTCTGGACCGCTAACTGAGTCCTTACTCGAATCCTAAGTTATCTAAGTCAATCCACATCATAGCTAGTGTCAACACATCATTATTACATCCTAAATATGCCAAAGGGAAGCTTTAAATGACTATTCAAGACCCGGTTTAACTGCACCAAAGAGGGAATAAAATATCACAAGGCTGTTATAGTTCCGTCGACCGAAATAGAGTTCTGGTCAGCCGAAGTAACCCCCTGTACCGGTCTACCAAAGAAACCATTTCGATTAGCCAGTTGTGACCCGAACAGTAGCTGAGGCTACTAGAATGATCAGCCGACCGAAGTGCCCATTTCGATCAGCCGACCGAAGTACCCATTTTGATCGACCGACCGAATTACCCATTTCGATCGGCCGAAATGGCCCTACGAACTCTGGTTCAGCTACCGGACTACGATGAAAGTGCAAATAAAAAAAAATAGACTATATGGAAGTCTTGACAACTGCTCTAAATGTGCTCTGAACCACCACGAACTGATACACTACACTTCATGATTATGAACATCAATAACATAAAACAATTCATACACCATTATTTTTCATTCATTACAAAAATGACAATTTGGTTTCAAGTACATCAAATGTTATCAAGAGGGTACATTTAAATTACATAGCCTTGCTTCTTAAGTGAATGTACATATTTAAGATGAGGCTGTACAAAAATGAGGTTAAGATATAAGAGTGAGCAAAAATATAATTCTATTCCCTTTCAAGCTTAGGGTGGATTGTCATCTGCCACCTCTTTTTTGTAACTTAAAAAATGTTTAAAATAATGGGGTAAGCATAAGCTCAGTAAGAAGTGTCTAAGACACTTTTTATAGTCCCGTGAATTCACGCAAAGAATAAGTAAAAGGTGAGCGAAATCATACCATAGGGAATACATTTAAACAACTACAACGACAAGTGTTTGACAAAAGTCATCCACTCAGAATCATACCATATATGCCAATAAAGTACAATGTCATGCAAATGTCGCTCTCCATTTCTGAAACATTTCCGTTTCAACTTCCAAATTGTTAGTGTAATCCGACCCCAGGTACCCCTAAGGCGTCATGAAAAAGGGAATTGGCTAACTATCCACGACCACAAGGCACCTCCAAGGTGTCGCATCTAGCCTAGTTAGCTTAATCCCTAATCCTCTCTAAACTACACTAACACCACGGACCACTAGGCGCCTCCTAGGTGTCCGATTTTCGAAATCATTTCTCAAAAACACATTTCATTTATTTTAAAACACTTTTCCCTTTCTTTTTTCCCAATGGATACATGAATGCTTCATGCTTCAATTCATCAATTCAACCATAGAAGTTCACATATGCTTTTACAAATAAATTACTAAAATATATAACTCATGCTTCCATTCCACTCTATTCTAGCATATTAAGCATACAAGTCACAATTTCCATTTCACATAGGCATGCTTAATCACAACATATCAATTAACACCTAGTCATAATTTCATATATGGCATTTAAGCAATTTCCAAGAACTTAGACTAAATAAGCATGCACTTTAACAAATTATAAGAAATTAACTCACAAAAGTAAAAGAAAATCATGTATTAGAGACTCCTACCTCTTAGTTAGAGAAAAGCCTCAAAACCCCCAAATTCCAAGCCCTAATTCGAAATCCAAGGGTTGGCCAAAATAGTGCTTGGCTCCTATCAATTCAACGGCCTCGACGAGCTCTATAACTTTGCTGAAGGAATTACTATCAAATTCGAATTAGTGTAAAAGAAATCAAAGCTTGAAGCTTTAAAGCAAGAAAAAAGAAAAAGAAAACAAGGAAGCGAGAGAGCTAGTCGAGAGAGAGAAAAGGAAAATAAGGCCAAAGTTAGCCTCTTGGCCAACAAAAATCTTGTGGCGAGTCCCTCCACTAAGAAAAGTCAAACTTTTATTTAATTTTCCACCACACAAAATATATACATATGCACTAAATATTACAACCTCATAAATTAATCCACAACATTAAAATTATACAAAAATAAATATACATGATATGCAATGGACCCATGACATAACCCCCGTGCACAACAATTTCGGTAGCGGGTCCCACTCGGAACCGTCCGGCCCGAAAAACGGAAAAATGCTGAAATGGCAACCCTTGCATTTCAAAGAGTTCTAAACTTAATGAAATGCCCCAACCAACTCCCGAACACATCCAGCATACCCCACGGTGTCCGGTACATAAAACGTGAAAAGATGAAAATGCCTTCGCAAAAATAAAAAATTCCAAAAAATAGAAAATAATGAAAAACAGAAATATCACAATCTCTCCAACTTAAAAGGATTTCATCCCCGATATCAAACCATACCTGAGGAAGAAAACAACGCTGGATACTTGGAGCAAACCTCCTGCTCAAGCTCCCAAGTAGCCTCCTCAACTCCGTGATGCCTCCAAATGACCATTACCAATGGTATCGTCTTGTCCCTTAACACTTTCTGTCATGTGTCAAGGATCTAAACTGGTCCTTCCTCGTAGGAAACATCCTCTTCAATGTCCACATCAACCCAATCAAGAATGTGGGATGGATTTGGTTCATACTTCCGTAACATAGATACATGAAAAACATTGTGGACCCTGTCCAACTATGGTGGCAAAGCAAACCTATAGGCAACCTCTCCTACCCTGTCCAAGATCTCAAAAGGTCTAATGAATCAAGGTGACAACCTGCCATTCTTCCTGAACCTCATCAATCCCTTTCGTATAGAAACCTGATGAAAAACGTGGTCTCCTACCTCAAAAGATAGCGGCCGTCTCTAGCTATCCGCATAATTCTTCTGTCGGCTCTGAGCCATGAGCAACCTCTATTTGATTAACTTAATCTTCTCGGTAGTCTCGAGTACAATGTCAAGTCCTAAGGCGGTGATCTCGCCTACCTCGGTCCAATAAATAGGAAACCTACAAGGTCTGCCATACAATGCTTCAAATGGAGTCATCTGAATGTTCGCCTGATAACTGTTGTTATAGGAAAACTCAATAAGTGGAAGGTGATCCTCCCAACTACCTCCCAGATCAAGAACACATGCCCGAAGCATATCCTCCAAAATCTGGATGGTACGCTTTGACTGGCCATCCGTCTATGGATGAAATGTCGTATTGAAATGCAACGGTGAGCCAAACACTGCGTGAAGTCTTTTCCAGAACTTCGAAGTAAACTTGGCATCCCTATCAAAAATAATGGCTACTGGAACTCCGTGCAGCTTCATAATTTCCTTCACATATAGCACCCCGAGTGCCTCCGTTTCATCTGTTGCCTTAATAGGCAAAAAGTTAGCCGTCTTAGTCAATCTATCAATAATGACCCATATGGCTTCATTTTTACGCTGTGACCTAGGAAGCCCTGTCACAAAATCCATAGCAATTTGTTCCTATTTCCACTATGCTATCGATAATAGCTGCAATAAACCAGCTGGTTTTTGGTGCTCGGCCTTCACCTGTTAACAGGTAAGGCACTTAGCCATAAACTGTGCAATATCCTTCTTTATTCCATTCCAACAATATTGACATCTCAGATTGTGATACATCTTAGTACTACCTGGATGAACTGTAAAGCGGGAAATATGAAACTCCTGGAAGACTTTCTCACGACAAACTGTAGGAACAACTAATAAGCCCCTGAACCGTAAACCTCCATCTGTATACAAGGTCCAATCTTTCACCGTCTCACCATCCGAAATCAGAGTGTGAATGGCATCCAAATCCGGATCCTGTCTCTATGACTCAATCATTCATCCGACAAGAGTAGGCTGACCCACAAAACTAAACAAAAATGCTGACTCGCTACCATCATCATCATCAAAGCAATACAACCCCATTTCTGCCAAATCCTCAAGCATCTTCCATTTCCAGATAGCTAATCCGGCCAAAGTCCTACGAGACTTTTGGCTTAAGGCATTAGATACCACATTTGTCTTGCCAGGATGATACTATAAATCAAAGTTGTAGTCTTTTAAGAACTTAACCCATTACCTCTGTCTGTTGTTCAAGTCCTTTTGGGAGAAAAGGTACTTGAGACTCTTGTGATCCGAAAACACTTCAAATCTCTTGCCATACAAGTAGTGTCTCCAACACTTCAAAGCAAATACGAATGTAGCTAACTCCAAATCATGAGTAGAGTAGTTAAGCTCATGAGTCTTCAGCTGCTGAGATCCATAAGCCACTACTCTACCTTCCTACATCAACACATAACCCAACCCACCATATGACGCGTCACAATAAATCATATAACCTAAGCCACGCTTGGGTATCACCAACATTAGAGCCGTAGTCAACCTTGTTTTCAATTTTTGAAAGGAAGACTTACAGGCTTCATTCCATATAAATTTGATTCCCTTTCAGGTCAATCTAGTCATAGGCCCTGCCAAACGGGAAAAATCCTTTACAAATTGACAATAGTTTCCCACTAGGCCAAGGAAACTCCAGATCTCAGAAACATTCTTAGGTTGCTCCTAATTCAGAACTGCCTCTATCTTTAAAGGATCAACTGAAACCCCACCTTCTGAGACAACATGTCCCAAAAACTTCACTTCTTGTAGCCAAAACTCACACTTTCATATTTGGCGTACAAACGGTGCTCCCGTAGAATCTGCAACACTATACTCAAATGGACCTCGTGCTTCTCTCGAGTCTGTGAATACACAAGAATGTCATCCATGAAAACTACCACGAACTGGTCCAAGTAATCGTAAAAGACACGGTTTAATAGGTCCATAAATGCCGCTGGTGCATTGGTTAAACCAAAAGGCATAACAAGGAACTCATAATGTCCATACCATGTACGGAACACTGTCTTTGGAATACCCTCATCCCTAACCTACAACTGATAATAGCCTGACCTTAAGTCAATCTTCAAAAAACAACTGGCTCCCCTCAACTGATCAAAAAAATTATCTATCCTTGGCAAAGGATACTTGTGTTTGATGGTGGCATGATTTAGCTTCCTGTAATCAATGCACAACCTCAAATAACCATCTTTCTTCTTAGCAAACAAGACCGGTACACCCCACGGTGACACACTCGGTCGGATGAAACCTTTCATCCTCAAATCATCAAGTTATTTCTTCAATTCTTCTAATTCAATAAGTGCCATACGATATGGTGCCACAGAGATTGGCGCGGTACGAGGCATCAAATCAATAGCAAACTCCACCTCTCGGTGTGGAGGTAACTCAATCAAGTCCTCCGGAAACACATCCCAAAAATCGCGTACAACCATTGGATAATCAACCCCATGAAACTCAACATCATCTTTGACAAAAAGGCTAGCCAAAAAGAACCCTTGTCGATCCTGACCTCTAACACCATAGAAAGGGAATGAGGGAATCACACCTATCTCCCATAAAACAGAAACAATCCTAATCTAGGGTACACACTGACACTCTACCCCTGAAACAATCAATAACAGCTCTGAAGGACGACAACCAGTCCATCCCAAGAATGAAGTCAAGCCCTATCATCTCGAGAAGGATGAGATCAAACTCAAGTACTCACCCGGCAATGGTGATGGAACAACTGCTATAAACTCTATCAAGAGTGACTGAACCCCCCATAGGCATGTCAATACAAAGTGGTTTGTCTAACTAACTGACCTCCAAACCCAATGCTCGTGTAAATGATGAAGCGATGAAAGAATAAGAAGCACCGAAATTAAACAAAACTCGAGCCCAAGAATGAAACATAAGGAACATACCCCTAAAAACTGAAGGACTGGATGATGGCTCAGCTGGAGTGATCGCAAATACACGACCCTGAGTCCTCTGTCCTTGAAGACCACCTGTCTAATAACCAGACTACTGAATGGGTGCACTCGATGAAGCCCCTCTGCCTGGTCGAGAACTCTGAGTTGTCATAACTGGCTGAGATAGCTGAGGTGGTGGTGGCGGTCGAAACCTTGACTGAACTGTGGCAGACTGCATCTGCCTCTGCTATGAACCTCCACCCCTGCCAAAACTACTGCCCCACTGTGGACAATCTCTCACCCTATGGCCCTGCTGGCCACACCCTGAATACCTACCAGACGCCACTTGAATCTGAGTACACTGGGACTTGTAGTGCCCTGGTTGCCCATACTTGAAACAAACTACCTAAGCTACCTGAGTCTGAGTGCACTGGGACTTATAATGTCCCAGCTATCCGTATCTAAAACAAGTAACGTTCGGTCTACAGACCCCATAGATACTGAAGTTGTGGGTGTGGATCTAGCTGACTACTGTCCTTTGAACCCTGACTGCTCATTCTTTTGTTTCCTACTTGATTGACCCTTGGAGAAAGCACTCATACTCTTACTGTGCTAATAGGACTCCCTGATATCTTACTATCCTTACTTTCGGCCTCAACAAATAAGGCATTTTGTACTGCTTTTGCATACTCCGTCGGTTCTTAGGTAGCCACAATTGGCCTGATGGTGAGATCAAGGCCAACAACAAACTTTTCTATCTTTCCTTATTCGTCATTAGCAATCCGTGGTGCAAACCTCAAAAGTGACGTAAACTTGTTCTCATCTTCTGTAATCGTAATGCCTCTTTGCTTCAAACCATCAAACTCCTTCTTTAGCTCTCTCCGCTTAGGTGTCGGAAAGTACTTCTCAGAGTATAACCTATTAAGTGTATCATAGGTCATTGTATCCAAATTATGGGTGTGAGAAATGGTCTTCCAACAAATCTCAGCATCCCTAATAAAATTATAAGTTGCCAAAGTGGTCTTCAACTTGTCTGTCTCCAAATTCATAGCATTAAGATGCTTCTCTACTCTATCCATGAAACTGTCCGCAACAAGCGGATCTAGACCGCCCTCAAACAAAGTTGGTATCAACTTCATAAACTTAGCAATGTGATAAAGAGTATCATCTGTCTCACTTGTCTTTGGAGGTGGTGGTGGTGGTGGTGCCAGTAGTGGTACAACCTGTGGCGATGATACCACCGCCGTCCGAAACACGTCGTGAAAGACTGCTTGTACAGCCAACTTAAGCTGCTCTTCACTTATCTGAAGAGGTGGATCAACAGTCCCCCTCGCTTATCCCCCTCTTGGTGGGATCAAATCACGTAACAAGATATCCTCTTCAACCTGCTCCTGATCCCTTTCTACAGGATTGGAGCTAGAACTTTCCCCGGGATCCTTTCTCGGTGGCATGACACTATAAAACGAGAGAATAGATCAAAAACAATGACATTAAAACGCACATGAGAATGAAGTCCTTACACTAATGACTCGATAGGAAGTGACAACACTTAAACACTTTCCATACTCCTGGAAAAAGAAACCCAACCGATGATAAGCATGATCATGCTAACAATATACATCAACTTTGAACACTTTACACGTAATCACATAAGCAGGTAAGCAAATAAATAAGTAGGCTTGCTTTTCAAACATTTAAACACTTTAACACGAAAGCACATAATCATGCAATTCTACTTCCTCATGCAATCCTAGGTAGGCCTCTACCCATCGTCCTAATGGTATTCAAACCATTGCTCTGATACCAATTTTGTAACGACTTAAACCCGTAGGTCCGAACCGCTAATCGGGTCCTTACCCGAACCTTAGGTTATCTTAGTCAATCCACATCATAGCTAGTGTCAACACATCATCATTGCATCCTAAATATGCCAAGGGGAAGCTTTAAATGACTATTCAAGACTCGAGTTAACTACACCAAAGAGGGAACAAAAGATCACAAGGTTACTACAGTTCGGTCGACTGAAATAGAGTTCCGGTGGGCCGAAGTAGCCCCCTGTACCAGTCGATCGAAGTAGCCATTTCGGTCAGACGGTTGTGACCCCAATAGTAGCTGAGGCTACTGGAATGATCGGCCAACCGAAGTGCCTATTTCGGTTTGCCGAAATGGCCCTACGAACTCTGGTTCAACTATTGGACTGGGATGAAGGTGCAAATAAAAAAAATAAACTATATGGAAGTCTTGACAACAACTCTAAGCATGCTCTGAACCACCACGAACTGATACACTACACTTCATGATTATAAACATCAATAACATAAAACAATTCATATACCATTATTTTCCATTCATTACAAAAATGACAATTTGGTTTCAAGTACATCAAATGTTGTCAAGAGGGTATATTTACGTTACATAGCCTTGCTTCTCAAATGAATTTACATAGTTAAGATGAGGCTTTACAAAAGTGAGGTTAAGATACAAGAGTGAGCAAAAATATAATTCTATTCCCTTTCAAGCTTGGGGTGGATTGTCATCCGCCACCTCCTTTCCGTAACCTGAAAAATGTTAAAAATAATGGGGTAAGCAAAAGCTCAGTAGAAAGTGTCTAAGACACACTTCTTATAACCTTGTGAATTCACGCAAAGAATAGTAAAAGGTTAGTGGAATCATACCATAGGGAATACATTTAAACAACTACAATGAAAAGTGTTTGACAAAAGTCATCCAATCCCAATCACACCATATATGCCAATAAAGTGCAATGTCATGCAAATGTCGCTCCCCATTTCCTAAACATTTCTGTTTCAACTTCCAAACCGTTAATGTAATCTGACCCAAGGCACCTCCAAGGCGTCATAAAAGGGGGAATTAGCTAACTATCCATGACCACAAATCACCTCCAAAGTGTCACATCCGGCCTAGTTAGCTCAATCCATAGTCCTCTCTAGACTACACTAACACCACGGACCACTAGGCGCCTCCTAGGCATCCAATTTTCGCAAACGCTTTTCAAAATCAATTCCTAAAAACACATTTCATTTATTTTAAAACACTTTTCCCTTTCTTCTTTCCCAATGGATGCATGAATGCTTCATGCTTTAATTCATCAATTCAACCATAGAAGTTCACATATGCTTTTACAAATAAATTACTAAAATACATAACTCATGCTTTCATTCCACTCTATTCTAGCATATTAAGCATACAAGTCACAATTTCCATTTCACATAGGCATACTTAATCATAACATATCAATTAACACCTAGTCACAATTTCATATATGGTATTTAAGTAATTTTCAAGAACTTAGACTAAATAAGCCTGCACTTTAACAAATTATAAGATATTAACTCACAAAAGCATAAGAAAATCATGTATTAGAGACCCCTACCTCTTAGTTAAAAAAAAGCCCCAAAAACTCCAAATTCCAAGCCCTAATTCAAAATCCAAGGGTTGGCCAAAATAGTGCTTGTCTCCTATTAATTCGACAGCCTCGATGAGCTCTACAACTTTGCTGAAGGAATTACTATCAAATTCCAATTGGTGTGGAAGAAATCAAAGCTTGAAGCTTTGAAGCAAGAAAAAAGAAAAAGAAAACAAGGAAGAAAGAGAGCTAGTTGGGAGAGAGAAGAGGAAAATGAGGCCAAAGTTGGCCTCTTGGCCAACAAAAATCTTGTGTTGGGTCCCTCCACTAAGAAAAGTCAAACTTTTATTTACTTTTCCACCACACAAAATATATACATATGCACTAACTATTACAACCTCATAAATTAATCCACAACATTAAAATTATACACAAATAAATATATATGATATGCAATGGACTCGTGACACAACCTCCGTGCATAACAATTCCGGTAGTAGGTTCGACTCGGAACCGTCCGACCCAAAAAATTGAAAAATGCCGAAATGGCAAGCCTTGCATTTCAAAGAGTCCTGAACTCAATGAAATGCCCCAACCAACTCCTGGACACATCCGACACACCCCATGGTGTCCGGTATGCAAAACTAGAAAAGATGAAAATGCCCTCGCAAAAACGAAAAATTCAAGAAAATGAAAAATGATGAAAAACAAAAATATCACATGTCAGTCATCCTTGGATGACTTTTAGGACCCTTTGTTGATTATATTTTATTATGTCAAGTACACTACTATGTTTCTATATATTGTGATAACCCAGTGTGCTATACATTACCATTCTTTCTTATGTTTTCTGTTCCAACTGTGGTGGGTAAACGTGTCAACTTTATTTCCTTTTCAGTTTTTTTCCCCTGAGGAGGTGATGGAGCAAAGCATCCTTGAGCAGTTCCAGGGTATGACGTTGACTATGGTGGAAAAGGAGCCAATTCATTTATCAGAGGAAAATACTGCTAAAAGTGATCCGGTTTGTCATGCTAGTTTGTTTGCTAAAGTTTGGGCTTCTAAAACAATCTCTAATGGGGGTGAAGTTCACTTTTGGTAAGTTTTTTACCAAACTGTGGCCTAAGGAGAAACAATAGGAACTCATAACACAGAGGATATAGGTGTTTAAAGTGGCAACAAACTTATTTCAACTGATTATGTAGGACACTAATGTTTGATAGCAAATCCTTAATGGTTATCCTTAATTGTTTGATGGTCATTTAGTGGTTATTAAAGCGTAGGAGGAGGGACTGTTGCTTTCAGATGAACCGTTTAAGGTTTCTCCTTTCTGGGTTTAGATTATGCACGCACAAACGAATCTTCTTTCTGAGAGGGTGGGACAAAGAATTGTAGCTTCAATGGGGTGGTGCTTAAAAGTGGAGAAGATGGTGGCAAATAGACGAGACTTATGGTTAAAAGTATAATTGGATCTTACTCAGCCTCTTCATCATCATATTTTGTTAACCAGTCCATCGGGCTTAGAGTCTCTGCCCAAATTCATTATAAAAAGTTACCTTCTTTTTGCTACGTCTGTGGAATTATTGGGCATCATTAGAAAACATGTCCAGTGGGGATGGCTCCTTCTTTGACAAATTTTAAGGAGTATAGGGGGTGGTTAGGGGCTAAAGGTTTTATTGGCAAGGATCTTTGGCATCCGAAGCAGGAGATGGGTGATTCTTGGGGTAAAGGTTCAAGTAAAAATTGGTTGTATGTGGAGGATACCGATTCGGATGGTAATGAAGACCCGGGCATTACCAAAGTTTCTTCCATTTTTCGTTAGATTCCAGTGTGAGCTGCTGATTTCTGCGCTGTGTTTGGGAATCCTTCAAATGGTCCACCTTTTAATCAGGTGCATCCTTTGGCTCCCACAGTTGTTGTTTTATCTAGTGTAGGGGGTCCAACTCGGGTTGCTGGTGAGGATGGTCAAGGTGAGGGTTCCACGGGAGCTGTGGATACACATATCTTGGATGTCATGGGTACTCAAGGGAAAGGGGTGGTGGAGGATTTTAGTCCTATTGGGGAGCATAATCCTACGACGGAGGGGAGATTGATCCCTGGTTCTTCTTTTCAAAGTCACGTGCTGTCAGTACAGTAAGAAGAGGTTATGGCATGTGATCCAGTTACTTCTCCAATTAAAGGTAGAATTTTGCCTTTCCAACGATGGGATCAAGTGTCAAAGGATTGGAAGAAGGGTAAGGCGAGGGCAATGCAGTTGAAAGGGAACCTGTCTGATTCTTCTACAACCTCTCAAAGCTAGGGCTCTTCCCTCTTTCGGAAGGGTCGCAAACATCGACAGTCCATTTCGGGAGGATCTTGTAGAGATAGAGTTGAGGCGGACGAGAAACTTAAAGCTGTGGGGGGTGGTGCAGTGTGTAAGCTTTCAGAGGTGTCTCCTTCAGGTGGTTTAATATGTACTCCTTCAGCTTCTTTTGGTAAGTCAAAGGCGCAGGCTGGTGAATCTTAAAACTTGAAATCATCCCAGTCTTTTGCTACTCAACTTGCGTTGTTAGTGGGTGTTGGTCAGACCAATGCTCTAGAAACCTTTTAAGCTATAGGTTGTTATCATGATGGTTGTCGTGACCTAGCTTTCTTTTGGTTTTCTTTGGGATTGGCTGTTTTGGAAGTTTTTTTTATGGTTCATGGTAATTGTATGTACTTGGTGTTTGTTGTGTTTAGGTTGTTTGACTGTTTGTTTGCCAGGTTAAAATAAAATAATGTAGTTGTGGAGGGAAAAATCTCCCTCCAATAAGAGCAATCCACGTCATAATAAATATAACTTTATCTTCAATAAAGGTCAAAGCCCATCTTGTCAGAAGCCCAAGTTGAGTTGGTCATTAGCCCAAAACTACTGTTATCTAACTACCAGCTTTACTAAAGCTCGAATCAAGATACCAGCAGTCATGTGTACCAAGTTAAATGCGGCCCAAATCCATTTAAAGAAGGAGCCGGTCCTCCAAGGAAAAGGATTCATCAAAGGAAGTAAGTTCTGTGTAAGGAAAATCCGGTAAGGGAAGAATTATAAAGAGGAAAGAATTCTATTTGTAAAGAAATTGATATATGGAAAGAATTATAGGACAAGCAACGCGACTCCTACCATAATTCTTCTAACTTTTGTATATAAATAGAGGCCCAGACCTCCAATAAAAGGAACCAAGCAATTCTACGCTTCTCTATACACTGTTCTTATTTATTTTTACTGTTCTTGAGTGTGTTGTATTATTTTTCTCAATTGTTATTGGTTGAGTAGAATTTTGCACCTACACTTTGGTGCCGTCTATGGGAATCGTGTGTAAATATATTCCCACTCTTATTTTTGTTTCACAAGTGAATCCTGCAGCTACCATCCAGAATGTCGAACGGAGGATCTTCAGCAGATCAACAGAATGAGTTGATGCAAAAGATGCGTGAAGAGTTTCTGCACCAGTTTGACGTACTTCGTCAGGCAAACGAAGCAAGTGTGGCTCAGATCGCCTTGCTTCAACAGCAGAATAACGCTCTGCAAACGACGCTGGCTCAGTTGGCACCACCACCACCAGTGGGTGACACCATAGCACCCCCTAGTCAGAATATTCCTCTGATTACTGGACTTCCGCCTGATGGGGTTCCACCTAATGGGGCACGACCCAATGAGGTTCAGCCGAATGAGGTTCAGCAGCAACGGAAGGCAAGATCCGAGGCTGCGGCTTCAGATAACGTCCCTCGTCGCACGCAGGATGAGCAAGTCGAATCCAGCCATAAGCTTACAGTGTGGTCCAATGGAATCCCAGATGGTGCAGGTGTTCAGGATGCTTTTGATGAGAAGAGACTCCTGAAGATTCAGACACCATGTCGAGATGGCTAGAGAACACAAAAATTCTTTGATCAAAACTCCTTTCACTGACGATATGTATCTGGTTGAGACGCCCAAGAAATTCACCATGCCTTTTTTCACCCAGTTTGATGGAACAGGGGATCCTTCTCGGCACCTAGATCATTATGCTCAAAAGATGGCTTTGGATGATCGTAATGACCTTTAGATGTGCAGAGTTTTTCCTACTAGTTTGACAGGAGCAGCGCTAGAGTGGTTCAGGAATAGACCGCATAAATCCATCCCAGATTACGTAACTCTATGCACTATGTTCCTAGCATAGTATTGCGGAAATAAGAAGCAAAAGAAGAGCATTGCCAGCCTCTTCACCGTAAGGCAGAAAAGGGGGGAAAGATTACATGATTTCTTTTCAAGATTCAACATGGAGGCATCAGAAATAGCGGATTGTCATCCCGTAACTGCTATAGAGACATTTAAACTCGCAATGATTCAGGGGACGAAGTTCCACACTTCCCTAGTCAAGTAGTCACCTCCCGACATGTAGACTCTAAATGCCAGGGCCTAGATCTACATTCGGCATGAGGAAAATATAGCCCACCGAGCGCAGCACGCTACCCTCGAGAAAGAATTCCAACTCCAAAGATTCAAAAAAGCCAACGTTCTTCAACGTCGATCACCTAGGCACCTGAAAAAAGGCAAAGGGTAGAGGAAGGATTTACACCTCTCCGAACTACCTTGGCTCAGCACTTCCAAGAGAATAAGACGAAGTTCACAACTCCGCAGCCAATAAAGCAACCCCTAGAGCAAAGGGACAAAAGCAAGCATTGTGCTCATCATCAAGATTATGGGCATTCAACCAACGATTGCCGATCCCTCAGGCGACAAGTGGAGAATATGATGGCCAGAGGTGAGTTGATGGATTACCTCATAACAAAGAGCATGCAAAGCCCCGCGAGGTCTATCCCCGCAAGGTAGAAGGTACGTAAGTAAAAGTCATCCATGCAATACATGGCAGGTCTGAGGATGATCAAGAGTCTGAAGAGGTGTACAGATGCAGATTGAGGGCGACCCACAAGGTCAGGAACATATCCTCGGTCAATGCTATCAATTCGGGTAGCATTAGTATTGGATTCAGAGATGGCAACCTATCCATAGTGCAACTCCCCCACGAGGATCCATTGGTCATCAGTCTTTTAGTGGCCAATTGTATGATCAGGAGGGTTTTGGTAGATCCAGGAAGTAGCACTAACATAATCACAAAGACGGTCTTTGATCAGTTAGAGATCTCGTCATCATCTATTTGACCTACCTCCAGCCCGTTGATGGGATTCGATGGCACAAGAGTAGATCCCCTTGGAGTAATAGACTTGTCCGTAACCGCGGCGAAGAGGACTCTAAAGGAGAACTTTGTTTTAATAGAGATTCATCTTTCTTACAATCTCATCATGGGAAGAGGCTGGATACATCGAATGAGAGGAGTTCTGTCCACCTTCCACCAGGTGATGCGGTGCTTATCTCCGGACGGGAAAGAAGTAATTAATCTGTGGGGCGATCAAGTCGCAGCGAAGGAATGCTATATGCTGACACAAGTTAAGGCGAAGAGGGTGTCGACTCAACAGCAACCAGGTGTGGCTTCCAAAACTGGACCCAAATAGCAATTACAGAGCCCTCTGCCCAAGTACCTTAAGGAAAATGAGGAAGAGGAAATTGCGAAGCCCACCGAGGAGACCCTCAAAACCGTGGAAGTTATCCTCGGTGACCCTCAGAAGGTTACTTATCTAGGCTCTTCTTCCACGTTCGAAGAAAATGAGGCATTAATTGATGTTATCCGGAGCAATGCAGATGCCTTTGCGTAGGATCACTAGGACATGGTAGGGATCGATCCCACAGTTTCCTGCCATAGCCTGAAGGTAGATTCAGAGTTCAAACCGGTCAAGCAGAAACACCGAAGGTTTGCCCCTGAACGCAATCACATTATAGCTGAAGAAGTGAGCAAATTGTTGCAAGCAGGTTTCATTCGAGAATTGCAATATCCGCAGTGGTTGTCGAACGTGGTAGTCGTACAAAAAAAGAATGGAAAATGGAGGGTTTGTGTAGATTATACCAACCTCAACAAAGCCTGCCCTAAAGATAGCTACCCTCTGCCCAAGATAGACCAGATGGTTGATGCTACCACCGGCTACGAGAGGTTGACATTCCTAGATGCATACTCAGGATACAATCAGATTCCTATGAACCCTAAAGATGAAGAAAAAATAGCTTTTATTACAGAAAAGGGAACTTATTGTTACAGGGTCATGCCCTTCAGATTGAAGAATGCTGGAGCTATTTATCAACGCCTTGTCAATAAGATATTCGATAATTTGCTGGGAAAGACAATTGAAGCATATATAGATGACATTGGTGGTTAAAAGTATGAAGAAAGAAGATCATCCGAAGCATCTACAGGAAGTTTTCAATACTTTGAAGAAGTACAACATGAAGTTGAATCCATCCAAGTGCTCCTTCGCGGTATCATCAGGTCAATTCCTCGGCCACATAGTGAATAAAAGAGGGATAGAGGTAAGTCTAGCTCAGGCTAAGGCCCTCATCTAGAATCAAGAACCAAAAAATCGCAGGGAGGTGCAAGTTCTTACTAGTCGGATCGCAGCACTCAGCCGGTTTATATCCCGATTGTCAGATAAGTGCAAACCATTCTTCGATGCTATACGATCCAAGAATAAAGATATATGGGGACCTCAGCAGCAGGAGGCCCTCAATCGGTTGAAAGGTTACATGGCTGAACCACCAATTCTATCCGCTCCAAAACCCAGGGAGGTTCTTATTATGTATTTGGCAATTTCTAATACAGCGACAAGTGCAGCATTGATTAGAAACGAAGGAAAGAGGCAATATCCAGCCTTCTACACAAGTAAGACCATGACAGATGTGGAAACGCGATATAGTAAAGCAGAAAAAGTCATCTTAGCTTTGATCTATGCCAAGAGGAAGCTTCGGCATTATTTTGAATCTCATAGCATTATGATACTCACCAACTATCCTATACGGGGTATACTCTCTAAGCCCGATTTATCTGGGAGTATTACCAAGTGGGCTATCGAGCTTAGTTCATTCGACATAACTTATGAGCTAAAGGTGTCGCACAAAGGACAAGTTGTAGCAGACTTTCTTCTCGAGTATGAAGATATTCCCGAAGAGCCAGCACACCCTGAACCACAGTGGGAACTTCGAGTCGATGGTTCCTCGAATCAAGCAAGTGCAGGAGTAGGCATTGTAATGTCAACACCCGAAGGCACCAAGCTGCAGCAATCTATCTATTTGAAGTTCCCAGCTACGAACAATGAGGCCGAGTACGAGGCATTACTTGCTGGTCTTCGATTGGCTAGCAGTCTCCAGGTACGTTGCTTAAAGGTTTTTAGTGACTCAGAGCTTATTATAAATCAAGTGACAGGTCAGTACCATCCCAAAGAGGAAAGAATGAAAGCATATAAAGAAGCTGTAGAGAACGTTGCACGGGGATTCGATCAGATCGAATTCTATCAGGTACCTCGTATTAAAAATGCCGAAGCAGATCAATTGGCCACATCAGCGTCATCTTCAAATGAGGATCTGATTCGGATTACGCCGATTGACATTCTGGACGAGCCCAGCATTAATCCTCCGCAGGAAGTAATGGTGGTTCCAGTTATTCCTCGAGAACTATGCTAGATTGATCCATTGGAAGCTTACCTCAAGCATGGAGTTCTTCCAGACCAGAAGTTCGAAGCACGGAAGCTCCGTATCACCGCAGCTAAATACGCCATCATTAATAATCAGTTATACCGAAAGTCATTTTCAGGTCCTTACCTGAAATGTTTAAGCCCTACTGAGGCTCTTGTGGTGTTGAGACAAATCCATGACGGAGATTGTGGCAACCATTCTGGGGGCAGATCCCTCGCGCATAAAGTCCTAACTCAAGGTTACTTCTAGCCGTACTTGGCCCAGAATGCAGAAGAGTGTACACGGAGGTGTGACAAATGTCAACGTCACGGTCCCATAAAGCATCAACCTGCCGAAGATTTGCACGCAATGGCAAATCCATGGCCATTCGCACAATAAGGGATTGATATGGTGGGCCCGTTACCCAAGACTGTGGAACAAAAGGAGTACGTGCTACTGGCTACAGATTATTTCACTAAATGGGTAGAAGCCGAGGCCTACTCACGTGTGACCCATGAGCAGGTAAAAAGTTTCCTTTGGAACAACATCATTTGCCGGTTTGGGGTCCCAAAAGTTATTATGATGGACAATGGCAAGAACCTCAATAATAGAAGTACAAGAAAATTCTTTGCTGAGCATGGAATTATACAAAAGTTAGCTGCAGTTAGTTATCCACAAGGGAATGGACAAGTTGAAATAACTAATCGGACAATTTTAAGTTGTTTAAAGAAGAAATTGGAGAAATTCAAAACGAAATGGTACGAGAATCTCCCTCAGGTGCTTTGGGTATACCGAACCACACCACGGCAGCCTACGGGAGAGAGTCCCTTTGCCATGGCTTATGGATCTGAAGCTGTGATCCCAACCGAAGAAGCAGTTCCAACCCTTCGGATATTCTTATTGCTTGAAGGAAACAATAGTCAGCAGCTCGAACATAGTCTCGATCTCCTGGACGAAAAAAGGGATGCTGCAGCAATTAGGCTTGCTTCATATCAGCAACAGCTGCGCAACAGTTATAACAAACACGTCAGATTCAGGAGCTTTGTGGTAGGCGATTGGGTTTTGAAGCAAGAGACAGCTTATGTAAAGAAACTGGAACCTAATTGGACCGGACCCTACAGGGTTACCGAAGTAGTGGGGAAAGGAGCATATCATTTGGCTAAAGCTGACGGACGTCCAATTGCGCGTCCTTGGAATGCAATACACCTTAAAAGGTATTTCCATTAGATAAGTTTGTCAATTTTGCTACAAATTCTTCACAAATAAGGCTGAGTATGTCCACTGTCAGCCAAACTTTTCTTTATTTTGCTTCTATCATATTCAATACAATTCTACTCCATTTATTTCTTTCCATAAAAATAGGGGCCATACTACTCTATGATCATGTAACTTTTATGCATGCGTCGCATTGTGCAATTTTTATGCAGAGATATTTTCATACTACTCTATGATTATGCAACTTTTATGCATGCGTCGCATTATGCAATTTTTATGCATGCCAAGTCGCACTATACAATTTTTATGCAAAGCAATGTTAGAAGCAAGCTGTTAAAAAGCATTCGTCACAATGATTTTTAAGAAAAAAACATGAGTTATGGCCTATGATTAAAACTCTCTATCCCACATCGACAAAAAAGTATGTGTTACATTCTGCTATATATGGGAATATTCAAATAGTTGATTGCAGTGTAAGGAGGGCCCACTGGTATTAAAGGCTGTCAAGCTCAATACCAGAGGCATTTCTTACACTGACCTTTTTGACAAAATTTAGTCTATGTCCCACATCGGATAGAAATAGAAAAGAAATACGGTTATTATATGCGTAGTCCACTACATTTGGTTGCCAAGAAGGGAGTATCAATGGAGGAAAGTCTCCAAAGTCAACAAATAGGAAACTTCACAGCCACTGTTACTCGTTTTCTTGGCCTCTTATCATTTTTGAATCCTCGGCCTCATGATAAGTTGTTTGAGAAAAATATACGAAAACCTCCCCTCAGGCTCAGGCGCCGGAGAGTAGTTTATTCGCTTCGGACCCTAATTGTCCGGCTCGGCAAACCTCCCCTCAGGCTCAGTGCCGGGGAGTAATTTATTCGCCTTGGACCCTAAGTGTCCGGCTCAGCAAATAAACCTCCCCTCAGGCTCAGCGCCAGGGAGTAATTTATTCGCCTCAGACCCTAAGTGTCTGGCTCAGCAAACAAACCTCCCCTCAGGCTCAGCACCGGGGAGTTATTTATTCGCCTTGGACCCTAAGTGTCCGACTCGGCAAACCTCCCCTCAGGCTCAGCGCCGGGGAGTAATTTGTTCGCCTCAAACCCCTAGTGTCCGACTCGGCAAACCTTACTCTTACGCTCATATTCACTGATTCTAAATTCGGTAATATAAGCCACGAGATTGTCCCACATCGAAAAACTACAAGAAGAAACAAGTATAAATATACTTGCTTCACACAAATCCATTTCAAGAAGGGTTCCCTTAAAGGTTAAATCACCAAAGGAAAAAAACAATCCTCTATTATCAGATAAACCATTAGAGGAGATCTCTTCTTCATATCTTATTTATTTTGCTTCGGAATAGAATAGATAAGGAACTCTCAGGCAAGGTACTTTCCTTAAAAATAATCTCATCTAACAAAGTGTGTGCAATATTAAAAGCATACAAGTATATTCAGTCGAAGCAGAATAAAAATGACACAGCTTAAGGAATATGGTTTTATCATTGATATCTACCATTCCCAATGTTGTTTCATTACCAAAAAAAAAAAAAAAAAAAAAAAAAAAAAAAAAAAAAAAAAAAAAAAAAAAACCAAGAAAAAAATATTACTCGATCCTACTTCCTTTCCGGATCAAACGGGGTAGATTCAAAAGCATCTACCACAACTGGACTTGCAGGAGGAGGATTTGATGGGCCAGTTGCAAGAGTGGAGACACTTGGAGCTGAAGGGACCTCAAGATGAGCTTTCACCATCTCGGCAAAAAGAATTTTAGCTTCCTGAGCTTTTGAACCCTCATCATAAAGGAAAGACATTCCCATATGGGCATCAAAAACCTCGGGATCTGTTGTCTTTTCCCCTGAACCCTGATTGAAGCCAGACCTGAAGGCCTTGGCACTAGATAAGCGCACCAAACTAGTGTAACGACCTTGCATCTGCCTCCCTGCAATGATGCAGGTGCTAAGGGCATCATTCAAATTCTGGACTTCAGTCTTCAGCGACTCAACTTTGGCATCAGAAGCAGCCAAACGCTTCTTGTAAACATCCCGAGCCTCGTATGCAATTTGTGTATTGGCAATAGCATGGGATGCCTTCTTCTCAGAATTACTGAGGTCTTTCTCCAGCTTCTTAAGGGAAAGAAACTGAGCCTCAGCAGTAACACAGAGGGCCATAGTATGATACAAGCCCTGCATTATGAGATAATAACAATGTAAGAAAGTGTGTAAGGCAATTATGACAATGGAAATGAAGGACGAAGCAAACCTCTATGGCTCGAACAGGGGCAGATGGGAGTAGCTGTTCCAACCCCATTCTGCCGATAATTTCTTCATCCTTGGGGAGCCACATTCCCCGAGCAACGGCCAGTGCTGCAGATGGGTCAGTGATCATAGAATCACCAACATGGAGGATGGACTTGTCCGCCCTCAAGAAGGAAGGAGTCCAAGGTGCTCCAGCCTCGGCAAGGACGTAAGCGCTGACCTCATCCTCAGGGTTAACCTCTTCGGTTTTCTTCCCTTTGCTTTTTAGGTTGGAAGCACCCTTGGATTTCGCGGTTGAAAAGGAGTTCAGCCTTGCCCTTTTGTTCAAAGGGACTCTGTCAATCTCTTTTTCCTTCTCATTTGTACGCAATATAGTCAACGGAGCATTCTCTACAGCTTTCCTCTTCAAGGCTTCAGCCCTCTGTTTTTCTTCCTCAGTCATGGGGAAGCTGTCAAATGATGGAAGTGAGAGGTCCATGAGATCAGCGGCTACAGCTATGGAAGCAACTGCTTTAAGACTCGCAGAAGTGAGTAAGCTCTCGATCGAGGGAGGGTTGCTCCAGACCTGCCTTTCCAGGAAGGAAAGCCTCTTTTTGGCAGCCGAAGAAGGAAATGTTGTTGAAAAAACACCAAAAAACTCGTAAATATATCGAAATAATAAGACTCGACATGGGAAACAGCCCGAGCACTCTTCATGAAGAAAGGGGGGATGTTCTATACCTAACTTCCCGAACTTGTGAGGGATTGGGAGTTTGCTCGATTGAGGCACGGCCCATCTCCCTTTAACAATTATCATCCTCTCTTTCCACTTCTTCTCAGAAGTAGGAAGGTCTGTACATATCCTTTGGTGCAAGGGGGAAGTGAAAAAGAAACGACAAGGTTCGGTTCCATGCTTAGAAATAGAATAAGTAATCAGCAAGTCAGCCAGAGTCAGGTCAAGACTCTCCTGCCACCGGCGAATGAGGAGTGCTAAGATTACTCGAAGGAAGTTAGGGTTTACTTGCAGGGGTGCAATCCCCAATTTGTTGAAGACTAAATGATAGAAGGGATGAAAGGGGAACCTAAGAGCGTTGAGATGCCCAACAGAGAGGAGCAACTCGTCTTCTCCGACGCCCTCGCCGACGCAAAAATCAGCGTCTTTGGGGTACTCTTCAATTTGTATCCCCTCGGGAATCTCGAATTCTTCCATTATGGATTCAATGGAGAATGGGATGCATCGAATAGATAGAACTGCATTCCTTTCTTTCTTAGTGAGGATACTATCCGACCCAGAGGTGGATATTTCAGCCTGGATCGGGGAAGCACCTGGCTGATTAGCCAAGTCACTTACAGGTTTAGGAAAGTTCGAAACCCTAGGTGGGGGAACCCTAATGAGATTAGGGGAAGACGAGGGAGTGGACTCAGAATCTACGATATCTATACGTTCAGGAGTAGTCGAAGTACTCATAATGTAAGATCGAAGAGAAAAAGATGAAGAACTAACCTGATAAAACGACGGAGTGAAGAATGCAAGAAACGTAGTGAGAGCAAAAGTAACCCTTATAGAATCTCTTAAGGCAGAATGGCAATGGGCAATCTTCGAAACGTCTTTTTGTAAAATAGACAACCGTGCAACTTCAATTCCCTTTTTAATAGGAGCCGCAATCCAATTAAAGAGGGAATTGGGGGCAAAGTGTGCAGGGAAAAATCTTCCTCCAATAAGAGCAATCCACGTCGTCATAAATATAACTTTATCTTCGATAAAGGTCAAAGCCCATCTTGTCAGAAGCCCAAGTTGAGTTGGTCATTAGCCCAAAACTACTGTTATCTAACTACCAGCTTTACTAAAGCTCGAATCAAGCCACCAGCAGTCATGTGTACCAAGTTAAATGCGGCCCAAATCCATTTAAAGGAGCCGGTCCTGTAAGGAAAATGATTCATCAAAGGAAGTAAGTTCTGTGTAAGGAAAATCCGGTAAGGGAAGAATTATAAAGAGGAAAGAATTCTATTTGTAAATAAATTGATATATGGAAAGAATTAGAGGACAAGTAACGCGAATACTACCATAATTCTTCTAACTTTTGTATATAAATAGAGGCCCAGACCTCCAATAAAAGGATCCAAGCAATTCTACGCTTCTCTATATACTGTTCTTATTTATTTTTACTGTTCTTGAGTGTATTGTATTATTTTTCTCATGGTTGAGCAGAATTTTGCACCTACAGTAGTATATAATGATTATATTACATATATAAAGTCAAGGCTTATGAATTCTTTTCTTTGTGATCAGCATGACTTGATTTGTGTACACTTATTTATATGCATACACACACACACATATATATTGTATGGGCATGAAAACAAAACTATTGTTGTACGGGCATGAAAAATCATAGTCACAGTTTTGTCTTTTCTTAATGACAAAGCATTAAAAAATTATTTAATGGCTTTGCTTTTATTAGATTAGATACGATTCCTTTCAATCAGAAGTCAAGCAGATCTATTGACTTTTCCAATCAAGCACAACCAAATTGAACAATTTCCCATGAATCAAGGCTTCGCATATCAGTCACCATCCTTTGATTTAGCATCCTATTATGTATAGCTATAAGTTAGTTGTCAATCACCTTAATCTTTACTGCTGTCAAGCTTTGTATTCCTAGCTACTGTAATTAGCTTTAGCCATCTCTATATATAAGTGTATGCACCTTGATGAGAAGAAATACACAAACGGTTATCAAATCAGCCATTATTATTCCTTATTCTAAATTCTCTTTATGGTATCAGAGCATTCTAGCTCCGATGAGGAATCCGGTCCTACTTTCTCCATAGGTGAAGAAAATTCCCAAAGCACTCAATCTCCATTGCTTATTAATCCTACACCAAACACTGGTCTGCCAAATCTTATTTCCATCAATGCAACAGCCCAATTACCTTTGAAACTCATATCTTTCTACTATCCTTCATGGAGAGCCCAATTTCATTCTCTACTATTCGGATATGATCTCCTGGGTTATCTCAATGGCTCTACCCCTTGTCCTTGTGAAACAATTGTCAAAGAAAACAAAATTGTTCCCAACCATGCCCACTCTTTTTGGCTGAGACAAGATCAACTCCTCCTTCATGCCATTTTTGTATCACTTTCCGAAACCGCAATGCCCTTGGTGGCTTCAGCCAAAACTTCTCAAGAAGCTTGGAACAAGTTGGCTAAGGTTTACGCCAACCAATCTTGATTGAGAGTTATGCATCTTAAGGAACGTATCACTTTAATGTCCCGTGGGACTCAATCTGTATCTGAATATCTTCAGACATTGAAGGGAATTTTCGATGAACTTGCTTTGATTGATGCATCAGTTAGTGAAGATGATCTCATTATTCATGCTCTTAATGGATTAGAAGCAGAATTTAAGCAGATTGTCGCTGCAATCCGTGCACGTGATAGTGTCATCGGCTTTGAAGAATTTCATGACAAGCTTGTTGCTTATGAGGAATCTCTCAAGAGAGAAGAAACACGTCCAGAACCCATTTCGATCACAGCCAACTACACTCAAAATGCTGCCAGTTCTGGTTCCAATTTCCGAAGTTCAGCAGAAGTTCATTAATGCCATCTGTAGAATCAATGACCTAGATACCTTGTGATTATACATTTAAATAACAAGATTGTGCCTCATTTTCAATTAATAAGATTTAATCATTCACATTATTTTACACATTGTGAATTGAAGTCTTCTAAATTACCCTTAAAAATGTTACAAGCTGCTATCAGAATATGACATGATTGATCTCATACTTTATAGGACTTTCGATCCCCTACCCCTAGTTTTTGGAGATTACCCTCCAGAAATGCGCCGTTATCTTGGGAAAGAATTACCCAGTTTCTCAGCAGAGGAAGCTAAATATGTCAAAGGCAGTATAGACTTCATTGGCCTTAACCATTATTCAACCTTTTATGCCAAGGACTGCATCCATTCTAGTTGCATTCTAGGTGAAGATCGTGCAATCCGAGGCTTTGTCAACCTTTCTGTGGAGCGTGATGGTTTTCCAATTGGACAACCGGTATGAAAAAATCGAAAAATAGATACCGGCTTTGTATAAAATTGTCTTGCAATCTAGTTTTTTCCCACTGAAGTATATATGTATATGGCACTTCTCTTGTTTCAAATAGACAGGGATGTCCGTATTTTTCATAGTTCCAAGAGGCATGGAGGAGGTCATTGACTATCTTAAGGAAAGATACCATAATCTGCCTATGTTCGTGGGTGAAAATGGTGAGTAAATGGCACATGTACCTCCGCATCTTAGTGGAATACAAGTTAAAAAAAAAAAAAAAAAAAAAAAAAAAAAAAAAAAAAAAAAAAAAAAAAAAAAGGTACATTTGAGTTTTACCATAAGGAGAGGACTGAATGGCTTTTAAGAGAGATTATAAAAACTAAACCACTAGAAACAATGTTCAGTTACTTGTAAAACTTATGTCGATCGATTTTGTTCTAAACTTTGAAAATCTGCTGTCATCTTCATTCATACCAGGATATTGTCCACCGCAGCAACAAGATGAACAGGTGAATGATCAACTCCACGATGTCAAGCGAATTGAATTTCACAAAGCATACCTCGCTTCGTTGGCCAGGGCAATAAGGTCACGCATTACTCTCTCCACT
Source organism: Cornus florida (assembly GCF_030987335.1). Taxonomy (NCBI): domain Eukaryota; kingdom Viridiplantae; phylum Streptophyta; class Magnoliopsida; order Cornales; family Cornaceae; genus Cornus; species Cornus florida. The sequence goes on from NW_026775575.1 coordinate 41,277,493, forward strand.
CAACAAAGCCTTGGAACTATTCATAAATTTCTTTTTCTGCTTCTTATTAAGCATGGTTCATTAGTCTCTCTTATTAACCACTTCTACATATATATAAGAAATATATATATATATATATATGCTATGATTGCCTGTAAAAAAAGCAATATATATATATATATATATATATATATATATATGCATGCTATGTGCATAATTAACCATTTCACCAAAATTTGATTTTGTAGGAAGGGAGCCGATGTTCGCGGCTATTTTGCATGGTCATTGATGGACAACTATGAGTGGGTAGCTGGTTACAAGATCAAATTTGGGCTTTTCTACATTGATCGTCAAACCCTAAAGCGGATACCAAAGCTTTCTGCTAAATGGTATAAAAATTTTCCAACCAACACTAGTAGCCACAAAAGTAAACAAATGAGAAACAAAAATGAGATGATCTCTTTATTGGAAGCCAAAAGAGCAGAAATGTAATACACATGCTTTTATATGTTGCTCACAACCACATTCTTAATTTTTATTTTTTTGAACAGCAACAATATTATCATTGTCATATTAGTTAAATGTTTCTTAGTATTGCTAAATGGCACTTAAAAAAAAAAAAAAAAAAAAAAAAAAATTTATGTTCTGTGTTTTTTTTTAATATGCTGTCACCTCACATCCAATGCTGTTTACATCATATGTTGATTGTTATAAACAGAATAAGCAGTGAAGTTCTTTAAAATGGAGCAGACACACAATTTAGTTGCAACCCAAAACAGATAATTGTTCAAATATTAAAAATGAAGACATAATTAAAATACATAGGCAAAACATATATTTTGGACCTATTGATTTGTTTGTACTGCACATGGAAGCCTAAGCTGAACACAATTTTCTTTCCTTAGGAGAAAGCACTCTAGTTTTTCAGCCTATGAATCTCAAAATAAATTATATATATGGGGGTGCCTAATAATTAGGTGATTTCAAACTCATTCACCAGCTCTACTTCAATTTTTTTATTATAAATCAAAAGAATTCCTAATAAAAAACAAGTCATTCTACACTTCATTATGACCAATGTTCGCAAGTCTTAACATGCCATGTTGTTTGGACTTAACTTGTTTATTAAATAATCTTAAAAATTAAATTTGAGCTGAACTTATAACATCATTTTTTTTTTCTATTAAAAGATGACTTTGAATTGGAGTAAATTTTTTACAGCTGTTTTGATAATTAATTCACACTCCTTTATATTTTATTATTTTTCAACTGAATTTTGGGTTTGGGACCAGGAAAGTTATTAAGAGCAACCGGTATAGATACATTTTTGCTAGCAAATGAGTCAGTATTGCGATAGTAAGGGAAGGTGTGGTGCTAGCTAATGGTGGGCCAGCACATTTTGCTAGCAATCTTGATCGCCACAGTTAACAGCCTGGTTGCTAGCCCAAAGTGGGCCCAAAGCTTCACCCGTTTATTTGTTGCCTTTTTGTTAATAAAAACACAATGGATCTTGACTGCAAAAATTAATAAAATAACAAATAGTTATCACCATACGGTCAACTTTTACTAGCAAATTACTATAATTAGCCACGTCAGCACAATTACTGACATGGCTGGCAATGCAAATAGCTGACGTGGCTAGCAATCAACATTTGCATTGCCAGCCAGTATAACTACTGCTATACCGGCTGCCCTAAAACTCTAAACAAACAATTGATCCGTGTGTGTGTATAAAACTATAAATAGGTATGTATACGCATATATAAACACACACCCAGTACAATGATTCACACGACCCCAGCAAAAGCATATAAAAAGTGCACATTCCGTATCCTGCCAAAAAAAAAAAAAAAAAATTTACCCACTGTCAAAACAAACAAAAGAGACGAACCAAACCAAGCCTCTGTGCATATTTGTTTAATATTGTGGTTCAAACATCACCCAAGCTTGTGTGGATATTTGTTGAATATTGTGGCTCAAACATCACCCATTACATCAGCAAGTGCATCATCAATGACATCATCAACTTGACCTTCAAAAATTGTGATCAGCAAGCCAGCCTATGCTTGGTGATCACCAAGTTCAGCAATGTTGTGTAATGATATTTTGGTTATAAGTAGCCTTGCTCCATGGTATTTTAGCATCAAAAATTGGGTGTGAATTTGTTCATAAAAGCAAAGCAAAGTGTGTGAGAGTTTTGGGTGTAATTAGGTTTTGGGTGTGAGCCACTTAGCCTTAAATCTCTTTATTTCTATAGTGAAATATTAATCTGTCTACTCCCCATAGACGTAGGCATAGCCGAACTACATAAATCCTTATCTCGTTTATGTGTGTGCCTATTTTATTTTCTTATCATTTATTTTTTCTCTTGTTCTCATAAATTTTTATTCGATCCTTATTTCATAACAAACTGGTATTAGAGCTCGGTTCATGTATTGTGAATAGATATTGTTCACACATATGGTACTATTCACAGATACTATTCGGGTACTGTTGTGATATCCCTCAATTTTAGAGCCACGGGTGATCAAGTCCAAGCACAGAATACAAGAGTTATCAAATAATTAATATTTAAACAAGCATTTGAATACAAAAAGAATATTAAAGAAATAAATAAATAATAAACTAAAGGGAACTAAAATAGATGTATATTCCTTTTTATATATAATATATAAATATACATCAGATTATTGCTAAATGACTTTCTTTATATATATATATATATATATATATATATATATATATATATATATATATATATTCATTCATTCATTTATTTATTTATTATATATACATATACAACTATCCATGGGTAATTATCCGTACCCATTAAACCCCTTATCCAAGTAGTCCATGGGATCCAATTGGTTGGTCCATTACTACTATCCATATCCGATTCCTTAAAAATATAAAAATTAAAAAACAATTAAATTCCTAAATAAATACACATATCACATATAATTTAATTTAAACAAAAAAATCGAATACATGTTTTAGCATACAATTTAATTTAAACAAATAAGTTAATTAACACATTTAAATAAATAATTAAATCAATTAAACAAGTAAACAATTAGCCAAGAAATCAAATAAATAATTAAAATGTAATTAAAACAATTAAAAATAATACCGAGACTATCATTTTGAAATTAGGAGTATTACATTCTTCCCCCTAACAAAAAGAATTCTGTCCTCAACATTTGCCCTTATATAATATATAAATATACACCAAATTATTGCTAAAGGACTTTCCTTATATATATATAGCAATAATATATATATAAGGAAAGTCCTTTAGCAATAATATATATATAAGGAAATATACACCAAATTATTGCTAAAGGACTTTCCTTATATATATATTATTGCTATATATATATAAGGAAAGTCCTTTAGCAATAATTTGGTGTATATTTATATATATATATATATATATATTTATTTATTTATATATATATATATATTTATTTATATATATATATATATTTATTTATTTATTTATGATATATACATATACAACTATTCATAGGTAATTATCTGTACCTATTAAACCCCCTATCCAAATAGTCCATGTGACCTAATTGGTTGGTCCATTATTACTATCCATATCCGATTCTTTAAAAATAAAAAAAATAAAAATAAAATAATTAATTTCCTAAATAAATACACATCATCACATATAATTTAATTTAAATAAAGAAATCGAATATATGTTTTAGCACACAATTTAATTTAAACAAATAAGTTAATTAACACATTTAAACAAATAATTAAATCAATGAAACAAGTAAACAATTAGTCAAGAAATCAAATAAATAATTAAAATGCAATTAAAACAATTAAAAAAAATACCGAGACAATCCTTTTGAAATTAAAGGTATTACAACTGTTCACAAATACGGTACTATTCATCGAGATTTTTTTTTTTTTTTGGAAAGTTTTTTGAGATGTCGATCAGATACGAGATTGAGAAATTTAATGGCAATATTAGCTTCAGTCTTTGGCGCATTAAAATGCAGGCCCTGTTGACTCAGTAAGGTCTAAAGAATGTGTTGTTCGAGAAAGACAAGTTGCCAGAAACTATATCCAATGAAGATAAGGATGAGGTCGACTAAAAGGCGCGCAGTGCGATTCTCCTGAATCTAGCCGATGAGGTGTTGCGTAAAGTTATTGATGAAGACACGACGGCAAAGTTGTGGCTGAAATTAGAGAATCTGTACATGACGAAGTCTCTTACCAACAGACTTTATCTGAAACAGAGACTCTACACCCTTCGTATGAAGGAAGGTATGCCTATTAAGGAACATGTTGATAATTTCAATTCTATTATTATGAATTTGAAAATTTCTAATATTAAAATTAATAAAGAAGATGAAGCCCTTATTTTGTTGTGTTCTTTGCCTCCTTCCTATAAGCATTTTGTTACCACATTGCTCTATGGAAAAGACACCATTGGTATGGAGGATGTTAAATCCTCACTGAACTCTCAAGAGTTAAGAAAAAAAAGGTGTCTGGAAATAATGGAGATGAACAGGCCGAGGGTCTGGTTGTGAGGGAAAGAAGTGAGAAAAAGGGTTCTGGTAGTAGGGGCAAATTGAGATCTAAATCTAGGTCTCATAAAGATACTGAAAATTATTATTGTCACCAAAAAGGGCACATTAAGTGGAATTGTCCAAAATTAAAAAATAAGAAAAAAGATAAAAAGAAGTCTAAGGATAAATTCACTAGTAATTCTTCTGATGTTGCTGGGGTTGCTGAGGAAAGTTCCTCGATGTTGAAAATGTTCTTTTAGTTTTTGTCAGTGATTGTCACTCTAGTAATGAATGGATTCTTGATTCTGGTTGTTCCTATCATATGTGTCCCAATAGAGACTGGTTTTTTTCTTACCGTTCTATTGATGGTGGTACTGTCTTAATGGGGAATGACAATCCCTGTAAGACTTTTGGCGTAGGCACAATCCAAATTAAGATGCATAATGGTATTGTTAGAACTTTAACTGATGTCCGGCATGTTCCAAATTTGAGAAAGAATTTGATTCCTCTTGGTACTCTTGACTCTAATGATTACAAGTTTTCAGCTGAATGTGAAGTTTTGAGAGTTTCTAAATGTGCTCTTACTATGCTTAAGGGAAAATAGATAAAAGACCTCTATTTTTATAGGGCAGTACTGTGACAGGCGTTGCTTTAGTATCTTCTTCAGTTGATCAAGATTCAGAAACTACCCATCTATGGCATATGCGTTTAGGGCATATGAGTGTGAGAGGTTTGACAAAATTGAGTAAATGAGGTTTGCTAAGTGGACAAAAGATGAGAAAACTAGACTTTTGCGAGCATTGTGTCTTTGGCAAGCAGAGAATACTCAAGTTCAGTACAACTGTTCATAGGACTAAGGGCATTGTTGATTACATTCATTCAGATCTTTGGGGTCCTTCCAGAGTTCCCTCTCTTAGTAGTTCTCAATATAGGTTGACTTTCATTGATGACTTCTCCAGGAAAGTCTGGATCTATATCTTGAAGCAAAAATATGAAGTGTTCCTTAAGCTTAAGCAGTGGAAGGCCATGATTGAAAAGCAGACTGGAAAGAAGATCAAGCGTCTCAGAATAGATAACGGTTTAGAATTTTGCTCAGGAGAGTTTGACGAGTTTTGCAGTAATGAAGGCATTATCTAACACCATACAATTCGAAAGACTCTATAATAGAATGGTGTAGCAGAACGCATGAATAGAACTCTCTTGGAAAGAGCTCATTGTATGTTTTTCAATGCTAGATTGTCTAAGGGATTTTGGGATGAAGCTGTCAACACAGCTTGCTATTTGGTGAACGGATCACCATCAATTGCTATTGAGTGCAAAACACCTAAAGAGGTATGGTCTAGTACTCCTGCTGATTATTCTAATTTAAAAGTTTTTGGATGTCCTGTTTATGCTCATGTTAATGAAGGAAAACTTGACCCTAGAGCCAAGAAATGTATTTTTATTGGCTATGCATCCAGGGTGAAGGGATATAGGTTGTGGTGTCCTGATCCTAAGTCACCTAATTTTATTACCAGCACAGATGTTACTTATGATGAGTTTGTTTTACTTTACCTGAGAAATGAGTCTTTTGTTACAGGTGAATCTCAGGGTGTTAAGCAGCAGGTGAAGCATAACTTTGAAGCTCCAGAGAAACAAGTCAACACTCCAGTTCAGTCCAATATTGAAGAAGTGCAAGAAGATCAAGTACCAGATGAGCAACAGTACAGTATTGCTACAGGGTGACAGAATAGGCAGATTAAACCTCCTGAGAGGTATATATATTTATGCAAATTTAAAAGCTTATGTTTTGTCTATGGCATAAAATATTGAAGATAAAGAGCTTTCCACCTACCAAGAAGCTATTACAGGAAATGAATCTGCCAAGTGGACTATTGCTATGAATGAGGACATTAAATCTCTTCATAAGAATCAGAAGTGGGAGTTAGTGAAACCTCCTAAAGGCCAGAAGATTGTTGGTTGCAAATGGATCTTCAAGAAAAAGGAAGGAACTTCAGGTGTTGAAGATGCAAGGTACAAAGCACGTTTGGTGGCAAAAGGTTATAGTCAGAGAGAAGGTGTGGATTTCAATAAAGTATCTTCACCAGTTGTGAAACACAACTCTATCCGCGTGTTGCTTACTATGGTTGCTCTATTTAACTTAGAGGTTTAGCAACTTGATATCAAAACAATTTTTCTACATGGTGAGCTTGGAGAAGAAATTTATATGCATCAGCTAGAGGGGTTCATTGTTCAGGGAAAGGAAAACCATGTTTGTTTGTTAAAAAAATCCTTATATGGATTAAAGCAATCTCCAAGGCAGTGGTACAAGAGGTTCGACACTTTTATGGTTAGACATGGTTACTTAAGAAGTATCTATGACAGTTGTGTATACTACCGAAAGCTCTCAAATGGTTCTTTTGTATACTTGTTGTTATATGTTGACGACATGCTTATTGCTGCAAAAGACATGTCAGAAATCACCAAGTTAAAATCCAAGTTGAATACTGAATTTGAGATGAAAGATCTCGGTGCAGCGAAGAAGATTTTGGGCATGGAAATTCAGAGGGATTGCCAAGCTGGCAGATTTAGTTTTTCATAGAAGAGTTATATTAAGAAAGTGCTTGAGCGATTCAACATGCAGAATTCCAAACCTATGAGCACACCACTTGCTACTCGTTTTCGTCTTTCTGTAGCTTTATCACCGTAGTGCAAAGAGGAGAAGGAGCACATGTCACGTGTTCCTTATGCCAGTGCAGTTTGTAATGACCCGGTCATTTTCCTTCATTTCTTTTTTCAGTGATTTTCTTTTTTTGTCCTTTTTCCTATTTAATCTTTTTCCCATTTATCATTTTTCCTTACATAGCCTCACTTTTTGTGCTCGGATTTGATTCCCGTTTTGCATGCATCCATGATATTTGATTTCCATAATATTGTATTTTTACTTTCGTAGAAAATACATTCTAGTTGCTTACTTTTTCGTTAAGGGCATGGATGCATACTTTCTTTTAATTATTCTTGATTTTGGAGTTTTAGTATAATTATGTAAAATAATTATTTTTCATCTTGGGGACCATTTTACAATTTAATTTGGGAGATATTTTGGAAAAGGACTTTTTGCAATTTTTAAAAAATGTGACAAGTGTCACATTCTCATGGAGCCACTTGTTGTCATTTGGGTGGTGAGACTTGGAAGCATAATCTTGTGACATTTAGAGGGTGGAGATTCACCCACTTGTTGGCCTAGGATTAGTGCACTTGTTGGCTTTAATGGTTGACAAGTGTAGGCTTAAGATTAAGCCTAGGAAGGAGCCTTGGATTTGTGACAAGTGTAGGCTCACAAATTGGTCTTGCATTGTGTGTGTGTGTGAGGCAGTGTAAGAGCACATAGTTAGTGAAGGAATACTAGATCCTCCACTCACCATTTTTTTACTTTCATCTTTTTCATTTCCTTTGTTCTTCAAAACCCTAACCTAGCCACCATTGGAGAAAAGCTTAGTCAATAGCTTATTTCTTCATTTTGGCTTCCTTCCACTCACCTTAAACCATAAACCTTGGGAAACAAAAGTTTCCTCTCACTCTTCTCTTCAAAACCCTAGAATTGTTTTACATTTTTAAGCTTGGTTGCTTGGATTATAGAAATTCAATTCTCTATTAAGGTAGAGGTGGTAGTATGTTTATGTTTTAAGTATTTAAAAATCCTTTGAGGTTTTATATATATTGTGTACATGCTTTTAATATTGTAGTCTTGCATATTGTAGGAAATCCTCACATTTGACTTCGGATTTATTAATTTAAGCATGTATGATATGTATTTATATTGTGTAGAATTATTGATATCATATACAATTCTTATCGACTTGAATTGTTATATTTATTGAGACGATAATTCTACATTCTTGTCGATTACTAATCATAATTATTTTAGAAGCTTATTACCAAAATGTTAAGATTTAGTATGTAAAGCTTATTGTTGAGCTATGATTTAAATTGATAAGTTGGTCGTATTGTATTGTGCATAATATCATAATGACGACTTGTCATTTGGTATGCCATTTTAAACTTGGAACCCTAAGACATGGTTTGTGTGGTTTCAAAATACTTGTGCGTGGAAGGTGGTTTATATGTCTTAATTATTGTGTATGAGTTTTGAACTTGATATATTTTGGATTCTCCTGGGACATTGTTACAAATGAGATGGCTAGAGATTGGCTCTAGTGCGGGAGGTCTGAGTTATCCCCAATTGAGATAGTGCACACTAGGGTGGTCTTTCCAGCGGGTTAATGCCAGGAATAACCGTTTTGATCTTGGTTCATTCGAGACATGATGTCCAAGTCTTCCACTAATTGATTTCGCATTCAATTCCAAGTTGACAACCAATACTTAATTGTAACTTGTAATTTTTGCTATTGGCGAATTGATGTTGTTAAGTACATTGATGTTAATATGTGTTGTTAAAGAATCATTTAAGTTAGCTTAGGATGATCTCTTAGAACACCTTGAACATAGACGTTAAGTGGAATGCTCCCTTGTATTCGTCTATATTGATCTTACAATGATATTGAAACTTTAGGGTATACGCATATGCTTCTTCCTACGAGTAACTTGATTACTCACCCTAGTGGTTTGGGTTATTTTACAGGTAAAGAGACTATGTTCTTGGATGTTCATCATCCTTAGGGGCTTATGAGCAATTTGAAGCATTTTTGTTTATTGACATGCAATTGTTTAGCATACTTTACTTTTAATGAAGTATTTTGTATACCATGGGTATATGGTATTTTAAAAGCCAATGTAGCTTCCTTAATGTGTAATGATACTTAAGTACTTACTTTTGATACTTACTCAAGTATGTTTACTTTTGCACTTGTACTCATTTAGTGCCATATTTTGCTACAAAAATGTATTTTAACCAACTCGGAAGGTTTGCCATATGAAATTCTTATAATTGACATGTAGGAGGCCATGAGCCATTGTTTTACATTCAATTATTCATTTTATACTTGTTGGCATGTTCACATGCTCAATCTTCCTTAAAAAGAATCAGTTTTTGACATATGCATGTGGGTAGACTGAATACTATAAGTCCGATTGTAAACCTCACATGTTTAGTAGAGCTTTCAGTAGAATTCGAGGTGTTTCAGTCGATCGAAACACCATTTCGGTCGACCGGTGCCTTTTTGAAATCAATTGAACAGTGAAAACATACGTTCCAATAGCCAAAATCACTGTTTGGGCTAATTTCGGTCAACCGATGCCTTATTTCGGTTTACCGAAGTGACCTCCCCTCAAAAATTAGTTTTTAAAAAACTTTCTGTCTATTTAAGTCGTCCAAAATTCCATTTCAGTCGACCGAAATAGCTCTCATACTCAAGCTTTCCAGATTTTGTTTCAGCATTATTGTTTCGACTTCAAACGATCATAACTTCTTCGTTTCTAATCCAAATGAGGTGATTCTTGAGCCTAAACTCAAGGATTTTGAGTTAACATTCCAATGGTACCATTTTAATTCTTAGATTCAAATCATAATGAGAGTTATTCATGTTTTTGTGAGGTAGTGTCAGTTTTTGCTTAAACCGGAATTGGCGTTTTTATAGGATTCTTGGCCAAAGTTTTTAGAACCTCTTGGAACATTGTGAAATGATTAGATTAGATTAGGTTGTATTCACCTTTTTTGACTTGTTTAGAGTCAATTTTCTCCTTTTATTTATGAATTGACCATTTTGCCCCTTGACTAACGGATTTTGCCCGTTTTGACTCTCGTTTGCTCTTTCGCTCTCTTTAAGTTCCATGAGTTCATGGAATGTCACATTGGTGTCTTAGAGATGATTTATATCTCAAAGGTCTATGGTTTTATCTTTCGCTTCCGCATTTCGGATCTATTATCGGGTCAACTTTTGAGTCATCACTGATGCACCGGATTACAAAACTTGGGCCGTCACAAGTGGTATCAGAGCTCCTAGGTTTGAATACCTTAGAACGATAGGTTTTGGGTGTATATCATGCTTTTGTTGATCTACTTTGATATATTCACAGCTTTTGATAACATGTTTCGGTGTTATATTATGTTTATGTGCTTCTTGATAACACGTTTGGTATTATGACATGTCCTTATGCTTATACGTTTATGTGTTTAAGGAGCATCCTTGTTTGACATGTATGCTTATTTGCTTATGTGCTTAACTGTTTAAACAGCTTTCTTTGATTGCTTTAGCATGACCGTGTGTTGCATACCTTGTCTTACTTTGTGTTTCTTGCATTCATAGTATGAGTTGCATTCGGTCATAATAACTTGTGTTATTGTTGACCTCCTTTCTTTCGTACGTTTAGCATCATGGTTGTCACGCGTGGAGAGTCTTCACGTCAAGGCATTGAGGAACAAGTGGCTGACATCGAGTTCACGAGGGGTCCGAGAAGGCCCAGGATTCCAGTTCGTGGAGTGGATGCTAATCCGCCATGGGCACCGACTTACGAAGAGTGGGTGGCTCAGGGAATCAATCAGGGGATCGCTGAATCCCTACAGGAATTAATATGCAGGCAGGTGGTAGGGATACAGATTCCAGCACCAGCACCAACACCGATAGTCAATGAGGCACTGGAGTACTTTATGCGACTACAGAGGGTTAAGATTGATCCATTTGCAGGGAGTTCAGATCCTCTAGTCTCAGAAGCTTGGTTGGACCTTATGGGGCGGTACCCACGGACAGGTTGAGGATTTTTCTAACAGCCTCTATGTTCATGGGAGATGCAGATATCTAGTGGAGGTCTATGACCAATGTCCACAATGTTGAGTTAATGACTTGGAATGAGTTCAAAGATTTGTTCTTCGAGCGCTCCTTTCATGAGGATACAGTTCATAGGTCTTTATCAAGGCACTATAAGTGTCATTGAGTACGAGACACGATTTACTTCTATCTCTCGTTATGCCGAGGACATGGTGACGACAGATGAGGCCAGGGTGATGAAATTTCAAGATGGACTACATCTTGACATCAAGCCACGGGATTCTTGATTTGAGGACTTATAGAAAGGTGGTCCAGAGGGCTATGCTAGCTGAGGCAGAGGAACGGGATCAATCACGGATCAATGGTTCACATAAGCAGCCTCGCGGAGACAATCTATCATCTTCTGGGAGTCAATGGAAGAAGGCTAGGGCAGGGAACAATACTCACTCACAGTGGGTACCACAGCAGATTCGTTCTAAACCCACAATTCTTATATCTTCGGGATCAGCCCAAAGTGTGGTTTGTTACCATTATCAGTAGCCGGGGTACATCAAGCCTCGCTGCCCACAGCTTCGACTACAGGCCAGTCAGACATCAGTGTCTACGAAAATAGGGCAGGGAGCTTGCTTCTATTACAAGGTTGTTGAATAAGTCACGTAGTGGCACAGATTCACAGATGGTACCGGCACAGTCTGTAGTGGTTCAGTCTGGTTTCAGAGTTCCTCAGGCACCACAGCCAGTGGCGCCAGTTAGCACTTATCCAGCTAGGGGCTTTGCACCTACTACTTCTTCACATCAGTCAGGCTATCATGGCAGTTCACAGTAGGGCTCAGGGGTGAGCCTATGCTCTTCCACAGGCGGATGCTTCCGTAGGGACCTCTTCAGTTCGAGGTATCTTTTCAGTTTTCAGTTCTTGGGCACGGGTTCTTGTTAACACGGGTGCATCACATTCTTTTATTTCTGTATCATTTGCATATTCATTGGGTCTGGAAGTCACACTTTGGGATAGTCTTCTCTGTGTTGACACACCAGTTAGAGGTCCAATATCTTTGGATCATGTTTGTCAGGGTTATGGTATTGAGATAGCTGGGTGAACCTTAAAGTTCGATTTCATTGTTCTCGACATGACGGGGTTTGATGTCATTCTCAAAATGGATTGGTTGTCATTCTTTTGGGCTACGATCGATTGCTTCCTCGGGAGGGTGTCCGTTTGCACTCCCAAGGGAGATTGTTTCCATTTTGTGGGAGATCAGAGCAATTCCCACCCGGTGATGGTTTTCAGCATTGGTGACTGGAGTCGCCACAAATCTTACTTGGCTAGTTTGCTAGTTGACGAGGATAGTAGTTTGGGTCGTGTTCTTCTGGCAGTTGTTGAGGATTTTGTTGATGTCTTTCCAGAGGAACTAACAGAGTTACCTCCTTTAAGGGAAGTTATTTTTGCCATTGATGTCATTCCCAATACAGCACCCATCTCTATAGCACCGTACCGTATGGCACCGGCAGAGCTTGATGAGCTGAAAGGTCAGTTGGATGATTTGAAAGTTAAGGGCTTTATTCATCCTAGTGCTTCACCATGGGGAGCACCAGTTCTTTTTGCGAAGAAGAAGGATGTGTCTTTGAGACTTTGCATCGATTATTGCAAGTTAAACCATGCTACGATCAAGAACATGTATCCTTTGCCTAGGATTGATGACTTGTTTGATCAGTTGAAAAGAGCGACATGCTTTTCGAAATTTGATTTAAGATCGGGTTACTATCAGTTGAGGGTTAAGGATGAGGATATATCCAAGACCGTTTTTCGTACACAGTATGGTTATTATGAGTTTTTGGTGATGCTATTTGGTTTGACCAATGCTCCAGTAGCTTTCATGGATTTGATGAACTATGTATACAGTGACTATCTTGACAGATTTGTGGTGGTGTTCGTTGACGACATTCTTGTATACTCAGCTTCGGTAGAGGAGCATGAGTATCACTTGAAAGTAATTTTTCAGATCCTTAGGGATAACCGATTGTATGCCAAGTTCAAAAAATGTGAATTTTGACTACCGGAGGTGAAGTTCCTTGGACATGTTGTGTCAGGGGCCGATGTTGCAATAGATCCGTCGAAGATTGAGTCTGTGATGGATTGGGAGCGTCCGAAGATAGTGTTTAAGGTTCGGAACTCTCTTAGCCTAGCCGGCTATTACAGGAGATTTGTTCAGGATTTCTCTCGTCTAACGACACCTATGACTCGACTTACTCACAAGGGAGTCAAGTTCATATGGAATGAGGCTTGTAATTTTTATCTTCAGGAGTTGAAGATCAGGTTGACGTCAACTCCAATTTTGATCATACCTAAACGTGGTTTGGGTTAGTGGTTTATTATGATGCTTCATAGGAAAGATTAGGTTGTGTCTTGATACAGACAGAGTGGGTGGTTTCTTATGGGTCTTGACAGTTGAAAACTCACGAGTTGAACTATCCGACACATGATTTGGAGTTGGTAGCGTTATCTTTGCCCTGAAAAGGTAGAGACATTATTTGTACGGAGAGAAGTTCAAAGTTTTCTCCGATCACAAGAGTCTAAAATATCTCTTTTCTCAGAAGGATTTAAATTTAAGACAGCGCAGCTGGGTTGAGTTCATGGAGGACTATGACTTTGAGTTGCAGTATCATCCAGGAAAGGCTAATGTGGTGGCTGATGCATTGAGTAGGAAGTCATAGAGTACTCTTGCTAGCATTTCTGTCCACAGATGGAAGATGCTAGAAGAGCGTACAGATCTTGGTTTACAGTTGTATGAGGATGTTTCACCAGCTATTTTATTTAGCCTTGTGGCTCAACCGGCTCTTGTTAGTAGCGTTATTGAGGCACAGTAAGGGGATGGGGAGATGAAGTCCATCCATGATCAGATTTCAAGCGGCGAGAATGTAGAAGGTTGGACCTTGCATTCAGACAGTGGTCTCAGGTACAGAGGGAAGATGTTTGTCCCTTTGTCTTGTTGTGACGTTGTTCTTCGGGATTTTCACCATTCTCGACTCGCAGTTCATCCTAGTGGCACAAAGATGTATCACAATTTGCAAAGATAATTTTGGTGGAAAGGCATGACACTAGATGTTTCTCAGTTCATGGCTAAATACCTTACTTGTCAGCAAGTAAACGTAGAGCATCAGAGACCGGCAGGTTTGTTGCAACCACTACCAGTGGCAGAGTGGAAGTGGGAGCATATCACTATGGATTTAATGATGGGACTTCCGAGATCCAAGGCAGGAAATGATGCCATTTGGGTCATTGTTAACAGATTGACTAAGACGACTCACTTTTTGCCTATGGCAGTGACAGATGACGCAGAGAGACTTAGTGGACTGTATGTGGGGCAGATTGTCAGGTTTCACGGGTTCCAGTATCCATTGTTTCGAATAGGGATCCCAGATTCACGTCTCACTTTTGACAGAGTTTTTAGGAGGCTTTTGATATGGGGCTTCATTTCAGCACGGCATTCCATCCTCAGATTGATGGTCAGTCGAAGCGTACCATTCAGATATTGGAAGATATGCTACGGACTTGTATTTTGGATTTTAAGGGCAGTTGGGAAGACTACTTACCCTGAGTTGAGTTTGCCTACAACAATAGTTACCAGACCAGTATTAGCATGGCACCTTTTAAAGCGTTGTATGGCAGACTTTGCAGATCTCCAGTGTGTTAGACCGAGGTAGGTGATGTAGTCGCCTTAAGTCCCAATATTGTCTTTGAGACTACAGAGAAGATTAAGCTGATTCGGCAACAGTTGGCTACAACTTAGAGCAGGCAGAAGAGTTATGCTGACAGGAGGAGGAGATCCTTGTCTTTTGAGGTAGGGGACCACGTCTTTCTTAAGATTTCTCCACGGAAGGGACTTTTGAGATTTCGGCAGACGAGTAAGTTATCTCCTAGGTTCATTAGACCATTTCAGATTTTGGAGTACGTCGGTGAAATTGCTTATCATTTGGCATTGCTGCCAGACCTGGATAGGGTTCACGACGTCTTTCATGTCTCTATATTCAGAAAGTACGAGCTGAATCCATCGCATGTTTTACGGTGGACAGATGTTGTTGATAAGGACGTGACCTACGAGGAGGGTCCAGTCCAGATTCTTGAATCACTGGAGCAGATCTTACGGACCAAGATGATTCCATTGGTTAAGGTCTTATGGAGACATCACGGCGTTGAGGAGGCTACCTGGGAGCTCGAATAGGTGGTTCGCTCTCGGAATCCCAATTTGTTCTCTCTTTCAGGTACGACTTGATTTCGGGGATGAAATCCTTTTAAGGAGGGTAGGTTGTAATGACCCGATCATTTTCCATCCTTTCTTTTTTCGGTGATTTTCTTTTTTTGTCCTTTTCCATATTTTGTCTTTTTCCCATTTATCGTTTTTCCTTGCATAACCTCACTTTTTGTGCTCAGATTTGATTCCGGCTTTCTATGCATCCATGATATTTGATTTCCATGATAATTGTATTTTTACTTTCGTAGAAAATACATTCTAGTTGCTTACTTTTTCGTAAAGGGCATGGATGCATACTTCTTATAATTATTCTTGATTTTGAGGTTTTAGTGTAATTATGTAAAATAATTATTTTTTATCTTGGGGACTATTTTGCAATTTAATTTGGGAGATATTTTGAAAAATGACCCTTTTGCAATTTTCAAAAAATGTGACAAGTGTCATATTCTCATGGAGCCACTTGTTGGCATTTGGGTGGGGAGATTTGGAAGCATAATCTTGTGACATTTGGAAGGTGGAGATTCACTCACTTATTGGCCTCGGATTGGTGCACTTGTTGGCTTTGATGGTTGACAAGTCTAGGCTTAGGATTAAGCCTAAGAAGGAGCCTTGGATTTGTGACAAGTGTAGGCTCACAAATGGGTCTTGCATTGTGAGTGTGTGTGAGGTAGTGTAAGAACACATAGTTAGTAGAGGAATATTAGATCCTCCACTCACCATTTTTTCACTTTCATCTTTTTCATTTCCTTTGTTCTTCAAAACCCTAGCCTAGCCACCATTGGAGAAAAGCTTGTTTAATAGCTTATTTCTTCATTTTGGTTTCCTTCCACTCACCTTAGACCATAAATCTTGGGAGACAAAAGTTTCCTCTCACTCTCTTCTTCAAAACCCTAGAATTGTTTTTCATTTTAAGCTTAGTTGTTTGGATTATAGAGATTCAATTCTCTATTGAGGTAGGGGTGGTAGTGTGTTTATACTTTAAGTGTTTTAAAATCCTTTGGGGTTTAATATATATTGTGTACATGCTTTTAATATTATAGTCTTGCATATTGTAGGAAATCCTCACATTTGACTTAGGATTTATTGATTTAAGCATATATGATATGTATTTATATTGTGTAGAATTATTGATGTCATATACAATTCTTATTGACTTGAATTGCTATATTTATTGAGATGATAATTCTACATAATCGTGGATTACTAATCGTAATTATTTTAGAAGCTTATTACTAAAATGTTAAGATTTAGTATGTAAAGTTTATTGTTGAGGCATAATTTAAATTGATAAGTTGGTGGTATTGTATTGTGCATAAAATCATAATGACGACTTGTCATTTGGTATGCCATTTTAGACTTGGAACCCTAAGACATGGTTTATGTGGTTTCAAAATACTTGTGCATTGAAGGTGGTTTATATGCCTTAATTATTGTGTATGAGTTTTGAACTTGATATATTTTGGATTCTCTTGGGACATTGTTACAAATGACATGGCTAGAGTTTGGCTCCAGTGCGGGAGGTATGAGTTCTCTCTAATTGAGATAGTGTGCAGTACGGTGGTCTTCCCAGTGGGTTAATGCCCAGAATAACCGTTTTGATCTTAGTTCATTCCAAGACGTGATGTCCAAGTCTTCCACTAATTGATTTCGCATTCAATTTCAAATTGACAACCAATGCTTAATTGTAACTTGTAATTTTTGCTATTGGCGAATTGATATTGTTAAGTACATTGATGTTGATATGTGTTTTTAAAGAATCATTTAAGTTAGCTTAGGATGATCTCTAAGAACACCTTGAACATAGACATTAAGTGGAATGCTCCATTTTATTCGTCTATATTGATCTTGCAATGATATTGAAACTTTAGGGTATACGCATATGCTTCTTCCTACGAGTAACTTGATTACTCACCCTAGTAGTTTGGGTTGTTTTACAAGTATAGAGACTATGTTCTTGGATACTCATCATCCTTAGGGGCTTATGAGCAATTTGAAGCATTTTTGTATATTGACATGCAATTGTTTAGCATGCTTTACTTTAAATGAAGTATTTTGTATACCATGGGTGTATGGTATTTTAGAAGTCAATGTAGCTTCCTTAATGTGTAATGATACTTAAGTACTTACTTTTGATACTATATATTGTCATGTATGTAATGAGGCCATGGGCCAAATATGTTTACTTTTGCACTTGTACTCATTTGGTGCCATATTTTGCTTCAAAAATATATTTTAACCAACTTGGGAGGTTTGCCATATGAAATTCTTGTAATTGACATGTATGAGGCCATGAGCCATTGTTTTACATTCAATTATTCATTTTATACTTGTTGACATGTTTACATGCTCAATCTTCCTTAAAAAGAATCAGTTTTTGACCTATGCATGTGGGTAGAATGAATCCTATAGATCCTATTGCAAACCTCACATGTTTAGTAGAGCTTTCAGCAGGATTCGAGGTGTTTCGATCGACCAAAACACCATTTCGGTCGATTGGTGCCTTTTTAAAATCAATTGAACAGTGAAAACACACGTTCTAGTAGCTAAAATCACTGTTTGGGCTCATTTTGGTCCACCGATGCCTTATTTCGGTCTACCAAAGTGACCTCCCCTCAAAAATTAGTTTTTAGAAAACTTTCTGTCTATTTCAGTCATCCGAAATTCTATTTCGGTCGACCGAAATAGCTCTCATACTCCAACCTTCCAGATTTTGTTTCAGCATTATTGTTCCGATTTCAAACGGTCATAACTTCTTTGTTTCTAATCCAAATGGGGTGATTCTTGAGCCTAAACTCAAGGATTTTGAGTCATCTTTCCTATGGTTCCAATTCCATTCTCAGATTCAAATCACAATGGGAGTTATTCATGTTTTAGTGAGGTAGTGTTAGTTTTTGCTTAAACTAGGAATGGGCTTTTTTGTGGGATTCTTGGCCAAAGTTCTTAAAACCTCTTGAAATGTTGTGAAATGATTAGATTAGTTTGTATTCACCTTGTTTGACTTGTTTATAGTCAATTTTCTCTTTTTTGTGAATTGACCATTTTGCCCCTTGACTAACGGATTTTGCCCATTTTAACTCTCGTTTGCTCTTTCGCTCTCTTTAAGTTCTATGACTTTATGGAATGTCACATTGTTGTCTTAAAGATGATTTATATCTCAAAGGACTATGGTTTTATCTTTCACTTTCGCATTTCGGATCCATTATCAGGTCAACTTTCGAGTCATCACTGACACACCGAGTTGCAAAACTTGGGCCATCACATAGTTGGTAGCTTAATGTTTGCAATGTTTTGCACTCGCCTTGATATTTCACATGTAGTCAGTGTAGTTAGCAGATATATGGATAATCCGGAAAAAGAGCATTGGCTAGCCGTGAAGTGGATTCTTTGGTATTTGAAAGGTACTGCAGATATTGGCTTAGTTTATCAGAAGAGCAGTGATGATTTTGGCAGTG
Organism: Cornus florida; assembly: GCF_030987335.1. NCBI lineage: Eukaryota > Viridiplantae > Streptophyta > Magnoliopsida > Cornales > Cornaceae > Cornus > Cornus florida. Next base: position 41,296,404 of record NW_026775575.1, read on the forward strand.
TTATTGGTTTTGTGGACATCGACTACGCTGGTGATTTAGACAGAAGAAGATCTCTAACATGATACGTCTTTACTCTTTCAGGTTATGCAGTTAGTTGAAAAGCAACTTTGCAATCTACAGTTGCTCTCTCTACTACAGAAGTAGAATATATAGTGGCCACTGAAGCAGTGAAGGAAACCATTTGGTTGAGATGTTTGGTTAGTGTTTTGGGTTTGCAGCAAAGCTCAGCTGTTATTTATTGTGATAGTCAGAGTGCGATATATTTGACCAAAAATCAAATGTATCATGAGAAAACCAAACATATTGATGTCAGATATCATTTTATTCGAGATGTCATATTAGAAGGAATTACTACATTGAAGAAAATTGGCACAGCTGAAAATCCGGCGAACATGATGACAAAGTCCATTCTAGCTCTCAAGTTCAAGCATTGCTTAGACTTGGTTGGTATTCTGAAATGTTGAAATTGCCCTTAAGGGCTTAGTGGAGATGATAGTTTGTTTTGAAGAGATACGGTGGCTCATTTGAATTTTTTGCCAAGATGGAGATTTGTTGAATATTGTGGCTCAAATATCACCCATTACATCAGCAAGTGCATCACCCATGACATCATCAACTTGGCCTCCAAGAATTGTGATCGGCAGGCCAGCCTATGCTTGGTCACCAAGTTCAACAATGTTGTGTGATGATATTTTGGCTATAAATAGCCTTGCTCCCATAGTGTTTTAGCATCTAAAAATTGAGTGTGAATTTGCTCATAAAAGCAAAGCAAACTGTGTGAGAGTTTTGGGCGTAATTGGGTTTTGAATGTGAGCCACTTAGCCTTATATCTCTTTATTTCTATAGTGAAATATTTATTTGTCTTCTCCCCGTGGATGTAGGCATAGCCGAACCACGTAAATCCTTATCTCGTTTGTGTGTGTGTTTACTTTATTTTCTTGTCATTTATTTTTTTGCTCTTGTTCTCATAAAATCATATTTGATTCTTATTTCAAAACAATATTTAAAGTTAATTTGTACCATTTGAAATGATCTCCACCAGATGACCATAGGTTGAGAATGGTAGGCTTGGTACCTGGTGGTGGTTGCTAAGGGCGATTAATGTAACAGTCTACATATAAAAACAAGATATAGATAGAGAGAGAGAGAGAGAGAGAGAGAAAAGAGTTACTAGCTAGCAGTGACTGTAAGAGAAATGCAAGAAAGAGATAGACAATGAGCTTGGGGGCAGAGATAGTGGTGGCAGTGGTGGGACTATGGGCGGTTTGTTTACGACCGTTGATGATACGCTATTGGGGAGAGATGATGGAAGTGATGTGGTACGCGACGCGTCGGATCATGACAGGAAGGCCTTCTTTTGCTGTCTCAACTTATCTTCCTTACTCAACTTCTTTCCTTCCTGGCTTTTACTATTGAGCAGATCGATATCAGAGGCTGCTATATATATGTATATATATAGGTGGGCTATAAAGAAGCAAATTAGAATAAGAGCAGACGATGCTGAAAATGAAGAAATAAGAGAAAGCCCTTTTGGTGTTTATTTAATTTATTATGCTTACAAGCCCTTTTGGTGTTTTGATTTTCCATTTAGAAAGTTGGATTAATTAACGAACTGCAAAGTCCGCGTGTGTGTGTGTGTGTGTGTGTGTTTTGATGTAGTTTTTGTTCTGTTTTTATTATGTTTTTTGAGTAGAGAGGGAGTACAACCTATTGATAACTACATGCCACTGCAGTTAAAATATGTCCTTGTTAGTAATTAGCTCAAATTAAATATATCCGTTATATTATTTGTTATTTCACTTTCTCTTTAAAGAAGTTATTTAAAAGAAAAAAGATGACTGATTGGGAAGTTGTACAAGACACCCCCATGAAGAAAATTATAGATCCAAAAGGCTAAGGTACAACTTTTTTTTAGCACAATTTATGGTAACGGTCTTTTCTTTTTCTCTTTCTTTTTTTTTTTTTTTTGTTCTGTTTTTTTCTTATTAGGGTAAGCCGCAAAAAAACTCCGAATTATGTCGGAATTTGTTAATAACTTCTTTAAAGTATATTTTGTGCATAAAACTCCCTAAACATCACATTTAGTTGTAAAATAGTCCAGTGCCTTGACTATTTTTCATTAAATAATCATAATGTCATTTTTTATTGAATTAAACTTAATCTATTTTTTTATTGCAATAAATTATGAAAAAAATTTCATACAAATTTGATGGCATGCATATGCTCCATTAAATTTGCATAATTTTATTTTAATTTTTAAAATTAATTTTTTGAACTAAAATATTAAGTAGAAAATTTTAGAACAATTTAAGTAATTTTTTATGAATATATTGCACAAAAAAAAAAGTATTTTTTATTTATGCAATTTATTTTTTTATGAATATAATGTTGCTGTAGTGGTATCTGTGATGTACGGCCTGATCACTTCATACGGTATCCCACATTTTTCTTTCTATGGACCATGGGAATGTTTTGGATATGATTATGGATGGGCTAGTGCTTATCCCACTTACCATGGTAATACATTTGTGTTTGGAATAATTTATTTATTTATTTAGATATTTCGGCAGGGCTACTGTTTTATTTTTATTGAGTAATTCTTTTTCTTGGGACAATTACCCACTCACCAAAAACATTGGGTTCACGACAATCATCACTAAGCCCAATATTTGGTGGGCCACACGGGCCACTATTGCGAAAAATACTATGATTCTATTTTTATGTTGAAGACTTGATAATAAGAGTTTTGCTTTTGAGGGAGTTCCCGAGTTGCGCTCTTCATTTTGACTAATATTAAATAATTTTTTTAATTTTTATAAATTTTTAAATGTGAAAATATTCGGGAGCTCTCTCTTGATACCTTACTTGTTCTACAGATAAAATATAAATACGAATTTAAAGTATGATGCAATATTAGGATTCAATTGATTCAGATTTTATTGAAATATATATTACTCCGTATATATATGCATTATATTCTATTTCCTTTTTCCCTTCTTTCTTTATATATATGTATAGTATATTATATATATTTTTTGTTTCTTTTATTTTTTTACTTGATTTATTTCTTTTTGTCAACTTTGTTTCCTATATATTGTGTATCAATGCAAAAAATGTAGCCTAGTGTTTCAATTTTATTTCCTATATATTGTGTATCAATACGATATAAACGTATCAAGAAATCAATAAGAGAAATGTTAGCCTAGTGGCTCTTGATCTATTCATGTAAATTTTAGTGTCGAACCATATATATATATATTGTGTTATTTTTCTCTCTTCCATCTTCTTGGTTTACATTTTATATTTTCATATCATAAATTTAACAGATTTGATCTCAAATATTGGAATTAATTAATATCAAAATCAAATTTAGAACTGGTCAGACCCCATGGAGTCTGACTTGGTAAATCTATTACTTATATATACATATATATATATATATATATTTTCACAACATAAATTTAACAGATTTGGTCTCAAATATTGGAATTAATTAATATATAATCAAAATCAAATTTAGAACTGGTCAGACCCCATGGAGTCTGACTTGGAAAATCTATTACTTATATATATATATATATATATATATATATATATATATATATAATGTGTTATATAGGCGTTGCCTGCATTTGCATGTGCTTTTAGCCTTTTTCCCTTGGTCTGGTCAAAGCTGAATCCGCTTATGATGCACTATTCCAAAACTAATTCAAACTGGTCATTTTCCTCTTGACTCAGTTGAATAACATTAATGTACGTCTTGAATAATATGTATATATGTGGGTAAAAAAATAATATGTACTTTAATTCATTGATATTGCATGTTAATTTCACTCCATTAGTGTATTAAACTTTAAGGTAAAGTATAATGACACTCTTAAGGACTTTAGAGCAAAGTATAATGACACTCTTAAGATTTGTTATATGAACAACCATATATAAGTTGGCAAGTTTTTGGATAATGACACCTATGTTAGAATTGTCATCCAAACAAGGCCTTAAATGATTCGAAAAGACAAAATTGTCCCTTAAAATTAAAATCAATTTTATTATAAAATATCAAACATGTTGAAATGTCGAATTTACCCTTAAGTTAATATGAGCTACAAAATAGCGTCAATTTATTATGCTGAAATTCATTAATTTCTCCAAGGTATTACAATATTTTGATTACTATTAAATTTTTACCAAAAGTTCCTATGCATGTCTAGTTATTTTTTGAAATATTCCGTAATTTTTGGCCAAACAGATATTTTTTTAAAAATTCGACACCAGCTGCTGTCTGGAATTTTTTTTTTTTTTAAATCAAGTTTTTAATGTATTTATTTGACAGTCTTCTGGACATCAAATCATCACCAAAAATTCCATTTTTATATTTCTGTAAGTCTACTTTCCAAAGCATTTTTATTTGCTCCGTTTCGATTTCAAACGAATTTTTTATGGATTTTTTTTTCATTACTGTGTAGATTTTTCCTTCAACTAAACATATTAACTTTTCCTGCATCAAATGTTAATGATAGATAAATTGGTTCAATTCATTAAGATGTAAAGTTGTCTTCTAAATGATCAAATGACAAGTTGGTCGGTCTCTATGACAGGTGATTACAGAGTGTCTTTGTCAACTTTGTTAATAAAAATAATCACTTGCATATAACTACCTAAGAGCAATCGAGGTGCAAGCTCAAATTGACAATATGTCCATAAAGTAGAGAACAAGGGATGATGGCATGGGGCAAGAATTGAGAGGCTCGTTAGTGGACTCCACACACCATTCTCTCTCACTTTAATTTTTAAATCTCATTAAAATAAATTAAAATAATAAAGTAGATAATCAAATACTGAGCTGCACATTATAGAATTAAAAAAAATAAAATATTATATTATCATATTTTATTAAAATATGTCATGTGTCACTATACTTTACTTTTAAGTAGATAAATAACGTGTGCCAAGTACACCGGTTGCTCTAAAAGGGTTAATTTGCCCTAAACTTTAATTGCTGGCGGCTTGAATTAGTCAAATCTTTCTGGTCTTGTGGTAAATTTCCTCCCAACAGACCTGTAGGCCCCATTTGTACGTACTATGTTTCGTACAATATGATAATAGTTTGGCTTTTTTATTTTATTGCAAAATAGTTTGGCACTTTGGCCGGTTGAGTGGGTTAAAATAACAATTTTTTTGTTTTTTCTTCTTCTTCCACAGTAATTTGCTTGAATTAGAATATCGCTTGTCAGCATATTTAAGAAACGTCGATTTAACCGTTAAACTTTTGGTTGTTGCAATTCTTTAATTAACTGTGTATATCTAGATCTCACAATTTATTAATAAATAAAACAGACGTATTATTAGTAAATAAAACAAATTCATGGTTCACAAATTGTCTAAGCCTATTGTCCATTATTTTTACTTTAAAACTTGATTACACGTTGCTTTTTTAACTCTTCATAACCTAAATTTATACAAATTTTTTGACTTCCACTCTCAAAACCGATTAGAAAACTCATCTCGCACATATTAGTCATGTTAAATTGATTCAATTTTACCAAAACAACATTCGCACACATGTTTTCAAGTCACAAACCCAACAATCTTCTTTACCTTGGCTTGAATTCAATTTTCACACCCTACCCCTATACGTAGTTCCACCTTGATTGAAAATCCCTCAACCTTGAACCTAGCATCTACTTAATGCATGTCTTGAGTATATTTGTCCGTACAAAGATTGAACTTTAATTCCTTGCGGCTTAAATGAATCAAACCTTATTGGTCCTAGTCGTGTAATAAATTTCCTCCCGATAGACCGTAGGCCCTAGTTGTACGAATCAAGATCATTACGATCTATTCTTAATTGGAAAATAGTTTGGTCGTTTGGATGGGTTAAAATGGCAACTTCTTTTTTTAATTTGATTGAAATAGAACATCACTTTAAGAAATGCCGTTTTAACCGTTACAATCTTTTACGATCACTATATTTTAAGCAGAAATAAACCATGGGTATATAATTGATAAAATAAGTATTTAATAGGATGATCCTTTGCTATAGAATTGTGTTTAATATATTATTTGGATAATGCATAATTATTCACTGGTAAGTAGTTTTACTCTTTTCATTCTTTATGTGTTCTAATAATAAAACAACACATCACTCTTTATGTGTTCCAATAACAAAATAGTATATCAGCAGCTCTAATAATAAAATCAATAAAATAATAAATAAATAAATAAGTCGAATCGATCCGTTTTAATTAAGTAATCACTATTTCTCTTTTTTCTCTCACTCTTTCATCAATTTCCAAATCCACGCCCTCCTCTCTCCACCATTTTTCTTTTTCACCTTTTCTCTTTTATTTCTCTTTTTCATCGTTTCCCAAACCCACGCCCTCCTCTTTTTCCACTCTTCTTCTTCTCACCTCCATGAGACATCATCAATCAATGAGTGAACATATCTGATTCGTGTTTGGGTTCTTTTTTCTTTTTCTTCTCATGCTTTATTGAACATCATCACTCAACAAGTAAGCAAGAATTGTGGATTCAACTAGGTCTTGTAGTAGAGGTATGATTTAATTTTTTGCTTTGTACATTTAGGGTTTAATTTTTAGAATGGGCCTTTTTTTTTTTGGTTTTTAATTTTTGTTCTTGATGACCCAGGTTGAGTTTTACTTTGGGAATCAATGAAAGAAAGAGAGAGAGAAAAGAGGAAGGATGATTACCCAATTAAAACGGGTGGATCTAACTTTCTTCTTCTATTTTTAGCATTTATCTAATTTTTTATTAAAGCTGATTTGTTATTTTGTTATTGGAATACATAAAGGGTGAGTAGGGTGAAGTTACTTACCGATGAACTAAACATTATCCATATTATTTTTATGAACAATACTTGCCTACTCACCGATGAGTAGAAAATTTATACTCACCACAAATGTGGCGCATTACTAAACTGACAAGTGTCCTTACACTTAAAAAAATAAAAAATAAAATTTTAATAACTATCTAAGTTAAACCCAAATGAATATGAATCAAATTACAATTCTCTCTCCTCTCATTCTTTCTCACATTTGACAAAAATAGTGTTCTTCAGCTTCTGGATCAACCCAAATGAATATGAATCAAATTACAATTCTCTCTCCTCTCATTCTTTCTCACATTTAACAAAAGGGGTGTTCTTCAGCTTCTGGATCTTGGCTCATCTTTACCCTTATGCAAAAGGCGCTTATGGGAAGGTGAGGGAGGACCCCAACAATCGTGTTTGTTTGGTCAGAGTTGATTGCAATTACTATATCTCTCCGGCCTCTAGGTGGAGATCGACCCCCATCAAAAAAGGTTGGTAAATGCTCCAAGAACAGAAGGGTCAATTTTATTGTGGGAGTGCAATCCTCAAAGGGCTCAGTATACAACCCAGCCAAAAACTTTAGGCTCCAGATAGCTATTAAATTTTATTTTTTTTTAAATGTAAAGACACTTGTCATTTTAGTAATGCGCCACATACGTGGTGAGTATAAGTTTTCTACTCACCGGTGAGTAGGCAAGTACTGTTCATATTTTAGAACAATACTACTCACCGGTGAGTAGGAAATTTATACTCACCACAAATGTAGCGCATTACTAAACTGATAAGTGTCCTTACACTTAAAAAAATAAAAAATAAAAATTTAATAACTATCTGAGTTAAACCCAAATGAATATGAATCAAATTACAATTCTCTTTCCTCTCATTCTTTCTCACATTTGACAAAAGGGGTGTTCTTCAGCTTCTGGATCAACCCAAATGAATATGAATCAAATTACAATTCTCTCTCCTCTCCTTCTTTCTCACATTTGACAAAAAGGGTGCTCTTTAGCTTCTGGATCTTAGCTCATCTTTACCCCTATGCAAAAGGCGCTTATGGGAAGGTGAGGGAGGACCCCAACAATCGTGTTTGTTTGGTCAGAGTTGATTGCAATTACTATATCTCTCCGGCCTCTGGGTGGAGATCGACCCCCATCAAAAAAGGTTGGTAAATGCACCAAGAACAGAAGGGTCAATTTTACTATGGGAGTGCAGTCCTCAAAGGGCTCAGTATACAACCCAGCCAAAAACTTTAGGCTCCAGATAGCTATTAAATTTTTTTTTTTTTAAAATGTAAAGACACTTGTCATTTTAGCAATGCGCCACATACATGGTGAGTATAAGTTTCCTACTCACCGGTGAATAGACAAGTACCGTTCGTATTTTATGTGTTAAAATACTATTCAAGTATGTTGAAAATTTATAATGAACCTAACATTCTTACCTCCTCCTCCTCCTCTATTTTATTTTATTTTATTAGCATACCTAACTGGACCCACTTAATCCTCTCTTTATTCTTTGCCACGGTACTTTGATTTCTTTTGCCTATTCAATAATATATCCGTGTGTGTGATTGTTGTACTCTTTCTAAACGAATGCATACTACTGTATGTATGATGCTTCCCAGATCCATCCACATTACTTCGTTAAGAAATATGTACGACTGTACCTTTCCAATATATATATATATATATACACACACACACACACAACTGTATATATGGTGCTTCCCAGATCCATCCACATTACTTCGTTAAGAAATATGTACGACTGTACCTTTCCAATATATATATATATATATATATATATATATACACACACACACACGACTGTATATATGGTGCTTCCCAGATCCATCCACATTTCTTTGTTAATGCCTCACCAACGTGTTGGAAAAATAACTATAGAACGCTTTTGGACTTGGTATTGGTGGTGTGTGTGTGTGTGTGTGTCTTTTCATTACTTTTTACCATTATCTTAATTATTTGACTAAAGGAATTAAAGTATTCCAAAAAATATTAGAACAGCTTGTAATTAATTTGTGGTTAGTTTGGTTAATATATATATTCTTGAGTGTACAGAAAACAAGCTTGGTACAAATTAATAATGTATATACTTGAGCTTAAATTAATTGTGTAGTACATAGTACTACCATTGCCTGAGTACAGAAGATGAATAATTAATGAACAAATACGGGGGAGTTTCTGCATTCTTATTGAACAATAATCTACCTCACACCACATCACTCAAAGAATTGGCAAGTACAAATTAACAATATTACAATGTGTTGGTGTGTGCCTACACTTTTGTGCTTTTTTGACAAAAAGAGAACACATAATTAACAATGTGAATCATGTGATCCTAAAAGAATAATAAAAATAAAAGAGATTACATGTTTATTTATTAGCAAATTGAAGAAATGGAATGAAAAGATTGAGCAAATTACAGGTGATCGATATTGAAAGGAATGATCGATCAGGAGTTGGCATCTTGCCATCTTGTATAATCCTTCATTATTAGTTGATGCATGCAGCTCTCATTTAGGGATTTGAGGAATTTGGTGTTGAATTCGGTCTTCGTCCTGGATCTCTATCAAGCTTTCTGTCACAATGTCTGCAGCATTTGTTACCACATCTGACCAGTTCCTACATAAAGAATGGGAAAAAAAAAAAAAATTAATTAAGAACAAGAAATTAAGCTAGAATAACAAATAAACGTAAACATATACTAATAAGGTTGATTGATTTTACCCCTTAAGAGAGTCGAAGGCGAGTCCAACAGTGTACTTGGCCTCTTCAAGTGCCATAGTGAACTTCTCGAGGTCCTGAGGTGGACAAGTACCATTGTCCACCACTCGAAGCTCGGAGGGCTTGACATCACAGAAGATGGGTATAACCTTCTTCTTAGACTCCATCATGAGAGCCAACTCGTGGAGGCAGAAGTATGACTCACAATAACGCGGTGAGAAGACCGCCACGCCAATTTTACAGCCATGAATGGCATTGTTTATCTTCTCGAACAGCTTGTCCCCCGGTTTCATGTTCTTGTTGTCCAAGAAAGGATGGATATCGAGGCGGACAAGGTGATCATAGAGCAACGAAGCCACGGTTCGCTTCGTATCAATGCCTCTATGGTTAATGAAAACATCGCATGGTTTAATGATTTTTTTCTGTAGCATGTTCATGACTGCATGGCGATGCATGGCTTTGTTTTTCTTGGAAATCCTAATTAGATAGTACAAACTCTTTTGTTGATTGTTTTGTATTGATGATAGTGATATATGTGGGGATATATTGTACGAATTAAGTGAATTGGTTTGTGGGGCGTTCTATATATAGGAGTGTTTTTTAAAATAATAATAATAATAAATTCATGTTGTGTGTGAATCTAGAATTTTAAATTCACTGACTTTAACGTTGATTTTGGAAGAATTTAAGAAAGGACCATTCTCTAGGAAAACCTTGAACTGATGACCATGTGATTTGACACCCCAACAATAGCGACAAAGATCTTTGACGTTTTGACCTTTTGAATTTCTTTTCACCCTTCAAACACGTCCATTGAAGTCCGCCTCCTCGATGGCTTATGGTCCGTCCTTGTTACCAACCTCTATGACTTCGAATTAAAAATCAACTGTAAAAGCCTAAAGCAAAAAATTTCCTCTCCTCTCGTGAGAGTTCCCCTTTCTTACGAAACCTAGCCACTGCCGCCATCGCCATCATCAGCATCTCACATCTCGGAGGGTTTTGTTTGATTGGGTTGTTCCTTGCGTGTCGGGATTCTCTGTTTCTCTTTGTGTTTCAAAGATGGGTTTGTTTCCATGGGCGTTTCTATGTGGGTGGGTGTCCACTCTCGCTTTCCTTCGCCGCTCTTGCCGGCGGGGATCTGGTGTGCCGCTTGTGGGCAAATCATGTGCTTTGACTGCTAGACGGCTTCTTGGCCCATCCTTGTCGCTCTTTCCTTTTAATCCCGGTATTTTTCATGTTTTTTTGGTTGCCTTTTATGTCCTCATCTTCTCTCTGTGGTGCTTTGTTTTCTCTCCGCGAATCAGCCGCCCCATGCGTTTTTCCGTGGCCATCGCTTTCAATCACTGGATGGGGTTTGGTGGTTCCCATCTTCCAAAAGGCAGTATCCCTGTGCCTATGGTCTATGTTTTTGTTTGTGCGTGGGGGTGGTTCTATCTGACTCCTGGTGTTTCCTTGTTTCTTATGGTTGGCATTTGTGACCCTATGCGTTGTTTCTTAATGGGGGTTTTCGCCATGCGCTTGCAGGCCCCTTTAGTGGTTTTTCATGGCTCTGCTTACGCTGACTTGGGTAGTGGATCGGTTATGCTTCTGCTGTCTTGGGTCGATCTTTTTGATGCCGGCTTGCTACAATTTTGGCCGATTTCTGGGCTTCCGTTTCCGGTGAGTTCTACTGTGTTGGGTCAATCGTGGAAGTCAACGTCCAGTCTTGGGCTTGCTGTGTGTGGCGCTGAAGTTCCGCCACGTAGCTCCCAACAGTTTCTAGGGCATGTTTTCGCTGTTGTGTGGCTGTTGGTGCACCTTGGGTATTTGCCTAGCAAGGGCCACGTCTTGTGTCTTCTGGTGGGACATGTGTACCTTAACAATGGTCACGTTTTTTTGTGTTCTGTGGTCCGGATTTTTCAGTGTTGGTGGTTGTTACCAAATATGTATCCCTGGATTGGTGATTGTGCCTTTTGCTTTGGTTGTCTTTTTGTGGGTCTGTTTATTGTAGATGCCGTTAGGCTTCTTGTCTTTACCAATGAAAAAAAAAAAGTCTGCCTCCTCTTCCTCCCTCCCTCCCTCTTTTCTCTCTCTCATATTCTCTCATATTACAAACCTAGTGAAATGCTACCAAGACCTATTATTTACAGACAAAACTCAACATTTTCCAACTTACTGTCGGATGGCTGAAATATTTGTAGAGCTCTGATTTAGCTTTGCTTTGTTGCTTTTCAAAAGATGTTGATGCTTTCAAAGCATCCGGAAATGAAACATTTGGCTCAAAAGATCTTTCAAAAGCATTCTTTGAAGCATTCTCAACAATGGGATCTTTTACACTTAATGAAGAAGGAATAGAATGTAAAACGGGACAGGTGTTAATACTAGGTTGCACTGGTTCACTCTCTTCATTAGATTCACCAACTTGGTTGTCAATAACCTTTCCACTTCTCAAAGTGGTCACCGCATTTACATGTTCAAGTGTATGACCTTTGAAAGGGAAGTGATCTCCACAACAAATTGTTGCTTCGATGGGGGATTCAAAGGCATTTTTCATTTCTCTCTCGCATTCAAAGTGCTAGCTATTTGCCCTACTTGGGTTTCTAACTTTGTAATTGATTGAGAGTGAGAATAAAGCAATTGAGTATTTGCCTCCAAAGTACCGAAAGCGGATAAAACTTTCTCTTCAAATGTGGGACTTCTTGAATTACCTTGAGAATATGATGATTGATTTGGAAAATGAGAGTTTGAAAATTGATTTCCATTTAGTGCTTGGTAAGATGAACGATAACTTTATGAACCTTGGCTTTGCATAGGGGATGGAACATACTTGTTTTGGAAACCACTTTAGGGAGGGTTTGAGCCTTCCCCTTGGCTTTTTCAAGAGAAATTTGAATGGTTCCTCCACCCGGGATTGTAATAAGATAGGGATTATTCCCTTGATTCGCAAAAGTGGCATTCACTTGTTCATGGTGTTCAAACTGTTCACTATGCACATGTCCATGGGGACAATGGGAAGTATAATGCAACACACTAAAACAAGTCATGCAAAATTCATTGAAATGATGATGAATAGGGGAGGAAGACAGTTGATGAGTCGGATTTTGGTTGATCAAAAATTGGTCAAACCTTTGAGATAGAGACTTCACTTCGGCAACTATGTCATTAAAATTATCAACTTGATATAAGCTTGAATTCTTCCTTCCACCTACATTTCTACCATTTTTAGAAGACAATGATCGATGCATTGAGTTTTCACTCATACTCTCATATAACCGCCACACATCATCTTTATGTTTGTCTAAATAGGAACCTCCCATTGAGGAATCAACCATGCCTTTATGGTTATCCGACAAACTTTCAAAAAAATATTGAACTAATTGCCACTTAGGAATGTCGTGTTGAGGACATTTCCTAAGCAAATCATTCAACCGTTCCCATGCCTCATAAAACATTTCCCCATCCTCTTGTGAAAATTCACGAATTGAAGTTCTAATGGCATTGGTTTTAGACATGAGATAGTACTTTCTCAAGAATTCTTGTTGCATTTCCGCCCAAGAAGTTATAGAAAGAGGTCTCAAATTGTTAAACCAATAGTTTGTCTTATCTTTTAGGGTGAATAGGAAGAGTTTTAACCTCAAAATTTCTTCCGGCATGTCCATATATTTTACGGTGGAACAAACTTCAAAAAATTCATCCAAATGCTTATATGGTTCTTCATTAGGTAGCCCAAAATAATTGGGAAGCATTTGAATGGTTTGTGACTTGATTTCATAATGATGTGCTCTAAATGGAGGAAGTTTGATGCATGTTGGTGCATTATACTCATTAGTCACATAGTGATCTCTTAAAGCAATAGGAGGATTTGCAATTTGCGGCTCTACATAAGCCCCATGAATAACGGGAGGTGGAGGTGGCACAAAGAATGGCCTTAGTATTCCAATTGGAACTTGGCCTTGTGGTTGTGGAACGAATGGTCTAGGCATGCCTAATGGAACTTGTATATTATTATGTTGTTATTGCACATTAGGATAAAGAATGCCTTGTTGGTCTATATGACCAAGGTCTTCAACACGGTCCTCAATATGGTCGTCCATTGATGAAATGGATTCACTTAAATTACCCCTTCCCCTTGGATTACGCACAATTGATTCAAGATTAAAATTCAATGGGACAAGAGGGCGATTTAGAGATCTACGACCATGCATGCACAATGCAAATTAACACAAACAATAACTCAACAAATAGTAAATAGCAAACATTTCTCCTCCACAACAAATCAATCAACAACAAGCCTCCACATACATTGATCCCATGCTCCCATGATTTTCAACAAATGCAAGAAATGAATTGCCTCCACGCGGGCCAACGATAAACAATGAAAGTAAAATGCCTCCACGTGGGCTGACGATTTAACTAAGCAAGAGGAGTTAGAATAGCTCACAAAGGGTCCTTAAGCAACTTCAAAAGATTTTTAAGCTTTTTGCTTTGCAATTTTTTTAATTGTTTAGCTTTTATGCTTTTTGCTTAGCTTAGCTTGCTTTAAAACTCCCTTTGCTTTGCTTCTCTTGACTCCAAGTACCTAGCCAATCAAGAACAAACACAATAAGAAAACAAAGTAAAAAAAAGTAAAAACAAATAAGATAAACGGAGTACTAATTCCTAATTAATTCCAAATACAACATTGCTAATCCCCGACAACGGCACCAAAACTTGACAAGGTCACTTGCATATGCCAAAATTGTTTGTGTTTGGAGCCAAGTTTAATTTATAAAATGCTACTACCACTACTAACTACTAACGTAGCAAAAGTGAGTAGGAATCGCCCCAAAGGATTTGTAAGGTATTCCGAAATTAATGTCAAATTAGTAAATCGAATCATCAAATAAGGTTGTATTGGTTTAATTACACTAATAGTTCAATTAAAATCATGCAAATTAACAACAATCTAGAAATTAGGGAAAAGAGTATGAGAGAAAGGTCTCAGGGCTTATAGTTCACCACTAAGTTTCACTTCACTAAACATTAGCAATTGTCAATTTAAGGGGAGTTTTATGTTGTAAATTAAATGTGTGTGTGTGTCATTAATTGAAAACTAAGCATGGATGGCAAATAAACATAAATTGTCTAATCAATCTAGTGAGTAGCACAACTTATCAAATAAAACCATTAACTATTCAATTAAACCACAATTAATGCACACACAAAAATTTAGAGAAATGTATTACTTGCATTCATAAGCATGGATCATCAAACAACAAGAGTGGATTGCATACCTATCTAGGAAATTAAAGCAATTACACTACAACTATGCCAATGACATGAAAATTAAACTAATTAAGCTAAGGAGGTAGTATAATCCATCAAGAAATAAGCATGATCCATCAAACAAACCACAAGAGTAATCAATTAAGCATCATGCCTTGACCATCAGTAGATCTATAATTTCAAACACACATAGACATGCATCAAACTCATAAAAACTAGTGTTAAGCATATGAACATTCATTCTAGCATACATAGACATATGGATAGAATTAAATAATCAATTAAAAGTATTAATTCACACAAATCATTTAAAAACACAAGATCTATATGTATTCATGGTTAAAATATCAATTACAACTAAAATTCCCAAAAATCTACAAAAGACTAGGTTTAGGAAGCAAGGCTAGGGGCTATCTCTAACCCCAAGAAAAGGATTTAGCCACTCATAGTAGTGGCCATAGAACCCTCAAGCGTTGTCTTCAAGGTTGGCACCATCTTCTTCCTCTTTACTTTACTCCAAAACCCTAATTCTAGAAAGAGAAACTATTTCTATTATTGGTAAAAATCTAATTGAACAACTAGAGGAACATTTTACAATTTGGCTC
The DNA here is from genome assembly GCF_030987335.1 of Cornus florida. Lineage (NCBI taxonomy): Eukaryota > Viridiplantae > Streptophyta > Magnoliopsida > Cornales > Cornaceae > Cornus > Cornus florida. The sequence goes on from NW_026775575.1 coordinate 41,311,826, forward strand.
ATTTAATTTAAATACAATCCTTTTTGAGTAGGCAACAAGTCAGAAATAAGGTTTTTGATTGGTGAAAACTCGCAGCTACAAAAGTTGGTAGAGTCCGGGCACGCTTGGGAATTAGACAGCATATTGCCAGTAGTAACTTCGATCGATCGAACATAACTTCGATCTATCCAACACTTGCTTCGATTGATCGAAGCTAACGTGGCAAGATATTTTTGACACCTGGCAACCCTATTTATTGAGCTAGCACCGCCTTGATCTCGATCGATTGTAGATGTCTTCGATCAATCAGGACTTCCTTCGATTGATTGAAGCTTCACGGTGTAGATTTTCTGACTTTTTCCTGGATCTTATTGACCTGAAATAGACAAAAACACAAATAAGATAGATGATTGGACTAAAAATACCCTAACTTATGTGCTAAAATGCATTACATTTGAGCACTTATCACCTATCTTGTACTGTGATAACATGGGAGCAACCTATCTTAGTGCCAATCCCGTCTTCCACTTTTGCATAAAACACATTGCAATCGATTATCACTTTGTTCGTGATCAAGTCTCAACTGGTTCTCTCAATGTTTCTCATATTTCCACTCATGATCAACTCGCGGATGCCCTCACCAAACCCCTTAGTCGCCAACACTTTTTGTCTTTTACATTCCAAGATTGGCCTCTCTGATGGGAGCACCATCTTGCAGGGGCATATGAGATTAGATACGATTCCTCACAATCAGAAGTCAAATACTGTCTCTAAATCAAGCTCCAGCAGATCCATTGACTTTCCCAATCAAACACAACCAGATTGAACAATTTCCCATGAATCAAGGCTTTGCATATTAGTCACCATCCTTTGATTTAGCATCTTGTTATGTATAGCTGTAATTTAGTTGTCAATCACCTCAATCTTTGCTGATGTCAAGCCCTATATTCCTAGCTACTGTAATTAGCTTTAGCTATCTCTGTATATAAGTGTATGCACCTTGATGAGAAGAAATACGCAAACGGTTATCAAATTAGCCATTATTATTTCTTATTCTAAATTCTCTTTAGCTTTGTGGCTTGCTGATTTAATGTTTCTTGTGTGCTATTGTATACAATTGCGTTTTACAATTGAGAATTCTATTGAAATTTATTATTTTATTATATTAATTTCAATTGTAAAATTTAAAAGTTTTAATTAATTTTTGAATTATATATACTTGAATACGTCGGTATGATGTATATATATCAGGTTGTTTTTTTTGAAACCAAAGTGCAGATTTTGTGAGAACGATTCTATATATATATAAGTCCTTCTGAACCTTGATCCCCATAGTGTTAGCAATACCAATAATGGACTTGGATTCATTCCACATATATATATATATATAATTGCCAGAGAAAACTGATATATATATTGTGAGAACGATTCTATATATATATAAGTCCTTCTGAACCTTGATCCCCATAGTGTTAGCAATACCACCATTATTGGTATTGCTAACACTATGGGGATCAAGGATCAGAAGGACTTGGATTAATCAAATTTTCTAGAAGTTTTCGTTTTTCAAAGAAAAATGTTTGTTTGTTGTGATCTCAAAGAACATGATTTGCATATATATTGGTTGTTTCTTGAAGGCATAATCATATTTGTTGTTTCTTGATGAAAAGTTAAATGTCTGAATATGTCTTTGGCTAAGAATTAACTGGGAAGTGAAATGGTGTGTGGAAAACGAAATATAAGCTAATCAGTAACCTCATTTTTCTTTAGGGTCCGTTTGGTTAGACAGAAATGTATGATGGAAAGTAAATGTGAAAGAAAGTGAAGTGAAAGAAAGAAAAATCAAGTTTCCAGCATGCATTTGGTTAGCAGGAAAAAATTTCATGAAAGTTGTGGGAAAATATTATTTTACTAGTTTGGGTAGCATGAAAGAGAAAAGAAAATGATTTACTTACCAAAACTACCTTCATGATTTCAAATACTTAAAAATAAATTAATTTTATATTAGATGAATCCTCTTTATACTTAATTATTTATATTAATTTTTAACAAATAAATAGTAAAATGATGGATTATTAATAATTAGTATTATTATTTATATTCATATTTAAATTAGAACAAAGGACTGGATTTTAGTTATCAAATTCTTTTTATTTTGTGTTTTAAATAATAATTATTTATATTCATATGTAAAATGTAGTTCATTTATCATAACATACTCGTGTTTTTATTGGAATATTAAATATATCTTTTTTGAAAGTCCCTAAAAGAAACACTAAATAACAATACTCTAGGATAAAAATGGTCATACAAAAGTAACATTTTATAGTTAATGCATAATAATTTTTTGGTTCATGCATAATTTATCGATCCACTTCCATATTTTATGACTATGAACCTGTGAAAAAAATTGGAGAAACAATTCAATTGGGGCATAATAGGAAATTTGGAAATTAAATGACAGTTTTGAGCAAGAAAGTAAATTTTCTTGTGTTTTATGCGGGGAAATATTTTAGGAAAATTTATCCGATACGGGAATCCACCTTCCCCAAAATTTTCTCTTTCTAGGTAACCAAACTCCAAAAAAAAAAAAAAAATCCGTTCCTTTTCCTTTCTACCTACTTCACGCTAACCAAACAAACCTTAAGTAATTTTCTTTCCGTTTAGTCAATTCTTTCTGGAAACCAAATATTAAGCAAATGAAACACGTGATTGGGATAATTGTTTTGTAGATCAATTTATATATCATCTGCTGCTGTTGAAAGATATATTGGGAAATCTGTATATTATATCAATTAATCCTATGAAGAAACTATTTTAACCCAGAGAATTGCTTAAGAAAGAGGGATCCTCTAATACATGAATTTCTTAGTTATTATGAAGCTTGTTTTTTCGGTTTTGGACGGAGACGGAAATGGAGGTTTTAAAAGGTTGGGGGGAGAGAGAGGATACACCCACTCAAACCTGCCCCGTTAGCCATCCCTAGTTAATACTTTGATAATTGTGGGTAGTGATAATGAAGTGAGGTGATGGAAACTAGGTAATTTATTGAACAACTTAGTCGAGTGCAGAACACAAGGTCGGTGAGTTGGTTGAGGTGATAGCTCTAGAACTACGTCTCAGGTTCAACTCTTTCGAGATATACTCAATTCATTTGGTTTAGAAATGATTGTATATGTTCTTAGGAGTTAGTCTCGACTACATGATTGTGACACCCTTCGCGTAACCAAAAAACTAAAAACTAGGCTGTGCATGATGCTAGATTTTCAATGACTTGTTGGAGTTTATAGCATTTTGGATCTCATTTTTTGTGCTGGATTGTATTACACACGAAAGAACATAATGAACTTCCATGGCACAGGTGGCACAAAAAATGTCACGGTCTAGCTTTCTAGTTTCAAAAGTTGCTTACTAACTCACCTCGAAATTATTTTAATTGAATAAATTGACGTATTAGTGTGAGTTAGAGGGCATGACCTGTGTGAAATTATTAGATGATTGTAGACCATGCGATTAAGTCCAATTGAACAGTGGGCTTGACGGTGACGATTCAATTTCTGAAGTCCAATTGAACAGTTGGCTTCAGAATTTGAAAAGAAAATAAAAAATAAAAAATAAAAAATGAATGAATCCACTAATTCAATTTGTCAAAGACTAACATGGAAACCACCTAATAGCGGGCCACATTTAGACCTAGTTTGAGCTTAAATAATCAAACATATATGTATTGTCTAAGCAAACACACCATGCTTTGTTAGGTAGGAAAAAAGGAAAAGGGATGAAGGAAAGATAGGAAGGAATCAACAAGCTTTCTTCCTTCGGTAAAAATAAAAAGAAAATAAAAATAAAAAAATGATTCTTAGGAAAGATGAGTCTTTACAAATTTTCATTTTCATCTCTTTGAATATGGACAGAAGCAAATGTCTTTGTAGCTTAAGTGGCAGGGTTGTTCCCCGTTGTCCTTATGGGCCCGGTTTCGAGCCTTCGCGCCCCCTCCCCACTAATCTCTAATCTCTAATCTCTAACATTCTTGCCTTGAAAAGAATATTATTTATATGGCTGGAAGAGAATAGCTGAGACAAATAGGACTACTATTTATAGAGATTATAAATTACAATAATATCTTCTATAAATTAAATATTTTATCATAATGAGTTTTGGGTTCCCTCGTGGCAGTCCTAAGGAAATTTAAGCATGGTATATGAGTTTTGGGAATACCGTTCATAAAATGGATTGAATATTTTTATCATATTGATTTTACTGTGAAAGTCGATCTCAAACAATTGTAGCAATTGTACTATTTAGGTACAAAAATTACATATACATGTTTTATTTATTTAACTTGGAAACCAACCTACTAGCAGGTCGCATTTAGGCCTCGTATGAGCTTTTAAATAATCAACATTGATTTAACATTCTTAAATGCTTTGCTATGTTGGACCAAGAGGGGGGTGAATTGGTCAATTTTAAAACCTTCTTTTTCATAGTAAGACCAATGTTGATAAGCAAATACAATAAACTAAATACTTTATTTTTCATCAATGCATTATTCTAGTTGTGTCCCATGTCCTTGTGTTTGGAGATTTTAACACACGTTATCAAGTCGATGTAACATAATAAATGGCAAATATTAGCATCCTATTTTGATACATGTTCAACTGAAAAAAGTGAATTGTCTTTCTGATGCAAAGAGTGAGAAATCATCCACAAGCATAACCGGTTAGAGGTTTCTAAAATTTGTGCCATTATATGTTTGATACTGTAGTGATCCATTTTAAAGGTGTTACCAGAAAATGTAACAGAACCAACCTCCCAAATACTAAGAACAACCAAGTAGTCGAAAGTTAGAGCAAATCAAGATTTTTAAAAGGCCCTATGACAAACCAAGCAAAGCATATCACTTGAAGAAATGGAAACAGATTAGTCCTTGAAAAAGGAAAATCTTAACCTTGAAGTTCATTCATGTTACTTGCTGCACTACTCTCAATCATCTTTGCCTCCCAAAGCGAAGGTAGTACAAAATAGCCAAAATTCATATTGTCAGACTTCCAGCCATTTTAATCATATGCTTTACCTGTCAACATTGACGAATACAATATATCCAAAGTTCCAAACGCAACACGTGTGATACAACCAACATTTATAGATAAAGAAAAAAAGAAAAGAAAAAGAAACTAACTGCAGATTTTCCAACTTAGCAAGCAGTTAATTTAATTTTGAGTTCATTCCTACTCAATCCAGTGAAATGAATTAAAATATTATCTCCACAAGCAATGAGAGAGCCAAGACACACGAGGTCCAAATGTTTGCTCCCAATGGAAACTAAACTAGAATTCAAAAAATGATCCCGACAACATTTTCCTTTCATCAGACTTGAGTTTTATATTAGTCTCACACAATCCGCTCCAACTCCCTTGCGTAGCTGAGTGTCTGATTGATGAGCTGCAAAGATGGTATCTCCTTGCAAGGGGCAGATTCTTTTGCCCTCTGGAAAAATACAAACCCATTCTTTATCTCCCACTCGGGATGCTCCTGCAAAATTGCAAAGAAAATATTATTATTATTTTATAAGCCATGAAGGATCCCTTTATGAGAAGTTTGCAATGATAAAATCCTATTGGAATTTAAAGAATCCATAAAATAAGAATAGTGCAGAATTCTAAAACCTCTCCTACCTACTTGTATTGCCTTTGTTCTCACAGTATTTGCCTCTTCCAACTACATATATGCTTTTTTTTAGTTTTCAGAAACGGCTACTAATTCATAGCTGGCTATTATTTTCAATGCCAAATAATTATTCAGCTTAGATGTATCAAAAAGTTCAAGCAATTGCACGAAAATATACCTCCTTGATATATTCAAAAAGTTCTTGGTCAGAAGAGAACAGCAACATTTGTCGAGTATCATTAATAGAAAGAGAGTCGTAAGCCTTTTCGCTGCACCCGGCTATTTCATCTCTACAATTACAAAATGAACTATTAAGCACACAAAAATTGCCACAGTTTAAGAGTTCGAATGATGTCATAAGGAGAGAATGCTACTTTCACCTAACAACGTACAACCCAAGAGTTTAAGGCACACAGTTCAGGTTTATTTCTCTAATTAAGATTTAATTTAGAGTCAAGATTGAAACCACCCACTTCAAACTCGAGCATGGAAACATAACACATACAAAGAGGTAGGACAAATGCCATGGAAGACAACCTTAGGACAACTAGTACTACTAAAAAAATAGAATACAAGCACGTGGAAACAGTTACATTTGGCTATTGATTCCAATATTGACCTGGTTTAGCTCAAGATAGCGTATTTGGGGCTAATACAATTTATTGTAGGTACTAGTTGGAGAAATTTAAAAGTTGGGTGAAATACCCCGACCTCCCTAAAGTTTGGCCAAATATCTCCCAGCTAAAACTATTGTCAAAATAGTCCCCCACACCCCTTGAGGTTTGTCCCAATTTCTTTGACCAGGCCTGACGTCAGAGTTAAATATGTCGATGGAATATTTTATTAATGCCCAAACTACCCTTAAATGAGAGAAAATAACTCAAATGACATTGTTAGTATACCAAATAACCATTTCAGAATGTAATTCAACATATTTGCTGTCAAAACAATGTATTAAACAAATAATTCATATAATTCAACAAAACAGACATTGGCTAATAAAAATTCATCATTTGATTCATCAACAAACCACTTGTTCAAAAACAATTTGTCGTCAATTGCCCACAAAAAAAATATTTTCAACTCTGCAAAAACAATCCAAAAGGGTATATATAAGAAAGGGTAGTTTTGTCCAATTAAATTTGGTTGAAATGGTCATTTGGTATTTTAACAAGGTCATTTGAGTCATTTTCTCTCACTTAAGGGCAGTTTGGGCATTTAGAAAATATTACATTGATTAACGTTAGGGGTGGGGTTAGAGAATTTGGACAAACCCCAAGGGGTGTCGGGGTTTATTTTGACAAAGCTCAGGGGAGGCAAAGGAGTATTTTGACAATAATTTTAGGTAAGAGATATTTGGACAAACCTCAAGTGGTATTTTGACAATAGTTTTAGGTAAGAGATATTTGGACAAACCTTAAGGAGGTCGGGGGCTATTTTGACAATAGTTGGGCTAGGAGATATTTGGACAAACCTCAGGAGAGGTCAGGGTACTTCACCCTAAAAGTTTTATGGTTTGTAAGGATGAAAGGAAAGGATAAGGTTTTTGGGTTTCAATTAGGCAAAGGAATATTGATGTTTCAAGGTTGTTCTGGACTGTGAACAGTCCTAGGCTTGAATAATTGAATATGGGAAGAGATCGGGCCCTATTCTTTTTCTTTTGTTTTTTTTTTTTTTTTTTTTTTTGAAGAGCAATTTTGCTGGAATCTATGTCAAAGGTTCCTGAAATTTCTGCACAGTGCCTACTGCCTACTAGTATTTTGGGTATTAGGAAAAAGGCTAATATATATATACTTTGTTGTGGTGGTGGTGTGGGGGGTGTGAGGTGGGTTTTGGGTGGGGGGAAGGGGGTTTGCGGGCAGGGGATGAGAGAGAGAGCATGGGCCTAAAGCTGAATAGACAAAAAGAATGCTTGTAGCTGACCTAGGTAGATTCAAAACTCATTAGACCTCTTATAAACTGACAGTTGATTGCTGTATACAGAAAATTCTTGCCATATACAAAATTAAAGTAGCAAATGTGAGAAAGGAAGTATAATAACCAAGTACCAACACAATTAACATGGACTTGACTTAGCACAATTTTTAATGAAAAAGTCGTATCACTACCAATATATATATATATAATTATGCCATTAGTTAGTGTTATGACTAGTCGCTCGACTGTCTCCTATACATGAAGCTAGGAGGAGTGGCCCTGACACAGACCCAACGCTAGACTTTTTTTCATAAAAGTAACTGAAGCTTAGTAGTCCAAGGTATACCATTGCACTGAGTGTAACATACAAAGATAATTCTTCTTTCAAGTGCCCATGAAAAGAATGATATTAATGCCAAACATTTGATTCATGTAGGATATCGCCCAACTCCCTTCCAAGTTTAACTGTTGACTGCAACTGTCCACTAACAATTACTCTTGCTACTTTTCTGTAGTTCTTGGAAGAATCTAAAGTTGTGCTACCATAGAAAACTTCTACCCCAAATAATTAAATAAGTCAAAAACATGCAAAATAGTAGCAAAGATGCTGGTGCAATGTCAGATATCTTTCAACTGTTCTCAAATTTATTTATTTATTTATTTATTATGATTATTATTTTTTTTTTTCGGAATGTAAATCCTTTCAATAATTGCCATAACTTGAAGTGAAACAATTTACCTCACTGTCTTTGCCAGCAAATCCATGAAATAAACATAAGTTTCATGGGGTACTGTCTGTCTAGCAGTCAACACTCGATTGTAAGCTCCTTCCATGAAGGATTGTTCCAGTTCTACAGCATGCTTAATACAAGGATTCTCCAGAGCAGCAGCAGATAGCAATTCCAGTTCGGTGTGAAATTCAGCTATTCTATTCTGCACAAGGAGTCTCAGAAGGTTGAGACCTAAGATCGGGTACTCCTGAGGGGATGGTGGAAGACGACCACTGCTTCATAAAAGGAATCAGAAGTCATAAGCATCGCCTTTAAAATTTAAAAGGTGAGCAAGTCATACAAGAGAACTGGTGGCAGAAAAATATGAGCAGCAGGGTATTAAACAAGCAAAGATTTCATATATAAACATGATCCCTATAAGTTGTATTTGTACTTTCAAAGAGGACTTGCAGATAAAGCCACATTGACAAACCTAATTCATCAGTGAACATATGAGATAATATGCAAATTCTGAGAATTTTCAAACACAAAAGATTGGAAAAATATATATTTATGTTGAGGTGCTTTTACCTATCTACAATTGTTTTGTTGAACATTTGTCAATGTGGTATGCTTCCAAAAGTGGCAGACACATGGTACACTGTACATGCCTAAACATTCATCATATGCCAAAATCATGTACACTCTTGAAGCTAAGTTAACAACTGCCATATATTCAAAATAGCACTTACATTTGTTCATAATTTAGGTAAGTTATATCAAAATCAGCATTCATATGAAAGACAGAGTGGATATAACTTGAAAAAGAAGGCAGTTGACAAAATGGTATTCTTCTCAGTTCTCACATAAGCAAATCGGTATTTGCCTATGTTACATGGACTCGGGTACGTGTGTCGGGTCCAGGTATGTATCCACACATTGGACATGTCAAATCCCAAATAAAAGGACACATGGACACACACAGCTAAATATTCATTTTATTTAATGTGTTCATTTTGTTCTTTAAAGTAATATAGTATTTATCCGTAATATAGAGACCAAAATAGACTTATTCACTCATTTGAAGTAAAAATATAATAAAATATAATTATTGAATATATTTTTTAGGTGCATGTCGAAGCAAAAGTGTCAGACACATATCCCATACCTATGTCCGAATAATATGTGTCAGACACGGGTACTTCACCTACTTTGGAAGAGTCCATGTAACATAGGTATTTACTATGCATGCAGCATGGACAAATGAAAGTAGGGGTGCTGTTCTTGCCTAAACAATCTAACCAGTCTATGAAAGACAGAGGTTATAACTTGACGAACAAGGCAGTTGACAATATGGTATTCTTCTCACATAAGCAAACCGGGGTATTTGCTATGCATGCAGCATGGACAAATGAAAGTAGAGGTGCTGTTCTTGCCTAACCAATCTAACCAGTCTACCTCAGCATGTGAAAGATGAAATTTGACGAGAAAACCAGTTGTTGGAAGAAAATTGAGTCCTATAACAATTGAATGTTAATATGATATCCAGCTCAAATTGGAACGGTCACGTCAAGCAGTCAAGCAACTGTATCACATAAATTTCTGCACCAGTCTATCCCAGGAAAGGAAAAGAAGGGGCATTGACCAGTGGCTGATCCAGGAACCTTTTCTTGGGAAGGCCAATATACAAATAACATAACTCAAAAACAAAATAACTAAGAACTTGTCCCGAGTATTTGGGGTCAGCTACCAGAGTCCTGTTTTAAGGAAAAGAAGGGGTATGGACCAGTGGCTGATCCAGGAACCTTTTCTTGGGAAGGCCAATATACATATAACATAACTCAAAAACAAAATAAATAATAACTTGTCCTGAGTATTTGGGGTCAGCTACCAGAGTCCTGTTTCAGTCAAACTATACCCTACCATATCTTTCTTTTTTCAGATAAGTATTCTACCATATCATTTTACTATGTTGATAAATGTTAATTTTGGTTTTTCTTCCCCTAACATTACTCCAATGTGGATGACTATGACACTGTTCTTCATTAGTGTAGTTATTGGTAGTAGGCAACGTTACAAATGCCAAACCGTTTTAGTCAATTTTCTCTTATTTAATCTCCAACAGGTGCTACTCAAACCATTTAGTAAACATATTAAAATAATTGTTTCTAACTTTCCACTTATTATTTCACCATACAGTAATCTACACATTTGCATTTCAACCATACCCAATTTGTAAACATGTTACTTTTTAGCCACCATCATTCTAGACTATAAAGCATTGTTGGTTGGATAACCATTTTATACCTTCTATTTTGAGAGCTATACGTTGGCACACGATATTGATAGAAGAAGTCTTGCATTACCCAGTGGCTCGTGATTGCTAGTATTGGTTTTGGGCTTGTTTGGGGTTCAGTGGGTTACACCCAGGTCTTCCAGAGGGTTAGTTGAGGCTTGGAGAGGTTGTATAGTGGGGACCCAAGTTCTTGATTTCTGGAGGGTCACGCCTTTGTGTGTCTGGTGGTGTTTATGGCTTGAAAGAAATAGGAGATCCTTTGAAAGAAAGGAGACTCCTATTGGTGCGCTTAAGTTCTCCATCATTAATACTCTTTTTTGTTGGGTTCTAGGGAGAAATTGTAAATCAATGGAGGAGTTTGTCGATTTTTTGGACTCTTTGAGAGTTTAAAGGCCCTATTTGGCCTTGTGTTGCTTTTGAGGGATGTGTTCCCCTTTTGATCGCCTTTTTAATACAATCTCACTTATCAAAAAATAAATAAATAATAGCTCCAACCAAATCTTAATTTTTCGCAAGTATTGAAACATCATATTTAGATGCGAAATTGCATGGGAATTCAAAATTTTCAGATGATAAATGAGATTAGAATCTAAAAAAAAAAATCCAAATGAGGCAAGAGTATGTAGAAAAGGATAGAAGAAATTCAGAAGTTAGAGCATTGAGGAGCATCCATACAGATAACTAGTATTGATTTGGAAGGGGACCAGTTCTCACTCTTAGGGAGGACTGTGACAACTCCTTCCTCCACCAAACCCCGAAATAAGATCCACCATTTAGCATGGAAAGAATGTTGTTGTTTATTATATGGCTCCAAGTCAAGCAAACCATGGGAAGGGGCATTCCTGCCTCCAACCCATACCTTACTTGGAAATGACTGAGTTAAAGACAAGGAAAATTTACCCTGCATCTGTATAGTAAGGTTTCAGCTGAAAGAAGTCCCTCTCAAAGGCATCCTGATCCTCAATCTTCACACTTAGAACAACTGCATGCTCATATATATCCCCTGAAAATTGTCATGATAAGAGGAATCAGAAATGGAAGCAGCTTTGCGGAAAATGAAAGTGACTGCACCAGATATAATACATAAAACCTCAAATTGGCAATAAATCTTCCAAGTGTAAACCATGATCCTCTAGATAGCCACTTGAACATGCTCATGCATTATTACCAAACGTGGTTTTCTTGCCACAGACTATTACTTACAAACTTGTTCCTCATAAATTTAAGCCGTTAACTGGAACCTCATTGTAAGTCTTGGCTCATGCACTTCACGATGCATAATGAGATACCCTATTATGCAAACTATTGTTCAACATAACTTGTTACAGAGTTAATAAATACGGAGTAAAATAATTTATATACCATCATTCCCCAAGGTTTGATATTCCAAAATAGTTAAAACACATACTTTGAATCCATGCCAGGGGTTCACACCCAAGCCCAAAGGAACAAAAAGCAACCCAACAACATCAGTTATTGAAAGGACACTGATTATCATTAATGCAAAAAATTGGTTAATTTCACTAACACTCTCTAGGGTTTGGCCAAATATCACCTTGAAACACCTTTCGAAAATAACTATCACTTAGGTCCAATTTTACTTTTCCGTTGCTGACACTGTTAAAAACGTGTGAAAAGACAACTTTGTCCCTAATTTTTTAAATTCATTTTAATCCAAAATATCAGCAAACTTAATTGACAAAATTGCCCCATTAGTTTCTCTCTCTAAAATTGATACACTCCTCTTCTGCACACCTGTGCCCCCGCCATCCCACCTCCACAAGGACCACAACCACCACCACCCCCACTATATTAGACCACCAGCACCACCATCATCCCCACCCCTACAACCACTCTATGTTTAGGCAAAGAAAAACCACTGTGTGTATACTTTACAGTATATATATATATATAGACACACACATACATATCATTGTGAAATCTGAAGTTGAAGATTGGAGAATACAGAAACAGAAAATTGGCATCGAGCAACTTACAGATAAAACTTTTCTAAGCGAGCCTACCAACTCTATCATGTTATAACAATAAAATAAAATTGGATGCCCACCGATGATAAACATGAATTAACTGCATATAAACTATGAAATAATCGCTTTTGAATTGATTAAAGATATATTGTCAGATGAGCAAACTTTGTTAAATTTTGATTGACAATGACAGGTGAACAACTTCGTTTAATTTAAAGAGGCCCTTCAAATCTTCAACCTTAATTTGATCAAGCACTTACAGAGAAAACATGCCCTCCTAGTCAAGTTCAAATCATTACATGTTGCACTAATTGTATAAATGAAAGCCTACCAATTGATGAGTAATAGATAAAAAAATCAAACAGATTATTAAATGCGACGGAACAATGTTCTTTGAGTGTAGATCTGCCAAACGCAGTCGGGGAGGACAAAGAGGATGCTGGGAAGCGGTGGAGCTCCGTTGCCTGAGGGTTGGTAATGCTTCTCTGAAGTGTGGATTTGTCAGACGTTAGTGGTGGTAATTGATTGGGGCATTGGTACTTTGGTCGGCACAACTGTAGCTTGGTTTACAAAGTTGCTGTTTGGAAGGTGGAGGAGGTGGTTCGCAGGAGAAGAGGGGTTCGCCAGTGAGTGGTGGCGCTGTGATGGGTTTTAACTTTGAACAATTGATTCACACTCTCTCTCTCTCTCTCTCTCTCTCTCTCTCTCTCTCTCTATCTATATATATATATATATATATCATCTCTACATATATACAAACATATTACACACGCGCGCGCGTAAATATATATATATATATATTAGTCTGGGTGGTTGTTGAAGATAAGTTATAGAGAGTGACTGAGTAGAGAGAGTGGTAATTGGTGGCGGTCGGCGGCACTGGTGGTGGCGAGGGAGGGAGAAGAGGCTACATGCTATATGTGTGTGTGTGTGTGTGTGTGTGTGTGTGTACATATTCATATATATAGATACTATATTAATATCATATATATAAATAATATAATTGTAAATTTGTAAAGTATTTAGGGTATTTTAGTCTTTTTTATTTACTTATGTAAGTTAGAGAGCTCTTTTGACAAAGTCAAAGGTATTTAAGTCATTTTACAAGCTCTGACACGTGTGCAGGTCACGATTGGGGTGTGAGTGAAGGACGGAACAAACGTTTGCACTATGAGTAATAATAATTTATGACCCACCCATTTAAATAACAGATTACTACTAACACTTTCCACTTCAGATCATTGGCAATTAGAAATATGAAACAGAAGTACATAATCAATTGCCATACAAGATAGAAGTTAAGAAGCACAAAAGAAGAGAAGACATAAATGGGTATGCATCTCTCTGTCTGAGACAAAGCCCCATACAGTAAGAAGCATGTGAATTGACAAAAAACAAGGTTCATCAACAAAAGCACAACAAAAAGAAAAAAGCAAAAAAACATAAAAGGAAAACAAACAATATATCTTATAGAGTCAAAAATCATACTTGCTATTGTCAACTCATTGACTGCATTAGGTGTTTCTTCAAACAATGGTGGAAGGCTTTTAAACTCTGTCAGTAAGACCTGCAAAATGAATTGAAGATCACTCGCAGCATATGCTGATATCAAGGACTTAAAATAATAACAATGAACTTGTAAACAAGAACTTCAGTTGTGTCAGCTTATTTTTATTCACACCAAATTCAAAATTGGCCAAAACTAGAGATTCTGGTACAAAATTCCCCAGATTTGCTAGTTGCAAGAGATTGACAAATAAAGACATTCTGAATCTAGCATGGCATTTGTAATGGTACCAATAAACTCATAATCTACTGGCACTCTTACCATGCATCACTTCACCAAGAGCAGTGTATCTGCAATTTTCCTTTATTTTATTCTTTTTCGTTTTTCGTGCATCTTTCAAACAATGTGCTTTTATTTCTACCAATTATAGCGTCTCTTACTAATGGGATGTCTGTCACGCCCCATGCCCGGCCTGGGACATGAGCTTAGGCCTGGGACATGAGGTTTTTAAAAATTAAGATAATAATCTAAACTTTAATCAAGTGTGCAACAGTTCCATTTTAAATGAAATTTATTAAATAGGACAAACATTGAGTTGTTTCAACCTTGAATACTTGGTTCCTCTTTAATTTGGTAATCAAGTTATTTTTTTTTCAAGTAATTAAAATAATCAAAATTTCAAGTTGTTGATGCAATTAAATGCCTCACCTAAGCTTTCAGCAGAAAATACCAAATTTAAATTTCCTGCAACTAGGTAAAAATAATAATAATGCCCGGCCTCTCCAAGCTCTAAACCCAAACTCGAGTTACAAAAATTCTAGAACTTGAAAAAGACGATGTATTAAGCTTTTGTTAACCTCAATTTGCACAAGCACACCCTAGTAATGATAGCATTCTAAGTAGCAAAATTTCAACTTGACTTCTCAATCTATATCCCATTATGCCCTTGTCACAGAAGATGATTATTATTATTATTATTATTATTATTTTTTTTTTAAGAATTAATGGACCAAACACAAACTTCAATATTCTGGATTTGATCTTGTTACCAAAGGAGTTTCGCACAAGCATCAAAATTCTAATGCATCAGATTTTTCATACAGTATAGCAATACTAATGCTCTGGTCGATGCAAGATTGTGGAAAAAAAAAAATCTCATTTTTAAGTTGTGATTGGGAGACTAATAGGTCAGATTTCACTAGGTCCAAAGTCTTTATCAAGATTTGCTGCATCACCTATCTTTTAGAACAAATCGCTAGGACTAAAATCATTCGATTGTTGGACGATTTTGTTCCAATAAATCAGGGCCTGGAGATTTTTTAATTTCGATCAAAGCCTTGGGCAAAATAAAATTCTCAAGCAAGTTATATATATATAAAAAATAAAAATAAAAATTGGGTTTTAAAATTGTACAAAGCTAATTTTGGATTTAATCTTGTTACCTTGAGTTGAGAAAGGAGATTATCACAAGCATCAAAATCATTCCGAATGAAAGCGGCTTTAAATCGTTCGAACAATTGTAAGACCTCTGTCAGCTTCGGCTCCATCTCTCTCTCTCTTCTTCTCGCCGTTTCTCACTCCTCGACTTATAGAAAGCTTCCTTTCCTCCTTCACAAGACACCCGACACTTAACTCTTCACAGTTGGGCTTTTATTGGGCTTAGTTACTAAAGTCGAGATTGGGTTTTGCCTTGTTGGGTTGCTCCTTTTGGGTTAACTTTTATCTGACCTGAATGGCCCATTCCACTTATTGTGGCCCTATGTATAATTATAATTTTTATCTTTTTATATAAACAAATAAATAAATAAAAACCGCACTAATAACAATTGTGAAACCTTGTGTAAGATCTTTTCAAATGTGCATCGCGCATTCAAAATTCAAAAAATTTCTTATAAGAAAATAATATTAACATTATTTAGTATAAAAGATAAGTTTAACTATTTTAAGATAAAATTACGAAAGACAATGCTTGAGTTATGTCGTTTCTGAACAAATTTTGTCTTTTAATGTGATATAGCTCATTAAAAGGTCGACATATGTTTTAAAAAGGTTATAGATTATTAAAAATAAATAAATAAATTTGAAGACATTACTAAAAGGTTCCTAAACCTATTAGGATTTCGTTAATCCGTGTGTCTAATATGATGCAACTTGAACAATTAATTAAGCATCTTAATGCATTCTTTTAAGTGTTAGTATTAAGTTGACATCACTCAGTCGAACTCAAAATGTTTGAGCACAAATCATGAACTATGGTAAGGCTCAAGCATAAAGTCAACACTAAGCTTAACATTACTCACAGCTTCATACATCATCAATTCTTTCATGAGTCCATTACATTTACAACCCTTATGCTCGAGTCCCCATTACTAAGATATCTTTAAATGGCATCCTACTTGTAGACAAATCAAGCAAATGATTATTAAGCATGCATTTAGGTTCGAACTCATAAAAATGAATCTATAAGTTCAAACACGTGTCTATCATGACACCACATGGACATTATCTAGTGGCCTAATTGCAAGAGTGTCCAGCTTCCCAAGCAGGTGTGCCCGTGTTCGATTCCCTCCTCCCCTTAATTTGAAAATAAAAAAAAATAAAAAAAAAGAAAGAAAAAATATGAAAAACACCCTTAATAATTAAATTTTGAACAAATATCACCCTTAAAGTTTTTTTTTTTTTTTTTTTGGATATATAGGCACGTTAAGTTTAAAAGAATGATTAATTTGATAATGCACATGACATTTTTAAGATATAAAATTTTGAAAATAGCCTTTCTCTTCCAATAATGCCCTTGTGTATAAGAAGAAGAAAAAAAGAAAGAAAGAAAGAGCGACACTTTAGTCATTTCACATTTAATTATTTTTTTTACTCTTTTTTATTCAGTTATAGAATGACACTTTAGTCTTTTCAGCATTCGGGCTCCTATTTGCTCAAAAATTAGATGTTAGGGATTTTCCAAATAATTAGCAACCGTTTAAAATATTTTATTGATGTAATTAAGAATGCTTTGGAAGAAGGGTAATTTTGTCATTTTAATTACAACTCATATGATGAAATTACATTAGATTCCTATCATGATACAAATAGCAAAACATGTAATATAAATGAGTAAATTCCATTATATGAAAAAAAATATTTGATCATCTTTTGCTAGTCAGATTATTTTCCTCGATTTGTGAGGTTGATAATTTTGGACGTGCCCGACTGGGACATGGCTGAAATTGAAAGTGAGGTGCAGACGAATAAAAGTACAAGAGGACACATTATAACTTACATTAATAAATGTTAACTACACTAAGTGGTACCAACCTTGCTTTTTTATATATATATATATATATATATATATATATTAAGATTAATTATCATTTTATTTTACTAACCTGATTTGTAAGTAGGCCTGGTTAGTTAGCAATTTGAAATTCGTCCATTAAAGTGGGTTGGGTCAATTGAGTAATTTAGGTTGATCCATGACCCATGTTTTGTAGTGAGCTTAGGTTTTTTGGGCAACCGGCCCATGTCTCAAAGTTGGCTAAATTGATGGTAGGCTCAAATTATAGCCTGAACCCATCATGTGAATTTTTTTAGTGTCTACAAATATAACAACTCAAAGTTCATTTCCAAATATGTTGTTTTCTCTTGAGTGGATTACATTGTGATGCAATAGACTCCATCCTCCGTTTTCAAGAACAAAAATAAAAAATAATACACAATACTATTGCGGGGTTTTGGCATTTTTGATTTGAGTGTTTTATGTATTTAAAACTTTTTTTTTTTATTTTTTTTTTTTTTTTTTAGGTTTCAAACAATTTGGGGATTGAAATGATTAAGTATTGGAGCTTTTATAGGATAATTGATGAGAAAACTTGTGAAGAATAAATTACCGAACAAAATTTGGAAGAATATGCAGGCTAAGAATAGTTTTTTTTTTTTTTTTTTCCTGATCAAGCTAAGAATAGTTTACATATTCATAATTGTTGTTTTGCTTTTGAGATATGACTTATTTGTATAATTTCAAAAAAAGAAATATTTAAAAGACAAGGAAAAAAAAAAAAACTGTTTATATTGTGGTTACAGTATTGCTATTTCTCTATCAATATTGCTTTCTCATATTTCAATTCTACACTTAAATAATTCAACTTATTATTTTCTATAATTTTGAGGAATTTTCAAAAGTATTTTTTTTTTCCAATGATTTTTTATCACGTGCAATATACACGTGCACTCTTGCTAGTGTGTGTGTAGTTTTTATCAATATACTTTCATTATATAAAAGGTAGGCCATATCTGTGTTTCATTTTTCAACATTTACATTACATTCTTAAATGAAATAGTAGTTCTAATCTTAACTTTACAAATTGAATAAATTTTTTTACTAGACCAAAAAATAAAAATTTAAAATAAAAAGTAACCATTAAAAGAATTATCTCTTTTGACATGAAAAAAATCCCCCAAAAAATTATATTCATTGAAGAAATTATCTCTTTTGTCAAGATCTCAAAGAAAGTAAAGAAGGTAACAAAAAAGTTAAAGTTGTATAAAGGATAATTATGCTATTATAAATTAAGGAATGGTGCATTAATGAATTCAAAAACCTCATTGTCATTTTATTTTAAAATAAAAAGGTAAATTGAATGCAATTGGAGAAAAGTAAAGTGTGAATATAGCCTCTCATAAAAAATTATAAAAATTAGATGTCCAATGGAAATTTTTGAAAAGGTTAAAAATGAAAATTACTAATTATTCTTTCTTCTCTCTCCTCATTTTGAGCTGATAGAAAAATACCAAGTAAGCACATCCGTCCTTACTTCCTTCCTCTTTTCCATTCCCTTCCGCAAAACACTTTTGTCCCCCTCTTTTCTACCCGGAATGAATTCCCTAAATGGGAGCAAGGGCGGATATAGTAATTTAATGTAAAATCCGATTTGGGTTTGGGGCGGATGGGGTTAGTGTCGCCCCGCCCCTCACCCGACCCTATCATATATATCTCCTTTAAATTGCATTAATGCCCTTATTAAATTAAAATATTTCTATATCAGTCCCTCGTACATATATATATGTATGTTTATTTTAGCTAGGGTTAGTGCGACTTTTCACTCTTCACTCCATTTCTTCAGAAACATCTAGAGAGAGAGACTCGGTAACTCACACAAACCCTAGCCCAACTATCAGTTTGCCGCTACGACTCAAAAAGAGAAAATTTAATTTTAAACCAAACTATATGACGCTATTGTATGACACACCATCACCAATAGCTGCTATTTATTACACGAAAATAATTTTCTCTACTTTTTCTCATTCTCTTCTCTTTCATCTAATTAAAAAAAATAAATAAATAAATAAAAAACACAATCTCTTCTCTTGAAATGTCTCATTCATCTCTTCTTCTCTTCCATCGATCCTTCTTCCTTTCTACCAAACGATAACATTTTTATTTAAAATACTTATAATTATAAGAAGAATTTATAAGAGTAGGTCATTAAAAATGTTTGTTGGAGAAAGGATAATGGATGACGAACAAAAAATTAAGAGCGGAGGAAAATTATAGAGATTTTTATTCAAATAGTATTTACTATATTATAAGAAAAAGACGACATTAGATCCAATAGACATCTATTATTTATTATTATTATTATTATTATTATTATTTTGGGGATAAATCAAATAAACATCAACATTGTCATTAAGCCTGTGATTTTCCTTTGAACCAAGAACAGAAATTCCATGCGCCCCTTCTCTGTACATATATATATATATATATCTTATACACATATATAATATAATTCAACTATTGTCTTTATACGCCTATACACACTATATATGTATATATTTTAGGAGCACGTACTACTCAACTATTAACTTTATAATCACAAATATAAATGTATATATCTATTCAATCATTGTCTTTACAAGCATTCTTTCGGACTTCAAATTGAAGCAAATGAAGGACTTTGGTTATTGGTCAGTGATACATATACTACCGGAGTATGAGAACTTCTTTTCTTCTCTTCTGATACCTGAAAATCCATCGTAGAAAAGGCAGATGAGCAATATATAAAGACAAAGGCAGTGTGTAGAAAAGGCAGCAATATATAGAGAGCTAGAGAACCCCATTGAATAAGAACATTGCCGATGACAGAAAGAACGACACAGCAACTTATATATATATATATATATATAAAGACAAAAATTAAGAGATTTAAGGAAAAACTAAAGCTGTTCGAGACCAAAGGAAATAAAAGAGTGGAAATGTTTAACAAAACAATAGTGTGTTCAAAGAACACCACAATCGCAATAAGAGCATGTGATAATATGTCGGCGGAAATCGGATGGAGAGACCACAGTATTTTTGTTCAAAGAATTTTCAGTTTTCCTCGTTAGAGTGAATACGTATATACTTGAGCTTTAAAGCATAAATTATGTGGATATATAATAAATTGGAGAACAAGAAGATCTGCATTTTAACAGAGAAAGAAAGTTTAGTGACATAAATTTAAGGGTTAAATGGTCTAACGGTGGGTTTGCCTTTATTGCTCACAGATTAAATTAGTAAAAAAAAAAAAAACCTCCCCTCAGGTTTGGTTAACTTTGCCCAACACCCCTTTCGTTAATTGACCGTTAAAAGAGTCAAAAATAAACTAATTTAAAAAATATAATGTCAAAACTATCCTTGACCTAAGTCACATAATGCGGGAGTGAGAGCGAAAGTGGGAGCAGCAAAGTCCAAAATTAGTTGAGAACAGGGTGCGTCTTGAGAGCGCCTATATATTATATATTTTATGTTTGTATGTATAATTATTTTATTTGAAACATGATTATATGATTAAATATTTTTTATTACTAAATTTATTTTAATTATATATTTTTGATATTGTATTTATAAATATATTATCGTGTAGTGAACATTATTATATAAAGCAAAGCAATTTTGAATATATAAGGAAATAATTATATGGGTTCAGCTTTTACTGGAGAAAAGAAAGAGAGAGGACTGGTCCAAAGGCATTCTTAGCCTAAGCCATGAAAAGGTCTAGCTTAGAGAGACCCAAAGGCATAGGAATAAGACAAACAAGTCCATTGGGTGACAAAGGAAAGTCCTAGAAATCCCTAGATCAAAATTGTCTGCAATAGAGATGAACTCTACAATGGTAACTGAGTACCTCACCCTTCGCAGCGCTTGTAGCCATTCAGTCCGGAGGTGGTGGTCTTCGACCGGCCGTAAGACTCCATTCTACTAGAGCAACTATTGCTTCGATTCTGGTACGCCAAGCCTTCGATTGCAAGCATCTCTTGGTCAGCAACCCAAAACAAGTATATACGGCCGGAAGACTCATTCTACTAGAGCAACTATTGTTTTGGGTTGCTGACCCAGAGATGAAGTTTCTCCAATCTGATGGGTTGATCATGGTTGCATCATCCATTTTTATATATTAGATGATGATACAAAGCATAGAAAGCATGCATGAAATAACACGTGGCAACCGACAGAAACCGTTTAAATCCACCTACTCAAAATCAGTTCACGAATTTTCGAAATGGAATTCGCGAATTTTTGCCGTATCCGCGCTCAAATCGACAATACGCGCGCAGAGCGAAAATTTGCACACCATTTTCGCGAATTGTGTGACTTAGCCCTTGACTAGTGAAGATGAGATGTATGAGGCCATAAATGAGTTTGAGACCAACTAGGCCATAGATGACGTGGACCTTAACTTTTTTGATTTTATTTTCCAGTGAGTTAAATGTTTAATTGAGGCATATGCTTGGTAAAGCTAATTATATGCTTCATGCTGACTAATGTTATAGTATTTCCAATCAATTCAATTCATAAAATGAAGGAAGGCAGATGAAAAAAAATAAAAATAAAAATAAAAAAATAAAGGAAGAAGAAGAAATAAATATAAAGAAAAAAGATGACATCATATTATGAACATTACATAAAATATATTAAGTAATCGTCGATTTATATTGTTAGCTTAATCAGCTAAATTATGTATCATGACTCAAAATCAATTTCATTGGATTGATTTAAATATATATATATATATATATATATATTCATAATATTAATCAATTTCATAATAATTTCATTGGATTAATTTAAAGAAGAAATTAGGAATGAAATCAGATTCAGAACACTAGATGTTGTTTTTCGGATTTCCAATCATAGGTGTTTTCCAGATTCTTACACATATGGTACATGCACTTCTTTGATTCATGGCTTATGCTTAAATTAAAATGATATATCTAAGTTAAATTAGGTTGATATTTGTGTCCAAATAAAAATGACTTAAATTGGGAAAAGGTAGTTTTGGAATTATACTTTTTTAATTAGTTGGCTTTTGACTTTTCTAAAAGCGGGGAAGGGGGTGTCAGGGCAAAGTTAACCAAACCTTAGGGGAGGTTTAGGTGTTTTTTTTTTTTTTTTTTTCACACTAGTTTAATCTGTGAGCAATAAGGCAAACCTGATGGGGGTGTCGGTGCATTTAACCCTAAATTTAGATTTTCATCTTTTCTATTTGAAGAAAGACAGAGTTCTCAAGATATTTATAAATTAATTTTCAATTTATTTATATGTGTATATACAAGCTGGGCTTTAATATAAATAAAATGGTATACAAATGTACATAAAAATAGAATTTGTAGGAAGCTTTTGGTTTGATTAATTTTGTATCTCTTAGAATCCCAAATTGAATAGGAGTTAACAATTTTTTTTATTTTTTGATATATATATTTTGACTAGGAGTTAACAATTAAACTTAAAAAAGAAAATGTATAAAAATGTATATATAAAAATATACCAACCTGCATTCTGCTCCTCCACTGTGATAACCTCGATGGAAGTAAATTAGGTTTTGCACCTGTTGTTCATTTGGTGATTCAACTTGATCTGCTGTTCTTTGACAAACAGAAATGTGCGCCAGTTTAACTGCCAATGTAGCCTAGGCGGTGAAGGATGACTGCTAGAACGAGCATGCATATTGCCAAAAGCATACCAGGTCTTCCGAATAGCCAATTCTTTGTTTTCTTGGCACCTTCCGCTCCTCTTTGAATCCGATCTGCCCACCTCATCTGCAATAACATTTATTGAAAAATTCAACGAAGAGGTCATATCCTGTACTTATGAAGGCTAATCATATATCAGAAATTTAAGGGCAACATCAACCCCAACAAGCTCGGTCAGACACTAGCAGCAGGTGTGTTATTTTCCAGGAAAAGAGAGAGATACTATCAAGCATCAGATTGATGCAAGGCTAAATACATCAGCTGCATGGCTTCGAAACCTTGTGGATATCCACAAAACACAATCATCTAGCAAATGTATAATTCAACCAGAGTCACTACACAAGTCTTAGGCTGTCCACATATAATTACAATACTAGGCTTTAGTACTATGATGAATTAAGTGTTTGGCATAGAAACAACGGTCTTTTCAAAAAAAGCTCAGAATACACTAGAAGACCATAAATCATATACTCTGTAAAAAACATCTCCACTTGTTTTTCTAAAACATCTAAAATCTGAAAAAAAAAAAAAAAAGGTAGGACCCTCAAGAGAACGAGATTTGAGTGAATTTTGAGTGCCACATTCTTTATCAAGGCCCAAGGCTTGAAATTAAAAGAGAGAAGAATAACTGATTTCAGTTTGTACACTTAAATTTTAAAAATAATGTTTTAGTTTTATTAATTTCAAACTTTTTAAAAAGTTCTCCACTATTTTTCTGCTTTATTTAATCAAGATACTGCAATTTTTCCCCTACAGTCTAAGGTGGATGAGTGTAGTACGTATTTGAAAATCACTAGGCAGAAAGGAGAATTCAACAATCCTCTTTTCAAGACAATGTTTCCAATACAAAGACAAATTTCTAGAGATCACAAAATGTACTTTCACATAATTTTGTTAGCAAAAACTAAGGAACATCATGAAATGATCACTCACTCATGGAGATTCAAATCAACTATAGAACTGTTTCTTGACAAAGGCAATTATTTTATAAGTAAATTAACAATTTGAATGCATTTTTGTTCATATAAACATCAATTTAACTCACCAAAAGTGTGAAGGCTAAGCTAAATTGGTCAAAATATTGCAACATGAAATAAATAATTCATCAAGTATTTCAAATTTGTTCTTGTCCAAAACTTTTATTAAAGGAAAAATTAAACTCTGATGTATATAATTACATAACACTTCAAATCACATAAGCTGTAACTTAGGCAAAAATTTACCATTCTGTCGAAGTCATCTGGTGACAAAGAAGATATGGTTTGTTGAGCTTTCTCTGCATCTTCCCGAGAAAGCTTTAGTCCAAATTGTTCACTCATGTTTGCCATCATGTCTGGGCTCATATTTTTTAACATTGATGCGTACATCTGCCAATAAGCAAACAAAGATCTATACAAGTGAATACTAAAACATGCAAATTTTATTAACCAAAGACAATGCTTTAGTCTCCATGGCCATGACGATAACAGAATCAATTAAGATGAAATGCAACAAAATGATTCCATTCCAAACAGAGGATGTGTGTGTGTTTTTGGTTGGTTGCGGGTTGTTTTAATCTATATCTTTATGAAGGGTTCCAAACCAAATACCTGCTTCATAGCTGGATCCTTCATTTGGTTTCTCGTTTGTTCATGCAGATCAACAGTTGAATATGGGAAGCTTGATTGAAAAGTAGCACTTCTTGAATTTAAAAACCCATGAGACGAACTACATTGACCAACATGGTCTCCACTAACTGTGGAATTTTCCCAAGCTTCAGGAGATTTTGAAACTGTATCTGATCCAAGTCCGTTAGAATGTAATGTTGTTGTTGACACTGAATCTTTCCCTTTTAAAGATGATGCTGTTTCGAACATTTTCTGAAGCTCTTCTGCTGGTATCTTACTCATCATATCAGAAGCCGTTTTGAGCATGTCAGGTGTCACATCTGGCGGAGCTGATCCAGGTCCAAAGCTGCTAATATTAGAGTCTAAAGATCCTCTTTTAAAATTTTGGTTTTCCCCCTGAAAAGAGGAAGCGACTTTAAGCACTCTTTGAAGTTCTTCAGGAGATATCTGGCTGATCATATCTGAGGCAGTCTTAAAGATACCAGTAGATAGCCCTTCAGCTTTTCCACCACTTGGAGCAGCCAGAGTTTCCGGATCAGCATGAGAAATGACATTCTGGAAGGATCTACAAAATGTACGAGAGAGAGAAAAAGAAAATCAGCAGTGGTTGCATTTTGTTATGGCTAAATGACTCAATGATTAAACAGGATGCAAAGAGAAATGCTACAATGCTAGAAATGTCATCAAGAAAAATTAATACATTTCAAACTACAGGTACAACTTAGTTGGAATCTGTTTTATCTGGACTCGTGTATGCATGTTAAGTTCAAGTACATGTCTAAGCATCCAATCCTTTCAACCTCCAAAGCATGGGATATAGGAACACTGCTAAAATGTCAAGTTTCCAAAGATCGAGTATGGGTACTTGAAAAAGAAATATTAAGAGAGAATAAATGTGAACACATTTGGAGAATTATAAGATTACATTTTAAATTTAGGTCCCTTCTACCCTTAAGAGATAATTAGGGGCAAAACATTAGTTTACAATGGCAGAAGGGCTCAAATTTCAAAAGCAATGTCGAAAAATTATAAAAAAATATCAGTTTGTTGAAAAGAAAGTGTCTTTCCCACATATCACAGAATGAGAAAAAGAAACAAGATGGTGTTCCCACTTTCCAGTTTGAACAAGAGAAACTTCTTCATGGACGACCACTTGAATTTCCAGCCATATTTAAAATCATCAAGTTGCAATAGCAGAAAATGTGTATTTTCCAGCACCGGAAAAATAATACCAATTAGAAATAGTTGAGTTGCAGAAGGTACATACAATTCATTTTCTTCCTTCCCTTCCTTCTTCTTCTCTTGTTTTAACTTTTCCACACCCGTCTCTGATACCAGTCTCCATGATGTTCCATCTCGACTCAAGTATTCATTATAAAACAAGCATATTCTGACATAGGTTGGAATTGTGATATATAGATCTCACAACAACCACTGCAGTCTTAAACAACTCCATTTACTAGCCTCGCGTATAATTTCATGCAGGTAGGGAAAATTGATATTGCCCACTTAATGCTCTAATGTGGCACCAGGAGTGGTAGCAAGTACACCACGACCCATGGTAATAACATGGACATCACTGTAGAATGTCAAAGCTCTTTACTTGAGGAGATGAGGATTAACCTTGAGAAAGCTTACCTTCTTTTATTCATCCCGATAATTTCTACATTTTATAGAACCCCTCTATTTTATAGTTTCATAACCACTCATATAATCCAAGAACTTTATAAATTGCAATTATTTTTATTATTGGGAAATTGTGACGTTTTCAATTTGTTTAAATTGCCATTATAGTTTCATAACAACATTGCAGGATACCTCCCTCTAGAGGGGGGCAATTGTAACATTTTCGATAGTTGAGGGGGGAAACTTGCAAAAACTTGTATGGCATAGGTTTTTTTTGGAAATGAACCCTTATTTTTGGGTAATATGTTGACAATATACCAATGTTTAATATGGACTTGACTAATTAATAATTATGATCTAACTAATATAAGAAGCAAGTAAAAGTGCAAATTATGTTCATAAATAAGCATAATAAAACTAGGATAAATACACAATAAACACATATGACTTACAAGTGTTATTTATGTTGTTTATACTCATGCTTATGCAAGCCTTCAATGAAGAGTAATCAACGCCAAAATTATAGTTACTTCTAGAAACAAACTTTACAAGAACAACAATAATAGTAGAACGGCAACCTTCAGACATATCAAGGCCAAAATGATTGACAAGAAAATAAGAGAAATGATATTTTTTTTGAATAGTTCAGTAAAGAAATTTACTGCTCTTGTATTGATCATCCGGACGGAGGGAGAGAGATTTTTAATGTAAGACATGAGATAATGATGATTAATGATTCTTTATGTAATGCAAAAACCTGATATTTTCTGAATCATCTTTTAGAACCTGCAAACACACTGTATTGGTTAATGAAGCCCCACTCTCTACCCCAGGTTGACTATTGAGGCAGCCATAGGTTTCTTGTGGTTGTGACGCCGATTCTGTAGATGAACTTTCACACTCTTCAGACAGAACAGTCTTTTCTCCAGTTATTTCTTCAATAACCAAGCCTATTAAACCAGAAAGAAATCAAGTCCTAATATATATCAGAAAAGGAATATCAAATATGTATATTAGACTGCAGGACCCAAAAATATGTTCAGGGGAAACTTGAATGAAGGAAAACAGCTTACTTCTTGGTGCATGCTCGCTGTCTTCTGTCATCAATCTTTCCTTGGCATCCCTTATCAGATAACGAAAATTAGAACATCATGCCAAATGTAAACCTTGTTTCTTTTTCTGATATCACAGTTGGTATATTTAAACAATATACTGAACAAAGGGCAATGGACATCATAAGGGCAGACTATGAAAAAGGTGATTTCAAGAAGGAACTAAAAAAAAAGCTAATAATCAACCTGATCTACTAATTGCAAGAGCACTAATCGAATTGGCAAAAAGACTCAAAAACACAAAATTTGGTTAAAAGGTAAAGGGTTGATCCACTTTCAGAACTACGTATAAATTGCAGAGATGAAACCACAGTGGATAATACTATCTTTGGCCTAAGGAGATAAATGCATTAATAATAAAAAAAAGTCAAACATTAGGGGAGAAAAGCCTATAATGGACTGTCAAAAATAGCAACTGATGCAACTTTTGGCATATGGCTTATGAATCAAACGGCTTAAAATTACATGTATGTAATATATGTATGGAATGGTAAAAATCCTCAGCAGCATTCAGTTTAAAAACTCGTACCTCAAGACATCTGCAATAGTTTCATCATGAGGGGAAACATCATGTGCTTTACTAAGTCAGAGATGGCATCCTAACATGATTTGAGAAGTTTATCAGATAACACAAGCAAATATGCAGACAACACAAGCAAATCTGCAGACCATTAAAAGTTTAACAACTTAAAGAAGCACAATTTGGTAAACAATGCTAACAGTCATATGTAGACACTCACTTCTAGTACACCTAATTCTTTATATGCTTGACCCCTCCGATAAAGAGCTTTGACATTGCTTGCATCATGTGCCAAGACCTGAAGTAATAAAAATCCACAACTATTTCTGTTCTTCAAAGAGAGGAAAATAGATGCACTTGACTGATAACAAATGAAGGTACATATCTTCTCTAACATTTTTGCAGAAAGAAAATAAGGCAAAATAAATAAATATATAAATAATACTTGGGGAAAAAATAAAAAAATATGTAAAAGACAGATATGTGTCCTCTAACAAGATTTATGACACTACAACATAAAATAGTGAATTAAGTTTTACTTAACTGTCCAGTCTCCACTAATCTGTTTTGCTGTCAGTCATTAGTTTGAGATATTTAAGTTGAGGCATCATCGTGGTTACAAACTTAGACCGCACATGTGATGACCATAGGAAAATTTATATATATATTGACTTGCCCATACCTCGGTGCCTTCTTTTATGCACTCATCATACTGTTCTGTTTTCAAGTAACATGACATCAAGTTAAGAGAGCATGCCAACAGGATGCTTCTACCTTCGGATGCTGGAATGCCTTTCAGGTTTTCCTTTGCCTATAGACGTTAGAAGAGAGAGGTGGAGGGGATAAATGAAAATTGCAGTGTTGCAGAAGGTCAGATTTTCCACTTGCCAAGGAAACCAACAGATGCAACATGAAAGTTGAATCAAACACGAATTATAAACTTACAAGTAAATATTTTTGCAAGGCATCTTTAAACCTTCCCTGACTGTGAAGTTCATTCCCCTACCATAACAGAAATGGATCAACTTATACATGACAGATACGAATATATTACTGAAAGAGACTGATTCAATGAAAGAGATTGGTCAAATGAATAACTAAAGTAATATGATTTGGTGTCATGCTTTATAATTTGATAAAAACGCATAATTGTAATTGAATGCGCAGAAAGAAATTGGGCGAAAAATCACTTCATTTAGATGTGTGTTCATCATGCATTGTACATAAAAATTGTTGTGTAGAACACATAACTTCAAAATTTTATACCTTCCCCTTTATTCTTCTTCTTGAACCATTAACATGAAAATCAGAAAAAGTCAATGTGCCAAGAAGTGGAAATATAGATAGTTAAATGCAAAAATTACAAAACCCAGAAGAAATTTAATGCCAGAAACTGATGGGAAGTTAAAGGTCTACGGTGAAAAATCTGTAGAACAACTTCAAACCCATCAATCTATGCACTTTATAAAACATGCATTAACAACAATATACTCTAAAAGCTTAAGCTGTTAGAGATGGAGTAACTTTAACATTTAAATCCTTCCACACGCCCCCTCACGTGTGGCCTTCTTTTGATCCAACACGTGTTTTCAATTTTAATTTTTAGTGAGGTTTGAACTCAAGACCTTTGGCTCTAATACCATGTTAACAACCATATACTCTAAAAGCTTGAGCTGTTAGAGAAGGTGTAACTTTAACATTTAAATCCTTCAACAACATGAAAATCATTTTTGCACAGGTAAGATAAGTTAATGGCAAGTTGGCAACATCTAACTAGTTTATTGCTCAATGCACTGAGATAAAAAGAAGGAAACGAATATCCAGTAAGTTTTAGCCTAGGTTAGAGCCATTTTAGCTGTTTTATTAGTGAGGAAAGGATCTAGGAAAGAATACCATTTTTTTGATTTGTTTCACATTCTCCAATCTTAAGTAAGTCATATTCTACCCATCATTAAAAAAAGCAAAGCCAATGAAGTAGAGGGAGATAATAATGTATATTTCAAGCAAAACTAGTAGATAGGTACGCATGACCCGTATTTCAGACATATTGCCATGTCAGAGATAATAGAACGGATTTTTATTTTCATAATTCTCTCTCTGTCTCTCTGTCTCTGTCTCTCTCTCTCTCACACACACACCCCTAAAGTAAAAAATTTAAATAGGAGTAAGAATGGCTAAGAGACTAGGGCTTTCTGTGATCCTAATATGCTATGTTGCAGCTCTGCAAAGGCGGTGGTAGTTATAGCTGGTAGAGGCAATGGCTAAAGACTAATGTCACCTTTGGAGGAAAATGATGGATTCAAATTGAAGAGCCAAGTTAGGCTTAGCCCAAATCAGCTTCGACTTTTGGGCTTACTAATATCTCTCTCTCTGTGATCAGAATGTTGTGTCACTGTGGTGTTGATATCACCTCTCTCCCTCTCCCTAGTTTTCTTTCCTTTACACTTTTGCCCCCATCTTTTAAGGAAAAAAAAAAAAATTATGCAACAATTCTACATGTCCTCGTGTCCCTTTTGTGTCCTTCACATGCCAATTGTTTAGAAAGAAAAAATAATAATGGACACATTTGGTGCAATTCCAACATGTGTCTAGCTGTGTCCAGCACACCAATAAATATGTTTGTCACGTTTGTGTCTGACACATGCCGAACACCACCAAAGCCACATAAGGACGTAACAGTGCTTTCCAAACATCTACCACCGTGACATTTTTCACTAGCAAATAAAGCTTTCCTTTACCGTTTTTGGTGCTTTAAAAAAAAAAAAAAAAAGTTTGCAGAGGAAAAATGGAAAACAATAACTTTGCTTGAAAAGTGTAGAAGCTTTCCAATAAGGAAATTTAGGCTCTGAACCTCTAGCATTGATTAGCATGTTCATCTCTTACATGGACTATAGATTCTTCATCCCGTGCTACAAAAACAATCCAGTTTCTCACCTCCACCAGGACCCCCAACCGCACAGAGAGAGAGAGAGAGAGACCCTCACTCAGAAGGGGAGGGAGGAAGAGAAAAGGAAAGGCACTGAAATCTTAAAAAATACTGTTTAAAGTAAGAGAAATAATTCACATTGATATAATATTTGGCGACTCGGAAAAGAAATGGAACGCAAGAATTTACTAAGAACAACCAGAGTCTGGTAAAGAGTATTGAAGAAGTAAAAATTAGTTCATTATGGCCAGATTATCAGATATAATATAAACCCAGAATTTGAGAACAGCGTCTAAGCACATTTCCAAATCAGTACAAATGGCAACTTTATTTTTGTCTTTTGGAAATATATATATATATATATAATATTTGGCGACTCGGAAAAGAAATGGAACACAAGAATTTACTAAGAACAACCAGAGTCTGGTAAAGAGTATCGAAGAAGTAAAAATTAGTTCATTATGGCCAGATTATCAGATATAATATAAACCCAGAATTTGAGAACAGCGTCTAAGCACATTTCCAAATCATTACAAATGGCAACTTTATTTTTGTCTTTTGGAAATATATATATATATTTCCAAAAGACAAAAATAAAGTTGCCATTTGTAATGATTTGGAAATGTGCTTAGAAGTATATATATATATATATATTCAAAAGCTAAGACTTTGGATGGTGAGAAGTTACCTGTTTTTTCAGTATCTGAGCTGCATTTATTTCATAAGTCATCTGTGCATCACCACGTGCACGCATAGCAGCTATCTCTTCAGGTGTTGCATTAGCGACCTTCTCACCAATCTCAGCCATCTCCTCTGGACGGGTATATTTCAACTGTTCTGCAGCATTCCTCAAGTCTTGAGGCCTCATGCTCTTCATGCTTTCAGAGGCCATTCTCATCAACTCAGGATTACACATCATCTGCAATGTCAATGATCATGACTATCAATAACAAACACTTACCATTGAACTAAAAAAAAAAATCATAACCAATAGATAAATAGAAACAATCAAAACCCATTCGTTCTATATGGTTAAAGATTCGATATCTCTGAATCATTGATATATACCCTGATAAACAAGGATACTTGGGCTCTCTCTTAGCTTAGTTGATTAATGGCTCACAATTAAGCACTGAAGCTAGAAATATTTTAAGTTACATGCACTCTCCTATTTTCCCCAACATACCAATGTCGATACAACAAAATCTGGACTTGGATATCCTCAGCGACAAAGGTATGGACTTGGATATGGAATTGTGTGACTGGCAAAAGAATCTAAATCTGCTGCCCAAGTCCTCTACATGTGATGATACAAGAAGAAGAAAAAAATATCAGATTTGATGGCTTTCTATTTCTGATATAGATGGATAACCCCCTTTTAATGAAATCCCATTTAATTTACATGAAAATATTCTATAAGAAATTATGTATTCAAATGTTTAGGACATGTCAACGTATCCATACCCAACTTTTAGACACAATTCAAGCAAGGTTCCATATCCTAAGTTTAGGATTCATGGAATCGGACGCTTTTTCATAGACCCACACCCAATACATATACATGAGTAGTAACATAGGTACTTAAAATTTCCAAACATGTCCCAAGTGTAATGTAATCTGAAGCCTAGCTACACAAATTATGGTACTCGCAATTGCAAAATAGAAGAATAACGAACTTTCTCAGATTCATTTCTCTCGAAAGCTTTTTTTTTAGAAAAAAGGGCTAGCTAAGTGCACGAGCCTCTCACAATGGAGGGTCATTTGTACGCAGCATTACCTCCACATGTGGAGGTGGTTGTTTCCGTTTCGAACCGTGACCTCTAGGGTCATAATGGAGCAACCTTAAAGTTGCGCCTAGGCCCGCCCTCTTGAAAGATAAATTTTCTATAATCCAGCATGTAACCAAATCCAACTAATCTCAACCAATAAACACTTTTTTTTTCTTTTTTTTCTTTTCTTTTTTTTTTTCTGATAACTAATCTGAATTGAGGAAGTAAAAGCTGCCTTTATGTATGTATGTACATTTTTTTTTTTGCATTGGGGGGGGGGGGGGGGGGGGCGCGGAGCAACCTTAAAGTTGCACCTAGGCCCGCCCTCTTGAAAGATAAATTTTCTATAATCCAGCATGTAACCAAATCCAACTAATCTCAACCAATAAACACTTTTTTTTTCTTTTTTTTCTTTTCTTTTTTTTTTTCTGATAACTAATCTGAATTGAGGAAGTAAAAGCTGCCTTTATGTATGTATGTACATTTTTTTTTTTTGCATCGGGGGGGGGGGGGGGGGGGAGGGAATTGGTGCAGCTAAAATTTTCAATATGCCCATTTCACTGGTTTTAATGTTCTAAATTCGGAGTATTTGAAAAGTGAAAACTATAAAATACTAAGAATAAGCATATTTGAGGCAATATATGGTTCCCTTATTCTATATCTTCAATATAATGAAATTAGACTGTGAAAAATAGTGTCTATTCAAGTTTGAGCACTAGAAAGTGTGCTTTTCAATTCATAATGGGTCAACTAATTTAGAATTTTCAGACTCAGATATTCCAATAGATACAGTTCAAACAAACACTGGTAACAACTCAAAAAAAACTAGGGTCTCATACACACTTCAAAACTAAGTGTAAACTAACAAAACTTTAAACAACAAGCACAATCCAGGGAAAAAAGAAGCGAAAAGAAAATATATATAAAAAAAGGGAAAAAAAAGTTGGAGATTGTCATGCAATTTGGGACAAAATCAGGAACTTTAATTGAATTTTTTCTTTGCCATGCACTAATTTGTGAAAAATGCCACAAATGTTAGCACATAATGTCAAACTGACACAATCCTTATGCCATAAGAAAATCTCAAGTACTATGAAGTAAAAGTGAGCCATTTTTAGCTGATCATTTTAATTCAAAAACGACCTCAAAATCACAGATAAAGCAAGATATCTACCTTTCTAACTTTTGCCACTTAACTCCTTTTGATCTAAAGGGTTCCACCCATCCAAAAAAATATCTAAAGGGTTCCAAAAGTTGATCCTGGAACTTTTTTTCAATAAATTCTGTTCATCAATCAAGTATATGCAGTTAAGCAACTCAAATTGCAAAACCAATTTTCGGAGTGACTATTTATGGTGATTTGGATCATTATAATAACACCTGTTTTAAAATGTTTAATAGATTAATCAGTTGAACAAAAATTCAATCTTTGACAAATTCAATCCAAAATCAAGTCAAACACCAAAAACTAAAACCCCATGCATGACTCAAAATTATAAATTAAGAATGAACCAACCAAACACAAAAGCCAAAATAAAAAATGAAATACTTTCATGATGCTTCTGAAAAAAAAAAAAAAATTACAAATAGGATTTTGACTGTGTTTCTGCATTTGACTTGAACTAAATTTACATGACAAAAAAATAAGCTACTAAAAAACATATATTTGCTCCAAGTCAAAATCCAAAAGCATCATAAGAACAACAATTCACATGCCCAGAATCATCATACCTAACTGTCATTAAAATAACTAAAAAATTGAAAATTTACATATCTAACTAAATAAAAACCACACAATTTGGTCAAAAAGGGAGAGACCTGTTGTTGAATTCTGGCCAACTCAGTGGGTGACATGCGACTCATCTGTTCCTGAGCGAGGTTGATCAACTCAGGATCCATCGTACCGTTGTAAATTTCTCGAACTCCTTCACCGGAGATAGAAACCGAGAATTGAACCAATGTAACAAAAGCTGATTCGAACTTCGATTCAAAGTGGAGAATTAGGGTTCATGAGCAATCGAAGGCGAACGAAGTCGAGAAATTAAAAATTGCGCTATGGATGGGGTGACGATGCAACAATCGGTGACAAGCGTCAACAAATTATGTACAATATATAGGTATCGGTCTCAACAATTATATGTAAAGTGCATATAAGCCCCTGTTAATTCCGAAATTTGTAAAGAAACCCCTTTAGTGTGTGTAGATAAATGTAGATATATATATATATACACACACGTTTATCACCGAGTGATTAAGCAAGCATTGTTCTTTTTATATATATATATATATATATTTTGGTAAAAAAAGCTCTTAACTTTCACGATTTCATAGATTATCCCTTCAATTTTTACTTTTGCACATTACCCCCTTTAAAGTATTAATAAATACTGCAAATAACCCTTTGCGATTTTAAGTTATAAAATTTATATAATATCCTTTCAGGTAAACTGAAATAATAATATAAAAAAAAACACCTCAACACTTTCAGTATTTTGTAGATTACACCCTTAACCTTTTTTTTTTTTTTTTTTTTTTTTTTTTTCGGCATATAAACCCCTTAAAGTATTAAGAAATGTTGTAAATCACCCCTTGAAACTTAAGGAGAGTTTTTGCCGTTTAACTTATTTTTTATTTTAATTTTTATTTCTTCAAGAATAAAATGGTAAATTAGAGCCACCTTTAAAGTAATTTAATGGATTTGGAGTAAGTTGCAACCTTTATATAGTTGGAGGGTTATTTGCATTACCCAAAGGAGGTATTTGTAAATCCTTGAAAGTTGAGGAGATTTTTTTGCAATTTACCTTATCTATATTTTTTTTTTGAAAGATCTAGTAAATTAGTTTGTTTGTATTTTATTTTTATTTTTTTAACAAAAAGTTTCACACACCCTCAACATTGCTCCTCTAAAAATTTGAACTCTCCATCTCCCCTAATCATACTATCTAAATCAATGGGTAAGGAGTGAATTTTTTAATGAAAATAAAGTTTTTATTAGGACCAAGGGAGACGGTTGCAACAATTTTAATATAATCCCCTTCAAGTGATGAGATGCCACAATCATAATTGTGATCACTTCTTTCCCTAAACTAATGAGATATCGCAGTTGTCAAAGATAATTGTGACTAGCTACTTTTCTTAGAAAGAAGATCTAATTTTAAAAAATTGAAATCAGGTGAAGTTTTGGAACACATTTTACACTAACATACTTTTGCAAACTAATTATATTAGGGTTAAGTGTAGAAAACCCGTATAGATTTTGTGCACAATACATTCCTCTTTTTCAATAAGGTGCATGTTATAGGTGCAATTTCTCACACTCGAACACTTAAAGAAATAAATCAAGAGGAAGTATATGAAATATGGAAGAGACAATAGACAATTTTTCAAGAGAGAAACAATGATGGGAATTTGATGCCTTTCTATTCTCATTCATGCTCTATTTATAAGCTTTGTGCAGATAATTACATGGAGCCGTTATTAGCAGTTTTCTAGACGTGAGTGTTTATGCTTACTGATCGTGCGCCCCTTTCTTTTATGGTGGGCGTTATGGAGTTATGGGCTAATTGTGATTTGGCTGACCCTTTGATTCGTTTTATGTCAAGTAGAGCTTCCTTCGTTAATTAGGCCGACTTGACATGTTTGTGGACTTTTCGTTATTAGGCTCCCAACTGATAATGGGCTTCTGGGTGGTTTCAATTAGCAATGCACTGCACTTTTATTGCCACGTGGTATGTGGTGGTTGGTGGGGAATTTTCCCTCCACATTTTGTCCCTAATTCTTTTTTATAAATTCAATTCATATATGGAATTGTAATTGTTTTCAGAAAGTGGAGAAGTTTTTACGGCTGTTTATCATTGCCATTTATGCTCCCGATTTTTAGGGTCTCGTGCTTACCTTTTAGTTATCTGTTTCATCTTGTCTATATATGATGTGCCCTCATTACTTGGATATCTACATCTGCAATCTTATTCTTGATTCTAAGCAAAAGTCTATCCGCCACCGCATAATCCTCTTCTCGTCCGTTAAGGTTAGTCATTTTCTTATTCCCTTTCTGTCATTACGAGTCAAACAAGTAGTGAACGAACCAATAACGTTCGTGTGTTCGATTCCGAATCAGGGACGCCAGTGGTGAGTTCGAGTGGTGATGTTGAGGGGCCGATAATTCTTCCCCCCGATATTGTAAAGAGGAAGTCTTTCTCTATTGCATAGTTGAGAAAGAAGAATCATGTCCCTTTGGATATTACCCTTAAAGAATATGATCACAATCTGAATTTTAGTACCAGTGAGGGTTTGGAAGAGGGCGAGATGCTTTTTTTGTCTTTACATTTCCTTGCCTTTCGATTTCCCCTTAACCCTTTCTATCTTCGGGTTCTGTCAATGTTGGATTTGGCTCCCCTTCAGGTTAACCCTAACTTTTTTCGTACTCTCTCTTGCCTTCTTTCTCTGAATAGGGTCAGAGGTTTGAACTTGAATCGTGCTGATCCTCTATTCTGCTATACCCTTAATAAAATAAAAGGTGAGGAGGGTAGGTTTCATTTTCACTCTAGGACGGGTAGGACTCTTTTTACTCATCTTAACACTTCTGATAAAGAGTGGAAAGATAAAATTGTTAAGGTCGGAGGGGCGTGACACTTCTCTGCTGCTCGGGATTTTCCTATTCGGACGACCTTTCATGCCCCATCTGTTCCTGCGTTTAACGATTCAGGTGAGTCTTCTTGCTTTGTTTGTGCCTTATAGCAGTTTTGTTATATTTATGACTTCTTAGGCCATAAAACTGACTCTTTTTCTTTAAAATTTGCAAATATCTGACTCGAGTATTTGCGAGTGCACATCTGGGGCGACGTTCCCTCTACTCGGGTCTTGCTCTCTTCTTCCCTTCTTGAGGCATTTTCTAGGGATGTTCCTATGATTATTCAGAATCCTGAGGAACCCATTGACCTCGAGGTCTCTGATACCGAAGCAAATCTTGTTTCGCCTGGCCCTCTTCTTCTTTCCCAATCTATAATAGAACTCCCTCCTCCCAAACCTTGTACGACCAGGAAAGAGGGGGAGGCAGCTACCAAGCTTCTGTAGGAGAGGAAGAATACTTTTGTGGAGGCCAGTAAGTTTTTCCCTTCTCAAAAACAGAAGGGGGTTCAATCTGGGCAGGGGCATAAACGTCCTTCTGTGAGGGATGATCCACCTTCCAAGCACTCTAAGCTTATGGCTGGGGCATTTAGTGGCAAAGGTGTTTTAGTCCCAGGCTCTACTGACGTCGCTAGGGGAGATTTTACGGGGTCTGCCGAAAGGTGGTTCCCTGAGATGCTAAAAGCTGATGGCTCCCCTATTACCATCAGTGATTTTGGAGCAAAGGACCCGGAGACATTGATGGGTTTAGCCTGAGGGATGTGGCCACCCAGGGATGAGATTTTGCAACAACAGATGAGTGTTGATGATCTGCTTTCTCTTACTCCCAAGTCTATAATGGAGGTAACCCCTTCCAATTCCTCTCTGTTTTTTTTTTTTTTTTTTTTACTTATCTATTTTAGCTTCTTGAGAACCCTCTGCTATTCTTCTACAGAGCTCTTTTTTGATGTTTGCTTTCATGAAGAAGCTGTTAGCTGACTCTCTTCAGGCGAACCAATCTGCTGCCCTTCAAAAGAGAGTAGACCTTTTGGAGGCTTCCCTTGCCGAAGCAAAAAAAAGAGAAGGTTTAGCATCTCAAGTCAATTGAGCACTTTGATAGAAGGGCCAAGGAGCTCAAAAACAAGGCGGCTGAGCTTGGCCTTCAGCTTGGGAAGGCAAATTCCTTGATTCAGACCTGCAAGGAAAGGGGTTTGGAAATGTTCAACCGCTTTTCCTAAGTTGCCAATCGCCGTTATGCCAAAGGTTTTAGGCTTGGCTTTGCTTAAGGACAGCTTCCCTCTGAGGAGAGAGACTATGGTGATACTGATGAGCACGATGTCAAGCAGGGGCTCTTGATTACTAGTGAATATGCCGAACCCTCTACTGGTTCTAGGGAGATTGAGTTTGCTGCACTGCTGAAGGGTGAAGTGGCTACTGAGGTTTTGCCCCCTCTTCATTATCCTTCGAGTTCTCAAGGGCTGCCTTCTTCAGCACTTGTTGTGCCTTTTTCTATTCAAGCTAGGGTGGACCTGGCTGATGCCTTCACGCAAAAGTTTAATACGGAAGGTGGAGCTTTAACTGAGGAGGACCCCATGAATGAAGAATGATTTAATGTAACATTTATATATTTTAGTTTATTTTTTTATTTTTTTTTGTAGAGGTGTAGGGTATGTCCTGCCTTCACTGTAAACTATATATATAAGTTTAGTTTTTTTTTTTTTTTTTACTTCTTTTGATTACTCATGTTTGTTTGAGTCTTTAATGCGGATCTTAATAAGGCGTTCGGCTCTTGGGGCCTTCGCCTATTTTTGCGATCGGTTCTTGTGGCCGTTTGGCTTTTTTAACTTGATCAAGTCTAATTAGGCGTTTGGCTCTTGGGGCCTTCATTTATTTTTGCGATCAGTTCTCGTGGCCGTTTGGATTTTTTAATTTGATTAATTTTCTGATCAAGTCTGATTGGCCTATTTTTGCGATCGGTTCTTATGGCCGTTCGGCTTTTTTAAGGTGATCAATTTTCTAATCAAGTCTGATTGGGCGTTTGGCTCTTGGGGCTTTCGCCTATTTTTGCGATCGACTCTTGTGGCCATTTGGCTTTTTTAACTTGATCAATTTTCTGATCAAGTCTGATTAAGCGTTCGACTCTTGGGGCCTTCGCCTATTTTTGCGATCGACTCTTGTGGCCGTTCGGCTTTTTTAACTTGATCAATTTTCTGATCAAGTCTGATTGGGCATTCGGCTATTGGGGCCTTCGCCTATTTTTGCAATTGGCTCTTGTGGTCGTTCGACTTTTTTAACTTGATCAATTTTCTGATCAAGTCTGATTGGGCTTTCGGCTCTTGGGTCTTCGCCTATTTTTGCGATCAACTCTTGTGGTCATTCGGATTTTTTAACTTGATCAATTTTCTGATCAAGTTTGATTGGGCATTTGGCTCTTGGGGCTTTCACCTATTTTTGTGATCGGCTTTTGTGGCCGTTCGGTTTTTTTAACTTAATTAATTTTCTGATCAACTCTGATTGGGCTTTACGCTCTTGGGGCCTTTGCCTATTTTTACGATCAGCTCTTATGGCCGTTCGACTTTTTTGGACTTGGTCAATTTTGTGATCAAGTCTGACTGGGCGTTCGGCTCTTGGGGCTTTCGCATATTTTTGCGATCGTCTCTTATGGCCATTCGACTTTTTTAAATTGATCAATTTTTTAATCAAGTCTGACTGGGCGTTCAGCTCTTGGGGCCTTCACATATTTTTGCGATCGACTCTTGTGGCCGTTCGGTTTTTTTTTTTTTTTTTTTTTTTTTTTTTTTTTTTTTTTTTTGGGACTTATGAAGGTCCAAACACAATAAAAGTTTTTCGATGTAGGAACAATCTATTTTTATCGAGCTGTCGTGGTCAAAACGGTTCTCTCCCTTAATAATAGGTCTATAATGGGTCTCCATTATTAAGGGGGTTAACCCGCTGACGCTGAAGTCCAGTGGTTATGTTTTAACTATAAAATAAATAATTCCTTTTTAGTCAATGTGGGACATTGATTGATTTGAAAAGGAATTATTCGCTTGAAAGGATTTGACGTCAAAAGAAAGCGGGGAAGGCTCTGAATTACAAATCCACGACGACGGGCTCCGTTTGTTTATGGATCACATAATTTAGGGTCCTTACCCGCTGATTATACACCAACTGGGTTGTACTTTAAGTACTTTAATAACGAAAGTAACTTTCCCTTTTTGGTCGATGTGGGACCCTGGGTTCTAAAAACAAGAAAACATATTTTATTTGAAAAAAATGTGTGGGGAGTATGTGGAGACCTATAACAATAGGACATTTCGATGTCGTAAATGGGTTCCCATTATCAAGGGGTCCCACTCACTGATATGTAAGTAAATCAAATAATCTTATAAGAAAAGCATAGAAGTATATTTTCCAAACGATGTAGGACATCGTTATTTGTGGATGAAGTAATTTTGTCTTTTTATAATAAGACAAAAAGGTGTGAAGTGGAGACCCCTGATAGTGGGTCCCATTGTGGGTCACCCACTATCTGGGGTCCACTCCACTGTTTACATTTTTTGTTGTTTTTTTCTTAAATAACAATTAAGAGTTTCGTTTTTATTCTATGTGGGACTTTCGAATAAGACAAAAGATAACTTTATTTATTCACAAAAATAAAGTACTGGAAACCATTGTATGATTACTCTACTGAAAATACATTTTCAAAGTCATCGCATTCCTTAGTCTGGCTATTTCAGTGCCATCCAGGTGTTGGAGTTTGTAAGTCCATTTTCTAATCACATCTGAGATTCAATATGGGCCTTCCTAATTGGGTTCCAATTTGCCGACATACTTTTCTAACTTTAGAAGCAATAGGTCTCCTGGATTGAAATTTCTACGTCTAACTTTCTTGTTGTAGTTGTTTGCCAGTTTTTGTTGATAGGCAGCTAGCCGAATAGCCGTTGCTTCTCTTTTTTTCTTCCAAGAGATCTAGATTCTGCTCCAGAAGTTGGTCATTTGACCCCTGTTCCCAAGCTAGGCTTCGGATGGTAGGTGTTATTATTTCGGTAGGGATTACTGCTTTAGTTCCATAGGCTAAAGAAAAAAAAGTTTCACCCGTAGGGTATCTCGGAGTAGTTCTGTATGCCCATAGGACGTTTGGCAATTCATCCAGCCACTTTCCTTTTTTGTCCTTGAGCTTCTTTTTGATGTAGGTGAAAATTGTTCTATTGGTTATCTCTACCTACCCATTGCCCTGTGGGTGGTACACTGCTGACATTTTTTAGCTGATCCCGTATTTGTTAAAGAAACGCTGAGTTATTGATTGTTCAGATTTGAACCATTATCCATAATGATGGATTTTGGTATTCCGAATTTGTATATTAGATTGTTCTAGATGAATTTTCTCACCTGAACGTTAGTTACACTTGCGTATGCTTCTGCCTTTACCCATTTAGTAAAATAGTCAGTGGCTAACAGGACATACCTTTTCTATGATGTGGCTGGTGGTAAAGGTCCTACCATGTCCATTCCCCATTGAGCGAATAGCCAAGGGATACTCATTGCGTGCATTTCTTCTGGGGGTTGATAGATGAGAAGGGCATATTTTTGACATTTGTCACATCTTTTGGAATACTCTTCGGCTTCTCTTGCTATGTAGGGCCAGAAGTAACCTTGAGTCAAAGCTTTGTGAACTAGTGATCTGCCCCCAGAGTGATTTCTGCATTCTCCTTTATGCAATTACTTCAAAACTTTCCTGGATTCTATGGGGGTCAAGCACTTGAGGTAGGGTCCTGAGTGCAATCGCCTAAAGAGCTGTCCCCCTACAACTGAGTACCTTGCAGCCTTTATTCTTAGCTGCCGAGCTGTTTCTTTGGAATTAGGGAGTTCCCCTCTTTCAAGGTATGCTAGAATAGGATCTATCCAGCTTGGTTCCCATGGAATGACTAGCACTTGTATCCCTCTTGTGATACTCGATGTGTCCAAAATATCAATGGGGATGACTCTGGTCAATGATTCGACTGCTATAGATACCGCGCAGGCCAGGCAGTTGGCGATCGGGTTTTCTTCCCTTGGGATTTGCCGAAATTCAATTGTGTCAAAATACTTTGCTAGTTTTTCAACTTCTTCTCGGTATGCACACATTCTTTCTTCTCTGGGGATATATTCTCCTGTCACCTGTCTGATTATGAGCTGTGAGTCATTGTGAGCTCGAAGATGTTTTACTTAAAGTTTCTTGCCAGTCTGAGCCCTGCCAATAGTGCCTCATATTCTGCTTCATTGTTTGTAGCAGGGAATTCTAGTCGAATTGATTGTTGGAGTTTGGTCCCCTAAGGGGTTCTTATTTCTAAACCTACCCCAGCTCTGTTTTGGCTCGAAGAGCCATCGGCATATAACTCCCATAGGGGTTTTCTGTGATTTGTTGTTCTTCTCCTGGATCAGTATTCAAGAGAAAATCTGTAACCACTTACCCCTTCTTTATAATGCATGGTTTGTATTGAATGTCAAAGGAGCTTAACTCAATTGTCCATCTGGTAATTCGGCCCAAAATATCTAGCTTACTGAGAATTGCTCTGATTGGATGTGTCGTGGGGACTATTATCCGATGAGCGTCGAAGTAATGCCGAAGCTTCCTTTTTGCTTGGACTAAAGCGAGGATGACTTTTTCTGCCATTGAGTACCTGCTTTCTGCGTCGGTTATGGTTATGCAGGAATAAAGGACCGGGTGTTGCTTCTTACCCACTTCTCTTACTAAAGCCGAACTGGTCGTTATTGGGATATTGCTAGATAGAGATACAACGGTTCTTCGAGTTCCGGGGCAAATAAAATTGGAGGGTTTGTTATGTATTCCTTGAGTTTTATGAGAGCTTCTCGCTGCTCTGCTCCCCAAATGTCTCATTTTCTTGCCTTGATTACATCGAAATAGGGTTTGCATTTCTCCGACAACCTGGATATGAAAC
Source organism: Cornus florida (assembly GCF_030987335.1). Taxonomy (NCBI): domain Eukaryota; kingdom Viridiplantae; phylum Streptophyta; class Magnoliopsida; order Cornales; family Cornaceae; genus Cornus; species Cornus florida. Next base: position 41,355,003 of record NW_026775575.1, read on the forward strand.
GTTTGAGAGCTTCTATTCTCCCAGTGAGGATTTGAACTTCTTTCACGGTTTGGGGTTCTTTGTATTGTAGCAGTTTTGTCAACTGGGTGGGGCTTGCCTCTATTCCTCTATTCTTCACCAAATGGCCAAGGAACTAGTTTAAGGACACCCTGAATGAACACTTTGCTGGATTTAACATCATTTTATTCTCCTTGAGAATGTCGAATACATTTTGCAGATGTTGCAGATGATCTTTCTTGTCCTTGCTTTTTACAACTATGTCATCTATGTAAGCCTCAATTGTTCGACCGATCTACTTTTTGAACACTTTATTGATTAGCCATTGATAAGTTGCCCATTCGTTCTTTAGTCCGAAGGGCATTACTTTGTAACAGTAGGTCTCACGTTTGGTAATGAAAGAAGTCTTCTCTTCATCCAAATAGCCCATTGGGATCTGGTTGTAACCTGAATAAGCATTAAGGAAAGTTAGTTTCTCATACCCGGTCGTAGCGTCAACCATCTGATCAATTTTGGGAATGGGAAGCTATCTTTCAAGTAAGCCTTGTTCAGGTTGGTGAAGTCGATGCATACTCTTCATTCGCCATTCTTCTTCTAGACAACAACTACGTTTGACAACCATTGAGGGTATTGGACTTCTCTGATGAATCTTGCTTCCAAGAGTCGGTCGACCTCTTCAGCGATGATTTTGTTCCTTTCAGGGGTGAATCTTCTTTACTTTTGTTTCATTAGGTGATGGCTCGGGTCCACGTTTAGGCTATGACACACTATCCATGGGTCAATTCCTGGCATGTCCCAGTGATTCCAAGCGAAGATATCGGCATTTAGCCTTAGGATTTTTGCCAGCTCTTCCTTTTCCTTGGCTGATTGGAGCGTCCCTATATAGGTTAGTTTATACTTATCCCCTGCGACTATCTGAATGGCCTATAATGGTTCTTCAGTTGGACGTTCCTCTTCTGACTCCTTACTCTCTTCGGGAGAGGAGGGCCTGGTAATTGTTATTTCAGCAATTGCTTGCCTTTATCTGTTGGACAAACTATTGTGTGGTAGCACTCCTTTGCCACCACCTAATCCCTCCAAATATTGATGACTTCTCAACCATTTGGGCTAACACATCTCATGACTTGATACAGAGTTGATGGGACTCCTTCCATATGGTGGATCCACCCTCGACCCATTAACAGGTTATAGGTTGGGTGGATGTCCACAATCACAAAGTTCTCTTTCAAAGATCTTTTAGCTGCAGTGACTGTCAATGTGATTACGCCTTGGGGCTCCACGTTTCTTCCATCAAACCCTACCAAGGGGTTTCCGGTAGGGCGGATCTAATCAGTGGCCAACTTCAGTTGATCGAAAGTCCACTTTATTTTGATGTTGGCATTGCTGCCCGAATCAATCAGTACGCATCTAACCAGGCAATTGGCTACTAGCAGACTGATCACTAGTGGGTCCTCATGTGGATGTTGTATCCTCCTGAGATCTCCCTCATGGAAAGAAATCTATGTAGGACTCAGTTTACACTCAACAACGTTGATTTCGCCGATCTTTTGTAACTTATGGGCTTGATTGAGTTGAATCCTGTAAGAATTCTCTGGTTATTTGTCCTCTTTTGGACGACTATGAATCGTATTGATTACCCGAACGGGATGGTTGTCTACCGCAACCTTTGGAGTTGGTCGTGTTCGCTCAAGTTGCCTTTGTTGTCCTGGGTTAATCAAGTAGTCTGCCAATTCACCTTTGGCCACTAGTGCCTCCACCTACCTTCTCAAACTCCTGCAGTCATTGGTTAAGTGGCCAAAATCACTATGGAATACGCAGTGCTTACTTTGGTCTCTCTGCTCCATTGGCTGTCTAATCAGTGGAAGGATCCGAAAAATATTTCTGCCCTTAGTCTCTTGGTATAATCTGGCCAGTGTCACTTTAAGAGGTGTGACATTTTCGGCTATTCAAGATTTCTTCTCAGGGGCTCTTCCCTCAATGCTCGGGGGTTCCTGTTGGCTCCTTGAGGTGCTCGGTTGTTCCTTCAGTTGGCTCTCCACAGTAGCCAGAGTTGCTTTTTGCTATCTGGTTACTTTGTTTTCTTCGAGTCTGATGTAGTTTTGCGCTCGTGAATTCAACTTTGAAGTGTTAGTCGGAGTTTTCTTCACTAGAGAAAAATGAAAACATGAACCTTGTACCATGGCTATCTTGAATGCTTCTATGGCCGTATCTTGATTACAATTCGAAATTCCTGAAGATTCTATATTGAACCAAATGAGAAATATTTGCAAGCCTTCTCCCTCCATCTGCCGAATCATAAAGAGACTGGCAATGATTTTTTTTTTTTTTTTTTTTGTTTCTTGTTCCCGCAGTATTGGGCAAGAAACGCAATGCATAGCGTCTCAAAATTCGAGATCGATTTGCACGGGCAATTTTTGAACCATTCCAGGGCTACCCCTGTCAGGCTGGATGGGAATATCTTACACATGAATGGATCATTGCGTGCCTCTAGCGTCATTTCCTAAGTGTAATGATTGAGGTGCTGGAAAGGGCCTCCAGTCCCATTGAACTTGATGAATTTTGGTATTGTAAACTTCTTGGGTCTTGCAACCCGTTCTATCTCATCCGTAAAGGGAGTTTTTACTATTGATGTAGTGAATTCTCTCGCCATGTCCTCGGGTGTTTGGGCCTTCAGCCCTCTGATTCGTTAGTCCATTTACTTTCAGAACTTAGCGATAAAATAATTTCCCGATGATTGTTGATTGGCAACCGGGACCTGTAATGACCCGGTTATTTTCCTTTCTTTCCTTTTTCCTCGAATTTTACAGATAAATTTTTTTTCTGTTGTCTTTTATTTTCTGTGTTTGGTTTCTCATCTTTTGGTGTCATCTTGAGTGCTTGGGAATGGTTTCTGAAACTCTTTCCTTTGGATTGACAACTTCCTTTGAGGACCGAGTCATTTTCACATTTTCATTTTTTTGGACACTATTCACTTTTCGTCTTTTTCCCATTTGGCACTTTGTTGGCACAACCTCACTTTTCATGATCGAAGTTGAGTTTTGACTTCATGAGTTTTCATTCCAGTTGATTTCCTCAAAACGTATAGCTTTACTTTTGGAGAAAATCTCGTCGGTTGTTTCCTTTTTCCGTAGGGGTGTGGATGAAGGGATTCTTTAGAAATATTGATGTTTCTTGGGGTGTTTTTCATAAATATCTTTTGAAGATATTTATTTCAGGGAGTTTTAAGAAAATGAAGATATTTTCATTCTGGGCCAATTTTGCAATTAACCCTTTTTGTAGGGGCCATTATGCAATTAACAAAATTTATTACAAAATGCCTCGTTTTGAGCCTGAATCCTTGTACGGGATTCATTTTCACTTTTTATCGAGTCACGTACTCTTAGAATTGTCTTCTGGTTATTTTCTCCAGTTTTAGGATTTCTGACCCCAATTGTAGCTGAACTTGTTCGGGACATATCTTTCAACTCGGGACTCGGTTTTCGACGTCGTTTCTTCCATTATTCATTCATTTTCATTTTGGTTCTTTTTCATTCACAGTGTTTTTCCGTTTGAGTGTGTTTGCGCAAATTTCACTTTTCTGGACCTGACGGGACTCGTTCGGGGCACTTTTAGGGTTTTTCTATAAATAGGGGGTTAGTAAATGAAAAATCAGATTTTCTCATCTCTTTCCCCTCTCTTGGCTGGTATCCATGGCTGCCACCTTCTCTCTCATCCTTTGGACTTCTTCCCGTTAGTAAAATGTTGTGATGCCTTAGTGTTTAATGTTCGCCTTGACGAGGCCTTCAAATCCAATCGATTGGAATCCCGTTTTGGCCATTTTTTGAGTTCGGGTTTGAAGCCAAGTTTTGATTTTGGTGTGACCTCCTTAGGGTTTAATGTTCACCTTGTTGTCCCCGATAAAATCCTGAAGTATCGTCGGATTCTGGGCGGTTTCTATTTGGTGGCTTTTGAGATTTTCATCTCAAATTGAAGTAGGGGATGTTGTAGGTTTATATATGTGTTGTATTGATGGCTTATAAGCATATACAACTTGTGAGCATGCCTTTATATTAATTCTAGAATTTAATTTAATTATTTTCTTTGTATAAGATTTAATTCACATGGAAGCATATAGCTTAGAATTAAAATTAGGTATGCTATTAAATTAGGCCTTGATATGTTCGTTAACATATATTAATTTGGGAGTATTTGAATAAGTATTGAAACTTTTATTTAACAATTTTCTTTTATGAAAGTTTAATTCACATGGTTGTAATGAGCATGAAATCAACTTGTAATGTGATATTAAAATAGGTCTTAGTATGTTCTTCAACCTATGTTAATTTGAGGACATTTGGAATTGTTTAAAAATCTAGAGGAAATTAATTAATTAGCTTAATTAATTTTATTTTAAGTGTTTTAATCACTTAATTTGTTATTTGATGTGATATATGTGAAGACCATGCTATATCCTTTAACATATATAAATTTGAGGCTATTTGGAATTGATTTGAAATCTAGAAAATTTAATTATTTTATTTAATTAAATTCTTACTAATTGTTCCATGGATTTAATTATATTCTAGAAGTTGACTTTATGTTTAAATCATGAACTTGGACTTGTTGTATATTCACTTGGTTATGTTTTGAGCATTGGATAACATTGTTGTTATATTTATATTCATGAGGACATGTTTCCTTCATTGAATATATTGTTGTCTTGTGTAATGAGTTGCACACTTTGTATTTGACATTTTTTTTTATGCCATAATAGTTGTGGACTTAGAGCATGTATTATATGTGTTTCTAAATTTTGTTGTGCATGGTAGATAGTTTATTATCTTGTATATACATAATGTTATTTACGTTGTTGCACAACTTGTTGATTTTGGAAACTTGGGATGTCGTTGTTATGACTGTGGCTAGGGCATGGTTCTAGTACGGGGGATTATCCCTCTACAAGTCTAGTGCACACATAAGGAGGTTACCCGTGGGCTAGTAATCCTAAAGTAGCCATGTTGTCGGTCTGATCCCGCGTGATGTCCGAGTATCCACTTTTGTTTAATTTCGCAATTTCGTTTTCAAGTTGATAACTTTTAGTATTTATAACTTGATGTTTCATATTAGAGGTTCCAATTATGTTTAATTATAGCACTTTGGTTAACTTTGCAATTTTGATTACATGTTGGTAACTTTGATAATCTATATTTTGATGTGCTATATTGGAAACTACAACTATGTTGCATTATATCATTTGTTGATTTTGAGTTTTAAACTTCAAGTTGATAAATTTGAGAATTTATATATCATTGTAATGTATTGGAAGTACCAATTTTGTTGAATTGCATGATAATTCATTCTTACCAAGTATACTTGTATATTGAATATTTCGTTGCGTTGTACCACATGCTTCTATGTTGTTTAAATTGCATGAATAGCGTGGTTTATACTAGAAATTATCTAAAGTAACTTAGGATGCTCCTTGAGTCTCACATTTGACATAGATGATAGGTGGCATGACCGTATGAATTGATATTATCAACTTAATAAAATTGTAAAACATTAGGTCTTTGCATGTTCATTCCCTACGAGTAACTTGTTTACTCACCCCAAAGTTATCAGGTTATTTTTCGGGTACAGATACCTTGATTCGGGATACACAATATCCCTAGGTCGTTTCATTGAATTGAAGTTCATTTAAATGTATTCTTGTTTACATGCAAATGTCAGCATGTTGGAGTTTTACTTTTGAAGTTCTAATGCTTAGCTAGGTTAAATATGCTGTTTAGCCTTATGTATGTAAAGTGTACTTAGATACACTATTTGGAACCTATTTGATATGTATGACATGAGGTCAAAGGTCACAAACTTTAAAGTTCAAGTGTATGCATTTAAATTTCAAGTTTTACCTTTGAAATGGATTTTTTCTAACTTTAAAGGTTTGGCATGTGATTAGGAGTAAATGATATGTAATAAGGTCATGGGCCATTGTAACATATTTTAATACGTAAAGTACATTTGTTTGCATGCTTGCACCGCTTTAAATTTTGTTTGCATGATGGGGATTGAGGGTTGGGTGAAGCCTCATCATTTTTTATGCAAAACAGGTGTTTTTGCATTTTCTCGAGTCATTTCGGTCGACCGATGACTCTTTGGATTTAATTTGAATAGTAAAAAGTCATTTCCAATAGCTTATGTACTATTTGGGTCACAATCGGTCGACCGATTCTTCATTTCGGCTAACCGAAGTGACTTTTCCTCAAAATTCAGTTTTTTGGTGATTCTGGGTTCATTTCGGCCGACCGAAATAACACACACACAACTGTCCTTCAGTTTTGTATCAGCTCTATTCCTCTGACTTCAATTGGTCATATCTCCTTCATTTCTAATCCAAATAGGGTGATTCTTGAGCCTAAACTTAAGGATTTTGAGTTGGATTTCCAATGGTACCATTGTCATTCTTAGATTTAAATCACAGTGGGAGTTATTCATATTTTAGTGAAATAGTGTTAGATTTTATTTAAACAAGGAATGGGTGTTTCGTGGGATTTTTGGTCAATGTTCTTAGAACCTCTTGGAATGTTGTGAAATGACTAGATTACGTTGTATTCACTTTGTTTGACTTGTTTAGAGTCAAATTTCTCTTTTTATTTGTAATTTGACCATTATACCCTTAGTCAACAGATTTTGCTCGTTTTAACATTTGTTTCCGCTTTTGTTCTCATTGAGTTTCGTGGCCTCGTGGAAGGTCACTTTGATGTCTTAGAGATGCATTGCATCTCCATAAAGTTGATTTCTATTTTCATTTCCGCATTTGGATCCGTTATCGGGTCAAACTTTGGTTCATCACAAGATGCACTGACTTGAAAAATCAGGACCGTCACAGGACCCATTCTTCCTTTTTTCCTAAACCAGCATCATCTAAGGGTGGGACCTTGGTGGTTCGAGGCCCTCCCATAGTGGAGTTTCCTGGGATGCAGGATTGGCTTGCTGTTTCCTCGGCATCATCCAATGTTCCGTAGAACTACTGCCGTGGAACCCTCTATTAAAGAGGACGGTTGTTGAGCGCGGGTGCCAAGGGAGGGTCTTCGTTCTGACGCTCGGGTTATGGGTCGATCGGTGGATCATTCTGTCTAGCGTTACTTCGAAGTCCTTCATTTTCTTGGCGCAGAGCGTTGATTTGCGCTATGTTGGCTTCATGAGCCTGTCTTAGTGCATTAATCTGTTAAGTACTAGCTTCGTTGGCTTATCGAATGACGTCAAACTGCATTTGCATCTCTTCACGCATTTTTTGCATAATTTCCTGTTGTTGTGCTCGTGCAGTGTCTGATCCTGTTGCCATTCCGGAGCGATGTCGCATGAAAGTGGTAAAAATGAACTTTTTTGTAACGAATTCCCACGGACGGCGCCAAAGTGTTGGTGCAATTTCTCACACTCGAACACTTAAAGAAATAAATCAAGAGGAAGTATATGAAATATGAAAAACAATAGACAATTTTTCCAGAGAGAAACAATGATGGGAATGATGGGAACTCGATGGCTTTCCATTCTCATTCATGTTCTATTTATAAATTTTGTGCGGAGAATTACATGAAGCTGTTATTGGCAGTTTTCTAGATATGGGTATATATGCTTACTAATCTTGCGCCTCTTAAGTGCACATTCCGAGGCGGCGAGGAACTGAGGTTGTGGTTGTCCTTCGCACAGTAATTTTCATCGTATATATACAGCTGATTAAGTGCCAAAGCTTTTATTATTTATTTTATTTTGATGAACTCTTGATTTTGAGGTTATTACCACAGCGTATGTGTCAGTTTTCTTATTTGATGTAGTTGATTGGAATAATTTAGTTAAGTAAAGATGTTTATTGTGAATGCAGAGACTGTCTTGAATCAGATCTAAAATCTGACATTGCTTCCATTGGATGTGTAATTGCTGATTAAGTACAGAGTTTCAATTCTCTAATAAGCCTTCACTCTCTCTCCCTCTCTAAAAGCATATATATATATATACGTGTGTGTGTGTAGCTTATTAGTGCCAAAGTGATTAATATGCTTCATCACAGAACACAGAGAGAAATTTTGAAGGAGAGAGCATTAGACAAAATGTCATTTTATATGGTCTACATTTATATATATATTAATTTATTTTGAATGATACGAGGGTATTACAGTTGTTTTAAAATTTAAAAAATATTTGTACTAAATCGATAATATAAGAGGGTTTTACACTACACAAAAACTTTTTTTTTTTTTTTTTTGCCCTATATGATACATCTCTCTTTCCTTGTACCTATTTTTTTATCTTTCATTCTCTTCTATTCTTACTCTCTCTCAAATGGCAAAAAAAAAAAGCATCCTCCCTTTAACCACATTACGCAGGAGGGGCTCATGATGACTCACTTAGGTGTTTTTGACACATAAATTTCAACTTCACATGTTGTGATTCTTTAATTTCATATTAAGAATCGCATTTTTTTTTACGAATTCATCTTTTTGAACTGTAAATTAAAAATCACTATGATTTGATTAAATTGATGTTTGTTTGCAATAGCTCCTTGTGGAGCTATATTTTATTATGTTCCTGTTCAGATAAAATCAGCTCTTTGATGCTAAATAATAAAAAAATAAACTTTGATTTATAACATTATTTTATTTTTCCTTCCTAGTTAATTGGCTTAGACTTTGTTCATTATGACTTGAGTTTCATTTAAATTTGAAAATCAATGCCTTAGGTCATTCTGTAAAATCTGAATAGGTTAAAATTGAATTATCCAGGGTGGTCCCCACACCCAAGGAGGCTCTTGACCCTGGGCACCAATATGGTCGGTCTCTTTCACCGAGCACTAAGCATGGTCTCATTCGCATCAAGCCTGGCGAGTCTTGGCCACATGAAGCGAGGCAAAATTTATGGACATCAAACTTAGCATAATACACCAAGCCGCATGTCGTATCCATACCATTACCAGGTTTGGTCTCAAACACACGCAGAAAATCCAAAGCCTCGAAGGACAAATGATTTATACGTAATTTTTTAAAATAAAAATGCTTTTAAATAGTTGAACATAAATTTCAAATGGACTTCAATTATACACGTTCTATTAATTTTAAAAATAATAAAATAAGAAAAGACCATTAAACTTTCATCTTTTTCCACATTACCTTATAATATTCATAATTTTGCAAAACAAAACCCGTAAATTTTAAAATAACAAAATAGAAAAATTCACATAAATAAGTTGTTTTCAGCAACAAGATGAGAATATTTGATAATTGTCTGTTAGCATGAGTTGTAGTGTAGATCCTCTCAAAGTGAAAGATGAAAAGTTCCAAGTCAGAACAATTGAGAAAAAAAAAGCCTAATAATTGAGCAACCAATCCCCCCACCATTTTTTTTTTCCATGACTGGCTTAATTCGTTTATTTATGAAAATTAAAAACTTCTAAAAACAAAAAAGAAAATATTTTAATAATTGTGCAATCAATTTTTTTCCCAATGGAATGGTTTAGTTCATTTATTTATGAATGGTATAAATTTTCTATAACAAAAAAATAAATTAAATTAAAATAAAATAAAAACATAAGGAGTTGTCTGGTTCAGTTTTGTATACAATTTTTTGAGAATTGAAAATAGTATGAAAATTTGTTAGGTTAACAGTAATCTCAAATCAATTTTTGAAAGTTTGAGTTATATAAAAAATAAATAATTAAAAAAAAAACTAACAACAATAATTTTTAAAAACAAAATTGCAACAATAATTTATATACAAATCCTTATTTTAAGTCAATCAAAATATTCCGATGATTTATTTGAAGGGCAAATGGTGTGAAATGTAATGACCCGGTCATTTGACTCCCTTTCCTTTTTCCTGAAATTTTACAGATAAATTTTTTCCGTTTAATTCTCTTTTCTGAGATCTGTTTCTCGTCGTTTAGTGTCATCTCAAGTGCTCAGAATTGGTTTCTGAGACTCTTTCGTGTGGATTGACAACTTCCTTTGAGAACCGAGTCATTTCCGCATTTTCACTTTTCAGGACACTATTCACTTTTGTCCTTTTCCCTATTTCGTCCTTTTCCCTATTCTGTCTTTTCCCCGTTTACCAGTTTTTGGCACAACCTCACTTTGCATGCTCGGAGTTGATTTTTGACTTCACATGTCTTCATCTTCAGTGGTTTCCTCGAAATACGTATCTTTACTTTTACAAGAAAGTACTCTGGTTGCTCACGGTATCCATAAGGGCATGGATGCACAATTCTTAAGAATCTTTTTCTTTTCTTGGGGTATTTTTCGTAAATATCTTTTGAAGATATTTTATTTCAGGAGCATCTAAGAAAATATCTTTTGGAAGATATTTTCATTCTGGGGTAGTTTCGCAGTTAACCCTTTTTATAGGGGCTATTGCGCAATTAACGAAAGTTATTGCAAAATATCTCGTCTGGGGCCTAGATCCTCGTATGGGATTCATTTTCACTTTTCGTCAACTCGTAAATTCATAGAAATTCTTTCTAGTCATTTTTCTCTAGCTTCAGAGTTTTTGGACCCGGTTGCCGCCGAACTTGTTCGGGGCATAACTTTCTGCTCGGTACTTGGTTTACAACGTTATTTCTTCTGTTGTTAATATTTTTTTATTTTGAATCTTTTTCGTTCACGGAGTTTTGCTGTTTGAGCGCGTTTGCTCAAAATCTACTTTTTCGCACCCGGCGGGGCCCTTTCGGGGCAATTTTTGAGACTTACTATAAATAGGATGCCCTAAAGTGAAAAATCACTTTTTCACTCATCTTCTCCAGCTCTTGGCCGGCAGCCATGGGAGCTCCTTGGCTGCCACCCTTTCTCCTTCTCCTCCACTTGACTTCCTTGGTAGAAATCATTCGGCCTTTACATTTATTATTCCCCTCGACGTGTTCTATCATTCCTTCTTATTAGAATTCATTTCCGACCATTTCTTGAGTTTGGGTTTGAGGTCAAGTTGTGATTTTCATAGGGCTTCCTTCGGATTCATGTACATCGTGTTGTCCCTGACAAAACCCTTCGGTTTCGGCAGATTCGGAACACTTTTTTTTCGGTGGACCTTTGAGATTTTCATCTCAAATTGAGGTAGGGGGTGTTATAATTTACTTTCTTGCTATATTACGTGCTTGTGACGTTTATGTAACTTGATTACATGCTTGGATTTCAAAATCTAGAGATTTCATTATTTATTTTTCTTGTGAAGAATTTAATTTTTCCGGTTGTCCATAACTTTGTTTAATCATGTGGCATGATAGAATATTACTCCTTGATATGTTAATTGACATATATTAAATCTAGATCATTTGGACAAGTATTGAAGATTTTATTTAATATTTATCTTGAATAAAATATTAAATCATGTGACCTTAACTAGCTTGAAATCAATATGTGTTAGCATATTATATTAGGCCTTGGCATGCCCTTCAACATAGGTGAATTTGAGAGAAATTGGAAGTGTTTTGAAATTTAGTAATATTTAATTAATTAGATTAATTAAATTGCTCCAAGTGTACTATTCTTCCCGTTAGCATTCCGACTTGAAATTCTTGATGTGCATGTCATGTAGTTTCACATATATTTAATCTAGAATATTTGATTAGGTTTTGAAACCTTTCATTTAATTATTTTCTTTGTTTAAGATTTAATCCTCATGATAATATGCAACTTGGAATTAAAGTGTGGCATGCTAGTAATTTAGGCCTTGGTATACTTGTTAATATATATTAAATTTGGAGCATTTGAATAAGAATTGCAAGATTTATTTAATATTTATCTTTTATTAAAGTTTAATTCACATAGTTGAAACAAGCATGAAATCAACTTGTAATGTGATATTAAAGTAGGCATTGATGAGTTCTTTAACCTATGTTAAACTGAGGACATTTGGAGTTGATTGAAAATCTAGAGAAAAATTAATTAATGAGCTTAATTAATTTTATTTTAAGTATGTTGGTCACTTAAATTGATATTGGATGTAATAGGTTGATAATCCCTTGAGATGTAGTCTGTTTAATCACCTTGTGAACATATTACTAATTTGATGTAGAATTAGTATTTGAGGCATCTTAAAATGGTAATTGGACTTAGCATGATATGGAATATCATTGACTTGAATAGCTTGTTTAAACATATCTTGTATAGGTATATACCTTGTTAGAATATTACAATTGTTTACCTTGGGAGCTAGTTACTAAATTGGGACTTATTTAGTACTTGTGACTTAGGATAGTAATGTGGTTCAATTGTTGAAAAATATTCTTGCTATATGGTTCAATTGCATATTGGAGATATGACATGTCATATGCTATCTAGACTTAAATTCAAGGACATGAATTGTGTGAATTCAACCTTACTTGTGCATGGAACGTGGTAACTTGTATTTGATTTTGTATAAGTTTTGAACTTATTGGTTTTGGAAGGCTTGTGAGGACATAATTTATGTGACGGCTAGGACTTGGCTCTAGTACGGAGACAAGAACTTATTGTGGGTCATAATAGCCCAGAATAACTTATGCACGTGCGCACTAGGTAGTGCCTTTTGGGTTGTAATTACCCGGAAACACTTGTTTGGTCTAGTGATCGCATGTCCTAGTCTTTCCACTAATTGCTTTTGTATTCAATTCCATGTAGCTAATCGTAGATCACTTGTAACTTGTGAATTGGTGCTTGCTTCATGTCTTTGATTTCATTTAGTATACTTGGAACTGTATACTTGCTTCGTGTATTTTGATCTCATTTAGTATGCTTGGACTAGTATACTTGTTTATGTATTCAAGCCTATTTTAGTGTACTTGAACTTGTATACTTGCTCCGTGAGTTTAGATCGCATTTAGTGTATTGTGCCATGCATACTTGTCTTATGCGTATCTCGTTTAGCTTAGTATACTTGTATTTGTATAATTGATTTATAAGTTCTCTGTATATATCTCATACTTGTGTATGTGTGCTAGATATTGCTTATCCCATTTAATATGATTCAGTATACTTGTGAGCATGTGTACTTATAAATCGTGTATCATGTTTTACTATGGTTTAGTATAATTGTAAATGTATGCTTGTATATCGTATACCCTATTTTGAAATTGATTTGCATACTTGAGCATGTATACTTATAGGCCATGGTTTAATTCAATTGCATAGGTAGCTTAGGATGCTCCTTGAGTCTAACCTTTGATATAGACGTTAAGTGGCATGATCCCTTTTGAACTATATCATGTTAGTCCTAAAAATCTCTAAAGAAATCAAGTCGATACTTGCTCATTCTCTACGAGTAAACTTGTTTACTCACCCCGAAGTTACTTGGGGATTTGTTCAGGTACATGATTCAAGATTCGGAGATTTGCACTTGCCTTGGGTGACTTGGAGATTTGAAATTCCTTTTAAAGCATTTTTGTTCACATGCAAGTGTTAGCATGTTTAAGTTTTTCTTTTGATGTTGTAGCACCTAGTTAGGTTCCACATGCTCTTTTTGCCTTAATGTATGTAAAGTGTACTTAGATACACTAATTAGGATCTATTTGATATGTATGACATGAGGCCAAGGGCCATAGATTTTAAACTTCAAGTGTATGTATTTAAATTCCAAGTCATGTTTTTGAAATGTAAACTTTTCCAACTTTAGAGGTTTGATATGTCAAATTTTGTAAACGGAGTGTAATGAGGCCATAGACCATTGCAACATATTTAAAATGCTATATTACACTTGCGTGCATGTTCACATCATCACACACTTGCATATTTTGTGAATTGAACATGCTATGGGGGATTCCAAGTAGACTTTCAGCCTTGAGTGCATAACATGAAATTTTTGCACTTTCTCGACTCATTTCGGTTGACCGAAATGCCATTTCGGTCGACCGAAGCCTTTTGGGTATTTGATTGAACTTCAAAACATGCATTTCCAGTAGCCTTTTTCACTGTTCATGGCCATTTCGGTCGACCGATGGTTCATTTTGGTCTACCGATACAACCAAGCCTTGAAAACATGATTTTAGCACAAATTTTGTCCATTTCGATCGTCCGATGGGTCATTTCGGTCGACCGAAATAGCTAGATCCCGAGACTAGCTTCTGTTGAGTTTCAGCACTGATCTTCCAACTTCAAATGGCCATAACTTCATCATTTCTAACCCAAATGGGGTGATTATTGAGCCTAAATTCATAAGCTTGAAGTCAGCTTTCCAATGATACCAACCATACAGTAAAACGCCAACTGTGGTGAGATTTATTCAGGTTTTAGTGAAAGGGTATCAGTTTTTACTTAAACCGGGAAGGGGCATTTCGTGGGATTCTTGTCCAAAGTTCTTAGAACCTCTTGGAAGGTTGTGAAACGATTGGATTAGGTTATGTGGACCTCATTTGACTTGTTTAGAGTCAAATCTCCCTTCTTAATTATAAATTGATCACTTTGCCCTTGATTGAAGGGTTTTGCTCGTTTCTCTTCATCTTGTTGTTTCTCTTTCGTTCGGACTCCGAATCATGCGATTCTTGAGTCCATCTTGATTAGTTTTTCATTGCCTTTCTAGTGGTGTGCTCAGTGACACCTGAATTCATACTTTCAGAAATGACTACCTTGCCCCTGGGGGCTTAATTGTCATTCTTCCGGCCCTTTGTTTCCGCACCTTGTTTCTTTGAGTTCCGTGACCTCATGGAGTGTCATCTTAGGGTCTGAGAGATGTGTTATGCCTTGTGAGACCCTTGTTTTGTTTCTTGCTTCCGCATCTGGATCCGTTATTGGGTTGATCTTCGGTTCATCATTGTAGTACCGGGTTGAATCCAAACCCGGGTCGTTACATGAAAACTAGTATAACAATATCTATTCTGACTAGCTATGCATAGCCACGTCAGCAATTGGACTAACGTGACTAGCTACAGTTTGTGACTACCCCAATTCCATGGTATGGTGTTTACTGTGGCAACCACTTTTATTATTTTATTGATTTTTTTATATATATTTAATATTTTTAGTAAAAAAAATTTAAAATTTTCTCATGAAACATTTGTGAAATAAATTGGATAATAAAGAAGTTTAACGAGTAAAATGTATTTTTCATATTATTTATAATGAATAAAATATTATTTTTAATTTTTTTTTGGATTCTCATATGTTTGTTGACAAACTTAAAATAAAAATCAAAAGGCAAAGAAATAAAAATCATACACATTTTTAAAATAAAAAAAATTACATATAAAAGGAAATAGTGAAAGGAAAGAAACCAAAAAAAAAAAAACCAAGACTGATGAGATACATTTTTTTGAACCAAATAGAGCCATTGCATTTTGTAGCACATGAGATTTTTTTTAATTTTTCCAAAAAGTAAGCAGTGGGGCCCATTTTCAAAATCTGCATAGTATTACATCATTGAGGAATAAATTAAAATAAAATAAAAGAATAGTGCCACTTCATTGAGAAGGAAAATGACTTATCAAAAAGGAGATTTGGAGCAGAATTAACAAGCAACATTGTACTTACTAAATTTATGTCGGATTTGCGAAGTTGAGTTGATCTTTGTTGTCTCAGGAAGTCCGATTTCGAACATTCGCACCTATTAACTTCTAATCTAACATTCTTGTTTTTAAAAATAAAAATAATAAAATAATCCATGTCGGATTCCATCAACTTTAAGTGTACATCTTCTTCTTCCTGAACTTGGATGCGCTGCTGTCTAAATTTAGATTTATCTTTGGAGGAAAGGAGAAGCAGAATGAACTAGCAACAGCCTTCCATGAACCAACAATTCATTGTATTTAGTATATATAACATTATCATATGAACTTATGGATCACTCAGATAACAAAAAAATAACTTGTGAAGCATGCGTGCAACCAAGTTTTTAGTGTGTACGTGTCAAAAAGTCAAAAATAATTTACAAATAGTACATTTTGAATAATTCACAAGCTATTTATAAGTTTGTAACAGTACTTAATTCAAATGACTCAGGAGAGAATATTTCTGCATTCAATTAAAAATGATTCAGCCTTCCTGTACAAATTTGAATTGATAGATGACCCAAATAATTGTCTGGAATTAAAATTTACATTGTAAGGATTTGAAATGGTTGTCATCATATATTTGGATGAGTTAAAAGGATACAAATAAAAGAATAGCAATTCTAATTCCTCAGGTAAAACTGATATGTTTGGTTTATAACTTTGCCCTTAAACTGAAAACAAAAAACTGTACAAAAATTCTACTTGGTTAAGTTTTTTGAAAACTCAGTTATAAAAATGTATGTTTTCATAAAACTGTCGTTTATAGTTATCTGAAAACAGTTTTTTATTCTTTAAATTCTTAAGAATTGTTTTCAGAGTTACAAATCAAATTATTCTTAAGGGAATCAGATGTATATCCACTTTTCAAGCATCAAGAGTAGAATAAAATCAGAATGGAAAGATGCGATGCTGTATTAATGAGAGAAGATGGGAAAACAATTTGGAATATAGGGGTTGAGCAATTAAACGAAAGAGATACGTCACATGATTCATAGCGGATGGTCACCCAGAATCAAAGTCGACCCACCCCTCCCATACCTTAAAAATGAAAGATGCAATTTATATGCTTCTTTTAATTTCCAAGGAAGTGAAACTCAAAATTAGAGAGTTTCTTTCCCTATCGCCTCCAGAAACAGACTGAGTAGTTCTAATTCCAATCTAGCCCTCAATTCCAACCCCAATAATGCGTACCAGTCAGGCAGTCACGGCCTCACTAGTATTCGTCTTTCTTATTCCATTTTAGCACATTTAATCTACAGCAATCAGACTATAACCCTTAATCACACCCGTCACGTTTAGATGCAGCATCACTTTTCCCAAGTGCTAGTCTGTTTGGCAACCACAGTTGCTTTGTGCTTTTGTTTTTTGGTTTAAAGTGAGTTCAACACTGTTTCGAAACTTGTTTGGTAACCAGTGACGGACCTACATTGACATGAGGGTCCTAAAATTTTTTTTATTACTAATATAGCCTACTAATTTGCACTTTTTCAACTATATACCCCTAAAATATTATTATTAACCCCCTGAAATTACTAAAAGATTTCATTATTGCCCCCTACCTTATTTTCTGGGTCCATCCCTGTTGGTAACGTAAATTTGTTACAAGATTTTTAGAAGCAAAAACTTGAAAGCGTGTTTGGTAAAAAGTGTTACAAGTTTGAAAATTTGAATGACTAGTTAAAAATGTTATTTTAGAAAGAATTTTTTTTTTTTTTTTTTTTTTTGAACAGTGCTTTGTTATAGTGCAAAAGCAAACAAAAGTATTTTTTTGATATCTCCAGTTTTGGCCTCAATTTTGAAAGTGTTTTGGTACTATTCAAATGATAACAAACATTTTGCTTCAGTACAATACACTAGCAGAAACAAAAAAATACAAAGCAAAAGTAGTAGCCAAACTAGTATAATTGGTTGGATCTTCAATCATGAATTCATTTAAAAGCAAGCACGTAATAAAACTGTAAGATTATACATCAACATAATTGCCATTTAAAAGGTCAGGGAAAAAATTTTGGTACCTTCAGATCAATGCGGTGAACATCAAAGATGTCCTTCATATAATGTGAATTGTATGCTAATATGTAAGATCTATATGCATCCTTAGCGTACTTGTTCAAATACTAGTTGTTGGCCACCAACTTTTCCTGCATCAATCAAAATTGTCCATTTTTAAGTCCCAAACAGCAAGACATCACTGGGGAAAATAAAGTGAAAACATGCAGAAGAAGATATTACCGAGTGAGAATTCACATTTTCCAGCTTATTCTCATCAAATTTGTACTCTTTAGCAGGCACTTTTGCAATCTGATATAAACAATAAAATAATATTTCAAATAAGAATACTAGTCAAACCTCAATACAATTAAACCAAGTAAAACGATTGCTTTTGTTTATTTTCTTTTATCCATGGATTATAACAGCGGTTGCTTTTGAATTTTCCTGCACACCCTCCTTGAGAGATTATTGTTTAATAATGCAATTAAGGAAATTTTATATCCTTTCATTGTGTTAATATAGAAGATAATTCCTCGCCATCAAAGATTTAGGAGGTTACCATCCCAGCAGGGACGGACTTAACAAGAAGTCACGCGGGCAATCCATCTGAAATAATTTTTTTTAGTATTAAATTTTTATTTTTTAATAAATAATTAAATTATTTAGTTGTAAATTTAATACTAGTTAAAACAAAAAACGCATTGTTGCCCTCTCTCCCTCTTCTCAGACGTCTTTTGACTTGATTTTTTTAGAAACCTAGCAAAATTAAAAATACAAACACACACACATATATATATATTAAAAACAAAGCCAAAAAGGGTGAAGCCGCAAATGACAAATACCTTATAACTTTTTGAGAACTTGCAAAATTAGAGAGAAAATCATAAACTAAATTATATATTCAAGAAATTGGAAACTGAAAACTAGAAGTGGGGTTGAGAAAATCGGAGTTCTATTGAAAAGAAGCAACGGGAGCAGGCTGAGCAAACTTGACTCACAGTCACGCCAATCACCAGACTTGACTCACAGTCATGCCAGCCACACCCACAGTATACAGACTCAAAACTCTATTTATTATTGAATTTATTGTTTATCCTGATTGAATCCTCTTTTTTGGATTGATTTTTTTTCCCTTAATATTATTGAATATGGACATTGCACAGGCGCACAAATTGCACAATTATGTTGTTGTTGTTGTGATTGTTTATTAATGAACATTTAATTTGTTTTTGCTTATTAGAATGGTTCCCTCACATGAATTTCTAGGTCCGTCCCTGCATCCCACCCTTCATTTTGTTTCTTTTCTGCTTGGTCATTTATTTTTTTCACAAAATTGCATTTCCTTATAAATGTATAAATTTAGTGTGCACGGTGCATTGCACACCAGATAATTAGAATAGTTTATTGGAAATTTTGTTTTATTGACAAATTTATGTGAAATTACAATTATGCCCTCTTTTATCTCTCTAAAGTAAAATGCATTTATGCATCACTTTTTATAATACTAATAGTTTATATATCTCTCTAAATCTTCTACAAAATTATTTATTTAAATTTTTATATTACTTTCATTTTTTAAAAAGGCAATACATATTCTTTTTCTTCTTTTTTTTCTTTCATAATTGGTGTTGTATTGATGCTCAAAATATAAAAATGAATACAGGAGCACAGAGGGCATACCCTCAGAAATCTGGAAAAGAAAAAATATAGGACAATATGTTTATTGAATAAGCCCATTTCCAGTACAAAAACAAAAAGCCAACCCAGGAATTATGGAATAACATCATTAAATAGAATTCCCTGGACTTCACACACCTCCATAAGAGTAGTTCTTGCTACTATCCCTAAAAGAGCACTAAGAGAACCATGCAATCTATTATTCCTCTCTCTCCAAATATGCCAAAGACCAGCAACAAATAGGCTCTGTAGAGATTTAGATTTGTGATACAAATTATCCATCCATAAAAACAAATCCCAATCCGAAACCACCTCCTGAAATGAAACCATATCCCAATTTTAATAACTCACCCAACCAAGTCCAAAAACCACAAGAGAAAGGGCAAGAAACAAAAAAATGATCTGTATCATCAATGCCATTCTGACATAAGGAACATCTGGCAGCTAGACATATTTTCCTTCTTTGCAAATTTGTCATTGAAGGCAATCTATCCTGTATGACCAAAACTGCAGTTATAGACCACCTAGGCCTTGCCTTACCCCAACAGAGTTTATACCATAGAACCCCTATCTCCACACTTCGATCTAGTGATTCTCCAAGCACTCTTAAAAGAAAACTTTCCTTCTTCCCACTTCAGTAAATCTTCCCCAGCACTAATATTAACTGTCCTCGGATAATCTCGAACTGGAATCAAGCTATCAACTTGCAATATATTGAAATTCCAAGCACCATTCAGAATTAAAGAGTTAACAGAAGCTTCTCTGGGCAGTTGTAAGCTTCGTATCACTCAATGGCCAAATAAAGACCTAAAAAGAAGTCCATCACACTATGGATCATTGAATAAACTGATCTGCAGTCCATTCCCAATCTGAAACTTGATATGTTATTGAAGAACTTCTCGAACTGCTACCAAAGATTTCCAAACAATTGAACTTGTGGTTCTAGTAATCGTTGTCCAGTAATTAGAAGCATACCTGAAATTGTACTAAGAAATCCACAACTTGTCTTTCTATTAAGAAAGTCCAAAGCTAAAACACATCTGGAGGCCATTTGAATATCAGATAGCTTGCGTAAGCCAAACCTTCCTTTAGCTTTGGTTTGAATAACCTTGTTCCACTTTAAAAGATGCAGCTTCTTTGCATTTTCAGTACTGCCCCATTAAAAATCCCTACACTTTTTCTAAATTTAATTAATAATTGCCATAGGAATATCATAGATACTACACCAATATTGAAAAATAGGTGTGACCACAGCCCTAAGCAACTCCAATTTACCTGCTAATGATAATATTTTTGAGCTCCAGCAGGTTATTTTACTAGAAATCTTATCTAACAGCTCTTTACAATGAGTTCTCTTCAAACCATTAGGGCACAAAGGCAGCCCTAAATATTTGATAGGGAAACAATCTTCTACATACTTCAGGATGCTCACTAGTCCAATAGGTCTATCTCAGCCTGAGTAGAGATACCATGCAAATCGCACATACTGTGGTCATGTGTATCTAGACCTACCAGGGAACAACACCTGTGTCCAGTTATCCATCCTAGGCGATATACGCACCCTAACCATGGTCCTGAGACTCAAGCTCATACCATGGCACTATAATGATATGTATATAAAGTCCGTATACTCCTAATACAAAATATCATCCATCTTTTGTAGTGGTCTGATATAAGTATAACAATCCATCTAGAAACCAAAGTAGGTCATTCAATTCATAATTGATATGACACAAATATGAGTGGGACTGAACCTTTATGGTAAATTCACACCTTAATCCAGAATAGGTAGGTTATAGTGTTTGAACTAATCCATACTTAGTATGCCACCGTCCCATACCGGTGCATACCATCCTCCATCCAATATAATTGACAAATTAATAATAAAAATTCATCAACCATACTCCAAAATAAACATAAATACAGTCTATTATATGTATGACCAAATTATGCATCCAGTATAAGATTATAATCATAAAACTTCCATTTACATTGTTAACGCATTGATAGACAATTTAAACTATCCATATCCATCCAATTGACAAAACAGAAATTTCAATAGTTCATCAATTAACACCCACACCATGGTATAATGACTATCAGAAATATGAGCTGAGCACATTATACTAGACATCCCTAACCATACTCTCATACTAGTTCATTTAAATTATTAAAACAAAGACTAGTAATGAAAATCCTCCTTAATCCCTGACGGCATGAAAATTATCGTTTCATTACATGACGTCCTTTTTAATCCTCCATGTTAAAACATGTGGTTGACATAATATGTCAACTAAGAAGTCTCACAACATATTATATACAACCCCAATGGTATTTTATACTTACCAAAATAAACTGGTTAAAACAAACCGGCAAATAAAAACTCCTCCACTCTTGACAGCATGCAACAATGTATTTAAATTACATGACGTCCACAACCACAACCACAACCCAACCAACCCTCATGGAACTTAAATATATCACAAATATCTTTGGTACAATATCCCTAAAATATCTTTCAATTCAGTCCATTCAATTGGCTAACCAAACTAGAAATTTAAGACTTTCTCCTTCCTGGACAACATGCACATTAATCTTTTTTAAAAAATTCATGATGTCCATTTATATTAACACACTAGCATATACTAACTATTTTATGGTTTTAATAGGTTAATTTTAAACATCTAAAACCCCACACCACTTTCCATTAATTTCATTTAAGCCCCTGAAATCAGAAAAACCACAAAAACGCACTTACTGTGCATTACCAAAAGTGGAGCCATCTCCATTATAATTTGGAGCCTGCTCTATCCTCTTGGAGTCAGCTCCAAAATAGTTTAGATCCTGCTCCATCTCAATGGAGCCGGCTCCTTTGAAGAATGGAGCCTGCTCCATTATCTGAACCTCCGTCTTCTTCAATTCCGGACACTTTCTGACTTTCCGGTTGCCCCTGTTCAAGTTCCTAACCCACTGTTTTAAGTTCCAGACCATCCCAACTAATTATAAGAAGTAGTTTTTCATCACTACATGATTCAAAATTAGTGTACATTCAAGAGAAATCATGGTTAAAACAGGTACATAATCCAACCGTAAAAGCAGTCCTAAAACAAATTCAATTTCATGCAATTAAATTCCTTTAAATTCAAGCACATTAATTAAATAAATTTTACTGTCCGTTTAAGTCCTAACAATCCTAGAAGCTTCTCCAATTCCAATATGAATTAATTGACAAAACATAAACCATAAACGAAACAGTTTATGCTTCCCCTGTTTGCCCTCTCTGCTACCGGCGAACTCCATCCTTCGGTTCTGAATTTTTTTTTTAAAGTTTACAAGGTTCAATCAGAGTCTAAACAACCCTAGAAGCCCTTCATGTTCTAATGTAAATCAATTGACAAAAATCTAAACCGAAAACAACACAATTTATGCAAGAGAAATGAGACCAGTTAATTAAGCGTGCAACAGGTTACAGTCTGATAATCTTGTATCAACCTTCCATTTTAAAGTTAAATTAATTTCCTGGAGACCATATAGAATGCACAGAACACAAGTTTACAGGAAAGAGATAGAATGAAACTTGCCTTTAGGTTTCGGTTTGAAACCTTACAACGTCGTCTATGTAGTTTTCGACGAACGGACGACCGGCAACCTTCCTACTGCTCAGTTCCAATACCACAATCCATCCACTCCTTCCTCCTTGATACGACCTTCAGGTCACGGTTGAACTCCTAACTGGTGGCCCATATAATTTCCTCTCAAAACCATTATGTGTGCCTCTGTTTTCTCTCTCAAGAATTCTTACGTGCATAGGTTTGTTTTTAACCCTAGCAGACTTGTAAAGTTAAATATATAGGCTACCATAAAAAACTTAACCCTAATTCCAACCTCCTATAAGTCGGCACCCATAATTACATAATCGTAACACCCTAAACCTAATTAATTAATTACACGTAAAACAAATAAGGAAAGCAAATAAATAATCACTCAAAACACATAAATAAATTCAAGACAATAAATAATTAAATACATACCCACTATTCACAATTAAACAATATTAATTTAAATACACACTATTAATCACTTAAGAAAAACAAAACAACTAAATCACATAATTAAATCAATTAATCAATAAATGAATATATAAATAAAAATCTCAATTTTATCCTTTTTAAAACTAGGGGTATTACAAAAACAGAACCTTGTTTTTCCCTTGATTGATCTGCAACCCAGTGTTCTCCTTAAATCTCTTTAAAATAGAATCATGCACAGTAGCATTGTGAATTGATGTTTCACATGCTAACATTAAATCATCTGCAAAAAATATATGAGTAAAAGGATGTTGAAATTTTTTCTCAACTTTCAAAACAATCAGCTTTTCTTCTGCACAGCCTTAGCAATAAGAGATGAAAAGAGTTCTATAACAAGAGTAAAAAGTAGTGGGGAAAAAGAACAACCTTGTCTCAGCCCTCTCTCTGGTTTAAAAAATCCAGCAAGTGTACCATTCAGCAATATTGAATATCTAGATGAATTGAATGTGGAGAGAATTAACTCAATCCAGCCATCTCTAAAGCCAAACTTTTTCAAAGCTACCACCAAGCACTCCCAAGAAACCGAGTCATAGGCTTTTCTAATATCAATCTTTAGAGCCATAGCAGGTTGAGTAGGCTTATTAAAATCCCTCACCAATTCATGAGCCATAATGAGTGCTTCTTGAATTCTCCTACCTTGTATAAAAGCACATTGTTCCATACCCACCAATTTGGGTAAAACTAAAGCAAGTTTATTTGCCATAATTTTGGTTATGATTTTATAGACCAAGTTAAACAAAGCTATAGGTCGAAAATCTCCCAATTTAGAAGCATTTCCTACCTTAGGAATCATTGTAAGAAAGGAACAACTCACCCCTATAGGCATAGATTTAGTAGAAAAGAAATGTTAGACAGTAGCCACCACTTCTTGATCTACCACAGTCCAAAAAACTTGATAAAATCTTGCTGGAAAACCATCAGGGCCAGGGGCTTTGTCAAGGGGAAAAGCCATCACCGCACTCTTCACTTCTTCATAAGTTATAGTACCTTCAAGCATATCTATATCTTTAGGATCCAGTGAGTGCCTAAGATTAATGTCACAAACTACCTCTGTAGACCTCCTTATAAAAAGTTTGGAATAATAATTAACAAACCAGTCAGTAATGGTCCTTGGATCTGTAGTGACTTCCCCATCCTCATTCTCCACCTTTGTAATAGCATTAAAATTTCGATGTTACTTCAGTTTTTGATGAAAGAATGTTGTGCATCTATCATTGTCTTGAAGCCAAGTGACTCTGGATTTTTGAGCTAAAAGAATATCCTGATCTGTCAAAGCAGTATTATAATCATCTCTAGCCTGTTGTTCTTCATCAAGGGGATTATCAAAGGGGGCCTTTAACAAATTCTCTTGCACTTCTTCCAGCCTTCTTATAGTCTCAATAATTTTTTCTCCCACATTCCTAAAGATATTCTTATTCCATTCTTTAATAACCTTCTTAAATGCTCTGAGTTTTTGAAGCAACCGATGTATGGGACAACCAGAAATCTCACAACTCCAAGCCTGCTAAATCAAAGGGAGTACCTCACTCTTGTTACACCAAACTTTGAGCTTTTTGAATGGTTTTGGACCTGTCGCAAAGTGCTTTGAAACTTGTATCATAACACCATAATGATCTGAGGTTTTGGCCATTGTATATGAGAATTTTGTACCAGGAAATGATGAGCGCTGAAAAGTGCACAATAAAACCTCTTAAGCGTAGGTATTCTAGGACCTTTATCTATTTTACTTTCCCGTTTTAGACTAATTTCATGTTATTGCCCTTCTCAGGCACTTATACCAAAAATAAGTTAATTCAGCCAAATAAGAGCATTAAAGAAGCTAACTCAAGCTGGATGGAAGAAAAGAACAAAGTGGAAGTAGAATGAAGTAAAGTGTGGAAATCAGCAAGTTCGATAGATCTCAACATCACTTCGATCGATCGAAGTAACATCGATCTAGACACTTCAAGATGGATCCAAGCCCTTGTCCTTATCCAAAAGATTTCACAATGTTCGATCAATCCAACCATTCTTAGATTGATCGAACATATTTGATCTTATCCACACCTACCACCCCATCTACCACTTTTGTCTCTTTCCTAAAATATTCCAAAATATCTCAGAGATTTGTCTTTATTCAAAAAGGCGCCGCCAAGGATGAATCGATCTCTGCAGCATTCGATGGATCTCAGCACAGTTCGATCGATCTCAGAATAGTTCGATCGATCAAACCTTCTCAAGTCCGAAAAAAATAAGTTCCAGCTCATTAAAAGTTGGCTCATAGTGCAATCATTGCAAGGACCAGAGTGCACGAATCCAGACCACTGGGTGTGACACTTGACCTACCTATATAAGGATTTTGAGCCTCTTTTACAACATATCTCATACATATCTCATATATCATTTTCATAGTCTTAGAAACATTCTTAGAGAGAAAGAAAAGAGAGGAGGAGAAGCTAGAGACACATTCTTGGGAGTTCTTCCATTCTTCTAGGGTTTCCATAAAGAAGGATGTCATTCCTACCATGGAGATAGCCCTTGAGGGTTGGATGACTACTTCAATGAGTGGCTAAACATCTTCTTGGGGCTAGAGTTAGCCATAAGCATGCTTTCTAGACTCTAATGTTTTGTATTTTGAGGGAATTTGAGTTGTAATCTGATGAGCACTGAAAAATGCGCATTTAAACCCGTTAAGCTTAAGCATTCTAGTACCTTTATCTATCTTACTTTACCGTTTTAAACTTATTACGTGTTATTTATATTTTCAGGCACTAATCCCAAAATTGAGCTAACTCAGCCAAATAAGAGCTTAATTGAAGCAATCCTAAGATAAACCAAAGGAGGGAGCAAAGTGGAGAAAGAAAGGAGCAAAAAGGAATCAAAGTTGTGTAACTGAAAAGTTCGATCGATCCAACTTAGAGTTCGATCGATCGAAAATCTATGATCGATCACAGTACTTCTCGATAGATCCAACCTTGGCCTTTGCTGAAATTCCAAGTTCGATCGATCGAACATCACCTTCGATCGATCGAAACCTATTTTGTCCTATTCAAATGATTGCTCTTATCCATAGTTGTACGCCTACCAACCACTTTTGTCCTTTTCCCCATAAATATCTTAAAAATATCTCAGCCTTGTCCTTATCCGGAGGAGTCAGACCACTTCGATCGATCCAAGATGCAGTTCGATCGATCGAACCCATTTTCGATCGATCCAAGTTAAGGTTCGATCGATCGAACTTCCTCCAGCGAGAAAAAGTTAAAGTCCAGCTCATTTATTCCGTCCTTCATCCAATCATTGGAGAATATGCCTTGCACGACCACAGCTTATCATGGGGTGTATTTGACCTACCTATATAAGGAATATGATACACTTTTTGGGGGGAGCTCTTGTCACACATTGAAAATCATCTTGGAGGCTATTCTTGGAGAGGAGAAAGGAAGGAAGCTAGAGCAACCATTGTAGGAGATCTTCACCAACAAGGAGCAGCCATGGAGTTAGCCCTTGAGGGTTGGATCATCACTACCATGAGTGGCTAGACATCCTCTTGGGGCTAGAGTTAGCCCCAAGCATGCTTTTTATACTCTAATCTTGTGTATTATTGAGGGATTAGTGTTGTATGATACATCTTGATATTCATGTATATATAAATCTTGATTATTTCATGGTTTGTATGGTTTAATGCTTCCAATTGACTATTCTATTCTATCCATATGTCTATGTATGCTAGAGTATGATATTCATGTGCTTATCCCTAGATTTAGTGTTTTTGACGCATGTTTATGTGTATTGATGCTATAGATCTAGAGATTATCAAGATGATATGCTTAATGAATGCTATTTTGGTTCATTTGATGGTTTATGCCTATTCTTGATGGTTTGTGCCTCTCCCCTAGTCTAGATAGCTTTATTTTCATGCTAGTAGTGTAGATTTAGTGTAGTGGTAGTGTAATGGTAGATGGGAGGACAATCTACTCTTGATGTTTGATGTTCTATGCTTGTGAGTCCAAATGGCATATTCCTCATTGTGTTGTATGTGGATTTTGAGCTTAATGAATGATTAATGACTAGTTATGATATGTTGTAATACCCTTAGTTTTCAAAAGGATAAAATGGGAATTTAATTTTGATTATCTAAGTGACTTATGTACTTATTTGACTAGTTGTGTTTATTGTATTTGTTTAAATTAATTGATTGATTAATTGTATGTTTAAATTAATATTGTTTAAGTGTGTTTTATTTTATTTTTCATTTGACTTGAAATTTTATGTGTGTTCTGTGTGATTTTTAGTCATAATTATTTATTTATTTTCCTTAATTATGTTTAAGGGTAATTAATTAATTAGTTAGTTAATTTTATTCCAGATATATGTATAATGAACGTAACTGTTGTGGTCACTTGTTTATTACCATGTTGGGTGATAATTAGGTTTAAGGTGTTATGATTAAGTAATTAGGTAGCCGACTTGTAGTTGGGCTGGACTTAGGGTTAGGATTACTAGATTTGGGATTAGGGTTTCAGAGGAGTCTATATATATATAACGATATATGTTGCAAGGGTTTTTGGGAGAAAACCCTATTCACGTAGGGGTAATTTAAGAGGAAAAACAGCGATACATAGAGAGGGTTGTATACACTTCAATGTGTATATTCTTGTGTAGTCTGCAAGGGTTAAAATAAAACATTATTCACGTAGTATTAATCTATGAAGCTAAGGAGGAAGAACAGAGGAATGGAACAATGGTCAGAGGTGGGAGCAGTATAAGAGAATTCTGAAACTTAGAGACGATGCGGCTGTAAGGGTTCAAAACGAAATCTAAAGGCAAGTTTCATTCTCTCCTTCCTGTAAACTTGTATTCCGTGCATTCTAAATAGACTCCAGGAATTTAATTAAAACTTTTAAAAAAAAATTTATGCATATTAGTTTAGTCTGAAATTTGGTTAACATATAATAACTGAAGATGGCTTTCCTTGCATAAATTGTTAGATTATGTATTAAACCTCTGTAAATTAATTCATAATGGAATGTGAGGTGTTGTTAGGATGGTTAGGAAGTTCATTAACCTTTATAATGGAATTTTGACACATGTGATCAGACTTTAGATTGTTCATATGTTCAGTTAACTGTGTTTGGCGTTTTTGGATACGGTTTTGTTTTTGTTTTAGATTTTTGTCAATTAATGCATGCTGGATGGTGAGAAGTTTCTAGGGCTTTAAGAATTTAAATTGAACCCTAGGAATGTTAAAATACTTGGGACAGGAACGTCGGACTTCGCCGGAAACGCAGAAAAATCATCGGACGAAGTAGAGACGAGGCAAAGGGGCTCTCAGGGGGGAGAGCCGGCTCCCGAATGGTGGGAGCCGGCTCCCATGAAGAGAAAGCCGGCTCTCCATGAGGGGGAGCTGGCTCTAGAAGCCTAGGAGCTGGCTCCAATAAAGGGGAGCCGGCTCCCATGGAAAAAAAATCCCTACGGGTGTTTTCTGTAATTTTTCTGAAGTTCAGGGGCTTAAAGGTAATTATTGGAAAGTGATGGGGGGTTTTAAATGATTAAAATTAACTTGTTAAAGCCTTCAAATAGTTGGTTTATGCTAAGGTGCTAAACCTAAATGCATGTCTTAAAACATAAGCTTATAATAGGCCTACTGTCAAGGAAGGAGAAATGCTTGTTTTGCTAAGTTGTTTTGACAACTTAATTTGGACTAACATTGTAGTTATTGCTAGAATTTATATCAATGATATATTTAGCATAGTTCAGCTCCACGAATGTTGGTTATGACGTCATGTACCCTTATCTAATAAGCTGCATATTGTCGGGAGTAGTGGAAGATTAGTTGCTAGTTTTGTGTTAGCAAATTAAATGGAACTCATATAAAATACTTTTTGAAGTTTCATATGATGTACTTAAACTTTGAAGTGTCATTATATCCGACACAGAATTTATAATGGGGAATTACATAGATGCCAGGAAATTTAATTATAAATTTGCATGCCGTAAAGGATATGGGAGGATTTAAATGCTAGTCATCATTTTAACATTTTAAACGAACTAGTATGGATGTGTTGTTTTGGAATTCTAGTATAATGTGCAGTTTAAAATTCTGATATTCATTATATTATGTTATGAAGGATAATTGCTGAACTGTCTTAATTTCTGTTCTGTCAATTACATGGAAATGGATGGTTTAAATTGTTTATTCTTATTTTAACAATTTAAAAGGAGGATCTATGAATATAATCATATACTGGATGCATGATAGGGGCTTATCTATATCTAATTTCTATTATGTTGGTTCTAGATATACTTGATGTTCATTTTGAGTGTGCATCATGTGTGGATCATATGCATTATATGTACCGGTATGGGACGGTGACATATCAGGGATGGATTAGATCAAAAAGCTAAGTCCTACCCCTTTCATACATACAGAATGGATTAACTAAAATAGTTAAATCCTACATGGATGCATGTCCTGTCAACTAAAACAGTTGAACGACATAACGGATGTTTGTTTTATTTTTCTGCATTAGGAAAGAATTTATATATATATTTATGGTACCGTGATACGAGCTTGAGTCTCCTGATCACGATTAGGGTGCGTATATTGCAAAGGTTGAGTAGCTAGATATAGCTAATGTTCCCTGGTAGGTCTAGGTACTTGGCTGCTGAAAAGCGTGTTTTATAGGTCACCTTCTACCCAGGCTGAACTATGTTATAGGCTAGTGAGCATCCTATAGTGTGTATTTATATATCTATGGACTATTGTAACTATTGTTGAGCTATCTCGGATGTATCTGCGTATCGGGTTTATGTACGGATTGTAGTAGGATGGAATTTGCATGTGGGCCTGACCCACCTTTATTTTTCAGGTGTTCGTGAGTATCAGGCTTAGGGTTTGATCGTGGTGATACAGATACAGTCACTCACT
Source organism: Cornus florida (assembly GCF_030987335.1). NCBI lineage: Eukaryota > Viridiplantae > Streptophyta > Magnoliopsida > Cornales > Cornaceae > Cornus > Cornus florida. The sequence continues at coordinate 41,385,142 of NW_026775575.1, forward strand.
CTTCCGACTAAATAGGATTTTTCTTTTTGGTTTTAGTTTTGGATTTTATTCTGTAAAGTTTTATCAGTTGAGATTATTAGGGGTCCACTAGTTGGATTCCCGAGTTGTACGGATTGGAAAGTTAGTTTATATTAAAACTTTTATTTTTGGAGGAGGTTTTACAATTAGAATTCTTTTCAGCATATCATTATTTTATTCTTAATTCAGATCCTGCTTGTTTATGTATTGATTGTCTGGTATCCTTCGGATCTGTGCCCGGACTTGATCGCCCGTGGCTCTAGAATCAAGGGGTATCACATATGTTGTATCTTTCACATGTGTTTAGATAATTTATTCCTCTCCCAATAGATATTTTGTACCTCTCACATGATGTTTAGATAATGCATGTTTAACTAAGTCATCCTTATGGATTGCTTGGACTATGAGCTTAATGAAAGGTTCAATGACTTGAATTGTTATTTTGTTATCTTCACATGATGTTTAGACAATATATTCCTCTACCAATAGATGTATTGTGGCCTCACACATGTTGATTGAGACAATTTGCACTTGTTGAGTCACCCTTACCAATTGAATGTCTTTTACACACACAACATTGTTGCAACACATCCATTACCCTCAATTGATCACTTGTTAGTGGTATAGAAAAGTATTGCTTGGTGGTGATCTCTATACCCCAAGACCTTTCCTTCTTACTTACTCTTTATTTTATTGCATTTTAATTAATTCTTTTCTAGAAGTAATCAACCAACCCAACTCTCTTTTGCAATCATTTGGTACGCTAGAGTCGAAGTTGAAATTCCAACACGTATAATCCCTTGGGGCGATCCCTACTCACTCTTGCTACGTTAGTAGTGGTGTTGGTAGTGGTTTTTATAAATTTAAATTTGACATAAAAGGCTTTTCTTGAACCACACATTCACTACATTCAGTTTGGCATATTAGAGCGGCCGTCGTCATAATCTTGTCTTGACACTTATTTTATATATGAATCTTGTTTATTCAATAATTTGTGTGGTTTAATACTTCCAATTGATCATTTCATTCTATTCATATGTCTATGTATTGATCGGTTGGTCAATTAAACATCAACCTTCGCAATAGCACGAATCATTGTAAAATAAGGCTATTGGTTGAGTAAGTTGAACCATTGGGACTGCGCTAGTCTAAGGCAACCTAAGTGTCTAGAGTCATTCTTAGGATGATGAAGGGGTATAGAGTGTTTGTTTGTCACTAAAGATAGGAATGTAAAGATGCATAAATTAAGAACTTGCAAGAATTTAAAAGAGATAAAATGTGGGTAAAAGAGACTAGGGAAGTAACTTCACCACCTACAATATAAACATGCTAGAATATGATTCATTCGGGGAAAAACAACATAAATATGTGGCTATGATAAGTAGTTACTCATGGTTACTACATTACCTTCAAAGGATTCATGGAATCAGTAGGCAAGAACAATTTATCAAAGATTTTACATGCTCAATTACCTAAACTAAAGTGTAATTTAAGACATGTTCACTAAGCTAGAAATTGTCAAACCATCAATCACATGATAAGAGCACATGAAGCTAAGAATTAAGAATAAGCCATCAAAGGAAGAACCTAAGCTATGGCCTATCAAATCTCTCAACAACATGCCATTAAAACCATTCCAAAAATCTCATCTTCATTGTCACCATGAAAATGTAAACCATACAACCATGAAAACATACATTCTAAGATAAGAAAGTAGGTCCAACATGATCATTAAATCAAAATCAATTCCTTACATCAAGTAAGAGTTCTAGATTATGGAATCACCACAAAAATACATTATTTTTCCCAAACTAGAATCAAAAGTAAAGCATGCTTACAATGAGGGGTTCCATTACCTCCCTAGAGGAGGAGTTAGTTACACATGGGAGCCTTAGAATGAAGAAGAACCATGGATCCTCCTTCCATTTTCGAGCTCCCCTTTCTTGCTCCAAGAACTCTCCTTCCTTTGTCTATCCTCCTCCCCTATCTTCTCAAAATGAAGCTTAAGAGATAATGAGTGGCTTTGCTTCCCTTATCTAGATCACTTATCCACCCCAAAAGCTACCAACCAACATCTCCAACCACTTCATAAAGGAGGCAATCCAAAAGGGCTAAAATCTGAGCACAAGTGGGCTAAGTCGTGTAGAATTCTGCCCTAATTTCGAGTGCTCGAAATAGGGCCTCGAGCACTCAAAAATTGGGCAGAATGCCCTATGCTTGGTTTGCTCCGCCCAGACCTACTTTTGTAAAACGGCCATAACTTTGTACTCCAAACTCCGAATGACAAAATGTTTGAAGATTTGGAAAGCTAATTCAGAGCTCTAAAAACTTTATGTTTTAGTGGAGATCCAATTCTCAGGTATGGTTGGTCGAACTTGAAGAACAAGGCAGACTTTCATTGCTGCCAGGCAGTTCTGAGCACCTCTGGTAAGAAGATCATAACTCTCTTCTCCGAACTCCGAATGACAAACCGCTTAAAGATTTGGAAATCTGATTCAGAGCTCTAAATCTTTCATGTTATGATAGAAGTCCAGTTCTTGAGTTTGTAGGGTCGAAAATGGCGACAAAAGTCATGTTCTACTGCTGCCAGAATTTCAGAATTGGCACCCTTTTTGTTCAAAATTCCACAAGGCATCATTTTTGCTTCCTTTTTGCATTTTAACCTGAAAATGTACAAAAACATGCAAATGGAGATAATCTATATAAAATAATCAATTAATGGACTTTGTTAATGTAATTTAGGGCGCTTGAATATACACTATTCGGCGCTTATCATGTATGCTAGAATAGATGTTCATGTGTTTATCTCTAGTTTTTTGTGTTATTGATGCATGTCTATGTGTGTTGATGCTATAGATCTAGAGATTGTCAAGGCATAGTGTTTAATGGAATACTATTGTGGTTTATTTGATGGTTCATACTCATGTCTTGATGGATTGTGCATCTCCCTTAGTTTCTCTAGTTTAATTTTCATGCCCTTAGCTTAGTTGTAGTGTAGTTGCCTTAGTTGTTAGATGGGAGGACAATCCATACCTGTTGTTTGATATTCCATGCTTATGAATGCTAGTAGTATTATTCTCTAATCATGTGATGTGTTTGGATTGTGAGCTTAAAGGAAGGATTAATGGTTTAATTTGATGTATTGTGCTATTCACTAGGTTGCTTAGACAATATATGGTAAATTGGTCATCCATACTTGTTGAAACAATCAATCACACACTCTCAAATTGCAACACATGTTTCCCCTCGTTAATTATGCATTGAACGTCTAGAACGATGATGCCTAGTGGTGACCTCTAAACCCCAAGACCACACTCTCTTGTTTTCTCTAAATTTCTTTTAATTTGCTTATTCTACATTGAACTTGTTTAATTTAGTTTGTAATCTAATCAACCAAACACACCATCTCTTTATCACTCAACCTACTAACCCTATACATTGTTTCCATTGCAAGTACGTCTAAAAATCCCTTGGGATGATCCCTACTCACCCTAGCTGACTATATTGCTTAAAATTTAAAAATTGCTTGACTTAAGAGTCTAATACTCCTTGTATGCCTTGTGGATGCCATTTAGGAGTAAATTTTATCGAAAGATTGATATCTTGCTTGCACTTATGGTCTACATCATCCTAATTTTATGATTGTTTTGAGATTCACTCTAGAATTCTATACTAGCACAGGCACACACTAGCATTCATTTGTGGGGTACATGATTTGTTGATTATTGAATTGGTTATATCCCAATGGGCTAGTAGTGCATTGAAAGTTTTCATTCTTGATAAAGGTGGATAACAAACCCTTTTTATTGAGTGGCCGGGATTCTAGCCTCATCAAGCACTGAATTTCTCGCGCCGAAAGGTGGAGGGCCCAAACTTTAGGTTAATAATTGAATTCTACAAAAAAAAAAAAAAAAAAAAAAAAAAAAAAAAAAAAAAAAAAAAAGAAGAAGAAGAAGTTGCAAAAACAATAAAAGTGAGGACTTCTCCCAAAAAGTGAGAAATGGGAAATGATTAGATGGCAGTTGTTTTGATTTGTAACCTAGTTGATTTGAGCTTGTAAGTCCTTAGGGGTATTTGAACACCTAGTGCCCTAAAGCGTCTGGTTTGGGAGTCATTGACCTAATGCTTGACCTCATGGATCGCTAGAAAGCTTAATAGATCAACACATTGCACCATGCTTCCATCTTTAATCCTTAGGATTAGTAAAAATAAAATAAAATAAAAAATAATAATAATAATAAAATAAATCGAGTGAAAAGAATAAGCGCACCTAGAACAATAAAGCTTTAATAAAAGGTCTACTCTTTGTCTTGATGATCGGTACTAGATTTGTGTACTAGTTTGAGGGTAAGGATGTGATCATTTCTTTAGTTGGCTTAGATAGCAATATATTTGATGCCGGTCCACTCAAAAAGAATTCTAGAGTTTTTTTTATTTGCATGATCATTTTCTTGATGTGTGGAGGACCATACTTGCTTGTTGTTGTTGAAATTTTGGGAGATTGCTTGGAAATGGTTAAGAAATTGCATACTTGAGGTAGTTTTCTCCCAATGCTTGTTTACAATATTGGTGTCTCTTTAGTGATAATGAGCTTAATGTTTGTGGGTATCATTTCTGGAAACCCTCACGAGACTTCACTCGTCCACTAGGAGTAACCTATGGGTATAAAAGGCTTGTTGCATATGCTAAATGCAATCATGTTCCCTACGAAAGTGGCGTTATCATTTCATTGCTTTTTAGTTCGTACTTGTATAGTCGTTCATTTCATTCCTTTACTTTGTAGTTTATTGCTAGGGACAAGCAATATTTAAGTTTGGGGGTGTGATGAGCACTGAAAAGTGAGCAATTAAATCTCTTAAGCTTAGGTATTCTAGGACCTTTATCTATCTTACGTTCCCGTTTTAGACTAATTTCATGTTATTGCCCTTCTCAGGTACTTATCCCAAAAATAAGTTAATTCAGCCAAATAAGAGCATTAAAAAAGCTAACTCAAGCTGGATGGAAGAAATGAGCAAAGTGGAAGCAGAATGAAGCAAAGTGTGGAAATCAGCAAGTTCGATCAATCTCAACATCACTTCGATCAATTGAAGCAACATCGATCTGGACACTTCAAGATGGATCCAAGCCCTTGTCCTTATCCAAAAGATTTTACAATGTTCGATCGATCCAACCATTCTTATATCGATCGAACATATTTGATCTTATCCACACCTACCACTTTTGTCTCTCTCCCAAAATATCTCAGAGATTTGTCTTTATTCAAAAAGGCGCCGCCAAGGATGGATCGATCTCTGCAGCATTCGGTGGATCTCAGCACAGTTCGATCGATCTCATAATAGTTCGATCAATCGAACCTCCTCAAGTCCGAAAAAAATTAGTTCCAGCTCATTAAAAGTTGGCTCATGGTGCAATCATTGCAAGGACCATAGTGCACAAATCCAGACCATTGGGTGTGACACTTGACCTACCTATATAAGAATTTTGAGCCTCTTTTACAACATATCTCATACATATCTCATATATCATTTTCATAGTCTTAGAAACATTCTTAGAGAGGAAGAAAAATGAGGAGGAGAAGCCAGAGACACATTCTTGGGAGTTCTTCCATTTTTTTAGGGTTTCCATCAAGAAGGAGGTTATTCCTACCATAGAGATAGCCCTTGAGGGTTGGATGACTACTTCAATGAGTGGCTAAACATCTTCTTAGGGCTAGAGTTAGCCCTAAGCATGCTTTCTAGACTCTAATGCTTTGAATTTTGAGGGGATTTGTGTTGTAATCTTGTCTTGACACTTATTTTATATATGAATCTTGTTTATTCAATGATTTATGTGGTTTAATACTTCCAATTGATTATTTCATTCTATCCATATGTCTATGTATGCTAGAATAGATGTTCATGTGTTTATCTCTAGTTTTTGTGTTATTGATGTATGTCTATGTGTGTTGATGCTATGGATCTAGAGATTATTAAGGCATAGTGCTTAATGGAATACTACTGTGGTTTATTTGATGGTTCATACTCATATCTTGATGGTTTCTGCATCTCCCTTAATTTCTCTAGTTTAATTTTCATGCCCTTAGCTTAGTTGTAGTGTAGTTGCCTTAGTTGTTAGATGGGAGGACAATCCATACTTGTTGTTTGATATTCCATGCTTATGAATGCAAGTAGTATTATTCTCTAATCATGTGATGTGTTTGGATTGTGAGCTTAAAGGAAGGATTGATGGCTTAATTTGATGTATTGTACTATTCACTGGGTTGCTTAGACAATATATGCTTAATTGGTCATCCATACTTGTTGAAACAATCAATCACACACTCTCAAATTGTAACACATGTTTCCCTTCGTTAATTATGCATTGAATGTCTAGAATGGTGATGCTTAATTGTGACCTCTAAACCCCAAGACCTCACTCTCTTGTTTTCTCTAAATTTCTTTTAATTTGTTTATTCTACATTGAACTTGTTTAATTTAGTTTGTAATCTAATCAACCAAACACACCATCTCTTGATCACTCGACTTACTAACCCTATACATTGTTTCCATTGCAAGTACGCCTAAAAATCCCTTGGGACGATCCTTACTCACCCTAGCTATATTTTTAGTTAGAGGTAGTAGTGGCATTTATAAATTTAAAACTTGGCCACACTATTTTGCACAAATTTGGTTGTACATCGACGGCACACACCAGGAAACTGATCCATCAATTTATCATTAAGAAAAACTCTATCAAGCTTCACATGAATCCTCCTTCTGACCCTCTGTCTATTACACCACGACCATTCACCATTAATAGGATACAGTTCCCATAAATTGGAATCCTGCAAACAAGTATTAAAATCATCCAACAACCTTTGTGGAACTGAACCCCCACCTCTTTTATCACTATGGAACCTAATTGCATTCCAGTCCCCAAAAGTAATCCAAGGCCCTTGTATCAAAGAAGAATAATGTGTAATAAACTTCCATAAATCTTTCCTTTGCATTATTCTGATTGGCTACATAAACAGGAGTACAATGGATAACATCCCCAGAATGTAAGACACATACTTTGAGTAGCATGCATTGATCCTTGCTGTCCAACACAAAAACTGAAAACAACACAGGATTCCAACCAATCCAGATACGACCCCCCAGATGAGCATCATAATTATTAATCCAACACCAATCATTCCTAATTTTCTTGGAAATAAAAGGAAACTTACTAGCTTGAACTCTAGTTTCTAACAAATAGACAAATTGAAAGGTATTTCGGACAATCCAATTTCTTACATCTTTCTGTCTTCTAGGCTTATTTAAGCCTCGCACATTCCATGCTCCTATCATTAGGTAGGAGGGGAAGAATGAGGCAGCTGCCCTACCTTACTTCTAGTAACCTTAGTTGATGCCTCAATCCCAACCTTTTTGGATTTAACTTTTTGCACAGATTCAGTAGTGTCAGCAAAAACACCATCCTGATCAATCTGTTTTCCTCTGTCTATAGTTGAAGGACTTATTTCCTCTACCTCAGCCAAACCATCCACCAGTGGTAGGATAGTAACATCAACCTCCTCCATTGCAAGTTGTACAACAGCTAAAGTATCAATGGCCACAGTAGTTTCCACTAGAGAAACATGAAAGTTGGATTTAGTAATCAAAGGAGCATTCTTCTTAGCAATAACCAACCCATCCCCTTCCTCTACTTGAGAGTTGGGATTAAAGACCGGAGTACTGGACATAGTATTAACCATCCCTCTCTCCTCTTCCAGAATTGCAAATGAATTAGAAACTTGAATTACTTCATGTGACGTAGAGACTGAAGCCTTCACAGGCAATACTTAAAACACCTCATCTACCATCACATTTTTTCCCTTATGCTTAACCACCCATTGATTTACTCCTTTCTTAGGTTTAGGTTTTGCCTGCAAAGATTTTATAGGGCATCGATCTTCCAAATGATCCACCTTCTTGCACACTGCACATAGTTTGGGACACTACTCATATTCAAGATCAAGAGAACAATCATCTCCATGTATATCAACCACCAAAGACTCTGGTAAATGTTCTTTAACCCCAACCTCAACCATGACACGAACATAATCACCCTTATCGCGGTATAACTCTGGGTCATCCATAAAAATTGGTTTAGAAAAATTAGAACAAACCATCGACACTGCATCTGCATTATGACAATGAACTGGCAAATTATGAATACGTAACCAGACAGGAACTGACTCCAAAACCTCCTTTGATAGATTAACATTCTTGTCCCACTATTTAATGATAATAGGTCTGCCTTCAAAAGTATGAATATGTGATAACGTTTGCAACACTTCATCTTCTAAATCGAATTGAACAATGAAAAAACTGTCTTTAAGGTACACCACAGTAACCTTCTTAGCCCAGTGTTTCTCCACAAAACTCTTAAAACGATGATAGTATGGCCGTTTTCCTATCACATACCCTACCACCGAATTTTTCCAGAATTGTATCTCTTTTGCAACAACTGATTCAGCGATGGATACCTTTGTACCACGACTGGCACTAAGGAAGGAAAGATTAGTAAAAGATTTTGAGGACGAAGAAGAGAAAAGATTACGCCATGAGGGTGGCGATGGGGGAGAAGAAGAAGAAGTAAAAGTAAGTATCGAGTTATTTGGCTGGCCCGGAGAGCTTGTCGGCAGTGAAGAGAGGGGAACCCCCTCCTCCATAATGCACGACACCGCTTGAAACCCTAGATGCTATCGCCAGTTAGGGTTTTCCCTATAGAGTATTTTTTACGCCAACAGTATCTATAAACTAAGGCAATACATATTCAATACAATTTTTTTTAGACCTTTTTATCCTATTCAATAAAAATAAGGACAATTTAGGTAAACTATTACATTTTTTTGTCACTTTCATACTATTCAAACTATGAAATGATGCACTTACAAATTTCTTAAAAACATTTTATGCTACCTAATGCAAGTCAAAAAATTAGTTTTTCTTTTTCTTACTTCACCTTTTTTCACTTTCATTTTCCAAACCATACGGACCTTTTAAAAAATAAATAATGCCTATATATATATATGCCCACGTGTGTATGATAGGGGTGGCAATTGGGTGGGTTTGGATGGATTTTGGGCCGGTTTAAAATGGGCATGAATGGGTCAGTAACCCATTCACAATCCGCCAATAATGGGTCATAAATGGGTAAGGGCTCAAATGGGCAGGTCAAAACGGGTTAACCCATTCAAACCCTTTTTTTTTTTTTTTTCTTTTACTTTTGCAATTTTTTTATTTTCCTACCAATCATGGCTAAAAAAAAATTAATAATTTGTTCTTACATTAATTTTGATTTCAAGCATTAAAAAAAAAAAATTTCCTTTGAGAAAAGTCACTATACAACTTAAACAACAATATTAATTAATTTTTTGATTTCAAGAGCTACAATTTTTTTTTTTTTTTGGAAAAGTCACTATACATCTTACTTAACAATATTAATTACATATATTTTTAAAAAAAGAGTTTTGAGCAAGAGTTTTAATTAATTGTTGGTCATTTATTTTATAAAATAAAACAAAATTTGAAGAAAGAGTGAGGAGTGAGAGAGTTATCACATGAAAAAAAAAAAAAAAAAACATCATCACATTGCCCCATTTCCGTTCAAATCCATTAAGTTTGTATGAAATGACAAATATACCCCTATAATATAATATGAAATTTAAATACGAAATAAATGTTATTTTGCATATTACAATTGTAACCTTGCAGACAATATGGGGAGGCAGCAAAACAACCACGTTTTGATCACCAAATATGGTGTTACAAAACGTGGTCATATTATACAACCATTTTCAACCCTTTGTCTCGTTAAACACACCACAAATACCGAAGGCAGAGAAAGTGACCAAACCCTTTTGTAAAGACAAAGAAAGTGATTGTGTTCCATCTTCTTCATTACTATGCCTGTTGGATTCTCATCTGTATGGGTCAAGAAAGCGAGAGGTGTTTCACCTTTGTTCGACAAGATGTTGTCAGGTATGACCGACTATCTTATTGGGTAGTATTTAGGATTTTATATTGCAACTTTTTTCAAAGTGGGTCTTTTGTGTTGGGTATGATTCCAATAGATTGGGTATTAGGGTTTGTAATTTTGTATTAAGGTTGTGGTCCCAATTGTTTAATATTAGGGTTTGTAATTTTGTAATAACTTTGTGGTCCCGATTGATTAAAAAAACTATGATTTTTCTACTGGTGTAATTAGTTGTTTAATATTAGGGTTTGTAATTTTGTATAATATTTGTAGTCCCGATTGATTAATTAACTAGGGTTTTTTGTTTCCTAATCTATTAGTGTAATTAGTTGATTAAATTAGGGGTTTTTTTATATTAAATTAGGGTTTTATAATATTTGTTAGTTAATAAAGTAGGGATTTTTGCTTCATAAATAGTGTAATTAGTTGTTTAATTATTTAGGGTTTTATGTCAGTGTGATTAGTATGTTGGTTTTTTTGAAGGGAAAATTAAATTTTGGTGACCAAACCTAAAAAAATTTGTTCAAATGTGACCCCAAAGTCAAGAAAAGATGACTTATTTATTACACATTCTAAAAATAATTTTTAAATGATAAAATTGCCCTTGAATTCATCATCCTCTCTTTCTCATCCAACCTTCACTTTTTTTCTCTTTTAGATTGCAAACTTACCAATTAAAACATTAAGTCATCACATTTTCCTAGTAACATACTAACATCTCAGTTTATTATTTTGGTAAAGCAGTATATGTATAATAATTTAATTAATAATGTAATATGTTTAATTGTGTTTAATGTGTAAGGTAAATTTGTTTAATTAAAAAATAATGTATTAGAAGAAGGATATTTAAGTAATAAACCATCAAATGGTCACTTGCTAGCAATTAAGTTTTAAAATTGGTAACTATTTATCTTTTCTCAACTTTAAGGTCACTATATAGCAATTTTGTTAGAATTTGGTCACCAAAGTCTAATTTTCCTTTTTTTGAATTAAGATTGTTTTTTGTATTAATGTTCTGGTGTAATTAGTTGCTTAAATTAATTTGGGTTTGTTTATTTGTGGTGATTTAGGTTATACTCCTATTTTGTCTAAATTACACTACCTCGAAGTCCACTATGGTGATAACTTCGATAACACCAAGGAAATGAATTATATTGGTGGGTTTGTTATTAACATTGATAGAGTAGATCTTGATCGCATGTCAATAATAAATTTCAAATGTATTTCAGAGTTGGTTGGTTGTCCTTGAAAAAGTGGTTTGTTCTACAGATGTTTCATTGATGGGACTATAACAAAATTAACTACTGACAAGGATTTTATTGACATGGCAAGTAAGTATAAAAAGTTCTCACTGATTAAGCTTTTTGTGGTTTCACCAACTGAAGATGAGCATATGCCACAAAGTGATGGGACTGTAGTAGATGGGGTGTTGAAATTATAGAAGTAGATGGGAGTACTGAAATGATTGCAGTAAATAAGACTGATGAAGGGAATGTTAATAGAGCAAATGGTGATGAAGGGAATGTTAATGGAGTAGATGGTGATGAAGGGAATGCTAATGGAGTAGATGGTAATAATGCTACAACTCAAGCTGATTTCTTTGACTTTTATGATAGCACTTTTTTGATGGATGAGGAGATGCAACAGATGAAAATGATGTTGAATATGCACCAGATGGAGATGAAATTGAATAAAATGCAGCAGATGCAACAGATGTTGAAGATGAATTTTATGTTGATGATGAATATATACCTATTTATGATAAAAATGCTTAAGATGGAAACAGTGATAAATAGTCTGAGTATGTTGCAAGTGAGTTAAGTTTAGCAAGTTCAAGTGGTGAGGAGGATTATGGTTGTACTACAACTTCTCATCAATACTTTGATGTTAGTAAGGATTTGGGAATCAAGAAACTTAAGATTGGTCAGAAATTTTGTTACGTAACTGAATTCAGAGAAACAGTAAGGTATGTAGCAATACAAGGAAAGTTTGACTTGGCATTTAAGAGGAATGATGGAGATAGAGTGACTGTGATATGCAAGTCAGGATGTGGATGGAGGATTCATGGATCTGTAAACAATGATGATTACTCATTTAAAATAAAGAACATTCAATGATAAGCATAATTGTAATGGTGTAAGGGTGAATAGACAATTGACATATTCTTACAAAGCTAAGCATTATGTAGGGAAAGTTAGGGCTGATTCTAATTGCATATTGATTGAATGCAATATACTGTTTAGAAAGATCTTGATTATATTGTGAGTAAACAGAAAGTGGAAAGGGCAAAGAAGATGGCTTTATAAATTATTGAGGGGAACCATGAAGAACAGTTTGCAAGAGCTAGAGATTATTGTCAGTTGATTCTTGAAACAAATCCTAGAAATGTTGCTCATGTAAGAACAATGCCATATAGTGATGAAGGTTGTTCATTCTATAAGATGTTTTTTTTTTCTTAGAGACAATGTAGAGAAGATTCAAAAAAGGATGTAAACTATTTATTAGTCTGGATGGATGTTTCCTTAAGAAACCCTATCATGGCCACCTGTTGTGTGCAGTTAGTAGGGATGCAAACAATGGCTTCTTCCCTATTACAATTGTTTGTGTTGAGTCAGAATGTAGAGACTCTTAGAAATGGTTCTTAAATGAACTGATGGGCTTGGTTGGCTACTATGAATACTTCACATTTATCTCAGATAGACAGAAGGTATCCAACTTGTTATTTTTAATATCATATATTCTACTCTTACATATGTTTATTTATTGATTTATGTTTTTGCAGGGATTAGTTAAAACATTTGAAAACAGGTACCCTGGAGTAGACATTAGGTTTTTCCTGAAGCATTTGTATGATAATTTCAAACTGAGATTTAGAGATGCAAGAGTAAGGACTTTGTATTGGAATGCAGTCACTACATACACTGACTCTCAGTTTGATCTTACAATGAAAGAAATGAAGGCTGTTGACAAGAATGCATTTGAGTGGTTAATGAAAATTCCTAAGAAGGTGTGGGCAAGGTCATCATATACTGGGAAAAGTAAGAGCAGTTTATGTGTTAACAACATGTGTGAGTCTTTCAACAATTACATTGGCAATGAAAGGCTAAAACCCTTAGTGTATATGTTTGACAATATTAGAAAAGAACTAATGATAAGGTTTGAAAAAAAATAGGCACCTAATGGATAAGGTAAATAGATTGTTATGCCCAAAGATTGTGGAAAAGTTATAAAAGAATTCAGAAGATGTAAGAAGATTGCATGTTGAGTCTACTAGTAATGGCAAGTATCAGGTGGATAACATTTCATACCAAGATGCAGGGGTTAGTGATTATGTGAATGTCTCAGATAGAACATGCTCATGTAAATATTGGGATATGAGTGGCATACCATGCCCCCATGCACTTATTGTGGCAGTGTTTAGAAGGGATGACCCAAAAACATATGTTAACCCTTAGCTACTACAAGGACTCTTACTTCAAGTGTTATGGTCATGTGATAATACCAGTCTCATTGAGGAATATGAGAAGAGAAGTTGGTACTTCTCGTATATTGCCACCACATATTAGGCCTTAACCAGGAACTTAAAAAAAACAGGAAGAGAGGTCCAACCGAGGGCCTTAATACTGGTGTTGTTTTTCACTTCTATACGTAACGTAATCGAATTAAAGAAGTTGTAAGCAAGTTCCCTCCAGTGATGAGCCTTCATAGTATTAGGTAGTTGGTGAGGTAAAGGCTTACCAAGCCGATGATGCTTAGCTGGTCTTTTCGGATGATCAGCCACACTGGGACTGAGACACGGCCCGGACTCCCACGGGGGGCAGCAGTGGGGAATCTGATTCTACACAACATTTGAGCTTGACATTCCCATGCCTGCAAGCCTTTCAATCCACTTTTGTTCACTCCTTTGAGCTTAATGCCCGATGTCAAATAGGGGCTTTATTTAGTAGAACATCTATGGGGACTACTGGGGAAACTCTCTTTCTTTCTCTCGTCGCCTCCTCTCTGGGCGGCGCCTTTAGAAGCACTTTGACGTGCGCGCTTTAGAATAATTGACACCCTTTTGTAGGTATTATGTAAAATGGAGTCAATCTTGAACAAACTGTCCAAAAATGAGCATTCTATATCAACTTACCCATTTTCATAGTAGTACCCACTCGACAAACCCTCCACTCGGTTCGCTTAGAAGGCGAGAACTATACACTCGTAAATAAGAAATGCCATCTGCTTAAAAGGTGACTGACTCCTAGGGAACTAGGAGAACTAGTTCTCTCAAGCGCTTACCAAGAGGCATGCATCGCTGAAGCTAACGATCCGGCACAAGCTGCTTTTTGAATGATAAATGAGTGTTATAGGGAAGAAAAAAGGAAAGTTGAGGTACACTAGATGTCTTCAAAAGGGGCACAATGTAAGAACTTATAAGGTAGTTGAACTTGTGAAAAGACTACGTAAAGTAATAGCGGAAGGCCCCCACTTCAGAGGCATACAGGTGGTATAGGTGGTGGTAGGTTGAGACTGTTAGTACTAGGGCTGGAAGAGGTGGTGCCAGTGTTGCAGGTGACTCTGTTAGTACTAGCAAGGGTGGTAGAGGTAGAGGTGGAAGAAGTGCTAGTAAAAATAAAGGTAAAGGTCTTGCTAGGGGTGGCAGAGGTAGAAGTGGTGTTGTTGCCACTGCTGCAGTTGATTTTAATGCTGCTAGAGCTGCAGTTAGGGCTGCGAGTGATGGGGCAGGTGGTTTTAGGGTTGTAAGTGGTTTCATGGCCGCCACTAAGAATGCAGGTGGATTTATGGTGCTATAAGGGGTATAAGTGATACTATGGCTGCTACTAGGGTTGCAGGTGGTTTTAGGGCAGCAAGAGGTGGCTCTAGCATAAGATATGATGTTAGTGATCATTCACAGCTATATAAAATCTGTAACTATCAATTTGTTCGATATATAAGTTTGCTTCATGTAACTTTAAAAATCATTTTGTTTTAATAGGCATCATCATCTAGCCACCAACATCAAGTGGTTGAAATGGATTTCCCATCAACATAAGGAACACAAGATTGATTTTTGATTGAAGAAATTTTTTGTGAATGAGGTAAGTAAGTGCCTTAAGACATAAATGTTTTTTCAGGTTGTTGATGATGGAACATCAACTGAAGGCTGCCTTTAATATTTTTGCATGTTGATGGATCTTAAAGTCATAGTTGCAAGTGCATAGTTGCCTTTTTGAACCTCAATATTTTTGCAAGATGGACCTTATAGTTTTTGTTTATTGACCTCTTTATTGATTGATGTAATATTTGTATGAGGGATCTTAAAGTAATGGTTGTAACTTTGTAATGGATGATGTTATTTTTATGGACCTCATAGATGGTTGTAACTTTGCAATGGATGATGTTATTTTTGTATGATACATAGTCCTTTTGAATGCCTCTTGTCAATTATTAACAGGATGATATTGTGCATTTTTTAGCAAGTTATTGCAATGTGAATGGAATAATGCCATATGCAATGTTATGATGATATTGTGCATTTTGAGTATGTTATTGCAATGTGAATGAAACAATGCCATATGCAATGTTATGATGATATTGTGCATTTTGAGCAGGTTATTGCAATGTGAATGAAACAATGCCATATGCAATGTAAATGGTTCAATTACAACATAGTGCAACCATTTCATTCTACCTCTTACATTCATAAAACATGAAACATAGTACAAACGATTCCATTCCACCACTTGATAAACAGAAACAACAACTCTTTATCTCTTTAACAAAGAACATACCACAGCAAAAACACATAAGATGATACAGGCTGCAATAAGAATCATCATAAATTTCACTCTTTCTTCCATGGCTTCTACATGCAACCTTAACTGAGTAATATCATATTCTAATACCCTTTCAACATGTTGCCGAGTCTCAAATTAGTTGCCTTCACTCTAAATGGTTTATGATGAAATTGGATGACACCATCTCCAAAATCCACATTCTTTGTTGTGACATTTATAGTACAGCTTTCCCAAGTTGCTATTATCGTTCTTCCCTGTTACCAATACTTCAGTCAATTCCCGACAATCACAATAAACATTCTTATACATCAGTTATTGACCACAACCAGATCGAATGCTTGAGGCTGACATTATATGATTAAAATTTACAAATCATACCAAAATTGAATTTGAATATATGTATATATAAAAACGATTCAGTATATGTGATTAATATAATAGTATGCATTGAGAATAAATTTGTGTACCTTCAATTAGGGTTTCGATTATGGTGTTGAATGATAAGAAGATGGATTACGGCTTTCCTTTCCTTTCAGGGCTTCAGAGCTTCGCGGCATAGTGTAGACTTTCGCGGCGTAGTGCAGACCTTTGTGTGGCGTAGTGCAGTCCTTCAGAGCTTCTGATTTCAAAGATGGATCCTTAGCACACACGATTATATATATATATATATATATATATATATATATATATATATATATATAAACAAAGAGTAAAAGGGAAGGGGAGGTGGGGGGGGTATTTTAGGGAATTTTATTTTTTGATAAGCACGGGTTAACGGATTTGAACGGAAATAGGGCAATGTGATGACTTTTTATAGTTCAGGGGGGTGTTTAATTTTCAAGGGGGTTTTTGGACGAAAATGATAGTATAAAGGGGTTATGTGATTTTTCTCCCAAAAAAAAAATGAAAAGGAGGGGAAGAGAGAAGAGAGAGAAAAAAATGTTAAAAAAAAAATGAAAAAGATAAAAGAGAAGGAAAGAGGCAGGAATCGGAGATGAAAGAGAGAGAAATGGAGGAGAAAGAAAGAGGGTTTTGTTTGAGTGGGTTAAAATAAGTACCGACTTTTAACCCATCATTAGTCATTGAATTGTATGAATACCTACTTTTTACCCATTGTTACCCACTTACTTAAACTTGGGTGCCCAAATGATTTTATTTTAATGGGCGAATTTGGATGGTTTAATGAATTTGGACTTAGATTGCCACCCCTAATGTATGTATATGTGGTGGGTTAGTTGTACACAATGTATAAGAAATTAAGTATAAAGTGAGTAAACGATTTTCTAAGAAAGTTAGAACTGAACAGAAAGAGAGAGAGATAAAGAACAAAAAAACAAAAAACAAAAATAGAAAAACAAAAAATGAAGTGAAAAATATAAAGAGAACCACAGAGTGAACAAATACCATAACCATGTATATAGAGCTGAGATGATAATAGGGTAAAGCTGAGATAATTGAAGTGCACAAAATCAAGTGCAACGTTAACACACGTTTAATATCGTTATGAAATCTTTTGGGGACAAGAATATGCCAAAATATTTTCAAACTCCTCCAAATACCTAAAAAAAAATAATATAATATCTATATCTATACTATTATTAAATGTGCAAAGTGTTTCAGTGTTTCAGTATTTCAGTATTTATTTATTAATTGATATAAATTTTATAAAACTCAAAATTACCTAATAAAATTCAAATTAATTCAAATTAACAAAATATAAAAAGAGTTTAATTCAAATTACAAAGTCCCACATTGGTTTTAAATAAAAAAGATTACATAAAAGCCTCTTATAAAAACTATAGAGCTCAAAAAATTATAATCACACCTTCTTGGCCTTTTGGCTAACCTTTCTTGGTCTTTTGGCTAAGACCTTGCTTGGTCTTTTGGCTAAGATCAAGTGTAGTACTACTTTCTAGGCTGGCTTTTTGGCTAACCTTTCTTGGTCTTTTGGGTAAGACCTTTCTTGGTCTTTTGGATAAGATCAAGTGTAGTACTACTTTCTAGGCCTTTGTTTGGGTCGGCCTATTGGCTAACCTTTCTTGGTCTTTTAGCTAAGACCTTTCTTGGTCTTTTGGCTAAGATCAAGTGTAATACTACTTTATGTTTTAGTATTTCAGTATTTATTTATTAATTGATATAAATTCTATAAAATTCAAAATTACCTAATAAAATTCAAATTAATTCAAATTAACAAAATATAAAAAGAGTTTAATTCAAATTACAAAGTCTCACATTGGTTTTAAATAAAAAAGATTACATGAAAGCCTCTTATAAAAACTATAGAGCTAAAAAAATTATAATCACACCTTCTTAGTCTTTTGGCTAAGACCTTTCTTGGTCTTTTGGCTAAGATCAAGTGTAATACTACTTTTCTAGGCCTTTGTTTGGGTCGGCCTTTTGGCTAACCTTTCTTGGTCTTTTGGCTAAGATCAAGTGTAATACTACTTTCTCGGTCTTTCTAATAAAATTCAAATTAACAAACTATAAAAAGAGTTTAATTCAAATTACAAAGTCCCACATTGGTTTTAAATAAAAAGGATTACATGAAAGCCTCTTATAAAAACTATAGAGCTAAAAAAATTGTAATCACACCTTCTTGGTCTTTTGGCTAAGACCTTTCTTGATCTTTTAGCTAAGATCAAGTATAGTACTACTTTCTAGGCCTTTGTTTGGGTCGGCCTTTTGGCTAACCTTTCTTGGTCTTTTGGCTAAGATTAAGTGTAATACTACTTTCTCGATCTTTGTGTAAAAAGTTTCAGTATTTATTTATTAATTGATATAAATTCTATAAAACTCAAAATTACCTAATGAAATCCAAATTAATTCAAATTAACAAAATATAGAGAAATTAAGCACTCAAAAAGTTACATACGTGAGGAATATCATATAACAACCTCCTCCATTGAAAGAACCTACTGTTGATAATGAGCACCACACCAGACAACCACACCAGACAAACCAGAAAATTAATTACATACTTGGTTTGGGTACTTTAATATCATCCATCTGTTGCATCTATTTAAACAAGGTTAATTATATATAATTCATATATATATATATATATATATATATATATATATATATATATATATTGACTGAGGCATATTATAAAAGTTTGTAATAATTGAGAACAAATATATTTCAATTCACTGGATTGGATGCGACTTTTTTTACAGAAAAAGAAAAACTATATATATTAACTGAGTGTAAAATATAAAAGCATGGTAGAATACTTTTTCAAAGAAAATTTTAAAACGTTGTCGTTGTTGTTCAATTGTTTTTACTTGTGAAGACATCATGCAATGCTTCCAAGTTGCAGTATGTGAGTCACATGTAACCACGAGCAGGGAAAAAAACAGGTAGAGGTTAAGATACATGTCTCCAATAACTTATGTTTTTGTCAAACCCTAAGAATAGCCAAACTGAGTCACCTGGCAGGCTTCTCCAATATATAAACTTTGAAATAACACATGGATTCATATAAAAACAACAAATAGAATTATTGTTTTTTTGTTTGGCTTGAGATTTGACTTACTCATAATTTACTTATTTTTAATAATTAAGTATTTCAGTATTTATTTAGTAATTGATATAAATTCTATAAAACTCAAAATTACCTAATAAAATTCAAATTAATTCAAATTAACAAAATATAAAAAGAGTTTAATTCAAATTACAAAGTCCCACATTGCTTTTAAGTAAAAAAGATTACATGAAAGCCTCTTATAAAAACTATAGAGCTAAAAAAATTATAATCACACCTTTTTGGCCTTTTGGCTAACCTTTCTTGATCTTTTGGTTAAGACCTTTTGTTATACCCCTAATTTTCAAAATGATAGTCTCGGTATTTTGTTTAATTGTTTTCTTTTCATTAATTATTTTATTTAATGTTTTAATTGGTTTAAGTGTAATTAATTGTTTTCTTTTCAATAATTGTGTTATTTAATGTTTTAATTGGTTTAAGTGTAATTAGTTGTTTTCTTTTCATTAATTGTTTTATTTAATGTTTTAATTGCTTAAATTGTGTTCTTTAATTCTTTGTTAATTGTTTTATTTAGTTTTTAGTTAATTGGTAATTAGAATAAATTAAAGTTATTTGTTTTTCTAAATTCACGTTACTGTAGGATTGGTGGTAAGTAACCGACATGCTTATTCATTTAGATGGTGTTATGGGCCGAATAGGTTTCACATTAGGGCTTCAGTGAGCTTTAGGTTTTGTGTAACCTTATAAATAGACGTAATAAGGCTACCTAGGGTTTGGCATACAAACAAATAAAAAAAAAAAAAAAAAAACCAGCACACGTCTGTGGAAGTAGCAGAGAGAGAAACAGAGGAGGTTTACAACAATTGTGTTCGCCGGAGGTCTTAGAAGACGGCGTAGAGATTTTAAACAAAGATCTCAAAGGCAAGTTCTATCCTCACTCTCTCCCTTAGGCTTCGTGTTCTTTGCATTCCTAAATAATTCTAGGATTGATTAAAGCAATGAAAACGTTATTTATTTATGCTACAACTTGAATTATAACAATATGTTTGCATGCTTGCTAAAACTGTTAAAACGTAATTTTTGCTTGCATAATTCTCTGTCTAAACCTATGTATGGAATTTAATTAAGACTTAAACATGGACTGGGAACATTCTGGGATTGGGTTATAACTTCTGGAAACCATAGCAGTAGGGTGCAGAAGGTGCAAAGGATGTTGGAATCGGAGAAGACGAAGTGGAGAGGGAGAGAGCCGGCTCTCCCTAAGAGGGAGCCAGCTCTTTGTTAGTTGGAGGCGGCTCCTTTTAGTTTGGAGCCAGCTCCAATGCTAAAGGAGGCGGCTCTAACTTTAGGGAGCCGGCTCCTTTATGCAATTTTTAATTTTTTTTTCGTTTTCAGGCAGTTTTAGTTGCAGTGGTAGGTTCTCTGTGGTTCCAGTTGGGTTTAGGGCTGTGTGTGAGGTGTATGGATGGTACTTGGAGACAATTCTAAGACTTCAGGAGGCATGTTAATAACCTAACTATGGTTGTCACTTGAACAGTATATGTTTTAAACAATTTAAAACACTGTAGTTGGGGTCGGAAGAGTTAGATTGGTTTAATCCTTTATGTTCTGTATTCTTCAGAGACAAATAATATAATTAATACATGTGTCACCAAATAACATGATCATATGTTTGAATTATATTGGTTTTGGATGCATTGGAGTTGAGTGATATTAAGATTTAAACATACTTGGCACTCTACTGAGTGTGTGAAACATTAGAGATTAAGCATGCCTATGTATATGTTGAAGTTTTGTTTTGATGCTTTCATTAGTACTGCTAGTATCAATTTTTAGAGCATGGACCTGGTTGATATTTACCCCAAATGTCTGTGATATCAACTGCTGGATGTGGACTCTACTGAGTCTGTGAAACATTAGAGATTAAGCATGCCTATGTATATGCTAAAGTTTTGTTTTGATGCTTTCATTAGTACTGCTAGTATTAATTTTTGGAGCATGGACCTTGTTGATATTTACCCCAAATGTCTGTGATATCAACTACTGGATGTGGAATACTATTAATATTTAAACTTAGTATTATATCGGACTTTGTGTAACAGTATGTTCTGGCTATGTTTACTTTACGTATTGATGCTCACATCACTACTATTGTTATCAATTATTGGATGTATGGAATTAGTTGATATTCGCTTCAGTTGCCGATATTATCAACTGCTGGATGGTTGGATAGTATACACCGGTATGGGATGGTGGTATACTAGGGACGGTTTGGTTTCAAAATACCAAAACCTACCTATTCTGGATTAATGAATGGATTAACTAAAAGTTAAATCCTATGGATTTGTAGTGTCATGGCAACAACTAGTTGAGCGGCACTACTATGGATTTTGAATGGATTTTAAATATATTACTATTATGGTACCTCGATATGAGCTTGAGTCTCAGGATCGATGGTTAGGGAGCATATATGCATTGGGATGCATAGCTGGATACGATGGTTAGAGGTGTACCCTATTTAGGTTTAGGTACACATGCCCACTTCGTGTGCGTTTTTAGCATGTTACCTCTATTCAGGTTGAGACCGGCCTGTAGTCCAGTGAGAGTCCTTTAGTGTGACTATATATATATACACTTACGGACTATTAGTTATTGTTAATTTGTTTAGGATGTACATGCGTATCGGGCCTCTATTTGGATTGTAATAGTATAGAACTTGCGTGTGGGCCTGACCCACTTCTATTTTTCAGGTACACGACAATTCCAGGCTTAGACGTATTCGTGCTGAGCTGAGGTCTCTATTCACTCTTCCGACGATGTAGGATTCTCTCCATAGTTTATTTCTAGATGCTTATTACAGTTGCTTTATTTTCCATTTGGATGTTTAATAGGGGTCCACTAGAGATGGATTCCCGAGTTGTAAATTGATGGAGTTTTGGAGTTTGGGTTTGATGGATTTTAATAATTATATTATTTTACTGATTCTATTTTTAGTTCCTTTCAGCTTTAATTTCATTTCTTAATTCATTTTGTATTCCGTGTTCATTATAAAATATTAATTGTTAGATATTCCCTCGGGTTCGGGCCTGGGCCTGATCAACCCGTGTCTCGGATCCGAGGGGTATCACACCTTTCTTGATGTTTTGGCTAAGATCAAGTGTAGTACTACTTTCTAGGCTGGCCTTTTGGCTAACCTTTCTTGGTCTTTTGGCTAAGACATTTCTTGGTCTTTTGGCTAAGATCAAGTGTAGTACTACTTTTTAGGCCTTTGTTTGGGTTGGCCTTTCGGCTAACCTTTCTTGGTCTTTTGGCTAAAATCAAGTGTAATACTACTTTGTGTTTCAGTATTTATTTATTAATTGATATAAATTCTATAAAACTCAAAATTACCTAATAAAATTTAAATTAATTCAAATTAACAAAATATAGAGAAATTAAGCACTCAAAAAGTTAGTACGTGAGGAATATCATATAACAAACTCCTCCATTAAAAGAACCTACTGATGATAATGAGCACCACACCAGACAAACCAGAAAATTAATTGCATACTTGGTTTGGGTACTTTAATATCATCCATCTGTTGCATCTAATTAAACAAGGTTAATTATATATATATATATATATTGACCGAGGCATATTATAAGAGTTTGTAATAATTGAGAAACAATATATTTTGATTCACTGGATTGGATGCAACTTTTTTTACAGAAAAAAAAAACTATATATATTAACTGAGTGTAAAATATAAAAGCATGGTAGAATGCTTTTTCAAAGAAAATTTTAAAACGTTGTCGTTGTTGTTCAATTGTTTTTACTTGTGAAGACATCATGGAATGCTTCTAAGTTGCGGTATGTGAGTCACATGTAACCACGGGCAAAGAAAAAAACAGGTAGAGGTTAAGATACATGTCTCCAAAACTTATGTTTTTGTCAAACCCTAAGAATAGCCAAACTGAGTCACCTTGCAGGCTTCTCCAATATATAAACTTTGAAATAACACAAGGATTCATATGAAAACAACAAATAGAATTATTGTTTTTTTGTTGGGCTTGAGAATTGACTTACTCATAATTTACTTATTAAAAGGGTTGTTTTAAAGTGTTTTTGGGTTGGTTGGAACTTGGAAGCCTATGTATAAGGATGAGACAAGAATTGAAGGTGAAATAAAATAATTCTCATGACTTAAAAAGAACTCGGAAGAAGAGTTCTAAAGCAGAGGATGGCTTTGTTTGGTTTATTTGCATGTTTTTGCTATACTAAAATTCAAAACATATAATAATTAAAATTCAAATTATATTCAAAATTAAAATTAAAATTAAAATTATACTATACTACTACTACTAAACCTAACACAATTGCAGCACACAAAATATAATAAATTATAATAACAGTCCCAGCAGGAAGGAATTCAAAACCTAACACAATTGCAGCAGGAAGGGATTCTTGGCAAGGGAGAAAAAGAGTCTATTTTGAATTTAATTAAATCTATATTCTCTCTCTATATATAAGTCCTTTTTTACTTTCATCTAATCACATCAATTTTCAAGGTAGGTGCATTGTTTTATTATTTGCTCATGCATTGTTTTATTATTAATCTTATGTTTTGATCATGCATTGTTTTATTATATATATTGCTACATTTAATGTATACAAAAATAAAAAAAACCTAATCAATTGTCTTTCTCTTCCTCTTCTTCTTATTAATCTTATGTTTTGATCATGCATTGTTTTATTATATATATTGCTACATTTAATGTATACAAATATAAAAAAAAAAAAAAAAAAAAAAACCTAATCAATTGTCTTTTTCTTCTTATTAGTCCAAGTTTTGCCAAGATCGAAGCCTTTTTTTGCAAGGTACGTGTCACCCCCACTCCATATTAGTAAAGTAATTCATCCCACTCCATATTAGTAGAGTAATTCATTAATTTTTTATTATATCTATATATTTATGGATTGTAATTATAATTTTTTTTTATTAAATTTGAATATTGTTATTGTTCTTTTCCTAATATATATAAATATACATGATATATATGTTAAATTTACCATAGTTTTGATAAAAAGCTAGGAGAATTTGTCTTTTCAATAAAATAACGCAAAGGAATGGTATATTATAAGAGTTTGTAATAACTGAGAATAAATATATTTTGATTGTTTGTAAATAGTTACATAAAAGACAAAACTCTATAACGTTTGATTTAGGTTTTTTCAAAAAAGAAAAAATATATATATTAAATCCAGATATGCCGTGGAAAGAATAATTTCTATATCAAACAAAAAATAAGGAGAAAATAAAAAGATATGGAAATAAAGAAATAAAAAGAAAAAATTAAAAAGAGAGAGACCAGATTAGCAAATCAACGGTCACGTCTTCCAAAAAAAATCAGAAAATTCAATTTAGGATGTTTATCATTTTTCTAGAAAGTTTAGGTTTTTTTTTTTTTTGTGTAATTTAATCTAAATTTTATTTATTTAAACGTAATTGTCAACAATTTATTAAGGCTGTTTGTCATTTCAAACGTCAAACACAAGCCGAACGTACATAGATAGTCGATTGCTTTTAATAATAATAGGTAAATAATATAATAGGTAAACTGCTCTTTACATTATTTACCTTAATTTAAGTAGGTAACTGTTTAATTGACTAACTTACCTGGAATTTTTTTTTTTGTCTACGTTATTAATAAATCCACTTATATGTTTTCTTTGTAAATACAATTGCATTTTACTAATAATAGGTAATTGCTCCACATTATTCGGAAAGACTTAAAAAAAACTCCACTCTTTTTATACGTTAATAGTTGAACAAATTCAAAAAGTTTTTTTTTTCATGATATTTGGTTAGAAAAAATAACTATTCTAACTTTTGTGCTATTTTGTAAGTTAATATATACAAAAAAATAATAATAATAATAAAATAAAAAACTTAATCAATTGTCTTTCTCTTCTTCTTATTGTTATTAATATTATGTTTTGATTATGCATTGTTTTATTATATATATTGCTACATTTAATGTATACAAAAATAAAAATAAAAACCTAATCAATTATCTTTCTCTTCTTCTTATTAGTCCAAGTTTTCCCAAGATCGAAGCCTTTTTTGCAAGGTACATTTCACCCCCACCCCCTATTGGTAGAGTAATTCATTAATTTTTTATTTTATATATATATATATATATATATATATATATATATATATTTGGGAATTTTTTTTTATTAAATTTGAATATATATATATATATATATATATCTATATATATATATTTTTTTTATTCTAAGGTTGTTTTTTTATTTTTTTTCATTGTCTCTCTAATGCTAAACATCTTTTACATTTTTTATTATAAAAGCATGTCTAACATATCTCTTTATCTATACATATGTTTAAATTTGTTAGTCACACTTGAATGGCACCCACACATAAACAAAATCAAAGAAGTTCAGACAATAGAAAATATTATGCAAATTTATCTACCGAGGAAAGACAGAAGAGGATTAAAGAAGTAACAGATGCAGCAAAAAGAAAAAAAGTAGATTTCGAACAATCAACACGTGTAGAAGAGCAAAGGAGTTTAGACAATAGAAAATACTATACAAATTTATCTACCGAGGAAAGACATGAGAGGATTAAAGAAGTCACATATGCAACCAAAAGAAAAAAAGGAGACATCGAACAATCAACACATATAGAAGAGCAAAAGAGTTTAGACAACAGTAAATACTATACAAATTTATCTATCGAGGAAAGACAGAAGAGGATTAAAGAAGTCACAGATGCAACCAAAAGAAAAAAAGGAGACGTTGAACAATCAACACATGTAGAAGAGCAAAGAAGTTTAAACAACAGGAAATGTTATGCAAATTTATCTACCGAGGAAAGACAGAAGAGGATTAAAGAAGTCAAAGATGCAGCCAAAAGAAAAAAAGGAGACGTCGAACAATCAACACATGTAAAAAAACAAAGGAGTTCACTCAATAGAAAATGTTATGCAAATTTATCTACTGAGAAAAGACAAAACAAAATTCAAGGTGTAACACATGCAAGAAAAAGAAGAAAGGGAGACATGGGACAGTTATCCCATACACCATCTCAGGCGTTAAAGAAGGTTCCAAGTTGTTCTCACTGTCTTGCAAAGAAATTTGAACACGAGCCTCCGACTTTTTGTTGCTCAAATGGCGATGTGATCTTAACATCTACTCTTGTCCCAGATGAGTTGTACAAATTATTCACATCCCAAACTGATGCCTTCGCGAAGGACTTCGTCGATACATACGTGCATATAATAGCATTTTTTCTTTTACATCTTTCGGAGTCCGTCTTGACAAAAATCTCGCAACTATGAAGAGTGGTATATATACTTTCCGAGCACAAGGTCAAATATATCATGAATTACCCTCACTCTCAATACAAGACAGATCTCCATGTTACCTCCAGTTATACTTCTATGACACTGACAATGAGTTACAAAATAGAATGAATATTTTAAATGACTCGAACTTAAGTGAACCTATTGTTGCAAAGTTGATGAACATATTGTCGTCAAATCCGAATGCTCAGTTCCTTCGTAGGTTAAAGGATATTCCCGTTTCAGACAACCATGAAATTGTTATTAAAAATGATGTTCAACTTGATCAAAGGGTTTTCAATTCGCCAACAACAGACCAAGTTGCAGCTGTTTGGATAGAAGGAGCATACCCTGACATGCGCTTAGAGCGTGACATAATTGTCGTTGCACACTCCGGCAGAAAACACAGAGTGAGACACTATTTTGGATGTTATGATCCACTGCAATATCCTCTACTATTCCCATATGGTGAGATCGGATGGCATCGTAATATCAAGAATCGTCGTCAGCCATACCCTGGGACAGATATTACACATGAAGATGATATCTTCGATGATTCCATTATGACAGGATCTAGAGAAGGTAAATACAATTATCAATTTTGCTTTATTTATTTTAAAAATAAAACTCTCATACAATTCAAAATATCAATTTTTTTTAACTCTTATATAAATTAAACATGTAGGTGTCGAAGGAAGGAGAGCTAAAAAAATTTCATGCAGACAATATTATTGTTACAAGCTTCAAATCCGCAACCAGGACCGATCAATTCTCTTATATGCCGGGAGATTGTTGCAACAATATAGTGTTGATATGTACATTAAGATTGAAACAACACGTTTGGATTACTATCGAACTGAACAATCACATATTCGTACCGAGCTATATCAAAGAATTGTTGATAGTGTTGTGGCCGGAGAAAATAGAGGAAATAATGTTGGGAAAAGAGTGGTTCTTCCTTCATCCTTCATTGGAGGGCCTAGGGACATGCAAAAGAGATATTATGATGCGATGTGTTTGGTTCAAAGATTTGGAAAGCCAGACCTTTTCATCATAATGACATGCAATCCTGATTGGAATGAGATCAAAGAGGAGCTGAAATCGGGACAGTTAGCTCAGGATAGACCAGATTTAACAACAAGGGTGTTTCGAGCAAAGCTATATGACCTTAAGAAACAATTATTTCAAAAACTCATATTTGGAAAAGTGGTTGCACATGTTTATGTGATTGAATTTCAAAAAAGAGGATTACCACATGCACACATGTTGCTTATATTTGAATCTGAGCATAAGATTACAAATGCAGATCATTATGATAAGTTTGTCTATGCCGAAATCACAAATGAGAATGAGAATCCAACACTTTATGCTAAAGTAGTTAAACACATGATGCATGGGCCTTGCGGAGATTTAAACGTAAAGAACGCTTGCATGATGGATGGTAAATGTAAAAATCATTATCCTCGACAGTTCAATGAGCAAACGATACAAGGTCAAGATTGTTACCCTATATACAGAAGAAGAAAAGATGGTCCGACAGTTAGTGTGCGTAATGCAACTTTAGATAATAGATGGGTTGTTCCCTATAATCCATATCTTCTGCAGAGGTACGACTGTCATATTAATGTTGAGATATGTTCAGGGTTGTTAGCAATCAAGTACCTTTATAAATATATTTACAAAGGGCATGATCGAGCCACAGTTTACTTATCAAACACTGATAGTGATGACATTATTGATGAAATAAAAGACTATCAAGAGGCAAGGTGGGTATCACCACATGAAGCAATGTGGAGAATTTTTTAGTTCAATTTAAATGAGATACATCATTCTGTTATCAACCTTCAGTTGCATCTCCCCAATAAACATATGGTATGGTATTGGGAAAAGCAGAATCTCGAATATGTAGTTCGTTCTAATGGTATATCACAGACGATGTTAACTGAATTCTTCCATCTAAATTCCACGTGCGAAGAATCTAGAGCTTTTCTATATAGAGAAATCCCAGAGCATTTTGTGTGGAACAAGCAAACCAAGCGCTGGACTGCTAGAAAAGCGAAAGAGGTAATTGGGAGAGTCAACGCAGCCAACCCTTCTGAAGGAGAACGGTACTACTTGAGAGTGTTATTGAACCACGTGCGTGGACCAACATCGTATGCCGATCTATTAACTGTTAACGGGGAGAAATGTCCTACATTTAAAGAATCAGCACAAATAAGGGGTCTTCTTGAAAGCGACAACAGCATTGTAGAATGTCTTGACGACGCCGTGTGTTTTCAAATGCCAACGGCACTCCGTCGGCTTTTCGCTACTCTACTGGTTTATTGTGAGCCCAGCAATGTCAGAAAATTATGGGATGACTCTGTTGATGTAATGTCAGAAGATTTTCCATGCACAAGTACTTCATCTGCAAGTTATTGAGCCAATGAAGCTCTTAAGAGTATAGATGGCTACTTAATAAGCATGGGGCGAAGTGTAAAACAATTCGACCTGCCAAATATAGTGTCCCGTGATGTATGTAATCACAGTTTTACCAAAGAGATTGACGATGAATATGCCATTGTTACGCCTTTTGAAGATTACAATGCTGTGGCGACTCTAAACGCTAAACAAAAGAATGCATATGATATGATAGTGGAATGTGTTCTCTCAAACAAACCCGGCATCTTCTTCATTGATGGCCCGGGTGGAACTGGGAAAACATATCTATATCGTGCAATACTAGCAAAGGTCAGGTCCGAAAAAAAGATAGCTCTTGCAACTGCTTCTTCAGGAGTCGCATCTTCGATTTTACCTGGTGGGAGGACCGCACATTCAAGATTTAAAATTCCAATATTAGCAAACGAGTCCGCAGTTTGTAACATTTCAAAGCAAAGTTCAATAGCAAAGCTAATGCGTAAAGCAAGTGTCATTATTTGGGATGAAGCACCAATGGCTAAACGTTATGCAATTGAGGCAGTTGACAGGACTCTCCAAGATCTCCTTAGTACCACGGAACCTTTTGGAGGAAAAGTAGCAGTCTTTGGTGGAGACTTTCGACAAGTATTGCCTGTTGTACCTCGAGGGACCCGGGCTGAAACAATTGGAGTAAGTTTGGTAGAATCTTACTTATGGAAGAAGATGAAAAAGATACAGCTGAAACAGAATATGAGAGCAAGAACTGATCCTTCATTTGCAGATTTTCTACTACGTGTTGGCAGTGGGGAAGAACCAGTTCTGGTGGACAACATGATCAAGTTGCCAGACGAGATGGTAATAAAATCTACAAATGAGGAAGATTTAGAAAAAGAATTGATAAATGCCGTTTTCCCCCACCTTATCGAAAATGCACACTCGGCGGAATATATTACAAATCGAGCAATTTTGGCAACCAAAAATGATTTCGTTGACAAATTGAATGAGAATCTTATTGAACAATTCCCAAGCAAACCCACTACGTATTTTAGCTTTGACAAAGCTACTGATGATACGGGGACCTATTACCAAGAAGATTTCCTTAATTCATTGGCTCCAAATGGCCTCCCGCCACATAAGTTAACGTTGAAAGTCGATTTTCCTATAATGTTGCTGAGAAATTTGGATCCGACAAATGGTTGTGTAATGGTACCAGGCTCATCTGTCGTGGAACAAAGGCCAATGTGATCAATGCAGAAATCATCCATGGACAACATGCTGGAAAACAAGTACTGATTCCAAGAATACCCCTATTCCCGGTAGAGAATGAAGCTACGCCTTTCCATTTTACACAAAAACAGTTTCCAATCCGGTTGAGTTTTGCAATGACAATAAATAAGGCACATGGCCAAACAATTCCTTATGTTGGAGTTTATCTACCTGAGCACGTGTTCTCCCATGGACAATTATATGTCGCACTATCTAGAGGAACTTCAATGTCAACTACTAAAGTACTTGTTAAGAAGGATCAAACAAACATTAGAGGTCGTACATACACTAAAAATGTTGTCTATAAGGAGGTTCTCCAGTCTGAAAGGTAAGGATACACCCACATTAATATCCATGCCTTCCCATTCCAAAATTATTTTGCATTGTTCGAAGGGTAAAGGTACCACACATTCGCTACCAATTATTACAATATTTAAATCTTTCACTCACAATTTTATTCTTTTAAAAACATAAAAAAATATCAACTTCGATTTAACTTACTATTGATGTATACATTTTTTTTTCATTTCTATTTTGATACTCGATCATTCTTATTTCACAATTTTATTTTTATTTTTTATTTTTTTTAACCTTAATTCTTTTTTCTTTTCATCATGCAGAAACAGTCATGAAAATGAAGAAAGGTCACCAAAGCTTTGAGTTAATAAATTCACTTGTTAGTTTAAAAACAGAATCGACAATAAAAGTAGTTGTACTTTGAAGAGCAATCGAGGAATACACATCAGGAACAATGTTGAAAGTAGTTTTGATGGATGATGATGTAAGTATACCATCGGCTATTTCTGTTAGTTTCATTAAATGCATCTATATTTGTATGGTAACATTGTTATTTAATGATCTATTAATCCATTTACACATCTTTTTTACTCTTTTAGGGAACACAAATTCAAGGTGTCTTATTTAACGAGCTTGTCACCAAATTCAGTGATTCACTATTGCTTCACAAGACATACAGAATTTCTAGTGTAACTGTAAAAGACGTTAATCCTATATATAGGAGTGTGCACAAGGAGTATGAATTGAAGTTTCTTAATAATACCTTAATTGAAGTTGAAGAGCTTGAAGTAGTAAGTTTGGAAACAATAAACTTTAATTTTGTGGACTTTAAGGAGCTGAACAAGTACACTGATGCAAAAGAAAATATGGGTTAGTTTTCGTTTAATTCTCAACTCTCCATATATATGTTCTCTCTTGTACACATATAAAATTAAAATTAAAATTTCTTATTTTTTATTTTATTTTTAATCTGGCTAGATGCTTTGGGAATTGTTATTGAGGTATCTCCTACATTGAACATATGTAAGAAGAACAACAAAGGCACAACCAAAAAGCGGGAAGTCATTATAATGGATATGAGGTACGTCATTACTATATTACATATATGATCATAATTATGTCAATATAATATAATGACTAAAGTAATTAATCTTTATTATAGTTCAAGGACAACTACTTTGACGTTATGGGAGGATCTTGCTGAGAATGAAGGAAACTTTATCATGGAACTAATACAAGAAAGACCTATTATCACAGTTACACATGTGGCAATCAATACCTACAAAGGTAAATTATCATACAAATTGATATTATTTACATTATATATTATTAAGTAAATCTATAATAACAAACTTTTACAAATAATATTGTTATTTTCCAGGTCTGTCTCTTCAAACGCAAAAAGGATCTACATTGCAAATCAATATGGATATTGAAAGTGTCAAAGCATTAAGACATTGGTTCGTTATTTATTCCAACTTCTTTTACATTATATATATATATATTCATAAAGTTACATATAATCCTTTTCTTTGAGTATGTTCATATATAACTAAACATATATGCTAAATGATATTTGTTTTTATATTTTTATATTGCAGACTTCTTGGTGCAAAATATACACTATTTGTAGAAAGAGAACATGTTTTTCTGTTTTATTTATTTAATTATTTTACAAGATAATTTATATGTGGACAGGTCCAAGGAGAATATTAATAACAAAGATATAAGAAGTTTGATTTCCAGTACAAAAGATCAAAAATTCAATGGTGCTGAAAAAGTTAAACTTCAAGACATAATTGGAAAATCTGCAATGTCCTTTGAGGTATTGAATTTCAGTATATTTCTTAATCTTTCTTAATTGTATATTACATTTTTATATTCAATTCATATATTGAGAAGTTATATTTTGTTGCACAACCTGCAGAAAACAAATTACTGTTTCGAAGCAACAATTCGAAATGTCGTTAATGACCGCGAACCGTGGTACGACGCCTGTGAGAAATGCAACAAGAAAATAAAAGTTGAAAAAGATAGAGTATATTGTCCTTGATGCAACACAACAAACCCAAAATGCATTCAAAAGTATTATTATATCCTAAAACCTTATTATTGTATTTATTTCAATGGTTTAATAATATTGCAAATACATAATTCTTTGTTTTTACTGATATGCAGATTCATGATGATAGTTAAAGTGCGAAGTATGGAACATATTGCAACACTTGCAACCCTAACAGTGTTCAATGATTGCCAAACATTAATAAATTGTTCACTGTATGATTTACTACAATTACAAATTGAGGTAATTTCCCACCCTTATTCATAAAATTTTAATTAAATTAAAAAAATAATAATAATACTTACTTGAATTTCTCAATAGCTCTAAATTATATTTCTTCTTTCTGTAGGACATGGATGAATTCAGCAACAAAGTGACAAGCTGCAAAGGGAAATCTTTTCTTTTTCTGGTGAAGATAGACAATACTCAACAGCAAGTCGTGAAAACTTATTTTGCGGTGGAAGAATTAAAAGAATTGACACTTGACAATGGTTCATTTCATGAAGAAATGAGATATGCAAAAAAGATAAAGATTGAGAAATAAATAATTTAGGAATGCCTTTATTTTCAAAAGTTATAGTTTTGGATTTTCTAATGTATTTTGTTTCTTTTGAGGTGATAATTATTACAATCTAAATATTGTTGGTACCCTTTCGGATTTTATAATATATAGAATTTTTATATAGTATTTATTTATGAATGTTTTGTAAATTATAAAATTTTAATTTTCATATATATTTTTTTAAATGTTTATAGTTTTCATTCATTCATTAATGAAAAACCTTATTTTGTTTCTTTTGAGGTGACAATTATTACTCTCTAAACATTATTCATATGAATACTTTTATTTCCAAAGAGTTATAGTTTAGGAATTCATTAAGGTAACAATTATTACTCTCTAAATATTGTTCATATGAATACTTTTATTTTCAAAGAGTTATAGTTTACGAATTCATTGAGATGACAATTAATACACTCTAAACATTATTGAAAAAACATTCAACACGTGCATCGCACGTGCATTTTACTAGTGTGTGTATATATATATGAATGGCATATAATTTTATCTCCTCTCTTCCTGATGTCTATTAGCACCCTAAATTTGGTCCAAAAAAAAAAAGGCGCCTAAATAAGTTCATCTCACTAATAATCAAATCCATTCATCCATGACATCAATCAACAAAGAATTTGAATCTTCTAAAATTTAAAATATGATACATCATACTTTGAAATATCATTTACATCTACAACCATCAAAAAATTTCAGTAAGTTCAGGTTGACCAAAATAGGAAGAACAGAAAGGATTTAGAAGAAAGAATTAGCTTCAGAAAAATAATAATTTTGATTAAAAATACAGGGATGGACAATTCCGCCTTAGTTCATAAACGTCTCGAATATCCAGAACCTGCACACTTCTTGCAGAGTATTAAACCTGCAGACACAGGAAACAAAGAAAGAACAAGAGAACTATAAATAAATTGACCTAGACAATCAATACACATATGTATATGCATTTGAAAGGTTAAAAAAAAAAAAAAAACGTATCTCATCTTGAAATCGCTATTTTTGAGAATATTTATAACAATTCGAATTGTCTTATATTGGGCACATTAAAACAGACGTTTGAATTCATAATTTACTGCTATACATAGCTCAATTGAACAATCGAATTCCCATCTAACTGAAAAATACCTGCACCCTTGCACACCTTACAATCCACCAAGCCTGTTTCTTGCTTCATCTTACCATCGTTACAGAAGACGCATTTTGTGCCACCTATCCACCAAGAAGGAGAACTTTTAATAACTTAATAAATAAATCAGTAGTTACTCGAAACACAACGTCATTCCAGCAGTTTCAGTTCTCAAAACCAAGAGGGATTAAGTCACCAATACATTCAAATTACTAACAAATTAAAAGAGGCTGAAAGGATATACGATCTAAAGGAGCTCAACCTTACAAAATCATAACAATAATTAGCTCCAATGTTTCAATGCAAAAATTTACTAGTGTACAAGAGTGCGTAATCTATCTACCACTTTATAAGCTTAAAATACACGTCTATAGACTGTAAATGAACAGCCAATATAATGAATGAGCAGAAAATGTGATTATTGGTGTTCAAGAATCATTGATAAATAATTGATCGCATGATGTATAACAGCCCCTTCCTTAATCTTAAGATGGCTTAGAGACCTGCCAGAAAACAATTCCTAGAGATTAACTACTTTCCGAAAGAACAGGTTGTATGCGTACTTCAGAAAGGGAATCTCATTCACTAAACTAGGGGGCATCAGTTGTTTTGTCCAACCAACAGAGTTGAAGAAACATTGATTTGAAAGGGTAAAGAACAATATAAGACATAACTATCAAACCAAAAGGAGGAAAGAAACAACGTAAGAGAACAGAAGAAAAGTTTAGGAGAGGATGCATTAACACCAAATTGAACATAAGATTGCCAGAAGTCTAGAGCCCAGTTCTAAGTGACGAATTCTTTTCTGACCCATTAGAAAGACAGATTGGCTCACTGTAGATTGTTCACACACTAGTTAAAGATGCATATCTATTTTGGAAACTGACCCCTTAATACAACACTACTGAATTAAAATACAGTTATTTAGCAAGTAGAGGAATAAAAAAAATTGCTTTTAAAATAGTAACATCAGCAATTTGACAATTGATTGCATGTTTTTAGCGTCCCGAAGTTGTTATGGATTACAGCTATGCTTCAAAAGTTGGCACACTTACATTTTCCCACAATATAGTAGGTTTCACTTATAACAAAGAATTCTTTAGTGCTGAACAATTCTAAAACCAATAATTTCCAACATTTTCCCATTGCAACAAAGTGCTTCATTTTACCCTGGCCTACGTAATACAATTGGATGAAATGATCCTATTGTGTGATTTCTTGATCATTGTCTCATTGTATATATATATATATATATATATATATATATATATATATATATATATATATATATATATTATACTACATATGTATATCGCTTCCGCTAAAGTTAATTGCATGTCATTCAGACAGTCTAAAAATCATGGTATTAATGCAGAACAAACACCATGCCATATGATTGATACATTTCTTGTTCAACTTGTTTTTATGATTTTTATTAGAAAACTGATTAAGAATTTTCTGTTCTCAGCATAATTGAATAAGCAATTCAACTTATGTTAGGTAGGATCCATCCATAGCAAAACCACCACATGCAAAAAAGTATACAACTTACATATCAATGCACAAAACCAATTTATATCATCGATAAAGGAAAGGTACTAATGTATGAGCAATTGGTATCAACACGCTACAGAATCTACACGATGAGCACAACCATTCTTCAAATTATTATCCGCAGCACTTCATGTTGGTATCATATTCTCTTCTTCTTCTTTCTTTTTCTTTGTTTTTTTTTCTTTCTTCTTTTAAACACTTCTCCTGACAAGGTAATTTTAACTTAACCAGATAAATGGCATATACAGAAAACTAATTCAGCTTAGAGAAAGAGCAATTCAATCAAGAGCAAGAACAAGTGACCTTTGTTCAGACATTTCTAACAGAAGACTGAAAAAACAAAATGCATTACCCCCACATTCAAGAACTCACTGCTTTCAGGAATCCTTAGGTTTCCTCCCATTGAAAGACACCAAAAGATTACGTTGATTAATCTACTTCTTCCCTTTCTTGGACTAAGTTCTAGAAGACCTGTGCAGAAAGACCTTGAAAGATTAATGGCACCAAAGTAACACGTATGCCAAGTGGGAAGACAAGTTCATTTTTTTATGGGTGAACACAAGGGCATGATATGTTCTTGTAGACTATTAACAGAAAGGTTCTTACAGAATCCTGAAGTGGTTTGGCGTAAAGCATTATGTTTAGCCATATATTTCAGCCCAGACACTAAAATTATCATATTATGATAAGAACACTAATCAGGTCAGGAGATCCAACTGTGTGGCAGTCAAGCCAGTTTAGCCTGCACAGGCCATGATTTAGTACATATCCGAGCTAACCAGAAGAGATTTTCTTAAGCTAACCAAGAGTTCTCCGTTTTTTGGGTCTCCACAAAGCTAGTCCAAGTGTCCAACCACCAAAGTTTAGGATTCAACAGCATTATTAACTGGTTAAATTGCATATCAAAAATTTTTTAAAAAATGCAATATTGACTAATGTGATTGGAGGAAAGAGTGCAGAAATTGAGAATTAGCACAAATATGAATGCCTTTGGTTTTGACATGTCCGCAGTGGGACTCAAATGTGAACCCTTAAATTGATTAGGCATCTATTGAAAACCATGAAATATGTGTGCAACATAGAGTACAGGAAGAATTGATCTCAAGTACTTAAGTGCCCCCGTTAACCATTTTTCCAATGCTTTACAACAAAACTGAGTGTCTGACTGCCAATCTCTTACAGACGAAACCTACACCAACCAAAAAGTCAGAAAAACACAAGGAATTGTTATTGTTTCTTTCGTGGCTAGGTAAAGGAACTATTGTTGCCAGGAACCATATACAAGGGATGTGATCTCTTCACAATTCCGCATCAGTTACTAATCAAAGACCACATATAACCTAGTAATAGAATTATAATTTCAGAAGTCAATTTGCTTCGATAACAAAATTCACATCTTTTTCTTCATGTATAATTCTAGAGAGAATTTTCCAGATAATTTTTTGCTGAGGACTCCATTTATTGATTTTTTAAGATGAAGCTTGAGGAATATCTATCAAGTTTCTGTAACTACGTTTGGTGAAAAGATTCTTACTCTTTACACTTTATCTTTTTAAGTCTCAAGCAAATCTTCTCCCAAAAAGTTTTCATCAAAGCAAATGGAAAGAAAAAAATATATAATATGTATTAGGCACAAAAAGGAAGTTAGTTTTCATGAAAAAATAAAACAAGACATCCACGGCATTTATAGTGCAATGATATAAAAATTCAGATTGACAAGCATAAGAACACAAATTCAATTTTTGAGAGCTGCCGCTTTATGGAAAAGCAGCAAAACTAATGTCGAAGTTAGGTTCGTCTCTAGTCTTCCCCTCCCACCACCCATGTAGGTGTAGGCGTGACATAGACTGGGTAAAATGTTTAATTGCAATGCGTCAAAAATAGGTTCACACTGGAGTATGGAGCATAGGAACACAATTGTTTGGTTAATTATCCAGTTTATTCATGAAAATAGGAAGGCACATAATAATGTGTTACGACAAACGCAGTGAACCAAGCGACAATTATGGAACACGACAGAAAAATAATACACCACACAAAGAACACAAAGATTTATATGTGGTTCGGCAAAGCCTACGTCCACGCTGGAGATCCGGCGAAAGTCTTCACTATGTATAAAATCGGAGATTACAAGTTCCAGTCCCTCACTCTCAATTATATATGAAATTCAGTGTCTCTCTCACACCCAATCCAAACCCTAAACACATTGGGCTACAAGCCTACAAGAGAGTACTAATTAGGGTCCACGACCCATGAGCAAAATAGGTCAAAAAAATTCACAAACGGGTTGTCGGGTCGTAAGCGGGTGTGAAAGAGAGACTGAAATTCGGGTCACAGCATCACATAATGGCATACCAAAACATTTAACTTCCCTAATAAATGGCTACTAGCTGGATATCAATAAATAGAAGCACCTCAATAATCCATTCCATTAACCTCCAATGAACACTGACTATCATTCAAGTATCAGTAACCAT
Organism: Cornus florida; assembly: GCF_030987335.1. Classification (NCBI taxonomy): domain Eukaryota; kingdom Viridiplantae; phylum Streptophyta; class Magnoliopsida; order Cornales; family Cornaceae; genus Cornus; species Cornus florida. Next base: position 41,423,517 of record NW_026775575.1, read on the forward strand.
TCGGTAGGTTAATGGCGAAGAAATACACCCGTCTCTCCAATTATTTACAAAGCAAAGACTGTGGCATTGTGCATGTCCTTAATAACATCTACAATTCTATTTGATACTATCTCCTTTAAGGACCTACCATAAGGGGGTGTTTTAGTTCAATAAAACCATATGAAGATTCTTCATTGTCTAATCTTATCGACCAATAACTTAAGTCCGAAATTAGCCTAATTGCTTGATCTACTGATAAAGTGCAAAGCGCTTTTCAAATATTTGCAATCCATTCAAGCAACTTGTCATCCCAGCATAGAGTCAAGTGGGGACAATTGCCCCCAGTGTTATCAAAGGCCCAAGGCACACTAAGGCGCTAGAGGTCCTTTGGAGCCTAGGCGCAAGGTGAGGCGGGCCTTGAGTGAAGCAAGGTGCACAACTGAAAAATTAAATTACAATTAAAGCATATTCATATTCAATATTAAAGGCACAAATGTTGTCAAAGGTGCACTTGGGCACACAACAAGCGCAAGTGTTGCACCTGTATGAGCCTGGAGCCTAGGCGCGCCTTTAACAACAGTGAACAAGAGCAGAAGGAGACGATTCACATACTCCTCATCCCTTTTGCACATGCAACATCAATTCATAATAACCTGCCTCCTCCTCAAGTTATCAATCATCAGGATACACCCCAAAGTTGTCGTCCAGCCAAAAAAAGCCACCTTCAAAGTAGCTTTGGTGCGCCATACTGCCTTCTAGAAAAGAAGGTCGCAAAGCTCCTAACAACCTCCTATAAAAAGAGAGCACATCGAACCTCCCCTAAGAGAAAGCCACCCAAACCCACTCATTGGTACCCACTCCATTCACATTCTGACCATACAAAAGCGCCAGAAGCTAAAAGATATCCTCCAACTCCCAATCTTGTAAGGGCCTCACTGCATATCCCCCATCAGCCTACTGTTATCAAGCTAATAACGGTCTGAGACCTACTATTTGCACCCAATTTGGTACCCATAGCCGCGACCATGGGTCATTTCTTCGGCTCTAGCAGTAACTCCATGAGAAACTAAAGCCAATATGTATACGGCTAACCTTGGGCAATGCCTGTTGTTTGGCTAACACTTGTTTTTTTGGCAATTCCCATTGTTTGGCTAATGTTTGTTTATTAGGCAACACCCATTGTTTGTGCAACACCCATTATTTGGGTAACGTCGTGCAACTCTTGTTGTTTCGGTAACACCCAGTCACGATTGTGCATGGTGCCACACCCAATATTAGATATAATTCCTTCCTGATACGTGTACGGTCGATCCTTACGTCATCCTGGGTAACGCTCATCCCTTGGTAACGCCAATTGATATATATTTGACTAATTTTGGGTCACGCCCGTTCATGGTGCAACGCCAATGCATAGTGTAACGATCGTTGATGGTTGAACGCCCATTGATGATATGGATTTAAGGTGTTGAGTTGAAAATATATATATATATAAATGTCAGACATGCATTTAATAAAATACCATTTCCAAGGTCACTTGTCTCGTCAATGGGTTGGCAACCATGTTTATTGGGTAATGGGCTGCCATTTGTCAAATTACATGGACCAAGGGAAAACCCATTTGACTAAGCAATTCAAGTACTACCACTTGTCAACCTTTCCATCTGCATTGCATATAAAGAGACCCACTTCTGAAAGATTTGTCCACCCACTTGTCTTCTATAAATACAAGTCTCCTCATCCAATAGCGAAGATCCACACATACACTATCAATAAGCCCAAGGCTTATCTCCTCAAGCTCCTGCAACTTATCTCTTGAATTTTGGTAGTTTTCTTAAGCTTTAGCCCGTGACCTTTTGTCCTTGAAACTCCCACAACTCATTTTTTCTTGTGTATTACTTTCCATGTAATTTACATTTCATGCCTTTACTTCATGTAATTGTACCTTTAATTTGCATGCAATTTCAAGTAACGTAACTCTCTCTCTACAGTTGTGTCCCTTAAATCAAAATACAATGAAGCAATGGTGTGTGCATTCCAATGATTCTTATACCTTATCTCCATATTCACAATGGAATGAAGATTTCAATGATGAGGAGTATGATGATCGACTAAATGTTATGGCCAAATGCACCACCCCCGTATCCACGATGGAAAGGTTGACAAGTGACAATCCTTGGGCTGCTTAGTCAAATGAGTTTCCTCTTACTCCATGGATAATTTGACAAGTAAGTGACAACCCATTACCTAATAAACACAGTTAACAACCCATTGAGGAAACAAGTGACCTTTGGAATGATACATATCTAGCATTCATATATTTATATTGTCATCCCAACACCTTAACGGCCGTTATCAGCAACAGGTGTTGCATTACGTACTGGTGTTGCACCATGAATAGGTGTGACCGAAAATTAGCCAAATACATGTCAACAGGCGTCATCGAGTATGACACAAGGATTGACCGTATACGTATCAAGAAGAAGTTATATCCAGTATCAAGTGTAGCACCATTTACATGACAATACCCAAACAACGGGCGTTGCCCAAAAAAACAAGCTTTAGCCAAACAACGGACATTTCCCAAAGAACAAGCATTAGCCAAATAGCGGGTGTTGCCCAAGGTTAGCCATATACATATCGGTTTTAGTTTCTCATGGAATTGTTGCTAGAGCCGAAGAAACTAGGACCTATGGTCACGACCATGGGTACCAAATTGGTTCCCAATTTGGGTGCAAACACCTACCTATCCACTTCAACCGAAAAAGTCTCGGGAAAGCACTCACCAGCTTACCTGCACCAATAATCTTCCCATAAATAGATATTTCTACCACTTCACACCCTAAATTGAATATGTTCTGAAAATTCATCCCACCCTTTCCGAATGAATTTCCAAACACCCACGTAAGCCAGAGCCCTCACCTCGAGCAATTGCCATCTGCCTCTATCCTCCAGAGAGAGAAGATGTTTCCCTCTATTCCTCTTCCTTTTCTTCCGTCCTTAGCCATCCTTTCATTTTTCCTCCATACCAAACATCCTGTGAACTAGTTTTAACACCAAAAGCAGGCCTAAAAGATCAGGACCTACATGACCAAAGACAAGTTGATCAACCAATCATAATCCTAAAATGCCTACTTGTTTTTTTTTTAATGTGAAACTTAATAATTCGAGCACACAAATCTTTAGTGATCTCAAGCACACTTAAATTCTCTCACATGAAAATGCATTTGATGCTAACATTTTGGTGGTGGAAAGAAAGAATGGTATGGCCATCAACACCATATATCTATTATTGTTATTTCAACATTTATGGTTTACTCTTAAAACTCACAAATGATCATCTTAGTATAATTCTATTGCGTTCTGAAACCTCTAAATCAATTACTGGACACCCATACTTATACTTGGAAAAATCATTATGGTAATGCAAAAGTAGGCTAACCTGCGAAATGATTAGGAAATTATCTACATCTACCATTGTGATTTCAACATTTGTGAGGTTGTGCTTCAACTCCACAAATATTAAAATAACAATGGCAAACTCAAGCGCACAAACAACATACTAGAAAAAACAATTACTTGTGGAATGATTAACATGGTCAAGGCATTGATAAAATACATGTTTTTTACGCACCAAACAAAGAGAGGAAACAATTAAAGTGGTCTCCTCCATGACGCCCTTCTCCTTGAAATAAATTATGCCTTAAAAGTTGAGTCGGACTTATCATCACTCCCTTTTGAAAACTTTCATCAATCTGAAATAATCTCATGAACCGACGAATGCACATAACATGTGTTCCTTATTTGCATCAGAAAGCATATAAGATGTGTCCCTTATTTGCCAACAACCTCATTTTCCATCAAAATTTTGGAGTTGTTCACCAAGCAAAGAGTGAATTTCAAGCACAAACGCTCCCATGATGATAATAACTTTTAAGACATCTCAGATTATTAAACCACCTATTATCATGGTGATAAGAGACATTAAAATTTAAACCTAGTATGAGACACCAAATGTTGTAGGGTTCAAGTCCCCATAGGGTCAAAGTGGGTGTGTGAGTTTCAACTAGGAAAAATAACCCAGTACGAGAGCACAGTTTCATACAACTTCAACTGTAAGACCAACGAAAGGATGTCCTTGCATGCTTCTCAAGACATTTCCCTTTACACAACCGTATGTGTGTGTACAGACACACAATAGAGTACATAAACGTAAAGGAGAGCTTTACCAGAAAGAGAGAACCAAAAAATTTTGAACTTTTGATGTATTCTTGACTTCTATACAAAACCTTAAAAATTAAGGCCCGGCCCACTAAAGATAGTGGACTTAACCAATGAAATTCCTATAACACTGCATTACATAAATTTTAGAATTTGGTTGGCTGGATTCACCTATCTTTGATTATCTTAAAGGCATGTAATGTTCTCTCAAATGCAAATGCATTCAAAGTAACAGTTTTGTGGTGAGAATAAAGACTAGTAGTACCATCACCATCATCTGTCATTATGTTTACAGCATTTAGGCTCTCCCATTGAATCTTACAAATGCTGAAATCACAATGGTAAATGTAATGATTGTCATACTAAATTCATGTTGCTGTGTGGGTTTAAATAGTTTTGAGAGATATCCGTACAATTGTCACTGTCATTGTAGGCTGTGTACCCTAAAATTGTACAAATCCACAAATGTCAAAATCAAATGACATTACCCAGTTCTCATCCCGCCACGACAGGTTTTGGGAAGGACCTTAAGACAAACTTAAGCTTTGATGTTTAAAAATTGGATGCACTGAGACTTGAACTTGGTACCAGTGGCACCAATGCTCAATCGTTATACTGCTGAACTAGACAACCGCCCTAAAATGCAAAAATCACAATAGATGACAATATATCATAAATCTTTTGCTTTGCAAGCCTTTACCATGGTCAGATGTAAGAAAACCGTCGTATATACATATAAAACAGAGACAAATCACTCTATGCATTTTAAACGATTCTAATCATACTTTGTTGCCTTTTTTTTTCCTTTATGTAAAAGAATAGCTTATAGAAAGTGCGTATCTATCTCTGATCACCAGTCCCTATATATATACACACACACACACATCAAGGGAAAATGGGATTACCATTGCCAGCGCACCTCTCGCAAGGAACAGGGTCACCCTGAAAAAAAAAAAAACCCACACCAAACATTCATCACAAACCACAACATATAACCCTCATTTTTATATTTCTAAATTGTATATAGCTCTGTTGGTTTCAGAGGAAGATAATTCCAAGTTCCAAAGGAAAAGAGTTAAAATTTCTCAATATGTTTCAAACAAATGTTTTAAAAAAATAAATAAATAAAATTACCATTACCTTGAGACCCAGAAAGAGTGAGAGCGCAATGGCGGCCAAAACACTAATGGTGGCGAGAAATGTCTGGGTGTCGAGAGGTCTGTCAAACCCGCTGAACAACAGGATGGGATGAATCAAGAGCTTTGTGGGTTGGAGGAGGTGGAATTTCGAAGAACAGATGGACAAGAAGGGGATTTCTGGTTGTGTGGGGATTTGTACCGGAAGAGATGTGAGGGAGCAGAGAGAACAATGAACTACAGATGTCGAAGAAGAAGATGGCGTGGAAGATGAAGAGAGACAGTGAAAGCCATGTAGTGTGTTTGAGAGTGTCGCCATGGATAGAACTACTTAAATATGTGGAGCTCAGCTTTGTCACACCGTTTTTTTCCTTTCTTTGGCTTTTGTAGGGGGGAGAGAGAGATTTATTTTTAAGGTTTGCCACTATTATTATTATTTTTTTTTTTTTTTTTTTTTTTTTTTTGGTATGGATTTGGAGAGGGTGAGAAAACATTACCGTCACTGATTTATCAAAATAAATTAAAAATTAGAGTAAAGTGTAATAAACCTTCTTAAATTATCTTCTCCCTCAAGGATTTCTTGAACTACTATTTTGACAGATAACTCCCTAAACAATTTTTTTTTTTTTTTTTTTTTTGCAAAATACCCCAAGCTGCTATGGCTCCGGTCAGGTGATCAACCAATTTTTTTAAAATAGACAATTTTGCCCCTTTATGACATTTAGGACATACCCAGAACTACTATTTTGCCAGATAACTCCCTAAACTATTTTTTTTTTTTTTTGCAAAATACCCCAAGCTGCTATGGCTCCGGTCAGGTGATCAACCAATTTTTTTAAAATAGACAATTTTGCCCCTTTATGACATTTAGGACATACCCATATATAATTGGTTAACCCATACTCATTGGATTTACCCGTTTTTAATTAATATCCTACCACCAACCTTCGTTCAATCTGGTAACCTTGACAATTCTCTCCCTCTACAATTCTTTCTGCCACCACCATTCAAACAAAATCAAAACCCTAATTTCAATAGAAAAAATCAAGAATCTAATTCGATAATTTCGTGTAATATGTAAAGAGCCAAAACCCTAACTTATTTATTTCAATACAAACTCCATGAAACAAACAATCAAATTTATCACCGAAAAAAAAAAAAACCAATGGTTGAATTAACTATTGGAATTGGAACAATTTAATGTGGAGAAGAATCGAATGGCTGCGGAAGGAGTAGACTTTTCACTTCCAGCATAACCTTTAAGCCAATCACAGTTGAAGATCAGAAAATAGATTGAATCTGATTGTCGGCTTCATCTTCGTCCTCTTAATCGTTCTTGTTCATTTTGTGTTGAATAATTTGGGGTTCCGAACAAAAATTTCACCTCTTCACCTTGTTCACTGATCATTGTTGTCTTCTTCAATTTTTATCATTGCGGGAGTTAGATAGATCAGGGGGGTTTGATGTGATTGGTCGACAATATCTTTAGCTGTGGGAGAACAAGCTCGTAAGAGAGCCTAAAGAGAGAAAGAGTTATGCGTAAGACCATGTTTGGCCCTAAAATATGTAGTGTAATCTAGTTAGGCCGTGTTTGGCGCTAATGTAAAGTGGGTTATTATTTTTTTTTTAAGTGTTAAGTGGGTTATTGCGATAAGGTGATGTGCTATTACAATACTATTGGCTATTTAGATTGCATTTGCCACATCAGCAACATCAGAACTAAAACAATAAAACGACAGAGTTTCACTAAAGGGTAATTTCGTAATCAAACATTTCCGGTGGTCTCTAATGATAGCAATTTTTGGTTTTGTCCTTAAAGTGCACTATTTTGATAGTTTGGGGGGTAATTATTAATTCAAGGGGGTTTCATGCAATTAGCTAATAGATCAAGGGGGGGTTTTGTACTTTACCCAAAATATTATAAAAATTACAGTCAAAACTTTCCTTTTCCTTTTTTAAAAAATAAGTTGTATATAACAATTTTCAATCCGATTTATAAATCTTACGTTTGAAATATTTGTATATAAATTCAAAGCAACTCAACAAATTGTGTGCGCCAAACTAATACCTGAGCCATCTTAGGTGTTTTAAAACATTTATGTCCAGTTCGATAGGAAAGAAAAAAATGGAATGGAAGGGAGAGAAGAAGGAATGACGGAGAGGGGAAGAGATTAAGTGTTTCTCTTTTTTTATTCGGTTGGATGAAAAAAAAATGAAAAAAAAAAACTGACAATTTAATTTGATCTGGATAAAAAGAAAGATAATTTTATTTATGAAGGATGATGCAGTAATTTAAAACTTCTACAATATGTTCACTTGTCTTTTTTCCTATCTTCCGCCTATATTTAGGCGGATAAAAATTTGTGAATGATGAAGGATGACTCATCTTTCCTATTATCATTTCTTTCCTTATATCTTCTCTACAGAACGAAGGAAAATTGTTTCTTCCTTCCTATTTTCCTTCCACCCCTCTTCTTTCCTTCCTACCGAACATAGTATTAATTTGCAAGAATAGGCCATAAGAAAATGGTGAATAAAATAAGAAATTATTGGTTACAACAAATGAACAAATACACACGGCATTGCTACCACTAACTAATAGAAACATTATTAAAGTCAAGTGGTCCCACAACCGTTTTAGTAAATTATTAAAAAATCAATCATTTTATTTTAATAGTGTATTTGTATTGATTGGTTGTACCAATGACGTGGTACATCATTGTAACCAATAATTTATTGACTAAAAGCATTGTCAAGATATAACAACTAGTGTCCATATGTTACAAGGGGGAGTTGTCCTACATCAGATTCGGATGGAAAGTGAAATGGATATAAATGGGTGGGTATGCAGTATTACCCAATAGATTAACCTTTTGGGTAAATAGACAAGCGTCCACCCGTTACAGTTGGTATCAGCGCCAGACCCAGTCCTTCATCTGGTGCCACACCAACCGCCTAGCCCGGAAGGCGTTCAGGTGTGCCATTAGGGTATGCAGAGTAGCCCAACCGCAACGAGAGCGTTGCGAGTTTGGGTGGGGGAGAATGTTACAAGGTAAGACTTGTTCCACATCGGATTCGAATGGAAAGTAAAATGTGTATAAATATGTGGGTATGCAGCATTACCTAATAGCTTAAACTTTTAGGTAAATGGGCAAATGCCCACCCGTTACACTATACCTCTACCATTCCACCATAGATGTTAACAATTATTATAAAGGTGGGGTCCACTCCATAACTAATATAAAGAAAATGAGTTCACTTACTCATTGCACCTTAAATGCCTTAAAGAAATTATTGTCCAAAATATGGTTTAACTATACAATATACTATAGTATTATTTATTTAAATATTATCTGAAAATAATAATTATATATATATATATATAATTTGTTATAATATATAGTTTAATATAATAAAATAAAACCTATAAAATAAAAGAACCTGATTAAAAGTCGAGGCTAGAATTTAATTCTATGTCCTTAAGACAGATTCGCACCGCTATAGTGCTAACGGACTCAGTGGCGTCTATCTCCCAGGATACAATGACTTGTCTTCTTTCGGTAGTAGCACCGCAAACCAAAGGAATAGGCGAACCGGCTCGGTGTAGTACTCTCTGACTCGAACTCGGACTCGGAGTGACTGACTAAGGCTCGAACCTAAATACTAAGGCTCGAACTCACAAAGTAAAAAGAGAAAGAGGAAGTCAAAAATTCAGAAGAAGAGAAGAATTCTCTGAATTTGGTGTGTTTTGCAAATGATCCAAAGAGAGGTATTTATAGGTAGCAAGGTGCCTTTTCGGGTGGGTGCAACCATAAGTTATAATGGTTCGAAAAAAGGTGTAACCCTTTGGAAAAACTAAAAAGTGGTTTTTTTTTTTTAATTTAAAAGGTGTAACCCTTTGGAAAAACTAAAAAGTGATTTTTTTTTTTAATTTAAATTCAAAAAACCAACCATCCAAAAAACCTATCCATTTGTGAAACCCATTTAAATAAGCCCAGCCCAAAATTAGGCCCAGTCCAAAATTCCAAAAAAGAATAATCTAAACTTTACAATTAAGCCCAAGCCCAAGTCCAAATCCTAAACTTAGCTTATTTAAATTTCAATTGGTTTCAACAATTTTTTCTATGTGAAACAAGCACTTCCCACATTTTGCATACACATTTATACTTATCAAAACACCACACTTTGGAGCTAATTTCTCATTCACCCGGAAACGAAGTTGAGAAAATAAATATACAGAACGCTTCTGTCTATAGATTCGCATAAAATTCTTAGCAAAATCTATTCCAAATTTCATCCAAAGTTTCTGTTTGTATACCCCGTTTCCAACAATCCCCCACATGAATGGAAATTGGCGTCAATTGTAAATGACGAAGATACAGACACTAGAGAGAGTACTATTAGAAAGTAACTGCATCACGATAGGAAGTTTTTGGCCTTGAGCCTTCCATAGTGTATTATTATCGGATTTACTAGCTAACCAGTGAACATGATGTCTTGAACTGTTCAGCCGTTGATGTAAACCAAGACAATAGCAAACACACAGTTCCTTCCCGCACAAAGTCGGTTCTCACAGTTGTGTTCATATGGCCCTGAACAACTCCTAGTATTTCATGAGCGCTTTTAGAAAACTTAGCCTTAGAAGTTCACATAGAAGCGGCCCCACTTCACACTCATATAGGTGACTTCTTATTAAGAGTATCCTACTATACCCCACTTGAATTTTTCAAGGTATAAGAGTCATTAAAAGCATAGTTTATCCTACTCAACGCTGTAGGTAGCACTGTCTCATCATAGAAATGAGTAGAAGATTAAATCTTCCCAGTGCTTCTGGTGAGCCATTCAGAATTTCTGTTGTCCCTTTGAACCCAGATCTTGGGATCTCTAGTCAATTAGGTTGGGTTTCCATTAAAATGACTCATTAGCTTTCGGTTTTAATCCCATTCCCCTCGATGAACTATACATTTGCTCTCTTGTCAAAACTTTTGTAAACGGATCTGCTAAATTATCTCTTGACCTGATATAATCTATTGAGATTATCCCATTTGAGAGCAATTGCCTAACAGTATTATGTCGTCAACGTATATGTCGAGACTTACCGTTATACGTATTACTTTGTGCCCTTCCAATTGCTGATTGACTATCGCAATATATACATATAGCGGGCACAGGTTTAAGCCAATTTGGAATATCTTCTAAGAAATTACGAAGCCACTCAGCTTCTTCACCAGCTTTATCCAAAGCAATAAATTCAGATTCCATAGTGGATCTGGCAATACAAGTTTGTTTTGAAAATTTCCAAGATATGACACCTCCTCCAATAGTAAAGACATAGCCATTTGTGGATTTAGAATCCTTCGTATCTGATATCCAATTAGCATCACTGTATCCTTCAAGTACTGCTGGATATCTAGAATAATATAATCCATAACTTATAGTATATCTTAAATACCTTAGAACCCTAATTATTGCAGTCTAATGGTTCTTTCCTGGATTACTTGTATATCTACTCAATTTATTAACTGAGGATGCTATGTCTGGTCGTGTGTAATTCATCAAATACATTAAGCTTCCTATAATACGAGAATACTCAAGTTGTGATATGCTAGGACTAGTATTTTTCGATAAATAAATATTTACATCAACAGGAGTCTTTACTAGACTACTGTCTTCTTTATTAAACTTTTCTAATATTTTCTCAATATAATGAGATTGAGATAATACTAGACCATCTGATATTCTAGAAATCTTGATTCCCAGAATGACATCAGCTTTACCTAAATCTTTCATATCGAAATTTTTAGTCAACATCTTTTTAGTAGTTTTGATTATAACATCATTACTACCCATTATTAGCATATCATCCACATATAGGCACACAATGACATATCCAATTTGAGTGTTTTTCACATAAACACATTTATCACACTCATTAATTTTAAAACCATTTGACAACATCACTTTGTCAAATTTTTCATGCCATTGTTTAGGTGCTTGTTTCAATCCATATAAGGATTTTACAAGCTTGCACACTTTCTTTTCTTTTCCTGAAACTATAAAACCTTCAGGTTGTTCCATATAGATTTCCTCCTCTAATTCACCATTCAAGAAGGCAGTCTTAACATCCATTTAATGTATTTCTAAATTTTGCAATACTGCAATAGCTAGTAACAATCTAATGGATGTTATTCTTGTGACTGGTGAATATGTATCAAAATAATCCAAGCCTTCCTTTTGCCTGTATCCCTTAGCAACAAGTCGGGCTTTATATTTATCAATTGAACCATCAGGCTTCATCTTCCTCTTGAAAATCCACTTGTACCCTAAAGGTTTAGTACCAGGAGGAAGATCCACCAGCTCCCAAGTATGATTTTGCATGATGGATTCAATTTCACTATTTATGGCTTCTTTCTATAAAGGAGCTTCAGGAGAAGACATAGCTTCCTTATAGCTTTGTGGCTCATTCTCCAATATATATGTCAAAAAATCAGGACCAAATGACTCAATAATTGTATTGACATGGATGTCAGAAATGTCTGATTTATACACAAGGAAACGATATGCACTGCTATTCTGTGCATAGCCTATGAAAATACCATCAAAGGTTTTTGGTCATATCTTAACTTTCGTAAGAATAGGAACCGCAACCTTAGCTAAACACCCCCACACTTTTAAGAATTTATAGGAAGGTTTTTGACCTTTCCATAATTCATAAGGTGTCACACTTGTTTTCTTTTGAGGTATTTTGTTGAGAACATAATTAGCAGAGAGCAAAGCTTCCCCCTACAAATTTTGGGTTAAACCAGAACTTATCAACATAGCATTCATCATTTCTTTTAAGGTATGCTTTTTGCGTTCAATAACACCGTTCTGTTGCGGTGAATAAGGAGCGGTAGTTTGGTGAATAATACCATGTTCTGAGCAAATGTCAGCGAATGGTACTTCGTATTCACCACCTCTATCATTTTAAAACACCTTTATCTTTTTGCCAAGTTGATTCTCAACCTCATTCTTGTAATGTTTAAACATTTTCAAGGCTTCATCTTTACTTCCTAACAAGTATAGATAGCAGTATCTTGTGCAATCATCAATAAAAGTAATGAAATACTTTTTCCCACCTCTAGTTGGCACAGATTTAAAGTCACATATATCACTGTGAATTAATGCTAGAGGTTCAATACTTCGCTCTATAGAGTGAAATGAGGTTCTAGTCAATTTTGCTTCTACACATGTTTGACATTTTTGATTTAAATCAATACTAAATTTAGGTATAGATTCCATGTTAATTAATCTACGAATCGTATCATAATTAACATGACCTAACCTACCATGCCACACATCAGATGATTCAATCATATAAGCAGAAGAAACATAAGCTTTATTATTATTATTAATAGCTTTGGGTACAACAGTCATTACATTAAACTTAAATAGTCCATTACTTAGATACCCTTTGCCTACATACACCTCATTCTTAGTCAGCACAAACTTGTCAGATACAAAGACCAGCTTGAACCCATTCTTGCTTAGAAGTGACCTAGAGACCAAGTTCTTCCTGATGTCTGGTACATACAACACATTATTAAGAGTGAGCTCTTTCCCTGAGGTCATTAGTAGCTTGATCTTTCCTTGTCCTTCAACCTTTGCAGTAGAAGAGTTCCCCATGTAGAGTTGTTCTTCATTATCTATAACTTCATAGGTAGTGAACATCCTCTTTTCAGAGCAAACATGACGAGTAGCTCTTGTGTCCACCCACCATTCTCTATTGTTGCTCACGAGGTTGATTTCAGAAACCACAGCTGAAAGATTTAGCTCTAATACATCAGTTATCAACTTATCTTCCTCAGCAATGTGCACCTCAGTGGTCTTTTTTCTTGGGGCTGTGTTGTGTTTTGCGGCTACGACAGTCTTTAGCTCGGTATCCTAGCTTGCCACATGTGAAGCACTTCCCAGTGAACCTCTTGTAGTTTCCTTGGCTGGGACCTTCGCCAAAGTACTTCCTCTTCTTATTCTTCTGTCCAGCTTCCACTACATTTGCCTTTGATACCATTGAAGAATTCACGGCTTTCTTTTCAGATGTGCAGTTATCTTCTTCAATTTTTAGCCTGACAATCAGGTCTTCGATCCCCATTTCCTTGCGCTTATGCTTCAAGTAGTTTTTGAAATCTTTCCAAGTAGGAAGCAGCTTTTCAATGATTGAAGCTACTTGAAAGGATTCACTCAAGGTCATCTTCTCAGCATGTATCTCATGTAGGATCAGCTGGAGCTCCTGCACCTGGCTCATGATTGTCTTGGAGTCTATCATTTTAAAGTCCAGAAATCGTCCGACCACAAACTTCTTCAAGCCAGCATCCTCTGTTTTATACTTTTTGTCTAGTGACTCCCAGAGCTCTTTAGCAGTATTCATTGGACTGTACACATTATATAAAGTGTTGTCCAATCCATTAAGGATGTAGTTTTTGCATAGGAAGTCTCCATGCTTCCATGCTTTAACAGCTCCTAACTTTGTAATGTCAGTCTCATCCTCTTCTAGTATTGGAGTAGTCTCAATTAGGTACTTGCTTAGATTCAGAGTTGTAAGGTAAAACATCATTTTTTGTTGCCACCTTTTAAACTCCGCCCCATTGAATTTTTCGAGCTTCTCCCCATGACTGACGGGAACATTAGGCATAGTAGTACTCGTACTTGCCATTCGTCTGATATATATTAAATATACAGACCACAGTCAAAATTAAAGAAATAAAACAACAACAATATTTAAATAATTAAACTATAGTATAAACAGAATCTGTCTTAAGATTGTTGTCCAAAAATATGGTTTAACTATACAATATACTATAGTATTATTTATTTAAATATTATCTAAAAATATAATGTATATATATATACATACATACATATATATATAATTTGTTATAATATATAGTTTAATATAATAAAATAAAACCTATAAAATAAAAGAACCCGATTAAAAGTCGAGGCTAGAATTTGATTCTATATCCTTAAGACAGATTCGCCCCGCTATGGTGCTAACGGACTCAATGGCGTCTATCTCCCAGGATACAACAACTTGTCTTCCTTCGGTAGTAGCATCGCAAACCAAAGGAATAGGCGAACCGACTCAGTGTAGTACTCTTTGACTCGAACTCGAACTCGGAGTGACTGACTAAGGCTCGAATCCAAATACTAAGGCTCGAACCCACAGAGTAAAAAGAGGAGGAAGAAGAAAATTCAGAAGAAGAGAAGAATTCTCTAAATTTGGTGTGTTTTACAAATGATCCAAATAGGGGTATTTATAGGTAGCAAGGTGCCTTTTTGGGTGGGTGCAACCATGTGTTGTGATGGTTCGAAAAAAGGTGTAACCCTTTGAAAAAACTAAAAAGTGGTTTTTTAATTTAAAAGGTGTAACCTTTTGGAAAAACTAAAAGTGGGTTTTTTTAATTTAAAAGGTGTAACCCTTTCGAAAAACTAAAAAGTGGTTTTTTTTTTTTAATTTAAATTCAAAAAACCAACCATCCAAAAAACCCACCCATTTGTGAAACCCATTTAAATAAGCCCAGCCCAAAATTAGGCCCAATCCAAAATCCAAAAAAGAATAATCTGGACTTTACAATTAGGCCCAAGCCCAAGCCCAAATCCTAAACTTAGCTTATTTAAATTTCAATTGGTTTCAACAATTTTTTCTATGTGGAACAAGCACTTCCCACATTTTGCATACCCATTTAGGCTTATCAAAACACCACACTTTGGAGCTAATTTCTCATTCACCCGGAAACGGATTTGAGAAAATAAATATACAGAACACTTCTATCTATAGATTCGTATAAAATTCTTAGCGGAATCTATTCCAAATTTCATCCAAAGTTTCTATTTGTATACCCCGTTTCCAACAAAAATTCCATACAAATGCAATGTATATATGTGAATCATCTCTTGTTTATGTTAGAACTTTGTGGAAATAGAAAGAAGACTTTGAAATGTGAAGTAGTGAATTTGTATGTAAATACGTGAAGGGTGTTAAACAAATGTAATATATAAAAACTAATCTTATCTCTCTCTCCCTTGTTGTGTACTTTGTAGCTCACATATTTATTTAGCTCTATAGTTATAAGACGCACGAGCACGAGACTCTGCCAACTGAGAAAAAAAATTTATTTTTCTTTCTCACTTCAAATAGTAAGAAAAATAATTATTTATATTAAACTGCTATTTTCATACTTTACTAATAATTAAAATTGTTGAGCCTGAAGTCTCACAAATGCTTATTTATTTATTTATTTATATTATAATATTTTTGTTCATTCTTTACAAAAAAATAAATTATTGATCTCGAAGTCTCGCAAATACTAAATTATTTATATTTAATGATCTTTACAAACCCAAAATTTTACATATATTAATATACTCTTCGTAAGCCTAAAGTTTCACGAATACTTGGTATTATTTGCAAATATGAAGTTTCGCAAAACTTGTTGCCCTGAAGTTCAAATGAATCCGAAGTTCTTTGACCTGAAGTCATTTACATTGAGTACCCCTTACAAACCTGAATTTTTGCAAATAATGGAAAGATAAATTATAAGTTATTTAAATAATCATGTGCCTTTGATTTTAGTATGATACACACACACACACACTCACACACACACATATATTACATGCAAATGTTCATATTTTGTCTTTTTGTGCATGATTAACTTATATTGACCTTTTGTACATTTTACTGTAAATGACTATACAATTTTCTGAGACATAATATGTGATACCCCCGGATTTCCGAATGCGGGTTGGCTAGGCCCGCGCCCGAACACCTGGAGATATAAAAAACAAATCGGCAATAATCGAATACAGAATACAAATATGATAAATAAGAATAAATAAAATGCTGAAAAGAAACTAAAATGATAATCCAATAATTCCTCATAATAAATTTCCATTAATAAATTCTTGTGATACAAATAATCCTCCAATTTATACAACTCGGGAATCCATACCATATGGACCCCAAAAAAATCCAAAACTGAATAATCAACGATCAATAACTAAATACTGGATCATAAAGGAACTCATATGTAGATAATCCGAAAGAGTAGAGTAGACTGATCCCTGCTCAGAACGAACAATCTCTACACCTGACGAACACCTGAAAATAATTGTAACAAAAACCATCATCTTACTTCTAACTTTCTCTTCCATATCAAACATTCATCCTCTCAACTCATCCCATGCCAAGAATATGCAAGTCATACAACCATTCATTTACATAATATCCATGATATACATCATAATCATCATATCAAAACATCCAAAACATGAAATCAATCATACAAATCATACTTTCACATTTCATCATAGAAAAATAGCATGCTTGGCACAAGTAAAAGAAACCATCATATTCTCAACCCAAACAATTAGATCAACACTATCTCATGCTTAACATCACAACAAAAAATTTACAAACTAAGCATGCTTCATAACATTAAGATTTTCATGTAAGAAAGTAAATAAAAACTCACTAAAACCATAGGACTTGTAATTTAAACTTCCCCTACCTCAAGATAGCAAACTAAGCTCAAGCACTCCAAATTCGAAATCCTCCAAAGGTATGCAAGATCGGTACTAAAATGAAGCCTTTGCAACGATCTATAACTTTGCAAACTCCGGCTTAAACCAATTCTTCTTCTTACATGAAGAAAATCTAGAAATAAGTAAGAGAGAAATATAGAGAGAGAATGAGAAGTGTGGAGAGAGAAAGAGATTCGAAATTGAGGGAAGCAAAATGAGAGGACCAAGATTAAGCCAAGTCATTGGCTTCTAGAATAATCCAAAGTCATTAGTCAAGGAAACCCAATTGACTAAAATGCCCATCAATTTTCATTTCAATCACAGCAATGCCACAAAATATCTCTCTCCATTCAACCCCACTTGCACAACATACATACACATACAATTATACAAGTGCACCTCATAAATAAAGTCCCCCAAGTCCTTTTCTCTTTTGATTCCATTTTACTTAACTCATGCACATCTCTAGTTATTATTACACTTACCTTAATTATAGTATTGAAATCAATTCAACCAAACCATCATTTAAACAATCAAATGCTCATTGATATTAAGTTTAATTCAAGCCCATAGTCCTTATTTTCAACCCTCACGCACACTACTCTATGTAGTTGTAGTAGGATACTTGACATTGAGATTGTTGGTTGCATCATTTTATTACTTTGCCAAAAATATCTCATTTTGTTAAGTTTATAAATATTAAAGTTTGCTCAACACCGAGGGAGGCGATCAGAGGCGTTATTTGTTGGGATAGTCCTTTAGACTGTTTAGTGACCACAAGAGTCTACAATATTTGTTCATACAGAGAGAGCTGAATATAAGACAGCATCGGTGGTTGGAGTTTGTGAAAGACTACCACTTCTCTATACAGTACCATCCAGGGAAAGCGAATGTAGTGGCGGGTGCACTCAGCCGTCGACCTTATGCTTGTCTTTCCACATCGTTCGCTACAAAACGGGATGCTTCGAAGACAATGGATGAGTTGTCTAGTTACACCTGTTATCATCCACAACGTACTTAAGGCACAGTTTACAAATCATCAGTGCATTGATAGAATTGCAGAGTTAGCTTATGGGGATGTTCTATTTTATTTTGTTGGGACAGATGGAGTCTTGAGGTATAAGGGACGCTTAGTAGTATCTTCTGCTGACGATTTGAGAAAGGATATGATGGTTGAGGTTCACAAAACTGAGTTCTCTATCCATCCAGGTAGAGATAAGATGTATCAAGACATGAAGCGCTAGTTTTGGTGGGCAGGTACGAAGAGGGACATAGCTATTTTTGTCTCCAAGTGTAGTATTTGTCAGATGGTTAATTTTTAACATCAGAGACTATCAGGTGCTTTGCAGCCACTTCTTATACCGGAGTGCAAATGAGAGAGTATTTCCATGATTTGTTGAAGGATTGCCTAATTTCAACAGGAACCACAATTCTATTTGGGTCATTGTTGATAGATTAACTAAGTCCACTCAGTTCTTACCTATTCGCATTGATTTCAATTCAGAACAATTGGTGAGGCTTTATATTGCAGAGATTGTGAAGTTACATAGCATACCATTGTCCATCATTTTAGATAGAGATTCGAGTTTCATATCAGGATTTTGGGGAAGCTTTTAGCATGCTTTGGGTACAGATTTGCATCTTAGCACTGTTTATCATCCTCAGACAGATGGACAGACTGAGAGATTCAATCAGATCATGGAGGATATGTTTCGTGCTTGTGTCTTTGATTTTAAGGGCAATTGGGAGAATTACTTGCCACTTGCAGAGTTTGCTTATAATAATAGTTACCAGAAGACTATTGGTATGGCACCTTTTGAGGTATTGTAAGGTAGACCGTGTAAATCTCCATTTTCTTGGTTAGAGGTTGGTGATAGTAAATTTTTGGGTCCTGAGTTCATTAAAGATACCTCTGACAAGATTATTCTTATTCGAGATCGTATGCGCACTACTCAGCGTAGACAGAAGAGTTATGCTGACTATTGTACTCGTTCATTATAATTTCAGGTTAGGGATTAAATTTTGCTCAAAGTTTCTCCCATGAAGGGAGTGGTGCGCTTTGAGAAGAAAATGATGTTGTCAATAAGTTTTCGTAGGCCCATTTATGATCCATGTTGGTATTATGTTGCGAAAAATTTTGCGAGATGATGATCGTTATCAGTGTATAGATGTTGGTGAAATAGAATTGCAGTCGAATACGATATATGTAGAGCCACCTTATCGTATTCTAGATCGTAGGAATCAGGTGCTTCACACTAAAGTTATATCTCTTGTGCGTGTTCAGTGGAGCCATCATAATGAGGCCGAGTCCACTTGGAAATCGGAAGATGAAATTTGTTCAAAATTTTCAGAATTATTTAAATAAGGTACGTGGTGAATTTCGGGGACGGAATTCCTTTGTTGGGGGTTGGGGTGAAGGGGGAGAATGTAATACCTCTAATTTTTAAAGAATTTCATTTATTATTTTAATTGCATTTTTAATTATTTAATTTGGCTAATTGTTATTAAATGATTAAGTGGTTATTTGATTAATTTGGTTAATTATATTATTTTAAATTATTTAATGTGCATTACTTGTCATTATTTGTTTATGTTTAATTTGCCCGTTTAATTAATTGGTTTATTTTATTTTAATTAACTATAGTTTAGACTTTAACTTATTTGACCCAAAAAAAATGGATTTAGGCTAATTGAAAAAGGCCTAGATAAGTTATATAGAATTATGGCCCATGAGAAGGTGTATATATAAATATATACAAATATGTGTATGTTAATTTATATATATATCTGTATATATATAGTAATTCGAAGAGCTTGTGTAGTTGATTTTCAATCTGAAAGTCATTAGTCAAGTTCTTTATCTATCTCTTCTCCTTCGAATCTATAATCTCTCCATCACATGTGTAATACTCCTAATTTTCAAAAGAATATAAAAGGGATTTAATTATTTATTTTATTGTATTTTATGTGCTTACGTGGTTATGTGCTTATGTGGTTACATGATTATATGTTTATTTGTCTTAATTGCTTATGTAATTTATTTGATTTAAATTGGGTGCTTTGTGATGAATTAATTGGGTGTTTTGCTTGCTTAAATGATGTGTGATTTAATTGCAATTAATTATTAGGATTAAATAATATAATTGTTTTATGTTTTATTTTATTTTATTTTTATTTTAAATGATGGATTTAGATAGTAGTAATGGACCAACCCAATGGGTAGCATGGACTACTTAGATAGGAGGCTAATGAGTACAATTATTTACTGATGGATGGAGGTAAATATATATATGGGTATATATGTATATAAGGGGATTATAATTATAATAATAATTATTATTACTTAGTAATAATAGTTATAATAGTCGGTTTATATTTATAGTTATAAGTTAATTATATGTTATATTTATATACATGTATATCACGTATCATACTTAAGATGTATATGTATATATTGTATTTTTCCTTTTTCCTTTTTATTTAGCAGACTTAGACTTGGAAAATGATTTGATATAAGTTTATATATACAGTGTGATAGTCTGTTAAAGGGTTTAGAAACCCTATTCACACCACTTTTTAGAGACATGAGATAAAATTGAGAGAGAAAGCTAGGGTTTTTAGCCAAGGATTGAAGGCCGAACCAAGGAAGAAAGAAGAGGGTTTGTTCGCAGGTAAAACCAAGAGCAACAGAGAGGGTTCGACGGCAACCAAGGTCGCCGGAAAACCAAAGAAGAAGAAGAGAAGGTTTCAATCCGAAACCTTAAGGCAAGTTCTTCTTCTAACTCTTTCCCTTAGATTTCGTGTTCTATACATGCCTAGGTTAATTCCAGGATTAATCAAATATTAAATTGACATTGTATGCATGCTTGAATTAAATTAAAACTAATTTTAGTTATGGATATGTGTTATTGTTTGATCTTGAAATTTATTGCATAGAAACTTGTTTTAATTTGTGTAAAAGATGCATAAAGAGTTCTTATAATTATTGGGATTGATTTGGGACTTAGAACAAATGTTTAGGACCCTTAACGGAGGTGGTCGGAGTGATCAGAGGCTGCCGGAGACGAAAAAGATGAGTGGAAGAGGGAGCCGGCTCCCTCAGGCCGAGAGCATGCTCCTTCTTGGAGGGAGCCAGCTTCATTGAGGACAGAGCCTGCTCTCTCAAAATGAGAGCATACTCCATTACTGAGAACTAGTAGATTTTGGTTTTTAAAGGTTCTGTTTGACTGTTAGGGTGGTTCTAATGATATTTAATTCAGTTTAGGTGATTTATATAAGTTAAATAAATTGGACTAATAACCGGAATGTATAATCTATGACTATATGCTATGGATTTGAACAATATGAAGTTTTAAATAAATGTGCATATTGTTAACTAAGTATTTAATTGCTTAATATTAATTTAGCAATTTAAATGGATGAATATTGGCATTAAACTAATTTAATTAATTAATCGGATTTAAAAAGTTTAATTACGTCCTGGAGGTTAAAACAATCTATTTAAGATGCATGTTAATTTATTATATTGTAAAAATTAAATGCATGTTACTTAGAGTTGTTATTTTTCTTAAGTATATACAAGGATGATATATTAAATGCACCGGTATGGGACGATGGCATTTTAGGGACAGATTAACCAAAGAAGTTAAGTCCTACATATTTTTGTATAAGGGAATGGATTAATTAAAATGTTAAGTCATACTTATATTCGTATCAGTTCAACTGAACAAGTTGAATGACCTATCTGGATTACTTATGGATGGATAAGATGGATTATATATATATATATATATATATATATATAATTATGTGCTATGATATGAGCTTGAGTCTCAGTATCAGTGGTTAGGGCGTGTATATTGTTAGGGATGTGTAGCTAGATATAGTGTAGTTGTATACCCTGGTAGGTCTAGATACTCATGCTCACTACATGTGCGTTTTTGCATGTTGTCTAATATTCAGGTTGAGACAACCTTATAGTCTAGTAAGATTCCTATAGTGTGTGTGTGTGTGTATATATATATATACGAACTACTAGTTATTGTTGGATTGATTATGATGTATACGTGTATCGGATCTCTGCTTGGACTGTAGTAGAGTAAAACTTATTTGTGGGCCTGACCCACCATTATTTTTCATGTATTCGTCGGGAGTATGGATTGTTCGTACTGAGCAGGGATCATCTACTTCATTCTTCTGGATTGTCTACATAGGAGTTTCCTTAATGATTCAGTATCTAATAGTAGATAGTTGTTTACTATTGATTTTTGTTTTGAGATTTTCTAGAGTTCCACACGGTATGGATTTCTAAGTTGTATTGTTTGGAGGATTAATTGTATCAGAATAGTTTATTATTTAATGAAATTTTATTCTGAGGTTTCAATTAAAGGATTATCATTTTAGTTTTCTTTCAGTAATTTATTTATTCTTATTTATCTATTTTGTACTCTGTGTTCGATTAGTACCGATTTGTTTTTATATCCTCAGGTATTCGGGCGTAGGTCTGGTCAACCCGCATCTGAAATCCAGGGGTATCACAACATGCTAGACTTTAGGGTTTAAATCAGATAATTAATTGCTATGCATGAACTGTTTTCGTGTTCACATGTGTTCGTTCTTCAACTTGTTGGGTTATTTGATTTAATGCCTAAAACTTGTTTTAAAATTTGAATCTTGTGTATTTTCGTTGTTTATATCATTGGTGATCATATGGGACTTAGAAATCATATTTTAGGACCTGAACGATGGATTTACATACCTAAAACAGACCTTATGATCTATTTCCGCGACTTTGTGCTAGAGCACAACACCGTTCCGACACCCAGTGCTCAAGCACTAGGGGTTAGACTCTAGCACAGGGTTGCGTTTGAGTACATGGAGGTTGTGCTCAAGTTCTAGGAACCTGTTTTCTTTAAAAGTACTCCGAATGACCCCTGTTTGAGTATAAATGATCCCGAAAATGTTTATAAGTATTGGGGACAGTAACGTAAGTCTAATATATATAAATTTGTAATACACCCTCGTGTTTTGATGTTGGATGAAAATGATTGAATTAATTAAGAAGTATAATTTAATCTTTCGTGATATTTAATTTGTGTAATTAAATGTAATTATTAGATTCATTATTATAATCATTATTGCTGATATACTTATTGTTGATGCAAAAATCTACACGCTTCGGAGTCGGTGATAATTCCTGCAAGACAAGAGAAAAGTGATGATTGGTGTGGTACCGGTCGAGTGCACTCCGACGGTCATGTTAATATTTAACGATTGAATATACGAGAAAGGATTCCCCCTGCGATGGGATTTATGGCGTACCTTTTCATGTTGATTGGCCTCACTTTTATAGTAATTTAAAGTTGTCGTTTCCGTATTTTCTTCCGAGAGAGGAGGAATTAGTTAATCGTATCTTTAGTGCAACCTTTGAATTAATCAAATCTTATCCTTTAATTACCTTATGAGATGGTCACCTTATCTCCTTAAGTTTATCTATGCCATTTGAGTCTCCATATCACTTGGAATTCTTATCTAGTCGAATATTCTGTATCAGTAGCCCTCCATTCCCGAAATCTTGCTTGTCAAGATTCGAGAATGCCAAGTCCGTCCAAGTTAAGCATGCTTGATGATTACTTTCTTGCCCCTTTTAATAAGGGAGTGGATTTGCTCGAGCTTTGTGAGCTCACCCTTTAATAAGGGAGTAGTTAACCCCTCGTCTCTTTATTGAGGGAAGAAAATGAAGTTGACCGTTCGTTCATTTACGGGGGAAAGATGTGTAGTCTTAATGAGGGTGACCTGTTTAATATAAGAGGTAGTCGTCTCATCTCTCTAGTAAATGAAGGAAACTTTAATTATCTCACTCTTCTGTGTAGAGGGAGTAGTCGTTTTATCATTCCTTTTAATGAAGGAATGAGGTGTAGTTGGTCTCTTGTCCTTTTAATGAAGGAATGAGATGTAGTCGGCCTCTCGCCTTTTAATGAATAAATGAGGTGTAGTCCATCTCTCGTCCTTTTAATGAAGGAATGACGGTGTTGTCAACCTCTCGTCTCTTTAATAAGGGAAGAAGGTGTGGTCGGTCTCTCATTCTTTTAATGAAGGAATAGGGGTGTAGTTGGCCTTTCATCCTTTTAATAAGGAAACCTTTAATAAGGTATAGTCGGCCTCTCGTCCCTTTAATAAGGAAAGTAAATTAAAACGAGTTTCACTCAGCTCGTCTCTTTAATAAGGTAAGTAGATTAATACGAGCTTCACTCAGCTCATCTATTTAACATGAATATCTTAACATATCAAAATGATAATGAATTATTTGAAACAACATATCCAAGTAGGGAATACTTTACTGTTGAAGCGAGATTCTGTACGATCCAGAATGACATCGTTTCTTGCAAAGAGAAACAATGAACCTTGACAACACCAGTGTGGTGCCTGCCAAGAGCTCTCCGACTTTCAAGCTAGTCACTAGAGCTCTGAAATAATAGCAAGATTTAATATATTAATTATCTCATACCTTTCAAGTCGATTCTTTACCTTCTTATGGGAGATGGTAACTGTCGTTACGTATGGTAACCGTCAGAGAGATTTTTTGTGATTCCATAGAGATTTTGGGGAGGATAAATCCCTTATCCTTATCTCATTTCTCATTTGAATTTGAGTTGCTCATTATCCACATTCAAACTGCCTATTATTTTTATCCTTATCATGTCGCCCCCCATTCTCGTGCTTGCTTGTCAAGCATCGAGAATTTCAAAGTGCTTTTTGACGGACCTCTCTTTGGCATAAATCAATCTCTTAATAAATGGTTGTACTAGAGTAATCACATTAGTATGTCAATTGAAATATGAATTATTACTGTAAATATCATAGAAGACCGACAAAAATAAAGCCCATATTACTATAACAATATTGGCTCTTGTGAGAAGAAGCACCTTCAATGGTGGTGCGTATAATGATCTGCAAAGATAGATCTTGATGTCCTAATGAGATTGCTTGACCAACAAACTTCAAACTTCAAAGTAAATAAACAAATAGAGATCTCCACAACTTTTTTCACAGGTGCAGCCTCAATAAGCAAAAGCTCTAATACCACAATAGAATTTTGGGTCTTCCGAAGACTAAAGATGTTAGGGAATGAGCCCAACAATCTAATCCAATCAAATTTGGAGATCAAAAGGTGTTAGATGAGCGTTTCAGCACTTAATCTTTTTTATGGACCCTATTATTATTTTGTTGACTCTATTATCTTTTTCGGTTGAAGAAAAATTAATCAGACTTAAAGCAAATGAGTAACTTGCCCTCTTAAATAAGAACATTGTCTTAATTCATTCAAAGGAGGAAAGAAAGTAATGAAACATACTGCATTTCTTCTCAATCTAATCAAAATTCATATCTCATTCTCATAAATGAAATATAGTTGCTAAATGATAAGAACAACAATGAACCAGAATTAGAATTAACTAAATGCACATATTTTACTAAAATTTTAGTGTATTCAATTTCTCATGTATATGCAAATTTTTAAGTTTTATTCTTGCTGATAAGCAAAATTATTTTCGATAAAGTTCCAATTTCAAATATTCAAATTGCAAAGAACACTTTTCATGACTTGGTTTCCAAGTTCTTGATTACCAAGAATGGCACATTGTAGAATGGACAAACTACAATATACAAACAAGGCCGATAATGGCTATGAAAAATGAATTCTTTTAGCTACTCATATTTATTTATTTTTTAGATTTTGACTATTTCACAATATTGTAAATTTTATATGAGATATCATATCAATAATGGCAAAACAATTAGCACTTAATTTAATTTTTGAATATTCCAAGAATATTATAACAAAATCAATAAAGAATGGCACACTATCATTAGTAATATGAATATTACCATTCATAGCCTGGGCTAAGGTAAGGTCGCCATTTAACAGCATTATCATTGTTAATATCCATACACTAATTGAGATGACAATGGTCAATATCAATGAAATTTTTGTTTGCAAAGAAATATATATATATATTAAATTGATAGTTGAGTATGAAGGAAAACCTGATGTCTGATAAGTCCTTCCCTCATATTGGTGCTCAGTGTAAATTGACTGAGTGTGTAGATCCAACAGCCTGAAAGTATGTGGCCAATCAATTATCTTGATCTAACGGCTTCAAATGGAGAAGTCAATTTGATTGTTGAAGTGGACAGTGGGGTAGTGCTTTTTTAGAAGAAATTGTGAAAAATGCATTTGACCGGACACATATATGTGTATGTTGAGAGCATCTTGTACTTATTATCTTGGTGCAACAGTGTGTGAGCTTCACGCCGGCAAAGAGGAGATCTTCAGTGTGATAAAAACCCAGTGAGCCTCAGAACAATGATCAACCAGTGAGGTTTAAAACAGTGTCCAACCAGAAAGTTTACTTCGTTTCTCTGGTCATCTCAGGGTACAGAACTTGAGTGATCATGAACTTCGGGGAGAGACGGAACTGTAGTGATCATGGACTTCAGCGAGAGGCAGAACTTCGGTAACTATGAGCACCGATGAGAGCACTGTGTATTAGTTCCATTAAGAGCTTCAACCATTCGCTACTTAAAATCGGCAAGAAGTGTTACAGCGACCCAGCTGAACAATTTCAACCTCATTGAAAGCTCAATTCGATGGAGGTGATCGAATTCGTGAGTGTCAAATTTTTAGGCGAAGTGTTTGAGTTGCATCGACAGTCTCATCAAACATGTTTGCATATAAGAGTTTGGTACGACCCGAAACATAAGTTCCTATAGACGGCGCCAACTGTTGATGCAAAAATCTACATGCTCCGGAGTCGGTGACGATTCTTGCAAGATAAAATAAAAGTGATGACCGACGTGGTACCGGCCGAGTGCACTCCGACGGTCAAGTTAGTACTTGACGATTGAATATACGAGAAAGGATTCCCCCTGCGATGGGATTTATGGCGTACCTTTTTATGCTGATTGGCCTCCGGGAGAGAAGGAATTAGTTAATCGTATTTTTAGTGCAACCTTTGAATTAATTAAATCTTATTATTTAATTACCTTATGAGATGGTCACCTGATCTCCTTACGTTTATCTATGCCTTTTGAGTCTCCATGTCACTTGGAATTCTTATCTAGTCAAATATTCCGTATCACTTTTGATTTATGAGCATGATACATGGTTGTAGTAATCTGTTTTACCATAGTTAGATATGAGTAAATGGTATTATGATTTTAATCATGCTTCTATCATATTTATTGTTATAGATTCGAACTATTATGACTTATAATTGTTGTGTCATTATTAGATGTAGCTATGATGAGATTTATTCCTGTATATAATGAGATTATTGAGATAACTAATAAGTTAGACTTCTTGATATTTTACACCATTGCTAGATATGGTCTTGTTGGATTGATGTGTAGGTGGGCTGACTAATAAGTCAAGACACTCTACTTGTGCCATTTTTAGATATGGCGTTGTTTATTGATGATATATTATATATATATGTGTGTGTGTGTGTGTGTATGCATATATATGTATGTATATGTATGTATATGTGAGCCATGATACAGGTTTGACGTCTTGGGTTCAGTGGTTATGACTGAGGTGTATATTAACAGTTTAGATGGGTAATTAGATATAGAAGATGTGTGTACCCTGGTAGAAGGGACTTTGTACCATCTCATGTGCGATTTTTTATGAGATACCCAATATCTGGTTGAGACTGCTCTATTGTTTAGTAGGAGTCTTAATGTGTATATTTGTATGTATTGACTATATAGATAGTGCATGCGTTTAGCTAGGGATGTATTGATTGTCGATTCTTTGATCGGGTCGTAGTAGAGGGAACTTGTTTGTGAGTTTAACCCACTATTTATTTTTCACGTGCTCTACAGTACCAGATTTAGAGTTATTCGTGCAGATTAGAGATCGTGCATCTTCACTCTTCCGTATCATTGATGTAGAACGTTATCACTTAGTAGTTATTTATTATTTCAGTAGACGTTATCTTTAGTTATGGGATTTTTATTAGGGTCCTTGATATATGGATTTCCGAGTTGTACTTTGGATGTTTATGATTTATATTTGGAGTATTGGTATCAGAGGATAATTATTTATTATTTAGTTTTCTTTGCAGCGATATTTATTATCCGATTTGTATGTTTGTTTATTACTAATTATTTTGATATTCCCGATTCTTGGGCAATGACTTGAACAACCTGCATTTCGAAATTAGGGATATCACAAAGAAAAATAACATGATCGTACAAGAGAGGGCCTCTGCAAATGATGATCATGACCGTGAAAGGAAGGGCTAAAGAAAACCTAGTTGAAAGGTGTCCAAGTCTTCTTACACGAAAAGCTAATGAAATGACCAAAGTACCAATTGGCCCCACGGTATCAACCCTTCGTCCCCAAAGAGAGGTCGGGGTTCGAACCTCTGTAGAAATAAGGTGTGTCCGTAATTACTTTAACTTTAAAAAAAAAAAAAAAAAAAAGAGCGAATGAAATGAATCAAAGTGCAAGTGTAATTATGTGTTGGGCAAAATGATCCTTTGTTATTTTCATCATTTTTTTAACAATATATTAATAAAGGTGGATGAGTAAAATCACTTCAAAAAGCAACCAAATCTCATAAAAATGGTCTTGCGAGAAAAAAAAAAAAAACAGAAGTCAAATAATTCAACTACTTAATATAAGGTCAGTGTATTTAAATTTAAATTTTTTATTTTTATTTTATTTAAACCGAATTTTAACATTTTTTCGAGCATCAACTTACCTTTTTTTTTTTTTTTTTTTTTTTTTTTTTTTTTTTTTTTTTTTCTATGGTGCTATACTTGGTAAACTAGGGAATTTTTTTAAAAAATTTAAAATTAAATTTTTTTTTTAGGTAAGTGACGAAATTAGGGTTTCGAAGTAGAAGCCTAACCGACAAAAGCCTGTATGGTTTCAGTCGGTTCTCCTTCTCCATCGGTCGCTCGTTAGTACAATAAAAAATTCATCATACAATGGGCTAGGGTTCGGTTCTTCGAGTCATATCGTCTGCAAGTACTCTGTCTAAAAATGGTTAAGAGAGAGAAGAAGCAAAAGCCATCGAATTTCGATCGCGAAGAGGAAGAAGACGACGAAGAACAAGTGAAGCCATCGAATTCGCTGGTCGTGCTGAGCAGCGACGACGAAGAGGCCAATGAAGATCTGAGCTTGAAAATCGTAGAGAGAGCGATGTTACGAGCGTGTACCACCGACTTAGACGACGCCGTTTTTGGCGATGGGAAGAGCGATGATGACGGTGGTATATCTGTCGGTGGAATTGATCTCACACCGTCGTCTTTACCGGAAGCAGAAATTGTTACAGATTTGAAGAATGAGAAGAAAAGGAAGGAGAAGAAGAAAAAGAGCAGGAAATTTGAAACGGAAGAGGAAGCTGTAAGCATTTGTATTTGATCCCAATTTATTTATTTTTATTTTTTTATTTTTTATTATTTATTATTTTTATTATTTTTAGTATTTTAAATAAATTTGGTTTTGATTTCTGTTTGGTTTCTAGGAACCTGGGAAGGCAGGGGGAAGAAACAAGACTGAAAAATTGAATGTTAGATTTTTTTGTTTTGAAATTTATTGGCTTTTCTGTTTCCAAATATTGAGTATAATTTAACCGACACCAGGCCATACAACTTGTTGGCTTTTCTGTTTCCAAACAAGGATGTCTTAGAATTAGAATTATTAGAGTTCTTGAATTTGTCTTCTCTGGTCAGGTAAACACATGTTTCAAAGGCTCCTCAAGGAATTATTTTTCCTGCGAAATAAGGATTCATTTGGTTTGATGGAATTGTACGTAAAAGACAAAAAAAATGAAATGGAGGGATAGTCAATTTCATGTTTTGTTTACAATCGAGGAAAGGAAAGAAAGGAAAAGGAGGAATTGCTTAACCCCTCAAATTGCATTTCTCACTGTTCTTCCAAAATTTTGAAAAAAACAAGGAAAAGAAAACTTAAATATTATTGGTGTAAACAAACAGACTAATTTTACCTGAATGTATTATCGTCAATTTTTTCCCAGGTGAAAAAAATAGCCAGAACCAAGTACTAACCGACTTGCATTATCTAGCTATTTCTTCAAATTTTGGTTTCAGTTTGATTTGTTTATGGACAGGGTTATCTGAATTTGAGTTTGCAATCTCTTATTATAATGTCGGTTTTGTGCACTTATATGTAAATAGGTTGATGCTGGGAAGGAAGAAGAGAAAGCAGAGACGGGCAAAACTTTAGAGATTGATAAATTGATGGAAAAAAATGCTGTTGAGATATCTGACAACACTGTGCTACGGAAGCTTCTTGTGAGTAAAGTGATATGGTTCATTTTATTTTGGGAAGTTTTTGTTTCATTTTATGGCTTAGACTGGTATCTCTCTTATTTATTTCAGCGGGGACCAAGATATTTTGATCCTCCAGGAAACAGTTGGGGAACTTGCTATAATTGTGGTGAAGAAGGTCATACATTTGTAAGCTGTACTTTGGCTAAGCGGAAGAAGCCGTGCTTTCTTTGCGGGAGTTTGGAGCACCATGCCAAGCAATGCAAGAAGGTTTGTGGAAGGAAAAATAAATTGAAAGGTTATTTTTTGTTTGTTTTTAATGAACTTGAATTGTATCTATCGTTTTTGTTTGGCTCCAATTGAAGTTTGACAGTTTGTCAAATTTGGCTATTGGATTTGGATGGGATTTCTCTTCTTGATAAGTGTTTTTTCCCCTCTCAAGTTGATGTAGTTTGATTGATGAAAATTTCAACTCTCTTTGGCTTCATTAGTATCCAGAAGCTGAATTGACTACAAAAGATCGGTTTTTTGGTCAAGCGTCTGTCCTTGCTGCCACTTAGTTTTTATAGTCTCCTTGTGGATTCTAGACTTATAGAAGATAAATTGTTTCTAAAACATTATTTTAATTCTCTTGAGACCTCCGAGGCATGACTGATGTGTATTGGTGTGGGAAAGAAGTTTATGCTTAGCATGGACTTGAATCCTACATATGTACTCAACTTTTATAAAAAACCAGATGGGTGCAAATGCTATGCATGTGAGCATATAGGCATTGTCACAAACAATTACCGGAGATGTGAATTTCTTTATACAGTGGCTTGGTAGGCCAAAAAGTCAGATGTTGGATGGTACATTGACGCACATGTAATTAATGGTGAGAGAAGGGAACTTTATATGGTAATACATGCCTTAAGGACATTATGATTCTTTAAGCTCTTAATGCTCTTAGAATGGGTGGACATATTGTTACAGTTCATGCTTCTATCCCTGCATGCTTTTGTGTCAATGTTTCGAATTTGTAAGGTTGGGGATTGTGCTTTTGATTCCTTAACTGGTTACAATTTATTCAATGAACTAATGGATTTCCGTAGCATGTTTGGCGTCATTCGTAGCTGTTAAAACCATATGATTAGTGATTCAAATATTATGATTCGATTCAAGTTGACCTCTCTACAATATGGATTCCTATGCCAAATTCCAAATTGTAACGAATCTTAGTGAATCAAGTGAACCAAAAGGGTGGCATTCTATTTATGATTTGGAAACAATTCTTGTGATTCAGTAGCTTTTCTTTGCCTCTATAGAACTCCAAATGAAAAACCAATATTTTTGGATTGTTCCTTCTCAACTCTGTGATTTAACCTTTGGAGTAACATTTCTCTTTGGTGTTTGGGTTTCTTATTTTATTATTAAGAAATGGTTTCTATATGAAATGGGAAGTTTTGCACTAGTATGGTATGAGTGGTAATGCTAGATTGCTTGCTTGGATTAGAACTCACTTTTCTTGAAAAGAGCTGACAATGGCTTCACTTTTGGAGAAGTACGAAAAAACAATCAAAGAGGTAGATTGTGAATATGGCAACTGTCTATCACACCACCGAAAAATTTATGTATTACTGTTCCTATACTTTTTACAACATTTTTTACTTATACCTATATAACTACTATTATCTTTTTCCAAAATTTTTAATCTCTTAGAATTCACTATTGGAGAAATAGTATATAGACTTGTGATTTGGATCAAGTAGTTAAATTTTCCAAAATTTTTAATCTCTTAGAATTCACTATTGGAGAGAGGTGTAGAGATGATGGAGAGGCAATGATGTAGAGAGCTGAAGCGACACCATCATAGTAGGGAAGTATAGAAGCAGAGATATGATGTAAATGCGAAAAACTTCAACTGCAAAGAGGGGGGCAACAACAGAGAAATGTAGATGGGAATAGAGCTAGAGCGTTGGTGTCCATGTCATGGAGAAGATAGCGGAGCTTTAATACGAAGAAAGAAAATCGAAGACATTATATACATCTATGCAAGGGTAACATGGGAATAGTATAATAAAATAAGGGTATTGTGGTAACTAGAATATATAAATGGGGCAGGGCTTGGTTGATTACTATCTTATTACTAAACGATATTTCAGCTTCAACCTGAGTTGGGTTCAACTATGAATTCCCAAACCTGCTCCTTTCCCATTTAATATGTTATCATACCCAGTGTATGCGGGGTGGAAGTCTGTTGGGATTTTGCCATCCCTAGGAACCATCGGCTTGATAATATCATTCAATTAATTACTGTGAAGGTTTGGAAGTATGTTCCAATTTTCCTTGAACATCACATAATTGCAGTCAATCTCATATGCTCAAGTGTATCCTGGACTACATATTACAGTGAATAACAGTGACCTTGTGTCCCAAAAGAATTTCTGAATATGGATCTGTGACTAATGTTTATTTGCTTATCAGAAAATTAAGAGATGGATATTTATTTAGTCACCTGATTTGCTTGTTTATTTATTTACTTCTTCTGTTGGCAGGGACAAGATTGCTTTATATGCAAAAAAGGAGGTCACCGTGCAAAAGACTGCCCAGATAAATACAAAGTGGGATCACAGAGTTCTAAGATATGTTTAAAATGTGGAGATTCTGGGCATGATATGTTTTCATGCGAGAATGATTATTCCCTTGATGATCTAAAGGTTTTTATATCCTTTGTGTGTGTATATATAATATTCATACAATTATTTTTATTGCAATAGGTATTCATGCGTTTTTCAGATCCTAAATATTTTTAATTCTTTTTGTTTAACTATTGTTTTCCTCTTTCCCCTTTTGCCTTCAACAATTAGGAAATACAATGTTACATTTGCAAGAGTGTTGGCCATCTTAGTTGCGCTAAATTTATCGATACTAGTCCAAGAGAAGCTTCTTGTTATCGATGTGGTCAACTGGGCCATACTGGTTTGGTAAGTTTATTCAAATTTTCATAAATCATCCAGCAGTATTTTTGGATGTATCAATATTTAAGATTATAGATATGTATTTCAAATTATTAAAATCGTGATTCTAGGTCGTAGAATCACACGATTCTACGATCCTAGATCCCCAAATGAGTTAAATCGAATGAAAATCGCTCCTTTGAGTAGAATCGGGGTAGAATCGTATAGGAGAATCGTATGGTAGAATCATAAGATTCTACTGATTGTATACGATTTTATTGTGTGCCTTGTTTGGCCCTGTATTTTTGCGCTGACACACTGTTTTGATGGGTTGGGCTCTTTTAATAAGAAATCCCAACGATCTTGGGGCCCAAAACAGTAAAAGATAAAGATGAAATTCTGAATTTGGCGAACATTGAAGACTCCAAATTCAGTTGTTCTTCAACATCAGGCCTTTTTTTGGTTTCTTTGTTTCTTGTTCAGATATTCCTAATTTATAAGCATGGGTATTTCTTGTTCAGTTGCACCTTTGTTAATCTGTTGTGTTTATGTTCTATTTATGTTTTTGGATATAAATTTGATAATTTTGGTCAGTGTATAATGTTTATAACTTTATGTTCATAATTAAGTAATTCATTTTGTTAGTAGCACTAGCATATGAGTTCGTAATAATTCTTTTTTTTTTTTTTTTTTTTTTAATTTTTTATATATATAATTATATATAATTCATATCTAATTGAATTGATGTTGAAAGTTTGAAACTTGATTAGTTGAATTATTTGGATATATTAGTAGCACTACATTCTCTTATACATTATATTTGGATTGGTGCTTCTATACAAGTTTTGTGTTTTGGACTTATCTTTGCTATATCTTAGAGATATAGGTTTGAAATGCTTTTCTACTAGTTTGGTAGAATCTTACGATTCTCGATCCGATTCTACGATTCCGATTCTACGATTCCGATTCTATGAAGTCCCCAACGATCCTACGTAGAATCCTGATTGTAACAACCTTGATTTCAATTGCTGTTGTATAAAGTGTCAAAATGCATCACCATGTTACGAAATGCTTGATATGATATACGTATTGAACATTTTGTTACTAACATATGAAGTTCAGGGTCCTCAGTTCAAATGTGTTAGTGTGTTGATTTGCTATCTTTGTTGTTGTTTGATAAGACTGAAAATTAACTACTGAAACTATTAAGAACTGAATTTTAAGTGTTAGTTATAAATTGAAATATTTAATATTTGTAAAAGAATTTAGTGTTTAGTCCAGTGATAAGTGATGTCTCATTCACTTATAAAAAAAGAAGGATAAATGACGTCTCTCATTCACTTAAAATTACAATTTTAAGTGAAACTTGTACTTTATTTTTTTTTTTATAAGTAGGGAAACTTGTAATTTTAAGTGGTACTAAAATTACTTTATCAATCACACTTAATTGAATAAACAATTATTTTATTCAAACTGAATTGAGTTATCAAAGAAGACCTTACTTATGTGTATTCTTTGAAGTAGGTGAGCACTGCTCCTTATTATTATATTAAAAATGTCCCTACCACCTCATTAAAATTGAGGATACAATAAATTAATAATGATGTGAGTGGAAAAGATGTCAGGAATTTTGGTTGGCACTCCTTCCCACCTCTCATCCGTCTTTTGACATATATTTCCTGTGATCCAGTCTCCTCTTTTGCAAAGTTGCCTGTGAAGAATGCTAAATTTCTGGGGGAAAGAGACAGACATGCGTCGCCCTTTTGGGTGCTCTTCAATAAATACTTATATATAAAAAAAGAGATACTTAGAATATTTTAGATTATATATATATATATATATTTTTTTTTTGATAAGTTATTTTAGATTATATATTCACTTAAGCTATGTTTTGTTTGGAATTTTTACCCTGATTTAATGACTACAATTGATTATTTTTTCATTGTTGAAAAATCCAGTTTGGTTGTCAGATAAAGTAATTATATTATAGTAGCTTAAGTAATAAGTTCATTGAATCATAATCAATGTTCTGGCTGATTATTTTTAAAATGCTGAGAATCTGTGAAGTAAAAAAAACTATTTTTTTTTTCATATATACCATTTAATCATGTTTTACCGTATTATTTTAATTTTATTCAATATTTAATAATCATTTATGTAATAATCAAAATCAACATGATTAATCTAAACATAATTATTTATCAAAAAAAAAAAATGATTAATCTAAACATAACTTATTATGCCTCAGCCTTGATACTTATCAAGAAAAAAAATTATGCCTCAGCCTTGATGAGGTGGTTGGGGCGATTTAAATATTATGTCAATTCATATCTTCTTGCACGGTTGGATTTTGTTTATGTAAAATTTTTATGGCTGTAGTGTCTGCATCTAAAGTGTGTCTTATTTGTTCAGAAAGACTTTGCTTCCTTTATATTTCATTATTACTAAATGACAATTCTGCTCAAATGGGAGTCTATATATATGCAGGGATGTGCAAGGTCATACGGGGAGACAGCTGGTGCTGGGTCACCCAGTTCATGCTACAAGTGTGGTGAAGGTGGCCATTTTGCACGTGAATGCACAAGTTCAGCCAAGGTATAGTTTTAGGTTCAGCAATTGCCGGCACACAGAATATTCATATCTTCATGCATGGTTGGATTTTGTTTATGTAAATTTTTTATGTCAATATCTGCATGTAAAGTGTTTGTGTTATTTACCACTTTGTTTAGAAAGACTTTACTTCCTTTATTGATACTTCATTATTACTAAATGACAATTCTGCTCAAATGGGAGTCTATATATGCAGGGATGTGCAAGGTCATACGGGGAGACAGCTGGTGCTGGGACACCCAGTTCATGCTACAAGTGTGGTGAAGAAGGTCATTTTGCACGTGAATGCACAAATTCAGCCAAGGTATAGTTTTAGGTGTTCAGCAATTGCCGGCACAAAATTTCTGAATATTAACATGTATTACCTTGCAGTGTTTCTGAACCCTAAAGTGTTTCCTGCATGATCTTTTTCTAGTTCCTTGCTCCTCCCCCTACTGGATTTTCTTAAGTCGTCCTAATGGTGCAAGTTTTTTTTTTTTTTTTTTTGTTGAACTTCTGCAGCGTAAGAGGAATATTGAATTATCAACCCCCAGTGGGAGATCTTATAAAGGAAATGGAGAATATGCAGGAGTCAAGTCTGTACAGGGATATGCAAGGTTATATGGGGAGACAGCTGGTGCCGGATCATCCTCACCCAATTCATGCTACAAATGTGGTGGAGGCGGCCATTTTGCACGTGAATGTACAAGTTCAGCCAAGGTATATTTTAGGTGTTCAGCAATTGCCGCACATGATTTCTGAATGTGTTACGTGCACGATGTTTGTCTAGTTGCTCCCCCATTCTAGATTTTTTTTAGAAGTCTTTCCCCCCCCCCACCCCCCAGTTTTTTAGAAGTCCTTTTAATGGTACGAAAGTTTGTTTTTTTTTGAGTTTCTATAGGTTCGTAAAAGGAATATTGAATTATCAACCACCAATGGAAGATTTTCTAAAGAGAATGGAGTAAATGTAGGAGTCAGGTCAGTACCTCATGATCTTGGTAAGGCTGGTAGAAAGAAGAAATCAAAACATGAAGAGGAATATTCGTCGCCGTCTAGACAGAGGGGTGGTTGGATTACTGAAGATCCTGGAGATTTTCCCCGTAGTAAAGCCAGAGTGAATGGATGGAGATCTCCAAACACACCAACTCATACTTGGAATCAGATTCCTAATCTAAACGCTGATGGTCATGCTCAAAGTTCTTATTCTTTTAAAAAAAGTCTAAAGCTTCATTTCGGATCTCCAGCTTCAAATGTAGCTGCCAATGTTTATCAGCACAGATTTTCAGCCTCAAGGTTTGGCAACTCTAGTAGTGATGGGACGAGGAGAAATTATGGTTGGTAGCAGGAGCCTTGTTTTCTCTTTGTATTATTTAAGGTCATCAGAAGGCAAGAACATCAGAAAGAAATAGATGCATAGATTCTCCGTATGGGTCACATCACATCTTAACCTTGTAAGTACCTCTCTTTCGTTTTAAGTTGCCTAACTGTTTTTGTGGTTTTATATTACATCTGGACGCTTCTGCATTTCCTTCACAGTTATTGAATTTCTTGTTTAAATTTCTTCTGCATGTCCTTTCCATGTTTTTTTACTAGTGTTTGAATTATTTTAAGGACAACATGGTACCGTTCTTCTGAGATGCTTGTCTCTTCTGTTGTATATTTATTCATGTTTAATTATCTTTTGTTTTGGCCTGCATGCCTTTAATGTGAGTGATTTGTTCTTGGTTAGTGTGCTAGGGCTGGGCCAAAGCTAGCTGAATACAGTCCACTTTGATGCTTTCTTTTTTTTGGCCTTGCCTGCACCTAAAATTTAGTCATTCAAATAGGCAGGGGTGCATTTGAGATTATCGCTGGAATCAGGCTAGGATAAAGTTGGCCAAACTCAGAATGTTCAATATGTATTTGGGTCTAGCTCAGTGCCAAATCAAGTTCATCAGCTTGTACAATTTTTGTTAGCTGAATACAGTATTAAGGTATGCTGTCAAGAAATTTTTGCGGTTTCTAACCCCCATAGACCCTTCTACTCAATCGACTAAAAGAAATATTTATAAATCATGATATGATATACAATAATATAGCTAACTTAAGAATTGATGTATTGTAGTAGACACAGAGGTGGGGGAATAAATATTGTTCTTTAATTATGTGAAAATATATTTTTTATTTGATTATTTTAACAGCCAATTAATTTGCAATAATTTATCACAAGCTGATCAGTAGTCGTACAACCACAAGACAAAGCATGGGCGATATATGGTCCGTGGAAAGTCTTATTGGGAGAAAAAAATGAGATCTGGTCCTGTCAAGTCATCCACTCTGAAAAGATAAGAGTATCAAAGTTGCTACAACTACTAGATATTTACTCATAATCATCTGCTGATTGTTAGCTTCGTACAACGTTTCTGCCTGTTACAGACTCTTTGGAATCACCATCCAATGCTCTTCATTTGAACGAAATCTAGGAGAAATGGCATTATGATTTGTTTTTGGGTTGGGTTTGTTATTTCAGCAATTCGAGTTCAACTCGGGCTGAGCCTTTTCAGCCCGAGGCCAATTCGGGTTGGTCTAGGGTTAACCCGGGCCCAATCCGAACGCACTTAATATTTTATAATTTTATTTTAAATTATGATATTAAATACTCACCGTTCACTTCTTTCAATCTAATGGTTGTATTTGTTGTATATATATAATAACTCTCAAGCCTAATAACCCTAGACATTTCTTGAATTTCTCTTCCTCTACATCTGCTTGGAATCCATCAACGCCACTGCCGCCGGTCATCTGGGTCTTCGCAGATGTGTAACCTCTCACCAATCTTCTATCTTCTATATTTCAGGTACTCTCTTGGTCACCCTCAGCCGACGACTCCTCTCTTTTGCTCTCTTCGCCGCTGCTCCCCCTTGCTCTCTTCGCCGCTGCTCCCCCTTGCTCTTTCCACCGCCCCTCTTTACTCTTGCCGCAGCCGTTCCCCCTTGTTGCGGTCACACACAACCCACCCCTTCTCTTTTTGTGGCAGTGAAAACTTTCTTTGATTTTTTTCCTCTTTCGAGTCAATTTTCTTAGGGTTTCCTGGAATGAAAAAACTAGGGTTTGAGTTTGGGAAGTTTCTGAAACGAAAATACACAAACAAAATTTCAAATTAGGGCTGCCCAACGTGCAATAGGACTCCCAATCAGTAATGGGTTTTTGTTAAAATACACTAACAATAAAGTGTATGAAAGAAACAGCTAGGTATACACAGTAAAGAAAAATTTAATTTAATTTAATTAATTAATTAATTTTTTTTTGTGATTTGTATTCACTTTTTAATTTATTTATTTTTTTTAAACTTGTGCTGCGTAATAAGGTACCATTGTTCCATTAAATTTTTTTTTTGTTTGCCGCAAAAAAAAAAAAGAGGAAAAGAAGGTGTCAACCTGTTGACCTGATAATTTAGGGTTTGGTTTGAAAATATTAGGGATGTCAATTCATCTATTGGTAGTGTTCTTGTTATGTTTTCATAAGATTTTAATTGTAAGTATTACATACAAAGGGTATGTTCAGCCTTTCCAAAGCTGAAGAAATTCAAACAGAAAAAATGCCACTGGTATATTAAATGTAAGCGTACCCGATTGGTGGGAAAAGAAAAGAAAAAAAAAACAGCTGGAATGGATCAGCCCGGGCAACCCGCTGACCCGGAAACATTCGGGTTTGGTCCCATGGGAATGAGCCCGAATTTGGTTTTACTTCAGCCCGGCCCAAGCCGCCCAACCCGAAGCCGGGTTTGGGCCGGTCTGGGTTGGGCAGCCCCAAGTTGCACCCCTAATCTCAACAACACTTTGCTTTCTATGAATTTCAGTTTACATTCCAAGCAATGTATTTCAATTATGTTTAATTTAAGTCCAACGACGCTCAAATGTTTTACTTTCCAACAACTGTGTTTACAATTCAAGTTAAGTACTTTCAATTTCTTTCCTACTAGCTCTAGAACTTTTCCTAAGTCCTTTTTCAAGGCAAAAAGAACCTTTGAAGTGGTCAATTAGGCTTCTTCAACAATCGCCTGATATCACAATTTCCAACTGGAATACTGTTTGGATCCTCTTTGGAATGACAACAGTTCCTGGCAAGCCCGCATGACCGCACCTTCCTGTACCTCTGGAAGGGACCCTTTTTGTAAGGCCAAACAGTTCATAATTGAATAATTTTTATTCCTTGAAGGAAGATGGATCTCTATCAGATTTTTACTTCCATGATACTGTTTATGTGACACTGGGATCGACTCGCAGACATGGAAAATTTAGGTCGCCTTAAAGGCAATATGGTGCACAAGACCTCGAGTAAGCATGGAATATCAATTGATTGGCCATTGGAAATTAATAGAACTGTATAGTATTTAAGTAGAAAGATTCTGTTTGGTGAGAGTGATGATTTGTCTACAATGATGTTCACAGGTGGTGCTTATGCACACATGTTCAGAACTATTCCTGCCATTCATTATTGGAAAACTGAGATAATTCTAGCCTGCCATCAAGACCATTGACATTTTTATTATTTTTGATAAGTAACATTTCATTAAAGGCTCCCAAGAGAATACACAAACTGCCAAAGAGGCCAGCTATATCTTCAGATTATCAGCAAAATCCACAATCCCACATAAGTAAAATTTCACCCATTGACCAAAAGAATAAAGCATGTAAAATATCGTTATAGAGACAAAATTGGAATTTCCTTCCCATCAAAGGATCTCCTATTCCGCTCTTTTCCCCAACAAGGGGGAGTGGCCCCCACTCCCCTCCAAACATCTCTAGCTCTGCTGACCACTATACACCCTCGTGAAGCCTCGACCATATCTGGTATCATCATTCTGCCCATCTTGCCTGTTTGCTACTTAAAACCCTTAACATTCTACTTTGGATTGTGAGGAGATACTGCCAGGCTAGACCCTTGGTATTGATGCTGTGCCCATTTACCTACTTAATTTGTGGTTGAGTTATGTGAAAGTTATTGACACCTTTTATAAGTCACAAGCTGTGAATTTGGTCTATAATTAATGCGCAACACTTGAAAGGAACAAGAGATGGTTGAATTAGCAATTAAGACTGCTGTTGATACTTCTTAAAAAATGCAATTGGATTATTGGTATTGTTGAGTTGTATGAGACAATTGAATAAACAATTAAGAATAATGATATATTTACTTATAAAAAAAAAAAAAGAATAATGATATATTTGGTAATTAAATTAAACTAGTGATTGGTGTGGAATAGGAACTGAATGAGAAATTAAGAGGGTTCTATTGTTACAATTTGGATAACAGACATTGGTTTAATCACGCGAATTGTAAGATTTGGACTAATATACAAGACATTTAATAAATGAAGTATGAAAGATATGTTTAACTTGTAGGACACTTGGTTTTGGCATTGAATGAACCATGTAAGTATTAAGCGGATGGTTGTGAAGAGGAATTATTGAATTCAATCATCATATAGTAAATACTCATCTATTGGAGTTCTTAATTTGCATTAAGCTGTGTGTAATCCCCTTATGTTTCAAATCTATTATGTTTATAAATTTATGTACAAATCAATTATGTTTAATCATGAAGAGTAATGAGTGACGAGGAAATGACTTGTTACTTGTTCTTTTGAGATGTTAATCACGAAAGAATGTTGGTTTAGTACTTATTGATTATTATGGATGGTGTTCAATACCCTTGTATGTTATTGAAGGGTTGTGTTATTTTCAGTTGACAAATGAGCTTTGTGAAGTTGATTAACGTAATCTATGATTATGGAGACAGAATCGAGTTTTAATTTCAGTTTTGAATACTATTTATTGCATTATTATCCTGTCTGGGATACAGTATAATCTGAATTTATAGTATTGGAATATGAATTGTGGTTCCAGTTCATGTCGAATCTGGATAAAGGGCAGACACTAAAGAAATTGATGTGAGAGACAATTAGGCCTGCAAGGGGGGCACTAACCACATTTTGTGTCCCAGTTCAGTTTGCTCTTCATTCATGCAAATCTATCAATATTCAATCTAATTTCTTGGTAAAACTAAATATGATGTGAACATCAAGCTAAAACTCTGTTGTATGCTAAATATGATCATCGATTTGATTTACTGGAACAATGATTTTAATTTGTGCTTATACTTCCATACACAGATTCGGAGCTGATCTGCTATAGCCTGTCGGTTGTCTGGGCAGTGAGAAGGGCAAGGTTTTCTGCATTTCCTCAAAATTTGTTCTCGTTGTTTGTTATACGTAGCTGGTAGTGAAACCCTGTACTTTGGGTACGATCATCCCCCAATATTTTCGAGCTCTGTTCACTAGAAGTTCTTGCTTATTTCTAAGTTTCATTTTTTATTAGTTATTATTTGTTCTATAAATTCAGCTGCCTTGGAAAGCCTTAATTATTTATTGAGAAGCAGATTTGCTTGTTTCCTGAAATGTTGTTAATATTTTAGACATTTTTTCTTTTTTTCTTTTTTTATACTGCATGAATTTTCACTTACTTATCAAAAAAAAAAAAAAAAAAAAAATATTTTCACTTGCATTGCATTTCCAGTTAACAAAGTGGTAAAAACACTGTTCTTTAGGATAAAAAGATGTTGCTATCTTACATTTTTCCTTGTTGAGGCTGCTTGGCTGTCTTCTGGTAATAAAAAAATTCTTATTTTTACATGGCAGTTGTATTTTTATCGAGAGTTTGTACACTCTCAAGAATGCCCTAAGCTTTTAAATTTTTTCCTCTTGAAACTGGAGTGAGTGCCTATTTTAGGAGGTCCCCAAATGTTTTGTTGCTTGCCCTAGTTGTAGGGATCTCCAAAATATGCTTTTCCTTATATCGTTAAATATTATTTGAAAGCCACTGAAGGCGGTGGCCTACTTTCTCTTCTTCCAAAGTAGAAGGTCGAGGGTTTAATAGGGGCAAGGGTAAGTGGGTATGTGGGTGCCTCTCTTGTCAAGGTAAAATAATAATAATATATATATATATATATATATATATATATATATATATATATATATATATATATTGTTTGGAAGCCTATGGTAAACAAATGCTTGAGGTTTCTTTTCTTGTTAGTGATATTTTGGTGTAACTGGCAAATTGTGTGCATTGAGAGTTGTAGCCTGCTGATAAAATGGGGTTCTGGTATGCTGGCTTGCCTTTTACATCTCTCTAGCCTATGACCCTTTTTCTTGTTATAGTGTCAGATAATTTTTATTTTTAATTTTTAATTTTAATTTTATCTTCTGGGATTCCTAGCTCAAGATCTCTCTTACTAACCGGACTGAAAGAATTAGTAGACATGTTCCGTCCGAAATTGGAATGGGTTCGAGTATGAACTTGTAATCCTATAATCTGATGATCGAGTTGATTCCATGGTTATGATGCAGGACTTGGATCTTCATTGTTGGCCTTCTTCAGGGCTAAGTAATTTGTGGCATTCGGTATGGTGATTAACATGGTATTTTGTGCCATCCTGATTCAGTGATATACTAGCGTTTACACTTGTTCAAGGCAAACGGGTTCTAGGTTTTACCAAATTAAGTATTATTTTCTGGTATTTTGTAAGAATTAAAAAAAGAAAAAGTTACTTAT
The DNA here is from genome assembly GCF_030987335.1 of Cornus florida. Classification (NCBI taxonomy): domain Eukaryota; kingdom Viridiplantae; phylum Streptophyta; class Magnoliopsida; order Cornales; family Cornaceae; genus Cornus; species Cornus florida. Next base: position 41,466,834 of record NW_026775575.1, read on the forward strand.
TGTAATATATCAACATTTGCATATTTTCGCTAATGATTCTAACCAGAATCATTTTTTTTTGGTTTACAATAAGAAATTGTATTTTCATTAGTGAAAATTTTCAAATGTTTTCTTTCTATCGTCAACATATATTCAGCCGTTTTGTAGTGTTACCAAACACGATTTTCAAGGTTGGACTCTTACCTCTTTAATTCACTGATATATTAGTGAGTTCGAAATGGTCGTGCAGAAAAATCAATAGTTTGTAAGTTATTAACTCAATATAAAAGAGCCGAAAACATATGTAACACATCAAATAGACACCTAATGAAATGCACCAATGCTTCATATCACAGACAAAATGCACTCACTGAATTTCGAGTATAAGATAGTTTACTCCCCAATTTTCATTTTCTTCTTTGATTTCCCATCTTAAATTATCTAACATGCATCCTACTTGTGGTCTCCTTTTGGTCCAAAACGTGTTTTCAAGTTTGAACTTGGGAACCTTTAGCTTTGATACCATGCTAACAATCAACCGTTGCTTATCAGGGATAAAAAAAAAAAACATAGCATTGTTTTCAATCAACAGACATAAAATTTGCTAAGAAGACATGGAGCCAGAAAGAGTTTGAAGAAACCTTCCATGATTAATTGGCCATTGCATGAGCCAAACCTTATATGCAGGGCTGGCCCTGGGCCTAGGCGACCCGTGCGGTCACCTAGGGCCTCCAATTTGAGTCCAAAATTTTGTATTTCTAGGGCCTCTCAAAATTTTGGGCCACATTCATCTAGGGCATTAGAAAATATCGGGCCTATCAGGGATGGCCCTGCTTACATGTTTCATTAGTATCATACTAAACCCGTGCTTACATGTTTCATTAGTATCATACTAAACCCGTCATCCTGTTGAAAAATAAACTTGATTTTAGTATTTTGTATTTCCAAGTATTTGGTATGCATATAAGCATGTAACCATAATTGTGGTAGTTAATTTTCTTAAGTGGAAGTTAGTTTGATTGTTGAAGTTATGTAAACCAAGAGACACGAGAGTTACATAACCATGACGCTAAGTAGATATAGCTTTCGAATCTAAATCACATTCTTTAACTAGTTCTATCTGCTAACCCTTGATGATAGCCTCACGACTAGCTTTCTCCTGTTTTAGCGGGAGAACTTAGTTCAACACTCTTTAGGTCCATGCCGTAGTACACGACACCAGGTTATGAGTTGTGGCGCAAGTGACATTTCAGATTTTGGCATAAGTGACATTTCAGATTACACCTTATCCTTTAGTCTATGTGATTGCTTGGTCAGGTATTCTTCAAAATGTTCTTTTACTGTAACTGCATAATCTTTGTCTCAATGTGTCGTTATAGTTCTGGAATACACCAAGAGTTTCTCTATAAATTTATTTCCTACTTCGAAACAACATATTTAAAGATTCTCAAGATACACTTGTGAGGGAGAGTGCCCCATTTTCTCTTCCCTATAGTATTATATAAATCCCTTTTATATATCTATATATTATATCTAAGTATATTCCTGCAATAGTCCTACGGAACCTGCTTTTAATTTTGTGGATTTCAATATTCGCGGATATATGTAATCCTCATTGTTACGAATAAATCTATCTTTACATACATATACTGGTTGGATTCTTATTTGATAATTCGAATAGTAATGCCTAAAAAGTCAAAGTCTTACCAAACTTCGTTTTTTTCGCCTTTTGCCTCTGATCATGACAAACTTTTAAGTCCTCCTTAAGATCTACATCATACTGCAGTCGATGTATACTGTACTGATAGTGGATGTGAATCAATAATAAAAGAATATTAATAATAAATAAATATATTTTATTTTAATTATTAAATCATAAATGATAATCAAATCACCATCTCTGATTTGATAAGTAAGTATTCACCACACCATATATTTATTTATTATTGGTACACATCAACAGTGAAAATAGTATAGATCCTCTTTAATGAGGACTTAAGTATTATTTTTTTCAAAATGATGACAATGTCCATCTATTCACTTTGCAAATCTATTTGCCTAGTAAGACCGTCCGGTTAGTAATGTCCGTTACAAAAATATTGATACTTTGATCCCTAACAGATGAGCCAAGTGAACATTGGGATCAAGATGGGGACAAGAAGTAACGAATTGTATGTTTGAGAGAGAATTTTCCTGTTGGAGATGGGCACCAAATGAAATAATTAAGTCATCTATTATGCAGGATCGTTGACATAAGGGTGAGCATAGTAGGTGGAAAGGTCCAACAGGTACCAGTGATGAATTGGAAAGGCAAAATTGGCTTATTTGGAAGGGAGTCAATGACAGTGGAACAAGCTAGGGCCGTGCTTGGCACTAATTGTCAAACCAAAAAGTGAGTTTTCCTTCTATTACCCACTTTATGAAGATAGTATCGGTTAAAATATTTTCACTCTGATAGATTATCTTTTCTTTGGTAACTTGATGCTAGGGGAAAAATCACCTCCAGTAAAATAGTACAACAATTTGTTCCATTTTTGTGATTCAACAGTACTTATCATGGTGGGTAAAAAATTATATTTGCTTTATATAGAATTTTTGTATATATATATATATATATATATATATATATATATATAAATTCTATATAAAGTATATATAATTTTTTACCCACCATGATAAGTATTGTTGATTCACAAAAATGGAACAAATTGTTGCAATATTTTCCCCGAGCATCAAGTTACCAAAGAAAAGATAATCTATCAGAGTGAAAATATTTTAACCGATACTATCTTCATAAAGTGGGTAATAGAAGGAAAACTCACTTTTTGGTTTGACAATTGGTGCTAAGCACGGCCCTAGCTTGTTCCAGTCATTGACTATATATATATATATATATATATATATATATGCATGTATGTATGTATACACTGTTCAAATATACTCTTCTTTCCTCCCTTATTTCTTCTTCACTCCCTCCATTTCAACAACCCATTTGAAATAAAATTGAAATCCCGCCACCCAGCTACCCTTCTTCTCTCCCAAAATATCAATTAACCCAGTTTAGAATTTGATTTATTTCCAAATAAATTTTGATTTCTTTCCAAATAGAAGTAGGAAGCAGGCTTTATTTCGAAATAGAATAAACGATTCTATTTCCAAATTGAATGTTAGATCAGACGTCTCCAAATCGAAGCAAGAGGTACGATTTCTTTATTTCTGCCATTCTTATGGAAATAAGAGGATTTCCTTGAAAACAAAATCTGAAAATTATACGATTTCTTTGTTTCTGCCATTCTTATAGAATTAAGAGGATTTCCTTGAAAATAAAATCTGAAAATTATAGTGGTATCTTAAATTATCCAAATCGAAACAAGAGGTACAATTTCTTTGTTTATGCTATTCTTATGGAAATAAGAGGATTTCCTAAAAAATAAAATCTGAAAATTATAGTTATATCCCAAATTATCCTCATTTACTGTGTCAGAACAATTTCCCAACATTTTTGTAACATATATCCCAACATATTTGTAAAGTGGTGCATTACAACATTCCCCTAAGGTACATCCCAACATTTTCGTACAAACATCCCAACTTATTTGTAAAGTGCATTCCAACATTTTCTTAAAGTGAATCCCAACATTTTCTAGAGGTGCATCCCAACATTTTAATTGCTGGTGTACCATTTAAAATGGTATTATTTCCTTCTTCTTCTTCTTCACCTTAGACCGCCGTTCTTCACTTCTTCTTCTTCACCTTACCGCCGTTCTGGTGCATCCCAACATTTTCCTACGGTGAATCCCAACATTTTCCTAAGATGCATCCCAACTTTTCCGAACTTTTCCAACCTAGCCTCAAACCTTCTTCCCTTCTTCTTCATTTTCCCTTCCCTTCTCCTTCATCTTCGTTTATTCGAAATTCAAACCCTAACCCTCAGACCTTCCTTCTTCCCTTCTTCTTTGCCTCAGACCTTCCTTCCTTCTTCTTCTTCGCCTCATAACTTCAATCTTCACTTCTTCTTCTTCGCCTCAGACCACCGTTGGTACTATTTCCTTCGTAGCTTTTAGAGAGAGAAAGGGAGATAGCCATGCGTAGCTTTTAGAGAGAGAAAGATCCAACTCAACCTCTCGCGAACCAGTAATTCGTCCTTAATGGTATTTTAGAAATAATATTTAAAGTTTATATATATATGAAATATAATATTTAAAGGGGTGGTAAAAAATTAGTTACCCAATTTTTTAATTGATATGGTACATTCTCAGCCACTTATTTCAAATGGTGGAAATGGTTGCACTATGCAACTGGAGGTGATCCTGGTCTGCCCTTTGGCAGTGATTGTGATGGGAAATTGACTTGCTAAAGCATGATAATCCTCATTGTCAACTTTAGCTAACGTAGCATCTTATAATATTGTTGAATATGATGGCGATGATATTTTTTGGCTTGCTTTTGATGAATCGCATAATGATTTCGTAAGTTTAAACTTTGACAATTATAAATTGTTAAAGTAATTTAAAATGATGCAACTCATAACAAAAAGTCAAATGTAGGAATGGCTAGTTGAACCATCTTATTGGCTAAACTTAAGAAAGAAAAAGATGTACTTCAAAGCAAAGTAAAAACTTTTTAACTTAAAGCTTCAAAGTCTTAGGAAGACGAACGAAGAGTTAAAAATTAGATTAGAAAAAGTAGAACTGATCCAAAGAACAAGAAAAAATGCAATTTGAAAACTATGTTTGAAGGCTAAGACTAATATTTTAAATTAAATTAGGATAGCCTCAAGAAATGTAGTGAGTTTAAATAGTTAGATACCCTTAAAAATAGTCCAACATGTCAGTGCTAAGAAAAAAATGTCATATTAAGTTAAATACACTATGCATATAAATGACCTAAAGAAGAAGAAATAAAGCTTAAAACATTCTCACCATTCGATAAAAAAAGAGAGCTTAAAACATTATCTTTAAGGAAAATATGTTAAAGTGTCTTTCAATTTCATCATAGTGTTTGCTTTGAGGCGGAGCTATGGAGGAGCGCGTGAAGATCGAATTCGAGCCAAGGTGGAGATTGTTCAATTTTGTGGCTCGAATTTAGTGTGCAAATAGTGTTATGGGAGAAGTGAACTGGTTCTATTTATTTGGAGTGTTCTTGAACCAATTGGATGTGAAAGTCAGAAGACTGCTATTTTAGAGTTAAAAACTGATATGGTAACTCCTTGTAGGCAAGTTAGGGAATACTTCTTCAGTAAGGAATTAGGTTTGAAGACTCTATAAATAGAGATGTGTGAGAAGTTTAACGAGAGAGAGAGAGAGTGTGTGTGTGTAACGACCCTCACCCAACCTAGACACAATATTGTCCATTTTAGCTCCCTTGAACCAGAGACTTCCCAGGAGGTCACTCGTCCTAGTACTACTCCAGGTTAAGCATGCTTAACTCCAAAGTTTTGATAAGTTCACATCCATTACGGCTTTAAAATGCGTTGAGTCATAAAAGTGTGATAAACCCACATATAGGACTTTATTATTATTATTATTATTATTATTTTTGATAATTGAACCTACATATAGGACTTCACTCTTCCACTCCTACACGATGTGGGAATTATGAGCACACGTAGCTCGCACTAAAGCCTTGCCTGTCACCATTTGTAACCATCCTCGCCCTATCTAGACACAATATTGTCCACTTTTGGTTCCCCTGAATCAGAGACTTCCCAGGAGGTCACCCATCCTAGTACTACTCCAGGTTAAGTATGTTTAATTCCAGAGTTCTGATAGGTTCATGACCATCACGGCTTTAAAACGCGTTATGTCATAAAAGGGTGATGAACCTATATATAACACTTCATTCTTCCACACCCAAGCGATGTGGGTATTGTGAGCACACGTAGCTCGTACCAGAGCCTTGCCTCCCATAGGCCTGTTCCCACCCACCGAGCCTCACAGAGAGGAAAAAGAAAAGATGTAAGAGGTTTAAGGGTAAGTGTTATGAGGTAAGGGGAGAGTATATATAATTCACATGTGTATAGATGTAGCCTCATAATAGATGATGAATGAGTCAGTGGGGTTTTCAAATCTGGTTGTATATTCTCTTCCTTAATTCATAATAGTGAAATCTCTCTCTCCAATGACGTAGCCTAAAGTTGGGTGAACCATATAAAATATTGTATTGTGCGTAGATGTGTATAATTGTTATCTCCATATATGCTTGTTGATTTAATTATATGATTATGATGCTTCTGCTATGTGTGATAAGGATTTAACTCTTAACAACAGCCGACCATTGAGTGGATTGGATGGAGTTAATTTTCCCCAACAACCTGTATCAGAGTCGATGGTGGGTCAGAGCATGGGGTTGGTCTTGAAGATCAGTAACAAAAGATTAGTGTGAAGTTTAGTGCACCCTTTAATGCAACGTAAAAACATTATGCAAAAAAAAAAGAAAAAAAAAGAAGAGTTTTAGAGCAGAGGATAATCGCGAGGTGCTATGGAGATTCAATAAGAGTTGATGATGACACAAAGAAGATAGATGGTGTGAAGACATAATCCATGATGAACAAGTTTTGGAACAAACCAAAGAGTGGGTGCTAGTTCTCAAGATGGGGCAAGTATTGTGACGTCTCAGATTTTTTTTTTTTTTTTTCCGATATATTCGGGTATATTTATTTTTATATTGTTTGTGCATGGGGATGCGTGTCACAGTGTTCTGGGAGTTGTTTTGGATGTTTCTTTTGGTTTAGAACCCTTAGAAACACATTTGGGTTTATTTCGGTTATTTTTGATTTTTGTGCCTAGGAGGCGCCGGGTGGGTCCCGCGACAGATTTTCGTGTTCGAGAAATTTCTCGATGTCACTGTTTATTTCATTTATGTTTTGGATGTTCGTTCTACACTGCGTTGCATGATTTACGGGTGCTCGGGACTTGAACAGACTGTTTTAAATGTTCACAGTTTGACTCCTTGGTATAGAAAGGGAACTTATCTCATTTTTTTGCCACAAAACCCATTTCAATCTCTCTCTCTCTCAGCCGTGTCTTACTCTCTCTCCCACCATTTTCTTTTCTTTTCACTTTACTATTCCTTTTACATGCTTCGGCATGTGATTTGATCTAGCTCGGGTAGGATTCGGATGATACCATGAAAGAAAGTTCGACGAGCATGACGAGAGCTACAAGCCTATGGTCTTGGATTTCGATTTGGAATGTTTTGAGGATTTTAGAGGTGCCATAGGAGGATCATTTGCTCTCCTTCATATCCTCTTTCATCATACGGAGTCGGTTTCGCAAAGGAGGCATTTTGGTTTCGGTGGAATTAGTATTTTTATCATAATTTGAGGTAGGGGTGTCTAATTCGGGGAGTCTTTAGTTGTTTATGAGTTCTTATGTCTTAATTAATTGATATATCATGGTATTGATACTATGTCGTAGTAGTTTGATTAATTACGGAAGGCCTTATGTCATTATTTCATCTAAGTGATGTTTAGATGTGTGAGATTACATGCCATTATATGGAGAAAGTGTTAACATGCTTTGTAGAATAAAGATTGTGCCATTAACATGCTTAAGTGATAGTAGGGATGATTTTCTAGCATGCTTTAATCATAGAATTTGAGTTAAGTTTATGTATCTTATGATTAAATGTGTCTTTTGATTATGGGAATGCTTGATGTTTGATTAAGTGACTATGTGAAGTAAAATGTCGAATTTTGAATTGTAGAAGTATGTTTGTGTAAGATGGTTATGATGATATTTGATGGTATATTCGTTTAATGATGCTAGCTAGGAGTTTAGTCATTTTAAGTTGGATGTTGAGCATTCAAGGAAGTGTTCATTGCTCATGCATTGGGTAGGAAATGTGCGGATGAATAAGTGATGTGAGGAGGATGAGATTCAAGTTAAGGAAAATTTGTGATAGATGGAAGACAAACGGTAATCTAGTTTCCAAGATTTCGGTAGCTAGGCCCCAAAATGGTGATGAGTGGTGGTCTTACGCTAGGAATAGATAGCCGGTGTTCCAAATGGTGGACAAGCGGTGGATTTGTGCCATTTGGAGTTTGTGGACTTTGGTACAGATATGTGTAAGAGATTTGGATTGGTTGAGAAGGTGAAAATGTGCTTAGGAGGAGCTCATGGGGTTGGTTAGGGAGGAGTCATGGCATTGTGCATAAATCATGAGAATTGATTGCATTAATGGTATTGTGATGGATTTGCGTGTATGAATGTGGTTAAGTTGTGAAATTATTGCTAATGCCTTGTGATGATGACTTCGTTATTTTTCATGTAAAAACATGATCCCCTGATCACCTTTCTTTATGCATTTACCCACGTGACTTTAGGAGCCATGCCTTAGGCATTATCTACTGAGCGGTGGTGCTCACCGCTTTACTTTAAAACATTTTCAGGTTTTGGAAGTAATGGAGAGGATGATACGTACTTACAAGCAGTGGCGTAGCCAAAAATTTTCTTCTGTGGGGGCAATCTTTAATAGCAATAATATATGTGTATATATATATATATATATATATATATATATATATAAAATTTAAACTAAAACAATATATGTAAAAATTAAAACATTAATTCATAATATTTCTATTCAGTACATTCACAACGATTTTTCAGATTATTCATTGCTGTTCAAAATTGAGTTCGTTCAATTAAATGTACTAAAAAAAATCATATTTAATGAATCAAGAATAAGATATGAAAAAGAAAATAATACAGTTACCTAACTATTCTAATATATCACGTATGTGAAAAAAATAAAAACACAAACTAAAATTTAAAAGAACAAGAAGCCCTAAAATAATTTTGATAGTAATAACTAATAATTTTTCTAATTAAAATTATAATATCAAATAATAATAAATTTAGATGTTAAAAAAATATATCAAATTACCTGTCTGCTGCACTGTAGTATGATTGACTGAGTCTCTGTCTACTGGTAAATGGTTGCTCCGCTTGCTTTGTTTGGATTTTGGAAAATGTTGAAGATGAAGATGTGATGGAAATAATCCATTTGTTTATGGTAAAGTCAAAAAGTGTGGTAGAATATCTTGATGATTTTTTTTTTTTGGAAAGTGGTAAAGAATATAATATTTTGGGACACTGGAAAAAAATATCATATTTTTTGGGAAAGTATAAATTGATAGATATATTATATATATATTTACAATTATGTTACGATTATTTTCCTTCCCTGAATGTGCTTTTGGTTATATATATATATTATATATTATGCGTGCATTGTCAAATTTTAGAGGGGGCAACAATACAAATATAAAAATCTTTCCATATAAAATTTTAAAAAATTAAAAGTTCAGTGGGGCAGTTGCCCCCAATTTGTCCCTCTGTGGCTACGCCACTGCTTACGAGCTTAGACGCAGTTAGGGAGTTATATTGGCATCTTTGTAATTTATATATATATTTTTTGTAAAGCTTTGGCACAACCTTGTAGCATTTTGTAATCGTTTCAAAGGAAATGTAAACGTACTATTTTGATGATGTAACCTATCAACTTGTGAGTAATTTTGAGCACTAACGACTATGGATGTTTCAAATGGTTTTCAAGAATTCATGTGATTGTATCATTATAAAATTTTCATTCAAATTGGGTATTTTTATCAAATTGTTCAACGATTTCATGCATATGTTGATTTGGTCATTTTATACCAGTTTGGGGACCGGTTTAAAGTCATTTACGTGATTAGATTTGAGCCTAGTGGGATGCTAAGGACTTAAAGTACACAAAATGAGTAAAGTGTTAAATTCTGGGGAGTTTCGGTCGACGTGTAAGCTTTTATACGTCAACCGGTATCTCATTATTTTGGGCAGTGTGCAATTCATTGTTGGGGCTAAACCAGTAGACGTATATGTTCCACACGTCGACCGAAAGCTGGGAGCTGGGACTGTATGCCTATTTTCCAAAATTGTCCAATTTCTTAACTATTGTATGTCCCCAGTGGGTATCATGAGCTGTACAATAATGTTTAATCACACTTGATTAAAGGAAATGACCGTACCCGGTTAATGATTCGGACCCCTGGGTTCGAGTCGTTATAAGTTTGGTATCAGAGATTTATGGTAAAAAACCTAAAGACAACGGGTATGGTTGACATAAGTGGGAATCTGAACTTAGATTGATGACATTACATGCTTAAGTGTTTATTGTAGTTTGAGTTTGAAAGCATGATAATTGTTATGTGCTTATGATGACACAACATTAAAGGCTGGACGTAATAATTTTATTTCCTATACGATCTAGGAAAAATAGAATACTCCATTCATCAGACTACTGAGATTCAAGATAGTCTAACCCCCTGATCCAATCTTTTCTTCCTTTTCTCAAACCAATTAAACAAAAAGGAGGGAAGAAAAGAAGTAAAGCCAATACGAGAGGGGCCTCTCAGCGTCATCGAGTATCCATGTGCACAAAACAATTAAGAATTTAAAATAAATAAATAAATGAAGTACATATCTAGATAGTTGGTTTTCCATCGCTTGTAATTTTTTAAATGCCTTTTTGTTGGGTTTGTGGTTCAAAATTTTGTGAATAAATTAATTTCCTTTTCCATTTTGGAATGCTTAAATTTGTGAAGGAAATTGTGTCCCATTAAGTTTATATTTTAGAGTTGAGATTGATATGGTAACTCATTGTATGCAAGTTGAGGAATACTTGTCCAATAAGGAATTGGGTTTTGAAGACTCTATAAATAGAGATGGGTGTGAGGAGTTTAGAGAGAGAGAAGAGAGAAAAGATGTAAGGGGTTTACGGGTGAGTGTTGTGAGGTGAGGAGAGGGAAGAGTATATGTAATTCCCAAGTGTATATATGTAGCCTCATAAGAGATGATGAGTGAATGAGTGGGGTTTTGACATATGGTTGTATATTTCCTATCTTGATTCATAATAGTGAAATCTGTCTCTCTCATGGACATAACCCTAGAGTTGGGTGAACCATGTAAAATATTGTGTTGTGCGTTGATGTGTAGATTGTTATCTTTATATATGCTTGTGTTGATATGATGTGATGATGCTTTCATTGGGTGTGATGAAGGAGGAATTTAATTCTCAACAACAACCGACCGTTGAGTAGGTTGGAGGGAGTTAATTTTTTCCCAACACTTTTTGTCCTCATTGCTCAACGCCTTAAAGAGTGACATAGATGGAATGTTGCATAATGTACTTAGAAATCGCATGAAATAAGACCCAAGATCATTTGTGTCAGGGCCACGTGCCTCCCCATGAGGCCCCTTGCTTTTTTTAGCATGGTGCGGGACATAACAATTTGCTAACAACAATTGGAGCTACTCTATACACATCCTGCAAAGAGCACTTAAGGTGTCATTTCAGTGCCTAGAGATGAAAATTATAGACCCTGAACAACTAAAAACTTCAAAACTTATTTTTGCACCCAAAACTTTGCTTCAGGATGTAGATGCAAATGATTCAAAACACGGTAGAGAATCTAAAACCTAACTTCTCAAAAAATCACAAGTTCCAAGTGTCCCAGCAGAATCCTTATCCACTATTGAACCTATCTCTGAGTTATTATCTGTTGTTTGACTCTGATCAGAAGGTTCCTCTAAAATCTGATCTTCATCCAGAAACATATTCATTAGATTCAGAATAAACAACATGCACCCAGATTCAGTTTTAAATTCTGCCCTCAAATCTTTAACTATTCTTATACGAGTGATGGAATCAAATTTCCCACTGTGCTTTTGCAAGGCCACAATAACGGCTACTCTTCTAACTTTATGATACTTACAGTTTGACAATTCTTTTAGAAAATATTGTGCAACATTGTAGAGCCAAGAGTCATTTGTCAAAAGTAAATCCATCAGACACTGAACAAGTCTGTAAGACAGAATAATCGGGACATAAGATACAAGCAGCCTTGGTAGGAGAAGAAGCAGAACATCAAATGATAAGTGCTTATGATTATGGGACGACAGAAGAAGAACTTATTCAACAATAACTTCACAAAAGGATCGAAGGTTTTGTAAACTCTAATTAATTTGTGTTAGACTTTAATCACAAATAATTATAAATCCCTAGATCTTAGAACTTCAATTAATTTCACATCCTTATAACGCATAAATATATACAGTTAGATATACATACCTCGATTCATGATATCAAACCTTGTTGAGATTAAATTCACCGTCTAGATCCTTTAACCACAAACTAATCTGCAACTCTGATCAACAAGCAAAGGTAGAAACTATTTTATCTCTAGTAGCCTTTTGCACACATAAAACTTTTACGTGTTGTATCATTAATCGTACATAATTGATAGAGCATATGCACTTTTATAAAGGCAGAGAGAGGACCGGTTTTTCTTTTAGTAACATAATTCTACTTTCCATCAAAGTAAGGAATAAGAAAGGAAAACACTTCTCCAATAAGTAATTACCAAAAAGGTAATTATAAGTTGACCAAAAATAAATAATATTAATTGATATCTATTTACTTAGCCACCAAGTAATATGTCACATGTCCAAATCATGTGGGTCACAATTAAATAAATAATCTTACATTCCCCCATTTGGCACATATGATAATTTCTGTAGTAGTTTAGTAAAATAGTCATTAGTGTGCACCATAAATCAGATTAAGGTATTAAGTTGATCATTATAAATACAATGGTAAACAAACTACCAATGTGAGTCATGGCGGTTGTATGTCACTAAATGACATAATCCTTCCATTTACCACAACACTAGTAACCCATTTAACATAGTCTATAAGTGAGAAGCATCAATAAAGGTCTAGCAATAATGTCTATTCTAAGACTATTCATGTTTTCATCATTTAAAGTAATACATGCATGTACATACATAAATTAACAGGAAATATCAGAAACACATTTTTAATGAGCTCAAAATGTCAAATATATATAAGCATTGTTAAGCAATCCACAACAAAAATAATAATTAACTTTGATTACATTCAAGACCCATTCTTTCAACATGCCTTATGAATGTCTTGAGTGGTAATCGTTTTGTTAATGGATCTGCAACCATAAGTTGTGTGCTTATATTTTCAAAAGAAACTCATTGTTTCTGAACTACTTCTTTAACGGTAAAATATTTCAGTTCCATATGCTTAACGCAATTGTAATACTTATCGCTTTTAGTAAAGAAGACAGCTGCGATGTTATCATAATAAATTTTCAGCGGTCTGGAAATTGAATCCATAACACCAAATCCCGAAATAAAGTTTCGCAACCACAAACCATGATTTGTAGCCTCAAAGCATGCTACAAATTTAGCCACCATAGTAGATGAAGCAATACTAGACTGTTTTGCGCTTTTCTATGATATTACCCCTCAAATAACCAAATGGATCTTATACTATCCACACATCCAGCAAAATCTGAGTCTGAGTAACCAATAACCTCTAAATCACCAGTCCTTCTAAATGTGAGAATATAATTCTTTGTTCCTTGCAAGTATCTTATGACTTTCTTTGTAGCTTTCCAGTGATACATTCCTAGATTGCTTTGGTATCTACCTAGCATTCCAACTGCAAAACCAATATTTGGACGAGTGCAAACCTGTGCATATATCAAACTTCCCATTGTAGATGCATAAGGAATATTTTGCATTTCTTTATGTTCTAATTCATTCTTTGGGCATTGCATCAAGCTAAATTTATCCCCTTTCTGTATTGGAACAATACTAGCTGAACAATGTTCCATACCAAATCTCTCTAGAATTCTCTTAATATATGTTTTCTGAGACAATCCTAACAATCCACGTGACCGATCACGGAATATTTCTATTCTTATCACGTAGGATACCTCACCCATATTTTTCATCTCAAAATTCTTAGAGAGATAATTTTTAGTTTCATGCAATAAACCAAGATCACTACTAGGAAGTAAAATATCATCAACATATAGAATCATAAATATAAACTTATTCCCACTAACCTTCTGGTATATACACCGATCAACAGTATTTTCATTAAAACCAAAAGAAGTAATAGTATCATTAAACTTAATATACCATTGTTGGGAAGCTTGTTTAAGTCCATATATTGACTTCTTAAGTTTATAGACCATGCGTTCTTTACCCTCTAATGTGAAGCCTTCAGGTTGATCCATATAGACTTCTTCTTCTAAACTCCCATTTAGGAAAGCTGTTTTCACATCCATTTAATGCAACTCTAAATCATAATGAGCTACAAACGCCATGATAATTCTAAGGGAATCCTTCTTAGATACAGAAGAGAAGGCTTCTTTATAATCAATGCCTCCTATCTGAATGAAGCCCTTGGCTACAAGTCTGGCTTTATATCGTTCAATATTGCCATAAGAGTCGCGTTTGGTCTTAAAGACCCATTTACACCCGACTTGTTTAAATCCTTCAGGCAATTCAACAAGTTCCCAAACTTTATTTTGTTCCATTGACTTCAACTCCTCATTCATGGCATTAATCCAATTAGAATTATTACTATTAATGGCTTGTGATTATGTAACCGGATCCTTACCTATCCCTATATCAAAATTAGATTCATGTAGATATACCACATAATCATTCAGAATAGTAGGTCTCTTTTCTCTTTGAGACCGTCTTAATGTTATTCCTTGTAGTTCTTTTATAACTTCATTGGTGATAATTTCATTATGGAGTTGTTGATCATTTAATTGTTCTTCGTTGTTATGCAGTTCAACAACTGGAGAAACAATTATTTCTTTAGAAGTTGTGGGTAAATGGATTTGTACCCTAACTTCTTGAATGATCACATTCTCATTTCTATCACTCCTACTGATTTCACCATCCTCAATAAATTTGGCATTACCGGTTTCAACAATTCTTGTACTATGTGTAGGACAATAAAACCTGTACCCTTTGGATTTTTCTAGGTAACCAATAAAGTATAATACCCCTAATTTCAATAGGATAGTCCTGGTATTTATTTTATTGGTTAAATTGCATTTGCTTATTTCTTTGGTGTGGTTTAATTGTTTTAAATTATTTTAGTGCATTTAATTATTTACTTGCTTTAATTCAATTATTTAATTAGTTTAATTGTTTTGGTACTTGAATTTAATTGATGGGTTAATTGTTTCTATTTGGTGTAATTACTTATTTGAATTCTTTCACTGAGTTAAATTAAATTAATTGCTTATGATTATGTCATTTGTTTGACTTACCTTAATTGGTTAACTAGGTTATTAAGTTATTCACGGCGTAGTTATTTTATTTATCTGAATTTAGGGTTTTATGTTTCTAGTTTAGCCGACACTGTTATAAACCTAGGTTATTCAATAGGCCAAGTTATTTATGGATTAGGGTTAATGTTTAAGTTTATAAATACATACACGTACTGGGGTTTAGGGTTTTAAACAAACATAAGGTTACATCTGTAACACAAGGGGCTGCTAAGAAATAGAGCGTGAACTTGGGGAATTGGCAGAGCAGTTCAAGGGAGGATACAGAAACTGTGGAATTAGAGTTTCAAAGTCTGAAACTTAAGGCAAGTTCTGTTTTGCTCTATCTCTTTAATCTGTGTTCTGTGCGTGTTTAGGTAGACTCCAGGAATTAAACTAAGGCTTAATTATAACCTTTATACATGTTTAATCAATGTTTTAATTCATGGAATAAACCTGTTCTTGGTTGTTTTAAAAAGATTGTAATAAAAACTGTAACTTTGTAACCTTGCTCCATTGGGTAACAATTTGTTTTTCAATTCAAGTCTTGATTAAATATCATTGTATATCCTTGTTTTATAATCAATCTGGAATTGGAATAGACCTTAAAAACATGTAATAAAAGTACCACAGAGAACTGGTACTCACAGGAATCGGAGAAGACGAAGTTTAAACGGACAGAAGGCTGCTAAGGGAGGAAGAACTGGCTTCCAAAACCTTTAGAGCTGGCTCCCAAAGAGGAGGAGCCGGCTTTTGGTGCACTAGAGCAGGCTTTAGAAAGTCTAGAGCCGGCTCTAGATGGGAAGAGCACGCTCAACTTTTTTCTAGAGCCTGCTTTCTCTTTAATTGCCCAGACTTTTGATTTTAAGGTCCGTTTGGGCTGAAAATTGGTTTTCTAAAGTTAATTAAAAGCTACTGGAGGGTGTAAATCATTGCCAAAGACTTATAAAAATGTTGGGAAGCATGGTTACATGTAGGTATTGAGGATGGAATTAACCTTAGTTTAAACAAAGAACCGTAGGAGGATGATTGAAGAATTAATTTTCTTTTGTCTATTATTTTTGAAATTTTGATTTCTCTGTATAATCTTAAACTGCTAATTATATTTTTATTATGATTTAAGCATATAGTAGTATAACTAGATGTAAATATGGATGGAATTAATTGATGATTTAAACTGGATATAAATTGCATCAGTTATGGCACTGTTTGGAGAAATAAATTGCATACTTTTGTTTTGTAATTTAACGGATTGGAATTGGAATTTTTGTTTAATATTGTTTTAATTATATTTAGACAGTTTTATAAGCATAGTAAATTCTTGGAATTATCTATGTGTGGTTGGACGTAAATTGATATAACAGTTCGGTTAATTTTATCAATTAGTGGATTTGATGCATGATGTAAATGCTGTGTTTAATAATTAGCAAATTTAATGGTTGGAATATAATTTCTAGGTCTGGACTAAATGCCGAAGTTTTATATTTATGGATGAATTTGGTTTGTGCATATTTTGGGAGTTGGGCTGATGACTATCTAGTACTGTTTTATCAACTCTGTTAACCGGAGGATGGTATGTACCGGTATGGGACGGTGATATACTAGGTTTGGACTAGTTCAGACACTAGGCCTACCTAAATTTGGATTAAGGTATGGATTAATCATAAAGGTTAAGTCCATCACCTATATGTGTCATGTCAGTTGTGAATTGAATGACCTACTATGGTTTCATGATGGATTTGTTATACATATATCAGACCACTACACAGATGGATGGTATACTGTATTAGGAGGAGTACGGACTTTATATATATATATTATATGGTGCCGTGGTATGAGCTTGAGTCTCATGACCATGGTTAGGGCGCGTATATCACCTAGGATGGATAACTGGACATAGGTGTTGTTCCCTAGTAGGTCTAGGTACTCATGCCTACCTTAGGGTGCGATTATAGTCCTCCTAGGATGAATCTGCGTATCGGATTACTGTTTGGATTGTAGTAGATCAGGACTTGCATGTGGGCCTGACCCACTTCTTTATTTTTCAGGTGTTCGTTAGTTCCAGGGCTAAAGCTTGGACGTGCAGAGCAGATACATATATTCATTCGTCCGACTATGTAGGAATCTTCTTTATGTTAGCTTTAGACTTTATTTCTATTATTTCAGTTTCGGTTTGAGAATCTTTAATAAGGGGTCCAATGGATGGATTCCCAAGTTGTAAACCTATGGAGTTTGGATTTAACAGATTTCAATAATTATATTATTTTAAGGATTTTCAATTAGCATTCTTTTAGCTTATTATTATTATTATTATTATTATTATTTATTTCATCTTGTATTCTGTGTTCAATTACATATTAATTGTTTGATATCCCTCGGGTTTGGGCCTGGGCCTGATCAACCCATGTCTCGGATCCGAGGGGTATCGCAGTTGGTATCAGAGAACTCCAGGTTCAAGTGTCTCTTGGATTCTATCGTATAAGACTTCTGCGTAGCGTTCTCTATTATTTAGAGCTTAAGTATTAAGATTCATTATATTCTTTACGGTTCGATTTAGTCGTGCTGATGTCTGTCTTTCTGTGTTGACAGAATGGCTAACGCAAGAACCAGACGGAACAATCGGCAATGAAGGGAAGCGGCCCACTAACCTTCTGCTATATACACCGATCAACATATAGACTTCTTCTTCAACATCAACATATAGAATCATAAATATAAACTTATTCCTACTAACCTTCTGGTATATACACCGATCAACAGTATTTTCATTAAAACCAAAAGAAGTAATAATATCATTAAACTTAATATATCATTGTCGGGAAGCTTTTTTAAGTCCATATATTGACTTCTTAAGTTTATAGACCATGCGTTCTTTACCCTCTAATGTGAAGCCTTCAGGTTGATCTATATAGACTTCTTCTTCTAAACTCCCATTTAGGAAAGCTGTTTTCACATCCATTTGATGTAACTCTAAATCATAATGAGCTACAAACGCCATGATAATTCTAAAGGAATCCTTCTTAGATACAGAAGAGAAGGCTTCTTTATAATCAATGCCTCCTATCTGAATGAAGCCCTTGGCTATAAGTCTGGCTTTATATCATTCAATATTGACATAAGAGTCGCGTTTAGTCTTAAAGACCCATTTACACTCGACTTGTTTAAATCCTTCAGGCAATTCAACAAGTTCCCAAACTTTATTTTGTTCCATTGAATTTAACTCCTCATTCATGGCATTAATCCAATTAGAATTATTACTATTAATGGCATGTGATTATGTAACCGGATCCTTACATATCCCTATATCAAAATCAGATTCATGTAGATATACCACATAATCATTTGGAATAGTAGGTCTCTTTTCTCTTTGAGACCGTCTTAATGTTATTCCTTGTGGTTCTTTTATAACTTCATTGGTGATAATTTCATTATGGAGTTGTTGATCATTTAATTGTTCTTCGTTGTTATGCAGTTCAACAACTGGAGAAACAATTATTTCTTTAGAAGTTGTGGGTAAATGGATTTGTACCCTAACTTCTTGAATGATCACATTCTCATTTCTATCACTCCTACTGATTTCACCATCCTCAATGAATTTGGCATTACTTGTTTTAACAATTCTTGTACTATGTGTAGGACAGTAAAACCTGTACCCTTTGGATTTTTCTGGGTAACCAATAAAGTACCCACTAACTGTTCTAAAATCCAATTTCTTTTCATGTGGATTATAAATCCTAGCTTTCGTTGGGTAACCCCAAACATGCAGGTGTCTTAAACTAGGTTTCCTTCCTATCCACAGTTCAAATGGAGTTTTTGAAACTGCCTTACTAGGAACCCTATTTAATACATACATAGTAGTTCTAATAGCATACATCCACAATGATATGAGTAACGAGGAATTACTTAACATACTCTTAACCATTTTCATAAGAGTACGATTATGCCTTTTAACTACACCATTCTGCTGTGGCGTGCCTGGCATAGTGTATTGAGCACAAATGCCACACTTTTTAAGGAGTTTAGCAAACGGTCCAGGGCATTGACTCGTTTCATCATACTTTTCATAATATTCACCACCTCTATCCGCCTTACTATTTTTACTTTTTTTTCTAGTTGCCTTTCAACCTCATTTATGTATACTTCAAGAGTATTCACTGTTTGAGATTTTTCTTGCAACAAAGAGATATATCCATAACGTGAAAAATCATCTATAAAGGTGATAAAGTATTTTTCTCCACCAAAAGATGGAACATCAAAAGGTCCACAAATATCTGTATGAATAATTTCAAGAAGATCTATACTTCTTGTGGCTCCTTTCTTTGTGTGTTTGGTTTGTTTATCTTTAATACAATCCACACACATAATAAAATCAATAAAATCTAGATTTCAAAGAATTCCATCTTTTACTAATCTTTTTAACCTTTCACTGGATATATGACCCATTCTTTTATGCCACAAGAAAGATGAATTTTCATTAATTGAGCTACGTTTGGTTCCAACATTATGATGCAAGGTCAAAAGTGTTTCAGAAAATAAATCATCAAGCTTTATCTTGTATAAACCATTAACAAGAATACCAGAACCAACAAATTGGGATTTTTTGAACAAACTGAAACATCTATTACCAAATTTAAATGAAAAACCATCAACATCAAGTTTGGACATAGAAATCAAATTACGGGAAATTGAAGGAACATAAAGAGTTTTAAACAAATCTAAATGAAATCCACTGTCTAAAACTAAACGAAATATCCCAATGGCTTCAACTAAAATTTTCTCCTTATTCCCTGTGAACAAGAAATCATCATTTGGATTTGTGGTTTGGGTTGAAAGGAATCCCTGCATCGTATTAGAAATATGAACATTAGAGCCTGAATCAACTCACCAAGTATTAGAAGGAATTTCAATTAAGTTTGATTCAAAACATATAAAAGCCAAAGGCTTACCATTCTTTTCGAACCATTCTTTACGTTTCATGCAATCTTTCTGAAAGTGTCCAGATTTGTTACAAAAATGACACTTATCATTCTTGCATTCTTTCTTTTGAGTAGCTTGATCAGAATCATTTATTCGGGGTGTTGCTCGCTTAATGCCTTTTTCAAACATTTTTCCTAAATTTCTTTCTAGCTTTTTGAGTCATGAGATGAACATTATGATTATCCTGTTGCTTAAGCCTTCCTTCCTCCTGAACTAACATACTGGCCAATTCATTCACATTCCACTTGTCCTTAATAGTGTTATAGTGAATTTGAAATGGCCCATATTGAGTTGGTAAGGAATTGAGAATAAATTGAATGAGAAAAGTCTCATCCACATTCATCCCTAAAGTTTTTAATTTCATAACAAGATTAGTCATGTCACGAACATGCTCATGCATACTACGAGTACCATCAAAACGCATAGTAGTGAGTTCAACCATTAATTTCCTTGCAAGAGACTTATCTGTAGTACGGAAATGTTCTTCAATATTTTTCAAATATTCCTTAGCACTATCAGTTTGGGGAAGAGTTGTTTTGATATTGTTTGAAATAGTCATTCGCATAAACATAATACTCAATCTATTCGATTTCTCCCAAACTTTATGGAGAGTCTTTTCTTCCTCACTACTTTCACCAGTAATAGCAGTAGGTTTCTCAATTTAAAATGCTAAATTAAGATCTAACACACCTAAGTTGAACTGAACTTGCTTATTCCATTCTGAGAAGTTAGTCCCATTGAGAATTGGAACAGATGAAACATGTGAATTCACTGAAACAGGAAGAGATACTGCAATAAAATAATCATAATAAGGTAAATGCTCATAACATTAATACTTTGAGATAACAACACATATAAAAATAAATAAATACATTGTACAGCTATGGTACCACTTTGGGTAGTAAGCACAAAATACAAAAAATGATGCTTAGATGTATTTATTTATATATAGCTTCATTGGTGATGCACTACTAATTAAATAGACAAGTTACCTTTGGATGTCCTACATCTATCCAATTAAAAATTACATACAACCCCTTAATGTTTATTTAATCACTTGAAAATTAATTCCCTTTGTGGAATTATTTCTAATAATTGAATAAACCCAATATTCATGAATTTTACAAAAAATTATAAGCATCATTATTCATGAAATATTGCAATTATGTCTACCACTAAAATTAATATCCATTAATCATTATGGTTAGGCCACTTTGGTAGCTACCAACTTTTCTATAATATGAATATTAAATTATCTAGTGATAAATTCAACATTAAATTACCCACCATATTATACACACATAATTTACAAAGTCAATTAATTAAACTGCTAGTGGGTGTCCTAAAATTTCATAAATACACTGTAGTGTATATTAATAAGCATATATTCAATTAAGTACAAAACAAAAAAGACATCATTACCTTTTGAGAACCTCGATTTGCGTAGCGGAATCATAATAAAAAATTCCATTCAATATACTGATGCACCAAATAACAATCTTTTTTTATTTTTACTTGTCTCGTCAATGTATACTGACGCACCAAAATTAACATCTCTTTTAGCTTGTTTTGTCTCATTATGCTTTTATATATATAAGTTATATATATATAAATATATAACTATCAACAAACACCCATATTTGTTTTTCTAACTTTTTAAGTTCATCAAAGTCCAGAAAAAAAAAATCATCAAAGTCATCACAATATATATCAACAGACTTAACTAACGTTATACACACATAAGTTCGGAATTCGAGGCATAAATTTAACATAAGTCAACATAACTGATCAATGCAAACAGATCTGTAAATCCTCATAAGAAAAAAAAAACTATTGTACATGAATTAGAAAAAAATTGATCTGGCATACGGATCTCTATTAAAGCTCTACGAATATAATAAATTAAAATTATATAATTATATAATTTTAATTTAAACTTAAACATATTATTTATGCAATTATAATGGAAAAATAATGAGTTCCAAAACTACAGGCTCTGATGCCACATGTAAAAACTCTAATTAATTTGTGTTAGACTTTAATCACAAAAAATCATAAATCCCTAAATCTTAGAACTTCAATTAATTTCACATCCTTATAACGCATAAATATATATAGTTAGATATACATACTTCGATTCATGATATCAAACTTTGTTGAGATTAAATCCACCGTCTAGATCCTTTAACAACGAACTAATTTGTAACTCTGATCAACAGGAAAAGATGGAAACTAGTTTCTCTCTCTTGGCCTTTTGCACACATAAAACTTTTACGTGTTGTAATATTAATCGTACATAATTGATGGAGTACATGCACTTTTATAATGGCAGAGAGAGGACCAGTTTTCCTTTTAGTAACATAATTCTACTTTCCATCAAAATAAGGAATAAGAAAGAAAAACACTTCTCCAATAAGTAATTATCAAAAAGGAAATTATAAGTTGACCAAAAATAAATAATATTAATTGATATCTATTTATTTAGCCACTGAGTAATATGTCACATGTCCAAATCATGTGGGCCACATTTAAATAAATAATCTTACAGGTTTTTCTCAATATCTTCTTTAGATGAGCTATATTTTCGATTCTTTTTGCGCTTAATGGAATTTAAACTTGTAGCTGATTCAACATCTTGTAAAATAATATTGGGCAAGAGAATATTTACTAAAACAGGCCAGACACTATGAACTTGAGGCTTTCAGAAGGTGGACTCCTGAAAAATTTACCAAAAATACAAGATTAAAATTGTTTCTTTGTCCATAGAAATTTTTGTTACAGAAAGATTAATCTTAAAATCACCTTTAAGCAATTAGCAAGGGAGGACAGACGGCAGCTGCAAAAATTGCGCTACGGCTATATGAATATGGAAGAAGCTTTCCAAATATTTTGCTGTCAATATAAATTTTTTCTTGCATTTTAAGAGCTAGAAGCAATGTATAGGGATTTCTGATGTTAGTGGCTCCGTTAAACCAGTCCTGAAGCCCTGGAGCTTCAAGAACTTGATTCAACAAAGCTTCAGTAGTCAACTTCAGAACAATAAGAACTGTCACTCCTTTACAAGGGCAGAGATGCAAAGGAATCTAACAACATGCATTGCTTACATTCACATCAATTACATACAAGTAAGAATAATAGAAGGAAATGTAACTATAAGAAGAATAAAGTGGCAAAGATTGAAAACCAGTTAGTCAATTTAGTGTGAGATATTAATTTATTTTTGGAAATTATCATAGAAAAAATAAGTCCAAGTCAAGTTGTAATTCGAATTACTTGTTGTGTAAGTTATCAAATTCGACAGGGACTACAGAACTGGGAAGTTGTTTGAAGCTACCATAATTGAAGATCAGAAAAAAGTAAGAACAACACTTTAGGAAGGATTCTAAATAGAGTTGGACATTCTACACTTTCCATTTTATTCAGAACTTACCCTAGAATGAATCTAGGCTGAAGGAACCAAAATTTCAAGTCTGCCAACCTTGAGCCGGTTCAGCCCCTCTGAACCGGTTCAAGATACTCAAGTTTGGCTTCGAAAAGTCTCTGCCAAACTTGAATCAGTTTAGCTTCTTTGAACCGGTTCAAGAAGTCTTGTTTACTGTACAACTTCAGTTTCTTTATTCTGAATTGTTTCCCAGTTGGTCTTGAATTATACCAAATCCTATGCAGGATTTTTTTCTTTATTTTCAGAAGGATTAGGTCATTCTATTCTCTATAAAAACCATGTCATACACATTGGTTTATTTACGGCTTTTACATTATTATTCAGATGCTATTCAAAGCCTTAGGAAGATTATTTTTGAAGAAAATCAGAGTTGGTTTTTCTGACATCATTCTAGAACACATACACATAAACACATAGTGAGTTTAAAGTTGTGGTGTTCATATCCTGATCGTGATCATACAGTCGTATTAACATCGATCAGACGAAACATATCTTCTTCTACATCATTCAGACGATAGAAGAACAGAAGTAAACGTAATCACACTTTGAAAGGGTTGGAGCACTCGTGGAGTGTTGTTTGATCTACTTGCTATTTTTCTACGAATATTGAGTGTAAGCCTGAGGTCAAGTTGTTGTTGGACGGGGAGTCGCAAAGCCAGATGATCGTCAGCAGTTGGTGTTGGGTAGAGCGATAGGGTGTGAGCCAGAGTCAAAGTTTGGTATACTTTATTTTAAGCATAGTGGATTGGTTTACTTTAGACTGCACAGTCCACGAGGTTTTTCCCATAACAGTTGACGTATTTTATTAATTGGGGTTTCCTCGTTAAAATCCTAATGTCATTTGTAACTGTATACTTTGCTTTATTTTATGTGCATGTGATTAAATGTTTAATTGCTAAAATAAGTAAAGTTGGTAACGACACTGATTTGTTTTACAAAATCTAAAACTTTCCTTAATATATTCTGCTGCGTATGACTCACATTTAGTTACTTCAACAACCAAGTAGGAACACTGGAGCACATAAAGCCCCATAGAGAGAGGAAATCCCTAAGCAACGGGCGTCGCCCGGGGGTGGGGGGGGGTCCACCTACAAAATCTGAATAACAGTGTTTAAAAGTAAACAATTTAAATAATTAGGATGGAAGGGTGACTACTGTATGATAATATAATAGATAAAGTGCATGACGCACAAGGAAACAATATGTGTTTAAGAAGGGACCTTCATAACTACGATGCATCAAAAAGGATTACTCTTTTGACTTGCCAACTTAACAAATTAATGTATGTATGGTGTATAACAACAACAACAAAAAATAAGTTTTTTTCCCAACTACTTGGGGGTCGATCGACTACATGAATCCTATGATTCCATTATACTCTATCTAGGGTTAAAGCCTCAATCAAATTTCAAACCACATGGTCATAAAAAATATCCTTCTTTACTAATTCTACCCATGTTAACTTTGGTCATCCTCTTTCCCTATCATTACCCTCAATATGGACCATATCACTTTTCTTAACAAGCACAGTTTAAGGTCTTCTTTGCATATGTTTAAACCATCTTAACCAATTTTCTCTCATCTTATCTCCAATTTGTGCTACTCTAACCATCTCCTGAATATGATCATTTCTAATTCTGTCATTTCTAGTCTTACCGCAGATCCATCTCAAGATTCGCATTTATGCCACAATGTATGTATAATACATTTGAGAATGTTTTTATTTATGCCAAACCCATACAATATTTCCAGTTCTTTGGATGAATGGTGTACCAGGAAGTTAGTGTGCCCAATGATAATCAGCATAACATTTAAAATGCTTAATGAGCAAAGGAAGGGGGATCCTTCGTACAAGACTATTATAAACTATGTTATGTAGACAGATGGAAATGGACACTAACACAAACTTTTTTAATTAATAGACACCAAAGAAGAAAGTCACACAATGCGAACACATTAATTAATGTCATACAAATAAATGCATCAACAAACTTTGGAACCCAAAGCAAACATATTGTCACAGGCTTAGAGATTTGGCGCAATGGCACGGCCCTTGCGGCACCAAGGCGTTGCTTCTACTAGCGCAAGCAACCTGGTCAATCACCATGACCTGCCCTCCCGAGGATACATGTTAACTGTCTTCCTTAGCCTCATCAGGGGAACAACTCTAGCTCCTGACCAGTTAGTGCAGGGATAGCCAACTCCCTTCTTCATAGTTAAGTCCAAGAATAGTGACAAGCTTCACGAACTGAACTGAGTCGACCGGCTTGCACTCTGAAGAGGTACCATCTCGTGGTCCTGCACGCTCTTTGTGATACGCCTCGAATCTGAGACACGGGTTGATCTGGCCCAAGCCTAAACCCGAGGAAAATATCAAACAATTTCAGTATTTTAAAGCGGACACAGAATATTAAATGAAATAAGAAATATAATAAAGCTAACAGAAATATCCGATATTAAATCCTCAAAACGATAATGAATAAATTGAATCCAAATCTCCAAAACCTCTAAGAGTCAACTTGGGAATCCATCTAGTGGACCCTTAAATAAAATCCCAACTGAACTGAAATAACTGAAAGTAAATTAAACTAAAACAACGAGAGAAGTCCTACGTAAGTAGATGAAAAGAGACTGTCCTCGATAAGCACGATCGAGCTCTAAGGCTGGAACCGTCCTGTACCTGAAAAGAATAAAAGAGTGGGTCAGGCCCACGAACAAGTTCTAATATAACTGCAATCCATACAGTGACCCAGTACACAGATACACCCTAGATACCTCATAATATCTATTTAGTCCATACATATATATAGCCACACTAAGGGACATTCATTGGACTATAATAGGGGTCTCAACTTGAATAGAAGGCAACATGCGAAAACGCACCCAAAGGTGAGCATGAGTACCTAGACCTAACAGGGTACACCTCAACCTACTATATCCAGCTACGCATCCACTGCATATACGCATCCTAACCAATAAGCCTGAGACTCAAGCTTATCTCGTGGTACCATAATCATATATCTAAAGTCCGTTCGAAACAAGAGTATGCCATTCAATTATTCGTTGAGGAGACATACAAAACGCAGTCCAGATAGTCACTCAACTTATTCAGCTGATATGACCTAACTACAACCAACTACTCCAGGAAGTCATTCAACTTAGCCAGTTGATCTGACTTAAACATAAATAGGATTCAATATTTTACAATCCATTCCTTTAATCCGGTAGGTTAGGTCTTAGCGTTTTGAGCTAAACCATCCGTAGTATGCCACCGTCCCATACCGGTGCATACAATCCTCCATGTCAATGTAAATTACAACACATAAATAGAAGTTTAGTAATTTACAATCCAAACCATAATCCAAATAATTGCAGGAAGATATTTAATATTCTAGCAATTGTGACGACCCTGGTTTTTAGGCCAGCGTGTCCTGTGATGAACCGTAAGGATGATCCGATAACGGATCCGAATGCGGAAGCAAAAACAGAAAACAAGACTCTAAGAAGTCAAAGTGACCTTCTATGAGGTCGTGGAACTCAACAAGAACTGATGCGAAAACAAAAGATCAAAAATATAACAAATAAGCCCCCAGGGGCAAAATAGTAATTTCTAAAAATTGTAGATTCGGGTGCCACTGAGCACACCGCTGGGAGGACAATGAAAAGCTAATCAAGATGGACTCAAGAATCGCATGATTCGGAGTCCGGACGAAGGAGTAACGGCTTGACGAAGAAAAACGAGCACTTAAGGCAAAAGGGTAAACTGGTAATTATCAAGGAAGAACTAGGTACAACCGAGCACACCGTTGGAAAGACAGCGAAAAATTAGTCAAGTTAAAAAAAAAATTCACTTGAATCGGAGTCCGGACGAAGGAGAAAAGCCCAAAAGAAGTGTTAACGTCGCGGCCGCCCGACGAGGGGCCATGACAGCCCCATGCGCACGCCCATGTGCGCGCCCATGCATGCCGCGCGCGCACTGGGTGCACCATGGCTGGTAACAGCAGCCCATAAAACTGCTGTGGGGTTATTTTTCAAAAAAATCCAGAACAGAGGTTGAATTTGGAGGCCTAGATGAATTTTTTTACAAAAACACAAAGAAGAAACCCCCCTCAAAATTGAGTTTTCTACATGATTTGTGAGAGAATTAAAAAAAAAAAATGCAATGTAAAATGTCCAAAATGCCTTCCCAAGAAATTTGGTCCAGAGGGTCGAAAAAGCTGCTAAATAGAAAACTGAAAGCTGAACTTTGCGATCGATTTCCAGCACCAAGATGACATTTTCTGGAAAAACACGAAAAAGAAACCCCCCCCCCCCCCCCCCCAAAATCACGTTTTCTATTCAACCATGTTGAAAGAAGGAAATAAAACTACCGTGAAAAGTCTATAATGCCCCTAGATCAGAATATGCAAAAAAAGTGCGAAATGAATTCACAAGAGGCTCAAAACACAAACGATAAGGTTTTGCCTGGAAACGACCATGCACGCAAACGTAACTTACCTATTTGGATGTGTTACAATGGTCCATGACTTAAAAATACCACCGATACAAAATCCGACCCCCCAACGGGCAAAAAGGCAAAAATAGAACTTGGAATGAAAACTCGGAATCCAAAAATACAAAACGGGATCAAATGACCGTTTGGCCCTTGGCCACACTTCAAACATGATTTAGAAGACCCTATGAAAGAATGAAAACGGAATTCCCACACCCGATGCAACCATGGTGAAGTAATGACTTGAGATTTTTCATGATTTTCACAATATTTCATGAAGTTAAAAAGTACATAGAATACAATATAATGGTCATTGGCCTCCGGCCTCATCTCATACATATCAAATACATTGAAAGGAGTGTACTTAAGTACACATTACATACATGGGATCAAATATACATATTTTGACATATAAGTCTACAAAATGACATTTCATGCTAACATTTGCATGAAATGGAAACTTGAGAGCTACACGACATCCAAGGAATGCTAGGCGTCACGAACCAAGTATTCGTACCTGAAATATGCCCCAGTATTGTAGGGGTGAGTAACATAAAACTACTCGTAGTAGATGAGTATGCATCGACCTAGCATTTTACAAATTTATCACCTTAAGGTGAAACATGTTAAAGGGGCTCATGCCACCTAACGTCTATATCCAAATGAGACTCGGGGAGCATCCTAAGCTACCTTAGAGTGTAACAAGAATCATGATATACATACGTGTATGAAACGAATCATGGTTGTGATAATCTAAGAACACGACAAGAAGAATGCTTGAGCATAGATTAACATGAATTGCATTTTCAATACAATTGAACTAGGTCTAGAGTAGTCCATATAACATGACAAAAGCATATTTGAATACAAGTTAACAAGAATCACATTATCCATGCACTTCAACAACAAAAGAGCATGTTATACAATGCAATAAGGTATAAGTTCTCAAAGCCATCAACTTAGAATTTAAAGCACAAAATAACAGTGGTGGTTCATGCCACCTAACATCTAAGTTCTAAATGAATCAATAGGATCAATCCTAAGCTATGTTAGAACGTCAAAACATAATTTTCAATATCGATGTAATTTAACCAACATTGGGACTTCCAATACAACGCGTAAAGCACAATTTCGCAAAGTTAACATTATGTAACTTAAAATGGAACGACAAATAAGGAACAACAAGTTACAACATCATCTAGTTATCAACTTGAAAATGAAATCCGAAGTCAAACAAAGTGGATACTCGGACATCACGCCGGATCAGACCGACAACATAGTTACTTTAGGGTTACTAGCCCATGGGTAACCTCCCTATGTGCGCACTAGACTATATAGAGGGACTATCCCCCGTACTAGAATCACGTCCTAGCCATAGTCAAACAACGACATCCCCAAGTTTCCAAAATTAACAAGTTGTGCAACAACACATATATCAACAGGAATATGAAAGATAATCAACTATCTACTAAGCACAACTAAATTTGGAAACCTATACAATACATGCTCTAAATCCACAACTAATATGATATGATGAATGTCGAATCTTCAGTGTGCGATTCGTTACACGCTATGCATGAAAGATGTTAAACACGAAGTGTGCAAATCATTACACAAGGCAACAATATATTAAATAAGAAAAACATATTATCATGAATACAAACATAGCAACTATGTTATCCAATGTTCAAAACATAACCAAATGAATATACAACAAGTCTAAGTCCATGATTTGAATATAGAAACCACTTCTAAAACACAACTAAATCCATGGCTCAATTCAATAGAATTTAATTAAATAAAAATAATTAAATTCCCTAGATTCTAATTCAATTCCAAATAACCTCAAATTAATACATATTAAAGAACATGGCATGGTCATCACCTCTATCCATTCTAAAACCAATTAGGTTATTGGAACAACAAAGTATAACTCTAATTAAATCATGCTAATTTAGTTATCAAGGTTCTAAAGCAATTTCAAATGGTCCACAATTAATATATACCAGTAAACAAGTCATGGCCAATACAAATATCAAGTTAAAATCTTAATTAAGCTAATGGGACCACAAAATAGATTTTAATTAATTCTTTTAATTAAAATCTCTAAATTTTCAAACTGAACCAAATGCTCTCAATTTAACATATCTTAGAGAACATGCCGATGACTAATGTAATATCACATTACAAGCTTATTTGATGCAAGTTACACCTATGTAAATTAAACTTTAACTAAAGTTAAATATAAAATAAAGGTTGCAATTCTCATGTAATTAATCCCAATTTAATATATATGAACAACTACACCAAAGCTTAATTTTCTAGCATGGCACAATTCAATTCCAAGTTGTATATCACCATGAGGATTAAATCTTAAACAAGGAAATTAATTAAATGAAAGGTTTCAAAACCTAACCGAATATTATAAATCAAATATATGTGAAGCTATATGGCATGTAAATCAAGAATATCAAGTCGGAATTCAAATGGAGTGAATAGTGCACTCGGGGCAAATTAATTAATCAAATTAATTAATAATTACTAATTTTCAAAACACCTCCAATTACTTTAAAATTCAACTATGTTGAAGAGCATGCTAAGGCCTAATATAATATGCTAACACATATTAATTTCAAGCTAGTTAAGGCCATGCGAATTAATCTTTCACCTAAGATAAATATTAAATAAAATCTTTAATACTTATTCAAATGTTCCAATTTTAATACACGACAATGAGTATATTAAGGGGCAATATAAAATCATGCTACATGTTTAAACCAAGTCATGAGCAACCAGAAAAATTAGATCCCATACAAGAAAAATAAATAATAAAATCTCTAGATTTTATATTTAATCATGCAAACAAGTAGTATAAGCATCACAAGCATGCTATATAACAAGAATTTAAACCTAGAACATCTCCTACCTCAATTTGAGATGAAAATCCCAAAGGCCCACCAAAATAAAAGTGCTCCGAATTCGATGATTCCGAGAGGTTTTGTCAGGGACAACACCGTGAACAAGAATCCGCAAGAAGCCCCATGAAAATCTCAACTTGACTCCAAACCCGAACTCTAAAAATCGTCGAAAATGGATTCTAATAAGGGCAAAAGGTAGAGCACGTCGAGGGAAGCAATAAATGCTAAGGCCGAAGGATTTCTACCAAGGAAAAGTGGACCAAAGGAGGACAGAGAAAGTGGCAGCCATGGCTGCTAGGAAATCTGGCCCAGAGAGGTGGGGAAGATGACCAAAATCTAATTTTTCACTTTAGGCCATCCTATTTATAGTAAGTCTCAAAAACTGCCCGAAAGGGCCCCGCCGGGTCCGGAATAGTGGATTTTGAGCAGACGAGCTCAATCGGTAAAACTCCATGAACGAAAAAGATTCAAAATGAGAAAATATGAATAACGGAAGAAACAACGTCAAAAACTGAGTCCCAAGCAGAAAGTTATGCCCCGAACAAGTTCAGCGGCAACTGGGTTCAGAAACTTTGAAAGTGGAGAAAAACGACCAGAACGGAATTCTAAGAGTCCACGACTCGACGAAATGTGAAAATGAATCCCGTATGAGAAATCAGGCTCCAGACGAGGTATTTTGCAATAACTTTCGTTAATTGTACAATGACCCCTACAAAAAGGGTTAACTGCGAAACTGTCCCCGAATGAAAATATCTTCCAAAAGATATTTTCTTAGATACCCCTGAAATAAAATATCTTCAAAAGATATTTACGAAAAATACCTGAAGAAATGAAAAAGATTCTGAAGAATTGTGCATCTATGGCCCTGTGGACACCGGGAGCAACCAGAGTACATTCTTGTAAAAGTAAAGATACGTATTTCGAGAAAACCACTCAAGATGAAGGCACGTGAAGTCAAAAACCAACTTTAAGCATGAGAAGTGAGGTTGTGCCAAAAACTGACAAACGGAGATAAGACGAAATAGGGAAAATGACAGAATAGGGAAAAGACAAAATAACGCATAGTGTCCGAAAAACGAAAAATGCGAAAAAGACTCGGTCCTCAAAGGAAGTTGTCAATTCACATGAAAGAGTCTCAGAAACCAATTCCGAGCACTAGAGATGACACTAAGCGACACAAAACAGAGCTCAGAAAAGAAAATTAAACGAAAAAAAATTCATTCCTAAAATTTCAAGAAAAAGGAAAGGAAGGCAAATGTCTAGGTCGTTACAGCAATTAAAATCCAAACAATAAACCATGTAATTGCAGAAAAATATTAGTATTCCGACAATTAGCATCCAGAGTATGCATAGATCAAAACTAATAAATAAATGACCCTTTCATGCATTTAAAATAAGTCTTATAATCATTCTATATCCCATTCAATTGTTAAAGTTAAATTAAGCAATTAAGTTTCTTTCTTCCGTTAATAACATGCACAGTTGTATATTTTTCTACTGTTCCATCCTTTAGCATAGAGACATAAACTATACAATAAGAGGCTTTAATAACACTTGAAATTGGAATTAAGAATCCCAGTATACCCACAACACAGTTCAGACAGAATTAAAATTATCCAAACGTCGCCTACGAAAGTCAAGAAAACATCAGTGAGAGAAAGCCTGCACTTAAACTTGTAGAGCAGGCTCCAAAACTAAAAGAGCAGGCTCCAAGATTTCTTGGAGCCGCCTCTAGATGGGTAGAGCCGGCTCTACCTCTCCTAGAGCCGGCTCTACAATTGGGGGGCGCCGGCTCCCTCTTCCATGGAGCCGGCTCTCTTCCTCTCTGAGAGCCGTCTGCCCGTCTGAAGCTTCTGCGGCCTTCTGCTTCGTCTTTGGCCGCATCCAACTTATCTGATTGTTTTAAAAACTGATCCTAGAAGTCCTAAGTATGTCCAGTAGCGTCCAAGTTCATTATTCAGACCAAATTGCATTACTAAACTCCTTTAACACTTACCGACTATAACATGCTTATGAAAACAAGTACTGTAACGAAACTTTCAGAAACCATCACAGAACTAATTCAAGGCAAAGATATGATTAATTTGACATATAAAAACGTGCGTGATTTGGTTATTGATCCATTAAAACTCTAGAGCATACCTAGGTGCACAGAACACAGGCCAAGGAGAAGGAGAAAGAAAAGAACTTGCCTGTGATTTTAGTTATGAAATCTTGGCGTCTCGTCCACTGTTCCGGCAACACCGAACTACTGTCAAGCCTCCTAGTGCTTTGGGATAATCCACCATAACCCCACCTTGGTCCTCTCTGTTCTTCTCCTTGATAGCCCTTACAGTGCCTCCGTTCTCAACCCTCTGTTTTATTAACTAGCACTCTATTTTTCCAAAACCCTAAACCAACGTGATCACTATATTTATAGGCGTAAAACACTAAACCCTAATCCTTGTTTAATTAGAGCCAGAGCCCTAATATAAAAATTCCAGTTGGCCCATAGAGCAGTCTAAGTTCTAGTATACGTTGACTACATAAATGTGAATTGTAATCTAACACTATATTCATAACATAAATATACTAACCTAACTTTTACATTACAAAAATTATATTAAAACAGTGGCTTACAAATAAAATAAAAATAATACAATTAACAAGTAAAGAAAATAGCACACAATAAATAAGCAATGTCAATAATTCAAATAATCCACATAAAACAAGTAAATCCAATTAATTCAAATATCATTTAATAAAAAGGTAAATAATCAATTAAACAAACAAAATTAACAAATAAACAAATAAAAATGCAATAAAAAAAATTAAAATGCTGAGACTATCCTTTTAAAATTAGGGGTAATACATTCTTCCCCCCTAACAAAAGGAATTCCGTCCTCGGAAGTCGCTCTTACTTTCATCCAATATTTCAGGAAACTGCGAGCGAATGACATCATTCTGTTCCCAAGTAGACTCAGCCTCATTGTGATGACTCCACTAAACACGCACCAAAGGGATAACCTTAATACAAAGGATTTGATCTCGACGGTCGACAATACGACACAGTGGCTCCAAATAAGTTGCATCCGGCTGTAACTCAATCTCCCTAACATCGATATGCTGATTCCGATCCTCATCTCCCAAAAATTTCCGCAACATGGAAACATGAAACACATTGTGTACGCGATCCAAATTATCCGGAAGTGCCAACCGATAAGCGACAGCTCCAACTCGATCCCTAATCATGAATGGACCGACAAACCGCGGTGACAACTTCCCTTTCTTCCCAAAGCGCATTACTCCTTTCATAGGAGACACCTTGAGTAGAACCTGATCCCCAACCTGAAACTCCAAGGCACGCGTGCGACGATCCGCATAACTCTTTGGCCTACTCTGGGCAGTGCGCATGCGATCCCTAATTAGAGCTATCTTTTCAGAAGTATCCTTGATGAACTTAGGACCCAAGAACCTGTTCTCGCCAACCTCCGTCCAACAAACAAGCGATCGACACAGTCGGCCGTACAACGCCTCAAATGGTACCATCCCAATAGTCTTCTAGAAACTACTGTTATAAGCAAACTCCACAAGCGGTAAATAATCCTCCCAGGTCCTTAAAATCAAGAACACACGACCGAAGCATATCCTCCATAATCTGATTAACCCTCTCAGTTTGTCTATCAGTCTGAGGATGATAAACAGTGCTAAGATGCAACTTTGTACCCAAAGCCTGCTGAAAACTCTTCCAGAATCCTGACACAAAGCTTGAATCCCTGTCCGATATAATAGACAATGGAATGCCATGCAACTTTACAATCTCGGTAATGTAAAGTCTCGCCAACTGCTCCGAAGTAAAGTTAGTGCGAATAGGCAAGAAATGAGCTAATTTTGTCAATCTGTCCACGATAACCCAAATGGAATTGTGATCCTTGAAGGAATTTGGAAACCCTTCCACAAAATCCATAGAAATGCTCTCCCATTTCCATTCCGGTATCTGTAGTGACTGTAGAGCTCCTGGCGGCCTCTGATGATCAATCTTGACTTTTGAGTCTCAGTCATCACATCCTTCCTCAACTCATCAACAGAAGGTACCACTAACTGTCCCTTGTACCGCAAACCTCCAACAGTCCCAACATAGTAGAATGAAACCTTTCCGGAGGCTATCTCTACAACCTTGTCAATGCACTGCTGATCCGTGAGTTGTGCCTTCAAAAACTTGTGAATGATAGAAAGTGTAACTACTATGTAAGCCATGAAAGCATCTGACAACTCATCCACTGTCCTTAAAGTATTCCACTCAGTGGTGAATAAAGCAGAAAGACTACTAACAGGTCGGTGATTGAGTGCATCCGCCACCACATTCGTTTTCCCTGGATGGTACTGTATAGAGAAGTGATAGTCTTTCACAAACTCCAACCATCTGTGCTGTCTCATATTCAGCTCTCGCTGAGTGAACAACTACTGCAAACTCTTGTGATCACTAAATAATCTGAAGGACTCACCCAACAGATAATGCCTCCAAATGCGTAAGGCAAAGACCACAGCTGCCAACTCCAAATCATGCGTTAGATAATTAAGCTCATGAGGCTTAAGCTTACGAGATCCATACGAAATCGGTCGCTCCTCCTGCATCAAAACACATCCAAGACCCTACAAAGAAGCATCCGTGTAGATCAGATACTCTATCCTGCTCTGTGGGGTAGATAAAACCGGTGCAGAAGTCAACTTAGTCTTCAGCTCATCAAAAGCTTTCTGACACTGTTCATCCCACATGAACCGTATACCCTTCTTAGTCAAATGAGTGAGTAGTCCCGCTATCTTGGAGAACCCATGGATGAACCTACGATAATATCTTGCCAATCCGAGGAAACTCCAAATCTCGGTAGGTGAAGTAGGCTGTCCCCACTCAACCACTACTGAAACCTTGGCTGGATTCACCGCGATTCCTCTTTTTGACACCACGTGACCCAGGAACTTCACCTCCCACTGCCAAAATTCATATTTCTCGAACTTGGCATATAACTAGTGCTCACGAATCATCTGCCACACAATCCAAAGATGTCTAGCATAATTGTCCTCAGACCTAGAATAGATCAAGATATCATCAATGAAAACAATGACAAACTGATCCAAATAAGCCCTGAAGACTCTGTTCATTAAATCGGTAAAGATTGCTGGTGCATTAGTCAACCCAAACGGCATCACACGAAACTCATAAGATCCATATCTAGTGAGAAACGTTGTCCTCCGAACATTTTTCTCCCAAACCCGAAGTTGATGATATCCAGACCGTAGATCAATCTTAGAGAAGCATGTAGCTCCCTTCAACTGATAAAAAATATCATCAATTCTGGGTAACGGATATTTGTTACGAATAGTAACCTTGTTCAACTCCCTGTAATCTATACACAGGTGAAGTGAACCGTCCTTCTTCTTCACAAACAAAATCGGTTTTCTTTAGGGTGAAGTACTCCTGTGAATAAAACCTTGGCTGAGTAATTGCTAAATCTGATTCCTCAGCTCTCGCATCTCTACTGGTGCCATCCTGTATGGTGCCCTAGCAATAGGTGTAGTGCCTGGAGCTAAGTCTATAACAAAGTCGATCTCGCGACTAGGTGGCAACACTGGAATCTCCTGAAATACATCCGAAAAATCCTGTACAATTGGCATGCTATCTAATGATACAGTAATCCCCTCCTCCATCTCTTACTCTATCTGAAACAAATAGGTGCTAGTGTCCCTGTTAAAATGTGGCATAGAAACGACGTAAATATCCTGACCACAATAGACCCATCTAAAACAAATAACTTGAGCATGACAGTGATAACCAATCCATCCCAAGTATCATGTCATAAGTGTGCATGTCCAGGATAAAAAGATTGGCTAGAAATCTGAGTCTACCAATTTCTAATGTCACAGGCCCATCACTCTCATGAGAAATGGCAGTATTGCCCAACGGGGTAAAAATATCCTGAGGTCTATTGCATATGTGTGTCACCAACCACTCCATGAAAATCCCCTATTTTCGAATACTCCGTAGAGCAAAATACATAAGGTAAAACGAAATGCTCTGCAATCGTCCCATTTTAAGATTATTGTTCTATCTTAGGAATTCCTCCTTCTAAACCAAACCTACCATAATGATTTACACAAGTTCTCTTATAAACTTCTTGGAAATTAACCTGTCTCCACACCATGTATTTACAAGCAACTATTTGTTTGCCTGTTTCACAAACCCCAATCACTCCACTGTGATAATCATCTATTATCGCAACATACACATTTCAATATAGTCTAATAAAATCATATGTGTATATATTACCAAAAGAATGCTATCACAAGACACAATTCAAAAATAGCCAAACCACTAGTTCACTTTATTAAGAACTTTTCCAAACCATAAATTGTTAAACGAATAATCGTAAAATATTCTTTAACATAATCCTAGTGTACGTGATTAAATCCGTACTACACTTTCTAATACCTCCTCCATTACTAGTAATTAAAAGTACTCTTAAAAGAGCAGTCATCCTTGAACTCTGGTGCCCTCCATCTTGGATGCTCCGGTATCTCCTCCATCCTGATCTTTTTCGGGGTCTTCCTCTCCGCTTGGTTCAGCTTTGAGCACCACCGAAGTTCTGTTAGGTCCACAGTATGGTGGCCAATCTCGCACAGCAGAAACCTTCCTTGCCCTATTCACCGAAGCAACACCCATTGGAATCAATTCCTTAGTCTCCAACTCTGCCTTCTTGGTCGGCCTTCGTAGGGCAATCGTTGGAGTAATCTTCCTCTTCCTTAGGTCTTTCTTTGCTTTCATCGCGAACCACATCCTCTTCCTAGTGCCAAACATTCTGAAATTACAGAATATACTTGACATCAGTACTTTCTAAACGAACCGCAAAGGAATACGATGAATCCTAAACTTAAGCTCTAATCAAGAGAAAACGCTACGCGGAAGTCTTAATATGAAACATCCTAGAGACACTTGAACCTGGAGTGCTCTGATACCAACTGTGATACCCTTCGGATCCGAGACACGGGTTGATCAGGCCCAAGCCCAAACCCGAGGGAAATATCAAACAATTTAAGTATTTTAAAGCGAACACAGAATATTAAATGAAATAAGAAATAGAATAAAGCTAACAGAAATATCCAATATAAAATCCTCCAAACGATAATGAATAAATTGAATCCAAATCTCTAAAACCTCTAAGAGTACAACTCGGGAATCTATCTAGTGGACCCCTAAATAAAATCCCAACTGAACTGAAATAACTGAAAGTAAATTAAACTAAAACATCGAGAGAAGTACTACATAAGCAGATGAAAAGAGACTGTCCTCGACAAGCACAATCGAGCTCTAAGGCTGGAACCGTCTTGTACCTGAAAAGAATAAAAGAGTGGGTCAAGCCCACGAACAAGTTTTAATCTAACTGCAA
Organism: Cornus florida; assembly: GCF_030987335.1. Taxonomy (NCBI): domain Eukaryota; kingdom Viridiplantae; phylum Streptophyta; class Magnoliopsida; order Cornales; family Cornaceae; genus Cornus; species Cornus florida. The sequence goes on from NW_026775575.1 coordinate 41,505,214, forward strand.
TCTATATAGTGACCTGATACGCAGATACACCCTTGATACCTCACAATATCTATTTAGTCTATACATATATATATCTACACTAAGGGACATTCACTGGACTATAATAGGGGTCTCAACCTGAATAGAAGGCAACATGGGAAAACGCACCCAAAGGTGGGCATGAATACCTAGACCTAACAGGGTACACCTCAACCTACTATATCCAGCTACGCATCCACTACATATACGCACCCTAACCAACGAGCCTGAGACTTAAGCTCATCTCGTGGTACCATAATCATATATCTAAAGTCGGTTCAAAACCAGAGTATGCCATTCAATTATTCATTAAGGAGACATACAAAACACAGTCCAGATAGTCACTCAACTTATTCAGCTGATATGACTTAACTACAACCAACTACTCCAGGAAGTCATTCAACTTAGCCAGTTGATCTGACTTAAACACAAATAGGATTCAATATTTTACAATCCATTCCTTTAATCCGGTAGGTTAGGTCTTAGCGTTTTGAGCTAAACCATCCGTAGCATGCCACCGTCCCATACCGGTGCATACAATCCTCCATGTCAATGTAAATTACAACACATAAATAGAAGTTTAGTAATTTACATTCCAAACCATAATCCAAATAATTGTAGGAAGATATTTAATATTCTAGCAATTGAAATCTAAACAATAAACCATGTAATTGCAGAAAAGTATTTGTATTCCGACAATTAGCATCTAGAGCATGCATAGATCAAAACTAATAAATAAATGACCTTATCATGCATTTAAAATAAGTCTTATAATCATACCATATCCCATTCAATTGCTAATATTAAATTAAGCAATTAAGTTTCTTTCTTCCGTTAATAGCATGCATAGTTGTATATTTTTCTACTGTTCCATCCTTTAGCATAGAGACATAGATTATGCAATAAGAGGCTTTAATAACACTTGAAATTGGAATTAAGAATCCCAGTATACCCACAACACAGTCCAGACAGAATTAAAATCATCCAAACGTCGCCTAAGAAAGTCCAGAAAACATCAGTGAGAGAGAACCTGCTCTTAAACTTGTAGAGCAGGCTCTAAAACTAAAAGAACAGGCTTCAAGATTTCTTGGAGTCGCCTCTAGGTGGGTAGAGCCAGCTTTACCTCTCCTAGAGCCAGCTCTACAATTGGGGGGAGCCGGCTCCCTCCTCCATGGAGCAGGCTCTCTCCCTCTCTAAGAGCCGTCTGCCCATCTGAAGCTTCTGCGGCCTTCTGCTTCGTCTTCGGCCGCGTCCAACCAATCTGATTGTTTTAAAAATTGATCCTAGAAGTCCTAAGTATGTCCAGTAGCATCCAAGTTTATTATTCAGACCAAATTGCATTACTAAACTCCTTTAACACTTACCGACTATAATATGCTTATGAAAACAAGTACTGTAATGAAACTTTCAGAAACCATCACAGAACTAATTCAAGGCAAAGATATGATTAATTTGACATATAAAAACATGCACGATTCAGTTATTGATCCATTAAAACCCTAGAGCATACCTAGGTGCACAGAACACAGGCCAACGAGAAGGAGAAAGAAAAGAACTTACCTGTGATTTCAGTTATGAAATCTTGGTGTCCCGTCCACTGTTCCAGCAACACTGAACTACTTTCAAGCCTCCTAGTGCTCTAAGATAATCCACCACAACCCCACCTTGGTCCTCTCTGTTCTTCTCCTTGATAGCCCTTACAATGCCTCCGTTCTCAACCCTCTGTTTTATTAACTAGCACTCTGTTTTTCCAAAACCCTAAACCAATGTGATCACTATATTTATAGGCGTAAAACACTAAACCCTAATCCTTGTTTAATTAGAGCCAGAGCCCTTATATAAAAATTCCAGTCAGCCTATAGTGCAGTCTTAGTTCTAGTATACGTCGACTACATAAATGTGAATTGTAATCTAACACTATATTCGTAACTTAAATATACTAACCTAACTTTTACATTACAAAAATTATATTAAAACAGTGGCTTACAAATAAAAAAAAAATAATACAATTAACAAGTAAAGAAAATAGCACACAATAAATAAACAATGTCAATAATTCAAATAATCCACATAAAATAAGTAAATCCAATTAATTCAAATATCATTTAATAAAAAGGTAAATAATCAATTAAACAAACAAAATAAACAAATAAACAAATAAAAATGCAATAAAGGAAAAAATTTAAATGCTGAGACTATCCTTTTAAAATTAGGGGTATTACACTCTTTCCCCGGAACAATTCTTAGTTAAACTTTGTTCTTTTCTAACCAGCATGCATGTCTTCCATACTCCAAGTGTTGTCAGGAATCTGTCCGTGACACTCTCCCCCACCTGAATCTAGCGACGCCCTCATTGCAGTATGGTGCTGACTCCACTACATCTTAGCTTCCAAAGTCTGCCTTGATCCAAGCGGTATGCTTTCTCGCCCACCATCGCTTCCTTGTGTAGCCCTCTACATTGCACTCGCCCAATGGATATAGTTTTAGGCCAAAGGGATGTCCCCCTTTTTCGGGACACAACTCTGTTATACCGCCTCCGCGACATCCCAAACAATTAAAAGCCCTCTGCTGATTTGATGACCACCCTTTTTCATCGGTTTGCATCACCTATTAACTCACAAGAAATTTGGTGTGCGTTGCCCTCCGGCCCTTCAATGCGCAACTTCAAATGACGCCTCTTTTTTGGGAAATGGAGGCTCCATTCCAACTGCACTAATTCCATCTACGTCGACGCAATAGTGCACCACTTTCATTTTTGACCCCGGATCAATGAGGGGGGTGCTTACCCCAAGTCCCTGCTTTGATATGGCCTAGAGATTTGGCACAGTGGCACGGCTCGTGCAGCACCAAGGCGTTATTTCTACTTACGCAAGCACCCTCGTCAGCCACCATGACCTACCCTCTTGAGGATATATGCTGATTTGTTTTAGCATGTCTTGTCTCATCAGGGGAACGACTTCTGCTCCCGACCAGTTTATGCAAGGATGGTCAACTCCCTTCTTCATAGTCAAGTCCACGACTAGCGACAAGCTCCTCGAAGTAAATCGAGTCGACCTACCTGAACTCTAAAGAGGTACCATCTTGTGGTCCTGCATGCCCCTTCCCAGTCAAACTCTGCTCTTCTCTAACCAGCATGCGTGTCTTCTATACTCCAAGCGTTGTCAGGAATCCGTCCGTGACAATATGCTGACCTAAAAAATACAAGGAACTATAAACACATTTCGCCGTGTCACTTATTAATTGCAATCTAAAAATTACAATGAAGATGAAACACATAGAGAGATTTTATTAGCTTGAGGCAACCCAATAACTCAATTTCCAATCATGCAATGTGATAGAAAAATGAAACACGTGTATTATAAGCGTGCATGTGAAAATTATATGCAAACTGCCAAGTAAACCAACAAAGAGATTAAAAATCAAAAGTAACACTATTGTAATCGGCATAAAGAGTACACCTTATCCAGATGAAAAGAAATCACGGATTACTCATTAATATTATGTAATATTCATTATATCATAGACATGTTAAGCCTTTGACAAGTGATGAGCGCTGAATATTGCATATTAGATCCCCTAAATGTGTATATGTTAAGACCTTAAGTAGTCCTTTTATCCAATTTTAGACTGGTTTAAGTTTACTTTGCTTTTGTAGGTACTTTCCCAAAGAAATGGATAAAACCAGGATTTTATGATGAAAAGACTGATATCGAAGATTATAGAGTCGTTGCCGATCATCTGAAGCAAGCTTGGAGTTAAAATGGTGATTTTGGAGAAGTTCAAGTGTCAAAGCTCGAGCATAAGTTCCTTAGCTCGAGCACAAAGTCAACTGAAGTGAGAAAAATAACTAAGGCCAAAAGGCTCGAGCAGATATCTTTCTGCTCGAGCAGAGACTCAAGGTGCTCAAGCCTTTGCAAAAGGGCTCGAGCATAAATTGCCTCGGAATATTAAAAGATGCTTTGGAAGATCCACATTGTCAGACCTCTAGCAGAGACAAAAAGGCTCGAGCATAATCTAAGAAGCTCGAGCAAAAGTCCTAAGGCTTTAGCACCCAAGTAAGGTGATCGAGCACTATGAAAAAATTATCCGAAAATATTCTAAGTATAGATAAAAACAATGCTTTAGAAATTGTTTGAAGAATATTGGCCAAGTATAGAATTCCGGCTTGAGCACATGCCAAAAAGCTCGAGCAGAAGCTTCTCTGCTATAGTCGTTGCTGTTAAGTCAGATTTCTAAGTTGTGGGATTTATTCTAATTATGTCCTAATTCATCCCAGACGGGCCCAGATGACCCCAGAAGACCTAAAGCCCATCCAATCATTGTTAGAAGTCAGTTAATTCTATAAAATGAGGAATAAGGACACATAAAAGTTCTCTCGTTCTCTCATTTTAGTTTCTTCATTCTTGATCTAGTGGTGGCTTTTAGGGATTTAGAAGTTGTTTTTGAAGCATTGAAAGTGAAGATCCTCCGAATAGAAGTGCAGTCCATGATGATGAAGTCCATAACAACACAGATGATATCTTGCATCGTCATGAGTATCTAAATCTCCTCTTAGGACATTGATGTAACCCAGATCCGAATACTATAGTTTGATTATTCTATACTTTGGGAATTTATCTTTTTATGTATTTTGATTGCATGATTATGTGCAATTGACTTAGATCAATTGAATTTTAATTAAGTACATAGTTTTTGAATGATTAATACATTGTCTTAGATTTAATTGTTCATTAATTATATTAAACTTATTTTTAGTGTACGAGATTGGCGGCTAAGGGTTTCTCGGATAATAAGAATAGAGATCATGCAATGGTGTTCAAACATTTTTCATGAATGAATGTTTTCATAATCTATGCCTAGGGAAGATGAGTTATACTACAACATTAGTTAGAAGTAGGTAGGTAGATAATTCGTGCCAACCGAAGATAGGTTATTATTAATTGAAATTCATGAAACATCTCTCTTTAAATTTGAATTAAATGAATATTATTGAGTTTAATTCCATAGTATGCATAAGTGTTGAAATTCCAAGGTTGAATAGTTGACCATAGTATGAGGTTCGAGGTGAAGTCAATCCCTAAGATTTTCTCTCTCTGATCTCAATCTTTATTTAGTTTAATTTTATTTATGCCAGTGACACACACCAAATCAAATAATCATTTTTTCTTTGAATTAAAATAGTATTAATTGAAGGCTTGATAATCCACCATAGTCTTTGTGGTTCGACACCCTCTAAGTAGCCTTATCTTGCAAATGATTCATTCTATTGCGAGTGGTACATTTTGTAAGATAACAATTTTTAGCGCCATTGCCGGGGACTATGTAATGGTATTATTGAGTTTACAATTAGTTCTATTTTAATTTATAGTCTTCGAACTTTCTGATATCCCATCTTATTTTCTTTTCAAGTGCAGGAATTTAGTAGGGAGGATGAAGACGCCTAAGGAATAGAAGCTTTAGTTTCAGGACCTTCTGTAAGTTCTTGTTGGTTTTTCTTTACTTGAAATTTTTCTTTTTATTACTGGTTTTGCCATTGGATATAGTGCATGTTAGGTCGTCGTTCTTTGTCAGAACCAACACTTGAATACGACCCTGAATTAGAGAAGACTCTTAGGAGAAATAGAAAACCTAAATAGAATTCTAACTTGTTAAAAGAATCCTCTAGGACAGACATGGTTACTAATGGTAAGGATGTACTGAGACCACCTGTACCACTTGCAGCTGCTCCCACACCACTGAGGGATTATTACATTCCCACTTCATATACATCCCTTTCGTGCTTCCAAGTTTCAGACTCTGATGCAGCTTACTTTGAGATCAAGTCTGTTATGATACAAATGCTTCCTTCATTTTATGAGTTTGCAATAGAGGATCCTTATAAGCACTTGGATGTGTTTTTGGAATTGTGTTCAACTACTAAGTTGTCTACTCTTTTGGATGATGCATTTAGGATGCGACTTTTTTAATTCTCTCTCAAGGAAAAAACAAGAACCTGGTTGTACTCCCTACCAACTAATTCCATAACTACATGGGACTAGTTGCAACATGAATTCTTGAAAAAGTATTATACTGTGGGTAAAACCACACTAATGAGAAGAGAGATCTTGACGTTTTCCCAAATCCCAAGTGAAAACTCCTTGATTCATGGGAAATGTATAATGATCTTCTGAGAAAGTGTCCACACCATGATATTGCTAAATGGCATTTGGCGCAGATTTTCTATGATGGATTATTTGATTCACGTAAGAACATGGTTGATGCCTCTAGTAATGAAGCTTTCCTTCATAAGAGTGCAGCTGATGCTTGGGAACTGTTTGAGGCCCTAAGTAAAAACCTCTTCTTTTTTTTTTTTTTTCCTGAATGCTAAGTAAAAACTCTGTACAACATACTTCTTCCTCTAGGACTAGGTCTACTCCTGGTATCCATAAGGTCAAAAATCTATATGACGTCAAGAAATATAGAGAGTTAGCAACTCAAATGGAAGTGTTGAACCGAAAGTTTGACCAAGTTTTATCAGCTGTCAGTGCTCTTAGTTCTTCTCAGCACTCATCTTTGCCAAATGAGGTGTATTCTGTTTGCACTAACCCATCGCATTTTTCAGATAGTTAACCTTTTACGGGGCAGTCTTTTGAAAATCCCGAAGAGCAAGCCAATGCTTCATTCTCCGGTCAGGGTTACAATCCATATTCCAATACCTATAACCCTGGTTGGAGAGATCATCCCAATTTATCGTGGCAGAATCAGTGTCAAGGCACTACTATTCCCCAATCTCAAGGACAATACCAAAATTCATCCAATCATCTGCCCCAAAATACTTCTTCCAATCAATCTTCCATCTATCGTCCACCACAAAGGAATCAAGCGAATCCAACTCCTCTTCCTACTCTTCCTAAGTATTCGTCTGCTTTTGAAGATCAAGTATTAAGTACCATTGCTGATGTTAAAGTAAATAACGAACTTCTTCATACTCATTCTCAAGCCATAGCCAAACTATAGGCTCAAGTTGGGCAAATTAAGAGTACTTTATCTCGTAGAGAGGAAGGAAAGCTGCCTAGTCATCCAGTGGCCAACCTGAAAGGGCAAACTTACATGATTGATGAAACTAGTCGTTCAAGTAGTCATTATGAGAAAGTTCAAGCCATCACCACTTTGAGGAATGAAAAATTCATTAATAATCAAGTTGAGGAATAAGGGGAAGACAGAGAGAGGCGTAGGATTTCCATTAATCCCATTATGCCCATGTCACATCTCAAGGATGTTCCCTCACATCTTGATCCATGGAGCTCCAAAGGAGTTGAAGGTGAAGTCACTTTTTCATTTGCTCCAAACCTTAAGACAAGTTATGAGCCAAAAACACCTTTTCCTTAACGTCTCAAGGAACTTTCCTACTTTGGCAAGCAAGGGGAGAAAATTAAAGACTTGATGGAGGTCTTCTGTGATACCCCTCGACTCCGAGACATGGGTTGATCAGGCCCAAGCCCAAACTCGAAGGAATATCAAATAATTAAAGTATTTAACAAGTATGGAATACAAAATAGTTTAAGAATAAATAATAATGTTGAAAGAAACTAAAATAATTAATCCAATAATAAACCTCCAATAACAAAATCCTCTGATACCAGTAATTAATTAAAATTACAACTTGGAAATCCATTATGTGGACACCTAATCCAAAATCCAACTGAAATAAAATAATATCTGACTAAAACAATAATAAGGAAATCATACGTTAAGACGGAGGAGTGAATAGATCGTCTCTGTTCAGTACGAACAATCCCTAAGCCTGGAACTGACGAACACCTGATAAAATTGTGGGTCAGGCTGACAAACAAGTTCTAATCTACTATATCCCAAACAGAGACTCATAACTCATATACATCCTAATTAATTCAACAATAACTAATAGTCCCTATATATATACACACACACACACACACCACACACTAAAGGAACTTCACTAGACTATAGGGTTGCCTCAACTTGAATAGTAAGCAACATGCAAAATGCATATATAGTGGGCATGAGTACCTAGACCTACCAGGGCATACAACTACACTATATCTAGCTACACATCCATGGCAATATACGCACCCGAACCATAATCCTGAGACTCAAGCTTATATCATAATATATAACTATATATACATATAATCTGTCCTATCCAAACATAAAATAAAAATCTGGTATGTCATCCAACTGATTTAGTTGATTTGACATGAAAATATGTAGAATTTAACATTTTAGTTAATCCATTCCGTTATACATGAATAGGTAGGACTTAACGTTTTTAGTTAATCAATCCTTAATATACCACTATTCCATACTGGTGCATGTAATGCATATAATCCATAAATGATGTTACAGTTATGATATCACATCAAATAAATCCATACATAGCATGATATAAATCATACAAATATTACTTTGCATTTAATTCAGCAAAATATAACAATTCTAAGTAGCATGCATCGAATTTATCTCATAAAAATTAACATGCATCTCAAATAATTGTACTCCTCCACAATCTGATCAAATTTATTTAAAAGGATAGTCTCGATATTATTTTTAATGTTTTAATTGTATTTTATTTATTTACTTGATTATTTAGCTATTTGATTATGCGTATAATTGAGTTTGTTAATTAAATGTTTTATTTGTTTAAATGTTTTGACTTAACTGATTAATTGAAGGTATGTGCTTGAATGTTATTTGGATTAGTTGATTTAATTGATGTGTTTTGTTTATTTGTAATTAATTGTTGATAAAAAATAAAATATTTATTTTATTTTATTTTATTTTATGGATATGGTTAATATTAATGGACCAACCAATTGGGTCACATGGACTACTTGGATAGGAGGTTTAATAGGTAAGGATAATTACCCAAGGATAGTTATATATATATATATATATATATATATATATATATATATATATATATATAAAAGGAAATTAATTTTTTAATTAATATAATTGTAACTTACTATTAATAATCGAATGTATATATTTTTATATTTGTATAATAAGGATATATATAGATTATATACGTAACATATTTTTAGTTATCCATGGATAGTTTTATATATATAGATATACATATAAAAGGAAAATAATATATTAATTAATATTATTGTAACTTAGTATTAATAATCTGATGTATATATTTTTATATTTGTATAATAAGGATATACATAGATTAAATACGTAACATATATATATATTTTTCATAAATTTTAATGTATAAAAAAAGGAAAAAATAATTACAGGCGCACAGAGGGCATACCCCTAGAAAAGAATAAAATGATCAAATAAGATCATAAAAAAAACACAATGAAATTGATCAAACAATGATCTGCAAATTAAGTAAGATCGGAAATTGAAACACTATAGAGATCTAAAACATCAAATAAAATTTGTCTAGCAATATTTTGAAAAGTCTTAGATAGATGACCATGAAGCCTTTTATTTCTTTCCTGCCAAATGCTCCATAGCCCAGCCACCATTATAGTATGTATCATTTTGCTTGATTGCTGAAAGAACCAATTCCAAAGTTCTTCAAAAGTAAAAATTTCAGAAAAATCAACATTCCATCCAATGATATCTGCTATCCACTTCAAAAAATTCCTAGCATAGGAGCATTCAACAAATAAATGATTCCTTGTATCACTCTCCTGTAAACAAATAGAGCACCTTGGAGCAAGCTGCACTTTCCGCCTTTGGAGATTAACCATTGTTGGCAACTTATTATGGAAGAGAAAAACACAATGAACAGACCACCTAGGCCGAGCTTTACCCCAACACATCTTGTACCATAACACCTCTGGATGCATTACCCTACAGCCCTTCCAAGCATTTTTAAAAGAAAATGAACCTCTATCCCAAGTATATTTATCTTCTCTGTCATGAATAGCCAGTGTTTGAATATAATCTCTGATAGGATGAAAAATGGTGTCCTGCAAAATATGTAAATTCCAGCCTCCATTATCCATAAGGCTGGACAAAGAGGAATCCCAAGCAAATATTAAGATGCATAAGATCCCTTACATTTATCAAATATTACGTAATATATTTTTAGTTACCCATAGATAGTTATATATATATATATATATATATATATATATATATATAAGGAAAGTAATTAATTAATTAATATTATTGTAACTTAGTATTGATAATCTGATGTATATATTTTTATATTTGTATAATAAGGATATATATGGATTATACACGTAACATATTTTTAGAGTTACCCATGGATAGTTATATATATATATATATATATATATATATATAGATCTATATATATAAAAGGAAAATAAATAAATAATTAATATTATTGTAACTTAGTATTAATAATCTGATGTATATATTTTATATATTTTTGTAATAAGGATATACATAGATTATGTACGTAATATATTTGAAGTTACCTTTTTAATATTTTAATTTTATTATTTTCTTTTATTAAGTTGACTTGGATTGGGAAAAGGATTAGGTTATTTTATTTAACCTATAAATATATAACTATATGTTAGTAAAGGGGGCTAGAAATTAATTCACGTAGTATATTTTGGAGGAAAAAGACAGAGAGTTTAGAGAGAGAAAGAGGAAGAAAAAGAAGGAAAAGAGGAAGAAAGAGGCTAGAGTTTTTATCAAAATTCTTAAGGCAAGTTCTTTTCTTCTCTTCTCCTTTGATTCAGATTATATACATTCTAGATTATATCCAGGATTATTTAATTAAATTAATTGAACCTAATTGCATGATTAAAACTGAAATTACAATGTATGTATATACGTAATGGGTTTGTGTATATGCTTGGTAATTTGAACAAATTGATGCATGATGTATGTTCTACAATGTTTAAATAATGTTTATAAACTGAGGTGGAATTATAGGGATGTTCTGGGAGGTTGAACTGTTATTAAATCTGTTTTAATGATTTAAGTACACTTGTTAAGTATGAAATTTAATTAATTTAAAATGTTAAATTAATTAAACATGGCTAGATTAAATTATTTTAATCAATTATTTAAAACCAAATAATTGATTAAAATAGTTGATTAATTATTTTAATTAGTACACATTTGCAAAGCATGGAACTTGTGGGAATCAATTCCCATCATCAAAGTGGATAAGTTTTATTTTCGGTTGACTTTTTTTTGTCCTAGATACAGAGCCTATCCACGATCCCAATAAATGTATTCCCATGATTTTCGGTCGTCCATTCTTGCCTACAGCAAATGCCAACATTAACTGTAGGACTAGGCCTATGGATATTTCTTTTGGGAACATGAAGGTCAAATTTAATATCTTTTATACCATTCCATATGCCTCAGAGAAAGATGAGTGTTTCCTTATTGAAGTTATTAATGATGATTCAATCACTGTCTTTCCAGCTAGAAAACTTCCTTTGCTTCCTCCTTCGCTACCGAGTTCTCCTCGTTGTCCTTTTCGTGAGTCTTCTCACAAAATTGAGCCTAATATACCATCGGATAAGCTTGGGTACTCTTTTTTGGGTCCTAATGGAACTGCATCGGTTTCCAGTGCTTCAAATTCAATAAGAGCCGATATGACTGGTTTTGGGATGAGGGAGGGAATTGAGTTGTTGGATACAGGATAAGGAGTTGTGACGACCCTGGATTTTTTAACCCAGCGTGTCCTGTGATGACCCGAACCGGATCCAAGATGCAGAAGCAAAAGAATTGGAATGGCCTCGAGAGATGTACGTCATTCCTAAGGCACTGAAGTAACTCCCCATAAAGCCACTAAACTCACATGAGCCAAACAAATGAAGCAAGAATGCCTAATCCGAAAAGAAATGAACCAAGGGCAAAATGAACATTTCTAAATGGAAATGGGTACTACTGAGCACACCATTGGAAAGACAACGAAAAATGAACAAGGCTATACTTAAGAATTGCCTGATTCTGAGTTCGAACGGACAAGATATGAATTTAAAACAAGGTGGCCTTCGCCGTTTAAGAATTACCATAAACCTATCTTACTAAAACTAGAATAACTCTCATCATAGATGGAGTTATGATGTGTGGTTAGTACCATTGGATAGCTAACTCCGAGCTCTTGAATTTAGAGTCAAGAATGACCCAAATCGGATTCGAAACGAAAGAAATATGATCTCCCAAAGTTAAAACAACAAAACTGTCCAATAGATGCTGAGAGGGAGAGGTTCCAGGGAGGATCGGTCGACTGAAATGCAATGGTCAGCCGGCCGAAACTCAACCGTCGGTCGGCCGAACCCCAATCGTCAGCCGGCCGACACAAGGTTTTTCCTAAAAAGCCTACTGGAATGGTCTCGAGGGAATCGTCAGCCGACCGATGGAGCTTCATTAGCCGACCGAAACTTCTACTGCTGTTATGAAAAGTTGCTGTAATGGTGTATGTGATGCTAGGTTTGATTCTAAGGCTTTCTATACTTTTTATATGATCAGGACATGTTTCAAAACATTCCCTAGCGTCATGCATGCCTCCAAAACATGCCAAAACCAAGAGGAACCTAAGATGACACCCCATGGATGAATTTTCCATGAAAATTCATAAAATCACCCAAAAATAGGTCAAAAGTTGAAACTTAAGAGTTTTGTGGAATGTGGACATGCGCGCGGATGTAAAAAGACATTTAAGACGTGTCCCAATGGTCCGTGGCTTCAAAATGTTATCAATGCAAATTTGACCTCTCAATGGCCAAAAACGCCTAAAAATGCTATAAATGAAATCACAATGCAAAACTTAGAATGAAATGGTGTTTAGCCCTTGACCACACCTCATGCATGATCATAGAAACCATATGAAAAGAAAGAATGGAATTCTCACACTCAATGCAAAAGTTATGCTACAATGACTTATGAATTTTCAATATTTTCATAATTAGCCTTGAAAACAAAAGTGCATAGAATACATGTTACATGTCATTGGCCTCCGGCCTTATTTGATGCATGTTGAATACAATGAAAAGGAGTATACTTATATACACTTTACATATTTAGAATCAAAGAATACAAGTTTTATACATTAGGCTATGAAATGATATTTCATGCTAACATTTGCATGAAATGGAAACTGAAAAGCTAGAAGCCATCCTACTGAACATCAAGCATCATGAACCAAGTCTTCATACCTGATCAAATCCCCCAGTAACTTCGGAGTGAGTAAACAAGTTTACTCGTAGAAAATGAGCATGCTTCAACTTGATTTATTTAGAGATTTTTAGGACTAACATGACATAGTTCAAAAGGGACCATGCCACCTAACGTCTATGTCAAAGATTAGACTCAGGGATCATCCTAAGCTACCATGGAGTATAAGCAACAAGAATCATAATATATATACATATATGAAACAAGTCAAAATTGGGATAATCCAAGAACATGACAAGAAGGATACTAGAACAAAGATTAACATGAATTGCATTATCAATACAATTAACATGATTGAAGAATTCCAATTAACACGATAGGATTAATACACGAAGTCAAGAACATAGCATAATATCTACGCATTTTAGCAAGATTGGAACATTTCAATTAACAAGACAAGAAAAGTACATGGAATCAAGGATAATACATAATGTCTATGAAATGAAATAAGATTGGGACATTCCAATTAACAAGGTAAGAGTTATACATGAAACCAAGAACAAGGTATAACATCTATGCAAGTAAACAAGGATGGAATCTTCCATACAATATGAAAAGAATCTTAAATCTTCAAGGAATACAACACTTGAAATTTAAGGAGTTAAATCACGAATGAAGCATAAAATCTATGCAATGAGACAAGATTGGAGCATTTCACATACACGACAAATTTAAATCTTCAAGAATAGCAACTTGAAATTTAAAGAGTGAAATTAACCAATGTGGAAACTCGGATATCGCCCGGATTAAAACCGTACTCTTGAGATCACTTTAGGGCTACTAACCCATGGGTACCTTTCCCCTAGTGCGCACTATAGTTGTAGGATGACAATCCCCCGTACTAGAACCAAGTCCTAGCCATGTCAATTCTTGATTGATATCCCAAGTCCCAAAATCAACAATTTGTGCAAGTCAAGATTGTATCAAAATACAAGAGAACGCATTAACAACATTTCATGCACAACCAAGATTTTGGAACACACAAGTTATGCCTAAGTTCATCAACTATCATGGCATGTGAAATGTTAAGAAATCATTGTGTGCAACTATATAGACAACAACCCAGATATATAGCACATAGAGTTCATTGAAGTAAATATGCCACAAGTATAAGATACATGATTCAATCACTTTCTAAGCAACACATGTATAATTATATCATTCCAAGACAAATGTACATGTTCATTAAGTACATTAATGAAACCTACATACAAAGGCTCACGATGCTTGATAAAAAGGTACAAGTTCATGAAGTACAAGTATAATTCACAAGTTTAACAAGAATTCATATCAAGGTATGATTAACTCGATGGAAGCATACAAAGGATTTTAAATTACTTAAGGATTAAATTATCAAGATTTCATGGTGAGTCAAAATGTTCTACGAACAAGTTATTTTTAGGATCATGTCAAGGCTAAGTTCAATGTCAAGTCACAAGTCCATTACATACAAGATGCAACCATATGAATTAAATTCCATACAAAGGAATTAATTAAATATAAGTTTCAAAACTTATCCTATTATTCTTGATTTGATACACGTGAAGGAACTTGTCAAGGAAAGCATGAATACAAGGTTAGAAACTTAATCTAACTCATGGAACCATTAAATGGAATTTAATTAATTTATTTAATTAAAATCTCTAGATTTTAAAAGTCATCTAAATGACCTCAAATTAATGTATGTTATACAACATGTCAAGACTTGTTTTAAAACCATGATACAAATGAATTCTAAGCAAGATACTACCATGAGTATTACACTTTAATACTAGAAAAATAATAATTGAAAGGTTTCAAAACCTAATCAAATATTCTACATTTAATATATATGAAACTACATGGCCTGTAAATCATAAATGTCAAGTCGGAATTCCAATGGGATGAATAGTACACCCGGAATAAATTAATTAATCAAATAATTGATTATTCTCTAGATTTTAAAATATCACCGTTTACTCTCAAATTTACATATGTTGAAGAGTGTATTTAGGCCTAATATAATATGCTAAAACATATTGATTTTAAGCTAGTTAAGCCCACATGATTTAATTATTTACTCAAGATAAATATTAAATAAAATCTTCGTTACTTGTCCAAATGCTAATCTTCGTTACTTGTCCAAATGCTCTAGATTTAATATATGTCAATGAATATATCAAGGGGTAATATTCTATCATGCCACATGTTTAAACAAAGCTATGGACAACCGGGAAAATTAAATCCTTCGCAAGAAAAATAAATAATAAAATCTCTAGATTTTACATCCAAGCATGTAATCAAGTTGTATAAGCATCACAAACATACAATATAACAATAAAGTAAATTATAACACCCCCTACCTCAATTTGAGATGAAAACCTCAAAGCACCACCGAAAAAAAAAAAAGTGTTCCGAATCCGCCGAAACTCCTAGGTTTTGTCGGGGACAACATGATCTACATGAATCCGAAGGAAGTCCCATGAAAATCACAACTTGACCTCAAACCCAAACTCAAGAAATGGTCAAAAATGAATTCTAATAAGGGGGAATGGTAGAACACGTCGAGGGGAACAAAAAACGTGAAGGCCGAAGACTTTTCACTTAGGAAAAGTAAATCGAAGGAGGAGAGAGAAGGTGGCAGCTCCATGGACATCCATGGCTGGCTCAGGTCGTGCAAGAGGAGTGGGGAAGATGAAAAATAAAATATCTCATCCCCCTTTAATAGAAATCTCAAAAAGTGCCCCGAAAGGGCCCCGCTAGGTCTGGAAAAGTAGAATTTGAGCAAACACGCTCAAATGGCAAAACTCTGTGAACAAAAAAGATTCAAAATAAGAAAATATGAATAACGGAAGAAACGACATTAAAAACTGAGTCCCGAGCAGAGAGTTATGCCCCGAACAAGTTCGACGGCAACCGGATCCAGAAACTCTGAAACTGGAGAAAAACGACCAGAACGGAATTCTAAGAGTCCATGACTCGACAAAATGTGAAAATGAATCCCATATGAGCATCCAGACTCCAGACAAGGTATTTTGCAATAACTATCGTTAATTACATATTGACCCTTACAAAAAGGGTTAACTGCGAAACTGCCTCGGAATGAAAATATCTTCCAAAAGATATTTTCTTAGATGCCCTTAAAAGAAAATATCTTCAAAAGATATTTACAAAAAACATCCCAAGAAAAGAAAAAGATTCTGAAGAATTATGCATCCATACCTCTATGGACACCGGGAGCAACCAGAGTACTTTCTTGCAAAAGTAAAGATACGTATTTAGAGGAAACCACTGAAGATGAAGACAGGTGAAGTCAGAAACTAACTCCGAGCATGAAAAGTGAGGTTGTGCCAAAAACTGACAAACGAAAAAAAGACAGAATAGGGAAAAAGACGAAATAGTGCATAGTGTCCGAAAGTGAAAATGCAGAAATGACTCGGTCCTCAAAGGAAGTTGTCAATTCACGAAAAAAAGTCTTAGAAACCATTCCGAGCACTTGAGACGACACTAAGCGATAAGAAACAGAGCTCAGAAAAGAAATTTAAAAGGAAAAAAATTTATCTGTAAAATTTCAGGAAAAAAAGGAAAGGGAGGTAAATGACCGGGTCGTTACAGGAGTAGTGTACCGTCGAGCTAGTGACACTAAACTTAGTATTTGCGTTGAGCTAGCGACACTAAACTTAGCACTTGTAGGTTTGTACTGTAGTTTGATTTATTTTATTTTCTTTTTCTTCTTATTATTTTTATTTTTGTTTTCTAGGTTTTTAGTTTATTTTTGTATTTTTGTTTTATTTTTAGAATATGTTAGTTTAAGTTAGTTTGATTAAAAAAAAAAAAAAGAAGTTTTACTTGTGCATGATGATATATATTTGTTTCACTCTATCTACTTAATACTATGATATGTGCTGTGGAGTTTGATTCTTTTGCCAGGTGCTGTGGACCAAGTTTGGGGGTGATGTCCTATTTTGCCTTTTTGAGTTGTAATTGGTTAATCTTTGCTGGTTCTGCGTATTATGGTAATATCTTTCTAACTCTGCATTTGTTTTCACAAATTGAGGATAATGTGCATCATAAGTTTGGGGGTAAGGCGGTGTCTTTTAAAATTTTTGCAGTTGATATGTTATGTATAAGAGAATGAATTTTAACCATTTCAGCATGAGTTTGAGTCTGTTATTGTGTTATGATGTCCATAAGTAATCTGATATTGGTTAAAGATGGCTTGTATGCCAAATTCATGTTAAATGGGAATTTTTGAAAATGTTTGAAATTAGTTGGTGGCCTGTGATCCACTTTGTCAGGATAATTACAGTTTGATGATTTTGATTCTTAGAATATTTCACTTTGCATATGTTCACACTTACATGCATTCTATGGGCTATAAACTTGAAATCTTATTCTATTTTGTGTTAAATCGAGATGAGCAGGTGAATTTGATAATTTTGAGAACCAAGGTATAAAAAAATGGTATGTATGCAATAAAAATGAAAAGAACTTTTTCACCAAGTAATTGAGACTCTTACCTCCTTAAGTATTGAAGACTCACAAAGAAAAGTGAAAGAGACAAAATAAAAAGAAACAAAGGGTTAAGCTTAGGTCTGTAGCCTAGATTGCTTGAGCAAATAATTTCTTAGGGGTGTTTTGACACCTAATGCCCTAAAACCTTCTGGTTTAGGAGTCATTGACTGAAAACTCATTATATAAGTGATTTAGAGAGCTTAAGAGACCCGAGCATTGCACAGTACCCTGTTTGAAATAATTGAAAAAATGAGTGATGAATGAAATAAATGCATACCTGTGAAAGTAAGAAAAATACCTTGGGGATCGAGATTTGAAAGGTTTACTTATGAATTGAGGAATAATATGGAACAGATATGAGTATGAATAGTAAGCCACATGTTTTAAATGGTAGGTTGGGATCGGGATTGTTAGATATGTGATTAAACTGACATGTGGGGACCATGGTTGCTGATATGATATTGAGAATTTAAAATTTTTTCCCGAGTAATATAGTTCCTTATACTTGTTGTTTTTGATTAATTGATGCATTGCTGGGATATTATGATATAAAAACAAGTTTGAATGAGATTATTGTGTAATTAAGACACTGATTTGAGATGTTTATAAGTACTATCACTAGAACCCTTACGAGACTACAACTCGTCCACTAGGGGTAACCTAAAGGTTTAATGGCTTGTTGCATAAGCTAAATGCAACCGTGATTTTCACAAAAGCGGCTTTTTAGTTTTCTATTGCTAAAAGACTAGCAATATGTAAGTTTGGGGGTGTGATGAGTGCTGAATATTGCATATTCGAGCCCCTAAACGTGCGTATGTTAAGACCTTAAGTTGTCCTTCTATCCAGTTTTAGACTGATTTGAGTTTACTTTGCTTTTATAGGTACTTTTCTAACTTAATCGATAAAACTAGGATTTTATGATGAAAAGACTGATATCGAAGATTACAGAGTCGTTGCTAATCATCTGAAGCGAGCTTGGAGCCAAAATGGTGATTTTGGAGAAGTTCAAGTGCCAAAACTCGAGCACAAGTTCCTTAGCTCGAGGACAAAGTGAATTGAAGCAAGAAAAATAACCTAGGCCAAAAGGCTCGAGCAGAGATCTTTCTACTCGAGCAGAAACTTAAGGTGCTCCAGCCTTTGCAAAAGGGCTCGAGCATAAATTGCCTCAGAATATTAAAAGACGCTTTGGAAGATCCATATTGCCAGACCTCGAGCAGAGACCAAAAGGCTTGAGCATAATCCAAAAAGCTAAGCTCGAGCGAAAGTCCCAAGGCTCGAGCACCCAAGTAAGGTGATCAAGCATCATGAAAAAATTATCCCAAAATATTCCTAGTGTTAATGAAAAAGATGCTTCAAAAACTGTTTGAAGAATATTGGCCAAGTATAGAATTCCTACTCGGCACAATCCAAAAGGCTCGATCACATGCCAAAAAACTCAAGCAGAAGCTTTGTATCAACCCACTCCACCACATGGTATGATATTGTCCGCTTTAGGCCTGAGCCCACACGGTTTTGCTCTTGGGCTTCACCCCAAAAGGCCTCATACCAATTGGAGATGACACACTTACATATAAGCACTTCACCTTTCCTCTACCAAGGTGATGTGGGACTGTGCACCCGTAACTCGCCAGTGTGGTAGCCTGACAATGTCTCTCGCACCCGCCCACGGCACACCCGCCCACAGGGTCATCACAATCCACCCCCCTCGGAGGCCCGACGTCCCCGTCGGCACACTTCCGGCTGGGTCAGACTCTGATACCATTTGTAACGACCCGCTCCACCACATGGTATGATATTGTCCGCTTTGGGCCTGAGCCCGCACGGTTTTGCTCTTGGGCTTCACCCCAAAAGGCCTCATACCAATTGGAGGTGACACACTTACATATAAGCACTTCACCTTTCCTCTACCCAGGCGATGTGAGACTGTGCACCCGTAACTCGCCAGTGTGGTAGCTTGAGAGTGTCTATCGCACCCGCCCACGGCACACCCGCTCACAAGGTCATCATAATCCACCCCCCTTGGAGGCCCAACGTCCCCGTCGGCACACTTCCGGCTGGGTCAGGCTCTGATACCATTTGTAACGACCCACTCCACTACATGGTATGATATTGTCCGCTTTGGGCCTGAGCCCACATGGTTTTGCCCTTGGGCTTCACCCCAAAAGGCCTCATACTAATTAGAGATGACACACTTACATATAAGCACTTCACCTTTCCTCTACCCAGACGATGTTGGACTGTGCACCCGTAGCTCGCCAGTGTGGTAGCCTGACATTGCCTCTCGCACCCGCCCACGGCACACCCGCCCACAGGGTCATCACAATCCACCCCCCTTGGAGGCCCGACATCCTCGTCGGCACACTTCCGGCTAGGTCAGACTCTGATACCATTTGTAACGACCTACTTCACCACATGGTATGATATTGTCCGTTTTGGGTTTGAGCCCGCACGGTTTTGCTCTTGGGTTTCATCCCAAAAGGCATCATACCATGTGATGACCTTGTGGGCGGGTGTGCCGTGGGCGGGTGCGAGAGACACTGTCAGGCTACCACACTGGCGAGTTACGGGTGTACAGTCCCACATCGCCTGGGTAGAGGAAAGGTGAAGTGCTTATATGTAAGTGTGTCACCTCCAATTGGTATGAGGCCTTTTGGGGTAAAGCCCAAAAGCAAATCCATGCGGGCTCAGGCCCAAAGCGGATAATATCATACCATGTGGTGGAATGGGTCGTTACAAGTTTATCTACTCAAGCCGTTGCTAATAAGTCAGATTTCTAAGTTGCGGGATTTATTCTAACTAAGTCCTAATTCGACCCAGACGGGCCTAGATGACCCCAGAAGACCTAAAGCCCATCCAATCCTTATTAGAAGTCAGTTGCTTCTATAAAAGGAGGCACAAGGCCACAGAAAAGCTCTTTTGTTCTCTCGTTTTAGTTTTCTTCATTCTTGATCTAGTAGTGGCTTTTAGGGTTTTTGGAGTTGTTCTAAAGCATTGAAGATGAAAATCCTCAGAAGAGAAGTGCAGTTCATGATAACGAAGTCCATAACAATATAGATGATATCTTGCATCATCATGAGTAGCTAAATCTCCTCTTAGGGCATTGATGTAACCTGAATCCGAATACTATGATTTGATTGTTCTATACTTTGAGAATTTAACTCTTTATGTATTTTGATTGCATGATTATTGGCAATTGACTTAGATCAATTGGATTTTAATGAAGTACATAATTTTTGAATGATAAATACCTTATCTTAGATTTAATTGTTCATTAATTATATTCAACCTATTCTTACTGTACGAGATTGGCAGCTAAAGGCTTCTCGGACAATAAGAATAGAGATCATGCAATGGTATTCAAACGTTTGTTTGTGGATGAATGTTTTCATAATCTATGCCTAGGGAAGACGAGTTACACTACAATATTAGTTAGAAGTAGGTAGGTAGATAATTCGTACCAATCGAAGATAGGTTATTATTAATTAAAATTTATGAAACAATTCTCTTTAAATCTAAAGTAAACGAATGTTATTGAGTTTAATTCCATAGTATGCATAAGTGTTGAAATTCCAAGGTTGAACAGTTGACCATAATATGAGGTTTGTGGTGAAGTCAATCCCTAAGATCTTCTCTCTCCAATCTTAATCTTTATTTAATTTAATTTTATTTATGCTAGTGACACACCCCAAATAAAACAATCTTTCTTTCTTTGAATTAAAATAGTATTAATGGAAGGCTTGATAATCCACCAAAGTCCCTGTGGTTCGATACCCTCTAAGTAGCCCTATCTTGTAAAGGATTCGTTTTATTGCGAGTGGTATATTTTGTAAGACAACAACAAGGTACCATTAGTCCAGGATAAGAGAGTAAAAAACTTACGATAATTCATGTTTAAAAAAGAATAAAAGGAAAGGAAAAACATAAAGAACTAGCGAATACAATAATAACAAGTTATATGCTACAGGTTAGGTGCACTACAAAGGGATAAAGAAGTGAAAAAAAGAAGTCAGCTGAGGGAGGTAGGTATAAATGTTCATGAAAATTACATAAGGTCCTGCACATAAGTAAGTGATTTATCCCTAGCAACATCATAAGGAGTGCATGAAATCCGATTTTGGTAATAATGAAATAGCCAACCACAACAATTTGAAATAAACATTCTTGATATGAAAAAAATTGTACAGAAAGTGTATAAAGGGATAACCTAAACAATGATTCCATATTTTACCGATAGGATATATGTAGTATTTTTTAAATAATTTATGGAATTGAAATGTTAAAAACTTCTCATTTCACATTGAATACTTTGTATTGCATATTTTAATTTGTTTCTAGTACGTTATATCTAATATGAATTTCCATTATAATTCATAGACATCCCTTAATTTGCCCAAGCGCTTGACTTTATTTTATTTATAGATGACTCGATTATTGGATTTTGGTTTTTAGGGGTCCTTAAATTACGGGATTCCTGAGTTGTAATTTTTGGAGGATTATTAATAATGGAATTATTATTTAATAGATTTTTCATTAGCGTATTATATATATATATATATATATATATATATATATATATATATATATTCATTTTGTAATCTGTGTTTGTTTAAATACTTATTGTTTTGATATCCCCTGGTTTCTGAGTGTGGACTTGATTAACCCATGTCTCTGAAATTAGAG
Organism: Cornus florida; assembly: GCF_030987335.1. Lineage (NCBI taxonomy): Eukaryota > Viridiplantae > Streptophyta > Magnoliopsida > Cornales > Cornaceae > Cornus > Cornus florida. Next base: position 41,527,561 of record NW_026775575.1, read on the forward strand.
ATATCACACCTAGAATCTATAAGGGTATAATGGTCATTTACCATGGTCAAATAATGATTTAGAACCCAAAATGGGTAAAACTGTCATTTACTAGGATCATTCAATGAATGGTATGAAGTCTAGGGGTAATTAGGTAATTATACTGAAGTCTAGGTCAAATGCAAATACTAACTCATCTAACCGTTGCTTGAATATGCAATATTCGGCGCCAAATATTTCATATTCAAGCACCCTTAATTGCATGTTTTAGTCTATTTAGCATGTTAATAAAGTATGTTTTACAGGCTTTGTTGTATTTTGTCTATTTTCAGGGCTTGTTTCCAAAATGGAATAAAAGCGGGCTTTTGTGGGGTTTTAATGAACAAGGTTCATGGTGAGCTATGAAAGTAAGCAAAGTGGTCCTAGGTCCAAGAGTGAGCTCAACCTGAGGAAGGACATTGACCCAGGAAGTTAGGCAAAAAGATGAAAGGCACCTTGGAAGAATAAGAATGGCTTCCAGACGCACCTTCCAATACCATTTTGGGCATTCGAACGCCATGTGTATTTGTGGCCAGCAACTTTAATTGCAAAAAAAGTAAAATTTAGTAGCCAAGGAATTTTGCGTTCGGTAGCTCAGCTTTATGTCCGGACGCTAGGTGTTAGAGGTCCTGTGCACAAGCACCCCAGCGCGCACGTGACATGCAAGCTTGACAAGCTGCGTCTGGACGCCCATCTGGGAGTCCGGACGCCAACTTGCGAATTAATGTGGATTTTGAATTTTTGGTTATTTTTCTTTCTTCTCCAACTTCAATGCACAAGTTTTAGGGGGAATTTTTACCGATTCTGGCAGCAAAGGCTATATACACCTCTCTGTATTGTATTACATATCATCTATCATATCATATTCAAATTATAGATACTTTTTGGAGAGAGAAAGTGAGGATAACTAGGGTTCTTGAGTGTTCTTAAGAGGGGCTGCTATACAGCTGAAGATGAAGACTTCATCTTCGATCCTTGGAGCTTCCACCACCACTAGGATGAGCTAAATCCCCTCTTAGGGGATTGAGGTAGCCTTGACCAATTAAGTATGTAATTCTTGTATTTTAATTTGGGGAAATATCTTTGTATGTAATAGATTTCATGAATAAGATGAAGGTATATTGAAATTATTGTTTTTGCATTAAATTGATGTATGATCTATACTGAATTTATATATATATGAGTCTGTTTGCTATGAAATTCTTGTCTTAGAACTATGTTTACATGCTTGTACTCTTGATATTCTTAAAGTGACATTAAGGATTGAATTCATGAAATGGTTTTATGGGCATGTTATGTAGGATTTTAGATAAATTATGCCAAGGGAAGATGGACCATGCTACACCTTTAGATTAAAGTAGTCAGGTAGATGGTTTATGCCAACTAAAGATAGTTTATGCTAGATGATCTCCTTTCATGTGCTAAACTTACAAATTTAAAACCTTGATAGGAAGATAGCTCATACCCAGGGCTGGCTCCACCCTTAAGCGACTTAGGCAGTCGCCTAAAGCCCAGCTAATGGGAAGGCCTAAAATTTTTATTTTATTTCTTTCTATTATAAGCTTTCTAAAATTTTTATTTCCTTCATATTATCAAACTCTAATCAATAGAAAGGCCCCAAATTTTTTATTTCCTTATATTATAACTATTAAAGTTTTTTATTTGTTTATATTATAATCTTCCTAAAATTGTTATTTTCTTCCTATTATTAAACTCTACCCAATAGAAAGGCCCCAATTTTTTTTATTTTCTTATATGGACGATACTTAGGCTGAGGATATACATTGTCCTCACTGCTGATGTGGATCAATAAAAAATAAATACATATCTTTAATTACCAAATCAGATATGGTGGGTACATCTTCATTTACCAAATCAAATATGGTAGATAAATATACCATCACTGATTTGGTAATGAACGAAGACATGTTTATTTTTTATTGGTCCACATCAATAATGAAGATGGTGACTAAAAGAGATTTAATATTGGGCCAAAAATATTTCTATCTTTATCTCACCTCTTTTATTTTTTTTTTTAATTTTTTTTTTCTCTTTCTCTTCCTTATTCACATTTTTTTCCTCTGGAATTCGTAAAACTTTCCATATCTTCTTTTAACTTTTGTTTTCTTGGTTTTTACATATTTTTCCTTCTTATTTCTTACATATTTTTTCTTCTTTTTCATTAAATTTAAGTATAAGTTATATAACTCTAAGATCAATTATGTGGCAAGAAAGATTAATTAGATTGACTATATATTAAATATTAAAATGCCACTTTTATATTCTTTGCCTAATGCCTCAAATTATATTAAACCGCCCCTATTCATACCACAACCTAGTTTAGGTGGATGAGCTATGCTAACCGCAGATGGGTTATGCTTAGTCTTGATTTGTATGATTTTCTAAAAAATTATTGTAGCCATTGTACCCACACAAGTATTGTTACATATAGTTGTTTTCCCCAAGTTAATTACATAGTAGTATGTTTATGAGGTCTCGGTGAACTCAATTCCCTAGCCTCCTCTACTTGTTATTTCAACATTTGAATTTGATTTAATTCTGTTTTATTTTATGCTAAGTGACAAACAAACAACTCAATCTTCAAACCATATTATGACATTTTACAAACTAGAAATTAATCTTTTAAATTTGATTGCCACAAGCTAGCAATCTTCGTGGATCGATACCCTTGCTTAGCAATTTTCTACGTGAATTTATGTTTTAGTTAAGGATTATAATTGAGCACGCATCAATGGCTTGGTCTAGAGAGCATCTAAAACTGAGCACCCATCTAACCGGGTAGATGGGTGCATCTAATCTAACCGTTTAGATGACCCTATCTAATTGGTTAGATGGAAAAATCCATCTAACCCCTGCCCAACTAACCGAGTAGATGTGAGTATTTAATCGGTTAGATGATACCCAAAAGTTAAGTGATCGATTACATCACTTTTCAAGCATGTTCAAATACAACCCAAAGTAACCAAACATGAAAAATAAAGTTCCATGGTGTGACAGCCTAAATCCGGGGATCCGGATTGCTAATTAGGTCTTTACCCAAACTCGAGGACACACAAGGATATAATGATCATTTCGTATCAATGTAGTAGTTCACAAGTCGATAAGGGTATAATTGTCATTTTTTATGGCTATTATAGGCTTTGGGTGAAGTTTGGGGGTAATCAGGTAATTAAACAAAAAGTTGGGGTCAAACAGTGAATATTGGATCCAGTGAGGGTGTCAGACTAAGGGATCATCTGTACACACAGATGAGGGCATCTGTTCGCATAGAAGACCATCTGTACGCACAGATGGTTCCCATATCTAATCTAAACTTTAAGATGGCCCCATCTTATCGTTTAGATCTTGCATGGAACCCATGTGATCGAATAGATCACTTCCCAAACCCATCCATTTGCATCCTAGAGTGAATAATCATCAAATATAAGTCCATAAACATCATCTAATTCATCAAAACACATATAATCATAAAAAATAATTCATTGATTCATCATTTAAAGATTGAAAACTTCTAGAATCCATTACATACATATCCCAAAAGAATACTCATTGTCTAAAAGAAAATATTTACAAAAAGGGATCATACAATGGGGGAAAGAAACAATTATACAACATAAGTTTAAACTTCATGTTTTGCAAATGATGAAATGAGATGTAATGAGATACACTCTCTCCATTTGCGAAACCATTTCCGACATAACACAACCGACACCGAAAATGTTAACACAACCTGACCCTAGGAAACTCCTAGGCATCACGAAGGGAATTGGCTAACTATCTCTGACCTGGGAGCTTCTCCCTAGCATCATTTGGGGCCTAGGTAGCTCAATTATACAAGTCCAAATTTTGTCTCGTGTCCCTTTCTAGGTTGGCTAACCCCCGGATCACATGGCAACTCCAAGGCGCTTGATTTTCATAAAACCTTTTCTAAATTTTTTTCAAGTTTTCAAATCAAATTCTCAAAACCTTTAAAAACCATTTCATCAACCATTCCAACCCATAAACCCAACCAATATTCATGATATGTATGCTCTATATATATATATATATATATATATATATTATGCTATATATATGTATGCTATAAATTTTTGACACTTAAAAATTTTAACTGTTCTTAATTTATTTTATTTATTTTTTCATATCACTATAAACACATGCTCTTAATGTTAAAAATGAACTAAAAAAACATTACAAGTATATTATTTTATTTTTTAAATTTAATTTTATATTAATTAATTTGACACCCCAAATATTTATTCCTGGCTGCGCCCCCTGGCTACGGTGTACATGATACTTCATTCCCAATCTATATTGTTTTATATGTCTGCCATTTATGAATCTATTTTGTTTTATACGTCTGCCATTTACGAATCAAAAGTTTTTAATTATACTTCTTTTTGATTGGACAGGATGCGCAGATGTCACGGATGATGAATCTATTTTGTTTTATATGTATGCCATTTATGAATCAAAAGTTTTTAATGGTACTAATTGTACTTCTTCTTCAATTGGTCTTTTTGATTATCCTCTTATCTTGAAAAAAATGGACACTTATGCAAATTGCTAGTTATTTCGATTTTGAGTGTGAAAAGGGGTCATAGTGTGTCATATACCATGCGGTGCGGTGACAGTGACACCTGGCACCTATTTTCTAACTTCTGAAAGCAGTGCTATGCAATCGTTATAAAACAGAGGTTGATTGACAAAAGACGGAAAGAAAGTGGAACCCCACTTTCTTGTCTCTTGCACATCTGACCCAAGCATTACAAAAATTGTGGACTAGTTTTCTAACAATATCTTTGTCCACTTGATCCAATAGCATTAAATACTGATATTTCTCCTGCACATCTGACCCAAGCATTAAAAAAATTGTGGACTGGTTCTCAACAGTATCTTAGACATGTGATCCAATCGCATTAGATAAGAACAGATTTGATAAATACTGATATTTCGCCTATGAGAAGGTGCTAAAAAAAAAAAAAAAAAAAAAAAGAAAAAAAAATTGTTCCTTGCTGCGTTGGTTGTTGCAGTAGTAAGATTGGGGTCATACCACGTGGTGCCGTGATAGTGACCCCATTCACCTATTTCTAACTTTTTTTTTTGTTAAACACCTATTTCTAACTTGTGAAAGCGTGCAATGCAATTATTGTAGGGCAGATAAAGAAAGTGGAACCCACTTCCTTATCTCTTGCACATTTGACCCAAGCATTACGAAAATTTTGGTCTAGTATGCCCACGAGAAGCTGCTAAATGCAAAAAATGGAAATTGGGATAATTGTTCCTTGCTGCGTTTTTGTTGTTGTTGTAGTAGTAGTAATATTGACATGGAGGGTATTGAATTGGGTGTGGTTGAGGCCAAGGAAGCTAGAGAAGCAGCTGAGACAGCAAGGTCTGAGTGGCAACTCCTACAGACTATTGTTTGGAGACCTGAAAGAGATGTCGGAGATGATCAAAGAAGCTAGGTCCAAGCCTATCAATCTCTCCGATGATATCGTCCACCGTATCACGCCCTTCATCCACAAATCCATCCACAACTATGGTATTATATATTTCTCAAATTATTTATCTGATTAATTTCTACAATCATATATATAGAGAGAGATTTGTGTTTTTCTTTCATTTTATCATATATATATATTTTTTTTAAATGTGTGGATTTCTCTGTCTTTTCTTTCCATATTCTTTTTCCTTTCCTTTCCCCTCTTCATTTCTATAGCTAAACTGAGGTTTTACAACGCTGGAATGGAAAAGGGGACAAATCCCATCTCATTTTGTGTACTATAATAGCTACACATTGTTAACTAATTTTATATGCTCTGTGTTTTGCTAGTTTTACTATATATGATTGACAGATTAGATTTTCTCACCCTTTGTTTCAATGTAAAATATTTTTTGAAATTTTATTTTTTATTTTTTTGGTGTTTGGCTGTCCTAAAAAAATATATATTTTTTACTATAGATGTTGGAATAGAACTGGTTAGACTAATTGATAGATAAGAGAGAGATGTAATATTCAATGATTCAAATAAGAGCTTCAATTTTCATTTATAAATATTTTTAGGAACTTTCCGGAATACTAAAAAATAAAAAAATTGTTTATATCACGGCTCGATTTGTTTTGACACTTAAAATATTTTTTTTTTTTGAAAAAAATATATACTTCTCCAGGTTAAATTTTTTGTTTTTAAATTTTTTTTAACAGAGGTCTACGTTAAGATTGAGGTTCTTATAGGTGAGGTTTGTAAATAATAAGTTATTTTTGTTATATTTTAATATTTATTTTTTTCGTGAATATTTTACAAAAACTAATCACCAAAAAACACAATATATATATATATATATTCTAAAAAATATTTTACACTAAGACTTTATTTGTTTTGACGTAAAATATTTTTTTTTTAAAAAATATATATATTTTTAAAGTAAAATATTATTTTATTTTTATTTTGTCGGTGTTCGGCAAAAGTTTATGTCGAGATTAAGGTCGAATTCATCGGACTGAGCATTATAAAATAACTTATCAAAAATTGATGGATAAATTTTTTTTTTTTTTAAATTTTAATATTTTTTTTCTTTGTAAATATTTCAAGACACTCAAACATCAGAAAATAAAAAAATATTTTCTGAAAAATATTTTAAGTCCAAACAAAGGCAGCCTAAGAATCGGAGCCTTAAGTATTACTTGAAAGATATTTTACGAGGAAAATATTTTTAGCCCAAAGTATTTCTACAATTTGGTTGCATTTCAGGTAAGAATTTGTTTATATGGCTTGGAACGAAACCAATGGTGATGATCAGGGATCCTGAACTCGTGAGGGAAATACTTTCTAAGAATTTTCGATTTCCAAAGCCCGATGGAAATCCACTGGTTAGGTTGCTAGCAACTGGAGTGGCGGTCTATGAGGGTGAGAAATGGACCAAACACAGAAAAATCATCAATCCTGCTTTCAATCTAGAGAAGCTCAAGGTAATCAATCTCTTGCCTTATTTCTTTTTTATACTTGATTTAATAGATGCAAGAGTCACATAATTTCTAAAGTTACAATTGTGTTTAATTGGAGCTTAGACTAACATATAGTTCACAAAAAAAATTAATTTGGGGCCAAAGCAATACTCTTCTTCCCAATAATATAATAATCTAATAGTAAGGTTAAGAATGGATTGAATCAAAATGACTTTGCCCGCAGAATCTTCTATGCAACCAACCAAACCAATCTCACCACATGAAAAGCATTGGGATTTTTCTCTCTCTCTTTTTTATTTTTATTTTTATTTTTTATTTATTTTTTATTTTTAAGAATGGTATTTTTTGACCTTAAACTCCAAACAGACATGCTTAATAATAAAAGAATCTGAACCATTAATTTCGAAATGTAAAATACTAACTGTCATCGGTTTTTTTTTTCTTTCTTTTCACTCTTTCATATAGCATATGCTACCGGCCTTTGATTTAAGTTGTAGCGAGATGATGAGCAAATGGGAAAAGATGGTTTCAGAGAAGGAGGGGTCATGTGAGTTGGATGTGTGGCCTTATCTTCAAATGTTGTCTAGCGATGTGATTTCGCGTACTGCATTCGGTAGTAGCTATGAAGAAGGAAGAAGGATATTTGAACTTCAAAGGGAACAAGCTGAGCTTGTACTTCAGGCTGTACAGTCAATTTATATCCCAGGATGGAGGTAAAGCAATATTTTTCAAGTTCCTTTATACAATTAGGTGGTTTTTTTTTTTTTTTACGCCAGAAATTAAGTATTGCTTCGTAACATATACTAGAACAATATTGTTCTCGGAGGGAAAAAAAATGAATGAAATAAAGAAAAAGAAAATTTGAAAGTTCATATGGTTTGAGTGCTTTCTGAAAACTGCTGTTTTGAAAATAGAATAAAAAATATATACCGAGTTTCAGAGAGCACTATTTTCTGTTCTTGGAGACTGTACTTTTCACTCTGCTGGAAAACTATTATCACAGAAAGAGAACCAAACGAGACAAATTTTTATACTATTGAAAAATTGTGGGTAAAAAAGATTAAAATTATAATTATAATTCAACTTCTACTTAACAGGTAGTCCTTTTTTTTTTAACTACTATTTTTTTGAGCTATAACGACTTGTGCTTAATCGGCCCAAAATTTCTAAGTTTTATTACTTAATGAAGTGATCAACAACAACCTTTGTTTTCATTTTTTGTTAATTTTTTTAACAGTTTTATTACTTATAAGTTATGCTGCTACAAAATTCATGTAGGATTCTAAATACCATTTACAAAGAGAAATGAAGAAAATTTATCAAATAGATACCAATTCTTCCAACATTCCTTCATTTTTTTTTCGTTGTCTTGATATTTCCTTGTAGGTTTTTGCCTACTAAGAGGAACAAGAGGATGAAGGAAATCGACAAAGAAGTGAAAGCTTCATTAAGGGTTATTATTGAAAGAAGAGCGCAGGCAATAAAGGATGGAGAAGACGGTACTGTTGACTTGTTGAGTATATTATTGGAATCGAATTTCGGAGAAATTCAGCTACATGGAGACAAGAATGTCGGAATGAGTACTAAAGATGTCATAGAGGAGTGCAGGCTATTCTACTTTTCTGGGCAAGAGAGCACCTCACTTTTGCTTGTTTGGACAATGGTTTTACTGAGTAGGCATTCAAACTGGCAAAACCGCGCTAGAGAAGAGGTTTTGCAAGTCTTTGGGAATAACAAGCCAGATTTTGATGGGTTAAATCACCTGAAAATTGTAAGGTTTTTTGTTTTTTGTTTTTGTTTTTGTTTTTTTTTTTTTTCCATCAGTTGGCGTATAAAATCTTTATACGTGCACTTTGAAGTTCATCTTGCACATTATTAGGGTTTGTGTTAGGGGAAGGTTAAGTAATTGAAAGCTTTCACAAAATTGTAGACTTCTATAAGTATATATATATATATATATATATATATGCATAACTCATCTCATTATCAGGCCTAAATTTCAAATTTAGTTCTTCATTCAACATATATTTGACATTATCTATACCAGCTGAATAAAAGAAACTCCAAAGTATATTATTCTTATTATCACAACTGATTCAAAAGGAAAATGAAAAAGGCATGTTCTGCAGAACATGCCTAGAACATGCCTTTTTCATTTTCCTTTTGAATCAGTTGTGATAATAAGAATAATATACTTTGGAGTTTCTTTTATTCAGCTGGTATAGATAATGTCAAATATATGTTGAATGAAGAACATGCACATTATAGCATGAAATATATCAATTTTTTTTTTTTTTTTTTTTTTTTTCAGGTAACTATGATTTTGTACGAGGTACTAAGGTTATACCCGCCTTTAGAGCAACAGACTCGAACTATTCACGAGGAGACAAAGTTAGGAGAAATGTCATTTCCAGCAGGAGTGCAATTGTCATTACCGACACTTCTTATTCATCATGACCATGAATTATGGGGTGACGACGCAGAGGAGTTCAAACCAGAGAGATTTGCTGAAGGAGTGTCAAAGGTCACAAAGGGCCGAGTCTCATTTTTTCCATTTGGCTGGGGACCCCGGATATGCATTGGACAAAACTTCGCGATGCTGGAAGTGAAAATGGCATTGGCTATGATTCTACAACGTTTCTCCTTTGAGCTTTCACCATCTTATGCACATGCTCCTTGCACTGTCATGTTAATTCAGCCTCAATATGGTGCTCACCTCATTTTACACAAAGTCTAGTATCGAAAGCTTAGCAATCACTATTGCTAGCTCATAATTAGCAAGGATATTTCTAGCTGTGGATTTTCATATCATGTAAAATGGGAGTTAAATTTTTATATGATCCTTGTTGAACCTAGCATTTCACTTTGAGCAACAATGCTTTTATACATTTTAAATTGATCTTGTTACATTCTAGGTTGTAGAGAATAGTAGGGTTCTTTCACCTCATAGAACTGTTGGGAAACGTGCTAGTTTTAAAAACTTTTCGAGGGATTTAAATTCATAGATCTTGATTCATTACATAGAAACAAGTTTCATGCAAAAATAAAACATGATGTATCATTCAATTAAAAGATTGAATATTTACATCAAGGTTTGAGTAAACCTTAGATATCTCCTCTAAAGTGAATGTTTTCACTTATTGTAGATCCCTTAGCAAGATGCATTCTCCTTGGATCTCCATCTTCTTGGTAATTGTTTTGCCTTTAGGAATCACTCATATGCCTCCATAAATGACCTTGGAAAACTAGGCTTGTGGGAGCCTCCATTAGATGAGAACATAAACCCTAATTTTTTAGAGAGAGAAAATTTATTCCTTTTTTTTTCCCATCAAAATCACCCCTAAAATATACATAGACCATGTATATTTATAGGCAACATAAAGGTAAAGAAAAGGAAACAACTAATCCTTCTCAATCTCTAATTCACATGTCTCAAATGTAATATGATTCCAATATCAAGTTGGGCTATGAGTGAGAATCCATTGGGCCTATTATTTTATTGGCTACAATGAATTAATGATTGGCCCGGTCCATAGACCCAATTAAATTAATTCATAAATTAATTTTATTCCACTAAAAGAAATTAATTGAACTCCAATTAAATAATAAATAACCTCTAAGTCAATGTTGCATTTTGACCCCTCTATGCATAATTAGTTATCGGATAAATAATGCCATCAATCCGACTACTTAATTAATATATTTATTTTGGTACCTTTGATTATTTCTGGCTCGATCACAATAAAACATTTGTTCGACAAAAATAATAATTTAATAAATAAATATATAATAAATCATTTTGTCTAAAATCATACGAAGGCCTTTGAATTTACTTTGTGATCAACCATAATCAATACAAAATAAATACAAGTAGCAATGATGCAAATATTGAAAATATAACCCTCTAACTATTAATTACATAACTACCCGAAGTGTCGGTCTAAGGATCCCGAAGAATCCGCCGAACAAATCAAAGTAATTATTAATTAATAAAAGAGTCTATACTTTTCTCATGCTTAAGAGTCAAATGACATGACGGTGATAGGGAGTAATTGCATACGACGGCTCTCGCAATATATCTCAACCTAACGCGTATCCAGTTCAAGTCTTAATTAATTATGAGTCCATCCATAATTACCGACTATGAACAATTTATAATTACTATTTATATATCATGCATTGATTGCCATCACATACATATATATAAATATTTTTTGTAATTACATGGACACTATCAATTTCATAGTGAATCGAAATATAATACATTGAATTCACCAATTGTATAAAACATAAATATTTCAGAAACGTCAGGAACATATGTCAATTAATCCAAACAGGAATTTGCTATGCCAGGGCATATAAATCCCAACAGCTCCCACTTGCCCTCATAGCCAATTCAAATTGCACCTAACTCCAATGTTATCCAAATGATGATCAAAATTATTGATCAATGACACCTTTGATAATGGATCAACAAAGTTGTGTTCCAATGCAATGTTCTAGCTACAAGTACATTTTCTTGCCGGATAATATCATGTAGAACATGATACTTCCTATCAGTGTATTTTGTTCATCTATGGAACCTTGGGTCATTGGTTTGGACTACTTCTGCACTATTGTCGCAATATAGCTCGATAGGCAGGCTAGTATGCTCCACAACCTCTAAATCAGTGAGATCAAACCAATAGGCTTATATTGCCACCTTTAAGGCTGCAATATATTACACCTGCAGGTTTGAGTCAACAGTTGAAATCTGCTTGACAATCTACCAACTGATTTCCCTTCCATTAAGTGAACATACACTAAGTCATGAACCTCATCGTATCTACTTCTGATTGAAAATCAGAACTAGCATACCTGACTAGGACCATATCATCACATCCATAAATGAGTATGATATCATTGATTTTCTTTAGGTACTTAATGATATTTTTCACAATAGGCCAGTTGTCAAGTCCAGTATTGGACTGATCTCTACTGACTATCCCTACTATGTAGCGGATGTCCTGTTTGGTATAGACCATGGCATATATGAGACTCTCATATGCCGAAACATATTGTTCCAGTCTCATTTGCTCAATCTCCTTTGATAGTCTTGAAAAACTACTTACTAGAGAGAGCCATCCATATCAATAAAGCAAGAACTCATTCTTTGAGTTATGCATACCAAACCTGGTCAAAACTTTATCAATGTAGGATTATTAAGATAAGCCTATTTTCCTTTTACCCTGATCTTGCAAAAGCTTGATCCTAGGAATCTAGCTTACATCCTGAAAATCCTTCATTTAAAAGTAATTGAACAACTACCTCTTTATTGATGACAAAACTTCCACATCATTCTAAATGAGTAGGATGTCATCAATATATATAGAATTAGAAAAATAATGACATTCCCTTGTACACTCATGATTTATTCACTAAGAAATCTTCTGGTATCTTTTTGTAGATTAACTTGCCTTCAATAGGAATCACCCTACTAGAAAGTTCTACAAGATCCCAGAATTTATTAGAATACAAAGATTCCAACTCTGATTTCATAGTAACTCACCAAAACGATCTGTATCCACATCGGTTCACGCTTCCGTGTAGCTTACTGGGTCCAACTCATGTTTAACAGGGATGTCCATAATGGTCTCACCTAAAAACATGATTCTGTCGAATTGGATGATAATCCTCCCACTACATCAATGTACCGATGCAAGAATCTGTGTAGTAGATGATGCTAACGCATCAATAAGGAATTCATATATTATTCTCAATCTCTATAATAAGTGTGTTCACATGTGGTACATCTGGTACTCATACCAAATTCTCTAACATTATGCTACTAGGTATGTGATTCATAATATGATTCTCCTATAGATAAACAGTGAGTGAAAACAATCAACTTTTATCTTTGAGATCATAAAATAATCCATCCTAGTGACATTTAGAGTAGCTATCAAATCTAGCATGCCTATGATCTGTTTCCAACTTACTTGTCCATATCAAGCGCACATGTGCAAGACTACCCCATATGTGCATATGATTCAAACTAATATTTAGTACAAAACACAGCTCAACGGTATCCTTGAGACAGACTAAGATGGAATGCAGTTCATAATGCGCATCGATGTCATTAACGCTAAACTCTTAAATGAAAGAGATAATGTAGCATATCTGATCATAGATCTAACCATGTTAAGTGGAATTCTGTTATTCCTATTTGACACCTAAATGCATTTAGCGTCAATTGCGGAAAACTGGTACATAATACCCTCATTGACCATATAGTCTTTGCACTATCCCAAGAAATACTCATATCATCGATCAGATCGAAGTGTCTCGATAAGTTTACCTAATATGTGTTCCACATCAGTCTTAACCTTCTCAGAAAATACCAAGAGTTTAAGACTTGTGTTGCATCAGATAAACTTATCCAAAACGTGAGTAATCTTGCTTGGATGTTCATAAGACCGCACGTGTCAGTGTGTACCGACTCCAATTGTCCTTTATGTCTATTTCATCTGGCTGATTAAGCCCTAAGAATTATCTATCCTTCAAAACAGGGTTCACAAGTTTGGTTTAGGCTCCTCTGCCTCACTAGGTAATAAACCTTCTTTAACCAATCTTTAAATCTCATTTTGATTGATTACAACCCAAAAATAGACACCAAAAAATACAATAAGTCAGGGATAACAAATTTTCTCTTAACATTCAATCTAGAAGATGCAACATTAGTTTCTACATCCTGCAAATCTTAAGAGCTTGTGATTATAGTATATTAACCATCTTTCAATGCACCAGAAGCAATCGCATATCTATTCAATTTTATAAAACCAGTTTTACAAAATAACGATCTAGTTTTTATAAACCAAAAGTGAAATAAGAATGAGATTGCGTTTCACTTTTGTACATAAAGATAGTTCTCTAATACTAATATCCTTATACTCTCTAATTTCAGATGTAATACTCCCACTGACTTAACTACAACCTTGGCATCAGGTCAAAAGATAAATATATATCCATATCATCAAGGCTTCTGGATTCCTGAAATCCTTACAATAAATTGCAAACATGTTTAGTGGCTCCAGAATCTATCCATCAGGAATTAATAGACGCAACCACATAACATGGCTCAATGATTAAATATATATTTTCCTATGCCACGTCATTGCTTAAACAGTTCGTCCTTTAGTGTTTTAGTTAGCGACAAAAGAAACAGTTTTCTTCGCCCTCAACATACACTGCCTTATTCCCTTTAAAACTTTTTGAATACCCATGTTTTGTGCTAGTCTAGTCCTATTATCATTCTTCTTCTTTGCTTTGCCCGTCCACTTGGGCCTAGAAGAAGATGGTATAGACTAGGTTAGATTGATAGGAACGCCCATACTCTTGATTATCCCTTCATCTGTTACCAATTCTATAAGAATATCAGCGAGTGTGAACTCAAACTGATTCCTTATTTAATTCACTCTAACAGAGTCGAACGAGTTTGGTAACAAGGCAATAATCATGTCAACTTGAAACTTACCACCCAAGTCAGCCTTATTGATCTCCAGCTAATTTTTAAATAATAAACAATCATTTTTCAAAATTCGATTTCATAATAGAGTTCCTTAGGCTATCTTAATGCTATTCAAGTCTGACATAGTACTTTGGCATACTCTCTATCTAATCTCACCAAAACATTTTATTAAATTTTAACATGATGCTTGAAGAAAATAAAATAATGTAAATGTTAGCTTTGGAGCGTATTCGAGGTAAACTCTAGAATATTGCACCAAGTCATCTCATTTGCCTTATTTTACTTATTCAAAGCATTAATGTTCTCTTGGATATCTTAAAGTAAAAGGATTAGGTTTAGAAGTAGTAAATACATTTGTACCCTTACATTGTGAATAAAATATCTAAGTTCCTTTCTCAGTCAATATTAATGAGATCCAGTTACATTGAATATGTAAGCAAGCAGATAAACTGGATTAGACATAATTAATCTGAATATAAATGCATTCATACAATATGCAAGGTGAACTATTAATAATGTCATGCATATTTAAAATTAAAATGAGCTTGTTAACCACATAATATAATAAATCTCAATCGAACAAGAGATCATTATCATTATTGGTGAACAATCCCTTTTAATTAATGCGGGTCCCTCAATTCTGTAGCATAATAAATCAACTAATCAATATGTCAATAACTTATCCTGTTGGAGGAGTTCATTATTACTATTATTGAGATTCATTTGCTATTAAGCGAGCACTTCCATTAAAATAATAATATGTGGGTCCCTTAACCACTGCATGAAAAATCGAATAACCAATACGCCAATAACTTATTCGGTTGGCGAAGTTCATTATTGCTATTGGTGGGCAAATCCCATCATTTCCATATCTCTTAAGACAACGTCTTGTCTATCATATGAAATGATTCCCGATTTAATTTAGCCTTTCTAAAATCACCTAGTATAGACCACTTCGTTAGGAAGCTAACACTATTGATTTTAGATTGAGTGTATAACGTTATTAAAACTCTAATGAAAAATAAAACATTAAATATCTTGTCATTATAATCTAGACTCTTTAAATCATGCGTAGAGCCTTATTTTTAAAGATCTAATTACAATGAACATTTAATATTTTAATTTTCATGAGACAACCATTCTTGTAATATTAAGACTCTTCAAATCATGCGTGGGGCCTTATTTTTGAAGATCTAATTACAATGGAGTTAATAACGAAGGCCATGGGGCAATGTATAAAAATCTCCGCTCCCACTCAATTTTTAATCATTCATAATTAGGGTTTTCAATTTATTCAAATACATGATATGATGTATGCAAAACGTCTTGATTTTAATCCAATTAAATTTAGAAAATATTTGGACTTTAAACGATTCACTAATATTTAATTTGGAGCACACTTTAAAAAAAAATAATTTATAAAAAATAATTTTGCGTTTCCCAATAAGTGCCCTCAAATTAACTAGTAATCAGATCCAATTAATTTTCATAACTTAATTAATATAAATCAAGCCATTTAAATAAATATCATGGATCCAATGCATGAATAAATAAATAACAGATAAAACAAATAAAACGGCCAATGAAATCAGCTTTTAACATTTAACTACTCTAACTATCGCGGGAAGATCATCCATCGGCTTGCAAACACCCACATAAGGCTGGTACGCACCAGGAGAAGCAAAACACCGCTTGGAACGCGCCTGGAGGGCCCCACACGCACTTACACGCGCTTGGAGCATGCTGCAGGTGAAGGCACGCGCCCCCACGCGCTGGCACGCACGTGGGGCATGTGGGACGCGCCTGCACGCGCGTGGAGGCCATACCACCTTGGCTGGCGCGTGCATTATGTCCCCTCCTGGCGCGTGTTCCTCACGCGCCAGGCTCACCCCACCTGCACCACATCTGATCCCAGCCTTCTCCGACGCCTCTTCTCGCCGCCGGCGATGCTCCGGCCACCGGAAAAAGGCCGAAAAATTTCAGAAAAATCAGAAAAATTCCCAGAAAATTAAATTAAGTCTCAAAAAATTCCAGAAAAATTCCAAAAAATTCGGAAAAATTCCAGAAAATTACTGAAGCGTAATTTAACCCTTTTGGACCTTCTTGAAGTTTCATAGTATCCTTTGATGAATATTACATGGCTTTAAAAATATTTACAACTTGAAATACAATGGGAAAAATAAATTACATCATTGAACTTTCAAACGGCTAAATCAAAGCCTTAATTACATTCATCCAAAGATAAAATTACATTCAATATTCCTATAAGCTTCATCCATGGCCCAACCATACATCATCATTCATTCACAATTATTCATACATCATCATGTATCAATATATATCAACATATTAAATCATACATCAACATACATCAATAAAAATATATATGAATATAATTTTGGATCCATGAATGATGATTTTCATAAAATCATGATCTCTAGTAATGAATCAAACCATGCTCTGATACCACTGTTGGGAAACGTGCTAGTTTTAAAAACTTTTCGAGGGATTTAAATTCATAGATCTTGATTCATTACATAGAGACAAGTTTCATGCAAAAATAAAACATGATGTATCATTCAATTAAAAGATTGAATATTTACATCAAGGTTTGAGTAAACCTTAGATATCTCCTCTAAAGTGAATGTTTTCACTTATTGTAGATCCCTTAGCAAGATGCATTCTCCTTGGATCTCCATCTTCTTGGTAATTGTTTTGCCTTTAGGAATCACTCATATGCCTCCATAAATGACCTTGGAAAACTAGGCTTGTGGGAGCCTCCATTAGATGAGAACATAAACCCTAATTTTCTAGAGAGAGAAAATTTATTCCTTTTTTTCTTCCATCAAAATCACCCTAAAATATACATAGACCATGTATATTTATAGGCAACATAAAGGTAAAGAAAAGGAAACAACTAATCCTTCTCAATCTCTAATTCACATGTCTCAAATCTAATATGATTCCAATATCAAGTTGGGCTATGAGTGAGAATCCATTGGGCCTATTATTTTATTGGCTACAATGAATTAATGATTGGCCCGGTCCATAGACCCAATTAAATTAATTCATAAATTAATTTTATTCCACTAAAAGAAATTAATTGAACTCCAATTAAATAATAAATAACCTCTAAGTCAATGTTGCACTTTGACCCCTCTATGCATAATTAGTTATCAGATAAATAATGCCATCAATCCGACTACTTAATTAATATATTTATTTTGGTACCTTTGATTATTTCTGGCTCGATCACAATAAAATATTTGTTCGACAAAAATAATAATTTAATAAATAAATATATAATAAATCATTTTGTCTAAAATCATACGAAGGCCTTCGAATTTACTTTGTGATCAACCATAATCAATACAAAATAAATACAAGTAGCAATGATGCAAATATTGAAAATATAACCCTCTAACTATTAATTACATAACTACCCGAAGTGTCGGTTTAAGGATCCCGAAGAATCCGCCGAACAAATCAAAGTAATTATTAATTAATAAAAGAGTCTATACTTTTCTCATGCTTAAGAGTCAAATGCCATGACGGTGATAGGGAGTAATTGCATACGACGGCTCTCGCAATATATCTCAACCTAACGCGGATCCAGCTCAAGTCTTAATTAATTATGAGTCCATCCATAATTACCGACTATGAACAATTTATAATTACTATTTATATATCATGCATTGATTGCCATCACATACATATATATAAATATTTATTGTAATTACATGGACACTATCAATTTCATAGTGAATCGAAATATAATACATTGAATTCACCAATTGTATAAAATATAAATATTTCAGAAACGTCAGGAACATATGTCAATTAATCCAAACAGGAATTTGCTATGCCAGGGCATATAAATCCCAACAAGAGCAACCTAGGGACTTGATCTTTTTGGTCTTGTACTTGAAGCCAATAGCCAAAAGCATAAACAAATTATGGATGTATTGTTGGGAACTCTTTTGATTGTTTATATTATAATATATTCTTATAATATATTGTTACCATGTATTGTTAAAATATATTCTATAATATATCATTACCATATATAGTATTATATTGTATGGTAGCTGTCTTAACCTATCGTCATTACTATATATACTATTACCTTATGTGGTAATGACTTACTCTCCACACATGACATCTCTTATATAAACCCCATGTACTCTTGTATTACATATCTCACACATCAATACTATAGAGAGTTCTATACTTTCGATCTTTATTTCTAACATGGTATCAGAACTTTTCGATCACTGGTAAATAGTTGGTCAATTTATTACCACTGGGGATGGCACCATCAGCTCCATCCCCGGCGGCAGCATGCTTCCGCACACCAAGATATTCACAAGCCCCGTCCAGGGAGGCCTCGTTGTCTAAGTAATCCTCAAGGAAACTTCCTCGGGGAAATCTAACAAGATGTCTTGTTCAGAGATACTCAACGTGTCCGATCAGCTCCGTCATTGTGTTACCATGCTCCTCAAGTGGTAATCCCACTCTTCCATGCACTTTCATGCGCTCCAGTGGTAATCCTGCACCTTAAGAGCCTGTTTGGAGCCTGATATCGTTTTGTTTTAAGTGTTATGGTTTTGTATTTTGGGCCCATATCTCGTTTGGTGTGGGCTGATATGTTACTGAACAGTACCATATCGGATATGAGAATTGGGGCAAAACCCATATCACCAAAATGGTGATATTGGTTGTTTTCATCACTGTGGCCGCAACACCAAAAGCCCAACCCAAAAACACACGGCCAAACCAATAACAACTTACACTGTAGCGGCATATCAAGTATAAAACGTTTTTTTAGAAACCCTAGCTCATTTCTGCCTCACGTTTCTCTCTCTTCCTCTTTGCACATCCGGAGGCGACTGAGGGGCGATTCGTTTGTAACCCTTTTGGTGTTGTCGATTGTCTTCCAGATTGACAAATCAGTGATCCTATAACGTTTTTCTTTGCAATCTCCGTTGTATTTGTTATCGTCTGTTTCTGTTTTGTGACCGATTTGTGTGTGAGGCGATTTTATCGAAACCCTAGTTCGTGCTTTGGACATAATTTTTGAAGGTTTTGCTGTGTTTTTTTCTCTCGATCGTGCCTATTCTCGCAGGTGTGTGAGTCGATTATATAAGTACTCTCTTCCACCGAAGCCCTAGTTCGTAGTTGTTACTTGGAGGATCTGACGGTTTTGTATCTTTGTCTCTGATTTCTCAACTTCAGGTGTGCGTCGATTGAAAGGCAAAAGTTTTTGAAAAAAGGTATGTATTTGCGTATATACAATTTTTTGCTGGTGCTTTATCGTCCTCTGTTTCTATTCATGTCTTAAAGGAGTCGATTTTGAATTATATTTTCTTTCATGTCTCCTTGCCTTCGATGTATAGTTGTGGAACTTAAATTTTTGTTATATAGATTGATACGATTATAATTCTTATCAAGAAATTTTAATATGAATATGATATAATTATTATTTCGAACACTAATATGACAAATCTATACAAATATGAACACTTATTTTGAGACAGAAGAAGTAAGTATTTCTAATTTAGTGACCACTTCAGCCATTGTAGGCCATTCATTCGGCTGCCCACGCAAACATTTGTGACAATGAAAATCTTTTGTTAGTTAATTGAATACAGATGTCTACTGAAAGTTTTGTCTATTCCGATGCAGAGTACAGAGAGAATCATAGAGCAGTTTGAATCTAAAAAGACACCATATATAACTGAATTTCAACATGTCTACAACTTTGAAGCCCTACCTGATTAAGGTGTTAAATACATTAAATCTAAAATGTTGGTGATTAAAGAATCCAGAAAGGAGCTTGTGCAAATAACAGAATTTAGTTCAATTTTTTAAAAATAGATTTCAAAAACTCGTTACACAAAAAACTGTCAATCATAAAATTATAAGGGAGAGTTTTATGAAAATTTAAAAAATAATAATAATAAAACCTCATTTGAGTTCTTAGAAATTGCAACCTTCTCCACAGTTTTTTTATTTTCAAATTTCTAAAAATAGAAATATGTTCTCATAAAATTGGACCAAACAGTTCTTAGCTGTATATAAATGATTTGTGTTAACTTTTTTTATTTGTTTTTTATTAGTTTTATGAACTTAGTGTTTCTCCTGGTATGAGTTTGATCATATATTGTTTTTGGGTCACACTTAAAAGTTGCGCAACAACAATGCATTGCCAGAATTGCTAAGCTTATATTAAACTCTTCACAATAATTAAAAAGGATAAATGCTTTGCATATCAGCACAATTTAGTCCCTGGTTATGCATCAGATGTCTACTGAAAGTTGTGATTTGATAGTTGATAGGAATGATAAATTTTATTTGAAAATAAGTTGGAAATAGCTTAGACTAGTGCAAGAAACCTTGGTCACTGGGCATGAATTTCTTCTGGATGAATTGATTTTAACCTAGGATGCCAGAAAGAAAGAAATTAATTAATTAGAAAGGATTTGTAGGAAAGCAAGCTCTATTGTTTTTAAAGCAACACTTATTGTTTTTTTGGCCTCTTTGAAGGTTTGAGGCGCCTTTTGGCCCTTGTGTTTATTTCTATTTTTAATTCTTATATAATGTAGTACCATTGAATTATGACTTTAAAACTAGAATTATATAAACAATTTTCTAAACTGTTAAAATTTACTTAATAATCATATGGACATGAACAATGACAATGTTGAGCAATACCCATCAAGAAACATTCATTCTCTTGATGGTGAGAATGGTGAGGACGTTGTAGTTATTGAACAGGGCGATGCTGTTTGGTGTGATGCCCATCGAGAGAAATTCATGCTCTTGATGGAGGAAGAGGTTGGAAAAGAAAATCGTACAGGCACGACTTTTAATTCAATTGGGTGGACACATATTGTGGACGCAATGTTGGTAGAAACTGGAAAGAAGTACACGAACGACCAATGTGGACAAAAATTTAACACAATTAGAGCACTGTACAAAGATTGCAAACAAATATTATCTGAGATTGGTGTATGGTACAACAGTGAAAAATGGATGATTGAGTTGGAAGTTGAAAGATGGGTTCGATTACGCAATATTAGTATTTCAATACGTGTGTATTTACCAGACATAAAGTTAGTAATTAGTGATTTAGTATTAAAAAGATTTGATGAACAATAATTGTAAGCTAATAACGTGTAGGTTCTCAAGTATAGCAAAAAAATAAAAAAAACAGGGGTGTAAGAATTATGAGCAGATGGTAAGGATTTTTAGGGATACAGATGTTACTGGTAACCATATTCATGCTTCTACAAAAGCACCCAAACCTTACCAAGTGTTAACAATGTCTCAAGTGGCAACACATGAAGTTGCAATTCATAACATTGAGGGCAATGCGGACATGACTGATGTAGAACAACCTAATGTAGAAGGATCTATTGACCTCAGTCCTACTCCCAAACCTGTAGCTAAGAAACCTGAGAAAGAAAGTTTTTCCTCCACAATGTCTCAAGTGATGGCATGTTTGACTGATATTGGGAATACGAAAGCCGATCAAATTGCTAAAACCATAGCAGAATCATTTTCTATTTGTCAACCATCTCGTGTTAAAGAAATGCCTGAAGTTGAATCTCCCAGTAAAAAAGAAAAAGAAAAAGAAATGGATCCTCAGCGTGAGGAGTGCCTTAGGATCGTCAACACATTAGTGGGGATTGATGATACCCATTATGCTAAGATCATAAGGATGTTTGGTGAGGACAAGATGTGGAGGGACATATTTCTTCACATTCCAGATGAGAGGAAGGTTAGATAGGTGATGAATCAGCCTCTGTGATACGTTGGCTATCTTACTTTTATGTGCTTTTGGATGACTAATTTATAACTTTGTTTACATTATTGTTGGATGACTGTATTTAATTTTCTTTATGTACTACTTTTACATTACTGTTGGATGACTATATTTAATTCCTCTGTCTATTGCTTTTACATTAATGCTGGATGACTATTTATGTTCTATATGTATTGCTTTTACATTATTGCTGGATAATTGTATGATTTGCTATGTCTTTTATCCTTTTTGTATTATTGCTGAATAAGTGTATTATTTGCTATATAATTTTCCATGTTCCTTATATCATTGTGTTGATTAATTTTTATTACAATAACTGGTTATGTTTATTCTTAAATAGGATAGTAGATATGGATATAAGGACAATATTAACCATGTATGATGATGATGATGATGAGGAAATTCTTGTATTGATTGTAGCCGTATATGAGTAATATCATAAACATTTTGATAAGCAACGTTTTAGGGATTCCATGTTACAAGGGGAAGATTACGTATTCGAGATTTTAAATGGATATGAAGATAGGTGTTATGAAAATTTTCGGATGTACCCCAATACCTTTAGGGTTTTGTGTCGTAAGTTGAAATTATTAGAATTGAAAGATTCTACATTTGTAATAGTAGAAGAACAAGTTGCCATTTTCCTACTAACCGTGTCTCACAATGAAAGGAATCGTGTCGTTGCTGAAAGATTCTAACACTATACATCCACAATTTTATATCATTTTCATGTTGTCTTAAAGTTAATTTGTGAGTTAGGGACCAAGATTATTGTTCCCCCGGATTTGAATGAAATTCCTAAATAGATAAAAAATAATTCAAAGTTTTACCCATACTTTAAGAATTGTGTAGGAGTTATAGATGGTACTCATATCCATGCTTTAGTGCCAGTCGACCAACAAATACCCTTTCGTGGTAGAAAGGGGGATACGACCCAAAATGTCATGACTATGTGTTCTTTTGATATGAAATTCACATACATTCTAGCAGGGTGGGAAGGGTCTACAAATGATTCGAAGATTTTAAATGAGTGCATTCAGAATGAGGATTTGAATTTTCTATCACCACCCGAAAGTAAGAAAATTACCTTTCCACATTTATATTAACATTATAAATACGCTAAGTTAATTTTTTAATAGTTAACATGACAGGTAAGTATTATTTGGTGGACTCTGGGTATGCTAATCAACCAGGGTTTTTGGCTTCTTTCCAGGGTCAATGTTACCCCATGCAGGAATATCATAGACATACTAGAGGACCACGTGGTAGAGAAGAGATGTACAATTTTAGGCACTCGTCATTGAGTGTTGTGAGATTTATATGTATCACTCGCAAGTGCACGAATCTTTGCAGATACGGTTTACTTGTAAGGGTGTCGTACCCAAGGGACTTGTGTAAATTAAGTTTGTCAACAGATTTCTTAAATTCCAAAATTAACTTGAAAGTAGGATAATCGAATTGTGATGATTAATTCTAAATTAACTAAGTAGAAAAATAAACTAAAGAACGATGATCAAATATGATGTAGAAAATAGAGAGAGAGAACTAGGGGTATGATTTCACCACTAACATCGCACCACTAGTCAATTGCATCAATTTATTGGAGATATATGATATAACATGCATAGGGAATTAATCATGGCTACAAGCGCATATTAATTCAGTTAGAAAATAATATAATTCAAAGCTAAGCATGGACTATCTTCGATTGGTATAAACCATCTACCTAACTACTTTACTCTAGGGTGTAGCATGGTCTATCTTCTCTAGGCATAATCCATCAAATTTCTAACATTATATTCAGAGAAATACCATTGTGTAATCATCTCATTCACAACTACAAGAAGTGAATGAGTTTTGTTCAATCACAAGATTAAAATATCTAAGACAAGATAGAAAAATATTTGTAATTGAATTAAAACTTTAAAACCGATTCTTATTGAAAATTCAATTAAAAACCCTATAGATTACACAATCATGCATGAAAAAAATTGTTCTCCAATAATTAAATACAATCAAACCAGGGTGTTAAGCTAGGGCTACATCACAACCCTAACAAAGCGTTTAGCCAAGCATGACTGGGGTGGAATTCTTCAAGGTTGAAGAAGACATCTTCATCGCCATGGATCGATCTCTTCTTTCTTTTGAATGCTTCTCTCTGATCTCAGCCTCAAGATCCTCTGTATGATGATCCAATGTTGTAGAGGACCCCCCTTTAAATAATAAAAGATCAGTCCCAAAGTTCCTTATTTCATATAGGAGACATACATAGAAATTCTGTCAAATAAGGACTCCCAAAATTCGTGCAGACTTCTGGGCCAATTTTGACAAGGTAAACAGCTGTTTTAGGGAAAGCTTGTGAAACACAGAATTGTAGCTCTTCGAATTTCCTATTAGTTAACTAGGAATTTAGCTGATTTGACGCTCGAGGAGAGAGATACGGCCAGATTACCAAAATGGGTTTAAGTTACCAACTTTGGCGAAATTTTCCTTTTTGGAGAAGGATTTTTCCTTTTCTTCTTATTTCCATTCTCATCAACTTGTGGCTTCTTTTGGACTATTTTCTAAGTATAATTAGACTTGGATCTTCAACATTACTCAGTCCCACGAACAGTCATCTTTTAAAGCTCAGAATTACTAGTCTTGACTGATTTTACAATTAAAGCCCTGAAATAAATAAAAGTAATAAAACAATGTAAAATCACAAATAAACTATTATTAAGAGAATAAAACATTCGAATAGAGGGGCTAAAATGTATAACATTCAGCGCCTAACACACCCCCAAACTTACATATTGCTAGTCCCATAGCAATAAAACTAAAGAAAACATAAATGCTGCTTTCGTGGGAATCACGATTGCGTTTAGTGTATGCAACAAGCCTTTTTAATCCCTAGGTTACTCCTAGTGGACGAGTGAAGTCTCGTGAGGGTTTCCAGAGATGATAACCCACAAACATACAACACAATTCAATCTCCTAGCAATCAACTCATTCTCATATCATCGTAATAATCAAGGGGAAGACTACACAAAAGTACTTTAAAAATTATCATCTAACTATACTCTTTTGTCCCTATTTCCATACTTCATCCCAATGTTTCCCACACACTTATATAACAAGAAAAATAACAAAATCAATCCCCAATGTTGTGAGATTTGTGAACTAGCAAATCACCTATGTAGTAATGTCTTTTCAATTGAACCGAACCTCTATATCTTCAATTCCTCAGATCTTTTCTTAAGTTATTTTCTGTATTTGGATGACCTTGCTGCTGAGAACTACAAATGCTATATTTTCAACTGTGTATTACTTGTTGTTGTGTTCTCTTCTCTGGCATTTTGGGAGTGAGTTTAAGGGCATTTACACTCAAATTTGTAACTTAGCCTGAAAAAATGTTAGATATATCTTTCTTACTACATCTTGCTTCATTCCTACCTTGTGTTGATTTATTTTTCTCTAATCTTCTTCATGTGTTTGGTTGTGCATGAGGGAATTCACACTCAAATTTGCAACTTAGCCTGAAAAAAGATTAGCTACATCTTGCTTACTACATCTTGCTTCATTCTTAGCTACCATGTGTTGATTTATTTTTCTCTAATCTTCTTCATGTGTTTGGTTGTGCATGAGGGCATTTACACTCAAAGTATAATTAGGCTGCTTCCACTTAGAGTTTTTGATGACTTCAATTCTTCGACTATCTATGGTGAACTTCTCAATCAAACTGTTCTGCATGGTATGCTTATGAGCCTTAACTGAAGTCCATGTAAAACAGGTTAGAACACAATTGTCTATTTATAAATCCCAAATGTGAGCTGTCCATTTATACAATTGTCTATTTGTCCATTACTTATAATCAGGCTGCTTCCACTTAGAGTTTTTGATGACCTCAATTCTTCTACTGTTTATGGTGAACTTCTCAATCAAACTGTTTTGCATGATATGCTTATGAGCCTTATGTCACGCCCCGCCTATGGAGGTTGTGCCACGCAGGCGACACGTAGACGCTGAGGAGGACGCTGCATGGCAACTGCATGGCAAGTGGAGTTTTTAGAGTCTTCCGGAGTAGTCTAGAGTTGTGTGGAAGATTCTAGATATGTGTAGTATATTCTAGAAGTGTGTGGAAGGTTCTAGAATTCTCCAGAATTGTGTGGAGTAGTATGGAGGGTTCTAGAATGTTGTAGATATATATGGAGATGTGTAGAAGGTGGAAGAAGATTCTAGAGAATCAATCTCCACCATTGGTTAGAATGCATCCTAGCCATCCATTAGGGATGGGGATGCCTATAAATAGGAGTAGGACTTCATTTAGTAACCAACAAGTCCTAGAGTGAGTCTTGAGAGCCTTGTAGAGAGTTTGAGTGCTAGCCTTGTATAAAATATTCTTTGAAGTAATAGAAGTGTTCTTTCCTTGCCAACTTAAGTGCCTTAGTGTGTGTGAGTGTGCAAGCCAAGTGAGGAGAGGGCGAGGGCCACTACAACACTAGTAAGCGCACGAGGGGAGTGTGTTGGCTAAGGTGTGCACGGGAGTTAGGCTGACCAAGTACTTGCGAGAGTAGAAGTAACGTCTTGGTGCCGCACGGGAGCAGCTAGAGTGGTGCTGAAACTCTAAGCCCGTTACAGTTGGTATCAGAGCAGGTTCGCCAAGGGAGCTTTGTTGGAGTAGACATGGCTAGCGGAGGAGACCACTAAGTCCACATCTTAGAGCAGAGCTTGGAGGAGAAGCTTGCCACACACTTGGTCTACACGGAGACTAAGTTTAATAGGCTCGAGAGAAGGATGGCGGAGCTCTACGAGTTGATTAATGGCATCGCTAACAAGGCGCAAGAGAAGGAAAGGGACTTGCATGATCTGGTAGACGACTTGCGCGTGGAGATTGCCGAGTCCAAGAAGGAGTTCTCCCAGGTGCGCGAGGTCGTGGTGAAGCTAAGGAAGAAGAAGGTGCCGGAGCCCAAGGAGTATGATGGGGCGAGGAATGCGCGCCAGATTGACAACTTCTTCTGGCACATGGAGCGGTACTTCGAGTGCATGGAGATCGAGGATGATGAGGAGAAGGTGCAGACAGGCACTATGTACCTCACAGACACCGCCGCTCTATGGTGGAGGCAGCGCTTCACCGGTAGGGGCGCAAGAGCAGTTGACACATGGGAGGAGTTCAAGAGGCAGCTCAAGAGGCAGTTCTACCCTGAGTGCGTTGAGGACCTGGCCATGATCAACCTAAGGCGCCTGAAGCAGAAGGGCAACATAAGGGAGTATGTGAAGGAGTACTCCAACTTGATGCTGGAGATCCCAGAGATGCCGGAGCGGCAACGTATGTATTTGTTCATTGATGGGTTGCAGTCTTGGGTAGCCACAGAGCTGAGAAGGAGGGAGCCTAGAGATTTGGCATCCGTAATGGCTATAGCGGAGCGCCTTGAAGACTTTAGGCGCGATGACAAGAGGGCCACGTCTCCCAGAAGGGACCACTGCAAAGGTGGGGGAGACCGTCGCTTCAAGAAAAGGGGCTTGCCCAAGTCAAGTGATGATGAGCACAGCGATGAGGAGAGACGCCTACGCCATGATAAGGGCAAGGACCATTGGGATAGGTCTAAGGCTAGTGGCAAAGGGGAGCGCCGCGATAAGGGCAAGTGGGAGCCGAAGTGTTACTTGTGCGAAGGTCCGCACATATTGCGACACTACCCCAACAAAAAGACCATGAGCGCCCTTGTGAAGGATAAGGGCAAGGGCAAGGTGGACGATACGGGCAGCGATGAAGACAGGTGCATGGGGGCTATGTAGATGCTGAGTAGCGTGGCGTATGACACTAAGAAAAAGGGCAAGGCAAAGAAGGTAGCTGGGGTGCGCTATGTGGATGCGCAGGTTGGTGGCAAAGCCGTGCAAGCGTTGGTGGACACGGGCGCCACACACAACTTCATTACCCCAGAGGAGGTGCAACGACTTGGCTTGGAGATGCGCAAGATGGAGGGATGGATCAAGGCCGTCAACTCCGAGGAGGTACGCGTGAGTAGAGTGTGCAAAGAGGTGGAGCTATGCATGCAAGGATGGAAGGGCAAGGCCGACTTCCAAGTTGCGGAGATGGACGACCACGACATGGTGCTGGGGCTGGAGTTTATGGACGGGAATAACGCCGTGCCACTACCATGCCTTGGTGCGTTAATGATACTTGGAGGCGAGGAAGGCAAGGCCGCATGCATAGTGCCGCTCGTGGGCAGGAAGGAGAGTCCAGAGGTGGCAGTCAACACGATGGAGCTCGTGAGGACTTCACATCTCCCGAAGGGCGCTCGTACGTTTGGGCCAAGGACATATGTGCAAGTGCTGATGACCTGCGAGAGGCTAGGTCAGCTGAAGAAACCGTGACGAGGGCGTCACGGAAATGGGTGGGGGAGAATGTCACGCCCCACCTATGGAGGTTGTGCCACGCAGGCGACACGCAGACGCTGAGGAGGATGCTGCATGGCAACTGCATGGCAAGTGGAGTGTCTAGAGTCTTCCGGAGTAGTCTAGAGTTGTGTGGAAGATTCTAGATATGTGTGGTATATTCTAGAAGTGTGTGGAAGGTTCTAGAATTCTCCAGAATTGTGTGGAGTAGTATGGAGGGTTCTAGAATGCTGTAGATATATATGGAGATATGTAGAAGGTGGAAGAAGATTCTAGAGAATCAATCTCCACCATTGGTTAGAATGCATCCTAGCCATCCATTAGGGATGGGGATGCCTATAAATAGGAGTAGGACTTCATTTAGTAACCAACAAGTCCTAGAGTGAGTCTTGAGAGCCTTGTAGAGAGTTTGAGTGCTAGCCTTGTATAAAATATTCTTTGAAGTAATAGAAGTGTTCTTTCCTTGCCAACTTAAGTGCCTTAGTGTGTGTGAGTGTGCAAGCCAAGTGAGGAGAGGGCGAGGGCCACTACAACACTAGTAAGCGCACGAGGGGAGTGTGTTGGCTAAGGTGTGCACGGGAGTTAGGCTGACCAAGTACTTGCGAGAGTAGAAGTAACATCTTGGTGCCGCACGGGAGCAGCTAGAGTGGTGCTGAAACTCTAAGCCCGCGACACTTAACTGACTTTGTTATGCTCTCTGTCTTCTTATTTAATTGCTTTTTAACCTACAGTTCAATTAAGCTAAATGTTTAATTGATAAAGGCTCTGCTATTTTGAAGGAATGGGACAAATATCAACACTCTCTTTTGGCAGCTCATTCCACCTTGTGAAGAAGGCACCCCCGAGGCTTGTGCTGAGTTTGAAAAATTGTATACTGATGATGTAAATAAATTGTATAGTGATGATGTAGAGAAATTGTAAATTATAGGAAGTTATTTTCTTTTAAGAGCTTGACAGATTGTTGCTGCGAAACTCAATTTTCTTCCTTCCTCATTGCTTTTATTTATGTGGAACTTTAAGTCGAGATATGTCCAGGCTGAACTGCTTTGTTGTTTCCCATTGGTGTAGGTTGATATCAAATGATTTCGCATTTCATTTTGCATGGTATTCTTTTTTGCTTTTTGGTTGGCAGAGGGAGGGTCAGAGATTTTTGATGAGATACTTAAACATGCCATCCTCTTGAACAAACTAAAATTGGTTCAATTATTCCAGGAATTTTCTAGAGTTTGGACTCCATATCAATTGAAACCAGGTTCCGAATTTAAATGCAAGTGTTTGTGTGTGGGCAGATTATTGTGATAGAATGACATAAAAACTATTTTAACTCTGATTGCTATTCATAGAAAGATGACTGAGATATTGTTTCTTGAGGGTTGATTTGTTATTACTTGCGCCATTTTTCCTCCATTCTTCTTATCAAAGAACGTTGAAAAAAGAGAGAGTGACAGATTAAGATAAATAAGAGACGGAGGGTTTGCAGATTGAGAAAGAGAGAGAGAGTGCGTAATGCAAATTGAGATGTTGGAGAGAAAAGCCTAATGAGAAGGGAAAGTAAATGAGAATTACTAGTATCAATAATACTGTAATACATTAATTACGTATTGCTAGTGCTGCATGATGTACATCAAGTTTTTAATTTTTCTATACTTTGATTGACTCATTTGAATTATATAATCATTTTAGTCAATTTCATATTAATCATGTAATATTAATTCATTTGCTTTAACCTGAATAAACCAACAGATCAAGATTTTTTTTATTTTCACAAATTATTTCATATCGTAAAAAAAAAAAATGGACTACTACATATAAACTTATAATTGTATTCATATATATTTAATTATTCAAAATTAAAACAAAATAGTTTTTACTAAATAGGTATCTTGTTATTGATTCAGAATTTTTGACAACAAAACTTGCCAAACATGTTTTGTTTTCGGATTCCTTAAAACGCATGACTTTACTAAACGCGTTTTCATGTTTTTGATATCCAATTATCAAAAACAAAATAGTCGTTATCAAACATGGTCCCGATTTCTTCTAAAAACACATTAATACCAAAATGGTTGTTTTCATATCATACCAAACCATAACGCCTATATGTTATCGCTATCCAAACGGGCCCTAACGTGTTGGATCAGCTTCGTCACCGTGCCACCACGCACTCTCAGTGGTCATCATGCGTTCACACGTGCCTTCAACGTGGTGAATCTTCACAAATTCATCATCCATTAGTTTATAGTAGTTACCATCGGGGATGACAACGTCAGCCTATTCAAGCTCCGCACCTACCTTCAAGATCTTCACAGATCTACCCTACATCACCTGACATGTCAGCATTGGTGCAACGTCAAAACACATTCTATAACGGTGCCAGTAGTTGTGCCACATTACCTACCACATCAGTTGTCACGTAGCAGATCAAGATGCCAACAGTAATGCCAAGTCACCTGCCACTTCAGTTGCCATGTCATCAACCATGTTAGCATCGGTGCCACGTCAGCTACATCAGGGTGAAATGGTTGTCTTCAAACTCAAGATAGTTTCATATAACCCACGTTGACTTTGAGGGAGCTGTTAGAATATATTCTATAATATATTGTTAATGTGAATTGTTAAAATATATTCTATAATATATCATTACCATGTATACCATTACTTTGTATGGTAGTTGTCTTAACATACCCTTATTTCTATATATAACATTACCTTATGTGGTAATGCCTTGCTCTCCACACATGACTTCTCCTATATAAACCCCCATGTACTCTTGTATTACATATCTTACACATTAATACAGTACAGAGTTCTATACTCTTTCTTGTTTCTAACAGTTTAATTGTTGGAGCATGTATTTATATATATATATATATGCATCCGTGAATTTTTATGCAATATAGTTAAAATTGTATGAATTATTTACAAAGATTAGTTAAACATATTTAGTCAAAAATAATGATAGAAAATAATATTTACTAAAATCATAAAGCATTTACTAGACACATTCAAATTATTTTATTATTTTTATGGTCTGCTTTCGACCTTAGCCCATGCATGTGGAGAAATTATTAGATGGTCCTGAGATTATCACCTCAGTTGTGGTCCGGACCAATCTTCAATTGACATATTTATTATCAGCTTTTCTTTAAACATGATTTTCACATTAGAGAAATTATTTTGTGGTTTAGTACCCGCCACCTAATTTATGGTCCCAACCAATCCTGAATTCCCATATTAGCTTATTTTTAAATAAGTTTCCACAACATCAAATCATAGTTAGCCGTATTGGCTGATACGCGACGTATTGGCATGTTTGTAATCCTTTTCCAATAGTCCGATATTGTTGCACCTATGCATGAACTGGCCATTTCGGTCTGTTTATACCGATATTCACTCAAATTCGTTACACTACGACCGCGAACGATACCACGACCGTGAACGATCCAAATCCGTTATACTATGACCGTGAGCATACCACGACTCCAAATCCGTTATATTACAACTGCGAGCAATACCGCGACTACGAACAATGCATCAAACTTGATGCTTTCATTTTAACACCGTCAACATCTCCGTCACTTTCTCTCTCTACCTCGTTTTAGAGGAGAAACCACTATTCAATCTCTCTTCGCCTTACCTATTCAATTCACACTTGTATTATCTATTTTTCTTCTTTTCTCTCAGTTAGGGTTGCTTGTTTTGTGTCTTTCCAATCTGTTTCCTTGTTTTTGGAGTGTGAGTTGTGCAGTGGAAGATAATTGTGGAAAGTTTAAGTTTTAAAATAAAAACTGTGTCTTTCTATTTTATTAAGCTTTACTTAATTTGCCATTTAATCAATTAATCACATGTAAGATAAAAGTAAAGTAAAGCAAATAGAGTTTAAGAGATGACACCAGGTTTTTTAGCGAGTAAATCC
The DNA here is from genome assembly GCF_030987335.1 of Cornus florida. Taxonomy (NCBI): domain Eukaryota; kingdom Viridiplantae; phylum Streptophyta; class Magnoliopsida; order Cornales; family Cornaceae; genus Cornus; species Cornus florida. The sequence continues at coordinate 41,560,193 of NW_026775575.1, forward strand.
TATTTGGTAGAATAGACCAATTGTTATGAGAAAAACCTCATGGACTGTGTAGTCCAGAGCAAAACGATCCACTATGTATGGAACACAGTACAATAAACTTTGACTTAGGCTCACACCCTATCGTTTTACCAAAAACCAATTGCTGGCAATCCTCTGACTTTGCGACGTCCCGTCCAACAGCTCTTGATCTCAGGCTTACTTTTGATTTCTATAGAAGGATTGCTGGTAGATCAGATTACATTCCTCAAATGCTTTGACCTTTCCAAAGTGTGATCGTTTCACCCATGTTCTTCAAGATCTGAATTTGATGTAGAAGAAATACATATACTCTTTTGATCGTTGTAGTTGCAATATTCAATAGACTTTGAACACGATTAGGAATTGAACAATACCCTAAAATCACTCTTGTGTTTATGTGCGTGTTTAAGAAATAAAAACAAAAAAACTATATTTGATTTTCTGCAAAATATCTCTCAAATAGACTTTTAAAGAATTAGAAGTTTTAATGTAAAAGCCGTATCAATGTACATGTAAATCAAGGTTTATATACACTTTCAAAGATCTAGATATGCATAGGAAAAAGCTAAATTTCGTGCATAGATGTTTTGGAAAGAAGTCTATACCAAATAGGAAGTTTAGACTGAACAGGAAACAAATCACTTAAACTGTATCAGACTTCATGACCCGGTAGCCAGAAGTGGAACCTGTTCCCAAAGGACAGAATGTTGTTATTTGAAGCTAAGGTTCCTGAACCGGTAAAAAAGGTTGGCACCAGTTCTCAATTGGCAGAATTGAAAGGAAAGGTTTAAACAATTTGGAAAAATTCTGTTTTGGAAACTTTGAGAGAAAACCATGTACGTATAATGTCTTTAGTGGGATTCAACTTCTAAAATGTTCTTCATACATTTTTCGTAAATTTCAGTTTATCAAACTTAAACAACTCTTCAATTCCGTAGTCAATCTCGATCTTGATTTTGAAACTTGAAAATTACAACTCGATCGAACTTGTTTTGATATCAAAATTAGCCAATTACAAAATATATACCTTGCATGGAGAACCCAAGAAACCCAAAAAAAAAAAAAAAAAGGTCAATATAAATGGCAGAAAACACAAATATGTTCCAGAACAGAGATGAAATTTGGAGAATCTACCAAACCCAGTTTAAGAGGGCAAGTGGATTTCAGAAAAAAAGAAAAACACTACGCATCAAAGCTTTTCAAATTTTTATTCCATTTAATAGACCTAGAATCAAATATATTTTGCTAATGTTTTTTTCTTGGCCCTTGCAATAATCAGATCCCAAATCTTCTGGACATGCTCTCATGAATTTTTCATTTATTTTAAGGACATTTAAGGGGGTGTTTGGTGCCCAGGAAAATAGACTTGCTTTTATGCAACAGTGTCAATAGAGACGATTTTCAATGGCTTTTTCTCTGCCATAGATTATCGCCAACAAGATAGACAATTTAAAGTTCGAAGAATTCCTTTGATTTTGTGAATCTGGATTTCGTAAAAAGAGGAAGGATGTAGAAAAGAGACCCAAAGCTTTTGTTTTCACACACACAAATTGAAGGAGAGAAGATTTTCAGTCCACCTTTTACGAGGTCAAAAATGACGGTGTTAAAATGATCTTCCTGCACCTTTAATATTTAATTATTTTTATATTAAGCAATGTTACTATGTCATTGTCCGGACCATAAATGATGCTGCGTACCAGATCACTTAAGAATTTCTTTCTAATCAATTCTATGGTCAGTGGTTATTGGTATACTTTAAATAACATAAAACAAAGGGCGGAGTAAAAGTGAATTCGAGAACGAAAGTTTGAGAGCGACGAAATTAAATCATGAGCAATGAAAAATTAAATGAGAGAGCACAAAAAAGATGAGAACAATACCAATTTAAAAGAATTGTGTGACTTAAAATATACCAAATCAATTAAATGGTAACAAATCAGTTTATGAGAGTAATTTGAGTTGATTTTTTTTTTTTCAACTTATGGGACCTATTTCACTGTACGATTATTTTTTATTGATTGGCGTACCAATAATAAGGCCCGTTTGCTTCACTTAATATCTTGTCCTCCTCTCTCTTACCTCCTTGTAAAAGAAAAATGTTTCTCTTCCCCAATCTCTCCCCACCCCCCACCACACACACAGATCTAAGATGTTTTAAAAACTACTAGCAGTAACACTGTATAGAATGGAGATTTTTATTTATTTATTTATTTTGTTAATCTGTTCCGCTTCTGAACCAACTTGTTGGTTATTCTTTATTGAATTTTTCCTCAATCTTGACTATGTAATGAAGAACGAAAGGTTTTTAATGGTGAACGAAGATTTTTATAACATTTAAGTATGGCGGGAAATTTGGGCTTCAGTTTTTATATTAGACTGACGTGCACAAAAAGTCAAATAAAATTCTAGCACACAACATTTTCAACATATTCAATTCTTAGTGTTAAAAAAGATTTTGGACGATGAATTTGTGTATTATGCTCATATTTGTAGTGTTGTTTCACTACGAGATTGATCGAGGTTATGTTGGCACTTGAAGTTGCTGGTTCATTTCCAATTTGGGTCAACCTACTTTGAAGTAACCCAAGTACCTTTCCGCACTCATGATAGTCATTTTATTTTATATCTAGTAGACCATTAGTTTGAGTTTCAAAAATGATAAAAGTTGGAATATAAGGGTTTTTTTGGAAACTTGATATTTTAAAATTTTTTTACTTAGGAATGAAATGTTCATTCTATAGGTTTTGTTGCGTAATAAATTTTAAAAAATAAATTTTTATTTTTTATTTTTATTTAACGGAATCACAATGTTCTCAAAGAGGAAGAAAGTGCTAATGTATGAAAAGAACCAACAAAATCTTCAAAATTAAGCGCAAAAATTGAAGTTTATGTCCAATGAGCACACATAAGAATCATATATATCCACAATGCTAAGTACTCGAATTACAAATAAAATAAAAATATACAATTCAATAGAAAATTATATGATCTAAGTTTTAAATTATTTTTCTCTAAGAAGAAAGAATGTCTGTATTTATATAGGTGGCCGTATGCACCAGGAGGAGATATTGTTTACCTGCTGTAGAACGAGGGGCAGGGAGTGAGGGCGTGTGAAGCGAAGGGAGAGATCAGAGAAGCCAAACTAAAAACAGTATAACTTAATTTGACTGTAACGAGAGCATTACGAGTCCAAATAAAAAAGAATGTTAGAAGGTCTCATCCTGCATGTATCTTAATAAAAAAAAATTAATTAATAAATATGATTGAATGTACAATGTTACCTAATAACTAATCTTTCGAATAGTGTTTGTGATGACCCCACTCCATAACATGGTCTTATAGTACAGATATTTGTAATCGAAACCTGAACCCCCCTAGGGACCCAACGTCTTTGGGCTCAAACTCGAACAAACAAGTTACTGGTACACGATCCTAATGTCTCTGGACGAACACAAAAAAACAAAAAAAGGTTATAGGTACACGATTCCTTAGTGTAAAAAGAGGTTATTCCATGTGGTGTTTCATAGTGACCCCTTACACCTATCTTTTAACTTGTGAAGAAAGTGGAACCCACCTCCTTGTCTCTTGCACATCTGACCCAAGCATTACAAAAAATTTTGTTGATCCTAATGTCTCTGGACGAACACAAAAAAACAAAAAAAGGTTAGCGGTACACGATTCCTTAGTGTAAAAAGAGGTTATTCCATGTGGTGTTTCATAGTGACCCCTTACACCTACCTTTTAACTTGTGAAGAAAGTGGAACCCACCTCCTTATCTCATGCACATCTGACCCAAGCATTACAAAAAATTTTGTTTTCTCATATTCGGCAATCGGGTGGCTCATGCCCTTGCTAAGCTTTCGTGTGATATTTTGGATTTTGATCGCGTGTTGGACACTTTTCCTCCTCTGGTTGCTGCTTTGGCCTTGGGTGATGTTGTGGGGTTTCATGATTGATCCCTTTGTTGGGTTCTGGGTTTGTTGGCTTCGTTGTTAGCTGTGTTGTTGTTGCCAGGAAAAAAAAATGCCTATGAGAAGCTGCTAAATGCAAAAAATGGAAATTGGGATAATTGTTCTTTGCTGCGTTTTTGTTGTTGTTGTTGTAGTAATATTGGCATGGAGGGTATTGAATTGGGTGTGGTTGAGGCCAAGGAAGCTAGAGAAGTGGCTGAGACAGCAAGGTCTGAGTGGCAACTCCTACAGACTATTGTTTGGAGACCTGAAAGAGATGTCGGAGATGATCAAAGAAGCTAAGTCCAAGCCCATCAATCTCTCCGACGATATCGTCCACCGTGTCATGCCCTACATCCTTAAATCCATCCACAACTATGGTATTATATATTTCTCAAATTATTTATCTGATTAATTTATACGAATATCATATATATATATAGAGAGAGAGAGAGTTGTGTTTTTCGTTGGTTTGTGTTTGGTTCTTTGAACTGAAACCATATATGAGGGAAAGGAACACAGCTACTGGAGAACTTTTCATTTTATCTTTTTTTATTTTTTTAATGGGTGGATTTCTCTGTCTTTTCTTTCCATATTCCTTTTTCTTTTCCTTTCCCCTCTTCATTTCTACAGCTAAACAGTGGTTTTACAATACTATAATGGAAAAGGGTAAAGAAATCCCATCCCGTTTTGTGTATAGCTACACATTGTTAACGAATTTTACAGGATAAACTGCAAATAATCCCCCTTGAATGCAAATAAACCCCTAAATTACAAATTGTCCATCTGATTTATTGATAGGTTACAATTAAGGACAAACACATTGTAAAAGACCTTTTTACCCTTTCTCATTATATTTGTCATTTCTTATTAAATTATTTTTATTATCTTTTCTCTTATATGAAAATAAATTATAACATTTATCTTAATTTTATTTTTAGTATCAATTTATCATAAAATAAAAAAAAATATTTGTAACTACTATTTTTTAAAAGGATTAACTTATTATTAAAATTTATACTATTTATAATAAAACTTATTATACTCACTTTAAACTTTTTTACCATAAAAAATACATTTTTTTTCATACAATATATTGGTGAAAAATTAATAAGTTACTGAAGATGCAAGAATTCGTTTCTTCTTTCTCTTTCTCTCTCTAGAATTCTTCCAAAAAATTTCCCCCCTCTTATCCACCTGTAATGGTCTATTTATAGGCCATTACAATTATTATTGTTAACTGATTACATTGGGCCTATATTCAAAAGTTTTCTTCCTTCTGGGCTTGATCTTCCAATGGGCTTGATCTTCCTCGGTGGATCCCCCAGGTTCGGCCCATTCCGGGGTGCTTTGGCATGGGCCCTACTTCAATTGTTCGACCCGATCCCGTTCCAACGAACTATATCCGGCCCATGCCACTTGCTGCATCCTCAACTGCCCCCATAATTACCCCTTATTGATTAGGGGGTAATTATTAGAGGCTGCTAATGATAACCTGACGGCTCGAGAAGATCCCGTGGGAGAATGGACGGTTAGATTTAGGAGTCGGCGTTTCGAGATTCAAAAAACTCATCGCTTTCCTGACTTCTCGGCCCTTGGGCTCACCTTGTCTTTATAAGCTTCATAGATGTTCCATCGATCCTCTTTACCGTCTCCACCTCACTTTCTGTTGTTCGATTCCTCTCCGGCGATCTCTTGCAAAAGATCCTCCTTCCAGTGGCCTTGCAGTACTTTTTGCCGTTATCACTCTCTGAGGTTAGTTTCATTTGCATTTTTTTTTTGGAAGACTTCTTTCTCCTCCTCGAAATCTTCATTCATTCTCACCATGACAGTAGATCTAGACGTTCTTCGCATGAAACTTCACCTCCCTGACGATGTAGAAATTAGAAATTACCCCCGAGAGGTGAATATTAGAACCGGTGCTGGCCTTCTTCCCGGCGAGGTCCTGTTTTCACTCCTCCATCTTAATCTCCTTAGGTTTCCTTTGCATCCCTTCTTTTGCTATGTTTTCAACAAGCTAAATCTTTCCCCTTTGCAAGTAAACCCAAATTTCCTTAGGATTTTGTTTGTTATGCTACTCCTGATTCGTGACAGAGGTATGGATCTGGACCTCGTAGATCTTCTCCTCTGTTACAAGGTTAGCAAGATCAGAACTGATGAACCATTTTACTACTTTTTCTCCATTGAGAAGAGGTCCATCTGCACGGATAAAATCAAATCCGAGAAGGGTTGGAGGAAAAATATAATTGGGGTTAGGGGAGCCTGGTTCTCTCCAGCTGCGGAGGATTTCCCTATCCCGAGCACTTTTGGAGAGTGCTCTGTCTCTTTTTACAAGAAATATAAAAACCATAAGAGTGACTGTCCTTGCGAGATTTGCATTCCTCGTTTTTGTACTTTCTTGTGCCATTCCTTAGGCATTCTTTGTGATGATTTGAGCTACGGTGTGTGCAGGGATAGGGATAACTACCTAAAGCAGTACGTTCTAACCAACGTTTCCTCCTGCTCGGACCTCCTCACCTCAGACAATCTCCTCGATATCTCAGTCCTCGGTAAGACAATGAGCCAACTCCAGATCCCTTCCTTCGGCAAGAAGAAAACTGCCCCCAGGCCTACTATCACCCCTGCATCAAATTCTTCACCAGCTTCAGCATCTTCCTCTGCTACCCTTTTTGATACCACTCCTTCCACCGATCCATCCGTGACGGCTGCTGACCCGGTCGCTAACACAGCGACCGCCAGTCCGAACGTTACCCTTTCTGTCAGCAATCCTCCTGGTTCTACTACTGCTTCCGCACGGGAAAAGGCAAGAGGAAAAAGGCACCAACCTGATAGTACCCTCAGCATCGATGATGTTCCTTTGTCTCAGAGGGTTAGGCCCTCTGGGCTGAATGTGATATCCCTAGCGAGACCTCCTCAGACTAGGCCCCCTACCCCTTCTGGGCATGCCTCCGCTTCAGGAACGGCGCCATGGAACCCTCGCTTTATTCGAACAGACGGATCGTCTGTTAAACCGACCGAGACCATGTTCAAAGATGGTCAAACCGCAATGGCTTACTACAGGAGCATGTGGACTCCCAAGGACATTGACGTAGCCAAATGTCTGTCTCAGAGGGAAGTGTTCAGCCGATTTCCCTAATCTGCCATGGAGGTAACTTCTGCCTCTTAGTCAATAAGTCTTTACACACTCTTTACATTTATTTTCTTCTAACCATCTGCTCGGCTTAATCAGTTGTCCTGTATATCTCTACAGACCCTGTATGGGATGATGGCTATGCAGAAACAAGTTGAGCATGTGAATGCCAAGGTCCGTGCGCTTTCTGACAGCCTTAATGCAGCGAACAAGGAGAACGATGATTTGGCTGCTCAGAAGACCGGGTTGATGGTTCATCTTGGTAAGATTGAAAAGGAGAGGGATTCGCTGAGGAAGGAGACTGACTTTCTTCAGGATGAGAGGAATGCATTGCAGCTCGAAAAGAGTGTCTGGCATACCGAGCGGGAATCTCTTAAGGCTGAAAAGGAAGAGCTGCTACGCCTTCTGAGTGATGAGCAATCCGCTCGGATGGCCTTTGAGAAAAGGGCCTTGGACGAGCGCAACGCTTTACTCGATACCATCAGTAGGGTAAACGGTGGTATGCTAGCTCTGCATGTTCGGTTTTCTAGAGTTGGAGCCCTCAGATATGCTCAGGGGTTCCGAGAGGGTTATGCCGATCGTGTTCTGGATGAGGGTCAGACCGGTTCTACCCCTGATAATGTTGACAAGGAACTGGATATTGACCCTCGTGGTGTTTATGCCGATCCAGACTCTACCGCTGCCGAGGGCATATTTGATGAATGCCAAGAGATTGCCTCTTCTCGGATCACTCCTACTCCTTCTGCTGCTCTGACTTTGGACATTCTTCCTCTGTCCACCTTGACTCCATCTGTTATTACTGCTGAAGATAACCCTCAGCAGAATGATTCTTCCAACGCTATTGAGGGTAGGACTCAACAGAACGATTCTGTCATTCACCTCGACTCTCCACCTCGTGAGGATGGTGATACCAACAATAATGAGGAGACAGCTGAGCATCATCAAGAGGCTGACGAGGCAAACGCTTCTTAGTTAGAACTCTTCTTTTTTTTTTTTTTTTTAATGTACTGACTTTGGTATATTTGCCATCTTTACACCTTATCTTTTTTGTAACTCTTTAAACTTTATTAATGAGATGGCCGACTTCTGATCAAGCTCTTTATGTAAACTCTTTTTTTTTTTTTTTTTTGTTCTTAGCAAGTGTTTGGCGTTCGGCTCATAATGCCAGCTGCCACTTACTTTGCTCAGGCGCCTGACGCTCGGCTAGAATGCCACTTGCCACTTGGCGCCACTTGGCCCTCTCTTCTTTCTCTTTTTTTTTTTTTTAGCAAATGTTTGGCGTTCGGCTCATAGTGCCAGCTACCACTTACTTTGCTCAGGCACCTGGCGCTCGGCTAGAATGCCACTTGCCACTTGGCCCTCTTTTTTTTTTTCTTAGCAAGTGTTTGGCGTTCGGCTCATAGTGCCAGCTGCCACTTATTTTGCTCAAGCGCCTGGCGCTCGGCTAGAATGCCACTTGCCACTTGGCCCTCTTTGTTTGGCGTTCGGCTCATAGTGCCAGCTGCCACTTACTTTGCTCAACCTTTTAAAGAGGAGTATAATCTTTATAAATCTCAGAAACTTGTACATTCGACTGTGTTCAATTGAAAATGAACAAAATTCAGTATTGAATCTCAACTTTTTATTGATAATACCTCTTCAGAGAAGTAGCATTCCAAGGCTTGTTAACCAGCCTTCCGGCCATGGTTTCTAAGGTATATGCCCCCTTTCCTATGGCTTCTGCAATTCTGTATGGGCCTTCCCATGGTGGCATCATCTTTTTGACTATCCCCACCTTCTTTTTCAGAACCAGATCACCTGGCCTAAAGTCTCTGTGCTTTACTTTCTTGTTATAGCTGTTCGCAAGTGTCTGCTGGTAGGATGCGAGCCTTACCACTGCTGCATCTCTTTTTTCTTCCAGCAAATCGAGGTTAAACCTTAACATACTGTCATTATGCTCACGGTTCCATGCCAAGCTTCGAACAGTCGGAACTAAGTGCTCGACTGGTATAACTGCCTCGGTACCATACGCCATGGTGAATGGGCTTTCTCCGGTCAGTCGTCTAGGGGTCGTTCTGTAGGCCCATAGGACGTTCGGCAGTTCATCTAACCACCTTCCTTTCTTTTCTTCTAGCTTCTTCTTGATACAAGTAAAGATTGTTCTATTTGTAATTTCCGCCTGTCCATTGGCCTGTGGGTGACTTACTGCCGCCAGTTTTTTATTAATTCCATATTCCTCCAAGAGCTCTCTTACTTGCTTACTGTCAAGGTTGGTCCCATTATCCATGACGATTGATCTCGGAACACCAAACCAGCAAATAATATTACTCCAAATGAATCGTCTCACATGAGTTTGAGTAACGCTCGAATATGGCTCTGCTTCCACCCACTTAGTAAAGTAGTCTGTAGCCAGCAGCACATACTTGTTCTGAGCTCTGGCAGTTGGTAGAGGACCAACTACATCCATCCCCCACTGTGCGAAAGGCCATGGTGTGGTCATTACATGCAAGTCTTCAGGTGGTTGGTGAATCAGTGGTCCGAACCTTTGGCACCTTCTGGACAATTCTTCCGAATCTTGCGACATGTTCGGCCAGAAGTACCCTTGCGCCATTGCTTTGTGCGCTAAAGATCTCCCCCCTGAGTGGTTTCCACATACACCTTCATGAATAGCTCGTAGTATTTGCCGAGCCTCTGTGGGGGTAACATATTTTAAGTACGGTCCGGAAAAAGATCTTCTGTATAACTGGTTATGCACTACGACGTACTTCGCAGCATTCGCTTTGATTTTCCTAGCCTCATCTCTTTGCTCAGGCAGAGTACCATCTCGGATGTAAGTTATGATCGGATCAATCCAACTTGGCTCATATGGAATAACATTCACTTGCCAAGGATCCGAGAGTGAAGGTTCTTCGAAAATGGATGGCTGGTTTAATATTCCCACTGGAATCACCCTTGCCAATGTTTCTCCAGAACCCGAGGCACTACATGCTAGCCGGTCGGCATCTTCGTTATACTCCCTTGGAATTTGAATGAATTCAATTTTTTCAAAGTTCTTCGCCTCCCGCATAACAGCAGAACGATATGCTTCCATCGTTTCATCCTTGGTTTCATACTCACTCCTCACCTGCCGAACAATTAATTGTGAGTCACTAAAAACATTCAAATTCCTGACCTTAAGCTTCTTGGCAAGCTTAATTCCTGCCAGCAACGCTTCATACTCTGCCTCATTGTTCGTGGCTTCGAATTCAAGCCGAAGCGCTTGGCTTAAGGCTGTACCTTCTGGCGTCTGCAATTTGATCCCAATGCCTGCACCAATCTGATTTGAGGATCCATCAACGAAGAGTTTCCATAAGCAACCACGAAGATCCTCCTCCACGTCCTTTGAATCACATTCAAGTAAAAAATCTGCCACCGCTTGCCCTTTGACTGCTGTTCTAGGTTCGTATGTGATATCAAATGAGCTTAACTCTATGACCCACTTCGTCATTCTTCCTGAGAGATCTGGTTTGTGCAGGATTATTCTGATAGGGAAAGTGGTTAGAACGATGATAGGATATGATTCAAAATAATGCTTGAGCTTTCTTTTCGCATGCACTAGCGAGAGTATCACCCGCTCTGCCTTTGAATAACGTCTTTCGGCCTCAGTCATTGTCTAGCTAACATAGAACACTGGATATTGCTTCCCTTCTGCGTAGCGGATCAGAACGCCACTTGTCGCGATGCTGGATACTCCGAGATATAAAAATAGCTTTTCGCCCGATTTTGGAGCTGACAGTACCGGAAGGTTCTGCATATATTTTTTCAGAGCAGTTAACGCTAGGCGCTGTTCATCCCCCCAAACCTGCCTGCCGTGGCTTCGTATTGTGTTAAAAAATGGTTTGCATTGATCTGACAATTTGGAAATGAACCGGCTCAGTGCAGCAATCCGTCCCGTAAGTATTTGCACTTCTTTGACTGTCGTCGGCTCGGCATTCTTAGTCAGAGCATCTGCTTGGGCAGGGCTTGCCTCGATGCCTCTGAGATTAACCACGTGCCCTAGGAATTGGCTTGAACTTACACCGAATGAGCACTTGGTCGGATTGAGCTTCATTCCATATCGCCTCAACACATCAAACACGTCTCGCAAATGCTTCACATGATCAGCTTTCTTCTTACTTTTTACCACCATGTCATCAATGTAAGCTTCCACTGTCTTCCTTATTTGTTCCTTAAAATTTTTGCTAATAAGTCTTTGGTAAGTTGCTCCGGCGTTCTTCAGTTCGAATGGCATAACTTTGTGGCAATACGTCCCGCGTTCGGTAACGAAAGAAGTTTTTTCTTCATCAGCGGGGTCCATGGGGATTTGATTATAACCTGAATAAGCATCTAAAAAGGTCAAGCGTTCATATCCAGTAGTTGCATCCACCATCTGATCAATCTTTGGCAGCGGGAAGCTATCCTTCGGATAGGCTTTGTTTAAATTGGTAAAATCAATGCATACGCGCCATTTCCTATTTTTCTTCTGCACAACGACCACATTCGATAACTAGTTAGGGTAGTACACTTCTCTTACAAACCCCGCATCAAGAAGCTTGTCAACCTCCTCGGCAATAATTCGGTTGCGCTCGGGGGCAAACCGTCGCTGCTTCTGCTTTACAGGTTTTGCATTAGGGTTAACATTCAAGGAGTGACAAGATACAGAAGGATCGATCCCTGGCATGTCTAGGTGACTCCATGCAAACACATCTGTGTTTTGAGACAAAAAATCAACTAATTCCTGCTTTTCCTCCTCAACGAGTCGTTCCCCCACTCTGGTTGTCCGTTCCGGTCGGAACTGATCGATCTGCACATCAAACAAGGGTTCTTCAGTCAAGCCTACTGGCTCCTCCTCCCCACTCTGCTTGGAGGGAGGCTCCTGTAATTGCTATCTCGGACTTGCTGAACGAATGGGAGCTTTCCCCTTTCCGGTATGTTTCAGTGTTACAGAATAACATTCTTTAGCTGCAACCTGGTCTCCATGAATGTCAATCACTTTGGTTCCGTCTGGCCCCAGGCATCTCATTACCTGATGCAGAGTGGAAGGAACACCTTGAACTCTGTGGATCCACCCTCTACCCATCAGAAGATTGTAAGAGGGATGAATTTCAACAACCACAAAGGTTTCCATCAAAACCCTCTCGGCAGTATGTACCGCTACCTCCACCGTACCGACGGGCTCCACTCGCTTTCCATCAAACCCTAGTAGTGGATTCCCGGTGGATTTCAGCCGATCCTGTTTGATCTCGAGCCGATCGAATGTGTCTCTTGACATGATGTTCGCACTACTTCTAGGGTCAATTAGAACTCTGCGCACCAAGCATTTGGCCACTGTCAAACTTACGACCAGCGGGTCCTCATGAGGGATCTAAACAAGCAACAAGTCTGTTACGTCAAACTTTATCTGCGTTGATGCGCTCTGTTGGTGCAGAGTGTTTACATTGCTTATCATTCTCTTCATCCGTGCCTGGCGAAGGTGTGTTCGAAGCAGTTCATCTGACTCCTCGGCAGGTTCTGGCCGACCATGAATTGCATTGATTACTCGAACTGGTTGTGTGTTGTGAGAATTCGACTTCTGATTCTTCTTCACGTGCTCCATTGGTCGGTTCTGTTCCACCGCTGGTCCTTGAATATAACTTGCGAACTCCCCTCTAGCTATCAGCATCTCTACCTGTCTCCTTAGGTTCCTGCATTCGTTAGTCTGGTGGCCAAAATCAGAATGAAATGCACAGTGCTTAGACTGATCCCTCTGTTCGAGAGGTTGTCTGATTGGTAAAGGAGGTTGGAACTTATCTTTATTTTCTTGGTACAGTCTTGCTAGGGTAACTTTCAATGGAGTAACCAACTTTTCCTCTCTGGGCCTCTTCTCAGATTTCCACGAGGAGCGTTGCGGCTAAACCTGTTTTTGCCTGATCTTTGCTTTGGTCTTTTCTTCCGTGGATATGACGGATGTCTTCCGAGCGTTTGCCGCCTCTTCTTCTTCCAAGCGCACAAATCCATCGGCTCTTTCGTTAAGTTCATCCATAGTCTTCGGCGTGTTCACCACCAAGCTTGTGTGGAATGGGGTGCCACGGTTCATGGCCAGTATGAATGCTTGAACTGCCGTTGAAGGGTGACATTCAATAACCATGCTCTTGGTAAGGTTAAACCTGGTTAGGAAAGCCTGGAGACGCTCATCAGCATGTTGCTTCATTGTGAATAGGCTCGAAATATCTTTCGTTGGACGCTTGTTTCCATAGTATTGGCTTATGAACTGATCACACAAGCTTCAGAAACTATCCACTGAACCCCTCGGCAAGTTCTTGAACCAATTCAGAGCTGGTCCGGCCAGACTCGTAAGAAAGCACTTGCACATCAAAGAGTCATTCTCAGTGTTTAGAGCCATTTTAAACTAGATGTGATACACGTGATCGATCGGATCGGTCGTTCCGTCGAACAGAACGAAAACGGGCATGGAAAATTTCCTCGAACTCGGAGCATTCAGAATCTCATCGGTGAACGGTGAATCAACCGTTCGAGCTGTTGAATGGAGTGCTTCATTTTCCCTCTGGAACCTCGCGGCTGCTCTCTGGTCTACTGATCTCCTCTCTGAGCTGTGATAGTCGAACGTCGTCATGGAAGGCCGATAGGTCGGATCGAATGACCTGTCCTCAACAAAGTCTTTGCGCCATGGAGGCATAGCTTTGTGACGATTCAACTCTGTTGCTTCACCTCGGCTGAGCGTTTCTTGATGTGGATCAAAAGTCATTGCTTCGTTTCGCCTGATCTGCTCACGCCGTGGATCCATGTGAGTTGATCCTTCACGATCATCAATACGACGAAGATTTGGCGGCAAACCGTCTCGCCGGATTTCCTCGCTGTGAGGATCTACTAGATTGTTTCCAACCTCCTCACCGTGATGTGCTGCATCGGTACGTGCACCTTTTTCTCCTACCGGGAGTGGTCGTAGAATTACTGGAGCTTCTTGACGCTGCATTTCAGTCCTTAGATCCACATTTTCTCTCCGAAGAGCTTTGATCATGTTCATCAACTCATCAAGTTTCACTTGCTGGACGTTCTCAACCGTATTGGAGTTGTCACCCCCTATCATGATTCTGGATCGAAGCAAAGGCATGAATTACGAACTCCGAAACAGATCTAAGCGTCACCGATGCAAACTCCGTTAGATCTGGGCTTAACTTCACCGAATCGTGATCACTGTTTGCTAGATCTGAACTTTTCTAGCTTTGAACTCACCGGATCTGACTGCAATTGAGCAAATCACAATTGCGTCATTCCGAAGCAAATGCCTCAGAATCCACAATAAGCAAGAATTCTCTCTGAACAAACTACAATCTCACTGATCTGGATTCAACTTCCAGAAATCACACTGTGTACTCACAAACTCAATTGAACTAATATGGTACTGATCAGGCTCGAATTGATCTTCTTCCTCGATTCCCACAGATGGCGCCAATTGAAGATGCAAGAATTCGTTTCTTCTCTCTCTCTCTCTCTCTAGAATTCTTCCAAAAAATTTCCTTCTCTTATCCACCTGTAATGGTCTATTTATAGGCCATTACAATTATTATTGTTAACTGATTACATTGGGCCTATATTCAAAAGTTTTCTTCCTTCTGGGTTTGATCTTCCAATGGGCTTGATCTTCCTCGGTGGATCCCCCAGGTTCAGCCCATTCCGGGGTGCTTTGGCATGGGCCCTACTTCAATTGTTCGACCCGATCCCGTTCCAGCGAACTATATCCGGCCCATGCCACTTGCTGCATCCTCAGTTACTTAAATAAAAAATACCTTCTTTTTTATGCAATATATTCATAAAAAATTAAAAAATTACTCAAATTGTTTTAAAATTTTCTACTTAAGATTTTTATTTAAAAATTTAATTAAAAAAATTAAAGGTAAATTTATACAAATTTATATGTCATCAAATTATTATAATTTATTTCAATAAGAAAAAAATAATTAAGAGTAATTTAATAAGAAAGGGCATTTTGGTCATTTAATAAAATATAATACAGGCATAGGGGCATTTTGCAAGTATTTGTGATAGTTTAGAGGGTTTTGTGCATAAAATATACTTTAAGGGAATTATTTGCAAATTCCAACATAATTTAGGGGAGTTTTTTTAATTTATTTTATTATTTTATTATTTTATTTGTAATTTTCCCCATTTTATATGCTCTGTGTTTTGCTAGCTTTACTATCTTTGATCAAGGAATTAGATTTTCTCACCGTTTGTTTCAATGTAAAATTTTTTTGTAAAATATTTTTTATTTCAATTTTATTTTATTTTATTTTTGGTTGTCCTAAAAATGCTTTTTACTATAAATGTTGGAATATAAATAGTTAGACTAGTGGATTTAATAATCAATGAGTCAAATAAGAGTTTGAATTTTCATTTACAAACTTTTTGAGAAGCCAAACACCCAAAAAAAACATATTTTTAGGAATTTTCCCAAACACCAAAAAACATATTTTTAGGAATTTTGCCAAACACAGAAAAATAAAAAAAGTATTTTACATGAAGAAATATTACTTGAAAAATATTCTACATGGAAAATATTTTACGCCCAGAGTATTTCTACAATTTGCTTGCATTTCAGGTAAGAATTTGTTTATATGGCTTGGACCGAAACCAATGGTGATCGTCCGGGATCCTGAACTCGCGAGGGAAATACTTTCTAAGAATTTTCGATTTCCAAAGCCCCATGGAAATCCACTGTCCAGGTTGCTAGCAACTGGACTAGGGACCTATGACGGTGAGAAATGGACCAAACACAGAAAAATCATCAATCCTGCTTTCAATCTAGAGAAGCTCAAGGTACAATCTAATAGTAAGTGTCAGTACTAATTTTTCAGCCTGCAGAAGCTCTATGCAGCCAATCCAAATCAACCTCACCACAAGAAAAGTTTTAAAGTTGAGAAGTGTTATGCTGGGATTATTATTATTATTATTTCGAAAAATTTGTATTTCTTGACCTTAAACACCAAACAGACATGGTTAATAAAAGAATCTGAACTATTGATTTCTAAATGTGAAATACTAACTGTCATCGGGTTTTTTCTTTTTACTGTTTCATATAGCATATGCTACCAGCTTTTGATTTAAGTTGTAGCGAGACGATGAGCAAATGGGAAAAGATGGTTTCAGAGGAGGGTTCATGTGAGTTGGATGTGTGGCCTTATCTTCAAATGTTGTCTAGCGATGTGATTTCGCGCACTGCATTTGGTAGCAGCTATGAAGAAGGAAGAAGGATATTTGAACTTCAAAAGGAACAAGCCGAGCATACAATTCTGGTTGGACAGTCAATTTACATCCCAGGATGGAGGTAATTAAAGCAATATTTATCAAGTTCCTTTCTACAACTCCGTTTATTTGGATGTAAAATACTTTTTATTTTTATTTTTTGGTGTTTAGTTGTCGTAAAATATTTACAACTCACCCATTAAAATTCATTTAGGATTCTAAATACCATTTACAAAGAGAAATGATATTTCCTTGTAGGTTTTTGCCTACTAAGAGGAACAAGAGGATGAAGGAAATCGACAAAGAAGTGCAAGCTTCATTGAGGGTTATTATCGAAAGAAGAGTGAAGGCAATAAAGGCTGGAGAAGCCGGGAGTAATGTTGACTTGCTGAGTCTATTATTGGAATCGAATTTCAGAGAAATTCAACTACATGGAGACAAGAATGTTGGAATGAGTACTAAAGATGTCATTGAAGAGTGCAAGCTATTCTACTTTGCAGGGCAAGAGACAACCTCAGTTTTGCTTGTTTGGACAATGTTTTTATTGAGTAGGCATTCAAACTGGCAAAACCGCGCTAGAGAAGAGATTTTGCAAGTGTTCGGGAATAACAAGCCAGATTTTAATGGGTTAAATCGCCTGAAAATTGTAAGTTTTTTCATCAATCGTATAAAATCTTTATACACGCACTCTTATATTTTTTAGCTTTCGAAACTACTATTCTACTTTTGAAGTTCATCTTGCACAATATTAGGGTTTGTAGACTTCTACCGGTGTCTTCTCATTTTTCATATAGAGAGGAATATATAACTCATCTCATTATCAGGCCTAAATTTCAAATTTAGTTCTTCATTCAACATATATATATATTTGACATTATATATACCGGCTGAATAGAAGAAACGGCAAAGTATATTATTCTTATTATCACAACTGATTCAAAAGTTTATCATGTCATCTTTAGAAAAAGGAAAATGGAAAAGGCTTATTCTGCAGAACATGCACCTTATAGCATGAAATCTATCATTTTATCTGAAAGTCTTGACATTTTTCTCTTTCAGGTAACTATGATTTTGTACGAGGTTCTAAGGTTATACCCGCCTGCAGACCAACTGACTCGAACTATTCACGAGGAGACAAAGTTAGGAGAAATTTCATTTCCAGCAGGAGTGCACTTTTCATTACCGATAATTCTTATTCATCATGACCACGAAATATGGGGTAACGATGCAAAGGAGTTCAAACCAGAGAGATTTGCTGAAGGAGTGTCAAAGGTCACAAAGGGCCAAGTCTCATTTTTTCCATTCGGCTGGGGACCCCGGATATGCATTGGACAAAACTTCGCGATGTTGGAAGCAAAAATGGCATTGGCTATGATTCTACAACGTTTCTCCTTTGAGCTTTCACCATCTTATGCGCATGCTCCTTACACTGTCATAACACTCCAACCTCAATATGGTGCTCACTTCATTTTACACAATGTCTAGTTTCGAATGGTATCACTATTGCTAGCTCATAATTAGCAATGATATTTCTAGCTGGGGATTTTCATATCATGTAAAATGGATTACTAGATTTTATATGAACCTTGTTGAACCTAACATTTCACGTACCCAGAGCAATGTTAGAAAGTTAAGCTAGATTCTTTTGTTTTCCTATATACATGCATGGTTGAGTAGGGTTAATGTATTTTCTTGTGTGACTTTTGGTTTTTCAATAATGGTTGTTAAATGAGATTATTTAGGGAGATGAATCATGTAAGGGGAACTGAATTATGAAAAAGGAGATGAATATTAGTAAATTCGTACTAAAGATGTAGCCTATAAATAGAGGCTTGTATCTCTTTCAAAATCAAGTAAAATAGAGTGAAATCAAAGCCTTAGAGCTATAGTATACATTGTCCTTCATTTGTGTTGTGTTTTGTGGTCAAGAGATCTAGTTTAGTCTCTTGAAAGCTCCACTGTAAAATAGAGTGAAAATAGAGTGAAATCAAAGCCTTCAAGTTATACATTAGCCTTCATTTGTGTTGTGTTTTGTGGTTAAGAGATCAGGTTTAGTCTCTTGATTTTGTGGTCAACACAAAATCCAGTAAAATAGAGTGAAATCAAAGCCTTCAAGTTATAGTATACATTGGCCTTCATTTGTGTTGTGTTTTGTACTGGTCAAGAGATCAAATTTAGTCTCTTGAAAGCTCCACTGTTCTAGACTTTATTCCATCATAGTGGTCTCAGAGCGTGGTTTAAGATCAATGGCTTCCTAGAACATGATGTTGCAGCCCCAACTGTCAAGATTCAATGGGAAGAATTATACTCAATGGAGCATCTAAATGAAGGTCCAGTACGGATCCCAAGATTTATGGGAGATTGTTGAGACTGGTTATATGGAGCCAACGGATCAAACGACTCTTACTCCATAACAATTGAGTGAGTTAAAAGAAAATCGTAAGAAAGATCGACAAGGTTTTTTTTTTATCTACTAAGCTGTAGATGAAGTTATTTTTTAAAGAATTTTATCGGTTAAGCAAGCTTGGGACACACTTCAAGCTTCATACAAAGGAGAAGATAAAGTGAAAATGGCATTATTGCAAACACTTCAAGGTTAATTTGACATGTTGCACATGAAAGAGTCAGAATCTGTTAAAGATTACTTCAATCGGGAAACGTCTCTTGTCAACCAAATGAGAGTGAATGGAGAACAAATTGAAGACAAAACCGTTATGGAAAAATTCTTCAGAGTATAACTTGCGATTTTGAATATATTGTGGTGGCAATTGAAGAATATAAAGGCTTGTCTACTTTGTTTTAGATAGTTTGATGGGTTCTCTTCAATCACATGAATTGCGCCTGAAGCAATTTGACTCATCTCCTTGTGGTGTTCTGTATTTTTTTGCATTTTTTTTTTTTTTTTGTATTTATTTTTCCTTGACACCTCGTTTTACGCGCCGTCATCATTTAGCGAGTCGTGTGGGTCATGGAGTTTGTTTAAGGCATTTCTAAATGGGTCATCTTTCCATTTTTCGGATTTTTGATCCAAAAGGTCCCGTGTGGGCCCATGCCAGGATTTTTTGTACCCGGGTAATCATTTCGAGTCCATGTGCATTTCATTATTGTTTGGTAAATATCTATGTGATATTTTCATTTTCACTATTTTCCATTTTTATGGAATTTTTGTCGTTGTAAGGGTATTTTTGTCTTTTCCCATCTTGCATACCGGACACCGCGGAGTGTGCCGGATATGTCAGAGAGTTGTTTGGAACATTTCATTGAGTTCAAGGCTCTTTGAAATGCAAGGGTTGCCGTTTCGGCATTTTTTCCCTTTTTTGGACCGAACGATCCTGTGTGGGACCTGCCACAGTATTGTCGCGTACGGGGGGTGTCGGTTGGTTCCATTTGCATTTCATTTATTTTATTTGATGTGTTTTGTGTAGTATTTGTATAGTTTGTATTTGATGTGTTAAGTGTGTGTGTGGTGGAGAAATTTATAAAAAAAAGTCAAAATTTGAATTCTTGGAGGTGGGACCCATGTTCCACTTGGGTATTAATGGCTAAGAGGCGACATTTGGGCTCTCATTTCTCTATCCCCGGTTATCTCTCTCTCACCTTCTTTTCTTTGCTTTTTTTTTTTTTTCTTTTTTACATCAAAGCTTCAATCTTCAATTAATGTCTCATCCTTTGGAAATTTCGAGTGTCGTTTGCGGTAAATCGGAGAGCACGGCGAGATCTACGCATGGATGTAAGCAATTCCTCATTTGGCTGGCCTTAGGGAGTTCAAAAATCTGGACCCACTTTGGGGTTTTTGCATCTTAAGAGGTAGGGGTCTCTAATCCATACATTCTTGCACCTTTGTGAATTTTTCTACTATAATTATTGTTAAACATACTTAATTTGAGTTGATTGCCTCTAAAATGACTTAATTATGTATATGAAGCATGTAATTAGGTGTATTGGTTGATTTGTATGAAAAACATGCCTAAGTGTTAATCTTCTATGCCTATTGTGTTGTTAACTTGCTAGAAATGTTATATGAAAACATGTGTAATTTTCTTAAAATTTCTTGTAAAGCATGCTTATTTGTGTAGTATGAAAATCCCTTATTGCCATAGCATTGAAAGCATTAGACATACATGTATATCATGGGGTATGAACGAAGGGAAATGATTTGAAATAAATGAAAAAGAGATTTTGGGAAAAAGTTTTTGTAAAGTGGTTTTGAGAAAACCCAGACGCTGTGGAGGTACCAAAGGTCCGTGGAATTAATGTAGCTTAGAGGGAACTAGGGGAATCACCCCAGCGTGGTTGAGATATCTGGGCCCCAAATGACGCCGCAGAGGTACCAAGGGTCAGGGACAGTAGCCAATCATTCTCTCGTATCGCAGTGGAGTCACCAAGGGACGGGTTATATTAACAATTTGAAAAGTGAAGGATTGGATTTTGAAAATGGGGAGCGACATACATGGCATTGCATTTCATAGCATGAATTTGTTTCATCATAACTTGGGCTTGTATTGTATTTTTTTCCCTGGCATAGTATGATCCCGTTGCCTTTATTTTTATTTATTGTTTGGATTCATAGGGTCACAAGAGGTGTGTCTTAGGCACCAC
This sequence comes from Cornus florida, assembly GCF_030987335.1. Taxonomy (NCBI): domain Eukaryota; kingdom Viridiplantae; phylum Streptophyta; class Magnoliopsida; order Cornales; family Cornaceae; genus Cornus; species Cornus florida. The sequence continues at coordinate 41,581,130 of NW_026775575.1, forward strand.
CTACTAAGCAATATGCTCATCCCTTCATATTTAATATTTTTCAGGTCATGGGAAGGAAGTGGCGGATGACAATCCACCACAAGCTTGTTGGTTGCTAGAAGTCCATTTTTGCTATTTTTGTTTTAGGCCGTTCTTTTATATTGCAACACTTTGAAAATGTATTTAAACTTACTAGCATGGCCTTGTAATTTAACTAAGAGCCTTAGCTCTATTTTGATGTAAATTTAATCAAATGTAAAGACTATGTTTTTTGTATACGAAATAAATGGGAAAATGTGGTAACAATGTGATAAATTGTCGATGCTTTTCACCATGGTATGAAATAGCATTTTTAAAGTGTGTTGGGACAGGTTTAAATCTATTTTGAGGTTTCTCCCAAAGCCTCATCTCATTCTCTCAGTCACAGCATCTCAGCAGTTGAACCACAGTTCGAAGAGCCATTTCGGTCGACTGAAATGGGTGCTTCGACCGACCGGTTCTTCTAGTAGCCTCAACTACTATTGGGGAGCACAACCAGTCAACCGGTGGGCCATTTTGGAAGACCAGTTCAAGGAAATTTTGTTTCGGCCGACCGAAGCTTCATTTCGATCGATCGAAGTGAAGCTGGATGGCCTATTTTTTGTTCTTTCTTCCAGCCTATCTATCTTAAGCTTTGGGAATTTAGATTGAGCCATTGTGGAGAATAACTATGACCTTAAAGTGATGTTTTAACAGTAGAAATGACGGGTATGACTTAGGTAACCTCGGGTTCGAGTAAAGACGGACCTCCGGATTTGGGTTGTTACAGAATTAGTATCAGAGCGATAGTTCGAAAACCATTAGGAAGATGGGTAGAGGCCTACTTAGGCTTGCATGGGAAGGCATTTGCATTGCTTATGTGGTTATTTGCTAAAGTGTTTCGTTATGTGAAAAGCATGCTTAACTGGTTATTTGCTTATGTGTTTATATATTGTGTTATGGTATTTGTTGTCTAGTTTTGCATACTAAGTGTTTATATGGCATCATTGTATTGAGTCGTCCATGGTTGCACCATAGTGTCATCGTTATTGAATCATTTTCTCATTTTCTAGCACGATGCCACAGCGAAAGGAACCAAGGGGTGTTGGCCCTAAGCTGACAAGGGGTGATGTTGGTGAAAGTTCTAGCTTCAATTCCGCGGAGCAGGTTGAGGAGGATATACTTCTTAGGGATTTGATTCCTCCGAGAGGTGTCTCCACTAGAAGGGATAATGTTGTGGCACCCGTTGAAGCGGGTGAAGGCTCAGCTGAGCTGGCATTGAACCATCTGTTGCAGAATGCCTTAAGGGTTACAATTGCTTCTCATCTGCAACCGGTACCACAACCAGTAGTTCAGGTAGAGGAGACGGCGGTACAAAAGAGTCTCAAGTTGATTGTGGGGTTTTCTAAGTTGATGCCAATGATGTTTGAGGGCGGTGCAAACCCAATGGAAGCTGATGACTACATGGACCAAGTGGAAACCCACTTTTCTTCAATGGATGTGACGGATAATCATGTGAAAATCATCCTAGCCACTTACAAGTTTTCAAAGAACACCAAGCTTTGGTGGAAGTCAGTTACCAATCAACATAAGGTTGAAGAGATAACGGGGGAATGTTTAAGGAGTTATTTTATGAGAAGTATTTTCCGGTTACCAAGAGATGAGAGTTAAAGGAACAATTTAACGGCCTTATCCAAGGCAACATGTCGATGACGGAATACGAGAACAAGTTCACTTCTCTTTCCCACTTTGCTCCAAAGATGGTGAGCAATGAAGTTAACAAGAATCGAAAGTTTGTTTTCGGTCTTCATTACCAAATGAGGCCATTGATAACGGCACAGTACTTCAAAGTTTATTTGGAGGTAGTGGAAAGAGCATTGATATTAGAGGCGGAAGCTAAAAATAGAAATGCAGGAAGGGAACAGTGGAAGCAAAAGAGAAATGCAGAACCATCTTCAGAAGGGCAGTCATGGAAGAGGAACATGGGTAGTTCATCTCGGTATCCGCTCCTACTACTCCTATGCCAGCTGGGTCAGATAAAAGTGTAGTCGTTTGTTTTCAATGTGAGTAGCCTGGACATTAAAAGTCCAATTGTCTTATGAAATCGTCTTCAGTTTCTGCAGCACCGAGAGCTTATTATGGGTGTGGCCAACAAGGCCATATAATTCGAGATTACCCGAATCGGGGAGTAGGCATCGGTAGTGGCAGAGGGTTACAGCAGAAGCTGTCACAGTCGGCTATAACTCAGTCAGGTTTCAGACCACCGCCACCACCATAGCTTGCCATGTCTTCTCAGGGTTCACGGCTAGTTATGAAGGATGCTCCTACTATGTCAACGCAGCATTCTGGTGTTCAAGTTGGCAGTTCTCAGGTACAGGCACCACACATGTCTTTGCACTTGCACAGGCCGATGCATCTTTTAGACCATCAGTTCTCCAAGCTATCTTTACAGTGTTTGGTTCTTGGGCCTGTGTTTTATTTGACTCTGATGCATCTCATTCCTTTATTTCATCATCATTTGCACTTGTATCAAGGTTAGAGGTTAGTTTCATGGATCGGGCATTATGTATTGATACGCTAGTTGGGGTTTCAGTGTCTTTGAGCCGAGTAGTAAGGGATTCTTCCATCATGATAGTCAGAAGGACTTTTGTGTTTGACCTTATCCTCCTGGAGATGACTGGTTTTGATGTCATTCTCAGGATGGATTGGTTGGCTTCATTTCATACTACGATCGACTGTTTAAGAGGTAAAGTCACAGTTTGCACTCCTGAGAGAGATTGTTTCTTTTTCATGGGAGATCAGAGTGATTCCCATACCTCATCGTTTTACGGGATTCGTGGAAGAAGTCGTAGTGATTGCTTCTTGACTAGTCTTTTAGCCAAAGAAGATGATGTTGTGGAAGGGGTTTATCCAGCAGTTGTTTGTGACTTCTTGGATGTCTTTCCAGAAGATTTGACAGAGTTGCCTCCACATCGAGAAGTAGAGTTTACTATTGATTTGATGCCCGGTACTGCGCCGATTTTTATGGCACCGTATCGTATGGCACCTATTGAATTGGGAGAATTGAAGAAGCAGCTTAATGAATTGAGGATGAAAGGTTTCATCTGACCGAGTGTGTCACCGTGGGGCGCACCGGTCTTGTTTGCTAAGAAGAAAGATGGTTCTTTGAGGTTGTGCATTGATTATCGGAAGTTGAATTATGCCACCATCAAGAATAAGTATCATTTGGTAAGGATAGATGATTTGTTTGATCAGTTGAGGGGAGCCAGTTGTTTTTCGAAGATTGACTTGAGGTCAGGCTACTATCAGTTGCTGGTTAAGAATGAAGATATATCAAAGACAATGTTCTGTACACGGTATGGACACAATGAGTTCCTTGTTATGCCATTTGGCTTGACTAATGCACCCGCGGCATTCATGGACTTGATGAATCGTATCTTTCACGATTACTTGGATCAGTTTGTGGTAGTTTTCGTGGATGACATTCTTGTGTATTCACAATATCGGGAGGAGTACGAGATCCATTTGAGTATTGTATTGCAAATTTTACAAGAGCATCGATTGTATGCCAAATATGAGAAGTGTGAGTTTTGGCTACAAGAGGTGAAATTTTTGGGGCATGTTGTTTCGGAAGGTAGAGTGTCAGTTGATCCATCGAAGATAGAAGCGGTTATGAATTAGGAGCAACCCAAGAATGTTTTTGAGATTCGAAGTTTCCTTGGCCTAGTGGGTTATTATCATAGGTTTGTGAATGATTTTTCCCGTTTGGCAACACCTATGACTCGCTTGACTCGAAAATGGATCAAGTTTACTTGGAATAAAGCCTACGAGTCATCCTTTTAGGAATTGAAGACAAGGTTGGCTGGTAGTACCAAAGCGTGGCTTAGGTTATGTGATTGATCTATTGTGATGCTTCACGTGACGGTTTGGGGTGTGTGCTGATGCAAGATGGTAGAGTAGTAGCTTATGGGTCTCGGCAATTGAAGACTCATGATGACAACTACCCTACTCATAACTTGGAGTTGGCAATAGTTGTGTTTGCTTTGAAGTGTTGGAGACACTACTTGTATGGTGAGAGATTTAAGGTGTTCTCAAATCACTAGAGTCTCAAGTACCTTTTCTCCCAAAAGGACTTGAACAACAGACAGAGGCGATGGGTTAAATTTTTGAAAGATTATAACTTTGATTTGCAGGCAAAGCGAATATGGTAGCCGACGCCTTAAGTCGGAAATCTTGTGGGACTTTGGCTGGTTTAGCCATTCGGAAGTGGAAGATGCTTGAAGATTTGGCAGAGATGGGATTGCGGTGTTTTGATGATGATGTTTGCAGTGAGCCAGCATTTTTGTTTAGTCTTGTGGCTCAGCCTACTCTTATTGTGCGAGTGATTGAGTCACAGAGACAGGATCTGGATTTAGATGCCATTCGTGTTGATCTCCAATGGTGAGACAGTGTAATACCCCTAATTTTAAAAGGATAGTTCTTGTATTTAATTCATTGTTTTATTTATTTTTTTGATTTGATTATTTGTTTATTTATTTATTTTGCTTGTTTATTTAATTGGATTTTTTAATTGTTCTTTAATTGAATTAATTGTATTTTATTTTTCTGTAATTGAATTAATTGTGTTTTATTTTTTTGTAATTGAATTAATTGTATTATTAGTTTTCTTTCATTAACGTAATTGTTTTAATTATATAAATGCGGTAAATGGATTACTATTAGGGTTTTGGTGTTTTAGCATCGTGTGTTAGCTGACTTATAGTTGGTTTAGAATTAGAATTAGGTTTGTAGTGAAGCCTATATATACAACATTATACGTCGGTATATGGTTACAAACAAACCCTATTCATGTAGTGAAAGGCAGAGAGAAACAGAGACAATGACTTGAGAGAAACAGAGAGTGAAGTTGAGAGATAAATAGAGGGGTTCAAGGAGGATGGGACGGAGTGCTTCTGGGTTGAACCAAGAGCAACGGAGGAGTGGAACAGCAGTTTAGAAGGTGGTCGGAAAACTCAGAGATGGTGGTTTAGAGTTTCAAAACTGAAACTCAAGGCATGTCTTGTTCTAACTCTTTCCCCTAAACCTATGTTCTATGCATGCCTAGGTAGACTCCAGAGATTTAATTAATGCTAAAACATATCTGTGATGCATGTTTAAACTATTTTTAGCTTCGTTGAATTGAACTGGTCTGAGAAATCTGAAAGCTTTTAATTGTAACTTACTGTCTTTAAGTTTAGGCTTGGTTTAATGATAATGTTGATGCATGTCGATGTCTTATAAATATTCTGGGACATTGATTAAACACTGGAACATGTAATCAAAGAATTACAGAGTCCTTAGGAATCGCCGGAGGCGAGGAAGACGAAGCGGAGATGAAGGACGGCTCTTAAGGGTAAGAGAACAGGCTCCCAAAAGGAGGGAGCCAGCTCCCACAAAGCAAGAGCCAGCTCCCACAAAGAGCCAGCTCCTAAGGGTGGGGAGCCGGCTCTCATTTCAAAAGAGCAGGCTCTCAATTTGTGAGAGCCTGCTCTCGTCCTAAATTGCACAGTTTTGGTATTTAAGGGCTGTTTGGACTGTACAGGGTTTCCTTGTTTCGTTTAAACTATTTTAAATGGTGTATGGGACTGTTATAGACCTGTAATAGTATAGGGAAATATTAATTCATAATTGGATCAGGGAATGGAGCAAGATGGATTTAGGGAAAAACCTGTAGACTGCACACTGTTGTGGTTAATTAAATTACTTGCTAGGATTTGGAACTTCTGTTATATATAATTTTATACTGTTTAAGAATATTTATACAGAGTTATAAGTATAGTAAATTCTTGAAATCATCTATGCTTGGTTTGGAATAAATTGATATATATGTTCTATTAATTGTATCAATCTATGGATTATATGGAGTATTTAAATGCTATGACTCATTTTAGCAATTTAAATAGTTGGAATGTGATTTTTAGGTTCTGTAATGAATGCCTACTGTTTTGATATATGTATTAAACTATATTTATGCATATCCTGGCTACTAGTTGATAAATAACAATTATTGTCTTAACAATTATGTTATTTGGAGAATTGTATGCACCGTTATAAGACGGTGGCATACTAGGGATTGATTAGTTAAAATACTAAGTCCTACCTATTTTGGAATAAGTTGGATTAACTATAAAAAGTTAAGTCTAACTTATATGGATGTTTATGTACTGGTATAGGACGGTGGCATATTAGGGACGGCTTAAATCAAAACACTGAGACCTACCTATATTGGGGATGGATTATTTCAAACACTAAGTCCTACCTATTCTGAAATAAGATGGATTAACTACAAAAGTTAAGTCCTACTTATATCTATGTGTCAGGTTAATAAACCTTTTGAATGACACACCTTAAACGAACTTTATATATTTATGTTATGGTGCCATGGTATGAGCTTGAGTCTCAGGACCATGGTTAGGGTGCGTATATTGCCTATGATGGATAACTGGACATAAGTGTTGTTCCCTGGTAGGTCTAGGTACACATGACCACATTATGTGCTATTTGTATGGTATCTCTACTCAGGCTGAGACAGACCTATTGGACTAGTGAGCGCCCTATAGTGTGTACTTATACATAAATGGATTATTCTAGTTATTGTTGAGCTATCTAGGATGTAACTGTGTATCGGGTTTCTGTATGGATCGTAGTAGGATAGGACTTGCATGTGTGCCTAACCCATTCTCTTATTTTTCAGGTGTTCGTCAGTTCTAGGGTTAGAGCTTGGACGTGTAGAGTAGATACAGACACTCATTCCTCCGATTACGTAGGATCATTTTCCATATTTAGCTTTGGACTTGTTTCACTTATTTCTTTACAGTTTGGGTTTTTATTAGGGGCCCACTAGATGGATTCCCGAGTCGTACAGATATTGAAGATTTTGAATAAGTTGGATTTCAATAATATAATTTTGAGGACTTTTAATTTAGAATTCTTTCAGCGTATTATTATTTTGTTCTTATCTTAAATTTGTATTATGTGCTTATTTACATATTAATTGTTTGGCATCCCTCGGATCTATGCTTGGACTTGATCACCCGTGGCTCTAGAATCGAGGGGTATCATAGACAATGAAAGATTGGACCTTATATGCAGATGGAGGTCTACGGTTCAGGGGTTTGTTGGTCGTTCCCATAGTTTGTCATAAGGACGTCCTACGGGAGTTTCACACTTCCCGCTTTGCAGTTCATCCAGATGGTACCAAGATGTATCACAATTTGAGAAGACAGTATTGGTGGAATGAAATGAAGAAGGATGTTGCATAGTTTGTGGCTATGTGCCTTACCTATCAATAAGTGAAGGCCAAGCATTAGAGACCAGCCGATTTGTTGCAGCCATTGCCCGTAGCGCAGTGGAAATGGGAATAGATTGTTATGGATTTTGTGACAGGTCTTCCAAGGTCACAGCGTAGGAATGAGGTCGTATAGGTCATCATTAATAGATTGACCAAGACGACTCACTTTTGCCTATTAAGGCAACAGATGACGCAGAGGCACTTGATGTTCTTTATGTGAAAGAGATTGTAAGGTTGCATGGAGTTCCAGTAGCCATTGTTTCAAATAGGGATGCCAAATTCACTTCAAAGTTCTAGGAAGGACTTCAAGAAGCGTTTGGCTCAACATTGCACCTTAGTACAGCATTCCATCCGCAGACGGACGGCCAGTTTGGAGGATATGCTTCAGGCATGTGTACTTAATTTGGGAGGTAGTTGGGAAGACCATCTACCGCTTATTAAGTTTGCCTACAATAACAATTATCAGGCTAGCATTAAGATGGCTCCATTTGAGGCATTGTATGGTAGACCTTGTAGGTTTCCAGTTTATTGGACTGAGGTGGGCGAGATAGCTGCCTTAGGACCTGACATTGTACTCAAGACTACCAAGAAGATTAAGCTGATCAGACAGAGATTGCTTACAGCTCAGAGCCGACAGAAGAGTTATGCGAATAAGCGGAGACGACCGTTATCTTTTGAGGTGAGAGACCACATTTTTCTACGAGTTTCTCCACGGAAGGGTTTGATGAGGTTCAGGAAGAATGGTAAGTTATTGTTACGATTCATTAAACCTTTTGAGATCTTGGACCGGGTAGAAGAAGTTGCCTATAGACTTGTTTTGCCACCATAGGTGGACAAAGTTCACAATGTCTTTCATGTATCGATGCTACGGAAGTATGAACCGGATCCATCTCACATTTTGAGTTGGGTTGATGTGGATATTAATGAAGATGTATCTATAAAGAGGGATCAATTCAGATCCTTGATACACAGCAGAAAGTGTTAAGTGACAAGACGATACCGTTAGTTAAGGTTCTTTGGAGACACAACGGAGTTGAGGAGGCTACTTAGGAACTTGAACAGGAGGTTCGATCTAAGTATCCAGCGTTGTTTTCTCCCTCAGGTATGGCTTGATTTCGGGGACGAAATCCTTTTAAGTAGGGGAGATTGTGATGTTTCCATTTTTCACCATTTTCTATTTGTACGAAATTTTTGTCATTGCAAAGGTATTTTCGTCTTTTCACATCTTGCGTACCGGGCACCGTAGAGTGTGTCGGATGTGTTAGAGTTGTTTGGGGCATTTCATTGAGTTTAGGGCTCTTTGAAATGCAATGGTTGCCGTTTCAACATTTTTTTCTATTTTTCAGGCCAAACGGTCTTGTATGGGACCCGCCACTGGTATTGTCAAGTATGGGGGTGTCGGTTGGTTCCATTTGCATTTTATTTATTTTATTTGATATGTTTTGTGTAGTATTTGTATAGTTTATATGCAATTAAATGTGTGTGGTGGAGAAATTTATCAAGAAAAGTCAAAATTTGAATTCTTGGGTGTGGGACCCACTTTCCACTTGGGAATTAGTGGCAAAAAGGCCACATTTAGGCCTCTCATTTCTCACTCCCCGGTTATTTCTCTCTCACCCTCTTTTCTTTTCCTTTTCTTTTTCTTTTTCTTTTTCACATTAAAGCTTCAATCTTCAATTAATCTCTCATCCCTTGGAAATTTCGAGTGCCGTTTGCGGCAAATCGAAGAGCACAGTGAGATCTACGCGTGGGTGTAAGCAATTCCTCATTTGGCCAGCCCTAGGGAGTTCGAAAATTTGGACCCACTTTAGGGTTTTTACAATTTTCAGAGGTTGGAGTCTCTAATCCATGTATTATTGCACGTATATTTGTGAATTTTTCTACTATAATTGTTGTCAAACATGCTTAATTTGAGTTGATTGCCTCTAAAATGACTTAATTGTATATATGAAGCATGTAATTAGGTGTATTGGTTGATTTGTATGAAAAGCATGCTTAAGTGTTAATCTTTTATTCCTATCGTGTTGTTAACTTGCTAGAAATGCTATATGAAAGCATGTGTAATTTTCTTAAAATTTCTTGTAAAGCATGCTTATTTGTGTAGTATGAAAATCCCTTATTGCCATAGCATTGAAAGCATGAGACATACATGTATATCATGGGGTATGAATGAAGGGAAATGATTTGAAATAAATGAAAAAGGGATTTTGGGAAAAAGTTTTTGTAAAGTGGTTTTGAGAACACCCGGACGCTGCGAAGGTACCAAAGGTCCGTGGAGTTAATGTAACCTAGGGGGAACTAGAGAAATCACCTAGCGTGGTTGAGCTATCTGGGACAAATGATGCTGCGGAGGTACCAAGGGTTAAGGACAGTAGCCAATCCTTCTCTCGTGTCGCTGCGGAGTCACTAAGGGATGGGTTATATTAACAGTTTGAAAAGTGATGGATTGGATTTTGAAAATGGGGAGCGACATATATGGTATTGCATTTCATGGCATGAATTTGTTTCATCATGACTTGGGCTTAGATTGTATTTTTTTTCCCCGGCATAGTATGATCCCGTTGCCTTTATTTCTATTCATTGTTTGGATTCATGGAGTCACAAGAGGTGTGTCTTAGGCACCACCTACTAAACAATTTGCTCACCCCTTCATATTTAACATTTTTCAGGTCATGGGAAGGAAGTGGCGGATGACAATCCACCACAAGCTTAATGGTTGCTAGAAGTCCATTTTTGCCATTTTTGTTTTAGGCCATTCCTTTGAATAGCAACACTTTGAAAATGTATTTAAACTTACTAGCATGGCCTTGTAATTCAACTAAGAGCCTTAGCTCTATTTTGATGTAAATTTGATCAAATGTAAAGACTATGTTTTTCGTATACGAAATAAATGGGAAAATGTTGTAACAATGTGATAAATTGCCGATGTTTTTCACCATGGTATGAAATAGCATTTTTAAAGTGTGTTGGGGCAAGTTTAAATCTATTTTGAGGTTTCTCCCAAAGCCTCATCTCATTCTCTCAGTCACAGCATCTCAGCAGCTGAACCACAGCTCGAAGAGCCATTTTGGTCGACCGAAATGGGTGCTTCGACCGACCGGTTCTTATAGTTGCCTCAGCTACTATTAGGGAGCACAACCGGTCGACCGGTGGGCCATTTTGGCAGACCAGTTCAAGGAAATTTTGTTTCGGCCGACCGAAGCTTCATTTCGGTCAACCGAAGTGAAGCTGGATGGCCTATTTTTGTTCTTTCTTCCGGTCTATCTATCCTATGCTTTGGGAATTTGGATTGAGCCGTTGTGGAGAATAACTATGACCTTAAAGTGATGTTTTAACAGTAAAAATGACGGGTATGACTTATATAACCTCGGGTTTGGGTAAGGACCCAGTTAACAGTTCAGACTTCCGGGTTCGGATCGTTACAATCTATGTGGGTATGTGATTAAATGCATTTTTATTTTTTTATTATTATTTTTTTAAATTTTGTTTCCTTATATATTAAGGTTTGATTAATAGGGCAACTGGGTTTCAATATCTAAGTATACACTATAAAGAAAAAATATTTTATTTATTTATTTATTTATTTTCTTAATCTATTCTACTTTCTGGAACTATGTTTCTTATAGTTTGGTTATTGTTAATTTACTGAATATTTCCTCAAGCTGGACTATGTAATAAAGACGAAAATTTCTCATGGATGTAACAGAGAACAAGGTTTTCAACGGTGAACAAAGGTTTTAGATGGTGAAAATCGATTTTTATAACATTTAACTATATGGCCGGTGGAAACTCCGGGTGCGACAAAAACAATATGAATAAAAAATATTGTTCAATTTCTACATTAGACTTACACAAAAAGTCAAAAAAAGGTTTTTAATGCTGAACGACGATTTTTATAAAATTTAAGTAAATGGTGGGAAACCTCGGGTGTGACAAAAACAATATAAATAAGAAGTATTATTCAGCTACTACATTAAACAAACACAAAGTCAAAAAGAAAACGCTAACACACAAAATATTCAATTGTTTTTACAGAGACGAAAAGCTTTTGGACGGTGATATTGTGTATTACACTCATATTCGTAGTATCATTCCACTGGCCCTACGCTTTCACACTCGTTATTATTGATATTTTATTTGATTTCCAATAAACATCTTTTAACTTTTGAAAGCTATTCTCCAGCTAACAACAGAGACTAATATTAAAATTTTAAAAAGATTGAATATAAAAATTAAAAAATTACATATGAAAGTAAATGTATTTTTTTTTAATTATTAATATATATATATATATTGTCTATTTCCTAACAGCAATCACTATTTGTACACGAGTTGGAGTTCCAAAACAGACCAAAGTTTTGACTAGGGCTGTATCCCTGTGTGTATATTATATGTGGTGGAGGTGCATGTGAGAAGTTGCTAATGCAAAATGAAATTTGGGATAACTGTTTCTTTCGTTGTTGTTGTTGTTGCAGCAGCAATAGTAATATTGGCATGGAGGGTATTGAATTGGGTGTGGTTGAGGCCAAGGAAGCTAGAGAAGTGCCTGAGGCAGCAAGGCCTGAGTGGCAACTCCTACAGACTATTGTTTGGAGACCTGAAAGAGATGTCAGAGATGATCAAAGAAGCTAAGTCCAAACCCATCAATCTCTCCGACGATATCGTCCACCGTGTCATGCCCTACATCCATAAATCCATCCACAACTACGGTATTATATTTCTCAAATTATTTACGTGATTAATTTCTACAATCATATATAGAGAGAGTTGTGTTTTTCTTTGGTTTCTGTTTGGAAGTTTGAAACCATATATGAGGGAATGGAAAACATACAGAGAGCTTTTCAAATATATGAATTTTTTTTAATGGATGAATTTCTTTGTCTTTTCTTATCCTTTCCCCTATTCTTTTCTTCTTCCTCGTTTCAACAACTAAACGAGGAGAAGAAATCCTATCCTATTTTGTGTAATATAATAGCCACACTGTCCATGTTTACGGTTTTTTAAAAACGTTTACGCACACAGTTAGAAGCAGTGACGGACCCAAGGAATTAATTAATTTTATATGCTATGTTGTTTGCTATCTTTACTATGACCAAGGAATTTGATTTTTTTTTTTTTTTTTTTTTTTTTTTTTTTTTTTTTTTTTTAATTTCTACAATTCACATGCATTGTAGGTAAGAATTTGTTTATATGGCTTGGACCGAAACCGATGGTGATCATCAGGGATGCTGAAATCGTGAGGGAAATATTTTCTAAGAATTATCACTTTCAGAAGCCCCGTGGAAATCCACTGTCCAAGTTGCTAGCAACTGGACTGGCGAGCTACGAGTGTGAGAAATGGGCCAAACACAGAAAAATTATCAATCCTGCTTTCCATCCAGAGAAGCTCAAGGTAATCTCTAACCTATTTCTTTTCATGCCTGATTTAATAGATGCAAGAAGAGTCACATACTTAATTTTTTAAGTTTAATTGGAGCTTAGGCTAACATAGTTCACAAAATTATTTCCATTGGGTTTCAACTGAGATCGATTCAAATTAGACATACATAGTCTTTCATTTTTATGATACCTTCTCCTTCCGGAAGAAAAGGAGGATGGGGACAAAATCGAGCTAACATTCCTCCTGGTGTTACATCACAGACACATTGTGAGCGTATATAATGGTAACCATATACATACGAACACTCTTCTTTTCAATAATATAACACTTCTTAAAGAAAAGTTCCTGTGTCAAAATTTGTTTCGGTGGAATTCCGATTGTACCTGGAGTTTGCTGCTGTAGAATAAACCAATTTAAATATGGGATAGCCAACTTCGGTGTGGAAGTATGCCTACATTTTTATTAGAAAATAGGGGTTTCCATGTTCGTGACCAAGTACTTATTACTTCTCGGTTTGTAATGACTATCTTATTACGTTCAGTCACTATAACTGTTCCGAAACCACAAACCATTCAGACTGAGTGTCAGAATTTTTTCTAATATGTCTTGAATTCATTTGATATGTGAGCAAAAAAAAAAAAATAATTGTGCCCGCAGAATCTCTATGCAACATGGGCATACATAACGCATCGTTACAGCTGTCAACACCAATATAATATTATCACAAAACAGTTTTTCAACCCTAGTTTCATCCATTGGCCAACTGGGCTATTCCCCAACAACCCCTCCTTTCTATAAGTATTTATATACATGGTGTAGTTCCAAATCACATGTGCTCTTCAAACTTCATCGATCTATGCATTATTAAATTAAAATTGAAATAATAAACAAAGAAAAACCAATGCGCGCGCACACACATATATATATATATATTTACACTTGTAGTACATGATAATTCAAACAAACAAACAAAAAATGTGGCATAAACAAAAGTAGAGCCATGACAAGAATTAGTTTATGGAAACTTGGAAAGTGTTAGGTTTGGATTTTTTTTTTTTTGTTCTTCGAAAAATAGTATTTGTTGACCTTAAACTCCAAACAGACACGCTTGATAAAATAATCTGAATTATTTAATTTCTAAACATAAAATACTAACGTACTGTCATAGGGTTTTTCTAAATATAGACTTCTATTGCGGGACAGAGGGAGTATAGCATATGCTACTGGCCTTTGATGTAAGTTGTAGTGAGATGATGAGCAAATGGGAAAAAAATGGTTAAGAATGGATTGAATCAAAATGACTTTCCCTTTGATTTTCTTTGTGTCAGTACTAATTTTTCTACATGCAGAATCTCTATGCAACCAATCTCACCACATGAAAAGTGTTAATGTTGGGAATTTTTATTTTATTTTTTAAAATTTTTGTAAGAATAGTATTTTTTGACCTTAAACTCCAAACGGACATGCTTAATAAAAGAATCTGAACTATTAATTTCTAAACATAAAATACTAACTGTCATAGGGTTTTTCTTTTCACTGTTTCATATAGCATATGCTACCGGCGTTTGATGTAAGTTGTAGTGAGATGATGAGCAAATGGGAAAAGATGGTTTCAGAGGAGGAGGGGTCATGTGAGTTGGATGCGTGGCCTTATCTTCAAATGTTGTCTAGCGATGTGATTTCACGTACTGCATTTGGTAGTAGCTATGAAGAAGGAAGAAGGATATTTGAACTTCAAACGGAACAAGCTGAGCTTACAATTCAGGTTTTACAGTCAATTTACATCCCAGGATGGAGGTAAAACAATAGTTTTTCAAGTTTCTTTTACAATTAGTTTTTACCAATTTTTGTGTTGTTCGGAAAAGTGGAAATTTAGTCCTGAAAGTAGTTTAGCAAGAAATTACTTTATCATATTAAGTATATATGGCTTACCAAAGATCAAGAAGTTCGAAAGTTTTAAGTCCCCTGACATGACAAAGTACTGAGTGTGTAAGTGAATTTTTGTCCAAGGTTATATATATATATATATGGTTAGTTCATATGATTGAGTACTTTCTGAAAAATGCTTTTTTTTTTTTCAATAAAATAAAATAAAAATGTATACTTGGTTTCGAGAGAACTATTTTCTATTTTCCGTTCTGATAAATGGCTAATTAATTGGCCCGAGACAATCACTAGTGTAAGTAAATATGTTTACATTATGTCAGCTTTATTTATGTTTTTTACTTGGATGTCAATTAGTGATTGGTCTGAACCTATACTATCTTCTCGCACATTTCACCTTGCTTGAAAATTATTATCATAGAAGAGAACCAAATTACACAGCAAATTTTTATACCATGCATTGAAAAGATGATACATTTAAGTAATGCTGCTACAAAATTCGTTTAGGATTCTAAATACATTTTACATAAAGAAATGAAGAAAAGTTGGCAGAATTTGAGAGAACCAAATTAATAAAATCAAATACTTAAGTAGATACTAATTCTTGCTATATTTCTTTATTTTTCTGTCTTGATAATTCCATGTAGGTTTTTGCCTACTAAGAGGAACAAGAGGATGAAGGAAATTGAGAAAGAAGTGCAAGCTTCATTAAGGGTTATTATTGAAAGAAGAGTGAAGGCAATAAAGGCTGGAGAAGCCAGTAGTAATGTTGACTTGCTGAGTATATTATTGGAATCAAATTTCAGAGAAATTGAACTACATGGAGACAAGAATGTTGGAATGAGTACTAAAGAGGTCATTGAAGAGTGCAAGCTATTCTACTTTGCTGGGCAAGAGACCACCTCAGTTTTGCTTGTTTGGACAATGGTTTTATTGAGTAGGCATTTAAACTGGCAAAAGCGCGCTAGAGAAGAGATTTTGAAAGTCTTTGGGAATAAGAAGCCAGATTTTGATGGGTTAAATCACCTGAAAATTGTAAGGTTTTTTTTTATTTATTTTTTTTATTTATTTTTTTTTTTTCATGAATTGGCATATAAAATCTTTATACACTTTTAAAATACCATTTCCTGTAAAAGCTTAAACATTTAGAGTAGAGGATTGTTAACATGGTATCAAAGCAGATAAGATCCTGCGTTCAAATTGAAACCGTGATGGACCAAAAGTAGGTGTGTCAGTTTAAGGTTTTAATTAGAATAGATGGTGGTTAACAAACACTTCTATATTTTTGAACTTTTGAAACTACTATTCTACTTTTGAAGCTCATCTTGCACATTATTAGGATTTGTGGAAGGGGAAGGTTAATTTATTGAAAGCCTTCACAAAATTGTAGGCTTTTATAGGTATATATATATCTCCTTATTTTTCATATAGAGAGGAATATATAACTCATCTCAATATTAGGACTAAATGTCAAATTTAGTTCTGCATTCAACGATATATACATTATCTATACTAGGAAAAGTTTAACATGTCATCTTTAGTAAAAGGAAAAGGGAAAAGGCTTATTCTGCTGAACATGCAAATTAGCATGAACTCTATCATTTTATCTACAACTCTTGACATTATTTATTTATTTATTTTTTTTCAGGTAACAACGATTTTGTATGAGGTTCTAAGGTTATATCCACCTGCAGTTGCACTAACTCGAACTATTGATGAGGAGACAAAGTTGGGAGAAATATCATTTCCAGCTGGAGTGCACCTTTCATTACCAATAATTCTAATTCATCACGACCATGAAATATGGGGTGACGATGCAAAGGAGTTCAAACCAGAGAGATTTGCTGAAGGAGTGTCAAAGGTTACAAAGGGCCAAGTCTCATTTTTTCCATTTGGCTGGGGACCCCGGATATGCATTGGACAAAACTTCGCGATGTTGGAAGCAAAAATGGCATTGGCTATGATTCTACAACGTTTCTCCTTCGAGCTTTCACCATCTTATGCGCATGCTCCTTACACTGTCATAACACTTCAACCTCAATACGGTGCTCACTTCATTTTACACAAAGTCTAGTATCGAAAGCTTAGCAATCACTATTGCTAGCTCATAATTAGCAAGTATATTTCTAGTTGGGGATTTTCGTGTCATGTGAAATGGATATTAAATTTTTATACGAACCTTGTTGAACCTAACATTTCACTGTGAAAAGCTAGCGATGCTTTTATACATTCGAATTTGATTTTGTTACATTCTAGCCAAGGTTGTAGAGAATAGTAAGGTTCTTCCACCTCACAGAGCAACCTAGCTAGGGATTTAATTATTGATCATACAAGTGAAAAAGGAGGAAGGAGGAGGAGGAAGAAGAAGAAAGAAGAAAGAAGAAACCGCCGGTGGTCAACCCATTAACAACCCGATCACCATCCCCAGCAACTTGCGTGGTGCTCGTCTCAATAGTGAGGGAATGAATCATATTCGGTGCTGTAGGGTTGGCATCAGTAGGCATGGGAGCAGGAGCCGAACGGACAGATGCGACAACTTTCTTACACTCGGCAAAGACTACCTCTGCTTCACCCACGGGAGGATCCCTGTATGAGCCAGGAGGTTCAATCTAAAGGCCGGCATCACATTCATCTTGCCCACCATAAGATTTGTTGGGGTCTTCAGGGGAATAACTGTCTAATAAGCCATCCCTGTAGTTGTTAGCGAATCTAATGGCACCCGTTCATGGTACTTGGCCTTCGTACCATCCTACGACCTGCCAATCAGGTCAAACAGGTACGCCCGCTCATTAGTAAGCTCATAATTCCTTTTTTCCAGAGTTGTTCAAGCAGCACATTCGATATCTAGAAGGCTGGCTAAGTGAGAGCACTCATGTTCGGCAGCAGAACACCTAGCCTCGGCACTCTAATTCCCGGTGAGAGCATCCTTTAGATCGGTTTCCAGCTTCTGGTTCTTGCTTATGAGGCATAGCACCCTCCTATGGCTCGCCTCTGTAGCCTTCTGCATTGTAGCAACCCCAAATAGCATCTGCAATCCCACAAGGGGCATCTAGAAACTCAAGCATGGGAAACGTGATCATAGAAAAATCATAACTAAATAGAATAAAAAGGAGCAAGATACCTCCATGGTACTTAATGGGAAGCGGGTGAATATCTTTCTCTTACGGTCTTACCCATATCCTTCTGAACTTAGACATCCATAGGAGTCCACATATGGTTTAAATAAGCCAAGGCAATACATGGTGTTGACCGGTGACACGAAGATCCCGTCTATTATGGTCAGTTGCGGCCTCCAAGGAGCCAAAACTGGACAGGAGGAAGAGCCAGAGGCATCAGGGACTCCAGCAACCCTGACTGGATCACCCGATTAAGGCAACCCAGATGTGCCCACCAAGCTCGCCTGAGGGACAACCTGTGTCGTCACGCAAAAGGGGTGTCATGTAATACCCCTAATTTTAAAGGATAGTTTTGAATTTTTTTTAATTATTTATGTGCATTTTTAGTACAATTATTTGCTTGATTATTTGAATTACTTGATTTAATTGTAATATTTGTTTTAAATTGAATTATTATTTAATTGTGTTTTAGTTAATTACTTGTATTCTACTTGTTTTAAATTAAAATGGTAGTTTAATTAAGTTAATGTGTTTTAGTTTAATTACTTGTATTTTTATTTGTTTTAAATTAAATTGTAGTTTAATTAAGTTAAAGGATTTATGTATGTTTAGCCGACATAGGTTAAAACTTAGGTTTTCTTGGGTCGACTAAGGGTTTCATTAAGGCTCTAATTATACAAGGATTAGGGTTGGAGTATTGAGCCTATAAATATATTCTTTATGTGGGTTTAGGGTTTTAGAAAACAAAACATATAAACTCTTTTCACGTTATATAGGGATACAGAGAGTTGTGAGGGCAAAGAAACAGAGAGGGAGTTTGAGTAATTTACAGAGAGGCTTAAGGTGGAAGGAGTGGAGTACTTCTGGGTTAAACCAAGAGCACCAGAGGAGTGAAATGATAGTCTAGGACGTTGTCGGAAACTTTAGAGATGGTGGATTACAGTTTTAAAATCTGAAACTACAGGCAAGTCTCTGTTCTTCTCTCTCCCGTTAATTCGTATTCTGTGCTTGCCTAGTTAAGACTCCAGGAATTAATCAAAGATTAAAATAGATGAAACGAATGTTATGATTCATCTAATATGCATGTTTAAATCAGTTTTTAGTTCCATTGAATTAATCTGTTTTAGTGTTGCTTAAAAGTTCAAACTGAAATCTTGTTGCGGATTGTTTTAAATCTTGTGTTAAATTCTTGTTGTGAATATATGTTTATGCTTGAAGATTAGTCTGAGACATTAAACGAACCCTTGAATAAGTAATTAACACAGTATTTAATTTCACCAAATTAATCTGTGGTGGGTTGCTTAAAGTTTCAATCTAAGGTTCTGTGATCGTTGCTTCTAAACCTATGTTCCATGCATGCTATCATTGAATATCAGTGGTTTAATATGTACCTAGGACTGAGATTGAATGTAGAATAAAAATTAAAACATGTTACAGAGGCTCTGGTAATCACTGGAATCAGAGAAGACGAAGCTGGAATAGACAGCAGCTGCTAAGGGAAGGAGAGCAGGCTCCCAAAACTTTTAGAGCCGGCTCCCAAAGAGTTGGAGCTAGCTCTAAGTGATTTAGAGCAGGCTCTAAATGTTTTAGAGCAAGCTCCAAATGGTTTTGAGCAGGCTCAAAGTTTTTAAAGAGCCTGTTCCATCTTAAAACGCACAGAACTGAGTTTTAGGGACTTTTTGGCTGAAATTGGTTTTTCTAAAATTATTTAAAGGCTACTGGATGTTGTAATTTAATGTTTAAGACTTATAAAAATGTTGGGAAGTATGATTACAAGTAGGAATTGGGAACAGAATTAATCTAAGATTAAACAGTGAACCCGTGGGTGAATGATTTGAAAATTAATTTCTATTGCCTATTATTTTTGGAATTTTATTTCTCTGCAAAATCTTAAATTGCGAGACATGCTTTTAGCTGTGATATAAGCATATAGAAGTTAAATATGTGTATGCTTAGTTGGAATTAACTGATGTTTAAAATCTGCCATACAATGCATCAGTTATGGTACTATATGGAGAAGTAAATTGTATACTTTTAATTTATCAATTTAAAGGACTGGAATTTAGATTCAAAATTTTTTATTGGATGCATAATTTAGTTATACACATGTTAAACTATATTTATGCAAATTTTGGAGTATGGTTGATTAGTATCAAATATTATTTTCGTCAACTATGTTAACGGATGAGCTAAATGTACAGTCTTTTCATTTATATAAAGAACTATAATGAGATGTCTAAATGTCATATTGGATGCATAAATTGGTTGTATACATGCTAAACTATATTGATGTTTATTCTGGGATGTGGTTAATAAATAATTATACTGTGTTATTAACTACGTAAATTAGAGGATGGTATGCACCGGTATGGAACGGTATTAGACTAGGTACGGATTAGTTCAAACACTAAGCACTACCTAAGTTTGGATTAAGGTATGGATTAATCATAAAGGTTAAGTCCATCACCTCTTGTGTCATATCAATTGAGAATTGAATGACCTACTATGGTTTCAGGATGGATTTGTTATACATATATCAGACCACTACACAAATGGATGGTATTTTGTATTAGGAGGAGTACGGACTTTATATATATATTATACGGTGCCGTGGTATGAGCTTGAGTCTCATGACCATGGTTAGGGTGCGTATATTACCTAAGATGGATAACTGGACATAGGTGTTGTTCCCTGGTAGGTCTAGGTACTCATGCCCACCTTAGGGTGCGTATTTGCATGTTGCTTTCTATTCAGGCTGAGACAGACCTACTGGACTAGCGAGCGTCCTATAGTGTGTACTATATACTTATATGGACTACTCTAGCTATTGTTGAGTCTTCCTAGGATGTATCTACGTATCGGATTACTGTTGGATTGTAGTAGATCAGGACTTGCATGTGGGCTTGACCCATTCCTTTATTTTTCAGGTGTTCGTCAGTTCCAGGATTAGAGCTTGGATGTGCAGAGCAGATACAAATATTCATTCCTCTGATTATGTAAGAATCTTCTCTATGATAGTTTTGGATTCTATTTCTATTATTTCAGTTTTGGTTTAAGAATTATAATAAGGGGTCCAATGGATGGATTCCCGAGTTGTAAACTTATGGAGTTTTGGATTATCGGATTTAATTAATTATGATACAAGAATTTCCTTTTAGTTTCTTTCAGCTTGTTAAATTATTTCGTATTTCACTTTGTATTCTGTGTTCATTAAATATTAATTGTATGATATTTCCCTCGGGTTTGGCCCTGAGCCTGATCAACCCGTGTCTCGAATCCGAGGGATATCACAGTTAGTATCAGAGCACTCCAGGTTCAAGTGTCTCTAGGATTCTATCGTATAAGACTTTCGCGTAGCGTTTTCTCTTGATTAGAGATTAAGTATTAAGATTCATTGTATTCTTTACAGTTCGGTTTAGTCGCGCTGATGTCTGCCTTTCTGTATTGACAGAATGGCTAACGCAAGAACCAGACGGAACAATCGGCAACGAAGGGAAGCGGCCCGTAGGCAGCGTCAGGAGGATGAAGGTCAGTTCTATGAGGAGCAGGAGGAAGTTCAGCAGACTCAAGATCAGGGAGGAGATCCAGAGTTTCCTCCTTACCTCAATGACCTTATTGCTCGGGCTATAGAAGCAAGGGTAGCGGCTGCACTTCGAAATCAGCCTCAGGTACAGCAGGCACCGTTACCAGCACCGGTTGTTCAGACTGATACTTGGGAGAAGGCTAGGAGTTCTTTCACAAAGAGGAGCCCACCTAAGTTCACAGGCTCCACCGATGCGAGAGCAGCTCATAAGTGGAAACAGGACATCAGGCGACATCTTCACTTGGTTTAGTGCACGAAGGTTCAGAAGCAGATGCTTGCTACCGTCAAGCTAGTTGGGGATGCACTACAGTGGTGGGAGTCAGTTACCACCATAGAGGAGAGGATGGCTTTGACTTATGATGAGTTCAGTGCACACTTTGAAGAAAAGTATTTTCTTTATGCGGTCAGGGCAGCCATGAAGACTGAGTTTCTCAATCTGCAACAGGGAAACATGATAGTGGCAGAGTATGAGCAGCAGTTCACACGCTTGTCTCCGTTTACATCGGAGGAAGTGGATACAGAGGAGAAGAAGCGCAACAGTTTCGTCAAGGGACTGATGTGGTCTATCAAGAGAGCTATTACAGGTAGTCCAGCCTATACTACCTATGCTCAGGTGATAGATGCCGCTCTACAGCAGTACCAATTGACCGTGGATATCAGACAGGACAAGGGTGAGAAGCAGGGTGACAGAGACTCTACTAGTCAGTCAGCTGAGAAAAGGAATGGGAACGGTCACCGACAGAATGATAAGGGCAAGTTCCAGGGACAACAGCTTTGGAAGAAGCACAAAGGTGGATCAGATGCTCCCAGGGATGTGGTACCTGTTCAACGACAGCAGAATGGGGGACCACAAGCAGGACAGGGTCAGCCACAGGCTAATCGACAGAGGAGGCCATTTGGTACTTTCCAGGGTAGTTATTACACTTGTAGAGAGTATGGTCACACTTCCAGGCAGTGTCCTACAGTTAGACAGAAACAGGGACAAGGACAGCATGTGCAGCAGAGGCAGAGGGCGCCAGTGCCTTTGCCAGCTCCACAGGTTCCACGAATTCAGGGACAGACTTATTCGGCTTTACCAGCGCCGCTGCAACCTCAGGGACAAGCACCGCAGCAACTACATTATGGTAGGGTGTACAACCCTATGCCACAGGATATGCAAGCACCTCAGGCTGTTGAGGGTAAGTTTCTCATACATGGTTTTCATGGACGTGTTTTATTTGATACGGGTGCTACACACTCATTTGTAGCTAGGACTTTTATTGCTTTGTCTAGGATGACGACTAGGGTATGCAGTAGACCTCAGGGTATTTCTACACCGTTGGGCGATACAGCCATTCTTCATGAGAGTGATGGGCCTGTAGCACTAGATATTGGCAGACTCAAGTTTCTAGCCAATCTATTGGTCCTGGACATACACACTTATGATGTGATACTTGGGATGGATTGGTTGTCTCATTACCATACCCAAGTTAATTGTTTTGATAGGTCTATTGTGTTTACCCTACCTGATCAGGACATGTATGTCATCGCCATGCCGCGTTCTAGCAGAGTCAGTAGCACCTATTTGTTTCATGTGGAGAAGGGAACGAAGGGGGGGACTACTGTATCATTGGATAGCATACCGATTGTATAGGATTTCCCAGATGTATTTCAGGAGATTCCATGGTTGCCACCTAGTCGCGAGATCGATTTTGTGATAGACTTAGCTCCAGGCACTGCATCTATTGCTAGGGCACCTTATAGGATGGCACCAGTGGAGATGAGAGAGCTGAGGGATCAGATTCAGTAGTTACTCAGCCAGGGTTTTATTTGTAGGAGTACATCACCTTGGGGAGCACCGGTTTTATTTGTGAAGAAGAAGGATGGTTCGCTTCGCCTGTGTATAGATTACTGGGAGTTGAACAAGGTTACTATTCGTAACAAGTACCCTTTACCTAGGATCGATGATTTGTTTGATCAGGTACGGGGAGCCACATACTTCTCCAAGATTGATCTGTGTTCTGGGTATCATCAACTGAGGGTTAGGGAGCAGGATGTTCCTAAGACAGCGTTTCTCATGAGATATGGTTCTTATGAGTTTCGTGTCATGCCATTTGGGACGACTAATGCACCTACAGTGTTCATAGATTTAATGAACAGAGTCATTCGGGCTTATTTAGATCAGTTTGTCATTGTCTTTATTAATGCTATCTTGATCTATTCTAGGTCTGAGGGCGACCATGCTAGACATCTTCGCATAGTCTTGCAGATGCTTCGTGAGCACTAGTTATATGCCAAGTTCGAGAAGTGTGAATTTTGGCAGCGGGAAGTGAAGTTTCTGGGTCACGTGGTGTCAGAAAGGGGGATAGCGGTTGATCTAGCCAAGGTTTCAGCTGTGATAGAGTGGGGACAACCTACTTCACCTACCGAGATTCGGAGTTTTCTCGGTTTGGCAGGATATTATCGTCGGTTCATCCAGGGGTTCTCCAATATAGCAGGACCACTCACTCATCTGACCAAGAAGGGTGTATAGTTCGTGTGGGATGAGCACTGTCAGCGAGCTTTTGATGAGCTGAAAAGGAAGTTGACTTCTGCACAGGTTCTGGCTACTCCACAGAGTGGGATAAAGTATCTTGTCTACACGGATGTTTCGTTACAGGGTCTTGGATGTGTTTTGATGCAGGAGGAGTGGCCGATGTCTTATGGATCTCGGAAGCTTAAGGCTCATGAGCTTAATTATCCAACGCATGATTTGGAGTTGGCAGCTATGGTATTTGCTTTACGTATTTGGAGGCATTATCTGGTGGGTAAGTCCTTCAGGTTATTTAGTGATCACAAGAGTCTGCAGTACTTGTTCACTCAGCGGGAGCTGAATATGAGACAGCGCATGTGGTTGGAGTTTATAAAAGACTATCATTTTTCTATACAGTATCATCCAGGGAAAGCGAATGTTGTGGCAGATGCACTCAATCGCTGACCTGTTGGTAGTCTTTCTGCCTTATTCACCACTGAGTGGAATGCTTTGAAGAATGTAGATGAGTTGTCGCACGCTTTTATGGCTTGCATGGTGGTTACACCTTCCATCATTCGCAAGGTTTTACAAGCACAACTCACCGATCAGCAGTGTATCGAAAAAGTTGCAGAGATAGCTTATGGGGAGGTTCCATTTTATCATGTTGGGACTGACGGAGGTTTGAGGTACAAGGGACATTTAGTGGTACCTTCTGCTGATGACTTGAGGAAGGATGTGATGACTGAGACTCACTACTCTGAGTTCTCTATTCATTTAGGCGGAGACAAGATGTATCAGGATATGAAACCGCAGTTTTGGTGGGCAGGTATGAAGAGGGACATTGCTCTATTTTTTTCTCAGTGTAGTACTTGTCAGATGGTTAAGATTGATCATCAGAGGCCGCCAGGAGCTCTACAACCACTACCGATACCGGAATGGAAATGGGAGAGTATTTTTATAGACTTTGTGGAGGGATTGCCCACTTCTTTCAAGGGTCACAATTCCATTTGGGTCTCATAGATAAGTTGACCAAATCAGCTCATTTCCTACCTATTTGCACTGACTTCACTTCAAAGCAGTTGGCAAGGCTTTACATTATAGAGATTGTAAAGCTACATGGTATTCCATTGTCTATTATATCGGACCAAGATTTAAGCTTTGTGTTTGGATTCTGGAAGAGTTTTCAGCAGGCCTTGGGTACAGAGTTGCACCGTAGTACTGCTTACCATCTTCAAACTGATGGACAGACTGAGAGGGTGAATCAGATCATGGAGGATATGCTTCGATCGCGTGTTCTTCATTTCAAAGGACACTGGGAGGAGTACTTGCCACTTGTGGAGTTTGCATATAACAATAGTTTTTAGAAGACTATTGGTATGGCACCATTTGAGGCGTTATATGGCCAACCGTATCGATCGCCTGTTTATTGGATGGAGGTTGGCGAGAGTCGATTCTTGGGTTCTGAGTTCATCAAGGATACTTCTGAGAAGATAGCTCTTATTAGGGATCGCATGCGCACTGCCGAGAGCAGGCAGAAGAGCTATGCTGATCGCCGCACTCGTGCTTTGGAGTTTAAGGTTAGAGATCAGGTTCTACTCAAAGTGTCACCTATGAAAGGTGTCATGCGCTTTGGGAAGAAAGGGAAGTTGTTACTGCGGTTTGTCGGTCCATTCATGATTACGGATCGTGTTGGAGCTGTTGCTTATCAGTTGGCACTTCCAGATAACTTGGATCGCGTACATAATATGTTCCATGTTTCCATGTTGCGAAAATTTTTGCGAGATGAGGATCGGTATCAGCATATCGACGTTGGGGAGATTGAGTTGCAGCCGGATACAACTTATTTGGAGCCGCCGTGTCGTATTGTAGACCGATGGGATTAAATTCTTCGTAACAAGGTTATTCCTTTGGTACGTGTTCAATGGAGTCATCACAATTAGGCTGAGTCCACTTGGGAACTGGAGGATGTCATTCGCTCGCAGTTTCCTGACTTATGGGATGAAGGTAAGAGCGAATTCCGAGGACGGAATTTCTTTTATTAGGGGGGAAGAATATAATACCCCTAATTTTAAAGGACAGTTCTGGAATTTGTTTTAATTATTTATGTGCATTTTAATACAATTATTTGCTTGATTATTTGAATTACTTGAATTAATTGATTTAATTGTAATATTTGTTTTAAATTGAATTACTATTTAATTGTGTTTTAGTTAATTACTTGTATTTTACTTGTTTTAAATTAAAATGGTAGTTTAATTAAGTTAAAGTGTTTTAGTTTAATTACTTGTATTTTTATTTGTTTTAAATTAAATTGTAGTTTAATTAAGTTAAAGTGTTGTAGCTTAATTACTTGTATTTTTATTTGTTTTAAATTAAATTGTAGTTTAATTGAGTTAAAGGATTTATGTATGTTTAGCCGACATAGGTTAAAACTTAAGTTTTCTTGTGTCGACTAAGGGTTTCATTAGGGCTCTAATTATCCAAGGATTAGGGTTGGAGTATTGAGCCTATAAATATATTCTTTATGTGGGTTTAGGGTTTTAGAAAACAAAACATATAAACTCTTTTCACGTGACAGAGGGATACAGAGAGTTGTGAGGGCAAAGAAACAGAGAGGGAGTTTAAGTAATTTACAGAGAGGCTTAAGGTGGAAGGAGTGGAGTACTTCTGGGTTGAACCAAGAGCACCGGAGGAGTGGAACGATAGTCTAGGACGTTGTCGGAAACTTTAGAGACGGTGGATTACAGTTTCAAAATCTGAAACTACAGGCAAGTCTCTGTTCTTCTCTCTCCCGTTAATTCATATTCTGTGCTCGCCTAGTTAAGACTCCAGGAATTAATCAAAGATTAAAATAGATGAAATGAATGTTATGATTCATCTAATATGCATGTTTAAATCAGTTTTTAGTTCCATTGAATTAATCTGTTTTAGTGTTGCTTAAAAGTTCTAACTAAAATCTTGTTGCGGATTGTTTTAAATCTTGTGTTAAATTCTTGTTGTGAATATATGTTTATGCTTGAGGATTAGTCTGAGACATTAAACGAACCCTTGAATAAGTAATTAACACAGTATTTAATTTCACCAAATTAATCTGTGGTGGGTTGCTTAAAGTTTCAAACTAAGGTTCTGTGATCGTTGCTTCTAAACCTATGTTCCATGCATGCTATCATTGAATATCAGTGGTTTAATATGTAGCTAGGACTGAGATTGAACCTAGAATAAAAATTAAAACATGTCACATAGGCTCTGGTAATCACTGGAATCAAAGAAGACGAAGCTGGAACGGACAACAGCTGCTAAGGGAGGGAAAGCAAGCTCCCAAAACCCTTAGAGCCGGCTCCCAAAGAGTTGGAGCCGGCTCTAAGTGATTTAGAGCAGGCTCTAAATGTTTTAGAACAGGCTCCAAATGGTTTTGAGCAGGCTCAAAGTTTTTAAAGAGCCTGCTCCATCTTAAAACGCACAGAACTGAGTTTTAGGGGCTTTTTGGCTGAAATTGGTTGTTCTAAAATTATTTAAAGGCTACTGGATATTGTAATTTAATGTTTAAGACTTATAAAAATGTTGGGAAGCATGATTATAAGTAGGAATTGGGAACGAAATTAATCTAAGATTAAACAGTGAGCCCGTGAGTGGATGATTTGAAAATTAATTTCTATTGTCTACTATTTTTGGAATTTTATTTCTCTGCAAAATCTTAAATTGCGAGACATGTTTTTAGCTGTGATATAAGCATATAGTAGTTAAATATGTGTATGCTTAGTTGGAATTAACTGATGTTTAAAATCTGCCATACAATGCATCAGTTATGGTACTATATGGAGAAGTAAATTGTATAATTTTAATTTATCAATTTAAAGGACTGGAATTTAGATTCAAAAATTTTTATTGGATGCATAATTTAGTTATACACATGTTAAATTGTATTTATACAAATTTTGGAGTATGGTTGATTAGTATCAAATATTGTTTTCGTCAACTATGTTAACTGGATGAGCTAAATGTACAGTCTTTTCATTTATACAAAGAACTGTAATGAGATGTCTAAATGTTATATTGGATGCATAAATTGGTTGTATACATGCTAAACTATATTGATGCTTATTCTGGGATGTGGTTAATAAATAATTATACTGTGTTATTAACTACGTAAATTGGAGGATAGTATGCACCGGTATGGGACGGTGTCATACTAGGTACGGATTAGATCAGACACTAAGCCTTACCTAAGTTTGGATTAAGGTATGGATTAATCATAAAGGTTAAGTCCATCACCTACTTGTGTCATATCAATTGTGAATTGAATGACCTATTATGGTTGCAGGATGGATTAGTTATACATATATCAGACCACTACACAGATGGATGGTATTTTGTATTAGGAGGAGTACAGACTTTATATATATATTATATGCTGTCGTGGTATAAGCTTGAGTCTCATGACCATGGTTAGGGCGCGTATATTGCCTAGGACGGATAACTGGACATAGGTGTTGTTCCCCGGTGGGTCTAGGTCCTCATGCCCACCTTAGGGTGCGTATTTGCATGTTGCTTTCTATTCAGGCTGAGACAGACCTACTGGACTAGCAAGCGTCCTATAGTGTGTACTATATACATATATGGACTACTCTAGCTATTGTTGAGTCTTCCTATGATGTATCTGCGTATCGGATTACTGTTGGATTGTAGTAGATCAAGACTTGCATGTGGGCCTAACCCACTCCTTTATTTTTCAGGTATTCATCAGATCCAGGGTTAGAGCTTGGACGTGCAGAACAGATACAAATGTTCATTCCTCCGATTATGTAGGAATCTTCTCTATGATAGTTTTGGATTCTATTTTTATTATTTCACTTTTGGTTTGAGAATTATAATAAGGGGTCCAATGGATGGATTCCCGAGTTGTAAACTTATGGAGATTTGGATTATCGGATTTGATTAATTATGATACAAGAATTTCCTTATAGTTTCTTTTAGCTTGTTAAATTATTTCGTATTTCACTTTGTATTCTGTGTTCGTTAAATATTAATTGTATGATATTTCCCTCGGGTTTGGGCCTGGGCCTGATCAACCCGTGTCTCAGATCCGAGGGGTATCACATGTCATCCTTAGAATCTTCCTCAACCAGCCTCTTTTTCCTGGCCCTGTTTTGAGCCAAGGGAGGTTGTTGTGGTAGAACTTGAGGTGGATCTTGCTAGGCTTGGTTCCAAGCTGCCTAAGCAGCTCTCCTACTTTTACTAAAGGTAGGGATCTGCGTGTCATCCATATATAAGGCGTCAAAGGCAATATTTCCCAAACTCTCATCAATGAGGAATGAATGGGTGGATAGACGACAGTACCAAACATGTTGCTTCAAATATCGGTACCTGTTCTTACAGTTTTCAAAATCAAGCGAGTCAACCAGAATCTCCAGAAAATGGTAAAGGAACTTGCAGAAAAGAGCAAAGCATATCGGACAGTTGAACTCATATTTATGTTTTTTATAAGGATGGTATTGAGGCAGGGTACACTCCCCAAACTGCCTAGGTATAGGGAACTGAGAGAAAGCCTGGGAAATCCAATTGCCCTGAACAGTGATGGCATTTTTCTTCTAACCTTTATCTGAGCTTAGATTACCAATATAGATCCGGGGATAGGGAATCGAGTGAAAATGGAACCAATCACCATTAAGGTGAATCCTTACTACCTTAAAACATAATAGGAGGTCAATAATGTCA
The DNA here is from genome assembly GCF_030987335.1 of Cornus florida. Taxonomy (NCBI): domain Eukaryota; kingdom Viridiplantae; phylum Streptophyta; class Magnoliopsida; order Cornales; family Cornaceae; genus Cornus; species Cornus florida. The sequence continues at coordinate 41,610,626 of NW_026775575.1, forward strand.
TAGTTCAAATCCCTAGTCTAGTTGAGTAGCACAAGAACAGAGATAATCTTATAGAAGTTGGGGTTAACTTGCAAGGTTGCAAGATTAACTTGTTAAGAAAAATATGAAATAGAGGATGGAAAGGAAACCTAACGATACTAAGTTGCGCGGTAGTGAGAAGGATTTCACCGTCGGCAAGACCCTTGCCAATATGAGCAGCCGTGTGATTACGGTAATGACGAATATATACATCATCGGGAATTTGACAACGAATGCGCAAAGCATCTAAGTCTAACACCATTGCACAAAGAAAACTACACTAAAAAGACAAACAAAATGGGAATTGAAACAAAAGGGAAAAGAACTGACTTTGAAAGGAAAAGGTGAACGACAGAGTTAAAGTGAGGTTGATCGCGAACAATGGAGTCAAAAAAGGATTCAGAACGCCGCCGGCCAGGATCTTGTATTAAAAAAAATGAAGAAGAGAATAGTATGGATGGAGGTGACCAAACAGAGAAAATATCTCTAAGAGAGATGCACTTATATATAGTCCCGAGCGTGAAAAACGAGGAGACATGCCGAACAAAAGAACAGGACAACACGAAACCTATAACCTGGGCACTGGAGCAATCACTTCACCTAGATCGCCATCATTGCAGCAAACCGCCAGAGCATTAACTACCCACGTGTATAATTTTGCCCTAATTAATATAAGGAAATTAGGGGACAAGGTGAAAGGACAAAAATACCCCCGCGTGGAAGATAAAGAATCTTACCAACAATGTTGCTACACGTGTTTCTGAAATGGGCTTGACCCAATATGAGAACCGGGCCGGGCAGGTCTAACGATGTAACGACCCGAACCCGGGGGTCCAAATCGCTAACTGGGTCCTTACCCGAACCTGAGGTTGTCTAAGGGCATTAAAGTCTTATCCAATGTCAATACATAATATATACAAGTCATCCTAGGGTTTATATTGCACCATACTACTAACATAACAGAAGACTCACAAATGCAGGCAGATAAGGCTGCGTCAGGCGCCACTTCCTTTCCGTGACTTGAAAATAGTAATATAAGGGGTGAGCACAATCACTCAGTAGGAGGTGCCTAAGACACGGCTCTTAATAACCTTATGAATCCACACAAAGCATTGAGTAAAAATATACGAGATCATGCCATTCAGGGAAAAACAATAACCACGACAATAACTACATCAACAACAATAACTACAATACAAGCCATCCAACTATACGTATAAAAATGCATACCAATGTAATGCAATGACATACCAATGACGTCGCTCCCCATTTCCAAAACATTTTTGTTTTACCATTCCAAACCATTAATGCAACTCGACTCATAGCAGCTCTATTGCACCACGAGAGAAGGATTAGCTAGCTATCCCAGACCACATGGCAACTCTAAGGCGTCATTTCGGGCCTAGGTAGCTCAACCACGCTACGGTATCTCCCTAGTTCCCTCTAGATCACATTAACACCACGGACCACTAGTAACTCTTAGGCGCCCAGGTTTTTGCAAACCATTTTCAAAACATTTCCCCAAAATAATTTTCCATGTGCTTTTCAAAACAACTTATCCCTTTCTTTCCTAATGAAATGCTTCATACCATACAAAACAATGACAATATATATATATACATTTCCATAATTCACATTCGACCACAACAATATAGCATGCTTTCAAGAAAAACTCACAAGGAATTATATCATCTCTTGATATAATGAAATTTCAGCCTTTATAATTATATAAGGCAAACAATAATTTCAGTTTAGCATGCTTCATCGCATCATTCCAATTAACATACATTTTTAACCAAATAGTCACATAAATCACATTGGCACATAAAACCCTTAATACCATAAGTAAAATAACCAAATCAAGCATGCTTAAAGTTAAATTAAATATGGGAAATTCACTAAAATCAAAGAAAACATGGCTTACAAAACTCTTACCTCAATTATTGAAGAAAAAACCCCAAAATAGCTCTAAAATCGAAATTCCAACGTGGTCTAAATGGGACTTTGCTCTGATCAATGCGAAGCCTTCGTCGTGGTCGTCGATTTTGCCTCAGTGGCAAGGTCAAAATTTCAAAGAATAAGCATAGATCTAAGCTTGTTTGTGTGAGAAAAAAAAATTGAAAAATGAAAAATACAAGGAAAAAAAGGGAGTTGCGGGAAAGGGAGAGATATTGGGCTTAATTCAAATATGTGATGATGTATATAAATATATACTTTAAACTTATAGTAAGTGAGGTCCACCCAACTAAAATATCTCTTTAATATATATATATATATGTGTGTGTGTGTGTATGTGTGTGTGTGTGTGCGTGTGTACATCTACTAATCACACCACAACTGCACATTTAAACATATAATCACATAAATATGCATCAAATAATAATATATGAAATTGGGCATCGCTGAAAAATAATCCACGTGCTCAACAAGTCTGTTAACGAGTCCCACTTGGGACCTCTAGGCCCGAAAAACTGAAAAATATCGAAATAGCCAACAATGCATTTCTGAGAATCCCGAACTCAAAGAAATGCACCGATTAACTCTCGGAACTCACCCATCACACTCCACAGTGCTCGACACGTAAAATGAGGCGAAGACTAAAATTACCCCGAAAAATCAGAAATTCCTAGAAAATGAAAAAATCAGAAGCATTACATTCTCTCAAACTTTAAAAGATTTCGTCCCCGAAATCAACCCACTTCACAAGCGAAGGACGAAAAGATACAAAAACGGAGTACGTCTCCGAGTACCCCACGCAACGTGCTATACCAAAAATCTCAACCCGAAGAATCCCACGTCCCATGTCACTCGCAACCCTGTGCTTGTGACCTAATGATGAGTGCTGAAAAGTGTGCATTTAAACCCCTTAAGCTTAAGTATTCTAGGACCTTTATCTATCTTACTTTCCCGTTTTAGACTAATTTCATGTTATTGCCCTTTCCAGGTACTTATCCCCAAAATAAGTCAATTCAACCAAATTAGAGTATAAAAGAAACAATCTCAAGTTGAATGAAATAATGAAGCAAAGTAGAAGCAAATTCATTGAAATTAGCAATCTTCAATTAATCAGGAATACTTTCGATCGATCTCACATTGATCGATCTCACCTCACCAAGATGGATCAGACCCCTTGTCCTTATCCTCAAAGAATTTTCATCTTCGATCGATCCTACTTTCTTCAGATCGATCAAACTTCCTTGATCTTATCCCCACCTACTACTTTTGTCTTTTTCCCAAAATATCCTAAAAATATCTCAGATTTGTCTTATTCAAAAAAGGCGCCGCCAAGGATTGATCGATCTGGCCTAAATTTGATGGATCTAGCCACAGTTTGATCAATCTCATCTGAACTCGATCGATCGAACCTCCTCAAGTCCAAAGTAAAACAGAGTCCAGCTCATTAAAAGCTAGCTCATGGTGCAATCATTGAAGAGAACCTAGTGTACGAGACCTGACCATTGGGTGTTACACTTGAGCTACCTATAAAAGGATTTTGAGCTATTTTTACATCATAATCTTGATATCATCATATCTTGAGAGAACATAACTTAGAATCACATATCTTGGAGAGGAGGCTAGAGTTTAAAGAGACATACACTATTTTAGGAGGTCTTCCATTCTTCTAGGGTTTCTATCAAGGAGAAGAGCATTTCTACCATGGAGATGGCCCTTGAGGGTTTGATGACTACATCAATGAGTGACTAAACATCTTCTTGGGGCTAAAGTTAGCCCAAAGCATGCCTTTTAGACCTTAATGTTTTGTATTTTGAGGGGATTTGTGTTGTAATGTTGTCTTGACACTTGATTTATATATGAATCTTGTTCTTACAATGATTTGTGTTGATTAATACTTCCAATTGATCATTTCATTCTATCCATATGTCTATGTATGCTAGAGTAGATGTTTATGTGTTTATCTCTTGGTTTTGTGATATTGATGCATGTCTATGTGTATTGATGTTATGAATCTAGAGATTGTCAAGGCATAGTGCTTAAATAGAATACTCTTGTGGTTTGTTTGATGGTTCATACTCATTTCTTGATGGATTATGCCTCTACCTTAGTTTAATTAGTTTAATTTTCATGTCCTTAGCTTAGAAGTAGTGTAGTTGTTTTATTTTCTTAGATGTGAGGACAATCCATGCTTGTTGTTTGATGTTCCATACTTATGAATGCAAGTAGTATAATTCTCTAACTTGTTAGTGTGTTGATTATGAGCTTAAAGGAAGGATTAATGGCTTAGGTTGATATATTGTGCTATTCACTAAGTTGTCTAGACAATGTATGCTTAATTTGTCAATCTATGCTTGTTAATTCAATTAATCATACCTCTTTGAATTGCAACATATGTTTCCCCTCATTCATTACACATTGAATGTCTAGAATGGTGATGTTTAGTGGTGACCTCTAGATCCCAAGACCTCTCTCTCTTGTTCTCTATCCTTTTATTTACTTTAGTTATTTAGTATTGAATTCATTTACATCGTATTTTAATTAACCATGAAACAATATTTTGATCATTCGACCTACTAATCCAATCTTGTTTCCATATTAACATTGCCCCCAATCCCTTGGGACGATCCCTACTCACCCTAGCTATATTAGTAGTTAGAGGTAGAAATGGCTCTTTATAAATTTAAACTTGGCCATACTTTTATTGTAACTTTGGGTGTTTAAAACGACCTTGAGAAAGAGACACACCAAGTTTTGGCGTCGTTGCCGAGGATTGAATTGGCAACGCCGTGTTTTAGAAACAATTAGGAATTAGTACTCTTTTGATCGTGTCTTTACTTTATTTACTTTATTTTTAGTTACTTATTGTGTTTGTTCTTATTTGGCTACGTGAATTAAGTAAGGAAGTTGAACAAAAGATAATTGAAAAGCAAGGAGCTAAGCTAAGCACAAAAAGGGCTAAAATCTAAAAATTGCAAAGCTAAGCGGAAAATTGAAAAATGAATTGAAGTTGCTTAAGGACCCTTTGTGAGATCTTTCTAACTCAATCTCTAGTTAAATCGTTGGCCCGCGTGGTGGCAGGTTCTTACATTCTTAGATAAATCGTGAGCCTGCGTGGAGGCAATTTACTTTTTCTTTGCATATTGTTCAAGCATGGGAGTATAGGATCATTGTATATGGAGATTTGTTGATTGATTTGTTGTTGGGGTGAAGTGATTGCTATTTGCTTGTTATTTGTTTTGCTAGTGCATGCATGGTCGTAAGTCATTAAATCCTACTCTAGTCCCTCCTAATTTGCATCTTGAATCGGTTGTTCGTAATCCTAGGGGAAGAGGTAGTTCTCATCACTCTATTTCATCAATGGAGGAGCAACATGACGACCATGTGAAGGACCTTGGTCACATAGACCAACAAGGCATCCTCCACCCTAATGTGCATCATAATAACATCCAAGTACCATTAGGCATGCCTAGACCATTCATCTCACCACAACAAGAAGGCCAAATTCCATTGGGAATGCCTTAGCCAATTTTTGCACCACAACCTCCCATGGTTCAAGTTAATCACGGTGTTTGTTTAGCACCACCGGTTGGGAATCCTCTCATTGCTTTGCGTGATTATTATGTTCCAAATGAATACAATGCACCAACATGCATTTAATTGCCCCCATTTAGAGCACATCACTATGAGATTAAACCACAAACCATTCAAATGCTTCATAACTATCATGGACTTCCAAGTGAAGAACTGTACGGGCATTAGGATGAGTTTCTTGAAGTGTGTTCCACCGTGAAATACATGGATATGCCAGAAGAAATGTTAAAACTCAAAAAATTTCCATTTACCCTTAAGGATAAAGCAAAATATTAGTTCAACAATCTCAGGCCTTTTTCGATAACTTCTTGGGCTGAAATGCAACAAGAGTTCTTGAAGAAGTACTACCCGGTATCAAAGACCAATGCTATAAGAACTTCCATTCGTGAATTTTCTCAAGGGGAAGGGGAACTGTTTCATGAGGCATGGGAAAGATTTAATGACTTTCTTAGGAAGTGTCCACATCATGACATCCCTAAGTGGCTATTAGTCCAATACTTCTTCGAAAGTTTGCTGGATAATCAAAAAGGAATGGTAGATGCATCTATGAGTGGGTCTTACCTTGATAAACATGAGAATGATGTTTGGCAATTGTACAAAAGTATAAGTGAAAATTCCATGCATAGATCTTTGTCCTCTAAAAATGGTAGAATTCAAGGTGGAATGAAGAATATCGGCTTATATCAAGTTGACAATTCAAATGACATAGCCGCTAAGGTGAAATCTTTAACTCAAAGGTTTGATAAATTTTTGGTCAACCACAATTCAGCAAATCAAATGTCTTCCTCCCCTAATCATACTTATCATGTATCAAATGAATCTTGTATGACTTGTTCTAGTGTCTTACATACTACTTCCAATTGTCCCCATGGACATGCGCAAAGTGAGCATCATGAACAAGTAAATGCTGCATTTATCAACCAAGGGAATAATCCCTATGGCTCACACTACAATCCAGGATGGAGGAACTATCCAAACTTCTCTTGGAAAAGCCAAAGGGAAGGCTCAAACCCTCCCCAAAGTGGTTTTCAAGGCAAGTATGTTCCACCTCCAATGCAAAGCCAAGGTTCCCAAGGTTATAGATCTTCATTTCAATCATCACATGGAAACCAATTTTCTAATTCTCATTTTCCTAATCAATCATCTTATTCCCAAGAAAATTCTAAAAGTCCCATTTTTTAGGAGAAAGTGTTGACCGCTTTGGTCACTCTAGAGGCAAACACTCAATTGCTTCATTCCCATTCTCAATCCATTGCTAAGCTAGAAACCCAAGTCGGGCATATAGCTAGTACCTTGAATGCTAGAGAGAAAGGGAAGACGCCTCTAAATGCCCCACCAAAGCAACAATTTGTTGTAGAAACCAATGAAGGTCACACAATTGAACATGTCAATGCGGTGACGACCTTAAGAAGTGGGAGAATTGTGGACAATTAAATTGGTGTTTCCAATGAAGAGAGTGAACTGATGCAACCAAAAGTTGACACCCATCCCGTTTCACATTTTATTCCTCCTTTATTGCATGTGCATGATCATCTTTATGAGAAAGTGTTAAAAAATGATTTGAAAAGTGATTTGAAGAATGAGTTGAAAACTTATTGTGTTGAAAGTGATCCAAAGAAAGATTTTGAAAAAGACTTTGAGCCAAGAGCTCCATTCTCGGATGCCTTGAAAGGGTCCATTTCTCTTGAAAAGCAAAAGACCAAAGTTAATGAAATCATTGAAGTGTTTAGGCAAGTGAAGATTAATCTTCCACTTTTGGATGTAATTAAGAAAATTCCAGCTTATGCCAAGTTCTTGAAAGATCTTTGCACCCAAAAGAGGAAGAACAAGAGCCAAGCACCAAAGAAAGTGGTCTTGACCGGGCAAATAAGCTCTACCTTGCAACACAACACTCTCCCAAAGTTTAAGAACCCCGACTCACCTACTACTTCTTGCATTATTGGTGACCATGTCATTAATTGGGCTCTTCTTTGTAAATCTTCTTCCTTACTCGGTATATGTTAAGTTGGGCTTAGGAGACTTAAAATCGGCATCGGTAGTTTTGCAACTTGCTGACCGATTCATCAAAAAACCCCGGGGTATCATTGAGGATGTTAGCTATAATTTTGATCTTTTGAGGACTATATTGCTTAAAATTTAAAAATTGATTGACTTGAGAGTCCAATACTCCTTATATGCCTTGTGGATGCCATTTAGGAGTAAATTTTTCAAAAGATTGATATCATGCTTGCATTTGTGGTCCACATCATCCTGATTTTGTGAATATTTTGAGATTCACTCTAGGATTCTACACTAGCACAAGCGCACACTAGCATTCATTTGTGGGGTACATACTTTGTTGACTATTGAATTGGTTATAATCCAATTGGGCTAGTTGTGCATTGAAAGCTTTCATTCTTGATAAAGGTGGATAACAAACCCTTTTCATTGACTAGCCGGGATTCTAGCCTTATCAAGCATTGAATTCCTCGTGCTGAAAGGTGGAGGGCCCAAACTCTAGGTTAACAATTGAACTTGTTCTTACAAAAAAAAAAAAAAAAAAAAAAAAAAAAAAAAAAAAGAAGAAGAAGAAGTTGCAAAAGTAATAAAAAAAAGTGAGGATTTCTCCCAAAAGGTGAGAAGTGAGAAATAATTAGATGGAGGTTGTTTTGATTTGTAGCCTAGTTGATTTGAGCTTGTAAGTCCTTAGAAGTGTTTAAACACCTAATGCCCTAAAGCCGTCTGGTTTGGGAGTCATTGATATAACGCTCGACCTCATGGATCGCTAGAAAGCTTAATAGTTTAACACATTGCACTATGCTTCCATCTTTGATCCTTAGGATTAAAAATAAATAAAATAAAATAAGCACACCTAGTGAATAAAGCTTTAATAAAATGTCCACTCTTTGTCTTGATGATCGGTACTAGATTTGTGTGCTAGTTTGAGGGTAAGGATGTGATCATTTCTTTAGTTGGCTTAGATAGCAACATATTTGATGCCGGTCCACCTAAAAATGATTCTAGAGTTGTTTTGATTTGCATGATCATTTTCTTGATGTGTGGAGAACCATACTTGCTTGATGTTGAGATTTTGGGAGATTGCTTGGAAATGATTGAAAAATTGCATATTTGAGGTAGTTTTCTCCCAATGCTTGTTTGCAATATTGGTGCCTCTTTAGTGAAAATGAGCTTTATGTTTGTGGGTATCATTTCTGGAAACCCTCACGAGATTTCACTCGTCCACTAAGGGTAACCTAGGGGTTTAAAAGGCTTGTTGCATATGCTAAATGCAATCGTGTTTCCTACGAAAGTGGCGTTATCCATTTATTGATTTTTAGTTCATAGTTCTATAGTTGTTCATTTCATTCCTTTACTTTGTAGTTCATTGCTAGGGACTAGCAATATTTAAGTTTGGGGGTGTGATGAGCGTTAAAAAGTGTGTATTTAAACCCCTTAAGCTCGAGTATTCTAGGACTTATATCTATCTTACTTTCCCGTTTTAAACTAATTTCATGTTATTTCCCTTTTCAGGTGCTTACCCCCAAAATAAGTCAATTCAGCCAAATTAGAGCATAAAAGAAGCAATCTCAAGCTGAATGGAAGAATTGAGCAAAGTGGTGGAAATCAACAATCTTCGGTCGATCAGGAATACTTTCGATCGATCTCACATTGATCGATCTCACCTCACCAAGATGGATCAGACCCCTTGTCCTTATCCTCAAAGAATTTCCGTCTTCGATCGATCTTACTTTCTTCAGATTGATCGAACTTCCTTGATCTTATCCCCACCTACCACTTTTGTCTTTTTTTCCAAAATATCCCAAAAATATCTCAGATTTGTCTTATACCAAAAAAGCACCGCCAATGATTGATTGATCTGGCCTAAATTCGATGGATCTGGCCACAGTTCAATCGATCTCATATAAACTCGATCGATCGAACCTCCTCAAGTCCAAATTAAAATAGAATCTAGCTCATTAAAAGATGGATCATGGTGCAATCATTGAAGGGACCTTAGTGCACGAGACCTAACCATTAGGTGTCACACTTGAGCTACCTATAAAAGGATTTTGAGCCATTTTTACATCATAATCTTGATATCATCATATCTTGAGAGAACATAACTTAGAATCACATATCTTGGAGAGGAGGCTAGAACTTAGAAAGACATACAGTATTTTGGGAGTTCTTCCATTCTTCTAGGGTTTCCATCAAAGAGAAAAGAATTTCTACCATGGAGATGGACTTTAAGGGTTGGATGACTACATCAATGAGTGGTTAAACATCTTCTTGGGGCTAGAGTTAGCCCTAAGCATGCCTTCTAGACCTTAATGCTTTGTATTTTGAGGGGATTTGTGTTGTAATATTGTCTTGACACTTGATTTATATATAAATCTTGTTCTTACAATGATTTGTGCTGATTAATACTTCTAATTGATCAATTCATTCTATCCATATGTTTATGTGTGCTAGAGTAAATGTTCATGTGTTTATCTCTTGGTTTTATGATATCGATGCATGTCTATGTGTATTGATGTTATGAATCTAGAGATTGTCAAGGCATAGTGCTTAAATAGAATATTCTTGTGGTTTGTTTGATGGTTCATCCTCATTTCTTAATCGATTGTGCCTCTACCTTAGTTTAATTAGTTTAATTTTCATATCCTTAGCTTAGAAGTAGGTTAGTTGCTTTACTTTCATAGATATGAGGACAATCCATGCTTGTTGTTTGATGTTCCATACTTATGAATGCAAGTAGTATAATTCTCTAACTTGTTAGTGTCTTGATTGTGAGCTTAAAAGAAGGATTAATGGCTTAGTTTGATTTATTGTGCTATTCACTAGGTTGTCTAGACAATGTATGCTTAATTAGTCAATCATGCTTGTTGATTTAATTAATCACACCTCTTTAAATTGCAACACATTTTTCCCCTTATTCATTACACATTGAATGTCTAGAATTGTGATGTTTAGTGGTGACCTCTAGATCCCAAGACCTCTCTATCTTGTTCTCTACCCTTTTATTTACTTTAGTTGTTTAGTATTGAATTCATTTACATCATAGTTTAATTAACCAACAAACAATCTTTTGATTATTCAACCTACTAATCTGATCTTATTTCCATATTAACATTGCCCCCAATCCCTTGGGACGATCCCTACTCACCCTAGCTATATTCGTAATTAGAGGTAGTAGTGGCTCTTTATAAATTTAAACTTGGCCACACTTTCATTGCAACTTTGGGTGTTTAAAACGACCTCGAGAAAGAGACACACCACCTAACACAACATCTATCGAATAGTGACCATAGTCACATGCAATCTCATCCCCCACAACAACTAACCGAATGTAAAAATACGCCCCGTGCTGAACATAACTCTTTACCGCTACTTACCACAATCTACTTCCATATACTCCGTGACTCCACCGAGTCCCAACCACTAAGAACCATTAGGATTGTCATCCTTCAAACCAGAACATACCACTAGTTGATACTAAAACCGCAAACGACGATTTCAGTCAACCCGCAAGAATATACGCATCACGAAAAGAATCATTTAATCCAAGTCACCACAATACCCAACCACCTATCCCGCACACGAGGTCAAGGGAACAACACTCACATCCCAAATCCTCGTGAGACATTACACTAGGAAACTGTTGAATTCATACGCAATAGGTTTAACCAGAAGCACCTCACAGAATCATACTAAACACCCTTAGGCTCATAAGAATAGCGGTTACCACACCGCTAAACAAACCAACAATGCGAGCTCGACTCACAAATCCCAAGGATACTCTTAAAACCATCTCCAACAACTACTAACCTCAAATTGTTATATCATAGGTGAACACCCACAACGGCAACCGAGAAGGTCATTATAACGACCCGAACTGGGGTCCGAATCGTTAACCAGATCCTTAACCAAACCCGAGGACACACTAGGGGTAAAATGGTCATTTTACAATATGGTAGGATAATCTATCCTTAAACTAGTCAAATGAGAATTAAAAAAATCATTCTAGTCATTCCATAATGCTCGATGAGGTTCTACAGTCATTGGTTATGATTTTCCCAAAAGTGCCCTTACTCGGTTCAAGGGAAATTCTGATATTGTTCCACAAAAATAGCCATATCTCTCAACATGAATGGAATTTGAAGATGAGGTTGGTCTCATTAGAAAGCTTACTCAAAATACTTCAAAATGGACTCAAGAATGACCATATTTGGGTTTAGAATGAAGAAGTTATGGCCACACGAAGTTAAGTGATCCAGGTTGTTAAACTGTGAAAGTCAAAAAGGTATACTAGGGGACTTGAACCGGTTCAAGTTGGATAGTGTGCCCAATGGTGAACCAAAAACACCTCTTGAACCGGTTCAATGGGGCTGAACCGGTTCCAGATGACAAGAACCTAAAAATTTTACCCAGAAAGGCCTAAAACTGAAACACATACATATGGACACTCCCTAGGTCCATTAGTGACCTTATTCAAATTTTAAACCTGTCCCAAAAGATGTATCTAATAGTGTAAAACATAAATAGACATACGTATATTGAATTAGACCACAAATGTGTTTGATACACCAATTTAAGTCAAAATGAGTCCCATCACATTGAAATGCTTTTATAAGTCATTTTTTGTTTCAAGTTCTCAATATAAAAACATAAGTTCATAAGGATCCTTACAAAATAATTCAAGTTACTTTAAAATAACTTAGTTTCAATTACCATCACTGAACATACAAAGCTATACAAAATGGGACTCGGTTACAAAAGGTGACAAAATAGATCTTCTAAATCCCTTCTAAGCCTGTGGTGGAACATCATCCACCACTTCTCTTCCAAGACCTAAAAAATGTAAATATAATGGGGTGAGCATAAAGCTTAGTAGGAAGCGCCTAAGACACCTCTTGTGACCTCATGAATTCAAACAAAGAATAGGAATAAAGAAATTGGGATCATGCCACTTCGGGAAAACATAACCACAATATCAATATTAATAATCCAAGTCATGAATGAAATGTGCCGTACTATGGGATGCAGTGTCATGCAATGTCGCTCCCCATTTCTAAAACATTTTTCGTCATCATTTTTTCCAAACCGTTAATACAACCCGTCCCATGGCAACTCCATGGCAGCACGAGAGAAGGATTGGCTAACTATCCCTGACCACAAGGTAACTCCAGGGTGTCATTTGGGGCCAAGTAACTCAACCATGCTAGGGTAGTCTCCCTAGTTCCCTCTAGGTCACATTAATGCCACAAACCCATAAGCAACTCCTAGGCGACCGGGTTTTCGTAAACCTTTCATCAAAAACCTTTTTCCCAAAATCATTTTCTTTCCTTTGTCAAATCATATTTCCCATTTTCTTACCCAATGTCATGCATGAATGTACTATGCTTATAATGCCATGCCAATAAACAATTTCATATCTCACAAGTCTAACATTAACAACACAACATGCCTTGTAGGAAAATTATTAGAAATACTTATCATACTTCTATTTTACGAAATATAACAATTTAAACACGATAGGCATGAAATACCATCACTTAAGCATACTTTTTTATACCATTTCAACTAACACATAGTCACATGCTTCATATACAACAAATAGGCCATTTTACAAAGAATTAACACAATTTAAGCATGTTATACAACAATTAAACATGTATTTTCATGATACATCAATTAACACATGGCCACACACTTCATATATAACAATTAAGCTATTTTGCAAGAAACTTACACAAATTAAGAATGGTAGGTTCAATTTATGGAGAATAATTCACCAAAGACAAATAGATTATGCATTAGAAACCTCTACCTCAAAGGATGCAAAAAGCCCCAATTCCAAACCCTAATTTCAAAAATCCCAAAGACACTAAATCAAGAATCGGCTCCAATCAAAACGAAGAGTTCGACGGGTCTCTAACTTTGCCTTAAGTGGCACTAGAAAATTCTCAAGGGTTGAAGAGAAATCAAAGCTTGAAGATTGTGAAAGAAAAAAGAAAAAGAAAAGTCAAAGAGAGAGGATTTTCGTGGGAAAGAGAGAGAATGGAAGTTTAATGAACCAAAAATGGCTTTAAGGCCATTAAAAGAGTTTATATGGTGGGTCCCACTAGAGAAAAAATCTTTCTTTTATTTTAATATATATATATATATGTACACAAATTAAATTCCAACCACACAATTTTAACTTACAACAATGAAATTATGCACAAAATAATTATGCATGAAATGTAGCGGACCCGTGACACAACTCCCATGCACAACAATTCCGATAGCGGGTCCCACCTGGGACCTCACGGCCTGAAAAATAAAAAAATGCTAAAATGGTAACCATTGCATTTTCAAGAGTCCTGAACTTAATGGAATGCCATAACAAACTTTCAGACACACCTGGCACACTTCACGGTGTCCGACACGTAAAACAAGAAAAAACAAAAATACTCTCAAAAAATAAAAAAAAATTCAAAAAATGAAAAATGGTAAAAATTGGAAACATTATAGTCATCCAACCTGCCAAATGTACCATTAGGTACCCAGACCCCTCGATATAACTCAAAGATCAACTAATCCAACAACTGAAGTTCATTGGACACGTAGTCTTATAACAAACACACCACCATCCACGACAAGTCACCTGAACACGTATAAAGAATACCATCAATCCCAAGTGAGACTCACTCTAAAATTGGATCGAACAACGACACGTACGCAACGTACAACACCGTACTCTAACTGTCACTAATCACACTAAAAGCAATGATCGTTGACCTTTGACCCGACATTATGTTAAGGAAAGACTGATTCAGAGAAATGGTTGGCTAACATGGCCAGGCCATTCCTGTCGTCGATCCGACCTCAACATCAACATCGTTCTTGTCCTCATATCTAATCCTCAAGCATTCATACTACCAGTCTCTACGTCTACTCTAGACACACAGTTTGCGACACACGGTCTAACCATCCTCAACACACGAGTCGCAGCACAGCTACTCGATACCACTGTTAACACCAAGAGTCTAAGAAAACATACACAACGGTCAACAAGTCGCGCCTTACGCTGTATCGATCATAACCTCTCGAAATGAGTCCCACAAAACCAAGGACTTCACCTCCTGCTATGGAGGTAAGTCGAACGATCTAGATCAAACCCTCACTCGGGGTTCCTAACAAAATAGAGGGCTTTATATAGTCCTTTCATCCACTAACACACACAACTTCTATGTGGCGATACGAAACTCACTGGCAACAATGTCCTTCCCAAGACCAAAACAAGAAGAAGGAAAAGCAAGTCCCTCTCCTGCAACAAAACTGAACATGCACCTACCGATACCTTGCATACGAAATACTAAGAAAGAGAAACTATACGAAAGTAAAGCAGTTTGATCTGTAACTCATACACCTAGCGTCCATACATAATACAGAACAGTACCCCTTTTAGAAATACTAGGGCTAGATAACAAATCTTAAGACACTGCATCCCATCCTGCCCAAAGAAGAACCTTACAAGAAGAAATCTAGACCTTCCATTGATAAAAATGACTGCGTAACATTGACCACCACATCAATAACCTTTAAAGTAACATGGCTAAAAACCCTTCTGTCATCAATCTACTAATAAGACCAACACATAGAAGCTCAATTGCTCATAAAATACACATCATTATCCAATAAAATTGTTTGTGAATACACACATTTCCTAAACTTATCTGATTTTAGCAGCAGGCCTAAGTCAAATGCTTTTTCTTAGAAACATTAGAAGAAGTGGGTCGAAATGGGGTGAAGGAAGGCTCGTTCGTCCAATTCTGATATTCGATTTTTAAAACTTCTTGCTTCACAGTTGATCTTTTCAAGGCTACCTAATATTCATATCTTAGGAGATCTCTCTTATTAGGAAGAGTATGAATGATTGAGCGAAGGACAAAACAAACACCTATTGCAGTAGTCCCATTTGAGGAAGATTTTCTTTAGTGCACCGTTGTTTGAATACATAGTGGTCACAACCAGTACAACATTACAACATGGAACCCATCCAAAACATCTTGAACTATATTATACCCCAAGGGCTCACACACTAGCCATCATCAGCATCACCCAAATCCAGAATCACAGTACTGGACATGTCCACCATCCTGGCATAAATAAAATATACTGCACAAAAGTGCACAGGCATCCACCCAATAGTGTATGGGCATCCACCCAATAGTGTACGGGCATCCACCCAACAGTGTACAGGTATTTGTTTCATCTCTTCTGTGGACAATCCCACTTCTCGTGGCCCGGCTAACCACACCAAAAATGAACTCTGGAACTAGGTTTATCAAAAAGACACTCCACCTTACGGTGTCCTCGCTATCTATAATCATAACATACCATACTCGTCCTAGAGGAAACTTGGTGTGTCGCGCGGCACCAACGTTTAAAAGTGTACTAATAATGTGAGTGTGCAATGTGGCCAAGTTTTAAATTTATAAAAGCCACTACTACCTCTAACTAAAAATATAGCTAGGGTGAGTAGGTATTGTGGGCATGTTTGCAATGGAAACAATGTATAGGGTTAGTAGGTCAAGTGATCAAAAGATGGTTTGTTTAGTTTATTAAACTACAATGCAATTGAAATTAAAGCAAGTAAAAGGTAACAATTTAGAATGTAGAGAAAAAGATATAGAGTAGAGGACTTGGGGTACTAGAGCTCACCACTAAGCTTGACTTTACTAGACACTAGCAATTGTATATCAATAGGGGAAATTAAATTGTAACTTGTGTGTGTGTGTGACATTAATTGAAACTAGGTATGGATGGCAAATAAGTATTGATTGTCTAGTCAATTCAAATGGAAAGCATAACCTATCAAATGAGACCAAAATCCATTCAATGAAACCACAATTTATGCACACACAACTGTCTAAAAGCATACACCATTTGCATTCATAAGTATGGAACACCAAGGAACAAGAATAGATTGTCCACCTATCTATGAATTTAAGGCAACTACACTACATCTACATTAAAGACATGGAAATTAAACTAAGTGAGCTAAAGGTGTGGCATAATCCATCAAGAAACAAGTGTGAATCATCAAATAAATTACAAGAGTATTCAATTAAGTACTATGTTTTGACCATCTCTAGATTAACTTCATCTATACATATAGACTTGCATAAACTCCAATAAATTTAGAGAAAAGTATATGAATCATCCATTCTAGCATACATAAACATATGGTTAGAAATAGATAATCAATTGAAAGCATTAATCCATACACATCAAGTAAAGACTACAAGATATATATATAAATCCAAGATCAAAACATTTATTACAAGCAAATTCCGAAAAATATACAAAACACTAGGTCTAGGAAGCAAACTTAGGGGCTACTCTAGCCCCAAGTACATGTCTAGCCACTCATTGAAGTAGTCATCCAACCCTCAAGGGCTATCTCCATGGTAAGATTGACCTCCTTCTTGATGAAAACCATAGAAGAATAGAAGAACTCCCAAAGATGTGTAAAAGTTCTCTAGTCTTTAGCCTCCTCTCCAAGATATGAGATATGATATGTGTAATGAACATATGTTCAATCTTGCTCTTAAAATGGCTCTAAATCCTTATATAGGAGGCTCAAGTGTCACACCCAATGGTCTGGATTCGTGCACTAGGGTCCTTGCAATGATTGCACTATAAGCCAACTTTTAATGAGCTGGAATTTGTTTTATTTCAGACTTGAGGAGGTTCGATCGATCGAACTGTGTTGAGATCGATCAAACTAAGGTGAGATCCATCGAATGTTGCAAAGATCGATCATCCTTGGCGGCGCCTTTTTGAATAAAGATAAATCTCTGAGATATTTTGGGATATTTTGAGAAAGAGATAAAAGTGGTAGGTGGGGTGGTAGGTGTGGATAAGATCGAAGAATTTCGATCGATCTGAGAAAGGTTGGATCGATCAAAGATGGTGAGATCTTTTGGATAAGGACAATTGCTTGGATCCATTTTGATATGTCTAGATTGATGTTGCTCTGATCGATCAAAGGAATGTTGAGATTAATCGAACTTGCTACTTTTCCACACTTTGCTTCCACTTTGCTCCTTTCTTCCATTCAGCTTGAGATTACTTCTTTTAAGCTCTTATTTGGCTTAATTAACTTATTTTTGGGATAAGTACCTAAAAAAGACAATAACATGAATTTAGTCTAAGATGGGAAAATAAAATAGATAGAGGTCATAAAATACCTAAGCTTAAGGGGTTTAATTGCGCACTTTTTAGCGCTCATCACACCCCCAAACTTAAATATTGCTAGTCCCTAGCAATGAACTACGAAGTAAATGAATGAAATGAACGACTATACAACTATGAACTAGAAAACAATAAATGGATAACGCCACTTTTGTAGGGAACACGATTGCATTTAGCATATGCAACAAGCCTTTTAAACCCCTAGGTTACCCCTAGTGGACGAGTGAAGTCTCGTGAGGGTTTCTAGAAATGCTACCCACAAACATTAAGCTCATTCTCACAAAAGAGGCACCAATATTGAAAACAAGCATTGGGAGAAAACTACCTCAAGTATGCAATTTTTCAACCATTTCCAAGCAATCTCCCAAAATTTCAACATCAAACAAGTAACATGGTCCTCCACACATCAAGAAAATGATCATGCAAATCAAAACAACTCTAGAATCCTTTTTGAGTGGACTGGCATCAAGTATGTTGCTATCTAAGCCAACTAAAGAAATGATCACATCATTATCCTCAAACTAGCACACAAATCTAGTACCGATCATCAAGACAAAGAGTGGACATTTTATTAAAGTTTTATTCAACTAGGTGCGCTTATTCTTTTTACACGATTTTTTTTTTTATTTATCCTTAAGGATCAAATATGGAAGCATGGTGTAATGTGTTGATCTATTAAGCTTTCTAGCAATCCATGAGGTTGAGCGTTAGGTCAATGACTCCCAAACAGGACGGCTTCAAGGCATTAGGTGTTCAAACACCCCTAAGGACTTACAAGCTCAAATCAACTAGGTTACAAATCAAAACAACCTTCATTTAATCATTTCCCACTTCTTAACTTTTGGGAGAAGTCCCCACTTTTTATTACTTTTGCATCTAATCATTTCCCACTTCTCAACTTTTGCAACTTTCTTCTATTCGGCTTAAGATTGCTTCTTTTAAGCTCTTATTTGGCTGAATTAACTTATTTTTGGGATAAGTACCTAAAAAGGGCAATAATATGAAATTAGTCTAAGACGGAAAAATAAGATAGAAAAAGGTCCTAGAATACCTAAGCTTAAGGGGTTTAATTGTGCACTTTTCAGCGCTCATCAACTCTAGAGATGCACCAACCGTAGAAGTAGCCTATGCTGTCCACTGTTCCTCAGAAAGTAATGAAGCACCTCTGTGCCTTTTCCTGCCCTAGCTCCCGAAAGAAGCACCCACACTCATACCACGTTCCTAAGAACCCATAATACCACTCCTTTCTTGCCAATCTTTGGCTTCTGCCTCTGCCATCAGTGCTCTTATAACTGCCTCGAAATAACTCTTTAACCCCAAAAGTGTCACCCTGGCCTAATGGAATGATTTAGGCCATACACAAAATGCCATGTATTATCTCCTTCGTTCCCTAACATATCCATAGCAAAACATGAAAGAGAAGTGAACTTATTCTCATATTCAGTCACTAGCGTTTAACCGGTTACTCGAACCACTCTTTTTAAGGCAATCTACGTGCCTAAACAAAAAAAAAAACCTCACACTCTAGGTTTAACATCATTACCTCTCATCTTCACCGTTCTTCAAAACACCCTTAGCCTTGACAAAAGTCAAATGGGGCTACCAACTAAACCTACGAGATCACCCTCATTCCAATCATTCTAATCATCAGTCCATCTTTTCAGATCCTCAAATAACCAACACTATCTCCTGATACCCCAGACGCAATTGAAATACGACCCCAATCTATAACTTCCAAATTCTAAACACAATCTATTTGGTAACACAGTACCTACCATCTATCACTTCATCTGCAAATAATCAAGCACTTCAATGACCCCATACTACCTGCCTTATCGCACAACCCTACACTACACAGCTAAAACTGACCATTATACACCACTTTAAGACTTTCTTGACAACCGTGCCAACCCATAACCCCTCTCATCGATAGAGCCATGCCATCGACTCATCGAAAGTCAATTACCCATAACACACTCATGTAGCTCTCTGAAATGGGGATCACTCTTCGACAAATCAGTCTCCAAAACAGACTCTTTCAAGACCACAAAATGAACCACGTCTAACAGTCGGTCACCTTATACTAGCATAACTCTAGTCAATACCTATGTTACCCTAGACTCATAGAATCTAATGAGTCCCCCTTAACAGTTGTAATCAACATACTTTTTCGTATCGTACCAGAATACCCAAGCAACCTCTGTCACACCCACCACAAACCGATTCGAAGAGAACCTCAGTACCAAACCATGACCTAAGTCACAAACACTAACCCCTAAAAGTCATACATACTTCATAAAAACCTCACATCGCACACCTGACCATTTTAGTCACAAAACCCATACACTAACACCTGAAACTTATACGTCTCACCCCTGACATCACACTATGCCAAATGCAATCATTTGAAAGTTGTGCCCCAAGCACTACGCCCTAAAAACAACGAGAAAACTGAAGCAACCATGCATCGAATAGCTCGATCCACTAGCTAGAAGTCCACATCATTCGTTCGCTAAGAACCGGCACCTAAACAACCCTGGAGCAACCGAGCACGTCGCCTACTCAGGTCAAAACTCACACAACCATCAATACCACAACAAGCACTCTACCGTACTAGCAACCATCCCGTACTCAACCGTATATACACACATGAACACACACACACATATATATATAATAATCGTACCCCACCCTATGATACAATCGTGTCCCTTAATTTAAAATTTAAACACCCCATCTTTTATTTTTTAAAAAAATTACTTGCATAAACCATTACTAAATACCCGTCATAATCCTATACGAAACATGCTTGCACATACCGTGCTCACTATGATGAGCGCTGAAAAGTGCGTATTTAAACCCCTTAAGCTTAGGTATTCCGTAACCTTTATCTATCTTATTTTACCGTTTTGTATTGATTTCATGTTATTTCCATTTTCAGGCACTTATCCCCTAAATAAGCTAACTCAGCCAAATAAGAGCATAATTGAAGCAATTCTGGGATGAATTAAAGAAATGAGCAAAGTAGAGCAAAAGGAAGCAAAGGGTGGAATTTCAGCAACTTCGATCGATCTCAAGAAAACTTCGATCGATCCAACTTCCATCGATCTCAGCACTTCAAGATAGATCCAAGCCATGATGTCATCTTCAGAGATCCCACAAGTTCGATCGATCCAACATCATTCTCTGATCAATTGAACTAGCTTGTCTTTATCCAAATGATTGATCTTATCTAGTTGCACCACCCTACCTACCACTTTTGTCTTTTTCCCAAAAATATCTTCAAAATATCTCAGATTTGTTTTTATTCAAAAATGCGCCGCCATTGAGGATCGATCCAGCTTCAGTTCGATAGATCTCAGCCATGTTCGATCGATCCAAGGTCAAGTTCGATCGATCGAACCTCCCAAATCCCGAAAAAAATCCAAATTCCAGTTCATTAAAAGTTGTCTCATATCCAATCATTAGAGGATTATTGGTGTACTAGCCCAGCTCATTTGGGGTGATTTTTGACCTACCTATATAAGGAATATGAGCCATTTTTTGGAAGACTTTCGATACTTTGATACACATACCTAGAGGAGATAATACTTAGTAAGGAGTAAAGGAGCGGAGGAGGCTAGAGACACCATTGGAGACTCTTCATCAACCAATGAGCAGATTTATTCCATGGAGCTTGCCCTTGAGGGTTGGAGGACATCATCCATAAGTGGCTAGACATCCTCTTGGGGCTAGAGTTAGCCCTAAGCATGCTTTTTACTTCTTGATTTATGTATTTTTGAGGGATTTGTATTGTGATTCATGTCTTGACACTTTCATATATATAGATCTTATTTATTCAATGATTTATGTGGTTTAATGCTTCCAATTGATCATTTCATTCTATCCATATGCCTATGTATGCTAGAATAGATGTTCATGTGTTTGTCTCTATTTCTTGTGTTATTAATGCATGTCTATGTGTATTGATGCTATACATCTAGAGATTAACAAGACATAGTGCTTAATGGCATATTCTTGTGGTTTATTTGATGGTTCATACTCATTTCTTGATTGATTGTACATCTCCCTTAGTTTAATTAGTTTAATTCCATGTCATTAGCTTAGTTGTAGTGTAGTTGTTATATGGGAGGACAATCCATGCTTGTTGTTGATGTTCCATACTTATGAAAGCAAGTAACATATATCTTTAAACTTGTAATGTGTTTGCTTGTGAGCTTAAAGAAAGGATTAATGGCTTAATTTGATATGTTGTGCTATCCACCATGTTATTTAGACAATATATGCTTAATTTGTCATCCATGCTTGTTGAAATAACCATACACACACACTTTGTTGCAATACATGTTCTTCCCCTCATCAATCATTCATTAAAGGTATAGAAAAGTATGCTTAGTGGTGATCTCTAAATCCCAAGATCTCTCTCTCTTTTATTCTCTCTATTGCATTATTGTTTACCTTAGTTTAACTTGCATCTAGTGTAATCCAACCAACCAACCACTATTTTGATCACTCGACCTACTAACCCTAATTTTGATTCCTCAACCTAGTATGACCCTCAATCCCTTAGGACGATCCCTACTTGCCCTAGCTATATTTTTAGTGAAAGGTAGTTGTGGCAATTTCTAAATGTAAAACTTGGCCACATTGCATAAACTTTGGGTTCCAATCGACGGCAGGGAACACACCAAGTTTTTGGCACCGTTGCTGGGGATTGATTGATTAGCAACGTTGTATTTGTGGAATCAATTAAGAATTAGTACTCTTTTGATCGTATCTTTACTTTGTTTTTTATTTTTTGTTACTTATTGTATTTGTTCTTGTTTGACTATGAGCATTGGGCTAAGAAGGTGAGCAAAGGAATATTCCAAGCAATGGAGCTAAGCAAGCAAGGAAAAATGCTAAAAATCTAAAAATTGCTAAGCTAAAAGCTAAAAATTTGGAGTTGAAGTGCTAAAGGACCTTTGTGAGCTTTTTCATACTCAAACCCTTAGTAAAATCGTCGGCCCGCGTGGAGGCTTGTATTTCAATTCTTAGATAAATCATGAGCCCGCATGGAGGCAATTTACTTTTCTTGCATATTGTTAAAGCATGGGAACATGGGAACATTGTAAGTGGAAGAAGTTTGTTGATTATTGATTTGTTGTGATGGAGAAGTGCTTGCTCATTTTGTTGTGTTTCGTGTATTGCTAGAAGTCTTGGGTAGTCCTTGTCATATCATTCTTCCTAGGCATTCACATGGAAAATCTAGAGGGTAATCTTGACTGCTTAGACCCACGTTTCATGCAAAACCCACCTCTTAATCAACATGGCCCTAGAGTTCAAGCTCCAATTCCTCCAATGGTCATTCGTGATCATTATAATCTTCATGCATATCATGCACCTACTTGTATTGTGTTGCCTAATTTTGAAGCAAATCAATATGAAATCAAGCCCGAGACTATTAAAATGTGTCCACTCCTTTATGGCTTAGATGATGAGGAACCCTACAAACATCTTAATGAATTCTTTGAAATATGTTCCACCGTAAGATATACGGATGTCCCGGAGGAAGTTCTTAGGCTACTTCTCTTCCCTTTCACACTAAAAAATAAAGCAAAGCATTGGTTCAATACTTTGGGGACAAATTCGATAACATCTTGGGCACAAATGCAAAATGAATTTTTTAAAAAAATTTACCCCGTAAGTTTGACTAATGTAACAATTAGAGAATTTTCTCAAAGGGAAGGGGAGTGGTTACATGAGGCTTGGGAAAGATTGAATGACTTGCTAAGCAAATATCCACATCATGGCATTCCGAAATGGCAAGTGGTTCAACATTTCTATGAGAGCCTATCCGACATTCATAAGGACATAGTCGATATATCATGTGGAGGATCATATTTTGGAAAACATGAAGATGACAATGGCACCTCTTTGAGAAAATGAACGAAAACTCATTGCAAAAATATTATACTTCTCGGTTTGACCATAGTTCAAAGGAAAAGAAGAGAGATTTGCAAGTATGTCAAATTGAGAGTCCATTAGAGATTGTAGCCGAGGTTAAGACTCTCTCTCAAAAACTTGATCAATTCTTGTTGAGTCAAAAACCGATTACAAAATCACCTTCTTTTCATCATACTTCTGATCTTAGTGAGCCATGCATGACATGTTCAAGTGTTTTACATACCACTTTCACTTGTCCCCATGTACATGCATTCAATGAGCACTTTAAACAAGTCAATGTTACATTCGCTCACCCTTACTCAAGTGCATATGTTCCAATGTGGAATGAAAATTTGAATTTCCATCAAGCTAAAAAATTTCAAGGCAAAAATATTCCACCCCATAAAAGGGAAGGAGGTTCCCAAGAATTTGTTTCTTCTTCATCTCATTAAAGAACCAAACACTTTTCCCATCCTCAAATGTATGATTCGCAAATTTGCTCTCATTATCCTCATGCACTTTCTAGCAATTCTACATTTGAAGATAAGGTTTTGATAGCTTTGGGTAGCTTAGAGATGAATACCAACTTGTTGCATTCCCATTCTCAATCCATATCAAAGCTAGAAGCTCAAATTGGGACCATAGCTAATGTATTGAATGCAAGAGAAATTGGGAAATTACCTAGTCAACCCAAGAGAAATCCAAAAGCCCAATTTGGTATGGAAGTAAACCCTACATCGGGGTGTTCTTCCCAAGCACAAGTGCAAGCCATTATCACCTTGAGAAGTGGTAAACAAGTGGACAATAGGGTTGAACTACCAAAAGAAGATAGTGAATCGATGCAACCTAAGGTTGTCACCCATCCAATTCCCAATTCCACTCCTACTTCCTTAAATGAAAATGTTCCTAACCGGAATTCTCAATCATCTCCATCATCTCCTCAAATTACAAAGTCTTATGGGCCAAAAGCTCCATTCCCTTATGCTTTAAAAGAAACCTCGCCTTATGGGAGGCAAGAAAGGAAATACATGACATGATGGAAGTTTTTAAGCAAGTAAACATCAATCTTCCTTTTTTGGATGCCATTAAACAAATTCCACCTTATGCAAAATTCTTGAAAGACCTTTGCACAAAAGAGGAAGAGCAAGGGACCAAGCCCTAAAAAAGTGTTCCTTACTGAGCAAGTAAGCTCCATTATTTAACAAAACACTCCACCTAAGTTCAAAGATCTCGGTGCTCCGACCATCTCATGTGTGATTGGGAACTATGAAGTTCGTAGAGCTCTTCTTGACTTAGGTGCAAGTGTTAATTTGATTCCTTACTCCGTGTATGTCCAACTAGGTTTGAATGAGTTGAAGCCAACCTCGGTGGTGCTTTAATTGGCCGATAGATCCATCAAAACACCTAGGGGCATGTTTGAGGACATCCTCATCAAAGTTGATAAGTTTTACTTTCCGGTTGATTTTGTAGTTCTTGATACCGAACCGGTTACCAACCCCACCAACCACATCCCAATCATCTTGGGAAGGCTATTCCTTACCACCGCAAATGCAACCATCAATTATAAATCCAGGGTTATGGACCTTTCATTTGGTAACATTATGGTCAAGCTTAATGTTTTCAACACAAGTTGACATCTCGTAGATGAAGACGAGTGTTGTCTTGTAGATGTGTTAGATAAGATTGTTGAGGGATCAATTCCTACCATGGTCTTGAAATAACCAATTAAGGACAACATTTCATCTCTCTTATCCGATGATCCTCTTGCTTCTTGTCTTCTTGAAATGTATAGAAATTGTGGGTTTGATAATGAAAAATCAATGGATGAAGTAAGCAATCTCATGGAATCTGTTGCAAGCTTGGATTTTCCATCTTGTAAAACTCCAATAGAACCTCTTCCTCCACTCTCTACCACTCCACTGGTCTAATCTTTAGTTTCTCCACCAACTCTTGAGCTTAAAACTCTACCTTCCAATCTCAAGTATGCATTCTTAGGACCAAAAGAGACTCTTCCGGTTATCATTTCTTCAAGTCTTGAAAAAGACCAAGAAGACACTCTCTTAAATGTGCTTAAAGAGAATAAGGAAGCCATAGGATGGAGTGTGGCGGATCTTAAGGTAATTGATCCTTCTATTTGTATGCATCGCATACTTATGGAAGAGGATGCAAAACCCTTTAGGGATGCCCAAAGGAGACTTAACCCTAACATGAAAGAGGTAGTCAAAAGGGAAGTAGTCAAACTCTTAGATGCCGAGATCATTTACCCAATCTCCGATAGCAAATGAGTGAGTCCAACTCAAGTAGTTCCCAAGAAATCGGGGATTACCATGGTTGAGAATGCAAAAGGTGAGGAAATCTCTAAGCGTACTGCCAATTCATGGCGTGTATGCATTGATTACCACAAATTAAATGCTGCCACTAGAAAATATCACTTCCCTTTACCATTTATTGATCAAATTCTAGAAAGATTGGTCGGACAACAGTACTATTGCTTCCTTAATGGCTATTCGGGTTACAATCAAGTAGCCCTTGACCCATTGGACCAAGAGAAAACCACATTTACTTGTCCATTCGGCACATTTGCTTATAGATGGATGCCTTTTAGTTTGTGCAATGCCCCCGCCACATTCCTAAGGTGAATGATGCCAATTTTCTCGGACATGGTGGAAGAGTATCTAGAAGTGTTCATGGATGATTTTTCTGTCTTTGGGTCTTCATTTGATGCATGCCTCAAAAATGTAGATCTAGTACTTAAGAGATGTCATGAAACAAACCTTGATCTTAGTTGGGAAAAGAGCCATTTTATGGTTCAAAAGGGTATCATTTTAGGTCACGTCATCAGAAGGAGGGGGATTAAGGTAGATAAAGCGAAAATGGAGCTTATTGCTGAAATGCCACCACCCTCAATGGTGAGAGAGGTTCGCTCCTTTCTAGGTCATGCCGGCTTCTATCGCCGATTCATAAAAGACTTTAGCAAAATTGCTCGACCCTTGTGCAATCTCCTTGCCAAGGAAACTCCTTTTGTCTTTGATCAAGCATGCCTAGACGCTTTTCATAAATTGAGTGATTTATTGTTATCTGCTCCTATCATGCAACCTCCCAATTGGTCATTGCCATTTAAAATTATGTGTGATGCTTCTGATTATGCCATGGGAGCGGTTTTGGGCCAAAGAGTAAGAAAGCTTCCTTGTGCCATATACTATGCAAGTAAAACTTTCTTGGGAGCTCAATTGAATTACTCCACTACCGAGAAAGAATTACTTGCCATAGTATATGCTCTTGATAAATTTCGATCCTATCTTTTAGGTTCTAAGGTTGTTGTTTACTCTGATCATGCTGCCTTGAGACATCTTTTGACAAAGAGAGAAACAAAACCTAGATTGATTAAATGGATTTTGCTTCCTCAGGAATTCGATTTTGAAATCAATGACAAGAAAGGCACCGAGAATGTGGTCGCCGATCATCTCTCTAGGTTATCGATAAAACCTTTCCCTAGTCCACCAAGTCGTGATTCTTTTCTGGATGAGCAACTTTTTCAAGTTTCTAATGGACAAATGCCTTGGTTTTCCAACATTGTGAATTATTTGGCAATTGGCAAACTTCCAACTTCTTGGTCAAAGAACGAAAAGAATCGTTTCTTTGCCAACATCTGGAATTACTATTGGGAAGATCCTATCTTGTACCGTTATTGTCCGGATCAAATTGTGAGGAGATGCATTCCGAAGAGCGAAATTCCAAGTGTCCTTGTGTTTTGTCATACACTTGCATGTGGTGGGCATTTTAGTGCAAAGAAGACCGCCTTGAAGGTTCTTCAAAGTGGGCTCTTTTGGCCCACTATCCATAGAGATGCCTACAATTTTTGCAAGTCATGTGAGAGATGTCAAAAGATGGGTTCAATGTCGAAAAGAGATATGATGCCTTTGACCAACATTCTTGTCATTGAAATCTTTGACATTTGGGGCATTGATTTTATGGGTTCATTTCCTATGTCCTATGGTTTTCAATACATCCTTCTTGCCGTTGATTATGTTTCCAAGTGGGTGGAAGCATGTGCTACCAAAACAAATGACCATTCTGTGGTTATTCATTTCATCAAATCCAATATCTTTGCTTGTTTTGGTATGCCTAGGGCTATGATAAGTGACGGAGGAAAGCATTTTTGTAATCAATTCCTAAGGCATTTATTTCTTAAGTACTCCGTTACTCATAAAGTGGCTACTCCTTACCATCCTCAAACAAGTGGGCAAGTAGAAGTGTCTAACCGAGAAATTAAGCATATTCTTGAGAAGACGGTTAACACCACCCAGAAAGATTGGTCACGGAAGTTAAATGACGCTTTGTGGGCTTACCGGACGGCATATAAGACTCCCATTGGCATGTCTCCCTATAGACTTGTATATGGGAAGCCTTGCAATCTTCCGGTTGAGTTGGAACATAAAGCCTTATGGGCAGTTAAAAGCTCAATCTTGACCTTGATAAGGCCGGAGAGAACTGGTTGTTACAATTGAGTGAGTTGGAGGAGTTGAGACATAATGCTTATGATAATGCTAAACTCTACAAAGAAAGAACTAAAGTTTTTCATGATAAGCATATTATGAAGAAGTCTTTCAAACCCGGTCAAAAAGTTTGGCTCTTCAACTCTAGATTGAAACTCTTTCCGGGGAAGTTGAGAACCAAATGGGAGGGTCCTTATGAAGTCATTTCTGTTGCACCGCATGGGGCGGTTGAAATTCAAAATTTGAAAAAGGGGAACATTTTCAAGGTTCATGGACAAAGACTAAAACCCTACATTGAGGGACAGGTCTTCCAAAGACATTTAGAAGCTGCACATCTAATTGATCCTGTGTATGAAGATATCTAGGGATGCAATGCAAATGGAAGAGTTTTTGTCTGTTCGATCGATCTCAAGAAAAGTTTGATCGATCGATCGAACATCATGCCTACATCAAACCTGCATCTAAGTCCTTCTCTGTCCAATCATTCGAACAAACTTGCATAAATCACCTCTCTGTCCCATCAATTGAATTTGTTCTCAGATCGATCATAAGTCCTTAGATTGATCCAAACTTCAAGTTTGATCGATCTTGAGTTCCAACACTTAGAAAAATTTCAAACCTACATCCAAATCCCTCTCTGTCTCATCGTTTGAACATATCTGAAGGTTCATGCATGTTCGATTGATCGAAAATCTTTTGAGATCGATCGGCCTTGATCGATCTCAGTATCTTTGGTTTGACCTTTTTCTTTCTTTTTTAGATTTCAAGCTTATTCATTCAAAACAACATTACGTCTAGCTAGAGACATTAAACTTAGCAATCATTGTTCATACTCTCTTGAATTCCTTCTTGTTTGATCCAAAAAAAAAAAAAACATTTCTCTCTTGTGCCCTTATGTGTAGTCATGTTACTTTTCTATCAGGCTTGATCTCATATCTCTCTTTCATCTTGCGTTGTATTACTTTAGAATGCATAATTTGATCATTCTTATCCCATTTGAGATTTCATGTGAATTTGCTAGTGTAGTTATTCAAGTAGGTTGTTGATTTCAAGTTTGGGGGAGACGTCTTTCGAATTTGATCACTACCGGGCTTCATGTCTACATCACCACGGTATATTCTTTTCATGTTTTCCATTGTTCTCATTATACATTAAGGACAATGTGGGGTTTAAGTTTGGGGGTAAGGTGTCTTGTTGCATTGTACTTAAGTTGAGCTTTAATTGCATGATTGAGATTTGAGATCGATGTTTGTGATGATTTTAATCTTTTGAGAACTATATTGCTTTTAAAAATTGCATGACATGAGAGTCCAATACTCCTTGTATGCCTTGTGGATGCCATTTATGAGTAAATTATTTTGCTTGCAATTGTGGTCCATATCATCATAATTTTGTGATTGTTTTGAGATTCACTCTAGGATTCTACACTAGCACAGGCGCACACTAGCATTCATTTGTGGGGTACAAGCTTTGTTGATTATTGAATTGGTTATATCTCAATTGAGCTAGTAGTGCATTGAAAGCTTTCATTTTGATAAAGGTGGATAACAACCCCTTTTCACTAAGTAGCCGAGAATCTAGCCTCATCAAGCACTGAATTTCTCGCACCGAAAGGTGGAGGGCCCAAACTCTAGGTTAATAATTAAACTTAAAAAAAAAAAAAACAAAAAAACAAAACAAAAAACAAAAAACAAAAATGCAAAAGCAATAAAAAAAAGTGAGGACTTCTCCCAAAAGGTGAGAATTGGGAAATGATTAGACAGAGGTTGTCTTGATTTGTAGCCTAGTTGATTTGAGCTTGTAAGTCCTTAGGGATGTTTGAACACCTAGTGCCCTAAAGCCGTCCGATTTGGGAGTCATTGACCTAACGCTCGACCTCATGAATCACTAGAAAGCTTAATAGATCAACACATTACACTATGCTTCCATCTTTGATCTTAAAAAAAAAAAAAAAAAAAAAAAAAAAAAAAAAAAAAAAAAAAAAAATCGAGTGAAAAGAATAAGCACACCTAGAACAATAAAGCTTTAATAAAAGGTTCACTCTTTGTCTTGATGATTGGTACTAGATTTGTGTGCTAGTTTGAGGGTAAGGATGTGATCATTTCTTTAGTTGGCTAAGATAGCAACATATTTCATGCTGGTCCACTTAAAAAGGATTCTAGACTTGTTTTGATTTGTATGATCATTTTCTTGATGCGTGGAGGACCATATTTGTTTGCTTGATGTTGAAATTTTGGGAGATTGCTTGGAAATGTTTGAAAAATTGCATACTTGAGGTAGTTTTCTCCCAATGCTTGTTTGCAATATTGGTGCCTCTTTTGAAAGAATGAGCTTAATGTTTGTGGGTGTCATTTTTGGAAACCCTCACGAAACTTCACTCGTCCACTAGGGGTAACCTAGGAGTTTAAAAGGCTTGTTGCATATGCTAAGTACAATCGTGTTCCCTACGAAAGTGGCATTATCCATTTATTGTTTTCTAGTTCATAGTTGTATAGTTGTTCATTTCATTCCTTTACTTTCTAATTCATTGCTAGAGACTAGCAATATTTAAGTTTGAGGGTGTGATGAGCGCTGAAAAGTGCGTATTTAAACCCCTTAAGCTTAGGTATTCTAGAACCTTTATCTATTTTATTTTACCGTTTTGTATTGATTTCATGTTATTTCCATTTTCAGGTACTTATCCCCAAAATAAGCTAACTTAGCCAAATAAGAGCATAATTGAAGCAATTCTGGGATGAATCAAAGAAAGGAGCAAAGTAGAGCAAAATGAAGCAAAGGGTGGAATTTCAGCAACTTCGATCGATCTCAAGAAATATTTGATCGATCCAACTTCCATCGATCTCAGCACTTCAAAATAGATCCAAGCCATGATGTCATCTTCAGAGATCCTACAAGTTCGATCGATCCAACATCATTCTCTGATCGATCTAACCATCTTGTCTTTATCCAAATGATTGATCATATCCAGTTGTACCACCCTGCCAATCACTTTTGTCCTTTTCCCAAAAATATCTTCAAAATATCTCAGATTTGTTTTTATCCAAAAAGGCGCCACCTTTGAGGATCGATCCAACTTCAGTTTAATAGATCTCTGTCATGTTCAATCGATCCAAGGTCAAGTTCTATCGATCGAACCTCCCAAATCCCGAGAAAAATCCAAATTCCAGCTCATTAAAAGTTGTCTCATATCCAATCATTAGAAGATTATTGGTGTACGAGCCAAACTCATTTGGGGTGATTTTTAACCTACCTATATAAGGAATATGAGCCACTTTTTGGGAGACTTTCGATACTTTGATATGCATACCTAAAGGAGATAATACTTTGTGAGGAAGCAAAGGAGAGAATGAGGCTAGAGACACCATTGGAGACTTTTTATCAACCAAAGAGCAGATTTCTTCCATGGAGCTTGCCCTTGAGGGTTGGAGGACATCATCCATGAGTGGCTAGATCCTATTGGGGCTAGAGTTAGCCCTAAGCATGCTTTCTACTTCTTGATTTATGTATTTTTGAGGGGATTTGTATTGTGATTCATGTCTTGACACTTTTATATATATATATCTTGTTTATTCAATGATTTATGTGGTTTAATGCTTCCAATTGATCAGTTCATTCTATCCATATGTCTATGTATGCTAGAATAGATGTTCATGTGTTTGTCTCTATTTCTTGTGTTATTGATACATGTCTATGTGTATTGATGCTATAGATCTAGAGATTATCAAGACCTAGTACTTAATGGCATGTTCTTGTAGTTTATTTGATGGTTCATACTCATTTCTTAATGGATTGTACCTCTCCCTTAGTTTAATTAGTTTAATTCCACGTCATTAGCTTAGTTGTAGTGTAGTTGTTAAATGGGAGGACAATCCATGCTTGTTGTTGATGTTCCATACTTATGAAAGCAAGTAACATATATCTCTAACCTTGTGATGTGTTTGGTTGTGAGCTTAAAGAAAGGATTAATGGCTTAATTTGATATGTTGTGCTATCCACCATATTGTTTAGACAATATATGATTAATTTGTCATCCATGCTTGTTGAAATAACCATACACACACACTTTATTGCAATACATGTTCTTTCCCTCATCAATCATTCATTAAAGGTGTAGAAAAGTATGCTTAGTGGTGATCTCTAAATCCCAAGATCTTTCTCTCTTTTATTCTCTCTATTGCATTATTGTTTACCTTAGTTTAATTTGCATCTAGTGTAATCCAACCAACCAACCATTATTTTGATCACTCGACCTACTAACCCTAATTTTGATTCCTCAACCTAGTATGACCCTCAATCCCTTGGGACTATCCCTACTTGCCCTAGCTATATTTTTAGTGAAAGGTAGTAGTGGCAATTTCTAAATGTAAAACTTGGCCACATTGCATAAACTTTGGGTTCCAATCGACGGTAGGGAACACACCACACTACTTGTCACATTATGTGATGACCTTGTGGGCGAGTGTGCCGTGGGTGGGTGCGAGAGACACTGTCAGGCTACCACATTGGCGAGGTATGGTTGCACAGTCCCACATCGCCTGGGTAGAGGAAAGGTGAAGTGCTTATATGTAAGTGTGTCATCTCCAATTGGTATGAGGCCTTTTGGGGTAAAGCCTAAGAGCAAAACCGTGTAGGGTCAGGCCTAAAGCGGACAATATCATACCATGTGGTGGAGTGGGTCGTTACAAATGGTATCAGAGCCTGACCCAGTCGGAAATGTGCCGACGGGGACGTCGGGCCTCTAAGGGGGGTGGATTGTGATGACCTTATGGGCGGGTGTGCCGTGGGCGAGTGCGAGAGACACTGTCAAGCTACCACATTGGCGAGCTACGGGTGCACAGTCCCACATCGCCTGGGTA
This sequence comes from Cornus florida, assembly GCF_030987335.1. Lineage (NCBI taxonomy): Eukaryota > Viridiplantae > Streptophyta > Magnoliopsida > Cornales > Cornaceae > Cornus > Cornus florida. The sequence continues at coordinate 41,643,693 of NW_026775575.1, forward strand.
GAGGAAAGGTGAAGTGCTTATATGTAAGTGTGTCATCTCCAATTGGTATGAGGCCTTTTGGGGTAAAGCCTAAGAGAAAAACCATGCGAGCTCAGGCCCAAAGCAGACGATATCACACCATGTGATGGAGTAGGTCGTTACACATTATCATTTAACATATAATTGCACAAACCATGCCTACCACTTACCACTACCATACTCCTAATACTTGTCATTTTATCAAAATTAACATGCTTTCAATCACTCTCACATTTCATTTACATGGTTAGATCATATAATTATTCTGCATACATAGCCATGTAACATAAATTTCAGTATTTAAACATGTAAACATGCGAACATTTAGCAAAGAAACATGTCTTTCAAAACTGTGAACACATTAGCAGCTAGTCACATAAGCAAGTAAATAGATAAGCATGCTTTTTACGCAACTAAGCACTTTAACACATAAACACATAGACAATGCAAATCACCCCTCCACATAACCCTAGATAGCCTCTACCCGTCATCCTAATGGTTTTTGAACCATCACTTTGATACCAAATTTGTAACGACCCGAACCCGGGGGTCCGAATCGCTAACCGAGTCCTTACCCGAACCTGAGGTCATCTAAGAACATTAAAGGCCTATCCAATGTCAATACATAATATATATACATCATCCAAGGGTTTATAGTACACCATATTACTAACATCACAGAAGACTCATAAATGCAGGTAGATAAGGCTGCGTTGGCCGCCACTTCCTTCCTGTGACCTGAAAATAGTAAAATAAGGGGTGAGCACAACCGCTCAAAAGGACGCACCTAAGACACGTCTCTTAGTGATCCCGTGAATCCACACAAAGGATAGAGTAAAGATATATGGGATCATGTCGTTCGGGCGATACACAATAACCACGACAACAACTACATCAACAATAACAACTACAATACAGGTCATTCAACCATATGTATAAAATGCATGCCAATGTAATGCAATGACATGCCAATGTCGTTCCCCATTTCCAAAATATTTTTGTTTCACCGTTCCAAACCGTCAATGCAACTCGACCCATAGCAACTCTATGGCACCATGAGAGAAGGATTGGTTAGCTATCTCCGACCACATGGTAATTCTAAGGCGTCGTTATGGGCCTAGGTAGCTTAACCACTCTAGGGTCTCTCCCTAGTTCCCTCTACATCACATTAACGCCACGGACCACTAGGCAACTCCTAAGCGCCTGGGTTTTCGCAAACCATTTTCAAAACATTTCCCAAAAATAATTTTCCATTTGCTTTTCAAAACGACTTTTCCCTTTCTTTCCCAATGAAACCATGATGATATATATATATATATATCCATAATTCACATTCGACCATAACAATATAGCATGCTTTCAAGAAAAACTCACAAGGAATTATATCATGTCTTGACATAATGAAATTTCAGCATTTATAATTATACAAGGCAAACAATAATTTTAGTTTAGCATGCTTCATCACATCATTCCAATTAACATACATTTTCAGCCAAATAGTCACATAAATCACATTGCCACATAAAACCCTCAATACCATAAGTAAAATAACCAAATTAAGCATGCTTAGAGTCAAATTAAAGAGGGAAAATTCACTAAAATCAAAGAGAACATGGCTTAGAAAACTCCTACCTCAATTATAGAAGAAAAACCCCAAAATAGCTCCAAAATCAAAATTCCAACATGGTCCAAATGGGACTTTGCTTCGATCAATGCAAAGCCCTCGTTGTGCTCGTCGACTTTGCCTTCAGTGTTATGGTCAAAATTTCAAATAATAAGCTTAGATCTAAGCATGTTTGTGTGAGAAAAAGAAAAAAAAAAATTAAAAAAAAAAAAGGGAGAAAAGGGAGCTACGGGAAAGAGAGAGATATTGGGCTTAATTCAAATATGTGATGATGTATATAAATATATGCTTTAAACTTATAACAAGTGTGGTCCACCCAACTAAAATATCCCTTTAATATATATATGTGTGTGTGTGTGTGTGTGTACATCCACTAATCACACCACAACCACACATTTAAACATATAGTCACAAAAATATGCATCAGATAATAATATATGAAATGGGACAGCCCCGAAAAATAATTCCCGTGCTCAACAACTCCGATAACGGGTCCCACTTGGGACCTCCCGGCTTGAAAAACTGAAAAATGCCGAAATGGCCAACAATGCATTTCTAAGAGCCCCAAACTCAAAGAAATGCCCTGATCAACTCTCGGAGCTCACCCAACACACTCTATGATGCCTGACACATAAAACGAGATGAAGACTAAAATAACCCCGAAAAATTGAAAAATCCTAGAAAATGAAAAAAATGAGAAAATCAGAAACATTACAAACGGACTCACTAAGGATAGACCACCAATCACCTAAGCCAATGGAACGGATTGGAAAGCCCATCTGGTCTAGGTTTTGATGTCTCAGAAATGAAGTAGGGTAAGAAAAATGTAATATAAATGGAAAGAGATAAGAGAGAGGAGACAAGTATTTTGTACGAGAAAATAAACTTTCCATTAAGAGAAAGAGATTTTTCTAGTGCATATAGTTGTTTTCTCCCAAGGCTTTATTTGGTAAAAATAAATAAATAAATAAATGAAAAGGAAATTTTTTTTAATACTTTAAAAGTTTGGTTAGTGAAAAAAGAAAATTTTTAATTCTATAAAAATAAAAAACACAAAAATATTTTGATTTATCGATTTTTTTTTTATCAATTTATAATAATACACTTTTTATAATAATAAATTATATATATATATATATATATATATATATATATATATATATATTAATTCATTGGCAAGAAACACTCTCACACACCTACTTACACCCCAAATTCGAATCTTACCCTCCTCTCTTTGAGGACTGAATGATTATTTGGCTAGATTCCCTTTAGGCGTAATTTGGTTGAAAAAAAATGAAAGGAAAAGAAAAGAAAGAAAATATAGGGTTACAGTTTTTTGTGTTTGGTATAAAATTTTGGAAGAAAGTAAAGGAATTGGAAGGATTTAGAGGAATACATTAAATCTTGATGAGTTGGTTTTGTTATATTTCCAAAAATGGGAGGAAATGGAAGGAAAATGAACGAAATACTAGAATTTTTAATGAAACTTTTTAATACCAAATTTGCCTTTACTTTTATAAAAGACAAAATCTTTGAAAAATGGCATGGTAGTAAATTCATTAAAATAGTTTCGATTCCCTACCATTATTTCATTTCTTTTCCTTTATTAATCCATCATACATGATTAATGATTATATTATCCTATCTTTTCCTTTATTTTATATTCTCTGTCGAATCTTATATTTTCTTTTCTTTTTCACTGTACTAAATAGAGCCTTAATAAATTTTAGGGTATATTACCCTGACCTCCCCTAAGGTTTGAAAAAATTATACATAGAAAGAGCATTTTACCTTTATTACTTTGACCTCCCCTAAAAGTGTGAAATGCCTTATATACCTTTTTTTTTAATTTAATAATACTTTAATATAAAAAATTGGTTAAACCAAAAGACTCTATTACCCTTCTATTTTTCTCCCCTATTTTGTAAACACTACATTACCTTACCTTTTTTTTTTTTTTTTTTTGAAAAAAAAAAAAAAACCCTGATCAAACCCAAAAAAAATGTTATTAACAAAATGGGTAAATTGCAGTGACACCCCTTAGGTTTGCCTAAACGACCATTTAGATACAACTTGGGGAGAGTGTGATCCATGCCCCCCCTCCCCCCCCCCCAAAAAAAAAAAAAAAAAAAAATTTGGCGAACTTGAACAATGACACCCCATTTTATAAATAAGGAGCCAAACACATTCTAAGTCACATGAAATGTCTAATATACCCGACGATAAAATATTGATCCTCACCTAAAATGACCAAACTACCCCCAATAATATACATGTATACATTTTTGGAGCCAAAGAGTCCCACCCCTTTGATGAGCGCTGAATATTTACATATTCGAGCTCCTAAATATATGTATGTTAAGGCCTAAAGTAATACTTCTATCCATATTTAGACTGATTTATGTTTCATGTGTGTTTGTAGGTATTTTCCCATAGAAATGGTTAAAACCGGGACTTTATGATGATATCGAAGCTTACAGAGTCGTTGCCGGTCATCCAGAGCAAGCCGAGAGCTTAAATGGTGAAGCTTGGAAGAATTTAATATCCAAAGCTCGAGTCCAAGTCCTGAGGCTCGAGCCTTACAAGTCAAAGAAGACAAAAATCAACAAGGCATTAAAGCTCGAGCCTTATACCTTCAGGCTCGAGCCTGAACAAAGGGTGCTCGAGTCTGACCATAGGGTGCTTGAGCCTTGACCCTTAAGCTCGAGCACAAGGCGTCGGAATTTGAAGAGTTGATTTCCAAGCTCCCAGACCTCGTGCCTCAACCCAAGGATCGAGCACCATCCATTGAAGCTCGAGCCTTGAGAACCAAATGCTCGAGCCTGGTACCTAGTGCTCGAGCCTATGAAGCTTTGATTGAGTAATGTTAAAAGATTTCAATCCCAAGAATATTCTAAGTGTTGAAGAAAAAGACGCTTCGGAAAATAATTGAAGAAATTTGGCTAAGTGTCAAAGTGAAGATCGAGCACCAATTCTTGAAGCTCGGGCATCAATCCAGAGAAGCTCGAGCCTGAACCTTAAAGCTCGAGCCTTCCATGACATGTCAGATTTAAGTTATAGGAAAGTTCTCTTTTCAAGCCGTATCTCATTCCAGATGGGCCAGAAGACTTAAAAGCCCACCAAATCCTTATTTTCTTCTATAAAAGAAGGCTCAAGCCTTGATAGAAGAGGTCCAAAATTCTAAGTCCTTTTGGCCGTATGATTCAGAAGGCTGATACTGTGGTGGCTTTTAGGGTTTCCACAACCTTAGAAGGTGAAGATCTTGAGAAGAGAAGTGTCGTCCGTGACGATGGAGACAACTCCAACACAGATGATAACCAACATCGTCATGAGTAGCTAATTCCTCTCTTAGGGCACTGATGTAACCCAATCTAGTCTTATGGTTTGATTGTTCTTAACTCCAGGATTATTTTAATATATTATGTTTACTTAATTATATGACTATAAGCAATTGAGACAACTCAATTGGTTTCCATGCTTTAATAAATTACAAACTGTTATTACCTTGTCTTAGATATAATTGTTTGTTTTCTATTCTCAACCTATTGTACTAGATGGTATCTGGCGGAGCCCTGCCAGACATAAGAATAGAGGTCATATAATGGTGTTCCAATGTTTTTTATAAAAGAATGTTTTCATAATCTATGCTTAGGAAAGGTGAATTGTTTGCAAAGTAGTTAAAGTAGTTAGAGTAGGTTATAGTTAACTGAATTTTGTAAAACATCTTTCTTTAAAACCTAAACTGAACGAATGTTATTGAGTTCAATTCATTTGAAAAACATAATTGGTTAAATCCCAGAGTTGATGCAATTAACCATAGTATGATGATTGTGGTGAAGTCAAAGCCCTAAATCTTTCTCTCTCTGATTACTTAGTTTAATATCTTGTTTTAATTTTAGTTTGTTTTTAATCATAACAACCAAGCAAACTTTTCAATCAGTTACCTGTGAACCATTAAGACTAAATTAAAGACTAAAAACTAATCTCATCTCCCTGTGGTTTCGACATCCTCTTTACGTAGAGCTATCCTACACGGAATCGTTCTATTGCGAGTGGTAAAATTAGACACATCACCCTTCTCTTCCTCTCCATTCCCACCGTAAACACGGCCTCAGTTTAGGAAGATCCATGACGCCACTTCAGCCTTACTGTTGGCGACACCCCTTTGCACACTACAACGAAAGATAGTGAACTGGTTCAATGACTGGTTCAACGACTCCGACAACAACGAAGGTACACCATTACAAATCTACAAGCAAATACTGGAGGGGCGACGATGACCTCTGCAAATTCTCTCGGCACAACACGGGCAACACTAAAAACACAAAAAAGACGATGAAGTTTTGACAACCACATTACAAATTAACTATAGCTTGTCGGAGAAGTATAACCATCGGACCTTTAGTTTCGGAACATTGAACAGAGACAACGATAGACAGCGGGACGGTGAACGATATTATGGACTTCTTTGCTTTGAGGTCAGCACGGGATCAGATGTTTGAATGGAACACACTCCCATGGCCAATTTCTCTTTAATTTGTGGATGATGTGGCTATGGAGCCCAATCCTGATCTGACCCACTAATGTGTGTTTTTATTTATCAAAAATAAAATACCACTCGTAATAGAACGAATCCTTGTAGGATAGGGCTATGTTGAGGGTGTCGAACCTCAAGGACTGTAGTGGTTTATCAAGCCTTCAATTAATACTATTTTAATTTAGAAAGAGAATTTGATTTGTTGTATTGTGCTGGAATTCAATAACATAAAAGAAAATAGACGGAATAAAAGGATTAAGATCAAGAGAAGAAATACTTAGGGATTGACTTCACCATGAACCTCATACTATAGTCAACTGTCCAACCTTGGGATTTCAATAATTATGTATCATATGGAATTAAACCCAATAATATTTGTTTAATTCAGATTTAAAGAAAGATGTTCTATGAAATTCAATTAACTATAACCTATCTTCGGTTGGCACGAATTATCTACCTTCCTACTCTTAACTAATTTTACAGTATAACTCGTCTTCCCTAAGCATAGACTATGAAAACATTCATTCATGAAAAATGCTTGAACACCATTGCATGATCTCCATTCTTATATCCGATAGGCCTCTGCCAAAGACCGTCTACTAAGAATGAGTTGAATATAATTTAAGAACAATTAAATCTAAGACAAAGTATTAATCATTCAAAAGCTATTTAATAATTAAAATCCAATTGAATTAAGTCAATTGCCCAAAATAATGCAATCAAAATACATAATATATTAAATTCCCAAAGTACAGAACGATCAAACCATAGTATTCGGATCGGGCTACATCAATGCCCTGAGAGAGGAATTAGCTGTAATGTTTATAACTTTTATTATATATATATATATATATAATGTTAATTAAGAAAATGTTTTGTAAAAGTTGGTGGGCCACCCTTATCATTTACTCCATGTGACCAAGGGTCATTTCCTGACCCATTTTTTTTTCAATCAGCCCTCTCTGTCTCTCGTAACCTGTTCTCTCTTTCTCCATTCCGGCTTTCTTTTTTCTTTTATTTTCCTTTCATAAAAGCTTAGATTAAAGCCACACCATTGGGAATTTTTGGACGCCGTTTGCGGTAAATCGAAGAGCTCGGCGAGATCTTCAAGTGGGTGTAAGCAATTTCAGTTTTAGTGCACTCTAGGGATTTCAAATTTTTGGCTCACTTTGGGGATTTGGTATCTAAGTGAGGTAGGGGTGTTAATCCACAATCTCTTAGATTTTGGTGAATTATTTTTTATAATTTGTGTTATAATATGTTCAATTGGTGTATACTTCATGTAATATTTGTTATGTGTTGTTTATGAGATGTGTGTATATATGTTAGTTGTTATGTGATGAAGAACCATGTTAAAGTGATGTTAAATTTCATGCCTATTGTGCTTTAAAATGCTGAATTTTATGATTTTGAAGCATAATGTAAATTTCTAGAATATTTCTATGAGGCATGTATAAATATTTGACTTGTAAGGAATAAAAAATTTCTTTATTGGCATGGCATTGAAATGCATAAAACATATATGCATTCATTGGGAAAGAATGGGAAATTTTGATTTGAAAGAAATGAAATGGATTTTTGGAAAGAGGTTTTGAAAAGGATTTCTTTTATTTTTGCGAAAACCTGATCACCTAGGGGTTACCTAAGGGTCGTGGTGTTAGTAAGGCCTAGAGGGGACTAGGGAGATTTCCTTAGCGTAGTTGAATTACCTGAGCCCCAAATGACACCACAGGGTTACCATAGATCAGGGACAGTATCCAATCCTCCTCTCGTGCCACCATGGGGTTACCATAGGACGGGTTTCACTAACGGTTTGGAAATGATGATGGAAATGGTTTTGGAAAATGGGGAGCGACATTGCATGACATTGCACCCATTGCACAACATATCCATTCATGACTTGGTTTACAAATGTGATATTGTGGTTATTTCTCTCCGGCATAGTATGACCCCAATTACTTTGTTTCTATTCATTGTTTGGATTCACAGGGTCTCAAGAGGTGTGCCTTAGGCACCTCCTACTGAGCTTTATGCTCACCCTATTATTTAATATTTTTTTCAAGTCACGGAAGAGAAGTGGCGAATGACTTTCCACCACAGGCCTAGTATAGATTAGAAGATTCTTTTGCTATTTTTGTATCTAGGTCTCACTATTTTTGTAAAACTTAGCAAATTGTATTATATACTGAGACTTATGGACTCTTGTTATTGTAAGTATATTCATGGCCTGTAACTTTAATATAAGTTGTTTAAACATTGTAAGACATGGACTTTTTATCTTAATTATATTTTTGGGACTATAATTATGATATTTGGATTAAATGGAATATAATTGTTCCACCATGAGCTGAACTATGTTGAAGCATAATGAATAGATGGAAGGAATGTCAAAATGTATTATTTGCATTGTGTGCTGGGACAGGTTTGATAAATTTTGAAGGTCCAAGAGACCATTGCATTTTTATGCATTTAAGCAAGTTGTTATAGGACCATTTTTTAGCAGAGGTCATGCCGATTTTTTTTTATTTTATAATTGGTATTATTTTAGGGTCGTTACATTAGCTACTCATGACGACACAAGATATCATCTGTCTTATTGTGTTCTTCATTGCCATGGACCACCAAAACTCCTTTTGGATCTTCTTCTTCAAAACCCTAAAATCCACCGTGAGAGAGATATTAGATGATGGATTTTTTGGATGCCTCCATTAATGTGTCTTCTCCTCTTCTTTTATAGTGGAGAACAAGTCCCAATCCCCTTTGGATTGGTTTTACAGCTTTTGGTAACAATTGAGCCCATAAGAAAACAAAGAGGAGTCCAAATATATAATTATCATATCTTCTTTTAACCTTCAGGACATCAAAGCTCGAGCTTTGGAGTCAGGGCTCGAGCTTAACCTATCAACAACTTGTTCTGACGTTGTAACGTGATTTTGACACATTTAGAGTGCGAATCTCGAGATGGGTATTAGAGACAAAAACATCAAGCTTCGAGTCTTATTTCCAAAGCCACTAAGTTTACTCAATTTAGAGTTTAGAGTCAAAAGTTATGCCCAAAATACTGAAGCAGGTCCAGAGTTTTCAGCAATGCTCAAGCCCTGAGTGGTTGTGCTCGAGCTTTCTGAGTTGGGCTCGAGCTTTGAAGCTTGGGCTCGAGCTTTGGGAGCAAAATTTGTCCGAAACGTCTTTTTATTGATGGTGCTCGATCCTCTCTTCATGGTGCTCGATCCCAAGGTGTTGGGCTCGAGCTCTGGGGCTGTGGGCTCGAGTTCTATGTGTTAGTGCTCAATCCCTTAGGCTTGGCACGAGGTCCTGGGAGCTTGAATCAACTTTTCAATTCCGACGTATCATGTGCTCGAGCTCTTAGGCAAAGGCTTAAACACCCCGTGGTTGGGCTCGAGCTCTGAGGGTCAAGGCTTGAGCTTTCTTGCCTTTAGAATTTCTTGTCTTTTTCTGCTAAGCTCGAGCCATAGAACTGAGGCTCGAGCTTCTAAACTTGAAACTCCCCAAAATTCACCATTTTGACTCTCAACTTGCTTTGAATGACCAGCAATGACTCAGTAAACTTCTTTATCATTCTTTTCATCATAAAAGCCCGGTTTTAACCGTTTCTTTGGGAAAGTACCTAAAAACATGAAATACACATAAATTAGTCTAACAATGGATAGAAGTATTACTTTAGGTCTTAACATACTTATATTTAGGGGCTCGAATATGCAATATTTAGCACTTATCACACCCCAAACTTACATATTGCTAGTCCCTTAGCAATATATAACTTAAAAAGTCATTTTCGTGGGAATCACGGTTGCATTTAGCTTATGCAACAAGCCTTTAAACCCTTAGGTTATCCTTAGTGGACGAGTTATAGTCTCGTGAGGGTTTCCAGTGAAGATACCCACAAACTTCTCAAATCAGTGCCTTAATTGCACGATAAGCTCATTCAAACCTGTTTTCATATCATAATGTCCAAGCAATGCATCAGTCAGTCAATTACAACAAGTATAACAAATTATATTAATCGGAAAAATTTTCAAATCTTCAATCTCAATTTAGTAACCATTGTCCCTACATGTCATTTTAATCATTTATTCAATAATCTCAATCTCCAAAACCCTTTAGAAGTGAACTCACAATTTCAAACATGTGGCTTACTATCCATGCTTGTATTCATTCCATGCTATCCCTCAATTTACAGGTAAACTTTTCAAATTCCAATTTCTAAGGTTTTTTTTTTTTTTTTTCCTACATGTATGCATTTTTCAAAAAGGATACTGTGCAATGCTCAAGTTTATTAAGCTTTCTAAATCACCCATGTAACGAACTTCAGCCAATGACTCCCAAAGTAGACGGTTTTAGGGCATTAAGTGATAAAGCACCCCTCCGGACCTAATTGTTCAAGTAATATAGGCAACCTAAACCCCTTATGTAACAAGTTTTTAGCCAATGACTCCCAAACCAGATGGTCTTAGGGCATTAGGTGTCAGAACACACCCCTAAGGACTTAATTGCTCAAGCAATCTAGAAACAGACCTGAACTTGACCATTTTCTACTTTTTTTCTTTACTTTTTTTTTTTCATTTTTTTTTTTCACATTGGTGAAGAATACTTTTTTTTTCCATTTATTTCATACATACCAATTCTTTTTTTTCTTTCTATATTTTTTTTCTACCTTGGTTATCAAAATCATCAAATTCACCTGCTCATTTTAGTCTATCACAAAACAAAACAAGACTTCCAATTTATACCCCACAGAATTCATGCAAGTGTGAATACGTGCAAAGTAAAGTATTTTAGAGATAAAAATCATCAAACAGTAATCATCCTGACAAAATGGACCATATGCCACCAACTTATTTCAAAAATTTCTTTTCAACATAAATTTGGCATACAAGCCATCTTTAACCAACATCAGACTGAATAAAGACATCACAATAATCAACAGACTCAAAATCATGTTAAATTTTAGTCTCTTGTGCATGTTATATTATTAACAAAAATTTTAAAGTCACTGCCTTACCCCCAAACTTAGTGTGCACATTATCCTCAATGTGTGAAAATAGATATAAAGTTAGAAAGATATTACCAATGATATGCAAAACCAGCAAAGATCAGGAATTATAGCACAGAAGGCAAAATACATCTTATCCCCAAACTTAGTCCTTTGTACATGGCAAAACATCACACTCGACAGCACACATTAAAGTATAAAGTATATGGAGTAAAACAGATATATATCATCATGCATAAGTAAAATAAATTTTTTTTTTTAATCAATACAAACCTAAACTAATCTAAAAATAAAAGAAAAATACACAAATAAACTAAAAACCTAGAAAACAAAATAAACTGAAGAAAAAGAAAAAGAAAATAAATCAAACCAAACTAAAGTACAAACTTACAAGTGTTAAGTTTAACATCGATAGCTCGACAACATGCTAAGTTTAATGTCGCTAGCTCGACTGTACACCACTCCCTAGCCTGTATCCAACAATTCAACTACCTCCCTTGGTGTGCCTTGTCGTCAATGCACCTAAAGTTGCAATTGAGGTATAGTGTGGCCAAGTTTGAATTTATAGAATGCCACTACCACTACTAACTAAAATATAGCAAGAGTGAGTAGGGATCGTCCCAAGGGATATTGAGTGTATTTTTGCTTGGAAATCAAGGTCGGATTAATAGGTCGAATGACCAAAGATGGTTTGGTGGTTGGATTAAACTAAATTTAAGCTTAAACAAATGCAATGGAAAACAACTAAAGTAAGTAAGGTGTAGAGAATAAAAGAGAGGAGTCTTGGGTTATAGAGTTCACCACTAAGCATTACCTTCCTAGACATTCAATATTTGATGGATTAGGGAGATTATGCGTTGTAAATGAAAGTGTGTGCCATTGATTGAAATATTAGCATGGATGACCAAGTAAGCATAGATTGTCTAGCCAATCTAGTGAATAACACAATATATCAAATTAAGCCATTAATCCTTCCATAAGCCCACAATCAATGCATACTCAAAAAATTAGAGAAATATACTACTTATATTTATAAGTATGGAACATCAAACAACAAGAATGGATTGTCCAACTATCTAAGAAAGTAAGGCAACTACACTACAACTAAGCTAATGACATGAAAATTAAACTAATTAAACCAAGATTGTGGCACAATCCATCAAGAAATGAGTATGAACCATCAAATTAACTACAAGAGTATTCCAGAGTACCATGCCTTGACCATCACTAGATTCATAATATCAACACACATAGACATGCATCAATGTCATAAAATCTAGAGATAAACACATGAACATCCATTCTAGTATATATAGACATATGAATAAAATTAAATGATCAATTGGAAGTATTAAATTACACAAATCATTGTAGAAACAAGATTTTTTATATATCAAAAGTCAAGACAAGAAATACAACATTAATCCCCATTAATTACAAAACATCAAAGTCTAGAAGGCATGCTTAGGGCTATCTCTAGCCCCAAGAGATGGTTTAGCCACTCATTGATGTTGTTATCCAACCTTTAAAGGCTATCTCCATGGTAGAACTCATCTTCCTCCTTGGTAAAAACCCTAGATGAGAGGAAGAACTTTCCCAATTTATGTATTTCTCTCTCTAATCTCTAGCTAAGTCTCTCTAACTAACCAACCTCCTTTACTTAAAATAGCCAAGATCCTTATATAGGTAGCTCAAAGGTCACACCCATGGTTAGTCCTCGTGCACTAAGACCTCTAAATGATTGTACCATGAGCACACATTTAATTTGGCTTGAAATCAACTTTTCACGCAACTTGAGGTAGTTTAATCGATCACGAGGTTGCTTGGATCGATCGAACCTTGGCATCGTACTTATTGGATAATGACAAGGCTAAAATATATTTGGGAATAGGACAAAAGTGGTAGGTGAGAATAAGATCAAAAAGGTTCGACCAATCAAAGGAAATGTTGGATCGATTGAATAATATATTTTACTGAGGATAAGGATAAGAGGCTCGATTTATAATGGCATGGTTGGAACGATCACTGTGTGATTGATCGAAACTTGAGTTCGATCGATCGAAGAAAGCTGTTTTTCACCATTTTGCTCCTTTCTTCCACTAAGCTTGAGATTGCATCTTTGATGCTCTAATTCAGCTGAATTGACTTATTTTGGGGATAAATGCCTGAAAAGGGAAATAACATGAAATTAGAGTAAAACGAAAAAATAAGATAAAATAAGGTCCTAGAATGTTCAAGCTTAAAGGGTTAAAATGCGCACTTTTCAACGCTTATCACACCCCCAAACTTAAATATTGCTAGTCCCTAGCAATGAACTATGAGGTAAAGAAATGAAATAAACAACTATAACTAGAAAGCAATAAATGGATAACGCCACTTTCGTAGGGAACACGATTGCATTTAGCATATGCAACAAGCCTTTTAAACCCCTAGGTTAACCCTAGTGGATGAATGAAGTCTCGTGAGGTTTTTCAGAAATGATACCCACAAACATTAAGCTCATCTCTCTAAAGATGTACCAATATTCCAAACAAGAATTGGGAGAAAACTTCCTCAAGTATGCAATTTTTCAACCATTTCAAAGCAATCTCCCAAAATCTCAATATCAAGCAAATAGGTATGGTCCTCTACACATCAAGTAAATGATCATGCAAATCAAAACAACTCTATAATCCTTTTTATGTGAACCAGCATTAAATATGTTGCTATCTAAGCCAACTAAAGAAATGATCACATCCTTACCCTCAAAGTAGCACACAAATCTAGTATCGATCATCAAGACAAAAAGTGGACATTTTATTAAAGCTTTATTGATCTAGGTGCGCTTATTCTTTTCACTCGATTTTTTTTTTTTTTTTTTTTTTTTGTCGTCTATCCTAAGGATCAAAGATGGAAGCATAGTGCAATGTGCTGATCTATTAAGCTTTCTAGTGATCCATGAGGTTGAGCGTTAGGTCAATGACTCCCAAACCGGACGGCTTTAGGGCATTAGGTGTTTAAACACCCCTAAGGACTTACAAGCTCAAATCGACTAGGCTACAAATTAAAACAACCTCTATCTAATCATTTCCTACTTCTCATCTTTTGGGAGAAGTCCTCACTTTTTATATTTGCTTTTACAACTTCTTCTTTTTTTTAACCTAGAGTTTGGGCCCTCCACCTTTTGGTGTAAGATATTCAGTGCTTGATGAGGCTAGAATCCCGACTACTTAGTGAAAAGGGTTTGTTATCCACCTTTATCAAGAATGAAAGCTTTCAATGCACTACTAACTCAATTGGGATATAACCAAATCAATAATCAACAAAGCATGAACCCTATAAATGAATGCTAGTATGCACACGTGCTAGTGTAGAATCCTAGAGTGAATCTCAAACAAATCACAAAATTAAGATGATGTAGACCACAAATGCAAGCAAGATATCAATCTTTCAAAAAATTTATTCCTAAATGGCATCCACAAGGCATACAAGGAGTATTGGACTATCAAGTTAAGCAATTTTAAATTCTAAGCAATATAGTCCTCAAAAGATCAAAATCATAGTTAGTCATGGACCAATATTATAGAAATCCCTCAAATACATAAGGCATGCTCAAAATGTTGAATTGAATGCAAATATTGCAAAGAACACACATTACCCCAAAACTTAAATGGCACAGTGTCCTCAATGTGCAAAGAGAACAAAAGAAAGAGGAAAGAGCATACCAGTGCAACTATGTCGATGAATGGTCAGGACACAAGTATCCGAAGTAGGTGGTATAACCCCCCCCCCCCCAACTTGGGATTAACTGTGGTCCTGAAAAGATGGCATTGGGATAAAACCTCATCAGATAACAAATGGGATAATAATGGTGCACAGTGGACATGCAAGTGTAAGTGGGATAAGAAATGAAATAAAAAGAGAGAGGAATAAGGGTGGTTCTGAAAAATTTGGGCAGCACTCTCTCACTGAAGTAACTAGGATGCACCTGATAATGGAGTCAATAGATGTATCAATAATAAAATCTGACATCCAAAATATCATGAATAAATAAGAAAAATAAAAGAAACAGTATAAAGTACATCACAGTAGACAGGAAAATAGATCAAAAAATCACAGTATTAGTCTAAAAACACGGTCATATATGATAATGAGAGAGAGAAAGGTCAGGTAGAGGAAGTCGGTCTAGGAGGGCGTGAACCCCGGATATTTCTGAAAATACTCTGTAGCGTAGTCAGCACATCCGTGCGGAGGGTAGTCACATCGGTGTTGAGAGAGGCCACATCCGCTAGGAGGGAGACGACCGTATCCTATAGTGTCTGGATACGCTCCCCTAAGCTGGGTGTCTGAGCTGGAGCGTCAGGAATGGTAGGATCAGGAAACTAATATCCATCCTGACTCGACTCCTGAGAATGAAGTGGTGACCCCACGGGAAAATGATGTGGTGACTCCACTGGAGGCTCCTGCTCTAAGTCAATATCCATGAATGCACCCTCAGCCGCCAGTGCATCTGTCGGATCCTCGGTTGCTGCTGTTGCTGCTGCCTCCTCCTCTGCCTCCTCAACCGCCAAGACTGTCTCATCCTCAAGACTCTTAATAAGAGCATTGTAGCTCTTATTACAGTCCTTCTTGCCATAGTGGCAAGCCCCAGTCTCAGGATGCTCCTCTAAGTGAAAAGGATAATGCTGGTCCCGGAGAATCTGAGTAATTAAATGCGTAAAGGGGAGAAACTTGGCCCACTTGGGCCAGGTCTTACTGATGTAGTCCGTGTAAAGCTTCATCATAACACTCCAATATAATGCTGAGACTGAGAACTAATGGCCTGTGTAGAAAGCATATAGGGCTGCCAAAAAGTCTACCCCCCGCTGAATTTTGTGCCCCGCCATAAAAACATTTTGGTATAAAACCGAATCAAAGAACCATAGGCAGTCGGGCAAGTAAGTCCTGATGGCAAAAGTGTCACCGGCACTGGCAGAGCCATTAAAAGCTATGGTCATATCTGCATCTGAAGGCCTCCGAAGAATAGGGTAGTCCATGCCGAGAGGGCAGACATGTGGGCACTGGGAAGCTGTCGCCAAAGTCTCCACTGTAATGCAAATAAGATGCCCATCAATAGTGGTCCACAACTCCGCCAGATTACTCGGGGTCGGCTGGAAGTTCTGGTAGAACAACCAAACGAGCCTCGGGTAAACTGGGTTGGCCATCGAGGCCAAGATAGGAGAAATGTTGCGCTAGTAAATCTCATCATAGGTCTACTTGGTCGTGGCCGACCGGGCAAAGAATGTCTCGTCAAAAACTGACTCGTGAGCCACTGAAAGGCACGAATATCTATGCTCAACCTTATCACGGACCATGCCGGGTTGTGCCGATGGTGCTAGAATGGGTGAAGAAGGTGGCGTGTACTCAGCCTCTTGAGCTGATGAAGATGTAGATGCAGATGCAGAGGAGGAAGAGCGCTCGGACTGAGCTAGAACTGGCTCCGGAGGCTCCTATACTTGCTGTCGGACTCTATGGTCATATTTCCGGTGGGCCGTGGCCTTAAACCAAGTCATGGCCTGCAAAAAGAAATAAACACTTACAAATATAGTCAATAACAAGAAATAAAAATGAAAGCACACAGATAGAAACATGTTTGTCAGATTAAGATAGACAACTCAGAGCATAAGAACATGAATCTGTGCAAGTGATAATGCAGCCAAGTATAGACACTGAATGTTCAAAGATGTGAAATATGTTAGACATGATAAGCATGGATGCATCTAATGTAGAAAACACAGGCATTGGGCAATAATATGATAGCATGAAAACACGGAAGAGGGTATATGAGTTTTATATGCAAAACAGTGAAGTTGGATCGATTATGAAAAAGATAGGATTGATCCAAGTTGGATCGATCGTACCATGATCGATCATGGTACTGGTGCGATCGATCGAACCTGTGGAAAAATATGAACAGTCACGGATCTGTGACGTGGACAACACAAAGGCATCCAAATGTGTTCGTGACTCCCTATACACCTCTACAAAGCAAGAATGGTTACTTAAATTGGCACGTGACCCCCAAAATCGAATTCGGAAACAAAATAAAATAAACATATATATACATATATATACACATGCTTGGAAGCTTCAAAAATGGAAACAAATCAACAAGGAAGGCTCTAATCTAGGCATGGCAACATGTTTAACATGAAAATGAAACAAAATTGAAAAAGGAAATTACAAAACTTACCAAAACGAGAGGAGAGAAATGGATCGAGTGAGATGAGAGAAGAGAAGATCGATCTGAGATGAAGAGTGAAGCTTGGAAAGTCGATGAAGGTTCGCCGGAGATGGGGAAAACAAGGAGAGACGCCGGGAGAGAGGAAGGGCTTTGGATCGATGTTGAAATCAATCCAAATGACCCTTGGGTTTATTTTTTAAAAAATTGTTCCCGACATGTTTGATCGATTACTTGGGTGGTCAGATCAATCAAACACAGATCAATCATGAAGGTACTCAAAGCGATCGAACCTGCAAAACGACAAAATATTTTTGAAAATTTTTTAAAATTAAAAATCTTTTTGGATTTTTTTTTTTTGAAATAAAAATTTTTAAATTTGAATTTTGAAATTTGAAATTAAAAAAAAAAAAAAAAGTCAAATTCAGATGGAATGCACAGATCGATCGAAGATTGATCGACCGAAACTCGATCGATCCAATAGGTGAAAACTTGCAGAAATCTTCGAACGATACACAGAGGAGTGATTTTTCAGAGTTCAAAAAATTTTCTAAGTATAGAATTGAGATCGATCCAAGGGAAAACTAGATCGGTCGAGGAATTATTGGATCGATCTGAGAAAAAGTTCGCACGATACACAGAGAGATGAAATATGCAGAGAATTTTCACACAATGAATCAGAGAGATGATTGCATGCAGAGATGGTGTTCAATCGATCGAACCTCTTTTGTGATCGATCGAACAGGCACTAAATGCCTAACTTGAAGACGAAAGCGCATGCATTCCCGATCAAAGTCTTAAACAATATGTATGATCCAATAATTTATCTAAACGACACAAGAAATGAAAGTAAAATAGAAATGAGGGAGGAATAAGGTTGTAAACCCTACGAATCACACTAGTCTTTAACGTCTCTAGCAAGACGTTAGGCTCTTTTAGCTCGGGTCAAAAATCTTATTATGCATCCCTTTTTTAACGAGGTGAATGGCATTTTGAATCCCACCCAACAAACCATTCACTAAGGAAGTTGTTGGATTTGATTCAAATAAGATTGATGGTCCTTGATCAAAGCAATTCTTGGGTTTCTATGCCCTTTCAACACTTGGTTTGAAAACTTTTTTCTTTGAAGTCTTTTTGGAAAGCAAATCATTAGAAGTTTCAACATCACACAAAGATTCAGTTTTAACAAATTCATTTTCAATACATTTTTCAGCAACACACACCTCTTCATGCTTGTCAATTGAACTCGGGGTTGGATTAAAAATGTTCAACTTCACTTCCATGTGGCCAAATGAAATTTTCATTATCCCCGTCCTATAATTAATGTTGACATTAGTGGTTGCTAAGAAAGTACGGCCAAGGATAACAGGAATTTAGCTCTTGGGATTGGCGACCGGTTCCGTGTCAATGACTAAGAAATCGACCGGAAAGAAGAACTTATCAATTTTGATCAAAACATCCTCAATTATACCCTGGGGCTTTTTGATGGATCGGTCAGCTAGTTGCAAAACTACCGACATCGGCTTTAAGTCACCTAAGCCCAGTTGAATATACACCGAATATAGAAGAAGGTTCACACTTGCTCCTCAATCAAGAAAAGCCCAGTTAATGACATGGTCACCAATGATGCAAGAAGTAGTGGGTGAACCGAGGTCTTTGAATTTCGAGAGAGTGTTGTGTCGCAAGATAAAGCTTACTTGCTCAGTCAAAACAACTCTTTTTGGTGCTTAGCTCTTGTTCTTCGTCTTTAGAGTGTAAGGATCTTTCAAAAACTTGGCATAAGCCGGAATTTGTCTAATTGTATATAAGAGAGGAAGATTGATCTTCACTTGCCTAAACACTTCAATGATTTCATTTGCCTTGTTTTGTTCTTGTTCAAGAGAGTTGGATCCTTTTAAGGCATCCGAAAATGGAGCCTTGGGCTCAAAAACTTTTTCAAAATCATTTTTTGAAGCATTTTCAACAAGGGATTCATTTATATGCAATGAAGGAGAAATAAGATGTGAGATGGGACGGGTGTCAACTTTTGGTTGCACCGGTTCACTCTTTTTATTGGAAACACCTACTTGATTGTCAACCACTCTTCCATTTCTCAAAGTGGTCACCGCATTCATATGTTCAAGGGTGGGACCTTCCGAAAAGGAATTGGTCTCCACAACAAATTGTTGCTTTAGCAGTGGATTCAAAGACATTTTCCCTTTTTCCCTAGCATTTAAGGTACTAGCTATTTGTCCGACTTGGGTTTCTAGCTTCACAATGAATTGGGAATAAGAATGAAGTAATTGTGTATTTGCCTCTAAAGTACCCAAAGTGGTCAAAACTTTTTCCTTAAATACGGGACTCCGTGAATTCCCTTGAGAATATGAAGATTGATTTGGAAAATAAGAGTTATAAAATTGGTTTCCATGTGATGATTGGTATGCTGATCTATAACGTTAGGAAACTTGGCCTTGCATTGGGAGCGGAACATACTTTCCTTGAAAACCACTTTAGGGAGGGTTTGAGCCTTCGCCTTGGTTTTTCTAAGAGAAGTTCAGATGGTTCCTCTACCCGGTATTGTAATGAGTGCCATAGGGATTATTCCCTTGGTTAACAAATGCGGCATTCACTTGTTCATGATGTTCACTTTGCACATGTCCATGAGGATAATTGGAAGTAGAATGTAAAACACTAGAACAAGTCATACATGATTCATTAAATGGATGATAAACATGATTAGGGGAGGAAAACACTTGATTCGCCGAATTTTGGTTGATAAAAAATTGATCAGACCTTTGAGATAAAGACTTCATTTCGGCGGCTATGGCATTAGAATTGTCAACTTGATACAAGCCGACATTCTTCCTTCCACCTAAATTTCTACCATTTTTATATAACAAAGATCGATGCATTAAATTTTCACTCATGCTCTCATATAGTTGCCAAACATCATTTTCATGCTTATCAAGATAAGAAGCACCTATGGATGCATCAACCATACCCTTGTGATTATCTAGCAAACTTTCAAAGAAGTATTGAACTAATTGCTACTTAGGAATGTCATGGTCTGGACACTTCCTAAGCAAGTTATTAAATCTTTCCCATGCCTCATGAAACATCTCCCTATCCCCTTGAGAAAACTCTCGAATTGAGGTTCTCATTGCATTGGTCTTTGTGGATAATACTTTTTCAAGAACTTTTGTTATATTTCTGCCCAAGAAGTTATCGAAAAAGGTCTAAGATTGTTGAACCAATATTTTGCTTTATCTTTAAAGGTGAAAGGGAAGAGTTTTAATCACAAAACTTCTTCCGGCATGTCCGTGTATTTCACGGTGGAACATACTTCAAAAAACTCATCCAAATGCTTGTAAGGTTCTTCACTTGAAAGTCCATGATAATTAGGAAGCATTTGGATTATTTGCGGTTTAATCTCATAATGATATGCTCTAAAAGGGGGTAATTGAATGCATGTTGGTGCATTATACTCATTGGGCACATAATGATCTCTTAAAGTAAGAGGATGATTCACAATTGGTGGCTCGACATAAGCCCCACGATTAACTTGAGCAACAGGAGGTGGGGGTTGAACAAAATTTGGCCGAGGCATTCCTAATGAAACATAGCCTTTTTGTTGTGGAATGAAAGGCATTGGCATGCCTAATGGTACTTAAATGTTGTCATGATGCATATTAGGGTGGAGGATATTTTGCTGGTCGAAGTGACCAAGGTCCTCCACATGGTCCTCATTAATGTCCTCCATTGATGGAATGGAGTGATGAGAGTTACCGCTTCCCTTAGGATTACGAACAATGGATTCAAGATGAAAATTAAGTGGGACAAGAGTAGGATTTAATGATCTACGACCATGTGTGCACTATCAAAGCAAACAACAAATCAACAACAAGCATAAAACAAGCACTTTTCCTCTGCAACAAATCAATCAACAAACCTCCACATACATTGTTCCCATACTCCCATGCTTTCAACAATATACAAGAAAAGTAAATTGCCTCCACGCGAGCTCATGATTTAACTAAGGAGAGAGTTAGAAAAGCTCATAAAGGGTCCTTAAGCAATTTCAAATGATTTTTCAATTTTTGCTTTGCCTTGCTTTGCTTTGCAAATTTTTAAATTTTTAGCTTTTTCAATTTTTGCTTAGCTTTGTTTGGCTTCTTTGCTTTTGAATTTCCCTTTGCTTCACTTCCTTAGCTCAATGCACCAAGCCAAACAAGAACAAACACAATAAATAACCAAAGTAAAATAAAATGAAAATAGGATCAAAAGAGTACTAATTCCTAATTGATTTCCAAAATATGACATTGCCAAAAATCCCCAGCAACGGCACCAAAACTTAGTGTGCCTCGTCGTCAATGCACCCAAAGTTGTAATTGAGGTGTAGTGTGGCCAAGTTTGAATTTATAGAATGCCACTGCCACTACTAACTAAAATATAGCAAGAGTGAGTAGGGATCGTCCCAAAGGATATGGAGTGTATTTTTGCTTGGAAATCAAGGTCGGATCAGTAGGTCGAATGACCAAAGATGGTTTGTTGGTTGGATTAAACTATAATTTAAGCTAAACAAATGCAATGGAAAACAACTAAAGTAAGTAAGGTGTAGAGAATAAAAGAGAGGAGTCTTGGGTCATAGAGTTCACCACTAAGCATTACCTTCCTAAACATTTAATATTTTATGGATTAGGGGGATTATGCGTCGTAAATGAAAGTGTGTGCCATTGATTGAAATATTAGCATAGATGGCCAAGTAAGCATACATTGTCTAGCCAATCTAGTGAATAACACAACATATCAAATTAAGTCATGAATCCTTTCATAAGCCCACAATCAATGCACCCTCAACAAATTAGAGAAATATACTACTTGCATTCATAAGTATGGAACATCAAACAACAAGAATGGATTGTCCACCTATCTAAGAAAGTAAGGCAACTACACTACAACTAAGCTAGTGACATGAAAATTAAACTAATTAAACTAAGATTGTGGCACAATCCATCAAGAAATAAGTATGAACCATCAAATTAACTACAAGAGTATTCCCGAACACCATGCCTTGACCATCACTAGATTCATAATATCAACACACATAGACATGCATCAATGTCACAAAATCTAGAGATAAACACATGAACATCCATTCTAGTATATATAGACATATGAATAGAATTAAATGATCAATTAGAAGTATTAAACTACACAAATCATTGTAGAAATAAGATTTTTTATATATCAAAAGTCAAGACAAGAAATATAACACTAATCCCCATTAATTACAAAACATTAAAGTCTGGAAGGCATGCTTAGGGCTATCTCTAGCCCCAAGAGATGGTTTAGCCACTCATTGATATTGTCATCCAACCCTCAAGGGCTATCTCTATGGTAGAGCTCATCTTCCTCCTTGGTAAAAACCCTAAATGAGAGGAAGAACTTTCCTAATTTGTGTATTTCTCTCTCTAATCTCTAGCCAAGTCTCTCTAACTAACCAACCTCTTTTACTCAAAATAACCAAGATCCTCATATGGGTTGCTCAAAGGTCACACCCATGGTTAGTCTTCGTGCACTAGGACCTCTAAATGATTGCACCACGAGCACACATTTAATTTGGCTTGAAATCAATTTTTCACGCAACTTGAGGTAGTTCGATCGATCATGAGGTTGCTTGGATCGATCGAACCTTGGAGGCGTACTTTTTGGACAATAACAAGGCTGAGATATTTTTGGGAATAGGAAAAAAGTGGTAGGTGAGGATAAGATCAAAGGGGTTTGATCGATCGAAGGAAATGTTGGATCGATCGAAGAAGATATTTTGCTGAGGATAAGGACAAGAGGCTCGATCCATCATGGCATGGTTGGAACGATCACTGTGTGATCGATCGGAACTTGAGTTCGATCGATCAAAGAAAGCTGTTTTTCACCACTTTGCCTCCACTTTGCTCATTTCTTCCACTAAGCTTGAGATTGCATCTTTTATGCTCTAATTCAACTGAATTGACTTATTTTGGAACAAGTGTCTGAAAATAAAAATAACATGAAATCAGACTAAAACAGAAAAATAAAATAGAATAAGGTCCTAAAATGTTCAAGCTTAAGGAGTTTAAATACGCACTTTTTAGCGTTTATCATCCCTCATCCCAAAACCAGTCCTATGGGTGTTTTTGAAATTTGAAACAGAAGGAACCAGTATGGTTCCATCAAAACCCAAGAAAGAATACTCAAGCTTATCTAGTGGCGGCTTAGGCTTACGTTTGTGAGAAGACTCACAAGAAGGATTAGGAGGACTCGAAATTAAAGGAGGAGGATCTTTTGTTGGAAAGATGGTGATTGAATCCTCATCCATGACATCAATAAAGAAGCATTCATCTTTCTCTAAGGAATATGGAGTGGCATTGAAGATGTTTAATTTGAGTTTCATGTTCCCAAAAGAAATATCCATAGCCCTAGTCCTACAGTTAATGTTGGCATTTGCTGTAGCCAAGACTGGACGACCAAAGATTATAGGAATATATCTATTGGGATCGTGAACAAGTTTTGTATCCAGGACAAGAAAGTCAACCAAAAAATAAAACTTGTCCACTTTAATGAGAACATCTTCAATGATCCCACGTGGTTACTTCATAGATCGATCAACTAGTTGCAACACCATTGTCGTGGATTTAACCTCTCCAAGCCTAATTGCTCATACACCGAGTAAGGAAGAAGATTAACACTCGCTTCAAGATAAAGAAGTGCTCTCTGTCTATCACATTATTTCCAATGATGCACGAAATGGTAGGAGCACTAGGATCTTTAAATTTAGGAGGAGTGTTGTGCTGAATGATTGCACTGACTTACTCAGTGAGATAGATTTTCTTAGAGACTTAGCTTTTTCGATTTTCTTTTTTGAGTGCACAAGTCTTTCAGAAATTTAGCATAGACAGGGATTTGATTGATAGCATCTATGAATGGAATATTAACTTTTACCTATTTAAAAACATCCATCATGTCTTGGATTTTCTCTCTTTGCTTACCAAAGTAAGAGGTTCCCTTAAGATGTTTAGGAAAAGGCGCTCTTGGCTCATAAGCTGTCTCAAGGTTGGGAGTAGATGAAGAAGTGACTTCACATTCAACTCCTTTAGAGCTTGATGGAGTAGGATGTGAGGGAACATCTATGGGATGTGGAATTGGAAGAATGGGATTAATAGGAATCCTATGCTTCTCTTTTTCTACCTCTTTTTCCCCAACTTGGTTATCAATGTTCTTTCCACTCATCAAAGTAGTGATGGCATTAACTTGCTCATGACGAGAACTTGAAGGTGTGGTCTCATCAATCATGTGAGTTTGCCTGACTTGATTTGCAATTGGTTGACTTAGCAGTTTTCCTTCCTTCCTCTCTTTAAGTCAACACTTTAACTATTTGCCCAACTTGAATCTCTATCTTGGCTATAGATTGGGAATGGGAATATACTAATTGAGTGGTAGAATTAAAATCATTAATTACAGCTGAAACCTTCTCTTCAAATTCAGACGAGTACCAAGGAGGAGGAGGATCAGGATTAGCTTGGTTCCTAAATTAAGAAGGATAGTAGATGGAAGATTGATTGAAAGAATTATTTTGCAGAGGATTGGATGAATTGTGGCACTGTCCCAGAGATTAGGGAACAGTATTGCCTTGGCTTTTATTCTGCCATGATATATTGGAATGATCTTTCCAGCTAGGATTATAAGTATTGGAATTTGGATTGTAACCCGAACTGGAGAATGCAGCATTGGTTTGTGCTTGTGGATTTTTAAAAGATTAACCCATGAGAGGACAACTGTTAGCATAATGAGATGGACTAGCACAAACATAACACACCTCCTTTGGCAAAGAAGAATGCTGAGATGAACTAAGAGCACTGACAGCTGACAATACTTGGTCAAACTTTCAATTCAACACTTCCATTTGACTGGCAAGCTCTTTAGATTTTTCTACTTCTTACAAACTTTCAACTTGAAGGATACCAGGAGTGGACCTAGACCTAGAGGAAGAAGCGTGTTATACAGAAATTTTCACTTACGGCCTTAAACAGTTCCCAAGCGTCATTTGGACTCTTATGAAGGAAACCACCATTACTAGAAGCATCTACCATATTCCTATATGGATCATGTAATCCATCAAAGAAGATTTGCACCAAATGCCATTTAGCAATATTATGGTGTGGACACTTTCTCAGAAGATCATTGTATCTCTCCCAAATATCATGAAGTTGTTCACCCGGGATTTGGGAGAACGTTATGATCTCTCTTCTCATTTGTGTGGTTTTACCCACAGTGTAGTATTTTTTTAAGAAATCTTGTTGCAACTTATCCCATGTGCTTATGGAATTATAAGGTAGGGAGTGCAACCAAGTTCTAGCTTTGTCCTTCAGAGAAAATTGGAAGAGTCTCATCTTAAAAGCATCATAAAAAAGAGTGGATAACTTGATAGTTGAACACAACTCTAGAAATTCATCTATATGCTTATAGGGATCTTCAATAGCAAACCCATGGAAAGTTGGAAGCATTTGGATCATAGTTGGCTTGATCTCAAAGTGGGTTGCATTAGATTGTGGAAATTGAAAGCAATAAGGGGATGTATATGAGGTGGGAATGAAGTGATCCCTTAATTGTGGTTGTGGTGGAAGAATAGGTGTTTCTGGCACATGTGCCCCATTTGGATCATCACCATTATTAGCCATGTCTAATTTAGAGAATTTTCGTAACAATTTAGGCTAATTTCAATGGTAACAAGTAGTAACAAAAAGAAAAATTTCAAGTAAAGAAAAACAACAAAAACTCACAAAAGGTCCTGAAGCCGAAGCTTTTATTCCTTAGGCATCTTCGTCCTCCCTGCTAGATTCCTGCACTTGAAAAGAAAAAGAAATAAGGTGAGATAGTAAAAAGTCCTAAAACTATAAATTAAACTAGAATTAATCTCGAACTCAATAAATCCATAACACAGTCCCCGGCAACAGCGCCAAAAATTGATGTGTGTTTTTATTTATCAATAATAAAATACAACTCACAATAGAACGAATCATTGTAGGATAGGGCTATGTTAAGGGTGTTGAACCTCAAGGACTATAGTGGTTTATCAAGTCTTCAATTAATACTATTTTAATTTAGAAAGAGGATTTGATTTGTTGTGTTGTGCTCTAATTCAATAACATAAAAGAAAATAAACGGAATAAAAGGATTGAGATCAAGAGAAGAAATACTTAGGGATTGACTTCACCACGAACCTCATACTATGGTTAACTGTTCAACCTTAGGATTTCAATAATTATGTATCATATGGAATTAAACTCAATAACATTCGTTTAATTCAGATTTAAAGAAAGATGTTCCATGAAATTCAATTAACTATAACATATCTTCGGTTGGCACGAATTATCTACCTACCTACTCTTAACTAATTTTGCAATATAACCCATCTTCCCTAGGCATAGACTATGAAAACATTCATTCATGAAAAAGGTTTAAACATCATTGCATGATCTCCATTCTTATGTCCGATAGGCCTCCACCAAATACCGTCCAATAAGAATGGGTTGAATATAATTTAAGAATAATTAAATCTAAGACAAGGTATTAATCATTCAAAAACTATTTAATAATTAAAATCCATTTGAATTAAGTCAATTGCCCAAAATCATGCAATCAAAATACATAATATATTAAATTCCCAAAGTACAGAACGATCAAACCATAGTATTCGGATTGGGCTACATCAATGCCCTAAGAGAGGAATTAGCTACTCATGACGACACAAGATATCATCTATGTTGTTGTGGTCTTCATCACCATGGACTGCCAAAACTTATTTTGGATCTTCTTCTTCAAAACCCTAAAAACCGCCGTGAGAGAGATATTAGATGATGGATTTTTTGGATGCCTCCATTAATGTGTCTTCTCATCTTCTTTTATAGTGGTGAACAAGTCCCAATCCCCTTTAGATTGGTTTTACAGCTTTTGGTAACAATTGGGACCATAAAGAAACAAAGAGGAGTCAAAATATATAATTCCCGCATGTATTTTGCTCAAGTTCTGGAGTCAGGGCTTGAGCTTAACCTATTAGAAACTTGTTCTGACGTTGTAACGCGATTTTGACACATTTAGAGTGCGAATCTCAAGATGACTATTAGAGACAAAACATCGAACTTCGAGTCTTCTTTCCAGAACCACTAAGTTTGCTCAATTTAGAGTTTTGAGTCAAAAGTTATGCCTAAAATACTGAAGCAGGTCTAGAGTTTTCAGCAATGCTCAAGCCCTGAGTGGTTGTGCTCGAGCTTTTTGAGTTGGTCTCGAGCTTTGAAGCTTAGGCTCGAGCTCTGAGAGCAAAATTTGTTTAAAATATCTTTTTATTGATGGTGCTTGATCCTCTCTTCATGGTGCTCGATCCCAAGGTGTTGGGCTCGAGCTTTGGCATTATGGGCTCGAGTTCTAGGTGTTAGTGCTCTATCCCTGAGGCTTAGCATGAGGTCCTAGGAACTTAGATAAACTTTTCAATTCCGACGCATCATGTGCTTTAGCTCTTAAGCAAAGGCTCGAGCACCCTTTGGTTGGGCTCAAGCTCTAAGGGTCAAGGCTCGAGCTTTCTTGCCTTTGGAATTTCTTGTCTTTTTCTACTGAGCTCGAGCCATAGAACTAAGGCTCGAGCTTCTGAACTTGAAACTCCCCAAAATTCACCATTTTGACTCTCGGCTTGCTTTGAATGACCAGTAACGACTCGGTAAACTTCTTTATCATTCTTTTCATTATAAAAGCTCGATTTTAACCATTTCTTTGGGAAAGTACCAAAAAACACGAAATATACAGAAAATCAGTTTAACAATGGATAGAAGTATCACTTTAGGTCTTAACATACTTATAATTAGAGGCTCGAATATGCAATATTCAGCGCTTATCACCCACGACGACGAAAATCCTTGCTCTTTGGTCGCCGTCGTGGAACTCTCACAGTGGGCTTTTCCGACTACGTCATGGTGGTGGGAATATATTCGATCTCTGGCATGGATGATCTGAGGAGGATTGATGTCGCTTATAGCGTTACCGGATTGACCTGCAGAAAAGTTTGTTGCTGGACTGACCTGTAGTGGTGATAGCCACCGATTGGTCGAAGTTAGAACTAAAAGTGAGATGAGTATGTCGCTGAGTCAAGTCGAACTTAGCATGAGTGAACTTTTTCACACCATTGTTGTCATTCTTTACAACCCCTTTAAGCAACTAGTTGTTCTCTTCGTTGCGGGTGGCTTGCTGTGGCGCCATTAATTTATAGGCAAGCTTCTCTGAGGATTGAAGATTAACAGGTTTCGGAGGGTTTAAGATAAAAATGTTGAGGATTATGGATTTGAGGGTGAGGTTGGGAATGAGATTAGAGAAATCGAGGTAGAGCCGTCAGAGAATATGGGTCGACCACTAGAGACCCAGCTATTGGACAGATCTCTCAACACAACACGCTCCCATGGTCGTGTTGTTGGGCTTTGCGCCAGCAGTTGTCAAGTTTGGTGAAAATTGAGAGGTTGGGTATGGGGTTGATGTTTAGGGTGATTGAGGAGGGAAATGAGAGATATATGGTGTTGGCTCTGCCGATGGCGGTGGAGGTGGTGGTGGCAGCGACTGTGACATGGTATAGGGTTTGAGATGTGGGTAAAGAAGGAGAGGTAGAGAGAATGAAGATGAAGAAGAAAAGGGTTATTTTGGTCAGTTAAAAAAATTCATATGGTCAATTTAGAAGTCAAAGGGTAAATATGTCCTTTTATTATGGTTGGTGTCTTTGTTTAGTTTATCAAACATGGGGTGTCATTGTCCAAAAAAAGCATAAATTGTATTTAGGTGTCTTTTAGGCAAATCTGAGGGTCACTGCAATTTACCCTAACAAAAAAAAATATATATTTATTTTTGTAAAATTTATTAATATAAAATTAGTATGAAAATTGATACTTTGCATTGAAATGGATTTCATTGTATTTTTGTCATTTCATGTCAAAATATAAGGTTATTGGAGTTTTTTTAACACAAGCAAATGACAATTTAGTCATTTTTTGATTTTTCATTAACGACAGGGGTATGGTTGAGAGGTCAAACTAATAAATATCAAATAATCTACATGTGTGTAATTTGTCAAAACCTTAGGGATGTCACTCTAATTTACTCAAAATTATATACTTTTAATATATAGTACAGTTTTTAAAATAATTTTCTGGATATTTTTATTGAAAAAAATTATTTTTTCTTTTCCTTTCCTTTTCCATCTAAACCCAACCGACCCCCTCAAATCAAATTCTCTACATATCGAATCGATTTCAATCAAATCAACGCCCTTTCAATCTAGCAGTCATCTATTTCAGTGAGGAGTTCACCTGCAACGAAGACGATGTCGAGTGTACCTTCATCGGCTTCGAGCTCCGTCTCGGTCCCGGGTTCGAACCCCACCGCCGTTTCCTCGCAGTTCACGTACTCCAATGGTTCTTACTTTCCGATGCCGTTCCACCTCCAACAACAACCACCACAGCCACAACAGTACGTTGCTGGTCCTCCGCCTGCCGTGCAGATTCCCACGCCACCTGCGGTCTATCCGGCTCCGGCCTCCCTCCCCGGGGTTTACTCGCTGCCGCAGTACCAACAGGTGAGTTACCCAATTGGGTTTTAATTGAATTCAATTCTCCTTTTCTTTTTGGTTGCTGTTTATTTCCTGCAAGAATTAGATATTTCTGAAATTCATAGCGTTTGAAATAATGGTCTCCCCTATATTATCAATGGCATAGTCAAGAATTTACTTCTGGGGCAACCTAATATGATGAGAATGTTAAATTTGTTTTTTTCCCCCTTAATATGTGTAATCGAACAATAATTCATCCATTGATCTCTCACCCTGCATAGTAGTAAATGTCCTTTTTATTGTATCAGTCATAACTAGTAGACTAGTAAAATCATTGTCAATGTCGAAAGCACGTAAACTAATGGATAAACCTTGTCTGTTCCTGTCTAAACCATTATTCGTGCAAGATTACCTATCCCTTTCTTCTAGGAATGGCACTTACGTGGGTTTGGGGCCCCTTCCCCATCCTTGTCCAAAATCATTTAGCAAAAGACCACTCGTACACCATTCCCGTCTCTGTTTAAATTTTCCTGCACTGTCCTCACACGCCCTATTTAAGTTTCCACTAAGATTTTAAAAACTTACAGACAAAGAGTGAGCGAGGTCTCACTGCCACTGCAATGAGACAGAGAGGGGTCTTGCTATTGCTGCTATATGTTCTGTTAGCAATCCCCTCATTGGGAATGTTGTATACTCAAATTGACACTTTTGTATGATTAGAAAAACCAATCTCCCTAAATTATGTGCTTTGGGGCCCTAGAGAAGGTAGAGAGTGAGCAAACTTGAGCGGCTGAACCAGATATCATGATTTGGGGTGTGGCGAGACATGAGGTGATGGGCACTTTTTATGAGTTCCATTCGACAAGGAGATTCGAACAGTTGTTGGATGCATCTTTCATTGCCTTCATTCCTAAGAAGGGTTGTGCATCTGACGTGAAGGACTTTAGACCGATAAGTTTGTAGGGGTGTATTTATAAGCTTATCGAAAGTCCTTGCATCGAGATTGAGCGGGGTTCTGGATGGAATCATTTCTGAGTCTCAAAATGCTTTTATTGGAGGTAGACAAATCTTGGATTCCGCTCTTATCGCCAGTGAATGTATGGATCACAGGTTGAGTAGTGGTGTTCCTAGAGTCCTGTGCAAGCTCTACATCGAGAAAGCGTATGATCATGTTAGCTAGAATTTTCTTTTGTTACCTGGAATTTTCTTTTGTAT
The DNA here is from genome assembly GCF_030987335.1 of Cornus florida. NCBI lineage: Eukaryota > Viridiplantae > Streptophyta > Magnoliopsida > Cornales > Cornaceae > Cornus > Cornus florida. The sequence continues at coordinate 41,674,892 of NW_026775575.1, forward strand.
CTATTAGGGAGGATGGGATTTGGAGAGAGATGGAGGAGATGGATCGAGGCTTATATTTCTTCTGCGAGATTTTCTGTGTTGGTGAACGGATCTCCCTCCGGTTTTTTTTGGTAGCTCTTGTTGTTTGAGGCAAGGGGATCCCTTTTCTCCTTTTCTATTTATCATTGTGATGGAGGCTCTCAGCAGGTTGATGAGAAGGGCAGTGGATCTGGGCTCTATTAGGGGCTTCAGAATGGCCCAGAATCGGTTCATTTGATGGAGATTTCTCATTTGCTATTCGCGGATGATACTCTGGGGTGCGTTTAGTAACGAGAAACGTTTCTTATTTTCTGTTATCAACCTCTAAAAAGGCAAAACAAAAACAAAAACCGCGTTCAATAAAATTTTTTTTTTTTTTCTATAACAGAAAACGTTTTTAATTTTTGTGAAGAAAAGAGGAAACATAAAAATGATGTTTCCTATGTTTTTGGCACTGTAGCGTAGAAACGTTTTCACTAATATTACTACACAGGCATTATTCATTTCAAATAAAATTCATATTATTTGTGTTATATACTAAGTTGCATATTAAATGTTAATAAAAATATATATTTTTAACGATTTTGTGTAAAATATCATTTCATCCTCTTGACGCTCGACCATGTTTGACTTTTCTCTCTTCTCTCCTTTTTTTGACGTCGGAATCTTTCACTCCGGCGTCTGTCGTTTACATTTATGTTCTTTGCAATTGGATCTTGGCTTTTCGGCAAGGATTTCTGTTATGCATCGCTCTCATCTCAGTGTTGCGACCTTACCTCGTCTCAATTTCAATGGTGATATTAAATGTTGTTCTGTTGGTGGTGATTCGGTCTTTAGGGTCGATCATCAAAGCATCAAGGAACGTGAATCTGTCTTGCGATCATGCTTGGTTAGTTGCTTTAATAGAGATGTGGGGCGTATTGAAGGGATTGAGGCGTGGGCGACGAAAGTTTGGAAGGTTTCTAGTGGAGTGAAAGTTTCGTTCCTTCCCGACGATCTTTTTCTGTTCAGGTTTCCGTCGGAGCATGAGGCTTTAAGGGTTCTGGATGAAGGAAGGAAAAGATGGGGCGATGCATTGCTATCCATCGACATCTGGTATTTCGCGGTTGGATGCTCTGCAGTGAGAGATCATAGCATACGGAGGGTAATGTTATTTGGTTTGCCCCTTCACCTGTGGTGTCACAAGTTTTTTGAAGAAATCGGAAATTTATGTGGTGGATTTAGAGGTGTTGAGGCGGATGTGGCAGTGAGCGGAGAGAGAATCCTTCTCTACATCTCCGCCGGAAAAACGATGCCAAAGTATTTTTTTGTTGAGGATCAAAGAGTGGCCTTTAAGGTTATTTTGATTGAGGAAGTTACACCTCGTATCCTCCTGAAGTCTCACTATGGTGCTGGGGAGAGTTCTCACATGCCGCGTGTTGAAACGATCATCAAAGGAGGTCGCTGAAATTTACAGCTCCGGCAAGGCCTTAAAGGAAGTAGGAGATTGCATGCACACGTGCCTGAAGTGCGTAGAAAGGGTAGGTACAGGAGTCGTATCAATCCTGTCCTTGTTCAGCGCCCGCAATCTCGATACACCCGTTTCACAAATCATCAAACACGTGGCACCGATTGTGGCATTAATGGAGCCACTAATGCGTTAGACGCTGATGGGCTTAAGTTTGGGCCCGATGTACGTTCTGGGCTCTCTTTGTCTAATGGGTTCAACCACAAAACTCAGAAATTTAAAAGAGCCGTTAATTGGGGACCAGCAATCAGTTATCAATATTAGTACTAAATGAGAAGCCCACTTCTCTTATCTTGACAAAGCCCAAACGTAATGGGCAACATTTGAGTAACCCAATGACCAAGATATCTCGGGGGCCCATTTCTTTTCTTAAATCAAAGCCCAGTCCACCTCACTCTCATTCTTCGCAGAGTCCACGCTTTAATGGCTTCTCCGGAATTGTCTGGAATTTGCCGGCGAAGAAGAGGTGGATGAAGCTTTCTGTTGCCGAGATTGGTGTAAGACCTGCTGAAAAAGGGTTTCGGCATTCTCAGTGTTGCGCTAACATCTCTGTCAATCCACAGCTGAAGGGAAGCACTAGATCTCTGTCTTAGGGCTCTCATGGAGTTCGGTGGTCAAGAAAAGAAAAGCAGAAGTGGGTTTCTTCTAATTGTCCAGGTATGTCTTCAGATCTTCAGAGTCCCTCTTCTGATCCTCCCTCTTCTTCTACCCCTTCATGCGAGGTGATGAGGGGTGATGCAGCTGTTACGGAGAAGATGGATGGGCTGCCTTTCTCGAATTCTGAGTTTAATGGCAACGAATTTGTTTCTCCTGGCGAATTGGTTACCGTAGGCAGTGAAGTGAATGATCCCTTTGAAGGAGTAACGGTTTATGTGGGAAAAGATTTGCAGTTTAAATTGTCCAATGATGAGGCTGTAGCTTTGTTCAAAGAGCTACGATTAAATGTTGCATTGTAAGGTCTCAAATGTATGCCTTCTGCAACGGACGAGGAGAATGAGGTTGGCAGTTTTGTTGGGTTGGGTGATTATGTTACAGATTCAGATTCCGTTTATGAATATGACAGAATAATTGAAGAGGAGTTGGCTGATGAATTGGGGTCTACCCAACAGGTCTGTTCTAATGAGCTTCAACCCTGGCTGAAGGATGATTCTAACATCTCAGTGGTGGAACCCCTGGCAGTGGTGAGACCTGATGATGAGGTTACTGATTTGGGGAGGGATTGGGTGGTTGATAACATTGGAGCTACCAGTGAGTTGTTGGGAGTATCTTCAAAAGGTAATAACGCTCAGACTTTATCTATTCTTCAAGCAATTGTGAGTGGAACCGAGATAGCAGTCACTAATGAAGTTATAAATACGAAGCCCATATCGTCTTGGAAAGGGATTCACGAGATTAAGAATCTCATCTCTGACGTCAACTACGATAAGAAGAAAGGCGTGGTGATGGAAAGGGGTAGGACTAGGAGCAGGAGTTTGAAGAAGGGGGGAAGGGGAGTTAATCTCAACTGGTTTTTAATGAAGCTACGAATCATTTCATGGAGTGTTCGTGGTCTCAATGACCCGAATAAGAGGAGGGTGGTGAAGGTAGCTTTAAGGAAATGGGGGGCTCAGGTTGTTTGTTTGCAAGAAACCAAGATGGCATCCATTACTGACGGGGTGGTTAGAAGTTTGTGGGGAGGAAGGTTTGTGGAATGGGAGGCTTTGGACGCTATAGGTTCTTCGGGTGGTATCTTAGTTATGTGAGACAGTAGGTGGTTGTCCAGAATGAATGTGTGGAAGGGGAGATTTTATGTTTCTTGTGAGTTTCAGATGGAAGAGGATTATTTTAGATGGCTCTTTTATGGGGTCTATAAACCGGTCGTTGATATTGACAGACCCATTTTATGGGAGGAACTAAGCCACGTTCAAGGTCTATGCTCTTTACCTTGGTGTCTGGGTGGGGATTTCAATTCAGTCAGGTTCCCGTCAGAGAGGTCTACTTGGGAAGAAGGTCAGTAGAGACAGATCAGTTTTCTGACTTCATTGAAGAGCACCTTCTCATTGATCTACCAATGGAAGGTGCAACCTATACTTGGTCTAGTGGTAGAGACCCAGTTACTCTCTCAAGATTGGATAGATTTTTTATCTCTGGGGAGTGGGAAGAAAAATTCTCGGATGTTGTTCAGGCGGTATTAGAAAGGGTTACCTCTGATCATGTTCCTTTAGTTTTGGATTGTGGGGGTTTGTGTTCTCGGAAAACCCCATTCCGTTTTGAGAATATGTGGCTGAGAGTGGAGGACTTCCGAGGGACAGTTCGTTCATGGTGGGAGGGAGCGATCGTTACAAGTGCACCCAGCTTCATATTAACACAGAAATTAAGAGCTCTCAAACTCGCTCTTAAGCAGTGGAATAAGGATGTTTTTGGGAACCTTGAATGGAGGAAGAATAGAGACTTTGCTGATTTTTCTGAGATTGATCGGCTAGAGGAGGCGGGTGGGAATGTGGAGTCTCTTTGTACTAGGAGAGCTTCCTGTCAGGCAGTTCTAGCTGAGATTGTTTGTATGGAGGAGATTTCGTGACGACAAAAATCCTGGGCTCTTTGGCTAAAAGAGGGAGACCGTAATACAAAATTTTTCCACAGGCTTGCTAATGCCCATAGAAAGAGCAATCACATAGGACGTATACGGGTAGAAGGTGTGGAGTTATGGAGGGAGGAAGAGGTGCGTAGCGGGATCGTTTCTTTTTATCAGAAGCCCAGAACCTTTAGGTTGGGGACCTAAGCTTGATGTTCTTCCTTTTGAGGCTATTTCTGAGATGGAGAGAGATGGGCTAGAGCTTCCTTTTACTGAAGAAGAAGTTCTAAAGGCCTTATCCAGATGCAATGGGGATAAAGCCCTGATGGGTTTACTATGCGTTTTTTGTTGGAAAGTTGGGCGGTTGTGAAAAATGAAGTGATGAGCACCTTTCAGGAGTTTCATTCTACAGGTGTATTTGAGAAATCGCTTAATGCATCATTTATTGCCCTCATCCCTAAGAAGGGAAACGCTTCAGATATTAAGGATTTTCATCCTATTAGCTTAGTGGGTTGTATTTACAAACTCATAGCTAAGGTGCTTGCTTAAAGAATGCGAGAAGTTATGGATGGGATTATTTCAGATTCCCAGAATGCCTTTGTTGGAGGTAGGCAAATTCTTGATTCAGTTCTTATCGCCGGTGAATGTGTGGATTCAAGGTTGCATAATGGTGTTGCTGGAGTTCTGTGTAAACTTGATATTGAGAAAGCTTAGGATCATGTTAATTGGATTTTCCTTCTCTATTTGCTTCAAAGAATGGGGTTTGGAAGTAGATGGAGGACATGGATTCAAACATGTTTGTCGTCTGTTAAGTTCTCAATTCTTGTGAATGGTTCTCCAGCCGGCTTTTTTGGGTGCTCTCGGGGTATAAGACAAGGTGATCCATTGTCATCTTTTCTTTTTCTTATTGTTATGGAGGGCTTAAGCAAACTTATGCACCCGGCAGAGAATCTTGGTCTCATCAAGGGATTTCGGGTGGGAAGAGATATTGCAAATCAGGTGGAGATTTCTCATTTGTTATTTGCAGATGACACTCTGGTTTTTTGTGATGCAGATGTGTTTCAACTTAGATATTTGAGATGCATTCTGGCTTGCTTTCAGGCAGTTTCTGGGCTAAAGGTTAATGTGGCCAAGAGTTTGCTTGTTCCGGTCGGGAATGTACAGGATATCTCTTCTCTAGCTGCAGTTCTTGGGTGTAGAGTGAGTTCCTTTCCTATCCCTTATTTGGGATTGCCCCTAAGGGTTTCTCCTAGATTAGTGGGGAGTTAGGATTCTGTGATTGATAGGTATGCAAAGAGGTTGGCAGGTTGGAAGAAGCAATATTTGTCAAAGGGGGGTAAAGTTACTCTCATCAAGAGCACTTTATCAAGCCTCCCCACTTATTTTCTTTCTATGATCCAAATTCCATGCTCCGTTGCTGATAGAATTGAACAAATTCAAAGGAATTTCCTTTGGGAAGGAAGGGGAGAAGAGTTCAAGTATCACCTTGTTAGATGAGAGCAAGTTTGCAAACCTATAAAACTGGGGGGTCTCGGTATTAGACGATTGATTCCTTTTAATCAAGCTCTTTTGGGCAAATGGTTGTGGAGATACGGGAAGGAAAGACACCGCCCTTGGCATAGATTAGTTTCTTGCAGGTATGGGGATGATGTTGGCGGATGGACTGCACGTCCGGTTTCTATTGCGGGAGGAGTTGGGGTTTGGAAATCCATTCGGAAAGGATGGGATGCCTTTTCTCCTAATGTTAGATTCAGAGTTAGTGATGGCAGTCGCGTTCGTTTTTGGGAAGATCTTTGGCGTGGGAATCAGCTTTTATATCGTACCTTGCCTAGATTATTTAGTATTGTTGTTGATAGACATGCCACCGTAGCTAACTGTTATCAGCTTGATAATAGTGAAATTACATGGAATATTCTTTTTCAGCGTTCTTTTCAGGATTGAGAGCTTGAAGATGTGAGCATTTTTTTCGATCAATTGTATAGGCAGGAAGGAATTGGCGGGGGTTATGACAATTTGATTTGGATTCCCTCTTCTCTCAGTCGTTTTGAAGTAAGGTCTTTGTTCTTATGTTTGTTTAATTTTGCACCCTATAATTTTCCATGGAAGACTATATGGCGCTCTATGGCTCCTACTAGGGTGGCTTTTTTTTTTATGGACCGCCGTTTGGGGTAAGATTCTGACGATCGATAATTTGAGGAAAAGGGGAAATTATTTTGTTAATTGGTGTTCCTTATGTAAGCAGAATGGGGAGTCAGTCGATCATCTCCTAATGCATTGTTTTGTAGCGCACGACTGCTGGAATCTTATTCTTGGGCTTTTTGGCATGTATTGGGTGATGCCACGTTCTACTAAGGAGCTAATTCATGCTTGGAGAGGTTGTCGTGTGAGTAGAAGTGTTCGTGATTATTGGAGATCTGTACCACATTGCATTTGGTGGTGCCTTTGGAGGGAGAGAAATAGTAGAATGTTTGAAGGAAAGGAGTTGTCTACAGCGACACTGAAACTTTTTATTTTCCGTTCTATCTTCAGTTATGTGAACAGAAGTTCTTGTTCCTCTTCTGATGATTTAATTTCTTTTTTGGATTCTTTGGGGCCTTAGTTCCCGGTTTCTCTTATGTCTATGGGACGTGTTCCCCTATTGAATGATTCATAATTCTCAGGATCCTCTTCTATCTCATCTGAATCTGCCTCATCCTCATCCTCATCCTCATCCACAAGTCGAACTGAAGAACTTCCTGCTCCCTTTGTTGGTAACCGTGAACTAGAACTAGATTTTGATCTAGTAGATCGGTGCGGCCTGCTATCCTCTCCAATACTAGCAACACTAGAAGGAATCATCTTCAAAGACTAGATCATGTTCTGCATTAGAATCATCCATCCTCCCCGTCAACCACTCGTTGCTCTCATCAATGTCATCGAGTAAAATGGGATCAAGAGTGTCACGCATATTGTGTCGCGCCTCAATGCTCTATTATATTTGATGAACACTAAATCATTCAAAGTTGTTTGAGCGAGCCTATTTCTTTTCTTGTTATGAAGCTGCAATAAATTCAACTTTAACTAGTAAGTATAAAAAATTTAAATTTAAATTTCAACAATTAAATTACAAACCTAGTTAGTAGATAGTATATACTTACATGCTCAAACACGCTCCAATTTTGTTTACAACCAGAAGAACTGCACGTAAGGCTTAAAACCTTTATAGCAAACTTTTGGAGAAGTTTTGTTGACTTGCCATAAGCTTCCCACCAATTAGCTATTAAAAAAAAATTAGTAATGATGTTTAGCAACTTTAGCTTCATCTTTGCATTGACTCTATTGTCAAAATAATTTTAAAACTTAGTTATACTAACTTAATATACTTTACCTAGTCCTCCTGTACTTCTCTGTCTAATGGCAAAGGGATTACCAAAGAGGCCCTCAGCTTTAGAATATAAGGACAGCTCCTCAGTAATTTTGTCTTGTTCTTTGACATCCGGGACTAACCTTGCAATGCATGCATACAAACCCTTTACAATGCCTTCATCTTCTTCAATTTTCGGATTTGAATAAAAGTACTCTGGGTTCAAATAATAACCTGCTGCATACAGAGGGCGATGAAGTTGAACATTCCACCTTTTATCAATTATTTCAAAAATCTCCTTGTATTTGTCTTCTACTTCCCCAAATGATTTTGCAATGGCTTCTTTAGCCTTATCCATAGCCGCATAAATGTATCCCATGGGAGGCTTTCTCTCGCCATTAACTAATCTCAAAACCGGAATAAGAGGACCGGAAACCTTAAGGCTAAAGACAATGGTGTTCCAAAAGGAAGGCATCAAAACATAAGAAGCAACTCTTTTACCGGCTTGCTCTTTCGCCCATTTACTACGACTCCATTCTTCTGATGTAAACATCTTTCTTAAGTTATTCTTTTGCTTGTGAACACTTGATAATGTGATGAAACATGTAGCAAATCGAGTCTTAGTGGGCCTATGTAACTCCTTTTTGTGAGTAAAGTTCCTCATAATGTTCAACAACTTTGGACGTATATAAATATAACTATTCAACTCCACTGCCTTTTGCATTGTTCTAGAGATGGACAGTATTTTCCCAATGTCTTCCAACATCAAGTCTAAGCAATGAGCAGCACATGGTGTCCAATACAAATGTGGGTGTTCTTTCTCTAACATCCTCCCTATTTGAAACCAAACGGAAAAAAAAAAAAATGATATAAAGAGAATGAGTAAATCAAAATTGATTTAAATTATATATTTGTAAAGAATGTAAACTCTAAAAGTTATAAACATTGAACATTCTTACCGGCATACTTATTGCTTGATTCACTATCTGTGACGACTTGGACGACATTTGCTACTCCAATGCGGTTCACAAATTTATTAAGTCAGTCAAACATCTTTTCACCATCCTTTGAACAAGAAGAAGTATCTATCGATTCAATAAACATGGTTCCCCTTGGACTATTTACTAGGAAATTAAGCAATGTTCTCCCTGTCTTGTCTGTCCACCCATCTGTCATTAATGAGCATCCAAATGTTGACCACTCCTCTCTATGGTCATTCATCAAAGCATTGGTATTATCCAATTCCTTCCTAAGCAAAGGAACTCTCACCTCATGATAACTAGGTGGTTTCATGCCAAGACCATATTGTCCAAATGCTTCAACAACCTTGGCAAAGCTATCATACTTAACAACATTGAATGCACTTCCTGCATCATACATCCACCTTGCAAAAGCAGCACACGCTCTTCCTCTCAATTCTTTCTTGCATGCATCATTAATGGTTGTATGTTTTCCCCCCTCCTTTCTTTTTTGTACCACAATTTCTGGTCTAGGAGTGAAATATAAATCAATCGGTTCCTTTTGCTTTTGTCTCTTTGAGGAATTGACACTAGCACTACCTACACTAGCTACCCTTTTTCCCCGATGGCTAACTTCCACAACGTCATCCTTATCCTCTCCATCAATGAAATTAATGTCATCACTAGGTAACAAATTCATTTGATCTTTTTCTTCCTTTCTCTTACTCATGTACTCTTTAATTTCTTCTCTAATACTAGATGGGCATCTTGTGCATGCACTCACATTTCTATACCCTCCAACTAAGTGTTGCTTAGCGTGATAAATACCTCCTTTTGTAACTTTTGCACAAAAGTTACAAGTGACGGCATTTGTATCTTTCGGATTCTCCAAATGTGAGTAATTTCATGCCGGATCCTTTCTTGAACCATCACTAGGCATCCTTTAAAGTACAAACTACAATCAAATTCAAGATAGCATCATGTAATCAGTGTCTGCAACAACTCTGAAAAAATTAAAAAATACAGAGCTTCAAAGCAATATTAACATTTCAATTTAAATAAAAAAAATACAGAGCTTTGACAAAATGCAAAAAGCAGAATATTATTTCATGCAAAAATAAAAAATGCATCTATCTGTCCATGACTCCATGTTGATGCAGAAAGCAGTGTTGATGCAGAGAGCAGAATATTATTTATATATTATTTCGATCTCAACTAATATATATATATTTATCCCATGTTTGGATGCTGCATTAATTGATAGAAAATTTGAGTTCATCTTGCAAAAAACACATGGATGTGCTATTATTATTTTTAAGTCAAATCAAATCTAATTTTCATTAAGCACGAATGAAACGTTTTTGCAAGCTGCAAGCACCATGTTTGGATGCATTAAATAGAAATTATGAATTTATCTTGCAAAAACCACAAGGATGTGCTATATTTTCAAATCAAATCAATCTAATTTTCTATAAGCACCATGATTGATTCTATTTTTCCTTTGTGGGTAAGTGATTGATTGATCTCTATTAAACAGATTAATAAGGAGAAAACAAAATCAACAGAAACAGAGAGGGGATGATCATCAAACACATGCAAGGCACTAATCTAGACAAACCAAAAAAAAAATAGAGGACCAACATAAATAAAAACAGAGGACCAAGTTGGCCTAGCCTAAAAATAAATAAAAAAATCAGCCAGACACGAGGAAAAAAAAAAAAAAAAAAAAAATCTGACGAGAGAAGAGAAGAGAAGAGAGAAGAAGAAGAGGAGGAGGAGAGAAGAAGAAGAGAGAGAAGGAGAACTTACCGGTAGACGCAGATCCGAGACTGAGAGATGATAGATCCGGCAGATCCAAGGGTCTGAGACTGAGAGGCTTCGCAGATATCGCCTTCGTTGCCTCTATCTCTTCTTACATTTTGCTTTTTGGTTCTCTCTTTTTTTTTTTTTTTTTTTTTTTTAATAATAAAAAAAATAACAATAAACAAATAAAAAGTAACAATAAACAATACAAAACCAAAATAATAACAAAACAATTAAAAAAAACCATTTTTCAAGCAAGCGCGCCTGTAGCCTTGCGCCTTTTATACAAAGGCGCTCTCCTTGTTCAACCCGGTCGTCTTAAGGCATTCAAGGCGACAAGCTGGCGCTTGGAGGCGCCTTGCGCCTCAGGCGTGCACCTCCGGCGCCTTTAACAACTATGATTGATAGTTGGAGAGGCCACAGTGTGGGGGCCCATGCCTGTGAGTTTTGGAGGGCGACCCCCCTTTGCATTTGGTGGTGCATTTGGAAAGAGCAGAATCTAAGATCTTTTGATGGGGACGAATCCACCATTGCAGTGCTGAAATTTTCTATTATTAGTTCTCTTTTTAGTTGGGTGAAGGGGAGAAATTGTACATCTATTGATGAAATCGTGGATTTTTTGGGTTCTTTGGGTCCCTAGGATTCTTTCTTTGGCTTCGGCCTTTGTATAGCTATCAGGATGCGTTTCCCTTTTGAATACTTCTATATACACTTTTACTTGTAAAAAAATCCGTCAAATTGGGCCAAAATGTGGACGAATGTCAAAGATTCACGAGCTCGTTTTACTTCTTTTCTATGGGCTTTGGTGATTTTCTATTCTATGGAGAGAGAGAGAGAGAGAGAGAGAGAGAGGTTTGGGTTGGGGAGGGAAGAGAGGAGGGAGCTGGATGGCTACTGGTAGTTGGAGTAATGGGATGAAAAGAAGATTAGGAAAGATAGAAATAAGCGTTTAGGTGGGTAAATCCTAAAGGGTATTTTAGGAAATCTAATTAATTAGGGCATAATAGTAATTTTATTACATAAATGGAGACAAGGCGGGGGCCGGACAGGTTTTTACACCCTAACCCTGTTCTTACTCTGTTCTCGATTAAACCGACCTAAACCGGTCCCAATAGGGGCGGGGTAATTTGCCACCTCTACAAATTTATGTATCTTTGTGTCCTTTGTGGAACTTCTAGTGCTTTGGTGTTGATCCTCCACATCAATTGCATTAGAAACCTTTTTCACACACACACATATATATTTAAACACGCGCACGTATATTAATGGTCGGTATTTGTATATGTTCCTTTTCTTGAATATTTTGCCTTCGTGTCATTTGAAGCTACAATTGTTGTTGTTCAAGTATTAAATGAAAATATTGGTTAATGGTTGTGCAAAGTGCATGAGTTGTCGGAAAAGATATGCTCCCTCTGTCCCAATATAGATGTCATTTTTAGGGAGTAGGAATTTTTAAGGGGACATGTGGGACATGCCTTGTCTCTCTGGATAGTTACTAATTTGTCCTTTTAAGTTTTGAATATTCAAATTTGAAATTTTAAACTCCAAGGACGTATATGGAAAGATGTAAATTATATTGTTTGAAAAAGGAAAGTGACAATTATTTTGGGACAGACCAACAAGGAAAGCATGACATCTTTTTTGGGACAAAGGGAGTATTGTATATCATATATCTGAAGATTACAAATAACGCTAAGGTCATATGTTTTGGTTGCCATACATGAGTATATTATTTGTATGTGTGCTTAAGATATAGTGTTATTGTTAGGGTCAATTAAGGACATGATATTATTTGGTGAAAAGGATAGAGAAATTGAATTGAGGTCTTACAGAAAATGACCACTGCTAACCTCCATTTTATTATTCTAAGGTGCTATTTTATAACTTAATTCTGAACAAATTAAAAGAATTCGTTTGACCTAAATTGGGATAATTATTAGTTTGGGAGACTTCACTTGTCATTCAATATTAAACACTTAAAATTCAAATGAGTATCATAGAAGTTTTATATTAGCACTTAAAATACAACTCTTGAAACTTTTGAAGTGCTTAAAAATTCAATGCTTAAATAATTTAAATTTTATCAAACACCACCTAAATCAAAAGTCCGTACCATTCTTAATAGTAGAGAAAAATGAAAAGAGTAAAGATTGCACTTGCTAATTAAATTACGTGGAAATCATGAAATTCAGATATAATAATGAGAAAATTATTAATAATTTCTATTATGTGTATTCATTGACCCAAGGTCATAGTTATAGCAGATTACTATTAAAAGCAAGAGCTAACAAAGGACATGAACTAGTGGAGCTATTCCCTTACCATTTGACCTATGAGATGTCGGTTGAGTAGAAATGGCTTTAGTTTTTCATGCTGACATATATGTATTGTGTTCTATAAGTTCGAGGATGATAGTCGAATAAAATAAAATTATGTAACATATGGCACATTTTCTTAGTGTAAGTTACCATATGACCGTATGAGGGTATTAACAAAAAATAGATAAATAGAAGTTTGTAAAGGGAAAAGTGCAATAGATTGTTATCTGAAACATTGTAGGGATGTTGAAATATGTTCAGGATAAAAATGTAATATTATTATATATAAGTGGTTTTATTGTTCTTATATCATAGACTTGGTGGTGCAGGACAGGATAGGTTTTCTAGATTGAGTTAAGAGGATGAAAAATGCAATATTATAGGTATAATGACTATTTTAATTTTTATGACACAATCTTACAATATATATATAATTGATGTACATTAAAGGGTGAAAATGATGCAAATATGTAGGACATATGTGTGGTAAAATAAGGGTCATTGATTGATGCAATGGTAAAAACTAAAACTGATATTTTTGAGTGTCCGAGCATTCACTTTGTTCAAAATAATAAAATGTCCAGGGCTGTCTCTAATCTTTCCCTTACACGACCCCACATTGGTGGCAGGCATATTGACTAATGCAATCGTAGGATGAAAATGTGACATATTTAATGACCTTTTTATTTATTTATTTATTATTATCATATGATAACTTTATTAGTATAGGAAATGAGAGGTATTTTGAAATAAATTAGAGGATGAAAATGAAATATAAATATGTATAATGGTGTTATTGTAATATATAATGGCCACAGGAACAAAAAGGGTAAAATATCCTTGCACATGAAGAATGAGTTAAAAACTTCCGGAAAAGGAAGTGAGTGAGACGGAAAAAGCAGCTGCAACAAAAAAGAAATGATTTGGACAAAAGGAAGCAAAGTGGCTTAGGAAATTCTATTATGCCGATTAACTGTAGAACTTTATGTATATTTTCCACCAAGGAAATGAATAATTTTTGTTGAAAATTATTTCAGGTGTAAAAAAATATTTCTTTGTCAAAATCAAGACTTAGGAAAAAGATATTTCTGAAATAATGTTGCTTGTTTATATATAACCTTGCACAGGAAAATGGAGGCAATAACCTCCTTAATATTGGTGGTAGATCTGTATGCATTTTTTGAGGCAAGCCTCGACACAACGGTAAGGTTGCTGCATTGTGACCTGGAGGTCATAGGTTCGAAACACGGAAAAAGCCTCTCCGCATGCGGAGGTAAGAATGCATACATCTGACCCTCCCCAGACCTCGCAATGGCGGGAGCCTCGTGCGTTGTGTTTGCACTTTTATTTGCATTTTTTTTCCCCCGGGAAATGTAAATCACAATTAAAGTAACTTTCGTATGTAAAAAATTTCTTTTTTTCTGGCCAAAACCAAGTTTTAAACAGGGGAAAAAAGTCTTGGAAGAATATTGCTTTTGTGTATATATTTTTTTTTTTTATAAGTGTTTTTCTGTATAACTATATATACACATTGTGTGTAATGTTTTTAATTATTTGTTAACAGGCCCAGCAGTTGTTCCAAAGGGATGCACAGACAATCACACCTGAAGCTCTTGAGAGTGTAAAAGCTGCCCTAGCAAACAGTGAAATTGAGCACAAGGCAGAAACGAAGAAGAAAGCAATTCCTCGTAAAGCTGCAGGGCAGTCTTGGGAGGATCCAACTCTTACAGAATGGCCAGAAAGTATAACTCATTTGCAACCCCCTCTCTCCTCTTTCTTCTCTCTGGGTCTACTATCTGTACGTTTATAAAAAAAAAAGAAATTAAAAAAAGAAATAATAAATAAATAAAATCTAGATCAGTGAGTGACTGAGCATAACAATTATGTGTAACCTGTGAAATGTGGTCCAATTCATTGGATCTGTGAGCATGAAATAGTTTGTGTAAGTTTTACTTGCTCATACTTTTTAAAATTTAATTCTTATTCGGCTTGGTAATTATAATTGTTGAGGACCTAGCATTATAGGCTAAAGTTGAATGCAGAGTGAGTTCAATCCTATGAGTTAAATTTTTAATTTTTTTATAATTTGTGTCTTGTATATTAGAGCAGGGGATTATAAGAAAATATGTTAGAAGTTTCTACCTATGATCTTTCGCTAATAAAAATCTAGGTTCGAACTTTGCTGTGACTCAATTTTTAGGATAATAATGGATTGGCAGAACAGGTCTGGAATAGAACTAAGGTTAGGAGCTGTTTCAAGTGACCTAAAGTGCTGTTTTGATTAAAACAACAAATCAGTGTGAAATTGCTAGAATTATGAGTAAAGACGAAGTGAATGAGAGTAAAGGATGAAAAACAAATAGTCAAGCACTTTTTCAAATAAAGATGTAAGGCTGCGACTTCTTAATTGCATTCCCATAGGGGCAGCAATTCAACCTGATTGACGTGCCCCTGTCCTAGCCTACCCTTTATGAATTTGTGATGTTCTATTATAAGAAATTTGAGGGAAAAGATGGAAGAGACTAGGAACAAGGAGATGGAGAAATAGGAACAAACAGCACAAAAGAGAAGGGAAAAGGAGAACGGAAGAAGACAGTTCAATTTTTTCAAACTAGTTAAAGCTTTATATTGAACATTTACTTTTTCTCTTAAGAAATTATTGCAGTCTTTCTGTAGAATAATGCCCACAATAATAAGCCCCAACTTTGTGTGAGAGCAAATTCTAGCCATTTTCTTGAAACATGAGTAAAAGAAACCCAAAAGATGTAAATAACCTCCAGTTTAGTGGTATACTTGGAAGGATACTTGCTCATCGTGCTACTGCAATCACTATCCAATACAATAGTGTAAAAACACCACTAAGCTACTATGCTACTATTTTGCTAACTACTTGCAAAGTAATATGTTAATATTGCACATGAAATGTATATTCAGTAACTAAGCCAATTATACCTCCATGAACATTATAATGGTCCAAGTAAAAATATATCCAAAATTATTGCAATTTATCTATTTGTTGGCGTGCTCTGCATCAATTTTGGGGTTGTCTTTATCTTTTTTCTGAATACTTAGTCTGACTATAAGAAGGACTGCGTAGAGGATAAAATTTGAAGTCATTGCTAGAAGTCAAGGTTCCAGTTCTATATGATTTTTCAGTTTGCACCTTTTGTGGTTGACCGTGTTGTTTGTTCTTGTTTTGTTGTTATTGTTTCCATCCCCTTGTTTGCTGGGTGTACATTTTGTGTGTTGATACTGTTTGCATTTTGCAGATGATTTTCGTCTATTTTGTGGTGATCTTGGAAATGAGGTGAATGATGATGTTTTGTCAAAAGCATTTTCACGATTTCCTTCATTTAACATGGCGAGGGTAAGTTCCCATTTGAATTACTTCGGTTAGCCAACTTAGCATGTTGTTAGCAGTTTTATGATAATAGTTGTTTGCATGGTCTATTTGAGCCTTCTGCATGTCTTCTTTAGATGTTTCTTTGAACTGCATGGAGCTCTCAAATTTCTCCTTTATTAAAGGTAGGTTCTCTGCATAGCAATTTGACTTGTAAGAATGTATTAGGTTTGCAAGATAGAAAAAAAGGAATAGTTTATAATTTAACAGCCATTAGTAGTGGCAATGTGGCATTGGGAAAGTGTCTAGTGGCTTGTTTTGCAGATGTTTTGGATTTGTTATGTTGGAATATGAAGAAGTCGGAGGTGGAGCGACCCATAGAAGGACTAAAATTGGGTGTGAGATAGAGGTTTCAGCTTCAATATATATATATATATTTTTTAAAGTAAAATATATTCAAAAGACTAACGGTTATTTAATTATCAGCTATTTCTTTTTTCTTTTCTTTTTTTTTTTTCCATCTTGCAAACCTAACACATTCTTACAAGTCAAATTGCCCTGCTGAGAATCCTACCTTTTCGGCATCTTTTGTATTCTTTTGGGTTCATTTCCCTTTTTTGAGCGTTTTAATGGTATCTTACTTATAAAGAAAAAAGAGAGTACTCTTTAACCCCCCAAAATAACAAGGTCATAATAGAATGATTAGGTACCCAAATAGGAACCTCCTCCCCTTCGAAGGATCTCCTATTTCTCTCCCTCCAAAACCCCCTCCATAAACAAAAGGGACATCTCTCCAAATATCTCAGGCATGACCACCCACTATACATCCTCTCCAAAACTCGAGCATGCTCCTCGTCGAATCGGGTAGCACCCAATGAATGCTGAACATGGAAAAAGTCATAGACCAAACATCTCTAGCCACTAGACAATGTAAGAGAAGATGGTCCACCGACTCTACATCTCTCTTGCACATGCAACACCAATTCACCACCATAAGGCGCCTCTTTCAAATTTTATCAATTGTCAGAATCTTGCCCCAAGTCGCAGACTAACCAAAAAAGCCACCTTAAGAGGTGCTTTAGTGTGCCATAATAGCCTTCCAAGGGAAGGGATTACCCCCAGTTTCCAAGAAAGCCCGGTAGAAAGTCCTAACCTCGAATCCCCATGAGAAGTGCCTTTCCAACTCCCCTCATCTACCACCCTCCCTCCATTTTTTGACCATATAACAAAGCCAATAAGTCATCTCCTCCACCTCCCAATCCTGCACATGTATCTCCAACTGAATGTCCGAAGTTAACCTCCCATGATCAAGGCGATAACAGTTGGCTACCAAGGTCTACTCATTCACCGCAATACGATAGTGTCTTGGGAATGCGCATGCCAACTGTTTATCCTTGCACCAAATATCCTCCCAAAAGAGAACAGACTCCGACCCTTGCCCTAAACCGAATATGCTTGGAGAAATCATTCCACTCCTTTCGAATGAGCTTCCAAAAATTGCATAGGAGATTTAGTGTCTTCCTATGCAATTTTTGGCAAAAGCTTGTAAGATTGTAGTAACTAAGAAACCTTAAGATTTAAAGTTATTGCCGAATAAGAGTGCGACATGGATTGCTCATTCCTCGTTAAAAGTTCGATGTTTCAGTTTATGGAATAAATGGTACAAAGGATTTTCGAAAGTGTGGTTATCCAACTATACTAACTAGAGTAGTATTCCACAAGGAAAAAAAAAAAATGTTTGTGAATCTGGTCACTGAATTTATAGAAAATATGGATTATGTTCGTTTCCACTGTGTGCTAATTTGCTTTGGAATATGGACATGTCACATATCAATATTACATGGCTATCTAGTTGGCTAATTAGTCCTTAAATAGTTTGGAAGTTCAGTTATGTCCTTTTTGGTTCTTATCTTCTTTTCCTTTTCTTTGTCAAGAAAATTTCAGTAAAAATAGAAAACATATAAAAGACTAGCTCAGTAGTGCACGAGGCTCTCACCATTGTGGGGTTTGGGAAGAGTTTGATGTACGCATCCTTTTTTTTTTGATAAGTAATAATAAATTAAAAAAGGCGTTCAATAGGGTAACGCATCCCATAGACATAAGAGAAACTGGGAACTATGGCCCCAATGAATCCAAAAAAGAAATTAAATCATCAGAAGAGGAACAAGAACTTTTGTTCGCATAACTGAAGAGAGAACGAATAATAAAAAGTTTTAGTGTCGCTGTAGACGACTCCTTTCTTTCAAACATTCTACTATTTCTCTCCCTCCAAATGCACCACCAAATGCAATGTGGTACAGATCTCCAATAATCACGAGCACTTCTACTCACACGACAACTTCTCCAAGCATGAATCAGCTCCTTAGTAGAACGTGGCATTACCCAATATATGCCAAAAAGCCCAAGAATAAGATTCCAGCAGTTGTGCGCTGCAGAATAATGCATTAGGAGATGATCAACTGACTCCCCATTCTGCTTACATAAGCAACACCAATTAGCAAAATAATTTCCCCTTTTCCTTAAATTATCGATCATCAGAATCTTACCCCAAACGGCGGTCCATACAAAAAAAGCCACCCTAGTAGGAGCCATAGAGCGCCATATAGTCTTCCATGGAAAATCATAGGGTGCAAAATTAGACAAACATAAGAACAAAGACCTTACTTCAAAACGACCATGAGAAGAGGGAATCCAAATCAAATTGTCATTACCCCTACCAATTCCTTCCTGCCGATACAATTGATCCAAAAAAATGCTCACATCTTCAAGCTCCCAATCCTGAAAAGAACGCCGAAAAAGAACATTCCACGTAATTTCACTATTATCAAGCTGATAGCAGTTAGTTACGGTGGCATGTCTATCAACAGCAATACTAAATAATTTGGGGAAAGTACGACATAAAGGCTGATTCCCACATCAATGATCTTCCCAAAAACGAACGCAACTGCCATCACGAACTCTGAATCTAACATTAGGGGAAAAGGCATCCCATCCTTTCCGAATGGATTTCCTAGCCCCAACTCCTCCCGCAATAGAAATCAAACGTGTAGTTCATCCGCCAACATCATCCCTATACCTGCAGGAAACTAATCTACGCCAAGGGCGGTGTCTTTCCTTCCCGTATCTCCACATCCATTTGCCCAAAAGAGCTTGTTTAAAAGGAATCAATCGTCTAATGCCGAGACCCCCCCGTTTTATAGGCTTGCAAACATGCTCCCATCTAACAAGATGATACTTGAACTTTTCTCCCCTTCCTCCCCAAAGGAAATTCCTTTGAATTTGTTCAATTCTATCAGCAACAGTGCATGGAATTTGGAACATAGAAAGAAAATAAGTGGGGAGGCTTGATAAAGTGCTCTTGATAAGAGAAACTTTACCCCCCATTTAACAAATATTGCTTCTTCCAACCTGCCAACCTCTTTGCATACCTATCAATCACAGAATCCCAACTCCCCACTAATCTGGGAGAAACCCTATGGGCAATCCCAAATAAGGGATAGGAAAGAAACTCACCCTACACCAAAGAACTGCAGTTAGAGAAGAGATGTCCTGTACATTCCTGACTGGAACAAGCACACTCTTGGCCACGTTAACCTTTAGCCTAGAAACTGCCTGAAAGCAAGCCAGAATGCATCTCAAATATTTAAGTTGAGACACATTTGCATCACAAAAAACTAGAGTGTCATCTGCAAATAACAATTGAGAAATCTCCACCTGATTTGCAATATCTCTTCCCACCCGAAATCCCTTGATGAGATCAAGATTCTTTGCCCGACGCATAAGTCTGCTTAAGCCCTCCATAACAATAAGAAAAAGAAAAGATGACAATGGATCACCTTGTCTTATACCTCGAGAGCACCCAAAAAAGCCGGCTGGAGAGCCATTCACAAGAATTGAGAACTTAACCAGACAAACATGTTTGAATCCATGTCCTCCATCTACTTCCAAACCCCATTCTTTGAAGCAAATAGAGAAGGAAATTCCAATTAACATGATCATAAGCTTTCTCAATATCAAGTTTACACAGAACTCCAGGAACACCATTACGCAACCTTGAATCCACACATTCACCGGTGATAAGAACTGAATCAAGAATTTGCCTACCTCCAACAAAGGCATTCTGGGAATCTGAAATAATCCCATCCATAACTTATCGCATTCTTTGAGCAAGCACCTTAGCTATGAGTTTGTAAATACAACCCACTAAGCTAATAGGACGAAAATCCTTAATATCTGAAGCGTTTCCTTTCTTAGGGATGAGGGCAATAAATGATGCATTAAGCGATTTCTCAAATACACCTGTAGAATGAAACTCCTGAAAGGTGCTCATCACTTCATTTTTCACAACCGCCCAACTTTCCAACAAAAAACGCATAGTAAACCCGTTAGGCCCCGGGGCTTTATCCTCATTGCAACTAGATAAGGCCTTTAGAACTTCTTCTTCAGTAAAAGGAAGCTCTAGTCCATCTCTCTCCATCTCAAAAATAGCCTCAAGAGGAAGACCATCAAGCTTGGGTCGCCAACTTAAAGGTTCCGCATACGGAGAGGTTGTTTCGCATTTCAACCTTTGACCTCCGGGTTAGAATGGAGCAACCTTACCATTACGTTAAGACCCGTCCTCTGAAAATCGGAATTTCATAAATTGAAAAATATTATACTATTGCTAGCAAAGTGGTTTGATGTTACGCCCTACCCTTGTTGTAAATTCAAGTCCTTTCACAAAGAGATTTCTTCCTCCAACATATGTAGGAGCATTGACCAATTATAATAGTTGAATCCTGTAGGGTAACAAGAACAATGCATATTATGCAAGATAGGTGATGAGTAGCTGACTCTTAAGGAGTTTTGATGATGGTGATTAAGAGAGCTGTACTACGCTGGCTAGGAGCAGGGAACTAGAAGTACTATTTTGTGAGTGATGGTGTGAATTAAATATATATATATATATATATATATATATATATATATTTCCTAGTTATGGTGTGAATTAATTGTAGTCAGTATTTCCTACATAAACTTCATGGCTGTTTCTGACTCTATTTTCTTTTCACTTTCTAACATTGCCAATGTACGGTATTGTTAAATGCCTGCATGTGGATGAAAGAGTAGATAACTAAAACAATAATGATATTTGAAATGGTCATGTGGGTTCTTTAGGTGATGTAAGATCATTTCCCTGTTTTCTATGTAGCAGCCATGTCTTACGTGGAGTGGAGCTCAAGTAAAACAGTTACTTATTTTAAATATTCATGTACCTTTTGTAGTTGGTGTTAAGTAATTTCTATAATGTGTATATTCTTGTAGTTCTAGTTGATGTCAGGTCATTTGTTTGTTTTCCATGTGATAGCCATGTCTGACAACAAATTACATGGAGCTCAAATAAAATGGCTATTTAGTTAAAAATATTGAAGTACCTTTTGTAGTTGGTGATCAGTGGTTCCAATTGGCATTTTTTGAATTATTTAATAAAAGAAAAGGTTTTAGATTTATTTATTATTAATTTTTTTTTTTTAATATAGAATCTTCCCAGGGATTCATTCTTTAGATTTGAAAGGTAGTTTTCATAGAAATATATTTAGATGTATTTTTATTTTTATTTTTATATAATCTTCCTAGAGATTCATTCTTTAGATTTGAAAGGATAGTTTTCAAAGTTTGAACTGATGTTGTTATACAAAATAGATCATGAACAGTAAATAAATAGATGAAGAATTAAGTATAAATTGGCAACTATAGGGTTTTCCGTGACAAAATTTACACGATTAGGTGGGCAATGTTTGGTGCTACTCTCTCCCCTAGAAACATGGAAAAAGAAAAAGAAAAAACAGGAAAAAACTCTACAATTCTCCGATTACATATTGTTGTGACTATTTACTTCTGTTACCTTCTTTTTTCATTTGTTATCTTACTTGTACATATCCCAGTTTGTTTTTTGGTTTGTTTCTGTGCTTGTGAGCAAAATAATTGTGTGGACAACATTGTGGTGACTGTACTAATTTTATTTTACAAACCCACGATTCTTGCTATTTTTCCCCGTAATTATCACGCTTTCCCCGTATACCTTTAATTGCTGTGGTTATCTTCACTATTTGTTGCTTTGTCACTCTCCTCGGCAGTATTTTCTGTTGGGTTTGTATTTCCTTATTATATTTTCAAAATTAATTAAAAAAATGTATGTATGTGTTCTTTCATGGGTGTAGGTTGTCAGAGATAAGCGCACTGGCAAAACCAAGGGCTATGGATTTGTTAGTTTTGCCAACATTACAGACCTTGCGGCGGCACTTAAAGAAATGAATGGTAAGTATTATTTTTAATCATGGGTATTTTTACATGGTTTTTCTACTTATTATTAGCGTAGTTTTCTGCACCATGCACAGCCAGAGTGTCAAAGATTATATATCCATAATATTAGGAGTCTACCATAGCGTTATGTGGCTTTTCAGTGGTTCTGTGTACAAATAGTTAGTATTATCAGCCCTTTTTTTGTAGTAGTTTTTGTGACTTGTGAGGTGTTGATAACAAGCTGTGGAAGCAAGAAAGGATCGCTAAATATATAACTAGCTCAGGTGAGTTGATATTGGTATCACTTGCAGAAATAAATTGTACTTCGAGGCTAAGGTGCCTGAAATTTGTCAATCAGGACTGCTGACAGCAAAGACTAAAAATGAACATTCTAGCACAGTTAATTAGTTGTGCCACATCAAGTAGTTCTAATGGTATAAAGTATTTAATTTAAAATTCTAAATCAAACATGGATTATACTTTTATCACTAATATTATATGCAGAGAAGTGGAAATAACAGTGAGGCTCCAGAATGATGACTGCAGTTTTGCTGGAAGACTATAAATGACACTAATTGTAACATTGGTTGCAGGTAAATATGTTGGAAATCGGCCAATCAAACTACGCAAGAGCAACTGGAGAGAGAGGACAGATTTTGAAGCCTTGGAAAGGCAAAAGGTGCATTTCTGTGTTCCTTCAGCATACCTTTTCAAGTTATTCCTTCGATTTCATGTATGTCCACTTACTTACCATGGATTTTTGTGCTGACCTTTTTGGCAGAACCACACTCAAAAGAAACCAAGGTTTCCTAAGAAGAGTGTGTTGCATAAGTGAGGACCCAACAATGATGGTAGCCAAGTAAGTAAACAATACATAAATTTCAAAGCTTTTAGTTTTATAAATAAATAAATAAATATATATATATATATATATATATATATATATATTATTGCTTTGTCTTTTTCTTTTTTGATATTCTTTGTGTTGAGCATCTGAACTTCGATCTATCATAGTCATTTTGAGTTTAAGAATGTAACTTTTTCGATCTTCATGTACAATAAATTAAATTGAAACTTAGCAACCAATGTTAGCGGTGCTTGAGAATGGATTTTGCTTTTAGGTACCATTTTGGATATGTCATGGATGGTAGAATCCTCCTTGTAATTTAAAAGTCATTAGATATGGAAAATCTGTTTGCTGGATAAAATGTTTAAATCTAGGTATATGACATCAAATTTTAACCAAAATCTGTGCAATTTATTACTTTATCATCTATACTAAAATTCTACTTTAGTTTTTCTAGCCTTGTTCAGGAAAGAATACCAAATGTCATTTGAATATTTTAATGAGGGTGATTAGGATATGATAAACCGGAAAAGGTACGTGGTCAAAGCCCCTCCTACAGATGATTTGAAATGTGGAATTCTAAATCCCTTTCTGGCCTCAAAACCTTCCTCATAGTCCTCAACTTAAAATAACTTTCAAGGCTTTCATTTGTCTGAAACTATAAGTTGCTGGTTAGTTTTGTGCTCCGAATGTGTTACCCTGCTTCTTTACTATTTATTTTATGTTCATTTTTGCAATTGCACCCATATTTTTTTCTCATCATTTTGTTAGTTTCTTTTTTCTTATTTGCTGAAATTTGTTTATTTTTTGGTTTCAGACTCACTGAGGGGTCAAGTTCTGAAATTCTTTAGGTGCAATGCGAATGTGAACACTTGTCAGATGAATGAGCCCTTCAGTTCTGCTTCCACAGGCATCCGCTCATAAGATAAGACCGTCGTCCTCAAACATTTAATCAAGTCTACTGCAAGATTCGTTTTCGCAGTTGAATTTGTGTATTGGTAAATACTTTGGTTTTCGATGAAAGGTATACACTGAATGGTGAAGTTGTAAACTGAATAAAGTTTTTTTTAATATACTAGACTTGTTGAAGGCATGAATAGACCAGAGATGCATACCAAAACTATACAAAAATTGACTCTGAATTCCTGAATGCACACTACCTCTATTCAGTATTCGCCATGGAGAAGGATGGTTTTATTTTAGGAAAGAGCAAGGCTACTCATTGTTCACGTTGAATTGAGAGATTTATTAAAAGACTAATTTTAACTTTTCACCGATTTCAAAAACTACTTCAATCCGATGGTTATATAAAGAGCTTGTTATGAGAAGACATTTTGACATGCGCTTATGTTGCGTGCTTCTGGACGTTGGGTTGGGGGAGAAATTTAGGCCTTGTTTGGTATCCGTTTTGTTCTGCTCTTTTTGTTTTGGGGCTATAGTGTTGATTTTGACAACAAAAACATGTTTGGTGCGGCTTTGTTTTATTTTACATGGTGCTAAAACACTTTGTGAACAGTGGTCCAAAACTAAAACACCAAAAATTTGTTTTTTCTTATTTTGACAATTGTTAATGGTCTAAAACCATAATAGTGGCGCAACACGGGTCATAAATAAAACGTCTAAAATATTATTTTTAAACATATTTTTGATTTTTTTCTGCGTTTAAAATAAAGTGCATGCCAAACGGGTAACAGACCGTTCCATATTCCATGTTTCTAAGTGCACTTTTAAGATGGAAGATCCTCGAGAAATCTAAACTGCTTTAACTTGAGGTAGAATGTCACATAAAATCTTGCTGCCACAAATTCCATTGCAAGTTTTCATTTTATGAACAGTTGGCATAATATCAATCACCATTTTCATTTTGTGAATAGTGGCATATATTGACCAAAGCAACGAGTGATGAATGATGGTCTAAACGACGGGTAGATATTGGATGAGTTAGGCATGCCACATCATTAGTATGTAACTTAATCAACACACATCATTTCAGTTAGTTGAGGCAAGCCTGAGAAAAGTTTTTATATTTGAGTGTGGGATCAATTTTATTGAATACTGTATTTTGATTGGGTCATATCCGACTCACACAATTTCTTCTCCCAAACGAAATGGTTGGAGCTACTTTGTTTATTTACTAATTGACCAGGATGCGTTAAGAGGGGCATAAAATGTTACCATTTAATTGGCAAAATTTCCTCACTTGTTATAAATATAGAGGTAGGAGAATGCTTTAATAACTTCTCTGTACACTATATTTAGGGTCTGGTTGGCTGGACTTCCTGTAGCCTCAAAACAGGCTTCTAAGCTCAGAAAGTCTTTCTGAAAACGAATTTTTAAAAAGTCGAGATGGTTTAGAAGCCCTATTAACCAAAGCCAATAAAATATGTTTTCTGATCAACTTCTCGTAAGCTACACACTTTTTTAAGTAATAAATATAAAATTCCTATATTGTTCAATTATTTAACCTATTTCTATTTCTGAATTTCATTGCAAACTTTTATCTTTCTCTTTCTGTATCATCTTCTTCGTCTCTACCCAACAAATAAAAAAATAATAATAATAATGTTAGAGCAAAATTTCGCATAACATTGTTGAAAAAAGTATTCTTGAAAAACGATTCAACAAAGGAAGAACAAAGAGATTGAAGGAATTGCAGGAAAAACTTCTATTGACTCCTATTTGGCTTCAAAGTCTGAAGAGTTCCAAAATTTATGAACTCTCATCCAAAATAAAATTCTAAATAACTTTTCTTTCTCTCAAAAAATATATATATATATATATATGTATATATAATTTATATATATATATTTTTAAGGCTAGCCGTTTGTTGTAAAAGTGATTTATAGTTATAAATAAAAATAAAAATGGGATATTTTTGCTGCCATATCTCTCTTTCATTTTATTTTTCTTTCCTTTTCCTTTTTCTTTTTCTTTTTCTATCTCTTTCGACTTCTATCAGGTAGTCAAGAAAAAAAAACTTCTACCATGTAAATCGGGTAAATTTGTATAAATGGATCTTCATTATGTCAATTAATCGTTGATGCATCATGGTAAATTCACTCCATCACTTTAATCATGGTTTATTAAGGATATAACTGTCAACTTATATTATGTTAATTGTTAAAAGAACTTCAAAAAATTTACCCACCAAACAACTTTTTTGTTTTAAATTCCTTTCATCAAAATGCATTCTTCAAAGCCGATGCAGTAGAAGGAATTTTAGAAACTGAAAACTCCACCAAACAAGTCTCAAAAATGAGCTTCGCTTTGCAAGCTAAAGACGACAACTTACTGTACATATTAATGCATTTACACCACATACAAGTCTTTGACACAATGCATTAAGGGCATGTTTGGCAACCACTTTTGTTTTGTGCTTATATTTTGACTTGAAACAGAAGTAACATTTTTGCTTTGGAGTGTGTTAAATACTATTCGGAAGCACATTTGGTAACGTTATATTTGTTGGAAGATTTTTGGAAACAAAAATATGATAACTTACTTGGTAAAAAAGTGTTGCAAGTTTGAAAAATAAAATGGGTAATTAAAATGGTCATTTAAGAGTTTTTTTTAATATTGTTCATCGCTGCAATGCTTTCGCCATTGTGCAGAAGCAACCGAAAACACCAATTTGATGCTTTCGGTTTTGACATTTTTTTAGAAACGTTTCGATACCATTCAAATCACAGCAAATGTTACCAAACAGGCTTCTGTGTTTTGCTTCACTATAGTACACTCTCCAGAGCAAAAAAACACGAAGCAGAAGCAGTTGCTAAATGGTGCCTTAGGCCCTATTTGGTACGCGTTGTGTTTTTGTCATTTTGTTTTAGCCTAAAACAAAACAAGTGTTTTGTTATGGGGTGTTTTAAGTTGAAAACGGAAACATGTTTGGCGACGAAAATTTGCAGTTGGAATTTCGAAACAAAAACATGTATAACATGTTTGGCAAGGTATTTCGTTTCAAGAAATATGAAAACAAAACATGTTTGACGGAATCAAACTGTTGCCAAAATTACTGAAACAAAAATTTGAAATATGTTTTGTAAAGAGTGTTTTTAATTTTTTTTGAAAATTTAAATTGTATTAATACATTATTATTTATATATAAGAGTACATTGTTTTATATGGTTTGAAAATTTATAACTTTACTAAATATAAAGTAAAATTTTATTATTCATTAATTTTATTCCACAATTGATATAACTTCTAATTTTTATTTTTATAGTTTATTTTAAGTTTTAGTGTATTTAATAATATTACATTATGGCTTTATATTACAATTTTTTTTTTTTAACTAATCTATAAAAACCAATAAAATGCATTTTCTTCCCTTTTATTAAATTTTATTTTTGTCCAATTTTGTAAAATGAAAGTGTGATTCTAAACCTAATTTAGCAAGAGTGTATCTAATTTACTAAAGGAAAATTTTTAAGACTTATTTATCTTTAAATTAAAAAAAAGTAAAACTTGATGATAATTTTCTCTATATTTTACCATGTCACTCCTTTCATTTTTTTTTACCTTTTATAAAAATTTTGGAGGGTTGATTTGTTGTCAAATTTGTTGAATTAGAAATTGTAAAGCCTATGAATGCTGGATATTGTTTTGAGAATTCTATAAGACATTGTTTCAATATCAAACTAAAATAGACTGAAAAAATTGGTCAACAAATTATTATCAAACTTTTTTGTTAGTATACAGATATGAGTTTCAAGATATTACACATTCCATGTCTCTCTCTCAAACAGACACACCAAACTTACCACAGGAGCACTCTCACTCCCAAAACTCATCTTAAGCATCTCAAAACATAAATATTACATCATTTGTCAACAACCACAATAAAAGTATTAAAGTAAAATTTAACTAATATATTACATCATTTGTCAACAGCCACAATAATCAACAACAACAATATGAGCAATAACATAAATAATATATTTATAGTAAGACAACAACAGTCAACATAGAAAATGTAGTTTTGCCTATATTGTTGAGCTTGCATGACAACTACATTCTCCAACTCTTGATCCATATGACCACCCACTTGCACACGTTGGTGCATGTCATCCAACCATATAAATGCACGAGCATGTGACTAAAACATTAAACATTTGTATATAATTATAATGCCCGGTGACAATAACATGTATGTATAAAAATTTGGCATTCAATGGATTCTATACCTCCCAAGCTGGACATCTATAGAATGAACGTCTATAGTTCTTTGGAGTTCCAGCTGTATAAAGATTCATTGGACCCCTTCCACATGCACAAGGTGGATCTTCACCCTGTATCTTATACATGATTGTGATAAGCGCTGAATATTGCATATTTGCGTCCTTAAACGTGCATATGTTAAGGCCTTAAGTGATACTTTTACCCGGTTTAATATTAATTTTTTATTATTTACTTTTATAGGTGATGTCCCAAAGAAAATGATCAAATCGTGTTTTTTAAGCATAAAGCAATGTTCCTGAGGCCTTTGGAGGTGTTTTGGACCTTTCGGGCTGAATTGGGGGTCATCCGAGTGAGATTTGATGAAATTTTGAAATAAGGCTCGAGCATCCTTAACAGGGTTCTAGCACCCTTGAAGGATTCTGGACCTGTTTTAGTATTTTGTACATACATTTTTACTCGAAACTCCAAATTGGCAAAACTCAATGGCTATGGAAAGAAGACTCGAAGGCCGTCGTTTTTGTGTCTAATAACAATTTTTAGATTCGGACTCCAAATAGGTCAAGACAACGTTACAAAACTTCATGTTAAGAGGGTGCTCGAGCACTGTTTAGGGTGTTGCTCGAGCACCATACTGAAAAATGCTAAATTTTGGCTAAGTGTTGGGCAAAAAGACGCTTCGGATATTATATGAAAAAAATTGACTAAGTGTTGGAGAGGATGCTCTCATGCTAGGACTTAAAAATTAATTACGAGATTATTTTAAAATTAGTGCTTTTGACCCAAGATGACTCCAGAAATCCTCAAGTCCATCCGAGAGTGAATAGAAGTCAGTTTTATTCTATAAAAGAGGGTGAAAGGTCATAAGAAAACTCTCTCATAATTTTTATATCTCGCAGCGGCTTTTAGGGTTTTGAAGATTGAAGAAGAAGATCAAAAGGAGTTTTTGGTGGAGATGGCTTCTACAACATCAATGATGACATCTTTCCTCTCCATGAATAGCTAAATTCTATCTTAGAGCCTTGATGTAACCCAAATTCAAATAATATGGTTTGATTGTTCTTTAACTTTTGGGATTTTCATTATTTATGTATTTTGATTGCATGATTAAGAGCAATTGACTTAGGATTTCTAAGCAATTGGAGTTTTAATGAATAAACTTGGTTTTTACTGAAATTAATATCTTATCTTATAATTGATTTTTCTTTAATCAAATCCAAACTATTTTTATTGTTTGAGATTGGCGGCTAAGGGCTTCTCAAAACGATCTAAATAATGACCATGCAATGTTGCTTAACCTGTTTTACGAATGAATGTTTTGATAATCTATGCCTAGGGAAGATGAGTTATACTACACCATAGATTAGAGTAGTTAGGTAGACAAGTCGTGCTAACCGAAGATAGGTTATGGCTTAATATGAATTCATGATTTATCTTTTTAAAATTGAATTAAATAGAATGTTAATTCATTTAATTCCTAATCATACATAAATATTGAAATCCCTAAGGTTGAATCAATTAACCATATTATGAGGTTCGTGGTGAAGTCAAGCCCTAAGTATTTATTCTCTTGATCTCAGTCCCTATCATATTTGTTTATTTTTATTTTTATGTTATTGATACACCATCACAACAAACAAATCTTCTCTCTAAATTAAAATAGAAATTAATTTTAGACTCAATAATCCACCACAGTCCTTGAGGTTCGACACCCTCAACATAGCCCTATCCTACAAGGATTCATTCTATTGTGAGTGATTTTTATCATTGATTATACACACATCAATTTTTGGCACCGTTGTCAGGGACTATGTAACAGATTTTATTGACTTCGAGATTAATTCTACTTTAATTTGTAGTTTAGGACTCTCTTATATCTCATATTTATTTTCTTTTTAAGTGCAGGAATCTAGGAGCAAGGGCGAAGAAGCTGAAGGGAAAGAAGCTACGGTTTCAGGACCTTCTGTGAGTCTTTGTTAATTTTATTTCTTTGCTTGAAAATTTTCTTTTAATTATTATCATTGAACTTAGTGCATGTTAGGTCGTCGTTTCTTGTCATACCCTTTACTTGAATACAACCCGGAAATTGAGAAAACTCTTAGACAAATTAAAAAACCTGAAAAGAATTCTAAATTGTTAGGAGAATCCCCTAATCCAAACGTGGCTAATAATAATGGTGATAATCCATTGGGAGTTGTTATGTCACCTGCAGCTGCTCCTACACCATTGAGGGATCATTATATTCCAACATCATACACTTCTCCCTCGTGCTTTCAATTCCCGGACACTAATGCATCCCATTTTGAGATCAAACCAGCCATGATCCAAATGCTTCCATCCTTCCATGGGTTTGCTACTGAAGATCCCTATAAGCACATAGATGAGTTTCTAGAATTGCGTTCAACTACCAAATTGTCCACTCTATTTAATAATGTTTTTAGGATGAGACTCTTCCAATTCTCTCTTAAAGATAAAGCTAGAATATGGTTGCATTCCCTTCCAAATAATACCATTGGAACTTAGGATAAAATGCAACAAGAATTTTTGAAAAAGTACTACACTGTGGGTAAAACCATTCAAACAAGAAGGGAAATCATGGTGTTCTCCCAAATCCCGGGTGAACAACTCCATGACGCTAGGGAGAGATACAATGATCTTCTGAGAAAATGTCCACACCATGGTATAGCTAAATGCAATTTGGTACAAATCTTCTATGATGGTTTAGCTGAGCTACATAGGAACATGGTAGATGCTTCTAGTAATGGTGCATTCCTTCGTAAGAATGCAAATGACGTTTAGGAACTGTTTGCGGCCTTAAGTGAAAATTCTGTACAATATGTTTCTTCCTCTAGGTCTAGGTACACTTCTGGTATCCATAAGGTAGAAAGTCTACTTGAAATCGAGAAAACTCAAGAGTTAGCTACGCAAATAGAAGCATTGACCCGCAGATTTGACCAAGTCTTAGCAGCGAGATATGTTCTTATTCTTTCTCCGCACTTCTCCATAGCACATGAGGCATGCTCAATTTGCTCTAGTCCATCCCATCTTATTCGAAATTGTCCTTTAACGGGGCAATCTTCTGAATTTCTTCAAGAGCAGGCCAATGCCACATTCTCTCGACCAGGTTATAATCCATATTACTTATAACCCGAGATAGAGAGATCATCCAAATCTGGCATGGCGGACTCAGGGCCAAGAAAGTTCAGTCCTACAATCTCAGGGACAATTTCAAAATCATATCACTCCTCTTCTAAACAATAATTATTTCAATCCATCATCTAACTATTGTCCTCCTCCACCTTCTAGAAATTCTACATTTGAAGAGAAAGTCTTGACTGCACTTAGCAACCTTGAGTCCAACATTCAATTGTTGTATTCCCATTCCCAATCTATAGCCAAGCTAGAAGCTCAAGTTGGGCAAATAGCTAAAATGCTAAATCAAATAGAGGAAAAAGAAATTACCAAGTTAACCCATTGCAAATCCAAAAGGGCAAACTTACATAATTGATGAGACTAATCTCTCAAGTACTCGTTATGAGCAAGTTAGTGCCATTATCACACTCAGGAGTGGGAGAGTGATTGACAACGAAGTTGAGGATAAAGGGGAAGAGGAGAATGAAATTCATAGGATTCCAAATCTAAATATTTCAAATCCAACGTAGTCTTATTTGAATCCAAATCCATTAATCACCAAAGGAGTAAGGAATGAAGTCACTTTTTCATCCACTACTATCTTTGAGATGCCACATGAGCTAAAAGCTCCATTCTCACAATGTCTCAAAGAGCCTTCCTACTTTGGCAAACACGGGGAGAAAATTCAAGACATGATGGAGGTCTTTAAGCAAATCAAAATTAATTTACCTCTCCTTGATGCTATCAAGAAAATCTTAGCCTACTCCAAAATTTTAAAGGACTTGTGTACTCAAAAGAGAAAATCAAAAAGCTAAGTTTTTAAGAAAATTTGTCTCACCGAGCAAGTAAGGGCAATAATCCAACATAGCACTCCTCCAAAGTTCAAAAATCCTAGTGCTCCCACAGTTTCTTGCATTATTGGAAATTATGTGATAGAGTGAGCACTTCTTGATCTAGGAGCTAGTGTTAATTTCATTCCTTACTTGGTGTATGAGAATTTGGGCTTGGGAGATCTAAAACCCACGTCGGTTGTTTTACAACTTGTTAATCGATCTATGAAACAACCACATGGGATAATTGAAGATGTTCTCATTAAAGTGGACAAGTTTTACTTTCCGGTAGACTTTCTTGTTCTTGATACAGAGCCTGTCCACGATCTTAATAGATATATTCTTGTGATCCTTAGTTGTCCCTTCTTAGCTACAATGAATGCTTACATTAACTATAGGACTGGGGATATGGATATTTCTTTTTAGATATGAAGGTCAAATTAAACATCTTCAATGTCACTCCATATTCTTAGGAAAAAGATGAGTGTTTCCTTCTTGATGTTATTGATGAGGATTCAGTCACAGTCTTTCCAGCAAAAGAACCTCCTTTTTTGATTTCGAGTTTTCCTCATTGTCTATCTCATAGATCTACTCACAAGTTTGAGCCTAAGCTACCAACGGATAAGCTTAAGCATTCTATCTTGGGTCCCAATGGAACTATACCGGTTCCTATTGCTTCAAATTTTGTAAATGCCTGAAGGAGAAGTTTTGGGATGAAGGAGGTAGTTGAGTTGTTGGATGTAGGATAGAGAGTGGCATTCTATCTAGTTAGAGACGTTAAACTTAGCATATAAAGGGGCACATGTCTCCTTTGTATTTGTAGAATTTAGGTTTTATTTTGACTTTTGTTTTCAAATTGATGGCAAAAAAAAAAAAAAAAAAAAAAAAAAACCCACTTGTTCTTGACTTGTTTATGGATCTATGCATATTTGATTTGCTGCTATTTGCTCCTATATATGTGTGTTACTTTGATGTGGTTTTGTGGAGTTTTATTATTTTTCCAGGTACTTAGATGCAAGTTCGGGGGTGATTTCTTTCGCCTTTTGCTTGCTATTATGCATTTTTCTCTTATTCTCATAAGGATCTGGTAATAACTTTCTTATTCCAGTTTTAATTTCTCACATTGAGGACACTGTGTTCTTCAAGTTTGGGGGTAAGGCAGAGAATTTAAAATTTTTGTATATACATATGAATGTGAGTAGTGGTTGATAATGATGATTTTGGGCCTATTTAGTGCTATTATTGTTCTCAGGCAGTCTTAAAATGGATAAATGCGACTTGTATGTTGGATTCATGTTATTTGGGGATTTTTAAAAAAAAATTATGTCTATTGGCAGTCTGTGGTCCATATTATCAGGATATTTGCAATTTTATGATTTTGATATCTAGAATACTTCACTTTACACATGAACACACTTGCATGCATTCTATGGGGTATAAACTTGATATCTTGTTTTGTTTTGTGATTAACTGACATGAGCAGACGAATTTGAGAATTTTGAGAACCGAGGTGTAAAATTTGTAAAATTTGGTATGTATGCAAAAATAATGAAATCTTTTCCACTCAGCAATTGGGATTCTTGCCTCAGTAAGCATTGAGGATTCATGTCAAAAGGTAAAAAAGACAAGAAAAAAAATATTGAAGGGTCATTTCGGGTCTGAAGCCTAATTTACTTGAGTAATTGAGTCCTTATGGGTGTTTTGACACCTAATGCCCTAAAACCACCTGGTTTGGGAGTCATTGGCTGAAATCTCGTTATATGGGCAATCTAGAAAGTTTAAGAGACCGAACATTGCACAATACCCAGTTTGAAAAAAAAAAAAAAAAAATGAAATAAATGCATACTTGTTTTAAATTAGAATTTATGCCTTGGGGATCGGAATTTGAAAGGTTTTCTTGTGAATTGAAGGATATCATAAAAAATGTATGAGTATGGCTGGTAAGCCACATGTATAATTGTAGGTTCACTTTTAAAAGGCTTGATGTTGGAAGTTTGAAAATTTCCCGATTGATATATTTTTTTATACTTGTCGTATTTGCCTGTTTATGAATTGTCAAGATATTTTGATATAAGAAACATGTTTGAAGGAGTTATTGTGCATTGAAGGCACGAATTTTAGGATGTTTATGGGTACCATCTCTGGAAACCCTCACGAGACTATAAGTCGTTCCATTGGAGTAACCTAGAGGTTTAAAGGTTTGTTGCGTCTGCTAAATACAATCGTGATTCCCACGAAAACGGCTTATTTGCTTTTTTCATTTTAATTTTTACTTTTGCTCTTTAATTCTGTATTACTAAGGGACAAGCAATATGTAAGTTTGGAGATGTGATAAACGCTGAATATTGCATATTCGAGCCCTTAAACGTGCATATGTTAAGGCCTTAAATGATACTTTTATCCGGTTTTATACTAATTTTTGATTATTTGCTGTTGTAGGTGGTTTCCCAAAGAAAATGATCAAATCGTGATTTTTAAGCATGAAGCAATGTTCCTGAGGCCTTTGGAGGCGTTTTGAACCTTTTGGGCTGAATTGGGGGTCATCCGAATGAGATTTGATGAAATTTTGAAATAGGGCTCGAGCACCCTTGAAGGATTCTAGGCCTGCTTTAGTATTTTGGGCATAAGTTTTTACTCGAAACTCAAAATTGGGCAAACTCATCGGTTATTGAAAGAAAACTCGAAGGCCGTCGTTTTTGTGTCTAATTGCAATTTCGATTTTCAAACTCGAAATAGGTCAAAACAACGTTGCAATATTGCATATTGAGAGGATGCTTGAGCACCCTGTTCATAATGCTCGAGCACTGTTTAGGGTGCTAGAGCACCATGCTAAAAAATGTGTCACCATTAAATTTTTTAATAATTCTATTTTTATCCCCATTTCTATCTTTTGCTCTTTCGTTTTTATTTTAATAACTAAAATAAATAAACAAATGCTCGACAATCAATTTCTTCATAG
Organism: Cornus florida; assembly: GCF_030987335.1. NCBI lineage: Eukaryota > Viridiplantae > Streptophyta > Magnoliopsida > Cornales > Cornaceae > Cornus > Cornus florida. Next base: position 41,709,959 of record NW_026775575.1, read on the forward strand.
ATGGAGTGCAAGCTTCTAGATGATAAGAAAAATACTAATAATTTATGGTTGAGATTAAAAAGGACAAAACATAACTATTTGTTTATTTATTTGTGATATTGTTGTTGATTCTACCAATTAGGACATATCATTGTAGAGATTGAGAAATATAAATATAGAATTTTTTTTAAGAAAATAATACAATTACACATTTTATTCTTTTTAAGACATGAACCCTTTATCTTTGATAATATAAATGGCGATACTAAAAGGTTTTAAAAACAAAAAAAAAACTAGTTAAGGAAAATTATAAATACATTGAATGAAATTATTATCAATTTAAAATTAACTTAAATATTATTTTTATTAAGAATTTAATCTCATTATTTTTTAAAGTCACCCCCTCCAAATTAATTTCTGACTTTGTCAAAGTGATCTTCAATTTCAATAAAATGAATTCAAATGGTAGGTTCTCAAATTCTAAAGGCAATGAAAAGTTGAGTGTTTAAATTCTCCATGTAGAAGTTGGGCCGGGTTTGGGTTGGGTTGAAAATGGGCGGGTCAAATATAGGTCAAAACCCATATTCAACCCGTTCAGAACGAGTTAAAAATGGGCAGGTAAAAAATATATAGGGTCAACACGTTATGACCCGTGTACCCATTAATTATTATTTTTTAATTATTTTTAATTATTTAATTTATTTTTTTATTTTTAATTATTTTGTAATTTTTTAAATCTTTTAAATTTTTGTAATTATTTTCATATTTTAAAATAATTTTTAATTATTTAAATTTTTTATTTTTTTAATTATTTTTTTATTTAAATTTTTTTTTGGAAGGTTTTAAAATTTTATTTAATAACAAATTAAAAAAAACAATCTCAAATTCAGCAATATTTATCAACTCGTTTTGTAGGATTTAGGTTTTATTTTGACTTTTGTTTTCAAATTGATTGCAAAAAAAAAAAAAAAAAAAACACCTGTTCTTGACTTGTCTATGGGTCTATCCATATTTGATTTGCTGCTATTTGCTCCTCTATATGTGTATTTCTTGAATGTGGTTTTGTGGAGTTTTATAATTTTGCCAGGTACTTGGATGCAAGTTTGGGGGTGGTTTCTTTTGCCTTTTGCTTGCTATTGTGCATTTTTCTTTTATTCTCATCAGGATATGATAATAACTTTCCTACTCTAATTTTAATTTCACACATTGAGGACACCGCGTTGTTCAAGTTTAGGGGTAAGGCAAAGAATTTAAATTTTTTATATATACATATGAATGTGAGTATTGGTTGATAGCGATGATTTTAGGTCTGTTTAGTGCTATTATTATTCTCAAGCAGTCTTAAAATGGATAAATGCGACTTGTATGTTGGATTCATGTTATTTGGGGATTTTTAAAAAAAAATTATGTCTGTTGGAAGTCTGTGGTCCACATTATCAGGATATTTGCAATCTTATGATTTTTTGATCTCTAAAATACTTCATTTTGCATATGAACACACTTGTATGCATTCTATGAGGTATAAACTTGATATCTTGTTTTGTTTTGTGATAAACTGAGATAAGCAAACGAATTTGAGAATTTTGAGAATTGAGGTGTAAAATTTGTAAAATTTGGTATGTATACAAAAATAATGAAATCTTTGCCACTAAGTAGTTGGGATTCTTGCCTCAGTAAGCATTGAGGATTCACGTCAAAAGGTGGAAAAGACAAGAAAAAAAAAAAATTTAAAGAGTCAGTTTGGGTCTGAACCCTAGTTTGCTTAAGTAATTGAGTCCTTATGGGTGTTTTGACACCTAATGCCCTAAACCTACTTGGTTTGGGAGTCATTGGCTAAAATCTTGTTATATGTAATCTAGAAAGTTTAAGAGACCCGAATATTGCACGATACCCTGTTTAAAAAATAATAATAAAAAAAAAGAGAGAAACAAAATGAAATAAATGCATACTTGTTTAAAATTAGAATTTATGCCTTGGGGATCGGAATTTGAAAGGTTTTCTTTTAAATTGAAGGATATCATAGAACAAGTATGAGTATGGATGGTAAGCCACATGTACAATTGTAGGTTCACTTTTAAAAAGATTTTGGAGATCCGGATTGTTTGATATGTAGTTAGACTAATATGTGAGGATTATAATTGTTGGCTTGATGTTGGTAGTTTGAAATTTTCCTTGAAAAATATATTTCTTTATACTTGTTGTATTTGCCTGTTTATGAATTGACAATCTATTTTGATAGAAGAAACAGGTTTGAAGGAGCCATTGTGCGTTAAAGGCACGAATTTTGGAATGTTTGTGGGTACCATCTCTGGAAACCCTCACGAGACTATAAGTCATCCCATAGGGGTAACCTAGGGTTTTAAAGGCTTGTTGCATCTGTTAAATACAACCATGATTCGCACAAAAGCGACTTATTTGCTTTTTCATTTTAATTTTTACTTTTGTTATTTGATTCTATGTTGCTAGGGACAAGCAATATGTAAGTTTGGGGGTGTAATAAGCGTTAAATATTGCATATCCGAGCCCTTAAACGTGTAAATGTTTAGGCCTTAAGTGATATTTTTATCCAGTTTTATACTAATTTTTTATTATTTGTTTTTGTAGGTGATTTCCCAAAAAAAATTATCAAATCGTGATTTTTAAGCATGAAGTAATGTTCCCGAGGCCTTTGGAGGTGTTTTGGACCTTTCAGGTTGAATTGGGGGTCGTCTAAGTGAGATTTGATGAAATTTTGAAATAGGGCTCGAGCACCCTTGAAGGATTCTGGACCTGCTTTAGTATTTTAGGCATAACTTTCTATTCGAAACTCCAAATTGGGCAAACTCATAAGCTATGGAAAGAAAACTCGAAGGCCGTCGTTTTTGTGTCTAATAATAATTTCGATATTCAAACTTGAAATATGTCAAAATAACGTTACAAAACTGTATGTTGAGAGGGTGCTCGAGCACCATGCTGAAAAATGCGTCGCCATTAAATTTTTTTAATAATTCTACTTTTATTCCCACTTCTATCTTTTGCTTCTTCGCTTTTATTTTAATAACTAAAATAAATAAACGAATGCTCGACAATCTATCTCTTCATAGATGGAGTGTGACGGCCCTGATTTTTCAAGCCAATGCGTCTTGTGATGAGCCGAAGATTGACCCGATAATGGATCCAGATGTGGAAGCAAGAAATAAGATAATGGTCTCTCAAGGCACAACACACCTCTAAGACACTTTGATGACCTTCCATGACGTCGTGGAACTCAATGAGAATTGATGCGGAAGCAAAAGATCGAAAATATGAGAAATAAGCCCCCAGGGGCAAAATAGTCATTTTACATGGAAATGAAATCCTTAGAATGTATATTATTTCCAAGACTCATCCGTGACTTCCTATGAAGTCACGGAACGCAAAAGAAAATAGCAAAAGCGAATTGCAAGAAAACCGGACAAAAATAGCCCCAAGGGCAAAATGGTCATTTTTTAAAATATGGATTCAGATGCTATTAGGCACACTGATGGAAAGACAATGAAAAACTAATCAAGATGGACTCAAGAATCGCATGATTCAGAGTCCGGACGAAGGAGAAACGGCAAAACAAAGAAAAACGGACATATAAAGCAAAAAGGGTAAACTGGTAATTATCCAAAAAGATCTGGGCATAACCGAGTACACCGTTAGATAGACAACGAAAAATTAGTCAAGTTTTAAAAAAATTTTACTTGATTTGGAGTCCGAACGAGGGAGAAATGAGGGAACAAAATTTGGACGATGAAGCGGCAATGAGGCCATGGCAACCCACTCGGCACGTGCGTGCACGCGCATGGCTGCTGCACTAAAAAAAAAATGTTCTTCTGCCAGAACTGATAGTCAAAACAAGGCCTAAAACAAACTTTTCTAGAAAACACGAAGAAAAAACTCCCCCTAAAATCGAGTTTTCTACTAGGCAGCGCAGAAGAAAAAGAAAAAAAACACACTGTGAAATACCCAGAACGCCCCTAGATCATAAAAGAGCAAAAACTCAGAAAATGCAACTTTGCACCAAATATGCATTTGACCTTAAATGCATTTTTAGGTTGAAACGAATGTGCATGCAAGTGTAATAAATGAATTTAAGTGCGCGGGAATGGTCCGCGACTCCCGAGAAAACCCGACTCAACATCCGACCCCCCGACGGCCAAAAATGGCAAAAAATGAACCTTGAAATGAAATTTTGAATCCAAAATTATGAAATGGTTTCAAATTACCGTTTGGTCCTTGGCCACACTCCATACATGATTAATGAGACCCTATGGAAGAATAAAAATGGAATTCTCACACCCGATGCAAGCATGGTAAAACAATGACTTGACATTTTTTCAACATTTCCATAATATATCATGAAGTCAAAAGATTACATATGTTGTAATATAATTGTCATTGGTCTCCGGCCTTATCTCATATAAGTCAAATACATTACAAAAGGTGTACTTATGTACACATTACATATGGTGATCAAAGTTTACAATGTATGACAAGATAAACCAAATTAAGGCATCATGTACTAACATGTGCACATTTTAGAGTTACAGAAATAAACTAAGAAGGCAAACAAGCCTAGGGATGATGTGCATCCCAAAATAACGTCTCCTTACCTGAAAAATATCGCCAAACCACAGGGTGAGTAATCATGATTACTCGTAGGAAATGAATATGCGTATGACCTAAAGGTTTAAAATTTTTGCATGTTGATATAAATCATTACATGTGGTCCATACCACCTAGAATCTAAGTCAAGTTGCTTGTATAGGATCATTCTTAAGTCACGATAGCATAAGGTAACATGAAACAAGATAAATAAGAAAATTAACAAGACTGAAACAATTCAATTCAATTAAAACGATAAGGATAAGGAATAAAATCAAGGATAAAGCATAATGTCTATGCAATTAAACAAAGTTGGAACACTCCAAATAACATGACAAGGATCTTAGATCTTCAAGAGATAACACTTGAAATCTAAGAGGTTAAATCAAACAATGTGGATACTTGGATATCGCCCGGATTAGAACCGCACTCTCGGGATCACTTTAGGGTTACTAGCCCATGGGTACCTTCCCCTAGTGCGCACTTTAGTGTAGGGAGCTCTCTATCTCCCATACTAGAACCAAGTCCTACTCATGTTAATTCTTGATTAATATCGCCGAGTTTCCAAAATCAACAAGTTGTGCAAGTCAAAATAATATCAACATAGATATAATGCAAGAAGTCACATTCCATGCACAACCAAGATCATGGAAACACACAAGTCATGCCCTAAGTCCTCAACTATAATGGCATGTGAAATGTCAAGAAACCATAGTATGCATCTACATAGACTATAAACTAGGATATATAGCATATAGAATCCAATGATGTAGATATACCATAAGTATAAGACACATGATTTAATTATTTGTCTAGCCATACATGAATAATTAAATCACTCCAAGACAATTGTGCAAGTTCATTAACTACATTAGTGAAACCAAGATACAACAAGTCATGATACATGATAAAAAGGCAAAAACCCCATGAAATAGGTGTCCAAATCATTAGAACACTAAGTAGAAACTAATTAACTTCACTATAAATCAAAGTTGTCCAAAAATTCTCAAAATAATATATGTGAATGTCCATTCCATGGTGATTGTAAATATCACATCAATTTCACAAAGTGAGCAAGATATAATCATGTGGAATTTAATTAACATAAAAATAATTAAATTACTAATTGTCAATAGTTGTTCAAAAATTCTCAAAATAATGTATGTGGAAGTCCATTCCAATGTGATTGAAAATATCACATCAATTTCACAAAGTGAGCAAGATATAATCAAGTGGAATTTAATTAATATAAAGTAATTAAATTACTAATTTTCAAAAGTTGCTCAAAAATTCCCAAAATAATATATAGCAAGGGTAATACTAAGATTATCACATATTTCATGTCAAAAGTAAGTTATATGCAAGCTAGAATATATTATTAATTTCTCAAATTAATAAATAAATATGCATATAACTTATACTTCACTACAAAAGCGATTAAGCCACTTTGATAATAAACATAATACATCCCCTACCTTACTAGAGAAAAGAATCTCTAGAATCCAAGGCTAGGAAGCTCCAAATGATCCACCCTTCAAGGGTTGTGTAGAGGAAGATGAGGGGAACAAAAAGTATTCCCAAGGCTAAGGCTAGAAATGAGTGGAAGGCTTCCAAAAATCAAGAAGTAAGCCTAAGTAATCAAGCTTCCATCAATGGTGGCTAGGGTTTTGGTGAGGAAGACAAATGAAATGTGTGTGTCTAAGTGTGAGTGGAGGAATTAGAAATCATCCACTCACTATGTGCTCTTACACCAAAGTCAGCACACACAAGAATGGTCAATTACATAAAAACCCCTCTTTAATGTAAAAATCACAAAGTGGCCCAAAAATATTTGCATCAAGGTCCCTCCTCTAAATATCTTGCAAACTTAATTGCAAAATGGTCCTTAAGACAAAAATATTTGTTTTAAGTAATTACACAAAAACACCCGAAAAGAAATAAAAATTCCAAAGAAGTGTGCATCCACACCCCTAAGGAAGAAGGTGCATTAATGGCATGCATTTCCAAGAAAGTAAAAATAAACATGTCAATGAAATCATGAATCATGAGTGCATGCAAAAGTGGAAGCAAAACCGAACACGAAAAGTGAGGTTACGCGAAAGAAAACGCTAACCGGAAAAGAAATAATTAAATAAATAAATATAAACAAAGTGTGAAAAAAGGTGAGGAAATGACACGGGCCTCACGAAACAACAAAGACATCCACAAGGAAGAGTGTCGAGATCATTCCCAAGCACTCAAAATGACATGAGGGGCTAAAACCTGAACTTTGCAAAGAAACTTTAACAGAAAAAATATATATATATATTCCGAAAAAGTGGAGAAAATGAAAGGAAGGAAAATAACCGGGTCATTACATGGAGTGCAAGCCTCAAGATGATAAGAAAAATACTAATAATTTATTGTTAAGATTAAAAAGGACAAAATATAATTATTTGTTTATTTATTTGTGATATTGTTGTTGATTCTACCAATTAGGACATATCATTGTAGAGATTGAGAAATATAAATATAGAATTTTTTGTTAAAAAATAATACAATTACACATTTTATTATTTTTAAGACATGAACCCTTTATCTTTGATAATATAAATAGCTATATTGAAAGATTTTAAAAACAAAAAACTAGTTAAGGAAAATTATAAATGTATTGAACAAAATTATTATCAATTTAAAATTAACTTAAATATTATCTTTATTAAGAATTTAATCTCATTATTTTTTAAAATCACCCCCACCAAATTAATTTCTGACTTTGTCAAAGTGATCTTCAAATTCAATAAAATGAAATCAAATGGTAGGTTCTCAAATTCTAAAGGTAATGAAAAGTTTTGAATGTTTAAAATTTTCATGTGGAATAAGGAAAAGAAAATAAATGTTTAAAGTTTCTCATGGTTGGCATCTTTTTACCATTCACCATTCATGGTTCATGTTAACTACAGTTGATGTTCAAGCAATTTCCTAAGTCCTGCCTTGCTAAGGGGTGCGAAGTTTGAATTTGACTGTTCATCACATGTCACTTATTTTTTATTTTTTTTTAATTTTTTAAATCTTTAAAATTTTTAATTATTTTTAAATTTTTAAATTTTTAAATTATTTTTTATTTTAATTTTTTTTTAGAAGGTTTTAAAATTTTATTTAATAGCAAATAAAAAAATAATCTCAAATTCAACAATATTTATCGACTCATTTTAAAAAGAGAAGTGAAGGAAAGAGAAGAAATTTCTAGAAAGAGAAACTTAGAGATGGGGAATTGATGAGAGACAAATTTAGAGAGAGAGGATCGTGAGTGAGAGAATTTTAGAGAGAGAGAAATGAGTTGAGTGTAATATAGAATAGATGTGTGTTGTGTGTTTACTATGTTATGGGTGAAATATAGGTTGAATACGGATACACATTTGGCCTTCAAATTAAGTGGTTAAAAATTATCCAATCCATTTTTTACCCATTATAAATATGATTCATTCAAAACCATTAAAAAGTGGGCGGATATGGGCAGGTTGATGACTTGTGACCCATTTGCCACCCCTAATTTAATGTAACTCTCATAAATTTTCACTATAACACATAAATTATATTCTCCCCTTTAAAACAGGATAGTATTATATTAACTGTTTAGGGTGCTCAAGCACCCACATGCTAAGACTTGAAAATTAATTACGGGATTATTCTAATATCAGCCCTTTTAACCCCAGATGGGCCCAAATGACTCTAGAAATCATAGAGTTTATCCAAAAGTGAATATAACTCAGTTTTCTTCTATAAAAGAGGGTGAAAAGTCAAAAGAAAGCTCTCTTGCAATTTTCAGATCTCACGACGGCTTTTAGGGTTTTGAAGATTGAAGAATAAGATCCAAATGAGTTTTTGGTGGAGTTGGCTTCTATAACATCAATGATGACATCTTTCCTCTCCATGAGTAGTTAAATTCCATCTTAGGGCCTTGATATAACCTAAATCCAAATAATATGGTTTGATTGTTCTTTAACGTTTGGGATTTTCATTATTTATGTATTTTGATTGCATGATTAAGAGCAATTGACTTAGGATTTCTAAGCAATTGGAGTTTTAATGAATAAACTTGGTTTTTACTGAAATTAATATCTTGTTTTATAATTGATTTTTCTTTAATCAAATCTAAACTATTCTTCTTGTTTGAGATTGGCAACTAAAGGCTTCTCAAAACGATCAGAATAGTGACCATGCAATGTTGCTTAAACTCTTTTATTAATGAATGTTTTGATAATCGATGCCTAGGGAAGATGAGTTGTACTACACCATAGATTAGAGTAGTTAGGTAGACAATTCGTACCAACCAAAGATAGATTATGTCTTAACATGAATTCATGATTTATCTTTTTAAAATAGAATGTTAATTCATTTAATTCCTAATCATGCATAAATATTGAAATCCCTAAGGTTAAATCAATTAACCATATTATGAGGTTCGTAGTGAAGTCAAGCCAAAAGTATTTCTTCTCTTGATCTTAGTCCTTATCATATTTGTTTATTTTTATTTTCATGCTATTGATACACCATTACAATAAACAAATATTCTCTCTACATTAAAATAGAAATTAATTTTAGACTCAATAATCCACCATAGCTCTTGAGGTTCGAAACCCTTAACATAGCCCTATCCTACAAGGATTTGTTTTATTGCAAGTGATTTTTATCATTGATGATACACACATCAGTTGCATATAGAAGTGGTAAAATGTGTAATGTATACTTGGCACATGTGATACCCCTGGATTTCCGAATGCGGGTAGGCCACCCTATGCCCGAATACCCGAGGATATCAAAACAAACTAGCAATAAACGAACACAGAATACAAACGAATAAATAAGAATAGATAAAATGCTGAAATAAAAGCTAAAATGATAATCCTATAATTAAATTCTCAGAATAAATTTTCATTAATTAATAATTTCTTCTGATATAACTAATCCTCCAAATAATATAACTCGGAAATCCATACTATGTTGACCCCTATAATGCGATACCCCCTGATTTCCGAATGCGGGTTGACCAGGCCCACGGCTAAATACTGGAGGATATCAAAAACAATTGGCAATAATCGAACACAGAATACAACAAATGAAAATAAGAATAACTAAAATGTTGATCAAACTAAAATGATAAATAATACCTCATAATAAAGTTTCCATTAATAAATTCTTCAGATACAAGAAATTTTCTAATTTATACAACTCGGGAATCCATAATATGTGGACCCCTGGAAAACCCAAACTGAATAACCAACGATCTACAACTAAATAATGAAATCTCAAAGGAAAACTCCTATGTAGACAATCCGGAAGAATGAAGTAGATGATCCCTGCTTAGCACGAACAATCCCTACACCTGACGAATGCCTGAAAAAAAATGATAGTGGGTCAGGCTCACAAACAAGTTCTACTCAACTACAGTCCAAACGGAGACTCGGTTACGTAGATACATCCTAGATAACCCCAACAATAACTATATTGTCAATAACTATATATATATATATATATATATATATATATATATATATATATATATATCCACACTAAATGACTCTCACTAGACTACAAAGGGGGTCTCAACCTGAATAGAAGGCAACATGCAAAATGCACCTGAAGTGGGCATGAGTACCTAAGCCTAATAGGGTATACCTAATGCATATATGCTCCCTAACCATCGATCCTGAAACTCGAGCTCATATCGTGGTACCATAATTATATATATAAATTCCATCCAAAACTAAAGTAGTGCCGCTCAACTGTTCGTTGCCTTGACACGACATATAATTAGGATTTAATGTTATAATTAATCTATTTCCTTATTCCAAAATAGGTAGGAATTAATGTTTTGATCTAATCCGTACCAAATATGTCACCGCCCCATACCGATGCATAGAATCCACAATAGGTAGGATTTAACTTCTTTGGTTAATCAATCCCTAGAATGTCATCATCTCATACCGGTGCATTACATCCATCTAATCCAATAATTGATGAAATAAATAAAACATTACATCAATAAATTCCACAATTAATCATAATAAAAATTAGATTTTAACATGATCATATTATACTATCAGTCCATGATTAAAATCATCTAATATCCATACTAATTGCTAAGGTAAATCTAAGCAATTACATTTTCCATTACCAGCCTACAAATTCCTTTATAAATTCATACTGATTTAAATACTTTAGCATAATAGAATTAGAGATAACACACGATTACATTATACTTCCAACATAGGCTTACTATCATTCGATAACCACTTACATTGCTAAAGTGAATTTTAAGCAAAATAAATCATCCATTTAACAATATACAAATTAAATTAAAAATCCATATTGTTTAAGACATTAGCATAAGAATATAAGTTATGCTTTTAGGGATTTTAACAACTCCGTTTTTATCATTTGAAACCCCCATGACCATTCAAAACTACCCTGGAACCCCAAAATCCAACCACGGTATCAAAAATAGTCATCCCGTAAAAGTTCCAACCCGAGAACAAGCTCCCAAAATAACGAAACAAGGTCTACCCTGTTAGGAGCCAGCTCTTCACAAGTGGGAGCCGGCTCTGTAGTGCTGGGAGCCGGCTCCCTCAAAGTAGGAGCCGGCTCTGTCCAAGAGGGAGTTGGCTCCCTCCATTATAGAGCCGGCTCTCTCTCCCTAAGAGCCATATACTGGTCCCGTTCATCCTCTTCGCCTCCGGCGATGTAAAAATCTCTCTGTACTCCTTTGTTACAATTCCTAGGATCTAATCAATGTCCCACCAAACCTAGAAATTCATATAAACATAATAGGCATCATTAATTACAATTAAAACACAAATAATGAAACAGTTTATACGATAATCAACTTTAGTTAATAACACAAAAATACAGTTTAAATATTGAATTAACATTCAAACAAGTTCAATTAATGTCTAATTAAATCTTGGAGAGTATCTAGACATGCACAGAACACAAGTCTAAGGGAAAGAGCAAGAAATAGAACTTGCCTCTAGGTTTCGAATTAAAACCTTAATTTCTTCTTCCTAGTTTTCCCGACGATCGTAGTTGCCGTCAAGGACTACTCTGCTCTGGTTCTAACCCTCGAACAACCCTCAACCTTCCTCCTTAGTTCGGCCTAATTCTTTAGCCTAAACCATCTCTTTTGTCTCTCGGTTTCTCTTCTCTCCTCTTTGTTCTCTCTCTCAATTCTCTGCTACCACTCTCTTCTATAAGGTGGCGTGAATAGGGTTTTATGAACCCTAAGATAGACAACACTATATATATATATATATATATATATATATATATATATATATATAGGTTTATAAAAAATATATATAAATAAATAAATAAACCCAAATTCCAAACCGATATTAAGTCGGCCAATCCTAAAAGAAAAGAAAAGAAAATTAAAATATAATTATATATACATATACGGTCCTATATGTAATAACCAATTATATACATATAATTTATAATTATATATATATATATAACCTAGTAACATAATATTACTATTATTATCATTAAAAATAAATAATGAATAATAATAATAAACTATATTCTCAAATATATATACTCAAGTGTATATATATACAACCAACCATATATGGGAATTATCCGTACCCATAAGCAACCCCTATTCAAATCCATAACTACTATCCAAATTCCTCCTTTGTAAACTAAAAATAAAATAAAACACATATTTAAACAAGCAAATAAAATTACATTTAAACCAACACATCATTTTTAACAAATAATTTCATGCAACAATTAATTAAAAAAACACTTAAGCACACACTTATAATTAAACAATTAATTCATTTAACATATAACATGAAGCCACATAAACATATAACCACGTAAGCAACTAAAAATGCACAAGAAATAAAAATTAAATTTCTATTATATCCTTTTTGAAAACTAAGGGTATTACATTCTTCCCTCCTAACAAAAGGAATTCTCTGAATTGTGTTCTTTGAAAGTCATTTCCGTTCCGTTGTGGACGCTGCCTCTGTGTATGGGCTCCACTGAATCCCAATTCCTCATAAAAAATTTATGGTTCCTATATTTAAGAAACACAAAAATGTACTATACATAGGTTGTATTTAACAACAACGCATCCTTACCCAATAGTTATACAAGAGTGTACATCCATATTCCACCAAATTCTATAGCACATATTCGTAAAACTTCTATGCACCCAACGCGAACGTTTTGGTAACTCTAAACTATAGGCTACCACCTCAATTTATAAACACAGTCCGTGAAAAGTCTGTTACATATATAAAATGGAACTTTCTCCAAAAAAAATCTCCTTGCTTCTAATAGGAAAGACATCACAATCAAACTACTTCCTGATAGAAAACTCTAGTGTAAGTTCAACTATTTACAAAATCCTACTGTCGCCTCCAAACCGCGCGTAATCCATTACAAAGGAAAGTATTTCTTTCCGACGTATCCTTAAATGAAGTCAAGGTCTGATTGTACAACCCTTACTTTCATTTAAAACCGACAAAAAAATGAGAGGTCTGCACTGTAATATACAAAACCTCAAATGTTGACACACCAACCTCCTTGTGCCAACCATAGCACAGACAAAAATCTAAAAAGCGAAGTAAACACTTCCAATTATCCATGCAAACCTATGATATATGTCCCAAGCATATCCTCCATGATCAAATATAATGTCTCGATCAAATCCCCCATCTAGAGATATGAAGCAAAGGTGTTGCTCTAATATCTTCAGAAAAATCCTTCGACATAACATTTTTTTTTCTACCATAATAGACATCTACATGCTATAACGTACTCCATTATCAGTGCAATGTTCAACTGACATGACATTCCAAAGTGAACATTACTCTAATTAATGTCCACAAGCGAACTTACTCAACCCACCACTCTTAATCCATATGGAATTAAAATTCCAAATCAATGTCGATAATTTCTACCGACCTTTCAGTCCCGATTAGTCCTACTCCTAATTTGAAAAAGGAAGTGGCAAAAATCTCCAAGATATTCGATTATCAATTTTTCACCTTTTTACCAGGTGTTACTTTTATAGACAGTTTTGTACATGGCTCCAGCCAAACCTGTTCACTAGAACTGACAGTTGATGTCTCGATATACCTTCTAACCATCTGAGTGCATCGTAAAATCATAACTTTTACATTTCAGTCACTCCGACCTTCGTAAAATCATAACTTTTACATTTCAATCACTCCAACCTTCGTAACATCAGTTACAGAATCGACTGCACCTCCTCCAGGACCTTAAACTTTATTTGAGTAAGGTAACACCACCTCCAAGGTCAGCTCCGATATTATAAGGTGACCTCCTTAATTACCTTGGTAATAGCAAGTGTCATTATTACACATGTTATAATTTCAATTGATAACTCAACAACTAACTGAAAGATTTTTTTTAAAATATTACATCGGTTGTTGAAAGCATCCATTTCCATATTTACTTCCACCAGACGGAAGTTAAAGCAAAGTGTGAATCACCACTTTTATCCATTTAAGCCGTCTCGTGATCCGTTCTATTCGTATGAACTGATATATTACCAGTTCAAAATAGACAAAATTAAGCTAATTTAATTTATCAGTCAACCAACATCCCATCCAGAATCCAGACCCTTGTATAAAAGTAGCAATCCTTTAACTAGATCCGTGGAAACTACTCTGTCTTTTCCACCTCAGTATAAGAAATGGCTGCAAGGATCTAGTGATCTCTAATGGTCTATCTCGATTATCTAATAAATATTAGAATTAGAGACAAAATCATTTTGTCCCTCCTCTCACCTGTCCTCCAAACATCTGCTTCATACCGTGAAGCATCTTGTTTCCACCAGGATGAACAAAAACTAAGAGTCGTGAAACTCAGTCTTTGCATTCTCCTTCCAATTTGTCTACAGAAAGTACCGTTGGTCTGGTACCACTAGCTTTCATCTCCACCCATTGTTTAAATTGGAGTATCATCAAAAGCTAACTCTGCCATTGAATCCATGCACCACTAATCCGTGATAAACTTACCAATATGGAAAAGTCAATCAGTAATTTTCATTTATCAAAAGTCAACTAGCTATAACCTTTCCACACACACCGTGCACCTTTTCTTTATTATATAGGTGATCGGTCTCCCCATCCTGTCTTGACACACCCTGCTTCTTTAATACAAGTTAGTGTCAATCAGACTTTTTATCTAACTTCAAATAAATATTGCATTTTTCTATCCTCCACACAAGTCATCAATTTCCTAGCAACAAATAATTGTCGCGAAATATGACCTTAAAAAGAATTCCATATGTTATACAGTGTAGAGACTTTGTTTCCTCCTCTATGTGTAACACCGGCAACTCCTCCTAATGACACGCCCCCGTGACTAAGATTCTTGATTAAGAATAGACTGATAAAGATTTATTCAATCAGCTATCCTTACGTGGCATCACTCCAATAGGTACTTCAACCAGTACGAAATACTCCTTCTGACTTGGTGACAACTTATGGAATTTCCAAGAAAATATTTTGCAACTTCAACACCGCTGATAAACTATCGTGGCATTACAGTGGTCTTTATTTACCACAACCGCACGAATAACGAAATACAACAACCACCATTATCATGGCGTTGAAATATTATACGAATCCATACCTAGCATAAAGTATAACAAACTAATCGTTCTAGATTATTTGACTCGTATTGATGGTTTAACTATCCCATCCTAAATAGCCTACCATAATGACGCATATCCAGGTCCAATAGATTGGCTAGATTTATGTGTATCCACCCAATCCTATGACCTCATGCTCGCTATCCTAGCGTAAATAGTGCTTTTACTCCATGTTATTGAAAAACAGTAGTCGGGCTGATCACACACTTGTGTCCCCAACTAAACCACATATCAAATCCTAAATAAATAACAAAAATAAAACACGTACGATACACACAATAAAACAAAATATAATCCTACTTAAAACATCGCTCTTTCTAGAAAAGAAAACCTCCTCTGAAATCAACTTGCAAAAATTGTTTCACAAAATTTTATTTTCTAGTTTCTTAAGTACTCATCCAACCTCGAAACACCTCCTTTTTAAACATAGCTTTAAAAGCAACATATGTTTGCCTAAGCAAATACTAAGAGCTTAACTCTTATCCTCCTTATACATAGAATGTAAACTGTCTATCTTGGCTTTATAAAGCCTATTAGAACGTCACAACATAATATCAATGCTTTTCTGGACGTGACATGAAATCATTTCTTCATTCTGAACTCCATCCGATCCCTAAACTCCTGAAGAGTATATCTCTTTTAGAGATGATACAAAGGTTTAAGTATATGTAGATTGATCCACACCAACTCGACTAGTATCAATCACTATACTAGCAAAATAAGATTATCCTCAATCAATCATTCATCTTCCATATTTAGTACCCTCTTCCTCGGATACGCTGAAACCTCCTCCATTAAGATCCTCTTCGGACTCCTACTCCTTGTTTGTCTCCTTTTTTAGAACAACTGAAGTTGTGTTGGCCCCGATGTGCGGTGACCTAACACGTACACCTAATTCCTTCCTTGGCTTATACTTTAAGGTAGCGCCAACCAGAACTACACCTTCGATCCCTAATTCTGCCTTCAGGCAAATAATCGATAACGTACTCCTTTATTTGTTTGGGTCTTTATCACTTTCGCCTTGGACTAAATCCACCTCCTGATGCCAACCATTCTATAACTACAGAATGTAGTTGACATCAGCTCCTCTTAACGAACCATAAATAGAGTACAATGAATCCTAATATGGGCTCTAGGTTTTTAAGAGACGTAATGCGGAAGTCATATAATGAAAGACACTCCTAAGGACACTTGAACCTGGAGTGCTCTGATACCAACTGTGATACCCCCAGATTTTCGAATATGGGTTGGCCAAGCCTATACCCGAATACCCGAGGATATCAAAAACAACTGGCAATAATCGAACACAGAATACAACAAATGAAAATAAGAATAACTAAAATGCTGATTAGAAACTAAAATGATAAATAATACCTCATAATAAAATTTCCATTAATAAATTCTTCAGATACAAGAAATCTTCCAATTTATATAACTCGGGAATCCATAATATGTGGACCCCTAGAAAACCCAAATTGAACAACCAACGGTTTATAACTAAATAATGAAATCTTAAAAGAAAACTCCTATATAGACAATCCGAAAGAATGAAGTAAACGATCCTTGCTCAGCACGAACAATCCCTACGCCTGATGAATACCTGAAAAAAAAAAAAAAAAAAAAAAAAAATTGATGGTGGGTCAGGCCCACAAATAAGTTTTACTCAACTATAGTCCAATCAGAAACTCGAAACGCAGATACATCCTAGATAACCCCAACAATAGCTATATAGTCCATATATATATATATATATATATATATATATATATATCCACACTAAAGAACTCTCACTAGACTACAAAGGGGGTCTCAACCTGAATAAAAGACAACATACAAAACGCACCTGAAGTGGGCATGAGTACCTAAGCCTAACAGGGTATACCTCTACCATCACAGCCAACTATGCATCCCAATGCATATACGCTCCCTAACTATTGATCCTGAGACTCAAGCTCATATCGCGGAACCATAATTATATATATAAATTCTATCCGAAACCAAAGTAGTGCCGCTCAACTGTTCGTTGCCTTGACACGACATATAATTAGGATTTAATGTTATAATTAATCCATTTCCTTATTCCAGAATAGGTAGGAATTAACGTTTTGATCTAATCCGTACCTAATATGCCACCATCCTATACCGGTGTATGTAATCCATAATAGGTAAGATTTAACTTCTTTAGTTAATCCGTTCCTAGAATGCCACCTTCCTATACCGGTGCATTACATCCATCCAATTCAATAATTGATGAAATAAATAAAACATTACATCAATAAATTCCACAATTAATCATGATAAAAATCAAATATTAACATGATCATATTATACTGTCAGTCCATGATTAAAACCATCTAATATCCATACTAATTGCTAAGGTAAATCTAAGCAATTACGTCTTCCATTACCAGCCTACAAATTCCCTTATAAATTCATACTGATTTAAATCCTTTAGCATAATAGAATCAGAGATAACACACGATTACATTATACTTCCAACATAGGCTTACTGTCATTCGATAACCACTTACATTTTTAAAGTAAATTTTAAGCAAAACAAATCATCCATTTAACAATATGCAAATTAAATTAAAAATCCATATTGTTTAAGACATTAGCATAAGAATATAAGTTATGCTTTTAAGGATTTTAACAAGTCTGTTTTTATCATTTAAAACCCCTATGACCATTCAAAACTACCCTGGAATCTTAAAATCTTACCACGGTATCAAAAATAGTTATCCCGTAAAAGTCCCAGCCCGAGAACAAGCTCCCAAAACAACGGAGCAAGCTCTGCCTTGTTCGGAGCCGGCTCCCTCAAAGTAGGACCCGACTCTGTCCATGAGGGAGCCTGCTCCCTTCATTAGAGAGCTGGCTCTCTCTCCCTGAGAGCCATATACTGGTCCCGTTCATCTTCTTCACCTCCGGTGATGTAAAAATCTCTCTGTACTCCTTTGTTACAGTTCCTAGGATCTAATCCATGTCCCACCAAACCCTCTAGGTTTCGAATTTGAAACCTTAACTTCTTCTTCCTAGTTTTTCCCGGCGATTGCGACTGCCGTCAAGGACTCCTCTACTCTGGTTCTAACCCTCGAACAGCCCTCAACCTTCCTCCTTGGTCCGGCCTAATTCTTTGGCCTAAACCCACTCTTTTGTCTCTCAGTTTCTCTTCTCTCTTCTCTGTTCTCTCTCTCAATTCTTTGCTACCACTCTCTTCTATAAGGTGGCGTGAATAAGGTTTTATGAACCCTAAGGCAGACAACACTATATATATATATATATATATATATATATATAGGTTTATAAAAAATAAAAATAAAAAACCTAAATTCCAAACCGATATTAAGTCAGCCAATCCTAAAAGAAAATAAAATATAATTATATATACATATATGGTCCTATACATAATAACCAATTATATATATATAACCTAATAACATAATATTACTACTATTATCATTAAAAATAAATAACGAATAATAATAATAAACTATACTCTCAAATATATATACTCAAGTATACATATATATACAACCAACCATATATGGGAATTATCCGTACCCATAAGCAACCCCTATTCAAATCCATAACTACTATCTAAATTCCTCCTTTGTAAACTAAAAATAAAATAAAACACACATTTAAACAAGCAAATAAAATTATATTTAAACCAATACATCATTTTTTAACAAATAATTCCATACAACAATTAATTAAAAAAACACTTAAGCACACACTTATAATTAAACAATTAATTCATTTAACATATAACATGAAGCTATATAAACACATAGCCACGTAAGCAACTAAAAATGCACAAGAAATAAAAATTAAATTCCAATTATATACTTTTGAAAACTAGGGGTATTACATATAAAATCCAAACTGAACAAGTAACAGCAATAACTATCCACATCTTAAGACTGAAACATAAATGAATCTCCTAAGTAGAATCGGAAGAATGAAGTAGACTCATCTCTACTCAGCACGAATCATCTCTACACCTGACGAACTCCAGAAAAATAATAGTTGGTCAGGCCCACGAACAAGTTCTACTCTACTACATTCCAAACAGAGATCCAATATATGTATATATCCTAGTCAACTCAACAATAACTAAGTAGTCCATATATATATAGATACACACTAAAGGAACCTTACTGAACTATAGGATTGCCTCAACCTGAATAGTAGGCAACATGCAAAATGCATATATAGTGGGCATGGGTACATAGACCTACTAGGGCACACAACTATCCACTATATCCAGCTACATATCCCTGTCAATATACACACCATAACCACTGATCTTGAGACTCAAGCCCATATCATGGCACATATATATATATATATATATATATATATATATATATATATATATAATCAATCCAATCCATAACAGAAAAATAAACTATCCAACCATATTATTTCAATAGCATGCCATCCACTAGTTTCGTGGTCTGACACGAATAAGTAGGACTTAACTTCTTTTAATTAATCCGTCCCTAATATGCCCACATATCCTGACAATGGTGCGTAAATCCAAAATCCAACAATTGATGAAATAAATATAATTATACATCAAATTATCCATACATAGCATAATATAAAATATACAGATATTCATTACATGTAATTAAGCAATAGTAACAATTTAAATAGCATGTAGTTAACTTACATGTAGAATAATTAACCCACATCTCAATTAAATTATACTAGTCCTCCTAAGCATGATTAAATCATTTAAACACTTTATTTAACTTGTTAAAACAATTATAGCATCCATTAATCCACATAGAAGTTTATTAAAAATCCCTTACTGTCCAATCCTATTGCATCTAAAGGTATATTATGCATTCTGGGTCTTTCCCAAGTCCATTTAACCCATTTAGATTTATTAAAATGGTTTAAAACCATTCTGGGCAATTAAAACGAAGTACCCAGGTCACAGCCCAACTGAGCAGGCTCGTTCTCAACCGAGTCGGCTCCTTTACCAATTGAGTCGGCTTGTTCTCAACCGAGTCGGCTCGGTTGTTGTTGTAAGTGTCTTCTTCGTCTCCGGCGACCTCTGTCTGCTCCGTTATCCTCCGTTAAGGGTCCTAATTGATTGTACTAAGTCCCAAACGATCCCCAATAGTTATTTTAACCCTTTATGCGTAATTTAGACAAATTAAAACAACCAATCATGAAAAGAAAATCAAGAACAAACAAAGATATACCTATCAACATATATATTGTAATTCATCTTTTTAAATATGCATACATGGTTGATTTTATAGATTAATCATCCTGAAATCTGTCCTAAGCATGTATAGAACACGAGATTTAAAGGAAAGAGTTAGAAGAAGAACTCATTTTTAAGGATTTCAAATTGAAACCTTAAACCTCCTTCTTCCTAGCTTTTCCAGCGATCCTTGGCTGCCGTCATGACCCTTTACTGCTCTTGGTTCACCCACAAGCAAGCCTCTTTCTCCCTCCTAAGGTTCGGCCTTAAACCTTGGTCGAGTCCTCTCTTTTTCTCCCTCGATTTCTCTATCTAAACTCTCTGTTCTTTCTCCTTTCTATTTATCTACTAGTCTATGTATTAGTCACATAATAATAAAACCCTAGCAGACTATATAATACATATATATAATACTACAAATCCTATTCCCTTCCCAATTCTAATTGCCTTAATACTAATTAAAATAAAAGGAAAATAAAAGTAATAAACATATATAAGTCATAGTCTAATACATGATGTATATATATGTCTATATATAATATATCTTTTTAACTATATATATAAACTGGCTATATCTATTAATATTAACTATTTAAAATACTAATAAATATAATGTCCTAATTACATATATACCCATATATATATATGTACAACTATCCATAGGTAAAAATTCGTACTCATTAAAATTCTATCCAAGTAGTCCATGCGATCCATTGATTGGTCCATTACTACTATCCAAATCCATAAAAATAAAATAAACATTTAAATTATTTAATCTAACAATTGATTACAATTAGACAAATACATCATTTAAGCAAGCACATCAATTTGTTAAAATAAACCATTAAAGCACACACAATTTAATTTAATCAATTAATTCAATTAATCATATAAATAAATAGCCAAATATAAAACAAATAAATAAATACCGAGACTATTCTTTTAAAATTATGGGTATTACATTCTTCTCCCCTAACAAAAGGAATTTCGTCCTCGGAATTCACAAAACTCTGAATTATTTTATTTTTAATTCATTTCCATTCTGATGTGGTCTCAACCTTTATATATGGACTCTACTAAACTCCAATGTATCAAATAGTATACATGGTTCTTATATTTAAGAAACACAATAACCGTACTACACGTAGATTGTATTTAACAATAATTCAATCTTACCCAATATTTAGTCAAAGGTAATGATCCATATTCCTCCAAGTTCCATAGCATATATGCACAAAACTCCTATGCATCCAGCGCTAACGATTTGGTAACACTAATCGATAGGCAACTGCCTCAATTTATAAACCAAATCCACGAAAAGTCAATAAATTAAATAAAAATTGACTTTCCTCCAAAAATCGCATTTCTTCCTATATGGAAGACATCACGAGCAAACCGCTTCCTGGTATTAAACTCAAGTATACGAATTCGACTATTTATGAAAATCTGTTGTTGCTTCCAAACCGCGCGTAAACCATTACAAAGGAGAGTATGTCTCTCCGACGTGTCTGAAATGAAGGCAAGGTCTGATTGTACATCTCTTGTTTCAACGTCAAACCAACAAATAAGAGGCCTGCATTATGTAATCTATAAAACTTCAAATGTTGTTACACCAACATCCCTATGCCAACATTACCATAAACAAATTCTTAAAAGTGAAGTAAATATTTTCAATTGTTCATGAAAACCTATGATATATGCCTCAAACATATCCTCCACGATCTAATTTAACTTCTCGATCAATTCCTCCGTTTAGAGATATGAAGCAAAGCTGCTACTCCAAAATCTTCATAAAGTTTCTTCAAAATAGCACATTTCATCCACTATAATGGACATCCACATGCTATCAAGGCAACGAATTCCAACTTTATAAAGTTCAACATTGTCAAAATATTTATATATGATAAATGTATAATAACACATTTTTAAATCATATAAATAAATGAACATATATTCCATTATCGACCTAATGAATGCATTATAATCAAAGAATAATTAAATCAAAATTATTGAAGCAACACGTGATTGCAATATGATTAACAACTTAGTTAGAAAATAATGACCTACATATTTTCTGTCCATAATCCTATGTTAATAGTCATTAAAAAGTATACTTAACAAGCTTTTCAATGGTCTATGATTTGCTCAATTTGGACTTCATAATTATAAATAATAATAATATCATTTATCATTAATTAAAAAAATAAATTGGCTAAGTGGATAGTTAGATTGCCATAATTTTAGATGGTTAAAGCTAACGATGGGCACCCTTATCATATTTCTAACAAAAAGTAAAATAAAATAAAAAAAGTAAACAACTTAACTTAATAATATATATATATATATATATATATCACGTATATGTATCATCATATTGCATTTAAAGAGGCAATTCAGCAATTTATTTCACTAATATAAATAAT
Source organism: Cornus florida (assembly GCF_030987335.1). Classification (NCBI taxonomy): domain Eukaryota; kingdom Viridiplantae; phylum Streptophyta; class Magnoliopsida; order Cornales; family Cornaceae; genus Cornus; species Cornus florida. The sequence continues at coordinate 41,732,871 of NW_026775575.1, forward strand.
TAAATTTTTTACCTTTTGAAGTGAAGGAAAAATAGAATTTTCTTCTTAGTTGGCAAATGCAATATATTTTATTAATATAATAATTAAATTTTTGACCTTTTGAAATGAGAAAGAATAATAAAAAATTTCTTCTCAATTGACAATGTTAACAACTTGTTATAAATATAATAATAGTAATATAAGGAGAGAGACCCACAAAAGAAAATAATAGTTTAAAAATATTATGCAAGAAGGAAACCTGTTGTACAAATTAATGCATTCACACGACAAATACAATTCACTGCATTTAATGAGTGAAGCCCACTGACATTTATGCTACGTTTGGTGTGCAGGAATGGAATGGAATGGAATGTCCATTCCAACCATTCATTTATTTGGTATGCAACTTAAAGTGGGAATGGCCATTCCATTAGAATGAAAATCCATTCTTGGGAATGAAAATCCATTTCATAACTAAACCTATGAAATGGCCATTCCATTCCCAATTAATTTATTTTAAAAAATCTACTTCCCAAAACACCCTCATTTTCCAAGTCCAAAAACTACCATTACCTTCCACCACAATCATATCCGCCTTTCACCACCACCACCACTACCACTGCCTTCCACCACCACCGACTTTCACCATCGCCTACCACTTTCTACCACCACCGCCACCACCTCCTTTCACCACCGCTATTGCCACTATTTGCCACAACCACTGCCGCCGCTTTTCACCACTTCTACCTCCACCACCACCACCTTCTACCACCGCCACTGCCATTGCCTTTCATCACCTTCCACCACCGTCGCCGCCATCGCCTTTCACCACTGCCACTACCTTCCACCACCACCACTGCTATCGTCTTTCACTACCACCACCACCTTCCACCACCGTCACCGCCACAGCCCTACACCACCACCGCTGCCTTTCACCACCACCGCTGCCTTCCATAACCAGCAATGCCGCCGTCATCGCCTTCCACCACCGCCATTGCCTTCTACCACCTTCCACAACCACCACCATCACCACCACCACCTTCCACTACCGCCACCGCCACTGCCACCACCTTTCACCACCGTCACCGCCTTCCACCACCACCACTATCGTTAATTTAATTTAATTTATTTGTTACTAAGAGGGATATTTTGGATAATTCAATTAGAAATTTATTCAATTCTAAATTTGAAATTGGTCCAACCAAACACTAGAATGGTTATTATCATTCCATTCATACACATTTCATATTTACAGCCAAACAATAGAATGAGAATGAGAATGACCATTCCATTCAATTCCATTCCCATTCTCATTCCATTCCCACTTACATTCCATTCCATTCTTGCACACCAAACGTAGCATTATAGATTTTAGGATTATATCAAATGCACACTATACCGACACATTGTAGTTCAGTTGTCGACTTCACTTATATGTTATACTCCCTATATGTAACATCATGTACATGTGATCTTGTGCTTCTTTAAGATTTTTCAATGTCATTTTCCTCAATTACAAGTTTTAATAATTTTGATTCCATATAAATTTCATAGGCTGTCTAATCACATCTAATTTAATTTAAATACAAGCCAAAACAAAAGAAAAAATACTGAATTATCCTGAATTGGAAGATGGCCCCTAAACTATTCTGAAAAGTTGAGGAATTCATATACACACACAAAATATATATATAGATATACTTCAAGGGGGCATTTTGTAACTCTAGGATAGTTCAGGTATTTTTTTTTTTTTTTTTTGTTTAGCACTTCTACCTAAAAACTCATATAAAATTTTTTTTCTAGTAGATTTTGTGACAAACCAATAGGTATAGTTACATTCTCAACAGGACAAAGAAAAAGAAAAAAAATAAAAATAAATAAATAACGAGGAAAAACGTGCGGATATCTCACTTTACTAAAGAAGAGATCTAATTTTTATGAATTGAAGGATTATAAGTTCGTCGTGTTGTCGAGTAGTTGTGTTGCTCTCATTGTTAAGAAGTTCGTATTCGAACTTTCCACCCTTTCTCTCTCTTCTAACAAATAATCCCTAACATTCTTACCATTAACCCACCAAAGAATTTCAAATGAAGGTCTTTACCACAATAATTGAGGAACATTACATGGGGCCTTTACATGGCTAGCGCTGGCCACAGGTATTTAGAAAAATTATTAAATGATCCTTGTAGACACTAAAATTTTAGTGGGCTTCGATTTTGACAAATGGACCCGTTAAATATGGGGCTAATGTTTAATTAAGTTATTTAATTGGCCCAAGTTTGGTCCACTTAAATTATTTAATTAGTCCAGCCCAGATGATTAAGTATAAAGGTAGTTATTCCTAATAAAATATATTTGGAATAATTATTTTTAGGATAATTATTATAATATAACCGGCCCGGCCCAGTTATTATTTTATCTTTATCAGGAGATGACACATGTCATCATCCTATGGATCCAAGAAGTTTATAAATTGAGGCCCGGAGGAAAAAGGAAGGGAACAAAAATTCAGAGTTCAGAAATCCAGAAGGTTCAGAAATCCAATCGCTCCTCTTTGAAGACGAAGAACAACAAGCACATACAAAGACAAAGACGGGATGGTCTTCCTAAAATTCAACAAAAGACACAAATTCAGAATTCAGAAGTTCAGAAATTCAGACATAAATTCAGAATTTAGAACTTCAGACACAAATTCAGAATTCAAAACTCCAAAATTCCAGAGAGAAATACAGAAACTCTGTCCCAACATCCAAACCCAAAGACGAAGAATATCAAACACATCAAATTGTGTCGTTCTTCATCAAATTCCACGGTGATCAACAACAAGCACATCAAATCGTGTCATTCTTCATCCAAATTCCAGGTGATTTAAGATCAAGCTCGTACACCCCTTTGGATCCAACCAACAACAAAAAGGAGATCGAATCAGAGGACTGTCTTCTTTATAAAGAATATTATTACAGAGGATTGTACTCAAATTTTTCAAATTAATAAATTACTATTTGCTCCATATTTTGTTTGTATTTGCAGAGAGCAAATTTGTGTGTACAATCATAAACCATTATTTAGAAAAATTATTAAATGATCCTAAACCATTTAACAGTTGGTAAATTAGTTTAATTTCAGATAGTTGGGTATTTGATTGGATGTTGTGGACCTTTGGTCAGCCTCACGTTCTTTTCTTCTTCTTTTTAAATTGCAATGAGAGTGAGCGAACTTCATCTTTTCTTTTCTTTTCTTTTCTTTTCGTTTTTTTTTTTTTTTTTTATTTATTTACAACAGCTATTTTGGTCGCCAAACAGATGGTTTTTTTTTTTTTTTTTTTTTTTAAATTCCTTCACTTCAACTACTCTACTCATTGTTTCCTTTTTTTTTTTTTTATTGTTTCCTTCACTGCAACAGCCATTTGGGCCAAACTATTTTTTTTTTCCTTTGCTAATTTATCTTTTGATTTTTGTATTAAAGGGAGAAAAAAAAAAATTTCTCATTGCCTTTTACCGGTCAAAAGGTCAATTTTAGATCATGTAAGTTCAAGACCGGTTGATAAGTTTGACTGACCGAGTATTCTCAATCCAAAAATGCTAGTCAATTTGTGACTTTAAACTATAATTTCATTTTAATCAAGCTCTAAATACAGTTTTGATTCTGTTTTAGGCCTCGACAACAACTTCGAATATGTCCTTATTTAATCCATTTCAAATTAAATTCACATGGTTGGATTTGTTAATCGAAAGTTTAGTGTCGATCAATATCAATGTTCAAGTAGAATTTACAATGTGTCCACTAAGTGAATAATGGTCCAGTTCTAGCATGCATGAATTCAAAAGGAGGGAAATGACATTAAAAAACAGAAAAAGCGGTCAGGGGCTCTCGTTCATCTCTGTTTTTCCTTCTTTTTCTGAATGGCCATCACGCCAGCTAGAGCCTTTATACCACTCCCAACCAATGAAATTTTTCAAAGTATTTATTTGCTTATCTATTGTACCTTCCTAAAAATTTTCTTTCCTTATATTATTTAACTCCAACCAATAGTAGAAGCCTCCAATTTTTTTATTTCCTTGTATTATTACCTTTCTAAAATTTTCTTCCCTTATATTATTATATACCAACTAATTGAAAAAGACCTCAAAATTTGTTATTTCCTTATATTATTACCATCATAAATATCCCAACCAATGAAAATTTTTAATAGTGGACCCAAAGAATTAACTCCTATTTTCAATTCTTATCAAACCTTTGTTTTCTCTCTCTTCTATCATTTTATTTTTTTATTTTTTTTTATTATTATTTTTTTTTGACAAGAAACTCACACACACCCACTTTAGAAAGTATATGACATACCACTAGGCCACAAAGCCCTTACTCTTCTATCAATATGCCAGCTATATTAATTATTTAATATATATCTATTAGATTGCTTATATTATATATTGAAAAACAAAATAATAGAACTTGAATACAAGAATCTAATTAATAACTTTGCATCTCAAAAAGTAAGAATGATGATTTTTAAATAAATATGAGGGTAAAGTGCAAAAAAAACTCCTGAACTATGGGCCAAAATGCAATAAACCCCCTGAACTACAAAAAATTCAATTAACCCCCTGAACTATGGTACTTCGTTGTAATTTACCCACTCCGGTCACTGTCAGAAAAAATTTGACCGTTATTAGGCGCATGTTTGCCACTTTTTTTCTAAATACCCATTTCACCCTTGTCATACAAAAATATCAAAAAGCCCTTATATATATATATATATATATATATATATATCTGCATTAGATGATCTAAGTCTTTGTGTATATAAATATATATCATCTATATATTGTCTGCGTATATATATATTGTCTATATACATATATTGACAGAGACAACATATATATATAGAGAGATAAAAACATTGTTCGTCTTCTTCTCATCAAACGGATAAATTAAAAAATTAAAATTAAAATTAAATTGCTGACCCAAACACACCTTTATCCCGCCGGCCCTTTTGTTTTTCATACCCACCGCCCCATCATTGTAGAGAGTGTTTTTCTTTGGTCAAGTAATTGGGCCAGCAATTTCATCATCAACACACAATAATCATAATCAACACAAATCACACATATATATGTATATAGTCACAAAAATGCAGTGTATTCTAATAAAAATAAAATAAATAAATAAACCCTCTTTAACAACCAAACACACCCTTATGTCAATACACATTGTTCATCAACACACAAATATATATATATATATATATATATATATATATATATATATATATATATATCCTAAAATATCTCCAAAATATCTCAGATTTGTCATTTTTCCAAAAAGACGTCGCCATGGTTTGATCGATTTGACCACCCTTGTGATCGATCGAACCCCCTCAAATGCAAGAAAAACAAGGTTCTAGCCAATTAAAAGGTGTGTTCATGGTGCAATTATTTGGAGGTCCTAGTGCACGAGGTCTGACTACTGGGTGTGACACTTGAGCTACCTATATAAGGATTTTGAGCCATTTTACACATATACAATTATAGAGAAAGGAACCATACACACAAGAGATGTTGAAGGAGTCTAGAGATTAGAGAGACACACACCATTTTGGGAGTTCTTCTACTCATCTAGGGTTTCCATCAAGGAGAAGAAGATCATTCCTACCATGGAGATGTGAGAGTTGGATGACTACATCAATTAGTGACTCAACCATTCTCTTGGGGCTAGAGATAGCCCTAAGCATGCCTCTTAGACTTTGATGTTTTGTATTTTAAGGGGATTTGTGTTGTAATTCTTGTCTTGACATTTGATTTATATATGAATCTTGTTTCTACAATGATTTGTATGGTTTAATACTTCCAATTGATCATTTCATTATATTCATATGTCTATGTATGCTATAATAGATGTTCATGTGTTTATCTCTAGGTTTTGTGATATTGATGCATGTTTATGTGTGTTGATGCTATGAATCTAGTGATTGTCAAAGCATGATGCTTAAATAGAATACTCTTGTGGTTTGTTTGATGGTTCATACTCATTTCTTGATGGATTGTGCCTCTTCCTTAGTTTAATTAGTTTAATTTTCATGTCCTTAGCTTAGTTGTAGTGTAGTAGCCTTACTTTCTTAGATGGGAGGACAATCCATGCTTGTTGTTTGATGTTACATACTTATAAATGCAAGTAGTATATTTCTCTAATTTGATGATGTGTATTGATTGTGGACTTAAAGGAAGGAATAATGACTTAATTTGATATGTTGTGCTATTCACTAGTTTGTCTAGACAATGTATACTTATTTAGTCATCCATGCTTGTTGATTCAATTAATTACACACACTAGTATTGCAACATATAATCCCCCTTGTTCATTACACATTGAGTGTCTAGGAAGGTAATGTTTAGTGGTGACCTCTAAGTCCTAAGATCCCTCTCTTATATTCTCTACATTTTACTCTACTTGAATTGTTTTACCTTGGATCCATTTAGTTGACATTGTAGTTTAATTAACCAATCAAAACATCTTTGATCACTCGACCTACTAATCCGACCTTGATTTCCAAGCATAATACACTCCATTTCCCTTGGGATGATCCCTACTCTCCCTAGCTATATTTATAGTTAGAAGAGGTAGTGGCAATCTCTAAATTTAAACTTGGCCACACTATACTTCATTTTGTGCTTCATGTTAGGTGCACAGTCACTTATTACACATAATCCATATAACCACAACCAAAATAATGGAAATCGAGGCATGGTGGAGTCAAATTACAAGGAAATAATTCACCAAAATCAAAGATTATGTGCATTAGAGACCTCTACCTCAAAGCTAGAAGAAAAGCCCCAAAATCTCAAGATTTTTGAAATTCCCAAGGTTAGCCAAATGGTGATTGGCTCCAATCAATACGATGGCCTCGACGAGCTCTCCAACTTTACTTCAAGTGGTACTATCAAATTCCTAAAGGGTTAGGCTTGATAAAGCCTTGAATTGGTGGCAAAAGAAAAAGAAAAAAAAAATGAAAGAAATGAGAGAGAGAAAGATTCTGCCAAGAGAGAGAGGAAGTGGTGATGGTGTGATGGCCTTAAGGCCATTAAAAGCAATAATGGGGGGTCCCACTAAAAAAAAATCTTTTGACTTTACTTCTCCACCACAAAATTCATATACAAGCAATAATTATGTTATAACCACAATTAAGAATTTAAACAATTAATTTATGCACAAAATAACAATGCATAAAATGCAATGGACCCAAGACACAACTCCCGTACACAACAACCCCGGTAGCGGGTCCCACCTGGGACCTTTTGGCCCAAAAAATAAAAAATTGCCGAAATAGCAACCACTATATTTCCAAGAGTTCTAAACTAAAGGAAATGTCCCAACCAATAGTCTGACACACCCAACACACCCCAAAGTGTCCAACACGCAAAAGGAGAAAAGACAAAAATACCCTCAAAAATTAGAAAATTCCCAGAAAATGGAAAAAGAGAAAAATCGGAAACATTACAATCTACCCTCCTTAAAAGATTCCGTCCTCGAAATCTATCCTCTTTAAAAGAAAGAGGCCCACAGTATAAACCTTCTCGAGAAACACTCCATAAAACCATAAGACCATGAACTCACCAACGCTACTGCCTTTGACACCGGACGTCACCAGGCAATCAGAAACCACTGCCACTATAACCCAATGCTCACCACCCTATGACGGTACTCATCACTCAAAACATAACGGCACAAAACCAATTGGTACGCTTTACACTATACTCGTCTCAAGACGGACATCGATCCACTCTACACTACCACGAAAGGTTCCAAAGCCCGAAAAAGAACAGTCGTCAGACCACCAAACATGATAACGTCCAAACCGAACTCATCCTTCAATGGACACACTAAACTTCAGACAAGAAACCCCGTCCATCTCGCAATCAAGCTCAACTCTAATCTACACATCCCTATCAGACCAAACACTCACTATCTAACACTTAACTACACCATTACATATCCGTATAAATGACTACCAACCACACCAATCGACAATTACTATACTTTTCATCCTCAAGATAACCAAACAACAATTCTCCCAACGACTACATAAACATGAGTCACCAGAACAATAAAATGTATTATCCTGTACCTAGAACCCAAATCCTCAAAACAAGATCTTCAATAATCAATGATCGTACCGCAAACCCTTTAACAGACACTTGGTACTACCTAACACACCTCGCCACTTGAGACAAGCCACCCGAATCCACACTGCCACACCGACACAACGCGTAATACCGTGCTCTTACTGTCACTACCAAGTCGAAACAATCATTGACCTTTGACCCGATATTATGCTAAGGAGGGACTAATTTAAGAGAAATGGTCGGCCAGGCCATTCTCATCCTCGATCTGGTCTCAGCACAGACGTCGTTCCTGTCCTCAGGTCCCAACCACAAATACAATTTCACACAGTCCATAAAACAACCATGACATTCACTCACTATCAATCCATCATTTTACATAACCACAACGACTATACAGTCACATACCTACTCTAAAAATCCTAAGCACTTTAATCGCATAACCCCTGACAAGCTAGAAATAACACAGCACCAAACATCACAATCATCGACCAACGTAAAAGCTCTCTAATGATCTCATAGCACCCATACCAAGTAGACAACTCCAGAACATCATTCGGTTCAATTCTTACTTCTTCAAAACACAAAATTCGATTGTCTCATGCCTGAAATCTCAAAACCAAAGTCAATCATTCTTATTATTCTTCAACAGAATCCCATAATCAATTACTTTTTAGCTGCTTAACACTCAAACAATATCAGCACTTGTCCTCTAGACACTACTGGAATCAAACGTCATCTATAAATACACCCGAGTACATGACTCACATCACATCACCTAACCATCCTCAAACTTACAATTCATGACACACTCCTAGCCATTACCATTACAATCCCTATTCAGCAACTCGTGCCGTCAAAACCACTCTCAAAACAGACACTACTAAAAACCAATGACTTTATCTCCCTCCATGAAAGTAAGTCAACCAAATCAACAAAACCTCTACCGATAAACTCTAACAACACAAGAAACCACGTATAGGTCAGCCCATCCACGGACTCACACAACTCTTAGATGAAGGACAAGACATACGACAAACGACGTCTTTACCAAAACCAGAACAAATGGAAGGGTAATGAACCCCGCTCTCACAAGAGACTAACGATTTGTACCTAAATGCACTTGACACCTTGTCACACGCTAATCACCAATCGTCCAACCGTGGACACCTAATCTCACCTGAGAAGAGCCGAACTCCTTACACGCAAGGAGAAGAACCAACTAGATACCCGTACAAAACTATGAACTCAGTTCTAGGCGACCTCACCACTAACGGATTGTCATACACTTTTAACGCCGAAACCTTGCATACAATACTCTGCAACACCCATGCTAACCAAAACCAATTAGATAAAAGCATCAATTGCTCACAGCGTACCAACACTAGGAACGATCACAGTACATTGGACACCGCGTCCCATTCTATCTAGAATCAGTCACTCCCAAATGACAAGCTCTAAGCCATTAAATGACACTTTACCACCCGTTCTATCTCTACCTTCCCATGCGATACTGCCTCGATCACCATACACACAAGACCCGTGACCTCAATCATAACAACCCACTAACTCTTCAAAAGAAAAAGATGACTATATGGCAACACCGCTCTTACTGGCTCTAAAGACTAAGCTGCCCACAATCACCTTGACTAATGCACAACCCCCATCACCTACTTAATAACATATGATAAACAACGCATAGTCTCAAATCCACCCTCTGATCATACTCTAAACCATTTTGCTCATCTGTACAAAGATATCACGTCACAATGCCTCTACTACCATCATCCTCGAATGACAACTAGGACTCACATCCCACCAACTCAACAGACTACCGTCAAACAATCTCTCCCCAAGCATCCCTAGGATGACACCATCTCAACAAGAGAGTAAGCATTACTCTTGATACTCCCCAGAACGACCACTATTTACAACTAGAAAAAAAACATCCATACGGCAATGCGATGTCGACAAATCCTCAAAACAAAAATGTGCATAAAACCCAGAATGCTTAAAACTCAACTATCTCTATAAAACTATCTACAATGCAATCAATCACTAACCCTTAACTGACCCCTCAAACCACTCTTCCTAAGGCAATCTATATGCCTAAACAAGAAAACTTCATGCCCTAGGTTCAACATCATTATCTCTCATCTGCAGTGTTTGTAATACCCCTAATTTTAAAAGGATAGTCCTGGCATTTATTTAATTGTTTAATCCTTTATTTAATTGTTTAATTGCGTGTTATTTTATTTTATTGGTTATTTTAATTGTGTGTTTCTTCCATGGTTATATAAATTTGACTTTGTTTTAATTAATTGATTAAAGTGTTTTATTTTCTTTTATTAAATTGTTTTAAATTAAATTATTTTATGATGTTTTATTTGACTTAATTGACAATTAGTTTTATTTAATTAAATTGGTTTAAATTAGGATTGTGTTTTCTGTGTATTCACATATTAGCCGACATAGGTTATAATTTAGGTTATTCTTGGGCCGACTAAGTGTTGCATAAGGGCTCAACTTATACAAGGATTAGGGTTGGATTACTACGCCTATAAATATGACCTTATGTGGGTTTAGAGTTGGAGAAAAAATACATAAAACTCTATTCCCGTATACAGTGATACAGAGAGTTGTGAGAGTAGAGAAACAGAGAGGGATTAAGGAGAGAAGTTAGGGTTGTGGGCTTCAACTAAGACTAAACCAAGTGTGACGGAGGTGGAACAACAGTCGGAAACTTCGTCGAAAAATTCAGGAGACGACAGTTTAGAATTTCAAATCTGAAACTTAAGGCAAGTCTTGTTCTTCTCTATCTCTTTAATCTGTGTTCTGTGCATGATTAGCTAGACCCCAGGGATTAAATAAATGCTAAAACGAAATAGTAATGCATGCGTAATTAGACTAAAACAGAGAGTTGCATGATTGTATATGCTTATTCGTGTTTTCTTTATTTCTTTGATCTTTATACATAAACTGTTGTTTAAATTGAATCCTTGCCTACTAAAACATCTAAAATAATTTAGTATGGACGTATGGGACATAGGTGGAAGCTTAGAGGCCTTAACAATGAAGTTTTAGGATTTACAGAGGCTAAACAGACGAAGAAGACGGCTTCAGCACCAACTTAGCCGACTCAGTTAGAAACTGAGCCAACTAAGTTGGCAACTGAGCCGACTGAGTTGGGAACTGAGCCGACTGAGTTAGCAACTCAACCGACTAAGTTAGCAACTTAGCCTGCTCAGTTGTAACTTAGCTTGTACAGTTGGGATTTTTGGTTTTAAACGCCCAGTTTGGGGTTTTTGTGCACTGTTTAGACTTTACAGAGTGTTAAGACTTCGTTTAAATTGTTTTAAATGATGTATATTATTGTTTTAGACCTTTAAGAATATAGGTAAATAATGATTCATAAATGGATTAAGGTATAGACAGTGTACAGTTAGGGGAAGATTCTACATGTTAAGCTTTGAATGTTAATTAGCTTCTACTTTGGAACTTGGAGAATTGTTTATATATGATTTAAATTTTAATTAATCATATTTAGATAGGATTATAAGTAACATGGATTACTTGAATTTAACCATGCTTGTGTTGGATCAAATTAATTTTCACTTTGCTATACATCTGCATCAGTTTATGGATAATTTGGAGGGTGTGAACGCTTATACTTGTTTTAGCTGTTTACATTATTAGAAGTGGATTTTTAGGCTTTATAATGACTGCCTAATATTGATATATATGTGTTAATTTATATTGATGCATGTTTTGAAGGATGGTTGTTGGATATAAATAGTGTCATTTTATTAACTATCCTATCTGGAGGATTGTATGCACCGGTATGGGACGGTGACATACTAGGTATGGACTAGTTCAAACACTGTGTTCTACCTAACTTGGATTGAGTTATGGATTAATCACAAAGGTTAAGTCCACCACCTATATGTGTCATATCAATTGTGAATTGAATGATCCACTATGGTTTCAGGATGGATTGGTTATACATATATCAGACCACTACACAGATGGATGATATTTTGTATTAGGAGGAGTACGGACTTTATATATATATTATATGGTGCCGTGGTACGAGCTTGAGTCTTATGACCATGGTTAGGGCGCGTATATCGCCTAGGATAGATAACTGGACATAGGTCTTGTTCCCTGGTAGGTCTAGGTACTCATGCCCACCTTAGGGTGCGTATTCGCATGTTGCCTTCTATTCAGGCTGAGACAGACCTACTGGACTAGCGAGCGTCCTATAGTGTGTACTATATACTTATATGGACTACTCTAGATATTGTTGAGTCTTCTTAGGATGTATCTGCATATCGGATTACTATTTAGATTGTAGTAGATCAGGACTTGCATGTGGGCCTGACCCACTTCTTTATTTTTCAAGTGTTCATCAGTTCCAGGGTTAGAGCTTGGACGTGCAGAGCATATACAGATATTCATTCCTCCGACTATGTAGGAATCTTCTTTATGTTAGCTTTAGACTTTATTTCTATTATTTCAGTTTCGGTTTGAGAATCTTTAATAAGGGGTCCAATGGATGGATTCCCAAGTTGTAAACCTATGGAGTTCGGATTTAACAGATTTCAATAATTATATTATTTTAAGGATTTTCAATTAGCATTCTTTCAGCTTATTATTTTTGTTTCTTATTTTATCTTGTATTCTGTGTTTGGTTACATATTAATTGTTTGATATCCCTCGGGTTTGGGCCTGGGCCTGATCAACCCGAGTCTCGGATCCGAGGGGTATCACACTGTTCCTTAAAACACCCTTGCCCCGACAAAAGTCAAATGGGGCTACCTGCAAAACCTACGGGATCATTTTCGTCCTACTCATTCCAATCGTTAGTCTATCTTTTTTAATCCTTAAACAACAAGCACTACATCCTTATACCCCAGACGCAACATGAAATTCAACTCCATTCCACAGCTTTCAATTTCTAAAACACAGTCCATTTGGTAACACAGTACCTACCATCTATCACTTCATCTGCAATAACCAAACATATCGATGACCACATACTACCTGCTTTATCGTGTAATCCTACACTACACAGCTAAAATTGACCACTATACACCACCTCAAGATTCTCTCAATAACTGTGCCAACTTAATCTTGCTCGCTAGCCGAGCCATGCAATTAACTCTTCAAGAGTCAATTACCCGCGACATATTCCTATAGTTTCTCGGAATAGGGATCACTTCTAAACCAACCATAACCAACACGCTTTCTTAGATTATACTAGAATACTCGACATATACGTCTATAACCCATAAACTACACTCGTGACTCTAGCAGTCTCAATCACGCCAACCACAAACGAGTTCAAGGAGAACCTTTATACCAAACCGTGACCTACATCATAAGTACAGAAATCATAAAAACACAAGTCCTTCACCAAGACCTCTCATCACAACCTCGACCTCTATGATTACAAGACCCCATACACATATATAGGAAACTCACACACACCATTGACACCGTGCCATGAAACATAAAACCGACCCAAAGTTGCGCTCTTAGCACCACACTAAAATACAACAAGAAGATCAGTATGATGGTGTGAGAGGTCGTGTGCACCACCAAATTGGTGTGTGTGAAATGTGGCTAAGTTTGAATTTATAGAATGCCACTACCACTACAAACTATTAATATAGCAAGAGTGAGTAGGGATCATCCCAAGGGAAATGAACGGTATTTTCGAATCAGTGATAAAGTAGTAGGTCGAATGATCAAAAGATGGTTTCAGTTGATTAATTAACTATTGGTTCAATTAAAACAATGCAATTAAATGACAATCTAGAAATTAGGGAAAGATATATGGGAGAGAGGTCTTGGGGCTTAGAGTTCATCACTAAGCTTCACTTTACCAAACACTAGCAATTGTAAATTAATGGGGAAATTCAAGTTGTAAAAATGTGTGTGTGACACTAATTGAAATCAAAGCCTAATGGATGGCAAATAAGTATAGATTGTCTAGTCAATTTAGTGAATAACACAAGTTATCAAATGAGACCAATAACCATTCAATTAAACCATAATTTATGCACACACAATAATATAGAGAAATGTATTCTTTGTACTCATAAGTATGGAACATCAAACAACAAGAATGAATTGTCTACCTATCTAAGAAATTAAAGCAATTACACTACAACTAAGCTAGTGACATGAAAATTAAGCTAATTAAACTAAAGATGTGGCACAATCCATCAAGAAATAAATATGAATAATCAAATAAACCACAAGAGTATTCAATTAAGTACCATGTCTTGACCATCACTAGATTAACAACATCAACACACATAGACATGCATCAATTTCATTAAATCTAGAAAAAAAATACATGAACATTCATTCTAACATACATAGACATATGGATAGAATTATATGATCAATTGAAAGCATTAATCCATACAAATCAAGTCAAAATCACAACATCTATATTTATTCATGGTCAAAACATTAATTACAACTAAAATCCCCAAAAATACACAAAAGCTAGGTTTAGGAAGCAAGCCTAGGGGCTATCTCTAGCCCCAAGAGAAGGATTTAGTCACTTATTGTAGTGGTCATGGAACCCTCAAGGGCTAGCTTGGAGGTTGGCATCATCATCTTCATCCTTGATTTCTTTCCAAAACCTTAGTTCTATAGAGAGAACTATTTCTATAATTGGTAAGATAAAACTATATGATATCATTTACATTCTGGTTCAATGAATCAATTACAAGCCTCTTTGAGTAGGCACCAAGTTAGAAATACAACCTATGATTGGAGGAAATTCACAGCTACCAAAGTTAGGTAGAGTCCGATGCGCTCAGGAATTAGACAGCACACTGCCAGCAGTATTCTCGATCGATCAAACACTTAGCCTCGATCGATCGAAGCTGACGTGTCATCAAAAATATCTTCTTGGCCCTATCCACTTTGTTGAGCTGGCACCACCTCATTTCGATCGATTGTAGCCGACTTCGATTGATCGGGACTTCCTTCGATCGATCAAAGTTCCTCTGGTGCAATTTTCTTAGCTTCTTTCCGACTTTACTCCTTAGCTCCAAAATTGAGCTAAATGGCTCTTCTTAACCTGTTTAAACTTTATTGACCTGAAATAGGCAAAAACACAAATAAGTACTAAGATATGAAAGTAAGATAGATGAACAGACTAAAATACCATAACTTAGGTGTTAGAATACGTCACTTTTGAGCACTTATCACACCCCCAAACTTAGATATTGCTAGTCCCTAACAATGAACTACAAGGAAATAAAGAAATAAACAACTAAGTAACTATGAACTAGAAAACAATGAAATGATAATGCCACTTTCGTAGGGAACACGATTGCATTTAGCGTATACAACAAGCCTTTTGAACCCCTAGGTTACCCCTAGTGGACGAGTGAAGTCTTGTGAGGGTTTCCAGAAATAATACCCACAAACATTGAGCTCTTTCTCACTAAAGAGGTATCAATTATACCAAACAAGCATTGGGAGAAAACGTATACAATTTTTCAATCATTTCCAAGTAATCTCCCAAAATCTCAACATTAAGCAAGCAAGTATGGTCCTCCACACATCAAGATCATGATCATGCAAATCAAAACAACTCTGGAATCCTTTTTAAGTGAACTGGCATCAAATATATTGCTGTCTAAGCCAACTAAAGAAATAATCACATCCGGCCTCAAACTAGCACACAAATCTAGTACCGATCATCAAGACAAAGAATTGACTTTTTATTAAAGCTTTATTCATCTAGATGCGCTTATTCTTTTCACTCGATTTTTTTTTTTTTTTAACTAACCTAAAGGATCAAAGATGGAAGCATAGTGCAATGTGTTGATCTATTAAGCTTTCTAGCGATCCATGAGGTTGAGCGTTAAGCCAATGACTCCCAAACTGGACGGCTTTAAGGCATTAGGTGTTTAAACACCCCTAAGGACTTACAAGCTCAAATCAACTAGGCTACAAATTAAAATAACCTCCATCTAATCATTTCTTACTTCTCACCTTTTAGGAGAAGTTCCACTTTTTTATTTGCTTTCGCAATTTCGTTTTTTTTTTTTTTTTTAACTAGAGTTTGGGCTCTCCACCTTTCGGCACAAAAAATTAAGTGCTTGATGAGGTTAGAATCCCGGCTACTCAATGAAAAGGGTTTGTTATCCACTTTGTCGCAATCAAAGCTTTCAATACACTACTAGCTCAATTGGGATATAATAAAATTAATAGTCAACAAAACATGTACCCCACAAATGAATGCTAGTGTGCGCCTATGCTAATGTAGAATCCTAGAGTGAATCTCAAAACAATCACAAGATCAGGACAATGTGAACCACAAATGCAAGCAAGATATCAATCTTTCAAAAAATTTACTCCTAAATGGCATCCACAAAGTATACAAGGAGTATTGGACTCTCAAATCAAGTAATTTTAAATTCTAAGTATCATGGTCCTCAAAAGATCGAAATCATGGCTCAAGACTCTCAAATCATACCACATGCATAGAAACTAAGTGCAACATGTAAAATATGTTATCACACCCCCAAACTTAATCTGTGCATTGTCCTCAATGTGCAAAGAAGCAATAGATAATGGAAAGAGTATACCAAAAGGGTGAAGCAAAAGGGACCTGGCAACGGAAGCTTAGCTTTGGAAGGCGCACCCCCAAACTTAGATTCTTAAAACTTATCTGAAAATGGTCACACTAGCAATTGTCAAAGCATATGCATCAATGATATAAATGAGAGAAGATATAAGGCATGGGGTGGAATATAGAAGAAAGTGCAACCCAAAATGAGATTAGCAAGAGTACACAAAAGGGCAAAAATTAAATAATATATATATATATATATATTTTTTAATCGATCGAAACTTCCTTTATTGATCGAACTTTCCCACGATCGATCGAGATCACTAAAAGCTGAGGCTAAGGATCAAAAATTTTCAACGCAAACTCAATCGATTGAAATCCTTGTCGATCGATTGAGACCACTGCTCGATCGATCGAAATTTTTCGATGCATTTTCGATCGATCGAAATTCAGCTCGATCAATCGAAGACTCCCGGCCTAGAAATTTGAAGAATATAGATTTTGAAAAGCTTACAACATGCCTGGAAAACTTCAAGGAAACAACTAAAGATCATTATTAAGATGCTACAAAAATGAAAAGCAAGAGAGAAAATGAGGAAATGGAGTTTGGAAACTCTATTAAAACTAGGTTTAACGTCTCTAGACGACATTCAAACAGTCTCAAACATCAACAAAGACTGGATCCACCAAGAGGGTGGATACCATATGTCTTTGAAAAACTTACCCTTCAATGTAGGGCTTTAACCTTTGCCCATTTACTTTGAATGTATTGTCATATTTGCAGCTCTTTATCTCAACTGCCTCATGAGGTGCAACAGAAATGATTTCATATGGGCCTTCCCATTTTGTATGCAGCTTCCCGGGAAAGATTTTAAGCCGAGAGTTGAAGAGCCATGCTTATTGTCCGGGTTCAAAAGATTTCTTCGCAATATGTTTATCATGAAAAGTTTTGGTTCTTTCCTTGTAGAGTTTGATATTATCATAAGCATTGTGTCTCAACTCTTCCAACTCATTCAATTGAAGTAAACGATTTTCTCCAGCTTTGTCAAGGTCAAGATTGAGCTTTTTAACTGCCCACATAGCTTTATGTTCCAACTCAACTAGAAGATGGCAAGGCTTTCTATATACAAGTCTATAAGGAGACATGCCAATGGGAATGGTGTGAGTCATCGCGGTCAATGCACCAAAGTTGCAATGAAGTGTGTAATGTGGCCAAGTTTGAATTTATAGAATGCCACTACCACTACCACTACTAACTAAAATATAGCTAGATTGAGTAGGGATCATCCCAAGGGAAATGAATCGTGCTTTGGAATCAATTGTTGGATTAGTAGGTCGAATGATCAAAAGAGGGGTTTGATTTAATTAAACTAAGTCCAATTAAAAATAACGCAATTATCAATCTAGAAATTAGAGGGAAAATAAATGAGAGAGAGGACTTGCGGCTTAGAGTTCACCACTAAGCTTCACTTCACCAAACACTAGCAATTGTAAATTAATGGGGACATTTAAGTTGCAAAATATGTGTGTGTGTGTGTGTGTGTGTGTGTGTGTGTGTGTGTGTGTGTGTCTCTAATTGAAAACTAAGCATGGAAGGCAAATAAGTATAGATTGTCTAGTCAATCCAGTGAATAGCACAACCTATCAAATGAAAGCATAACCCATTCAATTAAACCACAATTAGAACACACATAATAGTATAGAGAAATGTACCATTTGCATTTATAAGTATGGAACATCAAGAAACAAAAATGGATTGTCCACCTATCTAAGAAATTAAAGCAATTACACTATATCTAGGCTAGAGACATGCAAATTAAACTAATTAAACTAAAGGTGTGGTATAATCCATCAAGAAACAAGTGTAAATCATCAAATAAATCACAAGAGTATTCAATTAAGTACTCTGTTTTCACCATCACTAGATTAATAACATCAATACACATAGACATGCATTAATTTCATTAAATCTAGAGAAAAGCATATGAATATCCATTCTAGCATACATAGACATATGGATAGAAATAAATGATCAATTGAAAGCATTAATCCATATAAATAAAGTAGAAATCACAAGATCTATATTTATTTATGATCAAAACATCCATTATAACTAAAATCCCCAAAAATATACAAAAGCTAGGTTTAGGAAACAAGCCTAGGGGCTATCTTTAACCCAAGTGAAGGATTTAGCCACTCATTGTAGTGGTCATGGAACCCTCAAGGGCTAGCTTAAAGGTTGGCATCATCATCTTCATCCTTGCTTTCTTCTCAAAACCCTAGTTCTAGAGAGGAAAATATCTACTCTATGAATATTACAAGATAAAATTGAAAGATGTTCAATTAATTCAATACATTACCCTTTGAGTAGGCACCAAGTCAGAAATACAGCCTATGATTAGAGGAAATTCGCAGCTACTCGAGTTAGGTAGAAATCGGCGCGCTAGGGAATTAGACAGCACACTGCCAGCAGGCACTTCTATCGATCAAACACTTAACTTCGATCGATTGAATCTGACGTGGCATCAAAAATATCTTCTGGGCCTTATCCACTTTGCTGAGCTGGCACCGCCTCATTTCGATCAATTGTAGATATCTTCGATCAATCGGGATTCCCTTCGATTGATCGAAACTCCTCTGGTGCATTTTCTTGGTTTCTTTCCAACTTTGCTCCTTAGCTCCAAAATTGGGCTAAATGGCTCTTGTTAGCCTTTTTGAACTTTATTAACCTGAAATAGGCAATAACACAAATAAGTGTCTAAGAAATGAAAGTAAGATAGATGAATGGACTAAAATACCCTATCTTAGGTGCTAAAATGCGTCACATTTGAGCACTAATCAAGGAGTCCTATAAGCCGTCCGATAAGCCCACAAAGCGTCATTCAATTTGCGTGACCAATCTTTTCGGGTTGTGTTTACAGTTTTCTTAAGAATTTATTTTATTTCCTGATTTGACACTTCTACTTATCCACTTGTTTGAGGATGATAAGGGGTTGCGACTTTATGAGTAACGGAGTGCTTGAGAAATAATTGCTTCAAAAATTAATTGCAAAAATATTTTCCTCCATCACTAATCATTATTCTTGGCATACCAAAATGAGTAAAAATGTTCGATTTATGAATTGAACAACCATGGAGTGGTCATTTGTTTTGGTAGCACAAGCCTCCACCCACTTGGAAACATAATCAACGGCAAGTAAAATGTATTGAAAACCATAAGATATATGAAAAGGACCCATAAAATCAATGCCCCAAACATCAAAAATTTCTACCACAAAAATATTTGTTAAAGGCATCATGTATTTTCTTGACATCGAACCCATCTTTTGACATCGCTCGCACTCTTTGCAAAAATTGTAGGCATCTCTATAGATGGTGGGCCAAAATAGCCCACTTTGAAGAACCTTCAAGGCAGTCTTCTTTGCACTAAAATATCCACCGCATGCAAGGGTATGACAAAACATGAGGACACTTGGTACCTCACTCTCTAGAATGCATCTTCTCACAATTTGATCCAGGCAATATCGAAATAAGATGGGATCTTCCCAATAGTATTTCCGGATGTTGGCAAAGAAATGTTTTTTTTCTTGCCTTGACCAATTAGTTGGAAGCTTGCCTATTACAAGAAAATTCACAATGTCGGCAAACCAAGGCATTTTTCCATTAGAGATTTGGAAGAGTTGTTCATCCAAAAATGAGTCATGAATTGGTGGGCTTGGAGAAGATTCTACCATTAATCTTGAAAGATGATCGGCAACCACATTTTCGGTGCCTTTCTTATCCTTGATTTCGAAATCAAATTCTTGAAAAAGCAAAATCCATCTTATTAAACGAGGCTTAGTTTCTTTCTTGGTCAAGAGATGCCTTAGAGTGGCATGATTATAATAGACAATGACTTTTGACCCTAAGAGATATGACCGGAATTTATTAAGAGCATACACTATGGCAAGTAATTCTTTCTCGGTAATGGAGTAATTCAATTAAACTCCCAAGAAGGTTTTGCTTGCATAGTATATGGTGCATAGAAGTTTACCTACCCTTTATCCCAAAACTGCTCCCATTGCATAGTCAGAAGTATCATACATAATTTCAAATGGTAATGACCAATTGGGGGGTTGCGTGATGGGAGCAGATAATAATAAACTACAGAGTGTATAAAAAGCATCTAGGCTTGGTTGATCAAAGATAAAAGGGGTATCCTTGGCGAGAAGATTGCACAAGGGTCTAGCAATTTTGCTAAAGTTTTTGATGAAACGACGATAGAAGCCGGCATAACCTAGAAAGGAGCGGATCTCTCTGATCATAAAAGGTGGAGGCAATTTAGAAATTAGCTCAACTTTTACTTTATCAACCTCAATAACCCTATGTGAGATGACATGTCCCAAAATAATCCCCTTTTAAACCATGAAATGACTCTTTTCCCAACTAAGAACGAGGTTTGTTTCACAACATCTTTTAAGCACCAAAGACAGATTTTTAAGGCATGCATCAAATGAAGACCTAAAGACCAAAAAATCATCCATGAAAACTTCCAGATACTCTTCCACCATGTCCAAAAAATTGACATCATACACCTTTAGAATGTGGTGGGGGTATCAAACCAAATGGCATCCGTCTATAGGCAAATTTGCTAAAGGGACAAGTAAATGTGGTTTTCTCTTGGTCTAAGGGGTCAAGGGCTACTTGATTGTAACCCGAATAGCCATCAAGAAAGCAGTAATATTGTTGCCCGGCTAATCTCTCTAGAATTTGATCAATGAATAGTGAAGGAAAGTGATTTTTTTTAATGGCGGAATTTAATTTTTGGTAGTCAATGCATACACGCCATGAATTGGCGATACGCTTAGAAATTGCCTCACCTTTTAAATTTTCAACCACCGTAATCCCCGATTTCTTGGGAATTACTTGAGTTGAACTCACCTATATGCTAGCAGAGATTGGATAAATTATACTGGCATCTAAAAGCTTAATAACTTCCTTCTTAACCACTTCTTTCATGTTTGGATTCAATCTCCTTTAGGTATCTCTAAAAGGTTTCTCATTCTCTTCCATAAGAATGCGATGCATGCAAATAGAAGGGTCAATTCCCATTTAGATCCACCACAATCCATCCAATAGCTTCCTTATTTTCTTTAAGCACATTTAAAAGATCATTCTCTTGGTCCTCTTCAAGACTTGAAGAAATGATAACAGAAAGAGTCTTTTTCGGGCCTAAAAAGGCATACTTAAGATTCGAAGGAAGAGTTTTAAGCTCAAGATTGGGTGTGGAGATTAAAGATGGAACTAGTGGAGTGCTAGAAAGTGGTGGAAGAGGTTCTTTTGGAGCTTTCTAAGGTAGAAAATCCAAACTTGCAACGAATTCCATTAAATTGCTTACTTCACTCATTGATCCCTGATTGTCGAACCCAAAATTCCCATACACTTCAAGGAGACAAGATGCAAGAGGGTCCTCGGAGAAGAGAGATAAAAGATTACCCTCGGTTGGTTTTTTCATAATCATGGAAGGAATGGACTCCTCAATAACTTCATCCAAGACATCTATGAGACAACACTTGTCTCTATCTATAGGATGTCAACTT
Organism: Cornus florida; assembly: GCF_030987335.1. NCBI lineage: Eukaryota > Viridiplantae > Streptophyta > Magnoliopsida > Cornales > Cornaceae > Cornus > Cornus florida. The sequence continues at coordinate 41,755,151 of NW_026775575.1, forward strand.
GCATTAAAAACATTAAGCTTGACCATCATGTTACCAAAAGAAAGGTCCATAACCCCAGATCTACAATTAATGGTTGCATTTGCGGTGGCAAGAAATGGCCTTCCCAAGATGATTAGGATGTGGTTGGTAGGGTTGGCAACCGGTTTGGTATCAAAAATCACAAAATCAACCGGGAAATAGAACTTATCAACCTTAATGAGTATAGCCTAAACCATGCCTCTAGGTGTTTTGATGGATCTATCGGCTAATTGAAGCACCACTGAGGTTGGCTTCAAATCATTCAAACCTAGTTGGACATACACGGAGTAGGGAATCAAATGAACACTCGCTCCTAAGTCAAGAAGAGCTCTACGAATTTTATGGTTTCCAATCACACATGAGATGGTCGGAGCACCGGAATCTTTGAACTTAGGTGGAGTGTTATGTTGAATGATGGAGCTCACTTACTCCGTGAGAAACAATTTTTTAGGGCCTTGTCCCTTGTTTTTTCTCTTTTGTGTGCAAAGGTCTTTCAAAATTTTTGCATAAGGTAGAATTTGCCTAATTGCATCTAAGAGAGGAAGATTTATATTAACTTGTTTAAACACCTCCATCATGTCATGGATTTTTCCTTCTTGCCTCCCAAAAAGCGAAGTCTCTCTCAAAGCATATAGGAATAAAGCTTTTGGCTCATAAGATTTTGCAACTTGAAGAGATGAGGAAGAAGATTGAGAATTTTTAGTAGGAACATTTTCATCTAAGGAAGTAGAAATAAGATTGGAAACGGGACGGGTGCTAACTTTGGGTTGCACCGGTTCACTATCTTCACTTAGTCTTTCAACCCTATTATTAATTTGCTTACCATTTCTCAAAGTGGTAATTGCTTGCACTTGCTCTTGGGAAAAGCACCCCGATGTAGGGTTTGCTTCCACAAAGTATTGGGTTGTTGGGTTTCTTTTGGGTTGGCTAGGTAGTTTACCAATTTCTCTTTCGTTCAAAGAATTAGCTATCATCCTAATTTGGGATTCAAGCTTTGATATCGATTGAGAATGAGAATGTAACAATTGAGTGTTCACTTCCAAACTACCCAAAGCCACCAAAACCTTATCTTCAAATGTGGAATTACTAGAAAGTGCATGAGGATAATGAGAGCAAATTTGAGAATTATACACTTGAGGATGAAAATAGTGATTCATTCTTTGATGATAAGAAGAAGATGAAACAAATCCTTGAGAACCTTCATTTCTTTTATGAGGAGGAACATGCCGACTTTGAAAATTTTTAACTTGAAAAGGATTTGAATTTTCACTCCATACCGGAACATAAGCATTTGAATGAGGGTGAGTAAATGTAGTATTGACTTGTTCATAGTGTTCATCAAGCACATGTCCATGGGGACAATTGAAAGTAGTATGCAACACACTTGAACATGTCATACAAGGCTCACAAGAATGATAAGGATGATGATTATGAAAAGGAGTTGATTGAGTTGCCAGTTTTTAACTCAATAGAAATTGATCAAGTCTTTTAGTGAGAGTTTTGACCTTGACAACAATCTCCATTGGACTTTCAATTTGACACACCTTCAAATTTTTCTTTTTTTCAATAGAATCATGACTCATCGAAGAAGTGTGATATTTATGCAATGAATTTTCACTCATTTTTTTCAAAAAGGTGCCAAACATCATCTTCATGTTTCCCAAAATATGAACCTCCACATGATGTATTAACTATGTCCTTGGGAGTGTCGGATAAGCTTTCATAGAAATATTGAACCACTTACCATTTTGGAATGCCATGGTGTGGACATTTCCTTAGCAAGTCATTCAATCTTTCCCAAGTCTGATGCAAAAATTCTCCCTCCTCGTGAGAAAATTCTCTAATGACGGTTCTCATTAAATTGGTCAAGCTCACAGGGTAAAAAAATTTCAAAAATTCATTTTGCATTTGTATCCAAGAAGTTATTGAATTTACCCCCAAATTGTTGAACCAATGTTTCGCCTTTTTTTAAGAGTAAAAGGGAAGAGGAGTAACTTAAGGGCTTCTTCCGGGACATTCATGTACTTCACAGTGGAGCATATTTCAAGAAACTCATCAAGATGTTTATATGGCTCCTCATCATCTAAGCCAAAGAAAAGTGGACATATTTGAATAGTCTCAGGCTTAATTTCATATTGATCGGCCCCAAAATTAAGAAGCATGATACAATTTAGTGCATGGTACTCATGAAAATTGTAATGATCATGAAGGATCATTGGAGGAATTGAAGCTTGAACTCCGAGAGGAAATTGGTCGAAAGAATGATGGTCCATGAAATTTGGGTCTAAATAACCAAGATTACCCTTTAGATTTTCCATTGGAGTGGCTAAAATGAAGGGTGGGGAAAGGACCACACAAAACCTCAAGCAACACAACAACAAAATCAATAAAAATAAACACTTCTCCTTCGCAACACAAAACAATCAACAACAATCCTCCACATACATTGATCCCATACTCCCATGCTTTCAACAATATGCAAGAAAATAAATTGCCTTCACGCGGGTCGACAATCTATCTAAGAAATTAAAACTTGCCTCCATGCGGGCTCACGATTTAACTAAGTAAGAGAGTTAGAAAAGCTCACAAAGGGTCCTTAAGCAACTTCAAATTTATTTTCAATTTTTGCCTTACTTTGCTTTGCAATTTTTATTTTTTATTTTTAGCTTTAGCTTTTTATGCTTTTGCTTTACTTAGCTTAGCTTGCTTCCTTGCTTTGAAATTCCCTTTGCTTCATTTCTCTTAGCTAAATGCACCTAGCCAATCAAGAACAAACACAATAAGTAAACAAAGTAAAATAAAATAAAAAAAGATCAAAAGAGTACTAATTCCTAATTGGTTCCAAAATACGGCGTTGCCGAATCCCCGGCAACGACGCCAAAACTTGGTGTGAGAGGTCGTGTGCACCACCAAATTGGTGTGTGTGAAATGTGGCCAAGTTTGAATTTATAGAATGCCACTACCACTTCTAACTATTAATATAGTAAGAGTGAGTAGGGATCGTCCCAAGGGAAATGAACGGTATTTTGAAATCAATGATGGAGTAGTAGGTCGAATGATCAAAAGATGGTTTGAGTTGATTAATTAACTATTTGTTCAATTAAAATAATGCAATTAAATGACAATCTAGAAATTAGGAAAAGATATATGAGAGAGAGGTCTTGGGGCTTAGAGTTCACCACTAAGCTTCACTTCACCAAACACTAGCAATTGTAAATTAATGGAGAAATTCAAGTTATAAAAATGTGTGTGTGACACCAATTGAAAACAAAGCATAATGGATGGCAAATAAGTATAGATTGTCTAGTCAATCTAGTGAATAACATAACCTATCAAATGAGCCCAATAACCATTCAATTAAACCACAATTAGTGCACACATAATAATCTTGAGAAATGTACTCTTTGTACTTATAAGTATGGAACATCAAACACAAGAATGGATTGTCCACCTATCTAAGAAATTAAAGCAATGATGAACGCTGAAAAGTGCATATTTAAACCCCTTAAACTTAGGCATTCTAGCACTTTTATCTATCTTACTTTATCGTTTTAGATTGATTTCGTATTATTTCCATTTTCAGGCACTTATCCTGAAAATAAGCTAACTCAGCCAAATAAGAGCAGAAATGAAGCAATTCTGGGGTGAATCAAAGAAAGGAGCCAAGTAGAAGCAAAAGGAAGAAAAAGGTGGAAATCAACATCTTCGATCGATCTCAGATCAAAGTTCGATCGATCCAACATGATCGATCTCAACACTTCAAGATGGGTCAGAGCCATGATGACATTTTCAGAGATCTCAAAAGTTCGATCGATCTAACATCATTCTTCGATCGATCGAACTACCTTGTCCTTATTCAAATGATTGATCTTATCCAGTTATACCACCTTACCAACCACTTTTGTCATTTTCCCAAAAATATCTTCAAAATATCTCAAATTTGTTTTTATCCAAAAAACGCCGCCATTGAGGATCGATCAAACTTCAGTTCGATAGATCTTAGCCATGTTCGATCGATCCAAGTCCAAGGTTCGATCGATCGAACTTCCTCCAGTGTGAAAAAGTTAAATTTCCAGCTCACAAAAAGTTGTCCTTTATCCAATCATTGGGGAATATTTGATGTACGACCCCAGCTTATTTTGGATGTCATTTGACCTACCTATATAAGGATAAGGATTACTTTTTATATCATATCACATCATATCATCTCATACCTTGTAAGAACTCCTGGAGAGCAAGCTTAGAGGATGAGGAGGCTAGAGACACCATTGGAGACTCTTCATCAACCAAGGAGCAAATTTCTACCATGGAATTAGTCCTTGAGGGTTGGAGAAGCACTACCATGAGTGGCTAGACATCCTCTTGGGGCTAGAGTTAGCCCCAAGCATGCTTTCTACATCTTAATTTTGTGTATTATTGAGGGATTGGTGTTGTAATATATGTTTTGACACTTTTATATATATAGATCTTGTTTATTCAATAATTTATGTGGTTTAATGTTTCCAATTAATCATTTCATTCTATCCATATGTCTATGTATGCTAGAATAGATGTTCATGTGTTTGTCTGTATTTCTTGTGTTATTGATGCATGTCTATGTGTATTAATGCCATAGATCTAAAGATTGCCAAAACATTGTGCTTAATGGAATGCTCTTGTAATTTTCTAGATGGTTCATGCTCATTTCTTGATGGATTGTGCCTCTCCCTTAGCTTAATTAGTTTAATTTCATGTCATTAGCTTAATTGTAGTGTAGTGGTAGCATAGTTGTTAGATGGGAGGACAATCCATGCTTGTTGTTTGATATTCCATACTTTTGAATGCAAGTAGCATATGTCTCTAACCTTGTGGTGTATTTAGTTTGTGAGCTTAATGAAAGGATTAATGACTTGCTAAATATATTGTGCTTTTCATATGCTATTTAGACAATATATACTTAATTGTTAGATATATTGTGCTTTTCACATGTTGCTTAGACAATATATACTTAATTGGTCACCCTTACTAATTAAATCAACCAAACACACACACATATCAATATTGCAACACACATTTCCCTCATTAGTCACTTGTTAAGGGTGTAAAAAAGTATTGCTTGGTGGTGACCTCTAAACTCCAAGACCTCTCTCTCTCTTACTTACTCTTTATTACATTCAATTATTTAGTTTAATTTGCTCTCTAGTTTAATCAACCAACCAATTATTCGTTTGATCACTTGACCTACTAACCCTAATAATGATTCCACAACCAAATTCGACTCCAATCCCTTGGGACGATCCCTACTCACCCTAACTATATTTTTAGTGAAGGTAGTAGTGGCTTTTATAAATGTAAAACTTGGCCCTCGCCTAAATTACACACTCTTAAGCTTGTGGTGCGGCGACCCACCAAGCAATTACACTACAACTGAGCTAGTGACATGAAAATTAAGCTAATTAAACTAAAGATGTGGCACAATCCATCAAGAAACAAGTATGAACAATCAAATAAACCACAAGAGTATTCAATTAAACACCATGCTTTGACCATCACTAGATTAACAACATCAACACACATAGACATGCATCAATTTCATTAAATCTAGAGAAAAATACATGAATATTCATTCTAGCATACATAGACATATGGATAGAATTCAATGATCAATTGAAAGCATTTATCCATATAAATCAAGTCAAAATCACAAGATCTATATTTATTCATGGCCAAAATATCAATTACAACTAAAATCCCCAAAAGCTACATTTAGGAAGCAAGCCTAGGGGCTATCTCTAGCCCCAAGAGAAGGATTTAGCCACTCATTGTAGTGGTCATGGAACCTTCAAGGGCTAGCTTGGAGGTTGGCATCATCATCTTCATCCTTGATTTCTTCCCAAAACCCTAGTTCTATAGAGAGAAAACTATTTTTATAATTGGTAAGATAAAACTATATGATATCCTTTACAATCTGGTTCAATGAATCGATTATAAGCCTCTTTGAGTAGGCACCAAGTCAGAAATACAGCCTATAATTGAAGGAAATTCGCAACTACCAAAGTTAGGTGGAGTCTGGCGCGCTCGGGAATTAGACAGCACACTGCTAGCAGTATTCTCGATCGATCGAAGATTTTTGATCGATCAAACACGTAGCTTCGATCGATCGAAGCTGACGTGTCATCAAAAATATCTTCTTGGCCCTATCCACTTTGCTTAGCTGGCACCGCCTCATTTCGATCAATTGTAGCCGACTTCGATCGATCGGGACTTCCTTCGATCGATCGAAGTTCCTCTGGTGCAATTTTCTTGGCTTCTTTCCAACTTTGCTTCTTAGCTCCAAAATTGAACTAAATGACTCTTGTTAGCTTGTTTGAACTTTATTGACCTAAAATAGGAAAAAACACAAATAAGTACTAAGACATGAAAGTAAGATAGATGAATAGACTAAAATACCCTAACTTAGGTGCTAAAATGCATCACATTTGAGCACTTATCACATGACTACACATCGAGTAGCTCAATCCATGAGCTTGGAATCAACACCTTTCGTTCGATAAGAACTAGTACCCAATTACCCTGGAATAATTGAACTCTTCACCTATTTAGTTAAAAAATGACACAACCATCAATGCCACCGCAAGTTTGCTGCAGTACTAGCAACCATCCCATACTCGACTGTATACATGCACATAAGTACAAAGGCATATATATACAAGACATACTTATATATATATATATATATATATATATATATATATATACAAAATAAGCGGAACATAACCCTTAACACAACCGTGTCCCATCACATCAGTTTAAACAATAAGTCCATTAAATCATTACGTGAAATTAACTATACCGTTCATCCTCATCATCGTTTCATATGATACACACTTGCACAATCCGTGCTCAATTGTCCGTCACATTACCATGCACCACACTCACAGTTTGCCATCTTATCATGTATAACATGCTTTCAATCATTATTACATAAACATTCTAGCCATGTAACACATATTTTAACATTTAAACACATAAGCATGTCATCACTTAGCAAGGAAGCATGTCTTTTAAAACCGTAAACACATGAGCAATAAAGCAAATAATCAGTTATACATGTTTTTTAAACAATTAAACACCTTAACACATAAGCATATAAACATGCAATTCAACTTGCCATGCAATCCTAGGTAGGCCTCTACCCGTCGTCCTAATGGTCTTCGAACCATTGTTCTGATACCAAATTTGTAACGACCCGAACCTGTAGGTCCGAATCGCTAAACGAATCCTTACCCGAACCCGAGGTCACTTAAGGGCATCATAGTCCTTTAGAAATGCCAAGACACTCTCATTGTACCAAGACAACACATTACAAACACCAATGATCCAAAATATAGCTTGAATCCAACTTTAAAATGGATGGAAATGAGACCCAGTGAGAACAGCACTTTGGTTTTCCGAAATGGCAATTCGATCAACCTGAATGCCCATTTCGGTCGTCCGGAGTGGACCAACCGGTTAACCGGTTGTGGCCAAAAATCCTTGAGGCTACTGGAATTGGGTACAATGTGATCGGTCGACCGAAGCTGTCATTTCGGTCGTCCGAAATGACTTTGCGAGCTGAGGTCCGGCTGCTGAATTGCTATGATTATGAAAACAAATATTAGTCTGCTATGGGACTTTAAACAAAGTAAAACCTGATTTAATATATGTAGGAACATTAAATCCAACACCACAACATCATTTAAAATAGATCACAATTTAATCATACATGATTCCTTATGATCATCTACAAAAGGACTAAAGATTTTATAGCTTACAGACCATAAACAACATCAGGGTTTTATAAGTTTTCAGTTGATATAACATAACACCAATCACATTAAGGTTCTATAAAATAATAGTGCTTCATATACAAAAGGTAGTAAAATGACTCTCTATTACATTCAAAGTTTACGGTGAAACGTCGTTATCTGCCACTTCTTTTCCCAAACGTGAAAAATGTTGAGATAATAGGGTGAGCATAATGTCACGGACTTGAACCTTTCCAAGCTCCCGTGTGGCCTTAGACACTTCTAAGCCCTCTTGAAGCGCTAAGTCAACCTACCCGAGTGTGCTAGCTTAGTGAAGACTAAGGCTAGACAAGTGTTTTGCTTACTTGGGTGTGTAGGAAGAGGTTAGGCAAGTGAGCAAGAGAGTTTGGGAATGTATAGAACTTGTATTGCTTGAGATGAAAGATTACAACTTGGTTGCTTGGTGAGCAATGAACTCCCACCTCCTATTTATAGGCCTTTGGCCTTACAAGAACATTCTAGATGTATACAAATGTGTGGCCTAGATTAAGTGCCTAGAACACTCCAAAGAAATATCTATACAATTCTAGAACTATGTACAATGTTCAAGACAAGTCTAGAGAATTCTATACAATTCTAGACAAGTCTAGAAAAGGCTAGACAACTCCACACTATTCTAGAGAATTCCGGAAAGTTCTATACTTGTGTAGAGAAGTCTAGAAAGCTCCGGTCCATACAGGCTCCATGTCATCGTCTGCAGGGCGTCTGCGTGGCACCTGCATGGCGTAGCCTCTTGATTGCGGGGCATGATGTTCTCCCCCACCTAAACTCGCGACGCCCTCGTCGCGTCTTCTTGCTTGAACCGCTGGATATGCTCCGCGAACTGCCAAAGTGTATCCTTGTTCTCCCAGCTTGCCTCGCTATCTGGCAGGTTCTTCCATTTTACTAAGTACTTTGTATACTTGGGCACACCTCTCCTACTCATCACATGATCTGCAAGGATGCAATCAACTTCCTTGTCAAAGGATGTGACAACGGCCGTGGGTGCCCTATGCGATATGCCCCAAGTAAGGTCTTCTGTGTCTTCATGATAAGGCTTGAGCATGCTGACATGGAAGACTAGATGTATCTTCGGCTTTGGTGGAAGCTCCACCATGTAGGAGACCTTGCCCACCCTCTTGACAATGGGGAATGGGCCCTCGTACTTCCTTACTAACCCCTTATGAACGCTCCGTAGAGACTTGAACTGCTGGGGTAGTAGCTTAACCATCACCTGGTCTCCTACTATGTACTCCACCCGCCTTCGCTTGGTGTCGGCCCACTTCTTCATCTTCTTTGCCGCCTTGTTAAGGTACGCCCTAGCCAAGTCGGACTGCTCATGCCACCTCTTGGCAAATTTGTAGGCCGTCGAACTCTTACCATCACAAGTTAAAGTAATGGCGTTGGGTGTCATAGGCTGCCGTCCGGTAACAACCTCAAATGGACTGTGATTGGTAGCTTCACTCCGCTGTAAGTTGTAAGAAAACTGTGCCACCCCAAGGAGTTTGGCCCAATCTCGCTGATTGGCACTCACATAGTGCCTCAAATAAAGCTCAAGGAGAGCGTTGATGCGCTCCGTCTACCCATCTGATTGGGGGTGGAAACTCATAAAGAAGTTGAGATCCGTCCCCATCTTCTTGAAGAGCCCCGTCCAAAATCTACCCGTGAAATGCGGGTCCCTCTCACTGACAATGTTTTGTGGAACTCCCCAAAGCTTGATAACATGGTCAATAAATAACTCTGCTGCCTCTCTGCTATGCAGTCTGCTGGTGCAAGTATGAAGGTGGTATACTTGCTGAATCGATCTACCACTACTATAATGCTCCCACAACCTTCTGACTTGGGCAAACAAGTAATGAAATCCATAGAGACACTGACCCATGGTCTCTCTGGAATAGGCAATGGCTCCAGTAGGCCTGCAGGATGCTGTTGCTCAATCTTGTCTTGTTGGCACACAAGACAAGTCCTCACATATGTCTCCACATCATCGCACATCCGAGGCCAATAATATGAATCTTCAAGGAGTGCTAATGTGCGCCGCATACCTGGGTGACCAGCCCATTTGGTGTCGTGGCACTCCCGTATCAACTCCTTTCGCAAGTTGCCCCATCTGGGCACAAAGAGTCGGTCCCCTGTAGTGAGAAGTAAATCATCCCTTAGCCAAAAGCGCCGAGTCTTCCCTTCCTTAGCCAGCTGAATAAGGCTTTTGGCTAGAGGGTTATACTGCAACCCCTCCTTGATCCGTTCCACAAGAGGGTGCTGGGCCCGACTAATAGCAGCGAGCTCGGCCTTGCGACTAAACGCATCCGCCACAACGTTGGCCTTGCCCAGCTTGTATTCAAAATGATAAATGAACTCCGCTGGGAAGTCCTGCCATTGAGCTTGCTTGGGGCTGAGCTTCTTCTGTGTCTGGAAGTAGCTGGTGGCAACATTATCCGTCTTGATCACAAATTGTGCCCCGAGCAAGTAGTGCGTCCAAGTACGTAGGCAATGGATGACTGCTGTCATCTTTTTCTTCTGCACAGTATAGCGCCGCTCGGTGTCATTAAGCTTGCGGCTCTCATGAGCTATGGGGTGTTCTTCCTGCATCAACATGCCCCCAATAGCGAAGTCGGAGGCATCCGTGTGCACCTCATATGGCTTGGAGTGGTCAGGCAAGCTAAGCACCGGCTCCTCTGTGACTGCCCTCTTCAAGTCATCAAATGCCCCCTGGTATGACTCTGTCCAACTCCAAGCACGGGGCCTTCTTGAGAAGGTCTGTCAATGGGGTTGCTCTTGCGGAGTAACCCTTGATGAAGCGGTGGTAATAATTGACAAGCCCAAGAAATGAGCGTAGTTCTATCACCTTAGTGGGCGGTTCCCACTCTTGAATGGCCCTCACCTTTGCCTCATCCATCATCAGCTTGCCATCTAGTGTCTTATGCCCTAGGAACAACACCTCCTCTTTGGCAAAGGAGCATTTCTTTATCTTCACATATAGGTCATTCTCCCGTAGGACTTGGAAGACCGCCTTCAAGTGCTGCATGTGCTCCTCTAGAGTGGTGCTATACACAACAATATCATCCAAGTACACCACCATAAAGCGATCCAAGTAGGGATGGAAGAGCTTGTTCATCAAAGTACAGAAAGTAACAGGTGCATTGGTGAGGCCAAACGGCATAACAAGAAACTCATAAGAGCCATACGTCGTCACACATGTAGTCTTAGGCTTATCCCTATCCGCTATCTGCACCTGGTAGTACCCCGAGCGCAAGTCTAGCTTAGTGAAGTAGCGTGCTCCACCAAGCTGATAAAAAAGATCGGCAATAAGAGGAATGGGGTACTTATTTTTTATAGTCACCTTGTTGAGCGCCCGGCAGCCGATGCATATGCGCAAGGACCCGTCCTTCTCCTCTAAAACAGCACCGGTGCGCCATATGGGGCCTTCGAGGGTCGAATATAGCCCGCATCTAACAGCTCCTTGAGTTGCCTCCGCAACTCCTCCAACTCTGGGGGTGCCATCCGGTAAGGCACCAAAGCAGGGGGTTTAGAACCCGGTTCCAGCTCAATCTTATGATCCACCTCCCTCCTAGGTGGAAGCTTCTTAGGCAGCTCCTTAGGCATCACGTCTATGTACTCGTCTAGCACGGCTCGTATCTCCTTAGGCACCTCTTCTTGTGGGGAAGGGACTAGCTCATCATTGGGCGTCTCCAACAATGTAGCGAGGTAGCTAGTCTCTCCCTTCTTGAACTGCATAGCTGACAAGGCTTAGGCTTCCAACTTGGCGCCTCGCTCCACCGGCACCATGCATGCTGTGTTGCCTTCTATAATACACATAGTGTTAGCAAAAGGAATGGGGAAGGCTCTCACCTTGTCTAAGAACTCTAACCCAAGGACTAGTTTGAAGTCATCTATGGGTACCACCGATAGGTCTATGTGGCCACCCCACTCGCCAATGCATGCTCTGACGCCGTGTGCCATACCATGTATAGCCTTTTGCCGCTGAGTTAACTGCCTTCATGGAGCCCCCTTCTTTGCTATACTTGAGGCCCAACCTCTTGGCCTCATCAAGGCTCACAAAGTTGTGGGATGCACCCATGTCCACCAAAGTACGTGTGGTTGTCCCATTAATGCTCGCCTCCACGAACATTAGCCCATTAGCCGTCGCTTTAGGGACTTCAGTTTTAGCCTTGATGGCATTAAGGATTTGCAGTGAACCCATCTGCGCCTCCTCCTATTGTTGCTCTTCGTAGTGGCTCGTCATGGCATTGAGGGTCTTCCTCTTTGGGCAATCTCTTACCCAATATGGTCCATCACATATGAAGCTAGAACCCTTAGGCTTGGGTGCTCCTTCCTTGTTCTCCCTTCCCTCTTTGCCACCATGGCCACCACCTGGCTTACGGGACCAATCCTTGTGGGGTGCAGCGCCCTTGTCTCCCCCACCTTTGCCGGCATACCTCCCTTTGTCCTTGTCTTTGTCTTTTGGCTTGGACGAGGGTTCCTTCTTGGAGCTGAAATCAATAAAGGACTCCGCTTCTGCAATAGCTGTGGCAAGGTCTTGCACGTTGCGCCGCCTCAACTCCGTTTTAGCCCACAACTGCAAGCCATCTATGAAGAAGAAAAGAGAGTCCTTATCGGATAGATCCGGGATCTCAGGAGTCAAGTTAGTGAATTCTTTCACATAGTCCCGAATCGACCCAACCTGTTTTAGCTTTCGGAGTCTGCCCCTGGCTTCATCCTCGGCATTCTTAGGATAGAAATGCTTCTTAATTTCCCTAGTGAAATTAGCCCAAGTATCAATAGAGATCGTACCTTTGCCTATGTCATCATACTTTTTCCTCCACCATAGCATGGCATGGTCGGTGAGGTAGTGGGTCGCCGTGCGTATCTTGATGGTCTCATCGGTCATGCCCGTAGCCTCAAAGTATTGCTCCATGCTGAAGAGGAAGTTCTCCAACTCCCTGGCTACCTGGTTCCCACCATAGCACTTAGGCTTGGGAATATCAACCGGGGGTGCTACTACCCCCGTAGTAGCTGTGCCGGACGCCACCGGCCGTTTGCACAATGTCCAGTCCGCTCGCATTTCCTCCATTTGCTCGCGAAAAGTGCCAAGCTCCTGATTAACATAGCCACGTAGGATGGCAAACTCCCCCAACATAAGTTCTTGAAATGCTTGGAGCTCCTGCCGAAAGTCACCACTTAGGGCATTAAATGACCCTTTGACAGCATTCTAGACCTCAGCGTCCTCCGACTCCAGCCCATCATTGTGCTGGTGAGCATCCTCAAACTGTTCCAACACGTTGGCTATGGACCCCTCTATGTTTGCCACACGTGCCTCTAAGCCCGCCATGATGTCTTTCGACCTAGCCCTCGTCCTCACTTCGATTGGAGGGGGATTTATTTCCCTTCCACGTAGATCCTCCTCTTGGGTGCCAGTCACGTCTGATAGCTCCGTCATAGCTTCCTCCACACAAGGTGTGATGCCTCATGACCTTAGCTCTGATACCAACTGTCACGGACTTGAACCTTTCCAAGCTCCCGTGCGGCCTTAGACACTTCTAAGCCCTCTTGAAGCGCTAAGTCAGCCTACCCGAGTGTGCTAGCTTAGTGAAGACTAAGGCTAGACAAGTGTTTTACTTACTTGGGTGTGTAGGAAGAGGTTAGATAAGTGAGCAAGAGAGTTTGGGAATGTATAGAACTTGTATTGCTTAAGATGAAAGATTACAACTTGGTTGCTTGGTGAGCAATGAACTCCCACCTCCTATTTATAGGCCTTTGGCCTTACAAGAACATTCTAGATGTATACAAATGTGTGGCCTAGATTAAGTGCCTAGAACACTCCAAAGAAATATCTACACAATTCTAGAACTATGTACAATGTTCAAGACAAGTCTAGAGAATTCTAGAGAATTTTATACAACTCTAGACAAGTCTAGAAAAGGCTAGACAACTCCACACTATTCTAGAGAATTTCAGAAAGTTCCATACTCGTGTAGAGAAGTCTAGAAAGCTTCGGTCCATGCAGGCTCCATGTCATCGTCTGCTAGGCGTCTGCGTGGCGTAGCCTCTTGGTTACGGGGCGTGACAATAAGCTGAGTAGGAGGTGCTTAAGACACACCTCTTATGACCCCGTGAATCCATACAACGAATAGAAAATAAAGAGAATGGGATGATACCATACCGGGGAAAAGCTCAACAACAACAAGTATGTATACAAGTCATCCGACTACCAAACGTGCCACATATGCCAACGAAATGTCATGTCGTGTTATGTCGCTCCTCGTTTCTGAAACAATACCATTTCACCTTTCCAAACTGTTAGTGCAGTCCGACTCATGGTGACTCTATGGCATCACGAGACGAGGGTTGACTAGCTATCTCCGACCACATGGCAACTCCAAGGCGTCGCGGGTCTAAGTAGCTCAACCTCGCTATGGTCTCTCCCTAAACTCTCTAGACCACACGAACACCACGTACCATTAAGCGACTCTTAGGCGTCCGGGTTTTTGCAAACACCTTTCAAAGACATTTTCCGAATACAATTTCATTTATTTTTCAAAACATTTTCCCCTTTTCTTTCCCAATGAATTCATGAATGTCTCATATATTTCAAACCATGTCGATAAAAATTTCCAAACATTTTATCTATACCATTCTTGCATACTTGAAAAGTAATTAACTCAAAAGCTTCAACATAATCCAACTCAAATTCGTAACATATGACATTCTAGGCATACACAAAATTTAAACTTAGCATACCTTTTTCATAAAATTTCAAATGACATGTTTATGGGATCAATTTCTCATATAAGGATACAAATAACATGCTTATTACACGCAATCCATATAACAACAACCAAAATAATGCAAATCGAGGCATGGTGGAGTCAAATTACAAGGAAATAATTCACCAAAATCAAAGATTGTGTGCATTAGAGACTCCTACATCAAAGCTAGAAGAAAAGCCCTAAAATCTCAAGATTTACGAAATTTCCAAGGTTGGCCAAATGGTGATTGGCTCTAATCAAAATGACAGCCTCGATGAGCTCTCCAACTTTGCTTCAAGTGGTATTATCAAATTCCCAAAGGGCTAGGCTTGATCAAGCCTTGAATTGGTGGCAAAAGAAAAAAAAAATGAAAGAAATGAGAGAGAGAGATTCTGCCGAGAGAGAGAAGAAGTGGTGATGGTGTGATGGCCTTAAGGCCATTAAAAGCAATGATGGGGGTCCCACTAAAAAAAAATCTTTTGACTTTACTTCTCCACCACAAAATTTATATAGATGCAATAATTATGTTATAACCACAATTAAGAATTTAAACAATTAATTTATGCACAAAATGACAATGCATAAAATGCAATGAACCCAAGACACAACTCCCGTACACAACAACCCCGGTAGCGGGTCCCACCTGGGACCTTTCGGTCCGAAAAATGAAAAAATGCTGAAATAACAACCACTGTATTTCCAAGAGTTCTAAACTCAAGGAAATGTCCTAACCAATAGTCTGACACACCCGGCACACCCTACGGTGTCTTATACGCAAAACGAGAAAAGACGAAAATACCCTAAAAAATTAGCAAATTCCCAAAAAATGAAAAAAGAGAAAAATCGAAAACATTACAATTTAGTTACGTTATTCATAGCATTGGATACATAGGCAACCTAGACCATCTCTCGGTTCAGTCACATCTCTCATTTTCTTATCCCCTTAGAGCCCAAGAGTGTGGCCATGTAATGGATTATGTATTATGAAAAATAGGTAATTTTACTTGGTACAGGGGTATTGAGGTGCCTAGCATATGGAGAAGCGTAATCAAATTTTGAATTCATTAATTTGGTTCACGTAAACCAAATGGTAGTCAAACATGGTCCACAGGTGGTGACTCCCATAAACAAATCCATTAGGCTCTAACACATTTCCAAGGCAATCATGAATCACTCCATCCCCTTTGTATATATCTCCAATGGGACGTCACGTATGATGATTTTTTTGGGTTACGACACTGATTTTCTAGCCCAATTTACAAATTTGATCCAAACCCAAGTTCAAAGACTTTAGAGCGGATTGGACTCGAGTTGAAAGTTGACTTATGTTGGGTTATTGTTGAATGATTTAAATATTAAAGTCACACCTTGTCCAATAGCTTAAGCTTTTGAAGTAGATGACAATTAACTTGGTATCAGAGCTAAAGGTCTCGATTTCAAACTTCACCGTCATCCTAATTAAAATTGAAAAACAAGTGTTAGACCTAAAAGAAGGCTATACGTGATGGGGTGTGTTGAATGATATAAATATTAAAGTTGCACACTTTTCAACGGTTTAAGCTTTTGGAGTAGATTATAGTCTTGCCTTGTACCCCTAACAAAAATATACAAAGTTTTTGATGGAAAGGTGAGTGGAATTTTTGTAAATAAGAAAGGATGTATTCGTAATCGTGATTAACTTCAAGGATGTATCTGCAATTTACTCTTGCTTCTATGGTCATATGGAACATAAAATTTATGTTCAAAGTACCAAACACTCAACACAAAGGAGAGAATGGAGATTTATTCCTAGCTACATCACATTCCTCAAACTCCAACAAAGGCACCTTTATTTTCCTCTTTCCAAAGCCACCCCTCCATATGACCTAATTACCTCCTACTCTATTTTCTTCTGTAGTAGTTGTATTCTTCCTCTGTTGTTTTTAGGTGACAACTCTAAAGCCATTACCATGATCAAATCAAACACATGGTACCTCTTTTCCTCCCAAAAGACCAAAAGCAAATTTTAAAATCTTACATTCCTTCTCTCTCCTTCTCTCAGACCATCCTCTCACCTGCACCATCTTCTCTTTCTTGATTTTGCATTCATCCACACTCACCGCTTTCCCCCAAAGAAACCCTAATTTTCTCTCTCATTAAACTCTAAAAGTTGTTTCTCTCTCTAAACTTCACACACATTTCCTTTCGAGTTATACAATTTCTATGACCTTCGATCATTTCAGTGACTTCTGATACTACCATTCATTGTAAGTGCTTTATCTCTCTCTCTCCCTCTCTCTCTCTCTCTATATATATATATATATTACTGTTGAATTTTGATTATGATTTGGACTAAATTGGGACTGTGCTCTTCATTGCTTGATCAAGTATTTGGCATAAAGGGCGTACCCAGAGTTGCTTTGTATGCATTGAACATTAACATTTTAGGGTTTGCTTTGAGTTGAAAGCAGTGTATGTATGATCTGAGTACTCTCTAGCGTATCTGCTCTGGGACTGCAATGTCAGAGGATTTGCTTCTACATTTTTCTTCGAACTCTTCCAACCAATCCGACCAGTCTACAAAGATTGCAAAGCTTGAAGCCCGGATGGTTGGCAAGCCTTCCTTGGCCGCTCCTGCCCCTGCACAGGCCACACGGTCCTCTGTTTCGTCTGCGACGAAGTTTGAGGTTGCTGATGTGGAGGATTCGGCAGATTGCAGTGATTGTGATACTGATGAAGATGTGAGTCTTGGTTTCTGTCAAAACTTGCAACTATAATTGCTTTGTTTTTTCATGTTGTTTTGTTATTAGCATGTTTATGATACTTTAGTACAGCAAAATGGAATGGAATTGAAGTTGCAGATTTGCGGACAAATCGGAAGTCTGCTTTAAATAATTAAAAATGCATTTGAACTATCGAAATTACGACTGACTTTGGATTATCCACAACTTGAAGTGCCAGAATGATTCAAATTTTCAGCTGAACAAATAGTAAATATAAAAGCAACCATTTTCCCTTGAATTCTGATAATGAATTTACCCTTTTTGGCAGAATATTCCAATTAATGGCTGAAGTCTGCATCATTTCATTTCCAATGTCAAGTCCAAACCTGGGTTTTACTCATTTTGAACTCTTTTGTTTGTTTCACATCGATTTGAATTTGTACATCGATTTGAATTTGTGAGAAATCTTGATACTGTTAGACATGATTTATCCTTTACTCTTGTTTACTAATGTTTTTTTGTAGCAACAGGTTGTTGTTGTAAATTAATGCTTGCTTACACTGTTATTACTTATCAACCGAAAAAAAGAAAAAGAAAAAAGAAAAACAGCTTGTTTGTACTGTTATCAAAACCTTGGAATTATTTTTTCATATATATATATTTTTAAATGTTGGATTCATCACACAGAGTTGATGTTTAGGATTGCCTTCTTCTAGGGGCAAATCTATGATGACTCAAGTTTTAGGATTCAGAATTTGATTAGTGGATTCGGTGTTGTGTTCTTTATTTCTTTTTTTGGTACTTTTCTATGTGACATGAGTTGGAACTTCAAAACACTTGCTTTTTACAATTTTTATTTTTCCCTCTTATAGATCAAATATAGTTAAGTGTTGTTTCACGTGGTTTTTGGACCAAATGTGGGCAAGTAGGGGATAAGGGGGTTGATAAATATTAATAACTGATGTATGGGGGGCAAAGTGGATATGGCATGGGGACATTGCACCAGTGGACAGCCAATTATAAAGACAAAATAATTATTTTAGGGATTTATGAGTGCACACACAACATAATCACATAAATGCACATACACTTGCATAAAATTGAAAAAAATATTTTTGGATTGATAAATGATGGTAGAGATTAAATTTATTGCATCAATGACATAACTTAGGTGTGTGCTTGCGTGCATTTAAAGAACGGTTACTTGTAGCTGATGATACATGCTTCCTTGACATGTCTGCACGTGCATGTCTTTCCATCTGTCTTTATATATATATATTTTCATTTTAAGAAGTTCTGTAACCAAATATTTAATTAATATTGGAACCTTAAATGAAAAAAGGTATATATATATATATATTTTCTATTAAAACTTTCACAATTTTTTCATAAAGAACAGTTTTGCTTTCAAATGTTACTAATCATGACCTGATTTACATGTCCTTTAAATATATTTGTCATTTTTTTAATATATATATATATATATATATATTTTTTTTTTTTTCACTTTTTCTTACCTCGACAACGTCTGTACTTTCATGCCAGAATGTAGCGGGGTGGTGCGTTATTGCAAACACTCAGAAGCGCCAAAAACTTGAAGAAAATGACAGCTCAACTGCTTTTGAAGATGTTGAGGTAGAATATCCTTAGATAATGGTATTTGGTTGGAACTTCAAAATGAGTGATTTCGTTGTTAAATACCATTGCGCTTGCGCATAGTTGTTTAGTTTCATTTCTCGATCTTTTAGCTCTCATAATTGTTTGGTTCTTCATCTTTCTTATTGCCCATGCTATGTGAGCAGTTAAATTTAACTTTGTGGTCTGTTTGTAGTTGATGATATACTGTCATTTAATGGAATTCCTATTAGGCATGATTTTCCTAGGGTATGAAATATTTTCTTGCTTGCTTCTATCATTTTAAATTCTCCCTTGGATTTTATTTCTAAAAAGTGATTATGTACTGATGTTTGAGGACAAATAAATCAGGCAGTGGCCGACATGAAGCAAAAACATGTAGAAACTGTGGACGCCAAAGCAGTTTCTGATTTACATAGGAAAAAGCGAAACCGTGGTAAAGGAAATTCTGTGTCTGGTAGAGGACGTGGTTCCAGAGTTAATGATCAGACAAGAACACAAATACCCCCTTCAACAATTCCACCGTCAAATGGTCAGCTTGAGAACTCCTATCACCAGGTATGTGCATGAATTGCTCAGATTTTCTTCTTCTTCTTCAACTACTACTGCTATATCTAGTAGTACTAATGATTTCATGTTAAGAAATATCAAGAAAGGGCTGCACTTCTACATAGTAGTGGGTGTTAGCTGGAGTTCCATATGACCTTACTGCTTAGGTGTTATTGTTGGCAGTGTGCCATAAGTTTGTTGCTTGATTCACTTGCAGCCATGGCATATAGTTTGTGCATTTAATATTAATTTGATTATGTTTTTCTAGCATATTTTTTTTGGAAAGTTAAAGCAAATGCACACACTCACAAAATGCCCTTGAGGGGCTCGAACTCTCAACTTCCCCTTTGCTTAGGTGTTATTGCTGGCAGTGTGCCATAAGTTTGTTGCTTGATTCACTTTCAACCATGGCATAGTTTGTGCATTTAATATTAATTTGATTATGTTTTTCTAGCATTTTTTTCCCCGAAATTTAAAGCAAATGCACACACACTCACAACATGCCCTTGAGTGGCCCGAACTCTCAACTTCCCCTTTGGGGACGAGAGATGGTATCGTATTTTATAATTCCTGTCTTGCATATGCCACCTGTGCCTATAAACTTTTGCAGCTAGAAATATGTTGGTTCCATGGTCTATGACTATCAAGTCAGTACTTGACGATCGCTCATAAGTTGATCGTCATAATCTCTTTTAAATCGTAGCGTAATTGAAAACTCTTTCCAAATTGGCAAGAAGTGGCAAAAAGTGATAACTTGCCGCTGTCAAAGGATACACAGTTAGATAGCCAATCGTTGGAATGGAAGATTTCAACAAAGTTGCCTACTCTCCTCTTTACATGTTCTCATACATGCCAAACCAGTGAGGAAATGGACCCAAATACTCGTGGACACAAAGCAGTGAATCATGAGATGATTGATATCCTTTGCATGTCATTATTTGGCAGATATTCTAAATTAGTATATATCCCATTGAAACTTGATTAAAATTATACTTTAATATAATATTTTCTAACTTAATAAGATGAGCTGGTGGCTTCATTGAACTTGTATCCATTTGATCATGTCATATGATAGAATAAATTGTTGTATGATCCTGCATGTTGCTCTACGTGGCATTGTTTCTATCAAAATCAATGTTGCAGAACAAATATGATCTTTCAAGATAATTTTTTTTTCTTTTTTTTTCTTTTGATAAGTAAGATTGATATAAAAAAGGCGTTCAAAAGGGGAACGCATCCCTCAAATGCCACACAAGGCCAAATACGGCCTCTAAACTCTCAAATAGTCCAAAAAATCAAGAGTGCTAATAATGGAGAACTTCAGTGCACCAATAGGAGTCTCCTTTCCTTCAAAGGATCTCCTATTTCTTTCAAGTCATACACACCACCAGACACACAAGGGTGCAGCCCTCCAGAAATCAAGGACTTGGGCCACCACTATACAACCTCTCCAAGCCTCTGGATGACCTGGCCATAACCCATTGAACCCCAAACAAGCCCAGCAACAAAACTCAACAATCCCGAGCCAGAGAGCAATGCAAGTCTAAGAAAATTATGTCTGAAATCACTTGTTTGGAGTGTAAGTCTAAGAATTTCTTACAATTTTACGATTTGAGAAATATATTGGGAGTTTGGTGGTTTGTAGATGAATTGGGTTGAAATAGATGTTCTTTGGTGGCAAGAAGTTGCTAGATTTACGTAAGTAGCTTTCTGGAATTTCTTGACAGAAATAAGAAGTAAAAAAAAAGGAGGAGAAGAATAAAAATAGCGGAAGGGAAATTGAAAATTGCCAATTTTATAATCAAATGAACTTTCCGAATTCAATTTCAGTTTATAGTGATCTCTTTTTGTTTAATGGACTTTATTTATAAACACTCCAGAAAACATCCTAGCCAAGTAAGACTAACCACCATAGTGACTGACCAACTTTTTTAAAAATGGGAAGTTTCTAAATGAATCTGATGGTTTACTAGCCCAAAGAAACTCCAAGTTGGGCTCAAATTTGTTACTTAATAAACGGAACTTTCTGTTACTTACAAACTCTTTGCTAAGGTGCTTGCTTTAAGGATGAAGGAAGTTATGGATGGAATTATTTCGGATTCCCAGAATGCTTTCATTGACGGACGACAAATTCTTGATTTAGTTCTTATTGCTGGCGAATGTGTGGATTCCAGATTGCGGAGTGGTATTCCTGGAGTTCTATGCAAACTTGACATTGAGAAAGCATATGATCATGTGAATTGGAATTTCCTACTCTATTTGTTACAAAGAATGGGGTTTGGAAGTAAATGGAGGAAATGGATTGAGACCTGTCTTTCGTCTGTCAAGTTTTCAGTTCTTGTGAATGGCTCTCCCGCCGGTTTCTTTGGTTGCTCTAGAGGTATGAGACAAGGTGATTCTTTGTCATCTTTCCTTTTTCTTGTTGTTATGGAGGGGTTAAGTAGACTGATGCGTAGGGCAGAGGACCTTGGTTTTATTAAGGGCTTCAGGGTGGGTAGAGATTTAGACCATCAGATGGAGATTTCCCATTTACTCTTTGCAGATGAGACCCTGGTTTTCTGTGATGCTGATGTGTCTCAACTTCGATACTTGAGGTGTGTTCTGACTTGTTTTCAGGCAGTTTCTGGGCTAAAGGTCAATGTGGCAAAGAGTGTGCTTGTCCCAGTAGGGAATGTTCCGGATATTTCCTCTTTAGCTGCAGTCCTTGGATGCAGGGTGAGCTCATTCCCTATTCCTTATTTGGGTTTGCCCCTAGGGGTCTCTTCAAGTTTAGTGGGGAGTTGGGATTCCGTGACTGACAGGTATGCGAAGAGATTAGTAGGTTGGAAGAAGCAATACTTGTCAAAAGGGGGTAAAGTTACTCTTATCAAGAGCACCTTGTCGAGCCTCCCCACTTATTTTCTTTCTATGTTCCAAATCCCTTGTTCCATTGCAGACAGGATTGAAAAAATTCAAAGGGGTTTCCTTTGGGGTGGTAAGGGCGATGAGTTCAAGTACCACCTTGTCAGATGGGAGGAAGTTTGTAAGCCTGTAAAATTGAATGGACTTGGAATAAGACGATTAGTTCCTTTCAATCAAGCTCTCCTGGGTAAGTGGTTATGGAGATATGGGAGGGAAAGACATCGACCATGGCGCAGGTTAGTCTCTTGTTGGTTTGGCGAAGAGGCTGGAGGTTGGTCTACGCGTCCGGTTACCCTAGTGGGAGGAGTAGGGATGTGGAAGGCTATTCGGAAGGGATGGGATGTTTTTTTGGCTCATATCAGATTCAAACTCCGTGATGGACGTTGTATTCGGTTTTGGGAAGATCTCTGGTGTAGGGATCAGCCACTTTCTCGTACATTTCCAAGATTATTTAGTATTGCTGTTGATACACACGCCTACATAGTCGACTGCTACCGGCTTGATAGCAGCGGGATTATATGGGATGTGCATTTTCGGCGCTCTTTTCAGGATTGGGAGATGGACGAGGTATGTGTTTTTTTGGATCTTCTGTATCGACAGCAGGGCGTTGGCAGAGGTAATGATGTTTTAATTTGGGTTCCCTCTTCTCATGGTCGTTTCGAAGTTAGATCTTTGTTCTTATGTTTGTCAAATTTTGTTAATCGAGACTTCCCGTGGAAAACTATTTGGCGGTCTATGGCTCCAAATAGGGTGGCTTTCTTTGTTTGGACTGCTGTGTGGAGAAAGATTCTGACAATTGATAATTTGAGAAAAAGGGGCAATTGTATAGTTAATCGCTGTTGTCTATGCAAGGATGATGAGGAGTCCGTTAATCACCTCCTTTTGCATTGCCCTGTGGCGATTGATTGTTGGAATCTTATTGTTGGGTTGTTTGGCATGTGTTGGGTTATGCCACGATCTACTAAGGAATTGATTCATGTTTGGAGAGGTTGTTAAGTGAGGAGACGTTTGCGATTTCTGGAGAATTGTACCACATTGTGTATGATGGTGCATTTGGAAGGAGAGAAATAGCAGAATGTTCGAAGGAAAAGAGTCGCCTACGGAAACGGTCTAACTTTACATTCTTCGTTCTCTCTTCAATTATGTGAAGAGGAGTTTTTGTTCTTCTTCATATGATTTAATTACTTTTTTGGATCCTTTGGGGCCTTAGTCCCGATTCCACTTTTGTACTTGGGACGCGTTCCCCTCTTGAACGCCTTTTTTTAATGTTATTTTTACTTATCAAAAAAAAAAAAAAAAATAAACGTAACTTTTAGAAATGGAAAATTTAAAAGAATATGAACTTTTACCAAGTTACTGCTCTCTATATGTTTGGTGACTTGGTGTTCATGGATGTTTTTTTTTTTATTTCCTTTCTTAAACTATTAGAGAATGACGAGATGGCCTCTTTTTGTATCAATTATTTGTTTCAATTTTCCTTAAGTAGATGGTATGCTTTTGGAAATAAAAAACTAATCATTGTGACATTTCTGTTTGTATTGATAGATGAAATAAATAAATAAAACTAATCGTTGTGACATTTATGTTAGCATTGGTAGATGAAATAAAATTAGTGTAATGAGGGACATCAGAACATTTTTGGAGTACTTATTTTTGTTTGATAAGTAAATAATGTATTAAAGAGCGTTCAAAAGGGGAACACGTCCCTCAAAATATTTGGAGCACTTACCAGTGCATAGATAATTCATTTTCTGCTGATCTTTTCCTTTTCGATCAAGATACTTAGAAAATTGTAGTGGGGTTTTATGATACGCGATTCTGGATAATTGATTTAGATTGAAACTTCTCTGTTATGTATTTCAGTCAGGATTGAAAGTTGTCCGAAATCAATAAGAATCCTTATTAAAATTGTATTTATTTTACCTTTTTTAAGGGGGTTGCCTCTATGGTCAACTAGTGCAGAAATTGTTTCTTAATAAACCACAATCTCATTTCTGTTTTCTTGCATAATGAAAGAAGCTAGATTATGGCAGCAACCTTTTTCCAAGGTTTTCCGTTTTACCGGTAAACTGACAAGAAGCAAAATAGTTATAAATGTTAATTGTTCAATTAATATATCATGTTGCAATTATTAATGCATTGCCTATGGCTCCAACATACATGGATGCACCATTGTTAAGACCGCCGACCTCATCATTAGTTCCTAACCACCTCATGCACTAACTGTTCATCATACTTGCCACTGCCAACGCCCTGAATTGATTGCGCCCCCACTTTGCTGCTGTGTTCTCGATATGATATCTGGTAATACTTACCAATCTCATGTGCCTCCTCATTTGATTGCAGACCTATTTGGACCTTACCAATCTGATCTACCTCTTACTTCCAGAAGCCCAAGTCTTGAGAGAGAGGTCATAAAACCCAAATATTATTCGTGTCCCCTTCTCATTTTATTAAATTAATAGGTCATGAAATACTTTTGTTGCATATTAGAAAAATATGCAAAAGGGGAACGCGTCCCTTATACACAATAACGAAAGAGCAAAAGCCAAACCTACGGACCAACAAAGTCCAATAGAACAAAAAAGTCATCGATCGAGGAGCAAGCGCTACCTCTAACATAACAGAAAAGAGAGCGTAGAATAAAAGACTTAAGGTTTGCAAAAGATGATTCCTACCCTTCAAAGTTTCTGTTATTTCTCTCTCTCCAAATACACCACCAAACACAATGTGGGGCGACCCTCCAAAAATCACGAGCATGACTAGAAACAGGGCATCTTCTCCAAGCATTAATTAATTGGAAAGAGTGCTTAGGCATTACCCACTGAACGCCAAAAATACTGAATATGAGATTCCCAGCAATCAGATGCAACAGGACAATGCATAAGAAGATGGTCCACGGACTCACCATCATTTTTACTAAGATAGCACCAATTAATAATGGTATTACCTCTCTGATGCAGATTATTCAATGTTAGAATTTTTCCCCAGGTAGCAGTCCAAACAAAGAAGGCAACTCTAAGAGGAGCTTTAGAGCGCCAAATACACTTCCATGGGAAATCATATCCAATAAAATTAGACAAACACAAGAACATGGATCGAACTTCGAATCTACCATGAAGAGAGGGAGTCCACAAAATATCATCACAACCTCTGCCAACATCCTTCTGTCTATACAACAGGTCTAAAAAGACGCGAACTTCAGCTATCTCCCAATCCTGAAAGGAACGCCTAAAACGCACATCCCACGTAACTCCACTGTTATCAAGATGATAATAGTCAATTACGTAAGCATGCTTATTCTCGGCAATGCTAAAGAGACGAGGAAAAGAAAGAGACAACAACTGATCACCACACCATAAGTCTTCCCAAAATCTAACATACATATCATTACGAATCTTGAACCGAATATGGGTGGAAAACACATCCCAACCTTTCCGAATGAACTTCCAAATGCCAACGCCCCCGGTAATAGAAACAGGACGAGAGGACCAACCTCCACTCTCCTCCCCAAAACGACATGAGATAACTCTTCTCCATTGTCGATGACGCTCTTTACCGAATCTCCATAACCACTTCCCCAATAAGGCTCTATTGAAAGGGACTAACTTCCGGATACCTAAACCGCCAAACTTCAACGGTTTGCAAACCTGCTCCCAATTAACAAGATGATACTTAAACTCCTCTCCTTTTCCACCCCAAAGGAAATCTCTCTGAATTTTTTCAATTCGTTTAGCAACAGAACACGGGATTTGAAACAGAGATAAGACATATGTGGGAAGGGACGAGAGGGTGCTCTTAATAAGAGTGACCTTCCCCCCTTTCGAAAGATATTGTTTTTTGCATCCCGCCAATCTTTTTTCATACCTGTTAATCATCGGATCCCAAGTCCCCACTATCTTGGAGGAGATTCCCAAAGGTAAGCCCAGATAAGGGAGTGGAAAGGCACCCACTCCACATCCAAGAACAGCAGCTAAAGTGGATATATTAGAGACCTCCCCCACTGGGACAAGCACACTCTTTCCAACATTAATCTTAAGACTAGACACTGCTTGGAAGCATGTAAGAATGCATCTCAAATACCTGAGTTGGGAAACATCAGCATCACAGAAAACCAGGGTATCATCTGCAAACAACAAATGGGATATCTCAATCTGGTTAGCAACATCTTTGCTAACAGTGAACCCCCTTATGTAACCCAGATTCTCTGCCTTTTTCATTAATTTACTCAATCCCTCCATGACAACAAGGAAAAGAAAAGACGACAAAGGATCTCCTTGTCTCAAACCACGCGAACTCGGAAAAAAACCAGCAGGAGAGCCGTTCACAAGCACAGAGAACATAACTGATGAGATGCAATATTCAATCCATTTTATCCATCGATCTCCGAACCCCATTCTCCGAAGCAAGTAAAGAAGAAATTTCCAATTCACATGATCATAAGCTTTCTTGATATCTAGTTTGCATAAAACACCAGGAACTTCACTCTTCAACCTGGAATCGACACATTCTCCTGCAATAAGAACATAATCTGAAATCTGTCTACCACCAACAAAAGCATTTTGTGACTCTGAGATGATTCCATCCAAAACATTCCGCATTCTAAGAACAAGGACCTTGGCAATAAGCTTATACATACACCCCACTAAACTAATTGGCCGAAAGTCCTTAATGTCAGAGGCGTTGCTCTTTTTAGGAATAAGAGCAATAAAAGATGCATTTAATGATTTCTCGAATGTGCCATGAGAATAAAATTCCTAAAAAGTGCCCATTACCTCATTGCGTACCACCTCCCAACTCTCTTTAAGAAATCGCATAGTGAATCCATCTGCCTTGGAGCTTTATCACCATTACAACTGGATAACGCCTTAAGAACTTCCTTTTTAGAGAAAGGAACCTCAAGCATATCACTATCCAGCGTAGAAATAGCATCAAAGTGCAAACCATCAAGTTTTGGTCTCCATTCCAAAGACTCAGTATAGAGCTGTTGATAAAAAGAAACAATACCCCCACGCACCTCATTTTCTTTCCACAACTCTGAACCATTCACACGAATACGCCCAATATTATTGTATCGTCTATGAGCGTTAGCAAGTCTGTGAAAGAATTTAGTATTACGGTCACCTTTTTTAAGCCACAAAGCCCGAGATTTCTGACGGCACGATATCTCCTCCATAGTAGCAATCTCAGCAAAAGTTACCCGACAAGACGCTCTTCTAGAACATAGAGAATCTGTGTCTTGCCCTGTCTCATCAAGACGATCAAGTTCAGCGATATAAGCCAGGACTCTATTTTTCTTCCATTCAAGATTCCCAAACACTTCTTTATTCCATTTCTTAAGCTCAGATTTGAGAATCTGAAACTTCTTAGCAAGCACATAGCTAGTAGAGCCAGTAAGCGTTGTTTCTTCCCACTAGGACTGGACCTTCCCTTGGAAGTCCTCAGCTCTCAACCACATATTTTCGAAATGAAATGGAGTCCGTCTAGATCTCATGCCTCCACAATCAAGAACTAAGGGCACATGATCAGATGTGACTCTAACCAAAGCTGACTGAGTGACATCCGGAAACTTCTCCTCCTAATCTCCAGAAATCAGGAATCTATCAAGCCTCGATAAAGTAACTGGGTCTTTGCCACTAGACCAAGTGAAAGTTGCCCCTTCCAAAGGCAAGTCAATAAGAAGGTGACCATCAATAAAATTAGAGAATTGGGTCATCTCTGAAGACCACCTCCCCCCTGTGGATCTTTCAAATGGAGATCGAACAGAATTGAAATCCCCGCCTAAGCACCAAGGCAACGGCCACAATTCCTTAATGTAACTGAGTTCTTGCCAAACAGCAGGTCTAACACAATCAATAACGGGTCCATAAACTCCAGAAAATACCCAACTGAAGTTGTCATCTTCCATCTGAAACACGCAAGACAAAGAAAATAGCCCTTTCCAGATATTCGTTCTGGACATCCATCTACGATCCACATAATAAGAATGCCGCCTAATGTACCATAGGCGTTCAAGGCTTCCCAATCCACGAACCTACTTCCCCAAAGGCTTCTAACCACGGCATCAGAAATAGAAGCCAACTTGGTTTCTTGCAAACAAATAACATGGGCATTCCACTTCTTCAAAGCAACTTTAACCACCTTTCTTTTGTCCGGATCATTTAATCCACGGACGTTCCATGTAATAATTCTTATCTTCATTGAGAACCAAAGATAATTAGTGCCCCTCCTCCCTGCTTCCCACTTCTAGTCCTTCCCCTTTCTTTATTCACCCCATACTTCCCTTCGTAATTGATATTGGAAATAAGGTTCTTAACCTCCTGATCACCTTTCCGATGTGCATTTTTCTTATTTTTAACAACTTTTGTGCTTTTAAAGGTCTCTGCATTTTTCTCACCCCTAATAATCACCTTTGTTGATTTACTTCTGATCCAGTCTAACGCCAGACACTCCTCCTGAGTTTTGTTGCTGTCCCATCAACGACCCTCTCTTCACGTGATTTGCCCCTTTCACGTAGTGATTGTTTAGCGTCAAGCAATGCTTCATCCCAACCACCAATTTTGTTTGATGAATAAACTTTGGGATTCACTTCTTTTGTAATCCTTCATGTGTATATCTTATTTGGTTCCTTGGAATAACAATGAATCACACCTCATCTAGATGAACTGAATAATAATGAAGTTTATTTTTTTGATAAGTAATAATAGAATAGAAAGCGTTCAAAAGGGGAACGCGTCCCACGAATACACAGAGGCTGAAGCCAAAAGTGGGGTCCCAAGGACCCAACGAGCCCAAAAAATCTACTATCTCCCCTAAAGATGTACAATATCTGCCCATCCCCCAACAAAAAAACAACCTAATAATGCGGAATTTTAAAGTTCCTATGGGAGACTCCTCCCCATCAAAAGATCTACCATTCCGCTCCTTCCAAATGCACCACAAAACACAAAGGGTTGCCACCCTCCAAAAAAAGACGAGCATGGGAACCCACACCACACCCTCTCCAAGAGTCAATCAAACATCTTGATAACCGGGGCATGACCCACTGAACGCCAAACAAGCCGAAAATCAGACTCCAAATAATATTGATGTATAAAAAATCTCTATTTAGTAATCTGCACCAATGTCACTTCTATATGTTTCTCTTGTGTTTTACAAAACCCTCATAGTGTATTTATTGCTTTTTGAAAGAGTTGGCCACAAGAAATAGATTTTTGGAAAGATCTAGAAGTCAAAACGACTTAGAAACTGAGTTCCAGCACCCAGAGATAGATCACTAGCCTGGGGGGTCGATCTCTTGCTCTCAGCACTTGAGGGATCGATCCTTTTGCAAGGGGAATCGGTCCCTCTGCATACCAAAATATGCCAAAATACTGAATTGGGAATAAATGTGTTTGGGACGTATGATAAGAATCTGATGGAAAGAAAAGTAGAATGGGGAGTGGATAACTCTTCCCTCATTTTCCCTCTTTGTCTCCCTCCTCTACCAAATATGGAGGAGGTGCTATCCTTCTCCTTTACCCTTCCCCCTCAACCAAAATTACTCTATATATCTAAAGGTATACTAAATATTATAGTAGTGATTAAAGGAACTCAAATCTAATAAAAGCAACTAAAAGAAAAAAAAGACAAAGTAATGAGTTTGAGTGGATAATTAGGGGCTTTAATTTTGTCACCTAAGATAGAGGTTTCTTGCATTACATGACACGTCTCTGTGAAGGAAAAGAATTTTAATTGGGTGTCAATTTTAGTTGGGTGTCAATTTTAAAAATGATATACTTAACCATGGCTGTGGAGACAACATTTGGGCTGCCACTGCCATCAATAATAGGCTTCTGAGCTTGGTTTCCACAATGAACTTGCATCTTAAAATTAGAGGTGATCCGCCCATCTTCGTCTTCAACATTAGGGGCTGCAAGGATCTGCCTCCCAATAGAGATGGATGGAACATTCTCTTCATCCTCTTCCGGATCATCAGTGTTGTAGGTTCCATGGTCAAGCAGGTTCTCATTAACCTTGCTAGCCACAGTACTCTTTCCTTCAGGATCAGCCATGTTAAGAAAGATGGTTTTGATCCACCATTTGGCAGCATTGATGTTGTTTGTGTGCGGCAAGTTCCATCACATAACTTCTTTGTAATATCTCCAGCAACATCATATGGCTCATGATGATTCACCTCTAATGGATTTCTTGGAAACTCCAACATGGGATGGAGTGGTGGATCAGCCTTCAAATTACACCTTTGCAGAGAGTGTAAAGGCTGTTGTTGCTCGCAGTTTCTGCCATCATTAGTACCAAATGCAGATCCTTGTCCAAGGGCTGCCGATTTGTTAAAAGGCCGCGAAATTCGAGCTCCTATCTTATCGCATCGAGCATTCAGCCCTTTAAGTATGTGACAACAACTCAATCTCCTGATTATCATCCAATGTTTCATTGCCAGATCGAGTAAACAAAATGTCTACTTAGGCTCTGATACCAAAAACTGATGTAGGACAAGAGAGCAGCCTTAAATAGATAAATACGTACAGAATTCAAAGGCTTAAGTTTCGAAGAACTAGGGCTGAAATTTGGAGGTTTGATAGTAAAAATGTAGAAAAAACAAAGGGAAAAGAAATAGAATAGAGCTACCTATTTGAATCACTCCAATAGGGTCTAGGCATCACACCTAGAGAAGGCCTCACATCCTCAGAATTTGTGAATCACTCACAAAGAAATCTCAAAGATAATTTTTTTCATTCATTGACTGATTCACCAATATTACATTCTGTCCCTTTTATAGCATCTTGTGACCCTTCGATTACCCCTAATTGACGCAATCAATACTTAACTACATAATAAAAGTAATCACCCCATAATTGAGGTAATCAATATTTGACTCTAGGATTACCCTATAATTGAGGCAATCAATTGACCCTTGGATTACCTCATAATTAAGGTAATCAATACTTATTGAATAACATAATTAAAGTTAGTAAAAGTTGACCAAATCTCCCAATTATTCAAACTCCATGTGGACCCATATTATCTAGCCTATGCCAGCTCGAATCTTAGAATGCTCCTTTTGGCCTTTTATACACCTTTAAAGATTTCTGCCATTGATCTCCATTAGGGCATGTGCCCCCCCCTAAATTGTTAGTTTCTAAAGTTATCTCATAACTTTTTCCCTTTTTTCCCTATTTTCTCTTTAAATTCCTTTAATTTTCTTAAAAAAAGTAAAATTTCCCTTCTTCAATCACGCTCTAATTCTTTTCCTTTCAAAATCATGTCATTTTTCTTCTTCTTTTTCCTTCTACTTCCTAAAATAATTCTTCTTCTTCTTGGTTTTTCTTTTTAATATTTTTTTTCACTACGCCCCCCCCCCCCCCCCCCCCCCTAAATTGAAATCCTGGCTCCGCCTCTGAGCGAGGGTTGTGAGAGTGAAGACTAAACCTTCAGTGGGGACAGGTTTATATATGGGGGGTTTTTAGTAAATATTTAGTGGCATCTTATTTAGATTTTAACAAAATCCTAGGTATAAAATCTTTCAGACCTGTTGGTTGTTTTTCATACTTGATGCTAGTAGTGTTGTGTTCTTTTTTTGGTTTTGCTAGAAATGGGCCTTCTCCATTCCAGTTTTGTTTTAAAGTGGTATGCTTCCTCTTTCTGTACTTTTATTTTATAAAATCATCCCATTCAGGTGTAAAATGTAAATAAAAAAAATTCAGTAGGGGTGAATTCCCCCACTCAGCACAAGGTGTGGCTCCATCCTTGTACAACACTGAGTCCCAACTTTCAGTTTTTATGATTTTATTTATTTATTTAAAAAAATAAAATATTTTCACACTACTAGCTGGTTCAAATTTGTTTTTAAAACTGGTATGTTCTTGCCTTGACCCATCC
The DNA here is from genome assembly GCF_030987335.1 of Cornus florida. Classification (NCBI taxonomy): domain Eukaryota; kingdom Viridiplantae; phylum Streptophyta; class Magnoliopsida; order Cornales; family Cornaceae; genus Cornus; species Cornus florida. The sequence continues at coordinate 41,787,386 of NW_026775575.1, forward strand.
ACCACCACCATTCCCATTACAGGGCAACCAACACTTACGTCTGGCCACCCAATTCAAAATGAAGTTTGTAATAGAGAGAACATATAATATGATTCTCTATCTATAACTTTAGCCTGCTTTTTTTTTTTTGGATAAGTAAAGATGTATTAGAACGCATCCTAGAGAATTCACAAAGGCGGAAGCCAAAAAAGATCCTATGGACAACATAAACTCGTAACAGAACTATCAGCCTGCACTTGAACTATCACTCAATCAGCTCAACAATTTACAACCATCACATCATAATCACCGAACTGTGAATTATCGTAATCTACCATATATAGTTAAAATAACTATATTATAGTCCTCTTAGACTTTGTGATAACTTCTAAAAATGGAGATTTAATGTCTAAATTAGGGTTTGAATTTCATGATTTGCAATTTGCATATTTTGACGAATTTATGTAAATTCTAATATAATCATATTATATGTAAACTAGTTACCATTTAAAATTGATTTATATAAAGATAAATTCATTTCCAAATTTGACCGATTTTAATTAAATGTAATGTGATTGATATGCAAAATATAATTAAATCTAGGGTAGTTTATCCATTTGAGAATCTTAGAATGATGGCAAAGTTTGTAATTTTATAAAGCTGTCTAGGGCTATTTATATGAAATTAATGGCCAAACCTTAGGAGAGGTCTTTGTGTTTTTTCATCAATTAGCATGCATGTGTAATTGGGCCAAACCTAGAGGGGTTGGTGTAATTTACTTTTTTTGTTTCTTATATTATAAGATGATTTGGAAGAAATCCATTTAAGTCTGTATTGTGAACTTGCAAATAAAAATCAGTCGATTTTACATGTGAGTACTTCTTATTGTAGTGTGGATTTGGTCTCAATATGCACTGGTTAGAAGAAGAAGAGTTGTTTGCCTAGAAGGTAAGCGACAAAGAGGCCGACCAAAACTTACATGGGATGAAGTAATTAAAAACGTTTTAAAAAATGCCCAGGGAAAAAAGAACGTTTTAAAAAAATTAAATCTAAGAGAAGGCACGGTATATAATAGGAAAGAATGAAAAAGAGAATTCATGTGGCTAACCCCGTTCATATTTGATATAGGAAAGGATGATGATAATGAATTGGTCTCGATCATGGTGCTAAAGAGTGAGAGGATCTATTAGTTAGGGACTTTAGACCTATTAGTTTGGTGGGATGTGTTAACAGACTAATTGCCAAGGTCCTGGCCTTGAGGTTAAGGGAGGTTATGGATGTGATTATTTCAGATTCTCAAAATGCTTTCGTGGGGGAACGTCATATTTTAGACTCAGTCTTTATTGCAAGTGAGTGCATTAATTCCAGATTGAGTAGTAGGGTTCATGGAGTTTTGGGTAAGCTTGATATTGAGAAGGCTTACGATCTGTGAGCCGGAGCTTCTTTCTCTATTTGTTAGAAATGATGAGTTTTGGGGGGAGGAGGTGAATTGAGTTTTGCATTTCCATTGTTAGATTTTCGGTGAATGGTGCTCTTACTGGTTTTTTCAGTAGCTCGCAGGGGCTTGAGGCAGGGGGATCCTCTTTCTCCTTTTTTGTTTCTCATTGTGATGGAGGCTCTAAGCAGGATGTTGAGGAAGGCAGTAGATCTAGGTTTTATTAGAGGTTTTAGGGTGAAGCGAGACTTACCTAGTCAGTTAGAGATCCCCCACCTGTTGTTTGCTGATGATACCTTGGATTTCCTAAGATTGCAGATACGCTTGGTTACGGGGTTATCTCTTTTCCTTTTTCGTATCTGGGGTTGCCTTTGGGGGCACCCTTAAGGAGCTTGGGTGGATGAGATCCCATGGTGGAGAGGTTTGCAGGATGGAAGAAGCAATATTATCGAAATGTGGGAGGGTTACTTTGATGAAGAGCATGTTGTCGAGCCTCCTTACCTATTTCCTATCTCGTTTTCAAATTTCCTATTATGTGGCTAGTCGGATTGAGCAGCTTCAACAAAATTTCCTTTGGGGTGGTTTGGCGGAGGAGTTCAAGTATCACTTGGTTTGTTGGGGTCAAGTTTGTAGATCAATCAGGATGGGAAGTCTGGGTATTAGGAGACTGAGCCTTTAAACAAGGCCCTTCTAGGAAAGTGATTATGGAGGTTTGGTGCGGAGAGGGATAGACATTGGAGGAGAGTGATCGCCTGCAGATTTGGTGAGGAGAGGAGAGGTTGGTGATCCCTCAAAGTGAGGATTCCAGGTGGAAATTTATTCACAAGGGTTGGGAAGAGCTGTCTAAGCATATAAGGTTCAAAGTTCGGGAGGGCAGGGATGTTCGGTTCTGGGAGGATTATTGGTGTGGGGATTGCCCTTTGTCTAGGTTGTTTCCAAGACTTTTTAGGATTGCTGCGAATAGACATGCTATGGTAGCGGACTGTTATCGGCTTGATAGTGGAACGCTTACATGGGATGTGCGTTTTCGGCGTTCTTTCCAGGATTAGGAACTTGATGATGTCCTTGGCCTTTTGGATCTTTTGTATAGCTAGGATGTGGATGGTAAAGGGTCTGACTCCTTGGTTTGGATGCCTTCTCCTCAGGGGAGGTTTGACGTCCGTTCTTTATTCCTTTGCCTCGCCGGTTTTCATGGCTTTAGTTTCCCGTGGAAGACGGTTTGGTGTTTAAAGGCTCCTCTCGGGGTGGCATTTTTTGTTTGGACCGCGACTTTGGGTAAGATTATGACTAGACAATTTGAGAAAGAAAACTAACGTAGCGGAAACGATAAAGAACAGGGTTAAACCCTTGAACTCACAAAGAACATACTCACAAGAGAGAAATTGAAATTATATTGATAATGATGATGTTTGTATGCTTACATCTCTTGCCTTTGTAGGCAAGTCAAAAATAAAATAAAAAAAGAAAGCATGCGTGAAATAATATTAAAGGGGAAATCTGAGATTTGATAGAGTAGAATCCTCCTTAAATCTTGCAATGGAGAATAATATCTTCTGTACTGGCAACTACACTAAATCTCCTTTTGACTTTTCCTTATTTATTTATTTATTTCCTTCTATTCTCCTTACCCTTTCAGCCTCTCTGATTTTCGATGATTCTTTTGACTTTTCCATATTTATTTATTTCCTTCTATTTTCCTTACCTTTTCAGCCTCCCTGATTTGCGATGATCCTGTATGCTCAGATAATCGTGAGCGAGTTGTTCTACATCAAAAACATAGATCACAGTCAACTGGTGTTGTATGTTTAAGAATGATGGAGAGTCTATGGATCACCTTCTCTTGCATTGTCCTATGGCTTATGATTGCTGGAGTCTTATTTTTGGTCTTTTTGGCATCCATTGGTTATGCCTCGGTCTTCAAGGGATTTGATTGACATTTGGAGGGGCCAAAGGGTTGGGGACCATGCTCGTGTCTGTTGGAGGGTGACCCCCCTTTGTGTTTGGTGGAGTATTTGGAAAGAGCGAAACAAAAGATCTTTTGATGGGGAGGAAACCCCCATTGGGCGCTGAAATTTGCTATTATTACCAACAGGCCAGTGACCTAGCGGTATCAGCCTTTTACCTTCCAAAGGGAGGTCAGACGTTCAAGTCTCGAAAGAGACAAGTGTGTGAGTACCAACTAGGCAAAAAAAAAAAAAAAAATTGCTATTATTAGTTCTCTTTTTAGTTGGGTAATGGGGAGAAATTGTATATCTTTATATGAGTTTGTGGACTTTTTGGGTTCTTTGGATCTATAGGGCTTTTTGTTTGGTTTCTTGTATATCTCTTGGGATGCATTCCCCTTTTGAACGCTTTCTAATACATTTTATTTATCAAAAAAAAAGAAAAAAAAAGAAAAAGAAAAAAGGATTCCAGGTGGTGTTGGTTTTTGGAAATTCATCCGGAAAGGGTGGGACGAATTTTCTAAACACATCTTCAGATTCAGAGTGGGGGATGGTAGGAGAATCTGATCTGGAAGGACATTTGGTGCAGGAAACTCTAGAATAGACAATTTTCTTCGTTTGCCAGGTTGATTAAGGGCTTAGAAGAAGTTCGTGTTGTAAAGCATGTGAAGTACCCTTTCACGGGAGCTATTCCCGAGGCTGCTATGAGACAAACGGCACAAACGTATTGATTCACTAGTGTCCGTGTGTGCGCGCGATAGATAGTTTACCCACAAGACCCCCTCGACTATGTAGTTGATTCACCCCCTACCATTTCAGGGTTAGGGTGGGTCTCTTCCATAAGAACCAGCACTAAATCTACGAAGAGTTCTTTGGCTTGCACTTATCCTAGTCTTTTCAGGATTGCTGCGGATAAAGACGCCTTGCTGGCCGACTGTTATCGGCTTGATAGTGGGAGGACATTCTGGGATGTTCATTTTTTGAGGCACTTTTGGGATTGGGAATTGGAGGATGTTTTTGGTTTCTTGGAGTTGCTTTACCGTCAGCAGATTGTGGGAGAGGGATGTGATTCCTGCATTTGGGTTCCTTATCCATAGGAGAGATTTTCTGTGTGGTCGCTGTACAGATACCTCACGGATGATTCATGGCCTCCTTTTCCGTGGAAGGCTGTGTGGCGGTCCAAGGCCCCCCGGAGGTGGGTTTTTTTTTTTTTTTTTTTTTTTGTGTGGACGGTTGTGCTAGGAAAGATTCTTACTTTAGACAACCTAAGAGGGAGGAAACAAATTGTGGTTAATTGGTGTTGTATGTGCAAGAGAAATGAGGAGACGATTGATTATCTTTTTGTCGAGTTTGTTTGGGGTCCGTTGGGTTATGAACTTATGCTTAGGTCCACCAGGGGTTTGATTGAGGCTTGGAGAGAATGTATAGTGGATGCCAAGCCCGCAACTTTTGGAGGGTAACGCCTCTTTGTGTTTGGTGGTGTTTATGGACAAAAAGGAATAGATCCTTCGATGGCAAGAAGACTCCTATTGGAGCACTTAAATTCTCTGTTCTTTATTATTTTTTTGTTGGGTTTTGGGGAGAAATTGTAAATCCACGGAGGAGATAGTTGATTTGTTGGACTCTTTCTGAGTTTAGTGGTTTTTTGGCCTTGTGTAGTTCCTTGGGATGCGTTCCCCTTTTGAACACTTTCTAATACAATTTTACTTATAAAAAAAATGGAAAAAGTGTGAGAGGACTAATAGTTGCACGACATTGATATCACATCAGCAACATGATTTGATGTGGGTTAGCGCCTTCATACGCTGGAACAAAATAAAATTAAAATATATACATATTTAAATTGAAACATTCATTAGAATAAGGAAATCAATAAAACAACCATTTACTGTGAATAAAGGTCACTGTATTTACTAGATACATTAAATAATATTTGAATTTGAATTTGAATATTCAATATTGTCCTTAAAAGAGTGTGCATAGCTAGCATTGAAGGTTAAAACCATTGTTCTTCATCATTTCTGGCTCTTTCTTAACCCATAAACTATTTTTCCCACAAAAGTATTTAATTTAAAACAAGAATGAATTCTTAATATGCCATTTTTAGTTTTCTTAGGGAGTCCAATCATAGCGTAATTGTGAAATCACTAGAAATTTTTTTTATATTGGTATGCATTGGATAGAGATATTGGGTATCATGCAGTAGCATTAACCCGAGGAATAACATCACAATGCATTCGTTACAATTAAAATTATTACTATTACTGCATGGCATTTGCTTTTGCCTATTTTGTGCATCAAATGATAACCATTTAATTGGTTAGTAACTGTGAGGCACTTTTGGGAAGTGAGGATTGTTTCCATAACTTATGGTATCTTGTGCTTTTCATGATCTGAATTAATTTTGCAACATGTTTATGCAAGAATAAACTCTCAGTTGGATAGAATGAAATTTATTACTATATAATCTAAAGAAGTCTATACAATTTGCTAGTTTCATTAGTATTAGACTTGAAGGAAGGTATACTCACATGCTTATTTAAATTCTTTTTGTTCTTACATCACAAACAACTTATGCGTTATGTTTAAATAGTATAAATCTGAAAACAATTTCCTTTATAAGTAAAAAGTAGTAAACTGTTCTTGCTGTCAGCAACCTAAAATTCAATATGAAAGCTGTTCTTGCTGACAGCAACCTAAAATTCAATGCGAAATTCATAGCCCACATTATCTCATCTTGATAAATTCAACAAAATCCACTAAAATTATTAAAAACCCATTATAGGATTTTTGGGATTAAAACATATGTCTCAGTACACTTTGAAGGAGTTGTTCACGGAGGAAAATTTTCACGAATCTGATGTTGCGTCTGTTATGTTACGGCCATTGTATTTTGCTGTGTTGATGTGACCGATATTATTTCTCTGCCTTTACTGTTATTTACAAAGCTTAGGTGACATTGTAATAGAAAAACATTAGGGTGATGTATACCTTGAATACTCTTATGGCCTGCTTGGAAGCTTATTATTTGTAAAACTCGCCTTTTCTCCATGGGATTAAGGTATATGAATTTATCTTTTGGTTTTAAAGGCCTATTGGACCTTCTGGCATCAGTAAAGAGCGTAATGATTCTCCCTTGGGTCGTGCTTCTGGGTATATGGAAACAATTAATACTGGACAGATTAATGTTTGCTTTATGCATTTCTAAATATTTCCCTTTTTGATAGATCAGTGTAATTTTTTCCTAAGTAACATTTGATTAGTAAACAATGGACCACAAAGACACAAGATACTGAACATCAGACCTTAACAATGGTCCACCCCCAGAAAGAAGCACACAGGAATTGCATAACAAAAAAGTGAAAAAAAAAAGAAAAGGAATAACAGAGAGGCTGCAACCAGGATCCCAGAAGCTAGATGAGGGCAGGCAGCCAAAAATAGGCCTCGACCACATCTCCTTCACAAACCACATACTCCACAAGGACCACAACTCATAACAGATGGTACAAAAAGACCTCAACTCAGCAGTTGAACAGTACCACCCAATCCTGCAACTGAAAGCCTATAGAATCAGCCACATTCCAAAGAATCTGTCTAGCAATCTGAATCAGCCACATTCCTATACATCAGTGTTCTTTCTAACCTGAAAGTATGCAAGAATTTTTGTGGAAGGTGCAATGATATAAGAAGGACGCTGTTGCTTGTAATTATATGCTAGATAACACTAAGTGATAATTCATTTTGATTATAAGAAGGCGCATCTTGATCTCATTTTGCAGGATGGTTGGCCCAAAGAGCAACTTAGGAATGACAATCGCTCTTCATTAGAGGTATAGAGTTTAATATATATATATATATATATTTTGTTGGATGGAAAAAATTATTATTTATATTGTTCTTTTCTTCTAAGGATGTAAATTTACACGTTGGGTAGATTTTTATGCCTAAAGAAACAGCAAGGTTTTGAGATCTCACAATTCTATTTATTTCTATGAACTGTAATTAGGAAGAGATCACGTCCTTACATGCAAAAGTTGCATCATTAGAGGAGGACCTTCGGAAATCACGTCAAGAGGTTTTGGAGTATCAGCATCTTTGCCGCCAGTTAGAAAAGGTTAAGTCTCTTCTACTTCTTACCTGATTTCATGTTGATGAGTGACTTTGTTCATTGTGATAAAAGATCCATGTTTTCATATCATTTCGCAGGAACTGAAGGACCTCAAAGATCACGAACAGCAAATGAAGCCGAAGGTTTGTTCTCTGACGCTTTTTTGTTTTTGTTTTTGTTTTTTTTAATGAATGAGATGGTAATTTTAGTCCAAAGATATAGTAATCGAGTACACTGTAAAGACAGGGCATACCCTCTAACAAAGCACTACCCTAGGAAAGAGAGTACATCCATGGAGTACTAAAGCCTTTCCTTCTCTTTCATAACTTCTTTACTTCGGAGATCCTAGTTTTTCAACTCTTAACTACTTATCAAAGTATATGGCTGAAAGACATGGTATATTTTCCTTGTAGTACGGTTATAGCAAAGTGGCATACTAATCTCCATATAAAATAAAAGGTCACTCAAAAGTGGCTTCTATGTGTACAAGAGCCTTTGTTTGGATGCATACCTAAAGCAGCTTGGTTCCTGTTAGGATGTTAATTTGGATCCAGAACTTTTTCTGGGTGGTGCTGAATGGGTAACATTTTCTTCATCACATTCCTCGATGTCCAAGCTGTTCTCTATGAAGTTGTTAAGGGAAAGATGTCAAAGATATTATGGAGTGTGAATGCACCAGCTGTCATAGAGTAGCTATAACATGAGGCACATCCATCAGTTTAGACTAATATGTAGTTGTTTCTCTCTTAGTATTATAATTGTTATCCTTCAATTTGCTATTGGACTTTCCATTTATGTGCCTGATAATTTGATATTCAGGAAAGTTGGTACTTGTTGTTTGCTTTCTTAAAATATGATGTGCAGTAGGATTTTGGTTGGTTCATTGTTCTGACAGTTATATTCTTTGATGCAGAGAATGAAAGTATTATCTGACCTTTTGATATCTGTTTCAAAAGCTGAGAGACAAGAAGCAAGGGCTAAAGTACGGCAGGATTCTCTGAGACTTGGCAATGTGGGTGTAATCAGGTATCTCATCCATTCATTTTGTTATTCAGCAAGAGATGCGTAGAATGGAAACTTTATTATCCCTTTTGGTGCCCAAAATATAAAGAACAAAAAGTGACACCGAGTATGCTATGATGAATGGTCTCTCCAAAGAATAAAGATAGAAACATGCCATCTCTCCTATTTGGTGCTCCGGAGAAAATCCGAGAGGAATTCCTTAGTATAAATTGCACGGCATCATATCCAGACTGTAGTATAAATTGCACGGCATCATATCAAATTACAATTTCTTTTGAAAAAGAAAATTCATATGAGTTAGTACCATCCATAACCAGAGAAATCATCCACTATGGTCATATTGGTAACATATTAATTTCAAACTGGTTGTGCCCTCTCTGGTTGTGCCCTCTCAAACTTTTTCTTATAAAAAATCTATAACCATATTGGAACAAATCATCAAAAGATAGGACAAAAAGTATTCATCATTATTCAACTCAACTTAAAGAAGCTGCATGAATCCTATTCAGTGATTTCACTCCAGAATTTTCGGCAGTATGAGGCATCTTATTTTTTCAGCTTTAAAAGTGTTTTTTTTTTTTTTTTTTTTTTTTTTTTTTTTTTTTTTTTTTTTAATGCATTTGAGACATTATACAAGCATTAAACCAATTGGATTTGTCTTAATGGATTTAGTAGCATTTTGTAGTAAAGGGCTAAGCAAGTCTTAAACTATTAAGGAAATTAAAACAATGAAAACTTTCTAAAACAGACAATGAAAACTTCCTAAAACTGACACTAAACTATTTAGGAAAGTAAAACAATGAAAACTTCCTAAAACAGACTCTTAGCTATTAGGTTATTAAAACAGTATGAAAAAGGAAATTAGCAAACACTCTGGAAAACACTGTTCATGCACTGTTCACATGTACTACATCATTTTATTTTATTTATTTTTTTATAAGTGTTTTATACCACCAAAGATTTTATTTTACTTTATTTTTTATAAGTGTTTTATACCACCACAGATAAAGACTAGAATAAGCAATATTCATTGGGCAGGAGCACACCCCTCAAGTAAAAGCTTCTGCAACTTGTTGACTAAATTGGGTATGCAATAAGTCTTACATGTAAAGGGTCCTGTACCCATTACTCAAAACTTCCTTGCCAAGCTATATGAGACAGATTCCCGGAAGTCTGTTGGGGTAGAATCTGGCACAAATGTGTCTCGCTGGGATTTTTTTGTCTTAATGAAGGTTTCTGATTTTGTCGATCGCAATTATGTATCCAAAGAATGCTGTACGTTATTCTTTGCTGTATAGTCAACTGATCTGTTAATATGTACGTACAGTTCCCCAAGTGCTGTCTCCTGCCACTCCAAAGTGGAGATTGAATTATGGGTGTGATTCAGTAATTATCGGAAAAAGGGGGAAAATATTTTGCTTTCCATTAATTTATGTTTGAATAATTTTATTTTATTTTTTTGAATTGTAGAGCTGGAACTGTCATTTCTGAGACATGGGAAGATGGTCAGACTCTGAAGGACCTCAGTGCTCATCTTGTATGTTCTTGTCTATTTTGTTATAGACTATTGACTTTGTCTTCAGTTGCCTCATTTTTTACTTAATATATCATGAAACTAAAATTTATGGCTTAAGATGAAGTAGTTAATCAGAGAGGATGTAAAGTAATTCCCATGTTTAGATTATTTCTCAAGTTCAAGTGAGTAGATAGTCAAGGAAGTTCTAATAATTGCCTTTGTAGTTTGTGCACCATGTAGTCTCCTTTTCCTCAAAAGACCTTTTGTTTCTTTAAAGCCATAAACACCACCAGACGCACGAAGGCTTAGTCCTCCACACATTCGGGACTTAGGCCCCCACTATATTCCTTCTCTAGGCCTCAACAAAACCTCTGGAAGACCTGGGCATAACCCACTGAAGTCCGAACAAACCTAACATCAGGTTCCAATAGTCCCTGGCGACGTGACAATGCAAAAGGAGGTGGTCAACCGTGTCCTCCTTTGAGACACATGGAACAACAATTGACCACAACCTGATTTCTTCTCTTCAAATTATCCTGGGTTAAGATCTTCCCCAAGACAAATGTCCACGCAAAGAAAGCCACCTTCAAAGGGCTTTGAATCGCTAAACTGCCTTCCCTGGAAAAGAAACCCTTGGCACCCCAATAAGTCATCGATAGAAGGACCGAACATCAAAGCGCCCCTGAGATGCGGGGACCCACACCTAGGAATCAGAAACTCCTTGCACGATCTTCTCACGATACAACTCCTTCAAAACTTTCTTGAGTTCTTTACTTAGAGAGTTTTAAAAATAGAGAAATTCTCTCAAAGGCCACTAGGCCATTCCCCAAACTTTTCTCTAGTTCTTACACCTAAAAAATTTGGCGGTTCAACGAATGCTCTCATTTCGTACCTTTCTCAAGTTATTACTTATAAAGTTTGAAAAATATAGACATTCGCGCAAAGGCCACGAGGCCATTCCCCAAACTCTTCTTGAGGTCTCACGGAAAATTTGGCGGTTCAACGAATGCTCTCATTTAATACCTTTCTCGAGTTCTTACTTAGAAAGTTTAAAAAATATAGACATTCTCTCAAAGGCCACCAGGCCATTCCCCTAACTTTTCGAGTTCTCACGCTTAAAAATTTGGCGGTTCAACAAATGTTCTCATTTCATACCTTTCTTGAGTTCTTACATAGAAAGTTTGAAAAATACAAACATTAGCTCGAAGGCCACTAGGCCATTATCCAAACTTTTCTTGAGTTCTCACACTTACAAAATTTTGGCAAGAAAAATGCATCACAAAAAGTAAACTGCTCACAATGTAAACTGAAAGTCATGCACATTACCAAAGCAATGCTTACATTACAAAATATAGCCTGAATAGCTGGGCAAACACAAACGAAGTAAACAAAACATGTGTTGAGCCACCTTCAAAAGGGCTTTGGATTGCCAAACCGCCTTCCACGGAAAAGAAACCTATGGCACCCCATGAGATATCTATAGAAAGACCGAACAACAAAGTGCCCCTGAGATGTGGGGACCCACACCTAGGAATCAGAAACTCCACCCACGATCTCTTGACAATACAACTCCAAAACTTTCTCATGTTCTTAGTTAGAATGTTTGAAAAATATAGACATTCTGTCAAAGGCCACCAGGCCATTCCCCAAACTTTTCTCGAGTTCTCACACTTAGAAAATTTGGCGGTTCAACTAATGCTCTCATTTAATACCTTTCTCGAGTTCGTTCTTAGAAAGTTTGAAAAATATAGACATTCTCTTAAAGGCCACTAGGCCATTCCCCAAACTTTTCTCAAGTTCTCACACTCAAAAATTTTGGTGATTCAACGAATGCTCTCATTTCATAACTTAGAAAATTTTGGCATGAAAAGTGCATCATAAAAAGTAAACTGCTCACAATGTAAACTGAAAGTCTTGCACATTACCGAAGCAATGTTTACATTACAAAATGTAGCCTGAATTGTTGGGCAAACACAAACAAAGTAAACAAAAACATTTGTTGAGAAAATCTAGCAGTCAAGGGACAACACATCCCATACACTACCCTCGTCAGGTTGATAGAAGGCTCAGGTCATCCTCTGCCTTTGCCATTACAGCTTGCATCATCGCTCGCTCATCCTCCATCTCTTTTAGCTTGGCTCTGGCCTCGCCTATACGAGCATCTGGTTTCAGTGCTCTTGGTGCCGCTTGTAGACGACGCTCGGCAATAGCTAGTCTCCTCACTAGCCAGCCCAACTCTACCTTCAAGTAGCGTAGGTCCTCAACAATAACTTTGACCTCATTTTAAAGAATCACTGAGGCATCTCCATTAGTAATCTCTGTAAATGCCTGCAGGATTCGACCCAGAAGCTCATATGCACCATGACGAAGTAACAGATGCCGCACCGATAAGGCAAGCACTATGTCTCAACGACTTTGCAGCGCATCCTCTAGCAAAGGGATGAAGGCAGTTGGAATCAGTACCCCATAAAGGTACCCATTGTCTGCATGACTTCCCCAAAAAGAGTATCACAGACTCCCCCAGTAGCAGCTACCACAAATCTCAATACTTCCTCTGTTTGCACAACTATTCCTCGCGTCTCCCCACCTCTAGCTGTAATAGTAGATGTCTTAATGTTGAAAAAGAGATATTTGGTTTTAATAAGACCAGATTTTAGGGGATATGATAGGCGTGTAAATATAGATAGTCAATGACTAAGATTAGGAAATTCTGTTAGTGTACAGCCTGTAGTCACAGCCTGTAGTTTCCTGTTACATCCTGTTAGTTTCCTTTTTTTAGCTCCTTGTATTTTTTATTTAACTAAAGCATTGTAAGCCATTCTTTGTACGGCAATATACAGATTCTTTTCAATCTTGAAATCGCTTATTTGGTATCAGAGCATCTTACCGATTCTTCTGGAAAAAAAACCCCTAGCCGTCTCTCTTTTTTTTTTTTTTTTTTTCCAAACAACCCTAATCACCATGTTTGATGACGTACCTGAGTCCAAGACCAAGACCTTTGAGTCCCAAGTCCAAAACTCTCAGACACACTCGGTCCAAATTACCACAATTCGGCTGAACGGTGAAAACTTCCTTTGCCCCAGTCCGTGCGGATGTACATCCGAGGTAGAGGCAAAATCGGCTACTTGACAGGAGAAAAGAAGGAACCGAAACCTGAAGATCCATCCTACTCGACCTGGGATGCAGAGAATTCGATGGTGATGATCTGGTTGGTGAATTCTATGGAGGAGGACATCAGTTCTAATTATATGTGTTACGACACAACAAAAGAACTCTGGGATAATGTCAACCAGATGTATTCAGACCTGGGAAATCAGTCTCAAGTCTGAACTAACGGTGAAACTCGAAGAGATTCGTCAAGGAGATAACAGTGTTTTAAAATATTTCAACTCTCTAAAACGTTTGTGGCAGGACTTGATTTGTTCAGCGATTATGAGTGGAAATCGCTTGAAGATTGCAACCATTATAAAAAGAAGGTGGAAGACAACCGCATCTTCAAGTTTCTCATAGGACTCAATGTCGAGTTTGATGAAGTGAGAGGCAGAATACTTGGACGACAGCCCCTGTCTTTAATCGGTGAAGTCTTCTCCGAGGTTCGAAGAGAGGAAAGTCGCAGGCTGGTCATGCTTGGAAAAAAGTTATCAAATGGTGCTATTGAGACCTTTGCCTTGGTCGCATCTGAAGCGAATATTGGCAGAAAACTGATGAAAAGCCTCGTCTTTGGTGTGACCACTGCAACAAGCCTCGCCATACCCGTGAAACCTACTGGAAAATTCATGGTAAACCAGCGAATTGGAAGAGTAAGCAGGAAGGCAGATTCAACCAGGAAGGCAGATTCAACCGAGCCCCATCAGCTTATGAAGCCGAGGCACTCCCCTTCAGCAAAGAACAGATGGATCATCTTCTAAAATTGCTGAAATTCAATTCCTCGTTTGGTACTCCTAATGCTTCTCTTGCTCAAACAGGTAACAACCCGAAGGCCTTATCTTGTCGTTCAAATTCTAGTGTTACCCCATGGATCATTGACTCAGGGGCTTTCGACCATATGACAAGTTTTTCTCATTTATTTGAAACTTATTCACCCTGATCTGGCTCTGAAAAAATCAGAATAGCCGATGGTTCTTATTCTCCTATTGTAGGCAAAGGTTTGGTAAAACTTTCAAAAATTATTGATCTTAAGTCTGTCCTTCATGTCCCTAAGCTTGCTTGTAACCTTTTATCAGTTAGTAAATTGTCCAAAGACTCTAATTGTCGTGTTATCTTTTTTGAATCCTATTGTGAATTTCAGGACCAGAGCTTGGGGAAGACGATTGGCAGTGCTAAGATGATAGATGGTCTCTACTATTTTGAAGATGATATTTCAAGTAATAAAAAGGCTCAAGGTCTGAGTAGTTTTTGTTCTATCCCTGTTAGAGAACAAATAATGCTATGGCATTTTAGACTAGGGCATCCTAGTTTCCCTTATCTTAAAAAATTATTTCCTACTTTGTTTAAAGGATTGGATTGTTCATCTTTTTATTGTGAGAATTGTTTTTTATCAAAGAGTCATCGTACTACGTATTCTCCCAAACCTTACCAAAGATCAAAACCATTTTATTTAATCCATAGCGATGTTTGGAGCCCTTCTAGGATCACAACTCTTTCTGGAAAAAAATGGTTTGTGACTTTTATTGATGATCATACACGTTTGTGTTGGGTGTATTTAATGAATGAAAAATCTGAGGTTGAAAATTTATTCAAGGATTTTTATATGATGATTGAAAATCAATTTCAAACAAAAATTGGCATTCTTCATACTGATAACGGCACCGAATACTTTAATGAAGTTTTAGGAAGTTTTTTAACAGAAAAAAGGAATTTTTCACCAATCCACTTGTGTTGACATGCCCCAACAAAAAGGAATTGCTGAAAGAAAGAATAAACATTTACTTGAAGTTTCTTGTGCCATCATGTTTTCAATGAATGTTCCTAAGTATTTGCGGGGTGAAGCCGATTTAACAGTAACATATTTGATTAACAGGATGCCTACTCGTGTTCTTAACTATTTTACACCCCTTGAAAGCCTTAAAAAATCTTTTTCCTGAAACTCGGATTTATTCCAACCTGCCTTTGAAAGTATTTGGGTGCATTGTCTTTGTCCATTTACCTAGTAGACTTCGGTCTAAATTGGATCCTCGGGCTGAAAAATGTGTATTTGTTGGGCATGCCCCGAATAAAAAGGGGTACAAATGCTTCAATCCGAAAACAAAAAAAATGTTTATCAGTATGGATGTCTTTTTCTAGAAAATCATCCTTATTTTCAGAAAACTTTTCTTCAGGGGGAAAAAGAGAGTGAAGAAATTTTTTGGGAGATTTCTACTAGTATTCCCTTACCTAAAACTATTGTCTCACACTCTATTACTCCGAACACTGATCTTTTTAAACAGGGAAATGATAATCTAGAATCAGGAAACCTGGGGCCTCGTAGTCCTAATTTGCCGAGCCTTACTGTATCTCCAACAGGGGGAGAAATCCTACCAATGGTTCAAAAAAAACCGAATCCTGAGCTTCTGGTTTATAACAAGAAAAAGACTCATCAAAATAGTAGAGAGCCTACTATTGTACCTGAGCAAGGCCAATCAGAGGTCCCGAGCAATGACTCCCTGAACACTCATGGTACTCTAAATCCTAACTTGTCTACAGTTGTCCCTACTATTTCTGATCGTACAGAGTCACCTAGCCAAGTTCCTGTAGACCTTGATATCCCTATAGCTGTTAGAAAAGGAATCCGAACCTGTACCCAGCATCCCATTGCCAAATACTTGTCTTATGATAAACTTTCCCATAAACATAGGGCCTTTACTTCAAATATTTCTCACTTGTTTGTTCCAATAAACATTCAGGAAGCATTAGATGATCCGAATTGGAAATCAGTAGTGTTAGAGGAGATGAATGCTCTTAAAGGAATGGAACGTGGGAGATAGTTGACTTGCCCAAAGAAAAGAAAACTGTTGGGTGTAAATGGGTTTTCACTATTAAGTGTAAAGCTGATGGTAGTGTGGAAAGGTACAAGGCAAGACTTGTGGCGAAAGGTTTTACGCAAATGTACGGCATTGATTACCAAGAGACGTTTGCTCCTGTAGCAAAAATAAATTCTATCCGAGTCTTATTGTCGTTGGCAATCAATTCTAACTGGCCATTACAGTTGGATATAAAAAATGCTTTTTTAAATGGAGACTTGGAAGAAGAAGTGTTTATGAGCTTGCCACTTGGGTTCGAAGAAAAACACGGTCAGAGCAAAGTCTGTAAACTCAAAAAATCCCTGTACGGTTTGAAACAGTCTCCAAGAGCGTGGTCTGAATGCTTTGGAAAGGCTGTGAAGAGTCATGGGTATCATCAGAGTTAGGCAGACTATACCATGTTCTACAAACACGGTGAGGAAGGGAAAATTGCCATTTTAATTGTGTATGTGGATGATATAATTTTGACAGGTGATGACATTGACGAGTTGACCAGACTGAAGAAGAAACTTGCTAAAGATTTTGAAGTCAAAGATCTGGGAGCATTAAAATACTTCCTTGGAATGGAATTTGCCAAGTCAAGAGAAGGAATTTTCGTGAATCAACGAAAATATGTACTTGATTTGCTTAATGAGACAGGACTACTCGGGTGTAAGGCCTCTGACACTCCAATTGAAGTCAACCTGAAGTTAGAAGCTGCCAAACCTGAGAATATGGTTGATCGTCAAAGATATCAGAGATTTGTGGGAAAACTAATTTCTTATCTCACACACGCCTAGATATAGCATTTGCAGTCAGTATGGTGAGTCAGTTCATTCACTCTCCTGGACAGGAACACTTTGAAGCAGTGTATAGGATTCTGAGGTACTTAAAGGGCTCACCAAGTAAAGGACTTATGTTCAAGAAACAAGGTCATTTGCAAGTGAAGGTGTACACAAATGCTGATTGGGCAGGCAGTATAGTTGATAGACGATCTACCTCAGGATATTGCACCTTCGTTGGAGGAAACTTAGTCACGTGGCGAAGCAAGAAACAAAATGTAGTAGCGAGGAGTAGTGCAGAAGTCGAGTTCAGAGCACTTGCCCATGGGATTTGCGAAGCTATGTGGTTAAAAAGACTCCTTGAAGATTTGAAGGTTATTGTTTCTCCTCCAATGAGAGTCTACTGTGACAACAAGGCTACCATTTCAATTGCTCATAATCCAGTCCTCCACGACAGAACCAAACATGTGGAAGTTGACAAACACTTTATCAAGGAAAAGCTTGACTATGGTATGATTTGCATTCATTTTGTCTCTACTACTGAAAAAGCTGCAGACATCCTTACCAAAGGACTACATAAGAGACAGTTTGAAGTTTTAAGAAGCAAGCTAGCTATGGAAGACATCTACAAGCCAGCTTGAGGGGGAGTGTTGAAAAAGAGATATTTGGTTTTAATAAGACCAGATTTTAGGGGATATGATAGGCGTGTAAATATAGATAGTCAATGACTAAGATTTCTGTTAGTGTACAGCCTGTAGTCACATCATGTAGTTTCCTGTTACAGCCTGTTAGTTTCCTTTTTTTAGCTCATTGTATTTCCTATTTAACTAAAGCATTGTAAACCATTCTTTGTACGGCAATATACAGATTCTTTTCAATCTTGAAATCGCTTATTCTTCACACCCCATCCCGTTGAGGATACAGTAATGGCTACTCGAGCCAGACTGGGTGGAATGAAAGATTCTGTGATGGCCATTGCTAATTCATCTTCTCTCACAACTTCTATAGGCTCTTCCTGAGAAGTACTCCCTTCGCTAACTCGGTGTTGGGTCCCCCTCCACTTCTATTGTGTCTTGGGTTGTCTTTTGCTCGTTAACAAAATCGAGCTCCACCATAACACGGGATGCTTCCTCCATTGGTGCACTTGTAACATCAACCTCAGAAGGTTGAATAGCATCCACCATTGTTTCTCCGGGAACCACATGTGCCGCTATTACTGGCTCTATGGCACCAAGACAATATGGCTCTAAGTTTGGCGACTCACCCTCTCCCTCCTCGCCAAGTCCCAATGACTCATCACCTGCCCAGAGATAACATTAGTAGCTATTAGCCTGTGACAACGCGAGACATAGCCTCGACTGGCCACATTAGCCCGTCCCGAGCATAGTCAAAAGATTGCAGGACTCTTGAAAAATCAAAGGCATGATGTGAGGTTCGGTGGGCGGGAGCAGGCTTGTGAGAGGCAAGGCTCTAGTATGAGCTACGTGTGCTCACAAGTCTCACATCACCTAGGTGTGGAAAGTTGAAGTGCCATATGTAGGTTTATCACCCTTCTATGACACAACGCATTTTAAAGCCGTGATGACCGTGAATCTATCTGAACTCCAAAGTTGAGCGTGCTTAACCTGGAGTAGTACCAGGATGGGTGATCTCCTAGAAAGTCTCTTGTCCGGGGGAGTAAAAAACGGATAATATTGTGTCTGGGTAGGGTGAGAGCCGTTACACAGGAACATTATAAAACTCACCTCCCAGAATTTCTCTCTCAAAGCGGCCAAGCACCTTCTTACTTCCCTCCTCCCTGTTGATAGCAATGGTTCCATCGAGCCATATTCACCAAGTTCCCTTTAGAGCTCACCACCACTTCCTCTAGCAACGGGGCCCGGGTCCCTATAACCCTCTCACGAGGCGGCACCTCAATTAAGGTATTGGTGGTTACATAAGCAGTTCCCTAAGCTCTTCATCAACTCTGCTCGCCTTCGCTCAAGTAGAAGAGCGGGTAGCAGGACCTTTTCTTGTGCGCGAAGAGCTCGCGCCACCTTGCACTTCAATCACAGGGGCCCTTACCTCGACAGTTCCACCTTCGAGCACCCTTACTTGTTCATTTCCCTTTGTCTCTTCTGCTTCGAGCACTTCTCCCTCCTCAACAACGGCTTGGATATCGAGAGGCACAAACCGAGAAAAGCCTCCTCGATCCCCCTCTCGGGGCAACCTCAAAGACAAATCGCCTGCCCACACTGCGCGTGCAGGAGCCCTCTCTGTGAGTATCACAAAAATTCTTAAAGGCCTCGAGTGCCAATCGCCTCACCTTCGTCGCAAAGGAACAAACCATTGATTTAGCCCCTCGGTCAGAATATTGAAATTTGTATCAATAAATCGTAGAAAACTACTACGGTAACTCCCTGGTTCTTGCACAACATTCTGAGCTCGAGGAACCTTTTGATCATACCCAAACTGGCGTCCAACTACCTTGGGTTATATACCTCCACCGAGGTCGAGTTCTCCAGGAGCGCCGGCAGCGGGCCCAGTGGGACAAAGTCTAAGAAAATAAGGTGTTCGTATGATATTTCCTTAGCACCACCTTCCATCAAACCATCCCCATGAAAGTACATAGATAAATAACCCAGCCCTTGGAATAGGAATTGTAAAGGCGCGCCACACAAACTCATGATTGAGGTCTATCGCATGAGTTAAGCCCACACGAGGGGCCCCACCAAGCCATCGAAAGGCTCACAACACAAGATTTGCTGGCATTCTTCGAGGCTGCGGTGCATAAATAGGAAACCTCTCATACAAAAAGATTTGTAGAAACAAGCTCAATGCATACGAGTGAATCAAATAGCGTCCCACAAAGCGAATGGAGTCTGTCACAATCATATCCAGCCTATGATACAATGACCCCAAAAATTGTGGGGCAAAATGCAAGGGCACCCCACTAGAATTTACTGCCATCTCGACTAGCCGTCCATGCATGGTATCCTTGGGTGTGCCATCAAGAATGAATCTCGCAAGCCAACAAAGAAGATATGCAACAAGCTTGACATCCCGACCTAGCCATTTGCCGTCAAGCCTTCAATGCCGCACATTTGGCACTCCCTTCTTCACTGCATTGTGACAGCTTGACGCCACCCTTACCAAATTTCGAGCCATAGGTCTTTGCCTCCTCAATGGCCATCGCAGGTTATTCGCGATATTCCGCTCATCGTCATCAAGCGCGAGCGAAGCTGGATTCTTGTTGCCTTCTCAACTCAGCTCATGCAATTGACAGACATCTTTGAGGAGTTATTTCGTCCCACGCGGTAACAAAAGTATTAGTAGAGGTGCTCCATCTCAACACCAGCAACTCTACAACATCATGATCTCTAGGGATCGTCATATTCCAAAACAGACAAATCGGATCTAAAACCCTTGTGGCGTCTAAACGGCCCACCATTTTCGGCGATGTCATAATGTTATCTTTCCATTCGTCCCATACATAACTTGGGCTATGATGCCCCAGCAAATCAATAAAGAAGAAGGGAATACGCCATTGCTCAATATTCAAACGAAGCACAGTCAGATGGCGGCACTAGCGGCTCAACCCCAATGTCCCCTTCGGCTTCCATCACCTCCATCACCTTGGAAGGCTCACCCTCCCCTACATACACTCTTGATCGATACTATTGATACCAAAAGATGTTAGTATCCCCAAAAAGGGGGCTCTATACCACTCGGTATCCGGCATCACAAGCGGCAGTGGCTCATCTCTCTTGCTTAGTTCTCTTCTGGGCGGCATTGCAGTTGTTTCTTTCAAGCTTTGGAACGCTCTAACAATGGCAGACGACCTTCACTAACTTCGGTTCTCTTATAACTCAACTCACTTTGCCTATAGATTATAACCATTTTCTTCTCACTTATGCATGTAATATTCTCACAAACAACCCATGCACATGGGGCTTTCCCGACTTTTATAACCCACCACGATGGTACGCGAAGCGACGCCTAATGATGGGCTATCACTATGCACACTTTCAATCACACTTGAAACGACAACATTAATTGAACCATCATGTCTGCTGGAAACCCTCGGTACATGATCCTTCTCTATGCACACGCCCCCTCCCAAACAGGACAAGCATGCGCGCAAGGGAACTAAATGTAGGGAATAGATTCCCATAGGTCCACGTGTCACCCACATGGACCTTGAGCCCACGCCGGTGTGATACAGGTCGAGCTTAAGGAAACCTTGACAAGGTACCTCGAGAGAGACCGCATGACCACATTACGAGTTTGAGAGCAAAGCCTTACTAGAGGCGCTTGAGAATAACACCTAGAAACGCAGCGCACCAGAATGAGACCAAGGTAGGATGGTCTCAAGGGCTTGCAAATCTTCACTTGGGATCTAGAAGGACCTTTGGTTTGGAGGATGAGAAGTTAGAGCTCGCCTTAGCTAGACCTAGCCAATGAGATGATGAAATCACGTGCCTCGACTAAGACACTTCCAATTGCATTTAATGCGCTCAGCTACCTTCGCTTTGGAGGGGATCGGTGCATTTAATGCTAAAGAGCATCTCCACAAGCTAATAGACCATTGTAACCCTATGAGACCTAGGAGACTCATGATTGCCTAGCGAGATAGGCTCGAGCTCCAAGATGAGTCTCGAGGGCAAGGCAATTGTCTGAGGCTATAAATAGGGCTCTCATGCATGCATGAATCTAAGAATGAACAACCTTAAAACATCAGACAAGGCCAAATACATCCCTACTTTCATCACAGCTCTCATTGGCTAGTCTTCTACTCCTCCTCCTTCCTTCCTGGGGCTTCTATCCGGGTCACTCAAAGTTTGTGTTTTGGTATCACCCTTGATACTTGTAGCTTCATCACAATAAAGAACCCCCACATCTTCTGAAGTCTTTCCTAACATTATCATGAACCTCAGACATTGGAAGACTAATTATGTCATATTCCTGTATCTGTTGAGCCTTGTATTGTCAAGTTCGGGCTGTCCATTAGTTCTTCTCTATGGCTTCTTTGATTTGCTTGTGAGAAAAGGCAAAGCTTTTACATTTATTATACTTAAAGAACTCTGAATCTGATTGGTTATAACATAGTTCTCATTTATGTTTATGCTTACCTTTGTTATACTAAGTATTTCAATCAAAAAAAGGGGAACCAAAAAAAAAAAAGACGAAAAAAAGGAGAAAATTTCTTCTCCCCATTGTATCACATTGCCTTCCACTGATCTTTGCTGTATTTTGAGTGAGAACTTTTTTCAGTACTTGTTAATGGAAGGGATATCTGTGTTAGAGTTCTTCAATTCTGTTAGAGAATTGGTAACATTATTTCCTGTGACATTAATACTGTTTTGTAAACTCCATAATCTCTTGTTATGGCTTTTGCAACCCGTTACTTCTTTTAGCTATGATGTGCCATGTCTTGTGATTTGTGGAATGGGCCCTTTGTGCTATTCTGAGTTCTGTCTTAAAAATGAATCCAACCTGAAAACATCTTGGGAGGAATCTACATTGATGTAATTGTTTTTTTTTTTTCTTCTAGAGGCATTTGTTAGAAATGAAGGAAGCTGTTGAGCGTCAGCGGAAATCGTTGAAGAAACGACAATCTGGTAAAATTTCTTTTTTGTTTTCCTTTTTAAAGTTTTTATCTTCATATATATATATGTATATATGAGTATCTGTGTGTGTGTGTATTTTTAAAAAGATCTTCATATATTTACTATTTTTATTTTCATGCTACTTTTGAACTTTGTTTGCCCAATTCTAAATTGTTTCGGTGTATGTTAAGAGCCCACTCAATCATGTTGCAGTACAACTGGGCTAGTTGAGGAGGCTCCCTTCAGTCTCCTCGGGCAAAAACTATCTTTGATTTGTTACAAGCTAGTGCTAATGCTGTTCCTTTTTTCTTTATTTTTGTTATATTTTAATTTGGGCACCCAAGCACATGTGATCATGCTTGCTTTTATATGTCCTCCTTACAATCTAGGATGCTAGAACTCACTTAGATTGGTTGTATTACATTATTTTTGTCCTCCTTTCTGAAGCAATTTTTTCTCCAATTGTGTGCAAACTCAGCCTGGATTAAGTACTGATCCAGTTAGACTGCCCTGACTGGCTGTCTGTCTTGGTGAGTTGGTGTGCTAACAAAATGGTAACAAACTGTGTCAGTTCATTTTTTCAACCGATTTGGTTAAGTAGTTGCTTTTTGCATGGAACTGCATTCAAGTATTTCAGATCCTCATCATCCATGTGAATGTTGATGTATTGATCTAAGAAGAAATGTCTGTCACTATACCTTTCCCTCTCGTAGTCATCATACCTGTTCTTTTTGTCAATTTAGTGAAGTTCTGAGTACTAATGGTTTTGATTATTCCTTTAAGATAAAGGCGATGGAATTGACACAGAAATAGGTGTTCAGGAAGAAGATATTCTCATACAGGATGAAATCTATAAATCACGTCTAGCCAGCATCAAGCGTGTAAGTTTCCTTCTTACTATAACTGCATTATGATCCTTCACATGTTCTTATGCTATTGTGGATTTCCTCTAGGAAGAAGAGGCTTTAATTCGTGAGAGGGACCGATATGAACTTGAAAAGGGAAGACTTATACGTGAAATGAAACGCATACGAGATGAGGATGGTTCACGTTTTAACAATTTTCAAATTTTGAGTCACCGATATGCTCTCTTAAACCTTCTTGGAAAAGGAGGATTTAGCGAGGTTTACAAGGTCAGACCTTTGGCAATTATAGTCTGTTTTGATTAATGAAATATTTTCCCTTGCACGTGTAATAAGCCAAAAGGCTCCATTTGTTGAATCAATATTCTAGATTTTTCCTTTGCCTAGATTGGCAATTGGGAGAATACACCTTCTTGCAATGATTTGAAGTAAGAAATGGCAGGCTTATGACTTGGTGGAGCATAGATACGTTGCATGTAAGCTTCATGGTTTGAATGCTCAGTGGAGTGAAGAAAAGAAGCAAAGTTACATACGACATGCAATCCGGGAATACAACATTCACAAGACCTTGGTGCACCGTCACATTGTGCGGCTTTGGGACATTTTCGAGATTGACCAAAATACATTCTGCACTGTCTTAGAGTATTGTAGTGGTATTTGTACCTTCTCATCTATTTTATCAATCATATAAATTTATTTTGTTTGTATAGGTTTTTTTTTAATTATTTTTTTGCACCAACAACCAAACCATACATTCAAACTTAGGGAAATATTTTTGCACCAACAAACAAACCATGCATTGGAAGTGATTACCTTTACATTGATTGGAAAATGATGAATTGTTTTATGATATTATTGCTTTGGAATTGTTTTATAATATTTCCACTTTAATTCGTTACCTTTAAATCCCTTTTTTTCCCCTCAGGTAAAGACCTTGATGCTGTGCTTAAAGCAACACCTATACTACCGGAGAGAGAAGCTAGGATCATTATTGTTCAAATATTTCAAGGCCTTGTATACTTGAATAAAAGAACACATAAGATTATCCATTATGATTTGAAGCCCGGGAATGTTCTGTTTGATGAACTTGGTGTTGCCAAAGTGACTGACTTTGGTCTTAGCAAGATAGTGGAGGACGATGTTGGATCCCAGGGTATGGAACTAACATCCCAGGGAGCTGGAACCTATTGGTGAGTAATGTATTAGTTTAGCATTTCCTTGTTCTTTTAAATAGTTGAAATATGTTTTCTATTTGTGTACGGAAAAAATAATCAACTCCTTCGCATCTTGAGCTTATAATGGTATATCTTGAAACTTTCTTGGCATGCTAGGTTTAAATTGCATAATATTCTTGTTTACTTCTCCCTCTTCTCTAACTGTGGCATTGGGCCATGTAATATGCAAGTATTTTTTAAATGTTACTGTATCATAGAACTCAAAACTCATCCTGTGTCTAGTCTTGTGCTTTTTAGTTTGCAGATGGTTGTAAGCCCAGAAAAGGAGAGTTGTATTAGGTAACTGTTATAATTGGAACTTCGCATTGACAAATTTATAACAGAAGCCAGAGTCTATAACTTTTGTTTCATTTTCAAAAGTTTGTTTAGTTAGTTAGTGGTGGAACCTATGTCCAAGGTCAGAATCAAAATTTGAAGGTACATCAATGAGCTTACTTATCAAAAAAAAAAAAAAATGAAGAAGATACATTAATGAGCAAAATGATAAAATTTCTTCTTAAATAACTCACTCACTCATTAGGGTTCACAACCATGCATCCTTATAATCACTCTTTTTTGGGCACAATAGATACATGTTTTGATTCATGGAAATATGGGCCGAATGCATGAAATTGTTTTTGGAGTAAATCTATTTAAATAAGAAATTACAAAACCAATGATGCTATCTTTGGGAGCACTGAATTGGCGTTTGAACTAAATTTCCTCCAATTTCAATTCCAAGGCACCGATTCAGTGCTGCCGGTGTTGTTAAAGGTGCGCCTAGGTGTGCCTAGGTGCGAGGCGCTGGTCTAGCACCTGTTGTCAGCCCAGGCGCAGTGATGTTTACTAGGTGTGTGCCTGGGATACGCCTCCTGTTTGTCAGGCGCACCTAGTTGCACAACTCGAGCCTGATTATTTAAAAAAAAATTTGATTATTCTAATTCTTAAGCCAAGAAGGGAACCTTTGTTAACTTCTGAGACTTTTGTTCAAAAGAATAAACAAATAAGACAGACCAAACGTATCAGAGAAGGAGAGGAAGGAACGAGAGAGAGTTTGTCGTGGCAGAGATGCGGCCGGAGTCCACTGCTCCGACCAGTCACCGGAGTCATTAACTCCGGTGAAATCCTGTGTCATTTTTCTTTTTGTTTCCCTTTTCTCTGTCGGCTGTGTGTTTTCGGTTTCTGTTGCGTGGATTTGCTAATGAAAGTGCTGGAGAGTCAGAAGCAGTCTTATTTGGAGGTTGCTCTTTTACCTCGTCTGGACCTAAAAGGAGAGGTGGAACGGATTCCTTCCTCGAGGGATCATGTGTTTAGAGTGGACACTCACAGTTCTTCCTCTCGAGAACGTGTTCTTAGGGCTTGTCTGGTTGGGAGATTCGATAGAGAGGTGGGGTCTTTGGAGGACATTGAAGATTGGGCTACGAAGACTTGGTTGATTTCGGGAGGAGTTAGGGTGAATTCTTTGCCGGACGGACTTCTGTTGTTCCGGTTCCCGTCGGTGTTGGAGGCTCATAAGGTGCTGGATTGGGGCAAGAAATCTTGGGGTGAGGCTCAACTCCTTATTGACCCCTGGTACTTTAGGGTTGGGTGTTCTGGTTTGAGATTGAGGCACAATTTCCGGCGAGTCATTCTGTATGGTCTGCCGCTGCACCTTTGGTGTCAGAAGCTCTTCGTTGCCATTGGTGACGCATGTAGCGGGTTTAGAGATGTGGAGGCCTTCGAAATGAGTGATACGGAAAGAATTGTGATCACTGTGGCTGGGGGTGGAGTGATTCCGGCGAGTGTGGTTGTGGAGGATGGAAGATGGGCGTTCAGAATCTCGCTTTCTGAAGAGATCGATCCGATAATGGTCTCGCTGACTGGGACATGTTTCGGAGAAAGTAATTCGGGATCACCGGAGGCGTTGGCTTGCATCTCTCGTTCGGTTTACAGTCATGGAGGTGGGGATGGAGCTAAGCCGGTTTTCCATCAGAGGGAGATGCAGAGTAACCAGACCCAAGGTCAGGGACGTGTGAACAGCCACGCGCCCAAGGCACGTGGAATTGGGAAGGCTTCGTCTGGGACACGTGGTTGGAGGAGAAAGGATAACCGTTTTGAGTGGATGACAGCTACCCTCCCTCGTGCCGAGTCACGTGCTACTCTTGATATTTTAAATTCATCTTCTTTTGGGCCGGGTGGTGTTGGGCCTAGATTTCGTGGGACTCATGCAGCGGTCTAAAAAGCCACTGGGAAGGATTCTTTTGCGTGGGGTGGGCCTAGGTCATCCATTGGGCCGAGGCGGGTCATTAAGTCCGTTAAACGGGATGGACGATCTAAGCAATCTGGGCCTCTTTGTTCCTCTGGACCGGTTCAGGTGAAGACAAGAGTGGATAAAGGAAGGTTGGTTAAATGGGGCCCAAACAACCATCTCTCAATTTCCTTCCACAGTGGGTAGCCCATTGCATCCTTAGAAGCAGGTCAAAGTCATGGCATTCCAGAACTTGACTTGGTTTCGTCACAGAGAGTTTCGATCTCACATGTTTGGTCGAGAAAGGAGAAGGCGAATTGGGTGAAGGTGAGTTCGAAGGTGTCAAAAGGGGCTGGGGCTAGCTCAAAGAATTTCCGGCATGGGTCGTGCTGTCAGAATCGACTATTGGGTAACAGATTTGAAATCCTTCAATCTGGTTTTTTGGGAGATGACGAGAAAGGTGAATGTGTTTCTATTAAGAAGGATGTTCCATCTCGGAGTTTGCCGATTATTCCCAGTAAGAAATGGACTAGGAAGGACAAACAGAAATGGGTGGCCCGTAAGGTGTCTCATTCGTGCCCAGGTATGTCGAGTTCCTTTCATGCCCGGAAACCTGCATCTTTTTCTATTTCTGCTTCTACTCCCTCTTGCGAGTTGAATAGGAAAGGGGGTGAGATTGTTGCTGGGAGGCATCATTTGCTTTCACCTGTTGTTGAGGCTGAATTGGTGGAAGGGATGATCTCTACGGTTGGCTCGGAGTTTGGGACTGTTGGGCCGTCAGAAAGGGATGGGACGGTTTGCTTGTCTGGTGACAGGGAGGTGGATAGACACTCTGTAGTGATCGCCGAGACTTGTTCGGAATTTTCCTCAGCCTCTAGGTTTGACTCTTCAGGGGAGGAGATGGGTAGGGAGGCTAAGCTCCGTTTGGGTGGATCGGAAGGGGTGTGTTCTTCTTTTAAGGGTGATACAGTGGCTTGTCTGAAGGATCTTGTGCCTGATGTGGTGACTGTTTGCGTGGGTAAAGATATCCGCATCTCCCTCAGCGAGGAATCAGCTTTTCTTTTGGTGAAGGAGCTGCAGAAGCACAGATTCTCGATCGATGACCATTCTGTTGACTGTAACTCGGTCCCGGTTACACAGAGTGATGTGTTGGATATTAGAGAGGACTGGTTATCATCTGTGGATGAAGCTGTGGAGGCCAAGGGAGGTATGGCTGATGGGAGCAGAATGGATCAGGGGAGTTCTCTGGATATGATTTTGTGGGAGGAGGAGGGTTTTGCTAATTTGGGGGTGGTGGACCCTTCGTCTGTAGTTCATCCAGAGGAGATGGGCACCAAGGTGTGTAGGCAGGAAGGTGAGGACACTGGATTGGATTGGGTTAAGGCTAACATTGGGGCTACTTGTGATCTACTGGGGGTCTCATGTAAAGGAAAGCGTGATCAAGCCTTGGCAATCCTTCAGGCCACGGCAGAGGGGAGAGAAGGGGAGATGATTCAATTTTCCAGAAGGAGGAGTAGGAAGAAGAAGAACCTGACTCCGGGAAAAGGGGAAAGGGAGCTTAGAAATTTGTGTTGTGATGTGAATTATGATAGAGTGAGTGGGGGGGAGAAGGAGAGGGGTAATGCTAAGGGAGGAGGGAGGGGTAGGGGGGTGAAGGGGATGATTGTTTCCTCATGAAGTTTTGAATTTTATCTTGGAATGTCCGCGGTCTGAACGATCCGGGCAAGCGCAGGGTGGTGAAGATGGCAGTGAGGAAATGGGGGGTGCACTTGGTGTGTCTTCAAGAAACAAAGATTGATTCTTTGTCTGATCGGGTGGTGAAAAGTCTGTGGGGCAACCGCTTTGTTGAATGGGAGGCGTTGGATGCTGCTGGGACTTCAGGAGGTGTTCTTATTATGTGGGATAGGAGATGGCTGACTAAAGTTGATGTTTGCAGAGGGAGATTTTCCTTATCTTGTGCTTTTGTGATGGAGGAGGATGGCTTCACTTGGGGTTTTTCTGGGGTGTATGGGCCGATTGATGATGTTGAGAGGGATGGTTTGTGGGAGGAGTTGAGTGGGGTGAAGGGGAGGTGGTCTCTTCCTTGGTGTATGGCAGGTGACTTTAATGTGGTTAGATCTCCGGCGGAGAGGTCTACAGTTGGCCCATGGACCCAGGCTATGATGCACTTTTCTGATTTTATTGATGGCCACCAGCTTATTGATCTCCCCCTTGAGGGAGCTTCCTTTACTTGGTCCAGCGGAAGGGAAGTTCCAACTCTCTCTCGCATTGATAGATTCTTGATTTCAGGTGAATGGGAGGAGAAATTCCCGGATGTTGTTCAGGCAGTTTTGGCTAGGGTGACGTCGGATCACATTCCTTTGGTTTTGGATTGTGGAGGTTTGAGACCTCGCAGTACTCCTTTCAGATTTGAGAACATGTGGCTTCGTGCGGTTAACTTCCAGGAACTTGTCCATTCTTGGTGGGAGGAGAATCTGGTGGTGGGTACATCGAGCCATATCCTTGCCGGAAAGCTTCGGATCTTGAAAACAAATCTTAAAAGGTGGAATAAGGAGGTATTTGGGAGCTTGGTGTGGAGGAAGAATAGGGCTTTGGCTGATATTGCGGAGATTGATCGATTGGAAGGGGAGGGTGCTATTTCGGAATCTCAACGCAGTAGAAGAGCAGCTTGCCAGGCAGAATGTGTGGAGATTGCTCTTTTGGAGGAAATCTCGTGGCGTCAGAAATCTCGGGCATTATGGCTCAAAGAGGGGGATCGTAATACGAAGTTTTTTCACAGAACTGCTAATGCTAATAGGAGGAGTAATCATATTGGGCGGATGTGTGTGGATGGTGCAGTTTTGTCTTCGGAGGAGGAGGTGCGAAGTGCTATTGTCTCTTTCTATCAAGGACTTTATTTTGAGCCTCTTCATTGGAGACCTCGTCTAGATGGGCTTCACTTCGATTCTATTTCTGCCTTGGAGAGAGATGAGCTGGAAAATCCTTTTTCGGAGGAGGAAGTGCTGAAGGCTTTAAAGAGTTACAATGGTGATAAGGCTCCAGGTCCAGATGGTTTCACGATGAGATTTTTGCTGGAAAGCTGGGAGGTGGTCTGATATGAGGTTATGGGCACTTTTCATCAGTTTCATTCCACGGGGCAATTTGAGAAATCGCTTAATGCATCTTTTATTGCCCTTATTCCTAAAAAGGGTGGTGCTTCTAATATCAAGGATTTTAGACCCATTAGTCTGATCGGGTGCATTTACAAGATCATTGCAAAAGTCCTTGCCTTTAGATTGAGGGAGCACCTGGATGGAGTTATCTCTGAGTCTCAGAATGCTTTCGTTGGGGGTAGACAGATTCTGGATTCCGCTCTTATTGCTAGCGAATGTGTGGATTCTAGACTTCGTAGTGGGATTCCTGGTGTTCTATGCAAGCTGGATATTGAGAAAGCCTATGATTATGTTTGTTGGAATTTCCTGTTCTATCTGTTGGAGAGGATGGGTTTTGGTGAGAGATGGAGGAAGTGGATTGTTTCTTGTGTTTCCACTGTCAGGTTTTCGGTGTTGGTGAATGGCTCTCCTTCGGGATTCTTTGGCAGTTCTCGTGGGTTGAGACAGGGGGACCCTCTCTCCCCTTTTCTTTTTATTATTGTTATGGAGGCCCTTAGCAGGCTGATGAGAAGGGCGGTGGATTTGGGTTTTCTTAGGGGTTTCAAGATTGGCCCTGAATCAGTTCAGCAGTTGGAGATCTCTCATTTACTTTTTGCGGATGACACTATTGTTTTTTGTGAGACTGATATTTCCCAGTTGAGGTATCTGCGATGTGTCTTGGTTTGCTTCCAGGTTGTTTCTAGTTTGAAAGTTAACGTGGGAAAGAGTGTGATTGTTCCTGTGGGGGAAGTTCAGGAGGTGGACACTCTGGCTGCTGTTCTAGGATGTGGGACGCAAAGCTTTCCCATCTCGTACTTGGGTTTGCCGCTGGGGGACTCGGCTAGGAGGGTGGGAAGTTGGAACCCGGTGATTGAGCGGGTCGAGAGAAGATTAGCGGGTTGGAAAAAACAATATCTGTCAAAGGGCGGTAAAGTTACGTTAGTGAAGAGCACTTTGTCAAGCCTTTCAACGTACTTTCTTTCGCTTTTTCGTATTCCAGCCTCTATTGTTGGAAGAATAGAAATGCTCCAACGTAATTTCCTTTGGGGGGGTCGCGGAGAAGAGTTCAAGTATCATCTTGTCAAATGGGAACAGGTTTGCAGGCCTATTCGGTTGGGAGGGCTTGGAATTAGGAGATTGGCCACTTTCAATTGTGCTCTTCTTGGTAAGTGGCTTTGGAGATTTGGTAAGGAAAGACATAGATTATGGAGAAAGGTTATCTCATGTCGCTTTGGGGAGGAGAGAGGAGGGTGGTCAGCTGGATCAGTCAGGTCTGTTGGCGGAGTGGGGGTGTGGAGGGCCATTGGTAAGGGGTGGGATGCCTTTTCCAAACATACTAGATTCAAAGTTCGGGATGGAAGAACTATCCGGTTTTGGGAGGATCCATGGTGTGATGATAGGCCTTTGGCCCTTTTGTTTCCCAGGCTTTTTAGGATTGCTGTTGACAAACATGCAATGGTTGCTGACTATTATCGCCTTGATAGTGGAAGGTTGTCTTAGGATGTGCGTTTCCGGCGAGCTTTTCAGGATTGGGAGCTGGATGATGTCACTGGGTTTTTGGCTCTTCTTTACAGACAGGAGGTGGAGGGGTCTGGGGCAGATTCTTTGATTTGGGTGCCTTCTTCTCAGGGGATGTTCCAGGTCCGATCCTTTTTTGTGTGCCTTTCTGGTTTTCATGGTACCTCATTCCCATGGAAGACGGTGTGGAGGTCTAAGGCACCTCTTAGGGTGGCCTTTTTTGTGTGGACTGCAGCTTGGAGTAAGATTTTGACGTTGGACAACTTGAGGAAGAGAAGACATATCATTGTTAATAGGTGTTGTCTTTGCAAGATTAATGGGGAGTCGGTGGATCATCTTTTGTTGCACTGTCCTGTGGCTCATGATTGTTGGAGTTTGATGTTTGGCCTGTTTGGTATTCATTGGGTCATGCCTCGGACATCTTGGGAGTTGTTAGATATGTGGAGGGGCCAATGGGTGGGGGCTCAAGTCAGAGTTTTTTGGAGGGTGATCCCTTTTTGTATTTGGTGGAGCCTTTGGAGAGAGCGTAATGGAAGATCTTTTGAAGGAAAGGAATCCTCCATTGGGGTGTTAAAATTTTCTATCATTTGTAATTTGTTTTGTTGGGGTCAGGGGAGAGACTACTCCTCTCTTGAGGAGATTGTTGACTTTATGAGTTCTTTGAATTCATAGGCTCCGTTTTGTCTTTGTATAGTTTGGGTCGCGTTCCCCTTTTTGAACGCTTTTAATTCAATTTACTTATCAAAAAAAAAAAACGTATCAGAGAAGGAACTTTTGTTCAAAATAATAAAGCCCAAGAGTCAAAGTGTCAAATGAACTGTCTTTTTTTACTTCTCTCTCTGTATTTTTTTTTTTTGGGGCTCTATCTACCAAACGTACCAGTGGAATCCCATGTTTTATTTGTTAGCTTCAGTTCGCTTGCTATGATAAGCAAGATGGTTTTAGTTCAAAATCTAAGTAAAACAAAACTAATGGACATGAATTTTGTGGTGTCTAGGCAACCATAATACAAGTAGCCAGACTTGCTTCTTGCTTTCTGACAGGAATGGCCTGACTTGATTCTTAATATGATTTTGGATTTCTCATAAAGGATGTCAAAACTTTGTTGTGATTGGAATTTGATTCAGGTAAGGCTTCTACAACGAATGGTATTTCACGTATTTATGGATCATTTATCCAACACTATCTACAGTGAAATAAATAAATAAAGTTCCAGGAAGATTTCTACACCTCACATCTACTTAAATTGTGGGAATATTATAATCTCCCTCATAATATTAGAAACCAATTTGTGATATTCACGTTTTACCTGTTATACTTGTAGGACTGTTTCTGGATCGTCCCTCTTAATCCAAATTGTCATATTCCCATCCCTCTGCAACTGTATTCTTCTCTTGGAAAGATGATTTTGAAAAATTTAATTGAGTACTGCAGAATCCAGATAAAGTTGAATGGTAATAAAAGAACTCATGTTGCTGATGATAAGTAGTGGAACTATTAGTTTATAAAATTGAGTTGAATTTTGTAATGAAGAATCCTTCCATACCTTTGTTCCCCCACTTGTGAACACGAATAAATGAAGTTAAACCCATCCTATTCTGATATTTTTTTTTTGTGTAAGCTTTGATCTTTACTTTGTAGCTGTTTACTGGTTTCTGCTCCATGATTTATTTTACCTGTTTTTCTTCTCCTGTAAATTCAGGTATCTTCCTCCAGAATGCTTTGAGCTAAGCAAGACTCCTCTCATATCATCAAAGGTCAGTGACAATGAACTTTGATTTTGCTTGTAAGGATATCTTATAAAAAATCAACCCAACTGTCTTTCGCCTGCTCCATTCTAAGCATGTAGTTCAATACCTGAAAGTTACCATTTTGAAGTGTTACTTACTTCAACAGATTGTCTGTTCAATACCTGAAAGTTACCTTTTTGAAGTGTACTCACTTCAACAGAATGTTTGTTAATGCTACTTTGTTGTTCATACAATTGTTCTTTTTTTTTTTTTTTCATCATCTTTTTTTTTGGCTTTATTCAGATTTTAGACCTCCTAAAATGTTACCCTTCTTTAAACAGGTTGATGTTTGGTCAGCTGGTATTCTATTTTACCAAATGCTCTTTGGCAGACGTCCTTTTGGGCATGACCAAACCCAAGAGAGAATTTTACGTGAAGACACCATTATCAAAGCCCGCAAGGTGGAATTCCCTTCGAGACCTGCTGTCTCAAACGAAGCAAAGGTGAATTTTTCACATTTGCTAAGTGCTGCCATATTTGTGTGTGTTCATTTATAGCGAACAAGTCACCATCTTTTCCCCATATGTTTTCTTTCACACAAAAACAAACGTTGGGAAATAGAAAATTGTATGCCCGGTACCTGAAATAAGGGGCGGAGCTAGAGGTGGGCATGGAAAGTTATTGAAATTTCTTCTATACCCTCGAAAAAAATGTTAGTATAAATGTACCTAACTTGTGACCCCCAAAACTTGTATAAAATTTTAATTGGCGCCCCAAAAGTTTTAAAATACTTATTTATTGGCCTCAATATCTATAAGTTTTCCCCTCTCAAAGCTCATAAAAAAAATTAATTTGGACCTTTATAGCATACTTTTGAAAGCAAATCATGTCAAATAAAATATAAATTCATTGTTATGGTAGTACTGACTGGAATGTATCATTATTTCATATACATTAATATTAGGGGTGGCCAAGGATTTGATCGGATCAGATTAGGCATCAATCCTAATCCGATCCGCTCTCCAAAGGATCAAACAAATCTTAATCCGCCACCGATCCGTTATCCCACGGATCGGATCCGTGTAATAACGGATCGGATCGGATTGAATCTGCGGATTGGGTTTTATTTAAATTATCCATTATTATTTTTATAATTAATATTATTTATTTATCTTTTAACCAGAACCCAATAGATAAAATTTTAATTTATTAATATTAATTAATATATTTAAATAATTATTAACTAATACATCCTTAAAGTCCATTAAATTAACTAATAAATTCTTTGAAAATATATATATATATTTCACGGATCGGATCGGATCGGACTCACGTATTGGATCGGATTTTTAATAGCCGAATCTGTGAGCTACGGGTTCAATTATTTTGAATTTGCCACCGGTCCGTGGGTGTAGCAATCTGATCCGATCCGCACAAATCGGACCGGATCGGATCGGATTCATAGATTATTTGCCCACCCCTAATTTATATATACACATGTATAATATCCATTATATTAATGCAAGGATAAAAGGGGAAAATAACAGTCATTATATTTAGTAAAAATGCATGAACCTTTCCCTGCCATTCATTTTCATTAAATAATATTATCATATATGCTAATATTTTTAGTTGTCACTTGTTAGATGACCAATTATATGGGTATTCCTTGTATAAGTTACTAAAACACCTTTTTATTTTGCTCCTATAATTCTGTTTCGTTCAAGTTTGGGAAATTCTGTTTATTTAAAATGTTACAATTTTTTTTCTTAATCTTTCGTTAAAATAATAATGACATATCTTTCTCAAAGTAGAATTAATGTAATAAAAAAATTAAGAGTTGAAACAACTGATGAATAAAATAGAGAAGCAGCAGTGATGAATATTGGTAAAAAATAGATTGGTTTTTCTTATTTTTTGGATTGTATTCCCCCCCGAATTCAAAATTAGCAAAAGTCTTCAGTCAAATTTCTGTCAAAGAGACATGGGTGGTGTAATTGTATGTTTCTGACTTCTCAAGGCTTAAACACAAGATGGGTATGTTGAATCGTCGAGAGGGTCTATAGTTAATATTGTATAATTTATTTTGTTTTGTACATGAAATTCTAGTTATCGGATCTGCTTTAAGATATCTAAATTTTTACTCATCATCCTTGAGGTACAAGGTTTTTGGTCCCTAGAATATTTATCATAGAAGTTTCACTTAATTTTAAATGATCTTGTATTTCTTTGATTTTACGCAGGAATTTATTCGCCGTTGTTTAACATATAACCAGGCAGAAAGGCCAGATGTACTATCTATTGCTCTGGATCCATACCTCACATACACAAAGAAATAATACCCAACCAATATACACTGAAGATGGGGCACCTTGGCCTAAAGGATCATGACAGTAGAGAGTTCCCTTTTTCAACATGAATCGAGGAGATATACCATAATACACAGAAAATTTTGTATAGGTTGTAAAGCTTCTTGTAATTTTCTCCTCCCTGTTTTTGTACCCAAAACTTAGGGTTCTGTTTTTCTCCCTCAGCATTAAGTCTCATTCGTTGCCTGGATTGTGTTCTGTTGAAAGCAACATTTCTTTTTCTTCGAAAAACGTATAGAAGGAAGAAAAGAAGTAGACTGTATTGGATGTATTCATAATTTATGTTTTAGATAATTTATTTTGTATGTTCACAGTTCATTCCTTGTTTTCGTAGTTGTATATTAAAGTTATACCCTTTCTTATATTCAGCTAGACTTTATCTTCCAGCATGAAAGAGTACACTGGCCTAGTGGCCTGTAATATCTTGCATTTATTCTTTGCCTCTCCAGATAGGTTGTAATAATTTGGTTCGAACTTTAAGGTCTGGTTCCGGTTTGAACCAGACCCAAACCCAAATCCAACTTATGTTCATCGGGCCTTTTGGGATTTGATATGATGGCATAATGCCCATGATGAAGTTGAGAAAGGGTAGATTCGTTCCAATTTTTTTTATCATTAGAGGGAGATAAGGTTCATTTGGGCTACTTTATCCGCTTATATGGTCTGCTTTAGAATTTTGGACCCGGATCATTTGGGCTGATTTTGCATTATATGCCATATTGACAGATCTGCTGGGTTTCGTTGAACGGCTTGACAGTTGACACTCGATCCATATACAACCCATTTAATGTGGGTTTTGTTAACCCGCTTGACCTGATCCGTATATGACCCATTTTGTGATCCATTTTTGACTTGCCCAAGCCCTTCCATTTGTTAAGCCTAGAGAATGTCGTCCATTTCTTTTATTAATGATAATAATAATAGACTACCATTTTTTTTTAGTCATTTTGCTCTATCTGTTTTTATTTATTTATTTTGAATGGATCACAAAATGGGTCATATACGGATCAGGTCTTTTGGGATTTGATATGATGGCATAATGCCCATGATGAAGTTGAGAAAGGGCAGATTCATTCAATTTTTTTTTATCATTAGAGGGAGATTTCATTTGGGCTGCTTTTTCCGCTTATATGGTCTGCCTTAGAATTTTGGACCCGGATCATTTGGGCTGATTTTGCATTATATGCCATATTGACAGATCTGCTGGTTTCGTTGAACGGCTTGGCAGTTGACACTCGATCCGTATATAACCCATTTAATGCGGGTTTTGTTAACCCGCTTGACCTGGTCCGTATATGACCCATTTTGTGATCCATTATTATTGAGGATGAAGATATCGAAGAAGAATTACAATATTGGAAGAATTCAGTTGTTTGTTATGTGCTTGGGAACAAACCTTATTATCCATATTTTAAGGCTTATGTGCAGAAACGATGGCACAAGGATGCGGTTGTGGTATACATGAAGGATGGCTTTTTTCAGGTTAGGTTTCCTTCAGAGGAGGATTTACTTCAGGTCCTATCGAGATTCCATACGTTCCAAGGTTGTGTTATTATTGTAAAGAAGTGGCATAAGAGTATTCAATTGGCAAGAGATATTTTAGAGACAGTTCCCATATGGGTGAAGGTGTGTGATCTACTTGTTCATGCTCAAAGTGGGGTATCAATATCAAAGCTTGTGTCAAATATTGCCAAACCATTATATATGGAAGATATAACCCTCAGTCACGAGAAGGGATTATTTGTTTGTGTGTTAGCAGAAATGGAGGTAGATGGAAAATTCCCAGAGATTATACAAACAAGGTTACATGGTTTCTCATGTAGAGCGAAGATTGAATACGAATGGAAGCCGCAAGTGTGTTCTTTATGTAAGAAAATGGATCATTCTGAAGCAATGTGTCCCCTAAATAAGGCTAAAGTTTCAAAGCCGAAGGAAAAGTGGGTGGTGAAGAGCAAACCAAGTGATCAAGGTCAAAAAGATTTGGTGCTATTACCAAGTATTGTTAATCCAGAAGATGCAGTAGAGGATTTGGAGGGTTTTACAGTATAGAAGAAATCAAAGGGTAAATCTAAAATAGGCCAATTAGAAAACCAAATACAGGTTATGACTGTGAATGCATTCCGGGTGCTTGGTGAAAATTCTGAAAGAAAGGTGGAGGTGGAGGATTTGACCACTAACGTTGAGATGAATAATGTTTCTTCCATGGTGGAGGTGAAAGGTGTAGAGTCTGTGCAGATTACAAAGGAGAACGAAGATTCATTACAGGCAATGGAAGAGGTTAATGGTACAGGATTAAATGATGGGCTGGGAGAAAGGCATTTAGAGATCATCAAAGGTGGAGACTCATCATCAACTGGGGACAGAAATTCTTCAAAGAAACAAAAGAAGAAATGTAGGAAGAAAGAAGTGGAGATGGATTCTAGTGTGGTGAGGATAACCAGAGGAATGATTGCAGGTGGGGTTGTGCCACCACTTTCCCTCCCTCAATGATAGGGATGTGGAATGTTCGAGGACTCAACAGGCTTGTAATGCAAAAAGAAGTGATAGCCTGGTTGAGTAGTTCCTCTATTTCGTTGTGTGGTTTAGTGGAAACAAGGGTTTCTAGTGTGAAGTTCCATAGACTAAAGGATAGAATTAGAAATAATTGGGTTTGGGTGAATAATTATAATGCAGATGCAGGAGGTCGTATTTGGAGTGGTTGGGATCCTTTAAAACTTGATGTGTCTATTTTAGAGTTTAAGGATCAGATGATTTTATTGGAGGTGGGACTCAGAGGGACCAATACAAAGGTTTTTGTTACCTTTGTATATGCTAAAAATACTGCTAAGGAGAGATGCCAGCTGTGGAAAGATTTGGAGGATTCTGTTCAGAAGATCAATGGTCCTTGGCTGTTGTTGGGTGATTGGAATATTGTTAGATTTAACAATGAAAAGAAAGGGGGTAGGGTACATCCTCCTAGGGTCTTTCAGGATTTTAATAATACAATTGATAAATTATGCTTAGCTGATATGCCTACTGCAAATGGTGTATATACATGGTGTAATAAGAGGTTCTGTAATAGGAGAATTTATGCCAAGCTTGATAGGGGTCTTATGAATGAGGAGTGAGCTCTTTCTTTCCCTGATTCTCATGTTTTTTTAACTCTTCTATTGACCTCTGACCATTGGGGGTTGTGTATTAAGTTCCCAATGAAGATTGCTACAGGACCTAAGCCTTTTAAGTTTCTGATGGTTTGGAATAAGCAACCAACAGTCAAAGTTGTGGTGGCTGAGGCTTAGAAGGCGAAGTTTAATGGTAATCCTATGAAAAAGCTGTTGTATAAATTGAAGCTATGCAAACAAGCTGTAAGAAAATGGAACACTGAGAAGTTTGGTTCTATATATGAAGAAGTCTTATCTTGCAGAAAAGAGTTGGGAAATATTCAGAAGCTAATGGTTGATGATCCAATGAATGAAATATTAATACAGCAAGAAGATGAAGGTCGAAGGAACTTGGAGAATGCAGTTTCTAATGAAACTATTACATTGGCTCAGAAATCAAGAATTCGTTGGGTTAAAGATCAGGATCGATGTACTAAGTTCTTCTATCAAAAAATCAAACAACACATGGTAGGTAATAATGTGACAACAATTCAAGTTGAGGGTGAAACCAGTTCTAATCCTGTAGTCATTAATAATACCTTTGTGGAGCATTTTAAGAATGCTTTTGCTGATACATATGATAAGCGCCGAATATTGCATATTCAAGCGCCCTTAGTTGCATTAGTTAAATCCATTATTCGATTATTCTATATAAATTATCTTCATTTGCACGTTTTTATATATTTTCAGGTTCATTGGCAAAAAAGGAGCAAAAATGGTGTTTTGTTCAATCTTTGAATAGCAATGTGCTCAAGGCTAAAGTTCTGGCAGCAGTGGAATCTGACTTTGCTTGCCATTTTTGACCTATCAAACTCGAGAACTGGACTTCCATTAAAACATGAAATATTTAGAGCTTTGAATTAGCTTTCCAAATCTTTAAACGGTTCATCATTTGGAGTTCGGAGCAGAAAGTTATGGCTGTTCTACCAAAGTAGTGCAAAGCAGGTCAAGAGGAAGGAGCATACTGGTCCAACTTCGAGCGCTCGAAGTGCTTAGTTCGAGTGCTCGAACTATGGGCAGAATACTCTCCGGGAACCATCACTTCAGCCCACTTGCACCTTGTTTCCCTCATTTCTGATTTCTATCTTTATGGGTTGGTTGGAGATGTCTTTTGGTGGGAGTTGAGCCTTGTTTGGTGGGAGGGGATGTCTATAAAGGAGGAAAACCACACATAACAATATCATATCTCATCTTTGCAAGATTTTTGGAGAGAGAAAAAGGAGAAAAAGATAGAGTTCTTGAAGCCAAGGGAAGGGAGCTCGAAAATGGAGGTTGCATCCAAGCTTCTTCCTTCTTCTAAGGCTCCCATGGGTAACTAAGCCTCCATCTAGGGAGGTGATGAGGCCCCTCCCTTGTAAGCATGTTCTAATTTAGGCTATATTTTGGGGATTACAATGTATATTCTTTGGTCTTTTCACGGTCTAGAGCATTTTGCCTTTTGTAATGGATCTTCATGTATTTAAATGATTAATGTTGAGTCAATTATCTATCTTAGATGGTTTATTCTTTTAATCATATTGCTTGCACTCTCATGGTGACAATGGTAGTGAGATCATGGAATTGTTTTAATGGCATGGAGTTGGAGGACTTTGATAGATCATTGCTCAGGTGAAACCTTTGATGATTTATGCTTATTTCTTACCTTCATGTGCTTCATCATTTTATCTAGGGCTTGATAGTCTTTCATTAACGTAAATGTGGTTAAGCTACACCTTAGTTAGGTAGTCTAAACATGTTAACCTTTGATGGATCATGCTTGCTTCAGATTTAATGAACTTCTTGAGGATATTATAGCAACCAAGTGTTGCTATGTATCATGACCATAGTATATATTGTTTTTCCCCCAATTTAGCTCTAATCTAGCATGTGTATAGGGATGGAGCTAGATTCACTTCCCTAGTCCTCTTTACTTGTATTTCATCTCCTTTAAATTCTTGCAAGCTTTTAATTTATGCACCTTAATTTCATAGCTTAAGTGACAACCAACAAATCCTCTATGAACACCCCAATCATTCTAACAAGACTCTAGACACTTAGGTTGTCATAGATTAACGCAGTCCCAGTGGTTCGACTTACCCGACCAATAGCCCTATTTTACAATGATTTCGTGCTATTGCGAAGGTTGATTTTTAATTGTAATCGACTCAACCGATCAATATATGGTTTGTATTGTGATCCTGAGGTTCGGTACATTAGGAAAACTTTAGATATGGATGAAATTGGTATGTTGGAGGCTGCTGTTTCTAAAGAAGAATTGAAGATGACAGTTTTTGGCATGGGAGCTGATAGAGCTCCAGGACCAGATGGATTCACAGCCCGTTTCTTTAAACAATATTGGAGTATAGTGGGGGAGGATTTCACTGATGCTATTTTGCACTTCTTCAAGCAACCAGTTCTGGGCAGAGGCATAAATAGTACATTCATTACCTTAATTCAGAAGAAAAAGGATGCAATTACAGTTGGGGACTTCAGGCCTATATCTCTATGCAATGTTTTTTATAAAGCGATTTCCAAGATTCTTGCTAATAGATTGTCCAAGGTTTTGGGGAGGATTGTTGGCAGTGAACAATCTGCTTTCATTTAGAATAGAAGGATCCAAGATAACATCATTATGGCCAATGAACTTTTGAGGGGTTTTGGTTCTAAAAGGGCTAAACCAACCTTAGCTTGGAAGATTGATTTGAGAAAGGCATATGATACTGTGAACTGGAACTTCCTTTTACAGTTGCTAAAACTATTTGGATTTGGTGATTAGTGGATTAAATGGATAAAAGAATGTATCTCCTCTCTTTGGTTTTCTATTCTTGTTAATGGTTTACCTCAGGGATTTTTTTAGCCTGAAAGAGGTCTTAGGCAGGGATGTCCTTTATCCCCTCTATTGTTCACATTGATTACTGAATATTTTTCAGGTATGATGGAAAGAGAGGTGAGGAAAGGGACGGTGGTTCCTTCAGAGGCTGCTGTTAAGAATGGAATTCCAATTACCCATCAGTTTTTTGCTGATGACCTGTTATTGGTGGTAAGAGCTAACATGGCCTCTATTCTAACTGTCAAACGTTTATTGATTCAATTTGAAAAGACCTTAGGATTAGCTGTCAATAAGGAAAGATTAGAGGTTTATCTTACTAGAACGGTGAGAAGAAGGGCTGCTATTATTAGAACTTTAGGATGTAGGGTGGGTAAACTACCTTTCATCTATTTGCGGCTGCCTATATCTGATAAATTGTTGAGGAAAGTCGATTGTCTCAATCTGGTTGATAAAGTAATCGCTGTTACTTATAGATGGAATGGTATGAATATATCAATGGCTGGGAGATTAGAGCTTAGCAGAGCTGTGATTTTTCCAATGGTACAATATTGGACTTCAATTTTTTCCTTACCTGCAGCTGTTTCAAACTTGATTGAGAGGAGAATGAGGAACTTTGTTTGGGGTCATACTGAAAATAGAAAGAAGATGCATGGGCTCAGGTGGAAGAATCTCACAGTACCTAAAGAGGAAGAAGGTTTGGGGTTAAGAAAACTTGTGGATATTGATAAAGCTGCCAAAGTAAGTCTTGCTTGGGATTTTCTGCTTTCAAAAGATAGGATTTGGGTTGCTTGGTTTCAGCATTGCTATTTGAGAAATGCATCTTTTTGGAATGTTGTTCCTAGAGATAATTCATCTGCTGTGTGGAGAAGTATTGTGGCTGTCAGAGATATTGTTAAAGTAAACTGCAGGTATAAAATTGGTGATGGCCAAAATATAAAAGTTTTCTTGGATCCATGGTGTGAAGGTAAGTTTCTCAGTGACTTATATAATCGTAGGGTGTTAAGGTGCTTGAGTAGGGATAAAAAGATCCCTATGAATGAACTTATTATAGAGGGGCAGTGGAATATGGATAAATTGTCTGCTACTACTCAAGACATGATTCAGATGTTTCAAACTCAAACGATTCATTGAGGGGATGATAAAATTCAATGGGTAACTACATTCAGTTTCAAAGCTGCTTGGGAAGCTACTCGTAACAGACTGCAGGAAGTTACATGGGCCGAGTTGTGCTAGAGTGGGGGGAGGCCTAGGTGGTCAGTACATACTGTTTTGCTGATGCAGAATGCTCTATTAACCCAATCTTACCTTCAGCGAAAAGGGTTTACCTTGGCATTGAGATGTTATCTATGTTTCGAGGAAGTTGAGAATATTGATCATATGTTTTGTTGGTGCAAGTATACTAGGAAAGTATGGGATTCTCTTTCTGATACTTGTGTTTGGAATTTACCAAAGTGTAATGGGATTCTTGAGTTGGCAGAATATTTTAAGTTGCAGTCTTAAGGGAAGGGTAGGAAGAAGATGGCAAGGATCATATTTACAGCTACTTTATATTTTCTTTGGTGGGAAAGAAATGACAG
Source organism: Cornus florida (assembly GCF_030987335.1). Lineage (NCBI taxonomy): Eukaryota > Viridiplantae > Streptophyta > Magnoliopsida > Cornales > Cornaceae > Cornus > Cornus florida. The sequence continues at coordinate 41,830,316 of NW_026775575.1, forward strand.
AATGTTTAATGATAGAATGAGAGAGTTTAAGGATTTAGCAAAATGTATTCTTTGGGAGGTACTTGATGTTCTTGGGGTATGCCTTCAGGACATTTTGTAGTTCTATTTCTTTTTGCTAGTTTGTGAGTTTTGTATATCCTTTATTTAAGGGTATTGGTTTGTTTTTTCTTTTTGTAAGGGGATGCCCTTACTTTTCTCTTGTACTATTTTGTTTATATTCCATTGAAATTCCTTCATTTAGGAAAAAAAAAAAAAAAAGAACGTTAAATCAAATTCGCACATATTTTTGTCCATGCTTAGGTTTGAATTCCTCAGTTTTTTTTTGGGTAATAGAAAAGTTATACCATTGAATTTGTAATATTTCCAATTTTCAGCATTTTCCATTTATCTGGAAATTTGTGAAGACAAGGGTATTTTCGTCCTTTCACTTTTCGTCCGGGATTGTGGTTGGGTCCGGTTGCTTTTTTCACATTTTAATTTATGTGAATTATGTGACAATTTTATGGTAATGTGTATTATTATTTGTGTGGTGTAGATAATTGAAGTATAAAGATAAAACAAAAAGAAAAGCTAGTGGCGGGACCCGCCACTCACACCATAAAAGGTCTAGAGACCATTTTTTTTTTTGCTCCATCTTTCTCTCTCCCCACTGAACTCTCTCCTCTCTCATTTTCTTCTTTTTTCTTTTCTTTTCAGAACCAAACTTGGGATCTTGATTCCTTCTTCATTTCTTATCGGAATTGAGTGCCATTTGAGGCAAAACGACGAGCGCGACGAGCTCTATGTGCTAGTACCAGAAATTCCAGCTTTTGGTCCTCTTTGGGAGCTCGAATTTAAGAACCCATTTCTAGGGATTTTGCTCATTTTGAGGTAGGGGCATCTTAATCCACTCCTTTCTTGTTCTATTGTGAATTACACCTCCTTGTTGTGTCAAACATGTTTAATTCGGAGTTAACTGTATCTATGATTGTATGAATGATGTCTAGAGAATTTTCAAGATCTTGAATATGACTTGTTTCATGTGTAAAGTATGTTTAGATGTTGTTTTATCATGCCCACTATGTGTTAACATGCTGAAAATGACTAATGAGAACATGTTTATTTAGATAGTGCCAAATTTCCAATTGTCATAATATTGAGATTATATGTACATCCATGCACATGTCATTGGGATGCATGAAATGGGAGAATTTGTCTTGAAATGAAAATGGGGAAAATTTTGGGAGAAGAGTTTTGTAAAATAGTTTTGATAAACCCAGTCGCTGCGGAGTTACCAACGGGCCGGAGGTTAATATAGCCTAGAGGAGACTAGGGAGTCGCCTTAGCGTGGTTAAGCTATTCGGGCCCATCGATGACGCTGTGGGGTTACCAAAGGTCTAGGGATGATAGCCAATCCTCCTCTCGTGTCGCGGTGGGGTTACCAAAGGGCGGGCTGTATTAACATTTGAAAGTGATGGTTTTGTGAATGAAAATGGGGAGTGACATTAACATGCATTGCATTTCATTACACTGCATGGTTTATAATTGGAATTGACGTGCATATTGTTTTAATTCCCTATATTGCATGATCCCTATTTCCCATTGGCCTATGCTTTGTTTGGATTCACAAGGACACAAGAATTGTGTCTTAAGTGTCACCTACTGAGCTTTATGCTCACTCTATTATTTAATAATTTTTTTTCAGGAAACGGGAAAGAAGTGGCAGATGACATTCTACCACAGACTTAGTATGGATTAGGAGCTTATTTTGTTGTTCTTGTACTTGGGCCTCACTATTTTTGTAAGACTAAGCATAATGTATTTTGTACGACTTATGGACTTTTAATATTATAATCGTACCTATGGACCGTAACTTTTGTGTGAGCTGTCTAAAAGTTGTAAAATATGGACATTAAAATTAATCTTGTATTTTGGGACTGTAATTATGCTATCTGGATGATATAGTACGCGGTTGTACCACTATGGAATGGATTAAATTAAGGCATGATGAATGGGTGAAAGGGATGCTGGAATATATATTTTGTGTTTATTGTGTTGGGACAGGTTAAAAATGTATTTAAACAGGTTGTGGTAGGCCCATTTTTAAAGGGGGGTCATGCCGAATTTTTTTTAAATGGTATCAGTTTAGGGTTGTTACAATATTAAAAGTTTGTTTGATTTATTTTATTCGATTTCAACAAACCTTTATTTAAACTTTTAGGATTAACAACATTACTCCATCTTTTCTCCACTCCCAAACAACCACACCAACAACCAAAATAAATTAACAAACATGAAAGGCTAGTAAAAAATAAGCCACATAAATCAGATTTAATACTTTAATGCATCAAGCTTTACATTTTGTCACATCACAATTGATACCAATAGCTAGGCCATACGTAATGGACATTATGGACATAGCAATTCCGGGAGTATTTTGTCAACGTGATAACCACTAATGAAAACTTCACATTTCTTTTTGTCGACGGCGTTTTGCACGTGCGGCGGGAGGAGAGCAGAAACAGGGAATGACGTGCCCGCACTTGAGCAAGCCAGATGGCACACAACGGGGGGAATCACCAGAGGCCCCCGGAAGTGGAAGGGTTGAGATGATAATGAAAGAAAGAAATAGAGAGACCAGCAGAAGATTTGCCATGGTACTCAAATATTGTTGGAAGGTGAATAGAGAGGGTGTGCTTATATATATCATTAACTTGAAATGCATTGCCTGCAAAGTCTTTATTTACACACTCTAGAATTGATGTCATGTACAATTTGTCAAAAGTTTACACTTATTTTGTCGAAAGTTTACAATTATGAATCTTTGATCTACCATTTAGCCATCTATGTCAATTAGTTTTTGACTCTATTATTGGATTGATCCCCCCTTGAGAATGACTACAATACAGAGAAAATAAAGAATGTGTCCTGTGCACGAGAATGGTAACAATGTGTCCAAGAGTGGATCCAGAAATTGTGAATGGTGTGGGCTAAAATTATTCATAAATTTAATAACACAATTTTTTAAGCAAAATTTTCTATTAGGGCTTGGGCTTGTTTGACTTGGGGCCTTTATTTTAGTATTGTGGCTTAACTGACTTGAGCTTATTTGAATGGGCTAATACTAATAATAATTTTTTTTTTTTTTTTTTGGACTGAGTTAAAATTATCCATAGTAATAAATAAATAAATATATATATATATATATATATATATATATATATATATATTTGCTTTTTTGGGTGGGCCGGAGCCTAGCCCAGCCCAACTCTACTCTAGATACGCCATGTATGTGTCCGATGCACCGGACACATTCTATATATTTTTTCACATTACATGGTTTCCATCCATCACTACTTGATACTTGAATAAATGTGTTCGTTTTTGTACTGAAGTGTCTAACCAGTGATTGGCTGGAGTCAATGGGGATCGTCAATTTTTTTGTTTTTTGCAAATGAGCTGGCAGTTGTGGCATGGACCATTGCGTGATGATATTAACGTTGCCATGGAATGGAAGGAATGAACGATATTGAAAGAAAGAAAAAGAGAGAGAGATGATAAGATTTGCCATGGTACTGTTGAAATTTTGATCTCATATATATTTTATTCATTTACATTATTTAGCTTGCTCAATCGAATTTAAAATAATAATTCACTATGTTTTTATCATTTTATAATATGCATAAATTTTATGATCACAGTGCCGGTATATCAAATATATAATTTTTATACTAAGCATACTTTATAATAAATAACATATTAATAGACGGAAAGCATTTTATTTTTTTTGTTCTGGCAGTGGTTAGAAGGGTTAATAGGTTAGATATTAGAGGAAAGAATGCTCGAACTCTGGCACTCATATTATTCCGTGAGGTTCGCCCTTCACCTGGGTTACAAGGCACATCGTGCTTAAGCTAGTATTGAATTCTATACAAATTTTCCCCTGCTTCGGTGCTAAACGGTCTTCTCTAATGTTTTTCTCTCCTTCCATTTATAAGAGTACTACACACCAATTGAAACAACAAACCTTTTCTACAAATAAAGAGAGAAGGTTCATTCCTGCAAGTTCGCCCACTTATATGATCCGCTTTAGAATTTTGAATTTGGATCATTTGGGTTGATTTTGCATTATATGCCAGGAACAATGTGTTTTGTTCCCGGCAGATTGATTGCTGACGGTATATTAGTAGTTTATGACGTGTTGCATTATCTTAAAAGACGAAGAGAAAGAAACAACAAATATATTGCAGTGAAAATGGACATGGCTAAGGCATATGATAGGGTGTAATGGAGTTATTTGGAGCGGGTTTCGCTCAAATTTTGGGTTTTGCTCGTAAATGGGTGAAGGTGGTCATGGAGTGCATAAGTATTGTTTCATACTGCATAGTGTTGAATGGCTAAGGCGTTTGATAGGGTGGAATGTGGTAAATAATTGAAGTATTAATATATGGACTGATCCTTGGACTCCAGAATCTGTGAATTTTAAGGTTCAAACTCCTTGTCCTATTGATTGTGAACTTCAAAACGGTTCGCGAACTTATTGATCGACATACCAAGGGTTGGAACACTCACTTATTGCAGCATTTGTTTGGCCACAAAGACTGTAACATTATTCAAAGGATTCCTATTATTGAATTTGTTAGTTTGGATAAAAATATATGGCCGTTCACTTGTAATGGCTCATTTTCAGTAAAGTCAATTTATAACGTGGCATTTCATTTCAAGAAAGGTCGTCCCATTCATCACTTACTTGTTTTCCCTCTTATCAACCAAAACGTTTATGTCTATAGTGTGGAAAAGCTTTTGGAACATTCGAGCAAAAGAAAAATGATTGCATTTTGTGGTCTTTATGGTTTTTATCTATTGTCAGAGCTCTTCAACACTCTTGCATGAGGAGGGATACTTTAAGCTTAAATGCTTACATAGCTTGGTAGTTGTGGAAACTGGAAAGCAAGAAATTCTTAAATGCATGTCCAAGAAGAAAAAAGGCACGCCCATACATCCACACCAACAACCTAAATAAATAAAATCAATTAACATGGAAGGCTAGTAATAAAATAAGCCACATAAATCAGATTTAATACTTTAATTAATGCATCATGCTTCACATTTTTGTTACAACTGAAATTAATAGCTAGGCCATATGTAATCGACCTAGCAATTCTTACAACACCCTGAAAATTCTTATTTCATTAATTTACACAGATTGAAGTATAGATACATGTGACAGCAGCACAAACTTACATTACATAGGTGAGAAAGTATTGAATATTCGGGGGTGTATTTTGTCACGTGATATATATCTCACCAATGAAAGATTCGCATTTTTTTCCGACCAATACTGCCACGATCAGTTCCGATTTCCCCCACCGTCGCCTCCTTTGCTAAAATCATTGTTAGTAAGTTTCGCGTGCGTGGAGGACCCGATGGGAGGGGAGCACACACACGGATACATTGGCCAGCACTTTAACCGGCCAGATTTAGAACAATTGCCATCGGGGAAAACAGGAGAGGTTCCCGGACTTGGAAGGGTTGAGATGATAATGAAAGAAATATAAAGAGATGGGGTATATATTTTTATATTTGTATAATAAGGATATACAAAGATTATATACTTAACATATTTTTAGTTACCGATGGATAGTTATATATATATATATATATATATATATATATATATATATATATATATATATATCTATAAGGAAAGTAATTAATTAATTAATATTACTGTAACTTAGTATTAATAATCTGATGTATATATATTTTATATATTTATGTAATAAGGATATACATAGATTATGTACGTAAAATATTTTTCGTTACCTTTTTAATATTTTATTTTTTTAATTTTTTTTTTATTAAGTTGACTTAGATTGGGAAAAAGGATTATGTTATTTTATTTAGACTAGGGGTTAGAAACTAAATTACGTAGTATATTTTGGAGGAAAAAGGCAGAGAGTTTAGAGAGAGAAAGAAGAAAGAAAAGAGGAAGAAGGAGGTTAGAATTTTTATCAAAATCCTTAAGGTAAGTTCTTTTCTTCTCTTCTCCTTTTATTCAGATTATATACATGCTAGATTAGTTTCAGGATTATTTAATTAAATTAATTGAACCTAATTGCCTGATTAAAATTGAAATTATATTGTATGTATATATGTAATGGGTTTGTGTATATGCTTGGTAATTTGGACTAATTGATGCATGATGTATGTTTTACAATGTTTAAATAATGTTTATGAACCAAGGTGAAATTATTGGGACGTTCTGGGAGGTTGAATTGTTATTAAATCTGTTTTAATGATTTTAAATTGTTAAATTAGGTTTATGGTGGATTTTAAAAACATGATTTAAGTACACATGTTAAGTATAAAATTTAATTAATTTAAAATGATAAATTAATTAAACATGGTTGGATTAAATTATTTTAATCAATTATTTGATTTTAAATAAATTTGATCAAATTGTGGAGAAGTAGAATTATTTGAGATGCATGTTAATTTTTATAAGATAAATTCAATGCATGCTACTTAGAATTGTTATATTTTGCTTAATTAAATACAAAGAAATATCTGTATGAGTTATAACATGCTATGTATGGATTTATTTAATGTGATATCATAACTGTAGCATCATTTATGTATTGTATGCATTATATGCACTAGTATGGGTGTGACGACCCAAGTTTGTCAACCTGGTGCGTCATTGATGCACCGAAAGATGACCCGATAACGGATCCGAAATGCGGAAGAAAAAGCAAAACAATGGTCTCTAGAGATACAACATGGCTCTAAGACACCATTATGACCCTCAACGAGGTCACGGAACCCAAAGGAATCAAATGGGGAAGTAACGTTTAAAAAACAAACAAGAATGAACCTAGGGGCAAAATCATCATTTTTAGCTTAAAAGTGGGTGCCACTGAGCACACCATTGGAAAGACAACGAAAAATTAATGAATTTAGACTCAAGAATCACTTGATTCGGAGTCCAGATGAAGAAGATATGGCTAACGGAAGAAGAAGGGGCAAAACAGTCAAAAAGGTGACAACCAAGAACATCTAACCGGTTAGGAGACCTTCCTAATCGGTTAGGAGGCCAAAAAATTCGACCAAAACACTGCCCATGTACATGTAACCGGTTACGAGACCCTATCTAAACGTTTACATGTGAAGGAGGCAGAATAGGCAGCCCAAAAACCTGGCAGCATGGGTTTTTCGGGAAAAAATGGAAATTTGAGGGCCAAGCTGGCATTTTATGGAAAATCTCAAAGAAGAAACCCCCCTCAAAATCGAGTTTTCTATACAAATTATGAGAAAAATCGAAAAAAGCTCACTGTGAAATGCCCAAAATGCCCTCCCAAAAAAACTGGTCCAGAGGGTCCAAAAAGCTGTTAAATTTAAAAACTAAGAACTGAACTTCGGATGCGATTTCCGATGCCAAGATGGCATTTTTTGGAAAAACACGAAGAAGAAACCCCCCCTAAAATCACATTTTATAAGTGACCATGTGAAAAACGGAATTTATTTCCCAAAAAAATTTTTCAAAATACCCTTAAGTCAGAATATGCAACAAAAGTGTAAAATGAGTCCGTAGGAGGCTCATTTCACCAAAGAAGAAGCTTTGCCCGGAAACGACCATGCACGCAAACGTAACTTACTTAGTAAGATGTGCTACAATGGTCCATGGCCAAAAAATATGGCCAATACAAAATATGTCCCCTCAACGGCCAAAATGCCAAAAACGAAGTTTGGATCGAAAACTTGGAATTTAAAATCATGAGATGGTTTCAAAATGCCGTTTGGCCCTTGGCCACACTTCATACATGGTGAATGAATGCTAATGGAAGAATCAAAATGGAATTCCCACACCCAATGCAAACATGGTGAAGCAAAAACTCAATATTTTTCAATACTTTCATAACATTCCATGAAGTCAAAAATTACATAGGATACAAATTACATGTCATTGGCCTCCGGCCTCATTTCATACATGTCAAATACACCGTAAAGATTGTACTCATGTACATATTACATATAAGGAATCAAATGTACACATGTTGACATATAAGGCTACAATTGGCATTCCAAGCCAACCTTCACAAAAATGGAAGTCTCCAAGTCCATAAACCATCCAAGCATAATGAAGACCTCAATTTTGATTCTTGTACCTGAAATATGCCCCAGTATCGTGGGGGTGAGTAACATAAAGCTACTCGTAGGAAATGAGCATGCATCGACCTACGTTTTACAAGTTTGCATGATTTAATTATTGTGGTTCATTCCACCTAACGTCTATGTCAAATGTGAGACTCAAGGAGCATCCTAGCTACCTAAGATCATTTTTAGCACCAATCACCCCATTCATGCAATTTTAACAACATAGGTTCATGCTTACACAAAGCAACAACATAGGAGCATACTTACACAAAGCAACAACATATAGATGCTCAAGGTAATCAACTTAAAGTCTAAAAATGCAACATCAACTAAATATAACAATTTAGCATAATTAGAATACCTAATACCACACATCAAGACATAGATTCTGTAGGTTATCAACTAGAAATCTAAAAGTGTGAAATCAACTAAATATATCAATTTAGTATGGATGTACTTAACAACATCAAATCGCCAATAACCAAAATCGCAAGTCAATAAGGTAAACATGATTGTCAACTTGGAATTGAATGCGAAAACAAATAGCGGAAGACTTGGACACCACGTCTCGGATTTCTGCCGAGAACAAAATGGTTGTTCCGGGAACTAACCGGTAGGGAAAACCACCCTAAGTGCGCACTATCTCAATTGGGGAGAACTCATATCTCCCGCACTAAAGCTGAACTTTAGCCATATCACATGTAACAATAATGTCCTAAGACTCCAAAATAAACCAAATAAGTTCATAACTTATACACATTACTACTACATAGTAACAAGTTAGCAATATGACTCTCAATTGTGCATAATAAGCATTTCATATCCATAATGCTATGAAATCACAAGCCAATAATATATTCATATTAAAAACATACTCTCATGAATATAAATTTAACAATAATGCTCCTCAATGCATACAACACAATCAAGTGAATACATCACAAGTCTCAATCTATACTTTTAAAATAGAAACAACTTCTAAAACATGATTAGATCCATGGATAAACAAGATAGAATTTAATTACATCAAAATAATTAAACTCTCTAGATTACAAATCATTTCCAAATGGCCTCAATTTAATATATGATAAAAGACATATCATGGTCATTACATATATTCACACAAAAACTTAATTAGGCCTATGAAACCACAAAAATAGATTTTAATTAATTCTCTTAATTAAAGTCTCTAGATTTTCAAACTCAACCAAATACTCTCAAATTAAAGTATGTTAACAAACATACCAAAACTTAATTTAGAAGCATATTACAACTCAATTTCATGCAAGGTACGGCCATGAACTTTAATCTTTCACAAAAGATAAATATTAATTAAAAAGAACAATTCTTATTTAATTAATCCAAATTTAATATATGTTAACCAACATGTTAAAATAAGATTTTCTACCATGCCACAATTCAAATCAAAGTTATATATCATCATGAATTTTAAATCTTATACAAAGAATTAAAAATTTCTAACTTTCTATATTTGATACAAGACACATATATAAGTTGTTTAATCATGCTAAACACTGAATACAACACACACAAAAGCCTAAAACATTCCCTACCTCCATTCCCCACCAAAATAAATCGGCTCCGAATCCGACCAAACTCCTAGGTTTTGTCGGGGACAACACCACGAACATGAATCCCAAGGAAGCCCCATCAAAAACACAACTTGATTTCAAACCCGAACTCAAGAAATGGCCAAAACGAGATTCCAATCGGTTGGAATCGAAGGCCTCGCCGAGGGGAACAATAAACACAAAGGCATCACCACTTTTTAATGAAAGGAATAAGTCCAAAAGAGGAGAGAGAAGATGGAAGCCATGGATGGAGCTTGGACCAGCCATGAGAGAGGAGAGAGAGAGAAAAATCTGATTTTTCTTTCTAAGACCTCCTATTTATAGAAAAACTCAAAAAGTGCCTTGAACGGATCCCGTCGGGTCCGAAAAAGTGGAATTCGCGCAGACGCGCTCAAATGGCAAAACTCTGTGAACGAAAAAGATTCCAAATGAGAAATAATGAACAACGGAAGAAACGGCGTCAAAAACCGAGTCCCGAGCAGAGAGTTATGCCCAAAACAAGTTTGGCGCAAACCGGGGCCAGAAACCCTGAAATTGGAAAACATCATTCAGGAGGAAATTCTAAGAGTCCACGACTTGACGAAATTTGAAAATGAATCCCATACGAGGATCCAGGCTCAAAACAAGGCATTAAGCAATAACTTTCGTTAATTGCACAATGACCCCTCCAAAAAGTGAAAACTGCGAAACTGCCACAGAATGAAAATATCTTCCAAAAGATATTTTCTTAGATACCCTTGAAAAAAAATATCTTTAAAAGATATTTATGAAAAATACCCTAAGAAAAGAAAAAGTTTCCAAAGAACTTTGCATTTATGAGTAGCCTATGACGTGTTACATTATCTTAAAAGACGAAGGGGAAGAAATAACAAATACATTGCAGTGAAATTGGACATGACTAAGACGTATGATAGGGTGTAATGGAGTTATTTGGAGCGCTCAAATTGGGTTTTGCTCGTCAATGGGTGAAGGTGGTCATGGAGTGCATTAGTACTGTTTCATACTATGTAGAGTTAATGGCTAAGGTATTTGATAGGGTGGAATGTGGTTAATAGTCAAAGTATTAATATATGGACTGATCCCCGTATTCCAGAATATGTGGATTTCAAGGTTCAAACTCCTTGTCCTATTGGTTGCGAACTTCGAACGATTCATGAATTTATTGATCCATATACCAAGGACTGGAACACTCACTTATTGTAGCATTTGTTTGGCCACGAAGACTGTAAGATTATTCAAAGGATTCCTATTAGTGAATTTGCTAATTTGGATAAAAATATATAGTCGTTCAATTGTAATGGCTGAGTTTTCTAGTAAAGCCAACTTATAATGTGGCATTTCATTTCAAGAAAGGTCGTCCCATTCATCACTTACTTGTTTTCCCTCCTATCAACCAAAACGTTATGTCTACGGTGTGAAAAAGCCTTTGGAACATTTTTTTTTCCTAGTTGGTACTCACACACATTTGTTTCTTCTGAAACTTGAACCCTTTACCTCTCTTTGGAAAGTAAGAGGTTGATACCGTTAGGCCACTAACCCATTGCTCTCTGAAACATTCGAGGAAATAAAAAGAAAAAAAAAAATTGCATTTTGGGGTCTTTATGGTTTTTATCTATTGTCAAAGCTCTTCAACACTCTTGCATGAGGAGGGATGCTTTAAGCTTAAATGTTTACATAGCTTGGTATTTGTGGAAACTGGAAAGCAAGAAATTCTTAAATGCATGTCCATGAAGAAAAAAGGCACTCCCACATACAACCACACCAACAACCGAAATAAATAAATAAATAAATAAATAAAATCAATTAACATAAAAGGCTGGTAAAAAAATAAGCCACATAAATCAGATTTAATACTTTAATTAATGTATCATGCTTCACATTTTTGTCACAACTGATACTAATAGCTAGGCCATATGTAATCGACCTAGCAATTCTTACAACACCCTGAAAATTCTTATTTCAATAGACAGATTGAAGTATAGATACATGTGACAGCAGCACAAACTAACATTACATAGGCCATGAGAAAGTATTGAATATCCAGGGGGTATTTCGTCACGTGATATATATCTCACCAATGAAAGCTTCACATTTCTTTCGATCGATAGTGCCATGATCATTTCCGATTTCCCCCTCCTTCGCCTCCTTTGCTAAAATCATTGTTTGTAAGTTTCGCGAGCGTGGAGGACCCGATGGGAGGGGAGCATCCACAGGGATGGATTGGCCCGCACTTGAATGGGCAGAGATAACTGGGATCGGGGAAAACACGAGAGGTTCCCGGATTAGGAAGGGTTGAGATGATAATGAAAGAAATATAGAGAGAGAGAGCAACAGAAGATTTACCATGCACAAGTTTGCCAAACATATAGAATATTCAATTTATGCCAATTATATTTTGATTGTGATAGTGAATAGGATAGGATTGGTCCCTGCACGTGACCGTGCCGGATGGTACATGTGGGTCCCAAAAGTTTTTTTTTTTTTTTTTTTTAAAGTACTCGCACACTTTGTTTACGATTTGAACTTCTCTTTTATTTGAAAATAGAGACTATATTTGTCGAGCTATAAGTCAGTCAACTTTTTCTTTAATATAATCATACAATTGAGCTGGCCGTCACAGTCATCACTGTTGTGGAATGGACCATTGCATTATGAGATAGCATTGCCATCTAATGGAAGGAATGAGATGATATTGAAAGAGGGGTAAGGAGAGAACAAGATACGATTTGCCACTATAGTACTCCCCTTGCTGGTTGTCCATTTTTATTTTTTATTTTTTTATTTTTTTATTTTTATTTTTTATTTCCGATTTTTCAAAACATTTGTCCACTTTTTAAATTTAAATAATATATTTCACATATTTTTATAAAATATTTTTAAAAAATCAAACTTAATTTTAGATATGAAAAATGATTCATACACCGATTTATTGCAATAAATTGTTAGACTTATTTATTTTAATTGGTTCATCTATGCAACAAATAAGAAAGTGGGACCCTCCACTTACTTGTATTGTGCATAAATAACCAACCAGAAATTTTTAGTTATGTAATTCACCGCAATAAATCTATGCACGTATCACTACTCTTTAAAGAGGAAGTATAAAATAACCACCGGATAGACTAAAGTTCTATATATATATGTAACGACCCAAACCCGGGGGTCCGAATTGCTAAACGGGTCCTTACCCAGATCCGAGGTGACACAAGGGTATTATGGTCATTCCACATTAATTTAATGATTTAAGGTCCACTATGGGTAAAATCGTCACTTACTAGAGTTATTCCATGAATTAAATGAGGTTTGGAGGCCTTGTAGTTGTACCACGTCCTTCTAATGCTCCTAGAGTTCATAGGGGTATAATGGTCTTTTTGCATAGTCAAATAATAATATTAAACCCAAAAGGGTAAAATAGACTTTTACCGTATTCAAATGGTGATATAAAAGCCCTTGGGGGCAAAATAGTCATTTTCTGGTCAAAATACAACATTCACACCCTTCAGAGGTAATTCTGTCATTTTGTAAGATCATTTTGCACTTTGATTAGGGTCTGGGGGTCATTGAGTAATTATATTGAATTATGAAGTCATTGTGCAAATATGAGTTCATTTAACCGATTAGAAGATTTCTTGTAATCGGGTAGATGAATGGTCTAGGCTTATAAGTTTTCAGATCACATGTAACCAGTTAGGAGATTTCTTCTAACTGGGTACATGAATGGCCAGTAACTAAGGGAAGTAACAATCCTCATTTATTTGGTTAGAAGATTCTTCTAACTGAGTACATGAATGGTTCAGTGTAAGAATTGTAAAAAAAATATATCTAACTGATTAGATAACTCTATCTAACTGGTTAGATGATCCCCTTCTCTGCCCCATACATCTAACCGAGTACAAGGAATCTCTTACCCGGGTAGATGAACACCCAAAATCCTATCTAACCGGTTAAGAAACCCTTCTAGCAAGTTAGATGGGAAAAACCTATCAAACCAACACACTGCCCATATATCTAACCAGGTAGATGTTGCTATCTAACCGGTTAGATGATGCCCAAGGATGAATCTAATGAAATTTTTACTTCCCAAACCCAATCAAATGTTATCCCCAAACACCTAAACATGAATTTAAAAACTTGATAAACATCATCAACCATTAAACGTTTCATAAAATCTACAAATATCATCATTCATACATCTTTGAAACATTTATACAAGTGCAAAAGAATGTGATTACAAGATGATGAGGCCTCTATGGCCATAATTACAAAGGCTTTGCTTGAAGCTCACAAGAGAATATAATTACATTATAAAATCATTGTCAATACTAGTCTATTACAAAAGATGTCAAAAGTCCATTCTACACTTCTAAACTTGTGAGGGTGCATCGTCTACAATATCTTTGTTGTGTCCTGAAAATGATAAATATATGGTGAGCACGACGGCTCAGTAGGGGATGCCTAAAGGATTAGCTTTGGGCTCCCTTGAGTCAACAAACAAAGAATAGTTAAAAGGAATCGAGGTCATGCGCGGGAATACTAATAAGCCACAATCAACATAAACATACAATCATGCTATGCAATGTTATGCTTTCCTGACCACTATTTATAGCCCAACTCAACGCACACCGAAAACCGCTAACCGACTTTACTGAGGTGAGATTGATTAACTATCCTTAGTTCCAAATCTGGCAACTATTTGGGGCCTAACAATCAACGTTACACATCCAAATTCGGCACGCGCTCCCTCTAGGTCGAATTAGCCCTGGCTCGCGAAACCCGATCCCTTTCCCAACCATTCCCAAATCACTTTCTTTTTTAAAAAAACATTTCAACCACAATTCCCCAACCATGCTCATGCCATGAATGAAGTCATGCATTATAGTGATCAATATTTTCATGCTTTTAAAGTCATAGTAACCAAATTACACATATAATTAACATCACATTTAGACATGCTTTTTCTATTGAACATACAACATCATTTCAACTTAAAATTTAACATTTAGAGAAAGTAAGACATGGAATCAAGAAAAGAAACTCAAACAACAGATAAAGCATGGTACTTTAAACATCCATACCTCAAAGATACAACCCAAAGTCCCTAGCTCCCAAGCTCGAAAATCCCCAAATGGAAGCAAGACCGGAGTAAAAATGTAGACCTTGAAGAGTAGAACAACCTTTCCTTTTTGCTCCCCACCTAGATCTTCCTTTAGCTAGCTCAAATCTTAGAGAGAAGCTTGAGATTTTAGAGAGAGGAAGTGAAATGGATGAGAGAGAGTGTGTGTGGCTGAAAGTGAGGGAGAGGAAATGAAATGTGGCCTAAGCTTGGCCAATTTTCTCCTAAAAATGTATGGCCTAAAATGAGTCAAAAGTCTACCCAAGCGCAAATGCCAAAAATGCCCTCCAAAGCTCACTAAACTACACCATTACCACATAATATCCATCTCTACCCACATAACACGCGCGCGCGCGCACACACACACGCGAGCGCACACACACACACACACACATATATATATATACATACACATCTAATACATTAACTCATAAACAGATAAATGCATGGGAATGGAAAATAACACCGGGACCCACATGGCACGTAAAACGAGAAAAGACTAAAATAATCTTAAAAAGAAACTTTCAGAAAATGAAAAATGACAAAATCCAAAAACATTACAATATATATATATATATATATATATATATATATATATCCTCCTACTTGCTCAGTTTCACTTTGGGTTCGAACCACTCTCTACTAAATCGTATCTTTCGGGCCTCCTACTTGCTCAGTTTCACTTTGGGTTCGAACCACTCTCTACTAAATCGTATCTTTCGGGCTATATATATATATATATATATATATAGAACTTTAGTGAAATTGAACCATTGGAAAAGAGGATAAGAATGGGGTTGTGAATGAAGAATGATTATTTGCACTAATGGATCCAAATGTCTTTTAAATTTTATTCTTTAACATATTAGGGTTAATTTTAGTATTTTTATAAAATTTTTCTTTATGATCTCCTCTCTCTTATTAATGGCAAAATAAACATAAAAACATTATCCATTCCCTTCTTTTCTTTTCTTTTCAGTTCAGTTCCATCAATCCAAACTAACACTATGCTTAATTATTAGTAATAATAAACAACATTCAATTTTTTTTAGTTAGTTTGGTCTAACTATTTTTATTTTATTTATTTATTTTGAATGATAAACAAACACGCACATTTTTCTCACCATCGGATTTCAACTCGTCCCCTTCTTTTTGAAAATGAAAAGATTATACAAATTATATCATTTGACTAGAGACCTCTAGTAATTTTGCTCTGAGGACTTGATTTCAACAACAACCAAAATAAATAAATGCATGTCAAAGAGAAAAAAACAGCACTCCCACAACCACACCAACAACCAAAATAAATAAATAAAATCAATTAACATGCATATAAAAAATTCCACTTATCTAAGACAACCTTAGCCAACAAACTCATTGCATTATTTCAGGTGATGCGAACATCTTTCCACATCTTAATTCATAAGGTCTTAGACAAGGTGATTCTCTCTCTCTTTTTCTTTTTGTTTTTGCAACGATCAATTCCGATTTTTCGCGCTATCGCCTTCTTCGCTAAAATCATTGTTGGTAAGTTTTGCGAGGGGAGGGGAGCACGGTTTACAGGGATGGAACGGTGCGCAATTGAACAGGCCAGATGGCACACAATTGGGATCACTAGAGGTTCCAGGACATGGAAGGGTTGACATGATAATGAAAGAAAGATAAAGAGAGACCAGGAGAAGATTTGCCATGGTTACTCTACTCAAATGTTGTGTTGGAAGGTTAATCGAGAGGGGTGTGCTTATACATCATTAACTTGAAATGCATTGGCTACAAAGTCTTTGTTTACCTACTCTTGAATTGATGTCATGTACAATTTGTCAAAATTTTACACTTATTTTGTCAGGAGTTCACATTTAAGGATCTTGGGCCAATTTGACTGTGTTAGTGAGTAGCGAAATAATAGGATAGGATTGGTTCCCGCACGTGAAAGTGCCGGAAGTTGCATGTGCGGTTCTAATGTTAGGTTGCGTTTTTTCAACTTTGGACCATATATAAGTTCAGAGGAAAAAAATAGTAGTAGCAGATCATGTAATAATTTTTCAGTATAAATGAGCAGGTATTATCACTTTGTACCATGCAATACTGC
Source organism: Cornus florida (assembly GCF_030987335.1). NCBI lineage: Eukaryota > Viridiplantae > Streptophyta > Magnoliopsida > Cornales > Cornaceae > Cornus > Cornus florida. Next base: position 41,847,246 of record NW_026775575.1, read on the forward strand.
ATGCACGGGCTGGCGGACACATCCCCTAAAAATTTTAAATTCTAAAATTTACTCTTAAATTTTTTTCTTCAAATTCCTTTGATTTACTTAAAAAGAAGATAAATTTTCCTTCTTTAACCAAATTGTAATTTTTTTTCTATCAAAGTTCTCATTTTTCTTCTTGTCCGTCTATTTCTTAAAATTCTTCTTTTTGCACTTACGTAATGTATGTAGTATGCATTTTTTTTTTCTTCTCTTTTAAATTTATTAATGGGTGTAATTTCATGCTTTGCTATCAAAATAAAAACACCAACAACTACATTTTGTTTTGTGATGATCACCGTGAATTCAAATACTGGCTTCGCCGGATGCGATGATAATGAAAGAAAGATAAAGAGAGATCAAGATAAGTTTTGCCATGGTACTTGTGACGACCTGAATTTCTAATAAAATGCTCTGTTTGTACAAATCCAAATACATAAAAAGAGGGTATTTTGGGCAAAATTCTCACTCTCGGCGAAGGAAAGAAGCAAATGGGTGGCTGCCGAGAGTGGGAATTGAGAAAACAATTGTGATGATTCGCGGGGCCCACTGGGTGACTATTTGGGCAAAATTGTTTTGCCTTCACGTGGGTTTTGATGGAGTGTATACAAAATGAAAGAAATTGGAAAGATAATGTAAGGAAGGAAAGTAGTGGGGTTCATGTGGGTTTGTCGGTGAGTTTGCCTTTAAATATCAGTATCAGTTTTGTGACTTTGGAAAATGTAATAGAAGGAAAAATTAGAGTGAAGACACAGAGAGAGTGAGCCGAGAAAGATAGAGTGAGCCGAGAAAGATAAAGTGAGCAGAGAGAGAGATAGTGAGAGCCAAGATGGACAGACAGAGAGAGATCTAAGAGTTGCAGAGGAAGTCGGGAGCTTGAGGCTTTGATGATCCAGTGAGGAAAATTCTTTTTTAGTGTAGGGTTCTCTATACCTTGCATAGTTTGGTGTGATTTTACTTCAAATGTTTTTATTAAATGCATATGTATTTTGTTTATATATTTACTTGTGTATGTATATTTTGTGAAGTTGTTTGTTAAACCTCCATGAAATTCTTGTTATTTGTTAAACCTCTATGAAATTCTTGTTATAGTTTTTCCTTACTAGGATTTTTGGGCTCACCACTCTCCAGTTTCAGGTACCGATGATGAATGGGGATTACTAGACACGGGCTTAGAGTGAAGAGTCGGCGTTGCATGATTTACTTTATTTATTTTGGAGAATTTTTGTATATTTTTTAAGAAATTGATTTTGTATAAAAGAGGGCATTTTTTTTATTTTATGATCCTGGGTGTATTTTGATGTATTTGGATTTGTGTAAACAGAGCATTTTATTAGACATTCGGGTCGTGACAGTACTGTTGTAAAATTTGATCTTTTTTTTTTTTTTTTTTTCAACATTAATAATAAAACTGTTCGGCTCCTAAAAACCGTGGTTCTTTCCAATTGCGGAAAGGAGGGTGAATGTCGGGCGTGCCAAGAACTACTGTTGTTTCAAAGTGGATATCCGAACAATCATCCAGTAGCAGATTGTAGGGATCAGACGATTGTACGAAGGACTAGAATTATCACCTTCAGAGGTTCTTTTTGCCTTGAAAAAGGACTTCTGGACTGATCTATGGCTAGTAGAAAGGAAAGCGGTATTGAAAGTGCAGGACTTCAAAGTAAGGTGCTGGAAAGTAAGAAAGATAAGTGCAGGACTTGAATTAAACGTATTGAAGGTGCATTACATGAATGTCAAAAAATTGAAGTGTCGTATTGCTGTGTGATTTAAATTGTGACGGCCGTGGTTTTTCAAGCCAGTGCGTCCAGTGATGAACCGAAGACTGACCCGATAATGGATCCGAATTGCGGAAGCGAAAACAGAAAAAAAGACTCTAAGAAGTCAAAGTGACCTTCCATGAGGTCGTGGAACTCAATGAGAACTGATGCGGAAGCAAAAGATAAAAAATATGACAAATAAATCCTCAGGGGAAAAATAGTCATTTCTGAAAATTGTGGACTTGGGTGCCACCTAGCACACCACTGGAAGGACAACGAAAAACTAATCAAGATGGACTCAAGAATCGCATGATTCGGAGTCCGGACGAAGGAGAAACGACATGACGAAGAAAAACGAGCACTTAAGGCTAAAAGGGTAAACTGATAATTATCTAAGAAGATCCGGGTGTAACTGAGCACATCGTTGGAAAGATAGCAAAAAATAAATCAAGTTAAAAAACAAGTTCACTCGATTTGGAGTCCGGACGAGGGAGAAACGAGTGTTTGAAGTTTTGATGTCACTGCGGCCCGACGAAGGCCATGACATGCCCCATGCGTGCCCGGCGCCCAATTGCATGCCCATGCTGACAGCAAGGGTCCAAAACAAGTTTTCCAGAACTGAGGCTTGAAACGGAACTCAAGACGAGTTTTTCTGGAAAAACACGAAGAAGAAACCTCCCCTAAAATCGAGTTTTCTATGTGACATGTGAGAGAATTAAAAAAAAAAACTCACTGTAAAATGCTCAAAATGCCCCTCCATGAAATCTAGTCATGAAGGCCAAAAAGCTGCTAAAATGTAACTGGAAGCTGAAACTTCATGAGGGATTTACAGTACCAAGACGACATTTTTCTGGAAAAACATGTAGAAGACCCCCCCCCCCCCCAAAATCACATTTTCTATTCAACCATGTCAAAAGAAGAAATTAAAAATGATGTGAAAGGTCTAGAATGCCCCTAGATCAGATTATGCAACAAAATTTCAAAATAAGTCTATAGGAGGCTCATTTCACCAAAGAAGAAGGTTTGCCCAGAAACGACCATGGACGCAAACGTAACTTACCTATTTGGATGCGCTACAATGGTCCATGGCTTAAAAATACCAGTGATACAAAATCCGACCTCCAAACGGGTAAAAAGGCAAAAATGAATAAGAAAAGGGAAATTTGAAAACCAAAATTATCAAATGATTTCAAATTACCGTTTGGCCCTTGGCCACACTTCAAACATGATTTTTAAGACCCTATGAATGAATAAGAATGGAATTTCCACACCCGATGCAAAAGTTATGAAGCAATGACGTAGCATTTTTCAATATTTTCATAATATTTCATAAAGTTAAAGTTGTATAGAATACAAGATACATGTCATTGGCTTCCGTCCTCATCTCATACATGTAAAATACATTGCATAGAGTGTACTTATGTACACATTACATAATTGGAATCAAATATACACATTTTGACATATAAGGTTACAAGTGGCATTTCAAGCCAACTTTTACAAGAATTGAAACCTTCAAGGCTACAAATCATCCAAGCAATATGAGAATCTCGAATCTTGATTCATGTACCTGAAAAATGTCCCCACTACGTGGGTGAGTAACATAAAGCTACTCGTAGGAGATGAGCATGCATCGACCTAGCATTTTACAATAAGATCACCTTATGGTGAAACATGTTAAAAGGGCTCATGCCACCTAACGTCTATATCAAAATAAGACTCGGGGAGTATCCTAAGCTACTTATGCAATTGAAATGAACTATGACATACAAGTATATATGCCAAAGTACACTAAACCGTATTAAAACATGATACACGACATTCAAGTACACATGCTCACAAGTATACTAAATCATGTTAAACGGGATAAGCAATATCTAGCATACATACACAAGTATAAGATATATGTATAGAGTACTCATAAAGCAAGTATAACACAAGTATACTAAGCTAAATACATACGCACAAGACAAGTATACATGGCACAAGTATACAAAAATGAAATCCGCACACACAAGACAAGCATACTAAGCGTAAATACACTAGATAGAGTTTAGATACACCAACAAGGATACAAGTTCAAGTATACAGTTTCAAATATACTAAATGAGATCAAAATACATAGGCAAGCACCAATTCTCAAGTTAAAAGTAATCCATGATTAACAACTTGAAATTGAACGCGAAATCAAAGTAGAAAGACTAGGACATGTGGTCACTAGACCAAGCAAGTGTTTCCGGGTAATTACGACCCACAAGGCACTACCTAGTGCGCACATGCATAAGTTATTCCGGGCAATTACGACCCACAAGGTACTACCTAGTGCGCACTTATGACTTAGAAGACTCTTGTCTCCGTACTAGAGCCAAACCCTAGCCATCACGTGAAATATGTCCTTACAAGCTTTCCAAAATCAATAAGTCCAAAACTTATACAAAAACCAGTAAGTTAGACCAAACTTATCCCAAATCCACTAATGCATAAAACCATCTTCCATGCACAAATAAGGTTGAATCCACACAAACCATGTCCTATAATTCAAGTCTAGATAACATATGACATGTCAAGCCTCCAATATGCAATTTATACACCAAAATAAGAATATTTTACAACAATTGAACCATATTACCACACTAAGCCACAAGTACTAAATAAGTCCCAATTTAGTAACTAACTTTCAAGGTAAACAATTGTAATATTCTAACAAGCTATACACATATACAAGAAATATCTAAACAAGCTATGCAAGTCAATGATATTCTATATCATGCTAAGTCTAATTACCATTTCAAGAGGTCTCAAGTACTAATTCTACATCAAATTAGTAACATACTCACAAGGTGATTAAACAGACTACATTTCAAGGGATTATCAACCTATTACCTCCAATATCAATTTAAGTGACCAACACACTTAAAATAAAATTAATTAAGCTCATGAATTAATTTTTCTTTAGATTTTCAAACATATCCAAATGTCCTCAATTTAATATATGTTAAAGAACTCACAAAGGCCTACTTTAATATCACATTACAAGTTGGTTTCATACTTGATACAACTATGTGAATTAATCTTTCACAAAGATAAATATTAAATAAGTTTTGCAATTCTTACTCAAATGCTCCAAATTTAATATATGTTACACAACTCACCAAGGCCTAATTTACTAGCATGCCACAATTTAATTCTAAACTATATATCATCACTAGAATTAAATCCTAAACAAAGAAAATAAATAAATTAAAATTTAAAAACTTGAACAAGGCATGGTCACAAGTTGTATATGTTTATAAAATAATCAATACAACAATAATATAAACCTAAGACATCCCCTACCTCAATTTGAGATGAAAATCTCAAAAGCCCATCGAAAAAAAAGTGCTTCGAATCCGACGATACCGAAGGGTTTTGTCGGGGACAACATGATCTACATGAGCCCACAAGAAGCCCCATCAAAATCACAACTTGACTTAAAACCCGAACTCAAAATTTGGCCAAAAACGGGTTTTAATAAGGGGGAAAGATGCATGTAGTCAACACGAACACAAAACGCAAAGGCCCTACTATGTTCTGACAAAGAAATGAAGTTCAAATGAGGAAAGAGAAGGTGGCAGCCTCCCTTGGGCTGCCATGGAAGCTTCAGGTCGTGCAAGAGAGTGGGGAAGATGAAAAAATAAAATATCTCATCCCCCTTTTATAGAAATCTCAAAAAGTGCCCCGAACGGGCCTCGCCGGGTCCGGAAAAGTGAAATTTGAGTAGATGCGCTCAAATGATGAAAGTCTGTGAATGAAAAAGATTCAAAATGAGAAAATAAGAATAATGGAAGAAACGGCGTCAAAAACTGAGTCCTGAGCAGAAAGTTATGCCCCAAACAAGTTTGGAGCAAACCAGGGCCAAAAACCCTGAAACTGGAAAATATCGACCAGAAGGGACTTTTAAGAGTTTAAGACTCGACGAAAAGTGAAAATGAATCCCGTACGAGGATCCAAGCTCAAAACAAGATAATTTGCAACAACTTTCATTAATTGCACAATGGCCCCCACAAAAGGGTTAACTGCAAAACTGCCCCAGAATGAAATTATCTTCCAAAAGATATTTTCTTAGATACCCCTAAAATAAAATATCTTCAAAAGATATTTATGAAAAATACCCCAAGAAAAGAAATTAATTTCAAAGAATTATGCATCCATGCCCCTATGGACATTGGGAGCAACTAGAGTACTTTCCTACAAAGGTAAAGATACGTATTTCGTGGAAACCACTCACGATAAAGATATGTATTTCGTGAAAACCACTCACAATAAAGATACGTGAAGTCAAAAACCAACTCCGAGCATAAGAAGTGAGGTTTTACTAACAAAGTGACAAACGGAAAAAAGACGAAATAGGGAAAAGGATGAAATAGGAATAAGGACAAAAAAATGAATAGTTTCGAAAAACGAAAATTGTGGAAATGACTCGGTCCTCAAAGGAAGTTGTCAATTCAAAGGAAAGAGTCTCAGAAACCATTTCCAAGCAATCGAGACGACACTAAGCGACGAGAAACTGAACTCAGAAAAGAAATTTCAACGAAAAAAATTCATCCGTAAAATTTTGAGGAAAAAGGAAAGGAAGGAAATGACTGAGTCATTACATGAACAGGGTTTACAAGTGAAGCCTAAACGTTCTATTTATAGAGTTTTCCTTGCATGCATAGCAGCCTTAGCAACTTCCACTTGTATTGATTTCGAATTGCCAAGTGTCCCATGTTCTCTTGGCAGTTATGTAACTTCTTCCTTCCATCTTTTGCTATCATATCTTCCACTCTGTCTTCCATGCTTTCTTTTTCCCTTTCTTCTGCCGTAAATATCTTCCCATTCAGACACGATTTAATTAGCCTTACCATCCATAATTTATGACAACTTCCCTTCAGTTAGTGGTAGCAGTTGCATGAAATACCACCACCTTCAACTAACGTATTCTTGTTTGGCCAAGTGTCCCATGATCCTTGAAAGTCCATATATACATGCATATATATATGTCTATGTGATGACTCGAATTTTTAAGATTTTAATTTAATTAATTTATGATTTTTAGACCGTCTAAATTAATTATTTATTTATTAAAGTTAGTGGGTTTTGAAATTTAATTTTGTTTTGTTATATAATATATTTATATATGTATTGTATTTTTTATGGAGGTAGGAAATGGAAGGGAGCAGGTGGCTGGCCGAAGGAAAAATAAAGGAAGAAAGATTGAGATGGTGATGGTATTTATTGGGTTCACTTACTGACGATAATGAATTTAATTTTATTGTATATATTTATATATATTGTCACGTGGAGAAAGGTGGCAACAGGTACACGAAATGTTGTGGGAAGAGAAATGGGTTTTGTTAATTGCGGGTCCCAAGAAGATATTATGAGTTTGATTTAAGTTTTCATTTATATATATGCTATATATATATATATATATATATATATATATTATGTTTTTTTTTTTTGAAAGGATATATATTATGTTGCATAGCCGAAGTGGGGAGATAAAAAGGAAAAAGAGAAAAGTAAATGAATTATGGGGTCCACTAGGAGATTTTTTTAGGGCAAATATTCATTAGGTTGGTTGTTCATGTGGGTTGTCAGTTTGGAAAGAGTGTATTGTTTATATATATATATATATATATATATATATATATATTTGCTTTGTCTGATGAAGGAAGAGAGATTAGCCGAATAAAGAGAAAAATGACAGTTGTGATGGGTACTGGCGGGATCCATGAAAATACTTTTTTTTGGGCAAAAAGTTTCACCCTGAATTGTTCACATGGGCTGACTTCTTGTATAATGATTATGTTGATTTTTTTTATTATTATTATTTTTATATATATATTTGTTTGGTGAGCAGATGGTGGGTTGTTTGTGCATTGATGGTTATTGAAAGAAAAAGAGTCGAGAAAAATAGAGTAAGCAGAGAGAGAGACAGAGAGTTTGAGAAACAAAGAGAGGGCCAAGACTGAGGAGTGCACAGAGAGGCCCGAGAGTTGCAGAGGATGTCTTAGAGCTTGAAGCTTTGGTGATCTAGTGAGAAAAATTTCTTTTTCAAGGTAGGGGTGTTTAATCTACAATCGTTTGCACTTTGATGAATTATTCTCTCTTAATTTGTAGTATAACACATTAAATTGTGATTAATTCATGTTAAGTTGTCTTGATGTTATGTGTATGAGTTATAATCTCATGTAAATTTCATGTTTAGTAATGTGTATATTGTTTATTGATGAAATATGATATAGACATACTTAAATGATTATATTTTTAATTTAGATGTGTAATTGTTGAGATTGTATTAAAAATTGTTGTGAAGTTATATGTATGAAATATATCTGTATGTGAACTTCATGCTTAAATGGTATATATAATTGATTTGTTGAAGGGACATGACAAAGGCATGCTTAAATGATTATGTTCTTAATTTAAATGGATTGTTGTTGAAAATTGTACTAATTGTGAGTATTAGATGTTGTGTATGAATTTCCTTATTAAGGATGCAAGGTTGTTAAAGTAGAATTATATAATTTTATGATACATTTCATGCATAAACATTGAGAAGGAATAGGAAAATGATTTTAAAGGAAATGAAAATGATTTTGGGAAAAAGGTTTTTGATATATGAAAGGTTTGTGAAACTAGGTCGCCTAGGAGTTGCCTATGGGTCCGAGGCGTTAATGTGACCTAGAAGGAATTAGGGAGATTGCCCTATCGTGGTTGAGTTGACTTGGCCCAAATGACGCCTTGGAGTTGCCTTGTGGTCAAGGATAGTTCGCCAATTCCTTCTCTCGTGCCGACATGGAGCTGCCATGGGACGGGTTGCATTAACTGTTTGGAAATGATGGCAGAAATGGTTTTTTGAAAAATGGGGAGTGACATTGCATGACATTTTATCGTATTGCACAATATGGTTTGTTATGACTTGAATTGTTTGTTGTTGATATTATGATTATATTTTCTCCCCGGAGTTGTATGATCCCGTTCTCTTTTGCTTTATTCATTATTTGGATTCACGGGGTTACAAGAGGTGTGTCTTAGGCACCACGTACTGAGCAATTTTGCTCACCCCTTATTATTAATATTTTTCAGGACATGGAAAGGAAGTGACGGACGATACTCCTCCACAAGGTTTCGATGGGTTAGTAGATCGTTTAGACATACTTTGTAACTATGATATTATTTATTTATTTATTTATTATTATTTTATAAACCCTGTGATGATATGTATATTATGACATAGGAAATAACGGTAGTGCCCTTAGTTGCCCTCGGGTTCGGGTAAGGACCCGGTTAGTGATTTGGACCCTTGGGTTCGGGTCGTTACAAAATTGGTACCAGAGTAATAGTTCAAAAACCAATAGGACGACGGGTAAAGGCCTACCTGGGGTTGTGTGGAAGGTGGATTGCATTGTTTATGTGCTTATGTGTTAAAGTGTTTGTTACATGAGAGGCATGTTTACTTGTTTAATTGCTTATGTGTTTACGGTTTTAAAAAGGCGTGCTTATTTGCTAAGTGTTCACATGCTTAAATGTTTAATTGCTAAAATGAGTGTTATATGGTCATAATGATGAACTGTATAAATAATTGAAAATAAATTAATTATGATATGATGACAAGTGTGATTTAGGTGGCAATAGCAAGTGGTCGGCATGGTATGTGCAGTTTTATTTTAAATGATAATGTAACAAGTATTGAGCACGGTAAGTGCAAGCATGTCTTGTTTTGTATGGTGATGGTTATTAGGCATGGGTATGCAAGTATTTTTTTAATATAAAAGACAGGGTGTTTAAATAAATAAATAAATTTAAAAGATGGGATATGATTGTATCATGGTAGGGGATACGGTTATTATATATATATATATATATATATATATATATATATGTATATATATATGTATACATGTATCGGAGTATGCAGTTGAGCAAGGATTGTTATGTGGTTTTTGATCTGAGTAAGCGAGGAGCTTGGTTGCTCCAGGGGTGTTTAGAGTGTTGGTTCTTATCGAACAAATAGCGTGGACTTCTAGCTCGTGGATTGAGCTATTCAGTGTGTAGTCATTCTGATTTTCGTGTTACGTTTTGTGCGGTGTTTAGGGAATGTGTTCATATTTCATGACATGGTGTCCTTGTTGCATGTAAGTTTCGTGCATTAGTGGATGGGTTCTGGTGACCGTGGAGGTCAACTGTGCAGGTGAGGGTTTCAGTATAACCTCAAGAAGTCAGCGTTTGCGACTTAGGTCATGGTTTGGTGTGGAGGTTCTTTTCAAACCGATCGCTGTAGGTGTGACAGAAGTTGTTTGAGTCGCGAATGTAGTCTATGGGTTGTAGATGTGTATTACGGGTGTTCTGGTGCAGTTTAAGAAAGTGTATTGGTTATGGTTGGTTGAGGGGTGATTTTCCATTTCAAAAAGTTGCGGGAGTGTGCTATGGGTAATCGACTCTTGGCGAGTCTGTTGCATGGCTCGGTCGATCAGCGGGGTTCTGGGTTGGTGCGGCTGTCTAGAGAGTCTTGAGGTGGTGTATAATGGTTAGTTTTAGCTGTGTAGTGCAGGATTGTATAATAAGGTAGGTAGTATGGGGTCATTGGAGTGCTTGGTTGTTTGCGGATGAAGTGATAGCTGGTGAGTATTGTGTTATCAAATGAATTGTGTTTTAGAATTTAAAAGTTGTAGATTAGGGATTGTATTTCAGATTACGTCTGGAGTACCAGGAGATAGTGCTTGTTGTTTGAAGATTCGAAGAGATAGACTAATGATTGGAGTGATTGGGACGAGGTTGATCTTATAAGTTAGTTGGTAGCCCTATTTGATTTTGTCGGGCTAGGGATGTTTTAAGGAACGGGAATGAGGAAAAGTAACGATGTTGAGCTTAGGGTATGAAGTTTCCTTGGTTAGATGCGTAGATCACTTAGAAATAGTGGTTTGATGTTGTCGGTTAAACGTTAATGAATGAGGGCATCGTTGATGGTATTAAGGTGACAATTGGGTGTTGAGCATTTTGAGATTTATGCTCATTTTGTTTTGAGGGTTTGTCGGCATGACATTGCCGTATGGAGGTTCTTTTATAATAATAAAAGTGGTTGTTATGGGGGAGTATCGAGAGTAATGCTTATTTTTTTGTTATGATGTTATTATTTTAAGGATGTTTGAGGAAGAATCACTTAGTAGCGGCTTGATGATAATAGAGGTTCGAATTGTCCTCTGGGAAGAATGGTAATAGAGGTGTTATAGTGTAATGTTTAGCGCCGATGAACAGAACGGTTTAAGGTATGATCCGAATGTAGTTTGGGGATTATTTGTTGTGTGTTGTTAGGTAGTTGGTGAGATTGTGCATCGGTTGAGGCGATTGGGGATTGATTAGTTTTTAGAGTCAGTAAGGATGATGTTGCCAAATAGGCACCTTTTTCTTTTGACGAGTAGTGGGTTGATGTGACTAACGTCACAAATCTTGTGCATGGTGTTCGAGGTAGTGTTGCCTAGTGAGGTAGAGATGAAATGGGTGGTAAAATGTCATTTTATGGCATAGGGGTTGTCATTTGGGAGTAACAGGTTCCAGATATAGCAAGACACAGTGTTCGGTAGGCTGTGATCATTCCTAGTGTTTGTACACTGAGAGCAATGGGTGCTCTTATCTGATTGGTTTTGATTAGCATGGGTGTTGCAGAGTAGCATGTGCGAGGTTTCGATGTTGATAGTGTATGATGGTCCGTTAGTGGCGAGATTGCCTAGAATTGTGTTCATAGTTCTGTACGGGTATCCGGTTAGTTCATCTCCTTGTGCGTAAGGAGTTTATTTCATTCAGGTGAGATCGGGTGTCCATGATCATGACGCTTGGTGCCGTATTGTTTCTAGCTGGTTAAGGGTTGTGTGATTAAAGTATGATCGAGATTCTTAGAGTTGGTATGTAATTGTATAGTTATGGAGTTATGTAGAACGATTGAGGAATAGTGAGTAGATCTCATGGTTGTTTTATGGACTGTGTGAGGTTGTATTTGAGGTTTGTTCATGAGGACAGGAATGACGTCTGTGCTAAGACCGGATCGAGGATGAGGATGGCCTAGACAACCATTTGTCTTGAATTAGTCCCTCTTTAGCACGATGTTGGGTCAAAGGTCAATGATCATTTCAATTTGTCAGGGATAGTGAGAGCACAGTATTGCGTGTTGTGTCGATGTGATAGTGTGGATTTAAATGATTGGTCTCAGGTGAAGAGAGGTGTTAGGTAGGACCAAGTGTCTGATAAAAGGTTGTGTTACGACCATTGATTATTAAAGATCATGTTTTGAGGATTTGTGTCCTAGGTATAGGATAGCTCGTTTTATTGTTCTGGTGACTCGTGATTATATAGTTGTTGGAAGATTCATTGTTTAGTCATCTTGAGATTGTTAAGTGTAATGATTGCTGAATGGTGCAGTTGGTGGTCGCTTGTACCGATATGTGACGGTGTAGCTATGCCTTAGATAGCTAGTGTTTGGTCTGACAGAGCTTGTACCCAGCCGGAAGTATGAGTATAATGATGATGTAGACGGGTGTGAGTGGGCGAGTGTGTAGTACTGGTTAGCTACCACTCGTAGCAGGGTGTGTGTGGGCTGATGGCGTTCACTGGCAGCTATTGGGATGGTTGGTTAGTGTGGTTGGGCAGGTAGCCTGAGTTTGTCATTTTTTGTTTTTTTTTTTTTTTAGTGGGCGGGTAACGTATCGACTAGCTACTACAATGGTTATGGAGTGTGTGGGCATGTGATTAGCACTGGCAGCTACCACAATGTCCTACATATCACGATATCTCACATCGCCTGGGGTAAGGATTTGGATTTTGGTTTTGTGGTTATTGGTATTTTCGGGTATACGAAGGCTGTTGGATTTGAATTTCGAGGACGAAATTCTTTTTAAGTGGTGGAGATTGTGATGATCTGAATTTTTAAGATTTTAATTTAATTATTTTATAATTTTTAGACCGTCTAAATTAATTATTTATTTATTAAAGTTAGTGGGTTTTGAAATTTAATTTAGTTTTGTTATATAATATATTTATATATGTATTGTATTTTTGATGGAGGTAAGAAATGGAAGGGACACTACAAGAAAAGTGGGTTTTGAAACAGAGCAGGCCGAAGGAAAAATAAAGGAGGAAAGATTGAGATGGTGATAGTCTTTGTGGGGTTCACTTACTGATGATAATGTATTTAATTTTATTGTATATATCTATATATATTGTCACATGGAGAAAGATGGCAACAGGTATACGAAATGTTGTGGGAAGATAAATGGGTTTTGTTAATTGCGGGTCCCAGGAAGATATTATGAGTTTGATTTAAGTTTTCATTTATATATATATATATATATATATATATATATATATATATATATTATTTTTTTAATTTTTTTTTTTTTTGTTGAAAGGATATATATTATGTTGCATAGCCGAAATAGGGAGATAAAAAGGAAAAAGAGAAAAGTAAATGAAATGTTGGGTCCACAAGGAGATTTTTTTAGGGCAAATATTCATTAGGTTGGTTGTTCACGTGGGTTGTCAGTTTGGAAAGAGTGTATTGTTTGTATATATATATATATATATTTGCTTTGTTTGATGAAGGAAGAGAGATTAGTTGAATAAAGATAAAACTGACAGTTGTGATGGGTATTGGCGTGACTCATGAAAATACTTTTTTTGGGGGCAAAAAGCTTTTCAACCTGAATTGTTCACGTGGGCTGACTTGTTGTATAATGATTATGTTGATTTTTTTATTTTTTTATTATATATATATATATATATATATATATATATATATATATTGGTTTGGTAAGCAGATGGTGGGTTGGGTCGGTGAAATTGTTTATTTAAATAGGTGTTTTGCACTGATGGTTATTGAAAGAAAAAGAGTCGAGAAAGATAGAGTAAGCAGAGAGAGAGACAGAGAGTTTGAGAAACGAAGAGAGGACCGAGACTGAGGAGTGCACAAAGAGGCCTGAGAGTTGCAGAGGAGGTCTTGGAGCTTGAAGTTTTGGTGATCTAGTGAGAAAATTTTCTTTTTCAAGGTAGGGGGGTTTAATCTACAATCTCTTGGACTTTGGTGAATTATTCTCTCTTAATTTGTAGTATAACACATTAAATTATGATTAATTCATGGTCTTGATGTTATGTGTATGAGTTATAATCCCATGTAAATTTCATGTTTAGTGATGTGTATGTTGTTTGTTGATGAAATATGATATAGACATACTTAAATGATTATATTTTTAATTTAGATGTATAATTGTTGAGATTGTGTTAAAAATTGTTGTGAAGTTATATGTATGAAATATATCTTTATGTAAATTACATGCTTAAATGGTATACATAATTAATTTGTTGAAGGGACATGACAAAGGCATGCTTAAATGATTATGTTCTTAATTTAAATGGGTTGTTGTTGAAAATTGTACTAATTATGAGTATGAGATGTTGTGTATGAATTTCCTAATTAAGCATGCAAGGTTGTTAAAGTAGAATTATATAATTTTATGATACATTTCATGCTTAAGCATTGGGAAGGAATGGGAAAATGATTTTAAAGGAAATGAAAATGATTTTGGGAAAAAGGTTTTTGATATATGAAAGGTTTGCGAAAAACCCGGTCACCTAGGAGTTGCCTATAGGTCCATGGCGTTAATGTGACCCAAAGAGAACTAGGGAGACTGCCCTAGTGTGGTTGAGTTGACTGGGCCCCAAATGACTCCATGGAGTTGCCTTGTGGTCAGGGACAGTTAGGCAATTCCTTCTCTCGTGCCACCATGGAGCTGCCATGGGACGGGTTGCACTAACGGTTTGGAAATGATGGCAGAAATGATTTTTTTGAAAAATGGGGAATTACATTGCATGACATTGCATCCTATTGCATGGCATGGTCTGTTATGACTTGAATTGTTTGTTGTTGATATTATGATTAAATTTTCTCCCTGGAGTTGTATGATCTCGTTCTCTTTTGCTCTATTCATTATTTGGATTCACGGGGTCATAAGAGGTGTGTCTTAGGCACCACCTACTGAGCAATTTTGCTCACCCCTTATTATTAATATTTTTCAGGACATGGAAAGGAAGTGACGGACGACGCTCCTCCACAGGGTTCGATAGGTTAGTAGACCGTTTAGACATACTTTGTAACTATGATATTATTATTATTATTTTATAAACCCTGTGATGATATGTATATTATGATATAAGAAATAACGGTAGTGCCCTTAGTTGACCTCAGGTTCAGGTAAGGACCCGGTTAGTGATTCGGACCTTCGGGTTCGGGTCATTAAAGTCTAATTCTGTAAACCCACGTCTCCTTAATTTATTTGTTGCAGATTTCTTCCTCTTCTCAGACACGATTTAATTATTGACTTCAAACAGTGGTAGTTGCCTTTCATGGTTCCACCACTTTCAACTGATCAAGTGTCCCATGATTTCTTTCTTTAAAGTCCTTCTTTTCCTCTAATTCCGTATATACATGCACGTATATAGGAATCATTTACAGACCCACGCTCCCTCTATCTTTGGGTAACTTCCTTCTAGTTAAACTTTTCAAACTGGTCTCGGCTTTCATGGCATTGTGACCCTTTCAAGAAAGGGTCACAATGCCATGAAAGCCGAGACATGGCGTATATATATATGTGTGTGTGTGTGTGTGTGTGTGTGTGTGTGTGTCATCCCTTTTCCTTTAGCAGCATTGTTGATCTAGCTAAGATAGCTGTTGGAGCTTCCTAAAATTTAGGAGAAATTCCAGCCCACGTTCCCCTTCTTTTGACCTGGTCAACTCTTGGTTTTGTAAAATGAAAACCTTCCAAAATATCAATTCTTAAAAAAATTGATCTATCGTGGTTAGCACCATAGTAAGCTTAGTAAAACTCGCCATGTGTGGTAAAAATCATTCCATATAGGAAAAGGTAGGCCCTTGCTTTAAAGATGGACTTGCCTCTTTCCTTCTAGTAATAGAGAATTTTACATAATAAAACTTTCGTGGGTCCACATAGTCCTTGCTTCCACATGATATTATGTAATTTAAACACTCAGAATGGAATTTTCCCAAAGTTGTGATCTAGCTTAGCAAGTTCCATTGGAACTCCTTATTGGTGGATAACACAAAAATCAATCTTTAGTAATATCATACTATGCTTCCTCTTTCGGACATTAAAATATAGTGGTAAGTTCATTGGAACTCGCCACATGTCGCTTTTCCATTAGGCCAAAAATAATGGAGTAAACAAAAACCATTAATTCCAAATAAGTTGAACAACATGGTAACAAAAATGAAGTCCTTCGTGAGAATGGAACAGTCATAACTCAGAACTACATCAAAATTCAACCTCCTCAGCTAGGTTGCCTAAAGTTCCTAATCTCTATAATACCATCTTCCTCCGGCTCCAAAATAATTGAGCCTAAAAAATTTAAAACCGCACTCTCACATTACCTCCAAGTCCATCACCAAACAACTAGAAGATTTACACAATCCTCCCCAACCCCATTAAATGTAAGGGTGAGCATGCAATATATATACAAGGTCAAAAATAAGCTGAACGTTACTAATACATTATGTATATTTCAAATCAATCTCATTTTGTACACATGTACACAAAGATAATAAACAGAACAAGCACAATATATACAAGGTTCACTTAATTTCTACTGCCACTAAAACCTTGGCGGCTGATGGCCCCAATTGCAAGCTTCACCAAACGTATGAGTTCCTCCACATCTTGGAAGCCAAAGTCAATAACCCTCTTAACAGAAACAATGCCCTCTTTATTCTGACCGTCTTCCAGAATAACATTAGCAGCGGCAAAAGCATTCTGGGATTTCCAGGAAGCCTCCATTGCAGAATTTACATCCTTTGTGAAATCAAGGAGCCGAACAAAGTTGGGACGGTTTCGAGCGATGATAAAATGGTTTCCAGCATGAGAACCAATGCCCTTGGATAGACCAGCTTTATTCACAATTGCTTCATTGTTCAAGTTATCAACCTCTGATGCAGAAGATGATGGAGATTCTCCTTGAGGAACCACCTGTAAACTGGCTAGCACTTCAAGTCTATCTCTACTTGTACTAGAATGTTTGCAATAAACAACCTTCATGTATGCCACCTCCATGCATTTATAGGCCAAAGCAGCGGCAGCCATTTCTTGACGCTTCTCATATTCATGGCCACAAATTTCACAGAGTTTGGCACTACTATTATAGATTTGCATTGGAGACATCTCCCCGTGTTTATAATTATCACTATTGCAGGTTTCTAGAAGCAACGCACAATGAAGAAACTTTAATGCAGCTTGGAAGTATGCCTCATTGCATTCAAAATCAAACCCAGAGATCTTAAGTTGATCAGCATACTCTCTGAGATCTTCAGCTTCTTTCAGGGCATTACTAGCAGTATGTCCAGAGGCATCCCATCTTTGAGGACTTGAAGCATTGAGATCCCTGACCTCCCTGTATTTCTTTTCCTTTCTGAATTCACCATCAACAGGCTCCTCTTTTGCAGAGAACTTGATGTCCGGCAGATGCTTCCCACTACTTTGCAATGTCTCTAAACATTTCTGACTATCATGCCAGTCCAATTTTCTTTTCTTCAAAGACATTTCCCTTCCGTTGTAACTTTTCATATCCAAGGACCCAGTATCCCGAGAGATCTGAACACTCTCTCCCGGTTTCTTTACAGAAATTTGTAATATGTTCTTGGCGTCACACTTTGCATCCATAGAATAATAATCTCCATTGTGTTTCTGCATACTCTTACCAGCTACCTTATTTGGCAATTCAACACCGGAACTGAAATCCGCCTTAACAAGGTACTCATCATGTTTCGAATTCCAATACTTATTGGTATCAACTGCACCTTCAGTCTTGATTTTCTTTTTAGCCCCGTATGCATGCTGTTCAGCCTCTCTCTTGCTTTTTGGCTTTTTCCTTGTCACATCAGCTCCATTCTCTTGCTTCTCTTTCTGTTTAATATTATTTTTTTCCACAGCAAAGTTGCAAGACTTGCTCAAATGCTGAACACTAGAGTTGTTCATGTCATTTATGCTTCTGCTTTTCACTGCCTCTTGTTGTGAGTTCTTTTTTAAGTTGGAAAGCTGCATCTGGCCACCATCACTAGCCATGTTGGGTGTTTCTTTTGAAACCTGTTTCTTCTTTCCTCGATTAATAGGTATGGCATGTGAATTGGGATTCTTGTGCTTGTGGTCAAAATGCCGAACTTCAGCTGAATTTCCTCCAGTTACAATTTTATCAGCATGATTTTGAAGGCCATTATGACTTCCAGGAAGCGGAAGTTGGTACAATTCATTGAGAGCTCTTGTTGTCTCTTCCTCACTGATATCACATCGATTCATTCCAGGCAGCCAGTTAAGCATGCTACACAACCACTTCTCAGGAAGTTCCTCAGGCTTCGTACCAAATGGTAGAAGACGCCACCTCTGACATTGGTCACAACAGACCCAATTTTCTTGAATAACTACAGAAGGCGCCAAAGTTGGTTCCAACTCAGAAGCAAGTGCCCCACTGGTAGGAGGGCAATCGTTTCCATCCTCTTTTAGAAATGTCTCAGATGTCAGCTGGTTATCAGCTTTCTTATAACTTGATCTCCCTTTCAATTTTTCAGAGGAAGCACGTAGCTCTTTATCAACAGCCCCAACTTCAGAGTCTTTTCCACTATCACCAGTACGCCTCTGAAATCGATCCATTTGATTACCCATTTGCTCTCGTCTTGTGTCCTCTAACACATCTCTATGTTTATCATGTGCCTTGTAAATATCCTTTAGTGACTTTAAATTTAAATTATGCATTTTAATAGCTTTCTTCTTGTCATTTGACACTGCAGAAACTCCAACCATCAAGCTTTCCTCTGCCAAATCAGAAGCCACCTTAGCATTACTTTGGCTTCCCCTTGACTTCCTGTTGCCCTCAAATACCGACTTCCTACCACTAGGCATTTTTTCATCTTGCTCATGGGAAGTAGATTTCTGAACAACCTTTGCTTTAAGATGATTCATGGTCCAAACATTAGGATCTTCCTTGCACCTAGAAACATTAGAGCCAGCTTTAAATGGGCTATAAATTTTGATAGATTTGCTCCGGTCATCATCAATTGAAACATTTCTATGGGAACTTCTCATTCTGTGATCTCCGGTTTTCTCCACCCAATTACCCCTAGCTTCTTGCTTCTCATTCTTACCATGTTGGCCAGATATTGACTCCAAGGACTCTTCCTTCCCAGAATCAGTATATGATAATCTGTCTTCTATTCCATCCTTATCGGCCTTGCTTTTGAGGGCAGGCACAGGCTTACTGTTCTGTGGGAGTTTGTCCTTCCTTATCAAGCAAAGCACACTGCCTTGGAGAGGCGAAAGCAGTAGGCTCCCAGGAACATGTGAAGAAGTCATAATCTGAAGAATACTGGTGGGAGATTCACTTTGCTCTTCAGATTCTAATATTATCCCACCACTTTCCTCGGGTCTGTTCCCCGTTGATGATGATGGAGAAATTAGCCCTATACCACTATAAATTGCCGCATTTTTCGGCACTTTGTAATCGGAACCAACTTTCATTCGAACCTTTAGTGTTCTCTGGTTAGTTGGATAAATTGACTTATTTGAAGATGGTTCAAATTTCATGCATAACTTGTCAGCAACTTGACCAGAAGACAAGCAAGGAACTTGTATGGCTGAAACATCCCCAGATGCGACCCTTGCAATATGCAATGACTGCAAACTGTGGGTAGCAGTGTGAAGCCTCTGAGATAAGGGTGCATCTGACAGTGCTGTGGAATTCTGAGATAAGGGAGATCTTGGAAGGCTATGATTCTGAACTCTTTGTGGACGCTTTGGTTGAGACCGCTGATAGGTAGGTAAAAACGAACCATACCCACCAAATTTAGGCCCCAAATTCTCTGCCGAAATCAAGCCTTCAAAATCTTTCTGAAAATGACCCAACACACTTTTAAGTTTCTCATCAATGTAAGAGAAAGCGACGTCAGGATCAACGAGTGTATTGTCCTTGTAAACCTCGCCTTCTTCAAGCTCTGTTTCCTCCATCTCACCCCCAAAGCCAACCCTAACCCTAACCCTAATTCTGACTTCAACCCCAAAACCCTAGCCCCAATGTATCAACTTCCCTGAAGTCCAACATATCACTCTGATCGAAAACCACGATTCAACCCAACAAAATACTTCTAAAACCAACAAAAACCCAGGAACAAATTGTTCAAAAACTGATTTAATCTATCCTTGGACAAACTCCCTTTGAACCCACTTGATCACCAATATATATGTATATAGATATATCTAATCAAAATCAGTGGAGAATCAACAGGACGATGATACTAAGAATCAATTTCTTCTTGGACACACTCGATCGCGCCTCCGATCAATTCAAATTTCCTGGTTTGGTTGTTTCGATGGGTAACCTAGAGTAAATATAAAACGCTGCTGTCTAACGGTCTGATTTGTAAGATGCTGTCTGAACGGGTGGAAATTTGAAAAGACAAAAAAAATAAAAAATAAAAACAAGAAAATTCCGAAAAGACCCAAAAAAAAAAAAAAAATCCACGGAGTAACAAGAATATTTGAAAATTTGTATCGATAAAACGCTGCCGTCTAACGGTCTGATTTGTAAGATGCTGTCTGAACCGGTGGAAATTTGAAAAGACAAAAAAATAAAATAAAATTCCATGGAGTAACAAGAATATTTTAAATAACAAGAATATTTTAAAATTACGAAAGAGGGTGGTCTTGAATAACAAGAATATTTTATTAAAATTATAATATTTATAGATAATTTTGTAAATGCATTTATGGAGTTTGATCTATTAATGCATGAGGGGAGTCCAACAATATGGAGTGGCGCTGATGAGGAAAAGTGTGTATTTAAACCCCTTAAGTTTAGGCATTCTAGTATCTTTATCTATCTTACTTTACCGTTTTAAATTGATTTTGTATTATTTCCTTTTTTAGGCACTTATCGATCCAATACCATCCTTCGATCGATCGAATACTTTTGTCCTTATTCAAATGATTGATCATATCCATAGCTGTACCACCCACTAACCACTTTTGTCCTTTTCCCATAAATATCTCCCATAAATATCTCGGATTTGTCTTTTTTCAAAAAGCTCAGCCAGTTGGATCGATCCAGCCTAAGTTCGATCGATCTCACTTACTTTCGATCGATCCAAGTTCAAGATTCGATCGATCGAACTTCCTCCAGTGCAAAAAAGTTAAAATTCCATCTCATTGAAAGTTGTCATTTATCCAATCATTAGGGAATATTGTGTGCACGACCCTAACTCATTTTGGGTGTCATTTTGACCTACCTATATAAGGATAAGGATTGCTTTTACAAAAGGGAGCCAATTTAATTTTTCATATCATCTTTTGGAGAGGAAGCTTAGAGGATGAGGAGGCTAGAGACACCATTGGAGACTCTTCATCAACAAGGAGCAGATTTCAACCATGAAATTAGCCCTTGAGGGTTGGAGCATCATCACCATGAGTGGCTAGACATCCTTTTGGGGCTAGAGTTAGCCCCAAGCATGCTTTATATATCTTAATCTTATGTATTATTGAGGGATTAGTGTTGTAATTGATGTTTTGACACTTTGATATATATAGATCTTGTTTATTCAATGATTTATGTGGTTTAATGCTTCCAATTGGTCATTTCATTCTATCCATATGTCTATGTATGCTAGAATAGATGTTCATGTGTTTATCTCTAAATTTTGTGTTATTGATGCATGTCTATGTGTATTGATGCTATAGATTTGGAAATTGTCAAAACATTGTGCTTAAAAGAATGCTTTTGTGATTCTATTAATGGTTCATACTTATCTCTTGATGGATTGTGCCTCTCCCCTAGTTTATTATCTTCCTAGTAGTGTAGTTGTAGTGTAGTGTTAAATGAGAGGACAATCTATGCTTGTTGTTTGATAATCCAAGCTTTTGAATGCAATTAGCATATGTCTCTATCCTTGTGTTGTATTCGGATTGTGAGCTTAATGAAAGGATTAATGACTTGTTTTGATTTATTGTGCATTTCACATGTTGTTTAGACAATATATGCTTCATTGCTTAGATATATTGTGCATTTCACATGATGTTTAGACAATACATGCTTAACTAGTCATCCTTGCTTGTTGAATCAACCAAATACACACACACCAATATTGCAACTCACTATTTGCCCTCATTAATCACTTGTCAATGATATAGAAATGCATTGCTTGGTGGTGATCTCTAAACCCCAAGATTTCTCTCTCTCTCTTACTTACTCTTAATTGCACTCTTTCGCTATTACTTAGTTTAATTTAGTTGTTCTTTAATCAACCAACCAACTAATTGTTTGATCACTCGACCTACTAGTCCTAATTGTGATTCCACGACATTGCTCAATCCCCATAATCCCTTGGAACGATCCCTTCTCACTCATACTAAATAGTATAGGTGTTAAGCGGTTTATAAATTTAACTATGATGCCCACTTGACACTAATTTTCAAACTCAAGGTGTTGTGCATTATTTTGTGCACACCTAGACGTTCGTGTGAGTTAAGCACCAAGTTTTTGGCGTCGTTGCCGGGGATTTGTTGATTAGATTAGGCAACGTCGGATTTGTGGAATTGATTAGGATTAGTATTCTTTTATTTGTGTTTTTACTTTATTTTTATTTTTATTTTTGGTTATTTATTCTGTTGTTCTTACTTAACTAGGTGCATTGTTAGAGAGGAAGCAAGCAAAGGAGCCATTGAGCATTCAATTCAAGCAAGTAAAGAAAGCAAAAAGCTAAAAACCTAAAATTGCTAAGCCAAGCTTTAAAATTTGGAGTTGAAGTGTTAAAGGACCTTTGTGAGATTTTCTTTACTCAATCCCTTAGTTAAATCGTCGGCCCGCATGGAGGCTTATTTTTTATTGTCTTGCGTCATTTGTTGTTAAAGTATGGGAGTATGAATTAAATGTTTGTGGAAGAAGTCTAATTGCATTGTTGTGAAGGCATAGTGTTTGTCATTCTTTGTGTTTGTTGTGTTTTGTATCGTGCATGCATGGGCGTCATTCATTGAGACTAACTCTTGCCCCTCTTGATTTGCATCTTGAATCTATCGTTAGAAATCCTAGGGGAAGAGGAAGTTCAAATAGAGCCAATCTTTCAATGGATGACCATAATGATAATCATGTTGAGGACATTGGTCACATAGACCAACAAGGTATCCTTCATCCCAATGTGCACAATGAGAACATACAAGTACCATTAGGCATGTCTAGGCCATTCATTCACCAACCACCACAACAACAAGGCCAAGTTCCATATGGAATGCCAAGGCCAATGTATACTCCACAACCTCCCATCAACAGTCAAGGAATTTAAAATCAAGGTGTTCATGTTGCACCTTAAGTAGCTAATCCACCTCTTGTTTTAAGAGACCATTATGTGCCTAATGAGTATAATGCACCTACATGCATCCAATTGCCTCCATTTAGAGCACATCATTATGAAATTAAGCCACAAACCATTCAAATGCTTCCTAACTATCATGGACTTCCAAGTGAAGAACCTTACAAGCATTTAGATGAGTTTCTTGAAGTATGTTCCATCGTAAAATATACGGACATGCCGGAAGAGGTTTTAAGACTCAAACTTTTTCCATTCACCTTAAAAGACAAGGCAAAGTATTGGTTTAACAATCTTAGGCCTTTTCAATCGCTTCTTGGGTAGAAATGCAACAAGATTTCTTGAAGAAATACTATCCGGTTTCTAAGACCAATGCCATGAGGACCTCAATTCGAGAATTTTCACATGGGGATGGAGAAACGTTTCATGAGGCATGGGAACGCTTCAATGAATTGCTTAGGAAGTGTCCACATCATGACATGCCTAAATGGCAATTAGTTCAATACTTCTTTGAGAGCTTATTGGACAACTATAAGGGGATGGTTGATGCTTCCATGGGTGGCTCATACATTGATAGGCATAAGGATGACGTGTGGCGTCTCTACGAAAGCATGAGTGAAAATTCTTTGCATAAAACACTATCATCCAAGAATGGTAGAAATTCACAAGGTAGGAAGAGTGTTGGCTTACATTAAGTCGAACATTCAAATGAAATAGCCGCCGAAATGAAGTCTTTGTCTCAAAGGTTTGATCAATTTTTGATTAACCAAAACTCGGCGAACCAAGTATCTTCCTTCCCTAACCATTATCATCGTTCATCAAATGAAACATGTATGACTTGTTCTAGTGTTCTTCATTCTACTTCTCATTGTCCACACGGACAAGTGCAAAGTGAATGACCGGTCCTTTACAAGGGTCGCGATACCAAGTCAACCTTAAAGAGTTGTGAATTTAGGAGGTGGCCAAGTTTTACATTTATAGAAAGCCACTACTACCTTTCTCTATATAAAATATAGATAGGGCGAGTAGGGATCGTCCCAAGGGATTTGATGGTGTATCGAATTGTGAAACTATGGTAATTAGGGTTAGTAGGTCGAGTGATCACACAATTAATTGGTTGGTTGATTAAGCTAAATTAAATTCAACTAAATAAAATAATATGAAGTAAACAAGAGAGAGAGAGGTCTTGGGGTGTAGAGATTGCCACCAAGCAATACTTTTCTATACTACTAACAAGTGATCAATTGAGGATAATGGACGTGTTGCAATATGATAAGGGTGTGTGTGCATTAGGTTGATTCAATTGGCAAGGATGACAAATCAAGCAAGTATTGTCTAAACATCATGTGAAGAGCACAATATATCTAAACAATAGAGCATATATTGTCTAGACAACATGGGGATAGCACAATAGATCAAAACAAGTCATTAATCCTTCATTAAGCTCACAATCCACATACAACACAATATTAGAGGAATATGCCATTTGGACTCACAAGCATGGAACATCAAACATCAAGAGTAGATTGTCCTCCCATCTAACATTACACTACCACTACACTAAATCTACACTACTAGCATGAAAATAAAGCTATCTAGACTAGGGGAGAGGCACAAACCATCAAGAATAGGCACAAACCATCAAATGAACCAAAATAGCATTCATTAAGCATATCATCTTGATAATCTCTAGATCTATAGCATCAATACACATAGACATGCATCAAAAACACTAAATCTAGGGATAAGCACATGAATATCCTACTCTAGCATGCATAGACATATGGATAGAATAGAATAGTCAATTGGAAGCATTAAACCATACAAACCATGAAATAATCAAGATTTATATATACATGAATATCAAGATGTATCATACAATACTAATCCCTCAATAATACACAAGATTAGAGTAGAAAAAGCATGATTGGGGCTAACTCTAGCCCCAAAGGATATCTAGCCACTCATGGTAGTGATGATCCAACCCTCAAGGGCTAACTCCATGGCTGCTCCTTGTTGGTGAAGATCTCCTCCAATGGTGCTCTAGCTTCCCTCCTTCCTCCTCTCCAAGAATAGCCTCTAAGATCAATTTTCAATGTGTGACAAGAGACTCTCTCAAAAAGTGTATCATATTCCTTATATAGGTAGGTCAAATACACCCCATGATGAGCTGTGGTCGTGCAAGGCATATTCTCCGATGATTGGATGAAGGACGGAATAAATGAGATGGACTTTAACTTTTTCTCGTTGGAGGAAGTTCGATCGATCGAACCTTAACTTGGATTGATAGAAAATGGGTTCGATCGATCGAACTGCATCTTGGATCAATCGAAGTGGTCTGACTCCTCTGGATAATGACAAGGCTGGGATATTTTCAAGATATTTATGGGGAAAAAGACAAAAGTGGTTGGTAGGCGTACAGCTGTGGATAAGATCAATCATTTGAATAGGACAAAATAGGGTTCGATCGATCGAAGGTGATGTTCGATCGATCGAACTTGGAATTTCAGCAAAGGCCAAGGTTGGATCCATCGAGAAGTACTGTGATCGATCATAGATGTTCGATCGATCGAACTCTAAGTTGATCGATCGAACTTTTCAGCTGCATAACTGGATTCCTTTTTGCTCATTTCTTTCTCCACTTTGCTCCCTCCTTTGGTTTATCTCAGGATTGCTTCAATTAAGCTCTTATTTGGCTGAGTTAGCTAAATTTTGGGATTAGTGCCTGAAAATATAAATACCACGTAATAAGTCTAAAACGGCAAAGTAAGATAGATAAAGGTACTAGAATGCTTAAGCTTAACGGGTTTAAATGCGCACTTTTCAGTGCTCATCACACCCCCAAACTTAAATATTGCTAGTCCCTAACAATGAACTAAGAAGTAAAGGAATGAAATAAACAACTATACAAGTATAAACTGGAAAGTAAGTAAAATGATAACACCATTTTCGTAGGGAACACGATTGCATTTAGCATATGCAACAAGCCTTTTAAACCCCTAGGTTACCCCTAGTGGACGAGTAAAGTCTCATGAGGGTTTTCAGAAATGGTACCCACAAACATTAAGCTCATTCTTTCAAAAGAGGCACCAATATTGCAAACAAGTATTGGGAGAAAACTACCTCAAGTATGCAATTTTTCAACCGTTTCTAAGCAATCTCCCAAAATTTTAATATCAAGCAAGCAAGTATGGTCCTCCACATATCAAGAAAATGATCATGAAAATCGAAACAAGTCTAGAATCCATGTGAGAGGTCCGACATCAAGTGTGTTGCTATCTTAGCCAACTAGAGAAGTAATCACATCCTTACCCTCAAACTAGCACACAAATCTAGTACCGATCATCAAGATAAGAGAGTGGACCTTTTATTAAAGCTTTATTGTTCTAGGTGCGCTTATTCTTTTCACTCATTTTCTTCTTCTTTTTTTTTTTTTTTTTTTTTTTATTGAGGATCAAAGATGGAAATATTGTGTAATGTGTTGATCTCTTAAGCTTTCTAGAAGATTCATGTAGCGAGCTTTAGGTCAATGACTCCCAAACCAGATGGCTTTAGGGCATTAGGTGTTAAGACACCCCTACGGACTTACAAACTCAAATCAACTAGGCTATAAATCAAGATAACAACCATCTAATCATTTCCTACTTCTCACCTTTTGGGAGAAGTCCTCACTTTTATTGCTTTTGCAACTTCATTTTTTTTTTTTTTTTTTTTTAACCAATTATTAACCTAGAGTTTGGGCCCTCCACCTTTCGGCACAAGAAGTTCACTGCTTAATGAGGCAAGAATCCCGGCTACTCAATGAAAAGGGGTTGTTATCCACCTTTATCAAGAATGAAAGCTTTCAATGCACTACTAGCCCAATTGGGATATAACCAATTCAATAATCAACAAAGCATGTACCCCACAATTGAATGCTAGCGTGCGCCGGTGCTAGTGTAGAATCCTAGAATGAATCTCAAAACAATCACAGAATCAAGATGATGTGGACCACAAGTGCAAGCATGATATTAATTTTTTTTTTTTTTTTTTGAAAAATTTACTCTTAAATGGCATTCAAAAGGCATACAAGGAGTATTGGACTCTCAAGTCAAGCAATTTTTAAATTTTAAGCAATATAGTCCTCAAAAGATCAAAATCATAGCTAGAAATGGACCAAGTATAGAAATATCCCTCAAATACACAAGACATGCTCAAAATTTGAATTTTAAAGCAACACTGAAACATACACCAATACCCCCAAACTTAAACTGCACATTGTCCTCAATGTGTGAAGAGAACAAAGGAAAGAGTATACCAGTGCTTTAGACATGAATGATCGGGATATAAATATCCAAAGTGGGTGGCATGGCCCCCCCAAACTTGGGATAAACTATGGTCCTGAAAAGTTTGCACTCGGATAAACTCATTAGATAACAAGATAGGATAATCAGTGCACAGTGGACATGCAAGTGTAAAATGGGATAAATAGAGAATAGAGAGAGAGGTGTAAGAGTAGTCCTAAAAAATTGGGCAGCACTCTCTCACTGAAGTCACTGTGGTGTACCTGATGGAGTCAAACATATAAATATGAGATACTAAGAGACATCCATAATCAAAAAGCAATATATAGAGAATATAAAGTGCAGGTACATCAATAAAATAATAAAGCCGACAGACCGGCCGCAAAGTATAATACAGTAACAGTGACAGTATAATACAGATCCAGAATAAAAGAAATGAAAGCATAGAACAACTGGAAGTGGAGTCTCAGGAGGCCTGATCGTGAAGATCTGCAATGGCTGGAGGTGCAGGTGCGGGTGCAAGTGCAGGGAGTAGGCTGGAGAGATCGGCAAAGCAAGCCATGACATCCGCCCTGAAAGAGGTGAACTCAGCTCGGTGGGCAGTGATGTCGGCTCGCATGGCTGCTACGTCCTCCTCCAGTGTCTGCAAGCGTGCTCCGAATCCGGGAGTGGGAATTGGAGACTCAGGCAGAGATGCCTCTGAAGAAGACTCCCGAACTCGCTCCTGAGCAGCGGCTCGATCACTGGTATCATTGGCATCAGCATCATCTGCAGCATCGGCATACTCCTCCGCAGGTCGCTCCAGGTCAATGTCCATGCGATCGGCAGCCGGACCGACTGGTGCGTCGTCCGCTGCGATATCTGTTGCTGCTGGAGGTGCCGGCTGTGCCTGGGCTGCCTCCTCCTCCTCTAGTTCAGCTGCTGCCTCTACAGCTGGCTCCTGAAGACTCCGAATAAGAGCATTGTAGCTCTTTTTCCAGTCGCTCCTCCCATAGAAGCTGGACCGTGCAAGGGGCTCCTCATCTGGGGGCACTCTGTAGCGCTGGTCAAGAAGGATCTGCATGATGAGGTGTCCGAAGGGCAGGACCTTGGACTGCTTAGGGTCCTCCCTGGAAATGAAAGAATCATACAGCAACCTCATCATGCTCCAAATGAGGACTGGGATAGATACCCAGCAGCCCGTGTAAAAAGCGTAAAGAGCTGTCAAGTAGTCATGACGCCTCTGGATCTTGTGGCCCGCCATGTAAATGTTCTGGAAGAGAACTGTGTCGATGAACCAGAGGTCGTCAGGCAAGAAGGTCCTGGTGGTGAATGTCTGACCACCGGCATGATAGCCTGTCAAGGAGACAGCCATGTCAGAAAATGAAGGCCTATGCAGCCTCGGGTATGTCTCTGCAAGCTCAGGTGGACACCGGTGCG
This sequence comes from Cornus florida, assembly GCF_030987335.1. NCBI lineage: Eukaryota > Viridiplantae > Streptophyta > Magnoliopsida > Cornales > Cornaceae > Cornus > Cornus florida. The sequence continues at coordinate 41,876,150 of NW_026775575.1, forward strand.
GGCACCGGCAAGCACGGGCCAGAGTGTCAACTGTGATGACAATCTCGTGGCCGTCCACTGTAGTGATCATCTCCACGGTAGATCGTGGCGAGGGCCGGAGATGCTAAAAGAATAGTCGCACCAGTCGCGGGAATACAAGGCCGGTGACTGGGGCAAGGATGGCTGAGAGGCCCCACTGCATGATATCCTGATAGCCAGACTGGGTCAGGATAGACTCGGAGAAGTACTTAGTATCGAAGTACGACTCCTGAGCCACGGTCATGGCTGCATATCTCAGCAACAACTGGTCACGGCGCTAACCCGGTAGAGGTGGCTGCGGTGATGGCATGGCGGCTGCATCTGCCTGATGGCGCGCAGGAGAAGGTGATGGTGTGAAGGCTAGAGGAGCCTGGGATGTAGATGGCACGTGGTCAGCTCCCTCCTCAGCCTCGTGGGATGGGGACTGAGGGGGTGTAGCCTGTGCGGGCTCCTCCTGAGCATGAGATGGCTCTGCAACCATCTCTATCCTGGGCCGTATATGTCTGCGGGGTCGCTGTGGCCCCGAAGATCGCCTAGCTACTGTCTTGAACCGCGGAGGCATGATCTGTAAAAAGACAAGAAAATTTCAATATATAAGTCAGTGCCAGATATATAAGAATTTAAATGCATAATAGAAACATGTATGTCAAATAAGATAGACAAAATATAGATGACATGAATCTATGATAATGATGAAATGTGAGTCATGCTAAGCAATGTAGGTATGAAATGCATCCAATGTGGAATATCACAGGCATTATGCATATAAAGATAGCATGAAGATGACACAAGATTGGATCGATCGAAGGTAGTGAAATGAAGTTCACTACTTCGATCGATCGAAGCACAAGTTCGATCGATCGAACTGTGCGGATGCCGAATTTGAAAAGTCGCAGATCTGTGAGATCTAGAGTACGGGGCCCACACAAACGTGTTTGATGGCCCATCTACACACCATTCATACAATCAACAACACCCAAACACTCCCCAACTTCAAATCAAATCAAAAACCCCCAATTTTGGTTTGGCCGAATGCATGTGTGTATGTATAGCATGTAATCATGAAATTGAAGCTTCAACAATGAATGATTCATACATATTGAACAGGATTTAACATAAACAATCAATAACATGCATCAATTTAAGCTTGGAATCAAGAAAATTGCATTCGGTTTACCTCTAAACCGAGAGAGATGAGATGAGAGAGAAGGGGCAAAGCCGCGATGAAAATGGAGCTTATCCTTGGCGGAATTGGCTCGCCGGAGATGGGGAAGATGATTGGGATGGAGGTTGGCCGGATTGAGCATGAGATTAAGAGAAAGGGAGACTTAGGGTTAGGGTTTGTTTCGAGGTTGGATCGATCCAAGTGTATCGATCCAACTTGGTTTTATTTTAGAAACACGATATGCAGAGTTCGATCGATCGAACCTAGGTCTCCACTCTAAATTTTTTTTTTTTTGAATTTGAATTTGAATTTTGAAAAATCAAAGGAAATTAAATTAATGAGATGCAAATTTCGATCGATCGAAGAAAGATTTCGATCGATCGAAGAGGATAAAGAATATACAAGTTTAAGGGCTCAAGAGTTAACACGTGTTGGAACCTTGGATCGATCGAACTTGGAATTCGATCGATCGAACATGAAAAATTTTGAAAAGTCCCGAGAGCATACATTTTTGAAAAATGGATGAGGCCTGAAAATTTTTTTAAGTGTTGGGACTCATGATCGATTGAACCACATGTTGGATCGATCGAAAGGTAGTTCGATCGATCGAAATGGTTTACGATCAATCGAACTTTTGAAAATTTGGAGATCCCGAGAGCATGCATTTTGGAATTTGGATGTAGATCCAAAATTTTTCTAAGGGTTGGGTGCAAAATAAGAGTTGGATCAATCGAGTCCATAGTTGGATCGATCGAACCAATGTTCGATCGATCGAACCAAAACTTGGATCGATCGAAATTATGCCTAAATGCTCAAAATGACTTGAATGCTCATGCAATCCCTTACTCGGTTCCTTCCAATGTATATGAACCACAAAAACAGTATCTAGACTTCGCAAGAATCAAAATGCAAGATAGAAATGAGGGAGGAATAGGGTTTTGACATCCTACGAGTTTCGGTGCTAGTCTTTAACGTCTCTAGCAAGACCTAGGGTTCTTTCAGCCCAGATCAAAGATTTTGTGATGCATCCCCTCCTTTTGGGATGAGAGATGTTTCGAGTCACTCCCAACAAATGGTTCTTGGAAGAACTTGTTGGGGTAAACTCAAAAGACGTCTTGAGTTCCTTGTCAAAACTTTCCTTGGGCTTCCACGCCCTTTCACAACAAGAGTTCGAAATCACTTTTCTTGCATGCAATGCTGAAGATAAAGATGAAGGCTTTGAAACATTGTTCATACACAAAAGCTCATTCCTTTCACAAGCAAGATCATGATATTCCTCTACCACATTAACCTCTTCCTTATATTTGTCAAATGGATTGGGTGTGGGGTTAAAGATGTTCAACTTCACTCTCATGTGCCCAAAAGAAATCTTCATTATCCCCGTCCTACAATTTATGTTGGCATTTGAGGTTGCCAAGAAAGGACGGCCAAGGATAACCGGAATTTGGTTCTTTGGATTGGGCACCGGTTCCATGTCAATGACGACAAAGTCAACCAGGATGAAGAACTTATCAATCTTAATCAACACATCCTCAATTATCCCCCTAGGCTTCTTAATGGATCGGTCGGCAAGTTGTAAAACCACCGACGTCGGTTTCAATTCACTTAGGCCTAATTTGACATAAACCGAATAGGGAAGAAGGTTAACACTAGCCCCTAAGTCAAGAAGTGCCCGGTTGATGACATGTTCACCAATGATACAAGATGTTGTAGGTGCACCGGGGTCCTTAAACTTTGGCAAAGTGTTGTGTTGTAGAATGGAACTCACTTGTTCGGTTAAGACCACTTTCTTTGATGTTTGGCTCTTGTTCTTCCGCTTTTGGGTGCATAAGTCCTTCAAGAATTTGGCATAAGTCGGAATTTGCTTAATTGCATCCAAAAGTGGAAGATTGGCTTTGACTTGCCTACACATATCCATTATCTCATTGTTCTTGGTCTTTTGCCTTTCTTTTGAAATGGACCTTTTCAAGGTGTCCGAAAATGAAGCTTTTTCAAAAACTCTTTCAGCATTTTCTTTCAAAGAATTCTCAGCATTGGACTTGTTTAATTCATTAGATTTCAAATCACTTTTCAAAGAAGAATCATGAATAACATTTTTCAAAGAACTTTTCTCAAACACATTTTTCAACACTGTTTTCAATGAATCTCTTTGGAAATCATCTTTCAACTCACAATTTGAGGGCTTCTCATTCTCAAGATCATGCACATGCAATGAAGGAGGAATAGTGTGTGGAACGGGACGGGTGACAACTTGAGGTTGTACCGGTTCACTCTCTTCATTAGGCATTCTAACTTGATTGTCTACTACCCTACCACTTCTCAAGGTTGTTACCGCATTGACATACTCAACATTATGCCCTTCTAATGAGGATTTGGTTTCTACAACACATTGTTGTTTGATTGGGTTATTCATGTGCATCTTTCCCTTCTCTCTAGCATTAAGTGTTTCAGCTATTTGCCCTACTTGGGTTTCTAGCTTGGCAATTAATTGAGAATGAGAATGCAACAATTGAGTATTTGCTTCTAGAGTGCCCAAAGCATTTAAAACCTTTTCCTCAAAAGCGGAACCTCTAGAATTTCCTTGAGAATATGATTGGTTAGGAAAATGAGAATTAACAAATTGATTTCCTTGTGAGTTATATGGTCTTGAACCTTGGGATCCTTGGTTTTGAAGTGGAGGTGGAATGTATTTCCCTTGAAAACCGCCTTGGGAAGAGTTTGAGCCCTCCCCTTGGTTTTTCCAAGAAAAATTAGGATGATTCCTCCAACCGGGATTGTAATGGTTACCATAAGGATTGTTCCCTTGGTTCACAAATGTTGCATTAACTTGCTCAATGGGTTCATTTTGAATTTGTCCATGAGGACAATTAGAAGTAGAATGAAGAACACTAGAACAAGTCATACATGATTCATTTTGAGCTCTAGGAGAATGGTTAGGAAAGGAAGACACTTGATTCGCCAAGTTTTGATTGATCAATTGATCAAACTTTTGAGATAAAGACTTCATCTCAGCAGTTATATCATTTAAGTGGTCAACTTGATGCAAGCCAACACTCTTCCTACCTTAAGAATTTCTACCATTCCTAGATGACAATGTTCTATGCAAAGAGTTTTCACTCATGCTATCATAAAGATGCCACACGTATTACTCTTGCCGGTCTATATAAGAACCTCCCATTGAAGCATCAACCATGCCTTTATAATTGTCCAATAAGCTTTCAAAGAAGAATTGGACCAATTGCCATTTAGGCATGTCATGGTGAGGACACTTCCTAAGCAATTCATTGAAGCATTCCTATGCCTCGTGGAAAGTTTCTCCCTCCCCATGTGTGAATTCTCTAATAGCGGTTCTCATAGCATTGGTCTTAGAAACCGGATAGTACTTTTTCAAAAATTCTTGTTGCATTTCTGCCCAAGAAGTTATAGAAAAAGGCCTAAGGTTGTTAAACCAATACTTCGCCTTATCTTTAAGGGTGAATGGAAAAAGTTTCAGCCTTAAAACTTCTTCCGGCATGTCCGTGTATCGAACGGTAGAACAAACTTCAAGAAACTCATCCAAATGCTTGTAAGGTTCTTCACTAGGAAGTCCATGAAAGTTAGGTAGCATTTGGATAGTTTGTGCTTTAATCTCATAATGGTGTGCTCTAAATGGTGGCAATTGAATGCATGTGGGTGCATTATACTCATTAGGCACATAGTGATCTCTCAATGCGAGTGGTGGATTAGTAACTTAAGGTGCAACATGGACACCTTGGTTATATTGAGCTTGATTAATGATGGGGGGTTGTGGTGCATACATTGGCCTTGGAATTCCCATTGGAATTTGGCCTTGTTGTTGAGGAGGTTGATGAATGTATGGCCTAGGCATGCCTAATAGAACTTGCATATTATCATTTTGCACATTAGGATGAAGGATGCCTTGTTGGTCTATGTGACCAAGGTCTTCAACATGATCATCATTGAGAGCGTCCATTGGTAGATTGGTTCTATGTGAACTTCCTCTTCCCCTTGGATTCCTAATAGTGGATTCTAAATGCAAATCAAGAGGGACAAGAGTAGGTCTTAATGAACGACGACCATGCATGCACAATGCAACACGAATAAGCAACTTTCTCAACAATGCAATTAAACTTCACAACCATAATTTTCAAATGCAATGTATGTCAAATAAATGCCTCCACGTGGGCCCCCGATTTAACTAAGGAGATTGAGTAAGAAGGTCTCACAATAGTCCTTTAGCACTTCAACTCCAAAATTAAAAGCTTAGCTTAGCAATTTTACTTAACAATTTTTCATTTTAAGCATTTTTGCTTCGCTTTGCTTTGCTCCTTAGCTTGGAATTACTTTGCTAGCTCCTTGCCTCAATGCACCTAGTCAATGGAGAACAAATTCAATAAGCAATCAAAAACAGAAAATAAAAAGAAAGTAAAGACACGATCAAAAGAGTGCTAATCCTAATTGAATTTCACAATTCGACGTTGCCAATTTAAAATCCCCGGCAACGGCCCCAAAAAACTGACCGGTCCTTTACAAGGGTCGCGATACTAAGTCAAGCTTGAAGAGTTGTGAATTTAAGAGGTGGCCGAGTTTTACATTTATAAAAAGCCACTACTACCTTTCTCTATATAAAATATAGATAGGGCGAGTAGGGATCGTCCTAAGGGATTTGATGGTGTATCGAATTGTGAAACTATGGTAATTAGGGTTAGTAGGTCGAGTGATCACACAATTGATTGGTTGGTTGATTAAGCTAAATTGAATTCAACTAAATAAAATAATATGAAGTAAACAAGAGAGAGAGAGGTCTTGGGGTGTAGAGATCACCACCAAGCAATACTTTTCTATACTACTAACAAGTGATCAATTGAGGGTAATGGATGTGTTGCAATATGATAAGGGTGTGTGTGCATTAGGTTGATTCAATTGGCAAAGATGACAAATCAAGCAAGTATTGTCTAAACATCATGTGAAGAGCACAATATATCTAAACAATAGAGCATATATTGTTTAGACAACATGGGGATAGCACAATAGATCAAAACAAGTCATTAATCTTTCATTAAGCTCACAATCCACATACAACACAATATTAGAGGAATATGCCATTTGGACTCACAAGCATGGAACATCAAACATCAAGAGTAGATTGTGCTCCCATCTAACATTACACTACCACTACACTAAATCTACACTACTAGCATGAAAATAAAGCTATCTAGACTAGGGGAGAGGCACAAACCATCAAGAATAGGCATAAACCATCAAATGAACCAAAATAGCATTCATTAAGCATATCATCTTGATAATCTCTAGATCTATAGCATCAATACACATAGACATGCATCAAAAACATTAAATCTAGGGATAAGCACATGAATATCCTACTCTAGCATACATAGACGTATGGATAGAATAGAATAGTCAATTGGAAGCATTAAACCATACAAATCATGAAATAATCAAGATTTATATATACATGAATATCAAGATGTATCATACAACACTAATTCCTCAATAATACACAAGATTAGAGTATAGAAAGCATGCTTGGGGCTAACTCTAGCCCCAAGAGGATGTCTAGCCACTCATGGTAATGATGATCCAACCCTCAAGGGCTAACTCCATGGCTGCTCCTTGTTGGTGAAGATCTCCTCCAATGGTGCTCTAGCTTCCCTCCTTCCTCCTCTCCAAGAATAGCCTCTAAGATCAATTTTCAATGTGTGACAAGAGACTCTCTCAAAAAGTGTATCACATTCCTTATATAGGTAGGTCAAATACACCCCATGATGAGCTGTGGTCGTGCAAGGCATATTCTCCAATGATTGGATGAAGGACGGAATAAATGAGCTGGACTCTAACTTTTTCTCGTTGGAGGAAGTTCGATCGATCGAACCTTAACTTAGATCGATCGAAAATGGGTTCGATCGATCGAACTGCATCTTGGATCGATCGAAGTGGTCTGACTCCTCCGGATAATGACAAGGCTGGGATATTTTCAAGATATTTATGGGGAAAAAGACAAAAGTGGTTGGTAGGCGTACAGCTGTGGATAAGATCAATCATTTGAATAGGACAAAATAGGGTTCGATCGATCGAAGGTGATATTCGATCGATTAAACTTGGAATTTCAGCAAAGGCCAAGGTTGGATCTATCGAGAAGTACTGTGATTGATCATAGATGTTCGACCGATCGAACTCTAAGTTGGATCGATCGAACTTTTCAGCTGCACAACTTGATTCCTTTTTGCTCATTTCTTTCTCCACTTTGCTCCCTCCTTTGGTTTATCTCAGGATTGCTTCAATTAAGCTCTTATTTGGCTGAGTTAGCTAAATTTTGGGATTAGTGCCTGAAAATATAAATAACACGTAATAAGTCTAAAATGACAAAGTAAGATAGATAAAGGTACTAGAATGCTTAAGCTTAACGGGTTTAAATGCGCACTTTTCAGTGCTCATCAGTGAACCTAATGAACAAGTCAATGCGGCTTTTGTGAACCAAGGGAGCAATTCTTATGGTACTCATTATAATCCAAGTTGGAGGAATCATCCGAATTTCTCTTGGAAAAACCAAGGAGAGGGCTCAAACCCTTCCCAAGGCGGTTTTCAAGGGAAGTACATTCGACCTCCACTTCAAAACCAAGGATCCCAAGGTTATAGACACTATCAATCACAAGGGAATCAATTTGATAATTCTCATTTTCCCAACCAATCCTATTCCGAAGGTAATACTAGAAGTCCCGCCTTTGAAGAGAAAGTTTTGAATGCTTTGGGCACTTTAGAGGCTAACACTCAATTACTTGATTCTCACTCTCAATCTATTATAAAGCTAGAAACCCAAGTAGGGCAAATAGCAAGCACTCTCAATCCAAGAGAGAAGGGAAAGATGCCTATAAATGCCCTATCTAAGCAACAATGTGTTGTGGAAACCCATTCCTTATCGGAAGGCCACGCCATTGAACATGTTAATGCGGTGACTACCGTGTGAAGTGGTCGGATTGTGAACAATCAAGTTGGAATGTCTAATGAAGAGAGTGAACCGGTGCAACCTCAAGTTGTCACCCGTCCCGTTTCACATCCCATTCCTCCTTCATTGCATATACATGACCTTGTAAATGAGAAAGTTTTAAAAGATGTGTTTGAAAAAGAAGTTTTGAAAAAGGATGTTGAAAAGGTTTTATTGAAAAATGATTTGAAAACTTCTTGTGTTGAAGAGAGTTCAAAAGAAAATTTTGAAAAAGTGTTTGAACCAAAGGTTCCATTTCCAGATGCCTTAAAAGGATCCATTTCAAAAGACAAGCAAAAGGCAAAAACCAATGAAATCATGGAAATGTTTAGGCAAGTGAAAGTTAATCTTCCACTATTGGATGCAATCAAGCAAATTTTGGCTTATGCCAAATTCTTGAAAGACTTGTGCACCCAAAAGCGGAAGAACAAGAGTCAAGCACCAAGAAAAGTGGTTTTGACCGAGCAAGTAAGCTCAATTTTGCAACATAACACTCTTCCAAAGTTTAAGGACCCCGGTTCACCCACTACATCATGCATTATTGGTGATCATATCATTAATCGGGTGCTTCTTGACTTAGGAGCAAGTGTTAATCTTCTTCCATACTCGGTTTATGTCAAATTGGGCTTAGGTGAATTGAAACCGACGTCGGTAGTTTTGCAACTTGCCAACCGATCCATTAAGAAGCCTAGGGGTATAATTAAGGATGTTTTGATAAGGATTGACAAATTCTTCTTCCCGGTTGATTTCGTTGTTATAGACACGAAACCAGTTCCCAATCCTAAGAGCCAAATTCCCGTTATCCTTGGCCGTCCTTTCTTGGCAACCGCTAATGCCAACATCAATTGTAGGACGGGGATAATGAAGATTTCATTTGGCCACATGAAGGTGAAGTTGAATATCTTTAATCCCACACCCAATTCATTTGACAAATATGAAGGAAAAGTCAATGTTGTAGATGAATGTCATGATCTTCAATGCCAAGGAAATGAGCTTTTGTGTAAAACCAAAACTTCCAAAGGATCATCTTCAACCTTGCATTCTAAAAGTCTTGTTTCAAACTCTTTCTTTGAAAGGGCATGGAAGCCCAAAGGTTGTAATTGCATAGACAAGGGACCAAAGATTTCCTTTGAGCTTAATCCAACAAGTTCTTCAAAGAACCATTTGTTGGGTGGAATTCAAAGCATCTATCACCCCAACAAGGAGGGGATGCATTATAAGATCTTTGATCTGGGCTAAAAGAGTCCAATGTCTTGCCAGAGACGTTAAAAACTAGCAAAAGCATTCGTAAGGTGTCAAAACCCTATTCCTCCCCCATTTCTATCCTTCATTTCATTTCTTGCGAAGTCTAAATACTTGTTTTTGGTTCATATGCATTTCAAGGAACTTTGGTGAGGATTGCATAAGCTTTCATGTCATTATTGAGCATTCTGCAAAGTTCAATCGATCTCAAACTTGAGTTCGATCGATCGAACTCTTCTCTGCATCCAACACTTAGAAAAAATTTTGACCTGCAGAAACCTGCATCCAAATCACGTCTCTGTCCCATCGTTCGAACCAACTCCAAGATCGATCAAGAGACCTTCGATCGATCCAACTTCCAAGTTCGATCGATCTCATGACTCAACACTTAGAAAAATTTTGAGCCTGCATCAACCTGCATATTTCAGCTCTCTGTCTGATCGTTCGAAACATTCCAAGATCGATCTGAAAGTTCTTCGATCGATCCAACTTCCTAGTTCGATCGATCTCATGTTCCAACACTTAGCCAAATTTTTGAACCAAAAACCTGTATATTTTTGCTCTCTATCTTATCGATCAAACTCTTGTTTCGATCGATCTCAATCTTCATTTCATTATTTTAACTTTATTTTGACTTTTCAAATTTTCAAAAATCTAAAAATATTTTCATTTTTTATATATATATATATATTTTTTATTTCATTTTCTTTACTTTATTTTCATTTATTTTATTACATTTTCAAAAATCCCAAAATATCTTAATTAATTATTAAGTGTTTATTCAAAAAAAAAAAAAAAAAAAAAAAAAAAACACTTTGAATAGAGTTCATCAAAGTTCGATCGATCACAGTTGAGTTCGATCGATCAAACTATGTGGGGAATGTTTTTAAAAATAGAACCGAGGGTTTTTAGATCGATACCTTAGATCGATCTAACCCTATCAAACCCTATCCCTCACTCCCTCTCTGCGCCGCTGTGAGCCTCAACCATCTTCATCATCTCCAGCGTGTTTTCTGGCGAAATTCGGATCTCGCCCGCTCTTCGCATCCACTTCTCTCATTCAGTTGAGGTAATATCCGAAGCACCATAGTTGATTGCAAGCTTCAATCTCATATATCTATGCTTTTTATGCCGAATCCATGTCATTTTCATGATTAAATCCTCCATGGTTGAAGCTTGAAGTATATTTGTATATATATTTGTATATATGCATATATATTTTTGTATTTTGATTCGATTTGGAAGGATGGGCCATGATTGGGTGTTAGAAATTGTTGATTTGTTGTGTTGATAGGCCCACGAACACGTTCATGTGGGCCCCATGCTTCCAAGGTCACAGATCTGTGACCTTTGGATTTTCATCGTTGCACAGTTCGATCGATCGAACTAGTATCTCCGATCGATCTTAAGAGATCGATCGAACTCATGTATTCGATCGATCGAAGTAATGAGATCGATCTCATTTACTTTCGATCGATCCAACTTTTGTAATCGATTTCATTTCTTTTTTTGATTAATCGAACTTCACAGATCTCACACACACCATCATATCCTATGTTCATGCTATCATATCTATGCCCAATGCCTGTGATATTCCATATTGGATGCATTTCATACTTACATTGTTTAGCATGTTTCATGTTGTACCACTTGCATAGATTCATGTCATATTTGTTTTGTCTATTTTACTTGACATACATGATTCTATTTCGTACTTTTAAATTCCTTATTCTGGCATTAACTCCTATTGTAAATTTTTCTTTTTCTTTTTGCAGGCTATGGTAAAGAGGAAGACCGTTGCCAATAGGCAACACGGGCCCACCCGCCATACTAGGCCATGGACAGAGGAGCCCGCAGAGCCCTATTATGCACAGCGGGAGCCAGCGTAGGCTACCCCACCTCAGTCACCATCTCATGAGCCTGAGGATGATCACATACCATCCACTTCTACGGCTCATCCTGCTTTCACTCCATCACCATCTCCACCGCAGACTGGAGCTGAGCATTCACATATACCACCTCAGCCAGCTCAACCTGCTCAGCCAGCTCATCTGCGGCGTGATAGGCCCACGCCTTGATATACACACATGGCACTTGACCATGAGTCAGAGTTTGACACGGCCTTCTTCTCTCGATCGGTGCTGACCCGATCCGCCTACCAGGATATTATTCAAAGGGGCCTAGCCACTATTCTTGCCCCCATTACAAAGCCAGTCTACCCACGGCCGGTTCGGTTGTTCTACCAGAACCTCCGACCATCGCTGCGTACCATAGCCAAGATGGTCACTTCTATCGATGGCCATCCGATTACCATTAAAGTGGACACTTTAGCCCGCTCTTGCCGCTGTCCACACAGATGTCTTCCAGAGCTTCAGGACATATATCCGAGGCTATTCAGGCCTTTATATGCTGACATGGCAGTCTCTCTCATAGGTCACCATGCCAGTGGTGCGACTTTCGCCACCCGGACATACCTTCCAGACGACCTATGGTTTATTGATTCCGTCCTTTACCGGAATATATACATGGCGTGGCACAAGATTCAGATGAGGGGCGATTATCTGACAGCCTTTTACTCTTTCTACACCGGGCATTGGGTGTCTATTCCCGCGCTCATCTAGAGCGTGATGAGGAAGCTGTATGACGAGTACATCAGCAAGGAGACACCCGGATGGGCTAAGTCTCTTCCTTTCAGCCACCTCATCACCCAGATTCTCATGACCAGCACTATCCCATCCATCCTCGGGATCACCTCGAGAGAGGTTCTTGTCACCTCCTCAGGAAGGACTGGAACAAGACCTACCGCTCATTACCAGGTTGCAGGACCACGCGGTACTGGCTGCAGCAGAGTTGGAGCTGGAGGAGGTACAGGTACAGGCACAGGCCAAGGTAGAGGCACCGGCAGAAGAAGCAGCAGCACATCCCGCAGCGGACGACGCACTAGTCGATCCAGCTGCCGAGCATTTAGACATCGACTTAGAGCGCCCTACAGACGATGCAGAGCAGGACTCTCCAGCCAGGTCGCCCATTCATGAGCAGAAGTAGACTCAGGAGCTTTCTTCTGATTCATCTATACCTGAGACTCCAGATATGACCCCCGGCTTTGGAGTACATCTGCAGACGCTCGAGGATGCTGTTGTTACCATCCGAGCTGACCTTACAGCCTACAGAGCTGAGTTTGTTGCCTTCTGCACGGATGTCGCAACCATGTTCAGAGATTTATCCAAAGACATCCGCGGAGCCAGACCTGCCCGTCCTACCTCATCTTCCTGAGCTCCCAGTCCTTTCTATCCTATGATCCCTATCTCCTTTTGATACTTTATTATTGTCACCGTATTATTTTTACAGCCAGTCTGTCGGCTTTGATATTTTTGTTGTACCTGCACTTTCTCTATTTTATATATTTATTTTTGCTATAGATGTCATATGATTGTATTCTCATATCTGAATGTTTGACTCCATCGGGTGTATCACAGTGACTTCAGTGAGAGAGTGCTACCCAATTTCCAGGACCACCCTTATACCTCTCCCATTTATTTTTTTTTTCATCTGTTTATCCCATTTACACTTGCATGTCCACTGTGTACTGATTATCCCATTTTGTTATCTGATAAGTTTATCCAAGTGCCAATTTTCAGGACTACAGTTCATCCCAAGTCTGGGGGGACAATGCCACCCACTTCGGATACTTCAGTCCCGATCATTCTTGCTTAGTTGCACTAGTATACTCTTTCCTTTGTTCTCTTTGCACATTGAGGACATTGTGCAATTTAAGTTTGGGGGGAATGGTGCTCTACAGTATTAGTTTTAAATTCAAATTTTTAGCATGACTTGTGTATTTGAGGGATATTTCTATGATTGGTCCATATCTAGCTATGATTTTTATCTTTTGAGGACTATATTGCTTAAAATTTAAAAATTGCTTAACTTGAGAGGCCAATACTCCTTGTATGCCTTGTGGAAGCCATTTAAGAGTAATTTTTTTGAAAGATTGATATCTTGCTTGCATTTGTGGTCCACATCATCCTGATTTTGTGATTGTTTTGAGATTCACTCTAGTCTTCTACACTAGCACCGGCGCACACTAGCATTCATTTGTGGGGTACATGCTTTGTTAATTATTGAATTGGTTATATCCCAATTGACCTCGTAGTGCATTAAAAGCTTTCATTCTTGATAAATGTGGATAACAACCCTTTTTCACTAAGTAGCCGGGATTCTAGCCTCATCAAGCACTGAACTTCTCGCACCGAAAGGTGGAGGGCCCAAACTCTAGGTTAATAATTGAACTTGCTTGAAAAAAAAAAAAAAAAAAAAAAAAAGGTTGCAAAAGCAATAAAAAAGTGAGGACTTCTCCCAAAAAGGTGAGAAGTGGGAAACGATTTGATGGAGGTTGTCTTGATTTGTAGCCTAGTTGATTTGAGCTTGTAAGTCCGTAGGGGTGTTTGAACACCTAGTGCCCTAAAGCCGTCTGGTTTGGCAGTTATTGACCTAACGCTCGACCTCATGAATCGCTAAAAAGCTTAATAGATCAACACATTGCACTATACTTCCATCTTTGATCCTCAATAAAATAAAAAAATAAAATAAAAATAAAAATAAAAAATGAATTAATGAAAAGAATAAGCGCACCTAGACCAATAAAGCTTTAATGAAAGGTCCACTTTTTGTCTTGATGATCGGTACTAGATTTGTGTGCTAGTTTGAGAGTAAGGATGTGATTAATTCTTTAGTTGGCTTAGATAGTAACACATTTGATGCCGGTCCACTTAAAAAGGATTCTAGAGTTGTTTTGATTTATATGATCATTTTCTTGATGTGTGGAGGACCATACTTGCTTGCTTGATGTTGAAATTTTGAGAGATTGCTTAGAAAGGGTTGAAAAATTGCATACTTGATATAGTTTTCTCCCAATGCTTGTTTGCAATATTGGTGCCTCTTTTGAAAGAATGAGCTTAATGTTTGTGGGTACCATTTCTGAAAGCCCTCACGAGACTTCACTCGTCCACTAGGGGTAACCTAGGGTTTAAAAGGTTTGTTGCATATGCTAAATGCAATCGTGTTCCTTACGAAAGTGGCGTTATCCATTTATTGTTTTCTAGATTCATACTTGTATAGTTGTTTATTTCATTCTTTTTCTTTCTAGTTCATTGTTAGGGACTAGCAATATTTAAGTTTGGGGGTGTGATGAGCACTGAAAAGTGCGTATTTAAACCTCTTAAACTTAGGCATTCTAATACCTTTATCTATCTTACTTTACTGTTTTAGATTAATTTCGTATTATTTCCTTTTTCAGGCACTTATCCCGAAAATAAGCTAACTCAGTCAAATAAGAGCTTAATTGAAGCAATTCTGGGATTAATCAAAGAAAGGAACAAAGTGGAGAAAGAAGGAAGCAAATGAAGCCAAATATGGCAAGCAGCAAAGTTCGATCGATCCAAGTTCAAGGTTCGATCGATCGAACAATGATCGATCTCAGCACTTCAAGATAGATCCAAGCCTTGACCCAAAAACATAAAGTTCCAAAAGTTCGATCGATCCAACACCATCCTTCGATCGATGGAACACTTTTGTCCTTATTCAAATGATTGATCCTATCCACAGCTGTACCACCCACTAACCACTTTTGTCCTTTTCCCATAAATATCTCGGATTTGTCTTTTTCCAAAAAGCTCAGCCAATTGGATCGATCCAGCCTAAGTTCGATCGATCTCACTTACTTTCGATCAATCCAAGTTCAAGGTTCGATCGATCGAACTTCCTCCAGTGCGAAAAAGTTAAAATTCCATCTCATTGAAAGTTGTCCTTTATCCAATCATTAGGGAATATTGTGTGCATGACCCTAGCTCATTTTGGGTGTCATTTTGACCTACCTATATAAGGATAAGGATTGCTTTTACAAAAGGGAGCCAATTTAATTTTTCATATCATCTTTTGGAAAGGAAGCTTAGAGGAAGAGGAGGCTAGAGACACCATTGGAGACTCTTCATCAACAAGGAGCAGATTTCAACCATGGAATTAGCCCTTAAGGGTAAGAGCATTATCACCATGAGTGGCTAGACATCCTCTTGGGGCTAGAGTTAGCCCCAAGCATGCTTTCTATATCTTAATCTTATGTATTATTGAGGGATTAGTGTTGTAATTGATGTTTTGACACTTTGATATATATAGATCTTGTTTATTCAATGATTTATGTGGTTTAATGCTTCCAATTGGTCATTTCATTCTATCCATATGTCTATGTATGCTAGAATAGATGTTCATGTGCTTATCTCTAGATTTTGTGTTATTGATGCATGTCTAGTCCTTCCTTTAAGCTCACAATCCAAACACATCACAAGGTTAAAGAATAATACTACTTGCATTCATAAGCATGGAACATCAAATAACAAACACGGATTGTCCCCCCATCTAATAACTAAGGCAACTATACTACAACTAAGCCAAAGGCATGAAAATTAACTAAAGAAACTAAGGGAAATGCACAATCCATCAAGACATGAGTATGAACCATCAAATAAACTACAATAATATTATATTAAGCACTATGCCTTGACAATCTCTAGATCCATAGCATCAACACACATAGACATGCATCAATAACACAAAAACTAGAGATAAACATATGAACATCTATTCTAGCATACATAGACATATGGATAGAATGAAATGATCAATTGGAAGTATTAAACCACAAAAATCATTGAATAAACAAGATTCATATATAAAATAAGTGTCAAAGCAAGATTACAACACAAATCTCCTCAAAATAAAAAGCATTAGAGTCTAGAAGGCATGCTTAGGGCTAGCTCTAGCCCCAAAAAGATGTTTAGCCACTCATTGAAGTAGTCATCCAACCCTCAAAGGCTATCTCCATGGTAGGAATGACCTCTTTCTTGATGGAAACCCTAGAAGAATGGAAGAACTCCTAAAAAAAATGTATCTCTAGCCTTTTCTCCTCTCTTTTCTTCCTCTCTAAGAATGTTTCTAACTATATATGAAAACATGTGTGTAAAAAGTAGCTCAAATCTTTATATAGGTAGCTCAAGTGTCACACCTAATGGTCTGGACTCGTGCACAAGGGCTCCTCCAATGATTGCACCATGAGCCAACTTTTAATGAGCTGGAACTTTTTTTTTTCCGCACTTGAGAGGGTTCGATCGATCGAACTATGTAGAGATCAATCGAACTGAGGTGAGATCCATTGAATGTTGGAGAGATCAATCCATCATTGGCGGCACCTTTTTGAATAAAGACAAATCTCTGAGATATTTTGGGATATTTTGGGAAAGAGACAAAAGTGGTAAATGTGGATAAGATCGAATATTTTTTATCAATCGAAGAGAAGTTAGATCGATCGAACATGGTAGATTCTTTTGGATAAGAACAAAGGCTTGGATCCATCTTGATGTATCCAGATCGATGTTTCTTTGATTGATCGAAGGATTTCTGAGATCGATCGAACATGCTGATTTCCACACTTTGTTTTATTCTGCTTCCACTTTACTCCTTTCTTCCTTCCAGCTTGAGTTAGCTTCTTTAATACTCTTATTTGGCTAAATTAACTTATTTTTGGGATAAGTGCCTGAAAAGGGCAATAACATGAAATTAGTCTAAGATGGGAAAGCAAGATATATAAAGGTCCTAGAATACCTAAGCTTAAAAGGTTTAATTACTTTTCAGCCCTCATCACACCCCCAAACTTAAATATTGCTAGTCCCTAGCAATGAACTACAAAGTAAAGGAATGAAATGAACGACTATACAACTATGAACTAGAAGGCAATAAATGGATAACGCCACTTTCGTAGGGAACACAATTGCATTTAGTGCATGCAACAAGTCTTTTAAACCCCTAGGTTACCCCTAGTGGACGAGTGAAGTCTCGTGAGGGTTTCCAAAAATGATACCCACAAACATGAAACTCATTATCACTAAAAAGGCACCAATATTGCAAACAAGCATTGGGAGAAAACTACCTCAAGTATGCAATTTTTCAAACATTTTGAAGCAATCTCCTAAAATCTCAACATCAATCAAACAAATATGGTCATCCACACATCAAGAAAATGATCATGCAAATCAAAACAACTCTAGAATCCTTTTGAGTGGACCGGCATCAAGTATGTTGATATCTAAGCCAACTAAAGAAATGATCACATCCTTACCCTCAAAATAGCACACAAATCTAGTCCCGATCATCAAAATAAAGAGTGGACCTTTTATTAAATCTTTATTGATCTAAGTGCGCTTATTCTTTTCACTCGATTTTTTTTTTTTTTTTTCTAATCCTAAGGATTAAAGATGGAAGCATAGTGTAATGTGCTGATCTATTAAGCTTTCTAGTGATCCATGAGGTCGAGCGTTAGGTCAATGGCTCCCAAACCGGACGACTTTAAGGCATTAGGTGTTCAAACACCCCTAAGGACTTACAAGCTCAAATCAACTAGGCTACAAATCAAAAAAACTGCCATCTAATCATTTCCCACTTCTCATCTTTTGGGAAAAGTCCTCACTTTTTTTATTGCTTTTGTAACTTTTTTTTTTTTTTTTCAGGTTATTAACCTAGAGTTTGGGCCCTCCACCTTTCGGCGCGAAAAATTTAGTGCTTAATGAGGCTAGAATCCCAGCTACTCAATGAAAAAGGGTTTGTTATCCACCTTTATCAAAATGAAAGCTTTCAATGCACTACTTGCCCAATTGGGATATAACTAATTCAATAATCAACAAAGCATGTACCCCACAAATATTCTGCTAGTGTGCGTCTGTGCTAGTGTAGAATCCTAGAGTGAATCTCAAAACAATCACAAAATCAGGATGATGTAGACCACAAGTGCATGTATGATATCAATCTTTCGAAAAATTTACTCCTAAATAGCATCCACAAGGCATACAAGGAGTATTGGACTCTCAAGTCAAGCAATTTTTAAATTTTAAGTAATATAGTCCTCAAAAGATCAAAATCACAGCTAGTTATGGACCAATCATAGAAAATCTCTCAAACACACAAGTCATGGTTAAAATTTTGAATTAAAAGCAAATACTGCAATTAACGCTCATTACCCCTAAACTTAAATGGCAGAGTGTCCTCAATGTGCAAAAAGACAAAAGGAAAGAGTATACCAGTGCAACTAAGGTAAAGAATGGCCGGGATGCAAATATCCAAAGTGGGTGGTATAAGCCCCCCAAACTTGGAATTAACTGCAGTCCTGAAAAGATGGCACTTATATAAAACTCATCAGATAACAAAAGGAATAATAACAGTGCACAGTGGACATGCAAATGTAAATGGGATAAGAAATGAACTAAGGAGAGAGGAAAAAGGATAGTCCTAAAAAAATTTGGGCAGCACTCTCTCTCACTTAAGTCACTAGAATGTACTTGATAAATGGAATCAATCACAGAGAAATGTATCAATATAAAATCCAGACATCCAAAAATATCATGTATAAAAAAGAAATAATGTACAACACATCACAATATCAGGGCCAACAGACTGGCCGCAAAAATATTAAAATAGTATTAATGTAACTATAATATCACAAATATATAAATGAAAGTAGAGAGATAGAGATATCAAATAGAAGAGATCGGGCGAGTAGGACGTGATCCCCGGATATCTCTAGATATATCTCGCAGCGCAGCCATGACATCTGAGTGGAGAGATGCCACATCAGTACTGAGGGAGGTCACATTTGACCGAAGAGAGACAACGGTGTCCTCTAAGGTCTATATACGCTCTCCTAGGCCGGGTGTCGAAACTGGAGCCTCAGCTATGACTGGATCGTGAAACTGTGGTATACACTGAGTTTGAACCTGGGAATGAAGTGGCGACTCGACTGGAAAGTGATGTGGTAGCTCCTCTACTGGAGGCTGCTACTCCAAGTCTATCTCCATATGTACTGCAGCCGCCGGTGCGTCTACCAGATCGTCTGTTGCTGCTGTCATCTCTACCTCCTCAGCCTCTGCAACCTCCTCTACTGTTAGGATAGCGTCCTCCTCAAGGCTTTTAATAAGAGCATTGTAGCTCTTGTTCCAGTCCTTTTTGCCGTAGTAGCAAGCCCCGGACTCAGAACGCTCCTGTGGCTAGAAAGGGTAGCGCTGGTCTCGCAGAATCTATGTGATGAGATGAGCAAATGGAAGATACTTAGCCCGCTTGGGCTTTACCTTGCTGATATAGTCTGTGTACAGCTTCATCATAACACTCCAGTAGAGTGCTGAAATAGAAAACCACTGCCCAGTGTAAGCATATAGGGATTTTTTGCCCCGCCAAAAATACATTTTGGTACAAGACCGAATCGAATAACCATAGGTCATCGGGCAGATAAGTCTTGTTAGCGAAAGTATCGCCAGTTGTATAATGGCCAATAAGGGCAACGGCCATATCGGCATCAGAAGGCCTCATCAGAATAGGATAATCAAGTCCTGGAGGGCAGACATGGGGGCACCGAGAAGAAGTGGCTAATGTATCAGCTATAATCCAGATGGGGTAGCCATCAATGGTAGTCTGCAGCTCTGACAGATTACCCGGGGCCGGCTGGAGGTTCTGGAAGAACATCCGAACAAGCCGCGGGAAAACTGGATAAGTAACTGGCTCCAGAATGGCTAGAATGCCGCGCCGCTCTTTATCATCGAAAGCTGCCCAGGTCAAGACTGACCGGGAGAAAAAAGATATATCAAATACTGACTCATGGGATACGAAAGGGAGTCTATACTTCCAAACAAGTCGGTCTCGGACCTGACCAGGCTGTGCCGGTGGTGGAGAAGGAGAAGATATATACTCATCCTCATCAGAATGGGATGAAGATGCAGAAGCGGTAGAGGTAGAGCGTTCAGACTGAGCCAGAGCTGGCTCCACATGCTCCTGTAACTGCTCAGCCTGCTCTAGAACCTGGGCATGAGAAGGCTCTGCGGGCTCCTCTACATGCTGTCGTACCCTCCTCGGATACTGTCGAAGGGCGACTGTCTTAACTCGTGCCATGGCCAAAACTCAACGAAAGAAGTGGTCCGAGAGAGAGAGATGAAATCTGAGATAGGAGATGAAGTTTCGAAGCTTGTGGAAGGTCGGCAGAGGTTGGGAAGGTGAGTTGCAGCAGTGGGAAGCGATGAGGGTCGAGATCGATGTGTAAATCGATCAAATAACCCTAGGGTTTCTATTTTTAAAAACTGCCTCTGACATGTTCGATCGATCTGGAAATATCTTCGATCGATCGAATGTAGATCGATCTAACCTTGTAAAACATATTTTTGGAAATTTAAAATTTTAAATATTTAAAAATTCAAAATTCAAAATATATTTTTCTTTTTTGCTTTTTGGAAAAATAAATTAAAATAAAATAACAATCTTTTTGGAATTTTTTTTTATAAATATTTGAAATTAAAATATCTTTGAATTAAAATAAAATAAAAATAAAATCTTTTTGAGGTTTTTGAAAATAAAATAAAATAAACATTAAAAATAAAAAATGTAGTCAAAGTCAAAGTCAACAAAGGAACTCAGATCGATAAATCCAAGATCGATCTGAAAAATGCTTCGATTGATCGAATAGGTAAAAAACTACAGACAAGTTCGAACGATCAAACAGAGAGCTGTTTTATGCAGGGTTCAAAAATTTTCTAAGTGTTGGAACTGAAGATCGATCTTGGAATTTCAGATTGATCACAAAACATTTCGCACGATGGGACAGAGAGGTGAAATATACAAGTGTGATGCAGAAATGAAGTTCGATCAATCGAACCTCTTTTAAGATCGATCGAACAAACACAAGATGCCCATTTTAGAACTGAAAGTGCAGGCATTTTCAACCAAAATCCCCAACAATGTGTATGAACCCAGAATATATCTAGACGTCGCAAGAAACAAAAGATAAAATAGAAATGAGGAAGGAATAGGGTTGTAAACCCTACGAAACATTTGCTAGTCTTTAACGTCTCTAGCAAGACGTTGGACTCTTTTAGCCTGGATCAAATATCTTGTTGTGCATCCCCTCCTTGACGAGGTAAAAAACACTTTGAATCCCATCCAACAAATGGTTCTTTCAGGAACTTGTTGGATTTGGATCAAAAGACATTGATAGTCCTTGGTCAAAATAACTTTTGGGCTTCCATGCCCTTATAAACTTTGCTTTTGAAACAACAATTCTTGAATTCAAGTTTGAAGATGAACTTTTAGAACTTCCAAACAAAAACTCATATTTTTCAAGTTCATTGTCAATGCACTTTTCTACAACACACACTTCTTCATGCTTGTCTATGGAATTTGGGGTTGGATTAAAGATGTTCAACTTCACTTTTATATGCACAAATGAGATTTTCATTATCCCCATCCTACAATTTATGTTAGCATTTGCGGTTGCCAAGAAGGGACGGCCAAGGATAACGGGAATTTGGCTCTTGCGATTCGGAACCGGTTCCGTGTCTATGACAACGAAATCAAAGGGGAAGAAGAACTTATTAATCGTAATCAAAACAACATCAATGATACCCTGGGGCTTTTTGATGGATCGGTCGGCAAGTTGCAAAACTACCGACATCGGTTTCAAGTCTCCTAAGCCCAATTTGACATATACCGAATATGGAAGAAGTTTGACACTTACTCCTAAGTATAGAAGAGCCCGATTAATGACATGGTCACCAATGATGCAAGAAGTAGTAGGTGACCCGGGGTCTTTAAACTTTGGGAGTGTGTTATGTTGCAAAATAGAGCTCACTTGCTCGGTTAAGACCACTTTCCTTGGTGCTTGGCTTTTGTTCTTCCTCTTTTGGGTGCAAAGATCTTTCAAAAATTTGGCATAAGCTGGAATTTGCTTCATTGCATCCAAAAGCGGAAGATTGATCTTCACTTGCCTAAATATTTCAATGATTTCATTAGTATTGGTCTTTTGTTTGTCAAGAGAAAAGGATCCTTTCAAGGCATCCGGAAATGGAGCTTAAGGCTCAAAAGTTTTTCAGAATTTTTCTTTGAAGAATTTTCAACACAAGAATTTTTCAAACTATCACAAGAATTTTTCAAAACTTTGTTCAAATCATTTTCCATTACTTTTTCCATAAAGGGGTCACGCACATGCAATGAAGGAGAAATATGATGTGAAACGGGATGGGTGTCAACTTTTGATTGCACCAGTTCACTCTCTTCATTGGATATACTCACTTGGTTGTCCACAATTCTCCCACTTCTCAAGGTTGTCACCACATTGACATGTTCAATTGTGTGACCTTCCGATGAGGAATGAGTCTCCACAACACATTGTTGCTTTGGTGGTGCATTTAAAAGCATCTTCCCTTTCTCTCTAGCATTCAAAGTACTAGTTATTTGCTCGACTTGGGTTTCTAGCTTAGCAATGGATTCGGAATGGGAATGAAGCAATTAAGTGTTCGCATCTAGAGTGCCTAGAGCGGTCAACACTTTCTCCTCAAAAGCGGGACTCCTAAAATTTCCTTAAGAATATGGTGATTAGTTAGGAAAATGAGAATTAGAGAATTGATTTCCATGTGATGATTGAAAAGAAGATCTAAAACCTTGGGAACCTTGGCCTTGCATTGGAGGTGGAACATACTTGTTTTGAAAACCACCTTGGAGAGGGTTTGAGCCTTCCCCTTGGCTTTTCCAAGAGAAGTTTGGATGGTTCCTCCAACTTGAATTGTAATGAGTGCCATAAGGATTATTCCCTTGGTTGACAAATGTAGCATTGACTTGCTTATGGTTTTCATTTGGCACGTGTCCATGGGGACAATTGGAAAGAATGTAAAACACTTGAACAAGTCATACATGATTCATTAAATGCACGATGAGAATGGTTAGGGGAGGAAGACATTTGATTCGCCGAAGTTTGGTTGATCAAAAATTGATCAAACCTTTGAGATAAGGATTTCATCTCGGCGACTATATCATTGGAATTGTCAACTTGATATAAGCCAACATGCTTTCTTCCACCTAGATTTCTATCATTTTTAGAAGATAAGGATCTATACATTGAATTTTCATTCATACTTTCATACAATTACCACACATCATCCTTATGCTTATCAAGGTAAGACCCACCCATAGATACATCAACCATACCCTTGTGACTATCCGGTAAACTTTCAAAGAAATATTAGACTAGTTGCCACTTAGGTATGTCATGATGTGGGTACTTCCTAAGCAAGTCATCAAACATTTCCCATGCCTCATGAAACATTTCCCCATCCCCTTGAGAAAATTCACAAATTAAAGTCCTCATGGCATTGGTCTTAGAAACTAGGTAGTACTTCTTCAAGAACTCTTGTTGCATTTCTGCCCAAGAAGTTATCGAAAAAGGCCTAAGATTGTTAAACCAATATTTTTCCTTGTCCTTAAGGGTGAAAGGAAAAAGTTTGAGTCTTAACACTTCTTCTGGCATGTCCGTGTATTTCACGGTGGAACATACTTCAAGAAACTCATCCAAATGCTTGTAAGGTTCTTCACTTAGAAGTCCATGATAGTTAGGAACCATTTGAATGGTTTGTGGTTTAATCTCATAGTGATGTGCTCTAAATGGGGGTAATTGAATACATGTAGGTGCATTGTATTCATTAGGCATATAATGGTCACTTAAAGCAATGGGAGGATTTACAACCGGTGATGCTATGTAAGCACCTTGATTGCCTTGAATTATGGGAGGTTGTGGGGCAAAAATTGGCCGAGGCATTCTCAATGGAACTTAACCCTGTTGTTGTGGTGGAATAAATGGTCTAGGCATGCCTAATGGTACTTGAATATTTTCATGATGCACATTAGGGTGGAGGATGCCTTGTTGATCTATGTGACCAAGGTCATCCACATGGTCGTCATTCAATTCCTCCATTAATAAAATGGAGTGATGAGAACTACTTCTTCCCCTAGAATTACGAACAACCGATTCAAGATGCAAATTAGGAGGGACAAGAGTAAGATTTAATGACCTACGACCATGCATACACTAGCTAAACAAATAACAAGCAAATAACAATCACTTCACCCCCACAACAAATCAATCAACAAATCTCCACATACAATGATCCCATACTCCCATGCTTGAACAATATGCAAAGAAAAGTAAATTGCCTCCACGCGAGCTCACAATTTATCTAAGAATTGAAAAACTTGCCACCACGCGGGTCGACAATTTAACTAGAGATTGAGTTAGAAAGATCTCATAAAGGGTCCTTAAGCAACTTCAATTCATTTTCAATTTTCAAGCCTTGTTATGCTTTGCAATTTTTTTAGATTTTAGCTTCTTTTTGCTTTTGCTTAGCTTCACTTGGCTTCCTTACTTTCAATTCTCCTTCACTCAACTTCCTTGCTCAATGCACCTAATCAAATATAAACAAACATAATAAGTAACAACAAAGAAAATAAAGTAAAGACACGATCAAAAGAGTACTAATTCCTATTTGTTTCCAAGACACAGCGTTGCCAATTTGAATCCCCGGCAACGGCGCCAAAAACTTGGTGTTGACGTCGCACCAACGTTTAAAGATGTGCAAAATAGTGTGGCCAAGTTTTAAATTTATAAATGCCACTACTACCTCTAACTAAAAATATAGCTAGGGTGAATAGGGATCATCCCAAGGGATTTTTAGGCCTGCTTGCAATGGAAACAATGTATAGGGTTAGTAGGTTGAGTGATCAAAAAGTGTTGTGTTTAGTTGATTAGACTAAAAATTAAACTAAACAAGTTCAATGTAAAATAAGCAATTTAAATGAAATTTAGAGAAAACAAGAGAGTGAGGTCTTAGGGTCTAGAGGTCACCACTAAACATCACCATTCTAGACATTCAATGTATAATTAATGAGGGGAAACATGTGTTGCAATTTGAGAGTGAGCGATTGATCGTTTCAACAAGTATGGATGACCAATTAAACATATATTGTCTAAGCAACCTAGTGAATAGCACAATACATTAAAATTAGCCATTAATCCTTCCTTTAAGCTCACAATCCAAACACATCATATGGTTAGAGAATAATACTACTTGCATTCATAAGCATGGAACACAAACAACAAGCATGGATTGTCCCCTCATCTAACAACTAAGGCAACTACACTACAACTAAGCTAAGGGCATAAAAATAAACTAATGAAACTAAGGGAGAGGCACAATCCATCAAGACATGAGTATGAACCATCAAATAAACCACAATAGTATTCTATTAAGTATTATGCCTTGACAATCTCTAGATCCATAGCATCAACACACATAGACATGCTTCAATAAAACAAAAACTAGAGATAAACATATAAACATCTATTATAGCATACATAGACATATGAATAGAATGAAATGATCAATTGGAAGTATTAAACCACATAAATCATTGAATAAACAAGATTCATATATAAAATAAGTGTCAAAGCAAGATTACAACACAAATCCCTTCAAGATACAAAGCATTAGAGTCTAGAAGGCATGTTTGGGGCTAACTCTAGCCCCACAAGATGTTTAGCCACTCTTTGAAGTGGTCATCCAACCCTCAAGGGCTATCTCCATGGTAGGAATGACCTCCTTCTTGATGGAAACCCTAGAAGAATGGAAGAACTCCCAAAAAAATGTATCTCTAGCCTCTTCTCCTCTCTTTTCTTCCTCTAAGAATGTTTCTAAGCATATGTGAAAACATATGTGTAAAAAGTAGCTCAAATCTTTATATGGGTAGCTCAAGTGTCACACCTGGACTCGTGTACAAGGGCTCCTCCAATGATTGCACTATGAGCCAACTTTGAATGAGCTGGAACTTATTTTTTCTGCACTTGAGAGGGTTCGATTGATCGAACTATGTAGAAATCAATCGAACTGAGGTGAGATCCATCGAATGCTGCAGAGATCGAACCATCCTTAGCGGTACCTTTTTAAATAAAGACAAATCTCCGAGATATTTTGGGATATTTTGGGAAAGAGACAAAAGTGGTAGGTGTGGATAAGATCGAATATTTTTGATCGATCGAAGAGAAGTTGGATCAATTGAACATGGTGGATTCTTTTGGATAAGAACAAAGGCTTGGATCAATTTTGATGTGTCCAGATCGATGTTTCTTCGATCGATCGAAGGATTTCTGAGATCGATCGAACATGCTGATTTCCACACTTTGCTTCATTCTACTTCCACTTTGCTCCTTTCTTCTATCCAGCTTGAGTTAGCTTCTTTAATACTCTTATTTGGCTGAATTAACTTATTTTGGGATATGTGCCTGAAAAGGGCAATAACATGAAATTAGTCTAAGACAGGAAAGTAAGATAGATAAAGGTCCTAGAATACCTAAGCTTAAAGGGTTTAATTGCGCACTTTTCGGCGCTCATCATGCGGATTTTAGTTGTAATAGATGTTTTGACCATGAATAAATATAGATCTTGTGATTTCTACTTGACTTGTATGGGTTAATGCTTTCAATTGATCATTTTGCTCTAGTCATATGTCTATGTATGCTAGAATTGATATTTATGTTTTTATCTCTAGATTTAATGAATTTGATACATGTCTATGTGTATTGATGATGTTAATCTAGTGATGGTCAAGGCATGGTGCTTAATGGAACATTTTTGTGATTTATTTGATGGTTCATACTTGTTTCTTGATGGATTGTATCACATCTCTAGTTTAATTAGTTAAATTTCATGTCTCTAGCCTAGTTGTAGTGTAGATACTTTAATTTCTTATGTGGGTGAAAAATCCATTCTTGTTTCTTGATGTTCCATACTTTTAAATATAAAGAGTGTATATCTCTAGATATTTGTGTGTGCATTAATTGTGGTTTAATTGAATGAAATCTTAGTCTCATTTGATAGGTTGTGCTATTCATTAAAACTGGCTAGACAATATATACTTATTTGCCATCCATGCTTAGTTTCAATTGATGTCACATACACTCAAAGGTACAATTTAAATTTCCCCATTAATGTACAATTGCTAGTGTTTGATGAAGTGAAACTTAGTGGTGACTCTATGCCCCAAGACCTCTCTCCTATATCTATTCCCTATTTTCTAGATTGCTCTCTTTTTATTTGCATTGATCTTTAATCGCGTTATAGTTTAGTAATCAACCACTAACCAATCTTTAATCATTCGACCTACTAATCCGATATTAATTTCCATCACAAATACACCTCCGATCCCTTAGGACGATCCCTACTCACCCTAGCTATATTTTTAGTAAAAAGTGGTAGTGGCATTTCATAAATTTGAACTTGGCCACACTTTTGCAATTTGGTTGCTTCGACAAACGACACACCACCTTATGCTTAGCTGCTGAAATTTGGTTGTTAATGAACATTTTATATTTTTATGAGAATTTCCTTGTTAAGCATGCAACATTGTAAGTTCGATTGTATAAAATTATGACATTTGGGAAGCACGAAGCATTCATGCATTCCATTGGAAAAGAAAAAGGGAAAATGTTTTGAAAAGCAAATGGAAATTATTTTGGGAAAAATGTTTTGAAAAGGGTTTCTGCGAAAACCTGAATGCCTAGGAAGTGCCTAGTGATCCATGGTGTTAGTGGGGTCTAGAGAGGACTAGGAAAAGACCCTAGCGTGGTTGAGCTAACTAGGCCAGATACGACGCCTCGGAGGTGCCTTGTAATCGTGGATGGTTAGCCAATCCTCTTTTCGTGACGCCTTGGAGGTGCCTTGGTCGGATTACACTAATAGTTTGGAAGGTGAAACGGTAGTGTTTCGGAAATGGGGAGCGACATTGCATGGCATAGCATTGCATTGACATACATTGCACACTTGGAAATTGGACAACTTGCGTATGTATCTGTTGATATTATCGTTGTTTTACTTGTTTTCCCCGAGATATGATCTCGTTCTCTCATATCCTATTCATTGTATGGATTCATGGGGTCATAAGAGGTGTGTCTTAGACGCTTCCTACTGAACTTTATGCTCACCCTATTATTTTAACATTTTTCAATTCACGGGAAGGAAGTGGCGGACGACGTTCCTTCATAGGTTTAAATGGGTTAGTGGACTATTTTATCATCTTTTATATTTGTGATTTCACTTGTTTTGTATAAACCCTAGGATGACACGTATATTATGTATTGACATAGGAAAGGACGGTAGTATCCTTAGTTAACATCGGGTTCGGGTAAGGACCCGGTTAGCGATTCGGACCCTTGGGTTTGGGTCGTCACACCCACCTTATGATTCTAACTTCCAATTCCCTTCCTTTAACCCCACTAACCATCTAACCAATGCGAAGTCAAAAATATATATGTTTATATATATATATATATATATTGAATATATAAATTAAAAAATTAGCTTTTAGGGTGTATAATACAATAGAGGTGAATTACACTTACACTCCCTGAGGTTTGAGTTTATTACACACATTCGTTAAGTTTGAGCTTTATTACAATGACACCCATATTAACATGGAAAAGTCACTTGTACGGTTGTACTTTTTGATTATACTATTCAAAAAATCAAAATATCTCATCTTAAACAAGTAAAAGTCTATTTTCCCTGAT
Organism: Cornus florida; assembly: GCF_030987335.1. NCBI lineage: Eukaryota > Viridiplantae > Streptophyta > Magnoliopsida > Cornales > Cornaceae > Cornus > Cornus florida. Next base: position 41,905,046 of record NW_026775575.1, read on the forward strand.
ATATATTAGGGTATAGCTCATAACCCTCTCTCATCGTGATGAAATGGGTAAGTGTAATGGGTGGTGCTTCGTGATCCAACCCAACAGCCTAAGTTATTAGGTGGCGCTAACACTCAGCCCATATATACCCAATCTCTCTCCCATCAGGATCTGATGTGGGATAAGCTTCCCCTTATTACATTCTCCCCCACCCAAATTCGCAACGCCCTCGTTGCAGTCGGGCCACCCTGCTTACCCGGATGGCACACCCGGATGCCTCCGAACCAGGCTTTTAGTGTAACACCAGATCAAGGACTAGATCTGCCTTTGATACTAACTGTAACGGGTACGTACTTTACGATCCGACCCATAATACTAAGCTATTAGGTGGGACTAACACCTAACTCACATATACCTAGTCACTGTCCCATCCGAATTCGATATGGGATAAACTCCCCCTTGTTACAGTAAGACACATCATAACCACCACTCTCTCTTATATATAAACCATGTTAATCGTTGCCCCTGTGTTTGTCGATGATGGAAAAGAAGAGGATGACCATGTAACGACCCAAACCTGGGGTTCGGAACACTAACTGGGTCATGACCCGACCCGGGAACACCCAAGGGTAAAATGGTCTTACTAACCAATGTTGTGTACTAAGTGACATAATAAGGCCATAATAATCATTACAAATCAATTTGGTTCACATACGAATGAAAGAATCGGCTTTAACCTTAAACCAGTCCAACTAGGGTTATGAGGGTAATTTAATTATTTTGGACTGTGCAGCACATTGGGAACCATATAACTGTCTTCTAAGTCATAAATAATCATTTGTGGTCACTTGAAATTGAAAGAGAACAATTGGGATTGAATTTGCCAATTTTTAGGTTAAAAAGGATAAAAATGCTTTTGGGCCTTTCTACTCATAACCGGACGCGGCCATGGTGTTTCATACATCCTAAAGGCCATGCAGGACCCACACAGTGAAGCTCGGGTCCATTAGAGAAAGTAAATAAAAAATAAAAAATAAAAAACAATGGCAAATTTCTAATACCGAGCGCTCAGCCAGACCCTCCAAGCACTCGAAGGACACCCGTGGCGCCCATTGCGCACATCCGTAGGGCATGCCAGAGTGTGTGGGGCATGCCAACTGAGCGCTCGTACCCCTGCCCCGAAAATGTTGGGATGCATGTTAGGAAACACTTTAATGTTGCCAGCAATAGATGGGACTATTGGTAATGGGTTGTCCCAACATTTTCTTAATGTATAGTCCCAACATTTTTCAAATGTACTTTAATGTTTCCGATTTTTATCATTTTTTATTTTTTAAATTTTTTTAATTTTCAGAGGGTATTTTTGTCTTTTCTCGTTTTACGTACAGAAAATCATGGGGTGTGCAAGATGAGTCAGAGTGTTTTTTGGGACATTTCCTTGAGTTCAGGACTTTTAGAAATGCATTAGTTCCTATTTTGGCATTTTTTCGTTTTTCGGACTAGGAGGTCCTAAATGGGACCCGCTACAGGGGTTGTTGTGCACGAGGGTTGTGTCACAGGTCCATTGCATTTCATGCATGGTTATTTAGTGCATTTTACATGGTTACATAGTTGATTGTGTGGTTGCATAATTAGAATATATATATATATATATATATATATATATATATAGTAAAGTTATTACATGAGATATTTATTCCTTGGTGGGACCCACTAATATACATCCATTATAATAGCCTTAAGGCCACCATTCAGCCACCAGTTTTCTCTCTCTCGGCCAAACTCTCTCTCTCTCCCTTCCCTTTCTTTTTTCTTTTTCTTTTCTTCAACAATTCAAGGCTTGATTTCTCTCTCACCTTTAAAAATTTGATCTTGCCACTTAAGGCAAAGTTGATGAGCGCGTCGAGATCTTCGTTTTGATCGAAGCAAAGTGTCGTTTAGCCACCATTTGGGATTTCGAATTTTGGGTTCAAATTGGAATTTTTCATCTATTTGAGGTAAGGGTGCTCTAATGCATACACTTTGATTTTTGTGATTCATTCCCCTATATTTGATGTATATTATGTTTAATTGTGATTATTTCTTGAAAAATTGTTATGATGTTATATAAATGAATTTTATTTCCATGTGAGTTTCATGTTTAAATGATATGTGTGTATATGATTTGTTGATTTGAGATGAGCATACTATTATTTTGTTCTTGTCCTAAGTGATTAATTGTTGAAAATTGTGAATAATAAGCATGCTATAATTTTGTGAGAATTTTGCTTCTTAATTGGCATGTAATATTGTTAAAGTTGAATTGTATGAGATTATGGTAATTTGGAAAGCACAAAGCATTCATGCATTCCATTGGGAAAGAAAAGGAGAAAATGTTTTGAAAAGCAAGTGGAAATTATTTTGAGAAAAATGTCTTGAAAAGGATTTGTGAAAACCCGGACGTGTAATGTTACTGATTTTTCATATTTTCTATTTTCTAGAATTTATTTGATTTTTCTGGATTATTTTAATCCTTGCCTCATTTTACCTGACACGCGGGTCCCGAGGGCTGCTTTAGTTAATTCCATGAGCCAAGGGTTTTGAAAATTTATTTTTAATCATTTTAAGTCAATTAGAGTGACGGTATCATTTTTAGAATTTTGAGGAAGTCGGGACGATTTCCAAACTCGAGAAATTCTCCCGGTTTTCTCATCTTAAGTGAGGGGCGTCATTGGCATTTCACATGTGTGTGTGTGTGTGTATATATATGTATTCATTAAGAAGATATTTTAGGGGCAGGCATGTCATTACAATGGAAGACCAAGGGCAAGGAGGTAAATTTGCTTATATTTAGTAATCCACAAGATTTGGACAAGTGGCACCCTAAGGGCCAAGTCTTTAATTACAAACACTTTTTCTTCCTCATTTTCGTGTATCTCTCTCCCTTTCTAGCTTCCTCTCATTCTCTTTCTATAACTATACACATATATGTCAAATATCATTCAAGCTTTGATTTGGAGAGTTTAAGGTGGGATTTTGAGTATGAGCAAAAAGGGAAAGTTGGAAAGCTTGGCATGAGCTTCAAATTGAGGCCAATGTATATTGCTAGGGTTTAGAAGGATTCAAATTTTGGGAAGCTTAGGGCTTGTTTAGCTTATCATCTTGAGGTAGGGAAAGTTTAAATTACAAGTCCAATAGTTTTAGTGAGTTTCTATGTGCTTTCTTACATGAAAATTTTGATGTTGTGAAGCATGCCTAGTTTGTAAATTTTGGTTGTGAAGTTAAGCATGAGATAGTGTTGATTTAATTATTGTGGGTTAAGAATATAATGGTTTCTAGTATTTGTGCCAAGCATTATGTGATTGATTTTTATGTTTGGATGTTTTGATATGATAATTATGATGTAAATAATGATTTGTATATTAATAAATGGTAGTATGATATGCATATTATTGGCATGCGGTGAGTTGAGAGAATGAAGGTTTGATGTGGAAGAAAAGGTTTGGAAGTGAGATGATGGTTTGTATTGTAAGTTAAGGTGATGGTTATGAAGGTTTTAGTGAGGTTGGGTTGGAAAGGAAGAAAGGAGCATTTGCATTTCATGTGTGATGGAATGGTTTGTGAATTTGTGAAATTCATGTATGATGATATGGCTTATATTCCCATGATCCTTTTTCTTTGATATCCTTTTCCTTGGTTCTGACTCACGGGATTTTTAGGAATGTACTTTAGCCTTTTTCTACTGAGCTGTTAAGCTCACCCTATTATTATTAACATTTTTCAGGAATTCGTAGATTAGCCGGTGAATGATATGCATCCATTGATATTGATGTAGTTAGGATTTCATTTTTATTGAAGCTGTGTAATTTTGGCCATAGAGGCCTCAATCTTTGTATTTAATTCTTTGGAAATTGCATAAAAATGAGATTTGTATAATTCGATCTTTAAACGATGTATTAGACTCATATTCAGTTTAATTGAAGGCATGGTAGTTTAATTATGTTTTACACACCATTAAGTGCATACTTGGGGATAGGATTAGACTTTAAATAAAGTCACCAAGGGACCAAGGGAGTACCCATGTACACAAGTGCTTAATTTTAGGCTTTTCTAGGCATTTTCAAGGTTTTGGTCTTCTGGAACCAGTTTAACTTTCATGGAACCAGTTCAAGGGTGTTTTTGGTTCAAGTCTAGGCATTCTACTAATGTGGAACCAGTACCAGGAATTGGGAACGGGTTCAAGTCCTCTATTGCCCTTTTTGGTCTTCACAGTTTTTGTCAGCTTGGATCACCTGACTTCTTATGGCCATAACTTCTTTGTTCCAAACCCAAATAGGGTCATTCTTGAGTCCATTTTCAAGGATTTTGAGTTAGCTTTCCAATAATACTAACCTAATATTAAAATTCCATTCATGTTAAGAGATATGGTTGTTTAAGTGGAACAGTGTCAGAATTTCCCTTGAACCAAGTAAGGGCACTTTTGGGTAATCATAACCAATGATTGTAGAACCTCTTCAAATGTTATGGAATGGCTTAAATGATTGTTTTAAACTTAATTTGACTAGTTTTAAGGACATATTGTCCTTGATTATTACAAAAAGACCTTTTTACCCCTAGTGTGTCCTCGAGTTTAAGTAAGGACCCGGTTAGCAATTCAGACCCCAGGTTCAGGTCATTACAGGACAACTAGGAGGTGCCTAGTGGTCCATGGCATTAGTATGGGCTAGAGGGGACTAGGGAGAGACCCTAGCGTGGTTGAGCTACCTAGGCCGAATACGACGCCTTGGAGTTGCCTTGTGGTCGTGGATAGTTAGCCAATCCTCCTCTTGTGACGCCTTTAAGTCGTCTTGGGTCAGATTGCACTAATGGTTTGGAAAAGTGACACGGTATTGTTTTGGAAATGGGGAGCGACATTTCATGGCTTGGCATATCATTGGCATATATTGTACACTTGTTAGTCGAGTGACTTGTGTATGTATTTGTTGATATTATTATTATTATTTTACTTATTCTCCCAAGGCATGATCCTATTTACTTGCATTCTATTCTTTACGTAGATTCACGGGGTCATAAGAGGTGTGTCTTAGACACCTTCTAATGAGCGGCTGGCTCACCCCATCATATTATTATATTTTTCAGGTCACGGGAAGGAAGTGGCGAACGACACTCATCCACAAGTTTGAATGGGTTAATAGACTGTTTTGACATTTTTTTGTATTTGTGACCTCATTTTTTTCGTATAAGCCTTGGGGTGGCACGTATATTATGTATCAACCTTGGAATTGACCATAGTGCCCTTAGACGACCTCGAGTTTGGGTAAGGACCCGGTTAGTGATTCGGACCCTTGGGTTCGGGTCGTTACAAATTTGGTATCATAACGTTAGGTTTGAATACCTTTAGGACGATGGGTTGTGGCTTACCTAGATTAGGTAGAGAGTTGACTTGCATCATTTATATGTCTATGTGTTAAAGTGCTTAACTGTTTAAGAAGCATGCTTACTTGTTACCTTTTTAATGTTTTTGAAAGGCATGCCTATTTGCTAAATGTTTACGTGTTTAGAGACTGGTATATGCAAATGAAGTATAGATGTTAATTGAAAGCATTTTTCGTATGATTTTGTGGGTTATAGTCATTTTGTATATACATATATATCTATTTATTTATGTGTGTATGTGGTCGAGCATTAGGATGGTTGCTAGTACGGTAGAGTACTTGTTGCAACATAAATGGTTGTGTGAGTTTCATGCATCAGTGTATGGGGTCTCTTTACCGTGGAGGTCAGGAATACGAAATAGGGTTTTCGTGGGAAAGGCATGACCTAGGAGGTTAGTGTCTGTGACTTAGGTCACGGATTGGTACGTAGGTTTTTTTCGAACTGGTCTGTGATAAGTATGATAGAGGTTGCTCGAGTCATGAGTGTAGTCTCTAGGTTGTAGACGTCTATTTTGGGTGTTTTGGTACTGTTTAAGGAAGCTTGTTGGTTTTGATTGTTAAGGGGACTTGGTGGACTTTGTAAGTCTAGGGTAACATAAGCATTAACAGGAGTCATGCCAGTATCGGGTGACCGACTGTTTGATGTGGTTCATTTCATGATTTTGTAAGAGTCTATTTTAGAGACAGGTTTGTTGAGGGGTGATTTCCATTTCAGGAAGTTACGGGAGTGTGTTGCGGGTGATTAACTCTCGAAGAGTTGATTGCATGGCTCAGTCAATGAGCAGGGTTATGGGTTGGCACGGTTGTCGAGAGAATCTCGAGGTGGTGTATGGTGGTCAGTTTTAGTTGTGTAGTGCAGGATTGCACAATAAGGCATGTAATATGTGGTCATTAGTGTGTTTGGTTGTTTACGGATAAGGTGATAAAGGGTAAGTACTGTGTTACCATGTGTATTGTGTTTTAGAAATTGAAAGCTGTGGACTGGAGATGTGTTTCAAGTTGCATCTGGGGTATCTAGAGATAGTGCTGGTTGTATGAGGATTCGAAGAGACAGACTGATGACTAGAATGATTGGGATGAGGGTGATCTCGTAGGTCTAGTTGGTAGCCCCATTTTAACTTTTTGTCGAGGTCAATGGTGTTTTGAGGAACAATAAAGAAGGAAAACGATGGTGTTGACACTAAGGCGTAAGGTTTCTTAGGTTGAGTATGTAGATTGTCTTGGGAAGAATGGTCAAAGTAACCGATTAAGTGTTAATGACTGATTGTGTTATAGATGGTTTGAGGAGCCAGTTGGATGTTGAGTATTCTGGCTTTTATGCTCATTTTCCCTTTAGGATTTGTCGGCATGGCATTGCTATATGGAGGTTCTTTTCTAGTGGTCGTTGTGGGGAGTATCGAGAGTAATGCTTACTCTCTTGTTGTGATGGTGTCATCCTGGGGATGCCTGAGGGGAATTGCTTGGCAGTAGCCTGTTGAGTTGGTGAGACGTGAGTTCGAGTTATCATTCGAGGATGATGGTAGTAGAGGCATTATGGCATGATGTTTAGCAAGGATGAACAAAATGGTTTAAGGTATGATCCGAGAGTGGATTAGGTAGTATAAGTTATTTGTTGTGTGTTGTTAGGTAGGTGATGGGATTGTGCGCTAATTAAGGCGATTGTGGACGATTTAGTCTCTAAAGCCAGTACGGGCGATGTTGCCATATAGACATCTTTTTCTTTTGATGAGTAGTGGGTTGCTGTGACTGAAGTCATGAGCCTTATGTGCACAGTGTTCGAGGTAGTATCGCCTAGGAAGGTAGAGATGGAATGGGTGGTAAAGTGTCATTTTATAGTATAGAGGTTGTCATTTGGGAGCGACGAGTTCCAGATAGAATAGGATGCGTTATCCGATAGGCAGTGATCGTTTCTAGTGTTAGTACACTGTGAGTATTGATGCTCTTATTTGATGGTCATGTTGTGAGCTATATCTTAGTATTCGACAAATAGGTGGTGTAGACTTGTTTGATTTTGGCGGTATAACGTATGCGAGGCTTCGGTGTTGATAGTGTTTAACTGTCCGTTAGTAGCGAGATCGCTTAGATTTGAGTTTGTAGTTCTGTATGGGTACCCAGTTGGTTCTTCTCCTTGTGTATAAGGAGTTTAGTTCATCTCGGGTGAGATTGAGTGTCTACGGTTGGACGATTGGTGAGCAACGTGTGACAGGGTGTTAGGTGTATTCAAGTATGAGTCATCAGTCTCTTGTGAGAGTGGGGTTCGTTACCCTTTCCATTTGTTCTAGTCTTGGCAAGAACGTCGTTGGTTGGGAGTCTTGTTCTCCATTTAGAAGTTGTGCGCATCCGTAGATGGGCTGACCTGTATGTGGTTTGTTATGCTGTAAGAGGTCACCGATAAAGGTTTGTTTGTATTGGTTGACTCACTCCCACAAAGGGATGTGTAGTCTTTGGTTTTAGTAGTGCTTAAGAGTGGTTTTGACCGATGGTGTGTGAGGCACGAGTTGCCGAATAGGGATTGTGTGTTTCCAGTGTCTAGTATTAGCGGTGATGGCTAGGGGATTTGTCGTGAATTGTAAGTTTGAGGATGAGTAGGTGTGTGATGTGAGTCATGCACTCGGATATTTTATAGGCGTTTGTTTTGAGTAGTGTCTTGAAGGCTAGTGTCGATGTCGCCTTAGAATTACATGATTAGAGAAGATAAATGTGGGATCGGTAGAGGAATAATGGGAATGATTTATTTTGGTTTTGAGATCTCGGGCATGAGATAGTCGTATTATGTGTATTGACGAAGTAAGAATTGAATCAAATGATGTTATAGAGTTGTCTACCTGGTATGGGTGTTATGAAATACTAGAGAGCTTTTATGCTAGTTGAAGATTATGGTATTTGGCGTTGTGTTGTTTTTAGCTTGTTATGATTAAGGCATGATTGGGATTTTAAAGTAGATATGTGACTGTATAGTCATTGTGGTTACGTAAAGCGATGGATTGATAATGAGTGGATCTAATGGTTGTTTTGTGGACTGTGTGAGATTGTGTTTGAGGTTTGGACCTGAGGACAGGAACGACTTCTGTGCTAAAACTAGATCGAGGATGAGAAAGGCCTGGCCAACCATTTCTCCTGAATTAGTCCCTCTTTAGCACGATGTCGGGTCAAAGTTCAATGATTGTTTCGATTTGTCAGGGACAGTGAGAGCATGGTATTGTGCGTTATGTTGATGTGACAGTACTGTGGATTCTAGTGGTTTGTGGAAATGCATTGGTTCCTATTTCGGTATTTTTTCATTTTTCAGACCGGGAGGTCCTAAGTGGGACCCGCTACGAGGGTTGTTGTGCACGAGAGTTGTATCATGGGTCCATTGCATTTCATGCATGGTTATTTAGTGCATTTTCTATGGTTACATAGTTAATTATGTGGTTGTATAATTAGAATATATATATATATATATATATATATATATATATATTAAAGTTATTAAATGAGATATTTATTCATTGGTGGAACCCACTAATATACATCCATTATAATGGCCTTAAGACCACCATTCAGCCACCGGTTTTTTCTCTCTCGGCCAGACTCTCTCTCTCCCTTCACCTTATTTTTTCTTTTTCTTTTCTTCAACAATTCAAGGCTTGATTTCTCTCTCACCTTTAAGAATTTGATCTTGCCACTTAAGGCAAAGTTGATGGGCGCGTCAAGATCTTCGTTTTGATCGGAGTAAAGTGCCGTTTGGCCACCATTTGGGATTTCGAATTTATTTTGAGGTAGGGGTGCTCTAATCCATACACTCTTTGATTTTTGTGTTTCATTCCCCTATATTTGATGTATATTATGTTTAATTGTGATTATTTCTTGAAAAATTGTTATGATATTATATATATGAATTTTATTTCCATGTGAGTTTCATTTTTAAGTGATATGTGTGTATATGATTTGTTGATTTGAGATGAGCATGCTATGATTTTGTTCTTGTCCTAAGTGATTAATTGCTGAAAATTGTGAATAATAAGCATGCTATAATTTTGTGAGAATTTTGCTTCTTAATTGGCATGTAATATTGTTAAGGTTGAATTGTATGAGATTATGGTAATTTGGAAAGCACGAAGCATTCATACATTCCATTGGGAAAGAAAAGGGGAAAATATTTTGAAAAGCAAGTGAAAATTATTTTGGGGAAAATGTTTTGAAAAGGGTTTGCGAAAACCTGAACGCCTAGGAGGTGCCTAGTGATCTGTGGCATTAGTGTGGTCTAGAGGGGACTAGGGAGAGAACCTAGCGTGGTTGAGCTACTTAGGCCGGATATGATGCCTTACAATTTCCTTGTAGTCGTGGATAATTAGTCAATCCTCCTCTTATAACACCTTGGAGTCGCCTTGGGTTAGATTGCACTAACGGTTTAGAAAGGTGAAACGGTATTGTTTCGGAAATGGGGAGCAACATTTCATGGCATGGCATATATTGCACACTTGGTAGTCAAATGACTTGTGTATATATTTGTTGATATTATTATTGTTTTACTTGTTCTTCCGAGACATGATTCTGTTTACTTGTAATCTATTCTTTGCGTAAATTTACGGGGTCATAAGAGGTGTGTCTTAGACACCTCCTACTGAGCGGCTGGCTCACCCCATCATATTATTATATTTTTCAGGTCACGGGAAAAAAGTAGCGAACGACGCTCCTCCACAAGTTTGAATGGGTTAGTGGACTGTTTTGATATCTTTTGTATTTGTGATCTCATTTTTTTCGTATAAGCCTTGGGGTGGCACGTATATTATGTATCAACCTTGGAATTGATCATAGTGCCCTTAGACGACCTCGGGTTCGGGTAAGGACCCGGTTAGCGATTCGGACCCTCAGGTTCGGATCGTTACAAATTTGGTATCAGTGCGTTAGGTTTCGGATGATGAATAGTGGCTTACCTAGATTGGGTAGAGAGTTGACTTGCATCGTTTATATGTCTATGTGTTAAAGTACTTAACTGTTTAAGAAGCATGTTTACTTGTTACCTGTTTAATGTTTTTGAAAGGCATGCCTATTTGCTAAGTGCTTACGTGTTTAGATACCGGTATATGCAAATGAAATGTAGATGTTAATTGAAAGCATTTTTCGTATGATATTGTGGGGTACAGTCATTCTATATATATATACACACATATATATCTATATATTTATGTGTGTATGTGGTCGAGCATTAGGATGGTTACTAGTACGGTAGAGTACTTGTTGCGATATAGATGGATGTGTGAGTTTCATGCATCGGTGTATACAACATAGATGGTTGTTTGGTGGACCCGTATGTATAAGAGCCAATCCATGATTGTTTGGTGGACCCGTCATATAGCCAATAAACAAATATAGTATTCTCTCCTAGCGCATTACATTATAATTTTGTTTCCTTTTTAATTGTCTACCTTATATATTTTTACTTTTCTAATTTACACACCAAGCATATGTCGGTCCATGTATGGCGCGGGTCAAATATATGGTGTTTTAACAACGGTCACTTTCGTCTTTACACAATCTTTAAAGAAACGTAAGTCAAAATCTATTGAGAACTAAGAGCCACCACAAAACCATCATCTCATTTTCATCATATGGCACTGTCTCTCTCATCATCTGCGCCAACGCTTCCATGCTTAACTCCTCGTAACAGTCCTTCATTAATCTTGCAATTCAAGCACTACTCAAACCCTAATATTCGAGCCCACAACATCAGACTAACTACCAAGTGTGAATTCAAAGAGTCATCATCGGCAGCAGCAGATGGGAGTAATGGTAATGGGTTGTCCACCAAAGGCTCTAAACTGCTCCAAATTGGGTCCCCAATCATCGTCATTGAAGCTCCCAAAATGTTGAAAACTGCTGCTTCTGTTCCCTGTCTCAGAGTCAATTCTGGGTTAGTCAAGCCTGGTGACGTTGGAAGGTACTCTCTCTCTCTCTCTCTCTCTCTCTCTCTTGTATCTATAACCATCATACGTTATATCTATGCATATATACAACTCTCTCTGCATTACATGGTGATTTTCAACAGAAATTAATGTCCAATTGTGAGATTTCACATTCCGGGGACTGGGAGACATGTGGACACCTCCTAACTGTATAAACACAGTATGTAGTGACGGACTCTGAAAATTATATGAGAGGGAGTGATCTTGAACAACAATAATAAATAGTTAGGTATTATTAGAAATTGAGTGAGGGCAATTTTAAGATTTTTACAAGTATCTCTGCATTACATAATGATTTTCAAGAGAATAATTTTTTTTTTTTTTTTTTTTTTTTTTTTTTTTTTTTGTGACGGAAAGAAGAAGTTGGTGTGTAGACACGTTTTGAGAAAAATTTAATCAGAGACTGTTAAGTTCCAAAATACTCCATTTTGATGGATCCAATTTCGGCGTACCGTTGTTGTGAAAAATATAATTTATTTATCTCAATAATTGTCATATCAATTCCAAAAAATTGATCATTTTTCTTTTGAAGGTTTAGTCAATCTCCAATGACCTTAACTCATAAGTAGCATCTATCAGTGTACAATCATATTTAGTGAGACCCTGGCTTAAAAGATTGTGACCTACTTACTTGACATCTCATGAAGCAAATTTAGTTGTTAAAGAAAAAAATGGGATTTTTATTTTATTTATTTCTTTTTGGTTTTTTTTTTTTTTTTTTTTTTTTTTTTTCCAAAAACACTACAGACTGTACTCTATCATTAGCATCTTTCTCAGTTTATTCTTTTTCATGTTCTTTTCAATTTCTAACCACAATGTCAAGAAATTCATGCATATAGCTGGTAATTATTTGTTTATACTTTTTTATTTTTTTCTCAAAAAAAATCTTGAATTTGTTTGGGATTTTTACTTTTTTTTTTTTTTAATGGAAAGGCGAGTTTGAGAAGGAAATTTTCTTAATAGTACATGCTGGGCAGCTGGGGTAAGGGTGCCCTGCCCCGAGCCTATCAGCCTTGTTGATATTTTTTCGAACCTGGACCTTTGACTTTGACCACAAGCATCGCATGTCCTACCACTGCACTATCACACCACATCCCTTGTTGATATCCTTTGCTATATGAAAAAAAAATTTAGATAATTCCCACCTACTAAGCATATGGATGAAAATAATCAATCCTATAACAAATTTAACTGTAACGAAATTAAATATCAAATTTTTTCAATGCCAAATATTATATCACTATAAACTTGTACCATGCAACTAAGAATTGTGCTTGACATATTTTTAATCATCATTATTCTTGTATTTATCCCATATTGACGGGTTGGTTACATAAAATTTTCTTTTTTCGTTCTTTTCTATTATACACCATGTTGTCTCTTAGATTTAAGATTTTTTTTTTTTTGTTGAAGTCATTTTTTATTATTTCATCCCACGTAAGCTTTGATTGGCATCTTTGTCGCTTAAATTCTAAACAAATAACTCTTCATCTTTTAATAGGTGCATCATCGGGTCTATGTTGAATATGACCATATTACCTAAGTCTATTTTCCCTAATTTTATCATTTATAGGCACTATACTTGGTGTTTCTTCACACGTTCATTATTTATTTCATCTCTTCTACAATTCCTATCATCCAACGTAACATCCTCATTTATGTTACATTAATGTGCTTCTTTTTCAACCCCCAACACTCCGCTCCATACAATATTGCCTGCCTAATAACCGTTCTATAGAATTTTTCTTTTAATTTATTTGGCATTCATTTATCACAGGATATATACCACTAGCTTGCCTCCATTTTGTCCACTTGGGTCCAACCCTACTCACCACATTACCATCTATCTCCCCATCTTTTGTAATATAGATCTTAGGTAACAGAAAAAGTTGTTTTGAGTAACTCTTTAGTCTTAAAGTGTAATATTTATATTGTCATCGTTTTTTACTTTATCAAATTTACATGTCATATATTCCATTTTAGTTCTACTCAGGGGTGGAGCTAGGAATTTGGTTCAAGAGGTATGTTAGCATTGACAAAAAAAAAAATTTCAAGCAGGCCTAAAATATAATTGTGTAACAACAGTGCATTAGAATAAGTGAATAAAAAATAAATAAGAAGAGAGAAAAGAAGGTTATTGTACATAAATTATGCATGAGTGGAAGAAAAAAGAAGTTTTTAAGAAGAAAAAAGAAATTTTTTAAGAAGAAAATGAAATAAAAAGAAAAAAATATGAGAGAATTTTAAAAGGAAAAATAGGCTTTAATTGTAGAAAGAGAATGCAAAAGTTTTTGAAGATGACAAAAAGAAATTTGAAGAATAAGAAGGAAAAGGAATAAAGAATTAAGGACGTTTTTAGAAATAGATAATTTTATGAAAGATACTTTATAAATTTTGTGGGGGTGTTTTATAAATATTTACAAATTATACGCATAAAATAAAATAAAATAAAATTTAATGGATTCAGGGGCAGAGGGACCATTTTATTAATTTTAGGGGGGCATTTTATCAATTTTTACAAATCTATGTATAAAAAAAATAAAAAATTTTGGTGGGGCAGCATGGGCAGGGGGGCAGCTGCCCCCCTGGGCACATGCTGCCTCCGCCCCTGGTTCTACTAACTCTTAGGCCCTTGATTCTAGTGCCTTTCTCCATATTTCGCATTTTGTTGCTAAGGCTTTGTAATAGTTAATACTATATCATCCCCAAATAACAAGCACCAAGGGATATTTTCTTGAATATATTTCGTTATTTCGTCTAATATTATTGAAAATATGTATGAATTCAACACCGTATTGTTCCTTGGTGTCTCAATCATATGTCTTCTCTAGATTTATGAAAACCATATGCAGCTATTAGAAAATATATAAATCCTTCTACACGCTGCCTCATGTATGGCCTCTTTTTGGTCCAACACATGTTTTTCATTTTTTTTTTTTTAACTAAGGTGGCGGTGAGATTTGAACTCGACACCTTTGGCTCTAATACTATATTAACTACCATATACTCCAAAATTTTAAGCTATTAGAGGGGGTGTAACTTAAATATATAAATCCTTCAACAGTTTCCATTGTGGTGGATCTAGCTGACATAAATCCAAATTCGTTATCAGATATTAATCTTTTCTAAATTTTTGCTCTATTAGTATTTTCCACAATTTCATTGTGTGACTCATTAACTTATTTTCCTTTATAATTTCCACAATGTTGTATATACACTTTACTTTCAATTAAATGAACAATTATCTTTCTAGGATAACATCCTTTGATCACCAAAACTATACTGTAATCTCTCAGATTTACTTAATGAAGTATAATCATCCTAACAAAAATAAGCAAATATAACTCTTCCCAGTTCTCATAACAAGGGCCTACACTTTCTTTCTGTTAGAAAATAATTATAGGAGTGATTCAAGCTCTTGAATCACTCCTTGGTATATATGGCAGAATTGGCAACCGGTCTAGTCAAAATCCAAACTCATGGAACTTTTCAATCAGAGTTGTCTTGACAAAATGTTCACGTTGTTATACTTGGGCAACAAGTTGTTGTCATATTTGTATTTGACTTTCTGTGTAATTCCTTTATTATAAAATACTTGTAGAGAAGGAAAATTCTGTTCTGTAACCACAAGTCTCCCCCAATTCACCTATAAATAGAGGTGGTTATTGTAAACAAAATTAAGAAAGTATAATAAAGATGTGTAACCCTTTGGGCTATTGTTGTATCCTATGCGTCTCAAAGTCAAAAATTATGTTTTCACTATATGAGAAGTAAAAAACTCATATCAGCGCCAAGATTTATCTTGTCAAACTCTGTCCGTACCCCACTAGAGGCCTGGGAAAATAAAGAGAAGAGATGTAGGAATGAAATATCCAGTAAAAAATACTTCACGAATTAGTTTGTTGTTATCTGAAAACTTCTATGTGAAACCTATATCAAGTTGAGGCAAATGAAAACAACTCGCCTCAAAGTCGCAAATTGTTTATGAGAACTCGGATCAAGGTAAATGAATGTCAAATTCAGGAAATGTTTATTTAATCTTATTCTTACATATAATGACTCGACTTGAATCCACTAATCATCAAACTAAGACTATCGTTAATTTTTTCACACTTGATTTAGTAAATGAGACTTGTGTGAATGGAAAAGTTACATTCATGTAGGTGTGTAATGGTATCAGACTCTTTTTCGTTACGAACCAGCCGATACGTCGCGAACCATGCAAGACATAGTGACTAGCCATTGATATGTATTACACTTGATTTCTGAAGTGGACAGAATATCACCATTGTGTTTGTGGTTATTTAAGCTATAGTGACACTGTCATTTTATATCAATGTAGAATTGAAAAAATAAAAAAATAAATAAATAAATTTGTGAATTTTATGCATCAATGGTTGTTTTTAATAATATATGTGCTTATTAAGTTGTAAATTGTATGCAGAATTGTGTCAAGAAAGCCGAAGGATGTGTGGGCAGTTCGTCTGACAATTGGGACTTACCTCATTGATGGAAAATATTTCAAGCCCTTGGAAGTGGATGAGTAACAAATTGAATTTTGACTAAGAAAGAAGATTGCAAGAAGACCATACTATTAGATATGAACTAGGAAATGTGTTGTGAGTGTTATATTGACAAAGTGGATATGATGTTGTTTGATAAAACTAAAAATTAACTGAAAATTTTGAAAGTTTGTTGAAGTTTTTAAGTGATAATTAAAAAATAAATATTTTTTGATATCTTTTAAAGTTTGCATCGTTCAACATTCAGTGATTGATGGCGCTGAATTTTCAGCGTTAAAAACTAAAACTGTAATTCTTATTAAACATCAAAAAGACTCTCTCTTCAAGATAGCACTGTGATCATTCAGTGATAGGTATGGTGTTGAATTTTCAGCATTCAATGATCGGTACGGTGTTTAAAAATTAAATACTTCAATTCTTAAATTTTTTAATATTCTTTTTAATATTTTTTAATATCTTTTTAAACTTTCAACATTCAGTTAGATAGGGCATGTTTTCCATCTTCTTTTCGAGACAAATCGTGGGTTGTTCACTTCAGTCAATATTGATCAGACAATTTTTTTTCACTAAAACCTAGAGTCTTGACTCTTGACTTTTGTTTTTTTATTTTTTATTTATATATTTTTTTTGGATAGGGAATGTTTTCCATCTTATTTTGGAAATAAATCAAAAAAACAAGAGAAAGGTTAAATGATTTGATTTTCATTGCTGAGAAGAAAAGTATTTTTTAAGAGGAATAAATAATGAAATAAGAACCACGTGTATGATGGTGTGAGGAGGTCGATGGCTAAAGTCTCGAATGAGGTAAAATGAATTACATTAATCATATGGTGATATGAGAGGAGGTCGATGGCTGAAGTCTCGAGTGAGGTAAAATAAATTACATTAATTATATGGTGATAATGGTTCAAATTTCAAGTGAGGTAAAATGAATTAAGTGATTCTCTTATGTTACATGTAAATTGAAGTGGGAGAGAATAGAGCTCCAAATCAGCATTTTGGATTTGGAATTGAAAAAAAAAAAAAAAAGCTTATCTTCCTTTCCAAAATAATACCACTTGTTAAGCACCCCTCTACCTCTCTCTCTCTCTCTCTCTCTATAATATTCTATACATATACTTTAGAAAATATATATGTATATATATATTTTTAAACCAACAGCAGTTTTATTAATAAGAAGAGGGAATATCCCTTGAACATGAAGGCCAAACTTGCCACTGCAAGTCTCCCATCCCTTGACTAAGAGCCCACTTACTCAATTTATGAGCAAACTTATTGCAAGATCTAGGAGTCCACAAGTGCTTAAATCCTAGATCCTTGCAATAAGACCACAATGTCTTGAATAATGGCCATACAAAGAGGATGAGAAGGTCTCAAATAAACAAGTGACTGACAGTCACTTTCTATATCAACATCAACATAGACCCCATTGACAAAGCAACATCAAACCTTTCCTCAAGACAAGAGCTTCAGCAACTTCCGCGGTCGCAACAATTGAATTATGAATAGAAGCCACTCTTGCAGGTTCACCTTTTATGATTCCGAAGTACCACCCCACCACCACAGCAACCAGAGCAAATATTAAAAGCAGCATCTGTGTTCAGTTTAAACCTCCCAAGAAGAGGAGTAGTCCATTGCCTGCTAGGGATACTTCGAGATAAAGATAAAGACTCATTATCCTCAGAAATGTTAAGGAACTCATGAGTAGGATCCCAATTCAATTGATTAAAAATCGAACTGTTTCTCCCCTTCCAAATCTGCCAACACAAGAAAGAAGCCAGACAAAACAATTTCTCCATCTCGTTACTGTCCTTCCACATAGCGAACATTTATCCCCATCTAGAAACCCAAGTTTCACACACATCTGAAAAATGTTTTCTTAATGGACTGAGTCTCCAAACCATTTTAACCATTGGACAATCAAATAGCATATGACATACAGATTCCTCTTTCTCTCTACAAAGTCCACAAGTAGCAACTTCTGTAATCCGCCTTTTCTTCAAGTTGAGCAAAACCAGAAGTCGCTCATGGCTGCATTGCCATAAGAAAATTTTAATCTTCCTGGTAATCGGTGGTTTCCAAATGAGTTTCCAAATATATTCTTTGCTAGGATGAGTACTGGAACTTGCGAAAACCATAGGTCTCATCTCTGAATCACAAATTTGTAAAGCAACTTTATATGTTGTTTTAACAGAAAAACAACCATCAGCAGACACACCCCAGAACTTACAATCATCACCTCCAAATTGTGTCAAAGGGATCTGCTAAATCTGTCTCGAGTCCCTATCATTAAATAGTCATCGCACCAACTCTTCCTTCCAAGAGTGAGTATCCTGGTTTATCAACTCTGCAACCCATTTACACTGAACCTCCTGCCCATCGGTATAAACTGAAGGATAAGACTGGTCCGGAAGCCACTTATCTTGCCAAATATTAATCTTATCTCCTTCTGAAAATTTCCACCTCGTGCCTTGAGTGATCACAGGCTTGGCAGCAGAAAGACTCTTCCATATCAGAGAAGAGTTGTTACTACAGTACAAATCAAGAAAACTGCAAGAATCAAAATATTTCGCTTTAAGAACCCTATACAAAAGAGAATCCTCTTCCATCTCCAATCTCCATGCAGTATTGGCAAGTAAAGCTAGATTAAAAGCAGCAAGATTTTTAAATCCTAAACCCCCATACTTCTTAGGCTCAAACATACTTGCCTAACTCACCCAATTAATTTTAGAAGACCTCCCTTTGCCACTCCACATAAATTTGCCATCAAGCTAGAAATTTCAGTACAAATAGTAATCAGAATCTTAAAACAATGGAAAGAATAGATTGGAAGATTAGAAGGAATAGTTCTAATCAGAACTTCCATCCCAGCCTTAAACATTAGCTCACCCTTCAAAAAATTTGCCTTTGCAGCCACCTCCTCACTAAGATACTTGAAAGTTTCAACTTTTTAACAGCCAATTATAACAGGTAAACCCAGATAAACATTTCTCCATCCTTCCATAGTGAGCCCCAAAGAAAATCTGACTTGAACTTCAATTGTATCACTTGCATTTGGACTAAACCATAAACAAGACTTGTCATAATTTACCAGTTGGTCAGTCAACTTCTAATAATGGTTAAGAATCTCTCTAATCCTATCAGCTTCTTCGATGGTTGCCCTTCCAAACAGAAGCACGTCATCTGCAAAAAAAAAGATAACTAATAGGTAAAGAGGATCTTGCAATTTTAACTCCTTTCAACAACCTGGTATGAATTGCCCTCTGCATCATTAAAGTTAGTCCTTCTGTACAAAACAAGAACAACTATTGGGATAAGGGATCCCCTTGCCTCAAACCCCGAGAAAAAAACACTAACCCCCCAGCCTCTCCGTTAATAAGAATTGAATACGACACAGAACACAAGCCATTACTAATAAGAATTGGATTCATTAATTATATTCTATACAAGAACATTTATATACAAGGTTGGTTAGGATGCTAGGAGCTGCTTTATCTGTTTTCTTACAGTCATCCTTTCCTTCTCAAAAAGAATCAATTTCTTGACATTCAGAGAATATTCCTGATTCTTTGTTTCCAAGACTGCCCATATCATCTTAGAATCAAGCACTCAAGATAGGGTGTTTTTTTTTTTTTTTTTTTTTTTTTTTATTATGTTTATTTTAGTATTATTATTATATTAGATTTTATTTTTATTTTTATTTTTATTTTGTTTTTTTGTGAAAAGTGTTATTTTCCTTTAGGAGTTTTCCTATAGTGGGTTCAGATCCTCCTCCACCAGTGTGCGCCCACCCTTTAACAGTAAGATGCTAGGAAAAAAAAAAAAAAAAAAAACAAAAGAAATATTGAAGGTGATAAAAATAACGCATGTTTAAGCAGACAAGTGAGATATTTTCTCATTCTTAAACTATTTTATATAGTTTGGAATATATGCAAGGAGTTCTTGAATTTTTTATTTTTTTTTTAGTTGGTACTCACACACAAATGCCCCCACCAAGGCTCGAACCCCTGACCTCCCTTTGGGAAGTAGGAGCTTGGTATCGCTAGGCCACTAGCCTGTTGGTTTCTTGAATTATTAGGGTAAGTCAAAATTCCTTCATTTGATAAAAGAGTCCAATATAATAATCATGGAAATTTTAGGATGATTGTGCCGCATCTTAGGATGAATGCAGGACATGCTCTTTTCTAGAGCATAATAATATTCTGTGTATATATATATATAGCTTCAAAAAACGATAATCTTCGATATATATTGTTGCATAATAATAAAAGAGAGAAGCCATTGACATAATACCTCTCTGCAAACACCATTAAAATGGATGATAAGTAACAACATTAGCGACGTATATTCATGTCACGAGCAATTTTTGAGCTGAAAGTAGGAACATGATTTCAAGCTGTTGTGTGATTTTTGGACTAAATTTCTTCAATAAAAGTAAAGATAATGCTAATACCTGCAGAAATTTTCATTTCAACCAAAAAGATTTTCTCACTTTTTGGTTGATATGGAGAATTCTGCAGCTATTAGCCTACTTGCATGTATGTAGTAGTACTAGTACCACAGTTTCTCGGAGTGACGTCTAGACCAATGCTGGAGGTTGCTAGTGATGTTGAGGATCCGGCCCTCCTGGTGCCTCCCGCGCAGTATTCTCCATTGACCTCCTGTTATCAAGAAGTTTCATCTTCACCAAATCAAACCCTCTTTTACGAAAAAATTTCTCACTGTCAGTCTGTTTCTGCATAGTTATATATGCCCACTGTACCTTAATGTCTTTGAAATGAGCACATTGGCTAGTAAAATGAATAGGATCAGTGTTGAAGCTCTCAATATAGTGGACCCAGTCATTTGTATGCTTGAAATTTTGGCTAAAGAAGAAGCAACTAGATTGTTTAGCTATCAGGATTGGAGGAGTAACATGTCAAGTAACATCTTCCCTTTTTATACAATGCAAATGTGAAGAAAATGTCCAAGAATTAATGTAAAATATGCATTTTTAGACACAAACACACACACACACACACACAAATGCATGATAAAATTAGGGCAACTACAAGCTGACAAACCATATATGGTCTGTTGTCTTTCTCTCAAAAATGGAGTTGCTTTTAATTTTATGGTAACTACATCCACTGATTGCTCATCCCCACTTGAGCCCCTATGTTTTTTATACTTAATAATACCTTCTCCTTCCAATTTGTCTTCTTCTCCTCCTCCTTGCATCACTATTGATTTGGGGGTTTCTAAGTTGTCTATCTAGTCATCTTCTGCAATCTTAAGTCCTTCCCTCGTACAATCATCCATTTAGAATTCAAAGCCTTATCCAACTTTGTCCATCATTGATTCTCCAATACTATTGACCAAACTGTGGATTGCCGTAGTTTAAATGTCAAGCACCAACAAGTTCATTGTATGAACTTTTTCGGCCTGTTTACGCAGATATGCACTACAAATCTTGATCATCCCAATGCTGATTAATTGACCAATCAATTTAGTTTCTATATATATCTAATATCTCTTATTTTATTGAGAATGAAGTCACATTGCAATCAGCCAATCAGAATGGGTTTGCTCATAGAATCTCTAGTTACTGATACATCAGCATCATCAGAATTCAGAACTATAGAGCCTACAATCCGGATCCCCTCCTGTGCCTTGGTCCTGTCTTGTATATAGATTGTTAGTGCAACACACTACATCCTAGTGCAACAGATACATAAAAAAAGTAGTTGTTGCATAAGCAACGTAATGTAGTTGTTGCATAAACAATGTAAACTTGTTGCATAAGCGATGTGAATTTGTAGCATAAGCAATGTAACAGCACAAGAGAAGATCTGGGTTCATAGAGCCTAACCAGAGTCAGATGCCTACTGTAAATTGAGAAATAAATATTTGAAAAACCTTCTACAATTAATTCTTATGAATGAACAGTGTACAACAATATTAAAAAAGATTTTACCTCCATATCGCCTTACATATTTTTCAGATCTTTTGTCCAGCGTGAAAACCTTTTAAACCACCATCAGTCCCAACCCAACTAAAGCCAGTATCTTTAGATATCCCTCTTTCCTTCATTGACTTCCTCACTTCATTTACACTGTCCCATCTCTCGGCAGCTGCCAAAGTATTGGATAATGCAACATATGCCCCTGGCCGGCCATAAGCGTTTAACTTGAAGATTTCATTGGCAGCTATGTTTGCCATCTCTACATCACCATGCAATCGACAACAACTCAGCAAAGCTGCCCAAACATCACAACTTGGTTTCTCAGGCATTCCCCATATGAACTCCAATGCCAGAACTAGACTTCCTGCACGCCCAAGGAGATCAACCATGCAAGCATAATGCTCCATCTTTGGTTTCATTGAGTAATCCCTTTGCATGCTCTCAAATATCTCCTTGCCTTTAGCAACTAGCCCAGCATGCCCACAAGCTGAAAGAGTGCTGAGGAACATGACATAATTGGGCTCCGTGGTATGATCTCTCTGCATTCTGCTAAAGAGCTCAAGGGCTTCATTTGGATTTCCATTTTTCCCATATCCATCGATCATTGAAGTCCACGAAAATGCATTCTTCTCGGGCATGTGATCAAAAATTCTCCTTGCATCCTCAATTCTTCCACATTTTGAGTACATATCTACAAGAGCACTTCCCATTTTTATGTCCCTAAAGAATGCAGTCTTCACAAGTTGAGCATGGACTTGCTGACCAATTTCAAATGCTGACAGCACAGAGCAGGCACCAATAATGCTGGCAAAAGTTGATATTGTGGGCATAAAATCCAACCGTTGCATGTCAATGTAAACCTCAAGAGCCCTCTTAGCAGTCTCAATTGATTCGCTATAACCTTCAATCATGGCATTAAAAACAACCACATCTTTTTCAAAAGTTTTATTGAATACATCCTCTGCATCTTCCACAGATCCTTGTTTCATGTACCCTGAAATCATCGATGTCGAACAAATCACATTCTTTTCCAACATCATTTCAAAAACTCTCCTTGCATAATCAACCCTCCCACTTTTCACATACGAGTCAACAAGCGCTGTAAAAAGTACATCATCAGTCACACTATCACATTTCACTATCTGGGCATGAACCTGCTTTCCTATACTACTTGCCAATAATAAAACACCATCACAAGTAGATGCCTTTAAAATCATTGAAAACGTGAACCCGTCCGGCTTTTCATTAGAAAATGTTAGCCTTCTAACCAATTGAAAAAATTCCTCAGCTTTCCCATTTTTCAAATAACCTGAAATCATGTAATTATAAGCGGACAGAGTTGGTTGAGGCAATTCATCGAACATTTGGCGCGCATATAACAAACAACGAGATTTGAGGTGCAATATAAGAAGCTTGATGGAGATGTTGGTGTTGGGTCTGAACCCAGTTTTGAGAATGTGGGCGTGGATCTTTTGGCCATGGGAAGGGCGGTCTGAGTTGATATAGTGTTGCAGAGCTGAGCAGAGTGAAGATGTGGTTGCTGGGTAAGAAAGAGAATTACACTCTTCTGGCGGAGAAGTATAATTGTGATAGAACAGAGGTTTGGGATTGTGGGTTGATGAGAAAATTGAAGGTCTGATTATGGGTAGTCTGCCATTTTTCATCTTCCCATTTGATTGATAATATGACTGTTCGTAACCTTGCAAAGTCGATAATGGTTGATTGAGCTTAACGAACGCACATCAACACTACAATGAACAATAGCCTGAAGATTGCACGACGACACCGTTTGCCTTGTAGCGGGCTCGAGATACTAAAAAATAAATAAATAAATATTGGAATGAAATGTCCATTCTGACCCTTTCTTTTTTTGGTATGTAATTTAAAGTAGGAATGGTCATTCCATTCGAATGAAAATTATAATGAAAATCAATTCCACAACTAAACCCGTGGAAGTAAATTTTGTTAAAAATAAACTTCCCAAAAAACTCCCATGTTTCAAGTTTAAAAATCATGATTACCTTCCACCACAACCACCTCCGTCTTTCACCACCACCGGCGACCACAAACTTCCACCACCGCCCATCGCTTTCCAGCAGCACCACCACCGCCATTGCCATCGACTTTCACCACCGCCCATCGCTTTCCAGCAGCACCACCATCGCCTTACACCACCACCACCGCTACCACCTTTCATCACCACCGTCGCCGCCGACACCGCCTTCCACCACCACCGTCACAACCTTCCACCACCATCGTCGCCACCACCAACACCGCCTTTCACCACCACCGCCACCATCTTCCACCACCACCACTGCCGCCACCATCTTCCACCACCGCCTTTCACCTACTGTCTTCCACCGTCGCCGCCGCCGCCTTTCACCACCGCATCTGCCATTGTCTTCCACCACCACCAGCGCCCCCGCCTTTCACCACCACCGCCACCATCTTCCACCACCATCACCGCCTTCCACCGCCACCATCGCCTTTCACCACCACCACCACCACCACCGCCACCGTCATTGCCTTCCACCACCGCCACCGCCACCGCCTTCCACCACCACCACTACCACCATCGCCAACTTCACTGCCTTCCACCACCGCCACCTCCACTGCCTTCCACCACCACCATAGTCACCTCCATTAGCTTCTGCCACTGTCACCTACACCACTATCTTCTTCTACCACCACCACACTACTGCCACCACCTTCCACCAACACCACTGCCGCCTTCCACCACCGCCGCCGCCACCTTCCACCATTGCCACCACCGCCGCCTCCCCACCCCATTACTACCGCTATCCACCTCCACCACCATCCACCACCGCTACTTCCACCATTTATTTTTTTAAAAAAAAAAAAAATAATTATAAAAAAAATGTCATTTTGTTAATTTAATTTATTTCTTACTAAAAGAGATATTTTGGAGGACTCAAATTGAAATTTATTCCATTCTAAATTTTAAATTGGTCAAAACAAACACTAAAATGGTTATTATGATTTTATTCCTACACATTTCATATTTACAACCAAACAATAGAATGAGAATGACCATTTCATTCCATTCCCATTTTCATTCCATTCCTATTCGCATTCCATTCACACTTGCATTACATTCCATTCATGCACACCAAACGCAACATTATAGATATAACAAGAAAAAAGAGAATTAAATAAATATGAAAAAACAATGAGACAGAGAGTAGTGAAGTGAAAATATTTATTTTATTTACTTGTCAAGTACATACATAAAACACAAGTTCACTTGATATATTATTTAGCATAAAGAATGGGCTTCTTTGGTAAGCTAAGTAAGAAGTTTCTTCAAAAAGCTAGATAACGAGCTTGTTTTGTGAGCTAAGGGTGCGTTCACTAACATGAAATGTTTCCTATTTTTGCTTCAGCAAGAAATAGAAATATAATTTTGTTTTCTTTGAGTGAAAACAAAAAATAAAATAGTGTTTATTAAACCCTTTTTGTTGTCACAATTTTGAAAACAAAAACAGAAAACATCGTTTAGTGACACATTTGTTAAACATTTTTCTTTACTATTTTATTTTGAATTTATCTATAACAAACTTACCTTCAAATCTTAAAAGCATATAGAAATGAAATTGTAATGACCCGAACCCGTGAGTCCGAATCGCTAACCGAATTCTTACCTGAACCCGAGGTCAACTAAGGATACTATCGTTCTTTCCTATGTCAATACATATACTACCGTTCTTTCCTATGTCAATACATATTATACGTGTCATTTCAAGGTTTATAAAAAAAAGTTAAATAATAATTAAATGAGATCATAACTACAAAGTATGTCAAAACAGTCCACTAACCCATCAAGACCTGTGGAGGAGCGTCGTCCGCCACTTCTTTCCCGTGTCCTGAAAAATGTTAATAATAAAGGGGTGAACAAATTACTCAGTAGGTGGTGCCTAAGACACACCTCTTGTAACCCCATGAATCCAAACAATGAATAGGAACAAAGGAAACGGGGTCATGCCATGCCGGGGAGAACTTAGCAACGAAATCAACCACCACGGATCAAAGTTGTAATGAACCATGCTATGCAATGTCATGCAATGTCGCTCCCTATTTCCAAAACATTTCCGTCATTATCTCCAAATCATTAGCGAAACCCGTCCCATGGCAACTCCATGGCGGCACGAGAAGAAGATTGACTAACTGTCCCCAACCCATGGCAACTCCATGGCGTCATTTGGGGCCTAGGTAACTCAATCACGCTAAAGCAATCTCCCTAATTCCCTCTAGGTCGCACTAACGCCACGGACTCTAGGCAACTCCTAGGCAACCGGGTTTTTCACAAACCTTTCATTTCAAAATTCTTTCCCAAAACCATTTTTCCATTGCTTTATAAAATAATTTTTTCTTTTTTTTCCCATTTCATGCCCAATGATAAATGTATGAAATGTCACATGTTATCCAATATCAGTATATAATTATACACATTTCATTAACATCATGCTCGTAAGTTTAAAATAAATTCTCACACCAAGTCATATTCTCATTCTCATCAAATACAACATTATAAATAAATGGAGCATGTAGATAATTCAACTAAACATTTATATTTCATCACAATTCATTTAAACATACAACTTATCACATACAACACATAAAAATACCTCATCATGCTTCATTTACACATAGATTTCAAATAACCATAATAATATTCATAATTTAGTGAACAATTCAACAATTTCTATAAAGAAAATTCACAAGGGGCAAAGAAATTGTAACTTAGAAACTCCTACCTTACTTAGATGCAAAAACCCCCAAATAGGTCCAAAAATTCAAAATTCCTAGTGTAATACCTAATTTTAAAAGGATAATCTCGGTATTTATTATTTTGTTTTTATTACATTTTTAATTGTTTAATCGATTATTTGACTAATTGCTTATATGTTTAATTGAATTAAGTATTACTTGATTAATTGGTTATTTGTCTATGTGTTATTTATATTATTTGTTTAATTTGATTATGTGCTTAAATGATGTGTTTGATTAAATGTTTTATTATTAATAAGAATTTATTTTGAGGAATATTGGATTATTATTTTAAGTTTTCTTTCAGCAAATTATTTATTCTGATGAGCGCTGAAAAGTGTGCATTTAAACCCCTTAAGCTTAGGTATTTTAGGACCTTTATCTATCTTACTTTCCTGTTTTAGACTAATTTCATGTTATTGTCCTTTTTAGGTGCTTATCCCTAAAATAAGCTAATTCAGCCAAATAAGAGCTTAAAAGAAGCTAACTCAAGCTGGATGGAAAAAAGGAGCAAAGTGGAAGCAGAATGAAGCAAAGTGTGGAAATCAGCATGTTCGATCGATCTCAAGAAAACTTCAATCAATCAAAAGTTCATCGATCTAGACTCTCCAAGATGGATCCAAGCTCTTTTGTCTTTATCCAAAGATCCCACAAAGTTCGACCGATCCAACAATTGTCAGATCGATCGAAAAGATTCCATCTTATCCTGTTGTACCACCCTACCTACCACTTTTATCTCTTTCCCTAAAATATCTCAGATCTGTCCTTATTAAAAAAGGCGCTGTGATACCCCTTGATTCTAGAGCCACGGGTGATCAAGTCCGGGCACAGATCCGAAGGATACCAAACAATCAATATGTAATTGAATACAGAATATAAAAAAAAAAAAAATGAAATATGATAAAATAATAATAAGCTGATAAGAATTCTAAATACGAAAAATCCTTCAAATAAAATTTTAATATAATTTAAACCTTCCAATCCTTACAACTCGGGAATCCACCAAGTGGACCCCTAATAATCCTCAACTGTAAATGAAATACAGAATTAAAACCCAGGACTAAAATAAGAAAGAAACTCCTATATAGTCGGAAGAGTGAGTGTCTGTATCTGCATCACCACGATCAAGCCCTAAGCCTGGTATTCACGAACACCTGAAAAATAAGGGTGGGTCAGGCCCACATGCAAGTTCCATACTACTACAATCCATACATAAACCCGATACGCAGATACATCCTAGATAGCTCGGCAATAGCTTAAATAGTCCATATAGATATAGATACACACTATAGGACGCTCACTAGTCCAATAGGTCTGTCTCAGCCTGAGTAGAGATACCATGCAAATCGCACATACTGTGGTCATGTGTATCTAGACCTACCAGGGAACAACACCTGTGTCCAGTTGTCCATCCTAGGTGATATATGCACCCTAACCATGGTCCTGAGACTCAAGCTCATACCATGGCACCATAATGATATGTATATAAAGTCCGTATACTCCTAATACAAAATATCATCAATTCTTTGTAGTGGTCTGATATAAGTATAACAATCCATCCAGAAACCAAAGTAGGTCATTCAATTCATAATTGATATGACACAAATATGAGTGGGACTAAACCTTTATGGTAAATTCACACCTCAATCCAGAATAGGTAGGTTATAGTGTTTGAACTAATCCATACTTAGTATGCCACCGTCCTATATAGTTGACAAATTAATAATAAATATTCATCAACCATACTCCAAAATAAACATAAATACAGTCTATTATATGTATGACCAAATTATGCATCCAGTATATGATTATAATCATAAAACTTCCATTTAAATTGTTAACGCATTGATAGACAATTTAAACCATCCATATCCATCCAATTGACAAAACAGAAATTTCAATAGTTCATCAATTAACACCCACACCATGGTATAATGACTATCAGAAATATGAGCTGAGCACATTATACTAGACATCCCTAACCATACTCTCGTACTAGTTCATTTAAATTATTAAAACAAAGACTAGTAATGAAAATCCTCCTTAATCTCTGACGGCATGAAAATTATCGTTTCATTACATGACGTCCTTTTTAATCCTCCATGTTAAAACCTGTGCTTGACATAATATGTCAACTAAGAAGTCTCACAACACATTATATACAACCCCAATGGTATTTTATACTTACCAAAATAAACTGGTTAAAACAAACCAGCAAATAAAAACTCCTCCACTTCTGACAGCATGCAACAATGTATTTAAATTACATGACGTCCACAACCACAACCCAACCAACCCTCATGGAACTTAAATATATCACAAATATCTTTGGTACAACATCCCTAAAATATCTTTCAATTCAGTCCATTCAATTGGCTAACCAAATTAGAAATTTAAGACTTTCTCCTTCCTGGACAACATGCACATTAATTTTTTTGTTTTAAAAATTCATGATGTCCATTTATATTAACACACTAGCATATACTAACTAATTTATGGTTTTAATAGGTTAATTTTAAACATCTAAAACCCCACACCACTTCCCATTAATTTCATTTAAGCCCCTAAAATCAGAAAAACTACAAAAACGCACTTACTGTGCATTACCAAAAGTGGAGCCGGCTTCATTATATTTTGGAGCCTGCTCTATCCTCTTAGAGCCGGCTCCATAATAGTTTAGAGCCTGCTCCATCTCAATGGAGCCGGCTCCTTTGAAGAATAGAGCCTGCTCCATTATTTGAACCTATGTCTTCTTCAATTCTGGACACTTTCTGACTTTCCGGTTGCCCCTGTTCACGTTCCTAACCCACTGTTTTAAGTTCCAGACCATCCCAACTAATTATAAGAATTAATTTTGCATCACTACATGATTCAAAACAAGTGTACATTCAAGAGAAATCATGGTTAAAACAGGTACATAATCCAACCGTAAAAGCAGTCCTAAAACAATTATATTACATGCAATTAAATTCCTTTAAATTCAAGCACGTTAATTAAATAAATTTTACTGTCCGTTTAAGTCCTAACAATCCTAGAAGCTTCTCTAATTCCAATATGAATTAATTGACAAAACATAAACCACAAACGAAACAGTTTATGCTTCCCCTGTTTGCCCTCTCTGCTACCGGTGAACTCCATCCTTCGGTTCTGAATGTTTTTTTAAAAAAGTTTACAAGGTTCAATCAGAGTCTAAACAACCCTAGAAGCCCTTCATGTTCCAATGTAAATCAATTGACAAAAATCTAAACCGAAAACAACATAATTTATGCAAGAGAACTGAGACCAGTTAATTAAGCGTGCAACAGGTTACAGTCTGATAATCTTGTATCAACCTTCCATTTTAAAGTTAAATTAATTTCCTAGAGACCATATAGAATGCACAGAACACAAGTTTACAGGAAGGAGATAGAATGAAACTTGCCTTTAGGTTTCGGTTTGAAACCTTACAACGTCGTCTATGGAGTTTCTGACGAACGGACGACCGGCAACCTTCCTACTGCTCAGTTCCAATACCACAATCCATCCACTCTTTCCTCCTTGATACGACCTTCAGGTCACGGTTGAACTTCTAACTGGTGGCCCATATAGTTTCCTCTCAAAACCATTATGTGTGCCTCTGTTTTCTCTCTCAAGAATTCTTACGTGCATAGGTTTGTTTTTAACCCTATCAGACTTTTAAAGTTAAATATATAGGCTACCATAAAAACTTAACCCTAATTCCAACCTCCTATAAGTCGGCACCCATAATTACATAATCATAACACCCTAAACCTAATTAATTAATTACACGTAAAACAAATAAGGAAAACAAATAAATAATCACTCAAAACACATAAATAAATTCAAGACAATAAATAATTAAATACATACCCACTATTCACAATTAAACAATATTAATTTAAATACACACTATTAATCACCTAAGAAAAACAAAACAACTAAATCACATAATTAAATCAATTAATCAATAAATAAATAAATAAATAAAAATCCCAATTTTATCCTTTTTAAAACTAGGGATATTACAGGCGCCGCCATGGGAGGATCGATCCAGCCAAAGTTTGATAGATCTCAGCCATGTTCGATCGATCTCAACACAGTTCGATCAATCGAACTTCCTCAAGTCCGAAAAAATTATATTTCCAGCTCATTAAAAGTTGTCTCATTGTGCAATCATTGGAGGAGCCCTTGTGTACGAGCCTAGAGCATTGGGTGTGACATTTGAGCTACCTATATAAGGACTATGAGCCACTTTTATAGATAACTTTTGATATACTTTTTAGAGTAAAGAGATACAATTCTTAAAGAGGAAAAAAAGAGAAGAGGAGGCTAGAGACACATTCTTGAGAGGTTTTTCATCTTCCTCAAGAAGAATAACACTTCTACCATGGAGATAGCCCTTGAGGGTTAGAGGACACCATTCATGAGTGGCTAGACATCCTCTTGGGGCTAGAGTTAGCCCTAAACATGCTTTCTTTACTTTGATTTATGTATTTTTGAGGGGATTTGTATTGTAATATATGTTTTGACATATTTATATACATAGATCTTGTTTATTCAATGATTTATGTAGTTTAATTCTTCCAATTGATCATTTCATTCTATCCATATGTCTATGTATGCTAGAATAGATGTTCATGTATTTATCTCTATCTCTTGTGTTGTTGATGCATGTCTATGTGTGTTGATGATGTAGATCTAGAAATTGTCAAGACATAGTGCTTAATAGAATACTCTTGTGGTTTATTTGATGGTTCATACTCATTTCTTGATGAATTGTGTCTTTCTCTTAGTTTAATTAGTTTAATTTCCATGTCATTAGCTTAGATGTAGTGTAGTTACCTTAGTTATTAAATGGGAGGACAATCCATGCTTGTTATTTGATGTTCCATACTTATGAATGTAAGTAGTATATTTCTCTAATTATGTGATGTGTTTGGATTGTGAGCTTAAAGAAGGATTAATGACTTAGTTTGATGTATGGTGTTATTCATTGTGTTGTTTAGACAATTTATACTTAATTGGTCATCCGTGCTTGTTAAAACAACCACACACACTCACTATTGTTACAACATATGTTTTCCCCCTCATTAATTGTGAATTGAGTCTATAGAAAGGTGATGCTTAGTGGTGATCTCTAAGTCCCAAGACCTCTCTCTCTTGTTTTCTCTATCCTTTAATTACTTGTTCTACATTGAGCTTGCTTAATCTTAATTGTAGTTTAATCAACCAAACAATCTACCTTTGATCACTCGACCTATTAACCCTAAGCATTATTTCCATTCCTAGTAGCCATCTAATCCATTGGGACGATCCCTACTCACTCTTGCTACATTAGTATTAGTGTTGGTAGTAGTTTTTATAAATTTAAACTTGACTTAAAAGGCTTTTTTTGAACCGCACATTCACTACATTATTTTTGCGTATAAGAACGGCCGAGAACCGT
Source organism: Cornus florida (assembly GCF_030987335.1). Taxonomy (NCBI): domain Eukaryota; kingdom Viridiplantae; phylum Streptophyta; class Magnoliopsida; order Cornales; family Cornaceae; genus Cornus; species Cornus florida. The sequence goes on from NW_026775575.1 coordinate 41,937,088, forward strand.
CATATTCCTATTTATTCTTTTGTACTCTGTGTTTGTTTATTACCGATTTGTTTTTTATATCTTCGGGTATTCGGGCGTTCGCCTGACCAACCCGCATTTGGAAATCCAGGGATATCACAATCAAATCGGTAATATATGAACACAGAGTACAAAAGAATAAATAGGAATAAATAATTTGCTGAAAGAAAACTAAAAATAATAATCTAATACTCCTCAAAATAAATTCTTATTAATAATAAAACATTTAATCAAACACATCATTTAAACACATAATCAAATTAAACAAATAATACAAATAATACATAGACAAATAACTAATTAATCAAGTAACACTTAATTCAATTAAACACATAAGCAATTAGTCAAATAATCAATTAAACAATTAAAAATGCAATAAAAACAAAATAATAAATACAGAGACTATCCTTTTAAGAGTTGTGAAAGAGGATTTAGTACATGTTTAGATACTTATTGGAATGACATCGATTAAGGATAGTAGACTGAATAAATATTCATCAGTCTATTCTTAATCAATAATTTTATTCATGAGGTAATTTCATTAGGAGGTGTTGCCAGTGTTGCACATGGAGGAGGAAACTAAGTCTTAAGCACTTGCATAAATAATATGATTTTTTTTTTTTTAAGGTTATAATTCGCAACAATTAGTTGTTACTAGGAAATTAATGACTTATTTGGAGGATAGAAAAGTTTCATCTTCATTTGATGTTAAATAAGAAGTCTTATTGACACTTACTTTCGTTAAAGAAACAGGATGTGTCACAGGCAAGATAACGAAACCGCTCACCTATATAATAAAAAAGAGGTGCATGGTGTGTTTGGAAAGGTCGTAGTGTGTTGACTTTTGTTGAATTAAAGTAATAGTTGACTATTGACAAATAGAATTACCGATTAACTTTCAATATTGGTAAGTTTATCACGGATCAGTGGTGGATAGATTTTGTTGCAGAATTCGCTTTTGAAGATGATCCAATTTAAATAATGGGTATAGACGAAAGCTGGTGGTACCGGATTAACGATACTTTTTGTAGACAAATTGGATGGAGGATGCAAGGACTGAGTTTCACAACTCTTAGTTCTTTATTCATCGTAGTGGAAACATGATACTTCACGGTATGAAGTAGATGTTTGGAGGACAAGCAGGAGAATGGACATAGTGATTTTTCTCCATGTTTAATATTTATTAGATAGTCAAGATGGACCATCAGAGATCACCAGATCCTTGCAGCCATTTCATATACTGAAGTGGAAATAAGAGAGCATTTTATGGATTTAGTTTAGGGATTGCTGATTTGATATAAGGGTTAGGATTCTGGACAGGATATTGGTTGACTGATTAAATTAGGTCAGCGTAATTCTTGTCTATTTCGAACTGGTAGGACTTCTGTTCTAGGAATAAAACGGATCATGAGACAATTTAGATGGATAGAAGTGGTGATTCACACTTTATATCAAGTTCCGTCTGGTGGAAGCAATTATGGAAGTGGATCATCTCAACAACTGATAAGATATTTAAATCTTTCGGTTAGTTGATGAGTTATCAGTTGAATTTATAGCAGGTGTAATAATAACACTTGTTATTACCAAGGTAATTTAGGAGGTCAACTTTGAATATCGGAGCTAACCCTAGAAAATGTGTTATCTTACTCAGATGGAGTTTAAGGTACTGGATGAGGATTTAGTAGTTTCTATAAATAGTGATATAACAGTCGGACGCCTGAGATGGAAAGTTTATAATTTTTTTCGGTGCACTCAAATGGTTAGAAGGTACATCACGACATCAAAATGTCAGTTTTGGTGAACAGGTACGGATAGGGACATGTATATAATTGACCTAAGTGTAACACCTGCTAAAAAGGTGGAAAGTTGATCATCGGATATCATAGGAATCTTTAGCCACTTCCTATAACGAATTTGGAAATGAACGGTTGGTGGGAATGATCGACATTGATTTGGAATTTCAATTTTCCATATGGACTAAGAGTGGTGGATTGAAAAAGTTCGTTTGAGGACATTAATTGGAGTGATGTTCATTTTAGAGCTTCATAATAGTTCTATAGGTTTGCGATAGTGGTGTTATAACATGTGGATGTCCATTGTAATGGATGCAAAGTGCTATTTCGAATGAGTTTTATAAAGATTTTGGAGCAGCAACTTTGCTTCATATCTCTAGATGGAGGAATTGATAGAGAGATAAAATTAGATTGTGGAGGATATGCTTGAGGCATATATCCTAGATTTTCATTGACAGTTGGAAGTGTTTACTTCACTTGTCAGAATTTTGTTTGTGATAATGTTGGCACAAGGAGGTTGGAGTGTGACAACTTTGGAGGTTTTGTATCTTTCATAATGCAGACCTCTCATTTGTTGGTTTGAAATGGAAACAAGGGTTATACAATCAGACCTTGACTTCATTTAAAAATATGTTGGAGAGAGATACTCCCCTTTGTAATGGACAATGCATGGTTTGGAGGCAGCAGTGGGATATTGTAAATAGTCGAACTCACATACTCAAGTTTTCTATCAGGAAGTAGTTTCCTCGTTATGTCTTCCATATAGGAAGTAAGGCGATTTTTTTAGAAAAAGTCAATTTTACTTATTATATTGACTTTTAGGGGATTGTGTTTATAAATTGAGGCAGTCGCCTCTGGATTAACGTTACCAAATCATTAGCGCTGGGTGTATAGGAGTTTTGTGCGTATATTCTATGGACCTTGGAGGAATATAGATCATTACCTTGTCAAATTGGAAGGATTACGTTGTTGTTTGATACAACCTATGAATTGTGTGATTATTGTGTTTCTTAAATATAGGAACCATGTATACTACTTGGTATATTAGAGTTAAGTGGAGCCATTATAGTGAGGTTGCGTCTACTTGGGAATAGAATGATGTTTTTCGCTCACAGTTTCCAAATATAATGGAAGAAAGTAAGGGCGAATTCCGAGGATGGAATTCCTTTTGTTAAGTGGGAAGAATGTAATATCCAATTTTAAAAGGATAATCTTGGTATTTATTATTTTGTTTTTATTGCATTTTTAATTGTTTAATTGATTATTTGACTAATTGCTTATCTGTTTAATTGAATTAAGTGTTACTTGATTAATTGGTTATTTGTCTATGTGTTATTTGTATTATTTGTTTAATTTGATTATGTCCTTAAATGATGTTTTTAATTAAATGTTTTATTATTAATAAGAATTTATTTTGAGGAGTATTGGATTATTAATTTTAGTTTTCTTTCAGCAAATTATTTGTTCCTATTTATTCTTTTGTACTCTATGTTCATTTATTGTCGATTTGTTTTTTATATCTTCGGGTATTCTGGCGTGGGCCTGGCCAACCCGCATTCGAAAATCTAGTATCACACCTAGGGTTGGCCAAATGAGGAATTGCTTACATCAATGCATAGATCTCGTCGTGCTCTCCGTTTTGCCGCAAATGGTACCCAAAAATTCACAATGGTTGATGATTAATCAAGCTTTGAAAGCTTGAGAAAAGAAAAAGAAAAAATAGAGGGAAGGAGAGACTGTTGCGGGGAGAGAGAATGAGGGGGAGAAATGTGAGGCCAAAGTTGGCCTCTTGGCCACAAATATAATAGTGGTGGGTTTTTTTTTATTTTTTATTTTTTTATTTTTTTTACCATAAATATATATATACACACACACAATAATTCATAACCACACAAAACACATAAAATAAAATAAATGAGGTGCAACTGGACCCAAACAAAACTCCCTTACGCAACAATTCCGGTAGCGGGTCCCACATGAGACTTTCCGGTCCGGAAAACTGAAAAATGCCGATATGGCAACCCTTGCATTTCAAAGAGTTCTGAGCTTAATGAAATGCCCCAATCAACTCTCGGACACACCCGACACACCCCACAGTGTCCGACAAGAAAAAATGAAAATACCTTCGAAAAATCTGAAAATTCCAAAAAATGAAAAATGGCAAAAATCGGAAACATTACATTCTACCCTCCTTAAAAGATTTCGTCCTCGAAATCTACCTTCCTTAAAGAAGGAGACCCACATCCACACATTTTCCTAGAACACTTCACCAAACCGCAGAGCTAGGAACTTGACAACCTTATTGCCTTTGACACCAAACGCCAATAAGCAATCACATCACGCTGCCACTAAAACACGATGTTCACCACCTTATGTGGGTGCTCACCACACAACATCAGAACACGAGACCATTGGATTATATACCTGGCTTAAAACTGACACCGGTTACTTCTACACAACCGAACACGACGACATCAAATCCTCAACTCATCCTTTAAAAGATACCTAAAGCTCGAGACTAAGGATCCCGACTGACACACGATGAGTCTCAAACCCAAGCCTATACATCCCTGACAGACCACATATTCGTTACCTAACATATAACTACACCATCGCATAACTGCACTAGCGACAATCATCATGCTAAACAACCTCGAGATGACTAAACAACATATCTCCCAGTGACTACATTATCATAAGTTACCAAAATAAATCCTCAAAACAAGATCTTCAATAATCAATGATTGTACCCTAACCTTTTATTGGACACTTGGTCCTATCTAACACACCTCGTCACCCGGGACAAACCACCTGAATTCACACTATCAAACCGACATAATGTGCAAAACTATGTTCTCACTGTCACTAGCAAGTTGAAACAATCATTGACCTTCGACCCGACATCGTGCGAAAGAGGGATTGATTCAAGAGAAATGGTTAGCCAGGCCATTCTCATCCTTGATCCGGTCTCAGCATAGACGTCGTTCCTATCCTTAGGTCCAAACCTCAAATACAACCTCACACTATCCACAAAACAACTATGAGATTGACTCGTTATCCGTCCATCGCTTTATGTATCCACAACGGTTATACAGTCACATACCTACTCTAAAAATCACAATCATGCCTTAATCATAACAAGCTAAAATCAACATAGCGCCAACACCACAGTCATCAACCAATCTAAAAGCTCTTCAGTCACCTCATAATACCTACAACAGGTAGGCAATATCATAACATCATTCGATTTAATTCGTACTTCTTCAAAACACACAATATGACCGATTTATACCTAAAACCTCAAAACCAAAGTCAATCATTCCTATTATCCATCAACGGAATCCCATAATCACTCTCTAACTATTTAACACTCAAACAATACCAACACTTGTCCTTAAGACACTGCTCAAATCAGACATTAATAAAAGTACCCAAGTACATGATTCACATTATATCACCCAATTATCCTTGAACTACCGTTCAAGACACATTCTTTAGCTATCACCGCTAGTACTAGACACTGGAAACATACAATCCCTATTCGATAACCCGTGCCTCACATTCCGCCGGTCAAAATCACTCTCAGAACAAGCACTACAAAAACCAAAGACTCCATCTCCCTCCATGGGAGTGAGTCGACCTATCCAACCAAACCTTACCGGTGAACTTTAATAGCAAAACAACGCACGTGCAGGTCCGTCCATCTGCGGATGCACACAACTCTTAGATAGGGGACAAAATACATGACAAACGACATCCTTGCTAGGACCAGAACAAAAGGAAGGTAATAAACCCCACACTCACCAGAGGCTGACAATTCGCACCTGAATACTCCCAATACCTTGTCACACACTACTCACCAATCATCCAACCATGGACACTCAATCTTACCGGAGCTGAAATGAACTCCCTACACACAAGGAGAATAACTAACTGGAAACACACACGGGACTACGACCTCAATTCCAGGCGACCTCGCCACCAACAGACCGCCACACATTATTAACACAGAAACCTCGCATACGATACACAACAATACCTATGCTAACCAAAACCAATCAAATAAGAGCACCCACGTTCACGACACACTAACACTAAAAACAATCATAGCCCTTCAGAAACCGTGCCCCGTTTTACCTGGAACCCGTCACTCCCAAATAACAACCCCTATGCCATAAAATAACATTTCACTATCCATACCATCTTTACCTTCCCAGACGATACTGCCTCAATTACCGTGCACACCAGACCTATGACCTCAGTCACAACAATCCACTCGCTCGTCAAAAGAGAAAGGTGTCTATATGGCAACACCGCTCCCATTGGCTCTAAAGACTAAATTGTCCACCATCACCTCGACTGATGTATAATCCCCTATCACCTGCCTGGCAACAAACAACTCACAATCTCTAATCCACCCTCGGATCATACCTTAAACCATTATGCTCATCAGTAGTAAACATCACGCCATTACACTTTCACTGCCACTCATTTTAAACAACAGTTCAAACCTATCATCCCATCAGACCATCAAGCCACTACCAAGCAATTCTTCTTTTAACATCCTTAAGACAACACCATCATAACAAGAAATTAAGCATTATTCTCGACACTCCCCACAATAACCACTATTTATTACTAGAAAAGAACATCCATATAACAATGCCATGCCGACAAATCTTCAAAACAAAAATGAGCACAAAAATCCAGAATGCTCTACACCTAACTATCTTTTTAAAACCATCAACGATGCAATCAATTACTAACGCTTAACCAACTACTCAAACCACTCTTTCAAAATCAATCTACATGCCTAAATAATGAAACTTCACACCCTAGGTTCAACATCATTATTTCTACTCCGCACCATTCCTCAGAACACCCTTGGCCCTGACAAAAGTCAAGTGGGCAACTAACTAAACCTATGGAATCACCCTCGTCCCAATCATTCTAATTGTTAGTCTACCTTTTCTGATCCTCAACACCAAGCACCATCTCCTGATACTCTAAATATACCCACAATACAACTCCAACCCACAACTTCTAATTTCCAAAACACAACCCATTTGGTACACAATACCTATCATCTATCCTTTCATCCGTAAACGATCAAGCATACCGTTGACCACATACTATCTACCTTATTGTGCAATCCTACAATTCACAGCTACAATTGACCACTATACACCGCCTTAAGACTCTCTTAATAATCGTGCCAACCCAAAAACCCGCTCATCAACCGAGCCATGCAATCAACTCACCGAGAGTCAATTACCCGCGACGCACTCCTGCAGTTTCCCGAAATGGAAATCACCTTTCAACTAACCATAATCAACACACTTCCCTAGACCATACCAGAACACCCGCAATACACATCTACAACCCATAGATTACACTCGTGACTCAAACAACCTCTGTCACACCTACCACAACTGATTTGAAAAGAGCCTCTGCACTAAACCATGACCCAAGTCACAAACACTAACCTCCTAAGGTCATACCTTTCTCACAAAACTCTCACTCGCACACCTAACCCCCACGATCACAAGAAACCCATGCACCAATGCATGAAACTCACATACAACACAGTCACCATGCCATGAAATACAACCCATTCTAAAATCATGCTCTAAGCACCGCACAAATGCAACAAGAAAATCAAAATGAATGCACACCAAATAGCTTAATCCACGAGCTAAAAGACTAAGCCATTCGTTCGATAAGAACTGCCACCCAACAACCTTGGAGCAACCGAGCTCCTCGCCTACTCAGGTCAAAACTCACACAACCATCCCATACTCGACCGCATAAACACATAAGAATATAGGTATATACAAAAGACATACTTATATATGTATATATACATAATAACCGAAACATAACCCTTGACACGACCGTGTCCTATCACATAAGTTTTAAATAATAAGTCCATTAAATTATTATATGAAATTAAACATCCCTTCCATCCTCATCAATATTTCGTATAATACACACTTGCACAATCCGTACTCACAACTTACCAACTTATCACGTATAATATGTTTTCAAATACATTCACATTTCATTTTCATAGTTAGATCATAGAACTACTTCACATGCATGGCTATGTAACACAAATTTTAGCATTTAAACACATAATCACTTAGCAAATAGGCATGTCTTTTAAAACCATAAACACATAAAAAATTAAACAAGTAAGCATGCTTTTCAGATAACAAATACTATAACACATAAGCACGTAAACAATGCAATCCACCTTCCACACAACCCTAGATAGGCCTCTACCCGTTGTTCTACTGGTTTTCGATCCATTACTCTGATACCAAATTTGTAACGACCCGAACCTGTGGGTCCGAATAGCTAACCGAGTCCTTACCCGAACCCAAGGTCAACTAAGGACACTACTGTTCTTTTCTATGTCAATGCATATTATACGTGTCATTCTAGGGTTTATAAAAAAATTAAATACTAATAATAATAATTAAATGAGATCATAACTACAAAGTATGTCAAAACAGTCCACTAACCCATCAAGACCTGTAGAGGAGCGTCGTCCGCTACTTCCTTCCCGTATCCTGAAAAATATTAATAATAAAGGGGTGAGCAAATTGCTAAGTAGGTGGTGCCTAAGACACACCTCTTGTAACCCCGTGAATCCAAACAATGAATAGGAACAAGGGAAACGGGGTCATGCCATGTCGGGGAGAATTTAGCAACGAAATCAACAATCATGGATCAAGTCGTAATAAACCATGCTATGCAATGTCTTGCAATGTTGCTCCCCAATTCCAAAACATTTCCGTCATCATTTCCAAACCGTTAGTAAAACCCGTCCTATTATGTGATACCCCTCGGATCCGAGACATGAGTTGATCAGGCCCAGGCCCAAACCCGAGGGATATCAAACAATTAATATGTAACCGAACACAGAATACAAGATAAAATAAGAAATAAAAATAATAAGCTGAAAGAATCTAGAAATACAATCCTTTATAATTAAATACTTAAAACCTGATAATCCAAAACTCCATAAGTTTACAACTCGGGAATCCAATCCATTGGACCTCTTATTAAAATTCTCCAAAAGATACTGAAATAATAAAAATAAAATCCAAAGCTAACATAGAGAAGATTCCTACATAATCGGAGGAATGAATAGCTGTATCTACTCTGCACGTCAAAACTCTAACCCTGGAACTGACGAGCACCTGAAAAATAAAGAAGTGGGTCAGGCCTACATACAAGTCCTGATTTACTACAATCCAAATAGTAATTCGATACGCAGATACATCCTAGGAAGACTCAACAATATCTAGAGTAGTCCATATATGTATATAGTACACACTATAGGACGCTCACTAGTCCAAAAAGGTTTGTCTCAGCCTGAATAGAAATACCATGCAAATCGCACATACTGTAGTCATGTGTATCTAGACCTACCAGGGAATAATACCTCTGTCCAGCTATCCATCCTAGGCGATATACGCACCCTAACCATGGTCCTAAGACTCAAGCTCATACCATAGCACATAAAATAAATATATAAAGTCCATATCCCTCCTAGTACAAAATACCATCCAGCTGTGTAGTGAACTGGTATATGTATATCCATCCGTCTTGAAACCATATTAAGTTATTCAACTATTTTGTTGATATGACACAAGTAGGTGATGGACTTAACTCATAGGGTTAATCCATACCTTAATCCAAATTAGGTAGGATTTAGTATTTGACTAATCCATACCTAGTATGTCACCGTCCCATACCGGTACATACGAATCCTTCATATAGCATAGTAATTAAAACAACACTATATAATCAACAACCATACTCTAGAATATGCATTTGTATAAATTCATACATATATCAATATTAGGTATTCATTAAAAAAACCTAAATATCATGCTCCAATCATTTAAACTGCTAAAATAAATCATAGCATTTAAATCCTCCAAAACAACCAATAAATTGATACAAATTAAAAAAATTAAATATCAATTAAATCCGAATTAAGTATAGTTAAATATAATTAATTCACCATACTTATAACACTATAAAAATATAGGATTATATATAATTGAATTATATATTAAAACTTTGCCAAGTTCTAATCATATAAACCTAGCAAAAACAGTGCAACGTATAGCCATTATTTGAGTTGTTCATTGCTCCTTTCCCTAAACCATTATTGTATTAAATATTTTCAATATTTATTTAAGTCCCTAACATTTAATTACATCACACAGTAGCTTTTAAACAGCCTTAGAAAACACTGTGCAGCCCAAACAACCCTTAAAACTCATTTTAGTGCGTTTCAAGAAAGAGCAGGCTCAATTAAAACATTGAGCCTACTCCATTTTTGGGTTAGAGCCGGCTCCTTCAGCATTGATCCGTCTCTAAACTCTAATAGAGCCGGCTCCTTTGCCTTTAAGCCGGCTCCTTTGTGTTTTGGAGCCTGCTCCATCCCCTTTAGCAGCCTGTTGCCCGTTCCAGCTTCATCTTCTCCGACTCCGGTGATTACAGAGCCTCTGTGGTGTGTTCTAATTCTTATTCTAGGTTCAATATTAGTCCTAAATAAGTTTAAACCACTAAGATCCAGTCCTAACATGTGTAGGAACACAAGTTTTAAAGCAACAATCACAACACATCTGTTAACCAATTTTAAGCAAGCTGCAACAGATTTAATTCAGATTAATTTGATGCAATTAAATACTGTTCTAAGCACCTATTCTAGAGTTCAAACTTAGCTCTAGATTAATTACTAGGCAACCATATAAATCGTTGATCTCAATTAAACAAGAAAAATAAACATGTCACGGGAGAAACCAACTAACAGAAACCTAAAGAATTTTGGTATAACAGTTCCATTCAATGAAGTTAATTATCAGTTTAAACATGCAAAGTAGATTGTTTAAGCATTAGTTTAATCCCTGGAGTCTTCCTAAACACGCACAGAACACAGATTAAAGAGATAGAGAAGAACAAGACTTGCCTCTGAGAGTTTGAATCAAAAACTCTAACTGTCGTCTCTATAAATTCCGACAACGTCAACTTGTTGTTATCAACCTCTGCCACTCCTAGTTAAGACCAGAACTCCTCCTTGAATCCCTCCCTTAATCTCCTAAAGTTTCTCTCGGTAAACCACACAAGCTCCCTCTCTATTTCTCTGCCCTCACAACTCTCTTATGACTCCGTTATGTGACTCTGTTATTGAAGGTGGTAAGTAGGGTTTACCAAAAACCCTAGGCAGACGCATACCCATATATTTATAGAGTTATACCAAATCCTAAATTAATTCAAGCCCTAACTAAATCCTAACCGGCCCATAGAACATAATTAAAACCTGTGTCGGCTAAATAAACTAAACCCTAAATTATAAACAGTTAATTTTACATAAGCACGTAATTAAGAAAACTTAAGAAACATAATTAAATAACCAATTAACCTAAAACAGTTTTATTTAAATAATTAATTCACGAAATGCAAATAATCAAGCAAATAATTTATTAACCAAATATTTAAAACAATTTAATTCAAGTAATGCAATTAATTCAGCAAATAATTTATTTAAACAAATAAAATACAATTTAAACAATAAATTTAGTAAAAACATACATACATAATTAAAATAAATGCCAGGACTATCCTTCTTAAAATTAGGAATATTACATATTGCAACTCCATGGTGGTACGAGAGGAGGATTGACTAACTGTCCCTGACCCATGGCAACTCCATGGCGTCATTTGGGACTCAGGTAACTCAACCATACTAAAACAATCTCTCTAATCCCCTCTAGGTCGCACTAACGCCATGGACCCTACGCAACTCTTAGGCGACCGGGTTTTTCGCAAACCTTTCATTTCAAAATCCTTTCCCAAAACCATTTTTCCATTGCTTTATAATTTTTTTTTTTTTCATTTCATGCCCAATGATAAATGTATGAAATGTCACATGTTATCCAATGTAAATATATAATTATACACATTACATTAACATCATGCTCGCAAGTTTAAAATAAATTCTCACACCAAGTCACATTCCCATTCTCATCAAATATAACATTATAAATAAATGGAGCATGTAGATAATTCAACTTTCATCACAATTCATTTAAACATACAACTTATCATATACAACACATAAAAATACCTCAACATGCTTCATTTACACATAGATTTCAAATAACCATATTAATATTCATAATTTAGTGAACAATTCAACAATTTCTATAAAGAAAATTCACAAGGGGCAAAGAAATTGTAGCTTAGAAACTCCTACCTCACTTAGATGCAAAAACCCCCAAAGAGGTCCAAAAATTCAAAATTCCTAGGGTTGACTAAATGAGGAATTGCTTACATCAATGCGTAAATCTCGTCGTGCTCTCCATTTTGCCGCAAACGGCACCCAAAAATTCACAACAGTTGATGATTAATCAAGCTTTAAAAGCTTGAGAAAAGAAAAAGAAAAAATAGAGGGAAGGAGAGATTGCTACGGGGAGAGAGAATGAAGGGGAGAAATGTGAGGCCAAAGTTGGCCTCTTGGCCACAAATATAATAGTGGTGGGTCCCACTTTAAAAAAATATCATTTTTTTTACCACGAATATATATATATATATACATTTAATAATTCACAACCACACAAAATACATAAAACAAAATAAATGAGGTGCAACTAGACCCAAACAAAACTCTCGTACGCAACAATTTCGGTAGCGGGTCCCACATGGAACTTTCTGGTCCGGAAAACTGAAAAATGTCGAAATGGCAACCCTTACATTTTAAAAAGTTCTGAACTTAATGAAATGCCCCAATCAACTCTCAGACACACCTGGCACACCCCACGATGTCCATCACGCAAAACAAGAAAAGACGAAAATACCCTCAAAAAATCTAAAAATTCCAGAATATGAAAAATGGCAAAAAACGAAAAATTACAGAAATATAACATACTGAAATTATAACATTGGTGTCCGATGATAAAAAGGATCACATTTCTCCTATTTTTTTAATGTTGTGAAGCTATAGGTTTGTCCATAACAGACCTTCAGCATATTGCATTAGCTAAAACTGTTCTCTCTTTTTGTGGTTATTTGGGGTATGCTCTGAGTAGTCTATTTTTTTTTCTTCTTATTTTTCATTTGTTTTTGAAGCAGTTGGTTTGTCTATCGCAGACCAATAACTCTTTGTTATTGTTTGGGGTATACTCTAAATAATTTGTTTTGTTCTTATTTTTCTTTTGTTTTTATGCCTAAGGGTTGATCATTTGTAATTAATATCGTATCAATAATAAATACTAAATTCAGGGGAAAAAAATGCAATATCAAATTTAAAATAACAAATTATAACAACACCAAATACCTGAATATAAAATGCATCCAATTTAAGGCCATAATAGTGATATTAAGTCATAACAATCTTCTCTAAAATAAAAAACTAAATACCACTATGAATCACTCTCTACGAAAGTTAATCCACAATTCATTTGTGATTGAATCAAAAACTCCATTCATCAGTCGTATTTGATCTTGAGTAACTCTTACATCCGTTGTTGAGGTAAAAGCTGGTCCTTCTTCTTCAAGTCTGACATTTTCATTTTCATATGCTTCAAATAAATGATCTAAACGTGCTTCATCACGAACAAAATTATGGATTATGCAACAAGTAACCACGATTTGTGTTTGTACCTCTACATCATAATTGTGAATCAACTTAAGAATGGGAAAACGTTTTTTAAGTACCCCAAAACAAAATTCAATGACATTTCTAAGTGATGAGTGTCTATAACTGAATAAATCTTTAGGACTTTGTACTTGTCCTCTGCATCCTCTATAGTCTTGCAAATGATACTGAACACCACGGTAAGATGCCAGAAATGTCGACATTTTAGCGTATTCGGAATCAACCAGGTAGTATTTACCTGTCATCTAAAAAATATCTACACATTAATATGTATTTTTAATATAAACAAAGACAACCTCACAACAACATTACCTTCAGGTGGTCATAGATGCATAGTAGGATTAAAGATAGTCTCAATTAAAACTCTCGAGTCATTTACACTTTCTTCCCATCCATCCAAATATAAGAAAATCGCTTGTCAAAAGAACACACGGCCAAAATATTTTATGTAGTATTTGACTTCCTGCCCTGATAAGGAATTTATTCTGATGATGCAATATGTACATGGATGTGTGTTCCATCAATTACTCCAATACAGTTATACATTTACAATAATATGTGCGTGGATGTGTGTTCCATCAATTACTCCAACACAGTTCTACATTTATAATATATTTTTATTAATTTCCCATTAAAACCAAAAATATACATGGATGTGTGTTCCATCAATTACTCCAATACAGTTATACATTTACAATAATATATGCGTGGATGTGTGTTCCATCAATTACTCCAACACAGTTCTACATTTATAATATATTTTTATTAATTTCCCATTAAAACCAAAAATATATATATATTTTTTGCTTTTGAAAAACTAACCTTGAAGTATGGATAAAACTTTCATTGTTGCAGATTTCAGGAGGTACAACATTAAATTATGGTGGATGAATTATTTCATGCCCTAATTTACATAGATAATAAAGGCATCGATGGAAATATTTTGAGATTGTGGAATGTTGAAATCTCTCTGCCACTACTCGAACTCTCTCAGTGTGTGCAAGAGTATAGAAGAATATTCCAACTTGCCCTTGTGCAGTTAAGTACTTAGAACCTTTAAATCCTAACCCGTTTAACCGTTCACATAGATTTATGAAGACATGCACTTTTACCCTAAACATTTCAAAGCATCTAGCAGCATGACCACTAGTATTTCAAGCATATAATCATGGCCTTGGAGCCTTAAACTTCTACATGGTCTTGGATTCATATAATTTTCCATATACTCATTCATTAGTAAGGAAATAAAATTAAAATGTGCTCATCCTCCTCCTCATCATCATTATAATAAGTACACAAAAATTCCAATGGATCCATTATGGTAAATGTGACAGAATAAAATTTAGAATAATTATCACATGAAAATACATAATGTCATATAAAGTTATATAATTGTATATAAAGTGACATAATTGTTACACAAAACTACATAATTGTCACATAAAGGCACATAATTATTACATAAAGTCTAAACATAGAGCCCATAAACATAAACATAAAAGTCTACATAAAACTACAATTGTGTCCGAATCACCAAAACATACTAATCAACATAAACATACAAGTCTACATAAAACATATTGATCAACGGTCATAAACTAGTACGGATGAATCACAATTTTAAAAGCTAACTCCACCTCCTCTATACATTAAGCCTGATAAAGAGTTTACCCCATCTGTTATTAACATGGAACTTGTTTAGGGCCTTGGTATAATAATCATTATCAATACTGTTGGACCAAGAGGGGGTGAAATGGTCAATTTAAAATCCTTCTTCTTCACAACAAAGATTAAAGATGACAACAAATACAATGAACACGAGGTATATAAGGAAAACACTCTCAATAGGGTAAAACCTTAATTCTTGGATTCAGCTAATATAAGATTCACTAGTTATATACAAGTAGTTACACACTCAGCTATCTCACACTCTGGACACACCCTTGTATAAGTTGAAACACTAGCTTTCACAACCTCTACACACACACTAGCTCAACTCAGTGCTCACAAGCACTCCCCCTGTCCTAAGCACCCTTGCTTGGACCCTGCAAGCTCTCACAGCTCACCAAATACATATAGAAGAATGAATATCGAAAATATTCAAGCATACACAAAAGATAAGAGTAGTTGTGCAACTCAAAACAACAATCTGTAGTAGTAGGAACACCTTAAACATGCTCAGATGACAAACAAATTGGAAAATTGGAAATTGAAAATTCGTGTTCCCAAAATTTTGAGATCAATCCCACAACCTTATATCACCATTAAAAACATGCTTAGATGATAAACAAGATAAGTATAGCATGTGTATCACAATATAACATCAATAAGGCCTTGACAGCAGCTTCGCAATGAAGAACTAGGGTTTTGGTAGGTAAAAACCAAAGGTAATCAAAGTTCTGTCCAAAAACCAACTTCTACAACCTTGATTCATCAAAATAAACTTGCTAGCATGTAGATCAAACATTGTATAGCAAGATATATTCAATATATATATAAATTACAAGGTTAAACCAGAAAATAATTCAAATCACAGGTCTAAGAGGTGAAATTCATTTGCAGCACTGTATAGCTCAAGAACAAGTGCTCAACAAATATAAATAGCTCAAATATACCGGTCTCAACCTTAACTTAACACTACAGGAACCTCAAGCCTAAAGTGAACCTTCAAACCAGCCCTTGCACTAGTGAAACTTGACAGCAAATGAACTCCATGATGAACACAACAACAATGATTAATTCAATGACATTTCTATGAAGATTTTAGGTTTAGATCATCATCAAGACCTTAGAAATGTTGGTTCATCCAAAGCTCTAGAGATAGGTTCAAAGCAGGTTATAATTATGGTTTTATAAGTGACTTAATTCTACAGAAATGTAATAACAACATATATATACTCAAACTCTACCGAATTCCTACTATAAGAAGGATACACATGGTACCTATAGCCAATCATTGGCCACATAATATTATAACATTTTTCATGTGAATAGACCATAATGCCCTTGCCAACTCAGTTGTTTTGTCCCCTCACCTACCAGAAATTACAGCTCACTATATCAAGGCTATAATAGTATTCTTATCCAAGACTTGGGGATTAAATAATGAAATATAGTGTACACACTCTCATTCTAGGACTACAACAACGTGTCACACACTTGAGCTTCAAGTAAAAAGACCAAAATACCTTTATAATAAGCATTTGTCCTTCTCAGCATCAATCTGTTGTTGAGACTGTATAATTCACAATGCAGTCTAAATCACATATGTTCAATGTAATACAGCTATCTAAATAAATGTATAAACATATAATATAATTATAAAATGACTATAGTACCCCTGAATACCCCTATAGCTAATTTTCATATGTTGAACCTCAATCAACACACAGAACAGGCTTAACAAGCTGAATAGCTATAATGTACTATCTTAAACCATTGTGAAATTGTATCACAAGATAGTAAAAGACCATACTACCCCTAAGAAATGATATAAGCCACTGTGCACAACAATGGTGATGATACAAGCCCTTGACAGCTCTGAAACACCAAGTTTTGACATTAAACAGCCAAATGCAAATTGGTACTAAGACCAACAAATACCAACCATGTTATCCAATGCTGCCAAGAAAGCATCCATAACCTCAACCTCCTCATCAACTTTCACAACATAACTCGTACTTCTAGCAGCATCAACTCTTCTCTTTGAATTCTCACTAAATTCAGTCATGATATTACATATTCTATTTTGGAAGCACTATCTAGTTACACGTTGATGGTATAAAGACTGACTCCTGATGTGCCTATTTATTTACCACTTGTAATAGAACGAATCTCTTGTAGGATAGGGCTAATTAGAGGGTGTTAAACCTCAAGGACCATGATGGATTATCAAGTGTTCAATTAATACTATTTTAATTTAGAGAA
Source organism: Cornus florida (assembly GCF_030987335.1). Lineage (NCBI taxonomy): Eukaryota > Viridiplantae > Streptophyta > Magnoliopsida > Cornales > Cornaceae > Cornus > Cornus florida. Next base: position 41,954,506 of record NW_026775575.1, read on the forward strand.
AAAAATAGATTGATTTGTTATGTGTCATGAACATAAATAAAATTAAACTAAATAAAGATTGAGATATGAAAGAGAAGATCTTAGGGATTGACTTCACCACGAACCTCATACTAGGATCAACTGTTCAACCTTGGGATTTCAACAATTATGTATCATATGGAATTAAACTTAATAACATTCTTTTAATTCAGATTTAAATAAAGAAGTTTCATGAATTTCAATTAATAATAAAATATCTTCGGTTGGCACGAATTATCTACTTACCTACTTCTAACTAATGTTGTAGTATAACTCGTCTTCCCTAGGCATAGACTATGAAAACATTCATCCACAAGACATGTTTAAACACCATTGCATGATCTTTATTCTTATTGTCTGAGAAGCCCTTAGCCGCCAATCTCGTACATTAAGAATAGGTTTAATATAGTTTAATAAGAACTAAATCTAAGACAAGGTATTAATTTCTCAAAAACTAATATATTTCAGTAAAATCCCAATTGCTTAGAACATCTAAGTCAATTGCTCAAAATCATGAAATCAAAATATATAAACAGTTAAAATCCTAAAGTATAGAACAATCAAACCATAGTATTCGGATTCGGGTTACATCAATGCCCCAAGAGAGGATTTAGCTACTCATGATGACGCAAGATATCATCTGTGTTGTTATGGTCTTCATCATCATGGACTGCACTTCTCTTCTAGGGATCGTTACCTTCAATGCTTAAAAACAACATCTAAAAACCCTAAAAGCCGCCACTAGATCTAGAATAAAAAACTAGAGAACAAAAGAAACTGGAGAGATTTTTTGTGGCCTTATGCATCCTTTTATAGAAGCAACTGATATTAGAATTAGATGGGCTTTAAGTCTTTTGGGGTCATTTGGGCCTGTCTGGGATGAAATAGGACTGAATTAGAATTAATTCTGCTACTTTAAAGTCTGACTTAATAGCAAAGGCTCGAGCAGAGAAGCTTCTACTCGAGCTTTTGGGCATATGCTTGATCTTTACCTTCAATGCTTAAAAACAACATCCAAAAACCCTAAAAGCCACCACTAGATATAGAATAAAAAACTAGAGAACAAGAGAAACTGGAGAGATTTTTTGTGGCCTTATGTATCCTTTTATAGAAGCAACTGACTTCTAATAAGGATTAGATGGGCTTTAAGTCTTTTAGGGTCATCTGGGCCTGTCTAGGATGAAATAGGACTTAATTAGAATTAATTCTGCAACTTTAAAGTCTGACTTAACAGCAAAGGCTCGAACAGAGAAGCTTCTGCTCGAGCTTTAGGGCATATGCTTGAGCCTGTTGGATTGTGCTCGAGCAGGAATTCTATACTTAGCCAAATTTTTTTCAAATCTATTTCGAATCATCTTTTTCATCAATACTTAGAATATTTTGGGATAACATCTTCATGGTACAAGATCACCTTACTTGGGTGCTCGAGTCTTGGGACTTCTACTCAAGCTTTTTGGATTCTACTCGAGCCTTTGGGTCTCTCCTCGAGGTCTGGCAACATAGAACTTCCGAAGTGTCTTTTCATATTCTGAGGCAATTTATGCTCGAGCCCTTTTGCAAAGGCTCGAGCACCTTAGGTCTCTGCTCGAGTAGAAAGATCTCTGCTCGAGCCTGTGACGACCCTGGTTTTTAGGCCAGCGTGTCCTGTGATGAACCGAAGATTGACCCGATAACGGATCCGATATGCGGAAGCGAAAACAATAAACAAGACTCTAAGAAGTCAAAGTGACCTTCCATGAGGTCGTGGAACTCAATGAGAATTGATGCGGAAGCAAAAGGTCAAAAATATGACAAATAAGCCCCCAGGAGCAAAATAGTCATTTTTTAAAGTATGGATTTCGGTGCCACCGAGCACACCACTGGACAGACAACGAAAAACTAACCAAGATGGACTCAAGAGTCACATGATTCGGGGTCCGGTTGAAGAAGATATGAAACTCCAAAGTTTCATAAAATCAAACTTTTAGGTTTTTAAAACAAGTGCGGCAATGGTACTTTACAAGGGGTAAACTGGTCTTTTTAGATAAAACCAGATGCAACTGAGAATACCATTAGATAGAAAAGGATAAACCAATAAATCTAGACTCAAGAATCTCTTGATTCGGAATCCGGATAAAGAAGATATGAAACGTCAAAGATACAAAAAAAACTAGACTTTTGAGTTTCAAATCAATGCGGCAAGGGTACTTAGCGAAGGGTAAAATGGTCCTTTCAGAGAAAATTGAATGCAACCATACATACCGTTGGATAGACAAGCAAAAGTTAATAAACTTAGACTCAAAAATCACTTGATTTGGAGTCCGGATGATGAAGATATGAAGCTTCAAAGTTTAAAAAGAAATTAACTTATTTTTCAGGTAAGAAATCTGGGCAGGAATAGTGTTTTTACAACAAGCAACATTTGATTTTTTTCCCAGAACTGAGCCTAAGAACGGACCCTTAAACGAGTTTTTTTAGAAAAATATGAATAAGAAACCCCTCTTAAAATCATGTTTTCTACCCGACATCATGAAAGAAACAAAAAAAAAAAAACACGATGTAAAGTCCCTAAAATGCCCCATGAACAGCATAGGTCAAGATGGACCCAAAAAGTTGCTACAAGAATTTTTTTAGAATCTGCCTACAAATGAGGGCGAAAACGGGCAACCAAACGAATTTTTCTGGAAAAACACAAAGAAGAAACCCCCCTCAAAATTGAGTTTTCTACATGAATCATGAAAGAATTAAAAAAAAAACACAATGTAGAATGCCTGAAATGCCCCTCCATGAAATCTGGTCAAGGAGGTCCAAAAAGCTGCTAAAAAAAAAAAAAACAGAAAGCTAAACTTTGCGATCGATTTCCGGCACCAAGACGACATTTTATGGAAAAACACGAAAAAGAAACCCCCCCCTAAAATCTTGTTTTCTAAGCGACCATATGAAGACCGGAATTTATTTCCCGAAGGAAAATTCCAAGATACCCTAAAATTAGATTATGCAACAAAAGTGCAAAATGAATCCATAGGAGGCTCATTTCACCAAAGGAGAAGGTTTGCCCGGACACGACCATGCACACAAACGTAACTTACCTATTAGAACGTGCTACAATAGTCCATGACTTAAAAATACCACCGATGCAAAATTTGACCCCCCAACGGCCAAAAAGGCAAAATGAACTAGATTTGGGAAATTTGAAAACTAAAATTAGGAAATGGTTTCAAATGACCGTTTGGCCCTTGGCCACACTTCATACAAGATAAATGAGACTTAGTGGAGGTGCCGGAACACACTTTGCACCACCCAATTTGAAAATGAACCTTTAAAGGCTCGGTTTCTACTATTTTAGACCAAAATGCAGTATGTGAATTGAAATGCAAAAATGAAAACTAAATGGTGTTTGACCCTTGGCCACACCTCACATATGGCAAATGAATGCTAAAGGATGAATTACATGCACAATGCACACACCAGTGCGAAAATGACATATTGAAACCCAAGTTTTCATGCTTTTCTCATTAAAGGCAAAATTCTACATTTTTTAATATACATGGATTACAATGAAAAGAGTGTGCTTATGCACACTTTACATATATGGAATCAAAGAATACAAGTTTTATCAAAATAAACAAAAGTAAACATGATATGCTAACATGTGCATATTCAATGTCATCAAAAATATTTCAAGACTCCTAGCATGTCTAAGAGAGTTGTGTATCCCACAACAAAGCTTCTTTACCTGCAAAACACCCAGTAACTTTGGGGTGAATAAACAAGACTAACAAGTTTATTCGTAGGGGATGAGCATGCATCGACTCGATTTCTTTAGAGATTTTTAGGACTAACATGATATAATTCAAAAGGAATCATGCCACCTAACGTCTATGTCAAAGTGAGACTCAGGGATCATCCTAAGCTACCATGGAGTATAAGCAAGAAGAATCATGATATATATACATATATGAAATAAGTCAGAGTTGGGATAATCCAAGAACACGATAAGAAGGATGCTAGAACACAAGGATCACATTATCAAATGCAATTAACATGATTGGGAGTGATACATGAAATCAAGAACAAGGCATAATATTTATGCAATTAACAAGATTAGAGCATTCCAATTAGCACTGTAATGACCCGGTCATTTTCATTCATTTCCCTTTCCTCAGATTTTCACGGATTTTTTTTTTTTGTTGATCTTTTTCCTCTCTAAGTTCAGTTTCATGTCACTTAGTGTCATTTTGAGTGCTCTGGAGTGATATCCGAGACTCTTTTCTGTGGATTGACAACTTTCTTTGAGGACCGAGTCATTTCCACATTTTACGTTTTTTGACACTATTCACTTTTCGTCCTTTTTCCCTATTTTGTCTTTTTCCCGTTTGGTACTTTGTTTGCGTAACCACACTTCTTGTGTTTGGAGTTGGTTTCTGACTTCACGTATCTTCATTCTCAATGATTTCTATGAGATACGTATCTTTACTTTCGTGAGAAAGTACTCTGGTTGCTCCCGGTGTCCATAGGGGCATGGATGCATTGTTCTTGGAAACATTTCCTTTTCTTGGGGTATTTTTCATAAATATATTTTAAAAATATTTTATTTCAGGGGTATCTAAGAAAATATCTTTTGGAAGATATTTTCATTCTGGGGCAGTTTCTCAGTTTTCACTTTTTAGAGTGGCCATTGTGCAATTAATGAAAGTTATTGCTCAATGCCTTGTTTTGATCCTGGATCCTCGTACGGGATTCATTTTTACATTTCGTCAAGTCGTGGACTCTTAGAATTTCCTCCTGGACGATGTTTTCCAGTTTCAAAGTTTCAGGCCCAATTTGTGCCAAACTTGTTTGGGGCATAACTCTCTGCTCGGGACTCGGTGTTCGACACTGTTTCTTCCGTTGTTCATATTTTCTCATTTGGAATCTTTTTTGTTCACGGAGTTTTGCAGTTTGAGCGCGTCTGCTCGAATTTCACTTTTCCAGACCCCGCGAGGCCCATTCAGGGCACTTTTTGAGTTTTTCTATAAATAGGGGGTTAGTAGATGAAAAATTAGATTTTTCTCTCTCTCTCCTCTCTCATGGCCGGTCCAAGCTTCTCCCATGGCTACCACCTTCTCTCTCCTCTTTTGGACTTCTTCCCTTCATTAAAAAGTGGTAATGCCTTTATGTTTGTTGGTCCCCTTGGCGAGGCCTTCAATTCCAACCGATTGGAATCTCGTTTTGGCCATTCTTGAATTCGGGTTTGTGGTCAAGATGTGATTTTGATGGGGCTTCCTTGGGATTCATGGTCGTGGTGTTGTTCCCGACAAAACCTAAAAGTTTCATCGGATTCGGAGCCGATTTATTTTGATGGGGATTTGAGATTTCATCTCAAATGGAGGTAGGGAATGTTTTAGGATTATTTGTGTGTTGTATTGTGTGTTTGCCATGATTATATAACATATATGTATGCCTTGTATCAAATCTAGAAAGTTAGAAATTTTTATTTCTTTGTATAAGATTTAAAATTCATGATGATGTGTAACTTGGATTTGAATTGTGGCATGGTAGAAAATCTTGTTTTAATATGTTGGTTAACATATATAAAATTTGGATTAATTAAATAAGAATTGTACTTTTTAATTAATATTTATCTTTTGTGAAAGATTAAAGTTCATGGCCATACCTTGTATGAAATTGAGTTGTATTATGCTTCTAAATTGAGTTTTGGCATGTTTGTTAACATACTTTAATTTGAGAGCATTTGGTTGAGTTTGGAAATTTAGAGACTTTAATTAAGAGAATTAATTAAAATCTATTTTTGTGGTTTCATGGGCCTAATTAAGCTTTTGTATGAATATATGTAATGACCATGATATGTCTATTAGCATATATTAAATTGGGGCCAATTGAAAATGATTTGAAATCTAGAGAGTTTAATTATTTTGATGTAATTAAATTCTATCTTGTTTATTCATGGATTTAATCATGTTTTAGAAGTTGCTTCTATTTTAAGATCATGGATTTAGACTTGTGATGTATTCACTTGATTGTGTTTTAAGCATTGAAGAACATTGTTGTTAAATTTATATTCATGAGAGCATGTTTCTAATATGAATATATTGTTAACTTGTGGTTTCAAAATTTCTTGTGCATAGAAGGTAACTTCATGCATTATAAAAATTATGTATAAGTTGTGAACTTATTTGGATTATTTTAGAGTTGCATGGGACATTGTTAAGCTGTGATGGCTAGGGTTTAGCTCTAGTACGGGGACAAGAGTCCTCTAAGTCAAAAGTTCACGTGTTGGGTAGGCTGCCTAGGGGTTAGTAGCTCTAAATTAGCCCTATAAGGTTCGTGCGTTGGGTAGGTTGCCTGGGGGTTAGTAGCTCTAAATTTGCCTTGTCCCGGCGGAAATCTAAGCTTTGATGTCCAAGTCTTCCACTATTTGATTTCGCATTCAATTCCAAGTTGACAACCAATGTTTAATTGTGACTAGTGGTTTTGGTTATTAGCGATTTGATGTTGTTAAGTACATACATACTAAATTGATATATTCAGTTGATTTCACACTTTTAGACTTCTAGTTGATAACCTAGAGAATCTATGTCTTGATGTGTGGTATTAGATATTCTAATTATGCTAAATTGTTATATTTAATTGATGTTGCATTTTAGACTTCAAGTTGATAACCTTGAGAATTTTAATCTTGTTGCTATGTGTAGCATGCTCTTGTGTTATTGAAATTATATAAAGGATGTGTTTTATGCTAGAAATGATCTTAGGTAGTTTAGGATGCTCCCTGAGTCTCATCTTAACATAGACGTTAGGTGGCATGAGCCCCTTTAGCATGTTTCACCTTAAGGTGATATAATTGTAAAATGTAGGTCGATGCATGCTCATTTCCTACGAGTAGCTTTATGTTACTCACCCCAAAGTTACTGGGGCATATTTCAGGTACAGGGATCAAGGTTGAGATTTTCATCATTGCTTGGATGATTGTGGACTTGAAGGCTTTAGTTTTTGTAGAGATTGGCTTGGAATGCCACTTGTAGCCTTAATTGTCAAAATGTGTGTATTTAATTCTAAAAATGTATTGTGTACATGAGTAAACTCTTTACAATGTATTTGACATGTATGAGATGAGGCTGGAGGCCAATGACATATATTTTGTATTCTATGTAATTTTTGACTTCATGAAATATTATGAAAATATTGAAAAATATTGAATTATTGCTTCACCATGTTTGCATTGGGTGTGGGAATTCTATTTTAATCTTCCATAGGGTCTCATTATTCATGTATGAAGTGTGGCCAAAGGCCGAATGGTATTTTGAAACCATTTCGTAGTTTTGAATTTTGAGTTTTCATTCCAAGTTCCATTAATTTTGGCCGTTGGGGGGTCAGATTTTGCATCGACTATATTTTTAAGCCATGGACCATTGTAGCACGTCCAAATAGGTAAGTTACGTTTGCGTGCATGATCGTTTTCAAGAAAAACCTTATCCTTGGTGATTTGAGCTTTCTACGGACTCATTTTGCATTTTTGTTGCATAATTTCGCTTAAGGGCATTTTGGAAATTTCCTTTAGGAAATAAATTCCGGTCTCCACATAGTCACTTAGAAAATGTGATTTTAGGGGGTTTCCTTCTTCGTGTTTTTCCAGAGAATGTCATCTTGGTATCGGAAATCGATCGCAAAGTTTAGCTTTCTGTTTTCCATTTAGCAATTTTTTTGACCCTCTGGACCAGATTTCTTAGAAGGGCATTTTGGGCATTTTAAAGTGAGTATTTTTCAATTTTTTTAGTAAATCATGTAGAAAACGCAATTTTGAGGGGGGTTTCTTCTTTGTATTTTTCCAGAAAATGTCATCTAGAGTCTCAAAATCCCATTTTTTTCCCGAAAAACCCCTACTGCCAGGTTTTTGCTGAGTTGTAATACAAATGGACGGGTCAAATGTATGGGTGATGAATCTCGTAACCGGTTAGATGAGTATGGGCAGTGAGTTGGTCACTGATTTTTGCTTTCTAACCGGTTAGAAAGATCTCATAACCGGTTAGATGTTCTTGGGTTGACACTTTTTGACCGTTTTGCCCCTGTTTCTTCCGTTAGCCATATCTTCTTCATCCGGACTCCGAATCAAGTGATTCTTGAGTCTAAATTCATTAATTTTTCGTTGTCTTTCCAATGGTGTGCTCGGTAACACCCATTTTTAAGCTAGAAATGATGTTTTTGCCCCTAGGTTCATTCTTGTTCGTTTTTGAAACGTTGCTTCCGCATTTGATTCCTTTGGGTTCCTTGACCTCGTTGAGGGTCACATTGGCGTCTTAGAGTCATGTTGTATCTCTAGAGACCGTTGTTTGTCTTTTGCTTCCGTATTTCAGATCCGTTATCGGGTCATCTTTCGGTTCATCACTGACGCACCGAATTGAAAAACTTGGGCGGTCACAAACACGATAAAAGTAATACAAAAAATCAATGACAAGGCATAGTATCTATGCAACTAAATAAGGATGGAACATTCCATGAAACACAAAAAGAGTTATATCAAGAGTAAGACATAATATCTATGCATTTAAATAAGGATAGAATATTCCATACAACACGAAAAGAATCTTAAATCTTCAAGGAATACAACACTTGAAATTTATGGAGTTAAATCACGAATGAAGCATAAAATCTATGCAATGAGACAAGTTTGGAGCATTTCACATACACGACAAGTTTAAATCTTCAAGGAATAGCAACTTGAAATTTAAAGAGTGAAATAAACTAATGTGGAAACTCGAATATCGCCCGGATTAAAACCGTACTCTTGAGATCACTTTAGGACTACTAACCCATGAGTACCTTTCCCCTAGTGCACACTATAGTTTAGAGGGACAATCCCCCGTACTAGAACCAAGTCCTAGCCATGTCAATTCTTGATTGATATCCCAAGTTCCAAAATCAACAAGTTGTGCAAGTCAAGATTGTATCAAAATACAAGAAATGCATTAACCACATATCATACACAACTAAGATTTTGGAACACACAAGTCATGCCCTAAGTTCTTAACTATGATGGCATGTGAAATGTCAAGAAATCAATATGTGCATTTATATAAACCACAACCAAGATAAATAGCACATGGAATCTATCGAAGCAAATATACCATAAGTATAAGATACATGATTCAATTGTATATTAAACAACACATGTGTGAATAAACCATTCCGAAACAAATGAGCATGTTCATTAAGCACATTAATGAAACCAAGATACAAGAAGTCTAGATACATGATATCAAGACATGATTAACTCGAGGGAGACATAAAATGAAATTTAATCTACTTAAGGGATTAAATTATCAAGGTTAAATGGCAAGTCCAAATGTTCTTCGAACAGGTTATGTCAAAAATCATGTCAAGGCCAAGTTCAATATCAAGTTTCAAGTTCATTTCATACACGACACAACCATGTGAGTCAAGTTCCATACAAGGGAAATAAATAAATGTAAGTTTCAAAACCTATCCGATTATGCTCAAAGTAATACACGAGAAGGAACTTATCAAGAAAATCATAAATACAAGGTTAGAAACTTAATCAAGTGCATAGAACCATTAAATGGATTTTAATTATTTCATTTAATTAAAATCTCTAGATTTTGTAAGTCATCCAAATGACCTCAATTTAATATATGTTATACAACATTTCACAACTTGATTTAAAAACACGGTACAAGTACATTTCATGCAAGGTACGGCCACGAGTATTAAACCTTAATATTAGAAAAATAATAATTGAAAGGTTTCAAAACCTAATCAAATATTCTAGATTTAATATATGTGAAACTATATGACATGCATATCAAGAATTTCAAGTCGGAAATTCAACGGGAAGAATAGTACACTTAGAGCAATTTAATTAATCTAATTAATTAATAATTACTAATTTTCAAAACACCTCCAATTACTTTCAAATTCAACTATGTTGAAGAGCATGCTAAGGCCAAATATAATATGCTATCACACATTGATTTCAAGCTAGTTAAGGCCACATGAATTAATATTTTATTCAAGATAAATATTAAATAAAATCTTCATTACTTGTCCAAATAATCTAGATTTAATATATGTCAATCTACATATCAAGGGGTAATATTCTATCATGCCACATGATTAAACAAAGGTATGGACAACCGGGAAAATTAAATCCTTCACAAGAAAAATAAATAATAAAATCTCTAGATTTTGTGATTCAAGCATGTAATCAAGTTGTATAAGCATCACAAACATGTAATATAGCAAGAAAGTAAATTTTAACACCCCCTACCTCAATTTGAGATGAAAACCCCAAATCCCCACCGGAAGAAAAGTGTTCCGAATCTGCCGAAATCGAAGGGTTTTAACGGGGACAACGCAATCTACATGAATCCGAAGGAAGCCCCATGAAAATCACAACTTGATTTCAAACCCAAACTCAAGAAGTGGTCAAAAATGAATTCTAATAAGGGGGAATGGTAGAACACGTCAAGGGGAATAAAAACCGTGAAAGCCGAAGATTTTTCACTTCGGAAAAGTAAATCAAAGGAGGAGAGAGAATGTGGCAGCTCCATGGCTGCTTTAGGTCGTGCAAGGAGAGGGGGGAAGATGAAAAATAAAATATTTCAACCCCCTTTTAAAGAAATCTCAAAAAGTGCTCCGAAAGGGCCCCGCCGGGTATGGAAAAGTGGAATTTGAGCAAACGTGCTCAAAAGACAAAACTCTATGAACAAAAAAGATTCAAAATGAGAAAATATGAACAACGGAAGAAACGACATCAAAAACCGAGTCCCAAACAGAAAGTTATGTCCCAAACAAGTTCAGCGGCAACCGGGTCCAAAAACTCTGAAACTGGAGAAAAATGACCAGAAGGAAATTCTCTGAATTTACGAGTCAATGAAAAGTGAAAATGAATCCCGTACGAGGATCCAGGCTCTAGAAGAGATATTTTGCAATAACTTTCGTTAATTGCATAATGGCCCTTACAAAAAAGGTTAACTGCGAAACTGCCCCAGAATGAAAATATCTTCCAAAAGATATTTTCTTAGATATCCCTGAAAGAAAATATCTTCAAAAGATATTTACGAAAAATACCCCAATAAATGAAAAAGATTCTGAAGAATTGTGCATCCATGCCCCTATGGGCACCGGGAGCAACAAGAGTACTTTCTTGCAAAAGTAAAGATACGTATTTCAAGGAAACCATTCAAGATAAAGGCACGTGAAGTCAAAAACCAACTCCAAGCATGAGAAGTGAGGTTGTGTCAACAATGTGACAAATGGGGAAAAGACTGAATAAGGAAAAAGACGAAACAGGGAAAAGGACGAAAAGCGCATAGTGTCCGAAAAGTGAAAATGCGAAAATGACTCGGTCCTCAAAGGAAGTTGTCAATTCACATGAAAGAGTCTCAGAAACCAATTCCGAGCACTCGAGATGACACTAAGTGACACGAAACAGAGCTCAAAAAAGAAAATTAAACGGAAAAAATTCATTCGTAAAATTTCAAGAAAAAGGAAAGGGAGGCAAATAACCGGGTCGTTACAGAGTCTTTTAGCCTTTGTTGCTTTTCTTGTTTCAGTTGACTTTATGGTCTAGCTGTGGAACTTGTCCACAAGTTTTGGCACTTGAACTTCTCCAAAATCACCATTTTGACTCCAAGTTTGCTTCAGATGATCGGCAACTACTTTATAAACTTTGATATCAGTCTTTTCATCAGAAAATCCCGATTTTATCCATTTTTATGGGAAAGTACCTACAAAAGCAAAGTAAACTCAAATCAGTCTAAAATTAGATAGAAATACTACTTTAAGTTTTAACATATGCATGTTTATAGTAAATAACTCATGTTTATAGTAGATATGAGCTTCAAATTAATTCATAAATTACTTTGACAAGGATCCTAATCAGTCACCAATCTATCTACCTCTTTTCCTTCAGGATGAACATGATTGCTTTGTGCTTGAGGTAAACTTGATTTATCTTAAAATGGTATTTTCATCTTATTTGCTTGGTTATAATTGCTTTGCATATTTGATCCTTTTGCCCTGCATGCTCAATGTAAATATTAATCCAAGAACACTTTTAATGTTTTGTAATCATCAAAATCATTAGATGGTCTTTGAATGACCTTTAGGGTCAACAATCTCCCCCTTTTTGATGATGGCAAAACATTGATGTGTTCATACATAATTGAGATAAACATTTAATATTATTTTAATGCAAATTTGGAATTTCTCCCCTTGTCATGATGCATAGAATGAATATAGCTTTAATATGCACGATAAAGACACTTTTGCAAAAACAATTCATGTTCATTTCATTTAAGCATTTGAACACATAGGTATTTTAACACATCATTCAGTTTTCTCCCCCTTTGACATCTCAAAAGGAAAGGGGGGCACAAAAAAGATAAATATCAACAAAAAGAAATTGAAAGTCAGCCAAATCAATCAATAATCTTCACAGCACGGCGCTTAGGAGGTGGAGGTGGGGGAGGAGGAGGAGCATTGGACTTCTTGCGTTGTTCTAAAGATACGAACCCTGGAGGAATGATCTGAATGCGCTCAGCCACCAATTTTAGAAAGTCCTTCATAATTTTGGCATTTGCATTGTGAACTGCTAGCCAGCGATCAATAAGATCGTAAGTCTCCATAGCTTGCTAAATAATGACATTTAAGTCAGACGACTGATCATATGAGTGAGTGATAAGTGACGTCCCAACGCTATCAGCTTGACTCTCAAGAGCTGTGACTCGGTCAGCCAGGGCTCGGATAGTCGCCATGGTTTTGGCATACTGGTTATGAAGGAGCTGAGAGATATCAGGAGGAACAGGAGGCTGATGCTGAGGCTCCACAAGGTCCTCGGGAAAGAAATCATCAAGGTAAGCAAATTCAAATGGATTGTTCTGAAAAGAATCAACCTCTGGTGGAAGAATAGCTGCAGGTGCACAGAATGCAGGAAGTCTTTCCCAAACTCCATTGACTTTATGACAGTGCATATTTTTCAGGATTTTCAGAGAGAGCTTGTCTTCTCTAGATGGATCCTTCTTATTGAATTCCGTATCAAGAGGGACATTGAAGTGTTTGAAAATCCGAGTGAAGAACATTCCGTAAAGCAAAGTGGCAAGTTTGGCAGCTTTGTCAGGAGTGGAGGGAGTATCGTCCAGGTCAGCAATAAATTGGAAAACGTGCTGAAAAATAATATATCCGAGATTGAGCATTATCCCCAATGTGATACACCAGATCAAGAAAAGATCAAGATGAGATACATGAGTTCTGCCGCTACCTCGAGGAATAATGCAGTAGAATAAGGCATTGTGGATGAGACGAGCTTCAATTGTGAAGTCAGTGCTGGTGAGGGGAAATGACTTGGTGCAGAAAAAATTCTGAGTGAAATGCATTACTGCCATCATCTCACTATACCAATCAACCTCAATCTCAGATCAGTGAGTGTAGATTTTCTTCCCTTTATTTTCAAGACCCAAAATTGAATTTAGGGTTTTGTAGTTGAATTTTATGTTCACCCTTTTAACATGGGAGTGAAGAAAGCCATTGCGGAGTGTAAGGTGAGTATAGAAAACTTGGACAAGGGTGGGATAATAGGATTCCTTGATTCTGATAAAGGAATCCCAACCCATGGCTTGAAATTTTTCATAAAATGACAAGTTTTCTCGAATGCAGAACGTAGCTTCAAAGATTCTTCCCTGAGCAACACCTCTATTGCAGAATTGATTGTTGAACAATAGTTCCATGTCCTGGGTGAGATAAGAAGCAGCAAGAACAGCAGCATCAGTTTGAGATGTTCCTTCCTGAGATCTAGTCATCTTTCTCTTTCTAAGTTGAGTTGTAGGAGAGTATGGGTTATACTCTTCGCTTTATGAAGATTCTTTTTCGATGAAAAAGGAGGATAAAGTTTGAGAGGTGCCTATGCAGGAACTACGGCCACTATGACCAACTCAGATAGGAGTATTCTTTGGAAAATGACCACCACCTCGAACCCTAACCATGGTGAAAAGGTTAAAGCTTAAAGAAAAAGATGATGAAGTGATCGAGTAGGAGAAAGGATGTACTCGAGTAGGACCCTTGAAAGTGATTTGGGTTTTTATATGGAAAGAAAAACTAACCGGTTAGGAGGTGAGAAGTATTCAAGTACTTTAGATTTAGATCTTAAGTAACCGGTTAGAACCCTCTTGGTAACCGTTTAAATGAGTTAAAAGATTTGTGATGTTTCCGATTTTCAGCATTTTTCATTTTTCTAGAATTTTGTCACTATGGGGGCATTTACGTCTTTTCACGTTTGCGTACGGGATTTCAGTTGAGTCCAATTGCATTTCATACATTTTATTTTATGTGATTTATGTAGCATCTATTTGGTGGTGTATTGCATGTGTGTGTGGTGTGGAAATTAAGCAAAAAAAAAAGAAGATAAATGGGTGGGTCCCACCACTATTGTTTAAGTGGTCTAGAGACCACATTTCCATTCTTATTTTCTCTCTCCCCACTGGTTTTCTTCCTCTCCTTCATTTCTTCTTCATTTTTCTTTTCTTTTGATTTTTAAACTTCAAATCTTGATTCCATCTTCAATACTTGAAATTTTTGGGTGCCGTTAGAGGCAAAATAGAGAGCACGACGAGCTCTATGCGTGGGTAGCAACAATTTCAGCTTTGAGCCTCCTTAGGGATTTTGAATTTGGAGACCCATTTCAAGGGTTTTGCTCAATCTAGAGATAGGGGTCCTTAATTCATGTTTTTTCTTGCTCCTTGGTGAATTATATCTCATAAATTGTTGTAAAGCATGTTGGTTTTGAATTAATTGTTCTAAAGTTGATCTAAATGTTACATGTGAATTAATTGCTATGTGAATTGTATGAGAACATGCTTGTTTGGTTAATTCCTTTGTTTAATAGTTGATCTCTCATGCCTATATTGTTATAGAACTTGCTAGAAATGATATGTGATGGCATGTGTAATTTCCCTAGTGTATTTGTAGAGTTTGCTTTATTGTGTAGTATAAAAGCCCTCATATCCATGATATTAAGAGCATGAGATGTACATGCATATCATGGGACATGAATAGGGAGAATTGCTTTGAAACAAAAATAGGAAATTTTGGGGAAAATGTTTTGATGAATTGGTTTTGTGAAAACCCGGTCGTCGGGGGGGTACCAAAAGGCCGGAGGGTTAATATAGCCTAGAGGGGACTAGAGAGATCGCCTTAGCGTGGTTAAGCTAGTTGGGCCCAAAATAATGCTGCGGGGGTACCAAGGGTCAGGAACACTAGCTAATCCTTCTCTCGTGTTGCTGCGGGGTCACCAAAGGGCAGGTTATATTAACCATTTGAAAGTGACGGTTCTGGAATAAAAATGGGGAGCGACATTGGCATGCATTGCATTTCATTGCATTGCATTGGTTATATTGAGATTTGTTATTATGTTGTGTATTTTCCCGACATTATACAATCCCCTTCTCCTATTGCTCTATTCTTTGTATGGATTCACGGGGATATAAGAGGCGTGTCTTAAGTGCCATCTACTGAGCAATTTTCTCACCCCATTACACCTAAACATTTTTCAGGTCATGGAAAGGAATTGGCGGATGCTAATCCACCGTAAGCTTGAAAGTTGTTAGAAGACCATTTTGCCATTTTGTACTTAGGCCATTCTTTTGTATGTCTATCATTTTGGAAATGTAACAAATGTTATTATTCATGGCCTTGTAACTCAAATATGAGACTTAGCATTTGTTTGATGTAAATGGAACTAATGTAAGTATTATAATCAATGTCACGTAATTGTAATAAATGATCTTGTAAGATGATCGTGTGGTAGTACTCGTGTTCATGACCTTAGAATGTTTCATTTTTTATGGTTTAGCTCACGTTCGAATCATTCTAAAGCTTTCCACAATCATTTCAGTTCATTTCAAGCATAGCAGGTCAGCTTCAAGATGCAGGGCTCGAAGAAGCCATTCTGGTCGATCGAAATGGTGCATCGGTCGACCGAACCCCTTGTTGACTCTCGGGATCTCCATTTCGGTTGATCGAAATAGGGTTCGGTCGACTGAACCTTTCACATGCTCTCAGGATCTCTGCTTCGGTCGACCAAAGGGGGGTTTTGGTCGACCGATTTGGAAGGGGCTTGCTTCAGCCTACCAAAGCTCGACTTTGGTCGACCGAAGTGAGTTTGTTTGGCCACTTTGCTCTTCTAGTCAACGTAACCATCTCTCGAACCTTAGAATTTTTTTTAGGAACCTTGTGGAAGTCAGTGACGACCTAGGGATGATCCTAAGGGTGATGTTGTATCACATGTAATGTTAAGATTGACGTAGATGACCTCGGGTTCGAGCAAGGACCCGGTAACGGTTCGGACCCCCAGGTTCGGGTCATTACAAGATTTATGGTGAAAATGCATGTAATCGGTTAGATAGTAGGATCTGATCAGTTAGTTCAGATCTAGATCTAATATAACCGTTTATATTGTTTTATCTAAATAATTAGAAGAGATTTGTGGGATCATGTAACCAATTAGAAATAATTTGGTAACCGGTTAAAGGAGAAACGATTTAAAAAATGACGTTACTAGACTCAGTTTGTCCTATCAGTTAGGAGGAATTTTGGTAACCGTTTAGAAGAATAATGAGTTTAAAGATGAGGTTACTGGACTAAGTTTACCCTACAAGTTAGAAGGAACTTAGTAACCGGTTAGATGACTTACCTCAATGAGATCAAATTTCAGAAATATTTGTCATTCCTAGTTCTCTTCGAATTGCAAGAAAGCTATCTTCTTGAAGAGGTTTGGTAAAGATGTCAGCCCATTGTATATCGGAATTGACAAAAACTAGTTCAATGTCTCCTTTTGTGACATGTTCTCGAAGAAAATGATAACGAATTTCTATATGCTTGGTTCGTGAATGCTAAATGGGATTTTTGGAAATGCAAATTGCACTAGTATTGTCGCATTTAATTGGAATGTGGTCAAGAAAATACCATAGTCTTCAAGTTATCACTTAATGTAAAGAGCTTGAGCACAACTACTTCCAGCAGTGATATATTCAGCTTCTGTCGTAGATAAAGCGACGGAGTTCTGTTTCTTGCATGACCATGAGACAAGAGAATGACTAAGAAAATGACAAGTGCCATTAGTACTTTTTCTGTCAATTTTGCACCCAGGGAAGTCGATGTCTGAATAGCTTATGAGATTAAAGGAAGTATGACTAGGAAACCATAGACCCAAATTAATAGTGCCACATAAATAACGAAAAATTCTTTTAACGGCATATAGGTGTGATTCCTTAGGACAAGATTGGAATCTAGCACATAGGCATACACTAAACATTATATCCGGTCGATTCGAAGTTAAATATAGAAGATTACCAATCATACCTCTATACTTTTTGATATCCACATCTTTATCTTTCTCATCTTTGTCAAGTTTCAAAGATAAACTCATGGGAGTTTTGGCATGTTTAACTTCCTCCGAGCCAAATTTCTTTAGCAAATCTTTAACATACTTGGATTGACAAATAAAAATGCCATCAAGTGCTTGTTTGATTTGCAATCCTAGAAAGAATGTAAGTTCACCCATCATACTCATTTTAAACTCGTTTTACATGCTAGAGGCAAACTTTTCACAAAGCACTTTGTTAGATGATCCAAAAATAATATCATCAACATATATTTGAAGAATCAATAGATTGCCATCAATGGTTTTAGTAAAAAGAGTGTTATTAATTTTTCCTCTATTAAAACCATTTTTAAGTAGAAAGCCACTTAATCTTTCGTACCAAACTCTTAGAGCTTGTTTTAAACCATACAATGTTTTTAACAATTTGTAAACGTGGTTAGGATGATAATAGCTTTTAAAACCTGGAGGTTGTTCCACATGCACTTCTTCCTCAATAAAACCATTTAAGAAAGCACTTTTTACATCCATTTGATATAACTTAAAGTTTTTATGGGAGGCAAATGTAAGAAGCATTCTAATGGCTTTAAGCCTAGCTACGGGAGCAAAAGTTTCGTCGTAGTCAATTTCCTCTTCTTGATTGTATCCTTGAGCAACAAGTCTAGCCTTGTTCCTCACAATTGTTCCCGATTCATCCTTTTTGTTTCTAAAGACTTATTTTGTGCCAATGATAGTCTTGTATTTGGGTCTAGGAACCAATTGCCAAACTTCATTTCTTTCAAATTGGTTAAGTTCTTCTTGTATAGCAATGATCCAAGACTCATCATTTTCGGCTTCAAGAATATTTTTTTGTTCAAGTTGGGAAACAAAAGCCACATAATTACATATGTTACTAATTTGAGATCTTGTACTTACCCCTTTGGATGGATCGCCAATGATTTGATTTATTGGACGATTAGGCACTTGCTTCCAATCCTTAGGAAGAGTGTCTTTATGAGGATAACTTTATTTTGAATCAACTTTGGAGAGATCTTCAAAAGATGGATTGTTTATGTCAAGATTCTCAATGCTCTTTTCTATCATTATTACATCCTTATTATCATCCAATGAACATCTAGAAGGGGGCAAAAATAATTCATCGAATACAACATGTATTGACTCGACAACCACAAGTGTTCTTTTACTGAACACTCTAAAAGCTTTACTATGAAAAGAATATCCTAAGAAAATTCCTTTATCCGATTTGGGTTCAAATTTCCCTAGATTATCTTTGTCATTAAGCACAAAGCATTTGCATCTGAAAACTTTAAAATAACCAATGTTTGGTTTCTTTTTGTTCCAAAGTTCATAAGGAGTTTTGTTGAGGAGTTTTCTAATAATGACTCTATTAATGACATAACATGAGGTGCTAACGGCTTCAGCCCATAAAGATCTAGGAGATGTATGTTCATTTAACATAGTCCTAGCCATTTCTTGGAGAGACCTATTCTTTCTTTCAACAACTCCATTTTGGTGAGGAGTTCTAGGAGCCGAAAGATTATGATTGTATCCATTTTCATACAAAATCTTTCAGCATCTTGGTTTTCAAATTCTCTTCCTCTATCGCTTCTAATGGATTTAATTTTGCATTCCTTTTTGTTTCAACTCTTTTACAAAATTTAGAGAAAATAATGTGGGTCTCATTTTTGTGTGAGAGGAAAAATACCCAAGTGAATCTAGAGTAATCATCAACAATGACAAATGCATAGAGTTTACCACCAAGACTTGCTACTCTCTCGGGACCAAATAAGTCCATATGAATTAATTCAAGTGGCCTTGACGTTGATATGCCCTTTTTCCTTTAGAATGATGACTTGACTTGTTTGCCTTTTTGACATGCACTACAAGTTTTATCTTTGACGAAATTAGTCTTTGGGAGGCTTTTGACTAACTCATTTTTAGATAACTTTGAAATGAGATCCATGCTAGCATGACCTAACCTTCTATGCCATAACCAAGTATTTTCATTTGAAGATACAAGGCACTTAACATCTTGATCATGCAATTCATATAAAAGCAATGTATACACATTTCCATTTCTAAGAGCATGAAACACTTCACCATTATCCTTTTTAACAATGCATTTATCTGATTTAAAAAGCATATCATATCCTTTATCACACAATTGACTAATACTAAGCAAGTTATACTTTAAACCTTTGACAAGTAACACATCATCAATGGATAGGGAAGAAGAGATACCAATAGATCCAATGCCAATGACCTTGCCTTTTGAGTTGTCTCCAAACGTGACGCTTCCTCTTTTATGAGGCTTGATAGAGAGAAATTTTGATTGATCTTCCATCATATGTCTTGAACATCCACTATCAAGGAACCATTTGTCCTTGGATGAAAAAAAAGTCTTCAAGCAAACCTACAAAAGGAATTAAAGTAATCTTCTTTTGGTACCCACACTTTCTTGGGTCCACGGGAGTTAGGAAGAGGTATATATGTTCCTTTGATAGCCCAAATTGCTTTTGTTATGCATGGCCTAATGGGACAATGATTAATCTTATGTCCTGGCCTTTTACAATAATTGCATTTTGTACTTTGAGGGGAATTTTTAACAAAGTAGTCGTTTTAAAGTTTTCTTCTTTTTATCAAACAAGAATCTTTGTTGTAAGGATTATATCTAAGCCCATCTTTAGCATAAGCATTTCTTTGCTTACCAAGCATAAGATCTAAATTCTCTCTACCTTTTGTGAACTTAGCTAAAGTCTCAATTTGATCCTCAATTATGACTTTTAAAGACTCATTTTCGGATACTAAATCAATAGATGCCAATTCTTTAACTAACTCACATTCTTTTTACTTTTTCAATGCTTCATTTTCAAGAAGAGATTTTTCAAGTTTTTGAGAGATAATATACTTTTCTCTTTTAAGATTATCACACTTTTGAACCATCTTGCCTAATTTATCATGCAATTCTTTAAAAGCGTCAAACAAGTAATTGTGAGCATCAACTAATTCATCATAAGTAGTTTCTAAATCAAATGAGTTATGGTTAGAGTTTACCACGTCTTCATCAACCATGAGACAAAGATTAACTAATTCATTGAGTTCATCATCACTTCCGAATCCATTTGAGTCATCATCTTCCCATGTAGCACGCATGGCTTGGGCTTTCTTTTTTCGTTCCTTTTCATTTTTGTTCGAGCAATCCAATTTAAAGTGTCCCGACTTCCCATAATGAAAACAAGTAGGTGCTTCTCTTTTTCCTTGCTCACTTGTTGAACCATTTCTTTTGAGGTTGTCGCTATTTTTGTATTTGTTCATTTATAGGACTTTTCTCATAGTTTTGGTGATGAGTGCAATTTCTTCTTCTTCTTCATTATCAAGAGATTTCTCCACTTCAATATCTTTGGTAGTGGCTTAAAGAGCTAGATCTTTCTTGTGAGTTTCTTTTTTGTCATCTTCATCATTCATTTTTAGCTCGTATGCCATCAAGGAACCAATGAGTTCATCAATCGGGAGTGTGTTGAGATTTTTAGCTTCTTCGATAGCGGTCTTCTTAGCCTCCCAATTCTTAGGCAAAGACCTAAAAATTTTGTCTTACATTTTCGGATGATGTATATGACTTTCCAAGAGCCTTCAAAGGATTGACAATGTTAGTAAAGCGAGAATACATTTCACTAATTGTTTCTTTGTTGTTCACAGTAAATAACTCATATTTATGGACAAGCATGTTCATTTTAGATTCCTTAACATGACTAGTGCCAACATATGTAATTTCAAGTTTATCCCAAATTTCTTTGGCCATTTCACAATCTAAAATTCTATTGAATTCGTCTTTGCTTAGAGCACAATAGAGATTTGTGATAGCCATGACATTACATTGAACAAGCCTATGCTCATTTGGGGTCCATTCATCATCGGTTTTGGAAACCGTTTAAACTTCAACAACTTTGATTGGAATATGATCACCTTGTTCGGTGGCTTTCCAAGCATCGATATCTAGGCCTCTTAGAAATGCTCTCATTTTGATTTTCCAATAGTTATAATCATTTTCATCAAATGAGGTCTATTGTTAGATTGACCTTCTTGATGAAAATTGGTCATGATCATTCTCTAAGATGATTAGATCTTTAACTAGAGATTAGGCCCTGATACCAATTGTTAATCACTAATTAACTCTAGAGAGGGGGGGTGAATAGAGTCAATGGGCAATTTTTCAAATTTACAAATTTAACTTCTAATCAATAAATATCCAATAAGCAATTATGGTAGATAAATAATTCAAAGCATAAATGTAAGAGAGATAGGGATAAGAGATTGCAAACAATGACTCGGAGATTTTAGCAAGGTACGGAAATTCCTACTCCTCGGCTTAAGATCCCTCTTGAGACTTCCCAATCCACTAAAGCTTTTCCTTAATGGTGGAGAGCAAACCTTCACATGAAGCAAGCCTTTGCTTCCTTTTCTTGCTAGAAGAACACCCTTCTTCTAGGCTTCTTTTGGGTCACACCAACCCTTACAAGTTTGTAGAAAAGTTTATAGTTGAAATACAAGATTGAATCTCTCTCAAGATAGATATACAAATGTAAGCTCACAAGACTAGAATAATAAATGACTCAAATGAAGCTCAAGTCTAATATGGTTGAATGAATAAATGGTAAAGTAAATGGTCTTAAATGATATTTCAAATGTTCTCTTAACTGCACATTTACCTTCACCAATGCTTGAACTTATATAGAGTGAGGAGGAAGATGAAGTGCATTAATTGCTCAAATATGACTGTTGGAGTTGGTTGCGGAGCATTAAATGAGTAAGTAACCGTTGGAGCAATAAACACTGAAGTTTAGATCTGTCTTAGCTCCTTTAAAGCACTCGAGAGAATGGGATTAGATCTTATCTAACTGGTTATAGGATTCTTCCTAACCGGTTACATCAGTTAGAAGACCTTTTCAGTTTTAAACCAACTACTCAAGTACAGAAAGCTTCCTAACCGGTTACGACATTGGCCATAGAAAAATGGTATTCTGTTTAAGTGAAGGTAAATGGTTACACAGGTTCTCCTAACCGGTTATGAACGACCATAATTGGATAGATCATTCTGTCCTTTGATTTACTCGATTTATTCTAACCGGTTACAAGATATGATTGATCAGATCGTGTTTTCTGTTTTGTTCATCTACTCGGCTAGAGGATGTTTCCTAATTGATTATGAGATGGGATTGATCAGGTCATGCTTTCTGTCTCATTCATCTACTCGGTTAGAGGTGGTTTCCTAACTGGTTAAAAAATGGGTTTGATTAGATGAGTGTTCTGTCCATTTACCTACTCGGTTAGATGGACCTTCCTAACCAGTTACACGATCTCAAGGATAGGAAAATTTGATTTCTCTTTTAAATGCAAGATCTTAAAAATGAATTTTGAGGTTAATGCATGAAACATAGATATGAGCTTCAAATTAATTCATAAAATTACTTTGACAAGGATCCTAATCACTCACCAATCTATCTACCCCTTTTCCTTCAGGACGAACATGATTGCTTTGTACTTGAGGTAAACTTGATTTCTCTTGAAATGGTATTTTCATCTTGTTTGCTTAGTTGTAATTGCTTTACGTATTTGATCATTTTGCTCTGCATGCTCAATGTAAATATTAGTAGTCCGAGAACACTTTTAATGCTTTGTAATCATTAAAATCATTAGGTAGTCTTTGAATGACCTTTAGGGTCAACAAGTATGTATATATATGGCAAAATCAGTACAATGCTTCATATTATGACTTAGGGCTGGAATACAATAGATAAAAGGAAAATACAACAAAATCAACTACCCTAGTCAATAGAAATGCCTATACATCAAAAAGAAAACAGAAACTGGCCTTAATAAGCTAATCTGTGGATGGAGGAATTACGGTTGAAGTAGAAGCTGGAGAAGAAGTGCAGCAAAGAAGCTCATCTAGAGTACTCCACTGGTCAATCAACAAACCTCAAATGATATCCGATGCCTGAGAATACGTAGAACAAAACTCTGTCGTCTCAGTTCTAGAGTCAGCCAACTCAGCCCTTAGCTGCGCCACCTCGGCATGTAGCTCTATGATCTCAGCCTGAGAAGAACTCCCAGGCTGTGCTGCAGGGTCTCTCTATCTAGCTGTCTGTGTCTGGTCCTCGGAGGTGTCCATATCCTCCTCACTACCAGCAGTCTTCTTATCATCCTCTCCGTCTGCCTGAGGCTCTCTACCATCGTCATTAGCTCTCTCAACTGGAATTTCTAGGCTAACATCACCTATCTCCACCACATTGCGGCGTTCCTCATGTATATGAGACCATACCTTATTTCACTTTTGTAAGCGAAACAGTGGTGACTCATCACTGGACACCTCACCTTGCTCAATCTCAAAACCCTGGCAGACTAATGGTTCGTATCACAAGATACAAGAACACCAACAACTGTTGTTAAACACAATATAATCAAACTTCAGGAACCAATATTTCTTCTTCATTAGCATCCTTGGACTTGATCAATTTTCACTATTTTAACTGGTAGGCAGGCCTCTCTAAGTCTTTCGCAGCAAGAGCCTTCATAATCTCCCAGTCACAATCTGATTCTCTTAATTCACACGTGGCACAATAGTCAGCAACTGCATTGCATTCCCTGCGGACATGATAGATATACCAATCTGTCTTGTTTAATCTCAAATCTTTGCGTAGTTTACTGTTCTAGGACAAAAACAACTCCTCCCTAACCTTGCTTCCATCCATGCTCCTCCGATCTGACCAGACTTACCGATCGAATTGAATTAGCCTCGGATCTGCGAAATGCACGACCTTTCTTCTCTATTTTCAGGGAAATAATGGATTTCACCACCACAGAAGGATCGATCTCTTTCGTCATTGAGATCTTATAAGCCCAGAACCTGTCTTTAACGATAACAAACTTCGGAATGACTTCGCCGTCGACCACCTTAATGGCTATCTTTTCGGTCTCACTCTCAGGAAACCTCGACTCCCGAAAACCACCGCATAAATCCCCAATAGATTCGAACAACTTATGGCAACAAATATGAAGTGGAAGGCCAAACGAAACAACCTTTTTGTGCCTCGTCTTTTTCCTCAGCCCAAAACACCCAACTCTGTAGCAGCACATATTGATGAACAATTATGCATCACCCCAAGATTTTTCCCCCATCTTAATACCCTTTAAGCTTCCTTCTTCGATGGAATTCGAAAAAGTAACAACCCATCCGGTAGGTTAGAAGCCCTAACCCCACAAGAAATCTTCCAAACCTTTGAAGCCCACTCCTCAATCCCTTCCAAATTGCCCACATCTCTGTCGAATCTCCCAACGAGATAAGATTTAAGTGTCGTTTCACAAAGAAGCATGCTCTGCTCATCCACCCAAAAAACAATCCCTTTATCAGTGGACATTCTCACCACATCTCCCTTCAGATCCAGTCTTGGGAGGCTTGCTATAGTCACTGTCACATGTTAATCATCCTCTAAAGCAAAAATATAATTAATTGCCCAGTGTTGATTGGCATTCTGATAAAAGAACTTGGAATTCCCGTCATTATTCTTCAACCAAGTGATTTTAGACTTCTGTACCATTAGGACTTTTTCATTTGTGATAGCACATTCTAACTGTTTCCTAGCCACATTCTCCTCAGCCATTACCTGATCATCTTAAGGATGTTGGAGCATCTGTATATGAATCTTACTGAGATGATCTCTACCAGAAATAACCTGTTCAAGAATAGAACCAAATTTGGTAACATTCCATTTTTTTACTGTTGCTTTGATCGTTTTAAGTTTCTATTAAACTTGAAAAAAAAGGATTACCCACCACTGGTCATTCTAGATAGAATTAAAAATTTCTCTAACTGCTGCTTGGTGAGACTAGAATTTTTAAGGTTTTGGTCCTCTAGCCACAGCTACATCAGAGACCAGAAGTAAAGCATAGTGGCTAGATAAACTCGCAGGAGTTAACATCACCTTAGCAATAGGGAACCTAGCAAACAATCAATATTAGCTACTGCCTTATCAGGCTTAATACAAATTATCCTCTGTTACATGTTACACCAAGTCCACCAGCCATTTATCATAGGGATATCTTCCAAAGAAAGCTTCCTCCATAGCTTGATTAAATTAATGCATAAGTATTTAAGGTACATGGATGCCTCCAATCTTGTCATAAGAGAACCATTCTGTATCAGTTACATCATTTTGTTTCAGTTACTCGATTAGTTGGGTTGTCCATATATATTTTTAAAATGAAACGAGTTACCTAAATAAATACAATATGTCATTTTTTGATGCAAAAATCTGCACGGTCCAAAGTTAGGGTGCATGTTCTACGAGACAAGAGAAGTGACGATCGACATAGTATCGGCCGGGTGCACTCCAACGATCAAGTTAGTATTTGATAATAAATAGAGGGAAGAAAAAACACTTGAGTGGGGAATTACCCCGTACTTTTGGAGTCCTCCGACCTCTTCTTTATAGGAGAGTTAATGGTACCTGGGTACATCTAGGAAACTGCTCCATTTCCTTGCCCATCACATAAAAAGAAAGTAACATTTGAGTGGATGTTGGTCTTTACCTCTGTCCCCTGGACTTCCATGTCGCTTGAACTTGTCGGACTAATATTCCATTTCACCAATAAATATATAAGAAACAATATCTACATATACATTAAACATTTTAACTAAATACAACTTTCAAAGTGTTCATAAAATGTCAAATTAACATGCAATAAAATGAACCAGATAAAATATCATAACATAAATAACAATTTATCTCTTGTAGTAAAATCCACGACAATCATATATGTTTAAAAAGGTGTAATATAACCAAATGGTAAAAACAAAAAACTATAATCTTAATTATGTAACTAACATATAATATTAATATATAATTTTTATTATTAATTTTTCATAATTCAGATTGCTCTAGTTAGTCGAGTTTTTCCCAAATCTTTTCAAAATGAATGTGCTCTTAAAATTTAATTCAATTCTGATTTTGAGATTTGTAATGACCCTGTCATTTCCTTCCTTTTCTTTTTCCTCAGAATTTCACGGATGAATTTTTTTCGTTGAAATTTCTTGTCCGAGTTCAGTTTCTCGTCGCTTAGTGTCGTCTCGAGTGCTTGGAAATAGTTTTTGAGACTCTTTCCTTTGGATTGACAACTTCCTTAGAGGACCGAGTCATTTTCATTTTTTTTTTGTTTTTCGACACTATTCATTTTTCGTCCTTTTCCCTGTTTTGTCATTTTTCCTATTCTGTCTTTTCCCCGTTTGTCACTTTATTGGCGTAACCTCACTCCTTGTGTTCGGAGTTGGTTTTTGACTTCACATGTCTTCATTCTAAGTGGTTTCCACAAATACGTATCTTTACTTTTGCAAGAAAGTACTCTGGTTACTCCCAGTGTCTATAGAGGCATGGATGCAAAGTTCTTTGAAATTATTTTCTTTTCTTGGGGTGTTTTTCATAAATATCTTGAAGATATTTTATTTCAGGGGTTTTTCAGAAAATATTTTTGGAAGATATTTTCATTCTGGAGCATTAGTGCAATTAACCCTTTTTGTAGGGCCCATTTTGCAATTAATAAAAGTTATTGTAAAATACTTCATCTGGAGCCTGGATCCTCGTACAGGATTCATTTTCACTTTTTGTCGACTCGTAAATTCTTGGAATTTCCTTCTGGTCATTTTTCTTCAGTTTTAGGGTTTCTGGCCCTGGTTGCTGCCAAACTTATTCGGGGCATATCTCTCTGCTCGGAACTCAATTTTTGATGCCGTTTTTTCCGTTGTTCATATTTTCTCATTTTGAATCTTTTTTGTTCACGGAGTTTTGCCATTTGAGCACGTTTGCTCAAATTCCACTTTTCCGGATCCGGCGGGGCCCGTTCGGGGCACTTTTTGAGATTTCTTTAAAGGGGGGTGAAATATTTCATTTTTTATGTTCCCCACTCACCTTGCACAACCAAAGCTCCCATGGCAGCCCAAGGGAGGCTGCCACCACCTCTCTCCTCTTTTGAACTTCATTCCTTTGTTAAAAAGTTGAAGTGCCTTTACGTTTTGTATTCGTGTTGACTACGCGCACCATTACCCCTTATTAGAAACCATTTCTGACCAAATTTTGAGTTCAGGATTGAGGTCAAGTTTGGATTTTCATGGAGCTTCTTGGGGATTCAAATAGATCGTGTTGTCCCTGACAAAACCTAGGAGTTTCGTCGGATTCGGAGCTGTTTCAATTCGGTGGGGATTTGGGATTTTCATCTCAAATTGAGGTAGGGGATGTTTTAGGGTTATATTAATGTTGTATTGATTGTTATATGAGCATATACAACTTGTGAGCATGCCTTGTTCAAGTTATAGAATTTAATTTAATTATTTTCTTCGTTTAAGATTTAATTTTCATGATGCTAAGCAACTTAGAATTAAATTGTGGTATGCTAGAAATTTAAGCCTTGGTATGGTGGTTGATATATATTAAATTGGGGTTATTTGAATAAGAATTGTAAATTTTATTTAATATTTATCTTTTGTGAAAGTTTAATTCACCCAGTTGTATCAAGCATGGAATCAACTTGTAATATGATATTAAAGTAGGCCTTGGTGAGTTCTTTAACATATATTAAATTGAGGATATTTGGATATGTTTGAAAATTTAGAGAAAAATTAATTAATGAGCTTAATTAATTTTATTTTAAGTGTGTTGGTCACTTAAATTGATATCGGAGGTAATAGGTTATTAATCCCTTGAAACGTAGTCCGTTTAATCACCTTGTGAGCATATTACAAATTTGATGTGGAATTAGTAGTTGAGGCATCTTGAAATGGTAATTGGACTAAGCATGATATAGAATATCATTGACTTGCATAGCTTGTTTAGATATCTCTTGTGTGGGTGTATAGCTTGTTAGAATATTACAATTGTTTACCTTGGAAGCTAGTTACTAAATTGGGACTTATTTAGTACTTGTGGCTTAGTGTGGTAATGTGGTTCAATTGTTGTAAAATATTCTTGTTTTGGTGTATAAATTGCATATTGGAGGCTTGACATGTCATATGCTATCTAGACTTGAATTCTAGGACATGGTTTATGTGGATTCAACCTTATTTGTGCATGGAAGATGGCTTTATGCATTAATGGATTTGGTATAAGTTTGGTCAACTTATTGATTTTTGTAGAAGTTTTGGACTTATTGATTTCGGAAAGCTTGTAAGAACATATTTCACGTGATGGTTAGCGTTTGGCTCTAGTACGGAGATAAGAGTCTTCTAAGTCATAAGTGCGCACTAGGTAGTACCTTGTGAGTTGTAATTGCCCGAAATAACTTATGCATGTGCACACTAGGTAGTGCTTTGTAGGTCGTAATTACCCGGAAACACTTGCTTGGTCTAATGACCACATGTCCTAGTTTTTCTACTTTTATTTCGCATTCAATTTCAAGTTGTTAATCATGGATTAGTTGTAGCTTGAGAATTAATGCTTGCTTTGGATATTTGAATCTTACTTAGCATACTTGAAACTGTATACTTGTTTTGTGCATTTAGATCTCATATAGTGTACTTAAACTTGTATGCTTGCTCTGTGAGTTTAGATTTCATTTAGTATGCTTGTGCCGTGTATACTTGTTTTAGGTGTATCTCTTTTAGCTTAGTATACTTGTGTTCATATACTTGATTTATGAGATTTTCATATAAAATGCATACTTGTGTAAATATGCTTAGACATTGCATGACTTGTCTTAATGTGGTTTAGTATACTTGGAAATGTATGCTTGTATGTTGTATAACGTGTTTAACATTGTTTAGTATACTTGAGCATGTATACTTGTATGCCGCTGTTCACTTTAAATTACATGAGTAGCTTAGGATGCTCCCTGAGTCTCATTTTGATATAGACGTTAGGTGGCATGAGCCCCTTTGACATGTTTCACCTTAAGGTGATATAATTGTAAAATGCTAGGTCGATGTATGCTCATCTCCTACGAGTAGCTTTATGTTACTCACCCATGTAGTGAGGACATTTTTCAGGTACCGGGATCAAGATTTGGGATTCACATCATGCTTTGATGATTTGTAAACTTGAAGTTCTCATTTCATGTAAATGTTGGTTTGAAATGCCATTTATAGCTTTATATGTCAAAATGTGTAAATTTGATTCTATTTTTGTAATGTGTACATAAGTACACTCTTTACAATGTATTTGACATGTATGAGATGAGGCCATAGGCCAATGACATCTAATTTGTATCCTATGTAACTTTTAACTTCATGAAATATTATAAAAATATTGAAAAACGCCAAGTCATTGTCTCACCATGGTTGCATCGGGTGTGGGAATTCCGTTTTCATTCTTTCATAGGGTCTTATAAATCATGTTTGAAGTATGGCCAAGGGCCAAACGGTTATTTGACCCCGTTTCGTATTTTTGGATTCCGAGTTTTCATTCTAAGTTCTATTTTTGCCTTTTTGCCCGTTGGGGGGTCGGATTTTGTATCGGTGGTATTTTTAAGTCATGGACCATTGCAACACGTCCAAATACGTAAGTTACGTTTGCGTGCATGGTCGTTTCTGGGCAAAACCTTATCGTTTGTGTTTTGAGTTTCTTATGGACTCATTTTGAAGTTTTGTTGCATAATCTGATTTTAGGGCACTTTGGGGTTTTCCTTTCGGGAAATAAATTCCGTTCTTAACATGGTCACTTAGAAAACGTGATTTTAGGGAGGGTATCTTCTTCGTGTTTTTCCAGAAAATGTCGTCTTGGTACCGGAAATCCTGTGCAAAGTTCGGTTTTTCTCCTATGCTATAGCAGCTTTTTTTCAACTTCTTGCCCTTTCCTGATCTAGGGGCATTCTGGGTACTTCATAGTGTTTCTTTTTCGTTTTCGTCCATAATCCAGGTAGAAAAAGTGATTTTAGGGGGGGTTTCTTCTTCGTGTTTTTACAAAAAAAAATCATCTTGATGCCGAAAACAACTCGCAGATCTGGAAAATCTGGTCGTTCCAGGTTTTTCAGGAAAAAGTTTTGATCTAAGGGGGCATTTTCGGTATTTCACTTGAAAAATAAAAACTTCTCTTGACATGGTCATGTAGAAAACATGATTTTGGGAGGAGTTTTTTTACAACTTTTTGCCAAAAAATGTCATTTAAGCCCTCAAAATTCCATTTGAATTCGGAAAATGTGTGCAGGCCCTACTCATACTTGAAACCCAGAAAGTCTAATTTTTTGAAACTTTGAGGCTTCATATCTTCATCATCCGGACTCCAAATCAAGTGATTTTTGAGTCTAAATTTATTAGTTTTTGCTGGTCTATATAACGGTATGGACGGTTGCATCAAATTGTATCTGAAAAGACCATTTTACCCCTTGTAAATTACCCTTGCCGCACTGATTTCAAACCTAAAAGTTGGTTTTTATGAAACTTTGACGTTTCATATCTTCTTCGTCCGGACTCTGAATCAAGTGATTCTTGAGTCTAGATTCATTAATTTTTCCTGGTCTATCTAACGGTATGCTCAGTTACATCTAGTTTGGTCTGAAAGGACCATTTCAACCCATGTAAAGTACCTTTGCCGCATTGATTTCAAACCCAAAAGTTTGATTTTATGAAACTTTAGAATTTCATATTTTCTTCATCCGGACTCCGAATCAAGTGATTCTTGAGTCCATCTTGATTAGTTTTTCGTTGTCCTTCCAGCGGTGTGCTTGGTGGCACCCAAGTCCACAGTTTTTAGAAATAACTATTTTGCCCTAGGGGCTTATTTGTCATATTTGTGGTCTTTTGCTTCCGTGTCAGTTCTTATTGAGTTCCACGACCTCATGGAAGGTTATTTTGACTTCTTAGAGTCTTGTTTTCTATTTTCGTTTTCGCATATCGGATCCGTTATCGGGTCAATCTTCGGTTCATCACAGGACACGCTGGCCTAAACACTAGGGTCGTCACAAGATTTCAAATGCACTGTCGAGTCTTGCTAAAATTTTAGGTTGACCTTGGGTCACTTGGGTTAGGCTTACCCAGATTTCACCCCCATTTCCCACTACTTCCTCTTTTGTTTGTTTTTCC
This sequence comes from Cornus florida, assembly GCF_030987335.1. Taxonomy (NCBI): domain Eukaryota; kingdom Viridiplantae; phylum Streptophyta; class Magnoliopsida; order Cornales; family Cornaceae; genus Cornus; species Cornus florida. Next base: position 41,985,954 of record NW_026775575.1, read on the forward strand.
AAACTATCGATATTTTAAGTTTGGCTTCTTTCATTTTTGATTCCAAGATTTCTCCATTAATCTTGTTTATCACTCTATTTAACTTTGCTCCAACGTCAATTTATTTATCAAGCTCTGTTGAACTTTGAAAATTAAAGTTTTGTTCTTAAATTTATAATTTAGTGTTCCACTTCTTATTTTCTTTTCACCTTGTCACTTGAGCCCATAAAAAGTTAGATTAACATTTTTCTCGTCTTTTAAATTTTTTAGGTAAATTTTCAAATCTTTACAAATTATCCTGAAATTTTGAAGTGATCATTCATTAGTCCCGCTTTTCTATTCCTTCAAAAACAAAAACAAAATCAAGGAAAAATAAGATTTATCTGAAGTGATGAAAAAATTCACCAAAGGAAAAAGGAGAGGGAGAGGGAGAGCGATGGATGAAACATCCCTTGGGAAAGAGAAATGATTTTTTAGTTAATGATAGTTCATTTCTTTTATTTGTCCATATCATTATTACAACACTAGTGAAAAAAGAGAGAAAAATGAACTGATTTTTAGCAAAGAGAAATGACAAATGTACTTTCTTTTAACCAAATACACCTTTCTTTTTTTTTTTATTTTATTTATTTTAATTAGGGATACTTGTGTCATTTTATTTTAAGAGTGGGCTGCATTTGGTTAAAATACAACTCCCTTTAACAAATAGTGCGTTTTATTATTTTAAGAGTGAAGTGCGTTTTGATTAAAATGTAATTCCCTTTAACAAATAGTTATTTATTTTTAAAATGACCAAATTACTATTTAAATGAATGATTATGAATTAAGGATACTTGTGTCATTTTATTTTAAGAGTGGGCTGCATTTGGTTAAAATACAACTCCCTTTAACAAGTAGTGCCGTTTTATTATTTTAAGAGTGAAGTGCTTTTTGATTAAAATGTAATTCCCTTTAAGAAGTAGTTATTTATTTTTAAAATGACCAAATTACTATTTAAATGGATGATTATTTTGTTTTAAAATAAGTGTGATCTATTGGAGTACTTTAGAAAGATAATCATGCCATTTTTCTTGCGATAAAAGTTGAGCGTAATATTTTTTACTTTTCAATTTTTTCATTTCACCGCTTAAAGTAAATTTTTTTTCCCTCCAATACTGAACGCCACCGTGGCGAGAGGTTGACATACTCTCTCTCTCTCCCCATCTTTATGATAATACATATACATATACATATACATATATATATATATATATAATATTGGAGTTTTAATAAAATCTGTCTCAACTTGCTTACGCTCTTCTACTCGAAGTCCTTCTGCAGCAATTGGTGAGAATTCAAATTAATCTCCACTTAACGAAACCCTAGAATCTGGTTTCAGCTAAATTCTGCTTCTTCTGAGCAATTCACTTCGGTGCCCTAAGTTTTCCTTCCTTTTCATTTTCTTTCCACTCATTTTCTCGGCAATCAATCAAAGCCACTGATCATGCTGTTTTCTTTGTGATTCCTGTACAGAAGAAGGATAATCTGGCGCTTTCAACATGCACATAAAGCAGGTATGCTTTACATTTTTGTTTTCCCGAGAATAATTAATTCAATTTTTTTTTTTTTAATTTTCTAATTTTTATGCGTTTTGGGATTTTGTGTCTAGGTTATTATCGAAGGGTTTAAGAGCTACAGAGAACAAGTTGCTACTGATCCTTTCAGTTCAAAAATTAATTGCGTTGGTAATGATCTTCTTCCTTACAATCGTCTTGAGATTTTGTCTTAGACTTGTTCTACAGTATATATAGTTAAAGCAGTGATAAGATTTGAAATGTCTCCATGCTTTATGTATCGTTTCAGCTTTCTATGATTTGAGTACATTGGTTTGGTCTTGTTCAATACACGGGATCATATCTGCTTCATATACAGTACTTTATAGGATCTGATTTAAAAACAAGAAGGAAAGCTTCTACGTTCTAACACAATATTTATGAAGTAATTTTATTGAAAAGAAGAATTGATTTAAATACAGACATGCTTCTTATTTGTAAATGTAAAATGAGATTTGAGTACGTGGAATAGTCAACCATGGAAGTGGATGTAGTGACCAATGTTTGGAAACGTCAACATGACTGATTTTTAAATTTTAAAAAAATTAACAAAATTTCAAACTCACGAGTCTAGCAGATAGTAAAATATAAGCAATCTACAACATTTTAAAGCAATAAATGACAAACCAGAATCCACTATATGAGTTAACAGACTCTATCCCAGGAATCTCCTATTTACCTCATTGTACAGAAGTCTCCAATCTTTTCCCCCTAAAAGTCTTCACAGAGCTCTTCTGTTTGGCAACAACGTCTTCTCCTCACGAACCCGCTTCTCTCATGTCAGTCCCAAGCCACTAATCGTCCAAGCGTCAATCTAGTAGTGGATTGAACTTGTAGTGTTGAACTGATCTTTGGAGTATGCAGCAACAAATGTCAACACATATGCACACACTCACCAACTAATGTAGTTGACAAATGTGAAAGAAAAAAAGTGATTCACTGAAAAATTCACAAAGAAATTTGCTCTCAATACGATTTATATGATGTTCTACTTGTGTGTACAGGTTTGTCCTAGTGTCATGCATTTATAGGCAGCCAAGTAGTACTGTATAGGTTTTTCCTAGTGATATTTTCCATTTCTTTTCCTTGCTATTTCCATCTAACCAAATGGAGCCTTAGAAAATTTAAAATATAAAAAGTTCCTAAAACATATTTCATGCAATGTAAAAACATTTTATGGAATCAAAATAATATTGGAACATGGAAATTTAGAGACCCTAGATCTGCAATGCATGAACGTTAATTGGTGAGTACATCAGCGTGTCAAATTACCTTTTTACCCTTGAATGTAACATGAATTCCATCTTCAATCGTGGGAGGTAACCAACACTAACTAACTTTTAAACAATTTCTAAACTAAGCTAGAAATTAAAACAAAAGTACATTCTCAGTTTTGTTTTACAAAATTTGGTCCTATTGACCTAATATCTCTCCTGTCGTTTGTCTGTCTGAATGATTAGATTGGTCCAAATTGGTCCAACCGGTGGGTCAATTAGGCTAACCAATATGATGTCAAATTGGTATATTTTTACTCAAAATTCGTGTTGTAATATGTCAAAATGTTTTGAGTTATGCGGGACATCTGATGAAGACATGTCAGACACAGAATCGTGAAAATTATGACGGAAAGTTTACATTCTCAATCACACATTTAGGTCACAGGTAAATTTACCTTGTTAGACCTTAGGTTGACCCCTTTTGATTCTGGAAGTGTTTCTAAAACATTGCTTATCAAAATTGAAGCTTTAAATGATTTTCGAAATTGGATTTCAAATTGGAAAACAGGGGCTATTGATCGAATACTTTCCAAGTAGCATTGGTCAAAAGGGTTGATCCATTGAAATTGTTCCAGGTAAAATCTTTTTAAAACCAGAATGCATTGATCGAAGTGTTTGATCAATCATTACGTTTTGATGAAGGTTCGATTGATCAAACTTGTTGACCTTAATTTTTAGAAACTCTCTCAATATACAATTTTATAAGGTTTCAATTACCTAAAACGCATGGGACTTCAATATTGGCAAAAAATATGGGGTTATGGTCAGTCAAGAAGATAGAGGAGAGTGTTTATGTAATCTAGGGTTTCCCAAAGACCATTCCATGTGTGATTGAATATTCAATAAGGATAAAATATTTCATTTGATCCTGTTCAACCGAACAATCATAGCAGACATGGGCATGTGTGTGAGAGTACCAACTATGAAAAAAAAACACAATCAAATTAGACATGGGCAAGCAATCACTAGAGAAGCAGGTTCGCGAATAGTGGATGCTGTAGATGAGTAGAGGAACGACTTGGAGACTTTCGGTGTAAAGTTCAGCATCATTTGTGTCTAGAGATAACTAGGGTTTCGAGGGTGAGTAAATTGTGAACCTACTTATATTTTCTTTCTCAATAGTGGATTTGTGCCCGACTGGATTAGGTCCCATGGTTTTTCCCTCTAGATTTTTTCGAGTAAAAGATCTTGTGTCTCAACAAGTTTCTAATATGCAAAAAGGACGAGGGATTGGTCGTTGAGGGTTTAGAGGCCCTATTTGGCCTTGTGCAGCTTTTGCAGACTCGTTTTTCTTTTAAACTCCTTTTATACAATTTTTACTTGTCAAAAAAAAAAAGAAAGGGTGCAAGAAGGATGAGAGATTGGTCGATGCCCAAATTTGCAAATGGATTATTTTTAGTATATTTTTTCTAAAATTGATAATATGAGTCATTTTTTTGTTCAAAGTACTTGGCTCAAAGTTAGTTCATCTATCGAATGACTCAACCAACCTAGATTGTTATAAAAAAAAAAAAAAAAAAAAAAAAAAAAAATCCGACCTAGATTCCTAAGTCCTACCTTAAAGTGATTGTGATTAGCTAAAGTTGTCAAGTTGTCATTCTTGCAACTCCATCTTCATTCATCACTCCACTTCAGAGATCGTCTTCCTTGACAAGACGACTCATGGTGGACTCTTTTGTGCATGTTGTGTTCAGCATACACCCATATTTCATGAAAGGATAGGCCTAGGATAGGCCTATGCTAATTACAATTGTCTAACACCTTCCACCTCCATCCCTAAATGAAGACGAAAAATGAGCTTCACGCTTCAAACAAAAAGAAAAATTTGTGTCATTTTGCTTTGACATCATGGAACAAAATTAAGTCTTCATATCTTCTTGCTTGGTGGAAGAGGCTAATCTTGACTCTTTCTTCTTGCTAATGCCTCACTATTTTTTTTCCCCCTTCATTATTCCACCAAGGGATTCATAGAAAAAAGTCAAGAAAATTTAGATTTATTAAACCTTTGAAAATAGTGTGCGTGTATATATGCATTTATAAAATGTCAAAGGTCAAGAAAATGTGGTGAAAGTTTTATTTATTTATTTTTTTAAACATAAAATTTAGTGGTTTCTATATATGCATCTAATAAAATTCCTACAGAAGTAATTATAAAATTGTTGTTTAACATTGTTAAATAGAGAACACCATTTGATAAAAATTGGCAACATATAAGATCAAAGTGAGAAATATCTTCAAAAAGTTCATTCTTGTATGAAGAATGGGAATCTCTTATCCTTTGAAGTAGTTTCTCGTGCAGTACTTGTTGAAGTTACTCCACCCAGTATCACTGTAGTGAATTTAATCGGAGAACCACCTCATTTTGTTGCAGGCAAGATTTTTGATGAGGTATAGATTCTCTTAGTAAGCAAGGAGTTTGTGACTGTTATGTTGGTTTGAAACTTGTAGTATTTATTCTTCATTTTATTAGCATTCCCTTATATCGTAATATAATGAAATTATCTATTTAAAAGTTCTTGATTCAGACAATACATAAGTGTTGGTGTTACTATTGGTATCCACTGTTGTTTCTTTTGAAACAAGTTGTATAATGATATTCTCTGCAGTTGGTGCTAATGGATCTGGCAAGTCGAACTTCTTTCATGGTAAGCAAGTCTACTCTTCATCAAGTGTATTGTTTTTGCTTTTTTACTGATACTTTCCATGGAGATTGATTGATGTTGAACTGCTTCCTCTTATTATTGTCTTCCTGTACTTATTTTGGTTTATGTTTTGAAATTGATCATTTGTAGCAATACGTTTTGTAATAAGCGACCTCTTCCAAAACCTGCGCAGTGAAGATAGGCATGCATTTCTCCATGTATGTTCTGCAATATATTAGTTCTCTAGCAATTATATTCAGTAATTCTTCTAAATCACTGTCATTTTCTAAATGGTTTTTATTTCGAATTATCCAGGAAGGTGCCGGACACCAAGTGTTATCTGCATTTGTGGAGATTGTATTTGATAACTCTGACAATCGCATCCCGGTAATCTTAGTAACCAGATTAGTCCTCTCCGAATTTTTTAATTTCCTGGGAAATTAAGTTATAAAGGAAGTTCCGGGGAACATAATTTGTTGCATATCTTTAGGTAGTGAAATCGTTTATTTTATTGTTTTCATAGATAAGTGTTGGTCCAGCCTATGCGGGATGCATACATTTGCGTAATTTATCTATTTTTTTTTTTAATTTTTAATTTTATTGATAAGTAAAATGTATTAGAAAGATACATTGTTCTACGTGCTTGATATTTTGCTCTGAGGGTTCTTCCAGTTGCATCATTTGCACTGTCAAGAACCAACAACAGCACAGTTACAAGCATTTTTTTTTTTTTTTTTGGTTCTTCTTGCAAAAGCAATTTTATGAACTCCTTGTGTATCAATGGTATTGTCTATGGTTTCATGTTGCATTTTTGCATATGCTATCTTTGAAACGGTAAAATTTCTGTTAAAAACCAATGATGTGGAATTTTTAATACCAGGGTGTAGATTTAGTCCCTGATTGGTTTATTACAATGGAAAAATGTTGCCATGAAAGAGTATAGAGGGCTTCTGTTTTTGTGCAGTTGTAATTGGTCGTGCTCCCCCTTTGAGCGTTCTTTAATGAATTTTACTTGTAAAAAAAAAAGAAGCAAATGCTGCTGTGAAAGTTAGCCATCAATTCTAATAACTCCATTGCAAAAAAGAAAAATGATTGAAAAACGGATCCTTCATTTGGTTCTTCAAGAGAAGGAGAGAAAAGAGAGTGCTTTTAAAAGCTTTGAGTACCTGGAGAGGAGATTCCTGCATGCCAAACATCTTCTAGAAAAAAAAAGGAACGTTAATCACCTCATAATATCTCATTATCCAACTAGATTAAAACCTCATGCTTTAATTTCCCAATGCTTTAACCACCTCATTGTCGTGTGTGAGCATTGAAGGTTATAGTTTGTATGCCTTTGTGGAAGATAGAGTAAATCAGTCAATAACATTGGCTAATGGGTAGCCATTTCACCATTGAAATGGCCTACTAAGCTTCTCCTATATACACCATTTGTGTGGCGCTGATTCTTGTCACGAGGAGTTTTCTCAAATTTCATTACCTTGGATACATGCAAGGAGGCTTGGAGAATTCAGGAAAGTTTTAAAAGTTTTCCCTGGAGGAAAAATGTTTTGAGCATCTTCCCCTCCTTACCCCTCTCTCTCTTTGGGATCTAGATGGAGTGAAAGACTTCTATGACAAACAAAGGGCCAAAGGAAACGATTTTGAGCATTTTCCTCTCTCTGAGATAAAATGAAGAGTAAAGGACATATATGATGAACAAAGTGCCAAATCTGAAGGTCTACCTGCGCGATGATTATATCATTATACCACTTGGCATGCTTTTGAAGGAAGGGTAAAAATTATATTTCGTACTTCCCCAAAATGTATATGATGAAGAATCTCTCCAATTACTGGAGCTTGTACCCAATGGGACAGCCACAATAATCACCAATTAATTAGACTTAGAATGAGAATCTCTTTCCTGTCAATCTGAATTATTCTTAGATCAACCAATGCCAAATCTGAAGACATAGGTGGAGAACAAAGGACTTCTGTGATAAACAAAGCTCCAAATCTAAAGATCGACCTGGGCAATAATTATACCACTTGGCATGCTTTTGAAGGTAGGCTAAACATTATATTTCCTACTTCCCCAAAATATATTTGATGAAGAATCTCTCCAATTACCGGAGCTTGGACCCAGTGGGACAGCCACAGTAATCATCCACTTAATTAGACTTAGAATGAGAACCTCAAGGTCAAGCTTTCTCACTGCTCATACAAAAGCTGATGGAGGCAAGGAGTATGCACTTCATACACTGATGAAAAGTTGGTGCAGGACAAATATCAATTGATGCTGTTTACAATTTTCTTTACTTTGGGCTGGCAGCTTAAGACAATACAGAAAATTTTATATTAGCCACTTAAAGGATGGAAGAAATTTTGCAAGCTGTGTGGAAGGGAAGGCTTGGAATAGGCTTATATTTGGAGGAATATTTTGACAGCAACTAATCATGTATTTGAAGTGTTAATTAAAAACTTGAAGTGTTGGAAAAGGTGGAGATATTATTTGGAAAAGGTGGAGATATTATTTGAAGTGTTAATCAGGGTGGGTTTTTTGACGACCTGGGCCCTGGCTCCATTGATGGCTTGCTGGTTCGAAGGCTCTGTTGTCTCTGTTTATTCGGTTCTGCTGCAACCACAATAATTTAATTCAGAGTGTTGATTGCTTTTTGGGAAAATGGGACTAGTTATGATTAGAATTAGGGTCATTACCCAGTGTGGTTTCCTTTAATAGAGTGTGCTGGGAGGTCAGAAAGGATACAGACCTAACCTATGACATCTTTTGCACAAAGTGGCTGCCCTTAGGAATCAAATTCGATTTCTTATGCTTGATAGTGCGGTGCATTTTATCACTAAACTACTTATAATTAGGATTAAACCACAAAAACCTTCAAGTTAAAAAAAATCTATCGAGTTAAAAGACTTAATTTTAGAAGTTTCTTGATGTCTCAATTGTACTTGGAATAAGGCTTCAAAATTAGAAACTTCCTACTTTGATTAAAAAACCTTCCTAAATGTACTAAAGAGTTAAGGCCATATATACAGGCTCTTTAACAAAATCAAGCTCATTCACTAACAAAGACAAATCATGTAGCCATGAATAATACCTTTAAGAACTTAAAGCATGAAATTGTGATCTATCCTTGACTATAATATATATATATATATATATATATATATATAAAGCAAGTGGTATGCTAAATAAAAATAAAAATTAAAGACTTGATTCAAAGGAATTTTTGTTATTAAAGATCCCATCTGGGTTCCATGTAAAATTCCTGGTATGATCCCTTCTCGTGATCCACTTAAAGAACACAAAAGAGCACGGAACCTAAAAAGACTTTGCTTCTCCTGTGTTGGGAATGCCAGTTAGTACTTCTGAAAAGTTAGGTTTCTCTAGATCCTCAAGTGTGCCTCAACATTGAAATCCAAACACTTTTTAAATTTCTCAAGTTCTCTTTCTTTGAATTTGCTCTTTCTTGACCTTATGAATTACATCACATGTGCTCATCTTTAACTTCAATCAGCCCCTTCAAACCCTGGTCCAGCTTTGATAAAACCTATTCTCTTCCTCTATTGATGTTCATGTGACTGTCCAAGTTTATGTTTTATGCTTTAAAATAAATGAGTTATATCTTAATTAGTATGATGTAATTGTTCAAGTGTTTGGATATGCGCTTTTCTTCTTTTTCAATTTCCTTTGCCTTTATTTCTCTCATCGCCAGTCACATGCATCATGACCACATAATCTTGGCTCATTCTTTTTTGTAAAGTGTTTTTTGGTCTTCTTCTGTACTCTTGATAGGTTGATAAGGAGGAGGTGCGCTTGCGGAGAACAATTGGTCTTAAAAAGGATGAATATTTCTTGGATGGAAAGCATATCACGTGAGTATTGATATCATGTCTTATGTAAATAACTGTTCTGTTCTTCATGCTTTTCTTTCCTTATAATCTCCCCTTCGGTTATTTTTAGTTGAATGATAAAAAGTAATATAATTTTGCAGTAAAACAGAAGTTATGAATTTACTAGAAAGTGCTGGGTTCTCTCGGTCCAACCCTTACTATGTTGTGCAGCAGGGGAAGGTACAGTGCTTTAGCTCATATGATTTGTGCATTTTTTATTTATTTATTTTTATCACTCTTAATACATGTGTATTTGTTTCATAGATAGCGTCACTGACAACGATGAAAGACTCTGAGCGACTTGACCTGCTGAAGGAAATTGGTGGGACACGAGTTTACGAGGAGAGGCGTCGTGAAAGTTTGAAAATTATGCAAGAAACTGGCAAGTTATCATCGAGTTATTTGATTTTTGCATTTTGTGATTGCTTCAGTACAAAATATTTCTTTTTTCCTAAATGTACAAAATATCTCTTTTTTAATCAGGTAATAAGAGAAAGCAGATTATTCAAGTTGTTCAGTATTTGGATGAGAGATTAAAGGAGCTGGATGAAGAGAAAGAGGAGCTGAGAAAATATCAGCAGCTTGACAAGCAGCGGAAATCTCTAGAATACACCATTTATGACAAAGAACTTCATGATGCAAGGCAGAAATTGGGGGAGGTCAGTTACTTAGATGCTTACACTTGTGTAGAAAGCACAATTTCTGGTTGAAGTTCTAATATTTTACTGTATTGTTAATTGGAATATCAACTATAATATTTGTTTAAATGATTTAAACTGGAAATTTTGATGTTAATGAGTTGTTAATGGAGAAAAGAAACAAAACGTGCTGGGATAGATCTCAGGAGATATATATATATTTTCATTTCATTCTTTCTTTCCTTTCATTTGTTTAATTTTAAGTTCTTTTCATTGAGAACATGGGGATGAAGTGATACACAAAATCAGGTGGCTCTTAATTTTGTAAACCGAAAAGTTTTAGTATTCCGAGGGAGAAATCTAGTAACAGTCAATGAGGCCCCATGTAGTTTGTCTGACAATATGCTTAAGTTTGCACTTTTCTTTTTTCAAATTCTACCCAGCTCCTTCATAGCTAAAATGAAATACCAGGTTTTAAAATATCGGTTGAGACAGGACGATTCAGCCGAGTTGTAATGGTCTTGGCCAGAGTTGATACAGTTTGGCCCCGGTATATCATCGAGAATGAGAATCACAAGGGACTTGGGTGACTAGGCTGAGTCAGGGTTGTAATGGCCAAATTGTCCCTTTTAAGCTTGCAGGTTCAATCCTGCCCATTTTCCCTCCTCCTCTCTCCAACAGCCCCTCACCTCTATGCTCATCCTAAACCCTAAATCCATGAATGAAACCTCAAAGAAATAATATCTTGGCCTACATCCCTAATTGCTCCAAGCTTTCAAGTTAATGAGTAATTCACACCCCACCCCCACCCCCTCCAACACCTAAATCTAACATGAAAAGTGTTATTTGATAGGTATTCCTTGTTTTCAAGTTTCAACTTCCATTATAGGACATCGATGTGTATGCTATATTTTTCTTTCAATGTGTTGTATTTGGTCAATTGATTTACTCCCTATTTAACTACATGTGGCGGCATAAATAAAGTGAACAAGAAAATACGTATTTACTGTTGACAACCTAAATACCATGTAGAGGGGTCACTCATGACAAATCACCTTTAAAAATTCATCAAAATCCTTTAATATAATTACAAATCCATAAATATTTGATTTTGGAGTAAAAACATAAAAGTTCCATAACAGCTTGATTAGGCCATGGTGTGTAAGGTGAGAAATTTTTTTATGAGTGGTATTCGGTACCATTTCATAATTCCCGTTACACCCTTCATCCTTTACCAAGACCGCGTCCACGATTAAGAACGCTTTCTACGTCAATCTTTTTTTTTTTTAAAAAAAGAGTACACAATTATTTTTTGAGTATTCTGCCATTGGAGATTGGAATAAGATTCTTAAGAGCTGAGTTTTTAGCATCAAATGGACTTCTAGATCCAAAATTTGATGCATTGCTCAATCAAGCTTAATGCCGAAGCTACTCTGATAGTGATGGATAGTATAGACTTCTCGTACTTATAGGCATGTCTTCTAAGGTCTTAGACCATATTATAGACTAATTCAAGTGACACGACATACTATGAAACAAATGTGAGTTTTCAAAACTGATAGATGCAGAGTTATCAGGGATGCTCTTTTGGTTCATAATAAGGTATTACCTTTGGTTCTCCCATTAGGAAGGGTTCAGTGGTATACTGATACGATCTTGATGGATAATAATCAAAATTATATAAAAATAATTGAGTCAATGAGATTTGTTCCTTTTGGTGGGTGATTGTTCAATTAAATTACTTCCCTCCCTTCCATTTTTGAGGTTTCTTTTGATTAGCCTACTACGAAAAGCCACTTTATTCTTCTTTATTAAAATAAAAATAGCGATTATGAAGGTCTGTAATGAAAACTTACTTTCTAAAAAAGGCCATAATCCATAAGAACTCAATAATTATTAAAACTTTTGCGTGGGGTTAGACTTATATTGGATAGAGGAGTCTTATTACTAATACAGTAATGCTGGCAGGAATTTCTCAAAATAATGAGGAAGATAGGGGGTGGGGGGTGGGGAAGGGGTCCTTCCGTTAGTCACTTCGAGTTTGAGCTGATCTGATTCTCAATGTCAGCACTGCATTTGTTTCCCCTTGACATGGGGCTTTTTCTGCTAGAAAATGAAGTTTTTGGAGATTTGTTTTCTTTCTTATAGCTTATGCTTATTTCTTGTCATTGATTGCGATGGCAAGGTGCAGAGACAGTATGATGGTGATAATTAATATTGGCAAGATGGTAGAGGGGATAAAACTGTGGTATATTACAAGAATTCAAGGGTACCTTCTATGTCTTCTCCTCATCTGTCTGGGTTCTGCGGTGGTGTGTAATTTTGCTCAGCCTCCCAAGCCACTCTCCCCAGTTTAGGTTTTGGCTGGCATGCAAAGGTTTCCAATGTCAAATTTGGTTTTCTTGTAGGAGCGCCCTGTCCCAAACTGGATCCTACCTCAAGTGTTACGTCAGCATGTCTTACTTGTTATCAAATTGTGAAGGTTCAAGTCCTCCTTAACACGGGGATCAATCAACTGTTTCTATATATTTATGATCTAGAGCATGATTTTTTTTTTTTTTTTCCCAAACCCAGTGCACGAGACTCCCGCTATTGCGGATTTGGGATGGGTCAGATATACACAGCCTAACCTCCGCATGCGGAGAGGCTGTTTCCGTGTTTCGAACTCGTGACTTCCATGTCACAATGGAGCAACCTTACTGGTGTGCCGAGGCTCACCCTCAATCTTGAGCATGAAATTGATCGGAAATATGTGGTTGGCCAAGCAATACATTCTCAAAGTATGACTTCTATTGTTGCTTAGGCCAAGTAGTTGTACAACGTCTTCTAAATTAAATGGAATAATTGCTGATGCAATAAAATATGCTAGTATGTGTTCACTACCACCTTAGAAATAGCTGAATTGCAAATTATAATTGCTGAAGAAGGAAGTAATGGTGAATTACAGTCATGTAGTTGACCTTAAATGGTTGGGCAAAAGGATCTGTTTAGTTCAGTGTATCCTTTGCAATCAAAAACTAGTTTCTTCCGATCTGCTTTGTCATGTGTTTTTCTAAGGACTTGTTCTAAAGATACTATGTTATGCATGCATGTGTTGAGACTCTAAATCACTAACCTTTTTATTCATTATATATTATGTTAATGGATTAATGTCTATATGTAAATATTGTTCATTTTCCAGGTAGAAGATGCGCGAAACAAAGTTTCTGAAACGTCAACTAAGATGTATAACAGTGTCTTGGATGCCCATGAAAAGTCCAAGGAGTTAGACAAGACATTTAAGGATGTGACAAGAGAAGTTCAAAGTTTAAACAAAGAGAAAGAAGCAATAGAGAAGCGGAAAACAGAAGCTATTAAGAAGCGCACACAACTTGAGCTTGATGACAAAGACCTTCAAGAGAAGATTTCTGGAAATAACAGAGCCAAGGTACTGTTTTAATAAATGCCACTATATTAAACCCTTTCTAAGGAATCCATATGGGTGCTGAAAGGACAGTTCCATGTGTTACTTTCACACTTTCATCCTTTAGGTGGACACAGTGAAGCAGCTTGAGAGCCTACAGAAAGAAATTCAGAACTCCACTGAAGAGCTAAATAAAATTAGACCTTTGTACAACAATCAAGTTAGAGAAGAGGAGGAGATAACAAGAGGGTATGTCTATAAAATTTTGCTAGTGTATGAATCTTTCTCCACATGCACTTGTATAATGTATCACAGGTTGCTTAACGTGCTAGTAGGTCTTCTGTTTTTTTTCTTTCTTTTCCCCCTCCGACTTTGCAGATTGCCTATATAGTACTATCTTCCTTTAGTGTCTTCTAAAATTCTTATGAATTTGGTTCCAAAACTGAAAAAAAGAAATTCAGTGAGCGAATCCCAATGATTTGTAGAATGGTTTCTTGAGCTGATTTGTATCTTAATGTTTCTTTTGAGGGCTTCCCTGGATGCACCTCAGCTCCAGCAGTTAATCTCCTGCCCACTCAAATTTACAAGATGTGTTTGGATAATTTATTCAGTGCATTATAATTTCTACCATCCAAAAGTATACAAAGTCAGTTGTAATGGTAGTAAAAGAATATTCCTGTTTATTTTCTTTCTGTAGTCTATCTCATACTCCTTCTCTCTTCAATAGAATTCTATCACAGTGGTATTCAATTTCTAAAATCTCCCTCCCTCATACAAGCTTCTCCTTGGGTGCTAATAATTTATTTGTTAACATCTGTGTTCTGTGATGCATAGAATAATGGATCGTGAGAAGCAGCTTAGTATTCTTTATCAGAAACAAGGTCGTGCCACTCAGTTTGCTAATAAAGCTGCTCGTGACAAATGGCTAAAAAAGGAAATTGCCGAATATAAAAGAGTTCTAGATTCAAATGAAGAGCAGGTAATGTTTATGTAGATTTCTATTTAGATTCCATAACCTTTTTATTAGATGGATGTATAAAAAAGAAATGAGGCAATTCATGAGTTTTGGGATGCGTCAGTTGTTTTTTGAAGTTTATTTTAGGATTAACTTGCTGCTGCTATAATTTTATTTATGTTTTGTTAGTGTCAAAGAGTTGGGGTCACTTCGCTAATTTTTAGATTTGCTGGAATTTGGTTGTGTTAATAATGGCTCTTGGAAGCTTTCTTTGGATGGAAGAGGCAATATCTCTCAAAAGGGGGGCGTTTTATCTCTTATGAAGAGTACCCTTCGAATCTTCCAACTTATTTTATGTCCCTTTTTCCAATGCCTATGTTAGTTGTCCGGAGGCTAGAGAAGATTCAGAGAAGTTTTTGTGGTGGTATGGGTGGTGAGTTCAACTACTACTTGGTGAATTGAGGGAAACTGTGTATCCCTATTCAAACAAGGGGGTTTGGGATTAAGAGGTAGGATTTGTTCAACCTAGCTTTGTTGGGCAAATGGCTTTGGAGATGTTTTTCTGGGGGGTCGGGGAAGAGGTCTAGATTGTGGTGGAGGGTCATTGTTCGTTGGAGTTGGGAGGGTGGTTGTCTAGGTAGGTGAGTTCTCCCTTGGGCATGCGGGTTTGGAAGCATATCCAGAGTGGTTGGGATGGATGAGTTTTTCAAACGCATTCGTTTCAGGATCAAGAGTGGGAGACATGTCAGATTTTGGGCGGACCTTTGGTGCGAGGACGTTGTTATGGCTTGCAGGTTTCCTTGGCTTTTCAAGATTGCAACGGACAAATATGCGTTGGTTGTTGAGTGTTATCTGCTTGATAATAGGACGATGACTTGAGACATGCGATTTCGGAGAGAGTTCCAGAAGTGGGAGCTTGAGGAGGTAGTAGAGTTGGTGCTGGAGGGGAAGGGGATGGATGATATGGTTTGGATGGGTTCCTCGAGATGGATTTTTGAATTTCGATCTTTCTACTAGAGCCTTTTGGGGATTTCGGGTCCCACCTTTCCTTGGAAAGCCTTCTGGAGATGGAAAGCCCCTCTGAAGGTGGCTTTTTTTGCTTGCTTCGGTGCCCTCGGGAGGATTGCCACCTTCGACAATTTTAGGAGGCGACAAATGGTGGTGAACTGGTGTTGCTTGTGCAAGAAGGCGGAGTAATCGTTGAATCATCTTCTTCTTCATTTCCCAGTGGCAAGGGATGTTTGGTCTGTGTTCTTGGTTGTGCTTGGTATGCGTTGGGTGTCTCCCAAATCCACGGTGGACATGGTCGAGGCTTTGAGAGGGTGTATAGTGAATAGTTGTGCTAGATGCCCTTTTGTTTATGGTGGGGTTTCTGGCATGAGAATAATAGGAGATCCTTTGATGGAGAGGAGACTCTTATTTGATCTCTCAAGTACATCATTTGAGTTCTATATTCTTTTGGGTAAATGGGCGGAATTATAAATCTGCGGGGGACTCTGTGGATTTTCTTGCTTTTGTAATAAGATGCTCACTCGTCTTTTAATATAACCTTACCACATGTCATCTAGACAAACTCGAGAAGCATCCCTTCACGGGAGGCATATCTCATCAGTGTGGTTATTGTGCATTCTACACAAAACAGGCACTTGCCCATTCATTTGGCATCCATCATCATCTGACTTGCACGCATAAACAAATTTTTTAAAAAACCTTTTTTCATATTCATAGCATGTTCCATTTGTTTCTTAAAAGTCTCAATTTCACACTTTTCCATATTTTTAATCTCATATGCATATACCATACTTGATCTGAGTTATTTCTCTCTTTCAAAATCAAGTTTTCCATATGAGATTATAACCTTTGCAAAAATGGTTTCTTTTCATAATGTGTTTCTAGTCAATATAGAATATGTTCTTTTCTCACATTTATGATTCTTTAACCTTGCAAAATTTGTTCTTTTCAGTCTGAGAATCAATCACTTGTAATGATTGTTCCTCTAATGATTTATTCGTTTATGGATTCGAACATGATAAACATGATGATCACACCTTTATCATAAATCAATATATAACGTACAAAAATATTATGCTCTTTAGTGTATTTCTATATGAAATTTAAAAGAATGATGTTTATGATTTTAAACTAACAATAGATCACGTTTTCCATCTTATATCAATATAAAACATACAAATTTTTTTTTTACCAACAGGCCTGTGGTCTAGCGGTACAATGCTCCTAGTTCCCAAAGGGAGGTCAGGGGTTCGAACCTCAGTGGAGGCAGTGTGTGTGAGTCCTAACTAGGAAAAAAAAAAATACAAATTTTTATTTTTGAGAAGTAAAAATATATTAGAAAAACGTTTAAAAGGGGAACGTGTCCCTAATACAAGAAAAAAAAAAGGTCTAAGGATCAATGGAATCCAAGAGATCAAAGAAATCATCAATCGAGGAGCATGCGCTTCCTCTTACATAAGAGAACAGAGAACGAAGAATATGAATTTTTGAAGTAGCTAAAGACGATTCTTTTCCTTCAAAGGATCTGTTATTCCTCTCACGCCACAAGCACCACCACACACAATGTGGAACAATCTTCCAATAATCCTGAGCTTGTTCTTTGACAGGACACCTTTTCCAAGTGTTAATCAATTGAGAGGAGTGCTTAGGCATTACCCAAAAAACGCCAAACATGCTAAAAATAAAACTCCAAACATGCTAAAAATATAAAACATACAAATTTGACAAGCTTTTTAACGAGAATCATACTTTTCATGGACGAATGATATTTATTTGTCATAAACACAATATAAGCATCCTTTATCATTGATAGCTTATGAATAACATGCTTAAGCATATGCACACAGTGGTTAGACCACCTACCTCATATCAAGTTCTAGAACAAAAAGAAAGGAAAACTCCTTTTCTTCTCTTATCTGTGTGTGTGTGCGCGCGCACTCGTGTGGTGGAAAATTGCTCTCAGTTTGTGTATTGTGGCCGGCCACTCCATAATCTTGTCTCATTTGCTTGCTTTATCTTGGACATCTTTCCTACTTCAATTTGTATTCCTTGTTTCTTTATTTAAAACTTCAATCCTAGTTTTTCATAACCAGTTAAGACTCTATTTCCTTTTATCCTATTCAGACAGTTTTCTCTCTCTCTATTATCCAGTTAGAATTGGACTCTCCATGGAAATCTCCTATTTTGTTGAACTTTCTGTCTTTGTTTCCTATATTATCGAAGCTTTATCTAAATCTAAGAGAGAATCTGAAGTCCAAATCTGAAGTCCAGTCCTAAAATCCATGCCCAATCCAAAAATCGTAAAAGTAGCCTACGTTCAAGAGTGGGCTAACCACTCTCTCCCCCATCTTTTCATTGTGTTTTTATCATTTTACCCTTCTTAATTAATAACTCCTCAAATTACTTAATAATTCTCTCCTCATACAATTCATGCTTTTAAAAATTTTCATTTAAGCTTCTAAATGTGCTAATTAGATGGTCCAACCAAGAAAACTTTGGATTAATATATTAGGAAATGAAGATTTCTCCTAGAACTGAGAATCTTATTTATTTCCCTAGTTTGAGAATAACAACAACAACAACAACATGCCTTATTCCCAAGTACTTGGTGTGGGCTACATAAATCCTATGTTTCCGTTCCACTCTGTCTATTGTCATAGCTTCAGTCAAACCATATGCTATCATATCCTTCTGTACTAGCTCTATCCATGTTAACTTTTGTGTTCCTTTTCCCCTAGTACCCCCTTCGTCCCATATTAGTTGTCCCTTTTGGGGAGTAGAACTTTGTAAGGGGACATGCAATTAATGCCTTGTCACCTTTTTAAATTACCAAGTTATCCTTTCAAGTTTGAATATGTATAATCAAGTTGGAAAATTTTAAAACTTCAAGGGTATTTATGAAAAGATGCATTTATCTTACTTGGACTTTTTAACTAGGGCAAGTATTTTGGGACAACCCAAAAAGGAAAGATGGTTAATTAAATTGGGACTGAGGGAGTATTACTCTCAATGTGGAATATGTCAGTCTTCCTAACTGTGCATTTAAAGGTCTTCTTTGCACATGTCCCAAATGTGGTCGTCTCTAATTCTATCATTTCTAGTCTTACTGCAAATATATCTCAACATTCGCATTTCCGCTGCACTCACTTTATGCATATGTTGTTTTCTAGTTTGAGAATCTAATGCAAAATTTCACACCGACCAAATTTATGCCAATCCTTGACCTTATTAAATTATCAAAGAACTTGTACTGTTATAATCCTTACTGTTATTATTTTATGAAAGGAGAGGTCATGAAAATAGTCTATTGTTTATGCACGTAACTCCTACATAATAGTTGTTTCTTTATGTTTATTTGTTTCAGGAGGGAAAACTGAAGAATGAAATCCATCAGCTTAACAATGAGCTGAAAGATAAGGATGCCCACATTGAGCATCGCAAGGCTGAAATAGCTGCATTGGAATCCCTTATGCCACGGTATCGTGAAGGGTTCAATCAGTACAAGTCACAGAGAGACGAGTTGCAGAATGAGAGGAAGTATGATTTTTGTTTCAAATTTTATTAAACTTAAATAAGAGTATGTATTTGTTTAATATAGTTGCACATGTTTATGTTCTTAGGTCCTTGTGGGGGAAAGAAAGTGAGCTTTCTGGTGAAATCGATCGGCTAAAAGCAGAAGTTGTGAAGGCAGAGAAGAGCCTAGATCATGCAAC
The DNA here is from genome assembly GCF_030987335.1 of Cornus florida. Taxonomy (NCBI): domain Eukaryota; kingdom Viridiplantae; phylum Streptophyta; class Magnoliopsida; order Cornales; family Cornaceae; genus Cornus; species Cornus florida. Next base: position 42,005,052 of record NW_026775575.1, read on the forward strand.
TCCTGGTGTAAGTATTTAATTTCTTGTTGAATCTTCTAAATGCAATACATCATTTTCGAGGTGTAGGGGAACCTCATAGATTGCGTTGCTGATTGACATGTCATCAGTAGGTGAACTGCACTGATGCCTTGCTGAGCTAGGGATTCTTCCAATATACGTAATGTAACATCAATGATAGGTGCTTCATGATACTAAAAATTATTTTTGTGCAACATGAGGAAAAAAAAAAATGGTCCACCACTCTAAGGAAGTAGCCAAGGGAAAATTGAAGTTGTTTGTAAGCATAAAGTTTACAACTAGAAAGTATCTTTAGAGAAAATCATATTTTTTACTGTCCTAACAAAAAGGGGAGGACTTGCCATTATTGGCAAGAGAGGATGTGCAGTTTTTTGATAAGTAAGATTGCATTAAAGGTGCTCAAGAGGGGAGCACTCCCAAGAAAAAACATAAAAAGCGAGCAACGGTCAACTATAACATCACACTATCCACGAAATTTACAAAATTCTCCACATATACAATTTTGCCATTTACCTAAAAGAATAAAGAACTTAGAATGACCTATATGAGAGACCAAATAGGAGTCTCCTCTCCTTTGAAGGGTCTTCTATTTCTCTCGCGCCACAAGCCTCACCATAATCAAAGGGGAGTGGCCCTCCAAGTGTCTCGGGCTCGACTATCCAGTGTACACCCTTTGTAAGAGTTGATCATGTCTACTGTAGATTCAGGAGACATCCAATGCATAATCAATATAGTTTGAGTTTATATCAGATTTTAAACAGTTCTTCAGGCTTTTCCCAGATTTCCCTTTAGAAATCTAGGCTCCAATGGCGATTGGAGTATTTCCTAGTCTTCCTTACTGTAGTAAGAAGACTTGTGTTTATTTATGTTTGCTTCACTAATGCTGTGATCGGTAGGAAGGAAAGAAGAGGGGTGGAAGGAAAATAGGAAGGAAGGAACAAATTTCCTTCATTCGGTAGAGATGATACAAGGAAAGAAAGGATAATAGGAAGGATGAGTCATCCTTCCTCCTTCACAAATTTTCATCTGCCCAAATATGGGCGGAAGAGAGGAGAGAAGACAAGTGAGCCTATTATAGAAGTTTTAAATTACTACATCACGCTTCATAAATATTTAATAAATCCCATAAATAAAGTAAGGGCTGGGTTTAATGATAACAACTTAAAAATTTATCTTTCCTTTGATCCTATAGATCAAATTAAATTGTCAGTTTTTTCCATTCTTTTCCATCCAACCGAACACATAGAGGGAAACACTAAATCTCTTTCCTAGGGATGTCTCAGTCATCCTTTCTTCTCTCCCATCCATTCAATTTTTTTTCCTTCCTACCGAACGGAGCATAACCCTCAGAATTCGTTTGGAAAACTCATCACTACCCTTCCGGATAGGCTTCCAAACCCCAGTAGGAGACTTCACCTCCCTAGAAATCCACCCACCAACTCCTTCCCCAGGCTGCATAATATAACTCTCCTCCACAATCCAGATCTCTCTCTCCCAAATCTCCATAGCCATTTGCCCAACAAACCTTCTTGAACAAATCCAACATCCTAATACCCAACCCCCCATTTGTATGGAAGCACACTCCTCCCCACAATTCACCATCTGGTATTTGAACTCATCCCCCATACCACCCCACAAGAAGTTCCTCTGCAGCTTCAGCCTCCTGCCAACAACCATATACATCTGAAAAAGGGACATAAAGTTAGTCAGAAAAATTGGAAGGTTACTCTTGGTGAGAGTTATAGGCCCCTCTTTCGATAGCTATTTTTTCTTCAAGCCAACAAGCTTTCTCTCAAAGCACTCAACAACTAGTACCAAATGAACATTTCCAAGTTCTCCATTGCCAATGCTTTTTGGCAAGTTCATTTCAAAATTAACCTCCTAGTGATTGGCCACAAAAGAGGTAAATAATCACGTTAACATGGCAAAACATGCCGAGGAAGAGCAAAAATGACGAAACACACACCAAGTAAATGTGATGTTTCCATTGAAAGAAATAGAGAATGAGAGTGGGTCTGATAATAACGATGAGAAGCCCAGGAAGGACACTTTTGCCAATTACAGTGATTTATTCCTAGTTATGGTGTTGAATTCTTTTTTGAGAAGTAATAATTCATAAAAGGCGCTCAAAAGGGAAGCGCCTAGTTATGGTGTTGACTTAATGATTCCTTACTAGATTTCTCTGGACTATTCTTGAATTTTGGATTGTATTAAAATTTTAATATTTGAAATCCTACATGCTGCTATGTAGAAACGTTTTGCACCTCGTTATATTTGTCTGATGGTTGTTTTCCTCACTTTTTTTTTTTTTTTTTTGATAAGTAAGATTGTATATAAAGAAGCGTTCAAAAGGGAAATGCATCCCTCAAAAGCTACACAAGACCAAATAGGGCTTCTAATCTCTCAAAGAGTCAATAAAGTCCACTATCTCATCAAAGGATTTACAATATCTCCCAAGAACCCAACAAAAAATGGAGCTAATAATGGAGAATTTCAGCACATCACCAATAGAAGTCTCCTTCCCTTCAAAGTATCTCCTATTTCGTTCAAGCCATAAACACCACCAGATGCAGAAAGGCGTGATCCTCCAGAAATCACGAACATGAGCCCCCACTAAATAGCCTCTCCAGGCCTCAATGAAGCATTGAAGCCTCTAGCAGATCTTGGCATAACCCACTGAACTCTAAACAAACCAAACATCAAAGCCCAACAATCCCGAGCCACTGGGCAATTCTTGCACATACAACAACAGTTGACCACAACTTTTCTCCTCCTCTTAAGGTTATCCTGGGCCAAAATCTTTCCCAACACAGATGTCCAAACAAAGAAAGCCACCTTGTGGGGGGCCTTAGAATGCCAAATAGTCTTCCACAGGAATGCATCTCCTCGAGAAATCGTAAGACATTTAAAGAATGAGCGAACCTCAAAATGATCCCTAGAAGAGGGGACCCATACCATATAATTAGGGACTCCACTAACAATCTCTTGATGATGCAGCAGCTCCAGAAAACCAACTACTTCCTCAATTTCCCAATCTTGAAAATGCCTCAAAAGACGAACATCCCAGGATCCCTTAGTTGTTAAAGGCTCAAGGCGCACCAAAGCGCCAAGGTCCCCTGGAGCCTGAGGCGCAAGGCGAGGCGCGTGCCCGAGTGAAGTGAGACGCAAGTTGAGAAAAAATTAAAAGTGACATCTAATAAAGAGGCAATAGTAAACATAAAGATGCAAAATCATGTAAACCAAAAACTTGAGTTTAATTATCAACATACTAACATAAAAATGCAAAAGGGAACTACGTTAAATAGTAACAAACATACTAATATAAAAATGCAAAAGTCAACTAATTAAATAAAACCAAAACAAACATAGAAATGTTCACTACTTCCTAAACTCCTAAGAAGACAACGCCAAAGGATCTAAACATCATCATCATCATCAATAAACATATCACAATCTTGATCATCACTTAAAATGTGTGTGTGGGTTTATGTTTTTTGCAATTGGTCATGCACAGAAGGCCTAACCTTCAACTACAGCCTACAGGGAAAAAGGCAAGTACAGAGATTTCAGAAGAAAAAAAAAACATGCTAATAGTGCTGTGATTTCGGAAAAACAAAATAATCAGAACAGAGATTTCTTCTTCTCTCTTCTGGACTCGACTGTGAAAACTGAGAAGGAGAAGAGTAGGAGCCAAAAAAAAAAAAAAAAAGACACAGATTTCAGAAAAGGAAGGAGTAGAAACAGATTTTTGGAAAAAAAAGAAGTTCAGACTTCAGAGAAACAGATTTGTTAAAAAAGAAAAACAGAGCTTCCAATTCCAGACTTCCAGCTGAAGAAGAAGAAGAGTAACACCAACGGATTTCAGAAAAATAAGAGGTGCAGAGAAACAGATTTAAAAAAAAAAAAAGGGAGTTCAGTCGAAGACTGAGAGCAGCCAGAAAGAACCGCAACCAAAAAAAAAAAAAAAAAAGATTTTCCAAAAAAGAAAAAGAATAGTAATAAGAAAAAAAAACAAAATAACCATAGATTTCAGAAAAAAGGAGAAGAAGATAAGAGAAACAAACCAAAAAAATGAAGCGCAACTGCGCAACTTAAGAAAAAAAGATTTCAGCAATTCAGTCGATGAAGAAGAAGAAGATAGAGAAAAGAAGAGAGAAGAAAAGAAGAGAGAAGATGAAGAGAGCTTACCCGATACCTTCAATTCGAGCAGATGAGATTATGAGAGCGAGCCCTAGTCTTCTTTCTCTTTTCATTCACTCTCTTTCTCTTTCTAATTCACTTTCCTTTTTGTTTTTATTTATTTTCCTTTTTGTTTTGGGTCAAGTTGGTCAAAAGTTGACTTCTACAGCCTGTATTAACTCTTATAAGGTATATAAACCTTTTTCCTTTTATAACCTGCAAGTTAAAAGACATTTAAAAAGAAACTTTAATCAGGCGCGCCTGCCTTGCGCCTCGAGATCCTCGCCTGTACATTAAAGGTGCACGCCTCATCAAAGGGCTTCTCCTGGCTTTACTACAGGCGCAATTACCACGCTTGTATGCGCCTTGCGCCTCGGGGGCGCCTTTGACAACTATGGATCTACCACTATCAAGACGATAGCAGTCACTCACCAAGGCATGTCTGTCCGTGGCAATCCTAAAGAATCTGGGATAGGAGAGAGCAAGAATCGTTCCCCACACCAAACATCCTCCCAAAAACGAATTCTACTACCATTTTTGACTTGGAACCTGATATGATTAGAAAATTCATCCAATCCCATTCTGATAAATTTCCACACCCCAACTCCACCAGGACATCTCACCTCCAGCGAACACCAGCCACCTCTGTCCTCCCCGAATCTACTCACAATCACCCTACTCCACAGTCTATGCCTCTCTCTACCAAACCTCCATAACCACTTTTCCCCAGAAGGGCCTTATTAAAGGGCATCAGTTTTCTGATACCCAACCCACCATTCCTAAATGGACGACACACTTGCTCCCAATTCCCTTCCCCCAAAAGAAAGTTCTGCTATAATCTCTCTATCCTCTCAGAAACAGAAGGAATCTGAAAGAGAGAGATGAATTAAATAGGAAGGCTCGACAAAGTGCTTTTCATCAAGGTCACTCTTCCACCTTTCGACAGATATTGTTTCTTTCAGCCTGCCAACCTTCTCTCTAACCTCTACACCATTGGACCCCAAAAACCCATTCTCCTCAACGGTGTCTTGAGAGGAAGCCCCAAGTAAGAGACAGGGAAAGAGCCAATGCAATAGCCTAAGGTATTAGCAAGAACGGAAATATCATGAACCTCCCCAATTGGAACCAAAACACTTTTTCCCACGGTAATCTTCAATCCAGAAACAATTTGAAATCATATCAAAACTCATCTCAAATATCTCATTTGAGAAACATCCGCAGCACAAAAAACCAAAGTATCATCAGCAACCATCAAATGAGAAATCTCCAATTGACAAAGAGCGTCTTTCCCTGCCTGAAACCCACATCCACCGCCCTCCTCAGCATTTTGTTAATTGCCTCCATCACAATAAGGAACTAAAAAGAAGAGAGCGGATCTCCCTGCCTGAAACCCCTTGAATTGCAAAAAAAATGCGATGCAAAACACAATCCAACTTCTCTATCTCTCACCGAAACCCATCCTTTCCAATAGATAAAGAAGAAAGCTCCAAGAAACACGATCATAGGCCTTTTAAATGTCCAGCTTGCATAGCACCCCCGAAACCCCACTACACAACCTAGAGTCCACTCATTCTCTAGCAATAAGAACTGAATCAAGAATTTGGCAACCTCCAACAAAAGAGTTTTGAGAATCCGATATAACCCCATCGAGCACCTCCCTCAATCTTAAAGCAAGAACTTTAGCTATAAATTTGTAAATGCACCCCAACAAACTAATAGGTCTAAAGTCCCTAACATCCGACGCTCCCCCCTTCTTAGGAATAAGGGCAATGAATGTGGTTTTCAAACTCCTCTCAAAGCGACCCTGAGAGTGAAAGGCATGAAATGTACCCATCACCTCTCCCTTAAGCACCTCCCAACTCTCCAATAGGAATCTCATGGAAAAACCATCAGAACCCCATTGCAGCTCTTTAGCACCATAAGCACTTCCTCTTCGGTAAAAGGCCTTTCAAGCCCAACATTCTCATCAACAGAAATCGAGTCAAAATGAAGCCCCCCCAAGCGAAGGTCTCCAACTAGAAGTCTCAGTGAACAACTTCTGATAAAAAGATGCAATTTCACTACACACTTCCTCATCCTTGCATAACAACACTCCACCCACCCAAATCCTCCTGATATGATTTCCCCTTCTACGGGCATTAGCAAGTCTATGAAAGAACCTCGTGTTACAGTCTGCCTCCTTTAACCATAGAGCTCAAGATTTCTGTCTCCACGAAATCTCCTCAAGCACTGCAATCTCAGCAATCTCTGTTTGACAAACCGCCCTCCTTTTTCTCAAAGCCTCCCCAGTATCACTCACCCCCTCTATACAATCAATATTAGCAATCTCTGTAAACGCTCGATTCTTTCTCCATTCCAAGGTCCCAAACTCTTCCTTATTCCACCTTTTAATGTCTTCCTTCAATTGACGCAATTTACCTGGAAGGATGAAGCTTGGGGTGCCAATCATGTCATAACTGTCCCACCAAGAACGAACCCTCTCCATAAAACCCTCTGCTCGAAGCAACATATTCTCAAATCTAAAAGGAGAGCTTCTTTCTGGAGACCCCCACAATCAAGAACCAAAGGAATATGATCCGAAGTGGTCTAGCCAACATTGCCTACACCAAATATGGAAACTTCTCTTCCCAATCACCGGACACAAGGAATCTATCCAACCGAGAAAGCATAGGAGAAACTGTGTCACTGGACTAAGTGAACATTGCTCCATCTAATGGTAAGTCAATCAACTAAGAATCGTCAATAAAGTCCGAAAACTGTTCCATAGCCAAAGTCCACCTCCCCCCTATCGACCTCTGAGTCGGGGATCTAATAACGTTAAAGTCCCCTCCAATGCACCACGGAAGAGGTCGTCTCCTTCGGATCGCCCGAAGCTCCTCCCACAACAACCGCACCTCATCTTCATTAGGACCATAAACACCTGAAAAGATCCAACGAAATCCATCCTCCTCCAAAGAAACCATACAAGACACTGAGAATCTTCCAATCCACACATCAAGCTTTGACACCAATCTTTTATCCCACATCACCAAAATGCCCCTAAGGACTCCATAGCATCAAGCGCCACCCAATCCACAACCCCCCCAACCAAAAAAAAAAAAAGACTTCGAACCACCTTATTTAAAATCGACCTAAATTTTGTTTCCTGCAAACACACCACATGAACACCCCACTTACGAACCGCCAATTTCACCACCTTCCTTTTCTCCGGGTCATTGAGACCATGGTCATTCCATGAAATAATGCGTAACTTCACGAGCACACCAATGTTCTCCTTCCCCATCCTCATTCCTCTAACCCTCTCCCTTGAACCCCCACTATTCCCTTCATAGTTGACATACGATATTGTTATCCAAGTATTGACTCTAGAGAGAGAGAGAGAAGGAGGGGGGTGGGCGAGTCTATGACAAACAATGGCCAATTTTCAGTTTTGCAAATTTTACTAAAATCCTTCTAACAATTATGCAATTATCAATATATAGACATAAGCAATTAATAGCATAAATGTAAAGGAGATAAGGGAAGAGAGATTTGCAAACATTCACACGGCGATTTTAGCGAGGTTTGGAAACTCCTACTCCTCGGCTCAAGACCCTTCTTGAGACTTCCCAATCCACTAGTGCACCTCTTTACGGGTGGAGAGCAAACCTTTACATGAAGCAACTCCTTGCTTCACCTTGCTAACAAAACAACCTTCCCTTAGTCATCCTTTGGGTCACACCAACCCGGTGGGTCAAACCAACCCCTTACAATAGATTGTAAAAATACAAGAAGTATAAGAAATCTCTCAAAGATAGAAGTACAATTTTTTGCTCACAACTAGAGTATTGATGAATATAAGTGAAGCTCAAACTCTGAATCAAATGAATAAGAGAAGATGATATAAGTGAAGAACAAAAGTTCTAATGAACTCAATAAGATCTCTCAAGTATAGAATAGAGCAAAAAGCTCTATGAAGATTCAAATTAGAGCAAAAGCCCTTTGAATCCCTAGTTAAATCTCTCAAGGTTTGTATATGAGTGAATAAGAGAGATGAAGAGAAGATTTGAGAACAAAAGCTCTCTAATGCAATATGATGTCTCTCAAATGGCGTGGCTTTATTTCTCAAAGTTCAGCCTATATTTATAGTGAGAGAAGGTCAATATAGTTGGTAGAGGTGAGGTATGTAATGACATCTGCAGAGAGGTGAGGTATGACAACATCTGCAACGATTGCCACATTCTGGGTATTTTCACCAGTCAGCTGATAGATAAAAAATCTGTCATGACAGTTCTGTTTTTAGTTTAGGCTATCTGCCAGACTTTTAGCATACCTTATTTTCATTGAAAATATTTAAGTAAATGTTTATACGTCCATTTACTTTAGGTTTATAATGTAAATAAGGAAGTACCTCCCATTTGGATTCAATAAAAAATATAAGAAAATTGAAATCCAACTAAAAATGTAAAAATTCAGTTTTAGTACAAATTTGGATTTCTGATACTTTTGGTAAAATGAATCCTTATGTAGACCAATGTAAACTTGGTCATAAATTCTGATAAAATCAGTTTAGGCTATTTGAAGTATAAGGAGTTATTATCAGGAAAAATTATTTTGAAATAGTCATTATTTCAAAAATCTATTTTTCACATTTAGCCACTTTTCATTCTTAGCCAAAAACACAGTTTTTCATGATGCGCATTATGGGGTCCTAATGTCCGTTACTAACTTATGGTAATGAAGGCTTCTTATACCTTAATCGTTGACCAATATGAATCATGTGATTGATGTGCATGGTCTTAACATTTTTAGCACAAGTGATGAGTTCTTTCAAAGCTTATGCAAACTTGAACTAACTCATTCTTTAGCAAAGACTTCATATGTCAATATATGAATGAAGTGCATAGTTTATTGCTAATAGATATAGAAGCATATGAATGATGAATGATATGCATGGTCCTATATAGATGAGCTTCAAATGGATTCATAAATTCTTTGACAATAAATCCTAAACACTCACCAACCTATCTACCCCTTTCTTCATACTTTGTCCATGATCGTGTAGGCTTTGAGGTAGTCTAGTTTTCTTCCTTTGTATCATTTGTTTTCCATAGATGTGATCTTGAGTAGGACTACTTGGAATGATCTTTGTGATCTTCATTGAGGATCTTCTTTGAATGTAAATCATCTATAACACTCAATGTAGACATTCGTGCTTAAACACCATCAATGGTTTGTAATCATCAAAACATTTTGATTGTCCTTAGATTAACCCTATGGTCAACAGATAGTAAACTCCTTACCTCCCTCTCCCCTTTCCTAGATGGAGTCCTTTAAACTCCTTACCTCCCTCTCCCCTTTCCTAGATGGAGTCCTTCTCTCCCCCCCCCCCCCAAAAAAAAAAAAAAAAAACAACATGCTGGTTCATATCAATATCATTCCTTCAGCCTGAACAGGATCACCATCAAAAGTTACTCCAAGAAGGTTGCCTACAGCCCCGACTTCATCCTTATTCCACACTTCCCTACAATCGACTTCTGTCCCCCCTTCCCCTCCCACAACATCAACACATTCATTTTTCCTTTCTTAACTTCTTGACCTTTAATTGCTGATTTATTTATTATTATTTTCTTGTTTGGTATTTCTGATACCAACTCTTGTTGGATCCCGATGATTCTGAAACTCAACCTCAACCCTATCCTTTCCAACAAGGAAGCTCTCCATTCTTGCCCCTGATTGAGGGTGTTTTTAATATGGCCATCATTCGCTGTTCTGAAAATTTGCTTCCAATCCACCATTGTCACAGATTGTAAAAGCCATCATAAACTTGATGTTCACTGTTCCCTAATTGCAAATTACCTTTACAATTCGCAAAATAAGGCAATGTAGTCCTACGAGAACGTAAAAAGAAAAATCTAATAGGACTTAAACCCCACCCAACCAAAAAAAAATAAAAAATCTAGCAGCATTCCTTGAAATTAGAGTTGTAGATTCTGGAATATATTTGTTCTTTGTGATCATAAGTTACAGCTTATAATTTGCTAAAAACCAAATAAAAAAAAAAAACCCAATGAAAGAAAATAGATGGACTGTCAAATCATGGATTTATCCTTGTCCCAAACTTTGTCCAATTTTTCTCTCTTCAAATGTAAATCCAAATAATGCCCCCTTTTTTTTTTTAGGACGTGATAATAATCTTTATGTATTGTTGGATGTAGATAAAACTACTTATTTTTAATACTTCAATAATAGTATTTTTGTTTTCATTTTATCTTAAAAAGCTAATTAGTGGTTGATTTTTTAATCTTGTTCATTTGATTTTCTAAGATTATTGCATCTTTTATGTTGATTATTCTGGTTTCCTTTTATTCTCTTGAAATTTTTTCAGGATATTAGGAGAGGACTAAATTCTGTTAGGAGGATATGCCGAGAATATGAGATTCCTGGAGTGTTTGGTCCAATTTTTGAGTTGCTCGACTGTGATGAAAAATTCTTCACTGCAGTTGAAGTTACTGCTGGAAACAGGTAAGTACAGTGCCTTCTACTGTCTTTACAAAAAAAGAACATAATCTTGTGTATGTTCCACCTATGCGGAGTGCTGGGAGGGTCTTGCCTACAACAGACCAGCTGGCTTAGCTGGTGAACTTTGTTCTTTGTTCATTTTGTGTTTACTGTTTCTGATAGTATTCTATGACTATTGTTCTCTTTGTACAGCTTATTTCACGTGGTGGTGGAAACGGATGAAATATCTACCCAAATAATTAGACATCTTAATGCTTTGAAAGGTGGGCGAGTTACGTTTATACCCTTGAACAGGGTGAAGGCCCCACAGGTTACTTATCCACAGAGTTCAGATGTGATACCTCTTTTAAAGAAACTGAGATTCTCTCGTGATTATGCACCGGCATTTTCCCAGGTGAGCTATGAGTCAATCTTGTTCTCTGTTGAAATATTTTACAGCGTTGATCAAATACTTTTCTTGTACAATGTTTCATTATCACATTCAAGGTTTCTTGATCCACCAAACAACCATGTCAAGTAAACGAGTTTATTGTATAATTGTACACAAAACACTCTTATTAAGTTCCTTTTTTTACATTCTTCAAAATGAGTGAAGTGCCTAAGTTGAATACTCTATGCTATGCAAAAACATTCATATACTCTTTAGAAATAAAAGAATGTTAGATGATATGAATATTTAGTTGTCTCTTGTCTACTTGGGTTTGGAAATTTGATAAATCCAAAGCTTAGACACATATTCATACTTCATACACGTAATCCAGTCCATGTCACATTGCTTTGTATGATTTCTTGACTTCTAGTTTTGATAAGCTTAAACTTCCCCTTTAAATTTTCAAGGATGATGAATGTAGAAAAACTGTTGATGTGATAATTTAGATGCATCAATTTGTATTAATAATTCCTTTTGAAAATAAACAGTAAGAAGAAGAAAATGTTTTCCTGATTTATTCTCATATATTACTGAATTTGGCATAAATTGCATGTTATAATATTCTAAGATGATTTAACAAGAAATAGATTTAAGTGTTCTTAATAATATGTGTTCTATTGCAATTTATTTATTTTGCTGTGTTTAAGATTAATATAACCATAGTTATTAAAGGCTCAAGGTGCATTAAGGTGCCATGGTCTCTTGGAGCCTAAGCACAATGCACAATGTAAGGTGCGAGCCTAACCAAAGTAAGGCATTAAGATCCATGTATAATAAAAATGGTGCTATTAGCTTGGTGTGTATTATGTACATGCTTATAGCCAAAATCCTAGCAGCAAGGTTGAAGGAAGTGCTTGACAGGTTGATTTCAGAGTCCTAATATGCTTCTGTGATTGGTTGCCGGATTCTGGATTCTGTCTTGGCTGCTAGCTAGTGTGTAGATGCTAGATTCAGTGGTGGAGAGCCGGGGGTGGTGTGTAAGCTTGACATAGAGAAATCTTTTGACCACGTGAACTGGGACTTCTTGATCTATGTCATGAGAGGGTATGTTTCTAAGTGTTGGTTAATGGGGTTTCTGCTGTTTTCTTCGGTAGCTTGAGAGGGTTGAGGCATGGGGATCTCTTATCTCCCTTCCTTTTCATCATTGTGATGGAGGCTTTCAGTAGGCTGATGAGGTGAGCGGGTGAGTTACGGTGGGGAGGGAACCATCTAGCCAGATGGAGATCTCTCATATGCTTTTTGTGGCTGACACCATTGTGTTTTGTGATGCTGATGTCAGTCTATTGAGGTACCTGAGAGAGATCCTGGTGTGCTTTCAGTCGGTATCAAGGCTGAAGATCAACCTTGGGAAGAGAGATTGTTTCGGTGGGAGCGGTGGAGGTTGATTATTTGGCCAGAATTATGGGTTGCTGTGTGGGGACCTTTCCTTTGGTATATTTGGGCTTGCCGTTGGGTGTTTGGGCGAGGAGAGCTTCTTGGATCCAGTCGTGTAGCGGTTTTAGAGGCGACTGGCTTGCTGGAAGAAGCAGTACTTATCGAAAGTGGGGTGTCTGACTCTGCCAAAGAGCACCCTTTCGAGACTCATTACTTATTTTATGTTGATCTTTCCAATCTCGGCTTCTGTAGTGAGAAGGATAAAGATTTTGCAGAAGAATTCTTATGGGGTGACCTGGGTGATGAGTTCAAATACCACCTTGTGGGGTAGGATCAGATTTGTAAACCTATTCAGGTGGGAGGCTTGGGAGTGAGGAGATTGGACTTGTTCAACAAATCTTTGTTGGGCAAGTGGTTGTTGAGGTTTGGGGTGGAGAGACACAAGCTATGGAGGAGGGTCATTTGCCATAAACATGGCGAGTCTAGAGGTGGTTGGTGCTCTCTGTTGCTCGTCTCGGTGGGAGTTGGCTTGTGGAAGGGCATGCAGAAGGGTTGGGATGAATTCTCCAAGCATGTTTGCTTCAGGTTGAAGGATGGTCACCTTGTCAGTTTTTAGGAAGATCCTTGATGCGGAGAAAGGCAGCTTGTGATCTTTCTGAGACTGGCTGGTATTGCGGTTAATAGGTAGCTGATGGTTGCTCATTGCTATCAATTATGTAACTTTAGTATATCGTATTATAAATCATAAATTAATTAAAGTTTTATAATTTTGATACACAATAGATATAAAAATGAAAATTTATATTTATATTAACAGTGTCTACGCCGTGTTCGCATCCTACTTTTTTAGAATTTGATGTGTTGGTTTATCTGTGTACCATGTTCATGCTTCTTAGGGTGCAACAATAACAACCAAAAATCATGTAGATTTGAAACATCTCCGTATTATTTTATCTGAAAAAATTAGAATCATGCATTAGGCAAAAATTATATTAGTAGTTGTTAACTACCATCTACTCTAAAAGCTTAAGCTGTTAGAGAGGGGGTAATTTAAATATGTAAATCCTTTAACACGCCCCCTCACATGTGGCCTTCTTTTGGTCCAACACGTGTTTTTCAAATTTTTAATTAGGGTGACGGTGAGGTTTGAACTCGAGACCGTTGGCTCTGATACTAAGTTAACTACCATCTACTCTAAAAGCTTAAGCTGTTAGAGAGGGTGTAACTTAAATATATAAATTCTTCAATAGTAGTCAACCCCAAGCTCATGAATTTCGTCAAATATGCTATAAAATTAAATAATATAATCCATTTAATAAAACTATGATGTGTCTACACTATGTTGTAAATTCATGGTCGTTTTTTTCCAAAAAAAAAAAAAAAACAATGACATCGACGTAGAGGCCGATGAAGATGTCACCTTTGCTCAATGCTCAGTTATTTGTTTCAAGTTATTAGCAAGAACAATCACAACATATTTACAGAAACTAAGTAATATTGGTCACAAAGATGTCAAATTTCAAAATTGGAAAACCCAAAATGTGAAATACCAGGGGACCCAATTCAAAGGCGGGAAATCCACTATGTAGAAGAAAGAATACTGCCTTTCCTTACTATTCAGATCCTAACTATGGACTCGGGTATGGGTGTTTGGTACACGTATGTAACCACATGTCGGACGTGTCAAAATCCAAACAAAAGGACACATGGACACTGTTAAAAATTCAATTTTTTTTTTGGATAAGTAACACGGTTAAATATTCATTTTATTTAATAGATTTTTTTATTCTTTGGAGTAAAGTAATGTTTTTGTGTAATATAGTGACTAGAATAGACATTTCACTATTTGAATTACTAATATAATAAAATGAAATTATTAGATATATATTTTTTAGCTGCGTATCCAACCAAAAGTGTCAGACATATATCCCATGCCCTGTCCAAATAATGTCTCAGACAGGGGTACTTCACCTAGTTTGGAAGAGTCCATGTAAAATAGGATCAGAATATGCAGTTCTTTCATTGATTAGCCAATTCTCATTGTTGGAGTAATCATATCAGAGAAATCTGAGTGGACGGCTGTTTGTGGAGTGTGGAGGAGGATTTCAGTTGGGAAATTGTATAGTTCTATCAACACTCGTACACAGAGAGCTCTAGTTGGATTCCCTGGCTAGTTGGTGGAGAGTTTGACTTGATTTCAGTGTATTATAGGGACCACCTGAAGAGATCATTCACTGAAATGAAGTGGTTCTTGCATTGAAGAGTGGTGATGGGGATAAGGCACCTTTTCTATGGCATTCCTCCAACAGAATTGAGAGGTGGTCAGGAAAGAGGTGGTGGATGCAGCCAACTTTTTTCACATGTATGGTAGCTTTGAGAGATGTTTTAATGCTACCTTCTATTGCTCTCATCTCTAAGAAGGGGGAGGCTATTGATACCAAGGACTTTAGGTCTATTAGTTTAGTGGGTAGTATATACAAACTAATGACTAAAGTCCTCGCTTTGAGGTTGAGGGAAGCGATGGATGGAGTAATCTTGGAAGCTTAGAATGCGTTTGTTAGAGGGAGACAAATCTTGGACTCTGTTCTGTTAGGGTGAGTACCTGTGCTCAAAAGTGAGCTGGTGCTTAACTCACAGTTTAGGACAAAATTGATCTTTTCTGTTAGGAAATTCATCCCAAATTTTCATAAATCATTTTAAAGCAAAAATACTTTCCAAATAATCCTTTTATGTAAATTAAAACAATTAGAACCAATTTTAGAATGTTGTTATTTGTTTTAGGATTTGCAAAGCCTATAAATGTTGCTGACATAATATTTTCAAAGTATTTTGTTGTATTGCCTTTTGTTTAATTATTTTGTTCTCATTTTCTTTTCATTTCCTTGTTCTTCTTGTTGTTCTGTCTCTGTTTCTGTCTAATCATTCCCAGTGATTTCATTGTTGATTGCTCATCTTGTAGGTTTTTGCTAGAACAGTAATTTGCCGAGATCTGGATGTGGCTACAAGGGTTGCTCGCACTGATGGTTTGGACTGCATTACTCTGGAAGGTTGCTATAGGATACCAAGACTATGCTATTTGTCATTTGACCTTTTTAGTTTGCATTTTGCTTCAACAACTTCTTCCTTTCCCTGTTACAGGTGATCAAGTGAGCAAGAAAGGTGGCATGACTGGTGGATTTTATGACTATAGGCGCTCGAAACTGAAGTTCATGAATATAATTAGACAAAATACGAAGTCTATTAACATGAAGGAAGATGAACTGGAGAAAGTTAGATCTAAGCTCCAAGATATCCTTTTTAGTCTTTGTTATCTAGCTATAATAGCATTCACTGTTTTAGGACCTTTTTATTATTATTTATTTTATCATTATTATTTTTATATTAGTTTATTTGATATTTACATGCACATGATGGTTTCATGCTCAGGAATTTAATGCAAACTTTTTTTTATTTGTTTATTGTTGTAGCCTTTAGATTTGCCATGAAAGTTGTTATAGATTGCAACCATTGCTTATGAAACAGAAACTTACACCTGTTCTTGTGTGGTCCCATGTCTATTGTTGTGCGAATCCTGGCTTTCAAGCTCCCATCACAAATTTTCCAATTGTTATAACTTAATTTTTCCCACATATAGACCAGAAAATTACAGAACTCGTTGCTGAGCAGCAGAAAAATGATGCCAAGCAGGCTCATGATAGATCAGAATTTGAACAGCTTAAGCTGGACATTGCTAATGCTAACAAGCAAAAAGAATCCATTTCTAAAGCTCTTGAGAAGAAGGTATTTTAACTGTAAATACTTCTTGTGCATTATCACGTGTGATTTTTACTGTTTTATTATAACCGCGTCAATACCATTACATGTTTGTAGGAAAAATTGCTTGCAAATGTACTGACTCAAATTGACCAACTTAGAGCTAATATGAATATGAAACGAGATGAAATGGGCACAGAACTTGTTGATCACTTAACACCAGAGGAGAAAGAGTTGCTGTCGCGACTAAACCCTGAAATAACTGATCTGAAAGAGATGCTTATTACTTGCAGGACAAATCGCATAGAGGTTTGTTAATGAACCATGGCCGAGATCTTGTAAAGTTCAAATATTTGATTGTAAGCTAACAGGTATTCTCATTCATGTACATGCTTAACTGATAGGCTGAAACAAGAAAATCGGAACTCGAGACTAATCTGTCAACTAATCTTGTAAGGAGGAAGCAAGAGTTGGAGGCAGTAAAATTGTCTGCAGAGACTGACACGTTAGTCGTTGAAGCTGAAACAAAGAAGCAGGAACTAAGAGATGCGGTATTACTTGTTGAAGATGTGACACAGCAGCTTAAAAGTGAGAACATTGGACTACTTCATCTAAATATTCTGTCTCAATGTTCTAATTTGTGTTATTGTGATTTGACTTTCGATTGAATTTTTCATGGACAGGTGTTTCTGGAACTATTGATGAGCGAACAAAGCAGCTTAGGAAGATCAAAGATGAAAAAAATAAGTTAAAGGTGGTCCTTTTTTATGGTTGAATTTCTGGTTGTCAATAGTGTTTTGTTGCTAGTGCTTAGATGATCTTTTGCAAATGCAGACATTGGAAGAGAATTATCAGAGGACCCTTCAGGATGAAGCAAAGGAACTGGAACAACTTTTAAGTAAAAGAAATATTCTTCTTGCTAAACAAGAAGAATACTCGAAGAAAATCAGGGAATTGGGACCATTATCATCAGATGCTTTTGAAACGTATGACTCTTCTCTGAATTGAGTATATTCTTCATTACTAACATGGTAGCATTTGTCCTATCATTTCTTTGCCCTATAAAATATTTTTGTACTTAGGGACATGTCTGCTTATTTCATTTCTAATTTTAATATTTTAGTAACTATATATTTCATATTTTTGATATATCTTCTCAATGGTTAGGTTTGATGAACACTGCTTATTCTTTTGCAAAAATATGTTATCAAAATTGCAATGTATGATGGACTGTTGATGGTAACAATGCTGATTTTGTTAGTCAAATTCAAAAGCATCATATTTTTGTACTTGATTGAGTTTGGAACGCCGCTCGTTTCACAAGATATATTATCAAGGGAGAAGATAAGTATAGGTGTGTAGAGAATAGTAAGACAGAAACTGTTGTAGGATGAGTGCAATTAACACACTGTAAATGCTCTTATATATGTTTGATGGAACGCATCCTAGCTATAGCAAAAGTGACTGTAGATAGCTAAAGTGGCACTTTTAGGGATGACTAGGATTAGTTCCTTCTGCTTTTTCCTTTTTTTCCCCCCTACTCTCTCTTGCTGATTAGCAGGTTGGTAAAAATTTGGACTTTTAGGGTTTGTATAGGTGTGAGCGGTAGGGTTTTGGGGTTCTAGTCAAGGAAGGGCAATGAACATTATCCATTAGCAGTAGTAAGGTCTTTATTTTTTTGTGTTATTTTTCAAGCTCTTTGTTTTTTATGACTAATAATAATAATAATAAGATTTGATTTAATATTTATATCCTCTAACACTCTCCCGCACGTGTGGCCTTCTCTTGGTCCAACACATGTTTTCAATTCTAATTATCAGGATGACCAGCATGTTAACAACAATCAACTCTAAAAGCTTAAGTAGTTAGAGAGAGTGTATTTTCAATCTTTATATCCTCTTTAACATTTTTGAATTTTGAAGGCTAATAAAATGGATGAAATAAAGGAAAGGGAGAAAGCAGTTGTAATAGTTTGGCATCACATCTAGATTTCATCAAGCATCACATCTAGGATAATAAGCATCGTGCAAGTAAGAGAGGCTTAACAGTTACTGAAAGAGTGCTGAGTGGAGAGTGTGTGTGTATATCGTATATATGCTGCTGGGCATATCCTATTCCAATTAGAACAATGATTTTAAAGTTTGAAACTTTAAGACTTTTGACCACGCAGCCTATCACTTCTACTAAATACCATGTATAAAAACCTAAATAACATAATGTGATGCACAAGTAGGTCCATGTTCAACCATTGAACGTAGTGTTTTGAAATCTAGAAATTACTAGAACACATGACCACCCCACCACCAAAGAGAAGAAAAAAGATACATAAAATAAAATATGACAATAACTTAATCATTCGGCCCCATCTTGAATGCAAACTGACAATCCTGCAATATGCATTCTTCAAATTTGCTCTTTCTATAACCCGTTATGTATTGCATCATTCTCCTCCGGTTGTGAAAAACTTGATATTGAGTTTTCAGATGTTGGGTCTTCTCATTTTGTCTTAGAGCGTCTTTGGTGAGCATTGTCTTTGATTAAGTTCGGTTTTGTCTTTGTTTTGGTTTCCTTTCTTTTTCTACTTGTGTAACCTCTAGGGTGTGGCAGAAAAATGTTTCATAAGTTCTCTTTTTCTTCTAGGTCAATAAGAGGTGTATTTGCGCTTGATAGTGCACCTCCTAAGCTTCATGTAAATCATTTCTACTCTTTTTTATTTATTATTATTATTATTATTATTATTTTTTTTTTCTAGGATTGATAAAACTCAACTTACCTACTAGAAAGGAAAACATGAAATAGTACATATTACCCTTTCCATTTTGAAACATGGTCGTACAACCTTATAACCAAATAAATGCTTGTGTAAGTCACTAGAAATAACTTCACACCATCTAGAATCAGTATGGCAAATTGGCAACCATGAAAGCAGTAAGTTTTGCTTTTTCATTGTAATAGAAGTGTTACCATCTTACATAATTGAGGATGCTCTATCTGGGAAACTTCAGTTACTCAAGAATTGATTAAGAAGCCGTAATCATATTGCTTTCCCATCATAAACAAGCTTTTTTGAGCCTTATTTTAAAAATCAAATAATCCCCCCATTGCTCATTCTCTTTCTTGGGTGCTATAGTAATAAACTTATAGTAGAAAGGATAAGTATCCAGCTCATCTAATATAAAACTTTCAGTAAATATCATCATCAAATATGACCGCCTTGTCCGAATAATGAGACTTCTTAAGAATACATGTTTAAAGTCCTTACTAAATTGACTCTCTGTTGAATTGTTTAATACAACTGTAAGGTTGCATCATTTTTTTTTGATAAGTAAAATGTATTAAAAAGCGTTCAAAAGGGGAATGTGTCCCAAGCTATACAAAGTCAAAACGGAACCTATGAACTCAAAGAGCCCATGAAGTCTACGATATCCTCAAGAGAAGAGTAATCTCTCCCCCGACCCCAACAAAAAAGAGTACAACTAATAGAAGATTTCAGCACCCCAATGGAGGACTCCTTCTCATCAAAAGCTCTTCTATTCCGCTCTTTCCAAAGGCTCCACCAAATGCAAAAAGGGGTCACCCTCCAGAAAACTGTCGCCTGAGCCTCCACCCATTGGCCCCTCCAAAAATCCAACAACTCCCGAGAGGTCCAAGGCATGACCCCAATGAATACCAAACAAGCTAAAAATGAGACTCCAACAGTCATGAGCCACAGGACAATGCAACAGAAGATGATCCACTGACTCCCCATTAATTTTGCAAAGACAACACCGATTAACAATGATATGCCTTCGCTTCCTTAAGTTGTCCAAAGTCAAAATCTTACTCCAAACTGCAGTCCACACAAAAAAGGCCACCCTAAGAGGCGCCTTAGACATCCACACCGTCTTCCATGGGAAGGTGGTACCATGAAAACTAGAGAGGCACACAAAAAAGGACCCCATCCCCTGAGAAGAAGGCACCCAAATCAAGGAATCTACACCAGTACCCTCCACCTCCTGTCTGTACAGGAGAGCCAAAAACCCAGTGACATCATCCAACTCCCAATCCTGAAAAGCTCGCCGGAAACGCACATCCCAAGACAACCTTCCGCTATCAAGGCGATAGCAGTCAGCAACCATAGCATGTTTGTCAACAGCAATCCTGAAAAGCCTGGGGAACAAAAGAGCCAATGGCCTATCCTCACACCAGGATTCCTCCCAAAACCGGACATTCCTTCCATCCCGAACTCTGAATCTAATATGTTTGGAAAAAACATCCCACCCCTTTCCAATGGCCCTCCACACCCTGACTCCACTAGCAGACCTGACTGGTCTAACTAACCACCCCCCTCTCTCCTCTCCAAAGTGACACGAAATAACCCTTCTCCATAAGCTGTGTCTTTCACTGCCAAATCTCCAAAGCCACTTGCCAAGAAGAACATTGTTGAAAGGGCCAATTTCCTAATCCCAAGCTCTCCCAACTGAAAAGGCTTGCAAACCTGCTCCCATTTGACAAGATGATACTTGAACTCCTCTCCGCGACCCCCCAAAGGAAGTTCCGTTGAAGCATCTCAATTCTTCCAACAATAAAGGCTGGAATTTGAAAGAGCGAAAGAAAGTACGTTGGGAGGCTTGACAAAGTACTCTTCACTAATGTAACTTTACCACCCTTGGACAGATATTGCTTTTTCCAACCAGCTAATCTTTTCTCGACCTGCTCAATCACCGGGTTCTAACTTCCCACCCTCCTGGCCGAGTCCCCCAATGGCAAACCCAAATACGAGATAGGAAAGCGTTGCGTCCCACACCCTAAAATAGCAGCCAGAGTGTCCACCTTTTGAACCTCCCCTATAGGAACAATCACGCTCTTACCCACGTTAACTTTCAAGCCAGAAACAGCCTGAAAACAAACCAAAACACATCTCAGATACCTCTGTTGGGACACCTCTGCCTCGCAAAAAACCAATAGTGTCATCCGCAAAAAGTAAGTGAGAGATCTACATCTGCTAAACTGAGTCAGGGCCGATCTTGAAACCCCTAATAAAACCCAAGTCCATCGCCCTTCTCATCAACCTACTAAGGGCCTCCGTGACAATAATAAAAAGGAATGGGGAGAGAGGGTCCTCTTGCCTCAAGTCACGAGAATTTTAGAAAAACCCCGTAGGAGACCCATTCACCAACACCGAAAATCTGACAATGGGAACACATGAAACAATCCATTTCCTCCATCTCTCACCAAAGCCCATCCTCTCCAACAGATAGAACAGGAAATTCCAGCAGACATGATCATAGGCTTTCTCAATATCCAGCTTGCAAAGAACACCAGGAGTCCCACTGCAAAGTCTAGAATCCACACATTCACAAGGCGGAGTCCAGGATCTGTCTACCCCCAGTGAAAGCATTTTGAGACTCAGAAATAACTCCGTCTAGGACCTCCCTCAATCTAAAAGCAAGGACTTTTGCGATGAGCTTGTAAATGCACCCAATCAGACTAATAGGTCTAAAATCCTTGATATTAGAAGCACCACCCTTCTTAGGAATAAGGGCAATAAACGATGCATTAAGCGATTTCTCAAACCGCCCCGTGGAATGGAACTCATGAAAGGTGCCCATAATCTCGTACAGAACCACCTCCCAGCTCTCCAACAAAAATATCATCGTGAAACCATCAGGGCCTGGAGACTTATCACCATTGCAACTCTTTAAAGCCTTCCGCACCTCCTCCTCCGAAAAAGGACTTTCCAACCCATCCCTTTCCAAGGCAGAAATAGAAACAAAGTGAAGACCATCAAGACGTGGCCTCCATCGGAGAGGCTCAGAATAAAGCCTTTGGTAGAAAGAGACGATACTGCTTCGCACCTCCTCCTCCGTAGTCAAGATTGCACCATCCACACACATCCGCCCAATATGATTACTCCTCCTATGAGCATTAGCAGTTCTATGGAAAAACTTCGTATTCCGGTCTCCCTCTTTGAGCCACGATGCCCGAGATTTCTGGAGCCACGAAATTTCCTCCAAAAGAGCAATCTCCACACATTCTGCCTGACAAGTTGCTCTCCTACTGCTCGACGTACCCACCACCAAGTTCCCGGATGTTCCCGGAAAAACTCTTTATTTTGAAGGTATAGAGCAATAGATAAATAATTTGGGTGCACAAATGAGGAGTGTTATGAATTGAGTTGAAGGTGCTGCAAGGATGGGCAAAGATGTTAAGGTAGCTAAGTTGAGGCAGGGAAAAAAGAAACATCGGCTTATTATTCAATGGTATATGGCCTAGATTTAGTTTTCACGTACCAAAATATCTTGTGAAGGCATGGTTGAGTCATATGTTATTCTCTTTTTATGTCATCCCATATGGGTTTATAGAATTACCTATAGTCGTTAATGCCATTAAATACTAAGTAATCTCCTGTTCAGTGGCCATTTATATAATTTTTACCCCAATTATGCCAGAGGGATTCTGGTCACTAGTGTTGCTTCTTGTTGCATTCCTCTAACCACCCCCGCGACCTACCCCCCCCCCCCCCCCAAAACAAAAAAAAAAAAAAAAAACCCACCCACCAAACCAAAACTCAAGATTGAATAGGAAAGAAAGAAGAAGAAGCTCTCCAAGATTGGGATCTTCGTTTCTTTCTTTTTGTTGGATGACTAAATTTCTAATAATAGGTGATGAGCATTAAAAGTTGTAGGAGGGAAAATTAACTGTCCTTTCAACAAGATAGGGAAACTATCAAAGTCAGAACAACATAAAACAATAAAATAGAATTGCTGAAGTGCCAAAAAATTACTCCCTCTGTCCCATATTAGTAGTCCGTTTTTCCTTTTTGGGTTGTCCCAAAATACTTTTCCATTTTGAAATGTCGTGACAAAAGAAATGCAATCTTTCGATCATTACCCTTTAAATTATCAAAAATCTTCTTACTTGAGAATATACATATTTAAACTTGAAAGAACAACTTGGTAATTTTAAAAGGGGACAATGCATTAATTGCATGTCCCCTTAAAAAGTTCTAATACCAAAAGAGGACAACTACTATGGGGACGGAGGGAGTAATAATTGTTCAGGTTTGTAATAGATGCCTGTATGCTTCTAAAGTGGTCATTCTACCCCTAGCTAAAAGTATCTCTGATTTTGTTGATTGATGCACCAGAAAGACTTTGGTACTGCATCAATATTGATGCTGTAACTTGCTCCTAATCCTCTTAACGTATGTATACTTATTTGAAAAGTTTAGGTGATGCGAAATATATGGAAGTTCATATGTAAGTTGGCCTTTTGGTATCAGCATGCTTGATCTTGTAGGCTTTTACTTATTATTTTACTGAGTGAGGTAATTATGTCCCACTGGCATGCTCCTGCTTATATTTGTTAATGAAATTAATTTTTTCTCTACATGCACAACTAATAGGTGTAAACGGAGGAGCATAAAAGAACTGTATAAAATGCTTCACAAGTGCAATGAACAACTTCAACAATTTAGCCATGTAAATAAAAAGGCACTTGATCAATATGTGAACTTCACAGAGCAACGAGAGGAACTCCAGAAAAGACAAGCTGAATTGGATGCTGGTGATGAGGTACTTAATTGAATGCATGCCAGTCAAATATTATTTCTTGAAGTGCAAGTTTATGATAACCAATCAGTTCACTTTGATTGTGTCTCGCTATTGGCAGAAAATTAGAGAACTTATATCTGTTTTGGATAGACGGAAGGATGAATCAATAGAACGTACTTTCAAAGGTGTAGCTAAGCATTTTCGAGAAGTATTTTCTGAACTTGTGCAAGGTGGTCATGGGTTTTTGGTGATGATGAAGAAAAAGGTTTGTGTTGAAGTTTACAACTATTTGTACTACCTTCATTTTACTCTGTTATTGTGCTCACCAATCTGATTGTTGGTTTTTTAAATACTATGTTGCTTTGTATTGTCTAAGCAGCTTTTGTACCATCTAGAATATTAACTTTAATTTTTAATCAAGTAGAACAGTCACTTTGTGATGTGGAACAAAAAAAGTGGCGAAACCACATTGAAATATATCCCTCGGGATGGAATGGTAAAGAACAAGGACATCTCCTTCTCTAGAATAGTAAACAGCCAATACTGCACTGTTTGCTGACAAGCAGCAGCAGAGATTATTCCAGTATGTTATGCTTTGAGGGAGAGAACTGATTGTAATTAAGAGGTGCCTACTGTTGCAAATTGGATAGATAATTTGGTGTTTAAGAAAGACCTCCTCACATCTTATTTGGGCTTGCCACATGTATGATCTAATATGAGGTTGTGGAGAGGTTTGAGAGGAGATTAGCATAAATGAAGAGGGAATATTTTCCTAGAGCAGGCAGGTTAATGCTTATAAAAGTGCTCCTTCTAGCCTTTTGACTCATTTCGCATCTACATTCACCATTTCAAAATGGTTGTAATGAAAGCAAAAAAGCTTATGAGATGTTTCTTATGCAGAGGTATGGAACATGAACAGAGACACTGGACACAGGCACCACACTGTAAAAATTATATCTATATAAGATTTTTTTCCTCCCTTGAATGAGATATTTTATAAAAGGAAGAAAAGCATAATAGTATAAAGAAATAGAGAGGGCATACCCTCACTTTCAAACCAAGGAAAAAGCCCAAGAAAAGGAACCACTTCCAATAGAAGAAAGAAAAAGAAAAACAGCGCAAACTAGCTAATAACATAACTACCATAAGGAAACAAATATCAGAAAGAGGTCACTCAAGACCAAATGCAGCCTTAAAGAGATAGTCCATAGCAATCTGCTGAGCAACCTTGGATCTGCCACCATGCAGTCTGAAATTCTTTTCATTCCAAAGGGTCCAAACAATAGCAGAAAAGGCATTCCTAATAAATCTGGCTCTAATGAACCTGTCTACAGCAAGCTTGAGAGGAAATTCAGAAAAGTCAACAGCATCCACCCTAACCTAAGACCAATGAATGAGGAACCAGTTCCACACATCCATGGCCAAAGCCCAAAGCCAGAAGAGATGATTAATCTCATCGAGATCTTTCCAGTAGTTATGACTGTTAGAAGGAAGAGGCAGACCTCTCTTTTGAAGATTACAGAAAGAGGGGACAGCTGAACTAAAAATCAAACAAGTAGCAAAACCAATCCTAGGCCTACAGGAGTTCCAACAGAGATGAAACCAGTCCACCTTCTGACCCTTCAACCTGCAGGCCTAGTCTTTGACTGCATCAAATATGTACGTAGTAATTTACTACTCAGTAATTTTATGATATTTTAATTTTTTGGTATGTGTATATGTATATGTACTTTTATAATTATGATTCTTTTTTTCCTATTTCTGTAACCACTTCTATGATGAAACCTTCCTATATCTTCTAGTTTTTTAGATGTAATCAACTTCTTATAGATTTTATATGAACGCCCAATTTATTTTTCCTTATAGTTATACAGTATAATTGTTTCCACAATAAAAAACTCAGTTCCTAGTTCCAACGTACAAGGTTTAATGGTCACATTTTGGCGGGTCTATAATAATTGATGTCAATGTATTTGAAACTATGATTAATTTTTAAAATATTTCAGACATGTTCAAGGTTATTGAAGAAGTGTCGGTCTCTGACAAGTGACATGGGACACAGCTCCTCTTTGGAAGTCTAATACTTTTGAAATGACGGAGATTGGAGAACATTATTAAGTATGTCAAAACATTTTTCCTATGTTGGGCTGGGCTTTTTTTTTTTTTTTTTTTTTTTTATATTTTATATATATTTTTTTGTGGGGGTTCTGGATTGTTGGTGTTGTAATTCTTTTGTATGATCGAAATTTTTTAAATCCATAAGATTCTCTCTTAATAATTTGTTTGTTTCTTCTGAAAAAAGGTTGATAATTTATGAACGTGGTTGATGTTGGACAATAATTAATTGATTTGCTTGTTAGCCTTATGCTTTTTTGGTCAATACTTAAGTCCAACACTAGTTTTCAAGCTACGTTGTTAATTATTTTTCTATTATTCTCTGTTCAACCTTGTCAGAGTGATTGTTGCATTTATGACAAGGTAACGATGGAGGAATATATGCTTTCCTGGATCTGTATTGTTATTGATTTTAATTGGTATTTTATCTCATCTTCCAGATTCAGGAAAATTCTGTTACAAATCAAAAACTATTTGAAGATTCTGACCAATTGAATAAGAAAGAGATTTTGAGATTCAAAAAATTTAGGTGTATTAAATTGGCTATTTGAGTTTTTGCAATTAAAATGTTGGACACGTGATTTTTCGATTTATTCTTACAGGACGGCGATCAGGTTGATGACGATCAGGATGAGGATGGGCCTCGCACAGCCGATATGGAGGGGAGGGTGGAGAAATACATTGGTGTGAAAGTGAAGGCATGCATCTACTTTTAAGAGGCATTTATTTTTTTCCACAAGTGAACATATATTTGGCTGATGGTACAGAAACACAACATAACAAATGGATTGGCAATGACCAACTCCATAGTTCTTTGTGTCCTAGATTTGTCTGCAAGCAGACTGAAAGATCAGTCTGAGATTTGAAACAATGCTTCCTTCTAGAAAATGCCATTATTAATATATTTCTCACAGTCGTTCTGACTCAAGTTTCTCCTTTTAACTTGGCCTTTCTATCTCAGGTTTCTTTTACTGGCCAAGGGGAGACACAATCAATGAAGCAGTTGTCAGGTGGTCAGAAAACCGTGGTAGCTTTGACATTGATCTTTGCTATACAGCGATGTGATCCTGCTCCTTTTTATCTTTTTGATGAGATAGATGCAGCATTGGATCCTCAGTACAGAACTGCTGTTGGAAGTATCCTGTTGCATACACTTGTTATATGCTCTCTCTCTCTCTATCTCTGTCTCTCGATATCTGGAGTCTCGTTCCACCTCTTTTTAATAATTTCGAAGGATCCAAGCGATGCAATTTTTTTTTTTCTTTTTGGGTAACATTTTTTTATGAAAGGGTCAAGTACACTTTCACTCCCGCCTAACCTGATGTATTCCTTCCCCATCCCCTCATTGCTATATGTGATAGTTGCACAAAAGTCATCCAAAAATGGATCGAGGCCAGAAACTTGGCGTGCATGGCTTTGGCTCAACCTGGGCTTAGGTTTCAAAGGCAGCCCAAGAACATGTAGGCCCGACCCAGAAAGCCCACCCTTTTTCTTTTTGGTTGATTCAAGTTAACAAATTGACTTTAGTTTGGTGGCTGATCTTTCCCGTAGGTCACTGTGGAGGCATGTCTTTCCATAGGATGGTCACCAACCACTCAGACTCTTCCTTCAGTCACTGCGACTTGGCCGTCTTCCCACAATGGAAGTCACCTCCATTTGGAACTAGGGTCCCTGCGTCATGTTGGTTGCCTCAAGAAGAATTGATCAAACAGGTCTTTACCTGGTCTCTTCTCTTAAATTATTCCAAAGGTTGGTAGTTGCCTCGAACGGGTTGAATCTCTTCGTACAGGTCCTGCCATGAACGTCTTCTCTCACTGGGTCTCCGCTTACTTTGGTCCATCTGTCATTTACACAGAAAGTCACCACCATCTTGTTTACTGAAACCTACCGTCACAACTCTATTGGCATGCCTGGGTCT
Source organism: Cornus florida (assembly GCF_030987335.1). Classification (NCBI taxonomy): domain Eukaryota; kingdom Viridiplantae; phylum Streptophyta; class Magnoliopsida; order Cornales; family Cornaceae; genus Cornus; species Cornus florida. Next base: position 42,032,875 of record NW_026775575.1, read on the forward strand.
TAAGCCACTTTGTGCAAATCCGTTCACGCCGCAACCACACACAATATGGTCCCAAAGGACCCTGATCCACAGCTCAACACATGGTTACAAGGACCCCAAATCCATATCACACATGGTCCAAATGAACCCCAATCCTCAATACCTCCACACAATATGATTGCACAGATTTGGTTCCACATCACAATGACCATGACAAAATTTTGTTAAAATGCAGTGTCCTGTGATGTCCTATTCAACAGCAATACAAAGCCTTAAAATCTTTCATATATGTTGATTCTTCATTATATAAACATATTGGCTTGTGCCTGTAGTGGAACATAGAAACGAAATTGGAGCCTGCAGTCTGAATGCTGTTGTGTGCATTCCCTTCAGCTATTGTATACTGTTGTATGTTTAAGTGATGGTTAAAGATCCTTAACCTCTTGTTTTTTAGACATGATTCGTCGTTTGGCAGATATGGCAACTACGCAGTTTATAACCACAACATTCAGGCCAGAGCTTGTGAAAGTTGCTGACAAGATATATGGTGTGACGCACAAGAACAGGGTTAGCCGTGTCAATGTTGTGTCCAAGGAAGAAGCATTAGATTTTATTGAGCATGACCAATCTTACAATGCTCAATGAGGTTAGAACCTCAATCTAATCCAATTCTTGTTAATAATTTGTTTGTAATATGTCAGTTTACATAGAGGAGTTTCAGTCATGTAATTGAAATGGACAAGCATGTGCCCTTCGTAAAACCAAAAAGTGAGTTAATCTTGTAACTGAGGAGACATTGACAGGTATTTGAGTGATTGGTTGGGTTCTATTATACTGGTAGTAATGTAGCCTAAAGAAAAAGGTTAAAAATAAAAGTGATGTCATTGCTGTGATTAGTCTGAATTTCTTGAAGTTTATTCATGCTTCTAGCTTTAAATATGATTAGATATATATGTTGGTGCACTGAAGCTCTGTGGATGATAATTTATTGTTCATTAATCTGGACGACTGATGGGGGAGCCTTTGTGTGTGTGTGTGTTTTAAATCTGAATTGTCTTTTATAGCTGAATGATGACTTTATGGTGCTGATCAATGCGACACAGATTTATGTTTCACACTTGTTCCTTTGTGTACAAATGTGGCTCTCATCGACGGAGAACAACTCAATGGTTGGAACTGCTCTAGAGAGTTGGGATCTGAACTTATTGAGTTCACATCAATAGTGATGATTAGGGTTATAATGCATCTGTTTTGCAAGGAAGCTTTTGATATTTTTGTTTGATTTTTACTTGTGCAAGTCTTCCTGTTGTATAGTGCTTGTTACATTGGGCAGGTATGGATTGGGTGTGAAGTTCTTCTAGCTTGTCATTTCTGAACTTATAGGGCCTATTCAAAATGCTATCCTCAGCATTCCCTGTTTTGATAATCCATTTTTTTTTTTTTTCCTTACCGGCAAGAAATGCGCTCACCCGCTTTTACCTCCTATAGCGAGTAAGGTGAGAAAGTACCATTAAATATCGGTCATTGTTTCTTTTTGGCAAAGTCTAAGTGGTATTTCATTGGTATAGTTCCTGGGGAAGTAGAAATTAAGACGGATGATAATGTACATAACGGCTTTGACACGATCTGTTGGTAGGTAGTGAATAATGACCTTTTATAGTAGGGGTGCAACTCGCAAATATGTTTTCCATATATTCCTTAGAATACTTTTGTGATTCTTTCCGTACTGTTACATTTTATTAAACTAACGATGGATAAGTAGATATTGATTTTTAGATTTGCTAAATCATATTTGAGTGTTGCACTAATCAAGATGTATATCTCAATCAGGGAAATTTTTTGCACAAAACAAATTTTTTTTTTTTTTTTTTCCTATCAATTTATCAGCATGAATATGGTTTACATTTTTATATTTAACATGTTGGATTTTGAAAAGCTGTAGGAAGAAGAAACTTTTTAATCTACAGCCACTCCAAAAACCAAGTTGTTTATTAGGCAGTAGTTTCAAGTTAATTCTCTCTCTTCTTAGAAGTTGGAGTGGTGAGTACCAAAGTGGTATTTGTCAGATTCAATCTTAAATGTTGGAAGTTGAAGTCCCTTAAAAAGAAAAAGGAGAAATGCTTAGCTTTCATAAAATAGCTTTATTGGTTCATCATCCAGCAATAAAATTCACATCCATGGGCCCCTACACCATCCACAGAGTAAATGAAAGAGTAGAGTGCATTTTATTTTCTTCTCGAACAAGTTTTGACTTGTTCATGCAAAATAAATGAAAAAAATAGTTGTGAAAGCATAAATAAGAAATCTATTTCATCGAGTAAATGGCAAGAAAAAAAAAGTTCATTTACTATTTAAAAAAGGGGATAAAAAGAAGAAGAAGAAATCCTTTATTTTTTTTTCATTCAAATCAGAAACAATGTTTCGAGGGACCAGACTCTTTTCATTTCTAATTCCTTCTCCTTTGTTGGGAAAATAAATAAATAAATAAATAAGATGATTTACCCAAAATTAGGATTAATGTATATGAAGTTGCAAAAATTACCGCGTCAGAAATAGGCAAACATCAAGTAAGAATACCAAAATGCCCTCTAAAAGTTAGATCTGCAAACAAAATGTACATAACCACCAAGCTTGATACTACCAAACATCTTTTACTTTTTCCCTCACAATCTGCTGGAGAATTTTTTAAGCTTCTCTACACAAGTGTCACTCTTCTTGATTCAAAAAATAAAAAATAAATAAATAAAATGTATATAGTGTTCTAGAGAGCATTCTCGCTGTCTAACCCCACAAAAAGGGTAATAACGGTTACTAAAAGAATAAAAATACTAAATGGTGATAAAGGTCTCTAACTTGCCACAATTGGCTCAGTTGTGAGTCCAAAACCAAAGGGAAAGAGTGGGTCATAGTGATCATCCCCTACATTCATTGGCAACTGATCTACAGTCTTGAACCACGTTCTAGAAAGTTTTCCAGTGAATCCGTAGTCCCCGAAGAGGGCATCAGCCACGCCTTGGCCTTCAGTTCCAGGCAGCCACGCAGCCACCAGAGCATCCATTGACGAAAGGTAAGGCTCGACCACAAGAGGCCTCCCGGAGATGAGCACAACGACACACTTCACACTTCCACACACATTACTGATTGTGCTTAGACCATGGTCAGGAATTGTCAAGTTCAAATTGTCTCCTGCAGTTTCAGCATATGGTGACTCTCCCACTACAACAATGGCGTAGGAGAAGTTGTTGGACTTGACAAAGTCGGAGCCGGGGTTCTCGCTGTAGAAAACCTCCGTGCTTGGATCGACAGCAGCAGAAATGCCGTTTAGAATGGTGGTTCCTGTTATTAGGAAAGGAGAATCATTAATGTCAAACAAATTGTGGTACAAAAATGTTTGATATGCACCATAGCGCGTTTAACAACTTATTTCGAGAGTCAACACGTTATTTGGGTTGATTTAATGTGCCGACTCTCCTAAATTTTCAGTTCTCAACAATTTATTTCGATGATTCAACACTATCAAAAATGTTAAGTCCTCCTACAAGTCGTTAACTTTTTGGCATTCCGAAATAATGTGTAGAAACCACCAACTTATTTGGAGAGTTAACAAATTAGTACGAGACTCGAATTAAGTTGTTGACTCTCCAAATAAGTTGTTGATCGAGTCTAAATAGCATGCTACAACACCAAAAAGTGTATAACCGGACAAGATGATGTCGCGGTGAAGCATACGTACCGCTTGTGTGGTTGTTGCCGCTGACTCCCTGCCAAGCAACTGTCCAACCACCGCATTGATAGCCCAAATTGTTGGCATGACTTCCGGCAACTAGGATCCTTGATGTGTTTTTGGGGAGAGGCAGCAAAGGGTTGTCTGCATTCTTCCCATTCTTCAACAGAACAAGTGACTTCCTCATTGCTTCCCTAGCCAAGTCCCTATGAGCCTGTTCAATAAATAAATAGGATTGTTAGTTTATGTAAGTTCAAACTTAGAAACCAATCAGATTATGTTCGGCCGCATGAAATTGGAGTTTTAGAATTAGAATTGGTAAAATTGGAGAAAAGATTTTCTCCAATTCTACCAATTCCATGCAGCCGAACATAGCCTCAATATATTTGAATGTTAAGTGCATGTGTAGAGATCAAATCACCTGACTTCCAAGTTGATCAACCAGGCTAAGATCTGCCAAGGGATTCTCAAAAAGTCCCATGCTGAACTTGACTCTCAAAATCCTCCTAACAGCATCATCGATACGACTCATTGGGATGGCATTGCTCTTGACTAATGAGGTTAGAGTATCAATGAATTCGGTGTGGTCGTAAGGAACCATAATCTGACAACACAGCCAAGAGAGAGCTCTTTGAAGTCAGAAACAAGTTCAAAACAATCAAATATTCAATACCCATTGCTTGGATTTTGTTAAGCTATTAGAGATGGTGTAACTTTAAATATGTACATCGTCTTAACACGTGCTACATTGATAAGAAAGTTGTAGTATCCTCCTGAATACAAGAGGTTTGGTTACTAACCATGTCAATACCAGCTTCAATTCCAGCTTGAACCGAGTATGTGTAGTTTGCGTGTTCCGGTGAGGTGATTCTGTCAATACCTTGCCAATCAGAGATGACAAAACCCTGAAATTTTTTTACGAAAAAATGTATTAAGTTAGCAGTGATCAATGCTTATAATTCAATGACTATATTCTATCAAAATTGTTGAATCTATACTCTGAATTTTAGGTGGTCCTTAAGGAACCCGGTGATCATATCGCTATTAGCATGCATTTTCTGGCCATTCCAGCTCGAATATGACACCATAACCGTCGACACGCCCTTGATGATTGAGTTGTAGTAAGCAGGCATGTGGATGCTAAGCAGTCCATGAAGATCAGTCACAGTGTCATTTTCATTGATTCCCTTTGTTGTACCACCATCACCCACAAAATGTTTTGCACAAGCAGCTACCTTATCCCTTCAAGAATGCACAGATATAAAAGAAAAAAAAGGAATGATTAGAGGAAATAATATATTGTGGAGCACACACAAGCCTTGTGAATAGTCGGGACAACCAACTGTTGTCTAATATAAAGGTACTCTTATAAGAAAAAAGATGTAATTGACGATAACCGACTCCCTGATTACTCACATAGACGTGTGGGCTTCACCATATTGTGAAACCCACACATGCCTCAGTAACTAATTGTAGTCTAGTAAAATAATACCCTTATATGTAATTGAGGACAACCGCCTCCCCGACGCCTCTGTGAGTAGTTAGGGAGAGCTAACTGTCGGCAAATATAGCAATACTCTATGTTTATATAATTAGTTAGCCAGCATTTATATCAGGAAAGTTCATACATAAGAAATATTTGATATATATATATATATATATATATATACTTACTTCCCACCAACATATGGAACACCCTTTGATATGTCAGCCGGGATTTCCCCTTGTAGCCCAGGTATGATTTCTGTCATTTCTTGCACTATTTTGTGATCCTCGCTGTAACTTTCGTAGCATCGTCCCCATCTTGGATCTCTGCATACCTATTTCACAGTTGTTCGAGAAAAAAATATAGAATTTTATGTTAGGCTGTGAAATGGATTAGAATCACTACATGTACATGTAAAAAGTTGAAATATTTGGCAAATTATAGATCTTTGATTTGAACTAGCTATAGTGTATACATATACCGCGATACAAGGAGCAAAAACGTAAGGAATTCCGGTAGCCCTAGCTTCAAGGGCAGTCGCGGCACCAATCCTCTTCACAAGGTCACTGTCCCTGCAACATTACCAGTCCATGTTAGTTACACTCGCACATTGAAAAGCATTTTTTTTTCCCAGGTTAATTAAGCCAAAATTTAGCATGTATATCATGTGAAACATCAAATGAAATTCAGTTCCTGCAAATAGAGAAACATATTTTTAATACATTATGGGTAATTAAATCTACTACTTGTAGATTATTGATTATATCAATAAAAAAATTTCACAAGAAGAAGAAAATATATCTAGTACTTGTCATGAAACTATAGATGTACTGTTATAGCCTATACATGTGTGATTTCAGGTTAATTAAGCCAAAATTTGGGTCATGAAAATATTTACTTGAAATTCCAAAAAAAAAACAAATATATATATATTAAATTACTTGCCTGGTGGCTCCAAGGCCAACGTTGTGGGGGAAGATGGTAGCCTTATAGACATTGTTGTGTCCATGAACTGCATCAATTCCGTAAATCATCGGAATACTAAGTCTGCTAGAGAGTGAACCATTCTGGTACTCATTGACCATGTTAACCCAGTCCTCTGCAGTGGCCTTAGGAAGTGGCACACTTCCTCCACCACTTAGGACACTGCCAATTGAGTAATCCTTCATTATTCCGGGTGTAGCATTGACGCGATCAATCTGTGTCATCTGACCGACCTTCTCTGCTAGAGTCATTCGATTCATGAGGTCCCGGATCCGAGCATTCATGGGCTGCTTAGGATCCTTGTACTTCGTGTACTCGGATTCTGCCATGACTGAACATAGGCATAACAACAGTATTCCCACTAAGGGGACTGAAAACTTTGAAGTCATGGTTTTGCAAAGCTTGATTATAATTAGATTCTGAAACAAAAGTGGCAAAGAATCAGATTGAATTTTAAAGTTTCTAAACAGAAGTGTGTTAATTATTTTTATTTTCACTCGAAGAAGAAAGAAAAATAATAAGAGCATAGGAACCTTGCAATTAAAAAAAGAAAAAAAGAATTGCACAAAAAAATTGATGGATACAGAGAAAATAGAAATAATTATACAACCATAGAGTAATTAACTGGTAACCACCAGAACAAGTTAGGTCCAGCATGCAAAGTTTGTGTTTGTGTTTGTGTTTGTGTTAAGGGCACATACCAGGTACATTGGGCTTCATAATCTTTTATCTCTTTAGAGTTTAGAGTGACATTGTTATTAAATAACAATAATTTTTTTTTGAACAACTGATAGTTGGTTCGTTAAACTCACACACACACACCATGTGATCGTTATGAAAACTTGAACTCTGAAGTTTCACTTTGATTAGATTTGATCAATTAATTTTAACTGTTTCATAAAAATTATATATATATATAGGGGTTGAGTTAGGATTTAAATTCAAGGGGCACAGTACTTAAAAAAAAAAAAAAAAAAAAAAACCGAAGAAGTTTAAGAAGTGGAAGAAGGTAAAAAAAACAAAAAAGTAATAGGAAAAGAAAAATGACAGAATTTTGAAAGAAACAAATTAGAGTATCATTGAATAAGAAAATTTTGACTTTTTTTTAAAAAAAAAAAAGAAATTAAAGAAATTTAAAGAGCAAATGAGCAAAAAAAAAAAAAAAAAAAAAAAGAAAATTTAAGAAAAAATTTGAAAACTTAATATTTTTAGGGGGCATAATATACAAATTTCTATCTATATATATGTAAAAAAAAAAATTTAAAAATTCATATGTATTATATAGGGCGGGGCCAGCCAAGGGGCATGTAACCCTAGACATATGCTGGCTCCACCCTGTATGTATACAAACATTAAAAAGTCAGCAAGATAAAAGTAAAATTGATTTTTTTACCCAAAACAAAAAAAAAAAAATGGTTACGTGCATACCTTCGATCTATTTATGCATAAACACCACCACAACACCAAAAAGAAGAGGGAGAGAGCTTTGCCAATGAAATACTTGTGACACACACATATATACCGGATGACGGAAAAGTGTACATTCATTACAGTTCACAAACAACAATTCATCATTTATATGGTACACAGTTGTTAAAAACGATGAGAGAGAGATTGATAATTACACCATCTACGTGCATGGAAGCTGAGAAAACCAAGCAATCCACACAAGTTAATTAATTGAATACACGTTTTGCTTTTGGTAATTAAGATTTCATTCACTCAAAACAACTATGTACAAGAGCAACATAGGCATCCACATCGTTCCAAGGAGAAAAGCCAAAACAAAAAACGAAAAATAGACTATATATAATTTATATACACACAAATATATGAAGCAGGCCTTTGACTAATTCCAAGATATCAAGTCCATGTCCATAATTTAAAATTTGTAACATGAAAGAAATTTTTTTATAAAAAAAGTTCTATATATACCCTTAAAAAAATAAAAACCACATGCATGAGCTGAAAAAATTGAGTGTAATTCTAGAGCTCTACCCAGTAATAGCTGCGTTCATGAACTAATCATTCTCAATAGTTAATGCAAATATATGATTCATTGAGTATATATACATACATATATATATATATATATATATATATATATATATATATATTAGTCATGTATATAATTCATTGAATGTGTGTGTATATATATATATATATATATATATTATTGAGTGTACGTCTAGAGCTCTACCCATTAAAGCAGAGTTCATGAACTAGTTAATCTAGACAAATTAATGTAAATATATGATTCACTGAATACATAAGTATAATTTGTGTACGTGTATCTATATCCTATAATCAATGCTCATAACATGCCCATAAAGAAAGAAAAAGATAGAAGCAGAAAAACCCTAACCTTTGAAATTGAAAAGAACTCGCACTGAAGAGTTGGAATGCTATATAAAGAAGCAAGAATTAAAGCGCGCGCGTGCACACACACACACATATATATATATAGACTTTGCATAGAAGCATTAGAGAGAAACGTGCTGGGGTCTAACTACGCTGTTTTAATGAACAAGTGTTCTAAGCAAGACTGATCTGGACCGTCAATTGAATAGTTTTATTAATTTGACCTTTTGTGGACCAATAGATTTGGATAAGTACAGAAAATCACACTTAGACGCCAATTAGGTTAGATAGTACCTTGAAATAAGGATAATCGGATAAAATCTGCTTTTAGAACCGAGTCATATGCCTCTTCCTTTTCCAACAACCCTATTAAAGAAAAAATAAAAGTTAGTAAAACTTTATATATAGTAACCAGCTTGATCTCCCTATATTTTGAAATTGAGAAGGATAATACTTCAGTCATCTTCTAGGAGGAAAAAATTATTAGATGATCTTGGTCTATTTGATACTTAGTATCAGGACAAATTGTGTTAGATGGTCTTAACTTATTTGACACTTGGTATCAGGACAAATTGTGTCCTGCAAACTAACGTGTTTCAATAAGAGATTGACAGTTCTTTTAAATTTAAAAAAATACAAAATACGGGTTCTTTTAAATTTAAAAAAATACAAAATACGGGTTATATCTATTTTTTAAGGGTTAAACCCGGTAGATATATTTTTTTGAACAATACTTGGGTCCTCCCTAAGGAGGATGTAATTCATCCTCAATCTGATGTGGTCCAATGTGATTTGAACACATGTTTAAGAAATAAAAAAAAGTTTAAAGATGAGCATTACCCATTTCTTAATGGTTAAACCGTTTATTTCTTCTTTATTTATTTATATTTTTTCCTTAATTGTTTTTCCCTTTCCTTCTTAATCACCATCATCTACCTCTCTCTCCACAACAAAACAAATCATTTTTTTAGTCCTAATCCTTTTTTTTTTATTGCAAGTTTTCTTTTCTTGATATACTGATACATGATTATTCAAAAATCTAATGACAGTCAGCAACAGTCAAGAAGGAGAGAGATGGTTACTAACGGTGGGGGATCCTTCGGATTCAATCCATATTCTATTTCTAGGTTTGCAATAATAAGGCCCAAATTTGCTTTGTAGTGACTAAACAAACAATTGCTTAATAACTTATTAGAATAATTTGTATAGTTATGTTTGTGATTAAGAGAGGAAGAGAGAGATTTGTTTTGTTATGGAGAGAGAGGAAGACAGGAAGAGAGGCAAACAATGGTGACTTGGAAGGAAGGAAAGAAAAAAAATGGTTTAACCCTTAAGAAATGGGTAATGCCCACCTTTAATTCTTTTATATTTTTTTAGACATGTGTTCTAATTATATTGAACCACTTCTGGGAGGATAACTTTTATCCTCCTAAGGGAGGACCAAGTATTATTCTATTTTTTTCCTCTCTTTGCTCCTATCTGTATATCTCACCCACATATTCACTTGCATCTTTTTTTTTCCTTAGCTCCACCCGCCAATCATTCAGCCATAGAATCAAGTGAAAAAAAGAATAACTTTCATACATAACATGCATAAAAAAATAGTTGAGGTAGATTTTGAAAAGGGACAAATAGAAATTGATAGTTTAATTTTTTTAAGGATAGTTTTCTATCTTAAGAAAATTATAAATAATGAAAAAAAGGTAAGAAAGATAATTTTCCATGAGTTCTTCTCTAGAAACATAATTAAAAGAAGATAAATTCAAAGTTGAGTAATTTTAAAACTATTTTTGATATATATATTTTTTATATGATTCTAAAAAACTGCATGAACCTATTTCAGAATTAAAATTATTTTTATTATTCTAAAAAAATGGAGGTCTTGTAGGAAATATTAGGATTTGGAATGTTTGGCAATTGGAGCTAAGGGAAAAGAAAGATGTGGATGACCAGAGAGGGGGAAGACAAAACTGAAGCATTATCCAATCAAGAATTTCAAATTACTAATTTTATCCTTGTACATATAGCAGTTTTAGCAGTTTTTTTTTTTTTTTTTTTTTTTTTTTCAAATTTTATTTAAATAGTATTAAAAACAAGGTAAATTTGTAGACAAACTAGCTAGTGCGTAAGATGACTTAATGTCAACCTCTTCTGTAGGTTTTTTTTTTTTTTTTAAAAAAAAAAAATTCTTCCTTTTCTTTTCCTCTAGTTTCCATGAATCTAAACACTCTTAAAGTCGAGTTCAAACTTGTCAAACATAAAAGTTACAACAGTTGACATAAAATTAATTTTAGTGATTTTTGTTTTCCCGTAAAGTCCAACAATGTATATATATAAAGTAATTACAGTGATGGGCCACAAGATAGAAATTTAATAAGGGTTGATGGTTCAAGTTTCCACTGACTGTGGTAGTATTTTGGAAGAATACATAAATAGTTAGGTAAATAAATTTTTATTGGAAAAAAAAAAAATTCTAAGCCCTTTTCCCACACGTTTGAAATTCAACTCTTTTATTTCAATCCACCAAAACTTGACATTGTAGAAGTATTATCTTCGTAAAGAGTACGTAGCCTTAGGAAAATATACTGAATCAGCAGCAAAAGGTGGCAAATAATAGGACATATATGCTCTGATCATTTTTTTTAAAGTTGAATGGTAAGCTTGTATAAATGGAAAATAAGGATGTACATTGCCCACAAAGGGAACAACAAGTCTCAAGGTCAAAACAGACCAGAGGCATACAATATAGACCTAGGACTGTGCGAATGGGGCTCAAATCCCCTACTGTGAGTTACCCTGCAGTCCCCTGCTGTGAGCTGATGAAAGGCCTTAGTTTGGCCACGTGTGCTTCAGTTTGTAATATGTCTGTGGGCTATACTAAAATGGTGCAAAACGCATTATTCCGTTAAATCTGCCTTCCGTTAAACATCCATCTCTTGGCATTTCTGAAAAAGCTCAAAAGAGCCGACTCTACAAATTAATTGAGCCGTCTCCAAAAAATTAGGTTGAGCCGTCTCCACATTTCTTCTTGAGCCGGCTGTCCATTATTTTTTTTTTCTTTTTATTTTTTATTTTTTTTTGCTTGGCAAGGTGCCGGTTCTAAAAATTCTGATCACAGGAACTCTAATCACCTTCACCATCAAAATAAGCTATTGACACAGTTCTGTAAAACTAATTTCACACATCTGTAAAACTAATTTGACATCTAAATTTAACATTTTTTAATTCTTTCATTTGTCATCTGTTAGTGTAAATTATAATATTTTTCTACTTGAAATTGACATTGGTTAAACATTCTAGCATATTTGAAATGTTGGATAATTGTAGGATTTTTTTCTATAATCTTCAATAACTATTCTAGTGAATGTAAAATCTTACATAATTGTTTTTTTTAACTGAGTTGGCTTCATTAGGTACTAATTTGTTATCCAAATATTTTTTCTTCTCATGTATGCGGCAATTACACATTTCACAGGTTATTATGTGACATTTATGAGAAAAAATACATTGTGAAGTTTAATAAGTAGGGACACTGATTACCTTCACCATCAAAATAAGCTATTTACACAGTTCTACTAAACTAATTTCGCACCTCTACAAAACTAATATCACACCTAAATTTAACATTTTTTAATTCTTTCATTTGTCATCCGTTAGTGTAAAGTATGATTTTTTTTTTTTTACTTGAAATTGACATTGGTTAAGCATTCTAGCGTATTTGAAATCTAGCGTAATTGTAAGATTTTCTTCAATAATCTTCAATAACCATTCTAGTGAATGTAAAATCTTCCGTAATTGTTTTTTTTTTTTTTAATTGAGTTGGCTTCATTACGTACCAATGTGTTATCCAAATTTTTTGTCTTTTCATGTATGTGGCAATTAAACATTTCACAGGTTATTATGTCACATTTCTGAGAAAAAATACATTGTGAAGTTTAATAAGCAGGGACACTGATCACCTTCACCATCAAAATAAGCTATTCACACAGTTCTACAAAACTAATTTCACACCTCTGCAAAACTAATATCACACCTAAATTTAACATTTTTTAATTCTTTCATTTGTCATCCGTTAGTGTAAATTATAATATTTATTTACTTGAAATTGACATTGGTTAAGCATTATAGTGTATTTGAAATATTGGATAATTGTAGGATTTTCTTCTATAATCTTCAATAGCCATTCTAGTGAATGTAAAATCTTTCATAATTATTTTTTTTTAGCTGAGTTGGCTTCATTAGGTACCAATGTGTTATCCAAATATTTTGTCTTCTCATGTATGCGGCAATTACGCATTTCACAGGTTATTATGTGATATTTATGAGGAAAAAAACATTGTGAAGTTTAATAAGTAAGGACACTGATCACCTTCACCATCAAAATAAGCTATTCACACAGTTTTGTAAACTAATTTCACACCTCTGTAAAACTAATTTTACACCTAAATTTAACATTTTTTAATTATTTCATTTGTCATCTGTTAGTGTAAATTATGATTCTTTTTACTTGAAATTGGTATTGGTTAAGCATTCTAGCGTATTTGAAATCTTGGATAATTATAGGATTTTCTTCTATAATCTTCAATAACCATTCTAGTGAATGTAAAATCTTCCATAATTGTTTTTTTTTTTTTAACTGAGTTGGCTTCATTAGATACTAATGTGTTATCCAAATATTTTGTCTTCTCATGTATGCGGCAATTACACATTTCACAGGTTATTATGTCAAATTTATGAGAAAAAATACATTGTGAAGTTTAATAAGTAGGGACATTGATCACCTTTACCATCAAAATAAGCTATTCACACAGTTCTGTAAAACTAATTTCACACCTCTGCAAAACTAATTTCACACCTAAATTTAACATTTTTTAATTCTTTCATTTGTCATCCGTTAGTGTAAATTCTGATTTTTTTTACTTGAAATTGACATTAGTTAAGCATTCTAGCGTATTTGAAATATTGGTTAATTGTATGATTTTCTTTTATAATCTTCAATAACCATTCTAGTGAATGTAAAATCTTCCATAATTATTTTTTTTTAACTGAGTTGGCTTCATTAGATACCAATGTGTTATCCAAATATTTTGTCTTCTCATGTATGCGGCAATTACACATTTCACATGTTATTATGTCATATTTATGAGAAAAAATACATTGTGAAGTTTAATAAGTAGGGACACTGATCACCTTCACCATCAAAATAAGCTATTCACACAGTTCTAACAAACTAATTTCACACCTTTGACAAACTAATTTCACACCTAAATTTAACAGCTCTTGGGATTTAATGGAGCCGGCTCTTGAAGTTCAATGGAGCCGGCTCTAAGTTGTTGAGCCGGCTCTTTGAGTTGGTAGTCGGCTCATAATAAATATGGAGCCGGCTCTCAGAATTTTTAGAGCCGGCTCCTTGCCAAGCAAATAAAAACAAAAATAAAAGAAAAAAAAATAATGGACAGCCGGCTCAAGAAGAAATGTGGAGACGGCTCAACCCAATTTTTCGGAGACGGCTCAATTAATTTGTAGAGCCGGCTCTTTTGGGCTTTTTCAGAGATGCCGAGAGATGGATGTTTAACGGAAGGCAGATTTAACGGAATAATGCGTTTTGCACCATTTTAGTGGAGCCCACAGACATATTACAAATTGAAGCACACGTGGCCAAACTAAGGCCTTTCATCAGCTCACAGCAGGGGACTGCAGGGTAACTCACAGCAGGGGATTTGAGCCCGAATGATGTGAGGGTAAGCTTGAGAAACTGGAATTGAACCGAATGAAATAACCGAACAGAGAGCGAATGAGTCGAAAGGGATGAATGGGAGAGAGAGAGATAAAAAATGAAGCAAGTGGGACCTTCTTGACATGTCCTCCCATGCATGACCCTTGGGGGCAAGGGCGGAGCCATAACTTTAAGGTTGGGGGGTCTAATTTGAACTATGTAACAAAAATTAAAAAATTATATATCAATTATAATGTAAATTTTTTTAAAAAACACTAGTCATAGTATATATATCATGAGAATTTAGAAAAGAAAAGAAAAATACAACTTAGACAAAAAAAATAAAAAAAACGATGTTAGAAAGAAAATTATGGAGAATAAATGTAAATAAATAAGCATTGTTAGAAAATCAAATTTTCTTTATCAATTGTTTTAGTTTTTCAAAAATCTAATTTTTTGAAGAAGAAAATTAAGTACGTTGATTCCAGAAAAGATATACCTAGATGAAAGATTAGCAAAAACATAATGATTTTTGACACAAATTTTTTTTTTTAAATTCAACAAGATTATTATTGAGTTATTAAACAAGATACAAATATTTATAAAATTTGTTATTTATAAAGTGTGATACCCCCAAATTTCTGGAGGCGGGTTGGCTAGGCCCACGCCCGAATACTTGAGGATATAAAAGACAAATTGGTAATAATCGAATACAGAATACAAATATGATAACATAAAATAGATAAATTGCTGAAAGAACTAAAATGATAATCCATTAATAAAATCCTCAGAATAAATTTTTGTTAAACAATAAAATATTCTGATACATCCAATTCTCTAATATACAACTCGGGAATCCATACTATGTGGACCCCTACAAAATTCTAAACTGAAAAAGTAACAGCGATAACTGTCTAATAGATTACTGAAACATAAATAAATCTCCAATGTAGAAACGGAAGAATGAAGTATACTGATCCCTGCTTAGCATGAACTCCTGACGAACACTTGAAAAATAATGGTGGGTTAGTCCCACAAACAAGTTCTACTCTACTACAATCCAAGCAGAGATCCGATACACGTATACATCCTAGTCAATCCAACAATAACTAATAGTCCGTATATATATAGATACACACTATAGGACGCTCACTGGACTATAGGTCTGTCTCAACCTGAATAGAATGCAACATGCAAATCGCACATAAAGTAGGCATGAGTACCTAAACCTACCAAGGCACCCAGATGTCTACTACATCCAGTTGTCCATCCTAGGCAATATACGCACCCTAACCATGATCCTAAGACTCAAACTCATATCATGACACCATAACTATATGTATATAAATTCCATCCTGTCCATCCATAAATAATCCAGATAGGCCATTCAACTTGTTCAGTTGACCTGATACGAATATAAGTAGGACTTAACATTTTTAGTTAATCCATTCCCTTATACAAAATAGGTAGGACTTCACTTTTTTGGTTAATTTGTCCCTAAAATGCCACTGTCCCATACCGGTGCATTACAATGCATATGATCCATAAATGATATAATAGGTAATATAATACATCAAATAAATCCACAGTTAATGCAATAATTTGAATACATAAAAAATCCAGAAATAAGCGTAATAAAAATTAGATATGTATATGATCATATTATGCATCCAATACATGATTAAAATCATAATATCCATATTAATTGCTAAGTTAATTTTAAGCAATTAAATCCTTCATTTTCAACATGCAAATTCAATTAGAATTTCGTACTGATTAAATCCTTAGCATAATTAAAATCAGGTAAATAACTGAGCATATTACACTATTAATACATGATCAAAATCATATAATATCCATTTAAATTGCTAGAAGAAATTTAAGCAATTAAATTATCAAATAATCATATGCAAATTTGTATAAAATTTCATATTATTCCAATCCTTAACATATGCATATAAATTATGCTTCCTGAAATTTAAATATGTCAATTAATATTTTTTTAAACCCCTATCATCAACTAACCATCACTGGAATCCCAAAAATCCCAAACAGTAGCCAAATTTCGCATTCCAGGTAAAGCCCTAAGAGTATAGCCGCCTCTACTTCTGCTATCCTCCGTCTTTTTCATCTTCGACGACTTTCGGACATTCCAATCGCCCCGTTAAGGTCCCAACGAAGTCCCATACAGTTCCACCTAATTATTTGAATATATTATGCATCTTAAACACCTATTGAAACAAGTTTTCATGTAATAAAATTCGAGATTTAGCAATAACACAAAAATAATACATAAATCTGTTTTAATTCAATTCAAGCATGCATACATAGTTAATTTATTATCTAATTAATCCTGGAATCACCTAGGCATGTATAGAATATGAAATTTAAGGAAAAGAGTTAGAGGAAGAACTTACCTCTAGGTTTTGGATTGAAATCTTAACCTCTTCTTCTTAGCTTTTCCGGCGATCCTTGACCGCCATCGAAGCCTCCTACTGTTCTGGTTCCAACCCCCGAACAACCCTTAATCTTCTTCCTTGGTCTGGCCTTTAGTCCTTGGACAAAACCCTAATTTCTTTTCTCTAAAAAACTCTTTAGTTTCTCTCAAACCTACTCGGCCTCCAATAATACGTGAATAGGGTTCTAAACCCTTGGCAGACATATCTCCTATGTATATATAAGTTAAATTCCAACCATAATCCTGTATAAAAACCAATTCCTCTAACAAAAGGAAAATAAAAGAAAAAGATAATTGAATAAAATAATGCATATATACATAAGGCATAGTTTGTGTACGTGATATATTATATATAACTATAACACAATTTATAATTATATAAAATATATTAGTGATCCTAATATTATTATTATTACCATTAAGAATAATAGTATTACGTTATCCTTATATACATATATACTCAACTATATATATGTATATACCACCATCCATATATGAGTAGATATCCATACCCATCCAACCTCCTATCTAAGTAGTCTATGTGACCATTTGGGTTGGTTCATTACTACTATCCAAATTCATCATTTTAAACTAAAAATAAAATAAAATACACATTTAATCTAGCAAATAAAATTACAATTAAACAAACACATCATCTTATAACAAATAATTTCATACAACAATTAATTTAAATAAATCACTTAAGCACACACTCACAATTAAACAATTAATTCAATTAAACATATAACAAATAGTCAAATAATCAATTAATCAAATAAAAATGCAATTAAAATAATTAAATAAATATCGAGACTATCTTTTTAAAATTAGGGGTATTACAGAAAGTGATAACTAAAAGCACTAGCATATATGATATTATTATTGTTATTGAGAGTCTTACAATACTTTAGTTTATCTTCTTTCCAAATATTTCTAGGACTTACCAATAAATATTTTTATACAATTTTAGATATTTTTCTTGTAAATACCATTTTAGTAAAATGTTTGACAAAAAAAAGCTTCATGCATTTTTACCAAACATGAAGAAACATTAGTTATTTTATTCCCTTTTTTTTTTTTTTTTTTTTCTTGAATTAATATTATAAATACTGTACACGTATATATTATGACGGCCCAAGTTTTTTTATAAACCTGGTGCGCCAGTGATGACCAAAAGATGACACGATAACGGATCCGAAATGTGGAAGCGAAGGATGGACATAACAAAAGAAAAGAAAGGTTCTGAACACCAGTTCGACACTTAACACTTAGCACTTGTTCGGAACTCATACATGGTCGGTCGTTCTGACCTATATGGTCAGGCGCTCTGACCTTCATGGTCAAGCATTCGGACGTTTTGACACTTCAGACTTACATAGTCAAGCCTTCGAACGTTCTGACCTACATGGTAAGGCGTTCAGGCCTATATGTTCAGGCGTTCTGACCTTTATGGTCAAGCGTTCGAACGTTCTGACGCTTCAGACTTACATGGTCAAGCCTTCGGACTTACATGGTCAAGCCTTCGGATGTTCTGACCTATATGGTCAGGCGTTCAGACCTACATGTTTAGCATTCTGACCTACATGGTCAAGCGTTCGGATGTTCTGACGCTTTGACTCTTCAGACTTACATGGTCAAGCCTTCGGACGTCTAACCTACATGGTCAGGCATTCGGACCTACATGTTCAGCATTCTGACCTACATGGTCAAGCGTATGGATGTTTTGACGTTTTGACGTTTTGACGCTTCGGACTTACATGGTCAAGCCTTCAGAGTTACATGGTCAAGCCTTCGGACGTTCTGACCTACATGGTCAGGTGTTCGGACCTACATGTTCAGTATTCTGACCTACATGGTCAAGCGTTCGGATGTGCTGACGCTTCGGACTTACATGGTCAAGCCTTCGGACTTACATGGTCAGGCGTTCTGACGTTATGACGTTCTGACTTATATGATTAAGCGTTTTGGCGTTCTGACCTCCGAACGACAAAATAGAAATAAGAAGACAGCCGAATAACAAAACAAAAACAAATTTAAGGTTAACCTTTAAGCTATACATGCATTCCAAATGATCCAAAACAAGTTTAAAAATATACTTGTGTGAACTTTAATTAATGGCCCTTGGCCTCATGTTATACATATAAAATAGGCATCTTCAAGTGTTCTTAGATACACATTACATATCAAAGAAACCATCTTAGTTTCTAAAATACCATACATCCATGGTATGCAAAAATATAATATCAAAAGTAAGCATGCTAAACATTTGCATGTCAATACATAAAAATATTCCAAAGTGCTCACAAGCCTCTAAGGATGATGAGCATCTGAGAATATTGTCTCTTTACCTGTTAAATAACCCAAACAACTAGAGTGAGTAATCAAGTTACCGTAAGAAGAAGCATATGTGTATACCTTAAAGTTTCAATATCATTGCAAGATCAATATAGACGAATACAAGGGATCATTCCACTTAACGTTGATATTCAAGGTGTTCTAAGGGATTATCTTAAGCTAACCTAAATGATTCTTTAACAACACAACATCAATATGGATGTATTAAACAACATCAAATCGCCAATAACCAAAATTATAAGTCACAATTAAGCATTGGTTGTCAACTTGGAATTGAATGCGAAACCAAATAGTGAGAAAACTTGGACATCAAATCCCAGAGTAAACCAAGACCTAAACGGTTATTCCGGGCGTTAACCCGCTGGGAATACTACCCTAGTGCACACTATACAAAATAGGGAGAACTCGTACCTCTCGCACTAGAGTCAAACTCTAGCCATATGAATTGCAACAATGTCCCAAGAGAATCCACAATTATGATTAAGTTCAAAACTTATATATAACAATCAGGCGTTATGACCTGTCAGGCATTCGGACGCTATGACATTCTGACCTACATGGTCAAGTGTTCTGACGTTATGACGTTCGGACGTTCTAACCTACATGGTCAGGCGTTCTGACGTTCTGACCTCTGAATGATAAAACATAGAGCAAAAATCTGGGCATGTAAACCACCTTCCATGCACAAATAATTTGAAACCACATAAACCATGTCTTAGGGTTCCAAGTCTAGAATGACATAATAAATGACAAGTCCTCATCATGATATAACGTATAAAACACTACCACCAACTTATCAATTAAATCATGCTTCAATAATGAACTTTATTTACTAAAAGTAATTAATAAGAATGTAGAATTATCATCACAATAAATATAGCAATTCAAGTCAATAAGAATTGTATATAACATTAATAATTCTACACAAAGTAAATACATATCATACATGCTTAAATTAATAAATCCTATGTTACATGTGAGGATTTCCTATAATATGCAAGACTATAGTATTAAAGGCATGTACACAATATATATTAAATCCCAAAGGATCATAAAACACTCAAAGTATAAACATACTACCACCCATACCTCAATAGAGAATTGAATCTCTATAATCCAAGCAACCAAGCTTTAAAATGGAAAACAATTCTAGGGTTTTATAGAGGAGAGTGAGAGGAAACTTTTACTTCCTAAGGTTAAAGGTCTAAGATGAGTGGAAGGAGGTCAAAATGAAGTCAAAAGCTCTAAGCCAAGCTTTTCCTTCAATGGAGGCTAGGTTAAGATGAGAGCAAAAGGGAATGAAGATGAGATAAATGAAATGTGGTGGGTGGAGGATGTTGTATACCTCCACTCACTAGGTGTTCTTACACTACCTCATACATACACACAATGTAAGACGCAATTTAGTGCCTACATTTGTCACTAATCCATGGCTCCTTCCTAGGCTTAATCCTAAGCCTACACTTGTCAACCATCCAAGCCAACAAGTGCACTTATCCTAGGCCAATAAGTGAGTGAATCGCCATACTCCAAATGTCAAGAGATTAAGCTTCTAAATTACTTCAACCCAATGCCAACAAGTGGCGCCATAAGAGTGTGACACTTGTCACACTTTTCCAAAAATTGCAAAAAGGTCATTTTCCAAAATATCTTTCAAATTAAATTGCAAAATGGTACCTAAGACGAAAAATAATTATTTTACATAATTACACAAAACCCCAAAAATCAAGAATGTTTTCAAGAAAGTATGCATCCATATCCTTTATGAAAAAAGTAAGCAACTAGTATGATTTCCTACAAAAGTAAAAATACAAATACCTTGGGAATCAAATATTATGGATGCATGCAAAGTCAGAATCAAATCCGAACACGTAAAGTGAGGTTATGCAAAGAAAAATGATAAACGGGGAAGAGAAGAAATAGGGAAAAGGATGTAAAAAAGAAATTATCGAAAAAAAGAAAGGAAGGAAAATGACCAGGTCATTACATATATAATTAAAATAACAATGTGTTATAATAATTATTTACCAAAAAAAAATTGACTATAATAATAATGAGTTTAAATTTTTGTTTAATAATATTTGAGCTTTTAGACGTATAGTAATTAAAAGAGTACAAGTTGAAATTTTTTTAAATTTCAAGGAGACACAAACTAAATTTATTTTCAAACTCTTTATTTTTGGTCAATATATGAGTTTTGAAAAAACTTGAGGGGCTAATTGAAATTTTTATTAAATTTTAGGGACAAAATTTACAAATTAATTAATATTTAGGGGTTATTAATATAATTTAAAAATAAAAAAAACTGGGTTGGTCAATAAAATTTTCAATAAATTCAAATTAATTATTATTTAGGGGTATTAAAAATAATTTCAAAAAAGTTTGGGGGGGGCCAACTGGGGGGTATTTATGGGCTCACGACTTGGGTTCGTGTTTTGGTCAAATTACAGATATACCTTTGGAGGGTCACATATCACTTATATCTGCGAGGGGCGTCTATGGAATGGGGGTGCTGGATCCACACGCTCGTTAGTCCCATTCTTATAAAGTGTAATCTAACGAACCATTCTCTCAATCCTCCATTCCACACACGACCCATTTTTCTATTTGGGATTATGATGCCATATATCCCGATACGGCACCATAATCCCCTAAGCTATATTATAGTGCTCAAGTACATATAGCTTCCAGACCTAGATTGTGTTCTTTAACTAGTTCTATCTGCTCATTCTTGGAGGTAGCCCCGCGACTAGCTTTCTCTTGCTTGAACAACAAAACTTAGTTCTACACTTTCTAAGTCTATGCTACAGTAAATGACACCAGGTTATGAGTTTTGGCGTAAGTGACATTCTGGGTTACTCCCCGTCCTTCAATCTATGTGACTGTTTCGTCAAGATATTTTTCAAAATGCCCTTTTATTGTAACCACATAATCACTGCCTCAATGTGTTGCTACTGTCCTAAAACACACCAAGAGTTTAAGGATTCAACTCGGCTTAAAAAGCAGGAAAAAAAAAAAATCGGCACCCAAAATTAACTTGAGCATGTTGGTTTTCCTATTTCTTTAAGAATTTGGAGAATGTGAAGAAAGGGACTTTGAAGACCCGTAAATTTCGTTGAAATTATAATTATAATTATTATTAATTTTATAAATTATTATACTTATTGTTATTTGAATTAATATATATATATATATATAGACATAAATATTTTTTATGATTGGGTATAAATTCTCTAAGGTGGTGGTAGTAGTGGGTGTATTTTGATTGCTGGACTTATTATTGGTCATGATGAGAGTAAACTATCAGTTAAAATTTGAGACCTTATAGCTTCTAAATTGATATCAGAATTATGATTAATTTTTAGTTATAAATTTAATATCAGTTTTTAGATCTTATGTCAGTTACAAAATGGTATACTATATATATACATATTGTGTCACAGGGGAGGTCACAATATTCTAAACGAGAGAGAAAAAAAGTTAGAGAGAGAAGAAGGGAAGGGCTGGTCCAGTGAGTGAAAAAGAAAATTTGTAGTCAAAGATAGGTAGGGGAGGGGATCTACGTACTATGCATTTATACATGTGTACTTGTTTGTGGTTTCTGTTAGAATAAAAAAAATATTTTTATTAATAGAGCTATTAATATTAGCTAAAAAAAATATTTGTATATTAGCTACTTTGAGGAACCCTAAATCGCTTTGAGAGGGAAGAGAGAGGGAACGAGAGTGAATAGTGTCGTTCATTAGCGAAAATAAGGGTATTGGAGAAAGATGAAGGCCCGGTTCAAGTATCAACCCGATACTTAAAATTGACCCGTCACATGAATCGGTCGACGTAAGGATTCCAAGAGTCGACCAATTCTCTTTAATTCGGTCGACGTATTGTTTTGAGACGTCGACCGATTTGTGCTCAGATGCTGAATCAATTTTGATTTTATGATTGGACCACTTCACTTGCACAAGCCATTCCTAAATCCCTTCTGAGAGTGTAGAACTGATCTTCTTGAATAGGTTTAGTGAAAATGTCCGCTAATTGCTTCTCGATGCTAATATATGTGAGTACGATGTCACCTTTTGACACATGATCCCTTAGAAATTGATATCTAATTTCGATATGCTTTGTTCTTGAATGCTGAATAGGGTTTTTGGAAATACATATGGCACTTGTATTATCGCACATAATGGGAATATGATCAAAGAAAAGTCCAAAGTCTTCAAGTTGTTGCTTAATATAAAGAGTTTGAGTACAACCATTTCCGGCTGCAATATACTCGGATTCGGCCGTTGATAGAGCCACAAAATTTTGTTTCTTGCAAGACCAAGACACTAGGGATTGTCCGAGAAAGTGACATGTCCCACTAGTGCTTTTTCTATCAATTTTGTATCCACCAAAATTAGCATCCGAGTAACCAACAAGATCAAATGAGGTGTGTCTAGGATACCAAAGACCTAAATTTATGGTATTGCTCAAGTAACGAAAAATTCATTTAATGGCACTTAGGTGAGATTCTTTAGGACAAGATTGAAAACGGGCACACAAGCAAACACTAAACATGATGTCCGGTCTACTTGCTGTCAAATACAAAAGACTACCAATCATACCTCGATACTTTTTAATATCAACATTAACCCCTTTTTTATCTTTATCAAGTTTCAAGGATGAACTCATAGGAGTATGGGCATGTTTGACTTCCTCTAAGCCAAATTTCTTTAGCAAATCTTTAACATACTTTGATTGGCAAATAAAGATGCCATTAAGTGTTTGTTTAATTTGTAATCCTAGAAAGAAAGTGAGTTCACCCATCATGCTCATTTCAAACTCACTTTGCATGCAAGAAGCAAAATTTTCACATAGCACATCATTTGATGATCCAAAGATAATATCATCGACATAAATTTGAACAATTAATAGGCTGCAATCAATAGTTTTGGTGAATAGGGTATTGTCAATTTTTCCTCTAGAAAAATCATTTTCAAGTAAGAAACCACTTAGTCTTTCATACCAAGCTCTTGGAGCTTGTTTCAAACCGTACAAGGCTTTTGACAATTTAAAAACGTGGTTTGGACAATTATAACTTTTAAAACCCAGTGGTTGTTCAACAAACACTTCTTCATCAATGAAGCCATTCAAGGAGGCACTTTTTACATCCATTTGATATAATTTAAAATTCTTATGGGATGCAAAAGCAAGGAGCATTCGTATAGCTTCAAGTCTAGCAACGGGAGCAAATGTTTCCTCTTAATCAATTCCTTCTTCTTGATTATAACCTTGATCGACAAGTCTTGCCTTGTTCTTATAATTGATCCGGACTCATCCCTTTTGTTTCTAAATACCCACTTTGTGCCAATGATGGTCTTGTTTCTAGGTCTTGGAACCAATTGCCAAACCTTATTTCTTTCAAATTGATTGAGTTCTTCTTGCATTGCCAATAGCCAAGACTCATCATTTTCAATTTCATGAATATTTTTTGGTTCAAGTTGTGAGACAAAGGTGACAAAATTGCATATATTGCTCATTTGAGATCTAGTCCTTACTCCTTTGGATGGATCGCTAATAATTTGATTGATCGGATGATGAGGCACATACTTCCAAGTCTTAGGAAGAGTATCCTCATGAGATTGAGTTTCTTTTGGATCATCTTTGGTGAGATCTTTTAGAGATGAATCATTTAACTCAAGATTCTCAAGATCCTTTTTGATCTCAATCACATCCTCATTTTCATCCGAAGAGCATCTAAGAGGGGGTAGAGGTGATTTATCAAATACAACATGTATAGATTCAACAACTACAAGTGTTCTTTTGTTAAATACTCTAAATGCTTTGCTACGAGATGAATACTGATCGGTTGTTAATTATACATTAACCTTTGCAATAACACAAATCATTGTAAAATAGGGCTATTGGTCGGGTACGTCAAACCACTGGGACTGATGGTTTATGGCAACCTAAGAAACTAGAATCATCTTTTAGAATGATAAAGGGGTTTATAGAGGATTTGTTGGATTGTCACTAAAAGTAGGAATTAAAATGTGCATAAATTGAGAATGCAAGGGAGTACGAGACAAAGACAATAAAAAATAGGAGTTAGGGAGGTGAATCCACTACCTATCAATAAGCATGCTAGGGCATGATTTACTTTGGGGAAATAACATATATAAATAACCATAGAATATAACAACATAAAGTAGCTATAACAACATAAAGTAGCTAATTGCAACCAAGACCTTCTCTTCAAATCCAGATGAGTACCTAGGAAGAGGAGTATCTAGATTAGCTTGGTTCCTAAATTGAGGAGGACAGTAGATGAAAGATTGATTGAAAGAATTGTTTTGCGGAAGATTGGATGAGTTGTGGTACTGTCCCTGAGATTGGGAATATACCAATTATTTTGCATTGGTTTGCACTTGTGGATTTTCAAAAGATTGACCCATGAGAGGACAACTGGCAGCATAATGAGATGGACTAGCGCAGACAGAACACACCTCCTTTTACAAAGAGGAATGCTAATAAGAACTAAGAGAACTGACAGCAGACAAAACTTGGTCAAACTTTCGATTCAACACTTTCATTTAAGTGGCAAGCTCACTAGATTTTTCTGCTTCATACAAACTTTCAACTTGAAGGATTCCAGGGGTGGACCTAAACCTTGAGGAAGAAGCATGTTCAAAATTTTCATTTAGGGCCTCAAACAGTTCTCAAGTGTCATCTGGGCTCGTATGCAAGAAAACACCATTACTGGAAGCATCTACCATGTTTCTTTGTGGATCAGCTAATCCATCACAGAAGATTTACACCTAATGTCATTTAGCAATATCATGGTATGGACATATTCTCAGAAAATCATTGTATCTCTCCTAAGTATCATGAAGTTGTTCACCCGGGATTTGGGAGAACGCCATGATCTCTCTTTTCATTTATGTGGTTTTACCCACAATGTAATATTTTTTTAAGAACTCTTATCGCCACTTATCCCATGCGCTTATGGAATTATGAGGTAGGGAGTGCAAGCAAGTTTTAACTTTATCCTTGAGAGAAAATTGGAAGAGTCTCATCTTAAAAGCATCATCAGAGAGAGTGGACAACTTGGTATTTGAATAAAATTCTAAAAACCCATCTATGTGCTTATAAGGATCTTCAGTAGCAAACCCATGGAAAGTTGGAAGCATTTGGATTATAGATGGCTTGATCTCAAAGTGGGTTGCATCAGATTGTGGAAATTGAAAATAATAAGGGGATGTATATGAAGTAGGAATGTAATGATCCCTCAGTGGTGTGAGAGCAGGTATAGGTGGCACACGTGCACTCAGTATATTATCACCATCATTATTAACCATGTCTGATTTAGAGAATTCTCCTAACAATGTAGGCTAAGATCAATGGTAACAAGTAGTAACAAGAAGAAAATTTTCAAGTGAAGAAAAATAACAAAAACTAACAAAAGATCCTAAAACCGAAGCTTCTATTCCTTAGGCGTCTTCGTCCTCGCTGCTAGATTCCTGCACTTGAAAAGAAAAAGAAATAAGGTGAGATATCAGAAATTTTGAAGACTATAAATCAAAATAAAATTAATTGTAAACTCAATAAACTATTACACAGTCCCCAACAACGGTGCCAAAAAATTGTTGTGTACCAAATCACAACCACTCGTAATAGCACGAATCTTTGCAGAATAGGGCTATATTAAGGGTGTTGAACCACATAGATTGTCATAGTTTATTTAAGCATCCAATTAATATTACTTTGAGTCAAGAACAAAGGGTGATTGTTTGATTGTTTGTCACGAACATAAAAATAAAAGTAAACTAAATTAAAGATAAGATCAAGAGAGAAAAGGTCTTAGGGATTGACTTCACCACGAATCTCGTATTATGGTCAACCATTCAACATTCAACCATTCAACCTTGGGATTTCACAATTTATGTATCAGATAAATTAAACTCAATAACATTCATTTAATTCGGGTTTAAAGAAAGATGTTCCATGAACTTCAACTAACTATAACATATCTTCGGTTGGCAAGAGTTATCTACCTACCTACTTCTAACTAATGTTGCAGTATAACTCGTCTTCCTTAGGCATAGATTATGAAAACATTAATTCATAAAAAATGTTGGAACACCATTGCATAATCTCTATTCTTATATCTGATAGGCATCCGCTAGTTCCATACAATAAGAATAGGTTGAGAACAATTTAAGAACAATTAAATCTAAGACAATGTATTAATTATTCAAAAAACATTATTTCATTAAAACACCAATTGATCCATAATCAATTGCTCATAATTATGCAATCAAGATACATAAACACATAAATTCCCAAAGTTAGAATGATCAAATCATAATACTCGAATTCAGGCTACATTAATGCCCTAAGAAAGGAATTAGCTACTCATGACAATGCTAGATATCATCAATGCTGCCATGGTCTTTATCGTCACGGACTATAATTCTCCTTTTGGGATCTTCACCTTTGAAACCCTAAAAGCAGCCACCAATTGAGAGAATAATAATTAGGAAAAGAGATATAAGATCTGTGGCCTTTTGCCTCCTTTTATAGAAGAATTAACTTCTAATAAGAGTTGGACGGGCTTTTAGGTCTTTTGGGATCATTTGGGCCCATCTAGGATGAAAGATGGCTTAATTAAGACAAATCTCACATCTAAAAAGTCGGACTAAACAGCAAGTGCTTGAGCTTAGAAGCTTAAGCTTAAGCTTTTGGAACAGAGCTCGAGCTTTCAAGAATAGGGCTCGAGCCTTAAGTTCTATACTTAGCCAAATTTCTTCAAATCTTATCCGAAGTGTCTTTTTCATCTACACTTAGCATATTTTTGGATTTCTTCTTTAACAATGCTCGATCCCTCCTTCATGGTGCTCAAGCCCTAGGTCATGGGCTCGACCTTTTAGGATTTGGGCTCGAGCTCTTTGGAAAGGTGCTCGAGCCCTTGAGTCTTGGTACAAGGTTCTGGGAGCTTGGTTTTTCTGAAGCAACTTTTCATATTCCGATGCACATCGGGCTCGAGCTTTTAGGCAAACGCTCGAGCACCTTGAGGTTAGGCTCGAGCTCTAGGATCTAGGCTCGAGCTTTGTTGCCTTAGTGGATTTTCTTGCTTCTTTCTATTGTGCTCGAGCCCTAGAACTTAGGCTCGAGCCTTGGTACTTTGAGTTATCCAAAATTCACTATTTTAACTCTCGACTTGCTTTGAATGATCGACAACAACTCTGTAATCTTCAATGTCAGTCTTTTCATCATAAAAGCTTGGTTTTAACCATTTCTTTGGGAAAACACCCAAAAACATGAAATAAACATAAATCAGTATAAAACTGGATAGAAGTATCACTTTAGGTCTTACACATATGCATATTTAGGGCTCAAATATGCAATATTCAGTGCTTATCAGTAAAGAACCTTCCCCAGGCATTCTAAAATGTCAAATGGGCCAATGAATCATGGCAATAACTTGCCACTCTTCCCAAACCTCAATAAACCTTTCCGTGACGAGACTTTAAAAAAAATATGGTTTCCCACCGTAAATGACAACGATCATCTCCTCTTATCTGCATAACTATTTTGTCGGCTCTGTGCCATAAATAGTCTATCTGATGAGCTTGACGTTATTCGTTGTCTCATACATAATTTTCAGACCTAAGATGGCTGTTTCGCCCACTTTAGTCTAACAAACCAGTAATCTACAAGGTCTACCATACAACTTTTGAAATGGAACCATCTCAATGCTCGCCTGATAACTGTTGTTGTAGGCAAACTTAACCAATGGAAAATAGTCTTCCCAACTACCTCCAAAATCAAGAATACATGCCTGAAGCATATCCTCCAAAACATGAATGGTGTGCTCAGACTGACCGTCCATCTGCAGATGAAATGTAGTACTGAAATGCATCTATGTAGCAAGTGCCGCCTGAAATCCTTCCCATAAATGAAGGTAAAACAAAGATCTTTGTCTGAAACAATAGTCACTGGGGCACCATGCAACTTCACAATCTCGCCCACATACAACCAGCTAAGCATCTCAACGTCATCCGACACACTCATCAGTAGAAAATGAGCCAACTTAGTCAATCTATCTACTATGACCCAAACCATTGCCTCTCACTAACCTTGGACATGCTCTTACTTCCACTGTGTCACCTCTAAAGACTGAAGTAAACCTGTTGGCCTTTAGTGCTCGGTCGTTACATGTTAATAAGTAAGCTATCTAGTAACAAACTGTGCCACATCACTCTTAATTCCTCTCCACCAATATTGTCTCTTCAAATTATGATATATCTTGGTGCTACTGGGGTGCACAGCAAAACGATAAGTATGAAACTCCCATAAAACGTCCTTACGACAAGGCATAGGAACAACTATCAAGCCCTTGAACCTTAAGGCCTCATCCAGACGTAATGTCCAACCTTGAACTGCCTCACCACCCATAATCCGTAAATGAATCACCTCAAGCTCTTCATCTTGCTTTTGTGTCTCAATAACTCGACAAACGAGAGTCGATTGAGACACAAGACTAAATATTATAGCGGGCTCACCGCTATCACTGAAATACAAACCCATTGCCACAATGTCTTCAACCATCTTCCATTCCCATATAGTAAGACAAGCTACCTCACCATAGGACTTTCTACTCAAGGCATCCGCCACAACATTCGCCTTTCCGGGATGATACTACAAATCAAAGTTGTAGTCCTCCATGAACTCAACCCATCGTCGTTGTCTTAAATTCAAGTCTTTTTGCACAAAAATGTACTTGAGGCCCTTATGATCCAAGAAAATTTCAAACCTCTCGCTATACAAGTAATGCCTCCAACTTTTCAAGCCAAAAACAACTACCGCCAATTCTAAATCATGAGTAGGGTAATTGCACTTTTAAGTCTTCAACTGTCTAGACCCATAAGCAATAACTCTCCTGCATTGCATCAAGTCACACCCTAAATCGTCACTGGAACCGTCACAATAAATGACATATCCCAAACCATGCTCGGGTATGATCAAAATTAGTGTCGTAGTCAACCTCGCCTTCAAATCTTGAAAAGCGGATTCACACGCTCCATTCCACAAAAACTTTATCCGTTTTTGGGTAAGCCTCGTTATAGGAGCTGATAAGTGAGAAAAATCCTGCATCAACCTCTGATAATATCTTGCTAAGCCCAGAAAGCTTCGAATCTCGAATACATTCTGTTGATCAAAAGCCCTAATCCATTTGTTTTGATGATAACAAATCAGTTAAAGATGTTTTTTTATTTTAATATTTCAATTGAGTTTAAATGCAAGGAAAAATGAATGTTTCTTAATTGAAGAAAAAAAAGGATCTTCATGTCATTATATGGACTCAGATGTCAAAAGGCTGCAAACATTCTACAAAGAATATGGTCAACTAAAGCAACAAGAGGATGCAAAGACAAGAGGATATAAACACTCATACAAGGTGCACTTAACAAAGTTCAAAATGTCAAATTATGGTGATTGACAAAGTACAACAAAAAGGAGCTCAAAACAACATTATCAGCAATATACGTCGACCGGTTTGTGCCATACGTCGACTGGTATCTATGCAAAGGCAAAACTCAAAGAACAGCTCGCATACATCGACCGGTTTGACACATACGTCGATCAGTATCTATACAGAAGCAAAATTCAATGAAGTGCTCATATACGTCGACCGGTTTGAAGCATACGTCGATTGGTATCTATGCAGTAGCAAAATTCAAGGAGAAACTCATATACGTCGACCGGTATCTAGGCAGTACTGAAATATTAGGAACTCAACATATACATCGACCGGTTTGATAAAGGATACGTCGACCGGTTTATGACACACGTTGACCAGTTTGGTCATAACTCTGTAGATTCAAAATTCAAACGGCTAGAATTTCATTTAATGCTTTCAACTACCTACAATAGCTCTATTGAATTTGAAATATCTACAAATAGAGAAGGTTGGAGCTCAAAGAAATTATACACACAAGTGAGAATACTCAAGAACATCATTCAAGAGCATTCAAAGAGCCTAAAATTCTGATCTGAGCATTTACTTCTCATTTTCTCTCTCATATCAGTTCAGAGACTAGAGTTTCATTTATTTCATCTACTTACTTTAGTGTGAAAGTTATTCTTGTAATATCTTCTAGAAAGAGATAGAGAGAGAGAAACAATATTGTAATCTTCATCTTTATATCTCTACCATCTTATAAGGGTTGGTGTGACCCAAAACCAAAGCTTAGGAAAAAGGTGTTCTCCAAGCAAGGAAGAGAAGCATAGTTTTGCTTCAATTGACAGTTTGCTCTCCACCATTAAGGAGGAGCTTTAGTGATTTTGGAAAGTCTCAAGGGAGGACCTTTAGCCGAGGAGTAAGAGCTTCTGAACCTCGCTAAATCGCTGAGTCACTGTTTGCAATTCTCTATCTCTATCTTCTTTAATTGTGCTTATATTGCTTGAATATTTTTACTGTGTATTGCATTCTATGTTATTGAAGATAAATTTTTAAAATTACAAACATTGGCCATTGATTCTATTCACCCCCCCTCTAGAGTCAATTAGTGACTAACAATTGGTATCAGAGCCTAATCTCTAGAAAAAGATTTGACCATCTTAGAGAACGATCATGGCAAATACAATGTTTCACCAAGAAGGTCAATCTAATAATAGACCTCCATGGTTTGATGGAAGTGACTACAACTATTGGAAAATCAAAATGAGAGCATTCCTAAGAGGCATAGATATAGATGTTTGGAAAGCCACCGAACAAGGAGACCATGTTCCAACCAAGGTAGTAAATGGTGAAAATATTCCAACACCCGATATTGAATGGACCCTAAATGACCGTAGGCTTGTACAATGCAATGTCAAAGCCATTACAAATCTCTATTGTGCCTTAAACAAAGACGAATTCAATAGAATTTCGGATTGCGAAACGGCTAAAGAAATTTGGGATAAACTTGAAGGTACCTATGTAGGTACTAGTCATGTTAAGGAATCCAAAATGAATATGCTCGTACATAAATATAAACTTTTTACCATGAATGGCAAAGAAACTATTAGTGAAATGTACTCTCATTTTACTAACATTGTGAATCCTTTGAAGGCTCTTGGAAAGTCATACACATCATCCGAGAATGTGAGAAAAATTCTTAGATCATTGCCTAAGAATTGGGAAGCCAAGAAGACCGCCATCCAAGAAGCCAAGAATCTCAACACACTTCCCACAGATGAACTCATTGGTTCATTAATGGCATATGAACTTGAAATGAATGACAGAGATGAAGAAAAAGAGACTCAAAAGAAGGACATTGCTCTTCAACCTACTACCACAATCTCCTTCACATAAAAAGCACCAAGTGCCTTCGCATCATTTGTTGCCTTAATAGGCAAAAAGTGAGCCGTCTTGGTCAATCTGTCAATGATGACCCATACGGCCTCTTTGCCTTTCCATAACCTTGGAAGACCTGTCACAAAATCCATAACAATTTGCTCCCATTTCCACTGCGCTATAGGCAATGGTTGCAATAAACCGGTTGGTCTCTAATGCTCGGCCTTCACCTGCTGACAGGTAAGGCATCTAGCCACAAACTGTGCAACATCTTTCTTCATCCCATTCCACCAATACTGATATCTTAAATTGTGATACATTTTAGTACCACCTGGATGAACTGCAAAGTAAGAAGTGTGAAACTCTTGTAAGACATCCTCACGACAAACTGTGGGAACCACCAACAAACCACTGAACTATAGACCCCCATCTTCATGCAAGGCCTAATCTTTCACTGTCTCACCACTAGAGATCAAAACGTGAATGGCATCTAAATCTGGGTCCTATCTCTATGACTCCATCACTCGTACAACAAGAGTAGGCTGAGCCACAAAACTAAACAAGAATGCTGGCTCACTGTCAACATCGTCGTCAAAATAATACAATCCCATCTCTACAAAATCCTTAAGCATCTTCCACTTCCAAATAGCCAAACCGGCCAAAGTCCCCCGAGATTTCCAGCTTAAGGCATCTGCTACCATATTTGCCTTGCCCGGATGATACTGCAAGTCAAAGTTGTAATCTTCCAAGAATTTAACCCATCTTCTCTATCTGTTATTCAAGTCCTTTTGAGAAAAAAGATACTTTAGACTTTTATGATCCGAGTATACCTCGAATCTCTCACCATACAAGTAGTGTCTGCAACACTTTAAAGCAAATACGACTGCCGCTAACTCTAAATCATGAGTATTATAGTTAAGCTCATGAGTCTTTAACTGTCGAGACCCAAAAGCCACTACTCTACCATCTTGCATCAACACACAACCCAAACCATCACGTGAAACATCACAATAGATCACATAACCCAAGCCACGCTCAGGTATCACCAACACTGGAGCTGTAGTCAATCTTGTCATCAAATCCTGAAAAGATGACTCATAGGCTTCATTCCAGACAAACTTGATCCCTTTCCGGGTCAAACGGGTCATAGGCGCTGCCAAGCGAGAAAAATCCTTCACAAATCTTCGGTAGTAACTCGCTAAACCAAGAAAACTTCGGATCTCAAAAACATTCTTGGGTTGTTCCCAATTCAGAACTGCTTCTATCTTTGATAGATCCACTGACACTCCACCTTCCGAAACAACATACCCTAAAAACTTCACCTCTTGCAGCCAAAACTCACATTTCTCATATTTGGCATACAATCGGTGCTCCCATAAAATTTGCAATACAATACTTAAATGGATCTCGTGCTCCTCCTGAGATCGTGAATACACAAGAATATCATCCAAGAAAACTATCACAAACTGGTCCAAGTAATCGTGAAAGATGTGGTTCATCAAGTCCATGAATGCTGCTGGCACATTAGTCAAGCCAAAAGGCATAACAAGGAACTCATAGTGTCCATACCGTGTACGGAACGCTATCTTCGGGATATCCTCATCCCTAACCCGTAACTAATAGTATCCTGACCTCAAGTCAATTTTCGAGAAACAATTGGCTCCCCTCAACTGATCAAATAAATTATCTATCCTTGGCAAATGATACTTGTTATTGATGGTGGCATGATTCAACTTCCGATAATCAATGCCCAATCTCAAAGAACCATCTTTTTTCTTAGCAAACAAGACCGGTAGGCCCTACGGTGACACACTCGGTCGGATGAAACCTTTCATCCTTGAATCATCAAGCTGTCTCTTCAATTCTTCTAATTCAACTAGTGCCATATGATACGGTGCCATAGAAATTGGTGTGGTACCGGGCATCAAATCAATAGTAAACTCCACCTCTTGATGTGGAGACAACTCTGTCAAGTCCTCTGGAAAAACATCCAAAAAGTCACGAACAACTGCCGAATAACCCCTTTCCACAATATCATCTTCTTCAGCTAAAAGACTAGCGAAGAAGTAATCACCAAAACCTCTTCCACGAATTACTTCGACCCCCATGAAAAAGAAACAGTCTCCCTCGGGAGTGCATACAGTGACCCTACCTCTGAAACAGTCGATCGTAGTATGAAACGAAGTTAACCAATCCATCCCGATAATGACGTCAAAATTAGTCATCTCCAGGAGGATAAGGTCAAACACAAAAGTCCGCCCGGCTATCACAATGGAACAATCCCTCACAACTTGGCTCAAGGACACTGAACCTCAACTAGCGTATCAACACACAATGTATGATCCATGAAACTGACCTCTAACCCCGATACAAGTGCAAATGACGATGAAATAAAGGATTGAGATGCACCAGAGTCAAACAAAACACGGGCCCAAGAACCAAACACTGGAAATATACCTCGGAAAACTGATGGACCAGAAGATGCATCAACTGGTGTAAGTGCAAAGACACGTCCCTGCGGTGCCTGTGCCTGAGAACTACCAATCTGAACACCAGACTGCTGCGCTGACACAGTAGGAGTATCCCTCCTAGCTGGTCGTGAACCTTGAGAAGACATAACAGGCTGTGGTGGTAGCGGTGGTCTGAAACTTAACTGAACTGTAGCCAACTGTGATGGCCTCTACCGTGACCCTCTGCCACTAGTGGTGCCTGCTCCCTGATTGGGACAGTCTCAAATCAAATGGCCACCACACCCATAACAAGCCCTCGGAGCTGAAGAAACTGAAGTCGATCTCATGGGACAATTGGACTTGTAATGTCCAGGCTGCTGGCACTGAAAAGAAACGACTCCACTCCTATCAGACCCAGCTAGTAAAGGAGTGGTAGGAGCAGATCGTGCAGACTACTGTCCCTAAAACTGAAATGACCACCCCTGTTCCTCTTCCTTGAAGGTCCCTCTGAAGATGACCTTGCATTTCTCTTTTGCTTCCACTATTCCCTTCTTACATCTTTATCTTTGGCCTCTGCCTCTAACATCAATGCCCTTTCCATTACTCAAAATAAACCTTGATGCCTGTGCCGTTAACAAAGGCCTCATTTTGAAATCAAGACCGGAAATAAACTTTCGAGTCATATCAACTTCACCTCTCACCATCTCTGGAGCAAAACGGGAAAGTGAAGTGAACTTGTTTTCGTACTCCGTCACCGACATATTGCCTTGGATAAGGCCAATAAATTGATTCCTTAACTCCCACCTCTTGGGAGCAGGGAAATACTTCTCATAGAATAGCTCGTTGAACCTATCCCAACTCATTTCTTCAATCTTATACTGATTTGTGACCGACTTCCACCAAAACTTGGCATCCTTTGAAAACTTGTAAGTGGCTAGGATGATTTTTAAGTGATCATCCGTCACATCCATAGAAGTTAATTGAGTTTCAACTTGATCCATATAGTCATCCGCTTCCATTGGATCCGCACCACCTTCGAACATGACTGGCATTAACTGATTAATCATCGTGAGACGTTTCTGTGCCGACGTCTCCTCTACCTGAACTACCGGTTGTGGTACCGGCTACGGTATCGGCTGCGGATGAGTAGCAATTGTGGCCATCAAGGCCTTCTGCAATAAGCGATTCAATGCAAGTTTCGCTGAACTTTCACCTTCTTCAATGGGTGTTTCAACATTATCCCTCCTTGTAGGAACAACTCTTGGGGCAATCAAATCCCTAAGAAGTGTGTCCTCATCAACTGGCTCCACCGGATTGGAGCTAGAGCTCTCGCCAACATCACCCCTTATTGGCCTAAGGCCAACTTCCCTAGGTTCCTTACGCCGTGACATCGTTCTATAAAACAAAGAAAATGGTTCAATAACGATGACACTAAGGTCCAACCGTGAACAACTCAACATAAAAGGATGCTATACTAACACTTAGCATGCAATGCTATGCAATGAACACATTAATATAAGCATATAAGCATATAAACACGTAAACGAGTAAACAGTTAAGCATGTTTTTTCACATAGCAAAACACTTTTGTAAATAATGAAATAACAAGACAAATGACTTCCCAGACAACCCTAGGTAGGCCATTACCCATCATCCTAATGGTTTTCGAACCAAGGCTCTGATACTAAATTTGTAACGACCTTAAACCGATACCATTTTAAAAAACATTTCGGCACGACCTCTGCTAAAAAAAGGCCTACAACAACCTGTTTGAAAAAAAAAATCAATGGCCTTTCTTGGCCTTTCAAGACATATTCAACCTGTCCCAACACACCATACAAATATATATATATATATATATATATATATATATATATAATACATTCCCCAATACCACAACATCAACAACTTTCCCAAGTTAACCTATCATCGTCATCCCATTCAACTTAAGCATTTACATAGTCTCGCTTCCCTTCAAAATACCAACAAGAGTTACGATTTATATATAATACATGACCTTGGCTTGCAAAAATGAATACACGACATTCTAATTTTGAGACTATACAAAAAAGAATGGGCTAAAATTCAAAAGATAACAAAATACAACTCCTAATCTTCTTCAAACTTGCTGGGGATTATCATCCACCACTTCTTTTCCGAGCCCTGAAAAATGTTAAATAATGGGGTGAGCAAAAAACTCAGTAGGTGGTGCCTAAGATGCACCTCTTGTGACCCCGTGAACCCAAATAATGAATAGGACATTAGGGAGAGGGGTCATGCTCAACCGGGGAAAATACAATGTAAATCCACAAGTTCAAAACAAATGAATGTCGTGCCATGAATGCAATGTCATGCATGTCACTCCCCATTTTCAGAAAACTTCCATCACTTCACAAACTGTTAATATAACCCGCCCTTTGGTGACTCCGCAGCGACACGAGAGAAGGATTGGCTACTGTCCCTGACCTTTGGTACCTCCGCAGCATCATTTGGGGCCTAAATAGCTCAACCACGCTAGGGCAATTTCCCTAGTTCCCTCTAGGCTATATTAACACACCGGCCCTTTAGTGACTCCACGGCGACTGGATTTCCTCAAAACCGTTTCATCAAATTCTCACCAAAAATCCCCTTTTTCATTCTTATCAAATCATTGTACCATTTTTCATGCCTATGCTATGAATGCATATCACATGCCTTTTTAATACTATGGAATTGGAGAGAATTATTATCACACAATTAACATACTTTCACATAAAATTTCTAATAAATTATTAAGTATCATAGGCATGGAAAAATTAACATATTAAGCATACTTCACAATAATTCTAAGAGAATTTCCATAAACTTCTATAAATAATTTCTAGCAATTTTATCAACACAATAATATAGAGAATCCAATAATCAAGCATATTTTTCATACAATTCAACAATTTCACATAATTACATGCTATATATACAAAATCAAGTCATTTAAGAGGCAAATAAATCAAATTGATCATGCTTGACAACAATTATGGTAGAATAACTCACAAAAGCACAAGAAAGTGAGAATTAGAGACCCCTACCTCAATTTTATGCAAAACCCCCAATTTTCACCTTAAACCCCTCAAAATGGGTCTCAATTTTCGGACTTCCTAGAGTGGCCAAAAGCTGAAATTGCTGGTATTGATTTGCAGATCTCATCGTGGGCTTTAATTTGCCGCAAACGACATCCAAAATTTCCAAAAGATGAGTAAGTAATCAAGAGTTGAAGTTGTAACAGAAAAAGAAAAAAAAAAAAAAACACAACAGCGAGAGAGAGAACTGGTTGAGAGAAAGAAAGCTGATTGTATATAAAAAATGGGTCTGCTATCCACTAACCACATAAGGCCTTAAGGTAAGGTGGGTCCCACAGCTAAAATAAAGAATTTCTTTAATTAACATAATATATATATATATATATATATATACATATAAAACACAGACATTACATTTTATATCCTGGCAAGTAACACATGCACCTACATGCCCTTTTAAGGACTTGAATTCGCAATTGAAAGGTGAGGAACAAATATTAGGCTAAATTGGTGATCTGTCAAAGAGGAATTAACTACGGATATTTTAAGTAATAGATAAATGAATCAAATTATATTAAATGGATTGACTTAGGAGTTTAGTTATTGTTCAGTGTTGAACTTCAAAGTATTTCTTTGAGGGTTTATGAAGAGTTACTAATTGTTAATGTGAGACCTCTTTGAATTAAAGTTTTTTAAGCATAAATTTCTTATTATGATTTGGAAAGTCTACTTCCAATAGGGAAACTAGGGTTTTATTACAAATTAGACTTGGATGAATTTTGAATTTTATTCTATCAAACAATTTTACTTGAACCTAACTTTATAAAAAGAAAGTTCAAGTTGTTTTCTCTTATCTAAGGCTTATAATTTACGAATTCAAATATTTATTGCATTTAAGGAAATTAGCAAAAGGTTACTTCTTCATGATTCTTAAAAAGCCTAGACCTAAAATTTACAATGACCTAAAATTTACAAATTCTTGGGTTTATTTCATTTAAACATAATTTTTATGGATTTTAAATGTAACGACCTGAACCAGAGGGTTCGAATCGCTAACCAGGTTCTTACCCGAACCCGAGGTCGTCTAAGGGCACTATGGTAAGTTCTAAGGCCGATACATAATGTACGTGTCATCCCAAAACTTATACAAAACAAATGAAATCGCATATATAAAAGATAATAAAACAGTCCACTAACCCATTTAAACCTATGGAGGAATGTCATCCGCCACTTCCTTTCGTATCCTGAAAAATATTAATAATAATGGAGTGAGCATAAAGCTCAGTAGGAAGCATCTAAGACACACCTCTTATGACCCCATGAATCCATACAATGAATAGGATACGAGAGAACGCGATCATATCTCAGGGAAAAACAAACAAAACAACGATAATATCAATAGATACATACGCAAGTCGTTCAATCACCAAGCGTGCAATGTATGCCAATGCAATGCCATGCCATACAATGTCGCTCCCCATTTCCGAAACAATATCGTTTCAACTTCCAAACCGTTAGTATAATCCGACCTAAGGCACCTCCAAGGCGTTACGAATGGAGGGTTGACTAACTATCCACGACCACAAGGCACCTCCAAGACGTCGGATTCAGCCTAGTTAGCTCAACGATACTCCCTTCTAGACCACACTAACACCACGAACCACTAGGCGCCTTCTAGGCGTCCGGTTTTCACAAACACTTTTCAAAAAAAAAAAACTTTTCCCAAAATCAAATTAATTGTTTTAAAACAAACTTTTCCCTTTACTTTCCCAATGGCAATGCATGAATTATGCAATTTCTTCAATGCCATGACAATATAGAAATTCCATACACATCATCCACATTATTTAAGCATGTTTAAAACATGAATTTTCACACAATATCGCATTCTCATATTTCTAAATCATGACATTTTATATACTTTCAATTCCTAAATCTAACAATTAAATTCTACACATTCCATCAACGTCATATTCACATTTTGAGAAAAAAAAAATTATAAATAATTAATTCCACAACTAATAATCTCAAATTTACATAGCAATTGGTAAACATTTTACATACAACTTGTTATTATTGAGTATGTTTTTCATCACAACAAATTAATTAGGTTCATAGGCACAATTAACACACCATATCACTTATCATCATGAACACAACTAAATACAATCACTATGTTCAAAGTAACTAAAATTAAGCATGCTTATAACCAACTTTAGAAAGGAAAATTCACAAAGAATCAAAGAAATTGTGAATTAGAAACACCCCTACCACAAAGAATGTAAAAGTCCCAAATTATGCTCAATTTTTGAAAATCCATGGGTTGGTGTGATGCCCCTCGAATTCAAGACATGGGTTAATCAGGCCCAGGCCCAAACCCGAGGGAAATATCAAACAATTAAAGTATTTTAAATCAAACACAGATGACAAAATAAAATAATAAAGATAGAATAAAGTTGAAAGAAGTATTAATTATAAAACCCTCCATGTATAACTGAATAATAAAACTCTAATCCTCCAAAACTTCAAGGTTACAACTTGGGAATCCACTGGTGGACCCTAACCAAAAGTTCAACTGAAACTGAAACTGAAAATAGATAATGCTAGAAACATCGAGAGAAGTCCTACGTAATCAGATGAATGTGAGACTGTCCTCGATAAACACGATCAAAATCTAAGGCTGGAACCGTCCTGTACCTAAAAAGAATAATATAAGAGTGGGTCAGGCCCACGAGCAAGTTCTAATCTAACTGCAATCCATACAGTGACCCGATACGCAGATACATCGTAGACACCTCACAATATCTATCTAGTCCATACATATAAATATATCCACACTAAGGGACATTCACTGGTCTATAATAGGGTTCTTAACCTGAATAGAAGGCAACATGCGAATACGCACCCAAAGGTGGGTATGAGTACCTAGACCTAATGGGGTATACTTTAACCTATTATAACCAGCTACGCATCCACCGCATATACGCACCCTAACCAATGAGTCTGAGACTCAAGCTCAACTCGTGGTACCATAAACATATATAAAGTCCGTCCAAATCCAGGGTATGAAGTTCAACTATTTATTAAACTGACATAGAACAAACCAACTAGTTAGTCACTCAACTTATTTAGTTGATATAACTTAACTACCATCCGTTAATCCAGGTTGCCACTCAACTTAGTTGCAGTTGATATGACTTAACCAAAATTAAGATTCAATATTTATAAATCCATTCATTTAATCCGTTAGGTTAGGTTTAGGCGTTTTGAGCTAAACCGTCCCTAGTATGCCACCGTCCCATACCGGTGCATACATTCTTCCATATCCAGGTAAATTACAATGTATACATAATGAACAAGTAATTTACAGTCCAAAACCACTATCCAAATAATTGCAAAAAAGTATTTAAAGTTTCAGCAATTTAAATCCAAGAATTAAACCATATAATTGCAGGAAACAGTTTAATAGTTTATACAACTAGCATCCAAAGCATGCATAGACCCAATCTAATATATCAATGATTCTATCATGCATTTTAAAATAAATTTTATAATCCTATTATAGTCCAATAAATTGCTAAATTAATCTAAGCAATTTATTTCCTCCCATCGGTAACAGTGTACTAAGTTAATTATATGCTTTTATACTGTTTCATCCTTTATCTTAGAGACTTAAACTATGCAACAACAAGTTTAATCACACTTAGAATCAAATATTTAGATCCTCTGTAAAGTCCCCACAATCCATTAGAGACATCCAAAAGCTCAAACAGTGCCCAGAATACCAAACAGTGCCTTAGAAAACTAAAAAAAAGATAAAATTTAACGTAAATTGAAGAGGGAGCCTGCTCCAAATTTTGGGAGCAGGCTCTTTCAGCCTAGAGCCAGCTCTAGGAGTCCT
The DNA here is from genome assembly GCF_030987335.1 of Cornus florida. Lineage (NCBI taxonomy): Eukaryota > Viridiplantae > Streptophyta > Magnoliopsida > Cornales > Cornaceae > Cornus > Cornus florida. The sequence goes on from NW_026775575.1 coordinate 42,074,663, forward strand.
TGGAGCTGGCTTTACTTGTGTGGGAGCCGGCTCCCACATCTATGGAGCCGGCTTTCACCTCATTTGAGAGCCTTCGTCCCCATTCTGCTCCGTTTCAGTCCGTCTGCTCCCTCTCTGATCAATTCCTACCAATCTGTTGGGTTCTAAAACTAATCTTAGGAGTCTTAATTGAGTCTAGAAGCATCCCCAAGGTTGTTTACAATAACTGGGACCAATTGCAGAGGTTAGATTTAGCCATTAGACTAGCATGTTTACAGTACGAAATTTAAACTAACTTGCAACGTCCATTCCATTCCAACTTTTCTATTCCTCTTCACCCCTGAACGTAAAGATCTTATATCATCATAGTAACATTCCCATGATTTATTTACAGAGGTTAAAGGCAATTACAGAGACTAAAATTGCTTAACAACATAACATGCTTAAAACAGAAAACTGATCAAGACTTGAAACAAGCTTGCACGCATTATACCAAAAACTAATTTAACACGTAAAGATCATCAATATATTATATAGTAAGCATGTAAGTTCCGATTTAATAATTAATTAAACCCTAGAGATTATCTAGGTGCACAGAACACAAGCCAGAGGGAAGGAGGAAGAGAAGAACTTGCCTGTATAGTTTTATAAACAAAACCTTGTCGTCATTGTTCTAAGCTTTCCGGCAACCACTACAATATGTCTAACCTCCTAATACTTCTGCCCTTTCCTTCTCCTAGGTTTGGTCTTGAAACCTCAGTTGAGAACTCACAAACTTGCCCTGTTCTCTCAAAACCACAAACTTACTCTGTTCTCTCAAAACCTCACTCTGTATCTCACGTGCTCCGTTTCACTGTGTTATGAATAGGGTTCTTAAAACCCTAGGCAACCATATGACTTGTATATTTATAGGCAATTCCAAACCCTAATTCTAATTAAAACCCTAAACTGTAATTTAATCCGCCCATAGAAAACCTAGGTTATAATACATAATAGATACCTGTATGCCGTCTCTAAGAAAACCCTAATTAAAAAAAAAAACGTATTTAAATCCTCATTTATCTACATTACATAATTAACTTAATCAAAATCAACAATTTACAAATAATTCAAATAAATTCAAATAATTTCAAATAAACAAGCAACAAAACCATTTAAATAATTAAAAATACAAGTAAAAACTTAATTAAAATATCAGGACTATCCTCTTAAAATTAAGGGTATTACAGTTGGCCAAACAAGGGTTTGCTTTCCAATGTAGGTCTCAATAAGCTCTCCAACATTGCCCAAAGGAGTACCATCAAATTCACAAAAATAAATAAGGAATCAAGCCTTGAAAATCATGGCAAAAGAAAAGAAAAAAAGAAAGTAAGGGGAGAATGAGAGAACTGTCTAGAGAAAAGAGCTTTATGGTCTAAATGGCCTTATGGCCGTTAGAAGAAAAGATAGTGGTGGGTCCCTCACATATAAAAATCTTTTTTTTCATTTGACTTTTCTTTTCTTTTCTTTTCTTTCTTTTTTTTCTTTCTTTTTTATTTTTTATTTTTTTTAATTTTTTAACTTATTACTACACATATATAAAATTCACAAACATTACATTAAAACACCTTCAAATATTATTTCTCAAGAGAATCAGACCTAAAATTTTGTGAATTTTAGGGTTTGTTAGCATAAGTAGCCATGAGTTTCTTAGCAAGCAAATTAGAACATGGAAGGTCTCGTCTAGAGGTTGAGCCTTTTAACCTTTTTACCCCTACCCTGTGTGGCCAATGGCTGATTCCATTCTCTCTGTATCTATGCTCAATGCAAAAATAAGAATTCAATAACATTGAACTTTTGTTAGTGAAAGAGATTAAACTTTAGTTGCTATAAGAAGAAACTCAAAAAACTTGAAAATAACAAGAGCATGATTACGAGCAACAATTGCAATTATTGTGTAAGGTTACCACCAAGAATCTGTTCATCATCTACAAGTTCTTTCCAAATTTGCATCATTTGAAGAAGAACCAAGAATGTTATTTTGCTCTGCAGTAGCATTCCTTCCATTGGTTACACATGTTTTTGAGTTGAAAATGGAAAAACTTTATTATATATATATATATATATATATATATATATTACACGGTGGTTTTCACTGCTATTGAATTAAATTTTAATGCCAAATATATAGATATGTAATTTTCTATTAATAATAGAAAAAAGGTGAAAAATTAAGGAAAATCTTTCATGAACTTCTATTCATCGCCAAAATCGATAAAAATAAAGTCCTTTTTTTTTTTTTTGGTTAAAAATAAAAATAAAATCTTCATAATTAACAAGATGGGATATTTGATCTTCATCATCATTAACATTGTATGTTTTATCTTGCTCATAATCATCAAGATTGATGGGAGTTTCTGGCATGTTCTCCATTGTCGATAAGCTTATCTGGTTAAGAAATGGACTCTGATAAAAGCAAATCAATATTTATCTTATATATATAGAATATACAGTATTAACTAAAAGCTAGAAGGATACGAGTGATGCATGAACCAATTTTTATTGGACGAAGGGGTTCAGGAGGTTCACCTCCTGTCTTGCCGATTATCAAAAACAGGTTGTAGAAACGCGTAAAGTCGTCAATATGGAAGGTTAGAAACCGTATCTCCGTACAAAACAACTCTAAAAATGTCTCACACATTTAATTTGACTCACGAGAAAAGTTGAGTGACGAAAGAAATGGTTTTTTTATTTTGTTAATCTCTTTAGTAAAGGTGTTTATTTATTTAATTGCTGCAGAAAAGATAAAAATTACATAAATACATATTGAAGAGAAAGTTGATTCCTTATATTTGGGTAATTGGCTCAATGAACATTTTGATTGTTTTCATGCCCAATGAATTAGAAGCACTTATACAATCCTGTAAGTCCTTGTCACAGGCTATTAAAATCCGATCGCCGTCATCGTCTATATATTTGATCTTATAAATTCCAACATTGAACTTCAACCTCTTGGAGACTTCTTCTTCTAACTCCACCATTTTTGCTGAAAAATGTATTTGAAATTTAATCATATCATCACCGCATGTTGCCTTTATAGTCATGGTACTTGCTTCTTGTGGTGTTATTACAAGTGGAGTTATGTGAGAAAAAGTAGTCACGAGTTTCTCAGCAGTCAAATCAGAACAGGGAGGGTCGAGTCTAGAGGGAGAGTCGTCCACCTTATTTCTCTTACCCCGTTTCCAGCGGCGGATTCCTTTCTTTCTGCATATACGTTTAAACGTAGATCTGCTCACTGCAAAAATAAGAATTCAATAACAAAAAAATTATTTCTACAAGAAGAGACTCAAAAGTCGAAGATGATTAGAACAAGATTACGAGCAACAATTTCAATTAGTGTGTAAGCATACCACCGTAAACATTTGCTATGTCTTCAAGTTTCTTTCCGAAATGTTGTTCAAGTTCCTCATAAGTAATTGAATATGTGTCATCTGAACAAGTATCAACTTCAAGTGTTAGTTGTTGATTTGATGAATGTGGTTGCATCATCTCTTGTTCACTGTGCAAGACTCCAGGCCCGGATGGAGATCTGGTAGGTTCCCGATTCATGCGAGGTGTAATAATATAAATCGATAATTCTTTCCCGAGTTCTTCTCCAGATGAGAGCTTAAAGCTTGGAAAATGTTGCTTCATTGTTTCTAACATCGAGCACAGTAAGGTACTTGTGTCTTTACCATATGCTCTTTTCCGATTTAAAAAGAACTCTAGTACATAATCAACTTCTCTGGTGTAACAACTTCGCAAGGAAATCGAGAAACAGCCAGTTAACCCAAAATGACGTGCACCGGGCAGTAATGGATATTCAGTTAGGCTGAATTGAGTTATATCTCTACAGAAGCATGGTTTATGTGACAGATAGGCCCTCCCAACAACTCCCTGCCCCCTTTGTAAGTCATTAGACGCACATAACCCTGAGAATTCTACCAGATTATAATCTACAAGATATGATACTTCGTTTGGACCGTGCAAGACTTGTCCCACACAGCTTACATCAAAAAAGGTATTGGAGGAGCTATTGTCCATATTGCCATCAGTGTTCAAGGTATTGAATCTGCAAGGAATCCACATCTGAGCCAAAGGTAACTTGTGTTTTTTGCACATCACTTGCAACCCTTTGTAGATTTCATCATTTGTATCTCTATAAATCTGGATTGTAAATTTTGTGTAGTATAGAAATTTATTGATGAGAACAGGGTACTGAAAACATACACGGAAAAAGAGAGAGTATGAGATCTCACATTTGCATATTAAGCCTGTAACTTACCGAAGATCTATGACAGTAACACAGAGAACTTCTCAGACCTGCAATCTACAAGAGATGAGAACAAGAGAAGAGAAGTGAGTAATTTGTAAGGTTTAAATTAATGAAAAGGAAAAATCATATCATCTTCAACCCAAGTAGAAGAAATAAATACAAATTACGGGTTTCAAGTTTCAACAAACCTTGAGCAAATAATCCAAAAGCGAATAACACACCAGTAGCAATAATCCAGAAGGTGTATTTTTTACAAACTCAAGCACTCCAACACAGCCCTGAAAAGAGGGGTGAAACAGCGGGAAAGCAGAGGAAGCCCAAATATTGCAAGTTAGGGCAAATTCGCGCTGTGGGTACTCTTTGCTAGAGTAAATTCGCACATCTTCAGTACGCTCATGCAATTTTTTCCGGAACACACGACCCTGGATTCCAAGGTGTTCTTCTGTCCCATCCAAATCAATTTCATATTCCAAACAGTGCTTCCTATACTTAAGAAGTCTTTCATCAAGATCATAAGAAAGAGCAAAAGGTTGGTCTGAAGTTACAAGCTGGAAACACCCTGTTTCTGTTGTGATGGGTGTCCAAAACTGAATGAGAGTATGATCCATATAGTTATTACGATGGAAGTTTTGAAGCGCAGATTTGATCTTCTCTATAACGATCCCTTGATTGGTGGTGGGGCTGTGAGTTACCCAATCCGTAATACCACCACCTACATCTACACGTTCATTTGAAAATTAATTTCCTTATATATATATACACACATATATATAGTTGTGTGTGTGTGTTTTTTTTTTTTTTGAATGATAAGCTGCTATTGAATTAAATTTTCTATGACAACTAGGTATTTTACTCTTAATAGAATAAATAAATTAAAAAAAAAAAAAAAAAATTGGAGTGAGAAATAAAGAGAGACACAGATAGAAGCAGCTTACTGAAAGGAGAGAGGGTTGTCTCGCACCAAAACGCCCACAGGTGGTCTTTTGACAGAGGGCGCCGGAAAAACACTGTACTGGGCATATCCTTGATGAAATTATTGAGGATGTATTCTTCATCATGGTTTGCCATCTCCGCCATTGTCGATGAGCTACCTACCTGGTTAAGAAAATGACTCTGCATTGTGCACGTCAATATATATGATATAGTAATGCATACCGATCCCCCCTATGTTGTTGAGCTGGATCTGCTGCTCCATCGGATGGTGAAGATCGCGCCAGCTCAGCTGCAGACCAATGGGAACCCATTAGAGTAAGACGATGACGTTCGGTTAAAAAGGCCAAAAGGATATACATGAGGAGAAAATTTTCCACTGCTCACAAAATGCAATATGTCAATAAAAAGGCCGGCCAAAATGTATTGGGCCAAGAGCCCAAAACCACACCAAGCAGCTAAAGGTCTATAAAGAAAGCATTGAACACCAAATCGGCCCGAAAATAAGAATGAAGTCCAACAAGCCCAATCCAAGGCCTTGGTCAATACAACTGGGAGTAACGCTCGCCATCAAAATCACAAGAAATCGGAAAGAAATAATGTTCATATATGAAACAGTTGTCCCATAATTACCTCCTTGTATAGATATAAATAAGGGAGCAAGACCCAAATGACGGCATTCTGTTCTATTTGCCCTTGTTCTTCCTTAATCTCATTGTTTTTATTCTTTCTTCTCATAGGCTACACATATATTTATTCTTTTCTTTGAATATTTTGGAGTATTTAGTAATCCTCTATTGTTCTTGATGGAGTGTTCAAGCATTAAAATTTCTTCCTTGATCTCATTGTTTTTATTCTTTTTTCTCATAGGCTACACATATATTTATTCTTTTCTTTGAATATTTTGGAGTATTTAGTAATCCTCTATTGTTCTTGATTGAGTGTTCAAGCATTAAAATTTCTGGATTGAAACTCAGTGTTCGGTCCGAGATTTTGTGCACCTATATTTTGGCGCCGTCTGTAGAAAGTTACGAAAAGCCTCTCACTACCTATTTGAATTTAGATACATGCAACATCACTCCAGTACAACGATACGATCAGATGCCATTCAATTGTAGCAATTTAAAATCATACAAAAATTGGGTGAGGAGATATTAGCGTAGTTTGACACCATAAGCCAAGCTAATGAGGCAAGTGCTGAACAGATCAACACATTAAGGCAAGCGAACGAGGCTAGCACAGCATGAAAGGGCAAGATTACAAACAACAATTTCAGTTAGTGTGTAAGCTTACCACCAAAAATCTGTGCAACATCGTCAAATTTCTGTCCGAAATGTTTTTTGAGTTCCTCATAAGTGATTGAATCTGCCTCATCTGAACAAAAAGCATGACTGGTATTTCGCTTTTCATTGACAACATTCTTTCCATTGTTGATATCATCAATTTCAACTATTAGTTGTTGATTTGATGAATGTGGTTCCATCATCTCTTCTCCATCATGTAAGACTCTAGGTCCAAATGGAGATCTAGTATTTTGGCATTGAAATGATGCGTGTTCCTCATTCATGAGAGCCCCGTCTGAGCAAGAAATAGAATTGTTATTTCGCTCTTCATTAACAACATTCCTTTCGTTGTTGGCATCACCTACTTCAACTATTAGTTGCTGATTCATAAGATGATCTGCACCCGGCATATCTTTCTTGAAAGTGTTGAGATTGTATTCTTCATCTTGTTCTAGAAATAGAATTGTTATTTCGCTCTGCATTAACAATATTCCCTCCATTTTGGATCAAGCACATCAATATATAGTTATTTGCCAAAAGGAGAGACGTTGAGTGTTAAATGGACCATTTTCCGAGTGCAACTATTAGAAACGTGCTAGTTTTAAAAACTTTTCGAGTGATTTTAATTCATAAATCTTGATTCATCACATAGAGACAAGTTTTATGTAAAAATAAAACATGATGTATCATTCAATTAAAAGATTGAATACTTACATCAAGGTTTGAGTAAACCTTAGATCTCTCCTCCAAAGTGAATGTTCTCACTTATTGTAAATCCCTTTTGCTAGAAACCTTTTCCATGGATCTCCATCTTCTTGGTAATAGTCTTACCTTTAGGAATCACTCATAAGCCTCCATGAATGACCTTGGAAAATTAGGCTTGTGGGAGCCTCCATTAAATGAGAACACTAACCCTAATTTTCTAGAGAGAGAAAATATATTCCTTTTTTCCTTCTACTAAAAATCACCCCTAAAATATACATAGACCATGTATATTTATAGGCAACATAAAAATAAAGAAAAGGAAACAACAATTCATTCTCAATCTCTAATTCACATGTCTCAAATCTAATAGGATTACAATATCAAGTTGGGTTATGAGTGAGAATCCTTTGGGTTCATTATTTTATTGGCTACAATGAATTAATAATTGGCCCGGTCTATGGACCCAATTCAATTAATTCATAAATTAATTTCTACTCCACTAAAAGAAATTAATTGAACTCCAATTAAATAATAAATAACCTCTAAGTCAATGTTGCACTTTGACTCCTCTATGCATAATTAGTTGTCGAATAAATAAAGTCATCAATCCGACTACTTAATTAATATATTTGTTTTGACACCATTGATTATTTCTGGTTCGATCACAATAAAACATTTGTTTGACAAAAAATAATAATTTAAATAAATAAATATATAATAAATCATTTTGTCTAAAAACATACGAAGGCTTTCGAATTTACTTTGTGATCAACCATAATCAATACAAAATAAATACAAGTAGCAATAATACAAATATTGAAAATATAACCTTCTAACTATTAATTACATAACTACTCAAAGTGTCGGTCTAAGGATCATGAAGAATCTGCCGAACAAATCAAAGTAATTATTAATTAATAAAAGAATCTATACTTTTCTCATACTTAAAAGTCAAATGCCATGACGGTGATAGGAAGCAATTACATACGATGGCTCTCGCAATATATCTCAACTTAACGCGGATCCGGTTCAAATCTTAATTAATTATGAGTCCATCCATAATTACCGACTATGAACAATTTATGATTACTATTTATATTCATGTATTGATCGCCATCACATACATATATAAATCTCTCTTGTAATCAAGTGGACACTATTATTTCTATAATGAATCGAAACATAATACATTGAATTCACCTATTGTATAAAGTATAAATATTTCAAAAACGTCAGGAACTTATGTCACTACAATCCAAATAGGAATTTGCTATGCCAGGGCATATAAATCCCAACAGCTCCCACTTGCCCTCATAGCCAATTCAGATTGCATCTAACTCCAATGTTATCTAGGTAACGATCAATACTATTGATCATAACACCTTTGTTAATGGATCAACAAAGTTGTGTTCCAACGCAATGTTATAGCCACGAGTACATTTTCTTACCGGATAATATCATGTAGGACATGATACTTTGCTCTCAGTATACCTTATTCCTCTATGGAACCTTGGGTCATTGGTTTGGACTACTTCTGCACTATTGTCACAATATAGTTCGATAGGTAAGCTAGTATACTCCACAACCTCTAAATCAGTGAGATCAAACCAAAATGCTTCATTTGCTGCCATTAAGGCTGCAATGGACTCCACCTTCAGGTTTGAGTCAGCAGTTGAAATCTGGTTAACAATTTACCAACTGATTTTCCTTCCATTAAGAGAACATACACTAAGTCATGAACCTCATAGTATCTACTTCTGATTAAAAATCAGAACTAGCATACTTGATTGGAACCACATCATCACATCCATAAATGAGTATGAGATCGTTGGTTCTCCTAAGGTACTTTATGATATTTTTCACAACAGACCAGTTATCAAGTCCGAGTTCAGACTGATATCTACTTGCTATCCCTACCATATAGCGAATGTCTTGTTCGGTGTAGACCATGGCATATATGAGACTCCCATATACCGAAGCATATTGTTCCAGTCTCATTTGCTCAATCTCCTCTGATAGTCTTGAAAAACTACTTACTAGAGAGAGCAATCCATGTCAATCAAGCAAGAACTCGTTCTTTGAGTTTTGCATACCAAACCTGGTCAAAACTTTATCAATGTAGGATTATTAAGATAAGCCTATTTTCCTTTTAACCTGATCTTGCATAAGCTTGATCCTACGAATATAGCTTACATCTTTAAAATCCTTCATTTCAAAATAATTGAACAACTACTTCTTTACTGATGACAAAACTTTCCATATCATACTAAATGAGTAAGATGTCATCAATATATATAGAATTAGAAAAATAATGACATTCCCTTGTACACTCTTCCTCTATCACTCCTAATGGTCTTAATGTTACACTCTTGTTTGTTCTCAACTCTTTTGCAAAATTTAGCAAAAATTGAATGGGTTTCATTTTTGTGGGTAAGGAAAAACATCCGAGTGAATCTAGAGTAATCATCAACAATGACAAATGCATAGAGTTTTCCACTAAGACTTGTAATTCTCTCCGGACCAAATAGATCCACATGAATCAACTCAAGTGGTCTTGAAGTAGTTAAGTCCTTTTTCCTTTTAAATGACGATTTAATTTGCTTCCCTATTTGGCATGCACTACAAATTTTATCTTTTAAAAAATTAGCCTTTGGGAGGCCTTTGACTAATTCATTTTTAGATAATTTCGAGATCAAATCCATGCTAGCATGAGCCAACCTTCTATGCCATAACCAACTATTTTCATTTTAAGAAACAAAGCACTTAACATCTTGATCATGTATTTCACACAAAAGCAAAGTATATACATTACCATTTCTAAGAGCATGAAATACTTCATCATTATTCCTTTTAACAATGTATTTATCCGATTGAAACAACACATCATATTCTTTATCACATAGTTGGCTAATGCTAAACAAATTATGTTTTAAGCCTTTAACAAGTAAGACATCATCAATAGATAAGGAAGATGATATACCAATAGATCCGATCCCGATAACCTTGCCTTTTGAATTATCTCCAAATATAACACTTCCTCTTTTGTGAGACTTGATAGAGAGAAATTTTGATCGATCTCCCGTCATGTGTCTTGAGTAACCACTATCAAGGAACCATTTGTCCTTGGATGAGTATGGAGGCTTCAAGCAAACCTACAAAAAGAATTTGAGTAATCTTCTTTTGGTACCCACAATTTCTTGGGTCTATGAGAGTTAGGAAGAGGCTTATATGTTCCTTTAATAACCCAAATTTCTTTTGTCATACATGGCCTAATAGACAATGATTGATTTTATGTCCTAACTTTTTACAATAGTTGCATTTTGGACTAAAAGAAGAATTTTTGACAAAGTAATTGTTCAAAGGTTTTCTCTTTTTCAATAAATAAGAATCTTTGTTGTGAGGATTAAAACCAAGCCCATCTTTAGCATAAGCATTTCTTTGCTTTCCAAGTATGAGGTTCAAATTTTCTCTACCTTTTGTGAATTTGGCTAAGATTTTAACTTGATCCTCAATAATGACTTTCAATGATTCATTTTCAGCAATTAACTCAATTGAGGCCACTTCTTTAGCTAATTCTTTTTCCTTTTTCAAAGTTTCATTTTCAAGTTGAGATTTTTCAAGGTTTTAAGAAATGATAAGTTTTTCTCTTTTAAGGCTAGCACATTTTTGAACCATTTTACCTAATTCATCATGTAATTCTTTAAAAGCATTTAGCAAATAGTTATGTGCATCAACCAATTCATCATAAGAAGTTTCTAAGTCAAATGAGTCATAATTAGAATTTACCTCATCTTCATCGGCTATGAGACAAAGATTGACCAATTCGTTGAGTTCATTGTCACTTTTGGATCCATTTGAATCATCATCCTCCCATGTAGCTCTCATGGCTTTGCCTTTCTTTTTCATTTCCTTATCATTTTTGTAGGCATAGCAATCGGATTTAAAATGCCCCGATTTTCCACAATGAAAGCATGTAGGTGCTTCTCTTTTTCCTTACTCACTAGATGAGCCACTTATTTTAAAATTGTTGCTCTTTTGAAACTTCTTCATTTGAAGAACTCTTCTCACGGTTTTGGTAATAAGGGCAATTTCTTTTTCTTCATCATCATTAGGAGCCTTATCAATTGTGAGGATCACTAAAAAGTATGTTAGGTGTTTGGTGACACATTATAATAAATACTTTTCATAATTAAATTATTTATTTATTTATTTTGTAATAATGTTTTTTTAAACATTTCAATTGCTAATTTTACAATAATATCCTTTTGCCATTTATCATAATAACAACTTTATTAAGGAATGAATATAATTGTACGTGTTTATAAAAAATAAAAAGGACGTAATTGACTAATGAAAAAAAGTTACCTAAAATATTCAACATCTACTCAAAGGCAGTTTGAAAAGTTTCAAATTCTAATTTAGTTCAAACGATCTATTGAGCTAAATATGGTAACCATTAAAAATGCTTTTAATGGTTACCAAATAAACCTAAATGCAATTTTTTAAAATAAAAATGCTTTTAAGCCGTAGAGAAACAATTCCAAACGGATAGATGGGGACACTTTATATATATATATATATATATATATATATATATATATAACATGCGAATATGTGAAGTAAAACATATATATATATATATATATATATATATATATATATATATGTTTTACTTCACATATTCGCATGCCAGAGCCACTGATATGAAGGGTCTTGCAATGGAAATACTGCTGCTATCTCCGTTGTTTCCTTTTCTTTGAATTGTTATTATTATATATTTTCTTTTTCTATTTCAGGTGTGGTTCAATTATTTACCCAGCAAAGATTAGTATATATATGTTTTGATTTTCTGTTGTGGGTTAATATGTGATTAATATTTCTTGGTTGTATTGTGATAATTTTTAAGGGATTTTTTTATTTTTAATTTTTTTTATAGGATTACATATTTTCATATATATATATATATATATATATATATATATATATATATATATATATATATATTATTGTTTAGCTTAAACCTGCAGATATATATATATATATATATTATTGTTTAGCTTAAACCTGCAGATTGAAACTTCGAATTTTCTTTATTATTAGTTACTACGTTTAAAAGTGTATTACAATAGGTACACTAAAGTTATGGCAACATAGTTGATTTTTCTTTAAATAAAAAAAAATAAAATAATTATATGAGTAGATAATATTTCCTTTTACACATGAAATATATATATTTTTCCTTTTTAGCATATGTAGTTGCCAGGCTTGTATTGTTTGGACGTAAAAATTTAATCTTTACAATTGGTCTTGCAACTTCAAAAGACTGTCCATTTGTGGTTATGCGATGTCGTTCTCTTTCTCTTTGACAGTTTAGCCTTTATGGTTGGTTCCTGCCTCTGGCAATTTTCTGTTCTTCTACTTGAACCTCATGTACATTCTTTTTCTTCTTAATACAAAAGCTTATCCTTTAACTAAAAAAACACCAAAGGAAGCTAGAATTGGTCTGGTATAACTATAGTAAATATTCTTACTTTATTTGATACATCTAACTTGGTATGTCAAAGATATTATTATTATTATTTTCCAAAAACACTATACATATGGGACTGGACATGAGTGTTGTTTTTTTTGTTTTAGAACTTTATTGGTTAAGAAGGCTACTTGAAATTATAGAAATATTATTTGTGAATCTCACCATTTTGGTATTGGTTTGGCGGATTAAAAGTATATCTGGCTTTGTGATGAAAATTTAATTGTTGAATTTATATTTCAATGATCAGTGGATCACGGTAATAGAAGTGTTATTTTGTGAAGATTGATCACTATTGGTGGATAAGTTTGAAAGAAACATATTTTTAATTTATGTGATCGGCTGGGTAAAGAAAGCAGGGACGGAGCTAATGAAGGCCTAGGGGGGGTACGTGCCCCCTAATTTGGCCAGCAACCTATAATATATAAAAATTTATATAGTGCCCCCCTCAAATTTGTAGTTCCTAAAATTATATTCTTATTTTTTCTTTATTTTCTCTTTTACTCTTCACATTCCTTAAATTTTCTTAGTAGAAAAAGTCAAATTTTTCTTCCTCAATTGAAACTTTTTAACTATTTCGTTCTTTTATTTTTCTTTCCTTTTATATTTTAATAATTTTCTTCTTCTTTGTCTTTTTGAATTTTATAGTTGTTATATATATATGTACTCCGTATTTTTTTTTTTTTATTTATTTTTTGGCAGTGTCCACCCCCCCCCCCCCCCTCTCACTTGAAATCCTGACTCTGTCACTGGAAGAAAGGAGTGAAAATTATTCGATTGAAATATTTCTTTCGAAAAATTTTGTTGGGTTAGTGTAGGTATAAAATTCCTCTCTATTAAAAGAAATAAAAAGAAAAATACAACTCACTCAAAACAAGCAATTATAATATTTAGAGAAAAACGTATATTGTTCGATCATTTTATTAGAGGTCTAGGCCTCTATTTATATGAACCAAGGTGGTGGAATTATGGTATAATGGTAGGACTCGCCTTGCTTGTCCTCCAATTCATTCCATATATAATATTTTTTTACAATTAGAATCCTTTCCTTTTTACAATTCTTTCCATGCAAAACTTTCCTTGCACAGAACTTGCCTTCTTCGTTGAATCCTTTGTCTAGCCGGACTGGTCCGTCTTTAACTGAAGTTGGGTTGAATGTAACTTGGTCCAGATGACTCAGCCAATGGGCCAGAAGTTCAACATTAGTGACCCTGGGCTGTTGATGTCTTTATCGGGCCTGAATAGGGTTGGATTTTTGCGGCCCATTAATAAAATAAAAACAAAGCTTCAATTATAGTCACATGGATGACCTTCATTGGAGGGGGATTTTTCCCTCACACTTTGCCCCCAATTCCCTCTTTAATTGGATTACAGCTTCTAATTAAAAGGAAATTGAGTTTACACGGCTGCCACTTTTGCAAGAGATGGTTCAGGAGTGTCTATTGTTATTCTGACTTATGACCTTCCTCAAGATTTGTTTTTGCTTTCACTGCGCTTATTTTGTTCACTACGTTCTTCACCTCATCATATCACCAGGTTAGTTCCTCATCTTTTTTCCGATTTTGCATTATGAGCACTTCAATCACTCACGACCACGTAGAAGTCGTAGATTCTGAATCCACGCCTTCGTCTTCCCCTACTCTCATTAGGGTTTCTCCCCCTAGGGTTTCTAACCTTCTTAAGCTTGTGAATGATTCGGCCAATCAGTTAGATGATTCCTTAATTTAGGCTGAGACTTCCACCTCTGGGTCGAATGACATCTTTACTGAGGAAGAGAAAGAGACAATTTTGTTTGTTCGACGTATCAAGTTCACCATTAATTCGGTAATGGAGGAATTTGAAATTCCTGAGGGAGTAGAAATTGTTGAATGCCCGTGGACGGCTGACTTCAGTTAAGGCGAGGGCGTCAGAGAGAATGAGTTAGTTCTCTCAGTTGGGCATCTTAACGCCCTTCGATTTCTTTTTCAACCCTTCTACTATTTGGTCTTCAATAAGTTAGGTCTAGCCCCCCTTCATGTAAATCCTAACTTTTTCTGGATAATCTCGGCACTCTTGGTTCGCCAAAGGCTTGAGAGTCTTGATTTGACTCTCGCCGACCTATTAATTACTTACACCATCTCCAGGCATGGGACTGAGCCTGGTCGTTTTTATTTCACCTCTAACCTTCAGCAAAAGATATGCACGGACCTCCCTTCCTCCGAGAAGAAATGGAAAGAGAGGATGATTGTAGTTAAGGGGAAATAGTTTGTGCCTCAATCGAATGCACTCCTAATCCCTTGCAAGTTTGGGAAGTTAGGTATAGAATGCTTACCCTCCCTTTATACCAAGTGCTCTGGCTGCTTCCCATGTAAAGTCTTGATTTTTCGTTATACTTATGAGTTTTTTGGTGTTTTTTCAGTGACCTTCCCCTCTTCTATAGCTAGGAACAGGCTCTCCTTTATAGAGGGACAAGTTTGGAGTGACCCCTCCTTTGTTAAGGAGTTGCTTACTTCGTCCAACCTCCAAGAAATCGCTTCCAGTGCCGCAGCTGCAGACCTTATGGATTTAACACTTCCATCCTTCGACAGCTTCCCATTGACTAAGGAAGAAAAATATAGAGCTGAAGCTCTAAAGAAGAGAGTTGCTGAAGCGCAACTTTTGCCAGTTATCAGATCTACTGAGTAAGAATAGGAGGTTGACGAGCCTCTTCTAAAGAAGACAAGGACGAATCCTCCTTCCACCAGCAAGGGCAAAAATGTCCCCAAGGGCAGGGGGAAGAAAGTTGGGGAGACTGACCCAGAAAAAGAGGTTCGGGCTTATGTCTAAGCCGAATCTGGAGAACCTTGGAGGCCTGTCTGTTCAAGGGCTGACAAGTCAATTCTTAATTCTGGGGATTCAATAGTCACTGACCCCTCTGCTGGTTTGGCAATTGCTCGGAAGATGTGGCTACCTAAGGATGAAGATATCATTGGGAACATGGGGTTGGACTAGCTACTACCATCTGCCCCAGTTGATGTTGTGAAGGTTTATTCTTTTCCCTTCACTGTTAATTCTTCAGCTTTCTTTTCACTCAATATTCACTGATACTGTCATTGTTGACTATGTAGAGTTTGTACCAAACAATGGCGCTGTGTACAACTGCTGAAGCTCAGTCTCTTTCTATCAAGAAACTAGAAAGAGACATTGGCAATGCTGAAAAGAAGGCTTTTAGTTTTGCTCTGAATACAAAGATTTCCTCTGAAGCAAGGGATGTCTACAAGAACCGCCTGGCCGCTTCTGAAACTAAGGTAGAGGTGTTGGAGGCTGAGGTCCAGCGTTTGACAAATCCGATCAGCACCTGCGTCATTGCTGGAAAACAAATGCAAGGACATTACACCACTTTGGTGCACTTATCCAGTGCGAAGCCTTCAGGTTCGGCTTCAACCAGGGCTCTGGTGACAAAACGAAGGATCCAGACGTCTTTGATGCTGACATGGAAGTGTCTTTTCCTTATGCTGAGGTCCACCAATTCAAGAAGCTAAGATGTTATTTGCCGAGATGGTGAAGTCTCATCAGAAGAACCATCTAGCTCCAAGTTCCTCTCTTCCACCAGCTCCAAGGCCTTTACTCCCTTTAGAAACTGCTTCCAACCCGAATGTGGTTGATGCTTTCGACTCTACTCCTTTTGATCCAAAAAGGAAGTAGGGTTGTGTAATTTCTAATTTTGAACTGATGAATGTTTGAAACAATATATTTTTGCTCCTGGTGCTGTAATGATAAAATTTATTTTAAGGTGATTTGCATGTTTGTGAATGCTTCTGAGTTTTACATTATCACTAAGTAGTTATGTCTTCCTATCTTGGAGGAAGACTCATTGCCTAAGGGCTTCGTACCCCTTGTGGTCCGAAGCAAAAACAGGAAAGATGATAAGAAGGGAATCCCTTTGACAGTTTAATTAATATCCGAGGATGGTTTCTCCACCTAACAATCTAACCGTCAAGAGAACCCTTCTTGCCAATGATTCGCATGGAGTAGATATATTAATACTCGTTTTCCTTGTATTATTTCAATGTGAGACAAGTAATTTGCTTGACTTAGTAATTGTCTTAGCCAGACTTATTGATCCTGGGGATAAAATGTCAACAAATATAGCAACCTTTACTTAGATTTTTGCTGATTCATATGAGTTTTTTCTCAGTTCCTTGTACTCAGATTCTTTATGTCTAAGACACGGAGTTCCTTATCTTGAAGGAACATATTGATGGCTTTTAAAATACCAATCTTTCAATACAGTACTCAAGCCATTGTGATCCGAGGATTTTGAAAAGAATTGGCTCAAGAAAGAGGGTTCCTTGATATGTTGATTTCTAAATTTCGCTTGAGGATCTATTTATTAAGGGGCACCTTTCTTGGCGATCAATGAGTATGAGATTACCCCATATATTGAACTCATGTCTTCTATCCGCTTTCGATGTGGGACAAAATTTTTCATGGGTTATATGTCATTGGGCTAAGCAAGAAAGGCCTATAGGTGTATTACCATAAAGAACTTTTGCCCCCAATTGGGCTTAAACCTTACTGACGTAGCCTCGGACTTAAATCGTCCGAGGTAGTGTATTATTCGGCTACGAGCCTGAGAGAAATTGTATTGCGCCGGACTCTTGACGTCCGAAACGGTGTGTTCCTCGGTTATTAGCCTGAGAGGAACTGTATTGTGCCGGACTCTTGAGGTCCGAAGCGATGTGTTTCTTGGCTATGAGCCTGAGAGGAACTTTATTGTGCCGGACTATTGAGGTCCGAAGTGATGTGTTCCTTGGCTTTGAGCTTGAGAGGAATTGTACTGTACCGGACTCTTGAGGTCTAAAACGACATGTTCCTCGGCTATAAGCCTGAGAGGAACTTTATTATGCCGGACTCTTGAGGTCCGAAGTGATGTGTTCCTTGGCTATGAGCTTGAGAGGAACTTTATTATGCCGGACTCTTGAGGTCCAAAGCGATGTGTTCCTCGGCTATGAGCCTGAGAGGAATTGTACTATGCCGGACTCTTGAGTTCTGAAGCCTGAGCTGGAAAAGTTACCAAGTATGCAACATAGGCCGAAGATTTAGAAATGATATGAGGCCAAAAAGAAGAGTAATTATGACTGAGAAGTCTCCCATACATTTGTTTGGGAGACTACCTTCCACAGAGACTCTCTTCGTGGCAACCAGATGTGGTGTGCCACCTCTATATGAACTATATATCTCTTGTACTCCTATTCGATGTGGGATAAAGAATATAATATGGGCCAGAAAGGTGAGTTTTAAAAAGAATTATTGCAAAGAATGCCCACTGGTACCAAGGTTTTGAACATAATTTGGGTTGGGTCGTACCTGTTACCAGTGGGCTCTCTTTGCAATGCACTCAAATACTTTAATATTTCCCTATATAAAGGAATGTATAGAGGTATTTTTATCGATGTGGGACAACAGTAAAAGTAAGTTGCTATGTAAAAGATATGAATAGCTGTTGTGTCATATTGAAGATGGTTTATACAAACAAATGCTCGATAGTTTCCATAAACAATCGTTGATTTTGTGCCTGTTTGTATCTTCTTGTTTGTTGTGTTTTTTGTTTTTGCTTTTCTTATTTTTTGTTTTTACTTTTCTTGTCGTAAAATCAATTCATAGTAGGGTACTAGTCTTGCCCCCTTTTGCGAAAAGAAATAAAAACGTGAACTGAATAGCATCCCGCACCGAATTTTAATGATTATGGAGTTCACGGGACTGCGTATCACACGTCTATCCAACATTATTGACTACGGAAAGTGACACACACTTAAAAGAGAGATGACGTACTCAACAATATGAGAATTTATTATATTGGCCAGGAACAACCATATTTGTAGAAAAAACAAATATATTGTCTAATTGGAAAAGAAACACAAGCAGACTATATTGTCTAATGATAGTATATTTTGAGGTGTATTGCATTCCATGGATGCGCGATTGGACGCCTATTAGCTTCAGCTAAGCGATAGACTCCTTTCACTACCACTTCTGTGACTTTGTAAGGTCTAGTCCAATTAGGTTGTAACTTTTTGACATGGGTTGTCTCTTGCTTCAGCACCCAATCACCTTCCACAAAACTTCTAAACCTGACTCGCTTGTTGTAATTGTTACGCAACTGTTGCTGGAATGAAGCGAGTCTAATTGCTGCAGCATCCCTCTTTTCTTCCAAGAGATCGAGGCTATGCTTGAGCTGCTAATCATTGTTCCCTTCGAGCACGAAATGGGTCCGAAGAGTAGGAACTGCTGACTCCGTGTGGATGACAGCCTCAGACCCATAGGCCATGGTAAAGGGGCTTTCACCTGTCGGCCTTTGTGGGGTAGTTCGATATGCCTAAAATACCTGAGGTAGATTCTCATACCACTTTGACTTGAGCTTTTCCAACTTTTTCTTTAGGCAACTGAAAATAGTTCGAATAATTATTTCAGCCTACCCATTTCCCTGCGGATGGCTAACTGTGGCCAACTTCTGCTTGATCCCATGCTTGGCGAAGAATTTTCTTGTGCTTCTGTTGTCCAAGTTCGGGCCATTATCCATCATGATAACCTTTGGTACTCCAAATCAGCAGATTATGCTGTTCCATAAAAAGCTTTTGACTTGCTCATGGGTCACACTCGAATAAGCCTTTGCCTCCACCCATTTTATGAAGTAATTCGTGGCTAACACGTATTCCTTTTGCTCCACAGTTTTAGATAAAAGACTGACCATATCAATCCCCCATTGCGCGAATAGCCATGGGTTCGCCATTGCGTGCAAATCTTTAGCCGGCTGATGTTTCATTGGGCCATGTCGCTAGCATTTATCGCATCTCTTGGAATACTTTTCAGCATTCCGAGCCAAGTATAGTCAGAAATAACCTTGAGTTAGGACCTTATGTGCTAAAGATCTGCCGTCGGAATGGTTGCCATAATCCCCGTCATGAATCTATTTCAGAATTGCGAGGGCCTCAGTGAGACTTAAACACTTCAGGTAGGCACCTGAGAATAACTTCCGATACAATTGATTATTGATGATAGAATATTTGGCTGCAGTGAGCCTAAGTTTCCGTACCTCGGCCTTCTGGTTCGAAAGAGTTCCGTACTTAAGGTAATCTTCCAGCATGGTTCTCGTGGAATATCTAGGATCACCATTATCTCCTGCCAAGGGCTTATGCTAGGCTCGTCCAAGATGTTAATTGGTACTATCCAGACCAAATCTTCGTCTGAGGAAGATGTTGCGGCAGCCAACTGATTTGCTTCAGAATTCTCATCATGAGGTACTTGATGGAATTTGATTTGATCGAATCCTCGTGTAGCACTCTTCACAGCCTCCTTGTATGCTTTCATTCTGTCTTCTTTGTGCTGATAATTGCTTGTCACCTAATTCACAATAAGTTGAGAGTCACTGAAAACCTTTAGACACCTCACTTAGAGCTGGCTTGCTAATTGAAGCCCAGCGAGCAAGGCCTCATACTCGGCTTCGTTGTTTGTAGCAGGAAAAGTTAGACAGATTGATTACTGCAGCTTGGTGCCTTCAAGGGTTGTGATAACGACTTCGGCCCTGGCACTAGTTAGGTTCGAGGAACCGTTTACCCGAAGCTCCCATTGTGGTTCAGGGGGGCCTGGCTCTTCGGGCTTATCTTCATACTCAAGGAGGAAGTCAACCAATGCTTGTCCTTTATGTGACACCTTTGGTTCATAAGATATATCGAAGAAATTGAGTTTGATTGCCCATTTAGTTATTCTTTCGGACAAGTCTGGCTTGGAAAGAATGACTCACATGGGATAGTTAGTAAGAACTGTGATGCTATGTGACTCGAAACAGTGTCGAAGCTTTCTTTTAGCATACACCAATGATAGTATAATCTTCTTTGCTTTGCTGTTTCGTGTTTTTGCATCCGTCATTATCTTACTGGTGTAGAAGATTGGATACTAATTCTTCCCTTCTTCTCTGATCAGTACTACACTTGTGGCTATGCAGGAGATTGATAAATACATGATAAGAGTCTCACTAGGCTTCGGAGTTGACAAAATTGGAGGTTTAGCCATGTAGCACTTCAATTGATTGAGAGCAACTTGCTGTTGAGGTCCCATATATCTTTGTTTTTGGATCTTATTGCATTAAAGAACGGTTTGTACTTATCTGATAATCAAGAGATGAAGCGGCTAAGAGCTGCGATTTGGCTAGTCAGAACCTGTACTTCCCTGCAAGTTTTTGGTTCTTGATTTTGTATAAGGGCCTGAGCCTGAGCTGGACTTACCTCGATTCCCCTTTTGTTGACAATATGGCCGAAGAACTGCCCTGAAGAAACCACAAAAGAGCACTTCGAAGGGTTCAGCTTCATGTTATACTTTCTCAAAGTGTCAAAGACTTCTTGAAGGTGCTTGGGGTATTCCTCATTTTTCACACTTTTAACCACTATGTCATCGATGTAGGCCTCGACCGTCTTTCCCAACATCTCGTTGACGATCTTGTTAACAAGGCGCTGGTAAGTTGCCCTTACATTCTTGAGTCTGAAGGGCATAACTCTATAACAGTAGGTGCCCTTCTTTGTTATGAAGGCAGTTTTCTCTTCATCTTCTGGATTCATAGGGATTTGGTTATAACCAGAATACGCATCGAGAAATGTGAGTCTCACGAAACCAGCAGTTGCGTCAACCATCTAATCTATTTTGGGTAGTGAAAAGTTGTCTTTAGGGCAAGCTTTGTTGAGATTGGTAAAATCTATACACACCCTCCATTTTCCATTCTTCTTCTGAACCACCACCACGTTAGAGAGCCATTATGGATAATACACTTCTCGGATGAAGCCTACCTGAAGCAATTTGTTTACTTCTTCAGCAATAATTTGATTGCGCTCAGGAGCAAACCTTCTGTGTCTTTGTTTGACTGGCTCGAATACCGGATCCACTTTCAGGCTATGGCACGAGACTGAAAGATCGATTCCTACCATGTCTGAATGTTCCCAAGCAAATGCATTTGCATTCCGTCGAATGACATCAATTAACGCTTCATTTTCTTCGGTGGTGGGAGAAGAGCCTATATAGGTGACTTTCTGGGGATCGCCGAGGATTACTTCAATAGCCTCGAGAGATTTCTCGGTAAGCTTTGTAGCTTCAGCTTCATCACTCGCTTTCAAATACTTGGGCAGAGGGCTCTGTAATTGCTATTTGGGCATACTTCCAGAAGTCGCAATTGGTTGGGACTGCTTAACTATCTTCTTTGCCTCATTCTGTGTCAACATATAACATTCTTTGGCAGCGACTTGATCTCCCCAAAGATTAATAACCTCCTTACCATCCGGAGACAAGCATCACATCGCTTGATGAAGGTAGACGGTACCCCATTCATTTGGTGGATCCAACCTCTTCCCATAATGAGCTTATAAGAAGGATGCATCTCTGTTAGAATAAAGTTCTCCTTCAACATCCTTTTTGCTGCAGTGACGGATAAATCAATCACCCCAAGGGGGTCTACCCTCATGCCATCAAACCCCATCAAGGGACTGGAGGTGGACCGGATTAATGATGACGGGATCTCCAACTGCTCAAAGATCACCTTTGTGATAATATTAGCACTGCTACCCGGGTCTATTAGAACTCTTTTGATCATGCAGTTTGCCACCAGAAGGCTGATGACTAGTGGATCCTCGTGGGGGAGTTGAACTCTAGATAAATCTGTATCGCCGAACCCAATACTAATACTGCTCGAGGTGACAGTGTTCACCGAGGACAACTTTCTTAGCTTATGGGCAGTCCTCAGCCTGGATCTATATACTTCTTCTGACTCTTGGTCGTCCTCTGATCTCCCATGTATTGCATGGATGAGCTTTACCTGATTACCTTCTACTCTCCGAGGATTGGCCCCCCTAGGCTTCATGTACTCCTTTGTTGTAAGGTAATCTGCCAGTTCACCCCTGATTATCATATTCTCCACTTGCCGCCTATGGGATCTGCAATCATTAGTTGTATGCCCATAATTTCTATGGTATGCGCAGTGTTTGTTCTTGTCCTTTTGCTCTAAGGGTTGCTTCATTGGCTGAGGGGCTGTAAATTTCATCTTGTTTTCTTGGAATAGCCGAGCCAAGGTGGAGCGAAGAGTTGTGAATTTTTCCTTTGTCCTTTGCCCCTTCTCAGTTACCTGAGTGACCGGTGCTGAAGCGTGCTGGCTTTTCTGACTTTTTGGATTTGACACCTTTTCCCGAGGCTTATTTTCCATTATGACGAGGGTGGCATGCTGCACTCGTTGGGCTACATTCTCCTCAAGTCGGATGTAGATCTGTGCCCTAGCATTAAGAGTCTGCATATCCGGAGGGGAATATTTGACTAGGGATGTATGGAACTTGGTTCCCTGAATTATTGCAAGCTTGAACATTTCTATTGCAGTCGCAGGATGGCAATGTGCTATTTTTGAGGCCTCCATACTAAATCTGGATAAGAAATCCTGTAACGTTTTTCTTTTCTTTTGCCTTATGGTGAAGAGGCTAGTAATACTCTTTTTTTGCTTCTTGTTTCTGCAGTACTGTGCTAGGAATATAGTGCAAAGAGTTTCATAGTCCGGGATAGATTTGTGTGGCCTGTTCCCGAACCACTCTAATGTAGCTCCTGTTAGGTTAGTTGGAAAAATTTTACACATGAACGGATTGTCGTGATCGTCCAGAGCCATCTTTTGTGCATAGTGATCGAGGTGACGAGAAGGATCTCTCGTGCCATTGAACTGGGTGAAGGAAGGCATAGTGAATTTCTTAGGTCTGTCAACAAGGTATATATCATCGGTGAATGGAGTTTTCACTAGGGAGTTCTTATGCTCTCTGGCCATCTCGGCGAGCGTCTGAATCTTAAGGAGTCTTTTTTCATCAAAGGCATCCTGTATGCCTACGCCATCTAGAATGCCATTAGACTATACCGTAAACTTACGGCTAGACTTGGCTTGTTCATCCTATGTGCGACGAGGAAGATTGTCTGAAGCAACTGCCTCGGACCTTGTCCTCTGCTCTTGTTGAACTTTGTTGGGCCGAGCCTCATTAGGCTGCGCCCCATTGACCTGAGGCTTGTTAACTGGAAGAGCGTTTTGGTTTGGGGGAGGTGCGACCACATTAACTGGTGGCGGCTGTGGTTTCAACTGAGCCATCGCCATTTGAAGGGTGTCGTTTTGCTGTTGAAACAACGCAATCTGGGCTACGCTGGCTTTGTTCGCCTGACGAAGCGTTTCGAACTGATGTAGGAATTCTTCTTGCATCTTTTGCATTAACTCCATCTGTTGATCAGCTGCTGTTGCAGATTCTCCGTTTGACATTTTAGATCGTAGTAACAGAAACAATTTGAAACAAAAGTGGGAGTATATTTCTATACGTTTCCCACAGATGGCGCCAAAGTGTAGATGCAAAATTCTTCTCTATTAAAAGAAATAAAAAGAAAAATACAACTCACTCAAAACAAGTAATTATAATACTCAGAGAAAAGTGTATATTGCTCGATTATTTTATTAGAGGTCTAGGCCTCTATTTATAGAAACAAGATGGTGGAATTATGGTAGGACTTGCCTTACTTGTCTTCCAATTCATTCCATATACAACATTCTTTACAATTAGAATCCTTTCCTTTTGATAATTCTTTCCATGCAAAACTTTCCTTGCACAAAACTTGCCTTCTTTGTTGAATCCTTTGTTTAGCAGGACTGGTCCGTCTTTAACTGAAGTTGGGCCGAATGTAACTTGGTCCAGACAACTCAGCCAATGGGCCGGAAGTTCAACATTAGTGACCCTGGGATGTTGATGTCTTTATCGGGCCTGAATAGGGCTGGATTCTTGCGGCCTATTAATAAAATAAAAACAAAGCTTCAATTATAGCCACGTGGATGACCTTCATTGGAGGGGGATTTTTCCCTCCATAGTTAGCGATTCGTGGGAAATGTTCAGGAATCAGCTTGAGTTTATATGTTAATGTTCCTGAATTTTGTTTTATCAGTTTGGAAAAGATAAAGTTTAGTATTAAAAATTTACAATCATATTTTTAGGTTACGGTTATCTAAATTTATTCATTAAAATTGTTAAATTATTATTTTTATTATACATATATTTTATTCATCTTATGTTGTTTCTGTTTTAATGTATATATGAATTTATAGTGGTTTTTCTACTGGGCGGTTGTGCTCATCCCTTAAAATTTTTCAGATTTTTTAGATTCAATTAAAGGAACTTGTTTAGAGCTTTTTAAATAAAACCAATAAGGATGTGACCTTGCTTTGAATTTTTTATTTTTATTTTGACGTAATAGAAGTGGAAGAAGTATTTTTGTATGCTTAAGACTATATGTTTTCAGATGTCATTTTTAATATGGGATTATGATATGGTTTTCTTTAAATTACTATCATGTAGTTTTATTTTATATCCGTTTATTACTTTATTTTATATTTTATTTAAATCACCCCCTAAAATTTGTGTCATCGCATAGTGGTATCAAAGGTCCTCGGATATATGTATACTTAATAATGTGGTACTAATATTTTTGTGTATATAAATGAATAGATATGGCCTCACGCAGAAATGATCAGCCTTCCCGTGATAAGGGCAAATAAATCCTAAGGGAACGACCTAAGAAGCCACCTAGGTTGACACTTGCCATCCCAGAATATCCCAAGAATTATGGCTTAGGGCACAGTTTAGTTTTCAAAAAATAGGCCATCAAACAAGGGAGATGATGGAGAAAGAGGCTACTGCAAGTAATAGGGTCATTATTGATTCCATTTTCAAGGATTTTTAGTTAGCTTTCCAATGAGACTAACCTCATCTTCAAATTCCATTCATGTTGAGATATATGGTTGTTTTAGTGGGATAACTAGTGTTAAAATTTTCCTTAAATCGAGTAAGGGCACTTTTGGGAAATCATGACCAATGACCGTAGAGCCTTTTCGAAATTTCATGGAATGACTAGAATGTTTGTTTTAAACTTCATTTGACTAGTTTAAGAACAGATTATCCTCTCATATTGTAAAATAACCATTTTGCCCCTAGAGTGTCCCCGGGTTCGGTTAAGGATCCGATTAGCGATTTAGATCCCTGAATTTGGGTCGTTATACAAGTCAAAGGGTACTAAGGTCAATTTACCTTGTGCTAGAGGTGGTAAGGGTGTCATTGTTAACTTTGCAAAATTTGAGGGGTTGTCATCATTAAAAAATGAGTTAACTTTCATCTGGTTGTTAATAATGTAAACCTCAGGGGTATAAGTATAATTATTCCATTATAGGTAGGACTGATTTAAAACCTAGAATGGAATAAATTATAAATTGATTTTTTTTTTTTTTTTTTTTAATACGTCTCTCAGTGAGAAATAAATTAAACTAACAAAATTACATTCTTCTATAATTTTTTTTAAAAAAGAAATGTTGAGGATATTGGTGGAATGTGGTGACGACAACCGTAGAAGGTAGTGGAGGTGAAAGGTGACGAATACGGTAGTAGCGGTGGCGACGGTGGTGGTGACGATGGTAACGATTATGGTGGTTGTGGTGGTGACGGTAATGCTAGTTTTTGGACTTGAAATATGAAGGTTTTTGGAGAACATGGTTTTTTATTTTTATTTTCTAAAAAACATGTGGGTATGAAATATTTGTTATTCCATATGTTATGATGTGGAACATCAATGGTTCAACTCCCCACTAAAAAAAAAAAAAAAAAAAATTGAGCATGAAATTAAATTGCTTGCCTATATATATATATATATATATATATATATATATATATATAGACACACTAATAACTAAATGAAGTTGGTTGAAGACACAAAACGTTTTTATATATCTTTATTATTATTATTATTATTTCCTTTACATTTATATACTACGTATTTGAAAATACTTGTACAAATTTAATTATGTTTTGTGAAGACAAAGCCAGGCCCACCGCCAGGCCCACCACCAGGACCACCACATAGAGGAATTGGGCCATACTATGGTAACCATATGGCCCAAATTGAGCATATGTCCCGCATCAGAGGTCTCAACAGTATATACCTAATCCACTCTAGGTGTCTAAGGATTCAACTCCGCTTAAAAAGCAATAAAAAATTCGGGACCCAAAATTAACTTAGGCATATTGGTTTTCCCATGTCTTTAAGAATTTGGAGAATGTGAAGAAAGGGACTTCGAAGACCCGTAAATTTCATATTATTAATAATTTTATAAATTAGTATACTTATGTTATGATAAGAATATCCACTTCAATACAGCCCCTGCTCCGAGTAGATATTATTATTCCAGACCCCATCAAATATTGATGTATCATTAGATCTACCCAGATCTACATCCTCTAAAGGAAGTCATCTTTCATGAGGGTCATGTCTGTAGGATCATCAAATTGATCCTTGACAGATTCACAATTAATACCAAGTGTATTACTGATAAGACTTCTCTTCCAGAAGCTTCCTTATCCAACGCGTAAATCGGGGTAGATCTAATGATTTTCTAAAATTCATTATGGAATAAAGTCTGAATTTTAAGTATATATAGACATAAATATTTTTTTATGATTGGGTATAAACTCTCTAAGGTGGTGGTAGTAGTGGGTGTATTTTAATTGTTGGACTTATTACTGGTCATGATGGAGAGTAAACTATAGTTAAAATTTGAGACCTTATAGCTTCTAAACTGATATCAGAATCATGATTAATTTTTAGTTATAGATTTACTATCAGTTTTTAGATTTTATGTCAGTTACAAAATGGTGTACTATATATATACATACTGTATCATAGGGGTGGTCACAATGTATATTCTAAACGAGAGAGAAGAAGGGAAGGCCTGGTCCAGTGAGAGAAAAAAGAAAATTTGTAGTCGAGGATAGGCGGTGGATCTACTAGTTTGGAGTTGTGGTTGGAGTACAAAAAGCGTTTTTATCGGTAAAGCTAGTAAAGCTGTTAAAAAATTGCAATTAGTGAAAAGATTGAGGCTTTTATCAATAGAGCTGTTAAACAATTGCGGTGACTAAAAAGTATATTAGGTGTTTAGTAATACATTATAATAAATATTTTTTATAATAAAATTATTTTTTAATTTATTTTGTAACAATATTTTTTTAAACATTTCAATTGCTAATTTAACAATAATATCATTTAATAGAATGTTACCATATATCATAATAACAACTTTATTAAGGAGTGAATATAACTAATGAAAAAGAACTACCTATAATATTCAACCTCTACTCCAAAGACAGTTTAAAATATTCCAAATTCGAACTTAATTCAAATGCTCTACTGAGCCAAATATGGTAACCAATAAAAGTATTTTTAATAGTTACCAAATACATCTAAATGCAATTTTTCAAAATAAAAATGTTTTTAAGCTGTAGAGAACTCCAAATTCTAAGGTATAATTCCATAAAAATTGAGTTTTGGGGTCAAAGGACAAAAGAATGAAATCAAAATCAAGTTTTCTAAATTAATGGAATTTTATGAAAGTCGAACATGGAAAGTTACTGTATATAATATTTTTATTTTTAAAATACCCTTCTATTATTGTTATGAAATTATGCTGCTACCCGTCTCATATCTAGAGAGAGAAGAGAAACATATCTATGGAAGAAAAAATGTTTTGGAGGGAACGTGAGAGGGAGAACAAAGATTTGCCCTTCTATTTTTTATTTATTTATTTATTTTTTGTTTATTTGTTAAATGAGTTTGCTGGTTAGGTGGGTGAAAGAGAGAGATGGCATGTGGGATTGTTGGTTGTTCGTTTGGAAAGAAGGGTTGCCATAGATGGGTTTCTCTCTAGATATGAGAGCGTTAGTAGCATAATTTCATAACAACAATAAAATGTTATTTTGAGAATAAAAAGATGATGTAAAGTAATTTTTCACATCCACGTCAGACTTTCTATTAATTTGAAAATTTTAATTTTGACTCAATTCTTTTGTCTTTTAACCCCCAAAACCTCTTTTTTATAGAATTATCCGAAATTCTAATTTAATTCAAATGCTCTACTGAGCTAAATATGGTAACCAATAAAAGTATTTTTAATGATTGCCAAATACATCTAAATGCAATTTTTTAAAATAGAAAATACTTTTAACCTGTAGAGAAGCCATCCCAAATGGGTGGACCGGGACGGTTTATATATATATATATATATATATATATATATATATATATATATATATGTATGTATATATATGTTTTATTTCACATGTTCGCATGCCAGAGCCACTGATATCAATGGAAATACTGCTGCTATCTCCGTTGTTTCCTTTTCTTTGAATTATTATTATTATATATTTTCTTTTTTTATTTCACGTGGGGTTCAATTATAATTTTAAGGGATTATTATTATTTTTTTTTTTTAGGATTACAGATTTCCATATATATATATATATATTATTGTTTAGCGTAAACTTAAAAATTAAATCTTTAGTATTGGTCTTGCAACTTTAAAAGGAAGCTAGAATTGGTCCCTTTTTGGTATTGGTTTGGCGGATTATAGTACAGTTGGCTTTGTGATGAAAATTTAATTGTTGAATTTATATTTCTATGATCAGGATCAGGGTAATAGAAGTGTTATTTTGGGAAGATTGATCACATTTGGAGGATAATTTTGAAAGAAACATATTTTTAATTTATGTGATTGGTTGAGCAAAGATAGGGGTGAAAATCATTCAATTGAAATATTTGTTCCGAAAAATTTTGTTGGGTTAGCGATTCGTCGTAAAATGATCGGGAATCAGCTTGAGTTTATATGGTTGAGGTTGCTGAATTTGTTTTATCAGTTTGGAAAAGATAAGTTTAGTATTAAAAATTTACAATTATATTATTTGGTTATGGTTATCTAAATTTATTCATTAAAATTGTTAAATTATTATTTTTATTATACATAGATTTTATTCATCTTATGTTGTTTATGTCTTAATGCATTATGCATATATGAATTTATAATGGTTTTTCTATTGGACGGTTGTGCTCACTCCTTAATATCTTTCAGGTTCAACA
This sequence comes from Cornus florida, assembly GCF_030987335.1. NCBI lineage: Eukaryota > Viridiplantae > Streptophyta > Magnoliopsida > Cornales > Cornaceae > Cornus > Cornus florida. The sequence goes on from NW_026775575.1 coordinate 42,104,343, forward strand.
AAAATGAGTAGTGGCGAATTTTTGAAACTCTCTCGAAGGAACTTGAGCTTTTTAAATAAAACCAATAAGGACGTGACCTTGCTTTGAATTTTTTATTTTTATTTTGATGTCATAGAAGTGGAAGAAGTTATTTTGTATGCTTAATTAAGACTATATGTTTCCGGATGTCATTTTTAATATGGGATTATGATATAGTTTTCTTTAAATTACTATCATGTAGTTTTATTTTATAGCCATTTATTACTTTATTTTATATTTTATTTAAATCACCTCCTAAAATTTGGGTCATGACGTAGCGGTATTAGAGTGGTGGTTAAAAGGTTCTTGGACATATGTATACTTAAAAATGTGGTACTAATATTTTTGTGTATAATAAATAGATATGGCATCACGCGGAAATGGTCAGCCTTCCCGTGATAAGGGCAAGAAAATCCAAAGGGAATGACCTAAGAAGCGACCTAGGTTGACACTTGCCATCTCAGAATATCCCATGAATTATGGTTTAGGTGCATCACTCCCATACTTGCTTGAGCGCATGATCACCGAACTACGTCTAAAGGTGAATGTTGGGCACAAAGTTTTGTTTGACGAAATTAAAAAAATAGCCCATCAAATAAGAGAGATGATGGAGAAAGAGGCTACTGCAAGTAATGTTATCAAAATTAGAGGATGACGACCCCCTAGTGTGAGCAAGAAATTTAAAAAAAGAGAGCAAAATAATATTAATAATAAAGTATTAGTCGAGAATTTTTTATTTTTTTTTATTTTTCATATGGGATTAATGTTATTTCTTGGCTAGAGGCTGTGAAAGTAACTTATTAATAAATAAAGTTTCCTAATTGTTTTGCACATCATAAACAATTATGTGAGTTAGTATAGATTTGTTTTTTTGTTTATGTGAGTTGTTAATTTTAAATTATGTTGATGAATAATTTAAGTATTTAAGCGTTATTATTATAAAGTTCTAAAGAAAAATAAAATTTTAAAATTAGAAGGCTGCTGCAATGGAGGGAGGCTCAGGTGCTGCACCGCAAGCTAACGAGATGGCCACCTTGTTTGAAGCAATGCGTGATATGGCTAAAGCTGTGCAGAGACTAGCACACACAGCTACTCATCCCCCTCTAGACGAAAATCGAATTATGAAACCACAACAACGATTCCAAAAGATGGAGCCGCCGGTATTTGAGGGAGAACCCGATCCCTTAGTGGCCGAGGAATGGCTTAGGCAAATTAAGAAAAAAATTAGATGCTACAGCTATGCTAGAGGACTTACGGGTTCTTGTGTCTAGCCATCAATTGGAAGGTCAAGCGGATAGATGGTGGGAGACGATAAAAAGGGCGCGTAGGGAAGCAGTTATGACATGGAATGTTTTCGAGCAGGTTTTCCTCGACAAATATTTTCAAGTCGTACTATGCGATGCTAAGGTCAGGGAATTTATCGATCTTAAACAGAAAAATAAAACAGTGGCTCAGTATGAAGCAAAGTTTGAGGAATTATCCCGTTTTGCTCCACACCTTATCGCAGACGAGGTTTCTAAGGCTAAAAGATTTGCGCAAGGTCTCAAGGATGCTATTAGAAACAAAATTTCAGTGCTAAAGTTAGAAAAATATTCTGACGTTTTGGATAGGGCATTAATAGCAGAAGCAGATTTGCACGACAGCATGAAGAACCAGATGAAGAGGTGTATGCCATAAGGTCAAAGTGGCAACAAATTCAGAATACGGGACCACAAAACCGCAACGCATTCCAGTATCACTCATATGGCAAAAATTTTCAATACTGGACAAGGCAGCTACACTTGCCATTTTTTGCGGACAACCAGTCACATTAGGAGAAACTTCCCCGGATGCTGATGCAACCAAAACCGATGCAGCGAGCACCAACCCAAGCTGTGGTTTTGTATCAAGTAAGGCCAGTTCAACAAGCACCAACCCAAGCACTGGTTCCTATCAAGCTAGGCCTCAACAACCATATCAATCACCCCATCCTCAGCAACGATCCTAAGGAGCTTACCCATCATTCTGTCCACAACAACAAAATCGAGGAGTATAGCTAACACAACCTCGCATCATTCTGTCCACAACAACAAAATCGAGGAGTATAGCTAACACAACCTCGCAGTAGCAGGTTGGAGGGCGATAGGGACCAAGGAATCAGGGTCGTGTTTATGCTCCTACTCAGCCTACAGCCCAGGCAGATCATATGATGGTGGAAGGTACTTAGTTTTTAATTCATGGGCTAGAATTTTATTTGACTCGAGCGCTACATATTCCTTTAAATCTAGGGTTAATTACAACGACACCCCCTGAGGTTTGCCGTATTGATAGAGATGTATATGTTGACCATTTTTTGAACACTTACACCCCCTGTTAGAAACTTAAGCCAAACAAGCCCTTAAAAGTTGTGAAAATACAAGATTGCCCTTTAATAAAATATCAATTATTAATCTAAAATATCAAAAAAAAAAAAAAAAAAATTAAATGACAGAATTACCCATTTAAAATAATGAGTTTCTCTCTCTACCCTCTACTTTGAAAAAATCGAAATTTTTTTGCTCTACTGTGTAGTCCGAGCAATCTTGTCTATGCACACACCCCAATCCATCTTCATCAAGCTCTTCACCAATCCTCCCGAATTGGTACACAATCGCATCCAATTTATCCTCTTCTCTGATCCTCCTCACCTCCTCTTCTGCGTAGTCCGAGCCCACCCATTACATCTCATAGCCGTTGGAGTCTTCGAAGTGGGGGTGGGGGTGGGGGTGGGGGTGGGTGTGGTGGGGTTGTGGAGTAGGGATGGTGGTGGGTGTGGCAGGGCTGTGATGTGGTGGTGGTGGGGTTGTAAAGTGGTGGTGGCGGGTGTGACAGGGCTGTGGAGTGGTGGCAGGGCTGTGATGTGGTGGTGGCGGGGTTGTAAAGTGGTGGTGGCGGGTGTGACAGGGTTGTGGAGTGGTGGTGGGGCTGTGATGTGGTGGTGGCAGGTCTGTGATGTGGTGGTGGTGGGGCTGTAATGTGGTGGTCGTGGGTGTGGGTGTGGGTGTAGCGGGGCTGTGAAGAAGAGAGGGTAGAGAGAGGGGCGTTGGTGGAGGTGGCGGTATGGTGATGGTAGCTATGGTAGTGTGTCGCCAGTGGAGGTGGCAACTACCCTCTTCTTCTCCGATTCTCTCTCTTTATATATATGTGTATATATATATATATAAGAGGAGATGCCCTCACTCCCAAAACAAAAACCGAAGACTATCACACGCTGGGTACCAAATCTCAAACTGGAAGGGAAGAGGAGCACCACTGACTTTGGCGATTTAGTGGTATCCTTTGACTATTCAGTGGTATCCTTTGATGTAGAATTGTTGTTTTTTGACTTATGGGAGTTTCGGCCGTCCTCTCTCTTCCGATCTCAATCTTTTTCCGATTGTTGTTCTTAGTTAGAAATATGGTAAAGCCCTTATTTGGAGTTGTTAAAATATCGCCACCATCGCCGAAATAGAGGGCGAACCCCAGGTTTTAACCTCGGTACTTAGATCTTCCTCGATGTATTATATATATATACACATATATATATTCGGTGTATGTATACTGTATAGTGATGGATGGTAAGTTTAGTTAATTAAAATTACTTAGAAGGTTAAATTTGTAATTTCAAAATCTCAATGATTTAATTGACAAGTCAAAGGGTAAATTGGTCAATTTTTTAATGTGTCAGTGTACAGATAGTGTTAAGGGATGTTTTGTCAACTTTATCAAATTCCAGGGGGTCTCATTGTCCAAAAAAAGGCTAACTTATATATGCTTGTTAATAGGGCAAACTTCAGGGGGTGTTGTTGTAATTAACCCTTAAATCTAAGTCGTTTGTGTTTGCTTTAGGATTGGAGACTGTACCTCTCAAAAGTATATTATCTGTAGGGTCTTCTTTGGGAGGAAATGTGACGAAAGACGGGGCACGTTTCTTGTGATATAGGGTTTGGCGGACTTGAGATAGTGTTCAACCTAGTTATGATGGAAATGTCAGAATATGATGTAATTCCAGGAATGAATTGGCTTTCATCATATTGTGACAGTCCTGGATTTTCAAACTCAGTGCGTCTTATGATGACCCAATAATAACCCATTAATAGATCCAAAATGTGGAATAAAAAAGAAACAAGGCCTCTAGAGATGTAAATCATCCCAAAGACACAAAAGTGGCTTCCTGAGGAGTTCCGAGATTCAACGGAAGCAAAAAGGAAACAAGGGTTTCAAAACCCTACAAGAAAAAGTCCAAGGGTAAAATGGTCATTTTACCCAAAAATGGATGCTATCGTGCACATCATTTTAAAGACAACAAAAAATCAATAAAGTTAGAATCAAAAATCATTTGATTCGGGTCCGAACGAAGAAGTTATGGTCAACGAAAGAAAAAGGTCCAAAAAAAGGCAACACAAGACCATCTAACCGGTTAGAAGACTTTTCTAACTGATTAGATGGCAAAACAGAATGGTCGCAAGGCTGCCATAAGCCATCTAACCGGTTACGAGATTCAGCCCACCCGTACAGTTGAACTATGCATCAGGAAAAAACCTATCAGTTAGGGTTTTTTTTTATTTAAAAAAAATGGATTTTTGAAGGCAAAGATGACATTTTTTGGAAAAAGTTTGTGAAGTGACCCCCCCCCCCCCTAAAATCATGTTTTCTACATGATCATGTCAAGAGAAGTTTTTATTTTTGAAAGTAAAATTTCCAAAATGCCCCTAAACCAAATTTGTAAAAAAAAAAATGGAAAAAAAATATCCAAAGAGTGCTCATTTCATGAAATGGGGTGTTTTGTGCCCAAGTGAACTTACACGTGTATGTACTATATCTATTTAGACAATGGTTCACGGCCTCCAAAAACACTCAATGCGAAAAACGACCCTCCAAACCTCCATTATACAAGAATTTGCTTAAAAACGTAATATATGGAGACTATGAGCATATGCAAGTTTGGAAAGGTGTTTGGCCTTGCCACACCTTAAATAAAATAAATGAACTTAAAAAGTAAATTCTAACCTCAAAAATACATCCCGATGCAAGAATGGCATATAAAAACTCTAAGTTTAATAATTTTGCCTTCAAAAGTAATTTTCCATACATTGTGCATAAAGGTAAGTTCCAAATGTTAATTGGCCCTTGGCCTCATGTCATATATACAAAATAAGTATCAAAAGTGTACTTAGGTACACATTACATGATTCAAGGCAAAAATAACATTTTTTACACCAAAATGAAGCTACATGCTAACACTTGCATGTTTTCCAAAATACACCAAAATACTTCAAGCATCAAAGCAACTTAGGGATGTGATGCATCCCAAAACAAAGTTTCTTTACTTGTAAAATGACCCAAACGATGAGGGTGAGTAAACAAGTTATTCATAGGATGTGGTGCATGTGTATACCCTATAGTTTCAAACACAATGTAAACTAAATATAGATCATCACAAGGGTGCATTCCACCTAACGTCTATGTTTTCAAGGTTCTCTAAGGAATCATCTCAAGCTATGCAAATTTTTGAAACGATAAACACATGACATCCAAATATACAAATGCAAGTACACTAACCGTATTAAAACTTAAACACCAAATCACAAGTTACAAGAAATCCATAATTTACAACTTTGAATTGAATGTGAAATCAAATAATGGAAAGACTAGGATATGTGGCCACAAGACCATACAAGTTATTCCGGGCAATTACGACCCATAAGGTACTACCTAGTGCGCACTATGACTTAAGAGAATTCTTATCCTTCGTACTAGAGCCAAACCTTAGCCATCAAACATTTCATATCCTTACAAACTTCCAAAAATTATGAAGTCTATGACATTTATATAATCACAATGTATGAAAGTACCTACCAAGCACAAGTAGGGTGAAACCACACAAACTATGCCCTAAGATTACATATCTAAAATGGCATACACCATGTCGAATCTTCAATGTGCGACTCGTTACACTTTCAATGAACGTCAAATGTCAAATCTTCAATGTGTGATTCGTTACACACAAGTTAATGATACTACACATTACACTAACTTAATTTACTAACAATGTAAGCCACAATTACAAATCACACAATAAAGTAATTTGCCTACAAGGTAAATACAAGTACTATATACAAGATTTTCATACTAAGCCTTCAATGAATTCTCTATTACTTGACAATATAAGTATAACCCCAAGATATTCATGATAAACCCCTAATGAAATATCAAGTATTAGGCAAGTCATTGAACAATAATCTACCTATTCAATGTAATTAAACATATACATGCTCTAATTCACAAATCCTAAGTCAAGCATATCAAATCTCTATTTATATGCAAATACAAGAATTAATAAGGTATGTAATTAATATATATCAAACTCCAATATATATAAAACCCAAAGAGGATAAATATACAACCACCCCTACCTTAATAGAGAATTGAATCTCTATAATCTAAAGTAACCAAGCAAAAAATGGAAAACCAAACTAGGGTTGTGTAGAGGAGAGTGAGAGGAAGCTAAAGTATTCCAAACTTTAGGTTCAAAAGTGAGTGGAAGGGGACCAAAATGAAGTCTAAAACTGTAAGCCAAGCTTTTCTTTAATGGTTGCTGGCTGGTTCTTTATTTATTTATTTTAAAAAAAACATGAAATTTGTAGCATGAATTAGTTTGTGTATGAGTGAAATTAGATTTTGCTTTTTTCATCAAGAAGGCACGCCGAATGAGGAAGACAATGACAATTGCTTTAAGAAAGAATTAGATAGTAGATTGTTATATAATGGTAATGAGAATTTGTATTCTTCATAAAGAAGGCACGCCGAATGAGGAAGGAAAAAGGGGGAAAAAAAAAACAATGGATTTAATGGGATTAGATGGAATATTTAAGTAATTCTTTAAATTGTTCTATATATGTTTGTTTGTTCTGTTTTGATTAGGTGGTTTTTTTTCATTAAATATTTTTAATGTTAATCTGATTAATGCTGGAATATTAAACTAATATTGTGGTTTCTAGTTGCTAGATCAGTATTAAATATTTTTTAATGAAAATAGATTCATCAAATATTTATTTAATGCATATATGATTGATATCATGGTTGCACCATTATGGGATGAGGGCACTTTAGGAATGGATTAACGGAATAGTTTAAGTCTAACTTATTTATATTTATAAGGGAACGGAATTAACTATATAGTTAAGTCCTCCTTATTCCTGTCAGGTTAACGGCACAGTTGGATGACATATTATTAAAATAATATTTGGATAGTTTATTTTGATGGGTGGATAGGACATATTATACATATATAATTATACACCATGATATGAACTTGAGTCTTAGGATCAGTGGTTAGGCTGCGTATATTACCAGGGATGTGTAGTTAGATTTAGTGTAGTTGTGTACCCTGGTAGGTCTAGGTACTAGATCATCACTAGGATCAAATGTTTGTTTAATTAAATATTAATTGTTTGATATCCCTTGTATTTTGTGCTCGGACTTGATCACCCGTGACTCTAGAATCGAGAGGTATCACAATTATAAGGCGTTCATCATTGATCCTCGCACTAGATGGGCTATGAAATCCTTTAGCTATGGGCACCTTCTTCATCTTATGGTTCCTATGACTAAGATTGCTTATCCTCGTCTTATTCGATTGTTTTATCTCCACCTTGTTTATAGTGGGAATGACCCTTGGGAACTAAAAACTATGGTAGATAGGCATGAGTTGATTATTAATCCTAGTGCAATTGCTGCAGCTTTAGAGTGTTACCATAAGCTTCCCTAGGTGGTAGATGAAAGGCGTAGTTGTCCCAATTATAAACCTTTTCCTAGGGTACCAATTGCAGAGAATTTGATTCAAGAGTTGTGTGATGGTAGGTTTGCCAATAGGAAGCGCAGTAGTACTACCAAAGCTAAGATTCCGAAAAGGTTATGGATTGTGGATTCTATTATCTCTGCTAATGTTCATCCGCTGGGATATAAGAATATTAGGAATACTGATTTTCTTCAGGCACTCTATGCTATTCAGTTTGAGCATTGGTATTCCTTTCCACGGATGATATTCTGCCAGTTGCTTGAGCTCTGGTTTGAAATTGGACCTCACCAAAATCTTCTAACCCATAAGATACTTTTTCCATATATGATTACCAGGCTATTAGAGCTACATGGTTTTGTGATTGATAAGAAAGAAGAGACAAGTGAGGAGTCTCTTTTGTTTGGAATGAATGAATGGAATAAGGTTTGGGAGCATATGCCAGTAACACGTCGCAATGTAGTGGCGTTTGGTAATGATGGTTACGTGGAAGTTATTGCTAGAGTGGAGGAGGACAATAAGGATGATGAGGATGGCACAGAGGGTTAGATGGATACCTCTGATGGCTAGGCCCAGAGGAGGCAGGCAGCTAGTAACACAGCCTCAGAGTTCTTCTCAGGCTGCGATTTAGTGGCAGAGCTGCAGGTTGGCCAAACATTGCTGTGAGAGATGCTGACTAAGAAGCGGAACATTTTTGATGAGCTGTTACGTTGCACTTTGTCTGCCAGTTCTACTTCTGCAGACCTACCGCCATCCCATGCTGATTAGCTGTTTAGGGCTAGTCTATATTTTCTTTTGATAGATAAGCATATTTTGTTGACTAGAGCAGTATTTTTGATGTATTTCATTCTATATGCTGTATTTCTGCCGTAAGTTTGTTATTCAAAGCATTGTGCTATTTTTTTATTATATATACATACTTTTTGCCTATTATACCCTTGTGTTGATATTTTTGCCATTTCTGAGCTATAAGATGATATTTATCTGTTTTTACTCCATATACTTGATACTTTGATGTGTGTTGGAGTTTGCTAATTTTGCCAGGTATTAAGGACTAAGTTTGGGGTAATTTTTCTATTTTGCCCTTCTGCGTAACATATTGGTATATATTTGCTGGTCTGGTGTAGTATGGTAATATCTTTCTATCTCTACTTTGTTTTCACACATTGAGGACAAGCACACTAAGTTTGGGGGTAAGGGACATATTTCAAATTTTTGATGATATATTGAAAGCAAAGGCATAAATTTTTGATGTAAAAGCATGATTTTGAGTCTGCTGATTGTTATGATATCATTATACAGTTTGATGTTGGTTAGAAATGGCTTGAATACCACAATTATGTTGAAAAGGAATTTTTGATAATTTGTAAAATCAGTTGGTGGTCTGTGATCTACTTTGTAATAATGATTACTGTTTGATGATTTTGATCTCTGAAATACTTCACTTTATACATATTCACATTTGTATGAATTATGTGTGGTATACACTGGAAGCCTTGTTTTGTTTTGTGTTAAACTAAGATGAATAGGTAAATTTGATGATTTTGATAACCAATGTATTAAAAAAAAAGGAGAAAGAAAAGAAAGAATTGGTATGTATGCAATAAAAAAATAAAAAAAAATCATCACCAATGTGAAAGAAATAAATAAATAAAAAAAGAGTGAAGAAAAAAAGAAGAAAAAGGGTCAAGTTCAGGTTTGTATCAAGATTGCTTGAGTAATTAAGTCTTTAGGGGTGTGTTATGATACCTAATGCCCTAAAACCATCTGGTTTGGGAGTCATTGGTTGAAAGCTTGTTACATAAGGGGTTTAGGTTGCCTAGATTACTTGAACAATTAGGTCCGGATGGGTGCTTTAACAGTTAATGCCTTAAAACTATCTGGTTTGGAGTCATTGGCCGAAAGTTTGTTACAGGAGTGATTTAGAAAGCTTAAAAGACCTGAACATTGCATAATACCCTTTTGAGATATGCATACCTGTAGAAAATAAGAAAAAAAATACCTTGGGAATTAGAATTTGAAAAGTTTGCTTGTAAATTGAAGGATAACATGAAATAAATACAAGTAAAGATAGTAAGCCACATGTTTGAAACTGTGAGTTCACTTCTACAAAGGATTTTGGAGATTGAGGTTATTGAATAAGTGATTAAATTGACATGTGGGGACCATGACTGCTAAAGTGAAATAGGAAGTTTGAAAGTTTTCATGATTGATGTAGTTTGTTATACTTGCTGTATTTGATTGATTGATGAACTACTAGGATATTATGATATGAAAACAGGCTTGAATGAGCTTATTGTGCAATTAAGGCATTGTTTGAGATGTTTGTGGGTACCACCACTGGAAACCCTCATGAGACTACAACTCGCCCACTAGGGGTAACCTAGGGGTTTAAAGGCTTGTTGTATAAGCTAAATACAATCGTGATTCCCACGAAAGTTGTAATGACCCGGCCATTTTCCTTCCTTTCCTTTTCTCAGATTTTCACGGATATTTTTTTTTTCCGTTGATCTTTTCCTTTCTAAGTTCAGTTTCTCGTCACTTAGTGTCATCTTGAGTACTCAGGAATGGTTTCTGAGACTCTTTTCGGTGGATTGATGACTTCCTTTGAGGACCGAGTCATTTTCACATTTTCACTTCTGTGACACTATTCACTTTCGTCTTTTTCTCGGTTGTTACCTTGTAAGCATAACCTCACTTTTTGTGTTCGGATTTGATTCCAGTTTTGCATGCATCCACGATATTTAAATTCCATACTATGTGTATTTTCACTTTTGTAGAAAAGCATGCTAAATGCTTACTTTTCTTGTAAAGGGTATAGATGCATGACCATTTTGTAATTTTTCAAACCTTAGGGGTTTTTCTGTAATTACTGTAAAGTAATTATTTTTCGTCTTAGGGACCATTTTGCAATTTAATTTGGAAGATATTTTCAAAAAGGATTTTTTTGTAATTTTTAGAAAGTGTGACAAGTGTCACACTCTCATTGGTCCACTTGTTGACATGTGTGTGGAAACACTTTGAGGCCTTGGATGAGGACATGTGGAGGGTGGAGATTTAACCACTTGTTAGCCTAGGATTGGTGCACTTATTGGCTTGGATGGTTGACAAGTGTAGGCTTGAGATTTAACCTACGATGGAGCCTTGGATTTATGACAAGTGTAGGCTCACAATTTGATCTTGCATTAGTGTGTGTGTGAGAGGTAGTGTAAGAGCACATAGTGAGTGGAGGATCTCTATCCCCTCCACTCACATTTCATCTTGATCATTTTTCATTTCCTCCCACTTTTGTAAAGAAAACCCTAGCCTTCATGGATGGAGCCTAAAGCCTTAAGCTTTGACCTTGATTTTTGAGAGCCTTCCATTGATTTCCAAGCTTGAACTTGGGAATACATTTTGTTCCCCTTATCTTCCTCTTCATAACCCTAGAAGCGTTTGCCATTTTGTGTTGATTTTGCCTTGGATTCTAGAGAGACACTTCTCTAGTGAGGTAAGGAATGTTATAGGGTTATATGTTTGTTGTCTTGCATGTTTTTGGATGCTTATACAACTTGTATGCATGTAGTGTATGAATTTGAGAAATTATGATTAATGGTAGTTTGCTTATAACTCATTTTAGACTTGGTAAATGGCATGGCCATGAGTTGATCTTTGATATATATTAATTTGGGTTGATTTAGATGAGTTTTCAAATCTAGAGATTAAATGGATTTAATTTGGTTTAAATTCTAGTAAATTGTGTTTTGCTTGTAATCCATCTTAGACTAGATATATGGTATAACCATGACTTAGTGCTTGATATAAATTAATTTGAGATCATTTGGACAACTTTTGAAATCTAGAGATTTAATTGATTTAAATTAATTAAATTCTATTTGATGATATCTTGCTTGTCTTGCACTTTTGATTTGATATATGTAAAGACCATGGTATGTTGTTTAACATATATTAATTTGAGGTTATTTGAAATCTAGAGAATTTAATCACCTTGTTTAATTAAAATCTATCAAATGGTTCCATGGATCTATTGGTATTTTAGAAGTTGTTTCTATATTCAAATCATGGACTTGAACTTGTTATGTATTCACTTGATTGTGTTTTGAGCATTGGATGACTTTGTTGTTATATTTATCTTCATGAAAACATGTTTTCTTTATAGAATATATTGATGCCATGTGTAGTGAATTGCACACTTTATAATTGACATTATGTATGTCATTTTAGAATTGAAACTCTAAGGCATGGATTGTGTGGTTTCAACCTACTTGTGCATGGAAGGTGTTTTCATGCATTATATAAGTAATGTATAAGTTGTGAACTTATTTGGTTTAATTTTGGAATCTTTGAACATTATTGAGTTGAGATGGCTAGGGTTTGGCTCTAGTACGGGGACGTGAGTCCTCTAAGTCATTGAGATAGTGCGCACTTAGGGTGGTTTTCCCTGCGGGTTAGTGCCCGAAATAACCATTGAGGTCTCGGCAGAATTTCGAGCGTAGATGTCCAAGTCTTCCATTATTTGTTTTCGTATTCAATTCCAAGTTAACAATCATGTTTATATTGTAACTTGTGGTTTTAGTTATTGGCGATTTTGATGTTGTTAAGTACATCCATGTATATGATTTTAATGAATCATTTTGATGTTGTTAAGTACATCCATACTAAATTGATATATTTAGTTGATTTCACGCTTTTAGATTTCTAGTTGATAACCTAGAGAATCTATATGTTGTTGCTTTGTGTAAGCATGCTCCTATGTAGTTGTTTTGTGTAAGCATGACCCTATGTTGCTAAAATTGCATGAATGAGGTGATTGATGCTAGAAATGATCCTAGGTAGCTAGGATGCTCCTTGAGTCTCACCTTTGACATAGACGTTAGGTGGAATGAACCACAATAATTAAATCATGTAAACTTGTAAAACGTAGGTCGATGCATACTCATTTCCTACGAGTAGCTTTATGTTACTCACCCCTATGATACTGGGGCATATTTCAGGTACAAGAATCAAGGTTGTGATTCTCGTCATGCTTGGATGATTGGTGGACTTGAAGATTTCCATTTCTTGTAAAGGTTGGCTTGAAAAGCCACTTGTAGCCTTATATGTCAAAATATGTATATTTGAATTTAAACATGTAATGTGTACATAAGTGCACTCCTTACAATGTATTTGACATGTATAAGATGAGGCCGGAGGCCAATGACATGTATTTGTATTCTATATAGTTTTGACTTTATGGTATATTATGAAAATATTGAAAAATGTCAAGTTATTGTCTCACTAGGTTTGCATCGGTCGTTTCCGGGAGCCGCGGACCATTCCCGCGCGCTCAAAATCACTTATTACGTTTGCGTGCATATTCGTTTCAGCCTAGATATGTATTTGGAGTCAAAAGTATGTTTGGTGCAAACTTACATTTTTTTGCCGTTTTGAGCCTAAATTGAGCATAAGGGCATTTTGGGGTTTTCACTTGAAAAATAAAGTTTTATTTTGGCATGGTTGGCTAGAAAACATGATTTTGAGGGTAGTTTCTTCTTTGTGTTTTTCTCAAAAAGGCCCAGAAAGTCCTCAAAATTGCATTTCAAGTCAACATTTTAGGTCAGCCTACAGGAGTTCGAGCGCTCTAAATAGGGAGTTCGAGCGCTCGAACTTTGGGCAGATTTCTTAAGGCAAATTTTGAGCACTCGAAGTCCTTGTTTGAGCGCTCGAAGTACTGTTCATGGGTGTGTGTGTGTCTTGGTTCAGCACTGAACCTCCAACTTTAAATCATCATAACTTCTTCGTTTTAACTCCGAATTGGTCTGTTCTTGAGTCTAAATTAATCGCGTCTAAATAAGCTTTCCAATGGTACTAATTAGAGCTTCATATTCTTCTTGTGCCTCATGTTTTTCAAGTTTTAGTAAGGTAGTGTCTGTTTTTGGTTCGAACCGGGATAGGGTATTCCTTCCTTCGACTTCAAAACTTGATATCTTTGCCGTCCGGACCCCGAATCAAGTGATTCTTGAGTTTATCTTTATTATTTTTTCATTGTCTTTCCAATGGTGTGCACGTTGGCACCCATTTCAGTGTGGAATGACCATTTTGCCCCTAGGTTCATTCTTTTCTATTTTTGAAACGTTGCTTCCGCATTTTCTTCCTTTGGGTTTCGTGACCTCGTCGAGGGTCAAATTGGTGTCTTAGAGGAGTGTTGTATCTCTAAAGACCATTGTTCTATCTTTTGCTTCCACATTTTGGATCCATTTTGGGTTATCACAGGACACACTGGGTTGAAAAATCCAGGGTCGTCACAGGTGGTATCAGAGCTCCTAGGTTTGAATACCTTGGATGATGGGTTTGGGTGCATATCATGCTTATGTTACCATACCCTATATGTTTATATACTTTATGATAGTATGTTTTGGTTTGATAACATGTTTATATGCTTATGTGTTTATGTGGTATATGTAGTATGCCGTTTGTTTAAGCATGATTTTATTCTAATGTAAAGAGCATGACATGTGATGTGTGCTAGATTAGAATTGTATATGCATTGTTGTGTTGCATATTTGGCAGGACTTGGGATTAGTCATTGGATGTTTGAGTTGAGATTGAGTCGTTTGGTGAGTTTTCACTTAGTACGATGGTTGGTGAAATTGGTTTCATTTTGGCATTCTTCCTTGAGGTTGTTGGTGATTGTCCACATGGTTTTATGGTAGTATAGGTTGTTGTCGACCTAGCATTGGTTTGAGGTAGGTGGTGAGACACCTTTTGTTTAGGCTCTCGTGAGGTGAGTCCTTTGGCGTTGCCATGGTGCTGGATTATTGGTTTTGGGCCACGATGAGGTCATGGACCTCTTAGGATCCTTAATTGTTTTGGAATGTTCCTCTGATATTACAATTTTCGTGGGCAGGTACGTTGTGGGCAGGTGCATGGCACTGTCATGCTACCGTACTGGCTAGCTACAAGTGCAGTTCAGATGGAATCAATATTGGTTTTGTTGTGATAGGCGTTGTCCTTTTGGTTGGTGATGATGTGAGTTTTGTTTTGGGCATCTGATGTTGAGACGGTGATTGATGGTTATTTTGAGGACAATTTTGGAGATTGAATTGGTTGTCTGATTGTACGGCTAAAGTAGCCATTTTATTTGAGTTCTCTTTGTGTGATGATGCTTTTGGGATCGAGTCGATTGATCGATGTTTTGGGTTGGTGAGAGCATTGCATTGTTAGTGTCATGTATAGCGTCACCTCTAGATTCGGCATTGGATTGTTGGAGTCTTACCATTGTGGTAAAGGCTCACGTTTGTTTTGAGACAGGTTATTGTCACATTGGTTTTTGGAGATAGTTATGACTAGGACTAGTCTTTCCTTTTTCCTAGACACTCTAGGACACGATGTCCATGGGGTTCATTGTTGCATCATTTTATTTTCTGCAGTTTCATTTACTACCATGTTAGTAGTATGATTTATGATGTTATAATGCATAAGTAGGTGGAAGTGTATCCATATTTGTTTCCTCGTTGTGTGGCATTAGCATGCCTTCTTTATATGCTTAGAGATGCCATGTTGTTGCTGTACTTTAGTGACATGATTTTGTGTTTACATGGAGACGTGCTACGTGTAACCTTGATTTTTATCTATGTGAGTAGATTTATTTCTTGGTAGTTGCATTTCCTTGTCATATGCATAACTTCCAGGTTTGGTTTTCCCCATTCGTTTCCCTCGGTCGCATGTAGTGTGTATGCGGGTTTCCATAAGGGTTTTGTGTTGGTTCATGTTAGGGACTTCACAAGGAGTGAGTCTCTTCCTTTCGTTGCATTGTGTACAGCTTTGGGGTTGGTTGGTCTATGAGGATCACCATTGTTGTCTTGAGTCCTTGGTGAGGATTTGGTTGGTTTTGGTTGACTTACCTCCATGTAGGGGGTGAAGTCTTTGACCTTGCTGTCTTTCATTTCAGAAATAGAGTCGTGGTATTGTTCTTCTTAGGACTGGTGGTTCCTTTTCTTTCGTGTTTTCCCTTGGGGAGTTTTGCCATGGTTGCTGACGGGTTGTGGTGCTCAGTGTAAGTGGATTGGTTTGAGACCATTTAAGGGGACTTGTGTCCGTTTGATTGAGGATTTATCTGATTGTAAGGTGAGCTCGATGCTCTTTTGGGAATGTCTTTTGGAGACTTGTTTCAGTTTTGGAGACCTTGATGTGGTTGACCCTTAGAAGAGTTTTGAAAGATCGTTGTTGGATATGGCTTGTCTGTGAAGTTTCTCGTCCTAGTTACAGCTAGGCGTAGCTTTGAGGAATCGTAGTTCTGATGATTGGTTGTGGATCAAAAATTAAAGAATTTTGATTTAAGTTGGTGTTTCCAAGTACGGTTTTGAGAGATTCATTTTGTGACCTTGGTTGTTGACATTTTGATGTATGTGCCACTTAGTGGACTTGTATTTTGAGGATTTAGTTATCCATGATAGGGATGTGGATCTGATGTTTGATTACGATGTAGTCTTGTAGTTGATTTGTTTTGGGGAGATATGAAGGACTTTCGATGAAATATCTTATTGTGAGGTTTGTTTTGATTTATATAGGCGTTGACTTGCTTGTCAGGTTTTGGATTCCTAATTAATGTTGTTAATAGGGGTATTTTGAGACATTGGAGATGTTGGTTTTGCTGTATTGAGGATTTGGGGCCTTAAGCATAGTGGTACCTATAGCATTGTTGTTAGAGTTTTGGGATTGGCCAGGATGGTCTGGCCGGACATCTTTGGACTATATCTCAACTCTCACAAAATGTTGGTCTCCGTAGTGCTTTTAGCAATGATCATTTTTTTGACATTGATGTCATTGGTATCGAGAGGTTTCATGGGTAGACCTAGTGGGGGGCAGGTTATGAACTAGTGCCTTATATTGTCATGCTACCGTACAAAGTTGTGTGCTGTGGACGAGTACTAGTTGCCGTCGATGCTACCTTACTGACGAGTAAGTATGGGCGGGCACTAGGTACTGTCATAGCTACCACACATTTGAGTGCGTCGTGGGCGGGTTTTGGACACTATTCGTACTGCCACGTTGTGTTTGTTCTGTACCCTGATTTGATACGTGATTATTTTGGAGTCCTTTTTGGTGGATGTGTTTTGGATCCGTTTGATGGTTGTCAGGAGGGATGCTTTCGATTGTTGTCTTCCGTTCCCTTATCTGACCTTGGGTTCTGTGTGTGAGTTCTGACTTGTTGTATGGCCGTGTGGTCATTTTCCTTTTAAGAGGTTGTCTTGTCATGAGCACGTGGGTGCAAATGACACTGGGTTATGGGGTTCCTTTCAACTTTGAGGTCGCTGGTGTAGCATGTTGTGTGGGATACTCGGAGATGTACTCTGTGGTGTTCCTTGTTTCGCCTTTTGTTGGTTGGGGCTGGATTTCGGGGACGAAATCCTTTTTAGGTGGGAAGGTTGTAATGACCCGGCCATTTTCCTTCCTTTCCTTTTCTTAGATTTTCACGGATATTTTTTTTTTCCGTTGATCTTTTCCTTTCTAAGTTTAGTTTCTCGTCACTTAGTATCATCTTGAGTACTCGGGAATGGTTTCTGAGACTCTTTTCGGTGGATTGACGACTTCCTTTGAGGACCGAGTCATTTTCACATTTTCACTTTTGTGACACTATTCACTTTCATCTTTTTCTCGGTTGTCACCTTGTTAGCATAACCTCACTTTTCGTGTTCGGATTTGATTCCAGTTTTGCATGCATCCATGATATTTAAATTCCATACTATGTGTATTTTCACTTTTGTAGAAAAGCATGCTAAGTGCTTACTTTTCTTGTAAAGGGTATAGATGCATGACCATTTTGTAAATTTTCAAACTTTAGGGGTTTTTGTGTAATTACTGTAAAGTAATTATTTTTCGTCTTAGGGACCATTTTGCAATTTAATTTGGAAGATATTTTCAAAAAGGATTTTTTTGTAATTTTTAGAAAGTGTGACAAGTGTCACACTCTCATTGGTCCACTTGTTGACATGTGTGTGAAAACACTTTGAGGCCTCGGATGAGGACATGTGGAGGGTGGAGATTTAACCACTTGTTGGCCTAGGATTGGTGCACTTGTTGGCTTGGATGGTTGACAAGTGTAGGCTTGAGATTTAACCTAGGATGGAGCCTTGGATTTGTGACAAGTGTAGGCTCACAATTTGATCTTGCATTAGTGTGTGTGTGAGAGGTAGTGTAAAAGCACATAGTGAGTGGAGGATCTCTATCCCCTCCACTCACATTTCATCTTGATCATTTTTCATTTCCTCCCACTTTTGTAAAGAAAACCCTAGCCTCTATGGATGGAGCCTAAAGCCTTAAGCTTTGACCTTGATTTTTGAGAGCTTTCCATTGATTTCCAAGCTTGAACTTGGGAATACATTTTGTTCCCCTCATCTTCCTCTTCATAACCCTAGAAAGGTTTGCCATTTTGTGTTGATTTTGCCTTGGATTCTAGAGAGACACTTCTCTAGTGAGGTAAGGAATGTTATAGGGTTATATGTTTGTTGTCTTGCATGTTTTTGGATGCTTATACAACTTGTATGCATGTAGTGTATTAATTTAAGAAATTATGATTAATGGTAGTTTGCTTATAACTCATTTTAGACTTGGTAAATGGCATGGCCATGAGTTGATCTTTGATATATATTAATTTGGATTGATTTAGATGAGTTTTCAAATCTAGAGATTAAATGGATTTAATTTGGTTTAAATTCTAATAAATTGTGTTTTGCTTGTAATCCATCTTAGACTAGATATATGGTATAACCATGACTTAGTGCTTGATATAAATTAGTTTGAGATCATTTGGACAACTTTTGAAATCTAGAGATTTAATTGATTTAAATTAATTAAATTCTATTTGATGATATCTTGCTTGTCTTGCACTTTTGATTTGATATATGTAAAGACCATGGTATGTTGCTTAACATTTATTAATTTGAGGTTATTTGAAATCTAGAGAATTTAATCACCTTATTTAATTAAATTCTATCAAATGGTTCCATGGATCTATTGGTATTTTAGAAGTTGTTTCTATATTCAAATCATGGACTTGAACTTGTTATGTATTCACTTGATTGTGTTTTGAGCATTGGATGACTTTGTTGTTATATTTATCTTCATGAGAACATGTTTTCTTTATAGAATATATTGATGCCATGTGTAGTGAATTGCACACTTTATAATTGACATTATGTATGTCATTTTAGAATTGAAACTCTAAGGCATGGATTGTGTGGTTTCAACCTACTTGTGCATGGAAGGTGTTTTCATGCATTATATAAGTAATGTATAAGTTGTGACCTTATTTGGTAAAATTTTGGAATCTTGGAACATTATTGAGTTGAGATGGCTAGGGTTTGGCTCTAGTACGGGGACGTGAGTCCTCTAAGTCATTGAGATAGTGCGCACTTAGGGTGGTCTTCCCTGCGCGTTAGTGCCCGAAATAACCATTGAGGTCTCGGCAGAATTCCGAGCGTAGATGTCCAAGTCTTCCATTATTTGTTTTCGCATTCAATTCCAAGTTAACAATCATGTTTATATTGTAACTTGTGGTTTTAGTTATTGGCGATTTTGATGTTGTTAAGTACATCCATGTATATGATTTTAATGAATCATTTTGATGTTGTTAAGTACATCCATACTAAATTGATATATTTAGTTGATTTCACACTTTTAGATTTCTAGTTGATAACCTAGAGAATCTATATGTTGTTGCTTTGTGTAAGCATGCTCCTATGTAGTTGCTTTGTGTAAGCATGACCCTATGTTGCTAACATTGCATGAATGAGGTGATTGATGCTAGAAATGATCCTAGGTAGCTAGGATACTCCTTGAGTCTCACCTTTGACATAGACGTTAGGTGGAATGAACCACAATAATTAAATCATGCAAACTTGTAAAACGTAGGTCGATGCATGCTCATTTCCTACGAGTAGCTTTATGTTACTCACCCCTTTGATACTGGGGCATATTTCAGGTACAAGAATCAAGGTTGCGATTCTCGTCATGCTTGGATGATTGGTGGACTTGAAGATTTTCATTTCTTGTAAAGGTTGGCTTGAAAAGCCACTTGTAGCCTTATATGTCAAAATATGTATATTTGAATTTAAACATGTAATGTGTACATAAGTGCACTCCTTACAATGTATTTGACATGTATAAAATGAGGCCGGAGGCCAATGACATGTATTTGTATTCTATGTAGTTTTGACTTTATGGTATATTATGAAAATATTGAAAAATGTCAAGTTATTGTCTCACTAGGTTTGCATCGGTCGTTTCCGGGAGCCGCGGACCCTTCTCGAGTGCTCAAAATCACTTATTACGTTTGCGTGCATATTCGTTTCAGCCTAGAAGTGTATTTGGAGTCAAAAGTATGTTTGGTGCAAACTTACATTTTTTTGCCGTTTTGAGCCTAAATTGAGTATAAGGGCATTTTGGGGTTTTCACGTAAAAAATAAAGTTTTCTTTTCGCATGGTTGGCTAGAAAACATGATTTTGAGGGTAGTTTCTTCTTTGTGTTTTTCTCAAAAAGGCCCAGAAAGTCCTCAAAATTGCATTTCAAGTCAACATTTCAGGGCAGCCTACAAGAGTTCGAGCGCTCTAAATAGGGAGTTCGAGCGCTCGACCTTTGGGCAGATTTCTTAGGGCAAATTTCGAGCTCTCGAAGTCCTTGTTCGAGCGCTCGAAGTACTGTTCATGGGTGTGTGTGTGTCCTGGTTCAGCACTGCACCTCCGAGTTCATCATAACTTCTTCGTTTTAACTCTGAATTGGTCCGTTCTTGTGTCTAAATTGATCGCGTCGAAATAAGATTTCAAATGGTACTAATTAGAGCTTCATATTCTTCTTGTGCCTCAAGTTATTCAAGTTTTAGTAAGGTAGTGTCTGTTTTTGGTTCGAACTGGGATAGGGTATTCCTTCCTTCGACTTCAAAACTTGATATCTTTATCGTCCGGACCCTGAATCAAGTGATTCTTGAGTCTATCTTTATTAATTTTTCATTATCTTTCCAATGGTGTGCACGTTGGCACCCATTTCAGTGTGGAATGACCATTTTGCCCCTAGGTTCATTCTTTTCCGTTTTTGAAACGTTGCTTCCGCATTTTCTTCCTTTGGGTTTCGTGACCTCATTGAGGGTCACATTGGTGTCTTAGAGGAGTGTTGTATCTCTAAAGACCATTGTTCTATCTTTTGCTTTCACATTTTGGATCCATTTTGGGTCATCACAGGACACACTGGGTTGAAAAATCCAAGGTCGTCACAAAAGTGGCTTTTTAGTTCTATATTGCTAAGGGACTAGCAATATGTAAGTTTGAGGGTGTGATAAGCACTGAATATTGCATATTTAAGCCCCTAAATATACTCATGTTAATACCTAAAGTGATACTTCTATCCATTGTTAAACTAATTTATGTTTATTGTGTGTTTATAGGTACTTTCCCTAAGAAGTGGTTAAAATCGAGACTTTATGATGAAAAGACTGACATTAAAGCTTACAGAGTCATTGCCGGTCATTCAAAGCAAGCCGAGAGTTAAAATAGTGAAGTTTTGAGGAATTTAAGTGCCGAAGCTCAAGCCTCAATTTTAAGGCTCGAGCTCTGCAAGAAAATAAGAAAATCAACCAAGGCATTAAAGCTCGACCTTTGATTTCTAGAGCTCGAGTCCTACATATAGATGCTCAAGCCCTACCTCAAGGTGCTCGAGCCTTTGCCAAAAAGCTTGTGCCTAAGGTGTTAGAATTTGAAGAGTTAATTTTAGAGAAAGCTAAGCTCCCAAGGCCTTGTGCCAGACCTTAAGGGATCGAGCACTTTCATTCAGAGCTCGAGCCCTGACCTAAAAACTCGAGCTTTGCACCTAAAGCTCGAGCACTATGAAGAAAAGATCAAGCACTGTTAAAAGGAAGAAAACCCAAAAATATTCTAAGTGTTGATGGAAAAGACGTTTCAAAAAATAGTTGAAGAAATTTAACTAAGTACAAAAGTGAAGATCGAGCACCATTCTCTGAAGCACGAACCATATTCAAGAAAGCTCGAGCTTTGCTTCCAAAGCTCGAGCCCGTGCTAAATGGCTCAAGCTTTCCATGATAGATTGGAATTACAAGTTATGGGATTTATCCTTTTTAAAGTCTGATTTCACTCAAGATGGCCAGAAGACCTAAAAGCTCATCAGAACCTTAATTCTTCTATAAAAGAAGGCACAAGGCCACAGAAGAATTGTTCTTTTCTCGTATTATTTTAAAGTTCCCATATTGTAGTGGCGGCTTTTAGGGTTTCCACAACCTTAGAAGGTAAAGATCCTGAGAAGAGAAGTGTCGTCCATGACGATGAAGACCACAACAACACAGATGATATTCTGCGTTGTTATGAGTAGCTAATTCCTCTCTTAGGGCTTTTTCAAGCAAGTGCGTCCTGTGATGAACCGAAGATTGACCCGATAGAGGATCTAGATGCGGAAGAAAGAAATAAGACAAAGGTCTCCCAAGGTACAACACACCTTTAAGACACTTTGATGACCTTTCATGAGGTCATGGAACTCAATGAGAATTGATGCGGAAGCAAAAAGATCAAAAAAATAACAATTAAGCCCCTAGGGGCAAAATAGTCATTTTACATGAAAATGACATCCCTAGAATGTATAACATTCCTGAGACACAACCATGACTTCAAGTCACGGAACTCAAAAGAAAGTAGCGGAAGCGGAAAGCAATAAAAACTGGATAAAAATAGCCCTAAGGGCAAAATAGTCATTTTTAAAAATATGGATTCAGGTGCCACCGAGCACACCGCTGGAAATACAATGAAATACTAATCGAGATGGACTCAAGAATCGCATGATTTAGAGTCCGAACGAAGGATAAACAGCATGACGAAGAAAAATGAGCACTTAAGGCTAAAAGGGTAAACTGGTAATTATCCAGGAAGATCCGGGTGTAACTGAGCACACCGTTGGAAAGACAGCGAAATATTAGTCAAGTTCAAAAAAAAGGTCACTCAATTTGGAGTCCGACGAAGGAGAACAAGCGAAAACAAAAATTGACGTCACGATGTCGAGACGGGGCACCACGAGCACCCCACAAGCATCCCACGAGCATCCTGGCAAGCACCATGACATGCAAAGGGAAAAAAAAGTTCTGCCAGAACTGAGAGTCAAAGCGAGGTTTGAAACAAATTTTTATGGAAAATAGGAAGAAGAAAGCCCCCCTAAAATTGAGTTTTCTACCTAGCCCCACATAAGGAAATGAAAAAAACTCATTGAGAAATCCCCAAAATGCCCCTAGATCAGAAGAGGTCAAGAGGGCAAAAAGCTGCTACAGGATCTGTCCGCATCTGAGAGCAAAAACGGGCTCTCAAATGAATTTTTCGGGAAAAACACGAAGAAGAAACCGCTCCCAAAATCAAATTTTCTACCCAGACCCATGAGAGAAAATGAAAAAAAAATACACTGTGACATGGCCAAAATGCCCCTAGATCAGTAAAGGGTTTAAAAACTCAGAAAATGTAACTTTGCACCAAGTATGCATTTGGCCCTACATACATTTCTAGGTTGAAATGAATGTGCACGTAAGTGTAATAAATGATTCTAAGCGCGCGGGAATGGTCCGTGGCTCCCGAGAAGTCCCAACTCAAAATCCGACCCTCGATGGCCAAAAATGATAAAAATGAACTTGGAATCAAAATTTTGAAATCCAAAAATATACCGTTTGGCCCTTGGTCATACTTCATACATGATTAATGAGACCATATGAAAGAATAAAAACGGAATTCCCACAGTCGATGCAAAAGTAATGAAGCAATGCTTACGAATTTTCAAGGTTTTCATCACATTTTATGAAATCAAGAATTACGTAAGATGCAATATTAATGTCATTGGCTTCTGACCTCATCTCATACAAGTCAACTACATCGTAAAATGTGTAATTATGTACACATTACATATATGGAAGCAAAGATACAAGTTTTGACATATAAGGCTACAAAATGACATTTCATGCTAACATTTGTATGAAATGGAAACTTAAAAGCTACAAGCCATCCAAGGAATGATGAGCATTACGAACTAAGTCTTCGTACCTGAAAAATGTCCCCGGTAACTTTGGGGTGAGTAACATAAAGTTACTCATAAGAGATGAGCATGCATAGACCTAGCATTTTACAAAATTATCATCTTAAGGTGAAACATGTTAAAGGGGCTCATGCTACCTAGAATCTAAGTCAAGATGCTTACATAGGATCATTCCTAAGTCGTATCAACATGAAGCAACATGAATCAAGATATCTATGAAATTGAACAAGGTTGGGACATTCCATATAACATGAAAATGCTTTAAATCTTCAAAGAATGCAACACTTGAAATTTAAAGAGTGAAATCAAGGCAAAACATAAAGTCTATGCAATTAAACAAGGTTAGAATATTCTATACAACACAAAAAGGTTTTAAATCTTCAAGGAATACAACACTTGAAATTTAAAGAATGAAATTAAAGATCAAGCATAAAATCTATGCAATGAAACATGGTTGGAATATTCCATAAAACACGAAAAGGTTTTTAAATCTTCAAGGAATAACACTTGAAATTTAAGGAGTGAAATCAAATAATGTGGATACTCGGATATCGCCTGGATTAAAACCGTACTCTTGGGATCACTTTAGGGCTACTAACCCATGGGTACCTTCCCCTAGTACACACGCTAAGATAGGGAGCTCTCAATATCTCCCGTACTAGAACCAAGTCCTAGCCATGTCAAATCTTAATTGTTATCACCGAGTTTCCAAAATCAATAAGTTGTATAAGTCAAGATACTATCAAGATACAAGTAATACATTAAACACATTTCATGCACAACCAAGATTTTGGAAACACACAAGTCATGCCCTAAGTTCTCAACTATAATGGCATGTGAAATTTCAAGAAATCATAGTATACATTTACATAGACTACAAACTAGGATTTAAAACACAAGGAATCCTTTGATGTAAATATACCACAAGTATAAGATTAATGATTTAATTATTTACTAAGCAATACATGGATAATTAAATCATTCCAAGACAATTGTGCAAGTTCATTAAGTACATTAATGAAACCAAGATACAAGGAGTCTAGATACATGATAAAAAGCTAAAAACCCCATAAAATACAAGTTACAACCATGTGAATTAAATTCCATACAAAGAAAATAATTAAATATAAGTTTCAAAATTTATCCAATTATTCTCAATTTGATACACGTGAAGGAATTTATCAAGGAAATCATGAATACCAAGTTAGAAACTTAATCAAGCTCATCGAACCATTGAATAGGTTTTAATTAATTCTTTTAATTAAAATCTCTAGATTTTAAAACTCATCCAAGTGCTCTCAAATTAAAGTATGTTATAAAACATGCCAAGACTTGATTTAATAGTATGATACAAGTGAATTCCATGTAAGCTACAACCATGATAATTAAACCTTCATACAAGAAAAAAAAAAAAATGAAAGGTTTCAAAATCTAATCAAATATTCCCGATTTAATATATGTGAAAGTATATGGCATGCACATCAACAATATCAAGTCAAAATTCCAATGAAGTGAATAGTGCACTTGGAATAAATTAATTAATCAAATTAATTTATTATCTCTAGATTTTAAAACACCTCCGATTACTTTCAAATTCACATATGTTGGAAGAGTATGCTAGGGCCTAATATAATATGATATCACATATTGATTTTAAGCTAGATAAGGTGTAATTTAAATTTTCATTCAAGAAAAATATTAAATAAAAACTTCAATACTTGTTCAAATGCTCTCAATTTAATATATGTCAATGATCATATCAAGGTATAATTTAATAGCATGCCACAAGTTTAAACTAAGCTATAACCAATCGGGAGAATTAAATATCATACAAGAAAAATAAATAATAAAGTTTCTAGATTTAATACAAAGGCTTGTGATTAAGTTGTATAAGCATGAAATACACTCAATATAACCAAGACATAAACCTAAGACATCCCCTACCTCAATTTGAGATGAAAATCTCAATTCCCATCGAAAGAAAGTGCTCCAAATCCGACGATACCGCGGGGTTATGTCGGGGACAACGAAAGGAACAACTTTAACCTTTAAGGTACCATGAAAATCCAAACCCGAACTTAAAAACCAAACTCAAAAGTGATCAAAAATGGATTCTAATAAGGGGGAAAGGTAGAGCACGACAAGGCCTACGGCAAACGTTAAGGCGGGAAACTTTTTACAAAGGGGAAGTGGTTCAAAGGAGGAGAGAGAAGGTGGCATCCATGGCTACCATGGATGGCCGGCCAAGAGAGGGGAAGAAGATGATGAAAAATCAGATTTTTCATTTAAGTCATTCTATTTATAGTAAAACCCTAAAAGTTCGTCGAAAGGGCCTCACCGGGTCTGGAAAAGTAAAATTTGAGTAGACGCTGTTAAATAGAGAAAATTCATGAACAAAAAAGAACTGAGATGAGAAAATATGAACAACGGAAGAAACGGCGTTGAAAATCGAGTCCCGAGCAGAGAGATATGCCCCAAATAAGTTTGGCAGCAACCGGGGTCAAAAATCCCTAAAATTGGGAAAAACGACCGGTAGGAAATTCTATGAGTACACGACTCGACGAAATGTGAAAATGAATCCTGTAGGAGGATCCAAGCTCAAAACGAGGTATTTTGCAATAACTTTCGTTAACTGCACAATGGCCCCTACAAAAAGGGTTAACTGCAAAACTGGCCCAGAATGAAAATATCTTCTAAAAGATATTTTCTTAAAAACCCCTGGAATAAAATATCTTCAAAAGATATTGATGAAAAATACCCAAGAAAAGAAAATATTTCTGAAGAACTATGCATCCATGCTCTTGTGGACACCGGGAGCAACCAGAGTACTCTTCTACAAAAGTAAAGATACGTATTTTATGAAAACCACATAGAATGAAGATACATGAAGTCAAAAACCAACTCCGAGCATTAAAAGTGAGGTTGTGCTAAAAAGTGACAAACAGGGAAAAAGACGAAAAATGAATAGTGTCTAAAAAGTGAAAATGTGAAAATGACTCGGTCCTTAAAGGAAGTTGTCAATCTAAATGAAAGAGTCTTGAAAATCATTTCCAAGCACTCGAGACGACACCCAGTGATGAGAAATAGAACTTGGAAAAGAAAATTAAACGAAAAAAATTTATCCGTAAAATTTGAGAAAAAGGAAAAGAGGGAAAATGACTGGGTCATTACAAATGTAACCTGATCTAAGTATTATGGTTTGATTTTTTCAACTTTGGGTATTTTAATATATTATATTTTTGATTACATGATTCTAAGCAATTGAGTCAACTTAATTGGTTTTTAATGTTTTAAGTAATTTTTGAATATTTAATTCCCTATCTTAGATTTAGGTATTCACTAATTATTCTCAACCCATTCTTATTGGACGATATCTGGTGGAGGCCTATCGGACATAAGAATGGAGATCATGCAATGGTGTTCCAATGTTTTTTATAAATGAATGTTTTGATAGTCTATGCTTAGGAAAGATGGATTATACTGCAAAATTAGTTAAAGTAGTTAGAAGTAGGTAGGTGGATAGTCCATGCTAATCGCAGATAGGTTATAGTTAATTGAAATTTATAAAATATCTTTCTTTAAACTTGAATTAAATGAATGTTATTGAGTTTAATTCATTTAAAATATAAATTGTTAAAACCCAAGAGTTGAATGATTAACTATAATGCAAGGTTCATGGTGAAGTCAAAGCCCTAAGACTTTTTCTCTCTATGATCTCCTTATTTTAATTTCAGTTTAATTTTATTTTATGTTCATGACAACTAATCAATCAAATCCAATCAGTTACTTGTAAACCAAAAAGAATTGGATTAGTTATAAACAAAACAAAGAACACTTATCTCCTTATGGGATCGACACCCTCTATATAGTCCTATCCTACAAAGATTCGTGCTATTGCGAGTGGTAACATTGAGCACACATCATCATACTGACTCATATTAACATTATAATTTAACTTTATCAATGATTCCTCGGGTACTAAATGCTTTTGAATTATACTTTTAGATGCTCCAGTATCTAGCATAGCTGAGATTTGAACTAATTTTTCTTTAAATGTTAACATTACTGAGAATTGGATTAGACTAGATAATTTATATATTGAATTTATAGATTTGACTAGAGTATGTTCTTGCTTATCTTCATATTTTGTGTAACAGTCATGACATAATAAAGTTTTACAATGGTCTCTATAGTAATGACCTTCTTTAATAGATGTATTACATTGTTTACAATTAAAAGATGAGAAATGAAAATATGACATAATGAATTGCTTATAGTGTAAACGAAATCTTCCATTGAATGAAGTCCTTGCTCAAAATCTTCATCATTATTGAATTCGTTATCTATATTTTCGATATTATATATACTTTTATTATCATCATCGGAATCATAAATACTTTCTAATTCATATAATTCTTCTATTTGTTCTTCAATATCTCCAAGTATATTGATTTTTTCCCGTATTCTTCTAATAGGATTCTATTTATATCTATAAGAGCAATTTGGCCTTATATGACTTGGATCTCCGTAAATAAAATATTTAAAATTCCGTTCTCTTGTGGGTAATGTGTTAACTTTATTATCTTTATTATTTATTTATTTTTATACCAAGGGTGCTTTCTAAATTGTCTGGAGTTATTTTTGAAATATGTTTTATTGTTATGATAATTTTTGTAGGTTTTGCTTTTACGTAGATTGTATTTCTTAGGTTTATTACGTTTATAATTTTTATGAGGCATACAACCATACTGTGGTAGAAAGTCCATTTGTCTACATGTACAATAAAATTGTTTCTTAATTTGCTTAGATTCTTTACGTTGTCTACATTCTGCTTTTAGCATATTATAAACATAGTTTACCCTGTCTCCTATAGTTAACCTATCTCTTCTGGGATTTTCTAACCATTTTTCCCATATCTTAGTTCCTAAACTTCTTGGTAATTTTTGAAGATATCTATTGATTAATGTTATATCACTTGTTTTGCTTGTGGTTACGTAATACTTGAAAAAATTAATAGTGTAATCCCTTATATATCTAAAATCACAAATATGTAGTAATTCTAAATTACGTAAGGCTCTGTTTGTTTTATTTGGGTTTCGTCTAATAATCTATCTTCTCCTACTAACACCTTTTTTATTAAGCTGGTAAACCCTTGAATTGTAAAATAATCACGTAGGAGGGTATAATCATTAGGATAATTTACTTTGTAAGATTACCACTAATCATGGATTGTTCCCCTTAATAAGGTTTCACAAGAAGTTAGGGCTTGTGTTTTATTATTAAAATTGGTTAGAATAGCTTGCATAATACAGTCGTGTTCTCAATTTTTGATTACTTTTGCCCAATCTTGGGGATCGTGTCGTGATATATCTAGTATTATTCCTACTTGTTGTGCTAGTATATTATTGTAACGTCTACAAATTTGTGTCCATGTGTACATGTCTGGTATATTTCTATTTTTGACATAAGTTTCTTGTGTGGGATTTAACCATTGTCCAGTGATATAGTCGTCGTTTACTTTATTAGTACTTCCTGTGGCATTAGGCATTTCTATTTCTCCTAAACCTGTAGGTTGGTTTTGAGAAACTAATGTTTCTGCTATTTCTTTTCCGTCTCTATGTTCTACTATGTTTAATTCTTCTTTTAATGTGTTTAGTTCATCCCTTATTTAAAAGGATTCAAATCCTACAGTTAAAATATTTCTTTTAATGTCTTTATTATTTCCCTGTCCTAGGTAAATGCTTTCTAGTAGTTGATACTTAGGTTCTGGATATTTATCGTTCGGATCATCTATTTCTAAATTATCAAAATCAAACATAATTTTTTCTAGAATTTCATCCTCTAGTTTATCATAGAGGACATTAATTTTTTCGGGAGATTCTATCTCTAATATGGTAGTTATAAAGTCGTCCTCAAGATTATTATCTATTAGGTTATCTTATCATTTATAATTACCGAAACGTATACTGGCTTCTCCAGTATATTTTTCATAAATTTTATTATTTTCGGAAATCTTTTGGATTGTTTTATTAAGATTTAGTAATTCCCATTCGGTTCCTTCGTTGGTTTCACTACTTACTTTTCTAGCTTCAATCATTTGAACATATTTACTACGAAATGGCTTAACTTTTTCATCGAATTATGCTTTAAACTTTATATTATACTAATTAACTATTTTTCCCATAAATAAAGTATTAATTAATAAGTTTTCATATTGACCTTCCATATTGTATCCTTTTGTAGATATCGCTATCTTAATATGTTTACTAAATTCTCTAGTGGTTATTGTGTAATTAGGAATACATCCTACAATAGTTGCGCTAACTATTAAATCTATTTATGCGTTAGCAATTTGTGCTTGTTGATGGTTAGTCCATCTATCATCATAAATATAAACAAGTGCTTTGGTTCTTACCTCTGATCTATTTAATCCTACTATGCCTATTATTATAACACCTAAATACAAAAGATCTAATTTAGTTTTTTCTAATTCATGATAAGCTTCTGGTGTTATGAGATCTAATATTACTTGATTATTAACTACACCTATTCTTCTTTGGCTAAGATGATTATATATTTTCCTACTTAAGTTTAACAGATTATTAGAATAAAGATTAACTTTATTAGATACTTTCTTCATTCCATTTTCTATATAATTTTGAGCATCATGCTCATTATCATATAAATCTTCTACATGCATTATTTCTTCGGCTTTTCTAAGAATAATGGCCATTCTTTAAATTATTGTAATAAATTTACTCGCTTGGTGCTTTTAGCCAAAAAAGGATTAGTTGATAATTTTAAATCTTTTATTTTATTTGAGAGTTCAGTTATTTCTTTAGAAGATTCTCTAGGAATACTCTCTTGCAATACTTCTAATTTTTCTTCAAGTTTATTAACCTTATCTGATAGTTGAAGCAATAACAAGATTAAAAAGTTATTTTGTCTAATATATATATATTGTTTGATTTTACGTCTATCGTAGAACTTATAAGTCCTATATGTTCTTTATCTATTTTATAGAGCTCGGATAATGCTTGTAGGTAATCAGAATTACTAGTGCTCATAAATTATTGTAATAACCTTTGGATATCTTTTTTTAATGATTTTAAATAGTCTATAATTATTTTCTTATTTTCTGCAATATCTTTTATATCACTATTTATATTTTTAATAGCAAAAATTATAATTTTATTATTTAAGTTTCCGGGACTAGGCTTTTGTTCAACTTGTGTTTTAATATAATCTAAGTTTTCTCCGAGTCGTTTTATAGAGGTGTCTAGGTTATTAAACTCTATTCCGTTCATAAATCTAACTAAAATCTTTATTGTCTAGCTTCTAAAATATTCTGTATAAAACTTTTATGTATCTAACCAGTGTGTGCAATTTGTGTGAAATTCATCCTTTAGCATTCATTTACCATATGTGAGGTATGGCCAAAGGCCAAACACCATTTAGTTTTCATTTTTGCATTTTAGTTCACATATTGCATTTTTGAGCTAAAATAGTAGAGACCAAGCCTTTAAGGGTTCATCTTCAAATCGGGTAGTGCAAAGTGTGTTCCGGCACCTCCATTAGGTCTCATTAATCATGCATGAAGTGTGGCCAAGGGCTAAACAGTAATTTGAAATCATTTGTCAATTTTAAATTTCAAATTTTCCATTTCATGTGCATTTTCGCCCTTTTGGCCGTTAGGGGGTCAAATTTTGCATCGGTGGTATTTTTAAGCTGTGGACCATTGTAGCACATCCTAATAAGTAAGTTACGTTTGCGTGTAATGAGCCTCCTATGGACTCATTTTGAAACTTTGTTGTATAATCTGATTTAGGGGCATTCTAGAATTTTCACGTCTATTTTATTTTCTTCTTTTGACATGGTCGCTTAGAAAATGTGATTTTAGGGGGGGTTTCTTTTTCGTGTTTTTTCAGAAAATATAGTCTTGGTACCGGAAATCCCTTGCAAAGTTCAGCTCTCAGTTTTATTTTTAGTAGCTTCATGACCCTCATGACTAGATTTCATGGAGGGGCATTCTGGGCATTTTATAGTCCATTTTCTTTGTTTCCGTCCAATCAGCCGGGTAGAAAATTTGATTTCAGGAGGGGTTTCTTTTCCATGTTTTCCCAGAAAAATTCATCTACTAGCCCGTTTTTGCTCTCAGTTGCAAACAGTCACTGTAGCATTTTTTAACCCTCTTGGTCTAAACTGATCTAGGGGCATTTCGGGAATTTTCTTTGAAAAATAAATTCCGGTCTTGACATGGTCACATAGAAAACATGATTTTAGGGGGGGTTTTTTCACAACATTTTTCCGGAAAATGTCGTCTCGGACCCGAACACCCCGTGTCAAACCTGATTTCTTGTGCGCACTTGCACTATTTGAAAAAGTCTGTTGTAAGGCCATTTTGTGGATTTCACGTCAAAAATAAAATTTTCTTTTGTTATAGCCAACTTGGAAAAATTATTTCAAGGGGGGTTTCTTCTTCGTGTTTTTCTTGAAAACATCGTTTAATACCTCAAAATGGCACACGAACTTCAGCATTTTGCCCATGTTACTATTCACGGCCGCGGCAACGTCAAAACTTTATTTTTGACTTTTCTCTTCCATCCAGACTCCGAATCAAGTGATTCTTAAGTCTAACTTGATTAGTTTTTCGCTGTCTTCCCAGTGGTGTGCTCGGTAGCACCCGATTTTATATTTTTAGAAATGGCCATTTTGCCCTTGGGGTTATTTTTGTCCGGTTTCTTGTAATTCACTTCCGCTACTTTCATTTGAGTTCCGTGACTTCATGGGAAGTTGCGGATGTGTTTTGGGAATAATATACATTCTAGGGACATCATTTCCATATAAAATGACCATTTTGCCCCTGGGGGCTTATTTGTTATATTTTTGATCTTTTGCTCCCGCGTCAGTTGTCATTGAGTTCCACGACCTCATGGAAGGTCATCAAAGTGTCTTAGAGGTGTGTTATGCCTTGGGAGACTGTTGCCTTGTTTATTGCTTCTGCATCTGGATCCGTTATTGGGTCAATCTTCGGTTCATCACAGGATGCACTGGCTTGAAAAAGCAGGGCTGTCACAGAGGTGATACAATGAGGCTTGGTCCAAACAACACAACAATTAAAATTTAAGCAATAAATAGCAAAACTATTTTTTTTTTTTTTACTTATATGTGTGGTGCTTTACCTAAAATTACAAAATAATTTTTACCAGAATTATCAAACAATTCTTCAAACTAACTTGTTTTGGTGAATTGTTTTTGATTTTTTTTTTTTTTTTTTTTTTTTAATATTTTGACAACATTGTATGACCGTTGAAGAATAACAAGTCAACAATTACAATCTTTGAAAAAAAAAAAAAAAAAAACTAACTTGTTTTGGAGAATTGTTTTTGAATTTTTTTTTATTATTTTGAAAACATTGTATTACCGTTGAAGAATAACAAGTCAACAATTACAATCTTTAAAAAAATAAAGGGATTTTTACTCATAAGTGGTGATAGCAAAAGTATATTACTAAATGATGAACGTAGTTTGCATATTTACTATATCATGAACCAAAAGTGGAGACCTTCTTGTTGAAGCCCTTTTATAAGCAAAAATCATATTTTTACCCCTAAAGTTTATTTTATGCACAAGTTATCCAAAGAAGAACTTTTAGGAATTCTAGAATATTTTCAAATAACACTTAGGAACGATTACACTTCACTAGAACTTGAAAATACAACATTTAGCCTTCAACGAAGAATAGAAGAACTTAGATCTAGTGAAGTGTAATCTTTATTGTCTAGCATCTAAAATATTCTGTATCTAACTAAAATCTTTATTGTCTAGCTTCTAACACTTAGGGTTATTTATTTATTTTTTTTTTAAAGATTGTAATTGTTGACTTGTTATTCTTCAACGGTCATACAATGTTGTCAAAATATAAAAAAAAAAAAAAAAAAAATCAAAAACAATTCACCAAAACAAGTTAGTTTGAAGAATTGTTTGATAATTCTGGTAAAGATTTATTTTGTAATTTTAGGTAAAGCACCACACATATAAGTAAAAAAAAAAAATAGTTTTGCTATTTATTGCTTAAATTTTAATTGTTGTGTTGTTTGGACCAAGCCTCATTGTATCACCTCTGTGACAGCCCTGCTTTTTCAAGCCAGTGCATCCTGTGATGAACCGAAGATTGACCCAATAACGGATCCAGATGCAGAAGCAATAAACAAGGCAACAGTCTCCCAAGGCATAACACACCTCTAAGACACTTTAATGACCTTCCATGAGGTCGTGGAACTCAATGACAACTGACGCGGGAGCAAAAGATCAAAAATATAACAAATAAGCCCCCAGGGGCAAAATGGTCATTTTATATGGAAATGACGTCCCTAGAATGTATATTATTCCCAAAACACATCCGTAACTTCCCATGAAGTCACGGAACTCAAAAGAAAGTAGCGGAAGTGAATTACAAGAAACCGGACAAAAATAACCCCAAGGGCAAAATGGCCATTTCTAAAAATATAAAATCGGGTGCTACCGAGCACACCACTGGGAAGACAGCGAAAAACTAATCAAGTTAGACTTAAGAATCACTTGATTCGGAGTCTGGATGGAAGAGAAAAGTCAAAAATAAAGTTTTGACGTTGCCGCGGCCGTGAATAGTAACCTGGGCAAAATGCTGAAGTTCGTGTGCCATTTTGAGGTATTAAACGATGTTTTCAAGAAAAACACGAAGAAGAAACCCCCCTTGAAATAATTTTTCCAAGTTGGCCATAACAAAAGAAAATTTTATTTTTGACGTGAAATCCACAAAATGGCCTTACAACAGACTTTTTCAAATAGTGCAAGTGCGCACAAGAAATCAGGTTTGACACGGGGTGTTCGGGTCCGAGACGACATTTTCCGGAAAAATGTTGTGAAAAAACCCCCCCTAAAATCATGTTTTCTATGTGACCATGTCAAGACCGGAATTTATTTTTCAAAGAAAATTCCCGAAATGCCCCTAGATCAGTTTAGACCAAGAGGGTTAAAAAATGCTACAGTGACTGTTTGCAACTGAGAGCAAAAACGGGCTAGTAGATGAATTTTTCTGGGAAAACATGGAAAAGAAACCCCTCCTGAAATCAAATTTTCTACCCGGCTGATTGGACGGAAACAAAGAAAATGGACTATAAAATGCCCAGAATGCCCCTCCATGAAATCTAGTCATGAGGGTCATGAAGCTACTAAAAATAAAACTGAGAGCTGAACTTTGCAAGGGATTTCCGGTACCAAGACTATATTTTCTGAAAAAACACGAAAAAGAAACCCCCCCTAAAATCACATTTTCTAAGCGACCATGTCAAAAGAAGAAAATAAAATAGACGTGAAAATTCTAGAATGCCCCTAAATCAGATTATACAACAAAGTTTCAAAATGAGTCCATAGGAGGCTCATTACACGCAAACGTAACTTACTTATTAGGATGTGCTACAATGGTCCACAGCTTAAAAATACCACCGATGCAAAATTTGACCCCCTAACGGCCAAAAGGGCGAAAATGCACATGAAATGGAAAATTTGAAATTTAAAATTGACAAATGATTTCAAATTACTGTTTAGCCCTTGGCCACACTTCATGCATGATTAATGAGACCTAGTGGAGGTGCCGGAACACACTTTGCACTACCCGATTTGAAGATGAACCCTTAAAGGCTTGGTCTCTACTATTTTAGCTCAAAAATGCAATATGTGAACTAAAATGCAAAAATGAAAACTAAATGGTGTTTGGCCTTTGGCCATACCTCACATATGGTAAATGAATGCTAAAGGATGAATTTCACACAAATTGCACACACTGGTGCGAGAATGACATATCAAAACCCTAGTTTTCATACTTTTCTCATTAAAGGCAAAATTCAACATTCATGAATATTCATGAATTTCAAATAAAGTTTGGCCCTTGGCCCCAAATTAGATACATAGAATGAGTGTCAAAAAGTGTGCTTAAGCACGTAATACAAGTTTGGAATCAAATATATACATTTGACAAAATGGCTACAAATGGTATTTCATGCTAACACTTGCATTAAATGGAACTTAAAAGCTATAAGTCATCCCAATGAACGATAAGCATCATAAACCAAGTCTTCATACCTGAAACAGCCCCCCAGTAACTTCGGGGTGAGTAAACAAGTTTATTCATAGAGAATGAGCATGTATTGACTCGATTTCTTTAGATATTTTTACATTGACTTGAAACAATTTAAAAAGGGTCATGCCACCTAATGTCTATGTCAGAGGTTAGACTCAGGGAGCATCCTAAGCTAGTCATGCAACTAAATTGAACCACGACATACAAGTATACATGCTTAAGTATGCAAGTCAATATTAAAACATGATATTCGATATAGAAACATACATTTACAAGTATATTAATCCATATTAAACAAGTTATGCAATGTCTAAGCATGCATATACAAATATACAATTAACATGGAAAACTCATGAATCAAGTATACAGGCACAAGTATACTAAGCTAAATGAATTACGCATAAGACAAACATACACAACACAAGTATACAAAATGGAATCCGTTTGCACAAATCAAACATACAATACTTAAGTATACTAAATAGGGTTTAGATATACAACCAAGGATACAAGTTCAAGTATGCTAAATGAGATCTAAATACACAAAACAAGTATACAGTTTCAAGTATACTAAATAAGATCTAATACACAAAGCGAGTATACAGTCTCAAGTATACCAAATAAGATCTAAAATGAGAGATAAGCACAAATTCACAAGTTACAAGTAATTCATGATTAACAACTTGAATTTAAATGTGAAATCAAATAGTGGAAAGACTAGGATCCTTGGCTACAGACCAATCGAGTTATTCCGGGTTACTAGCCCGCAAGGTACTACTTAGGGCGCACATGTATAAGTTATTCCAGGTAATTATGACCCACAAGGTATTACCTATTGCGCACTTCATATGACTTGGGAAACTCACGAATCCGTACTAGGGCCTAACCTTAGTCATCATATGAACATGATCCTTACAAGCCTTCAAAAATAATAAATTCAAAACTTATGCAAAATCAATAAGTTAAACTAAACTTATACATCTCAATTAATGTCTAGGAATCAATTTAAATGCACAAGTAAGGTTGAATCCACACAAACTATGTCCTAAAGTTAAAGTCTACAATGACATTCACAATGTCGAATCTTCAGTGTGTGATTCGTTACACGTTATAACAATTTCATTTCAACATTAAAATGCAATCTCATCCAAACGATCCCTAATTCAAATATGTTAAACAACATGGTTTGGTCACTACACAAAGCAACTCAAAAACTAATTTGGATCATTGAGACAACAAAATAGAGTTTAATTGAAACATGGTAATTAAATCTTTAGATTTTCTAAAACAACCCCAAATGACCCCAAATGGATACATAGAAGTGAACAAGCCCAAGTCACTACCATTATCAAGTTAAAAACTCAATCAAACTAGTGGAATCATTAATTAGATTTTTAATTAATTCATTTAATTCAAAATCTCTAGATTTCTAAACTTATCCAAATGCTCTCAATTTAACACAGGTTAGAGAACATGCCAAGGCCTATTTTAATCTCACGTTACAAGTTGTTTTCATACTTGTTTCAACTATGTGAATTAAACTTTCATAAAAGATAAATATTAAATAAGTTTTGCAACTCTTATTCAAATGCTCCGAATTTAATATATGTTACTCAACATACCAAGGCCTAATTTACTAGCATGCCACAATTTAATTCCAAGGTGCTTACCATCATGAGAATTAAATCTTAAACAAGAAAATAATTAAATGAAAGGTTTCAAAACTTAATCAAATACTCTAGATTTAATATATATGAAAGTACATGGCATGCACATCAAGGATATCAAGTTAGAATTTCAAGAAAATGAATAGTGCTCTTGGAGCAAATTAATTAATCAAATTAATTAATTATTACTATATTTCAAAACGTCCCCGATTACTTTCAATTTCACCTATGTTGAAGAGTGCATTAAAGCCTAACATAATATGCTAACACATATTGATTTCAAGCTAGATAAGGCCACATGAATTAATCTTTCACTTAAGATAAATATTAAATAAAAACTTCATTACTGGTCCAAAAGCTCTCAATTTAATATATGTTAATGACCATGTCAAAGGGTAATATTCTATCATGCCACATGTTTAAACCACGTTATGAGCAACCGGGAAAATCAAATCTCATTCAAGTAAATAATTAAATAAAATCTCTAAATTTGATATCAAAGCAAGTAAACAAGTTGTATAAGCATCACAAGCATGCAATATAACAAGAAAATAAATTATAACACCCCCTACCTCAATTTGAGATGAAAATCTCAAAAGCCCACCGAAAGAAAAGTGCTCCGAATCCGACGATACCGCGAGGTTTTATCGAGGACAACACAATGAACAAGAATCCCCAAGAAGCCCCATGAAAATTACAACTTGACTTCAAACCCTTACTCAAGAAATGGTCAAAAATGGATTCTAATAAGGGTGAAAGGTGCACGTCATCAAGGCAAACACAAAACACGAAGGCACTATGACTTTTTAACAAAGGGAAGAAGGTTTAATTGAGAAAAGAAGGGTGGCAGCCCCCCTTGGGCTGCCATGGTAGCTACTGGTCGTGCATAAGGAGAGGAGAAGATCACTTTTTGACTTTAAGTCCCCCTATTTATAGAAAATCTCAAAAAGTGCCCCGAACGGGTCCCGCTGGGTCTGGAAAGTAAATTTTGAGCAGACGCGCTCAAACGGTGAAACTCTATGAACAAAAAAGATTCAAAATGAGAAAATATGAATAATGGAAGAAACGACGTCAAAAACTGAGTCCCGAGCAGAGAGATATGCTTTAAACAAGTTCAGCAGCAATTGAGGCCAAAAACTCTAAAACTGGAGAAAAATAACCAGAAGGAAATTCCAAGAGTACACGACTCAAAGAAATGTGAAAATGAATCTCGTACAAGGATTCAGGCTCAAAACAAGGTATTTTTGCAATAACTTTTATTAATTGCACAATGGCCCCTCCAAAGAGTGAACTGCACTAATGGCCCAGAATGAAAATATCTTCCAAAAATATTTTCTTAAAAATCCCTGAAATATCTTCAAAAGATATTTATAAAAAACACCCCAAGAAATGAAAAAGATTATGAAGAACTGTGCATCCATGCCCCTATGGACACCGGGAGCAACTAGAGTACTTTTCTACAAAAGTAAAGATACGTATTTTGTGGAAACCACTTAGAATGAAGATACGTGAAGTCAAAAACTAACTTCGAGCATGAAAAGTGAGGTTGTACCAAAAAGTGACAAAAGGGGAAAAGGACAAAATAGAGAAAATGACAAAAAGTGAATAGTGTCCGAAAAGTGAAAATATGAAAATGACTTGGTCCTCAAAGGAAGTTGTTAATCTGTACGAAAGAGTTTCAGAAACCATTTCTGAGCACTCAAGACAACACTATGCGACGAGAAACAGAGCTCAGAAAGGAAAATTAAACGGAAAAAAATTATCCGTAAAATTTCAGAAAAAGGAAAGGGAGGCAAATGACCGGGTTATTACAACATCATTCACATGTCATTCAATGCACTATTAAATTAATCGTGCAACAACTTACATATATATATTTTTTTCACAAAAAACTTACATCGTAGTATAATACATTACTATGTTGTATTGCAAAGCTATATTAGGTTATTGAATTGAGAATTCAACATGTTTAACGTAATTGTTACGATGTTAAAATTATTACATTAATGAATTGAAGGATTGAATTGTCAATTTAAGCCCAATGAACTTAAAATTGCATCAGAGGATTTTTTTTTTT
The DNA here is from genome assembly GCF_030987335.1 of Cornus florida. Taxonomy (NCBI): domain Eukaryota; kingdom Viridiplantae; phylum Streptophyta; class Magnoliopsida; order Cornales; family Cornaceae; genus Cornus; species Cornus florida. The sequence goes on from NW_026775575.1 coordinate 42,144,069, forward strand.
TTTTTTTTTAAACAAGCATTAGAGGATCATGTTGGACAAAATATATGGTAAATTTGTAATGACCCGGTCATTTTTTTCCTTTTCATTTTTTGAAATTTTACGGAGGAATTTTTTCCGTTTAATTTTCTTTTCTGAGCTCTGTTTCTCGTCACTGGGTGTCATCTCAAGTGTTTGGAAATGGTTTCCGAGACTCTTTCGTTTGGATTGACAACTTCCTTTAAGGACCAAGTCATTTCCACATTTTTCGTTTTTCGACACTATTCACTTTTCGTCCTTTTCCCTATTTTCTCTTTTTCCCATTTGTCACTTTGTTGGTATAACCTCACTTTTTGTGTTCGGAGTTGGTTTTTGACTTCACGTATCTTCGTTCTAAGTGGCTTCCATGAAATACGTATATTTATTTTTGCAGTAAAGTACTCTGGTTGCTTCAGGTGTCCATAGGGGTATGGATGCATAATTTTTCAGAATCTTTTTCTTTTCTTGGGGTGTTTTTCATAAACATTTTTTGAAGATATTTTATTTTAGGGGTTTTTAAGAAAATATTTTCGGAGGATATTTTCATTCTAGGCCATTAGTGCAGTTTTCACTTTTTAGAGGGGCTATTGTGCAATTAATGAAAGTTATTACTAAATGCCTTATTTTGAGCCTGGATCCTCGTATGGGATTTATTTTCACTTTTTTTTCGAGTTGCGTACTCTTAGAATTCCCTTCTGGTTGTTTTCCCCCAGTTTCAGGGTTTCTAACCCTAGTTGCCGCCGAACTTGTTTGGGGCGAATCTCTCTGCTCGGGACTCAGTTTTCGACGCTGTTTCTTTCGTTATTCATATTTTCTTATTTCGGTTCTTTTTCATTCATGGAGTTTTGCTATTTGAGTGCGTCTGCTCAAATTCCACTTTTCCGAACCCGGCGAGGCCCTTTCGGGGCACTTTTAGGGTTTTCCTATAAATAGGGGGTTATAAAATTAAAAATTCATGCATGATCAAAAGCTGCCATGGCAGCCTAAGGGGGGCTGCCACCCTTCTTTTCTCAATTAAACCTTCTTCCATTTGTTAAAAAGTCATAGCGTCTTCGCGTTTTATGTTTGTTTTGACTACGGGCATCTTTCCCCCTTATTAGAATCCATTTTTGGCCATTTTTTTTAGTTCGGGTTTGAGGTCAGGTTAGGATTTTGGTATGTCCTCTTTGGACTTTAATGTTCACGGCGTTGTCCCCAACAAAACCCTGAAGTATTGTCGGATTCGAAGTCATTTCATTTTGGTGGCTTTTGAGATTTTTATCTCAAATTGAGGTAGGGGATGTTTTAGGATTATGTATGTGTTGTATTGAGTGTTTTCTATGATTATATAACTTCTTTGCATGCCTTGTATCAAATATAGAAAATTCGTAATATTTATTTCTTTATATAAGATTTAATTTATAAAGATGTATATAGCTTAGAATTAAATTGTGGCATTATGATAAATTAGGCTTTAATATGTTTGTTAACATATATTAAATTGGGATTAATTGAATAGGAATTGCATTTTTTATTTAATAATTATCTTTGGTAAAAGTTTAATTCTCATGGACGTACCTTGCATGAAATTAACTTATGACATGCTTTTAAATTGAGTCTTGACATGTTCTTTAACATACTTTAATTTGAGAGCATTTGGATAAGTTTGAAAAGTTAGAGATTTTAATTAAAAAGAATTAATTAAAATCTATTTAAAGGTTCCATTGGCTTAATTGAGTTTTTAACTAGATATTTGTGATGACTATGACTTGTATACTAGCATATATTAAATTGGGACCATTTGAAGTTGCTTTAGAAGTTAGGGATTTAATTATCATGATTTAAATTCCAGTTTATTGTTTCAATGCCCTAATTAAGTTTTTGATGTGGTATATGTAATGACCATGCTATATTATTTAACATGTGTTAATTAAGGGTCATTTAATTGAGATTTGAAACTTAGAAAAATTAATTAGGTTATGTAATTAATTTTCGTTTCTGTTGCATTAATGATTTAATCATGTATTTGACATTGATTGTATATTTAAATCATGATTTGGGACTTGTATTAGATTCTTCAGTTTATGTTTTCAATATTGAATTATATTGTTATAGCGTATAACGAATCGCATACTGAACATTCGACATATGATGTTATTATAGCGCGTAACGAATCGCGCTCTGAAGATTTGACATTTGTCATCCTATAGTAGTTGTGGATTTAGAGAATGAGCTGTGTGGTTACAACTTACTTGTACATGGAATATAGTTTCGTGCTTTATATATATTTCGTATATAAGTTGTTAACTTATTTATTTTGGAGTCATTTGGGACATTGTTATAGAGACATGGCTAGAGTTTAGCTCTAGTGCGGGAGATATGAGTTCTCCCCATTTATAGTGCGCACTTAGGGTGGTATTCCCAGCGGGTTAATGCCCAGAATAACCATAGGTCTTGGATTTAGCCAGGATTTGATGTCCAAGTCTTCCACTACTTGATTTCGCATTCAATTCCAAGTTGGCAACCAATGTTTAATTGTGACTTGTGGTTTTGGTTATTGGCAATTTAATGTTGTTAAGTACATTCAAGCATTATGATTTTTAATGAATCATTGTAGGTTTTGATGTTGTTAAGTACATTCAGGCATTATGATTTCTAATGAATCATTGCAGGTTTTCAATGTTGTTAAGTACATCTATGCTATATTGTTCAAATATAACTTATGAATGATCATATAGATTCATTTGGAACATAGACGTTAGGTGGCATGACTCACTTTAGTTGTTTTCGTGTTTTAGATTTTAAGTTAATTACTTTGAGAATCTATATCTTGTTGCTTGGTATAACATGTTTTTATGTTGATGAAATTGCATGGGTGATGTGATTTATGCTAGAAATGATCTAGGGTAGCTTAGGATGCTTCCTGAGTCTCATCTTGACATAGACGTTATGTGGCATGAGCTCCTTTGACATGTTTCACCTTAAGATGATACAATTGTAAAATGCTAGGTCAATGCATGCTCATTTCCTATGAGTAGCTTTATGTTACTCATCCACGTAGTGGGGACATTTTTCAGGTACAAGAATCAAGATTCTCGTTATGCTTGGACGGTTTGTGGACTTGAAGGTTCCATTTGGTAAAGGTTGGCTTGAAAAGCCATTTGTAGCTTTATTTGTCAAATGTGTATATTTGATTATAAACTTGTAATGTGTGCCTAAGCACACTTTTTGATTCTCATTTTATGTAAATGATATGAGGCCAAGGGTCAAACCATATTTGAAATTCTTGTATATTCATAAATGTTGAAAATTGCCTTAATGGGAATATTATGAAAATTCTGCGTTTTAATATGTCATTTATGCACCGGAGTGTGCATTAGGTATGAAATTCATTATCTAGCATTCATTTAATATGTATGAGGTGTGGCCAAGGGCCAATCACCATTTTGTTTTCATTTTTGCATTTTGAGCTAAAATAGTAAAATCCGAGCCTTTAAGGGTTCATTTTCAAATCGGGTGATGCAAAGTGTGTACGAACATATTCATTAGGACCTATTTAATATGCATGAAGTGTGACCAAGAGACGGTAATTTGAAATCATTTGTTAATTTTAGTTTTCAAATTCTCCATTTCTAGTTTATTTTTGCCTTTTTGGCCTTGGGGGGGGGGTCGAATTTTGTATCGGCGATATTTTTAAGCCGTGGACCATTGTAGCACATCCTAATGGGTAAGTTATGTTTTCATACATGATTGTTTTCAAGAAAAACCTCATCCTTGGTGATTTGAGCCTCTTATGGATTTACTTTTGACATTTTTTGCATAATCTGATTTTAGGACATTTTGGGGTTTTTCTTCAAGAAATGAATTCCAGTCTTTACATGGTCACTTAGAAAACGTGATTTTAAGGGGGGTTTCTTCTTCGTGTTTTTCCACAAAATGTCATCTTGGTACCGAAAATCTCTCGTAAAGTTTAGGTTTCAATTTGTATTTTTGTAGTTTTTTAACCCCCATGACCTGATTTCATGGAGGGGCATTTTATTGTGATTTTTTTCATTTTCTCTCATGAAGCTGGGTAGAAAATTTGATTTCGGGAGGGGCTTTTTTTTTTTCGTGTTTTTCAAGAAAAATTCGTTTGATAGCCCGTTTCTGCTCTCAGATTAGGACAGTTACTGTAGCAACTTTTGTCCTCTTGTCCAGTTCTGATCTAGGGGATTTTTTTAGTATGTTTTTTTTGTTTTCTTTCACGTAATCAGGTAGAAAACTCGATTTTAGGTGGGGTTTCTTTTTTGTATTTTTCCAGAAAATGTCATCTTGGACCCAAAAACCCCGCGTCAAATCTGATTTCCTGTCCGTATCTGCACTATTTGAAAAAGTCTGTTTTAAGGGCATTTTGGGGATTTCACGTCAAAAAATAAAATTTTCTTTCGATATGGTCAGCTTGGAAAAATTATTTTGAGGGGGGTTTCTTCTTCGTGTTTTTCCAGAAAACGTCGTTTAGTTCCTCGAAACGGCACATGGATTTCAGCATTTTGCCTAGGTTAATATTCACGGCCGCGGCGACGTCAAAACTTTGTTTTGACTTTTCTCTTTCATCCGGATTCTGAATCAAGTGATTCTTGAGTCTAACTTGATTAATTTTTCATTGTCTTCCCAGTGGTGTGCTTGGTAGCACCCGATTTTATATTGTTTAGAGATAACCATTTTGCCCTTGGGGTTATTTTTGTCCGGTTTTCTTGTAATTCGCTTCCGTTACTTTCTTTTGAGTTCTGTGACTTTATAGGAAGTCATGGATGTGTCTCGAGAATAATATACATTCTAGGCATTTCCATATAAATGACTATTTTGCCCTTGGGGGCTTATTTGTCATATTTTTGATCTTTTGCTTCCACATCAATTCTCATTGAGTTCCATGACCTTATGGAAGGTGACTTTGACTTCTTAGAGTCTTGTTTTCTATTTTCACTTTCGCATTCGGATTCGTTATCGGGTCAACCTTCGGTTTATCACAGGACGCATTGGCTTGAAAAAACCAGGGCCGTCACAAAATAATAGTGACTTTAGGTGTGGACAAATTAGGCATACCCGTTTGGGATTGCTGTTAGAATGTTAAAAACGCTTTTAATAGTATAGCTGTTATAAAAGTGCTGTAAGTAAAATGCAATTAATCATTTGATGACACATTGTATAAAACACTTTTTATACTTGAAACACTTTCAAATTTGTTTGGTAATAATGTTGCTTAAAACACTTTTATTACTAATTTTACTATATTACCCTTACACTAAACATATACTAATTCCCTAATATTAAATATTATAAAATTTTAATGAATTCAATAATTTATAAAGATCAACTTGTATTGGTTTTTCAATCTCACTCAATGGAGAGCTTTTTGGATTCTTCAAGGGGAAGAAGGGTATTAGACAAGGGGATCCCATCTTCCCAATGCCCTTTGCTCTTGCAATGGAGGTTCTTACCCTCACAATCATCTGTCAAATTAGGAACAACCTAGCTTTCAAATACCACTGGAGGTGTAAAAAACTATCCATCACTCATCTCACCTTTGTTGATGATATTCTGCTATTCTCACAGGCCAATCTTGCCTTAGTTCAAATTCTATTAGATGCTCTTAATATGTTTTGCTCATTTTTTGGTTTACAACTGAATTCTTCTAAAAGCGAAGCATTTTTCTCAAGGATGGATAGTCAAACCAAGTCCTCCATCTTGGCACTTTTGCAATTTGATGTTTGGAATCTCCCAGTTACTTATCTAGGCCTTCCATTGTCCTCAACAACAATCAAAGCTAGAGACTGTACTACATTGATGGAGAAGATCACTAGAAGAATTGGGAATTGGACCTCTAGATTCTTATCCTATGTTAGGAGGGCTATGTTAATTAAATCAGTGTTATGTTCCATTCAGTCTTATTGGTCCCAAGCTTTTGTTTTACCTAAGAAGGTTTTTGATGAGATCAACAAGATTCTAAGATGCTTCCATTTGTCTGGGGTTGAGCTTAAAAAAAAGGGAGCAAAAGTTGTTTGGATTGTAATTTATAGACCAAAAATGTATAGTGGCTTAGGGCTTCCTAGTTTAGAGCTCTCAAATAGGATTAATGCAAACCTTAAACATATTTGGAAGTTTTGTTTCAGGAAGGGGAGACTTTGGGTGGCCTGGACATACAACTATCTGATCAAGGACATATGTTTTTGGTCTGTCAGGCCTTCTACTCTCAGTTCTGGTATTTGGAGTAGTTTACTGAGGCTAAGGGAAATGGTAAGAGGTATTATCAATTATAGGGTGGGGTATGGAAAGGACACAAAGCTGTGGATTGAATACTGGCTTCCTAAAGGGCCAATTGTAAAACAGTTAGGGCTCAATGATTTGGAAATTCTTCTATCGGACACTTTCGCCACAGTTGATAGCCTAATTTCCAATAATCATTAGATGGTTCGCTTATCACTAAGTTTCCCACAATTCTTTCAATCCTTGGATTTTCTCTCCCAGCTGTACTCCTTACCTTCCCCCTTTGATGAACAAGATAGCATTGTATGGCTGCTAGTCCCACTGGTACATACTCTTTCTCACATACCATTGCTTACTTTACTCCACCCTCCCCAATCTTTATTTGGCAAAAACTAATTTGGTTTAAGAATCATGTACCAAAGCATAGCTGCATAGCTTGGTTAGTTGTATGAGGTAGACTTTACACTTTGGATTCAAAACCAATGCTTCATAAGCACTATGTTAATAGATGTTACTTGTGTTTTGCTGAGATGGATTTAATTCAATGGTGTCCAGCTCATTGGACCTCTTCTGATTTCTCAACACACAAGCTTCTACTATTTGTAGCAATTTATTTCTTATGGCAGGAGAGAAATAGTAGAGCTTTTAAGAGTGTCTTTATCCCTCCCCAACATATTATTTCTCAAATCAAGACTTGCATCAAAGCAAAGCTTGCAACAATCAAGCTAAAAAGGGGCTTCGAACCTTAGGCAGATCACAACTGAGCAAGACCTTCATAGTCTATTTGTGTAGGCCTGCTCAACTTCTTGCGTACATTCTTGGTTAATCTCATAGGATGTTATTCAGAGGTTACTTATGGCAATGTTGGATTGTTCTTCATTTACGTACACTTTGCTGTCTAATACTTTGGTTGTTGTTCATAGGATGTATCAGGTTGCAATTTTTGATGTTCTAGTTTGCCTCTAGATGGTTGTTTTGGTTGAGGTTGTATTAGACTGCCTCTAGTTGTTTGTTTGTTCATTTCAGTGCTTCCCCTCCTTGGGGGCTGCATGTAAATTCTTTCTCTCTTTAATACAAGCTTACCCTTTAACCAAAAACAAAAAAAACAAAAAAAAAAAAAAAAAAAACTTGTATTGGTTTATATATATATATATATATATATATATTAAATATCACATATTTTGTTTATGATATTAAATTTGTATTGAGAACTAAAAAATAAATGAGTTAAACATATTTTAATGATGATTAATTTGTATCTGATTTGGGATCTTTCAGTAATAAAATAAGAAAATTTGCTTATATGCTATCTAATAATGAAGTTTAATAATGTAATATTTTGCAATATAGATAACATTTCATAAAATAAAACTAAACACTTTAACCACAATTCATAATCTTATTACTTGTTATTTAAAATCAGTAGCAAAAATGTATTATAGTTATTTTAAAAACAAATTACAAATCATAATTTATTAAAGATTAAATATTTAACAATTATATAATTCAAGTCCCAAAATAAACTGAGATTGGAAGGCGGCTGGAGAGTCCCAAAATAAACTAGGATCTTCGTTTGTTAAAGAGTCCCAGATATTGTTTGCTATTTGTTTGTATAAGGGATAAAATTGTATTTATAAAAAATATTAAGAGATTAAATTGTCTAAAAGAAAATTAGTTATCTAACAACATGGACCTCTAACCGTAACGCAATTTTAAAAGTTACGATTCTTAACTTCACTTCAACGCGCTTTTTAGACCAAACCTTTACCATTTATAAGAGATTTTTTTTTTTTTTTTTTTTTCACCAAACACATTGCACCGCAACTTTTTAGAATGGAAGTGCTTTTCAGTTGTAGAGAAGTAATCCTAAACACCCACATAGACTGTCAGTTGTGTGTGAAAAGTCAATAATATCCTTAAATTATAATAATTTATTATATGCATTTTAATTGTTATTTTATAAAATTTGGTCAACAATTTTGTCCAAAAAAGATGTTAGGAGTTGTGGCGGCCCTGGTTTTTAAGCCAATGCATCAGTGATGAACCGAAAGGATGATCCGATAACGGATCCGAAATGTGAAAGCAAAAACAAAAAAATAAGACTCTAAGAAGTCAAAGTGACCTTTCATGAGGTCGTGGAACTCAATGAGAATTGATGCGGAAGCAAAAGATCGAAAATATGACAAATAAGCCCCCAAGGGCAGAACAGTCATTTTACATGGAAATAACGTCCCTAGAATGTAAATTATTCTCGAGACACATCTGTGACTTCCGTTGGATAGAAGACAAAAAATTAGTCAAGTTGGACTCAAGAATCGCATGATTCAGAGTTCGGACGAAGGAGAAACGGCAAGACGAAGAAAAACGAGTACTTAAGGCAAAAAGGGTAAACTGGTAATTATCAAGGAATATCTGGGTGCAACTGAGCATACCGTTGGATAGAAGACAAAAAATTAGTCAAGTTCAAAAAAAAATTTCACTTGATTTGGAGTCCGGACGAGGGAGAAAGATCAAAAACAAAAATGATGACGCGGCGGCTGCCGGTGCCCATGAGTATGGCACAATTGGCAGCAAGGGTAATTTCGGATTTTTCCAGAACTGAGGCTTGAAACAGACTTTTAAACGAATTTTTATGAAAAAACACGAAGAAGAAACCCCCCTCAAAATCAAGTTTTCTACCCGACTGTATAAATGGAAACCAAAAAAATGTAATGTAAAATGCTCAGAATGCCCCCAAGAAAATCAGGTCAAGAAGTGCAAATCCTTTCCGAGCTACTGCCCAAGGAAAGGAAATGGGGCTTCGGAAGGTTTTTAAATTGGCTAAATTGAAAATGCAACCTTAAAATACACCCACAAGACCCCCGAAAGTTTTGGATCGGTCGACACGTTTTTCAAAAAAAAGTCGATGAATAGTACCAAGCACACTTGTACTAAAAATTTAGTAAAAACCTGGCAGCAAGGATTTTTCGGAAAGATGTGGATTTTTGAGGGCCAAGATGATGTTTTATGGAAAAACACAAAGAAGAAACCCCTCCCAAAATCAAATTTTATACCCGGACTCTTTAAAGAAAATGAAAAAAACTCCCTGTAAAATGCCCAAAATGCCCCTCCACGAAATCTGATCATGAGGGTCAAAAAGTTGCTAAATGTAAAATTTTATGCTGAACTTTTGATGGATTTCCGATGCCAAGACGACATTTTCTGGAAAAACACAAAGAAGAAACCACCCCTAAAATCACATTTTCTAAGCAACCATGTTAAAAAAAGAAAATGAAACTGATGTGACAAGTCTAGAATGTCCCTAGATCAAATTATGCAACAAAGTTTCAAAATGAGTCCATAGGAGGCTCATTTCACCAAGGAAGAAGGTTTGCCCGGAAATAACCATGCACGCAAACGTAACTTACCTATTAAGACGTGCTACAATGGTTCATGGGTTAAAAATGCCACCGATACAAAATTCGACCCCCCAACGGCCAAAAAGGCAAAAATGGACTTGAAATGAAAAACATGAAAACCAAAATTAGGAATTGGTTTCAAATGACTATTTGGCCCTTGGCCACACTTCATGCATATAAAATAGGTCCTAGTGGATGTGCCAGAACACACTTTACGCCACCCGATTTGAAAATGAACCCTTAAAAGCTCGAATTTTACTATTTAGCCCAAAAATGCAATATATGAAACACGAATTCAAAAGTGGAAGCAAAATGGTGTTTGGCCCTTGGCCATACCTCATACATGGTAAATGAATGGCAAATAATGAATTTCACACACAATGCACACTCCGGTACAAAAATGATATGTTAATACCCTAATTTTCATACTTTTCTCTTTAAAGGCAAAATTCTACATTCTTCAATATACATGGATTTCAAATGAAGTTCGGCCCTTGGCCACATATCATATACATAAAATGAGAATCAAAAAGTGTGCTTAGGCACACATTATAAGTTTAGAATCAAATATACACATTTGATAAATAAGGCTACAAATGGCATTCGAAGCCAACCTTCACAAAATGGAACCTTCAAGTCCATTAATCGCCCAAGTATAATGAAAATCTCAACCTTGATTCCTGTACTTGAAATATGCCCCAGTAACTTTGGGGTGAGTAACATAAAGCTACTCGTAGGAAATGAGCATGCATCGACCTAACATTTTACAATTTTATCACCTTAAGGTGAAGCATATTAAAGGGGCTTATGCCGCCTAACGTCTATGTCAAGATGAGACTCAGGGAGCATCCTAAGCTACCTTAAAACATTTCTAGCATAAATCACATCATTCATGCAATTCAAACAACATAAGAGCATGCTATACAAAGTGACAAAATATATATTCTCAAAGTCATCAACTTGAAATCTAAAATGTGTAAATAACTAAATATAACCATTTAGCATAAATTAGAGTTTCTAGTACCACACGTCAAGATATAGATCCTCAAAATAATCAACTTGAAATCTAAAAGTGTATAAACGACTAAAGTGGGTCATGCCACCTAACGTCTATGTTCTAAATGAATCTATAGGATCATTCCTAAATCACATTTGAATAACATAGCATAGATGTGCTTAACAGTATCAAAATTTATAATGATTCATTAAAAATCATGAAACATGAATGTACTTAACAACATTAAAAACATGCTACGATTCATTCAAAATCATAATGCATAAATGTACTTAACAACATTAAATTGCCAATAGCCAAAACCACAAGTCACAATTAAACATTGGTTGTGAACTTGGAATTGAATGCGAAAACAAATAGTGGAAGACTTGGACATCACATCTCGGACTAAACCAAGAACAAATTGGTTATTCCGGGCATTAAACCGCTGGGAAGACTACCCTAGTGCGCACTACCTCAATGGGGAGAACTCATACCTCCCGTACTAGAGCCAAACTTTAGCCATATCACAGTAACAATGTCTCAAGACTCCAAAATAAATAAGTTAACAACTTATATACGAAATATATATATCAGCACGAAACTACATTCCATGCACAAGTAGGTTGAAACCACACAATACATGCCCTAAATTCACAACTACTATGGGATAACTATGTCGAATCTTCAGAGCGCGATTCGTTACGCGCTATAATAACATCACATGTCAAATCTTCAGTGTGCGATTCGTTACACGCTATAACAATATAATTCAATATTAAGAACATAAACTGAAGAATCTAATACAAGTCCAAAATCATGATTTAAATATACTACAAATGTCAAACTCATGATTAAATCAATAATGCAATAGAAATGGAGATTAATCAAGTAAATTAATTAATTTCTCTAAGTTTCAAATCTCAACCAAATAATCCCTAATTAACACATGTTAAACAACATAGCATGGTCATTTCATATACCAATTCAAAAACTTAATTAGGCTATTAAAACAATAAGATGGAATTTAATCAAACGATGATAATCAAATCCCTAAATTCTAAAACAACATCAAATGGTCCCAAATTAACATATGCTAGTATACAAGCCCTAGTCATTACAAATATTAAGTTAAAAACTTAATTAGGCCAACGGAACCATTAAATAGATTTTAATTAAAATCTCTAGATTTTCATACTTATCCAAATGCTCTCAAATTAAAGTATGTTAAAGAACATTCCAAGACTTAATTTAAAAGTATATTACAAGTTCATTTCATGCAAGGTACGACCATGGGAATTAATCTTTCACAAAAGAAAAATATTAAAGAAAAAGTGCATTTCTTATTCAAATAATCCCAATTTAATATATGTTAACAAACATATTAAAGCCTAATTTATCGTCATGCCACAAGTCAATTTTATGCTATATACACCTTTGAAATTTAAATCTTATACAAAGAAATAAATATTACTAACTTTCTAGATTTGATACAAGGCATGCAATTAAGTTGTATAATCATGCAAAACAACCAATACAACAAATAAAAAATCCTAAAACATCCCCTACCTCAATTTGAGATGAAAATCTCAAAAGCCACCAAAATGAAACGGCTCCAAATCTGACAATACTTCCAGGTTTTGTCGGGGACAACGCCGTGAACATTAAACTCCAAAGAGGACCTACCAAAATCCTAACTTGACCTCAAACCCGAACTTAAAATTTGGCCAAAAACAGGTTCTAATAAGGGGGAAAGAAGCGCGTAGTCAAGACAAACACAAAACGCAAAGGCACTATGACTTTCTAACAAAGGGAAGGAGGTTTAAATGAAAGGAGAAGGGTGACAACCCCTCTTGGGCTGCCATGGGAGCTTCAGGTCGTGCATGAAGAGAGGAGAAAGTGAGTTTTCAATTTTATAACCCCCTATTTATAGTAAAACCCTAAAAGTGCCCCGAAAGGGCCCCGTCGGGTCCGGAAAAGTGAAATTTGAGCAAAAGTGCTCAAACGGCGAACCTCCGTGAACAAAAAAGATTCAAAATGAGAAAATATGAACAACGGAAAAAATGGCATCAAAAACTGAGTCCTGAGGAGAGAGATATGCCCCGAACAAATTCAGCGGCAACTAGGGGTCAGAAACTCTGAAACTGGAGAAAAACGACCAGAACGGAATTCTAAGAGTACACGATTTGACGAAATGTGAAAATGAATCCCGTACGAGGATCCAGGCTCCAGACGAGGTAGTTTTGAAATAACTTTTGCTAATTGCACAATGACCCCTCCAAAAAGTGAAACTACACTAATGGCCCATAATGAAAATATCTTCAAAAAATATTTTCTTAAAAACTTCTGAAATAAAATATCTTCAAAATATATTTATAAAAAATACCCCAAGAAAAGAAAAAGATTCAGAAAAACTATGCATCCATGCCCTTATGGACACCGGGAGCAACTAGAGTACTTTCTTACAAAAGTGAAGATACGTATTTCGTGGAAACCAGTTAGGATGAGGGTACATGAAGTCAAAAACCAACTCCGAGCACGAAAAGTGAGGTTATGCCAAAATGTGACAAACAAGGAAAAGACGAAATTGGGAAAAAGACGAAATAGGGAAAAAGACAAAAAATGAATAGTGTCGAAAAACGAAAAATGTGGAAATGACTCGTTCCTTAAAGGAAGTTGTCAATCTAAGGAAAAAAGTCTCAGAAATCATTCCAGAGCACTCGAGACGACACTAAGTGATGAAAAACTGAACTCAGAAAGGAAAAGAACAACGGAAAAAAAATATCCGTGAAAATCTGAGAAAAGGAAAGGAAGGAAAATGACCGGGTTATTACAGGAGTGTCGTTGAGCATATACACCAAATCTTAGGAAAAGTCATAGTAATAAACACAAACAGACTACCTATGAGTCTAAACCAAGGATGCCAGTGTAATTTATCCTAAAGTATAACACTGGGAAAAAAATAATAATAATAACTAAGCAACGAGTTAAGTTGGATTGTTCAAGGGAAAATGATTTTTGTACAGATTAGTTGTAATGAATTGTTAGCCGTACTATTTTTAATTGATCATTTATGTAACAAATAAGAAAGTAGGGTACTCCACATCTATGTAGCATGGACACGAACATGGATACGATACAGATATATCGACACGCCAAATTTTTTAAAAAATAAGATACGAGTACGATTTTGACATGGCTATATATAAATATATTTTTTTATTTATATACATGTATTGAATAATAGTGTTATATTGTAATACCTTAATATTATACTAGATAAAAAAGACGTGCAATTGCACTTAATTAGAACTCTTAGTCTAGCATTATAAATAAATAAATAAAATACAACTTTGACATGGTAAATTTGAAAACTGTCATATAAAAATTAAAATTTTATTGTCATCTTCATACAAAATAATTTATAGAATTTTATTGTCATCTTCATATAAAAATTTTATTTTCATTTAAAATTAAAATTTACTATCATCTTTATAACAATCATAATTTAGTTATTATGATGGCTTAGGTTTCTTGAAGATTGCATGAGATGATTCACTCCCATTATTTTTCTCATGCTTAAATCTTTCACTTGTTAAATATTGTAGTCTTGTGAGACAAGTATTATTACTAATTATTGAATTTAAAATTAGAAAAGAATTGTTCCCAACTGTTGCAACTTGTTACAAGTATATCAAGAAACTTTTAATCTAATTTCAAAAGGTAAAAGGTAAAAAATGTGTTAAAATATAAAATTCTTTAGGCAAATAATGAACAAAATATTAGTAAAAGTGTATACAAATTAAATACCAGATGTATCAGTTAGCAAAATACCAATGTAAATGAAAAATCTATAAAATTAAATAAAAAAATTAAATTTGAAAATGCATAAATATAAAAAATAAAAAGTAAATGTGAATCACTAATGATATGGGGAAAAAAAAAAAAAATAAGAGGCAAATGAAATCAAGATCTATATTGAAATACACATTTGAAGTGAATGAAAATTAGAAATCTACTGAACCAACAAAGTAAAAAAGAATGGAGAATATGCACCAATGTCACAACAAAAGGTAAAACAAGTCATATCTATTTTAGTGAAACTTAATTCTTGTTACACATTTTATAACTTGCATCCTATTTTCTTTATTTTTTTGTTCTTGACGTATTTTAGGTCGTGATTTTATTTTTGAACACATAGGCTGGCCGTTGGAAGGTTGAAACTATATAACAATATAAACTGGATATGTATATACTGAGAAACACAAGTTTCTTCGCACTTAAAATGTTTGTAATTAGTAATTACTATATCATTACAATTTGAAAATATCTTTAATTTAAAATTTAATGATTTCTTATCTTATTTTAATTCTATGTAATGAATTTATCAGGGTGTCAATTTGAGTGTTTTTGGCTTAATCTGCCAAAAAAAATCAATTAGTAGTAAAATCAACATACAGTTTTCTTTTATATAAAATATCTAAATTGTAACCCTTAAGCAAATATTTAACAATTAGAATATTATTTTAAAAAGAAATTGAAAAGAAATAGAAAAGAAATAAACAAATATTAAATCATTCTAGTTTCCTAACTGTGACTATTTTTTAATCGGAGTGAACATTGTAAGCATTAAACTCGTAGATAAAAAAAATAAAGAATCATCCTTGTACAACCAACAGAGATTAGTTTCCCTTATCTATTCCTCTATTGGTATGGTATTAAGGATTCAAGCATCTTGTTGAAGGGCTTCAAAACAAGCCAAATCTAACATAAATAAAGGAAATTGATAATAAAAATAAAAACTGTAATTTAGAAAATCAATACTTATGAAATATTACATTCTTAAATTTGTTCGGCACTTGTTAGAGGTTACGAGTTATTGAAACTTGGTGAGTCCCGGGTCGTCAACCCCAAAACCCAATAGTTTATGCAATGTGGCCAAGTTTTACATTTAGAAATTGCCACTAACACCTTTCACTAAAAATATAGCTAGGGTGAGTAGGGATCGTCCCAAGGGATTGAGGGTCGTACTAGGTTGAGTAATCAAAATTAGGGTTAGTAGGTCGAGTGATCAAAGTAGTGGTTAGTTGGTTGAATTAAACTAGAGGCAAATTAAATTAAAGTAAACAATAATGCAATAGAGAGAATAAAAGAGAGAGAGATCTTGGGGTTTAGAGATCACCACTAAGCATACCTTTTCTACACCCTTAATGAATGATTAATGAGGGTAAGAACATATATTGCAACAAGGTGTGTGTGTGGTTGTTTCAACAAGCATGGATGACAAATTAAGCATATATTGTCTAAACAACAAGGTGGATAGCACAACATATCAAATTAAGCCATTAATCCTTTCTTTAAGCTCACAATCCAAACACATCAAAAGGTTAGAGATATATGTTACTTGCTTTTCATAAGTATGGAACATCAACAACAATCATGGATTATCCTCTCATTTTACAACAACAGTACAACTAAGCTAATGGCATGAAATTAAACTAATTAAACTAAGGGAGAGGTACATCCATCAAGCAATGAGTATGAACCATCAAATAAACCCCAAGAACATAACATTAAGCACTATGTCTTGACAATCTCTAGATCTATAGCATCAATACACATAAACATGCATCAATAACACAAGAAATAGAGACAAAAACATGAACATCTATTCTAGCATACATAGACATATGGATAGAATGAAATGATTAATTGGAAGCGTTAAACTACATAAATCATTGAATAAACAAGATCTATATATATATAAAAGTATCAAGACATGAATCACAATACAAATCCCCTCAAAAATACATATATCAAGAAGTAGAAAGAATGCTTAGGGCTAACTCTAGCCTCAAGAGGATGTCTAACCACTCATGGATGATGTCCTCCAGCCCTCAAGGGCAAGCTCCATGGAAGAAATCTACTCCTTGGTTGATGAAGAGTCTCCAATGGTGTCTCTAGCCTCCTCCTCCTCTTTTGCTTCCTCCCTAAGAATTCTCTAAAAAACAAAATCCCTCTAGATGAATTTACAAGGTATGATATGATATGATATAAAAAGTAATCCTTATCCTTATATAGGTAGGTCAAATGACACCCAAAATGAGCTAGGGTCGTACAGCAAATATTCCCCAATGATTGGATAAAGGACAACTTTCTGTGAGCTGGAAATTTAAATTTTTTGCACTAGAGGGAGTTTGATCAATCGAACCTTGGACTTGGATCGATCGAACATGGCTGAGATCTATCGAACTTAGGCTGGATCGATCCTCAATGGCAGCATGTTTTTGGATAAAAACAAATCTGAGATATTTTGAAGATATTTTTGGGAAAAGGACAAAAGCGGTTGGTAGGGTGGTACAACTGGATAAGATCAATGATTTGGATAAGGACAAGAATATTTGATCGATCAGAGAAGGAAGTTGGATCGATCGAATTTTTGAGATCTTTGTACAGGGACAATATGGCTCAGATCCATCTTGAAGTGCTGAGATCGATGAAAGTTGGATCGATCGAACTTTTCTTGAGATCGATCGAAGTTGCTGAAATTCCACCTTTTGCTTCCTTTTGCTCTATTTTGCTACTTTCTTTGATTCATCCCAGAATTGCTTCAATTATGCTCTTATTTGGTTGAGTTAGCTTGTTTTGGGGATAAGTACCTGAAAATGGAAATAACACGAAATTAATACAAAACGGTAATATAAGATAGATAAAGGTTCTAAAATACTTAAGCTTAAGGGGTTTAAATACGCACTTTTTAGCGCTCATCACACCCCCAAACTTAAATATTGCTAGTCCCTAGCAATGAACTAGAAAGTAAGGGAATGAAATGAACAACTAATTAACTATAAACTAGAAAGTAATACATGGATAATGCCACTTTCGTAGGGAACACGATTACATTTAGCATATGCAACAAGCCTTTTTAAACCTCTAGGTTACCCCTAGTGGACGAGTGAAGTCTGGTGAGGGTTTCCAGAAATGATACCCACAAACATTAAGCTCATTCTCACAAAGAGGCACCAATATTGCAAACAAGAATTGGGAGAAAATTACCTCAAATATGAAAATTTTCAAACATTTTCAAGCAATCTCCCAAAATTTCAACATCAAGCAAGCAACTATGGTCCTTCACACATCAAGAAAATGATCATGAAAATCAAAACAACTCTAGAATCCTTTTTGAGTGGACCGACATAAAATGTGTTGCTATCTAAGCCAACTAAAGAATTAATCACATCCTTACCCTCAAACTAGCACACAAATCTAGTACTGATCATCAAGACAAAAAGTGAAACTTTTATTAAAGCTTTATTGTTCTAGGTGCGCTTATTCTTTCTTTTTTTTTCTTTTTTTTTTTTTTTTTTTTTTTTTTTTAGGATCAAAGATGGAATCATAGTGCAATGTGTTGATCTATTAAGATTTCTAGTGATCCATGAGGTCAAACGTTAGGTCAATGACTCCCAAACCAGAGGGCTTTAGGGTACTAGGTGTTCAAACACCCCTACGGACTTACAAACTCAAATCAATTTGGCTACCAATCAAAACAACCTCCATCTAATCATTTCCCACTTCTCACCCTTTTTTTTTTTTTTTATAATTAAATTATTAACCTAGAGTTTGGGCCCTCCACCTTTCGGCACGAGAAGTTTAGTGCTTGATGATGCTAGAATCCCGGCTAGTTAATGAAAAGGGGTTGTTATCCACCTTTATCAAGAATGAAAGCTTTCAATGCACTACTAGCTCAATTGGGATATAACCAATTCAATAATCAACAAAGCATGTATCTCACAAATGAATGCTAGTATGTGCTTGTGCTAGTATAGAATCCTAGAGTGAATCTCAAAACAATTACAAAATTAGGATAATGTGGACCACAAATGCAAGTAAGATATTAATCTTTCGAAAAATTTACTCATAAATGGCATTCACAAGACATACAAGGGGTATTGAACTCTCAAGTCATGCAAATTTTAAATTCTAAGCAATATAGTCCTCAAAAGATCAAAATCATCGCTAGCATGGACCAATAATAGAAAATCTCTCAAATACACAAGTCATGCTCAAAATTTTGCATTTAAAAACAAACACTGCAAAACACCATTACCCCGAAACTTAAATGGCACAATGTCCTTAATGTGCAAAGAGAACAAAAAGAAAGAGTATACCAGTGCAATTAAGGTAAGGAATGGCTGAGACAGAAGTATCCAAAGTGGGTGGCATAGCTCCCCCAAACTTGGGATTAACTGTGGTTCTAAAATTTGGCACTTGGATAAACTCATCAGATAACAAAAGGGATAATAACAGTGCACAGTGGTCATACAAGTGTAAATGGGATAGCAACTGAAAATAGAGAGAGGTATAAGGGTGGTCTTGAAAATTGTGTAGCACTCTCTCTCACTGAAGTCACTGAGATGCACTTAATAGAGTCAAATAAACAGATATAAGAAATAACAATATGACATCCCCAAAGAAAGCATATATATAAAGCAGGATAAAGTGCATAGTACATCATAAAATCAAAGCTGACAGACCGGCTGCAAAAATAGTATACAGTGACAAAAATGTAGCAAGTATCACAAATATCAAGTATAATAAAGAAGAGGGACTGGGAATCTCAGGTGGATGAGGCAGGACTGGCAGGGCGTTCTCCGCGGATGTCTCGGGATAGATCACGAAATGCGGCCACGACATCCGTGCAGAGAGAAGCAATTTCAGCTCTGAGGGTGACAGTCTCTGCGCGGATAGATACCACTGTGTCCTCTAAAGTTTGAAGACGCTCTCCAAAGCTGGGTATGTGATCTGGAGCCTGAGGTGCTGGATCAGGAGAATGATGATCCTGAGTCTGTTCATGTGCGTGAATGGGTGACCCAGCTGGAGAGTGCTGCTTTGCGTCCTTTGCAGGCTGCTCTAAATCAATGTCCATGTGTACGGCAGTCGGATCGACTACTGCGTTGTCTGCTACCGGGTCTGCTACTGTTGCTGCCTCCTCAGCCTCTAACTCCTCTGCCTCTTTTACTGCATCATCCTGTAATCTCTTGATAATAGCATTGTAGCTCTTATCCCAGTTCTTCTTCTGGAAGGTACAGGATCCTCTCTTAGGGTGCTCCCGTGGATGGAAAGGATAGCGCTGGTCTAGCAAGATCTAGGTGATGAGGTGGCCAAATAGGAGAAACTTAGCCCTTTTGGGCTATTCCTTGCTAATGTGATCATCATAGAGCTTCCTCATCATGCTCCAGATGAGCACAGGGATAGACAGCCAATGCCCTGTATAAAAAGCGTACAGAGCTGTCAAGTAGTCGCCTCTCTGCTGAATCTTATGGCCGGCCATGAAGACGTTGCGGAACAAGACTGAATCAAAGAACCACAAGTCATCTGGCAAATAGGTGCGGGTGGTGAAGGTTTCGCCATCGGCATAATGTCCTGTAAGGAAAACGGCCATATCTGCATATGAAGGCCGGTATAGCCTGGGATATGTCTCCTGTAGCTCTGGAGGGCAATCATGTGGACAATGGCACGATCTGGATAATGTGTCCACAGTGATAGAAATCAGATGGCCATCAATGGAGGTCATCAGCTCCGTTGTGTTACGCCGGGCAAGCCGTAGGTTTTGGAAAAACATCCGTACTAGCCTCGGGTACACTGGGTATGTGACAGGGGTAAGAATGGCTGCAAGGCCCCTCTGTAGTATATCATCATAAGCTGATCGGGTAATTACCGACCGAGAAAAAAAGTCTGTGTCGAAGACCGACTCGTGCGCTACTGGAAGGCGTGAGTATCTGCGTAATGGCTGGTCTAATTCCTGGTCTGGCTAAGCTGGCTGAGCTAATGGAGGTGAAGTATGCTCAGCCTCTACTGAATAAGAAGGAGATGAGCCAGCATCATAGTGTAATCTTTTGTCAGAATGGGGAGGTTGTGTGGGCTCCGCTGGCTCCTCCTATATGGGTTCCTGGGCATGAGATGGACCGGCCCCGTTATCCAAAGTCTGCCTGCCTCAGCGGTGATAGTGTCCGTGGGTTACAGTTTTGACTCGAGCCATGGCCTGTAAAATAATTGAAAGCTTGTAAGGGAAGTCAGTGCCAGAATAAAGAATTTAAAGCACAAAATAGAATCATGTATGTCAAGTAAGATAGACAAAACAGATAAATTGCATGAATCTATGGAAGTGACAAGATGTGAACATGCTAAGCAGTACAAGTGTAAAATGCATCTAATGTGGAAAATCACAGGCATTAGGCATAAATGAGATAGCATGGACATAAGATAAGATGCATGGAATGTGTATATGCAATCTGTGAAGTTTGATCGATCACAAAAAATGTGAGATCGATCTCACATTATCGATTTGAGAAATTGAGAAACTAAGTTCGATCGATCTCACTAGATCGATCTGAGAAATAGGTTTGATCCATCGAACTGTGCGAAGAACATGAGCAGTCACAGATCTATGACGTGGATGGCACGGGGCCTTCACGAACAAGGTCGTGGGCCCATCAACACACAAAGCATCAATCTTAATCACTTAATGAGGCCCATACTCCCAAAATCAAATCAAAAATTAAAAATCTAACAATATATTTATACACATATATACATATATATACAAAGTGAGTCGAAACTTCATCAATGGAGATTTTCATCATCAAAATAGCATGGATCTAACATTTAAAGCATGTATGTATCAAATGGATGCTTGAATCACAGAGGGGGATTCAGATCTCACTTAAAAACCGAGAGAGAGAAGTGGAGAATCGAAAGGGGTGAGATGCGAAATCCAAGAGGAAAGAGAGAAACGATGCTTTAGATGCTCGTCGGAGGTCTCACTGGAGATGGGAGAGTGGATGGGTGCAGTGGCGATGAGAGGGTTAGGGCTTTGAGAGGGTTAGATCAATCTTTGGATTCGATCTACAAACCCTCGGTTCTATTTTTTAAAAACTTCCCTGAACTAGTTCGATCGATCGAACTCAGACCTCAGATCGATCGAACTGAAATGATCTCTCTCTTTGAAATTATTTTGAAATTTTTTATTTTGTTTTTAAATTAAAAAATTAAAACTAAAAATTAAAAATTGAAAATAAAAATTTTTAGATTTTTGAAGAATTAAAATAAAATAAAATCTTTTTGGGATTTTTGGAAAATAAAATAAAATATTTTTGGAATTTAAAATTAAAAAGTCAAAACAAAGTCAAAGATAATGAGATGAAGACCAAAGATCGATCTGAACAAAATGTTCGATCGGTCTAACAGAGAGCTAAAATATGCAGGTTTTTGGCTTCAGAAATTTTTCTTAGTGTTGGAACTCAAAATCGATCGAACTTGAAGTTTGGATCGATCTAAGGACTTATGATCGATCTGAGAATAAATTCGATCGATGGGACAGAGAGGTGATTTCGATGTAGGTAGATGCAGGTCAAAAATTTTCTAAGTATTGGATGCAGGTAGAAGTTCGATCGATCGAATCTTCCTTGGAGATCGATCGAACTTATGCAAAATGCTCAATTTCTACATAAAAGTGCATGCAATCCTAATCAAAGTTCCTAGCAATGCATATGAACCAAAAACAAGTATCTAGACTTCGTAAGAATTGAAATTAAAGATAGAAATGAGGGAGGAATAGGGTTTTGGCACCCTATGAAATGTCTTGCTAGTCTTTAACGTCTCTAGCAAGACGTTGGGCTCTTTTAACCTGGATCAAAAATCTTGTAGTGCATCCCCTCCTCAATGGGGTGATAAGTGCTTTGAACTCCACCCACCAAATGGTTCTTTAAGGAACTTGTTGGATTAAGCTCAAAAAACGTTTTCGATCCCTGGTCAATGCAATCTTTGGGCTTTCATGCCCTTTCAAAACAAGATTTTGAAACAACTTTCTTAGAATGCAGGGTTGAAGATGGACTTTTTGAATCTTTGGTCTCACACAAAAACTCAATTCTTTCACTTTTAAGGTCATGACATTTCTCTACAACATTAATCTCTTCATGCTTGTCAAATGAGTTGGGGGTTGGATTGAAAATATTCAACTTCATCTTCATGTGGCCAAATGAGATCTTCATTATCCACATCCTACAATTAATGTTGGCATTCGCGGTTGCGAAGAAAGGACGGTCAAGGATAACGGGAATTTGGCTCTTAGGATTTGGAACCGGTTCCGTGTCAATGACAACGAAATCAATAGGAAAGAAGAATTTATCAATTTTAATCAAGATATCCTCAATGATACCCCTAGGCTTTTTGATTGATCGGTCGGCAAGTTGCAAAACTACCGACATCGGTTTCAAGTCTCCTAAGCCTAATTTGACATATACCAAGTATGGAAGAAGATTAACACTTGCTCCTAGGTCAAGAAGAACCCGATTAATGATATGATCATCAATGATGCATGAAGTAGTAGGTGAACTGAGGTCCTTAAACTTTGGAAGAGTGTTATGTTGCAAAATTGAGCTTACTTGCTCGGTTAAGATTACTTTTCTAGGTGCTTGGCTTTTGTTCTTCCTCTTTTGGCTGCGCAAGTCTTTCAAGAATTTGGCATAAGCCAGAATTTGCTTGATTGCATCTAAAAGTGGAAGATTGACTTTTACTTGCCTAAACACGTCTATGATTTCATTTACTTTGGCATTTTGCTTGTCATTTGAAATGGATCATTTTAAGACATTCGGAAATAGAGCTTTTGGTTCAAAAACCTTTTCAGAATTTTTCTTTGAAGTCTCTTAAACACAAGAAGTTTTCAAATCATTTTGAACATCTTTCTTTTTAAAATCACTTTTGATAACTTTCTCATTTATATGGTCATGCACATGCAATGAAGGAGGAATATGATATGAAATGGGACGAGTGTCAAATTGTGGTTGCACCGGTTTACTCTCTTCATTGGACACACCCACTTGGTTGTCCACAATCCTTCCACTTCTCATGGTAGTCACCGCATTGACATGCTCTATTGTGTGACCTTCTGATAAGGAATGAGTCTCCACAATACATTGTTGCTTTTGTGGGGCATTCAAAGGCATTTTTCCCTTCTCTCTTGCATTTAAAGTGCTAGCTATTTGCCTTACTTGGGTTTCTAGCTTTGCAATAGATTGAGAGTGAGAATGAAGCAATTGTGTGTTTGCCTCTAAAGTACCTAAAGCGGTCAAAACTTTCTCTTCAAAAGTGGGACTTCTAACATTTCCTTGGGAATATGATGGTTAATTAGGGAAAATGAAAATTTGAAAATTGGTTTCCTTGTGATTGATATGATGATCTAAAACCTTGGTAACCTTGGCTTTGCATTGGAGGTGGAATATACTTTTCTTGAAAACCGCCTTGGGAAGGGTTTGAGTCCTCCCCTTGGTATTTCCAAGAGAAATTCGGGGGATTCCTCCAACTAGGATTGTAATGATTGCCATAAGGATTGTTCCCTTGATTAGTAAAAACAACATTTGTTTGTTCATGATGCTCACTTTGCACATGTCCATGGGGACAATTGGAAGTAGAATGTAAAACATTTGAACAAGTCATACATGTCTCATTAGATGCATGATGAGAATGGTTAGGGAAGGAAGATACTTGATTCGTCGAGTTTTGGTTGATTAAAAATTTATCAAACCTTTAAGATAATGATTTTATTTCGACGGCAATTTCATTGGAGTGGTCGACTTGATGTAAGCCAACACTCTTCCTACCACTAGAATTTCAACCATTCTTCGAAGACAAAGTACGATGCAAAGAATTTTCGCTCATGTTCTCATAAAGACGCCACACGTCATCCTCATGCCTATCAATGTAAGAGCCACCCATGGAAGCATCAACCATGCCTTTGTAATTGTCCGATAAGCTCTCAAAGAAATATTGAACTAATTGCTATTTGGGCATGTCATGATGTGGACACTTCCTAAGCAATTCATTAAAGGATTCCCATGCCTCATGAAATGTTTCTCCATCCCCATGTGAAAATTCTCGAATTGAGGTTCTCATGGCATTGGTCTTAGAAACTGGATAGTACTTCTTCAAGAACTCTTGTTGCATTTCCGCCCAAGAAGTTATTGAAAAAGGCCTAAGATTGTTAAACCAATATTTTGCCTTGTCTTTAAGGGTGAATGGAAAAAGTTTAAGCCTTAAGATCTCTCCTGCATGTCCGTATATTTTACGGTGGAACATACTTCAAGAAACTCATCCAAATGCTTGTAAGGTTCTTCACTTGGAAGTCTATGATAATTAGGAAGCATTTGAATGGTTTGTGGCTTGATTTCATAGTGGTATGCTCTAAATGGTGGCAATTGAATGCATGTGGGTGCATTATATTCATTAAGCACATAGTGATCTCTTAAAGCAAGGGGAGGATTAGTAATTGGAGGTGCAACATGGGCACCTTGGTTGCCTTGAATAATGGGAGGTGGTGGAACATAGATTGGCCTTGGCATTCCCAATGGAACTTGTATGTTATCATGATGCACATTGGGGTGGAGGATGCCTTGTTGGTCTATGTGACCAAGGTCCTCCACATGGTCCTCATTGTGTCCTTCCATTGATGAAATGGATTGACTAGAAATACCTCTTCCCCTAAGGTTTCGAACAATGGATTCAAGATGAAAATTTAAAGGGACAAGAGTAGGTCTCAATGATCTACGACCATGCATGCACAATGCAACACAACAAGTAATAACAATAAACACTTCACCTTTACAACAAATCAATAATCAACAAACTTCCTCCAAATATAATGTTCTCATACTCCCATGCTTAAAAAATATGCAAGAAAAGTAAATTGCCTCCACGCGGGCACACAATTTATCTAAGAATTGAAATACAAGCCTCCACGCAGGCCGACAATTTAACTAAGGGATGAGTAAAGAAAAGCTCACAAAGGTCCTTTAGCACTTCAACTCCAAATTTATACCTTAGCTTAGCAATTTTTTTTATGATTTTAGCATTTTTCCTTTGCTTGCTTAGCTCCTTTGCTTGGAATACTCCTTTACAAACAAGAACAAACACAATAAGTAACAAAATTTGAAAACAAAGTAAAGATACGATCAAAAGAGTACTAATTCCTAATTGATTCCACAAATATGACATTGCCAATTAATCAATCCCCGGCAACGGTGCCAAAAACTTGGTGTGTCCCGGGTCGTCAACCCCGAAACCCAACAGTTTATGCAATGTGGCTAAGTTTTACATTTAGAAATTGCCACTACTACCTTTCACTAAAAATATAGCTAGGGTGAGTAGGGATCGTCCCAAGGGATTGAGGGTCGTACTAAGTTGAGGAATCAAAATTAAGGTTAGTAGGTTAAGTGATCAAAGTAGTGGTTGGTTGGTTGAATTAAACTCGAGGCAAATTAAATTAAAGTAAACAATAATGCAATAGAGAGAATAAAAGAGAGAGAGATCTTGAGGTTTAGAGATCACCACTAAGCATAGCTTTTCTACACCCTTAATGAATGATTAATGAGGGGAAGAACATGTATTGCAACAAGGTGTGTGTGTGGTTGTTTCAACAAGCATGGATGACAAATTAAACATATATTGTCTAAACAACAAGGTGGATAGTACAACATATCAAATTAAGCCATTAATCCTTTCTTTAAGCTCACAATCCAAACACATCACAAGGTTAGAGATATATGTTACTTGCTTTTCATAAATATGGAACATTAACAACAAGCATGGATTGTCCTCCCATTTAACAACTACACTACAACTAAGCTAATGGCATGAAATTAAACTAATTAAAATAAGGGAGAGGTACAATCCATCAAGTAATGAGTATAAACCATCAAATAGACCACAAAAACATAACATTAAGCACTTTATCTTGACAATTTCTAGATCTAAAGCATCAATACACATAGACATGCATCAATAACACAAGAAATAGAAACAAACACATGAACATCTATTCTAGTATACATAGACATATGGATAGAATGAAATGATCAATTGGAAGTATTAAACTATATAAATCATTCAATAAACAAGATCTATATATATATAAGTGTCAAGTCATGAATCACAATACAAATTTCCTCAAAAATACATAAATCAAGAAGTAGAAAACATGCTTAGGGCTAACTCTAGCCCCAAGAGGATGTCTAGACACTCATGGATGATGTCCTCCAACCCTCAAGGGTAAGTTCCATGGAAGAAATCTACTCCTTGGTTGACGAAGAGTCTCCAATGGTGTCTCTAGCCTCCTCCTCCTCTTTTGCTTCCTCCCTAAGAATTCTCTAAAAAAAAAATCCCTCTAGCTGAATTTATAAGATATGATATGATATGATGGAAAAAGTAATCCTTATCTTTATGTAGTTAGGTCAAATGAAACCCAAAATGAGCTGGGGTCGTATAACAAATATTCTCCAATGATTAGATAAAGGACAACTTTTTGTGAGCTGGAAATTTAACTTTTTCGCATTAGAGGGAGTTCGATCAATCGAACCTTGGACTTGGATCGATCGAACATGGCTAAGATCTATCGAACTTAGGCTAGATCGATCCTAAATGGCGGCGTCTTTTTGGATAAAAACAAATCTGAGATATTTTGAAGATATTTTTGGGAAAAGGACAAAAGCGGTTGGTAGGGTGGTACAACTGGATAAGATCAATGATTTGGATAAGGTCAAGAATGTTCAATCGATCAGAGAAGGAAGTTGGATCGATTGAACTTTAAGATCTTTGTACAGGGACAACATGGCTCAGATCCATCTTGAAGTGCTGAGATCGATGAAAGTTGGATCGATCGAACTTTTCTTGAGATCGATTGAAGTTGCTGAAATTCTACCTTTTGCTTCCTTTTGCTCTACTTTGCTCCTTTCTTTGATTCATCCTAGAATT
Organism: Cornus florida; assembly: GCF_030987335.1. Lineage (NCBI taxonomy): Eukaryota > Viridiplantae > Streptophyta > Magnoliopsida > Cornales > Cornaceae > Cornus > Cornus florida. The sequence continues at coordinate 42,171,501 of NW_026775575.1, forward strand.
GCTTCAATTATGCTCTTATTTGGCTGAGTTAGCTTGTTTTGGGGATAAGTACCTGAAAATGGAAATAACACGAAATCAATACAAAACGGTAAAATAAGATAGATAAATGTTCTATAATACTTAAGCTTAAGGGGTTTAAATATGCACTTTTCAGCGCTCATCAAAACTCAATTTTTCAGTTGACGAAATTGACTTATCCTAGATACTCTAGTGAAAAGAAAAAAAAAAAAAATTAAAAGTCTCAGACTTTCTTTGCAATGCCGTGCATGGGAAAGCCTGGGCCAGGCTATTAAAATATTTTTCTGATAGGGGGAGCAAGTAGAAGGAGAGAAAAACCATGAAACCAAGGAGTTTTAGAAACGTCTATTGAATCACTCTAGATATTTATAAATGCATGTAATAAAAACGTGTCTTGGTAAAGAGGTGTGAATTTATAAGGTGTAATCATATAATTTTAATCATACATGTGCTTCGACTTGCAAACACCTCTTTGACACAACTCTTCATAAATTTATTTAAAATAATAATAATAATAATAATAATAATTGAATGGGTGTTTTTTCTTCTTAAAAAGGTGTTAGTAGTTAAATAGACACCTTTTCAAGAATTTAAAGAGGTGTTAATGCTTGATTCTAACTCTAATTCTTAATTAAAATATTGATATTATTGCAAAAAATAATACACAAAAACTCAAATGACTCCTATATATAATAACTTCAACTAACGGTTGCTCTATCATGTCCATGAAAGTCTTAATCTGCTTAACACCTGCACAATACTATTGGCAATGTTGTCAACTTATCACGAAGCAACGAAACAATGACTTGGACGAAAATGTATATACATAGAAAGATAGAGATAGTTTACAAAGAAACTCATTCATGTAATAATTATAGTGTATTGAATAAAAGTTATATGTAAAAGGAACTCTAAAATATTTCAATAATAATGTAATATAGAAGTAAATATAAATAAATATAAAAAATTCAGAGAGAAATAAAAGTTTTTGGAGGAGAGAAGAATTGTAACCTAAATATATAAGTTATTTAAGAAGTATAGTACACTTACAATGTTGGCCTGAAAATAAAAAAATGTTTTTGCAGAGAAGAAGATGACATGAAAGATTTTTTTTTTTTTCCTTCTTGAGATCATATTAGTCGTAGGTATATATAAGTGGCAGACAACCCTTCACAATAGGCATCTCTTTTAAATATAAAAGTACGTAGAAAGACATCTTAACTGTTGATGCCTTTTAGAAATTACGTTACAAGAAGTTACATTTTTTTTTTTCATAAGGTATATAATTAAAGTGATTTTTTAATGAAGAAATCCTGAATCTAGAGTGTAAGATTGATTTAAATAGAAATTTAAAAATGGTTTAAAACAAGAATTCTTTGGGAAAAAAGAAGAAAGAAAGAAAGAAAGAAAAAAAAAAGTGTGTAAAAAGGAAACATCTAGTATAATAGTTTTATGAATTAAAGAAATTATTTTAAAATGTATATAAAAAATCAAAATTGAATACTGTAATGACCCGAACCTGGGAGTTTGAATCACTAATTGGGTCTTTACCCAAACCCGAGGTCTTCTAAGGGCATGAAAGTTCCATCCAATGTCAATACATAATATATATACGTCATCCCAAGACTCATAATACACCATATTTCTAACATCACAGAAGACTCACAAATGCAAGTGGATAAGGCTGCGTCGACCACCACTTCCTTCCCATGACTTGAAAATATTAATATAAGGGGTGAGCACAGTGGCACAGTAGAAGTCGTCTAAGGCGTCAGCTTTAGACTCCCTTGAGCCACGTAACACATAATGGGATAAAAGATATTGTGTCATGCATTGGGAGTCCATATAGCATTTACATCATAACAGGCATTATTCTCAGTCACACAAAAGTATTCTACAAAGTGTCGTGCATGATATGAAATGTAATGCACCCTGTCCCACACTTGGTCTCTATCGACCCACTTTCCACTTTTCGAAAACTACTAACTAACTTTTCCAAGGCGAGATTGATAACTATCCCTGGTTCCAAATCTAGCAACCATTTCGGGCTTAGTATCAATTTTTTCATGCCCTACTTCTGGCTGTGCTCCCTCTAGGTCAAGCTAGCCCCAAAATCGCGAAATCCGGTTCATTTAAAAAAAAAAAAAAAAAAAAAAAAAAAAAAAAAAAAAAAAAGGAAAACGTCTTATTTCAAATAAAAACTTTTCTTTTATAAAAAAATTTCCTTTCTCAAATCCTTTTTAAAAATCCCCTTTTTCTTGTCATATCATGCAATGCACCATGTCACATCCTCTTAACATCAAACTCATCGCAATAATAATAATATCAACATGGCAAGTGCAATTCAATGGACATAAAAAAAAAAAGCATTCTATAACAATATTCAATTAAATCTTGGCATGCTCATCATATAATCATGCATATTGACACAATATCATGTTATCAATTTGTACATCAATATAACTTTCACATATCAAAGTCACACATGCCTTTTTCACAAAACTGTAATTAAATCATACTTAAACACTTAAACATGTTGTTAACTGTAACAAGGCAGTAATATCATCTCATATATTACAAATCTCAAACTTTTAAAGAAGAAAAATATAGAATTACTTAAATAAAAGACAAAGCTTGACGCATTAGGAAGACCCCTGCCTCAATTGAAGAACAAACCAAGCAAAACTCCAATTTCAGCCCAAAGACCCCAAAATTCAAAAGTTGCTATGTGCTCCAAATGGTGCTTTGCTCCCATCAATATGAAGCCCTCGTCGTACTTGTTGACTTTGCCTTCAGTGGCAAAGCCAAAATCTCTAAGATAAGACCTAGATTTAAGCTTTTGGTGTGGAGAAGAAAAAAGAAAAAGAAAAATTGGTATAGAGGGAGAGATACTGTCGTGAAAAGAAAAGAAAGAATGGTCTGTTGATGACCATAAGGTCATTAAAATAACTAATGCTGAAGTGGGGCCCATCAGAAAAATCTTATATATATATATATATATATATATATATACTAATCAATTTAGTATCATATAAATAATCATACAATCAAGTAAACATGCACAAGATAATGATGTGTGAAATGTAATAAACGCGAAAAATAGTCCCTATGCTTAACAACATCGATAGCGGGTCCCACCTGGGACCTGGCTCGAAAAATGGAAAAAAATACAGATATATCAACCATTGCATTTTCAACAGTCCTAAACTCAAGGAAATGCCCCAACCAACTCTCAAACACACCCGGCACACCCCACAGTGTCCAGCTTGCAAAACGAGACATGATGAAAATAACCTCAAAAAATTAGAAAAAACCCAAAAAAATTGGAAAACAAGGAAAATCAGAAACATTACATTCTACCCTCCTTAAAAAGATTTCATCCTAGAAATCTTCCCTCCTTAAAGAAGAAAGAGACCCACAAACACAGACCTTTCTAAGAGGCACCTCTCAAAACTGGAAGACTGAGAACTCACCAACCTTATTGCCTTTGACACTGGAAATCAACATGGAATCACACATCATTACCACTAAAACACAATGCTCACCATCCTATGAGGGTACTCATCACTCATTACATCATAACACAAAACTAGATGGATGCTACACCTGACTGAAAACAGACATCGATCCACTCTACACTGCTACGCAAGGCTTCGGAGCCTGAAGAAAGAATGGTCACAAGACTATTGAACATGACAACATCCAATCTCAACTCATCCTTCAAAGGACGCATTAAACCCCACACAATGAATCCCATCGATCCCACAATCAATCTCAAACTCAAAACTACACATCCCTGTCAAACCAAACATTCGCTATCTAATGCATAGCTACATCATCACATATCGATACAAATGACCACCAATTGCACCATTCGGCAATCATTACACTTAACAACCTTAAGATAACTAAACAACGAATCTCCCATCGACTACATAATCATGAGTCACTAGAACACTAAAACGAACTATCCTGTATCCAGGACACAAATCCTCAAAACAAGATCTTCAATAATCAATAATTGTACCGCAAACCCTTTATCAGACATTTGGTCTTACCTAACACACCTCGTCACCCGAGACAAACCACCTGAATCCACACTGTCACACCGACACAATGTGCAATATCGTGCTCTCATTGTCCCTGACAAATTGAAGCAATCATTGACCTTTGACCTGACATCGTGCTAAAGAGGGACTGATTTAGGAGAAATGGTAGGCCAGGCCATTCTTATCATTGATTTGGTCTCAACACAGACGACATTTCTGTCCTCAGGTCCAAACCTCCAACACAATCTCACATAGCCCACAAAACAACTATGAAATCTACTCACTATCAATCCATCGCTTTACATAACCTTAACAATTATACAATTACATATTTGCTCTAAAAATCCCAATCATGCCTTAATCGTACAACTCATAACGAGCTAAAAATAGTACGACATCAAATACCACAATCATCAACCAACCTAAAAGTTTTCCAGTCCGCTCCTAACAACCTGTACTAGAGATAAACTCCATGATATCATTTAATCCAATTCTTGTCTCAATAAAATACGTCATAATGCTATCTTATGCCTGAAATCTAGAAACCAGAGTCAATTACTACGATTATTACTCATAGGAATCATACATTTACATTTTAAATCATATAATCCTGAGATGATACCGACAGTTGCCCTCAAAACACTGCTCAAATTAGATATCCATAAAACATCCGTGTACATGAATCACTTCACATCATTTAATCATCCTCGAACTTACAGTTCACGACATATCCCCTAGCCATCACTGCTAGTACTAGACACTGGAACACACAATCTCTATTCGATAATTTGTGCCTCATACACAACAAGTCAAAACCACTAGCAGAACACGCACTACTAAAACCCAAGACTCCACCTCCTTCCGTGGGAGTAAGTCGACCAAAATAACCAAACATTTACTGGTGAACTCTGAAGGCATAACAAACCACACACAGGTCTACCCATCTGCGGACGTGCACAACTCCTAAATGGAGAACAAGGCATACGGTAAATGATGTCCTTGTCAGAATTAGAATAAATGGAAGGGTAATGAACCCCACACTCATCAGAGATTAAAAACTCGTACCCAAATGCACCCGATACCTTATCACAAGCTACTCACCAATCGTCCAATCGTAGACACCCAATCTCACATGAGATGAAATAAACTCCTTATATACAAGGAGGAGAACCAACCGGATACCCGTATAGAACTACGAACTCAAATCTAGGCGACCTTGCCACTAACGGAATGCCATACATTATTAACACTGGAACCTCGCACATGTTACACCGTGATATTTATATTAGCCAAAACAAATCAGATCTACATCACCCATTCGTTGAGTACTAGGATACATCTCACAACACGACTATCAAATAAGAGCACCAATGCTCACATTGTAATAACACTAGGAATAATCATAGTATGTTGGACACCACATCTCGTTTTACCTAGAATCAATCATTCCCGAATGATAACTTCTATGCCATAAATGACATTTTACCACCCATTCCATCTCTACCTTTCCAGGCAACACTGTGCACACAAGACTTGTAACTTCAATCACAACAACCCACTGACTCATCAAAAGAAAAAAAAAGTGCCTATACGGAAACACCGCCCTCACTGGCTCTAAAAGACTAAACAATCAACAATCACCTTGACCGACACACAACCCTATCACTTACCTGACAACACACAACAAACAACTCATAATCTCTAAACCACATTCGGATCATAACTTAAACTATCCCGTTCATCAGTACTTAAACATCATGTCATAACGCCTCTATTACCATCATCCTCGAATGACAACTCGGACTCATATCCTACCAATTCAACATGTTACCGCTAAACGGTCTCCCCTCAAGTACTCCTAGGATGACATTATCACAACAAGAGAGTATGCCCACTCTCGATACTCCCTGCGACAACCACTACTTACCACTAGAAAAGAATCTTTATACGATAATACCACGCCGACAAATCCCAAAAGGAAAGATAAGCATCGAAACCAGAGTGCTCAACACCCAACTGTCTCTTAAAAACTATTTACAATACAATCAGTTACTAACACTTAACCGGTTACTCGAACCACTCCTCCCAAGATAATCTACCTGCGTAGTCAAAATAACTTCATGCTCTAGGTTCAACACTAATACCTCTTCTCTTCATCATTCTTCAGAACACCCTTGGCCTCGACAAAAGTTAATTGGGGCTACCTATTATACCTGTGAGATCCCCTCGTCCTAAATCACTCCAAACAACAATATATTCTTTTAGATTCTCAACAATGAGTACCACATCCTTATACTCAAGACACAATTTGAATTACAACCCCAGTCCACAACTTTCAATTTCCCAAACACAATCCATTTGGCAACATAGTACCCATCATCTATTACTTCATCCGTAAATAACTAAGCACTTCAATGACTACCTACTACTTACCTTATTGTGTAATCCTGAATTACACAGCTAAAACTGACCACTATACCCCACCTCGAGACTCTCTCGATAACTGTGACAACCTATAACCCCGCTCATCAACTGAGCCATGCAATCAACTCACCGAGAGTTAATTACCCGCAACATACTCTTGCCGCTATCCGAAATGGGAATTACTCCTCGACAAACCAGTCTCTAAAACAGATTTTTATAACCTATGAACTAAACCACATCCGACACTGGCATGACTCCAGTCAATGCCTACGTCACCCTAGACTTACTAGGTCCAACAAGTCCACTTAATAACCATAACCAACACACTTCCTTAGACCGTACCAGAATACCCGTAAAATATGTTTACAACCCATAGACTACACTCGTGACTCAAGCAACCTCTGTCACATCCACCACAAACCGATTTAAAATGAACCTCTGCACCAAACTATGACCCAAGTCACAGACACTAACCCCCTTAAGGTCATAACTTTCTCTAATAAAACACCATCTCGTGCACCTGACCTCCAAGGTCACAAGAACCCATACACCGATGCATAAAACTCACATACAACATAGACAACGTGCCATGAAATACGAACCCGTTCTAGAGTCGTGCTCTAAGCACTACACAAAATGCAACAAGAAGATCAGAATGACCACAAATTGAATAGCTCAATCCACGAGCTAGAAGTCCAAGCCATTCGTTCGATAAGAACCGGTACCCAAATAAACCTGGAGCAACCGAGCTCCTCGCCTCCTCAAATCAAAACTCATGCAACCATCAATGCCGTAACAAGTGCTCTATCGCACTAGCAACCATCCCGTACTTAACCGTATTTACATATATAAACACATATACAATAACCGTACTCTATACCATGACACAATCGTATCTCATCATTTAAAATCTAAACAACCCGTCTTTTATGAGAAAAATAATTGTATGTACCATGCCTAAATATCTGTCACAATACTATACGAACATGGTCGCACATACCGTGTTCACTACTTGCTACATTATCATTTAAAATAAAACTGCGCAAATTGTGCCTACCACTTGCCATTACTATGCACCTTATTCTTGTCATCTTATCAAAATCAATATGCTTTTAAATAACATACACTTCATTTGCATATATTGGCATCTAAACACATAAGCACTTAGCAAATAGGCATGTTTTTCAAAACATTAAACATTTAAACAGGTAACAAGTAAGCATGCTTCTTAAACAGTTAAGCACTTTTACACATAAGCACGTAAACAATGCAAGTCAACATTCCACAAAAATATAGGTAGGCCTCTACCCGTCATCCTAATAGTTTTTGAACCACGCTTTGATAACAAATTTGTAACAACCCAAACCCGGGGGTCCGAATCAATAACCGGGTCCTTACCTGAACCTGAGGTCGTTTATTAAAGTCTTATCCAATGTCAATACATTATATATATACGTCATCCCAAAACTCATAGTACACCATATCTTTAACATCACAGAAGACTCACAAATGCAGGTGGATAAGGCTGCCTCGACCGCCACTTCCTTCCCGTGACCTGAAAATATAAATATAAGGGGTGAGCATAACAGCTTAGTAGAAATCGGTTAAGGCGACAGCTTTGGATTCCCTTGAGCCACGTAACACACAATGCGATAAAAGATATTGGGGTCATGCATCGGGAGTCCGTATAACATTTATATCACCATAAGTATTATTCTCAATAACGCAATATAATTCTACAAATTGCCGTACATGATATGAAATGTAATGCAACCTGTCCCATACATGGTCTTTATCGACCCACTTTCCACTTTTTGAAAATCGCTAACTGATTTTATTAAAGCGAGATTGATAGTTATCCCTGATTCTGAATCCGGCAACCGTTTCGGGCCTAGTATAAACCTTTTCACCCCTTACACCGGGCTGCGCTCCCTCTAGGTCAAGCTAGCCTCGGACTCGCGAAATCCTGTTCATTTTTTAAAAAACTTCTCATTTCAAATAAAAACTTCTCTTTTGTAAAAAAAACTTCCTTTCTCAAATCCGTTTCAAAAATCCTCTTTTTCTTGCCATGTCATGTAATGCACCATGTCACATCCTTTTAACATAAAACTTATCACAACAATAATAATATCAACATGGCAAGTGCAATTCAATGGATATAAACAAAGCATTCTATAACAATATTCAATTAAATCTTGGCATGCTCATCATAGAATCATATTAACACAACATCATGTTATCAATTTGTACATCAATATAACTTTCACACAACAAAGTCACACATGCCTTTTTTACAAAATTGTAATTAAATCATATTTAAACACTTAAACATGTTGCTAACACTAACAAGGCAATAATATCATCTCATATATTACAAATCTCAAACTTTTAAAGAAGAAAAATATAGAATTGCTCAAATAAAAGACAAAGTTTGATGTATTAGGAAAACCCTTACCTTAATTGAAGAACAAACGAACCAAAACTCCAATTTCAGCCCAAAGACCCCAAAATTAAAAAATTGCAAGGTGTTCCAAATGGTGCTTTCCTCCAATCAATATGAAGCCTTCATCATGCTCGTCAACTTTGTCTTCAGTAGTAAAGCCTAAATCTCACAGACAAGGCATAGATCTAAGTTTTTATGGAGAAGAAAAAAAGAAAAGAAAAATTGGTATAGAGGGAGAGATACTAATGTGAAGAGAAAAGAGAGAATGATCTGTTGATGACCATAAGGTCATTAAAATAACTAATGCTCAAGTGGGGTCCTTCAGAAAAATCTTCTTTCACATTATATGTATTTATATACTAATCAATTTAGCATCACATAAATAATCATACAATCAAGTATGCACAAGATAATGATGTGTGAAATGCAATAAACCCGAAAAATAATCTCTGTGCTCAACAACTCTAGTAACGGGTCCCACCCAGGACCTCCCGGTTCGAAAAATAAAATAAAAAATGCCGAAATGACAACCATTACATTTTCAAGAGCCCTGAACTCAAGGAAATGCCCCAACCAATTCTCAAACACATCCGGTACACCCCACGGTGTTCAGCATGCAAAACGAGATAAGATGAAAATAACCCCGCAAAATCAGAAAAAACCTAGAAAATGGAAAGCAAGGAAAATTAGAAACATTACAAATACACTTTTATAGAGTATATATATATATAACAGGGATTTTAGTAGTTTTAACTCCCATATCTTTAATTTAGTTATATATAACTGCCTAATCTCACTAATACAACTAAATTCTAGAATTTTAAATTTCAATAGAGCACTAGATTCTATGATTAGGCTTTTAAATTTCAAAAGAGCACTAAAAGCATATAAATCAATTTTAATTTTTAACATCTCTATCTCATACTATCTCATTAGTGATTTTCATCTCAATGATTTCGCATAGTGGCCAACTAGTACCTACAAACTTATAAAGTGGTCGTCCTCTTGATCGAGGGTTGATAAATAAATTGACAATGAAGAGAGATTGAGTGTATATATATATATACTAGGAAAAGGCACGTGCGATGCATGTGGTGAATATTTTGTAACTTATAGAATTTTTGTTTTGTAACTCTTTTAAAAATTATTTAATTTTCTTTAAATATATCATTGTCTAATTAGATTTCCTTTTATTAAAAAACTCAAAATAAATAGTTAATATAGGTTAGATGTGACATAGTTTAAAAAAAAAAAAAAATTGATAATTTGTGGTAGAGTTTTATAGAAATTATTGTATTTTCTGTAAAAATATTCATTATAAATAGATTAATACAGGTTATATGTGATAGAGTTTTATAAAAAATAAAATAGCTAATTTGTAGTAGAGTTTTATAGAAATTATTTTATTTTGTCTAAATATATTCTTATCTAATTAGATTTTATTTTATTAAAAAACACATAATAAATAGAAAATGTGATAGAGATTTATAGAAAATAAAACAGCTAATTTGTGGCAGATTTTATAGAAAATTTTTATTTTCTTTAAATATATTCTTCTTTAATTATATATATATTTTTTATTAAAACAACTTATAATAAATAGATAAATATGTAATATGTGTTAGAGTTTTATAGAAAATCTTTTAAAAACTCTTTTTATATGAATTAATAATTTTTTATATATTAATAATTCTTGTCTAATTAGATTACCTTTTATTAAAAAAACTCATAATAAAAGATAATTTGTGGAAGAGTTTTAGAAAAATTATTTTATTTTTTATATCAATTAAAAATATTTTTTATATTAATAATTCTTGCCTAATTAGATTTTTTTAAATAAAAAAAAAACTCATAATAAATAAATAAATAGGTAATTTGTGTTAGAGTTTAATAGAAACTATTTTAAAAACTCTTTTTGTATCAATTAATAAAAAAAATTTATATTAATAATTCTTGTTTAATATGATTTCCTTTTATTAAAAAACTCATAATAAATAGATAAATAAGTAATTTGTTTTAGAGTTTTATAGATACTATTTAAAAACCTCTTTTTATATCAATTTATAAATAATTTTTTATATGAATTATACTTGCCTAATTAGATCTCCTTTTATTAAAAAAAAAACTCATAATAAATAGATAAATAGGTAATTTGTGTTATAGAAACTCTTTAAATATATTTTTGTCTAATGTAATAGAGTTTTATTGAAAATAAAATAGATAATTTGTGATAGAGTTTTATAAAAATTATTTTATTTTCTTTAAATATATCCTTGTCTAATTAGATTTAATTTTATTAAGAAACTCATAATAAAAGCTAATTTGTGGTAGAGTTTTAGAAAAATTATTTTATTTGATATATCAATTAATAAATATTTTTATGTTATTAATTCTTGTCTAAATAGTTTTTCTTTTATTAAAAAATTCATAGTAATAAATAGATAAATAGGTTAATTAGAATTTTACTAGGTAGATTTTAGAGTTTTTTTTTTTTAAACAACTCTTTTCATATGAATTAATAAATAACTGAAATACTGAAACTCTTTGCACATTTAATAATAGTATAGATAAAAACTCTTTTTATATCAATTAATAAATATATAAATAAATACTGAAACTCTTTGGCAGAGCTTCTATATTTTACTCTGGAATTCTAGGTCTATGCCCTTCTGAATTTCTCTCTGAAATTCTAAATTTCTAGAATTCCTAATTTATGTACCCCTTCCTCCTTCCTCCATGCCTCTATTTATAGGCTTCTTGGATTAATAGGATGATAACATGTGTCCTCTCTTGATAATGACATAATCATAACTAGTGTAATGACCAGGTCATTTTCCTTTTTTTCTTTTTTTCGGTAATTTCTTTTTTCGTCTTTTTCCCATTTTGTCTTTTTTTCGTTTATCTTTTTTTCCTTGCGTAACCTCACTTTTTATGCTCGGATTTGATTCCAGCTTTGCATGCATCCATGATATCTACATTTTTACTTTTGTAGAAAAGCATACTAAATGTTTACTTTTCTTGTAAAGGGCATGTATGCATAACTTCTTGAAAATATTATTGACTTTTGGGGTTTTAGTGTAATTATGTAAAGTAATTATTTTTCGTCTTAGGGACCATTTTGTAATTTAATTTGGAAGATATTTTGGAAAGGGACCTTTTCTGTAACGACCTAAGTTTTTATTCAACCCGGTGGGTCAGTGATGAATAGAGGATTGACCCGTTAACGGATCCAGATGCAGAAGCAAAAGATAAACCAAGGCCTTTAGAGATATAAATTGCCCCTAGGGCACCAATGTGACCTTCCATGAAGTCACGGAACTTAAAGAAAGCGAAATAGCAAGCGAAAGTCTAAAAGGGCAAAAATCTATTAATTAAGGGCAAAATGGTCAATTTGCGAAAAAAGAGGAAAATTTGACTCCAAGAAAGTCAAATGAGGTCTAAAGAATTTAAACTAATCATTTCACAACATTCCAAGAGGTTTTAAGAATTTTAGACAAGAATCCCACAAAATGCCCTTTCCAAATTTAAGCAAAAACAAACACCCTCTCACTAAAACATGAATAACTCTCATTATGATTTGAATATGAGAATATTATTTGTATCATTGGAAAGCTGACTTCTAGTTCTTGAGTTTAGGCTCAAGAATGACCTAATTTGGATCTAAAATGAGTAAGTTATGACCATTTGAAGACACGTCATTGCTGCAACCAAACTTAGTCGACTCAGTTGGTAACTGAGTCGGCTCTTTTAGGCTGAGGGCACCAAAAACGTCAAAAATGAGGCATGAATGAACCCAGTCGGCTCTTTTAAGAACCAAGTTAGCTTGGTTGGGCTGAGAGCAACTCAGTCGACTTTTTTGAGAACCAAGTCGGCTCTTTTAGGCCGAGAGCATGCAAAATGAAGGAAATGATGCCCAGGTGAACTAAGTAGACTCTTTTGGGAACTGAGTCAGCTCGGTTGAAGAAAGAGTCGGCTCCTTTGGCAATTTAGCCGACTCGATCCTAGGAACAAGGAAAAAAAAATTGCAGCAGATGCTGTTATCTAATGCAGGTTCATTTTTGACCCTATACGTCCTAAGAGTGTTGTGCATCCCACAATAAAGTTTCTTTAATCAATAAAAGGAAATAAGCAAGAAATGGCTTTAAGGCCTCATTACATATACGTCCTAAGAGTAACAAAAGGTGCACTTAAGTGCACATTACATAGCTTAGACAATAAATACAAGTTTTTATACATTACACCAAAAAGGATTATGATATGCTAACAAGTGCATATTCAATGTCACCAAAAATACTCTAAGAATTCTAAAAAGTTTAAGAGTGTTGTGCATCCCATAATAAAGTCTCTTTACCTGAAAAACACCCGGTCACTTCGGGGTGAGTAAACAAGTTTACTCGTAGGGAATGAGCGTACATAAACCTACTTATACAAATTTGCAATTCAATGTAAATTAATACAAACTTCTTAACCAACATTGGAACTTATAACACAACGCAATAAGATACAACTCACAAGGTTATCAACATGGAATTTAAATGCGAAATCAAACCAAAGTGGATACTTGGACATCACGCCGGATCAAACCGACACCATAATTACTTTAGGGTTACAAGCCGATGGGTAACCTCCTTATGTGCACACTAGACTTGTAGAGGGACAATCCCCCGTACTAGAACCATGCCCTAGCCTTAGTCATAACAACGACATCCCAAGTTTCCAAAATCAACAATTTGTGCAACAACATATATGTATCAACATAACATATATAGATACAATGTAAAACCATATACCATGCACAAACTAATTTTGGAAACACAATACATGCTCTAGTTGACAACTACAATGGCATAAAGAATGTTGAATAATCATTATGCAATTTGTTACTCTTTATAACAATATCATTCAACAACAAGAACATAGTCTCACAAGTATGATACAAGTTTAAAATCATAACTTAAACATGCAATCAACATAGGATACATACTCAATCACTAACACAACAAGTGTAGAAATTAATTAAATAAAACAATTAATTTCTCTAGATTTCATTTCTTATCCAAACATGCTCAATTTAATATATGTTGGAGAACCTATCATGGTCACTACACAAATCACTTCAAAACTTGATTTAAATCATAAGAACATAATAATATAAATTAATTAATTAATTTCTCTAGATTTAAAAACCACCCTAAATGACTTCAAGTTAATATATGTTATGAATCAAGTCATGGCCTTTCCAAAACTCATGTCTTAGCTAAATTTCATGCAAGATACAATTAACTACTCACTTAAAATTTTGATTAGAGACATGTAATACACATGAACATGTTATAAAGTATATAAAACATCAAAACCCATAACTTAGAACACCTCTTACCTCACAAGAGGATTGTTCCTCTTGAATCCAAGGGAAGTAAAGGAACTTCAAGTTTTCCTTCTAGGGTTATTAAGAGGGAGATGAGGCAGGGCTTTTGTATTCCAAGCTTAAGGATCTAAGGTGAGTGAAAGGAGGCCAAAAATGAAGTCAAAGCTATTAGTTAAGCTTTTCTCCAATGGTGGCTAGGTTAGGGTTCTTGAGAGAAAAGAGATAAATGAAGTAAAATGTGAAAACCCTAAGTTAAAAGTGGTGGAATCCTCCGTTCACTAGGTGCACTTGCACTACCTCTCACACACACATAATGCAAGACTAAATTCCATGCCTACACTTGCCAACCATCTAAGCCAATAAGTGGTCCAATCCTAGGCCAACAATGGGTGAATCTCCACCCTCCATGTGTCAAGAGATTATGCCTCCAAGTCTCCCCACCCCAATGCCAACAAGTGGCACCAAGAGAATGTGACACTTGTCACATTTTTTGGAAATTACAAAAAAGTCCTTTTTAAAAATATCTTCCAAATTAAATTACAAAATGGACCCTAAGATGAAAAATAATTACTTTTCATAATTACACTAAAACCCCAAAAGTCAAGAATAATTACCAAAAGTTATGCATCCATGCCCTTTACAAGAAACGTAAGCAACCAACATGCTATTCTACGAAAGTAAAAATGTAGATATCATGGAAACTAAATATTATGGATGTATGCAAGGCTAAAATCAAATCCGAGTACAAAAAGTGAGGTTATGCTAGGAAAAATGATAAACGAGAAAAAAACGAAATAGGGAAACAGACGTAAAAAGAAATTACCGAAAAAAGAAAAGAAGGAAAATGACCGGGTCATTACAACCTATCCTCCTTAAAAGGATTTCATCCTCGAAATCGAATCATACTTGAAAGAGATAACAAATGGGGATACCGAAAGCAAACCTTCTGCTCGAGCTTCTAGGTAGCCTCTTTAACGACGTGGTGTCTCCACAAGACCTTAACCAATGGGATGGTCTTGGTCCATAAGACCTGCTCCATGAATCAAGAATCTAGACCGAACCTTCCACGTAGGTCACGTCCTCATCAACAACCACATTAGTCTATCGTAAAACATGTGATGGATCTGGTTCGTACTTCCTCAGCATAGAAACATGAAAGAAGTCATGAACCCTATCCAAGTCTGGCGGCAACGCCAAATGATAAACAACTTCACTGATGAACTCCAAAATCTCAAATGGTCCAATGAACCTAGGAGACAACTTGCCCGTCTACCGAAATCTCAGAAGTCCCTTGCGCGGAGAAATCTTAAAAAAGACATGGTCCCCTACCTCAAAAGACAAGGATCGCCTCCTCCTGTCTACGTAACCCTTCTGGTTGCTCTATACGGTAGCCAACCGCTGCCGAATCAACTTGATTTTATCTGTAGTCTTGATGACAATGTCGGAACCCAAGGCAATGGTATCATCGACCTCGGCCCAACAAACTGGAAATCTGCAAGGCCTGCCATACAATGCCTCAAAAGGTGCCATTCCAATACTAGTATGGTAACTGTTGTTGTAGGCAAACTCAACCAAAGGTAAGTAGTCCTCTCATCTACCACCAAAATCCAAGATGCAAGCCCGTAACATATCCTCTAATATCTGAATGGTGCGTTTCGACTACCATCAGTCTGAGGATAGAATGTTGTGCCAAAATGAAGCCCCGTATCAAGAGCCTCCTGAAAACTCTGCCAAAAGTGAGACGTGAACCGCGGATCCCTATCCGAAACAATGGATACCAGAACCCCATGAAGCCTGACTATCTGCCTCACATACAGTCCACTAAGCCTTTCTGCACTGTCTGTCATCGCCATAGGCAAGAAGTAAGCCATGTTAGTCAACCTGTCAACTATGATCTAAACGGGGTCATTCCGTACCTGAGACCTCGGAAGTCCCGTTAGGAAATCCATAGTGATATGCTCCTATTTCCACTCAGCTACTGGTAACGGTTGCAACAATCCTGCCTGTCGCTGATGCTCTGCCTTCACTTGTTGACAAGTAAGGCATTGAGCTACAAACTTTGAAACATCCCGTTTCATGCCCTGCCACCAAAACTGTCCCCGCAAATTATGATACATCTTCGTACCACCAAGATGAACTGCGAGCCGAGAGTGGTGAAAATCCTGAAGAACGTCTTCACGACAAGATAAGGGAACAAACATCATCCCCCTGTACCTGAGACCACCGTCTGAATGTAAGGTCCAACCCTCTACATTCTCGCCACCTGTAATCCGAACATGGATGGCCTTCATCTCCCCATCCTCTAACTATGCCTCAATAACTTTGCTAATAAAAGCTGGTTGAGCCATAAGGCTAAACAAAATAACCGGTGAAACATCCCTATAAGACTGCAAACCAAGGTCTGCAAGTTCTTCTAGCATCTTCCACCTGTGAATGGACATACTAGCAAAAGTCCCCCGTAACTTCTTACTCAATGCATCGGCCACCGCATTGGCCTTAACCGGATGGTACTGTAACTCAAAGTCATAGTCCTCCATGAATTCGACCCATTTGTGCTGTCTTAAGTTCAAACCTTCTGAGAGAAGAGATATTTAAGACTTTTGTGATCAGAGAAAACCTCAAACTTCTCCCCATACAAATAGTGTCTCCACCCCTTCAGGGCAAAGATAACTGCTGCCAACTCTAAATCATGTGTAGGGTAGTTTAACTCATGAGTATTCAACTGTCGAGACCCATAAACAACCACCCGCTCTGTCTGCATTAAGACACAACCCAAACCTTCCCGCGAAGCATCACAAAAGATCACATAACCCAAACCACATTTAGGAATGATCAAAACTGGAGCCGTTGTCAACCTTACCTTCAAATCCTGAAAAGCAAACTCACAGGCTTCGTTCCATACGAACTTGATCCCCTTGCGGGTAAGTCGAGTCATAGGAGCCGCCAAACGAGAGAAATCCTGAACAAATCTCCAGTAGTAACCAATTAGGCCAAGAAAACCCCGAATCTCAAACACTGTCTTCGGACGCTCCCAATCCATCACCAATTCAATCTTCGATAGATCCACTGCAACACCGCCCTTTGACACAACATGTCCAAGGAACTTCACTTCCGGTAGCCAAAATTCGCACTTCTCGAACTTGGCGTACAAATGATTATCCCTAAGGATCTGCACCACTGTCCTCAAATGATACTAATGTTTTTCCACCGAAGCTGAGTATACGAGAATGTCGTCAACAAAGACCACAACGAACTGATCAAGATGGTCACTAAATACACGGTTCATCAAGTCCATGAAAGTTGCTGGAGCAATGGTCAAACCAATTGGCATCACCAGAAACGCGGTCTTGGATATGTCCCCATCTTTAAACCTCAACTGATAGTAACTCAATCTCAAATCAATCTTTGAAAAACAAGTGGCTCCCTTCAACTGATCAAACAAGTTATCAATCCTAGGAAAAGGTACCTATTCTTGATCGTAGCATGGTTCAGCTTGTGATAATTGATGCAAAGTCTCAAAGACCCATCCTTCTTCTTTGCAAAAAGAACCGGTGCTCCCCAAGGTGAAGCACTAGGATGAATAAAGCCTTTAGCTTTCAAATCATCCAATTGATCTTTAAGCTCATCAAACTCCACTGGTGCCATGTGGTACGGTGCCATAGAAATCGGCGTAGTACCGGGAATGACGTCAATGGCAAAGATAATTTCTCGAAGAGGAGGAAGTTCAGTCAACTCCTATGGAGAAACATTCAGAAATTCCACAACAACTGCTAGATAAATGCGGTCCTAATTACTGTCCTCGTTAACTAACAGGTTAGCTAAGAAGGACCTGTGGCAACTCCAGTCACCGATGCTGAAAATTATCGTCGAGTGGGAATCACTTCGATCTCCCACAAAGTGAAAACAATCTCCCGCTGGAGTGAAAACAGACACTCGCCCACGGAAGCAATCGATCGTGGCATGAAAGAAAGACAACCAGTCCATCCCAAGAATGACGTCAAAGCCCGTCATATAAAAAATGACGAAATTGAACTCTAAGGTCCGCCCAGCTATCTCGATAGCACAACCCCGACAAACATGATCCAAAAACATTGGACCCAAACTGGTGTGTCAACACAAAGGAAACCATCCCACTGCGTAACCTCCAGACCTAAAGAATATGAAAATGAAACAGATATCAATGAATGTCAACTCTAGCCCAAGAACTGAAAACTGGAAAGATACCTCGAACTGTAGAAGTCCCTACGGAGGTATCGGCCTGTGGCAATGCGTAAGCTCATCCCTGAGCCCCTGACTACTGAGAATTGCCCTGGTCGCCTGACTGATGTCCGAAAGTGGTAGGCGTAGAACCCCTACTTGGATAAGAACCAACTGACGGCGCCACTGGCTGTGGTGCCCAAGGCATCCTGAAACCCAACTAAACAACTACAGACTGTGCTGGTGTGGCCTATGAACCAGTGCTACCATGTGCTCTGTTCTGTAGGCGTGGACACTCCTTCTTGAAATGTTCGGGCTGCTTACAGTAATTACAAGCTCCCTGGAGCCCTGCGTTGAAGCTGAAGACTTACCCATCTGAGAACGACTGCCCTGATGTTGTAACTATGGGCAGCGAGGCTTGATGTGCCCCGGCTGCTGACAGTGGTGACAAATCAACTTCCCCAAAGGAATAAGAACTGTGCAGACCGAGCCTGCTGTGATTGTCCCTAAACATAAGAACTGTCCCCGGCCTTAGCCTTCTTCCACTGACCCCAACAGATACCGATGAAGCCTCTCTACGAGACTTCTTATATAAGCCCTTGATCCTGAGCTGATCTCGATCTTCTGCCTCAACCAACATAGCTTTTTGGACCACCTCTCTGTAGGTCCTCAAGTCCAATACAGAAATCCGTGGCTTGATATCAAGATGCAACCCATCCTGAAATTTTCTTGCCCTGAGTTCATCGGTAGCTACCATCTCCGGTGCATAATGGGAAAGAGAAGTGAAGCGTGTCTCATACTCAATGATACTCATCCTGCCCTGATAGAGACCTGTGAACTGTACTCTCATGTCCTACCTCATAGCCCTCGAAAAGAAGTGGTTGAAGAACAATATCCTGAACTCCTCCCATGTCATCACCTCCACATCGTGGATATTGGTTATGAACCTCCACTGGATATCGGCATCTCCCATGAACATAGAGGCTATCAAGGAGATCCTCAATCGTACTGTAGGTACTGCCATGATATTGAGCTTAAGTACCATGAGATCAAACCAAGCCTCTGATGTAAGTGGATCCATACTCCCTGCAAACTGGTCGATCTTAACCCGTTGTAACTGCATGGAGTGGTCCAACGCCTCATTAGCAATCGGTGCCGATGTTGGTGCCAGTACCAGAATTTGTATCCTTGCAATATGGTAACGAAACATCTGCTGGATAAACTCTGACATCCCCAGAGCCACTCCCTGTGCAATCTACTCCTCATAAGTCGGCGCTCGTGGTGGATTAGGATCCACACCACTAGGTCGAACCCTGGGCCTCCTTGGACCCCGTGTGAGCCCGGTGTCCTAAACCTGCTCAGTCACTCCGTCATAACGAAAAAATCTCTGCGAGTTAAAACCATGATGGTAAACGCACGAAAAAAAAGAGGTCAACAATAACACAAGTTATTATGACCGAATGCAACTCACACTATGAATGCACGAAACAAAAAGCATGTCAATGTATGCAACATACCGTCATACTAAAGTAGATAAGCGTACAACATGTTAAAACAGATACTGAAAACATCTAGGTACTTAAGCACGTAAGCACGTAGATAGGTTATCAAACTAAGTACGTAAACATGCTATAATACCAAAACAGGTTAACAAGTAGCATGCAAACATATCAAAGCAAATTAACAAAAGCATGATGTGCACCTAAAACCCGTCATCCTAAGGTATTCAAACCTAGGAGGTCTGATACCACTTCTAATGACCCAAGTTTTTATTCAACCCGGTGGGTCAGTGATGAACCGAGGATTGACCCGTTAACGGATCCAGATGTGGAAGCAAAAGATAAACCAAGGTCTTTAGAGATAAAAATTACCCCTAGGGCACCGATGTGACCTTCCATGAAGTCATGGAACTTAAAGAAAGCGAAATAGCAAGCGAAAGTCCAAACGGGCAAAAATCTATTAATTAAGGGCAAAATGGTCAATTTACAAACAAGGAGGGAAATTTGACTCCAAGCAAGTCAAATGAGGTCTAAAGAACTTAAACTAATCATTTCACAACATTTCAAGAGGTTCTAAGAATTTTAGACAAGAATCCCACAAAAAGCCCTTTCCTGGTTTAAGCGAAAACAGACACCCTCTCACTAAAACCTGAATAACTCTCATTGTGATTTGAATCTGAGCATGGCATTTATATCATTGGAAAGCTAACTTCAAGTTCTTGAGTTTAGGCCCAAGAATGACCTAATTTGGATCTAAAATGAGTAAGTTATGACCATTTGAAGACAGGTCATTGCTGTAGCCAAACTTAGTCAACTCAGTTGGTAACTGAGTCAGTTCTTTTAGGCTGAGAGCACCAAAAATGTCAAAAATGAGGCATGAATGAACCCAGTCAGCTCTTTTAAGAACTAAGTCGGCTCGGTTGGGCTGAAAGCAACCCAATCGACTCTTTTGAGAACCAAGTTGGCTCTTTTAGGCCGAGAGCTTGCAAAATGAAGGAAATGATGCCCAGGTGAACTAAGTCAACTTTTTTGGGAACTGAGTCGGCTCGGTTGAAGAAAGAGTCGGCTACTTTGGCAATTTAGCCGACTCGATCCTAGGAACAAGGAAAAAAAAATTGCAGCAGATGCTGTTATCTAATACAGGTTCATTTTTGACCCTATACATGCACTCTAATTGTTCAAGAATGATTCCATTAACTCCCAAAAATGAAATACAAGTCCCCACAACATAGATAAACATAAATTATCATTTGCAAGGGTGAGAAACATACTTAAGGTGCAATTTAATCAATAAAAGGAAATAAGCAAGAAATGGCTTTAAGGTCTCATTACATATACGTCCTAAGAGTAACAAAAGGTGCACTTAAGTGCACATTACATAGCTTAGACAATAAATACAAGTTTTTATACATTACACCAAAAAGGATTATGATGTGCTAACAAGTGCATATTCAATGTCACCAAAAATACTCTAAGAATTCTAACAAGTTTAAGAGTGTTGTGCATCCCACAATAAAGTTTCTTTACCTGAAAAACACCCGGTCACTTCGGGGTGAATAAACAAGTTTACTTGTAGGGAATGAACGTACATAAACCTACTTATACAACTTTGCAATTCAATGTAAATTAATACAAACTACTTAACCAACAAGGGAACTTACAACACAACGTAATAAGATACAACTCACAAGGTTATCAACTTGGAATTTAAAGGCGAAATCAAACCAAAGTAGATACTTGGACATCACGCCGGATCAAACTGACACCATAGTTACTTTAGGGTTACAAGCCGATGGGTAACCTCCTTATGTGCACACTAGACTTGTAGAAGGACAATCCCCCGTACTAGAATCATGCCCTAGCCTTAGTCATAACAACGACATCCCAAGTTTCTAAAATCAGCAATTTGTGCAACAACATATATGTATCAACATAACATATATATATACAATGTAAAACCATATACCATGCACAAACTAATTTTGGAAACACAATACATGCTCTAGTTCACAACTACAATGGCATAAAGAATGTTGAATAATCATTATGCAATTTGTTACTCTTTATAACAATATCATTCAATAACAAGAACATAGTCTCATAAGTATGATAGAAGTTTAAAATTATAACTTAAACATGCAATCAACATAGGATACATACTCAATCACTAACACAACAAGGGTAGAAATTAATTAAGTAAAATAATTAATTTCTCTAGATTTCATTTTGGTGCGACCGAGCGTGTGTACAAAATAATGCACAACACTTTAGGTTTAGAAATAATGTCAAGTGGGCACCATATTTTAAAATTTATAAAATCACTAAACACTTATACTATGGAGTATGAAGTGAGCAGGGATCGTCCTAAGAGATCTAAACAATTATAGGTTTTTCAGAATTGAATTCTACTTTAGTGCTTATGTGATTACTAAAAAGGTTTGGTTTGTGATTAGACTAATTTTAAACTTAATAATGCAAATAAAGAGTAGAGTATAAAAGATTGGAAAGAGACTTAGGGTGTAGGATTCACCACTAAGCACATTTCCTAACTCATTAACTTTTAACTAATTGGGGAATAAAAATGTGTAATCTAGAATGTGGCTAATAATTGCAATAAAAAGTATAAACCATCAATTTCAAGCATGAATCAACTACCTAATGGCAATTAAACTAAGTGTAGTGTAATTCACCAATTCAAAGCATGATTCATCAATTTAAGTTACAATTTCAACACACATTAATCTAGAGGGTAATGCAATTGTGGCAATAAGTATGGATTTCAAGCACTAGTATAGATTGTCTACTTACCTAGGAATTAAATTGCAATTAAATTAATTAACTTTAGATTAAACTAACTAAGCCTAAAATTAAACTATTTAGACAAGACATTAACCTAATTTTGTAGTATAACCCATCTAATAAAAGCAATTTCCATCAAATCAAAACACAATTACATCTAATTATGTATAGCCATCACAAGATTCAAGTCACAAAGAAATCAAGTGTATAAATTGATTATCATTCAAAAACATATAAGACAATATGAAATTGACATAGACAATCAAATGAAAGAATTAATATATATATATCAAGGCTATAACATAAATTACACAAATTAATCCCCAAAAGTCAAGAGTTAAGAATTAGGTTACATGCTTAAGGTTTATCCAACCCTAAGTTGAAGAATCAGCCACTCATGGTTGATGGATGCAAGATGTCAACAAGCCCCATCCTTTAATTCATCTGGCTCCTCTTCTTCTTCTCTGAGCTTTTCTTAAGAACCCTAACTTTTTTTTCTTCGTGTTTTCCAAAGAGAATAAAAATATCGATACAGAATACTAAAAACTTAATAAATCTAATAATATTCACCTAAATAAAATAAATACTAACCCTAATCTAATGGCTCACTGGGCCTTAAGTAACAACCCTATTAAAGCCCAATAGTTCACAAAATAAGCCCAAACAATAAAAAAAATCTGTAATATTGCCAAGCCCTGGGGGATCGATCCTCCCAGAGTTGGAAATTTCCTTTAAGCCCTATTTAGCTCCATTTTAGCCCCGACCTCATTAGTTTGCTTCTTCATCTTTGGGAACATCATCAAAGGCCTGAGATTGACCGTTTTTGAAGAATAAACACACTATACGAGCAATGGACTGCGACCTCCTTTTTGCCATTTTCTGAGCTTTTTCTGAATATCTTTGCTTGACTTTAAAAAGGCTTTAATGGACTGTTCTTAACTCATTTTAACGTTATTGCCCTGAAATACACATAAACATAAATTAGGACTAAAACATGAAATTAAGATAGATACAAAGACTGAAATACCCTAACTTAGGTGCTGAAATATGCAACATTTAAGCACTTATCACACCCCCAAACTTATATATTGCTAGTCCTTAGCAATGAACTACAGCATGGAAATGAAATAAACATATATATAACTATGAACTAATAAAACAAATAAAGATAATACCACTTTCGTAGGGATCACGGTTGCATTTAGCATATGCAACAAGCCTTTTAAACCCCTAGGTTACCCCTAGTGGACGAGTGAAGTCTCGTGAGGGTTTCCAGAAATGGTACCCACAAACATCAAAAGCTCTTTCTTACTTGAGAAGCAACGACACATATTAAACAAGTGTTGAAAGTAGACTACCTCAAGTATGCAAATTTCTGCCATTTCTAAGCTATTATCAACATTTCAACATCATGTAAGCAAAAACGGTCCTCCACACATCAATCAATTAATCATGCAAATTGAATCAATTCTATCATCCTTTTAAGTGAACCGGCATCAAAATGTGTTGCTATCCTAGCAAATCAAAGTAATAGCACAGCCTTACTTTCAAACTAGCATACAGATATAGTACCAGACATCAAGACATTGAATGAACCTTGTTATTTAATCAAACATTCTTTTTTTTTTTTTTTTTATTGATTTCATTTTTTTTATTTTTTTTTATTTTTATGTATGACCATGTGCAATGTCCAAGTTCCTTAAGCTCTCTAATCACCCCATGTAACAAGCGTTGAGCCAACGACTCCCAAACCAGATGGTCTTAGGGCGTTAAGTGTAAAGACACTCCTAAGGGCGTAATGACTTGGAATGGCTAGGCTACGAACTCAAACTAATCATACATCTTACATTCTTCCCTTGTCTTCCTTTTTAATCAGTTGACATGTTGAAAGAATGCAGTTTTTTTTATTTTTTTTATTTTTTTATTTATTCCTCACTTTTGGTGAGTGCTTTTATTTCTTTTTTTTTTTTTTTTTTTTTTTTGCAAGGTCATTTTATCAAGAATGAAAGCTTTCAAAGCATACTAGCTCAATTGGGATAAACCAAGACAATAATCAACTAAGCATGTACCCCACAAATTGAATGCTAGTGTGCGCAAGTGCAAGTGTAGAATTCTAGAATCAACTCTCAATGCATTTTCAACCAACAAGATGATGTGTACCACAAGAGCAAACATAATATCAAAAATTAAAAATTTACCCCTAAATGGCATCCTAGAGCATACAAGAAGTATTAGACCCTAACAACTTGCTTTTTAAAGGAACTATACTTCAAAAGTTCGAAATCATTGCCAAACACATCTCAAATCTCATCATGCATTTAAAGCTTAACTTAAATAGAATGAATCATGATGACCTTACCCCCAAACTTAAACTATACATTGTCCTCAATGTGCAATGAGAACAATGAAAAATAATGGAAAGAGTATACCGTGACGGTAAAGACTATGAAGTCCGGCAATGATCCAGTAGGAAAGATGTCTCCCCCAAACGTGGATGCAAAAACCTATCTGTATAACCATACTAGCAAACTCACAACAAATGTCACAGGGGATAAGTAATGCATACAGTTCAAAATAATATATAACACGATACAAAGAAATATGAGATGAAACCCTTTATAAAATCGGAAAACATTCCTAACCAGTCAGAAGGGCATATTGGAAACACATATTTTTGAATTTTTTGTTTTTGTTTTTTACAAGAATGGGATTGATCTCCCAGATTATTATTATTATTATTATTATTTTTTTTTAAACAAAGAAAAATATACGAAACTTGAAAGAAAAATATATACTAAATTAGAAAGAAAAATATATACTAAAATAAAATAAATATATATATACATAATAATAAACAAATAATAATAAATGGAAAGAAAATTAAGTTTTGTTTTTTGTTTTTTTTTAAGAAACAAAGAAAAAGAATATGTATATATAACCTATAAAATAATATAAAAAAATGAGCTAAGTTTAACATCTCTAGTAAGACGGAATGCTACTGAATTTTTTTTTTTTTTTTATATTAAAAATAAATCAATTCAAAATTTTTTTTACTTTTAAATTATCAATGCAATTGTTTTTAACAACACCTCAACTGTTTTTTTTTTTTTTTTTTTTTTTTAAGAAATCATCAATCCAATTTTTTTTAAAACCACAATTCAAAATTTTGTTTTTTTTATTATTTAAATTTTTTTTATGTATTTTTTAATTTAATTTTATTATTATTATTTATTTATTTAACACAAGCTCGCCGGAGAAGAAACCGGCAATGCCGGGTAAACCAGTTCAATAATCGCCGGCGAAGATTACCCACAAGCTCACCGGAGAGAAGAGCCCAGCCGTGTTCGTCGGAGAGAGAGCAGTCGCGATCGCGATCAGAGAAGAACCCGGCGATTCAAAAGCTCGCCGGAAGAAAACGGCGACCAAGCCACGACCAGAGAAAACGGCGATGCAGAAACTCGCTGGAAAGATAAAGCCCAGCCGAAATCGTTCTGTTGCTGTTTTTTTTTTTTTTTTTTTTTAACCCACAAACTCGCCGGCGATAAGCCCAGCCGAAATCACCGGCGAGACCAAGCCGAAATCGCTGGAAACAGCGACCAAGAAAACGGCAAACGGCGACCCATAAAATCGCCAGAGAAGAACCGCGAACCAGCCACGATCTATAGAGAGAATCCAACCTTGATTGCCGGCGAAACCAGCCTAAATCGCTGGAAAAACTCAGCCTCGACGCCGGAGAAGAACTACGAACAGCCGCGAGAAGAGAAGAGCAAACCGTGAGGGTTGGACAATGAAATTGGGTTTAGATATTTTTGGGGGAAGAAGCAGAATTTCAAGCAACAGAAGAGAGGAATGTATTCGTGGTTTCAAGGGCTAAGGTGCGATCGATCTGCTTTGATGGGGGATCGACAATTTTAGGCAAAAAATGTCCCCTTCACTGTTTAATGAGAAGGGAGAAATACAAGTAAAATGGGATCGATCCCTTTGGACGGGGGATCAATCCACTTGGCCTTTTTTTTTTGTTGCTCTCTGCCAAGAAAATGGAATCGATCTCCCACCCATTTTGGCGATCGATCTTTCTTTTTTTTTTTTTTCAATTTTTCAATTTTTTTTTTTTTAAAATAAAACAAAACAAAACTAAAAAGAATATATACACTAAAATGAAAAATAGATAAAAAAATAAAAATAAAAATAATAACAAATAAAATTGAAATAAAATCACTTATCAACTTATACTAATTAATACTTTTTAATTTTTTTTTTTTTTTTTATGTTTTTGAATAAATCAAAACTAACATGAAATGTATACAAAAATAATAAAAATAAAAATAATAAAATAGAAATAAAATCAAACACCAACCTACATTACTCATTTACAATTTTTTTTTTTCACTTTTTTTTTTTAATTTAAAAATGCATAAATGTACAAAAGGAAAAATAAAAAATAAAATAATAATAAATTGGAAATTAAAATGCAACGAAGGAGAAACTCGATACAACTAGTGTTTAACATCGCTAGAAAGACGTGAGATGTTCTCAATCTTCAAAGTAAATGGGATCTACCAAGAGGGCAGATTCCACATTTCTTTAAAAATTTTGTCCATCAATGTATGGTTTAAGCCTTTGACCATTAACTTTGAAGGTCCCTTCATCTTTTAGATTTTTAAGTTCAACCGCCCCATGAGGTGAGACGGAGATAATTTGATAAAGGCCTTCCCATTTGGTTCGAAGCTTTCCAGGGAAAAATTTGAGCCTAGAGTTGAATAACCAAGTCTTTTGACCGGCTTCAAAGGACTTTTTCACAATATGTTTATCATGAAATGCTTTTGTCATTGCCTTGTAAATTTTTGAACTATCATAGGCATCATTTCTCAATTCCTCTAGCTCATTGAGTTGGAGTAAACGGTCCTTTCCAGCCTTATCAAGATCAAAGTTGAGCCTTTTTATTGCCCAAAGTGCTTTGTGTTCTAGCTCAACCGGAAGATGACAAAACTTCCCATAAACAAGTCTATATGGAGACATGCGTATTGGAGTCTTGTAAGCTGTTCGGTAAGCCCACAAAGCATCGTTCAATTTTCTTGACCAATCTTTTTGGGTCGGATTGACAGTTTTCTCAAGAATATGCTTGATTTCCCTATTTGACACCTCGACTTGCCCGCTTGTTTGGGGATGGTAGGGAGTGGCCACTTTATGTGTGACGGAGTATTTCAAGAAAAGTTGTTTCAAGAATTGATTACAGAAATGTTTTCCTCCATCACTTATTATAGCCCTTGGCATACCAAAACGAGCAAAGATATTTGATTTAACGAATGCAATTACCACGGAGTGCTCATTCATTTTGGTAGCACAAGCCTCAACCCATTTTGAAACATAATCAACGGCAACGAGGATGTATTGAAAGCCATAAGACATTGGGAATGGTCCCATAAAGTCTATGCCCTATACATCGAAGATTTCAACAACGAAGACTGAAGTTAAGGGCATCATGTCTCTCTTTGATATTGATTCCAACTTTTGGCACTGAACACACACCTTGCAAAAGTTATAGGCATCTCGGTGAATAGTGGGCCAGAAGAGCCCACTTTGAAGAACATTCAAAGCGGTCTTTTTTCCACTGAAATGCCCACCACAAGCAAGTGTGTGACAAAACACAAGGACGCTCGGAACTTCACTTTCTGGCACACATCTTCTTATGATTTGATCCGGGCAATAACAAAACAGAATGGGATCTTCCCAATAGTATTTCCAGATGGTAGCAAAGAATCGGTCCTTTTCTTGTTTTGACCAAGTAATGGGAAGTTTGCCGGTTACAAGATAATTAACAATGTCGGCGAACCAAGGCAACGTCCCATTTGAGATTTGAAAGAGTTGTTCATCCGGAAATGATTCATGAATTTCAAGATTCGGAGAAGATTCAACCATTAATCTAGACAGATGATCGGTAACGACATTGTCGGAGCCCTTTTTATCCTTGATTTCAAAGTCAAATTCTTGAAGAAGTAGGATCTATCTTATCAAGCGAGGTTTGGTTTCCTTTTTCATTAAAAGATGCCTAAGAGCGGCATGATCGGAAAACACAATTACCTTGGATCCTAAGAGATATGACTGAAATTTATCAAGGGCATATACTACGACAAGTAACTCTTTCTCGGTGGTAGAATAGTTCAATTGGGCATCTGAGAAAGTCTTACTCGCATAGTATATAGCATATGGTAGTTTACCTACCCTTTGCCCCAAAACAGCACCCATTGCGAAGTCGGAAGCATCACATATAATCTCAAATGGTAATGACCAATTTGGAGGTTGCATGATGGGAGCGGATGATAGAAGAGTGCGAAGTTGATGAAAAGCATTTAGGCATGCTTCATCAAAGACAAATGGAGTCTCCTTGGCAAGAAGGTTGCACAAGGGTCTAGCAATTTTGCTAAAGTCTTTGATGAACCAGCGATAAAAACCGGCATGTCCTAGAAAGGAGCAGATTTCTCTCACCGTAGTAGGTGGAGACAATTCAGAAATTAGCTCAACTTTTGCTCTATCTACTTTTATTCCTCTTTTAGAGATGACATGTCCAAGCACGATTCCTTCTTGAACTATGAAATGGCCCTTTTCCCAACTTAACACAAGATTAGTCTCACGACATCTTTGAAGCACTTTTTTAAGATTTTGGAGACACGAATCAAATGAGGACCCAAAAATCGAGAATTCATCCATGAAGACTTCTAAATACTTCTCCACCATGTCCGAAAAAATTGACATTATACACCTTTGGAAAGTGGCAGGAGCATTGCACAATCCGAAAGGCATCCGTCGATAAGCAAATGTACCGAAAGGACATGTGAATGTGGTCTTTTCTTGATCCAATGGATCTAGGGCCACTTGATTGTACCCCGAGTAACCATCTAGGAAGCAATAGTATTGTTGCCCAGCCAATCTTTCCAAGATTTGGTCAATGAAAGGCAATGGAAAATGGTCCTTCCTAGTGGCAGAATTCAACTTTCGGTAATCTATGCAAACACGCCATGAAGTGGTGGTGCGTTTCGAAATAAGATCACCCTTAGCATTTTCAACAACTGTAATTCCTGACTTTTTAGGAACCACTTGAGTTGGACTAACCCATTTGGAATCAGAGATAGGATAAATGATTCCTGCATCTACAAGTTTCACAACCTCCTTCATGACAACTTCCTTCATATTTGGGTTCAATCTCCTTTGAGCATCCCTAAATGGCTTTTCATCCTCTTCCATGTGTATGCGATGCATACAAATAGAAGGGTCAATGCCTTTTAAGTCAGCCACACTCCATCCAATGGCTTCTTTGTTAGCTTTAAGCATTTCCAAAAGATCATTCTCTTGGTCATTTTCAAGATTGGAAGCAATGATGACCGGAAGAGTCTCTTTTGGGCCTAAGAAGGCATATTTCAGATTTGATGGAAAGGGGCTTAAGCTCAAGAATAGGAGGAGAAATGAGAGATAGAACTGGTGGAGTACTAGAGAGTGAAGGAAGAGGTTCTTTCTTGCTTTTCCAAGGTGGGTAATCCAAAGTGGCCATAAAGTCCATTAAAGCATTCACCTCACTTATGGATCCTTCTGTGTCAAAACCACAACTTTCAAACATTTCGCAAAGGCACACCTCAAGAGGGTCCTTAGATAAAATAGAGGGAAGAGTCTCCTCTATGGTTTCATCCAAGACATCTACTAAGAAACACTCGTCTTCATCTGTGGGATGTTGACTTACATTGAATACATTAAGCTTAACCATCATGTTGCCAAAAGAGATGTCCATAATGCCGGATCTACAATTAATGGTGGCATTGGCAGTGGCAGGAATGGCCTTCCTAGGATGACTGGAATGTGATTGGTGAGATTAGGGACTGGCTCAGTATCTAGTACCACAAAATCAACCGGGAAATAAAATTTATCAACCTTAATTAGAATATCCTCAACAATTCCCCTTGGTTTCTTAATTGATCTATCGGCTAGTTGGATTACTACCGATGTTGGCTTCAAGTCCCCTAATCCTAACTGCAAGTAAACAGAGTATGGAATGAGATTGATACTTGCACCTAAATCAAGGAGAGCTCTACAAACCTCTTGGTTTCCAATAACACAAGAAATGGTCAGAGCACCCGGATCCTTGAACTTAGGAAGAGTGTTAGACAGAATGATGGAACTCACTTGTTCCGTTAAAAGCACTTTCTTAAGGTCCCTTCCTTTACTCATCCTCTTTTGTGTGCATAAGTTCTTTAAGAACTTTGCATATGGTGGAATTTACCTAATTGCATCTAGAAGAGGAAGATTGATTTTTACTTGTTTAAACACTTCCATCATATCATGAATTTTCCCTTCTTGTCTCCCAAATGATGAAGTCTCTTTCAAAGCTTGAGGAAATGGAGCTTTTGGCTCATAAGGCTTCTCTAATTGGGGAGATGATGATGAAGATGACGGAATGTCCATTTTGGAACCACTAGCATCCAAAGAAATAGGAATAGGATTTGGAATGGGACGGATGCTACCACTTGGTTGCTTCAGTTCATTATCCTCCTTAGGTACCTCTACCTTATTATCCACTTTCCTACCACTCCTCAAGGTAGTAATTGCTTGAACTTGCTCATTTTTAGAAAATTCTGATAAAGGACTTGCTTGCGCCATAAATTGCCCCTTAGGATTGGTCTCAGTTTGACTAGGCAACTTACCTTTATCTTTCACATTTAAAGAATTAGCTAATTGCCCAATTTGAGCTTCAAGCTTTGCAATTGATTGAGAGTGAGAATGAAACAATTGATTATCTTTTCGAAGATCACCTAAGGCTTGCAAGACCTTGTCCTCAAAAGCGGAACTTTTAGGAGGCGCTTGATTTGGATTAGAGTAAGATTGAGAATTTGATGCTTGAGGTTAAGAATAGGATTGAGAATTTGATGCTTGAGGTTGAGAGTATTGATTCACATTCTGAGGATAGAATAAAGGACGGTAACCTTGAGAATTCTGATTTTGATTTTGGAGATGTGGGGGAACATACTTTGCTTGGTAACCTTGATTTTGAGGAGGGTTTGCACCGTCTCCTTGATTTCTCCATGCAAAGTTAGGATAATTTTTCCACCCCGGATTTTAAGTATTGGAATAAGGGTTGTTCCCTTGATGAATGAAAGCTGCATTTGCTTGTTCTTGAGACTCACTTGGTATGACTTGTCCAAGAGGGCAATTTGAAGTATGGTGAGTGTAACTAGAACAAGTCATGCACATTTCATTGGAAGGATGAGAATAAGATTGAATTACCGGACCTTGATTCAAAAGGAATTTATCAAATCTTTAAGTAAGATTTTTGACCTCGGCGGCAATTTCCATGGAAGAGTCTATTTGATTTAGAGCTTTCTTTCCTCCCATATTTGCTAGGTGACCACCCCTAGAAGATGAAGATCTATGCATTGAGTTTTCACTCATTTTTTCGAAAAGAAGCCAAATTTCATCTTCATTTCTTTCTATGTAACTTCCGCCACAAGAAGCATCAACAATGCCCTTATTGGCATCGGATAAACTTGAAAAGAAA
Organism: Cornus florida; assembly: GCF_030987335.1. Lineage (NCBI taxonomy): Eukaryota > Viridiplantae > Streptophyta > Magnoliopsida > Cornales > Cornaceae > Cornus > Cornus florida. The sequence goes on from NW_026775575.1 coordinate 42,203,839, forward strand.
CATTAAACTAATTGCCACTTAGGAATGTCATGATGTGGACATTTTCGTAGTAAGTCATTCAAACGTTCCCATGCTTCATGAAGGGGTTCTCCTTCTTGTTGTTTAAATTCACGAATGGAAGTTCTCATGGCATCGGTTCGACTTGCGGGGTAATACTTCTTTAGGAACTCTTGTTGCAATTATGCCTAAGAGGTGATTGTATTTGGCCGCAAGTTGTTAAACCAATATTTAGCTTTATCCCGAAGAGTGAAAGGGAAAAGCTTCATTTTTAGGACTTCTTCCAGAACATCCGTGATTTTCACGGTGGAACAAACTTCTAAGAACTCATCTAAATGTTTATAAGGCTCTTCATTACTCAACCCATAGAAAAGGGGGCATATGTTAATGGTGGAAGCCTTAATCTCATAATGATGAGCACGGAAATTTGGCAATTGAATGTAAGTAGGTTCATTATATTGATTTAGAGTGTAACGATCCCTAAGGACCATTGGAGGATTGAGAGGATTGAGAGGAGGATATGGCATTTGACCTTGTTGATGATATGCCATTTGACCTTGTTGAGGGTATGCCATTTGAACATATTGTTGTTGTTGCTCACCAATTGGGGGAACAACATTTGGCCTTGGCATCCCTAGATTAGGTTGTTGCACCGCATGATTAACTGGTTGTGGCATTCCCAAGGGTGGATGCACACCTTGAGGATCCACAATATGAACTTGTGGTGGGTGGTGCACACCATTATGATCCACATGACCAAGATCTACAATGGGATCTTGGATCTATTGGGTCTTCCATTAAAGGTGATGGAAGATCAAAATTTGAAAGATTAAGATGACTATCCCTAGTACTACTTCTTAAACGCCGAAGAAAAATTTCGAGATTTTGATTTACAGGAGCAAGAAGACGATTAAGTGATCTACGACCATGCATGCACTAGAACAAGTCAACACACCAACATTTCAAAATTTCAACCTCCACATACGATGTTCCCAAACTCATCAATAATATCAATGCACTTAAAATAAATAAATGCCTCCACACGGGCTGATGCCTTCTAAAAGAAGGTATGCTTGGACTTTAAAATAAAATAATTTAATTTAGGCCTCCAATTGGGCTGTCCAAAGCATGCAAGATAGTAAACAATTAAGCACAAAAATTAAAGAGAAACTTACAAATGGTCCTTAAGCAACTTCAATTTTTTTTTTTTTAATTGCTTCCAAGTCCAGCGTTTGCTCCACTTTGCTTCAAGTACCTAATTAACAAATCAAATGAGAAAATAAAAATTAAAATGACTTAAAAGTAAACAATCAACAAAGAACTAATGTCTAATTCAATTCTTTTAAAAACCGTTAGATCCCCGGCAACAGCACCAAAACTATGGTACGACCGAACGTGTGCACAAAATAATGCACAACACTTTAGGTTTAGAAATAATGTCAAGTGGGCACCATATTTTAAAATTTATAAAACCACTAAACACTTATACTATGAAGTATGAAGTGAGCAGGGATCGTCCCAAGAGATCTAAACAATTATAGGTTTTTCAAAATTGAATTCTACTTTAGTGCTTATGTGATTACTAAAAAGGTTTGGTTTTGTGATTAGACTAATTTTAAACTTAATAATGCAAATAAAGAGTAGAGTATAAAAGATTGGAAAGAGACTTAGGGTGTAGGATTCACCACTAAGCACATTTCCTAACTCATTAACTTTTAACTAATTGGGGAATAAAAATGTATAATCTAGAATGTGGCAAATAATTGCAATAAAAAGTATAAACCATCAATTTCAAGCATGAATCAACTACCTAATGACAATTAAACTAAGTGTAATGTAATTCACCAATTCAAAGCATGATTCATCAATTTGAGTTACAATTTCTACACACATTAATCTAGAGGGTAATGCAATTGTGACAATAAGTATGGATTTCAAGCACCAGTATGGATTGTCTACTTACCTAGGAATTAAATTGCAATTAAATTAATTAACTTTAAATTAAACTAACTAAGCCTGAAATTAAACTATTTAGACAAGACATTAACCTAATTTTGTAGTACAACCCATCTAATAAAAGCAATTTCCATTAAATCAAAACACAATTACATCTAATTAATACAATGTATAGCCATCACAAGATTCAAGTCACAAAGAAATCAAGTGTATAAATTGATTATCATTCAAAAACATATAAGGCAATATGAAATTGACATAGACAATCAAATGAAAGAATTAATATATATATATCAAGGCTATAACATAAATTACACAAATTAATCCCCAAAAGTCAAGAGTTAAGAATTAGGTTACATGCTTAGGGTTTATCCAACCCTAAGTTGAAGAATCAGCCACTCATGGTTGATGGATGCAAGATGTCAACAAGCCCCATCCTTTGATTCATCTGGCTCCTCTTCTTCTTCTCTGAGCTTTTCTCAAGAACCCTAACTTTTTCTTCTTTGTGTTTTCCAGAGAGAATAAAAATATCGATACAGAATACTAAAAACTTAATAAATCTAATAATATTCACCTAAATAAAATAAATACTAACCCTAATCTAATGGCTCACTGGGCCTTAAGTAACAACCCTATTAAAGCCCAATAGTTCACAAAATAAGCCCAAACAATAAAAAAAAATCTGTAATATTGCCAAGTCCTGGGGGATCGATCCTCCCAGAGTTGGAAATTTCCTTTAAGCCCTATTTAGCTCCATTTTAGCCCCGAGCTCATTAGTTTGTTTCTTCATCTTTGGGAACATCATCAAAGGCCTGAGATTGACCGCTTTTGAAGAATAAACACACTATACGAGTAATGGGCTGCGACCTCCTTTTTGCCATTTTTTGAGCTTTTTCTGAATATCTTTGCTTGACTCAAAAAAGGCTTTAATGGACCGTTTTTAGCTCATTTTAATTTTATTGCCCTGAAATACACATAAACATAAATTAGGACTAAAACATGAAATTAAGATAGAAACAAAGACTGAAATACCCTAACTTAGGTGCTGAAATGTGCAACATTTAAGCACTTATCACATTTCTTATCCAAACATGCTCAATTTAATATATGTTGGAGAATATATCATGGTCACTACACAAATCACTTCAAAACTTGATTTAAATAATAAAAACATAATAATGTAAATTAATTAATTAATTTCTCTAGATTTCAAAACAACCCTAAATGACTTCAAGTTAATATATGTTATGAATCAAGTCATGGCCTTTCCAAAAATCATGTCTTAGCTAAATTTCAAGCAAGATACAATTAACTATTCACTTAAAATTTTGATTAGAGACATGTAATACATATGAACCATGTTATAAAGTATATAAAACATCAAAACCCATAACTTAGAACACCCCCTACCTCACAAGAGGATTGTTCCTCTTGAATCCAAGGGAAGCAAAAGAACTTCAAGTTTTCCTTCTAGGGTTATGAAGAGGGAGATGAGGCAAGGCTTTTGTATTCCAAGCTTAAGGATCTAAGGTAAGTGGAAAGAGGCCAAAAATGAAGTCAAAGCTATTAATCAAGCTTTTCTCCAATGGTGGCTTAGGTTAGGGTTCTTGAGAGGAAAAAGATGAATAAAGTAAACTGTGAAAACCCTAAGTTAAAAGTGGTGGAATCATCTACTCACTAGGTGCTCTTGCACTACCTCTTTCACACACACAATGCAAGACTAAATTTCATACCTACACTTGTCACAAATCCAAGGCTCCTTCCTAGGCTTAATCCTAAGCCTACACTTGTCAACCATCTAAGCCAACAAGTGGTTCAATCCTAGGCCAACAAATGGGTGAATCTTCACCCTCCATGTATCAAGAGATTATGCCTCTAAGTCTCCCCACCCCAATGCTAAATTGCCAACAAGTGGCACCAAGAGAATGTGACACTTGTCACATTTTTCAAAAATTACAAAAAAGTCCTTTTTGAAAATATCTTCCAAATTAAACTACAAAATGGTCCCTAAGACGAAAAATAATTACTTTGCATAATTACACTAAAACCCCAAAAGTCAAGAATAATTACCAAAATTTATGCATCTATACCCTTTATAAGAAAAAGGAAGCAACCAACATGCTTTTCTACGGAAGTAAAAAAGTAGATATCATGGAAACTAAATATTATGGATGTTTGCAAGGAAGAAATCAAATTTGAGCACAAAAAGTGAGATTATGCTAGGAAAAATAATAAACGAGAAAAAGACAAAATAGGGAAAAAGATGAAAAAAGAAATTACCGAAAAAAGAAAAGAAGGAAAATGACCGAGTCATTACATTTTTGCAATTTTTGGAAAGTATGACAAGTGTCACACTCTCATGGAGCCATTTGTTGGCATTGGGGTGGAGTAGCTTGGAAGCTTAATCTCTTGACACATGGAGGGTGGAGATTCATCGATTTGTTAGCCTAGGATTGGAACACTTGTTGGTTTGGATTGTTGACAAGTGTATTATTAGGATTAAGCCTAGGAAGGAGCCATGGATTAGTGACAAGTGTAGGCTTCATATTTGGTCTTGCATTATGTGTGTGTGTGTGAGGTAGTGTAAAAGCACATAGTGAGTGGAGGAATGCTAAATCCTCCACTTACCTCACTTTATTGTATCTTCCTCACCACTTTACTCTCAAACCCTAACCTAGTCTCCATTGAAAGAAAAGCTTGACTTAGAGCTTTGACTTCATTTTTGGCTTTCTTCCACTCACCTTAGACCTTTGAGTTTGGAATACTTTAGTTTCCTCTCACTCTCCTCTACAAAACCTTAGTTTGATTTTCCATTTTAAGCTTGGTTGCTTTGGATTATAGAGATTCAATTCTCATTGAGGTAGGGGGTGTTCTAGTTTATTATCTAAGTGAATAAATTGCTTTTGTAGTGAAGTTCAAGTTGTATGCATGACTCTTACTAATTTGAGAAATTATGATTAATAGTAGATTGCATATAACACACTTTAGACTTGGTATGACATGGCCATGACTTGATCTTTGTTGTATATTAATTTGGCACGATTTAAATGAGCTTTTAAATCTAAAGAATTAATTAATTTAAATTTTTTTAAATTCTACTTAATTGTACCATACTTGTATTCCATTTTAGACTTGATATATGCCATAGCCATGACTTAGTTCTTATTATAAATTCATTTGGGATTATTTGAATAACTCTTGAAATCTAGAGAAATTAATTAATTAGTTTAGTTAATATGTATTTCATAGTTCTAATGATTTAGTCATTTATTTCATGGAGCTTTTGTGTTTGTAACATATATCATGACTTGTTACTCAACTTGTTGATTTTGAAAACTTGGGATATTATCAAGAACTTGACTTCGCTAGGACTTGGTTCTAGTACGGGAGATAGAGAGCTCCCTACACTATAGTGCGCACTAGGGGAAGGTACCAATGGGTTAATAGCCCTAAAGTGATCCCAAGAGTACGGTTTTAATCCGGGCAATATCCAAGTATCCACTTTGGTTTGATTTTGCATTTAAATTCCAAGTTGATAATCTTGTGAGTTTGCATCTTGTTTTGTTGTGTTGGAAGTTTCAATGTCAGTTAAACACTTTGGATTAAATTGTATTGAATTGTAAGTTGTATTAAGTTAGCTTATGCATGCTCATTCCCTACGAGTAAACTTGTTTACTTACGCCAAAGTTATCGGGTTGTTTTTCAGGTAAAGAAGCATTATTGTGGGATGCACAAAACTCTTAGGCTTGCTTGACTACTTGGAGTAGTTTTGTTATATTAGAATATGCACTTGTTAGCATATTATGCTTCATGTTGGTTATTATGTTAAAACATGTATTTATTGTTCAAACTATGTAATGTGCACTTAAGTGCACCTTTTGATACTCTATGGATGTGTGTGTAATGAGGCCAAGGGCCTAGCATGTTTACATTAGTACTTGTGCTCACTTGGTACTATATTTTGCTTTAAAAGTGTATTTTGACCAACTTTAGAGGTTTGACATATGAAATTCTCATAATTGATATGTAATAAGGCTTAGAGCCATTATAACATGGTTCAATATGATATATATGCTTGTTGATATGTTTACATGTTCATTCATTCATATAAATTAGATTTTGACTCATGTATGAGGGTGGAATGAATCCTATAGGCTCCAAAGTGTGATTTCCATGCTTAATAGAGTATCAGCAGGTTTTCGAGGCATTTCAGCCGACCGACACATATTTTAAATTTCAATTGAACAGTAAACTCCAATTCCAGTAGCCATTTACACTGTTTGAGGCCAAACCGATCGACCGGTTCTCTACTTCGGTCGACCGAAACAACTCCCATTTATTTATTTTTTCAGGGTCCATTTCGGCCGACTGAAATGGCAATTCGGTCGACCGAAACAACATTATCACAAATACCTGGTAGCTTGTTTAACAGTATTGATTCTCCAACTTCAAACGAGTATATCTCCTTTGTTTCTCATCCGAATGGAGTGATTCTTGAACCTTACTCAAGGACCTTGAGTCAGCTTCCTAATGGTACCAATGCCATTCACAAATTCTAACCATAATGAAGGTTATTCATGTTTTAGTGAAACAGTGTTAGATTTCACTTGAACCGGGAATGGGGTCTTGTGGGATTCTTGGCCAAAGTCCTTAGAACCTCTTGGAATGTTGTGAAATGATTAGTTTAGGTTGTATAGACCTCATTTAACTTGCATGGAGTCAAATTTTCATTTTTATTTATAAATTGACCATTTTGACATTTGACTGACGGATTTTGCCCGTTTTGACTCTCGTTTACTCTTTTGCTTCCGCATTTCGGATCCGTTACCGAGTCAACTCTTGGGTCATCACTGATGTACCGGGTTGAATAAACTTGGGTTGTTACAACTAAGCTGGGCCAGTTTGGTTATATTGTGATAATTATCTATAAAAAATAACTATTCTTTTTATATCAATTAATAAATATTTTATTGTGATTGATTTTACTAGGTAATTGATGAGTGCTCAAATGTGACGTATTTTAGCACCTAAGTAAAGGTATTTTAGTCCATTCATCTATTTTTATTTTTTCATTTTAGTACTTATTTGTGTTTTTGTCTATTTCAGGTCAATAAGGTTCAAACGGGCTAAAAAAGGTCTATTACAGCCTTTTTGGATTCAAGCAAAAGTTTCGAGAAGATTTCTTTAAAAATCCGGAAAAAGATTAAAAATGCAGAATTTCGCCACCAGTGGATTTGGATCGATTGAGAATTTTTCGATTGATCGAAAATGTGCTGGTAGCGAGCTGTTTTTATTCCCGCGTGCCCGAACTCCACCTACCACATAGTTGCGAGATTAGATATTTTAAGGGCTTATTTTCTGACTTGTTCACTACTCCAAGGACCTTGTGTAAAGGGGGAATTGAACCATTATGAAATCAATCTTTTGTCTTCAATTTCATTTTAATTTTACATTGTAATTTTTATTTTCTCTCTTTAGAAAAGTTGGAGATTAGGGTTAGAAAAAAAGAGAAGAGTGGAGGCACTAATAACACATCTCAACATCTACACACTCTCTCTCTCTCTAGAATTCAACAAAGAAAATGAGAAAGAAGATAGAGCTATGTTTGGGGATTACCCTTTAGGGATCCAATATCACACCCACCTCCTCCATGATTGGCTAGACTTTTTCTTGGGGCTTGGATGAGCCCCAAGTTTATAATCTAACCTCTATCTCTTTCATACTTTTTGGGAAATAATATTTTGTGATTGGCGTTTTAACCTTGTGAATTTAATGAATTTTGGGTTCTCCTTTAATTTATATGGATTAATTCTTTCTATTGATTCTCTATGTGATTACATGTTGTCTTATGTGTGATTATTTGGGAATTGATTTCTACACTAGTTTTTCTATATTAATTGCATGTCTATGTGTGGTTGATTGAGAATATAATGATGGCTAGACATGGTTTTTATTAGATAGGTTTATCAATTAATTTGATGGATTATGCTTATACTTGATGGGTTGTTCTACAATTTAATTTATGTTTGTAGGTAGGTAGACAATCGTTACTTGATTTGATATTCCATGGCTTATTATTGCAAATTCTATGATTTTCTAGATTAATGTGTACTACAATTGTGACTAGTTTGATGGGTCATTCTTAGAATTGATGGGTTGTTCTACACTTAATTTAATTATTGGTTAGGTAGGCAATTCATTATTGAATTTGATGGTACATGCTTAAAATTGCAATTGGTAGTCGCATTTTGTTCACAATAATATTTTCCCCAAATTAGTTGAAAGTGTGTGGTTTGGTGAACAAGCTTGGTGGCAATTCCAACGGACCCCAAGACCTCACTTTTCATGTCTTCAATCCATAACTTAACTTAGTTTATTTTAATTGCATTTTAATTTCTTTGCATTTTAGTTTAATCAATCAATCTCTTTCTTTACAATCAATTGGTACATTAGAGTCGAATTATATTCCAACACGTATAATCCCTGCAGACGATCCCTACTCGCTATGCTTCATTAGTTGTAGTAGTGGTTTTTATAAATATAAATTTAACTAGAAAGGCTTCCTAAACCACATTCATATTTTGACTTTGCGAAGCGACCTCTCGCATTACAAAGTCCGTTTTCTAAGCACTTAGAAAGGGGTCTCGTCAGTAATTTTTCGAGTTTTGTAGAAACTATTTTTATAATTTTTCTTTATCAATTAATAAATATTTTATAATAAATAAATAAATAGGTAATTGTTAGAGTTTAATAGAAACTATTTAAAAAACTCTTTTTATATCAATTAATAAATATTTTTTATACTAATAATTCTTCCCTAATTAGATTTCCTTTTATTAAAAAACTCCTAATATATAGAAAAATAGGTAATTTGTGGTACAGTTTTATAAAAACTGTTTGAAAACCGGCCACTTTTTATATCAATTAATAAATAATTTTTTATATTAATAATACTTGTCTAATTAGATTTACATTTATTAAAAACTCACAATAAAAGCTAATTTGTGGTAGAGTTTAAGAAAAAATAAGTAATTTGTGATAGAGTTTTGTAGAAATTATTTTATTTTCCTTAAATATATTTTTGTCTAATTAGATTTCATTTTATTAAAAAACTCATAATAAAAGCTAATTTGTGGTAAATTTTTAGAAAAATTATTTTATTTTATATATTAATTAATAAATATTTTTATATTAATAATTCTTGTCTAATTAGATTTTCTTTTATTAAAAAATTCATAATAATAAATAGAAAAATAGGTTAATTTGAATTTTATTAGGTAGATTTTATACTTAGCTAATTTGTGAAAGATTTTATAGAAAAATTTTATTTTTTTTAAAATTATTCTTGTTTAATTATATTTTCTTTTGTTTAAAAAACTCATAATAAATCGATAAATAGGTAATACGTGATTGAGTTTTACATAAAATCTTTTAAAAACTCTTTTTATATGAATTAATAAATATTTTTATGTATTAATAATTTTTGTATAATTAGATTACCTTTTATTAAAAAAAAAAACTCATAATAAAAGGAAATTTTTGGTAGAGTTTTAGAAAAATTATTTTATTTTTATGTAGATTAAAAAATAATTTTTATATTAATAATTCTTGTCTAATTAGATTTTCTTTTAATAAAAAACTTATAATAAATAAATAAATAGGTAATTTGTGTCAGAGTTTAATAAAAACTCTTTTTATATCAATTAATAAATATTTTTTATATTAATAATTCTTGTCTAATTAGATTTCCTTTTATTAAAAACTCATAATAAATAGATAAATTGGTAATTTGTTTTATAGCTTTATAAAAACTCTTTTAAAACCTCTCTTTATTTCAATTAATAAACAATTTTTTATAGTAATAATACTTGTGTAGTTAGATTTCCTTTTATTTAAAAACTCATAATAAATAGATAAATAGGTAATGTGTGATAGAATTTTGTTGAAAATAAAATAGGTAATTTGTAATAGAGTTTTACAGAAATTATAGAAATCATTTTATTTAAATATATCATTGTCTAATTAGATTTAATTTTATTAAGAAACTCATAATAAAAGCTAATTTGTGGTAAAATTTTAGAAAAATTATTTTATTTTATATATCAATTAATAAATATTTTTTATATTAATAATTCTCGTCTAATTAGATTTTTTTATTAAAAAATTCATAATAATAAATAGATAAATATGTTAATTTAAATTTTATTAGGTAGATTTTAGAGTTTTATAGAGAGTTTTTTTTTAAAATTTTTTTTTATTTATAAAAACTCTTTTCATATCAATTAATAAATATTTTTTTATATATAAATAAATAAATACTGAAACTCTTTGCACATTTAATAATAGTATAGATAAAAACTCTTTTTATACCAATTAATATATATATATTTTTATATAAATAAATAAATATTGAAACTCTTTTGCAGAGTTTCTATATTTTATTCTTGAATTTTAGATTTCTAAAATTTTCAATTTCTGTAACCCTTTCTCCTTCCTCCATGCCTGTATTTATAGGCTTCTTGGATTAATTAGATGATGACATGTATCATCTCTTAGTAATGACATAATCATAACTAGATCGGGCCGGTTATATTGTGATAATTATCTATAAAAAATAACTATTCGTTTTATATCAATGAATAAATATTTTATTGTGATTGATTTTATTAGGTAATTTTTAGAGTTTTAGGGAAATTATTTTTATAAAAACTATTTTTATATCAATTAATAAATATTTTTTATATAAATATATAAATACTGAAATACTAAAACTCTTTGTACATTTAATAATAGTATAAAATTAGATTTTTTTAATTAAAAAATTAGTAATAATAAATAGATAAATAGGTTAATTTAAATTTTATTAGGTAGATTTTAGAGTTTTATAGAGTTTTTCTATTATAAAAACTCTTTTGCTATCAATTTATAAATTTTTTTATATAAATAAATAAATATTGAAACTCCTTGCACATTTAATAATAGTATAACTAAAAACACTTTTTATATCAATTAATATATAATTATATAAATAAATAAATACTGAAACTTTTTGGCAGAGTTTCTGTATTTACTCTGGAATTCTGGATTTATAGAATTCTCAATTTCTGTACCCACTTCATCCTTCCTCCATGCCTTTATTTATAGATTTTTTGGATTAATAGAATGATAACATTTGTCCTCTTGTGATAATGACATAATCCTAATTCGGTCGAGCCGGTCATATTGTGATAATTATTCATAAAAAAAATAATTATTCTTTTTATATCAATTAATATATATTTTATTGTGATTGATTTTATTAGGTAATTTTTAGAGTTTTATAGAAACTATTTTTATGTCAATTAAGAAATATTTTTTATATATATAAATTAATAAATATTGAAATACTGAAATACTGAAACTATTTTTATATCAATTAATAAATATTTTTTTTATATAAATAAATAAATATTGAAATAATGAAATACTGAAAGTGTTTGCACATTTAATAATAGTATAGATATAGATATAAGATAAATAGACTACTATTAAAAAACTGTACGCAATATTATACAAACCACCTGGCTAACAACAAATATAGCCAACCACCCAAAGGCTCACTATTTCAAACAAACCCTACCAAGCCACAAGTATAAAAAAAGGATCAAACACTACTATATATAACAAAAAAAGCCATAGATGGAAGGTGACAAAAGGGAAGTTTGAAAAACAAATCCAGTCCCAAGATTTCAGCCTAATGATGGAAATTGACAACACATCTACTTCTAGAGATCCAAAGGTAATAAACTAATTCTATCCATGTGCATCTATTCAAATGACCCCGTCAACGTAATCTAATGATAATTTTCCTATTAAAGAAACAAAGTCCAGAGATATATATATATATATATATATAAATGCACATTCATAGCAGAACATACCATACCGGCTTCAAATTGAGAATTACGAGACATTGATTAATTTCTCTAGTTTTCTCAACCCATATAATTACAATGTCGACCTTGCTTACACTTTTGTTTCAGTGGCTTTCTTTGCTTTCTCTAATCTCCTCATCAACCATTGTGTCTGCCAAACAATATAATATACCAAGGCTCAGTGTTTTTGGAGGAAATTTCGAAGAAGAACGTCGAATAGGAACACAAGCAGCAGAAGAAGTAAAACTCTCAAAAGACTTTGAACACTTTTTCTACAACCAAACACTCGATCATTTCAATTACAAGCCTGAAAGCTATGCCACTTTCCAACAAAAATATGTGATAAATTCCAAATACTGGGGTGGCGCAAAGGAAAACGCGCCAATCTTGGTTTATTTTGGTTCCGAGTCTCCATTGACAGATAATCAAATATATAATATTGGATTTCTTGAAGATAATGCCCCTCATCTTAAAGCTCTCTTAATCTATATAGAGGTAGAGTACTAAATCCAAGGCCTAAATACATCTTTCTATATACATATATATATATATATATATATATATCACTGTTTTGATTAGTTTTTATATATGTTAAACTGCATTCATGTTTGTTTGCTAATATATCAGCATCGGTACTATGGACAATCAGTTCCATTCATATCATTTGGAGAAGCGTTGAAAAATTCTACTCTTCGCGGTTATTTCAATTCAGCTCAAGCAATAGCAGATTATGCAGAAATAATCTTACACGTGAAGGAGAAATTTTCTGCTCACTACTCTCCGGTTATTGCCATTGGAGGATCCTATGGAGGAAGTAAGCATTAATATATTATCCAATTATAACTAATATAGATAGATAGATATATATACACACATCAATTTTTTTTTCTTAATTATTTAATTAATTCCCATACTATACTACAAAATTTTTAGAACTTACAACATGGTTTCGGCTGCACTATCCCCACATCGCCCTCGGAGCCCTAGCCTCATCGGCACCTGTCCTGTACTTCGATGACATCACTCCACAAGATGGGTATTTTAAGATCATCACAAAGGATTTCAAGGTACAAATTAATTAATTAAAACCAATTAAATTAATTTGTGTCATTTTTTCTTTCAACTTTATTTGAGCCTTTCAAGTCTGGTCGATATAATAAAATATGTACTGTTGCAGGAAGCCAGTGAGACTTGCTACCAGACTATAAAACAATCGTGGTCTGAAATTGATAAAATTGGTTCTCAGCAGAATGGTCTTTCAATCCTTAGCCAAAAATTCAAGACCTGCTTGTGCGTAATTATATACCCCGTGTGTGTTTATAGATGATATATATATATATATATAGATTGTCTTAATGATTAATTATTTATTCATTTTTATCCTTGACAAAAATGAATGATTTTCAAATTGGTTCAGGCCCTTAAACTCATCAGAAGACCTCAAAGACTACTTAGAAGCCACCGTATATACCGTTGCAGCTCAATATAATCATCCACCAAAATATCCGGTTTCTAGGATCTGTGCTGCCATTGATGGAGCACCTCAAGGAACCGATATTTTTAGCCGGATATTTGCTGGTGTCGTTGCCTATAGAGGGGTTCGACCATGCTATAATATGACCAAAAATCCCAATGATACACCTGATGGGTATAGATGGCAAGTAAGTAAGCGCACACACACACACACATATATATATATGCACACACATATACATAGTTAATTAGAAAAATGTAACAGAATTATTGGTTGGTGTCTTTAGATGTGCAGTGAGATGGTGATGCCCATTGGTCATGGGAATGAATCTATGTTCGAAACTGATTTTTTCGATTTAAATAACTTCACCAAGGACTGTGTTAGCTCGTTTGGCGTCCCACCAAGACCTCATTGGGTCACAACCTATTATGGAGGCCATGTATGTGGTTTTGATTATTTTTTCAATTATATTTCTAAGTGCTACCAATAATTATATATAATATTCAGTTTAGTCATATAATATTTAATAACTTTTAGAAGTGACGAAGTGTTTTTTCATGGCTCATTGTAGGATATAAGATTGGTTCTCCAAAGGTTTGGTAGCAACATCATTTTCTCCAATGGAATGAAAGATCCTTATAGCATTGGCGGGTATTTGAAAAAGACTTTATAAGTACTTTGTAAATGGATAATATTAATTATAGATAGTCTAATTGACCTAATATGACTATTTTCTCCTCTAACAACAGGGTGTTGGATGGCATATCAGACACTATTCTTTCCATCAATACCGCAAATGGTAGGTGGAGGCTTATAATTACAAGCATATATAATACAAAATTAAGACACATGAGATGATATATATCTACATGCTTACACACACACACACACACACACACATATTATATATATATGTTTTTATATTATTCGTCAAACCTATATCAGTCTCAATATTCACGATTTTTTTGTAGAACATTTTCTTGAATTTTCATTTTTGTTTAAAAATCGCGTGCTTATACTATTTCAAAAATATGTAGATACCCCACTGTCATTTGAGGACCGTTACAATAGTTATATTTTTTTTCTTATTTTTTTATTTTTTATTTTTAGACTTTGAATTGAGATCTTTCAAATACTTTTCTTTATTGATCAAAATGAACTAGGATTATTTTTAAATCCACGAATTGCCACCTAAGATAAATGGGTTATCCTATTTTGTGTTATATATATATCTATATTTACAACCCTAAATAGTATTAATGTTTCAAGGGACTTACCATATCTACTTTAATTTGTAGGATCTCATTGTTTAGACATACATAGGGCAAAGGAGACTGATCCAGATTGGTTGATCAAGCAACGACAGACAGAGATAGACATCATTAAAGGATGGATTAAAAACTACTTTATTGATCTTTCATCCACTCAGAAAATAAAATAATTGTTGTGTTGTACGTGTATGATATGGAGTCCCTCCATCAAGTATCAAGAGATGCAGTACTGCGTGTATAATGTGGTGCCAAAATTGTAAATAGTAAAATGTGATCTGTGGAGTGTGTTGCAAGAATGAGATTGCTGGGGTGAGTTGCATTAATTTAATTGGTGGGATGTTATAACAGTATACATTAGTGATCAGTATACATAAGTGATGAAAGCTCTCTATCTCTCTCTCTCCCTCCTTAGTTTAGATATATTAGCTAAAGTTGCACATGCACATGCAATACACCTGATGAAAATGATTTAAATATATATTTTTTATTATTATTATTATTATTATAAATATGTATGTATATATATAGAGTAATACTAATCGATAAGAAAGTAAAAGAACTTTCATTGATATATTTCACAAGTATATTCTTAGAGCAATCACAGATTTATATAGGCACAAACAGAAGCTTTCAATGTAAGCTAAAAGTGCAGCCTTTCTCCCCACGCCAAGGTATATGGCTTACTTTTGAAGTCTTCATATGTGAATCTCGCTTCTATAACATTCCCCCTTGGGATCCACTGCATTATATTAAGAATATGCCTCGTTAAAACCTTGTTAAGAAAAATTTAGTAAATAAATCAGTTAGATTTTTACATGAATGAATCTGCTGAATATTAATATCACCATTTTTCTGGCGCTCATGTGCATAAAAGAATTTTGGTGAGATGTACTTGGTCCTGTCACTTTTAATATACCCTTCTTTCATTTGTGCAATGTATGCTGCATTATCTTCATATATTACTGTTGGGCTATCTTTTATTGATTAGAGACCACATGTTGTTCGAATATGTTGGATCATTGACCTCAACCAAATGCATTCCCTACTTGCCTCATGAATTGCGAGTATCTCAGAATGATTTGAAGAAGTTGCAATCATTATCTGTTTCATAAATCGCCATGATATAGCAGTGCCACCACAGGTAAAAAATATCTTATTTGTGAATGAGCTTTATGTGGGTCAGAGAGATAGCCGACATCTGCATATTCAATTAATTAAGAATTTGGTTCTTTTGAATAAAATAATCCCATATCAATTGTACCACAAAGATATTGCAATATGTGTTTGATTCTATTCCAATGTCTGCGGGTTGGTGCAGAATTGTACCTTGCTAACAAATTAACTGAAAAGACTATTTCAGACCGTGTGCAATTTGTAAGATACATAAGAACACCAATCACACTAAGATAGGGAATTTCAGGACTAAAGAGTTCTTCATCATCCTCTCGAGGATGAAAATGATCTTTCTTGATATCAAGTGATTGGACAACCATTGGAGAGTTTAATGGATGGGCTTTATCTATATAACACCATTTCAGAACCTTTTCTGTATATGTTGATTGGTGGATGAGAATACCGCTCGAAAAATGTTGAACCTGCAGACCAAGGCAGAATTTTATCTTTCCGAGATCTTTTAATTCGAATTCTTTCTATAAATAAGAGGCTGTCTTTTCGATCTCGTCCAATGTTAATAAAAATGCATGGATAAAGAGGATTGTTCATATACCATTTTTTGAGTAATTAAGTAATCGCTAAGGCAATTGTACCACATTCGTCCAGATTGTTTCAATCCATATAATGATCGTTGTAATTTTATCGAGTACATACGATGTGATTTTGTTTCAGGCATTTTAAATCCTTCTGGGATTTTCATATAAATATCACTATCTAGTGATCTATATAAATATATTGTAACCGCGTCCATTAGATGCATATACAATCTTTCTGTGATTGCCAAATGTATTATAAATCTAAATGTGGTTGCATCAATCACCGGAGAGTATGTTTCCTTATAATCAATACCAGGTCTCTATGAGAAATCTTGAGCTACTAGTAGGGCTTTGTATCTTATAATTACATTTTTCTCATTACATTTTCGTACAAATACCCATTTGTACCCAACAAGCTTGACACCCTCAGGTGTTTGGACTATAGGTCTAAATACTTCACATTTGGTCAATGAATATAGCTCTGCTTGTATCGCTTCTTTTCATTTTGGCCATTCATTTTTTCGGTGACACTCTTTGACCTTTTTAGATTCCAGATCCTCATTATTAATATCAAGAGTAACGACATATGAGAATATGTTTGTAACGATCCGAACCTGGAGGTCCGAATCGCTATCTGGGTCCTTACCTGAACCCGAGGTCCTCTAAGGGCTTTAAGTTCATGTAATCAACCTGGCTCGATCGTTTGTAAGCCAAAACCTGTTAAGAAACCTGTCCCAACTCACGGCAAATGCAACACAATACCCATAATCATAAACGTTAATAAGGTTCACAAGATAACCCACCATCATCCCATCCAATTCAAATATGCTAATATAGTCATTACATATTTCAATGGCCATTCTCAGAATACATTACATCAAAATACTATCAAGGTTTATAATCACAATTACATGCCACAAAATATACAAGGCTGTACATGTTTTACCATGGTTATACAAAAATGAGAATCCAAACAAAGTATAGAATATAAGAGTACGGGGTCATATTGTGCTGGGAAAGATTATAATAATAACAATAATAAGCAAGCCATGAATAAGTCATGCCGTGCTAATGGAATGCAATATCACTCCCCATTTTCCAAAACATTTCCGTTTTACCGTTTGCAAACCGTTAATGCAATCCGACCCATAACAGCTCTATGACGTCACGAGAGAAGGATTGGCTAACTATTCCTGACCACAAGGCAACTCCAGAGCATCATTTCGGGCCTAGTTAGCTCAACCACGTTAGGGTTTCTTCATAGTTCCCCCTAGATCACATTAACACCACGGACCACTAGGCATGACAAATACTCTCTCTCTCTATATATATGTGTGTTATAACGTATCTTCAGTATACTACATTAGTGATGAAAGTTGTCTCTCTCTCTCTTTCTCCCCTTAGTTTCTATATATATGTGTGTGTGTGTGTGTGTGTGTCTGTGTGTGCACTACAAGAAAAAGGAGGCTTTTGGGACGAATTATTTGGGACACTTTGAAAATTGTCCCAAATGAGCTTGGTTTTTAGGACCATAACATATTTACTGTCCCAAATGAGGAAAAAAAAATAACCTGGAATATTTTTGGTGGGAAAATAAGGCTCTTGGGACAGATTATTTGGGACGGCTTAAAAATCATCTCAAATGATCCTGGTTTTTGGGACAATAACATATCTACTGTTCCAAATGAGCTAAAAAATAACCGGAATATTTTTGGTGGGAAAATTTGGCTGCATTGTATATTTGGGAAAATTTGACGCTTGATTTTCCTCCCTTCCTAATTCCAAATTTGCACGTGTAAAATATTAAAATTTTTCTATACTACACCATGGGTATTGTAAAGTTGGAAACCCACTTTCTCTTTCTTCTCATTCTCATATCTCTCACTATACAACTTAACCTAACAACAACATATATCATCTTTCTACTCTCTGTACAGCTGACGCCGCACTAGTTGCAACTATCTCACGCTGGTCAGTTCAGCTTCTCATTCTCATCTCTCTTTGTACAGCCGACGGCACCGCACCAATTGTAGCTACTTTATGCCGGTTCAGCTTGCCACACTCTTTTCAGCGTAAAGCGATACACATACGAAAAACCAGGGCTAAGAAGGAATTCATTTGTAGATGCATAGTAAGGAGGATCGATTAAATTTGGAAGGTCTATTTTTTTGCTGCTTCTAATCTCTCTCGTGTCAATTGGAGCTCACTCTCTCTCTCTCTCGATCGGTGATTGAAATCGATAACTATCCATAAGTTTTTGTAATCAATCTTACGGTTATTGTGTGCGTAATTTCTTCAATAACCTCCACACTTCTGATAAATTTCCCCCAATTTTCAGAGGCATGTATGTATATATTAGGTATGTGTTTTAGTACCTTGTTTATTTTATTTTTTTTTTCTTTTTCAATTTTTATGCAAACAATAGCAATTGAATCCATATACGTAGGTGGACTATGTTTAACATCCCGAAATTGAAATTTGAAATCAACATGTTGAAATATTAATGACTTCAAATGAAGAAAAGACAAAAAATTGGAATCCATGTTGAGAAATTGAAAAACTGATTTACATTGGAATTGTTCAGTGGGTATCAAGTTGATTTTATGATTGTCTTTTGATTCGGAGGTATTCAATCCCTTGAAAAGCATAAGCGTAATTTTTTTCAGGTATTCGTGTACACAAATTCTTCAATGAACTTTTGAAAGAGATGGCATGGAAGTTTTAAGTTCACTAAATTTATGGAAAAAAAAGCTCCCCAGCATTCTCTCCCGCACCCTTTCAACATACTAAACACAACCATTATATCTCCACCGTTAGATGGCTATGTGCATAATGATTGTTCTGGTTGTATATTTTATATGTATATTGGTGATATCTTGTCCAAGTAATGATGCACTCTATAAATCAATTGGTCGTTATGTTCTGATTTGGTTACTTATCTGTGCATAAAAGCCCATTATTCCTACTGATTTGTACAGAGCAGTGCGAGATTCATAACTCACAGGACTGTTAGATTACACAAGAGAGGTGTTTATTCTTGATCCAGATTAACCTCGTTTCCAGCATTTATGTTTCTTGTCTATATATCTTGTTGGTATGTCTGATGTAATTAAATTTGTTTATAAAAATGAAACCGATGGAACTGTGATGTTCTCTCATGTATTCTTACTAACATATAGTGACTATCTTTTTTGACAGGGCCTTCTAGTCATTGCTATTGGTGTAGGATTCAGAATGCTTGACAAAGCTTCTGTAAGGATTATTGTTTTCCCCCCAAATTCCCTTTGACATTCATAATTATGCAGTGTATGCATGTATATTCTTAGAGACTTGTTTTACTCTCTCTTTCTTGTAAACCAAACTCATATGGTTCTATAGTTATTGTTTCAGTGTTCTCAATGAGGTCTCTCTCTCTTTTTTCTTGTTTATTTTATTTATGTATTTAATTTTTGTTTATATTCAACTTGCATCAATTATATTATATCCATAATTGAATTTATTTTTTTACTAGTTACATGGATAAGGCTTGGATTCATCATCACACCAGGGGTAGTAAAGAGTATCATAAAGGCATAAGAGACTTCATTAAGTTCACTAAAAGACATGCAGATGGGCTAGGTAGGATCAAATGTCTGTGTCGTCGCTGCAAAAATGGTGACTATTGTAATTAAGGAGGTTGAGACTCATCTATATAAGTGTGGGATGTACTAGGAGTATACTAATTGGATATGGCATGGGGAGGCTAATTTAATAATTCTACAAAGTAATCAAGAATCTCGTCATGAAATTGACTGTTTTGACAATAATGATGAAATCTTGATTGAAGACAGTTCAGATGATGAAGAAGAAGATGATAGTGATTTGGATTAAATGTGAAATTTTTTTTTTTTTTTTTTTTTTTTTTTTTTTTTTTCTGTTTTTTATTGAACACATGCAAATTAAAATGTTGAAGTTGGTTAAATTTGTCTTCAGTACTTAGCTTTGACTTTTAGAATATGTTTTTTATTTTTTGAGTTATTATTAATCTCTTTTGCAGTCAAGTGATTTAATTTTTTTCGTTCTTTTAATTATCTATTGTTTGACTATTTTAATACTTTCCTTTGCTACTTAATTTTTATTTTCTAATCTATTTGTTTCACAACATGTTATAAAAGATTTGATTCATTTATTGTTGTAATCTACTATGGCATCCAATCGTCGGTCCTTGAGATCCAACAATGACCTTGCCCAAAACATTCATACATCTTCCCAGCCACAACCAGCAATGGAAGGTGATTATTTATGATCTTTACATTTGCTAAACTTGTCCTTACATTTGAACTTGGTCCCAAAATACTCCTATGTGTTATTCTCATGAATTTCATTTTTCAAGTCCTTCAAGAAATGTCAAGAGGCGTGGCAAAGTTGTAAACAAAACAAAAATTGAAATTAAATAGCGCAATGGGGGGATTGTTCCGATTAAGTTTACAGACGGTTATTTGAAACCGGTGGAGGAAAATTCAGATGTGTAAGAGAGAGAGTTTGGGATGATTGCTCGGGATGATTGCTCGTGAACATATACCACTATGCTATGAGACTTGGCCAGATGTCCCAGACTATCATAAAAGTTATGTTACACTAAAATAATGGTCTGTCTTGCTTAACTCATATCTTAATTCATTTTTACTACTATAACGTATAATTTTTTTTTGTAAATTTTTAGTTTATACTATTTTCAAAAATTGTTTTTCAAAGTCAATCAACAGGATTAAGTGCTATTCACTCCTTGGCTTTGTATTTTAGCCGGGAGATTTTCATTATAATCTGCTTCTTGTTGGGTGTTTGAAAAAGGAATCTTTTTGGATTATTTACTAATGTAATAGGAAGAAAGTTCTATTTATTTTGCTTTTTATTGGGAGATAATTTGCTTACAAAGATGGGTAGCTGACCATATATTCATGAGTTTTGCTTATACTTCTTCTAAATGACATTTGTTTTTGGCTTATTTATGTGAAAAATAAAGGGGGAATTCGGAATTAACTGCAATGTTCATGAAAAAACAAAGGAGGGTGCAGATCTCTCATTGGCCACTACTCATAGAAAGTTCAGGAACAATTTGAAAGATCATTTTAACAAGTACGAGACAGAAGAGAGTGCGTGCTGCAACCTACACCCTCGTGTACTCTACGAGGACCGGGAAATCATGTGCGATAGGTGGATGACAGACAAATTTCATGTTAATATAAACTGCCTAGTTATATGTTTTTTTTTTATTAATGTTTCTTTCTTTTCCTCATTTGTTTATTTTTTAAATTACATTGTAGGAAATTAGTGCTAGAAACAAAGAAAAATAGGGGAAAGGTAGAGATGTTACATTCTGCTGGGTCAAAGTCTTTTGCCAAAATTCATTATGAGTTGGTAATATATAACACAATATTTTGTTTTTATTTGTGTATTTTGTTCTCATTCTACAATCATACCTTGTAATGTATTACAAAAATAAAAAATTATAGAAATAAGTTGATGAAGATGATGAACATAATGATGAAGATGATGAACATCATCTTGAAGGACCTGCCATCAAAATGTACAGGAAAACACATTATAAGGAAGATGGTGGATGGATTCATGATGATGCTCGCAAAACATATGTAAGTTATGATTTTTTTACCCCATAGAAATAATTGTCGGGTTTTGAGAAGACTTTAATGTACATTTTTCAAAAGCAAACAAGACAACTTTAACGAAAGTTGGTAGATTGGTACAAAAATTAAAAATTTGAAGCTAAAATTCAATGGAGGTACATGATTTAAATTGTGTCGGTGGAAGTTGAAACTAAGTTTGTGAAGTAATATATGAATGTGTGATATTGTGTCCATTAAGTCTTTGTCAAAATGATTTTAGTTAATGAAAATTTTATGCTAGTCGGCTATCAGTAAGCCATATTGAGTGCTATATATTATGGAGTTAGTAACTTATTGTATTGATCGAATTATTTGACCCTACAAAAGTATGGTCTGTTTGGTATTGGATGACAGCAACTTGTAAGGATGTGAAGATTGAGTTTATAGTATCTCCCACAAAATTAAATGGGACACTGCTAGGCAGACTTAAAAATTGCAGTGTTACGGTCAATAAGTGGCTGAAGAATTGAGGAGTACTTCTACATGATCTATACATTTTTGGGTTTTAGATGATCAATTTTTTTTTTTATTTTATTTTATTTTTTTTATTATTTTTATTTTTTTATCTTGGGTTTTGATAGAAGTAACTAGTATGGAATTGTTAATATGGTGGTCAAATTTTATAGTAGAGTCAGTCAGTCCATGGGACTTTTTCTTTCATTTTTTTTCCCTTCTTCTTTAGAAAAAGAATTAAAATATGCAATATAGTTACGCTTTATGTTATAATGAAAATTTTGACCTATGATTTCATTTCTTTACCAAAAATGTTTTCAGGGATAAGCGAAAATTCCCTAGCTTTCAGCTATATATCTATATACTTCATAAGTACTCCATGATACTCAATTAATAGAAATTTGCTAATTAAGAAGATGTTTTCATGCAATAATAGAAGCAAACAGACATTTTATTTTTTATTAGCAAAATTGAAGAATGTCATGTGTTGGAGAACGTGGTTTTAGTAGTGACGTTTCTTCCGGTAGGCATGGTGAAAAAGTTAGTCGTGATGTTAGGTGGAGTTTTAGTACCCCAGAGAGGACCAGACACAATAAAATCCTCTTGGATTGAATGCTAATTATGGAACTTTGTTAAAGAATTAGTTAACAACAACTTTAAATTAAGCCTAAGCAAAATGACTACAAAGACTTTATCTTTTTTGATCTCCAAATGTTGGTGAAGAGAATGGAGAACTAGAGGAGACAATATTTTTAAGTTGTTTCACACAAATAATTGAAGACAATTAATGGCTGTTTTAGAAAGTTAAAAAGCCCCAGTTTTGTTCCTGGCTTTCTCTTTTAATTTTTACACTAAAACCACTCTTCTCTCTCTGTAATTTATCTATCTTTGTTTGGTTTTATGTTTTATTTCACCGTATGGCTTGGTTTTCTATCTGTGTTGAGGCTGTAGAAATGGAAATTGATGAAACATTATTAGTATGATGTGTTAGTGGATGAGTGGTGAAAATTTAAAGTAAAGTGCTTTGTTAATAATTGAAGTATGATGTGTTTGGAGATGGCTGATAATTGTTCATTTAATTCACTAAATTTATTTTGCAAAATGCATGACAAAATGGTGGCCCAATCATTAGATCCATTTGTTTATGTGGATGCTAGTAGTTCAGTCCCGGTGGATGAGCAAATTTTAGAGAACTATCTTGGAATAGGAAAAGGTATATATTTTCATGGCTTCGGTTATGGAAAGAAGGCTCTAGCATCCTCAAGTTGTAAGAGGAAGGCAAATGCAGAGTGGGAGGCAGAGTTAGAGGCTGAAAGGAGGAAGTTTAATAAAGCGGAAAAAAAATATGATGAATTGATAGAGTCTATAAATGAAATAAAGGCAATTGTGAAAAGTATCTTGGAGAATCAAAGAGTATCTTCTCCTCAATTCATGTTCACACCATTCGGTGGATATCGTCCTGTACTTGGCAGCTCACAGCAGCAGTAGCCTCCTTATGGACCTTTTGGCAGCCTATTAAATAATCCGTAGCCACCGATGTTTGGCCTGTTTGGTCCGTACACATCACTAACAAATGATGCATGATGAATGATTCCAACTATGTTATTGATGTTTACATATTATGCTATTAGGTACTGATATGACCATAATTGATATCACTTTATTTTTTAATTAATGGTTATTAAATTTAACTTTTTTGTATTAATTATTACTTTACATTTACATTCTGTATAGTTTTAATGAATGAGTAGTGGATATATAAGATATAATAGGCAGACAAAAAGAAATTTGGACTACTGAAATACTAGCCAGGCATACCACCATTAAAATAATAATAATAATAATAATAATAATAATAATAAATGGAATTAGGGACACAAAGAATTTTGTCCCAAATACTTAATTGGGATAGAAAAACATCCGTCCCAAATACTTACTTAATTGGGACAAAAAAACATCCGTCCCAAATACTTACTTAATTGGGACAAAAAAACATCCGTCCCAAATACTTAAGTGGGACAGAGAAATAACCGTCCCAAATACTTAATTGGGATGGAAAAACATCCGTCTCAGCGATTAGTCCATCCCTAAAACCCTTTTGGGACACAACTAATTGAGACGAAAACATTAACTGTCCCTAAAAGGTAATAGGGACAATTTTAGTACTTTTAGGGACAAATTTTTTTTTTTTTGGTCCCTAATAACTAAAATTCTTGTAGTGGTGTGTGTGTATTACTCCGTATAACGTATCTTCACTAAACATCAGTGATGAAAGCTCTCTCTCTCTCTCTCTCTCTCTCTCCTTAGTTTAGATATATTAGCTAAAGTTGCACATGCAATACACCTAATGAAAATGATTTTAAATTTTGTTTTTCAAATTTTGTTCCTAATTTATTCTTTATAAATTTTCTCATTAATTGTCCAAGAAAGCTTCAATCATTAATCATTTGAATCCCTAAATTGTTTGAAACGTAAAATAATTTTAAATACAAAAAAGACAAGTTAAATATAATGATTTTTTGGTTCTTGAAAACGAAGGGATAGATGGTCCACTTCATCACATTATAATATGCAAAAGAGACCAAAAAAAATTGGAAATTCACTGTGAGAATGCAATTTGAATTGTTCATTCAATATAAGAAAATGATGTATCACCTTCAAAAATTATGTTTAACAAAATGCATGTAGAAATGTTATGTTCCACCTTAAATGGAGAAATAACAAATGGAGCCTAACTTCCTAAAGGCTCGCTGAGAAAATTAGAGAAGTAATTTATTCAATTAAAGAACTTTTAACTTGTAATAAACATGTATCACAAACTCAATCATGAATTAGAAATGTAAACACCAATCACTTGCATGACCAATATTTCTCCAATATTAAATAATATCATATGCATCATTTTAGAAAAAAGCATTGGAATGGGTAAAAAATGAAAAGTTAAAAACAAAAACATAAAAAGTCACTTGATAAGAACTATAATTCAACCAAGGGAACCTATTTAACTTGATAAACACTCACAAGATTACAAATGTAATAGAACATATATAAATGTAACCTCGCTTCTTGGAAAAAAAAAAAAAAAAAAACCGTAAATGTAACCCTTTAAGTCATGTATTTCTTTTTATCAAATTATCATGGGCTTAAACAAAAAATCATATATATACAAAGCCAAAAATGTTGACATAGGTTTCTATTGAAAAATCAATATGATGGAATTGGCATATAAAGGTCTTTATGTATTGCTTTTTTATGTGTGTGTTTTTGATGCATTTTGTATTTGTTACAAGCAAACATGCTGTTAGGGATTTCTTCATCTCTGAAAGAATGTTGTCTGAGATTAATTGTTCTTATATTGCTTTGGTGCTAAAAACCATAAACCCTTCCTCAGTTAATGATTTTAGGCCTATGTCTTGTTGTAACCTAATTTATAAGACCATGTCTAAGCTTATTGCCATCAAATTAGGACCTCTACTTCCCCTACTTATCAGCTCTACTCAAAATGCTTTTTTTAAAGATAGGCACATTTATGAAAATATTATTCTAGCCTAAGAATTATTGAATGGTTATCATAGGGTTAATCATCCCCTAAACTGTGCCCTTAAGATTAATTTAATGAAGCCATTTGACTCACTTCACTGAAAATTCATTTTGGATGCACTTCAATTGTTTGGATTTCCTGTTGTTTTTGTTCATTGGATAGCCCTGTGCATCACGTACTACCCTATATTACTTCGTCGATCTCCCTCAATGGGGAGCTGTTTGGTTTTCTCAAAGGGAATAGAGGTATTAAACAAGGTGACCCTATATGACCTATGTTGTTTGTTATTGCTACGGAGGTTTTGACCTTAATTGTCAATAGTCACATTAAGAGTATTCCTATGTTCAGGTTTCGTCGGAGATGTAAGAAGTTGTCAATCTCTCACCTTACATTTACAGGTATTGCTAGCTGCACTCAACTAATTTTTCAATGCTTCTGGGCTATAACTTAACAGAGCAAAGTGCAAAGTGTTCTTCTCTGGGGTGAACACCAATATAAAAGTTGTTATTTTATCTCTCCTCTAATTTAAAGCTGGTTCACTATCTGTTATGTACTTAGGTCTACCTCTGTCTTCTTCTTCAATCAAGGCAAGGGATTGTCAAATACTTGTGGAAAAAATAACTGCTAGGGTGCATGGGAAGTTGGACTTCAAGATTTTTCTCATATACTGGGAGGGCTATCTTTATTAAATATGTTCTTTGTTCTATTTAGGCTTATTGGTCTCAGGCATTTGTTCTTCCAATGAAGGTTATTGATTAGATTAACCAAATTCTAAGGAGTTTTGTAACAACCCAAACCCGGGGGTCCGTATCGCTAACTGGGTCATGACCCGACCCTAGAGAACCTAAGGGTAAAATGGTCTTTTTGACCAATACTGTGTAGTAAGGGTCATAATAATGCCATAATAATCTTTGCTAATCAATTTGAGTCACATACGATTGAGATAATCAACTTTATCCTTAAACCGGTCCAAATAAGGTTGTTTAGGGTCATTCGGTCTTATGGACTGTGCAGCGCATTGGGGACCTTATAACTGCCTTCTAAGTCATAACTAGTCATTTGGGGTCACTTGAAATTGTAAGAAAACTTTTTGGTTCCGAGTTACCTGTTTTAGGGCTAAAAGGGGTAAAAACGACATTTTGGACCATTCTACTAGGAATCGGAGGCGGTCATAGGGATCCATACATCCTAGGGGCTATATAGGATCCACACGGTGAAGCTTGGAATGAACGGAGGAAGTTAAAAAAAATAATGTGTTGACTTTAATTGCGAGCGCTTGGATAGGGCCTCCAAGTACTCGGAGGGCACCCCTCGGTGCCCACCTTGCATACGCGTGAAACATGTTGCGTGCATGCTAGTCGAGCGCTCGGACCCCTACTCCGAACGCTCGGGCTACTTCAGAAAATGGGCTCTTGCCCTTTTTTGTCCTGTCCTTGCTCTCGAATCCATTCCTGGACATCCCTTGGTCATTTTTAACCTCCTTGCCCAAAATGGTCCGAAGGAATACAAGTTATACATATGGACCCTTACGGTCACAATTACAACACTTTACGTCAATTCATACATTCAATACAAACTATTACAAAATGGTACTTCCGTCAACCCTAAGTACACTTGTGATGGTCCGTCCTCAATTGCGTCTTCGTCATAACTTAAAAAATGTTAAGGGAAGGGGTGAGCACGGAGGCTCAGTAGGAGATACCTAAGGTACCAATTTTGGACTCCCATGAGCCACGAAACACATAAGGGGAATGAAATAGTATCGAGATCATACATCAGGGAATGTCATAGCATTTTAAACTACAAATCAATCTCAACAATTTCATTTAAACAATCCATCAAATTATTGCATACAATGTAATGCAATGCATAACCTTTCCTCCAAACTTTGTCTCTACTGACCCCTAACTCACACCAACCACTAATTGACTTGTGACGTTTCATATTTTTCCATTTTAAAGGATTTTTTGATTTTTCAGATTTATTTTATTTTCACGTCTTATTTTGTGTGCCACGCAGTGGTTAGCGTGCCACGAGGGTTATGAGAGTGGTTTAGAGCATTTCTTTGAGATTGGAACTCTTATAAATGCATTTTGCCTTATTTTGTCATTTTTTGGATTTTCTGGCCTGGAGGTCCTATGTGGGCCCCACGCCTTGATTCTTGTGCTTAGTATTATTTTTCGGACTCATTTACATGTTATATGTATTATTTGATGCTTATATATGGGTGATTATATATATATATGTCGTGTTTATGGTTGTATAGTCAAAGAAGGACATTTTAGACAATTTGGTGGTCAAAAGTGGACCGTACCATTTGACCACCCATGTTATTAAAGGGGACTAAGACCAACTTTTTATGTATTTCTCTCTTCCCCACTCGGTAGCCCACTTTCTCTTCTTCTTCTTCTTCTTCCTTATTTCACCATTGTTGCTTGTTTCAAGCTCACTTTTCAGCCCCTTCTTGTGTGATTTTGACAAAGTGACGGAAGAGAGTTTGAACCTACTCCACGAGATCATTCCATTGATGAAAAAATCTTCATCATTTTACCACCTTGAGATTTTGGGTCTTGCCAAGCAGGTGGAATTTGGGTTGTCTTCAAGAGAGAAGTTTGCTCTCCTTATCTCCCTCTCTCATTGGTGCTAATAGCTCTCAATTTGGTGGACATTTCGACCTTAAAGGAAGCTAGGGCTTTGCATAATGAGATAGGGGTGCTTAAATTTTGTAGTCCTAGGTTATGGTAAACAACCCCCTTGTTTTCCCCTTGAAAGCATATTCAATTTTGTATAATTTGGTTAAATTATGTTCTAGGGTTTTATCCATGACTATCACTTCCTCAATTGTTGCTTGAATTGAAGTCAATGTTCCTTTGTTTATTATAAAACAAGATGATACTGTTACTAAACATGCAAATTTTGAGTATTATGTGTTCCATGTTATTTATTACATGTTGTATGTGGTTTAGTTAAGGAGAATGATTATAATTGTGAGCAAATTGTGTCTAGCATGCTAAATTACATAATAATTTGCTTATATGAGATTATTGTTTGCATTGAAGTCTAATGCTATGTGGCTTGATTGATAATGGGAAATTCTTGATGAATTGTTTACAAAAGCATGCTTATTATTCTTATTGTAGTTATATGTTGATGATGGAAAGTATGGTTACTCCAAGCATTTCACTTCACCTTCATGACATTACTCATAGCATGATGTGAGTGAGTAGAGTGGTGTGTGGGGGTTGCAGAAAGATTGAATTTACAAAGTTTTGGGGTAAAGTTTGTCTCTAACTGGCATTAGGGAGGTACCCCTTTAACGGTGGTGCTAAATAGCTATTAAGGACGGAAAGAGCTACCTGAAGTCTAGCTACTTAGTATATTTTTGGTGTAGGTGCGTGTGAGTCGGTTGTGTGTGTGGTGTGGGTGTGGATGCATAGCACATAACATTCATTTTGCTATTTGATTTTAAAGTATGTGTTTTGGAGGTTACAATGTGATTGAGGTCCCTTATATATTCCCCTTTCTTACTATTATACTTATATGCGTTATGTGTTATGATTACTCAACTTGAGGAAACGCCATTTAGGCATCATCTACTGAGCCATGACGCTCACCCTATCATTAACATTCTTCAAGTCCATGTAAAGGAATATAGAAGGATTCAAGGATTTTCCTTAGAGGCATTGAAGAATTTAACTAGTATAACTATATGTTTAGATCATGTAATCATGTCTGTGTATATATTATAAAGCATGTGGTGAATTATATCCCAATGATGTAATTTCAATGTAAGTGACACCATAATGATGTAAATGAAATTATCACATAATGTATAAATGATGCTTGATAATGTATTTATAAATTGTAATCATTAGACGATTAAATAGAGCAAAGAATGATGTAATTGATTAAGAATGATGTTTTGATGCTTTACTATCAATGTATCTATATTTGGGGAAGTTTTCAAACAAGTTTAGTATAACGACCTGAACCCGAGGGTCCGAATCGCTAACAAGGTCCTTATTTGAACCCAAGGTCAACTAAAGACATTACCATCCTTTCCTATGTCAATACATAATATACGTGTCATCCTAAGTTTTATAAATAATAATAATAATAATAATAATAATAATAATAATAATAATAATAATAATAAAATGAGGTCATAGCTATAAAATATGTCAAACAGTCCACTAACCCATCAAAACCTGTGAAGGAATGTCGTCCGCCACTTCCTTCCCATGACTTGAAAATGTTAAAATGATGGGGTGAGCATAAAGCTCTGTAGGAAGTAGCTAAGACGCATCTCTTATGACCTCGTGAATCCATATAAGGAATATAGTAGAACTAAATGGGATTATGCCTCGGGGAAAACAAGTAAAGTAACGATAATAATCAACAAATACATACGCAAGTTGTATAACCACTAAATATACAGTGTATGCCAATGCAATGCCATACCATGCAATGTCGCTCCCTATTTCTGAAACAATACCATTCCAACTTTTAAACCGTTAGTGCGATCCGACCCAAGGCACTTCCAAGGCAGCACGAAGGGAGGGTTGGCTAGCTTTCCCCGACCACATAGCACCTTTATGGCGTCATCTGGGCCTAGGTAGCTCAACCACACTAGAGTTTCTCTCTAAATCCCCTCTAGACCACACTAACACCATAGACCACTAAGCACATCCTAGGCGTCCGGTTTTTCACAAACACTTTCAAAAACTTTCCCTAAAACAATTTCATTGGTTTTAAAATAAATACTTTTCCCCCTTTTATTTCCCAATGGATGCATGAATGCTTCATGTTTTACAATTTACCATAATTTTCACATCATCAAATCGTAACAACATTTCATACTAAAGAAGAATTTTCTCATGAACTTATAGCATACTTTAAGTCAACAAAAGTTTGATAATTACACATATTAAACAAGGACATAATCACAAAGGCATGCTTTCGATATTCAATCAAAAAATCATACACACATATATTATTTACACATAACACACATAGAGATACATATCATATATCTAACATCATGCCAATTTCTCAAGAAAAATTTACAATTTAGCATGCTATGGTGTGGTCGTCGATGTACAACCAAATTTGTGCAAAATAGTGTGGCCAAGTTTTAAATTTATAAATGCCACTAATACCTCTGACTAAAAATATAGTTAGGGTGAGTAGGGATCGTCCCAAGGGATTGTGGCGCACTAGCAATGGAAACAATATATAGGTTAGTATATCGAGTGATCAAAAGTGGATTGTTTGGTTGATTAGACTACAAACTAAACTAAACAAGTTCAATGTAAAATAAGCAATTTAAATGAAATTTAGAGAAAACAAGAGAGTGAGGTCTTGGAGTCTAGAGGTCACCACTAAACATCACCATTCTAGACATCAATGTATAATTAATGAGGGGAAACATATGTTGCAATTTGAGAGTGTGTGATTGATTGTTTCAACAAATATGGATGACCAATTAAGCATATATTGTCTAAGCACCTAGTAAATAGCACAATACATCAAACTAAGCCATTAATCCTTCCTTTAAGCTCACAATCCAAACACATCACATGGTTAGAGAATAATACTACTTGCATTTATAAGTATGGAACATCAAACAACAAGCATGGATTGTCCTCCCATCTAGTAACTAAGGCAACTACACTACAACTAAGCTAAGGGCATGAAAATTAAACTAAATAAACTAAGTGAGAGGCAGAATCCATCAAGACATAAGTATGAACCATCAAATAAACCACAATAGTATTCTATTAAGCACTATGCCTTGACAATCTCTAACTCCATAGCATCAACACACATAAACATGCATCAATAACACAAAAATTAGAGATAAACACATGAACATATATTCTAACAAACATAGACATATGGATAGAATGAAAGGATCAATTGGAAGTATTAAACCACACAAAATCATTGAATAAATGAGATTCATATATAAAATAAGTGTCAAGACAAGATTACAACACAAATCCCCTTAAAATACAAAGCATTAGAGTCTAGAAGGCATGCTTAGGGCTAACTCTAGCCCCAATAAGATGTTTAGCCACTCATTAAAGTAGCCATCCAACCCTCAAGGGCTATCTCCATAGTAGGAATGACCTCCTTCTTGATGGAAACCCTAAAAGAATGGAAGAACTCCCAAGAATGTATCTCTAGCCTCTCCTCCTCTTTTTTCTTCCTATTTAAGAATGTTTCTAAGTATATCTCTTTGTATATGTGTAAAAAGTAGCTTAAATCTTTATATAGGTAGCTTAAGTGTCACACCCAATGGTCTAGACTCATGCACAAGGGCTCCTCCAATGATTGCACCATGAGATAACTTTTAATGAGTTGGAACTTATTTTTTTTCGGACTCGTAGAGGTTCGATTGATCGAACTGTAGTGAGATCGATCGAACTTAGGTGAGATCCATTGAATGCTGTAGAGATTGATCATCCTTGGCGGCGCCTTATTGAATAAAGACAAATCTCTGAGATATTTTGGGATATTTTGGTTAAGAGACAAAAGTGGTAGGTGTGGATAAGATTGAATATTTTCGATCGATCGAAGAATGGTTGGATTGATTGAACATGGTGGAATCTTTTGGATAAGGACAAAAGCTTGGATCCATCTTGAAGTGTCCAGATCGATGTTGCTCTGATTGATCGAAGGAATGTTGAGATCGATCAAACTTGCTGATTTTCACACTTTGCTTCATTTTGCTTCCACTTTGCTCCTTTCTTCCATCCAGCTTGAGTTAGCTTTTTTAATGCTCTTATTTGGCTGAATTAGCTTATTTTTGGGATAAGTACCTAAAATGGACAATAACATGAAATTAGTCTAAGACGGGAAAATAAGATAGATAAAGGTCCTAGAATACCTAAGCTTAAGGGGTTTAATTGTGCACTTTTCAGCGCTCATCACACCCCCAAACTTAAAAATTGCTAGTCCTTAGCAATAAACTACGAAGTAAAGGAATGAAATGAACGACTATATAACTATGAACTAGAAAGTAATAAATGGATAACGCCACTTTCGTAGGGAACAATTTGCATTTAGCGCATGCAACAAGCTTTTTGAACGCCTAGGTTACCCTTAGTGGACGAGTGAAGTCTCGTGAGGGTTTCGAGAAATGATACCCACAAACATTAAGCTCATTTTCACAAAAGAGGCACCAATATTGCAAACAAGCATTGGGAGAAAACTACCTCAAGTCTGTAATTTTTCAACCATTTCCAAGCAATCTCCCAAAATCTCAACACCAAGCAAGCAAGTATGGTCCTCCACACATCAAGAAAATGATTATGCAAATCAAAACAACTCTAGAATTCTTTTGGAGTGAACCGGCATCAAATATGTTGCTATCTTAGTCAACTAAAGAAATGATCACATCCTTACCCACAAACTAGCAGACAAATCTACTACCAGTTATCATGACAAAGAGTGGGCCTTTTATTAAAGCTTTATTAATCTAGGTGCGCTTATTCATTTTTTATTTTTATTTTTTTACCCTAAGGATCAAAGATGGAAGCATGGTGCAATGTGTTGATCTATTAAGCTTTCTAGCGATCCATGAGGTCGAGCGTTAGATCAATGACTCCCAAACTAGACGGCTTTACGGCACTAGGTGTTCAAACACCCCTAAGGACTTACAATCTTAAATCAACTAGGCTACAAATAAAAACAATCTCCATCTAATCATTTCCCACTTCTCACCTTTTGGGAGAAGTCCTTACTTCTTTTTCTTTTTTTTTTTTTTTTTTTTTCAATAGCATTCAATTATTAACCTAGAGTTTGGGCCCTCTACCATTCGACACGAGAAATTCAATGCTTGATGAGGCTAGAATCCCGACTACTCAATGAAAAGGGTTTTTTATCATCAAAATGAAAGCTTTCAAAGCACTATTAGCTCAATTGGGATATAACCAATTCAATAATCAACAAAGCATGTACCCTACAAATGAATGCTAGTGTGCGCCTGTGCTAGTGTATAATCCTAGAGTGAATCTCAAAGCAATCACAAAATCAGGATGATGTGGACCACAAGTGCAAGCAAGATATCAATCTTTCGAAAAATTTACTCAAAATGGCATCCATAAGGCATACAAGGAATATTGGACTCTTAAGTCAAGCAATTTTTAAATTTTAAGCAATATAGTCCTCAAAAGATCAAAATCATAGCTAGTTATGGACCAATCATAAAAAATTCCTTAAATACATAAGTCATGCTTAAAATTTTGAATTGAAAGCAAACACTGCAATTAACACCATTACCCCCAAACTTAAATGGCACAATGTCCTCAATGTGCAAAGAGAGCAAAAAAAAGAGTATACCAGTGCAACTATGGCAAAGAATGGCCAGGACACAAGTATCCAAAGTGGGTGGTATAACCCCCCCAAACTCGGGATTAACTGTGGTCCTAAAAAGATGGCACTTGGATAAAAATCATCAGATAACAAAAGGGATAATAAGAGTGCATAGTGGACATACAAGTGTAAATGGGATAATAAACGAACTAAGGAGAGAGGAATAGGGGTGGTCCTGAAAAAATTTTGGGTAGCACTCTCTCTCACTGAAGTCACTGGGATGCACCTGATAAATGGAGTCAATCACAGACAGATATATCAATATAAAGATATGACATCCAAAAGATAACATATATAGAAAGAAAAATAATGTACATCACAATGTCTGGGTAACAAACTGGCCGCAAAAATATCATAACAGTATAAATAGAACAGTCAAATATCACAAATATATAAAAATGATGAGAGTAAAGAGATAGAGAGATCAGGTAGAGGAGGTCAGGCGAGCGGGGCGTGATCCCCGGATATCTCTGGATATATCTTATAGCGCAGCCATGACATCTGAGCAGAGAGATGCCACATCAGTACTGAGGGAGGCCACATCGGACCGAAGAGAGACAACGGCGTCCTCCACGGTCTATATACGCTCTTCTAGGCTGGTTGTTGGAACTGGAGCATCAGGTATGATTGGGTCAAGAGAATGATGCTCATCCTAACTAGGCTCCGGGACATATAATGGCAACCCTGCCTGAGAGTGATGTGGTCACTCCTGTACTGGCTCTCGCTCTAGATCAATATCTATGTGCATGTCCGCAGCCGCTGGTCGGTTTATTGGATCATGCTCTGCTAGCACTGCTGCTGCTGCTGCTGCCGCCTCCATCTCTGTAAGCTCCGCCTCCTTAGCTGCCAAAACAACATCCTACTCTAGGCTCTTTATAAGAGCATTGCAGCTCTTGTTCCAGTCCTTCTTGAGAAAGCTGCAGGCCCTTGTCTCAGGAAGCTCCTGTGGATGGAAAGGGTAGCACTGGTCCCATAGGATCTGAGTAATAAGATAAGGGAACGGAAGGTACTTAGCCCGTTTTGGCTTCGCTTTGTTGATGTAGTCTGTGTAGAGCTTTATCATGATACTCTAGTAGAGTGCCGGGATATATACCCAGTGCCTGGTGTAGAAAGCATAGAGGGTGGCTAGAAAATCGGAATGCCTCTGGATCTTTTTCCCCGCTATAAACACATTTCGGTACAAGACCGAATCGAAAAACCATAGGTCATCGGGCAGATAAGTCCGAGTGTCGAATGTCTCGCCAGCTGCATAGTGGCCTGTCAGTGCAACGACCATATCTGTGTTGGAAGGCCTCCGCAAAATAGGATAATGAAGCTCGAGAGGGTAGACATGCGGACACTAAGAAGCTCTGGCTAATGTATCAACTGTAATCTGAATGGGGTAGCCATTGATGGTGGTCTGCAGCTCTGATAGATTACCCGGGGCCGGCCAGAGGTTTTGGAAGAACATCTGAACTAGCCGTGGGAAGACAGGATAAGTAACTGGCGCCAGAATGGCTGAAATGCTACGTCGCTCAATGTTGTCAAAAGCTACCCTAGTCAAGACTGACCAGGAGAAGAAATCAATATAAAAAATTGACTCATGAGCCATTGAAAGGCATGAGTGTCTCAGGAGAGGCCGGTCTCTAATCTGGCCTGGCTGTACCGGTGGTGGAGACGGAGAAGATGTATTCTCAGCCTCATCAGAATGAGACGAGGAAGAGGCAGAGGCGGAAGAGATAGAGCAGTCAGACTGAATCGGAGCTGGCTCCTCATACTGCTCTAAATGCTTGGGTTGCTCAGCCTACTCAGCATGCTCAACATGCTCTGGAGATGGACCTGGAGCATGTGAAGGTCCTGCCTCCTCATCTAAACGGGGTCTCACTCTCCGCTCATACTGTCGACGGGTAACTGTCTTAACCCGTGCCATAGCATGCAAAAGAACGAAACACTTACAAAGTCTACAACAGATAATAGAGATTTAAAGCACACATAAAGAAACATGTATATCAAATAAGATAGATAACTTAGAGTAATAATCATGAATCTACACAAGTGATCATGCAGCCAAGTAAACAGTGACTAAGTGAAACATGCTCAATAGTGTGAGTATAGAATGCATCCAATATGGAAAACATAGGCATTGGGCATCAAGAAACTAGCATGAGCACTATGGATGGTGTTGGAAGTGTGCATATGCAAATCTGTGAAGTTCGATCGATCAGGATAATATGAGATCGATCTCTCTCAGATCGATCTGGATAAGTTGATCAATCTTTCTCAGATAGATCTGAGAAATCTTCGATCTATCGAACTGCTGCGAGAAATTCGAAAAGTCACAGATTTGTGACATGGATGACATGGGGGGTACCCAAGTAAGCTTGTGGGTCCCCCTATACCTCAACAACACAAAAAATGGTCACTTGTCATGGCACTTGACCCCCAAAATAGAATAAAAATAAAAATATATACAAAAAATATATATATGTACATATATATACACATGCTTCAAGGATCAAAAATGGCAAAAAATCTATCATGGAAGCTCAGACCTAGCATAGAAAGCTCAAAAACATAAAGATTGAAACTTAAATGGAAAAATGCAACTTAAACTTACCAAATCGGGAGAGAAGTGGAGACGAAGGAGATGAGATGAGATCTAGAGGTGGAGACGAGATTTTGAAGCTCAGGAAACTCACCGGAGGCTTCACCAGAGATTGGGAAGTATGATACCCCTCGGATCTGAGACACGGGTTGATCAGGCCCAGGCCCAAGCTCGAGGGAAATATCAAACAATTAAAGTATTTTAAAGCGAACACAGAGTATTAAATGAAATAAGAAATAGAATAAAGCTATCAAAAATACCTAATATCAAATCCTCCAACCTATCATGAATAAAGTGAATCCAAATCTCCAAAACCTTCAAGAGTACAACTCGGGAATCCATCTAGTGGACCCCTAAAAAACCCAACTGAATTGAAATAACTAAAAGTAAATTAAATTAAAACATCGAGAGAAGTCCTACGTAATCTGATAAATGGGAAACTGTCCTCGAATAGCACGATCAAGCTCTAAGGCTGGAACCATCCTGTACTTGAAAAGAATAAAAGAGTGGGTCAGGCCCATGAATAAGTTCTAATCTAACTACAATCCACACAATGACCCGATGCGTAGATACACCCTAGATACCTCACAATAGCAATCTAGTCCATAAGTATATATTTATCCATAATAATGGACATTCACTGGACTATAATAGGGGTCTCAACCTAAATAGAAGGCAACATGCAAAAACGCACCCAAAGGTGGGCATGAGTACCTAGACCTAGCAGGGTACACCTTAACCTACCATAGCCAGCTACGCATCCACTGCATATACGCACTCTAACCAACGAGCCTGAGACTTAAGCTCATCTCGTGGTACCATAACCATATATTTAAAGTCCATCCCAAACTAGAGTATGTCATTCAATTATTCATTGAGGTGACTTACTAAACACAGTCCGGTTAGTCACTCAACTTATTCAGTTGATACGACATAACTACAACCATCTAATCCAAGAAGTTGTTCAACTTAACTTAGCCAGTTGATCTGACTTAAACACAAATAGGATTCAATATTTTACAATCCATTCCTTTAATCCGGTAGGTTAGGTCTTAGCGTTATGAGCTAAACCGTCCCTAGTATGCCACCGTCCCATACTGATGCATACAATCCTCCATATCCATGTAAATTACAACACATAAATCATAATCTAGTAATTTACAATCCAAACTATTATCCACATATTTGCAGAAAAATATTTAATAATCTAACAATTGAAATCCAAACCAAAATCCATGTAATTGCAGAAAAATATTAAGCTTTTAACAATTCGCCTCCAAAGCATGCATAGATCAAATTCAATACATCAATGACCCTATAATGCATTTAGAACAAGTTTTATAATCATGATGTTTCCCATTAAATTGCTAAAATTTATTTTAAGCAATTAATCTCTTCCATCCAGTAACAGTCTAACACAATTACGCTAATTTGATACTGTTTGTCCCATTTACTTAGAACTGAATTTTAATCAATTTAAGGTCTTAATGGTACCCAAAACCATCGTCTTAAGTCCTCTGTGAAGACCCAAAACCATCAGAACAGTTCAAGCCTCACACAGTTCAAAACAGATCGTAAAAAAAAACATCATAATATGTAAACTGAAGAGAGCCTGCTCTAAGTCTTGAAGAGCAGGATTTTTTAAGCCTGGAGCCAACTCCAAGGGTCTTGGAGCTGGCTCGATAAGTGTGGGAGCCGGCTCCCACTTCTATGGAGCCGGCTCTCACCTCTTCAGAGAGCTTCCAGCCTCCGTTTGCTCCATCTTAGGCCATCTACTCCATCTCCGGCCATTCCAACCCTACTGTTCTTCCTCTAAATTGAACTTGAAGGTCATAAATTACATCTAGTATTAATTCAGACCTTTGTTTATTGTAGTAAGATTAAAAAAAAAATTAAAACAGTGTGACGTTTTATGCCAAAACAGACACGAGAAAAACCATACATAATAGAATTATTGCAAAAAAGTTTACACAGAGAACAGATGATCAAAATATATATATAAACATCATGCATGGTTCAGTTAATGGCCAATTAATCTCCTAGAGACTATCTAGGTGCACAGAACACAAGCCAAAAGGAAGGAGGAAGAAAAGAACTTGCCAGTGATTTTAGTTATGAAATCTCGGCGTCTTGTCCACTGATCCGGCAACACTGAACTACTGTCCAACCTCCTAGCGCTCTGGGATAATCCACCATAACCCCACCTTGGTCCTCTCTGTTCAACACTGAACTACTGTCCAACCTCCTAGCGCTCTGGGATAATCCACCATAACCCCACCTTGGTCCTCTCTGTTCTTCTCCTTGATAGCCCTTACAGTGCCTCCGTTCTCAACCCTCTGTTTTATGAACAAACACTCTGTTTTTCCAAACCCTAAACCAATGTGGTAACTATATTTATAGGCTTAAAACACTAAACCCTAATCCTTATTTAATTAGAGCCAGAGCCCTAATGTAAAATCATAGTCGGCCCATAGAGTAACCTAGGTTATAATATACTCGGCTACATAGACGTAACTTAACTTTAATAACCTAATTTTAACATTACAATAACTATATGAATTTAACCTTATTACAACAGTGAATTACAAATAAAAATAATAATACAACTAACACACAATAAATAAACAATGTAAATAAGTCAAATAATGCATATAAAAACAATTAAATCAATTTAATTCAAATATCAATTAATAAACGCAAATAAATAGTTAAACAACCAAAATTTGCAATTAAACAAATAAAAAGACAACAAAATAATTAAAAAAAAAAAAATTAGCAATTAAACAAATAAAAAGACAAT
Organism: Cornus florida; assembly: GCF_030987335.1. Classification (NCBI taxonomy): domain Eukaryota; kingdom Viridiplantae; phylum Streptophyta; class Magnoliopsida; order Cornales; family Cornaceae; genus Cornus; species Cornus florida. The sequence goes on from NW_026775575.1 coordinate 42,243,580, forward strand.
AAAATAAAAATTAAAATGCCGAGACTATCCTTTTAAAATTAGGGATATTAAATTCTTCCCCCCTAACAAAAGGAATTCCGTCCTCAGAATTAGGACGGAATTCGCTCTTACCTTCTTCCAAAATTTTAGGAAACTGCGAGCGAATGACATCCTCCCATTCCTAAGTAGGCTCTGCCTCATTGTGATGACTCCACTCAACATGCACCAAAGGGATAACCTTGTCACGAAGGATTTGATCCACACGGTCGACAATACGATACGGTGGCTCCAAATAAGTCACATCCAGCTGTAACTCAATCTCCCCAACATCGATATGCTGATACCAATCCTCATCTCACAGAAATTTCCGCAACATGGAAACATGAAACATGTTGTGTACGCGATTCAAATTATCTGGAAGTGCCAACTGATAAGCAATAGCTCTAACTCGATCCGTAATCATAAATGGACCGACAAACCACGGAGACAACTTCCCTTTCTTTCCAAAGCGCATTACACCCTTCATAGGTGACACTTTGAGTAGAACCTGATCCCCAACCTAAAACTCCAAAGCACGTGTGTGACGATCGGCATAACTCTTCTACCGACTATGCGCAGTGCGCATGCGATTCCTAATAAGAGCAATCTTCTTACAAGTATCCTTAATGAACTCAGGACCTAAGAATCAGCTCTCTCTAACCTTTATCCAATAAACAGGCGATCGACATGATTGGCCGTATAAAGCCTTAAATGGTGCCATACCAATAGTCTTTTGGAAACTATTGTTATAAGCAAACTCCACAAGCGGTAAATAATCATACGCCCTTGAAATCAAGAACACACGACCGAAGCATATCTTTCATAATCTGATTAACCCTCTCAGTCGGTCTATCAGTTTGAGGATGATAAGCAGTACTTAGGTGTAATTCGGTACCCAAAGCCTGCTAAAAACTCTTCCAGAATCCTGACACAAAGCTCGAATCCCTGTCCGATATAATAGACAATGGAATGCCAAACAGCTTCACAATCTCGCTAATGTAAAATCTCGCCAACTGCTCAAAAGTGAAGTCAGTGCGAATAGGCAAGAAATGTGCTGATTTCATCAATTTGTCCATGATGACCCAAATAGAATTGTGATCCTTAAAGGAATTAGGCAATCCCTCCACAAAATCCATTGAAATGTTCTACCATTTCCTTTCCGGTGTCGGCAGTGGCTGTAGAGCTCCTGGTGGCCTCTGATGATCAATCTTGACCATCTGATAAGTACTACATTGGGAGACAAAAATAGTAATGTCTTTTTTCATACCTGCCCACCAAAATTGCAGCTTCATATCCTGATACATCTTGTCTCCTCCTGGATGAACAGAGAACTCAGAGTGGTAAGTCTCAGTCATCACATCCTTCCTCAAATCATCAGCAGAAGGTGCCACTAACCGTCCTTTGTACCTCAAACCTCCATTAGTCCCAACGTAGTAAAATGGGACCTCACCGGAAGATATCTCTGCAACTTTGTCAATGCACTGCTAATCCGTGAGTTGCGCCTTCAAAACTTTGTGAATGATAGAAGGTGTAACTACCATACAAGCCATGAAAGCATCTGACAACTCATCCACTGTCCTCAAAGCATTCCACTTGGTAGTGAATACAACAGAAATATAACCAACAGGTCGGCGACTGAGTGCATCTGCCACTACATTCGCTTTCCCTGGATGGTATTGTATAGAAAAGTGATAGTCTTTCACAAACTCCAACCATCTGCGCTATCTCATATTCAGCTCCCGCTGAGTGAACAAATATTGCAGACTCTTGTGATCAGTAAATAATCTGAAAGACTAACCCAACAAATAATGCCTCCAAATGCGTAAGGCAATGACCACAGCTGCTAATTCCAAATCATGTGTTGGATAATTAAGCTCATGAGGCTTAAGTTTCCGAGATCTATACGAAATCGGTCATTCCTGTTGCATCAAAACACATCGAAGACCCTGCAAAGAAGCATCCGTGTAGACAAGATACTCTATCCCGCTCTGTGGGGTAGACAAAACTGGTGCAGAAGTCAACTTAGTTTTCAGCTCATCAAAAGCTTTCTGACAATGTTCATCCCACACGAGCCGTATACCCTTCTTAGTCAAATGAGTGAGTGGTCCTGCTATCTTAGAGAACCTCTGGATGATCCTATGATAATATCCCACCAAACTGAGGAAACCTTGAATCTCAGTAGTTGAAGTAGGCTGTCCCCACTCAACCACTACTGAAACTTTGGCTGGATCCACCGCTATTCCTTTTTCTGACACCACGTGACCCAGAAACTTTACCTCCCGTTGCCAAAAATCACACTTCTCGAACTTGGCATGCAACTGGTGCTCACTAAGCGTCTGCAACACAATCCGTAGATGTCTAGCATGGTTGTCCTCAAACCCAGAATAGATCAGGATATCATCAATGAAAATAATGACAAACTGATCCAAATAAGCCCTGAAGACTCTGTTCATTAATTCCATGAAGACCACTGGTGCATTAGTCAACCCGAACGGCATCACCTGAAACTCATAAGATCCATATCTAGTGAGAAACACTGTCCTCAGAACATCCTGCTCCCGAACTCGAAGTTGATGATACCTAGACCGCAGATCAATCTTAGAGAAGTACGTAGCTCCTTTCAATTGATAAAAAAGATCATCAATCCTAGGTAACGGATACTTGTTACGAACAATAACCATGTTCAACTCCCTATAATCTATACACAGCCGAAATAAACTGTCCTTCTTCTTCGCAAACAAAACCGGTGCTCCCCAGGGTGAAGTACTCCTACGACTAAAACCCTGGCTGAGTAGCTGCTAAATCTGATCCATCAGCTCTCGCATCTCCACTGGTGCCATCCTTTATGGTGCCCTAGCAATAGGCGTAGTGCTTAGAGCTAAGTCAATCACAAAGTTAATCTCACGACTAGACGGCAACCCTGGAATCTCTTGAAATACATCCAGGAAATCCTATACAATTGGTATATTACCCAAAGATACAGTAACCCCCTACTCCATTTCCTCCTCCACATGGAACAAATAGGTGCTAGTGTCCCCGCTAGAACGCGACATAGCGATGACATACATATCCTGACCAGGTATGGTGAAAACAACTGACCTATCATAACAATCAACTTAAGCATGGTAATACGATAACCAATCCATCCCAAGTATCACATCATAAGTGTGCATATCCAGAACCAAAAGATTGACTAGAAATCTGAGTCTACCAATATCTAGTGTCACAGTCCCATCACTCTCATGAAGAATGGTTATATTGCCTAACGGTGTAAAAATACCCTGTGGTCTATTGCATACCCGAGTCACCATCTCAGACAAAGCAACAAAAGATTTAGCTATAAATAAGTGTGTAGCACCCGTATCAAATAAAACACATCCATATAAACCATGAATAGGAAACTTACCCTCAATAGCTTGAGGTGCCTGCATATTCTGTGGCATGGGGTTGTACACTCTGCCATAATGTAACTGCTGTGGTGCATGTCCCTGAGGTTGCGGCAGTGCCGATAAAGCTGGATATGCCTGTCCCTGAATCCGTGGAACCTGTGGAACTAGTAAAAGCACTAGCGCCCTCTGCCCCTGCTGCACATGCTGTCCTTGTCCCTATCTTTCTTTAGGACACTGCCTGGAAGTATGACCATACTCTCCACAAGTGTAGCAACTACCCTGGAAAGTACCAAATGGCCTCTTCTATCGGTTGGTTAACCTATGGCTGACCCTATCCTACCTGTGGTCCCCTATTCTACTGTCGCTGAATAGGTGCCCCATCCCTGTGAGCATCCGAACCACCCTTATGTTTCTTCCGAGGCTGCTGTCCCTGGAATTTGCCCTTGTCATTCTGTCGGTGTCCATTGCCATTCCCTTTCTCAGCTGACTGATTAGTAGAGTCTCTGTCACCCCGCTTCTCACCCTTAGCCTGTCTAAAGTCCACGGTCAACTTATACTGTTGTAGAGCGATATCTATCACCTGAGCATAGGTAGTATAGGCTGGACTACCTGTAATAGCTCTATTGATAGACCACATCAGTCCCTTAACAAAACTGTTGCACTTCTTCTTCTCTGTATCCACCACATCAGGTGCAAAAAGAGATAAGCGCATTAACTGCTACTTATACTCCACCACTGTCATATTCCCCTACTGTAGATTAAGAAACTCGGTCTTCATGGCTGCCCTGACTGCATAAGGAAAGTACTTCTCTTCAAAACGTGCACTAAACTGATCATAAGTCAATGCCATCCTCTTCTCTGTGGTGGTAACTAACTCCCACCACTGTAGTGCATCCCCAACTAGCTTGAAGGTAGCAAGTATCTGCTTCTGAACCTCCGTGCAATGAACCAAGCGAAGATGTCGCTCGATGTCCTGTTTCCACTGATGAGCTGCTTTCGCATCGGTGGAGCTTGTGAACTCAGGTGGGCTCCCATTTGTGAAAGAACTCCTAGCCTTCTCCCAAGTATCAGTCTAAACAACCGATGCTGGTAACGGTGCTGGCTGTACCTGAGGCTGATTCTGAAATGCAGCTGTTACCCCTACTTCTATAGCCCGAGTAATGAGGTCGTTGATGTGAGGAGGATACTCTAGATCTCCTCCCTGATCCCGAGTCTACTGAATGTTCTCCTGCCCCTCCTGAAACTGACCATTGTCATCCTGAAACCTAGGCATTTGCTATTCTTCCTCCATTTGCTGACGCTGTAGGCGTTCGTGCTGCCTATGTGCCACTCTCCTTTGTCGATTATTTATGTTCTGTCTAGAGTTAACCATGCTGTTAACATAAATAGACAGACATCAGTACGAGTTTAAATAAACCGTAAAGGAATATAATGAATCCTAAACTTAAGCTCTAATTAAGAGAAAACGCTACGCGGAAGTCTTAATACGAAACATCCTAAAGACACTTGAACTTGAAGTGTTCTAATACCAACTGTGATACCCCTTGGATCTGGGACACGGGTTGATCAGGCCCAGGCCCAAACCCGAGGGAAATATCAAACAATTAAAGTGTTTTAAAGCAAACGCAGTGTATTAAATGAAATAAGAAATAGAATAAAGCTATCAAAAATATCTAATATCAAATCCTCCAACCTATCATGAATAAAGTGAATCCAAATCTCCAAAACCTTCAAGAGTACGACTCAGGAATCCATCTAGTGGACCCCTAAAAATCCCAACTGAACTAAAATAACTGATAGTAAATTAAATTAAAACATCGAGAGAAGTCCTACGTAATCTGATAAATGGGAAACTGTCCTCGAACAGCATAATCAAGCTCTAAGGCTGGAACCATTTTGTACCTGAAAAGAATAAAATAGTGGGTCAGGCCCACGAACAAGTTCTAATCTAACTACAATCCACATAGTGAACCGATATACAGATACACCCTAGATACCTCACAATAGCTATTTAGTCCATAAGTATATATATATTCACACTAAGGGACATTCACTGGACTATAATAGGGGTCTCAACCAGAATAGAAGGCAACATGCGAAAACGCACCCAAAGGTGGGCATGAGTACCTAGACTTAACAGGGTACACCTCAACCTACTATAGCCAGTTATGCATCCACTGCATATACGCACCCTAACTAATGAGCCTGAGACTCAAGCTTATCTCGTGGTACCATAACCATATATTTAAAGTCCATCCCAAACTAGAGTATGTCATTCAATTATTCATTGAGGTGACATACTAAACATAGTCCGGTTAGTCACTCAACTTATTCAGTTGATATGACTTAACTACAACCAACTAATCCAAGAAGTCATTCAACTTAGCTAATTGATCTGACTTAAACACAAATAGGATTCAATATTTTACAATCCATTCCTTTAATCCGGTAGGTTAGGTTTTAGCGTTTTGAGCTAAACAGTCCCTAATATGCCACCGTCCCATACCGATGCATAGAATCCTCCATATCCATGTAAATTACAACACATAAATCATAATCTAGTAATTTACAGTCCAAACTATTACCCACATATTTGCAAAAAAGTATTTAATATTCTAACAATTGAAATCCAAACCAAAATCCATGTAATTGCAGAAAAATATTAAGATTTTAACAATTAGCCTCCAAAGCATGCATAGATCAAATTTAATACATCAATGACCCTATAATGCATTTAGAACAAGTTTTATAATCATGTTGTTTCCCATTAAATTACTAAAATTTAGTTTAAGCAATTAATCTCTTCCATCCGATAACAGTTTAACACAATTACGCTAATTTGATATTGTTTGTCCCATTTACTTAGAATTGAATTTTAATAAATTTAAGGTCTTAATGGTACCCAAAACCATCGTCTTAAGTCCTCTGTGAAGACCCAGAACCATCAGAACAGTTCAAGCCTCGCACAGTTCAAAACAGATCGTAAAAAAAAAGGTCAGAATATATAAACTGAAGAGAGCCTGCTCTAAGTCTTGGAGAGTAGGCTCTTTTAAGCCTGGAGCCAGCTCCAAGGGTCTTGGAGCTGGCTCTACAAGTGTGGGAGCCGGCTCTCACCTCTTCTGAAAGCTTCCAACCTCCGTTTACTCCTTCTTAGCCCATCTGCTCCATCTCCGGCCATTCCAACCTTATTGTTCTTCCTCTAAATTCAACTTAAAGGTCTTAAATTACATCTAGTATTAATTCAAATCTTGGTTTATTGCAGTAAGATTCAAAAAAAAAATTAAAACAGTGTGACGTTTTATGCCAAAACAGAGATGAGAAAAACCATACATAACAGAATTATTGCAGATAAGTTTCCACAGATAACAAATATATATATAAACATTATGCATGGTTTAGTTAATGGCCAATTAATGTCCTAGAGACTATCTAAGTGCACAGAACACAAGCTAAAGGGAAGAAGGAAGAAAAGAACTTGCCTGTGATTTTAGTTATGAAATCTCGGCGTCTTGTCCACTGATCCGGCTACATTGAACTACTGTCAAACCTCCTAGTGCTCTGGGATAATCCACCACAACCCCACCTTGGTCCTCTCTGTTCTTTTCCTTGACAGCCCTTACAGTGCCTCCGTTCTCAACCTCTGTTTTATGAACAAACACTCTTTTTTTCCAAACCCTACGCCAATGTGATAACTATATTTATAGGCTTAAAACACTAAACCCTAGTCCTTGTTTAATTATAGCCAGAGCCCTAATGTAAAATCCTAGTCGGCCCATAGAGTAACCTAGGTTATAATATACTCGGCTGCATAAACGTAACTTAACTTTAATAACCTAATTTTAACATTACAATACCTATATGAATTTAACCTTATTACAACGGTGAATTACAAATAAAAAAAATAATACAACTAACACACAATAAATAAACAATGTAAATAAGTCAAATAATGTACATAAAAACAATTTAATCAATTTAATTCAAATATCAATTAATTAACGCAAATAAATAATTAAACAACCAAAATTAGCAATTAAACAAATAAAAAGACAACAAAATAATTAAACAAACAAAATTAGCAATTAAACAAATAAAAAGACAATAAAATAAAAATTAAAATGCCGAGACTATCCTTTTAAAATTAAGGGTATTACATTCTTCCCGCCTAACAAAAGGAATTCCGTCCTCGGAATTTGCTCTTACCTTCTTCCAATATTTTAGGAAACTGCAAGCGAATGACATTCTCTCGTTCCCAAGTAGACTCAACCTCATTGTGATGACTCCACTGAACACGCACCAAAGGGATAACCTTATTACGAAGGATTTGATCCCTACGATTGACAATACGACACGGTGGCTCCAAATAAGTCGCATCCGATTGCAACTCAATCTCCCCAACATCGATATGCTGATACCAATCCTCATCTCACCGAAATTTTCACAACATGGAAACATGAAACACGTTGTGTACACGATCCAAATTATCCGGAAGTGCCAACCGATAAGCAACAGCTCCAACTCGATCCGTAATCATAAATGGACCGATAAACCATGGAGCCAACTTCCCTTTCTTTCCAAAGTGCATTACACCCTTCATAGGCGACACTTTGAGTAGAACTTGATCCCTAACCTGAAACTCTAAAGCACGTGTGCGACGATCGGCATAACTCTTCTGCCGACTATGCGCAGTGCACATGCGATCCCTAATAAGAGCAATCTTCTCAGAAGTATCCTTAATGAACTCAGGACCCAAGAATCCGCTCTCTCCAACCTCCATCCAACAAACAGGCGATCGATACGGTCAGCCGTATAAAGCCTCAAATGGCGCTATACCAATAGTCTTTTGGAAACTATTGTTATAATCAAACTCTACAAGCGGTAAATAATCCTACCAGTGGCCCTTGAAATCAAGAATATATGACCGAAGCTTATCTTCCATAATCTGATTAACCCTCTCAGTCTGTCCATTAGTCTGAGGATGATAAACAGTACTAAGGTGTAATTCGGTACCCAAAAGCCTGTTGAAAACTCGTTCAGAATCCTGACACAAAGATCGAATCCCTGTCCGATATAATAGACAATGGAATGCCATGCAGCTTCACAATCTCGGTAATGTAAAGTCTCGCCAACTGCTCAGAAGTGAAGTCAGTGTGAATAGGCAAGAAATAAGCTGATTTCGTCAATTTGTCCATGATGACCCAAATAGAATTGTGATCCTTAAAGGAATTAGGCAATCCCTCTTCAAAATCCATTGAAATGCTTTCCCATTTCCTCTCCGGTATCGGCAATGGCTGTAGAGCTCCGGTATCCTCTAATGATCAATCTTGACCATCTGACAAGTACTACATTGGGTGACAAAAATAGCAATGTCCTCTTTCAAACCTGCCCACCAAAACTGCCGCTTCATATCCTAATACATCTTATCTCCTGTTGGATGAATAGAGAACTCAGAGTGGTAAGTCTCAGTCATCACACCCTTACTCAAATCATCAGCAAAAGGTACCACTAACCGTCCCTTGTACCTCAAACCTCCATCAGTCCCAACATAGTAAAATGGGACCTCACCGGAAGCTATCTCTATAACTTTGTCAATGCACTGCTGATCCATGAGTTGCGCCTTCAAAACATTGTGAATGATAGAAGATGTAACTACTATACAAGCCATGAAAACATCTGACAACTCATCCACCATCCTCAAAGCATTCCACTCAGTAGTGAATACAATAGAAAGACTACCAACAGTTCGGCGATTGAGTGCATCTGCCACCACATTCACTTTCCATGGATGGTATTGTATAGAAAAGTGATAGTCTTTCACAAACTCCAACCATCTGCGCTGTCTCATATTCAGCTCCCGCTGAGTGAACAAATATTGCAGACTCTTGTGATCAGTAAATAATCTGAAAGACTCACCCAACAGATAATGACTCCAAATGCATAAGGCAATGACCATAGCTGCTAATTCCAAATCATGTGTTGGATAATTAAGCTCATGAGGCTTAAGATTCCGAGATCCATACGAAATCGGTCATTCCTCTTGCATCAAAACACATCCAAGACCCTGCAAAGAAGCATCCGTGTAGACAAGATACTCTATCCCGCTCTGTGGGGTAGACAAAACTGGTGTAGAAGTCAACTTAGTTTTCAGCTCATCAAAAGCTTTCTGACAATGTTCATCCCACACGAACCGTATACCCATCTTAGTCAAATGAGTGAGTGGTCCCGCTATCTTAGAGAACCCCTGGGTGAACCTACGATAATATCTCGCCAAACTGAGGAAACTCCAAATCTCGGTAGGTGAAGTAGGCTGTCCCCACTCAACCACTGCTAAAACTTTGGCTGGATCCACCGCTATTCCTCTTTCTGACACCACGTGACCCAGAAACTTCACCTCCCGTTGCCAAAATTCACACTTCTCGAACTTGGCATACAACTGGTGCTCACTAAGCGTCTGCAACACAATCCGTAGATGTCTAGCATGGTCGTCCTTAGACCTAGAATAGATCAGGATATCATCAATGAAAATAATGACAAACTAATCCAAATAAGCCCTGAAGACTCTATTCATTAATTCTATGAAGACCGCTGGTGCATTAGTCAACCCGAACAGCATCACCCGAAACTCATAATATCCATATCTAGTGAGAAACACTGTCCTCGGAACATCCAGCTCCCGAACCCAAAGTTGATGATACCTAGACCGCAGATGAATCGTAGAGAAGTACGTAGCTCCCTTCAATTGATCAAAAAGATCATTAATCCTAGGTAACAGATACTTGTTACGAATAGTAACCTTGTTCAACTTCCTGTAATCTATACACAACCAAAGTGAACCGTCCTTCAACTTCACAAACAAAACCGGTGCTCCCCAGGGTGAAGTACTCCTGTGAATAAAACCCTGGTTGAGTAGCTACTGAATCTGATCCCTCAGCTCTCGCATCTCCACTGGTGCCATCCTATATGGTACCCTAAGTGTAGTGCTTGGAGCTAAGTCAATCACAAAGTCGATCTCGCGACTAGGCGGCAACCCTGGAATCTTTTGAAATACATCTGGGAAATCTTGTACAATTGGTATGTTACCCAAAGATATAGAAACCCCCTACTCCGTTTCCTCCTTTACATGGAACAAATAGGTGTTAGTGTCCCCGCTAGAACGCGACATAGCGACGATGTACATATCCTGACCAGGTATGGTGAAAACAACTAACCTATCATAACAATCAACTTGGGCATGGTAATGCGATAACCAATCCATCCCATGTATCACATCATAAGTGTGCATATCCAGAACCAAAAGATTGGCTAGAAATCTGAGTCTACCAATATCTAGTGTCACAGGCCCATCACTCTCATAAAGAATGGTTGTATTGCCTAACGGTGTAGAAATACCCTGTGATCTACTGCATACCCGTGTCGCTATCTCAGACAAAGCAACAAAAGATCTAGCTATAAATGAGTGTGTAACACCCGTATCAAATAAAACACGTCTATATAAACCATGAATAGGAAACTTACCCTCAATAGCTTGAGGTGCCTGCATATCCTGTGGCATGTGGTTGTACACCCTACCATAATGTAACGGTTGCGGTGCCTGTCCCTGAGGCTGCGGCAGTGCCGGTAAAGCTGGATATGCCTGTCCCTTAATCCGTGGAACCTGTGGAGTTGGTAAAGGCACTGGCGCCCTCTGCCCCTGCTGCACATGCTGTCGCTCTCCCTATCTTTCTTTAGGACACTGCCTGAAAGTATAACCATACTCTCCACAAGTGTAGCAACTACCCTAAAAAGTATCAAATGGCCTCCTCTATCGGTTGGTTAACCTGTGGCTGACCCTATCCTACCTATGGTCCCCCATTCTACTGTCACTGAATAGGTGCCGCTAGGCTATAATATACTCGGCTGCATAAATGTAACTTAACTTTAATAACCTAATTTTAACATTACAATACCTATATGAATTTAACCTTATTACAACAGTGAATTACAAATAAAAATAATAATACAACTAACACACAATAAATAAGTCAAATAATGCACATAAAAACAATTAAATCAATTTAATTCAAATATCAATTAATAAACGCAAATAAATAATTAAACAACCAAAATTAGCAATTAAACAAATAAAAAGACAACAAAATAATTAAACAAATAAAAAGACAATAAAATAAAAATTAAAATGCCGAGGCTATCCTTTTAAAATTAGGGGTACTATATTCTTCCTTCCTAACAAAAGGAATTTCGTTCTCGGAATTCGCTCTTACTTTCTTCCAATATTTCAGGAAACTGCGAGTGAATAACATCTTCCCATTCCCAAGTAGACTCAGCCTCATTGTGATGACTCCACTGAACACGCACCAAATGGATAACCTTATTACAAAGGATTTGATGCTGACAGTCAACAATACGACATGGTGGCTCTAAATAAATTGAATCCGGCTGTAACTCAATCTCCCTAACATCGATATGCTGATACCGATCCTCATCTCGCAGAAATTTCTGCAACATGGAAACATGAAACACGTTATGTACTTGATCCAACTTATCCGGAAGTGCCAATTGATAAGCAACAGCTCAAATAAAATCAGTAATCATAAATGGATCGACATACTGCGGAGACAACTTCCCTTTCTTTCCAAAGCGCATTACACCCTTCATAGGCGACACTTTGAGTAGAACCTAATCCCCAACCTGAAACTCCAAAGCACGTGTGTGACGATCGGCATAACTCTTTTGCTGACTCTGCGCAGTGCGCATGCGATCCCTAATCAAGAATACACGACTGAAGCATATCCTCCATAATCTAATTAACCCTCTCAGTTTGTCAATCAGTCTGAGGATGATAAGCAGTACTAAGGTGTATTTCGATACCCAAAGCCTGCTGAAAACTCTTCCAGAATCCTGACACAAAGCTCGAATCCCTGTCTGATATAATAGACAATGGAATGTCATGCAACTTCACAATCTCGGTAATGTAAAGTCTTGTCAACTGCTCAGAAGTGAAGTTAGTGCGAATAGGCAAAAAATGAGCTGATTTCATCAATCTACCCACGACAGCTTAAATAGAATTGTGATCCTTGAAGGAATTTGGCAATCCCTCCACAAAATCCATTGAAATGCTCTCCCATTTCCACAAAATATTTTGTTTTTTTTTTTTTTTTTTTTTTTGTTTTGGAAAAATAAAAATAAAATAAAAGTAAAGATTAAAATAAAAATCTTTTTGAGGTTTTTTGAAAATAAAATAAAATCAAATACGAATAAAATCAAATAAAATCAAATAAAATCAAAATACAGTCAAAGTCAAAGTCGACAAAGGAACACAGATCAATCAATCCAAGATCGATCTGGAAGATGGTTCGATCGATCGAATTGGTAAAAACTTACAGACAAGTTCGAATGATCAGATAGAGAGCTGTTTTATGTAGGGTTCAAAAATTTTCTAAGTGTTGGAACTGAAGATCAATCCAAGAAGAATTTGGATCGATCTTGGAATTTCAGATCGATCACAAAACATTTCACATGATGGGACAGAGAGGTGAAATATACAGGCATCATGTGCCTCTTTTGAGATCGATCGAACAGGCACATGATGCCTATTTCAGAACTGAAAGTGCAAGTATTTTCAACCACAATCCCCAACAATGTGTATGAACCCAGAATATATCTAGACGTCGTAAGAAACAAAAGATAAAATAGAAATGAGGAAGGATTGGAGTTGTAAACCCTACGAAGCATTGCTAGTCTTTAACGTCTCTAGTAAGACGTTGGGCTCTTTTAGCCCGGATGAAATATCTTTTTATGCATCCCCTCATTGGCGGGGTGAAAACACTTTAAACCCCATCCAACAAATGGTTCTTTAAGGAACTGATTGGATTTGGATTAAAAGGAATTGACGGTCTTTCATCAAGGCAATTCTTAGGCTTCCATGCCCTTTTAACACAAGGTTTTGAAACAATTTTCTTTGAATTCAAGTTTGAAGATTGACTTTTGGAAATTCCACTTCTATACAAGGACGCAACTTTATCACATTAATTGTCAATGCATTTTTCAACAACACATACTTCTTCATGCTTGTCTATGGAATTCGGGGTCGGATTAAAGATGTTCAACTTCACTTTCATATAGCTAAATGAGATTTTCATTATCCCCGTCCTACAATTTATGTTGGCATTTGCGGTTGCCAAGAAAGGACGGCCAAGGATAATGGGAATTTGGCTATTGGGGTTTGGAACTGGTTCCATGGCTATGACAACGAAATCAATGGGGAAGAAGAACTTATCAATCTTAATCAAAATATCCTTTATAATACCCCGAGGCTTTTTGATGGATCGATCGGTAAGTTGCAAAACTACCGACGTTGGTTTCAAGTCTCCTAAGCCCAATTTGACATATACTGAGTATGAAAGAAGGTTGACACTTGCTCCTAAGTCTAAAAGAGCCCGATTAATGATATGGTTACCGATTATGCAAGAGATATTAGGTGAATCGGGATCCTTAAACTTTGGGAGAGTGTTGTGTTGCAAAATGGAGCTCACTGGCTCAGTCAAGACCATTTTCTTTGGTACTTGGCTTTTGATCTTCCTCTTTTTGTTGCAAAGATCTTTCAAAAATTTGGCATAAGCCAGAATTTGCTTGATTGCATCCAAAAGTGGAAAATTAATCTTTACTTTCTTAAACATTTTAATGATTTCATTGGTCTTGGTCTTTTGTTTTTCAAGAGAAATGGAACCTTTAATGGCATCCGGAAATGGAGTTTTAGGCTCAAAAGCTTTTTCAAAATCTTTCTTTAAAGAATCTTCAACACAAGAATTTTTCAAATCATCTTTCAAAACTTTATTCAAATCATTTTCCATTACTTTTTCAACAAAGGGGTTATGTACATGCAATGAAGGAGGAATAGGATGTGAAACGGGACGGGTGTTAACTTTTGGTTGCACCGGTTCACTCTCTTCATTGGACATACTCACTTGGTTGTCCACAATTCTCCCACTTCTCAAGGTTGTCACCGCATTGATATATTCGATTGTGTGACCTTCCGATGAGGAATAAGTCTCCACAATGCATTGTTGCTTTGGTGGTGTATTCAAAAGCATCTTCCTTTCTCTCTAGCATTCAAAGTATTAGCTATTTTCCCTACTTAGGTTTCTAGCTTAGCAATGGATCGAGAATGGGAATGAAGCAATTGAGTATTCACCTCTAGAGTTCCTAAAGCGGTCAACACTTTCTCCTCAAAAGCGAAACTCCTAGAATTTCCTTGAGAATATGATGATTGGTTAGGAAAATGAGAATCAAAAAATTGATTGCCATGTGATTGAAATGATGATGATCTAAAACCTTGGGAACCTTGGCCTTGCATTGGAGGTGGAACATACTTGTTTTGAAAACCACCTTAGGGAGGGTTTGAGCCTTCCCCTTGGCTTTTCTAAGAGAAGTTTGGATGGTTCCTCCAACTTGAATTGTAATGAGTGCCATAGGGATTATTCCCTTGGTTGACAAATGTAGCATTGACTTGCTCATAGTTTACACTTGGCACATGTCTATGGGGACAATTGGAAGTAGAATGTAAAACACTTGAACAAGTCATGAAAGATTCATTAGATACACGATGATGAATATGATTAAGGGAGGAAGACATTTGATTCGCCGAAGTTTGGTTGATCAAGAATTAATCAAATCTTTGAGATAAGGATTTCATCTCAGTGGCTATATCATTGGAATTGTCAACTTGATATAAGCCGACATTCTTCCTTCCACCCAAGTTTCTACCATTTTTAGAAGATAAAGATATATGCATTGAATTTTCACTCATACTTTCATACTTGTCAAGATAAGAGCCACCAAGATAAGAGCCACCAATAGATGCATCAACCATACCCTTGTGATTATCCGGTAAACTTTTAAAGAAATATTGAACTAGTTGCCACTTAGGTATGTTATGATGTGGGCATTTCCTCAGCAAATTATTAAACCTTTCCCATGCCTTATGAAACATTTCCCCGTCTCCTTGAGAAAATTCATGAATAGAAGTCCTCATGGCATTGGTCTTAGAAATCGAGTAGTACTTCTTCAAGAACTTTTGTTACATTTCTGCCTAAGAAGTTATCGAAAAAGGCCCAAGATTGTTGAACCAATATTTTGCCTTGTCTTTAAGGGTGAAAGGAAAAATTTTAAGTCTTAAAACCTCTTCTGGCATGTCCATATATTTCACGGTGGAGCACACTTCAAAAAACTTATCCAAATGCTTGTAAGGTTCTTCACTTGGAAGTCCATGATAGTTAGGAAGCATTTGAATGGTTTGCGGTTTAATCTCATAGTGATGTGCTCTAAATGGGGGAAATTGAATGTAAGTGGGTGCATTATATTCATTAGGCACATAATGGTCTCTTAAAGCAATAGGAGGATTTATAATTGGTGGTGATAAATGAACAAATTGATTAGCTTGAACCATGGGAGGTTGTGGAGCAAAAATTGGCCGAGGCATCCCCAATGGAACTTGGCCTTGTTGTTGTGGGTGAATGAATGGTCTAGGCATGCCTAACGGTACTTGAATGTTTTCATGATGCATATTAGGGTGGAGGATGCCTTGTTGGTCTATGTGACCAAGGTCCTCCACATGGTCATCATTTAGTTCCTCCATTGGTGAAATGAAGTGATGAGAACTACCTCTTACCCTAGGATTACGAACAACAGATTCAAGATGCAAATTAGGAGGGACAAGGGTAGGATTTAATGACCTATGACCATGCATACACTAGCTAAACAAATAACAAGCAAATAACAATCACTTCGCCCCCACAACAAATTAATCAACAAACATTCTCCACATACATTGATCCCATACTCCCATGCTTGAACAATATGCAAAGAAAAGTAAATTGTCTTTACGCGGGCTCACGATTTATCTAAGAATTGAAAAACTTGCCACCACGTGAGTCGATGATTTAACTAGAGATTGAGTTAGAAGATCTCATAAAGGGTCCTTAAGTAACTTCAATTCATTTTCAATTTTCAAGCCTTGCTATGCTTTGTAATTTTTTAGATTTCAGCCCTTTTTGCTTTTGTTTAGCTTCACTTAGCTTCCTTGCTTTTAATTCTCTTTTGCTCAACTTCCTTTGCTTAATTCACCTAGCCAAATAAGAACAAACACAATAAATAACTAAAAATAAAGTAAAGAAAAGACATGATCAAAAGAGTACTAATTCCTAATTGTTTCCAAAACATGGCGTTGCCAGTTTGATCCCCGACAACGGCGCTAAAAACTTGGGGTGGTGATGAGCGCTGAAAAGTGCATATTTAAACCCCTTAAGCTTAGTCATTCTAGTACCTTTATCTACCTTACTTTACCGTCTTAGATTAATTTCGTATTATTTCCATTTTCAGGCACTTATCCCGAAAATAAGCTAACTCAGCCAAATAAGAGCAGAAATGGAGCAATTCTGGGATGAATCATAGAAAGGAGCCAAGTGGAAGCAAAAGGAAGAAAAAGGTGGAAATCAACATCTTTGATCAACCTCAGAGCAAAGTTCAATCGATCTTAGATTAAAGTTCGATCGATCCAACATGATCGATCTCAGCACTTCAAGATGGATCAGAGCCATGATGACATTTTTAGAGATCTTAAAAGTTCGGTCGATCCAACATCATTCTTCGATCGATCGAACTACCTTGTCCTTATCCAAATGATTGATCTTATCTAGTTGTACTACCGTACCAACCACTTTTGTCCTTTTCTTAAAAATATCTTCAAAATGTCTCAGATTTGTTTTTATCCAAATAGTGCCGCCATTGAGGATCGATCCATCCTAAGTTCGATGATCTCAGCCATGTTCGATCGATCTGATAAGCACTGAATATTACGTATTCAAGCGCCCTTTCTTGCATTAGTTAAGTCCATTATTAGAGGATAATGTACAATTTTAATTCAATTGTGTATTTCTTTCTGATTTCAGGTATTTTTCCCTAGAATGATCAAAGAAGCGGTTTTGACAACTTTCTGTTGAAATACGTGCGCCGTGTCGGGAAGTCATCTTCAGGACCTAACCTCTTCAGTTACTATTTTTGTGAAGTTCGTGGCTTAGTGTTCATAGTGGAAGCCGCGTCAATGCTCTGGGTCGGAAAGGCTTACGAGAAGCCTTGATTTAAAGCTGCAAATGGCAAGCTCCCGCGGGCGCCCACTAATCTCCCCTACTCTCTGCCAACTTTCGCGGGCCCTTGATCAGCGCCCGCAGAAGCCCCCGCGAGCCACCGCGGGAGCCCGCTGTGCCATCATGGGGGCCCGCCAATCACGCTAGTGCCCTCTTCGAATTTGCAAGCTCCCGCGGGCGCTCGCCGGACTGTAGTAGGCAGTTCAACTACCCCTAAATTTCAGCATTTTGGTCCCCTTATCCTTCTTTTGTGTGGTCTAGCTTCATGTAGAGGGGGGAGCTCGGGATTTTGAGTATGGGAAGTAGGTTTTGAGTGTATAAAGGGGGGAAGCTCATTATTTTTGGATATCTCATTTTTTGGTTAAGTTCTAGGGAGAGAAGGTATTGTTCTTGTGACGACCCTGGTTTTTAGGCCAGCGTGTCCTGTGATGAACCGAAGATTAACCCGATAACGGATCCGATATGAGGAAGCGAAAAACAGAAAACAAGACTCTAAGAAGTCAAAATTTCCTTCTATGAGGTTATGGAACTCAATGAGAACTGACGCGGAAGCAAAAGACCAAAAATATGACAAATAAGCCCCCAGGGGCAAAATAGTCATTTCTAAAAACTATGGACTCGGGTGCCACTGAGCACACCGCTGGAAGGAAAATGAAAAACTAATTAAGATGGACTCAAGAATCACTTGATTCGGAGTCCGGATGAAGAAAATTTGAAACTCCAAAGTTTCATAAAATCAAACTTTTGGGTTTAAAATCAATGCAGCAAGGGTAATTTATATTGGTTGAAATGGTCCTTTCAGACCAAATTAGATTCAACTGAGCATACCATTAGATAGACCAGGAAAAATTAATGAATCTAGACTCAAGAATCACTTGATTCGGAGTCCGGACGAAGAAGATATGAAACGTCAAAGTTTCATAAAAACTAACTTTTGAGTTTAAAATCAGTGCGGCAAGGGTACTTTACAAAGGGTAAAATGAACTTTTCAGATATAATTTGATGCAACCGTGCATATCATTATATAGACCAGCAAAAACTAATAAACGTAGACTCCAAAATCACTTGATTTGGACTCCGAATGATGAAGATATGATGCCTTAAAGTTTCAAAAAATTAGACTTTCAGGGTTTCAAGTATGAGCAGGGCCTGCACATATTTTTTGAATTCAAATGGGATTTTGAGGGCTTAAATAACATTTTTTGGCAAAAAGTTGTGAAGAAACCCCCCCCCCCCAAAATCATTTTTTCTACATGACCAACTCAAGAGCAGTTTTTATTTTTCAAGTGAAATACCCGTAATGCCCCTTAGATCAACACTTTTTCTGGAAAAACCTAGAACGACTAGATTTTCCAAATCTGCGAGTTGTTTTCGGCATCAAGGTGATTTTTTTTTGTAAAAACATAAAGAATAAACCCCCTCTAAAATCATGTTTTCTACCCAGATCACGGACAAAAATGAAAAAGAAACACTATGAAGTACACAGAATACCCCTAGATCAGGAAAGGGCAAGAAGTTGAAAAAAAGCTGCTATAGCATAGCAGAAAAACCGAACTTTGCACGGGATTTCGGGTACCAAGATGACATTTTTTGGAAAAACACAAAGAAGAAACCTCCCCTAAAATCACGTTTTCTAAGTGACCATATCAAGAATGGAATTTATTTCCTGAAGGAAAACCCCAAAGTGCCCAAAAATCAGATTATGCAACAAAACTTTAAAATGAGTTCATAGGAAGCTCAAAACACAAACAATGAGGTTTTGCCCAGAAATGACCATGCACACAAATGTAACTTACCTATTTGGACGTGCTACAATGGTTCACAACTTAAAAATACCATCGATACAAAATCCGACCCCCCAACAAGCAAAAAGGCAAAAATAGAACTTGGAACGAAAACTCGGAATCCAAAAATACAAAACGGGGTCAAATGACCGTTTGCCTCTTGGCCACACTTCAAACATGTTTTATAAGACCCTATGAAAGAATGAAAATGGATTCCCACACCCGATGCAACCATAGTGAGACAATGACTTGGTGTTTTTCAATATTTTCATAATATTTAATGAAGTTAAAAGTTACATAGGATACAAATTAGATGTCATTGGCCTATGACCTCATCTCATACATGTCAAATACATTGTAAAGAGTGTCCTTATGTACACATTACAAAAATAGAATCAATGTAACGACCCGGTCATTTGCCTTCCTTTCCTTTTTCCTGAAATTTTACGAATGAATTTTTTTCGTTTAATTTTCTTTTTTGAGCTCTATTTCGTGTCGCTTAGTGTCATCTCGAGTGCTCGAAATTGCTTCTTGAGACTCTTTTCTGTGGATTGACAACTTCGTTTGAGGACCGAGTCATTTTCACATTTTTCATTTTTCGACACTATGCGCTATTTCGTCCTTTTCCCTATTCTGTCTTATCTCCGTTTGTTAGTTTTTGGCACAACCTCACTTCTCATGTTCAGAGTTGGTTTTTGACTTCACATGCCTTTATCTTGAGTGGTTTCCACGAAATACGTATCTTTACTTTTGTAAGAAAGTACTCTGGTTGCTCCTGGTGTCCATAGGGGCATGGATGCAAAGTTCTTTGAAATTATTTTCTTTTCTTGGGGTGTTTTTTGTAAATATATTTTGAAGATATTTTATTTTAGGGGTTTTTAAGAAAATATTTTTGGAAGATATTTTCATTCTGGGCCATAAGTGTAGTTTTCACTTTTTAGAGGGGCCATTGTGCAATTAATGAAAGTTATTGCAAAATGTCTTGTTTTGAGCCTGGATCCTCATACGGGATTCATTTTCACATTTCGTCGAGTTGTGTACTCTTGGAATTTCCTCCTGCTTGATGTTTTCCAGTTTCAGGGTTTCTGGCCCTAGTTTTCGCCAAACTTGTTTTGGGCATAACTTTCTGTTCGGGACTCAGTTTTTGATGTTGTTTCTTCTTTTGTTCATATTTTCTTATTTTAAATCTTTTTTGTTCACGGAGTTTTGCCGTTTGAGCGCGTTTGCTTAAAATCCACTTTTCCGGACCCGGCGGGGCCCTTTCGGGGCACTTTTTGAGGTTTCTATAAATAGGTTGCCCTAATTTTTAAAATCAGATTTTCAGACCTTCTTCCTTCTCTTGGCTGGCAGCCATGGGAGCCCAAGGGGCTGCCTTCACTCTTTCTTCTCCTCCACTTTATTTCCTTGGTAGAAATCATTCAGCCTTAGCATTTGTTGTTCCCCTCGTCGTGCTCTACCATTATTCCTCATTAGAATTCATTTTTGACAATTTCTTGAGTTTGGCTTTGAATTCAAGTTTGGATTTTCATGGGGCTTCTTGCGGATTCTTGTCCATGGTGTTGTCCCCGACAAAACCTCTCAGTATCGTCAAATTCGAAGCACTTTTATTTTGGTGGGCCTTTGGGATTTTCATCTCAAATTGAGGTAGGAGACGTTCTAGGTTTAAATTCTTGTTATATAGCATGCTTGTGATGCTTATACTACTTGTTTGCATGATTAAATATAAAATCTAGAGATTTTATTATTTATTTTTCTTGTACGGGATCTAATTTTCCCGGTTGCTCATGACTTGGTTTAAACATGTAGCATGATTTTATGTTTCCCCTTGATATGCTCATTGTCGTGTATTAAAATTGGAACATTTGAATAAGTATTAAAGATTTTATTTAATATTTATCTTAGGTGAAAGATTAATTCACATGGCCTTAACTAGCTTGAAATCAATATGTGTTAACATATTAAAGTAGGCCTTAGCATACTCTCCAACATAGTTGAATTTCAAAGTAATTGGAAGTGTTTTGAAAATTAGTAATTATTAATTAATTTGATTAATTAATTTGCCCGGAGTGCACTATTCACTGTATTTGAATTCCAACTTGATATTCTTGATCTACATGCCATATAGCTTCACATATATTTGATTTAGAATATTCGGTGAGGTTTTGAAACCTTTCATTTAATTAATTTCCTTGTTTAAGATTTAATTCTCATGGTGATATACAACTTGGAATTGTATTGTGGCATACTAGAAAATTAAACTTTGGTGTGGTTGTTCACATATATTAAATTGGGATTAATTGCATGAGAATTGCGACTTTTAATTTATATTTAACTTTAGTGAAAGTTTAATTCACATGGTCTTAAATTGAATGAAATAAACTCGTAATGTGATATTACATTAGTTCTTGGCATGCTTTCCAACATAGGTTAATTTGAGAGCATTTGGTTAAGTTTGAAAATCAAGAGATTTTAATTAAAAGAATTAATTAAAATCTATTTTGTGGTCCCATTAGCTTAATTAAGGTTTTAACTTGATGTTTGTATTGGCCATTACTTGTTTACTAGTATATATTAATTTAGGACTATCTGAAGTTGTTTTAGAACCTTGGGATTTAAATTAGCATGATTTAATTAAAGTTCTACTTTGTTGTTCTAACAACCTAATTGAGTTTTATAATGGATATAGGTGATGACCTTGCCATGTCCTTTAACATGTATTAAATTGAGATTAATTGAAATTGAATCGAAAATCTAGAGAATTTAATTGTGTTTATCTATTTAAATTCTATCAATTTGCTCCATGATCTAGTTGTGTTTTAGAAGTGGTTTCTATATTCAAATCATGGACTTAGACTTGTTGTATATTCATTTGGTTATGTTTTGAACATTGGATAACATAGTTGCTATGTTTGTATTCATGAGAATATGTTTTCTTTATTGAATATATTGTTGCCTTGTGTAATGATTTGCACACTTCATGTTTAACATCTTTCATGCATAGCGTGTAACGAATCACACACTGAAGATTTGACATTCATCATATTATATTAGTTGTGGATTTAGAGCATGTATTGTATAGGTTTCCAAATTTGGTTGTGCTTAGTAGATAGTTGATTATCTTGCATATTCTTGTTGATATATGCGTTGTTGCACCACTTGTTCATTTTGGAAACTTGGGGATGTCGTTGTTTGACTGTGGCTAGGACGTGCTTCTAGTACGGGGGGTAGTCCCTCTATATAGTCTAGTGCGCACATAGGGAGGTTACCCATGGGCTAGTAACCCTAAAGTAACTATGTTGTCGGTTTGATCCGGCGTGACGTCCGAGTATCCGCGTTGTTTGATTTCGTATTTCATTTCAAGTTGATAACTAGATGATGTTGTAACTTGTTGTTTCTTATTTGTCGTTCCATTTTAAGTTACAGGATGTTAACTTTGTGAAATTGTGTTTTTTGCGTTGTATTGGAAGTTCCAATGTTGGTTAAATTGCATCGATATTGAAAATCGTGCTTTGACGTTCTAATAAAGCTTAAGATTGATCATATTGATTCATTTATAACATAGACGTTAGGTGGCATGACCCACTTCTGTTGTTTTCGTGCTTTAGATTCCAAGCTGATAACTTTAAGAAATTGTATTTTGTTGCCTTGTATAATATGCTTTTATGTGGTTAGACTACATTGAAGATGTAATTTGCGTTTTGATTGTTCAACATGGCCTAGGATGATTCCTTAGACTTATTTAGAACATAGACGTTAGGTGATATGATCACTTTAGTTGTTTCTGTATTCGAGATTATAAGTTAATACCTTTAAGAACCTATATCTTGTTGCTTTGTATAATGTGCTTCCATATTGTTTAAATGGCATAGATGATGTGATTTATGCTAGAAACACTCTAAGGTAGCTTAGGATGCTCCCTGAGTCTCATTTCGATATAGAAGTTAGGTGGCATGAACCCCTTTAACATATTTCACCTTAAGGTGATAAATTTGTAAAATGCTAGGTCGATGCATGCTCATCTCCTACGAGTAGCTTTATGTTACTCACCCCTACGATACTGGGGCATATTTCAGGTACGAAGACTTGGTTCATGACGCCTAGCATTCCTTGGATATCGTGTAGCTTTCAAGTTCCCATTTCATGCAAATGTTAGCATAAAATGTCATTTTGTAGACTTATATGTCAAAATATGTATATTTGACTCCATGTATATAATGTGTATTTAAGTACACTCCTTTCAATGTATTTGATATGTATGAGATGAGGCCGGAGGCCAATGACCATTATATTGTATTCTATGTACTTTTTAACTTCATGAAATATTGTGAAAATCTTAAAAAATCGCAAGTCATTGCTTCACCATGGTTGCATCGGGTGTGGGAATTCCATTCTCATTTTTTCATAGGGTCTCATAAATCATGTTTGAAGTGTGGCCAAGGGCCAAACGGTCATTTGATCCCGTTTTGTATTTTTAGATTCCGAGTTTTCATTCCAAGTTCCATTTTTGCCTTTTTGCCCGTTGGGGGGTTGGATTTTGTATCGG
This sequence comes from Cornus florida, assembly GCF_030987335.1. Classification (NCBI taxonomy): domain Eukaryota; kingdom Viridiplantae; phylum Streptophyta; class Magnoliopsida; order Cornales; family Cornaceae; genus Cornus; species Cornus florida. The sequence goes on from NW_026775575.1 coordinate 42,267,455, forward strand.
TGGTATTTTTAAATTGTGGACCATTGTAGCACGTCCAAATAGGTAAGTTACGTTTACGTGCATGGTTGTTTACGGGCAAAACCTTATCGTTTGTGTTTTGAGCCTCTTGTGAATTCATTTCACATTTTTTTTTGCATATCCTGATCTAGGGGCATCATAGACTTTTCACGGTGGTTTTATTTTCTTCTTTCAATATGGTTGAATAGAAAACATGATTTTAGGGGGGTTTTCTTTTCCGTGTTTTTTCAGAAAATGTCGTCTTGATATCAGAAATCGCTTACGAAGTTCAGCTCTCAGTTTTTCAATTTAGCAGCTTTTTGGACCCCATGACCAGATTTCATGGAGGGGCATTTCGGGTATTCTACATTGTATTTTTTTTGAATTCTCTCACAAGTCACATAGAAAATTCAATTTTGAGGGGGGTTTCTTCTTTGTGTTTTTCCAGAAAAATTCATCTTCTAGCCCGTTTTTGCTCTCAGTTGCAGACAGTCACTGTAGCAACTTTTAACCCTCTTGTTCAGTTCTGATCTAGGGGCATTTTGGGGATTTCACAGTGAGTTTTTTTTCAATTCCGTTCACTATGTTGGGTAGAAAACTCAATTTTAGGAGGGGTTTCTTCTTCATGTTTTTCTAGAAAAACTCGTCTTGACCTCCGTTTCAAGCCTCAGTTCTGGGCAGATCAAAAAAAATTGTAGCAGCAACCAAGGGCTGCCACTAGCCATGTCTTTGGGCGCCGGTGGGCTCGCGCATGGGCGCCGTTTGCGCCATGGCCCTTGTCGGGCCGCCGTTACGTCAATTCTTCTTTTGGGCTTTTCTCCTTCATCCGGACTCCGATTTAAGTGAATTTTTTTTGAACTTGACTAATTTTTCGCTTTCTTTCCAACGGTGTACTCAGTTGCACCCGGTTCTTCCTGGATTATTACCAATTTACCCTTTTTGCCTTAAGTGCTCGTTTTTCTTCGTCATGCCGTTTCTCCTTCGTTCGGACTCCGAATCATGCGATTCTTGAGTCCATCTTGATTAATTTTTTGTTCTCCTTCCAGGGGTGTGCTCAGTGGCACCCGAATCTACAGTTTTCATAAATGACTATTTTTCCCCTGGGGGCTTATTTGTCATATTTTCGATCTTTTGCTTCCGCATCAGTACTTGTTGAGTTCCACGACCTGATGGAAGGTCAATTTGACTTCTTAGAGTCTTGTTTTCTGTTTTCGCTTCCGAATTCGGATTCGTTATCGAATCATCCTTACGGTTCATCATAGGACACGTTGGCCTAAAAACCAAGGTCGTCACAATCAAATTTACACATTTTGACATATAAAACTATAAATGGCATTTCAAGCCAACATTTACATGAAATGAGAACTTCAAGTCTATAAATCATCCAAGCATGATGTGAATCCCAAATCTTGATCCCGGTGCCTGAAAAATGTCCCCACTACGTGGGTGAGTAACATAAAGCTACTCGTAGGAGATGAGCATGCATCGACCTAGCATTTTACAATTATATCACCTTAAGGTGAAACATGTCAAAGAGGCTCATGCCACCTAACGTCTATATCAAAATGAGACTCAGGGAGCATCCTAAGCTACTCATGCAATTTAAAGTGAACAACGGCATACAAGTATACATGCTCAAGTATGCTAAACAATGTTAAACACGTTATACAACATACAAGCATACATTTCCAAGTATACTAAACCACATTAAGACAAGTCATGCAATGTTTAAGCATATTTACACAAGTATGCATTTTATATGAAAATCTCGTAAATCAAGTATACGAACACAAGTATACTAAGCTAAAAGAGATACGCCTAAAACAAGTATACTAAGTTAAAAGAGATACGCCTAAAACAAGTATACACGGCACAAGCATACTAAATGAAATTTAAACTCACAGAGCAAGCATACAAGTTCAAGTACACTATATGAGATCTAAATGCACAAAACAAGTATACAGTTTCAAGTATACTAAGTAAGATTCAAATATCTAAAGCAAGCATTAATTCTCAAGCTACAAGTCATCCATGATTAACAACTTGAAATTGAATGCGAAATCAAAGTAGAAAGACTAGGACATGTGGTCACTAGACCAAGCAAGTGTTTCCGGGTAATTACGACCCACAAGGCACTATCTAGTGCACACATGCATAAGTTATTTCGGGCAATTACGACCCACAAAGTAGTACCTAGTGCGCACTTATGACTTAGAAGACTCTTGTCTCCATACTAGAGCTAAATCCTAGCCATCACGTGAAATATGTCCTTACAAGCTTTCCAAAATCAATAAGTCCAAAACTTATACAAAAATCAATAAGTTAAACCAAACTTATACCAAATCCACTAATGCATAAAGCCATCTTCCATGCACAAATAAGGTTGAATCCACATAAACCATGTCCTAGAATTCAAGTCTAGATAGCATATGACATGTCAAGCCTCCAATATGCAATTTATACACCAAAATAAGAATATTTTACAACAATTGAACCACATTACCACACTAAGCCACAAGTACTAAATAAATCCCAATTTAGTAACTAGCTTCCAAGGTAAACAATTGTAATATTCTAACAAGCTATACACCCACACAAGATATATCTAAACAAGCTATGCAAGTCAATGATATTCTATATCATGCTAAGTCCAATTACCATTTCAAGACGTCTCAAGTACTAATTCTACATCAAATTTGTAATATGCTCACAAGGTGATTAAACGGACTATGTTTCAAGGGATTAATAACCTATTACCTCCGATATCAATTTAAGTGACCAACACACTTAAAATAAAATTAATTAAGCTCATTAATTAATTTTTCTCCAGATTTTCAAACATATCGAAATGTCCTCAATTTAATATATATTAAAGAACTCACCAAGGCCTACTTTAATATCACATTACAAGTTGATTCCATGCATGATACAACTAGGTGAATTAAACTTTCACAAAAGATAAATATTAAATAAAATTTGTAATTCTTATTCAAATAACCCCAATTTAATATATATCAACCACAATACCAAGGCCTAAATTTCTAGCATGCCACAACTTAATTCTAAGTTGCCTAGCATCACGAGAATTAAATCTTAAACAAAGAAAATAATTAAATTAAATTCTAAAAACTTGAACAAAGCATGCTCAAAAGTTGTATATGCTTATAAAACAATCAATACAATAATAATATAAACCTAAGACACCTCATACCTCAATTTGAGATGAAAATCCCAAATCCCCACCGAATTGAAACAGCTCCGAATCCGACAAAACTCCTAGGTTTTATCGGGGACAACACGATCTATATGAATCCCCAATAAGCCCCATGAAAATCCAAACTTGACCTCTATCCCGAACTCAAAATTTGGTCAAAAATGGTTTCTAATAAGGGGTAATAGTGCGCGTAGTCAACACGAACATAAAACGTAAAGGCACTTCAACTTTTTAACAAAGGAATGAAGTTCAGAAGAGGAGAGAGGTGGTGGCAGCCTCCCTTGGGCTGCCATGGGAGCTCTGGTCGTGCAAGGTGAGTGGGGAAGATAAAGAAATCTCAAAAAGTGCCCCGAACGGGCCCCGCCGGGTCCGGAAAAGTGGAATTTGAGCAAATGCACTCAAATGGCAAAACTCCATGAACGAAAAAGATTCAAAATGAGAAAATATGAACAATGAAAGAAATGGTGTCAAAAACAGAGTTCCGATCAGAGAGATACGCCCCGAACAAGTTCGGAGGCAACCAAGGCCAAAAACCCTAAAACTGAAGAAAAACGACCAGAAGGAAATTCCAAAAATTTATGAGTCGACGAAAAGTGAAAATGAATCCCGTACGAGGATCCAGGTTCCAGACGAAGTATTTTACAGTAACTTTCATTAATTGTAAAATGGCCCCTCCAAAAAGGGCTAATTGCACTAATGCCCCAGAATGAAAATATCTTCCAAAAATATTTTCTTAAAAACTCCTGAAATAAAATATCTTCAAAAGATATTTACGAAAAATACCCCGAGAAAAGAAAATAATTCTAAAGAACTTTGCATTCATGCCTCTATGGACACCGGGAGCAACCAGAGTACTTTCTTGCAAATGTAAAGATACATATTTCGTGGAAACCACTTAGAATGAAGACACGTGAAGTCAAAAACCAACTCCGAATACAAGGAGTGAGGTTACGCCAACAAAGTGACAAACGGGGAAAGACAGAATAGGGAAAATGACAAAATAGGGAAAAGGACGAAATAGGAATAAGGACAAAAAAAGTGATAGTGTTGAAAAACGAAAATTGTGGAAATGACTCGGTCCTCAAAGGAAGTTGTCAATCCACGGAAAAGAGTCTCAGAAACCATTTCGAAGCACTCAAGACGACACTAAGTGACGAAAAACCATCCACAGAAAAGAAAAAAACAACGGAAAAAATTTATCCGCAAAATTTGAGGAAAAAGGAAACAGAAAAAAATGACCGGGTCATTACAATTCTTGGGAGGTTTTGAGTTCTAACTTGTTGGAGGGCAAAAATGGAGTTCTTCTTCATCTCTTCCTCTCCCTTCATTGCTCCCATGGGTAACTAATCCCTATCTAGGGAGGTGATGAAGCCCCATTTTGTAAGCATTGCTATGTTTTGATTTATAGTTGGGGTATAATGTATATATGTAAATTTTCCATGAACTAGAGCACTTCATATGATGTAATGAATTTCATTATCTATAAATGGTCATTTTGAGTTAAATATCTTGTCTTAGATTGTTTTTCTCTCATGATTATGTTGCTACATTTTCATAGTGACAATGGAGATGAGTTCATGGAAGTGATTTTATTGGCATGGTATTTAGGAATGTTGATAATCTATTGCTTAGGGCTTTCCTTTGATAGATTCTTCTTGATTTCTATTTCTTGTGCTTTTATTATGAGAATAGGGACTTGATAATCTATGGCTTGGTGATCATGTCTAAAGTTGCATCCTAGTTTAGGTAACCAAAACATGTAGTGCCTTGATAGGTTATTCTTGTATCTTATTTTCATATATTTCTTGAAGATAATGTATCAATGTTATGTTGTTGCATTCCATGGTTATATATATATATATTTCCCCAAGTAAATCATATCCTAGCATGCTTATTAATGGGTAGTGGATTCACTTCCCTAGTTCCCTTTTTAATTGTCTTTGCCTCTTTAGTTCTTAGCATTACTGTTTTATACACTTTTTAATTCATAATCTTAGTGACAATCCAACAAATCCTCTATAACCCTTTTTATCATTCTAAAAATGACTCTAGACACCTAAGTTGCCATAAACTATCAGTCCCAGTGGTTCGACTTACCCGACCAATAGCCCTATTTTACAAGGATTTGTGCTATTGCAAAGGTTGATGTATAATTGTCATACCGATCACGATCCAAGGCCAAGGTTCGATCGATCGAACTTCCTCCAGTGCGAAAAAGTTAAATTTCCAGCTCATAAAAAGTTGTCATTTATCCAATTATTGGGGAATATTTGTTATACGACCCAATCTTATTTTGGGTGTCATTTGACCTACCTATATAAGGATAAGGATTACATATCACATCATATCATATCATACCTTGTAAGAACTTTTGGAGAGGAAACTTTGAGGAGAAGGAGGCTAGAGACACTATTGGAGACTCTTCATCAAACAAGGAGCAAATCTCTACCATGGAGTTAGCCCTTGAAGGTTGGAGAAGCACTTCCATGAGTGGCTAGACATCCTCTTGGAGCTAGAGTTAGCCCTAAGCATGCTTTTTACATCTTGATTTTGTGTATTATTGAGGGATTAGTGTTGTAATACATGTTTTGGCACTTTTATATATATATATCTTGTTTATTCAATGATTTATGTGGTTTAATACTTCCAATTGATCATTTCATTCTATCCATATGTTTATGTATGCTAGAATAGATGTTCATGTGTTTGTCTCCATTTCTTGTGTTATTGATGCATGTCTTTGTGTATTAATGCCATAGATCTAGAGATTGTCAAAACATTGTGCTTAATGGAATGCTCTTGTAATTTTCTAGATGGTTCATGCTCATTTCTTGATGGATTGTGCCTCTCCCTTTAATTAGTTTAATTTTATGTCATTAGCTTAATTGTAGTGTAGTGGTAGCATAGATGTTAGATGGGAGGATAACTCATGCTTGTTCTTTGATATTCCATACTTTTGAATGGAAGTAGCATATGTCTCTAACCTTGTGGTGTATTTGGCTTATGAGCTTAATGAAAAGATTAATGACTTGCTAGATATATTGTGCTTTTTATATGCTATTTAGACAATATATACTTAATTGTTAGATATACTGTGCTTTTCACATGTTGGTTAGACAATATATACTTAATTGGTCACCCTTGCTAATTGAATCAACCAAACACACACACACATCAATATTGCAACAAACATTTCCCTCATTAGTCACTTGTTCAGGGTGTAAAAAAGTATTGTTTGATGGTGACCTCTAAACCCCAAGATCTCTCTCTTACTTACTCTTTATTGCATTAAATTATTTAGTTTAATTTGCTCTTTAGTTTAATCAACCAACTAACTATTTGTTTGATCATTCGACCTACTAACCCTAATAGTGATTCCATAACCAAATTCGACTCCAATCCCTTGGGACGATCCCGATCACCCTAACTATAATTTTAGTGAAGGTAGTAGTGGCTTTTATAAATGTAAAACTTAGCCCTCGCCTTAATGCACACTCTCTTAAGCTTATGGTGTAGTAACGATGAGCCACCATCAGTTTTTGGCACCGTTGCTGCGGATTAGGCAACGTCGTATTTGTGGAATTCATTAGGAATTAGTACTCTTTTGATCGTGTCTTTACTTTGTTTTTATTTTTCTTTTGATTGCTTATTGTGTTTGTTCATCTTTGACAAGGAACATTGAGCTAGGAGGCAAGCAAAGGAACCACCAAGCAAAGGAGCTAAGCAAGCAAGGAAAAATGCTAAAAATTTAAAAAAATTGCTAAGCTAAGCTATAAATTTGGAGTTGAAGTGCTAAAGGACCTTTGTGAGCTTTTTCTTACTCAATCCCTTAGTTAAATCGTCGGCCCGCGTGGAGGCTTGTTTTTAATTTCTTAGATAAATCGTGAGCCCGTGTGGAGGCAGTCTTAATTATTCTTTGCATCATTGTTGTTAAAGCATAGGAGTATAGGTTAAGTGTTTGTGGAGGAAGTTTCATTGAATGGTTGTGAAGCCGAAGTGTTTGTTCATTCGTTATGTTTTTGTGTTTTTACATTGTGCATGCATGGTCGTAGAACACTAAGACCAACTCTTGTCCCTCTTGATTTGCATCTTGAATCCGTAGTTAGAAATCCTAGGGGAAGAGGAAGTTCTAGTTCTACCCGATCCATTACATCAATGGAAGGCTATAATGAAGAGCATGTAGAGGACCTTGGTCACATAGACCAACAAGGTATCCTCTATCCAAATGTGCATCATGAGAACATTCAAGCACCATTAGACATGCCTAGGCCATTCATTCACCAACCACAACAACAACAAGGCCAAGTTCCATTTTGGAATGCCAAGGCCAATGTATGCTCCACAACCTCCCATCATTCAAGAAAATCAAGGTGCCCATGTTGCACCTCAAATTGGTAATCCTCCACTTGCTTTAAGAGATCACTATGTGCCTAATGAATATAATGCACCCACATTCATTCAATTGCCACCATTTAGAGCACATCACTATGAAATTAAGCCATAAACCATTTAAATGCTTCCTAACTATCATGGACTTCTAAGTGAAGAACCTTACAAGCATTTGGATGAGTTTCTAGAAGTATGTTCCACCGTTAAATATCCGGACATGCTGGAAGAGGTCTTAAGACTCAAACTTTTTCCATTCACCTTAAAAGACAAGGCAAAGTATTGGTTTAACAATCTTAGACCTTTTTCAATCACTTCTTGGGTAGAAATGCAACAAGAGTTCTTGAAGAAGTACTATCCGGTTTCTAAGACCAATGCTATGAGAACCTCAATTCGAGAATTTTCACATGGGGATGTCGAAATGTTTCATGAGGCATGGGAATGCTTTAATGAATTGCTTAGGAAGTGTCCACATCATGATATGCCCAAATGGCAATTAGTTCAATATTTCTTTGAGAGCTTATCGGACAATTACAAAGGTATGGTTGATGCTTCCATGGGTGGCTCATACATTGATAGGCATGAGGATGACGTGTGGCGTCTTTATGAGAGCATGTGTAATGACCCGGTCATTTTCCTTCCTTTTCTTTCCTCTAATTTTTACGAATTTTTTTTTTCTTTGATCTTTTATTTTTTGGGTTTGGCTTCTCGTCACTTAGTGTCATCTTGAGTACTTGGGTATGGTTTCCGATACTCTTTCCTTTGGTTTGACGACTTCCTTTGAGGACCGAGTCATTTTCACGTTTTCACTTTTATGACACTATTCACTTTTCCTCTTTTTCTCGGTTGTCACTTTGTTGGAATAACCTCATTTTTCGTGTCCGGATTTGATTCCTGTTTTGCATTCATCCACGATATTTAGATTCCATGCTATGTGTATTTTTACTTTTGTAGAAAAGCATGCTAGTTGTGGTCTTTCTTCCTTAGGGATGTGGATGCACACTTCTTTGTAATTTCTCTTTCTTTTAGGGTCATTTGTGTAATTACTGTAAAGTAATTATTTTTCATCTTAGGGACCATTTTACAATTTAATTTGGAAGATATTTTCAAAAAGGACCTTTTTGTACTTTTCGAAAAGTGTGACAAGTGTCATACTCTCATTGGTCCACTTGTTGACATTTGTGTGGAAATACTTTGATGCCTTGGATGACGACATATGGAGGGTGGAAATTCAACCACTTGTTGGCTTAGGATTGGTGCACTTGTTGGCTTGGATGGTTGACAAGTGTAGGCTTGAGATTAAGCCTAGGATGGAGCTTTGGATGAGTGACAAGTGTATGCTCCAAATTAAGTATTGCAATTAATTTTTGGGCCACTTTGGAATTATGTTGTTAAGAGGGGTTTTTGTGCAATTGACCAAAACTTATGTGTGTTGACCTTGGTGTAAGACCACATAGTGAGTGGAGGATTTCTATTTCCTCCACTCACATTCTTTCACACTTAATTTCTATCTCTTCCCTCTCTTGTAAAGAAAACCCTAGCCTCCATGGATGGAGCTTGAAACCTTAGGCCTTGACCTTGATTTTTGATGGCCTTCCACTCACCTTAGACCTTGAAGCTTAGAACACTTTTTGTTCCCCTCATCCTCCTCTACATAACCCTAGAAGGGTTTGCCATTTTGTGTCGATTTGCCTTGGATTCCAGAGAGACTCTTCTCTAGTGAGGTAGGGGATGTTATAGGGTTATATTTTTGTTTCTTGTATGCTATTGATGCTTTTATAAGTTGTATGCATGTCTTTTTGTTAATTTGAGAAATTAGTGATTTATCTTATCTTGCATATAATTCATTTTAGACTTGGTAAATGGCATGGCCATGAGTTGATCTTTGATATATATTAATTTGGGATGATTTAGATGAATTTTCAAATCTAGAGATTAAATGGATTTAATTTGATTTAAATTATAGTAAATTGTATTTTACTTGTATTTCATTTTAGACTTGAGATATGGTATGACCATGATTTGCTGCTCGATATATGTTAATTAAGGATTATTTGAATAACTTTTGAAATTTAGAGATTTAATTAATTTAAATTAATTAAATTCTATATGATGCTATCTTGCTCATTTGACACTTTTGATTTGATATATGTAATGAGCATGCTATGTTGTTTAACATATATTAATTTGAGGTTATTTAAATTTGATTTGAAATCTAGAGAATTTAATTATCTTATTTAATTAAATTCTATCTAATGGCTCCATGGATCTATTGGTATTTTAGAAGTTGTTTCTATATTCAAATCATGGACTTGAACTTGTTATGTATTCATTTTGTTGTGTTTTGAGCATTGGACAACCTTGTTGTTGTATTTATATTCATGAGAACATGTTTTCTTTATGGAATATATTGATACCATGTGTAATGAATTGCACACTTTGTAATTGATATTATATATGCCATTTTAGAATTAAAACTCTAAGGCATGGATTGTGTGGTTTCAACCTACTTGTGTATGGAAGGTGGTTTTCGTGCATTATACAAATTACGTATAAGTTGTGAACTTATTTGATTATTTTGGAGTCTTGGGACATTGTTACAAGTGACATGGCTAGAGTTTGGCTCTAGTGCGGGAGGTATGAGTTCTCCCCAATTAAGATAGTGCACACTAGGGTGGTCTTCCTAGCGGGTTAATGCCCGGAATAACCATTTAGTTCTCGGCGGAAATCCGAGACGTGATGTCCAAGTCTTCCATTATTTGATTTCGCATTCAATTCAAAGTTGATAATCATGTTTAATTGTGACTTGTGGTTCTGGCTATTGGCGATTGATGTTGTTAAGTACATCTATACTAAGTTGTTATATTTAGTTGTTTTCACACTTTCAGATTTCAAGTTGGTAACTTAGAGAATCTATGTCTTGAGGTGTGGTATTTGAAATTCTAATTGTACTAAATTGTTATATTTAGTTGTTATTGCATTTTAGATTTTAAGACGGTAACCTTGAGAATTTATATCTTGATACTTGTGTAGCATGCTTCTATGTTGGTTAACTACGTAGATATTGTGATTTGTGCTTTGTTGTTCAAATGTGACTTTGGAATGATCCTATAGATTCATTTGGAACATAGACTTAGGTGGCATGATCTACTATAATTGTTTTAGCATTTTAGATTTCAAGTTAGCGACCGTGAGAATCTACATCTTGTTGCTTTGTATAGCATGCTCCCATGTTACTTGAATTGCATGAATGATGTGATTTGTGCTAGAAATGATCTTAGGTAGCTTAGGATGCTCCATGGGTCACATTTTGACATAGACGTTAGGTGGCATGAGCCCCTTTAACATGTTTCACCTTAAGGTGATAAAATTGTAAAAAGTTAGGTCAATGCATGCTCATCTCCTATGAGTAGCTTTATGTTACTCACCCACGTTGTGGGAACATTTTTCAAGTACAGGAATTAAAGTTGAGACTCTCATTATGCTTGGATGGTTTGTGGCCTTGGAGGTTTCCATCTTTGTGAAGGTTGGCTTGGAATGCCATTTGTAACCTTATTTGTTAAAATGTGTATATTTGATTCCATATATGTAGTGTGTACATGAGTGCACTCCTTACAATGTATTCAACATGTATAAGATGAGGCCGGAGGCCAATGTCATGTATTTTGTATCCTATGAGACTTATGATTTCATGAAATATTATGAAAATATTGAAAAATGCCAAGTAATAGTTTCACCATGTTTGCATCGGGTGTGGGAATTCCATTTTTTATTCTTTCATAGGGTCTCATTAATCATGTACGAAGTGTGGCCAAGGGCCAAACGGTCATTTGAAGTCATTTGTTGATTTTGGTTTTCAAAGTTTCCATTTTAAGTTCATATTCGCCTTTTTGGCCGTCGGGGGGTCAGATTTTGACTCGGCCATTTCCGGGAGCCACGGACCATTCCTGCGAGCTCAAAATCACTATTTACGTTTGCGTGAATGATTGTTTTCATGAAAACCCCTTTCGTTTGTGTTTTGAGCCTCCTATGGACTCATTTCACCTTTTTATTGAAAAATTTAGCTTAAGGGTATTTTGGGAATTTCTTTTGGGAAATAAATTCCGTTCTTGACTCCATCACATAGAAAATGTGATTTTAGGGGGAGTTTCTTCACAATATTTTTCAAAAAAATGTCATTTTGACCTCAAAAACCGTGTCGCAAACTCATTTTTCTACTAAAACACTGTTTTTGCTGCATTTTGGGTGTTCTATTCAAGTTGAACTGGTTCAAGAATAGTTGAACAGGTTCAAGGTGTTGTTTTGGTTCAGCTTAGGTGTACTGCCAATGTTGAACCAGTTCAAAGAGGTTGAACCGGTTCAAGTTCTCTAGAGTTTTCAATTTTGTTTATCCAATTTCAATCTAATGTAACTTCTTCGTTTTAACTCCAAATTGGTCCGTTCTTGAGTCTAAATTGACCGCGTCGAAGTAAGCTTTCTAATGGTATCAATTTTAGTTTCAAATTATTCTCCTAACTCAATATATACTTGTTTTAGTGAGAGTATGTCAGTTTTGGTTCGAACCGGGATAGGGTTCATTTGGGATTTCTTTTCCTTTGGCATTGGGACTTCATGTGAAGTCACCAAAGGTTGTTTTTGGATGTTTTTGATCTCATTTGACTTATTGGGAATCAAATTCCTTCCTCTTAGGGTAAAATGATAATTTTACCCTTGGTCCTTCTTTTGGTAGGGTTTTGATACTCTTGTCTTCGTTTTGCTTCTGCTAAGTCTCAAAATTCCTTGAAGGGCCATTCTTGTGTCTTAGGGAGGATGTACATCTCTAAGGACTTGGTTTTGTTTTGCTTTCGCATTTTGGATCCGCTTCGGGTCATCACAGGACATACTGGGTTGAAAAATCTAGGGTCGTCACAGCATGAGTGAAAATTCTTTGCATAGAACATTATCATCCAAGAATGGTAGAAATTCACAAGGTAGGAAGAGTGTTGGCTTAGATCAAGTCGACCATTCAAATGAAATAGCCGCCGAAATGATGTCTTTATCTCAAAGGTTTGATCAATTTTTGATTAACCAAAACTCGACGAACCAAGTATCTTTCTTCCCTAACCATTCTCTTCATGCATCAAATGAAATATGTATGACTTGTTCTAATGTTCTTCATTCTACTTCTCATTGTCCTCACGGACAAGTGCAAAATGAACCTAATGAACAAGTTAATGCAGCTTTTGTGAACCAAGGGAACAATCCTTATGGTACTCATTATAATCCAAGTTAGAGAAATGATCCGAATTTCTCTTGGAAAAACCAAGGAGAGGGCTCAAACCCTTCCCAAGGCAGTTTTCAAGGGAAGTACATTCCACCTCCACTTCAAAACCAAGGATCCCAAGGTTATAGATCTTACCAATCACAAGGAAATCAATTTGCTAGAAGTCCCGCCTTTGAAGAAAAAGTTTTAAATGCTTTGGGCACTTTAAAGGCTAACACTCAATTGCTTCATTCTCACTCTCAATTTATTGCAAAGCTAGAAACCCAAGTAGGGCAAATAAAAAGCACTCCTAATGCTAGAGATAAGGGAAAGATGCCTATGAATGCCCCACCTAAGCAACAATGTGTTGTGGAAACCCATTCCTCATCAGAAGGCCATACCATTGAACATGTTAATGCGGTGACTACCTTGTGGAGTGGTAGGATTGTGGATAATAAAGTCAAAAAGTTCAATGAAGAGAGTGAACCGGTGCAACCTCAAGTTGTCACCCGTCCCGTTTCACATCCCATTCCTCCTTCATTGCATATACATGATCTTGTGAATGAGAAAGTTTCAAAATGTGATTTGAAGAATAATTTTGAAAATGATTTGAAGAAATATTTGCCAAAAAATGAATTTGAAAAGGTTTTGTTGAAAAATGATTTGAAACAAAGTGATTTGTAAACTTCTTATGTTGAAGAGACTTCAAAGAAAAATTTTGAAAAGAGTTTTGAACCAAAAGCCCCATTTCCGGATGCCTTAAAAGGATCCATTTCAAAAGACAAGCAAAAGGCAAAAACCAATGAAATCATGGAAATGTTTAGGCAAGTGAAAGTCAACCTTCCACTTTTAGATGCAATCAAGCAAATTCCGGCTTATGCTAAATTCTTGAAAGACTTGTGCACCCAAAAGTGGAAGAACAAGAGCCAAGCACTAAGAAAAGTGGTTTTGACCGAGCAAGTGAGCTCAATTTTGCAACATAACACTTTACCAAAGTTTAAGGACCCCGGTTCACCTACTACTTCATGCATTATTGCTGATCATATCATTAATCGGGTGCTTGTTGACTTAGGAGCAAGTGTTAACCTTCTTCTATACTCTGTTTATGTCAAATTGGGCCTAGGTGAATTGAAACCGCCATCGGTAGTTTTACAACTGGCCGACCGATCCATTAAGAAGCCTAGGGGCATAATTGAGGATGTATTGATTAAGATTGACAAATTCTTCTTCCCCATTGATTTCGTTGTCATTGATACGGAACCAATCCCCAATCCTAAAAGCTAAATTCCTGTTATCCTTGGCCATCCTTTTTTGGCAACCACTAATGCCAACATCAATTGTAGGATGGGGATAATGAAGATCTCATTTGGCCACATGAAGGTGAAGTTGAATATCTTCAATGCAACACCCAATTCATTTGACAAATATGAAGGAGAGGTTAATGTTGTAGATAAATGTCATGATCTTCAATGTCAAGGAAGTGAGCTTTTGTGTAAGACCAAAACTTCAAAGGGATCATCTTCAACCTTGTATTCTCAAAGTCTTGTTTCAAATTCTTTCCTTAAAAGGGCATGGAAGCCCAAAGATTGTGATTGCATTGACAAGGGATCAAAAGTTTCTTTTGAGCTTAATCCAACAAGTTCTTCAAAGAACTATTTGTTGGGAGGAGTTCAAAGCATCTATCACCCCAATAAGGAGGGGATGCATTACAAGATCTTTGATCCGGGCTAAAAGAGGCTAATGTCCTGCTAGAGACGTTAAAGACTAGCAAAACATTTCGTAGCGTGTCAAAACCCTATTCCTCCCTCATTTCTATCTTAAATTTCATTTCTTGGGAAGTCTAGATACTTGTTTTTGGTTCATATACATAGCTAGGGACTGTGATTAGGATTGCATGAACTTTTATGTTATGATTGAGCATTTTACATAAGTTCAATTGATCTCAAATGAGAGTTCGATCGATCGAAGTTCCACCTACATCCAACACTTAGAAAAAAATTTCACCTGCATCCAAATCACCTCTCTGTCCCATCGTTCAAACTTATTCTCAGATCGATCAGAAGACCTTAGATCAATCCAACTTCAAAGTTCGATCGATCTCCAAGTTCCAACACTTAACCAAATTTTTGAACCAAAAACCTGCATATTTTTGCTCTCTGTCTGATCGATCGAACATTTTGTTCAGATCAATCTCAGTTCTTCAATTCTCTATTTTGACTTTTGTTTGACTTCATTTGACTGTTTATTTAAAAAAAAATAAAAATAAAAATAAAAATAAAATAAAATAAAAAATAAATCCAAAAATATTTTTATTTTATTTTTCAAAAAATCCAAAAATATTTTCTATTTTTCAATTTTAATTTTTAATTTTTAATTTTAGTTTTTAATTTTTCAAAAATTTCAAAAATTCCAAAAATACTTTGAAGAGAGAACATCAAAGTTCGATCGATCTGAAATCTCAATTCGATCGATCGAACTAATCGGGAAAAGTTTTTAAAACTAGACCTTGAGGGTCTCAAGATCGATTAATTAGATCGATCCAACCCTCCAAACCTTTGTCCTTCATTCCCGTTGCCACTGTGTACCCATCTTCATCATCTCCTCCGACAAATCTCCGGTGAGATCCAAACGTTGACTCTCTCTCTCTCCTCTTGGATTTTCATCTTCATCTTCCTCTCATCTTCTCTCATGACTTGAGGTGAGATCTGAGCCATACCTTGTGATTTCAAGCTTCAACTTGTTCAATACATGTTGCCTACATACTAGATCTAGGATGTATTGTTGATGATTTCCTCCATTGATGAAGCTTGAAGCATGTTGTGTATATATGTATATATATTTGTATATATGTATATATATTTTAAGTTTTGAGTTGTTTTGTGGGAGTATGGGCTTTGTAAAGTGGCTAGGATTAAGGAATTGTTGTGTTGATAGGCCCATGACATTGTTCGTGTGGCCCTCGTGCTTCTAAAGTCACAGATCTATGACTTTTCAGTTTTCATCTCCGCATAGTTCGATTGATCGAACTTCTATCTCAGATCGATCTTGAGAGATCGATCAAACTTAGTTTTTCAGTTTCTCAGATCTCACATTTTTTGTGATCGATCGAACTTCACAGATCTCATATACACACTTCATTCATCATGTATTACATTCATGCTATCTCATATATGCCCAATGCCTGTGATATTCCACATTGGATGCAATTCATACTTACATTGTTTAGCATGCTTCATATCATGTCACTTGCATAGATTTATGTCATCTATATGTTTTGTCTATCTTATTTGACATTCATGTTTCTATTTTGTGCTTTCAATTCTTTATTCTGGCACTGACTCCCCTTGCAAGTTTTAAAATTATTTTTCAGGCCATGACTAAGCGCAAGATTGTTGCCAAGAGGCAACACGGGCTTCAGAGACATATCAGACCTAGGATAGAAGAGCCAATAGAGCCCTCTCATGCACAGGAGGAGCCATTACAGCTTACTCCACCTCAGTCACCTGCTCATGAGGCTGAGGATGATCATATTCCATCTATTTCTGCGGCTCAGCCTGCGTTTACACCATCACCATCTCCATCACATGCTGAGGCTGAGCATTCACCATTACCATTTCCACCATGCCAGCCAGCTTTAGAGCGTGACAAGCCCGCGCCTAGATATGCGTACATGACAGTGGACCACGAGTCAGTGTTCGACACCAATTTCTTCTCCAGATTGGCGTTGACCCGATCAGCTTACCATGATTTTATCCAAAGGGGCCTTGCAGCTATTCTTGCCCCAGTTACTGAGCCAGTCTACCCGCGGCTAGTACGGATATTCTTCCAGAACCTCCGACTGTCCCCGCGTACCACGGCAGAGCTGGTCACTACTATAGATGGCCATCAAATTACTATTACTGTGGACACGCTAGCCAGATCATGCCATTGTCCACACTGATGCCCTCCGGAGCTATAGGTGCTATATCTGAGGCTATACAGGCCTTCTTATGCCGACATAAAAGTTTTCTTGACAGGTCACCATGCCGATTGCGAGACTTTCGCCACCCGCACCTTTCTTCCAGATGACCTATGGTTCTTTGATTCCATTCTCTTTCAGAACATATATATGGCCGGGTACAAGATTCAGCAGGGAAGAGACTATCTGACAGCCCTCTATGCATTTTATACAGGCCACTGGGTATCTATCCCCGCGCTCATCTGGAGTGTGATGAGGAAGCTCTTCGACGAGTATATCAGTAAGGAGAAGCCCGAAAGGGCTAAGTCTCTCCCATTCGGCCACCTCATCACCTAGATACTGATCAATCAGCGCTATCCTTTTCATCCTCAGGAGCACCCTGAGAGAAGTTCCTGTCACTTCTTGAAGAAGGATTGGAACAAGAGCTATAATGTTATTATCACCAGATTGCAGGACCACGCAGTAATAGTAGCAGTAGCAGAGGCAGCAGCATCAGATCCTGTAGTAGACGATGTACCAGTAGGTCCAGCTGCTGAGCATATAGACATTGATTTAGAGCGACTTGCAAATGATGCTGAGCAGTACTCTCCAGCTGGGTCGCCAGTATACGAGAAGGAGCAGACTCAGGATCTTTCTTCTGATTCATCCGTACCTGAGGCTCCTAGTCAGACCCCCAGCTTTGGAGAGCGTCTTCAGGCTCTCGAGGATGCAGTGATTACTATCCGAGCTGATACTGCTGCCATTCGAGCTGATGCTATAGCCCACCGAGCTGATTTTGCTACATTCCGCATGGATGTCATGACTGTACTCCGAGACTTATCTCGCGATATCCGCGGAGCTAGCCCTGCCTATCCTGCCCCGTCCACCTGAGATTCCCAGTTCTTCTATCTTTTCATATTACACCTCTGTGATCTATACTTTATTTTTGTCACTGTATATTATTTGCAGCCGAATATGTCGACTTTGCTCTTTTGATGTACTTTATACTTTATTTTCTTTATATATATTTTTACTATAGATGTCATCTATTATATTCTTATCTCTGTATGTTTGACTCCATCAGGTATATCACAGTGACTTCAGTGAGAGAATGCTATATAATTTTCAAGACCACCCTTATACCTCTCTCACTGCCCTATTTTATTTACACTTGCATGTCCACTATGCACTGATTATCCCTTTTTGTTATCTGATGAATTTATCCGAGTGCCAAATTTCAGGACCACAGTTAATCCCAAGTTTTGGGGGGGCATGCCACCCACTTTGGATACTTCAGTCCCAGCCATTCTTTGCCTTAATTGCACCGGTATACTCTTTCCTTTTGTTCTCTTTGCACATTGAGGACATTGTGTCGTTTAAGTTTGGGGGTAATGGTGTACTTTACAATGTTAGCTTTAAACTTCAAAATTTTGAGTATGACTTGTGTATTTGAGAGATTTTCTATGATTGGTCCATATCTAGCTATGATTTTAATCTTTTGAGGACTATATTTCTTAAAATTTAAAAATTGCTTGACTTGAGAGTCCAATACTCCTTGTATGCCTTGTGGATGCCATTTATGAGTAAATTTTTTGAAAAATTGATATCTTGCTTGCACTTATGGTCCACATCATCTTGATTTTGTGATTATTTTAAGATTCATTCTAGGATTCTACACTAACACAGGCGCACACTAGCATTCATTTGTGGGGTACATGCTTTGTTGATTACTGAATTGGTTATATCCCAATTGGGCTAGTAGTGCATTGAAAGCTTTCATTCTTGATAAAGGTGGATAACAACCCCTTTTGACTAAGTAGCCAGGTTTTGACCCTCATCAAGCACTGAACTTCTCACGCCGAAAGGTGGAGGGCCCAAACTCTAGGTTAATAATTGAATACAAAAAAAAAAAAAAAAAAAGAGTTGCAAAAGCAAAGTGAGGACTTCTACCAAAAGGTGAGAAGTGAGAAATGATTAGATAGAGATTGTCTTGATTTGTAGCCTAGTTGATTTGAGCTTGTAAGTTCGTAGGGGTGTTTGAACGCCTAATGCCTTAAAGCCGTCTGGTTTGGGAGTCATTGACCTAACGCTCGACCTCATGAATCGCTAGAAAGCTTAATAGATCAACACATTGCACCATGCTTCCATCTTTGATCCTATATAAAATAAAATTAAAAAAAAAAAAAAATGAGTGAAAAGAATAAGCGCACCTAGATCAATAAGCTTTAATAAAAGGTCCACTTTTTATCTTGATAATCGGTACTAGATTTGTGTGCTAGTTTGAGGGTAAGGATGTTAGCATTTCTTTAGTTGGCTAAGATAACAACATATTTGATGCCGGTCCACTCAAAAAGGATTCTAAAGTTGTTTTAATTTTCATGATCATTTTCTTGATGTGTGGAGGACCATACTTGCTTCCTTGATGTTGAGATTTTGGGCGATTGCTTGGAAATGTTTGAAAAATTGCATACTTGAGATAGTTTTCTCCCAATGCTTGTTTGCAATATTGGTGTCTCTATTAAAAGAATGAGCTTAATGTTTGTGGGTATCATTTCTGCCTCACGAGACTTCACTCGTCCACTAGGGGTAACCTAGGGGTTTAAAAGGCTTGTTGCATATGCTAAGTGCAATCGTGTTCCCTACGAAAGTGGCGTTATCCATTTATTGTTTTCTAGTTCATAGTTGTTTAGTTATTTATTTCATTTCTTTATTTTCTAGTTCATTGCTAAGGACCAGCAATATTTAAGTTTAGGGGTGTGATGAGTGCTGAAAAGTGCGTATTTAAACCCCTTAAGCTTAGCCATTCTAGTACCTTTATCTATCTTACTTTATCGTTTTAGATTGATTTAGTATTATTTCCATTTTCAGGCATTTATCCCAAAAATAAGCTAACTCAGCCAAATAAGAGTAGAAATGAAGCAATTCTAGGATGAATCAAAGAAAGGAGCCAAGTGGAAGCAAAAGGAAGAAAAAGGTAGAAATCAACATCTTCGATCGATCTCAGATCAAAGTTCGATCGATCCAACATGATCGACCTCAGCACTTCAAGATGGATCAGAGCCATGATGACATTTTCAGAGATCTCAAAAGTTCGATTGAGCCAACATCATTCTTCGATCGATCGAACTACCTTGTCCTTATCCAGATTATTGATCTTATCTAGTTGTACCACCCTACCAACCACTTTTGTCCTTTTCCCAAAAATATCTTCAAAATATCTCAGATTTGTTTTTATCTAAAAAGCTCCGCCATTGAGGATCGATCTAGCCTAAGTTTGATAGATCTCAGCCATGTTTGATCGATCCAAGTCCAAGGTTCGATCGATCGAACTTCCTCCAGTGCGAAAAAGTTAAATTTCCAGCTCACAAAAAGTTGTCCTTTATCCAATCATTGGGAAATATTTGTTGTACGACCCCAGCTTATTTTGGGTGTTATTTGACCTACCTATATAAGGATAAGGATTACATATCACATCATATCATATCATACCTTGTAAGAATCTCTTGGAGAGGAAGCTTAGAGGAGGAGGAAGCTAGAGACACTATTGGAGACTCTTCATCAACCAAGGAACAAATCTCTACCATGGAGTTAACCCTTGAGGGTTGCAGAAACACTTCTATGAGTGGCTAAACATCTTCTTGGGGCTAGAGTTAGCCCCAAGCATGCTTTCTACATCTTAATTTTGTGTATTATTGAGGGATTAGTGTTGTAATACATGTTTTGGCACTTTTATATATATAGATCTTGTTTATTCAATGATTTATGTGGTTTAATGCTTCCAATTGATCATTTCATTCTATCCATATATCTATGTATGCTAGAATAGATGTTCATATGTTTGTCTCTATTTCTTGTGTTATTGATGCATGTCTATGTGTATTAATGCCATAGATCTAGAGATTGTCAAAACATTGTGCTTAATAGAATGCTCTTGTAATTTTCTAGATGGTTTATGCTCATTTCTTGATGGATTGTGCCTCTCCCTTAGCTTAATTAGTTTAATTTCATGTCATTAGCTTAATTGTAGTGTAGTGGTAGCATAGATGTTAGATGGGAGGACAATTCATGCTTGTTGTTTGATGTTCCATACTTTCGAATGGAAGTAGCATATGTCTCTAACCTTGTCGTGTATTTGGCTTGTGAGCTTAATGAAAGGATTAATGACTTGCTAGATATATTGTACTTTTCACATGCTATTTAGACAATATATACTTAATTGTTAGATATATTATGCTTTTCACATGTTACTTAGACAATATATACTTAATTGGTCACCCTTACTAATTGAATCAACTAAACACACACACACATCAATATTGCAACATACATTTCCCTCATTAGTCACTTGTTAAAGGTGTAGAAAAGTATTGTTTAGTGGTGACCTCTAAACCCCAAGATCTCTCTCTTACTTACTCTTTATTGCATTAAATTATTTAGTTTAATTTGCTTTTTAGTTTAATCAACCAACCAACTATTTGTTTGATCATTCGACCTATTAACCCTAATAGTGATTCCACAACCAAATTCGACTCCAATCCCTTGGGACGATCCCTACTCACCCTAACTATATTTTTAGTGAAGGTAGTAGTGGCTTTTATAAATGTAAAACTTGACCCTCACCTTAATGCACACTCTCCTAAGCATATGGTGTAGTAGCGACGAGCCACCATCAGGTGGTCGGCGAAGTATAACCAAATTTATGCAAAATAGTGCGGCTAAGTTTTAAATTTATAATAGCCACTACTACCTCTAACTAAAAATATAGTTAGGGTGAGTAGGGATCGTCCCAAGGGATTGTGAGTGCACTAGCAATGGATATAATATATAGGTTAGTAGGTTGAGTGATCAAAAGTGGATTATTTGGTTGATTAGACTACAAACTAAATTAAACAAGTTCAATGTAAAATAAACAATTTAAATGAAATTTAGAGAAAACAAGAGAGTGAGGTCTTGGAGTCTAGAGGTCACCACTAAACATCACCATTTTAGACATTCAATGTATAATTAATGAGAGGAAACATGTGTTGTAATTTGAGAGTGTGTGATTGATTGTTTCAACAAGCATGAATGACTAATTAAGCATATATTGTCTAAGCATATATTATCTAAGCAACCTAGTAAATAGACCAAGACATTAAACTAAGTCATTAATCCTTCCTTTAAGCTCACAATCCAAACACATCACATAGTTAGAGAATAATATTACTTGCATTTATAAGCATGAAACATCAAACAACAAGCATGGATTGTCCTCCCATCTAACAACTAAGGCAACTACACTACAACTAAGCTAAAGGCATGAAAATTAAACTAAATAAACTAAGGGAGAGGCACAATCTATCAAGACATGAGTATGAACCATCAAATAAACCACAATAGTATTTTATTAAGCACTATGCCTTGACAATCTCTAGATCCATAGCATCAACATACTTAGACATACATCAATAACTTAAAAACTAGAGATAAACACATGAACATCTATTCTAATATATATAAACATATGGATAGAATGCAATGATCAATTGAAAGTATTAAACCACATAAATCATTGAATAAACAAGATTCATATATAAAATAAGTGTCAAGACAAGAATACAACACAAATCGCCTCAAAATACATAGCATTAGAGTCTAGAAGGCATGTTTAGGGCTAACTCTAGCCCCAAGAAGATGTTTAGCCACTCATTGAAGTAGCCATCCAACCTTCAAGGGCTATCTCCATGGTAGGAATCACCTCATTCTTGATAGAAACCCTAGAAGAATGGAAGAACTCCCAAGAATATATCTCTAGCCTCTCCTCCTCTATTTTCTTCCTCTCTAAGAATGTTTCTAAGCATATCTCTTTGTATATGTGTAAAAAGTAGCTCAAATCTTTATATAGGTAGCTCAAGTGTCACACCTAATGATCTGAAATCGTGCACAAGGGCTCCTCCAATGATTGCACCATGAGACAACTTTTAATGAGCTAGAACTTTTTTTTTTTTTTTTTCAGACTTGGGGGGGTTCGATCAATCGAACTTAGGTGAGATCCATCGAATGCTGCAGAGATCGATCATCCTTGGCGGTGCCTTTTTGAATAAAGACAAATCTCTGAGATATTTTGGGATATTTTGGGAAAGAGACAAAAGTGGTAGGTGGGGTGGTAGATGTGGATAAGATTGAATATTTTCGATCGATCGAAGAATGGTTGGATTGATCGAACATGGTGGAATATTTTGCATAAGGACAAAAGTTTGGATCCATCTTGAAGTGTCCAGATCGATGTTGCTCTGATCGATCGAAGGAATGTTGAGATCGATCGAACTTGCTGATTTCCACACTTTGCTCCTTTTATCCATCTGGCTTGAGTTAGCTTCTTTAATGCTTTTATTTGGCTGAATTAGCTTATTTTTAGGAAAAGCACCTAAAAAGGGCAATAAAATGAAATTAGTCTAAGACGGGAAAATAAGATAGATAAAGGTCCTAGAATACCTAAGCTTAAGGGGTTTAATTACGCACTTTTCAGTGCTCATCACTATACTTCAATTATAGGAAATTAATTCACAAAAAATCTAAGAGATTCCAAATCAGAACACCCCTACTTCAAAGAATGCAAAAACCCCCAATTTAAGCCCAATTTTCGAATTTCCAAGGGTTGGCTAAACAAAGATTTGCTTCCATCAAAATGATAGCCTTGACCAGCTCTCCAACATTGCCTAAGGAAGCACTATCAAATTCCAAAAGAGTTAGGCTTAATTAAGCCTTGAATTAGTGTAAAAAGAAAAAGAAAAATGGAAGAAGAGAAAGAGAGAGAGAAGCTGCCGGGTGTGAGAAGAAAATGAGGCCAAGAAATGACCTCTTGGCCATTAAAGGTTGAAGTAGTGGGTTCCACCACTAAAAAATATCTAACCTTTTTAAAAAAAAAATTCCGACCATAATATATAGATATATATATATAAATGAATCATAAATATTATAATCTACCCTCCTTAAAAGTTTTCGTCCACGAAATCTACCCTCCTTAAAAAAGGAGGCCCATAACCATACACCTTCTTGAGAACACCTCACAAAACCCCGAAACCATGAACTAACCAACATTATTGCTTTCGACACTGGACATCATCAGGCAATCACACACCACTACCCCAAAAACATAATGCTCACCACCCTATGAGGGTACTCATTACTAACGACATCAGAACATGAGATCAACTAGGCCCTACATCCGATTCTCAACGACCATCATTCCACTCTACACTACTACGCAAGACTCCAAAGCTCGAAAGAAGAATAGTCTCTAGACCAACGAACATGACAATATCCAATCTCAACTCCTCCCTAAAAAGACACATAAAACTCCAGACAAGAACCTTGTCTATCTCACAATCAAGCTCAACTCTACTCTACACAACTCTGTCAGACCGAACACTTATTACCTAACATTTAACTACACCATTACATACCCGTACAATGACTACCAACCACACCAAGCGGCAATCACTAAACTTAATATCCTCAAGATGACTAAACAATAAATCTCCCAATGACTGCATAATCATGAGTCACCAGAGTAATAAAATGTACTATCCTGTACCTAGACCCCAAATCCTCAAAACAAGATCTTTAATAATCACTGATCATACCACAAACCCTTTACCAGACACTTCATACTACCTAACACACTCCGTTACCAAAACAAATCATCCAAATCCACACTGTCACACCGATACAGCAAGCAATACCGTGCCCTCACTATCCCTGACAAATTGAAATAATCATTAACCTTTGACCCGACATTATGCTAAGAAGGATTGATTCAGGAGAAATGGTTGCCAGGCTATTCTCATCATCGATCATGTTTCAACACAGATGTCGTTCCTGTCCTCAGGTCCAAATCTTAAACACACTCTCACACAGTCTATAAGGCAACCATGAGGTTCAGTCACTATCAATCCATCGTTCTACGTAACCACAATGGCTAAACAGTCACATACTTACTTTAAAAATCCCAATCATGCTTTAATCATA
The DNA here is from genome assembly GCF_030987335.1 of Cornus florida. NCBI lineage: Eukaryota > Viridiplantae > Streptophyta > Magnoliopsida > Cornales > Cornaceae > Cornus > Cornus florida. The sequence continues at coordinate 42,292,241 of NW_026775575.1, forward strand.
CAACCATAACAAGCTAAAATCAACACGGCACCAAATATCACAATCATAAACCAGCATAAAAGATCTTTAATCTCCTCATAACACCTATACCAGGTAAACAACTCCATAACATCATTTGATTCAATTCTTACTTCTTCATAACACACAATATAACCGTCTCATGCCTGAAACCTCAAAACCAAAGTCAATCACCTCTATTTTTCCTCAATAGAATCCCATATTCATTTTTTAACTGCTTAACACTTACACAATACCAACACTTGTCCTCAAGACACCGCTTAAATCAGACATTAATACAAACACCCGAGTACATGACTCACATTACATCACCTAACTATCCTTAAGCTTACAATTCACGACACCCCTAGCCATCACCGAAAGTACTAAACACCGAAAACACAAACCCTATTCGGTAACTCATGCCGTCCAAACCATCCTCAAAACAAACAAGCACTACTAAAAACCGATGACTTTATCTCCCTCCGTGGGAGTGAGTCGACCAAATCAACCAAACCTTTATCGATGAACTCAATAACATAACAAATCACACATAGGTCTGTCCACCCACAAATGCACATAACTCCTTAATGGAAAACAAAACTGACGACAAATGACGTCATTGCCAGGACTAGAACAAATTGAAAGGGTAATAAACCCTACTCTCACAAGAGACTGACGACTCGCACCTGAATGCAACCGACACCTTATCACATGCTACACATTAACTGTCCAACCATGGACACCCAATCTCACCTGAAATGAACTAAACTCCTTACACACAAAGAGAAGAACCAAATGGATACCCATACGGAACTACGAACTCAATTCTAGGCGACCTCGCAGACCATCATACATTATCAACACAGAAACCTCGCATACGATACCTCGCATCTCCCATACTAAACAAAACCAATCAGATCCATACCACCCATTTGTCGAGTAATAAGATACAACTCACAACACAACCTTCAGACAAGAGCATCAATGCTCACGACATAGCAACACTAAAAACGATCACAACCCATTGGACACCGCATCCGGTTACTCCCAAATGATAACCCATATGCCACAAAATGACACTTTACCACCAATTCCATCACTACCTTCCCAGACGATACTGCCTCAATCATCGTACACACCCGACTTGTGACCTGTGATACCCTCGAATCTAAGACATAGGTTGATTAGGCCTAAGACCAAACCCGAGGGAATATCAAACAATTAATATTTAAAAACGAACACAGATTACAAAAATGAATTAAGAATAAATATTAAAAACTGAAAGATCTCTAAATATAAAAACCTCAAATATTAAAGATTAATTAAATCCAAATCCTTCCAAAACCTCCAACAGTTTAAACAACTCGGGAATCCATCTCTAGTGGACCCCTAATAAAAAATCCAAACTGAAATATAAATAACTGATAGAACATCCAAAGTTAAACCACAGAGAGAAGTCCTACATCGTCGGAAGAGTGAGTGATAGTCTCCGCTCAGCACGATCAAGCCTATGACTGGAACTGTCGAACACATGAAAAATAGAAGTGGGTCAGGCCCACGAACTAGTTTTATCCTACTACAATCCAAGCAAAGACTTGATACGCATATACATTCTAACCAACTCAACAATAGCTATATAATCCGTATATATATATATATATATATATATATATATATATATATATATATATATATATATATCCATATTACAGAGCTCTCATTGGACTATACAGGGGGTCTCAACCTGAATAGAAGGAAACATGCAAAATGCACCTAAGTGGGCATGAGTACCTAAGCCCAATAGGGTATACCTCGACCTATCATATCCAGCTACGCATTCTATTGCATATACGCTTCCTAACCGACGACTGAGACTCAAGCTCAGATCGTGGTACCATAAATATAGATACTTAAAGTCTGTCCTATCCATCCATAATAGATCCAGTTAGCTGTTCAGCTTGTTCAGCTGTATAGGCTTACATATCTATAGTAAGTAATCCAGTCAATCATTCAACTTTGTTTCAGCTGATCTGACTTAAATATAAGTGGGATTTATTTTATAATCTATTCTCTTATTCCGCATAGGTAGGACTTAGTATTTTGAAACTAATCCGTCCCTAGTATGCCACCGTCCCATACCGGTGCATTCATTCCATCCATCTAGTAGTTGATAATACAGATATTAAATATAACTACCAACTAATCCACAGAATCCATATAATTGATAGAACATAAATAAATGTTTATATCAATTAATTCCATACAAAGCATAATAGAATTTTGTAAACTAATATGCTTGTCTTATTCCACTGTTACATGATTCTCGCATAATTTATAGCACAGAGAATAAACATAAACATCCTTTAAACCGTGATAAGCATAATAATGATAATAAATACATTAGCATGCTTGCTTGATACCACTAAAACATTATTTAGACTATAAACCATTCACAGAAAAATTGCTACAAACAAAGCTAAGCAATTTAAATCATCCACCTCCAAAATAGTATACCAAACTCTGTAGGAACTTTTATACTGCTTAAGCTATAAACCCCAAGTGGTTCATTGACCATTATTCCTGCTCTCTGGAGCATAAACAAGATCTTAGGTAAGAACTAATTTCCCAATTATAGCCCTTGATTACCCCAGAAAGGTCAGAAAGCAACCCCTAAAACAACAATGCACCAAAAATCCATCAAAAAGGGGTGGAGCTGCCTCCCCCACATGGGGAGCTGCCTCCCCTTGTGTGGAGCCACCTCCACAACCCTTGGAGCCAGATCCACCCTTGTGGGGAGCCGCCTCCTTCCCCAGTTTGCCCAGTTCACTCGTTTTCCTTTGCTGATTTCATCTCCGGTGACTTCCATCACTTCCGTCCTCCATCGTCAAGGTTCCTAGGTGTCTGAACTAGGTTCCAGTATGTTCAAGAGGAAATTAAATTCTTTATACAACTACCGACATCAACTTAAACATGTATTGTGTAAAAAGAATTCAAATCGAGCAATTTAGCATTCATGATCACCTACTATTTCAAACAACTCCTCCATGCAACCAGATTAATTTTAGTGTTTTCCCAAGGTGTTCCAGACTAATTAAACTCTTTATACATCAATGGACATGAAATAAATCAGGAGTTATGTAAGAAAGAATTTAAAACAAACAATATATAACTTGAAAATATGTTCCGTTTAAAGTATCTCAGACATGCAATCCAGTTTAATTTTAATCTTTATATGTTCCTAGAATTGTATTAGACATGTAAAGAACACGAACCAATGGGAGAGAGTTAGGTAGAGAACTTGCCTTTAGGTCTCAGTTTGAAACCTTGCACCGTCGTCTTCCTAAATTCTCCGGCGATTCCTACTATAATCCTCCTCTATTCTCTCTCTGCCTCCAAAGTGGTGAATAGGGTTCTAAAACCCTAGGCAGAACCTTAATACATATATTTATAGGCCTCACTGAAAACCCTAATCCTAATCCCAAGCTAATTAAAGTTGGCTAAAACCCCCAACGTGACCACTTAAAAGACAAATACAAATCCCTAAATAAACCCCTAATTAAATAATTAAAACAATTAAACAGTTAAATCAAACCCAATTAAATAATTAAACAGTTAAATCAAACCCAATTCAATAATTAAACAGTTAAATCAATCCCTTTAAATAATTAAAACAACTAAATAGTTAAATCAAACCAATTAAATAATTAATTAATCAAGCAAACACGTAATTAATGACACAGAACAATAATTAAAATGCCGAGACTATCCTTTTAAAATTAGGGGTATTACATGACCTCAGTCACAACAACCCACTGACTCGTCAAAGGACAAAGGTGTTTATCTGGCAACATCATCCTCACTGGCTCTAAAGACTAAGCCAATCACAATGGCCTCAACTGGCACACAATCCCATCATCTACCCGACAATATACAACAAACAAATCACAATCTCTAATCCATCATCGGATCATACCTTAAATCGTCTTACTCGTCAATGTTAAGATATCATGCCATAACACCTCTACTGCCATTCGTTCCAAACAACAGTTCAACCCTATCATCCCACCGGACCATCAAGCCACTACCAAATGATTTTTCCTCAAACATCCTTAAAATAATACCATAATAACAAGAGAATAAGCATTACTCTCGATAATCCCCACAATGGCCAGTATTTACCACTAGAAAAGAACCTACATACGGCAACGCCAAGCCGATAAATCTCAAAAGAAAAATGAGCACAAACTCCAGAATGCTTAATACCTAACTGTCTCCTTAAAACCATCAACGATGCAATCAATCACTAACACTTAACCGGCTACTCAAACCATTCTTCCTAAGGCAATTTACATGCCTAAACAAGAAAACTTCACGCCCTATGTTTAACATCATTATCTCTCCTCCGCACTGTTCCTCAAAACACCCTTGGCCCGGACAAAAGTCAAATGGGGCTACTAACTAGACCTACGAGATCACCCTCATCCTAATCATTTCAATCATCAGTCTATCTCTTTGAATACTTAAACAACAAGCACTACCTCCTCATACCCCAAACGCAACGTAAAGTTTAACTCCAGTCTACAGCTTACAATTTCTAAAACACAGTTCATTTGGTTACACAATACCTACCATCTATCACTTCATCCACAACCACCAAATATACCGATGACTACATAATACCTGCCTTATCGTGCAATCCTAAACTACACAACTAAAACTGACTACTATACCCCACCTCGAGACTCTCTCGACAACTATGACAACCTATAACCCCACTCATCCACTGAGCCATGCAATCAACTCACTGAGAGTCAATTACTCACAACACGCTCTTGTAGCTCTCTGAAATGGGGATCATTCCTTGATAAACCAATCTCTAAGACACATTCTTACAAGACCAAGAAATGATCCACACCTAACAGTCGGTCACCCGGCACTGGCATAACTCCGGTCTATGCATACGTCATCCTAGACTTACAAATTCCAACAAGTCCCCTTAACAGTCGTAACCAACACGCTTCCTCAGACCGTACCAGAATACCCGCAAAATACGTCTACAACAAATAGACTACACTCGTGACTCAAGCAACCTTTGTCACACCCGCCACAAACCGGTTTAAAAAGAACCTCAGCACCAAACCGTGACCCAAGTCACAAACACTAACCTCTAAAAGTCACACATACTTCACGAAAACCTCACATCACACACCTGGCCTTTCCGATCACAAAAACCTATACACTAATACACGAAACCCATATACCTCACCCTGGACACCGCACTATGTCATGGAATATGAACCAGTTCTAAAGTCGTGCCCCAAGCACTACACCCTAAAAATAACAAGAAAACTGAAGCAACTATACACTAAATAGCTCGATCCACGAGCTAAAGACCTATGCCATTCGTTTAATAGGAACTAGCACCTAAACAACCCTGGAGCAACCGAGCTCCTAGCCTACTCAAGTCAAAACCCACATAACCATCAATGCCGCAATAAGTACTCTACCATACTAGTAAACATCCCATTCCCAACCATATATACACACATAAACACACACATATATGTATAATAATCGTACCCCATACCATGAAACAATCACGTCCCTTCGTTTAGAAATAAAAATAATAATAAAAAAAATTTACTTGCATAAACCATGCCCAAATACCCGTCACAATATCATACGAAATATGCTTGCACATACCGTGCTAACTATGTAATGACCCGGATTTTCACGGATATTTTTTTTCTGTTGTCTTTCCTTTCTGAGTTCAGTTCCTCTTCACTTAGTGTCATCTCGAGTGCTCGGGAGTGATTTCCGAGACTCTTTTCTGTGGATTGACAACTTCCTTTGAGGACCGAGTCGTTTCCACATTTTTCATTTTTTAATACTATTCATTTTTCGTCCTTTTCCCTATTTCGTCCTTTTCCCTATTTTGTCTTTTCCCTGTTTGACACTTTGTTGGTGTAACCACACTTCTTATGTTTGGAGTTCATTTTTGACTTCATGTATCTCCATCTTGAGTGGTTTCCACGAAAAACGTATCTTTACTTTTGCAAGAAAGTACTTTGGTTGCTCCCGGTGTCCATAGGGGCATGGATGCAAAGTTCTTTGAAATTATTTTCTTTTCTTGGGGTGTTTTTTGTAAATATATTTTGAAGATATTTTATTTCAGAGGTTTTTAAGAAAATATTTTTAGAAGATATTTTCATTCTGGGCCATTAGTGTAGTTTTCACTTTTTGGAGGGGCCATTGTGTAATTAATGAAAGTTATTGCTAAATGCCTTGTTTTGAGCCTGGATCCTCATATGGGATTCATTTTCACTTTTTGTCGAGTCGCGTACTCTTAGAAATTCCTTCTGGTCATTATTTTCCAGTTTCAGGGTTTCTAGCCCTAGTTAACGCCAAACTTGTTTGGGGCATAACTTTCTGCTCGGGACTCAGTTTTTGATGACGTTTCTTTCGTTTATTCATATTTTCTCATTTTGAATCTTTTTTGTTCACAGAGTTTTGTCATTTGAGCGCGTCTACTCAAATGTCACTTTTTCAAACCCGGCGGGGCCCGTTCGAGGCACTTTTTCAGATTTCTATAAAAAAGGGGTGAGATATTTTATTTTTTCATCTTCCCCACTCTCTTGCACAACTTGAAGCTTCCATGGCAGCCCAAGGGAGGCTGCTACCTTCTCTTTCCTCTTTTGAGCTTCATTCATTCGTCAGAACATGGAAGGGCCTTTGCGTTTAGTGTTCCTATTGATTACGCGCTTCTTTCACCCTTATTAGAACCCATTTTTGACCATTCTTTGAGTTTGGGTTAGAAGTCAAGTTGTGATTTTGATGGGGCTTCCTTGGGGGTTATGTGCACGGTGTAGTCCCCGACAAAACCTAGAAGTTTCGTCGGATTCGGAGCGATTTCCATTTGGTGGCTTTTGAGATTTTCATCTCAAATTGAGGTAGGGGATGTTCTAGGCTTTTGTGTGTGTTGTATTGAGTGTTTAGCATGATTATACAACTTAATTGCATGCCTTGTATCAATTCTAGAAAATTAGTATTAATTATTTCTTTGTATGAAATTTAATTCACAAGGATGTGTATAACTTAGAATGGAATTGTGGCATGCTAGAAAATCAAGTTTTAATATGTTTGTTAACATATATTAAATTAGGATTAATTGAATAAGAATTGCACTTTTTATTTAATATTTATCTTTGGTGAAAGATTAAATCCCATGACCATACTTTTCATGAAATGAACTTGTAGTATGCTTTTAAATTAAGTCTTAGCATGTTTGTTAACATACTTTAATTTGAGAGTATTTGGACAAGTATGAAAATCTAGAGATTTTAAATTAAATGATTAATTAAAATTTATTTAATGGTTCTCTTGGCCCAATTAAGTTTTTTACTTGATAATCATGATGACTATGACTTGTGTACTAGTATATATTAAATTGGGACCATTGGAAGTTGCTTTGAAATTTAGAAGTTTAATTATCATGATATAATTAAATTCTACCTTGTTGTGCCATTGGCCTAATTGAGATTTTAGTGAATGTATGTATATACTATGCCATATTGTATAATATGCATTGATTAGAAGCCATCTGATTGAGATTTGAAAGCTAGAGAATTTAATTAGTTTATTTGATTAAATTCCGTTTCTATTGCTTTAATGATTAAATCCTGAAATTGGCATTGATAGTATGTTTGAAGCATGATTTTAGACTTGTAATAGATTTATAAATTATGTTTTCAATATTGGATTATATTGTTATAGCGTGTAGCGAATCGCACACTGAAGATTCGACATGTGATGTTATTATAGCGCGTAACGAATCGCGCTATGAAGATTCGACATTGTCATCCTATAGTTGTTATGGATTTAGAGCATGTGTTGTGTGGTTAGAACCTACTTGTGCATGAAGGTAGTTTCGTGTAACTATTTAATATGTATATAAGTTGTTAACTTATTTATTTTGGAGTTGCTTCGGACATTGTTAAGCTGTGATGGCTAGGGTTTAGCTATAGTATGGGGACAAGAGTCCTCTAAGTCAAAAGTTCGCGCGTTGGGTAGGCTGCCTATGGGTTAGTAGCTCCAAATTAGCCCTATAAAGTTTGCGCGTTGGGTAGGCTGCCTGGGGGTTAGTAGCTCCAAATTTGCCTTGTCTCAGCAGAAATCCGAGCTGTGATGTCCAAGTCTTCCACTATTTGATTTCGCATTCAATTCCAAGTTGACAACCAATGTTTAATTGTGACTTATGGTTTTGGTATTTGGTTATTTGATGTTGTTAAGTACATCCATACTAAATTAATATATTTAGTTGATTTCACACTTTTAGATTGCTAGTTGATAACCTTGAGAATATATGTCTTGATGTGTGGTATTAGATATTCTAATTATGCTAAATTGTTATATTTAGTTGATGTTGCATTTTAGACTTCAAGTTGATAACCTTAAGAACCACTATGTTGTTGCTTTGTGTAAGCATGCTCCTATGTTGTTGCTTTGTGTAAGCATGACCCTATGTTGTTAAAATTGCATGAATGAGGTGATTGACGCTAGAAATGATCTTAGGTAGCTAGGATGCTCCCTGAGTCTCACCTTGACATAGACGTTAGGTGGAATGAATCACAATAATTAAATCATGCAACTTGTAAAACTTTAGGTCGATGCATGCTCATTTCCTACGAGTAGCTTTATGTTACACACCCCTACGATACTGGGGCATATTTCAGGTACAGGATACAAGATTGGAAATTGCAATTGCTTGGGTGATTTGCTGAGTTGAGTTTCTTTAGAAGCATTCTTGTTCACATGCAAGTGTTAGCATGTTCATGATTTGTCTGTGGAATGTAATTTTTCTAACTTGGAGGTTTGACATGTCAAATGTAGTAAATGTATTGTAATGAGGCCATAGGCCATTGTAGCACATCTATTTTATCATATTAAATACACTTGCATGCTCACTTTGGCAGACAATACCTTCCTTGATGAAGCAAAAACCTAAAGTTGCATATTTTTTAGTTTGACCCTATTCTGTTACAGGGGCATTTTGGGTATTTCACGTTGAGTTTTTTCATTTTCCTTATAAATCACGTAGAAAACTTGATTTTGAGGGGGGTTTCTTTTTTGTGTTTTTCCAGAAAACATCATCTTGGCCCTCAAAAATCCATATTTTTCCAGAAAATCCTTGCAGTCAGGTTTTGCAAATTTTTAGTACAAATGTACTTGGTACTATTCATCGACTTTTTTTTTGAAAATCGTCACGACCGATCCGAAACTTCTAGAGGTCTTGTGGGTGTATTTTAAGATTGCTTTTTCAATTTAGGTAATTTAAAAACCTCCCGAAGCCCTATTTCCAAAACTTGGGCAGTAGCTCGGATTATTTTTTTTCCTCTTGACCTGATTTTGTTAGGGGCATTCTGGGCATTCTACAATGCTGTAGAAAACTTGATTTTAGGGGGGGTTTCTTCTTTGAGATTTTCCAAAAAGTCCGTTTAGATGCCCGTTTTTACTCTCAGTTGCAGCAGTGGTGGGTTGTCCTCGTCGGGCCGCCATGACATCATTTTTGTTTTTAATCTTTCTCCTTCGTCCGGACTCTGAATAATGAAATTCTTAAGTCCATTATGATTAATTTTTTATTGTCTTCCCAGCAGTGTGCTCGATAGCACTTGAATCCACTTTTTGCAAAATAACCATTTTGCCCCTAAGTTCTTTTTGTCCCTTTTTGAAATGACACTTCTGCATTTGTTTCCTTTGGGTTCCGTGACCTCATTGAGGCTCACATTGGTATCTTAGAGACGCATTATATCTCTAGAGACCGTTGTTTCACCTTTCGCTTCCGCATTTCGGATCCATTATCGGGTCATCTTTTGGTTATCACTGACGCACCGGGTTTACAAAACATGGGCCGTCACAAGTGGTATTAGAACTCCTAGGTTCGAAAACCTTAGGATGATGGGTTTTGGGTGCATATCATGCTTTTGTTGCCATGCTCTATATGTTTATATGCTTTATGATAACATGTTTTGGTTGATAACATGTTTATGTGCTTACGTGCTACATGTTGTATGCCGTTTGTTTAGCATTGTTTTATTCTAATGTAAAGAGCATGACATGTGACGTATGCTAGATTAGAATTGTATATGCATAATTATGTTGCATATTTGGCGTGACACGGGATTGGTCATTGAGGCACGAGTTGAGGTTGAGGGTGATTGTAGTCACAGTTTCATGGTAGTATAAGTTGTTGTCGACCTAGTATTGGTTTTAAGGTAGGTGGATGGTCACCTTTTGTTTAGGCTCTCGTGGGATGAGTTGTTTGGCGTTACCATAGTGTTGGATTTGTTGGTTTGGGGCCATTATGAGGTTATGGACCTCTTAGGATCCTTGATTGTTTAGGATGATTCCTCTGGAACTTGCGTTTTACGTAGGCGGGTACATTGTGGGCGAGTGCATGGCATTGTCATGCTACCGTACTGGCATGCTACATGTGCAGTTCGGATGGAATCAGTGTCGATTTTGTTTTGATAGGCGTTGTCCTTTTGATCGATGATGATGGTGTTTGTTTTGGGGATCAGTCGTGGTGATTGATTTGGTTGTTGTTGGCATGGTTATAGTTGCCATTTTTTTTGGAGTTCTCCTTGAGTGATGACGCTTTTGGGATCAAGTCGATTGATTGATGTTTTGGGTAGAGAGAGCATTACATTGTTAGCGTCACTTGTAGTGTCACCTCTAGATTTGGAGTTTGATTGTTAGAGTCTTACCATTGTGGTAAGGGCTCACATTTGTTTTGAGACAGGTTGATGTCGTATTGGTTTTTAAAGACAGTTTATGGCAAGGACTGGTCCTTTTTTTTGCTTAGACACTCTTAGGACGCGATGTCCATAGGGTTCATTGTTGCATCATTTTATCTTTTGCAGTTTTGTTTACTACCATGTTAGTAGTATGATTTATGATGTTGTGATGCATGAGTAGATGGAGGTGTATCCACATTTGCCTTCTTGTTGTGTGGCATTAGCATGCCTTCCTTATATGCTTAGAGATGCCATACTATTATTATGCTTTAATGACATGCTTTTGTGCTTACGTGGAGACGTGTTGCATGTACCTTTGATTTTTATCTATGTGAGTAGATTTTTTTCTAGTAGTTGTATTCCTTGTCACATGTATGACTTCCAGGTTTGGGTTCCCTTTTGTTTCTCCTTAGTCGCACGTAGTGTGTATGTGGGTTTTCGTAAGAGTTTCGTTATGAGATTCCTTGTAGAGGAGTTGTCACATTTGTTCCATCTTGAGTTGTCCACTTCCCTAAGGTGGGAAGGATGCTCCATTTTCGTGTTTGTCATATCAACACTTGTAGGAGGATAGGGTTTTTTCTCTTTTCTTGGTTTGTGTTAAGGATTTTACAAGGAGTGAATCTCTTCTTTTCGTTGCGTTGTGCACAGTTCTTGGTTGGTTAGTCCATGAGGATCACCATTGTTGTTTTGAGTCCTTGGTGAGGATTTGATGGATTTTGGTCGACTTACTTCCATATAGGGGGTGAAATCTTTGACCTTGTTGTTTTTTATTTCAGAGATGGGGTTGTGGTGTTGTCCTTTTTAGGACTGGTGGTTCCCTTTCTTTCGTGTCTTCCTTAGGGAGTTTTTGCTGTGGTTGTTGACGGAATTGTGGTGCTCGGAGTGAGTTGATTGGTGTGAGATCATTTTATGGGGACTTGTGTCCATATCATTGAGGATTTATTTAATTGTGAGGTGAGCTCAATGCTCTTTTGAGAATGTTTTTTAGAGACTTGTTTCCGTTTTGGAGGTCTGGATGTGGCTAACTTTTAAGAGGAGTTTTAGAGGATCGCTGTTGGATATGGCTTGTTGTGGAGTTTCTCGTCCTAGTTATAACTAGGCATGGTTTTGAGGAATCGTAGTTCCAGTGGTTGTTTATGGATCGATAGAAATTGAGGAATTTTGATTTAGATTGGTGTTGCCAAGCATGGTTTTGAGAGATTCATCTTGTGACCTTAGTTGTTGGCATTTTGATGTGTGTGCCACTTGGTGGATTTGTATTTTGAGGATTTAGTTATCCATGATAGGGATGTGGATCTGATGTTTGATTACGGTGTAGTCTTGTAGTTGATCTGTTTCAGGGAGATGTGAAGGACTTTCGATTAAATGTCTTATTGTGAGATTCGTTTTGATTTCTGTAGGTGTTGATTTGCTTATCAGGTTTTAGATTCCTGATTAATGTTGTTAATAGGGGTATTTTGAGACATTGGAGATGTAGGTTTTGTTGTATTGAGGATTTAAGGCCTTAAGCATAGCGGTGCCTATGGCATTGTTGATAGAGTTTTGGGATTGGCTAGAATGGTTTGGCCAAATATCTTTGTACCATATCTCAACTCTCATAAAATGTTGGTCTCCGTAGTGCTTTTGGCAATGATCATTTTTGACATTAATGTCATTTGTATCGAGAGGTTTCTTGGGTAGACCTATTAGGGGGCAGGTTATAAATTAGTGCCTTATACTGCCATGCTACCGTACAAAGTTGTGTGTTGTGGGCGAGTACTAGTTGCCTTCGATGCTACCTTACTGACGAGTAAGTGTGGGCGGGCACTAGGCACTGTCATTGCTACCACACATTTGAGTACGTCGTGGGTGGGTTCTGGTCGCTATTCGTACTATCGCATCATCTTGTTCGGTACCCTGATATGATACGTGGTTATCTTGGAGATCTTTTGGTGGTCGTTGTTGGATCGGTATGATGGTTCATCTAGAGGGATGTTTACGGTTGTTGTCTTCCGTTCCTTTGTCTCACCTTGGGTTCTGTGTGTGAGTTCCGACTTGTTGGGTAGCCATTTAGTCACTTTCCTTTTGAGAGGTTGTCCTGTCATTAGCATGTGGGTGCGAATGACATTGGTTTGTGCATTGTCTTTCAGCTTTGGGATTGCTTTTGTATCGCGTTGTGTGGGATACTCGGAGATGTACTCCGTAGTTATCCTGGTTTGGCCTTTTTGTTTTGGTTGGGCTGGATTTCGGGGACGAAATCCCTTTAAGGTGGGAAGGTTGTAATGACCCGAATTTTCACGGATATTTTTTTTCTTGTTGTCTTTCCTTTCTGAGTTCAGTTCCTCTTCGCTTAGTGTCTTCTCGAGTGCTCTGGAGTGATTTCCGAGACTCTTTTCTGTTGATTGACAACTTCCTTTGAGGACCGAGTTGTTTTCACATTTTTCGTTTTTTGACACTATTTATTTTTCGTCCTTTTCCCTATTTTGTCTTTTCCCCATTTGACACTTTGTTGGCGTAACCACACTTCTTGTGTTCGGAGTTCATTTTTGACTTCATGTATTTCCATCTTGAGTGGTTTCCACGAAATACGTATCTTTACGTTTGCAAGAAAGTACTCTAGATACAAAGTTCTTTGAAATTATTTTCTTTTCTTGGGGTGTTTTTCGTAAATATATTTTAAAGATATTTTATTTCAGGGGTTTTTAAGAAAATATTTTTAGAAGATATTTTCATTCTGGGCCATTAGTGCAGTTTTCACTTTTTGGAGGGGCCATTGTGCAATTAATGCAAGTTATTGCTAAATACCTTTTTTTGAGCCTGAATCCTCGTACGGGATTCATTTTCACTTTTTGTCGAGTCGCGTACTCTTAGAAATTCCTTCTGGTCATTGTTTTCCAGTTTCAGGGTTTCTGGCCCTAGTTAACGCCAAACTTGTTTGGGGCATAACTTTCTGCTCGGGACTCGGTTTTTGATGCTGTTTCTTCTGTTATTCATATTTTCTCATTTTGAATCTTTTTTCTTCACAGAGTTTTGTCATTTGAGAGCGTCTACTCAAATTTCACTTTTTCGGACCCGGCGGGGCCCGTTCGGGGCACTTTTTGAGATTTCTATAAAAGGGGGGTGAGATATTTTATTTTTTCATCTTCCTCACTCTCTCGCACGACCTGAAGCTTCCATGGCAGCCCAAGGGAGGCTGCCACCTTCTCTCTCCTCTTTTGAGCTTCATTCCTTCGTCAGAACATAGAAGGACCTTTGCGTTTAGTGTTCCTGTTGACTACGCGCTTCTTTCACCCTTATTAAAACCCATTTCTGGCCATTCTTTGAGTTTGGGTTTGAAGTCAAGTTGTGATTTTGATTGGGCTTCCTTGGGGGTTATGTGCATGGTGTAGTCGTCGACAAAACCAAGAAGTTTCGTCGGATTCGGAGCGGTTTCTATTTGGTGGCTTTTGAGATTTTCATCTCAAATTGAGGTAGGGGATGTTCTAGGCTTTTGTGTGTGTTGTATTGAGTGTTTAGCATGATTATACAACTTAATTGCATGCCTTGTATCAATTCTAGAAAATTAGTATTAATTATTTCTTTGTATGAAATTTAATTCACAAGGATGTGTATAACTTAGAATGGAATTGTGGCATACTAGAAAATCATGTTTTAATATATTTGTTAACATGTACTAAATTGGAATTAATTGAATAAGAATTGCACTTTTTATTTAATATTTATCTTTGGTGAAAGATTAAATCGCATGGCCATACTTTTCATGAAATGAACTTGTAGTATGCTTTTAAATTAAGTCTTAGCATGTTTGTTAACATACTTTAATTTGAGAATATTTGGACAAGTATGAAAATCTAGAGATTTTAAATTAAATGATTAATTAAAATCTATTTAATGGTTCCCTTGGCCCAATTAAGTTTTTTACTTGATAATCATGATGACTAGGACTTGTGTACTAGTATATATTAAATTGGGACCATTTGAAGTTGCTTTGAAATTTAGAAGTTTAATTATCATGATATAATTAAATTCTACCTTGTTGTGCCATTGGCCTAATTGAGATTTTTGTGAATATATATATATATATACTATGCTATATTGTATAATACAAATTGATTAGGGGCCATCTGATTGAGATTTGAAAGCTAGGAAATTTAATTAGTTTATTTGATTAAATTCCGTTTTTATTGCTTAATTGATTAAATCCTGAAATTGGCATTGATAGTATGTTTAAAGCATGATTTTAGACTTGTAATAGATTTATAAATTATGTTTTCAATATTGGATTATATTGTTATAGCGTGTAGCGAATCGCACACTGAAGATTCGACATGTGATGTTATTATAGCGCGTAACAAATCGCGCTCTGAAGATTCGACATTGTCATCCTATAGTTGTTGTGTATTTAGAGCATGTGTTGTGTGGTTACAACCTACTTGTGCATGAAGGTAGTTTCGTGTACTGTTTAATACGTATATAAGTTGTTAACTTATTTATTTTGGAGTTGCTTGGGACATTGTTAAGCTGTGATGGCTAGGGTTTGGCTTTAGTACGGGGACATGAGTCCTCTAAGTCAAAAGTTCGTGCGTTGGGTAGGCTACCTGGGGGTTAGTTGCTCCAAATTAGCCCAATAAAGTTCGCACGTTGGGTAAGCTGCCTGGGGGTTAATAGCTCTAAATTTGCCTTGTCTCGGCAGAAATCCGAGCTGTGATGTCCAAGTCTTCCATTATTTGATTTCGCATTCAATTCCAAGTTGACAACCAATGTTTAATAATGACTTGTGGTTTTGGTAATTGGTGATTTGATGTTGTTAAGTACATCCATACTAAATTGTTATATTAGTTGGTTTCACACTTTTATAATGCTAGTTGATAACCTAGAGAATCTATGTCTTGATGTGTGGTATTAGATATTCTAATTATGCTAAATTGTTATATTTAGTTGATGTTGCATTTTAGACTTCAAGTTGATAACCTTAAGAACCACTATGTTGTTGCTTTGTGTAAGCATGCTCCTATGTTGTTGCTTTGTGTAAGCATGATCATATGTTGTTAAAATTGCATGAATGAGGTGATTGATGTTAGAAATGATCTTAGGTAGCTAGGATGCTCCCTGAGTCTCACCTTGACATAGACGTAGGTGGAATGAACCATAACAATTAAATCATGCAACTTGTAAAACTTTAGGTCGATGCATGCTCATTTCCTACGAGTAGCTTTATGTTACTCACCCCTACGATACTGGGGCATATTTCAGGTACAGGATATAAGATTAGAGATTGCAATTGCTTGGGTGATTTGCTGAGTTGAGCTTCTTTAGAAGCATTCTTGTTCACATGCAAGTGTTAGCATGTTCATGATTTGTCTATAAAATGTAATTTTTCTAACTTGGAGGTTTGACATGTCAAATGTTGTAAATGTATTGTAATGAGGCTATAGGCCATTGTAGCACATCTATTTTATCATATTACATACACTTGCATGCTCACTTTGGCAAACAATACCTTCTTTGATGAAACAAAACCTAAAGTTGCATATTTTTGAGTTTGACCATATTATGTTACAGGGGCATTTCGGGTATTTTATAATGAGTTTTTTTTTTATTTTTCCTTATGAGTCACATAGAAAGCTTAATTTTGAGGGGGGTTTCTTTTTTGTGTTTTTCCAGAAAACATCATCTTGGCCCTCAAAAATCCATATTTTTCTAGAAAATCCTTGCTGCCAGGTTTTGCAAATTTTTAGTACAAATGTAGTTGGTACTATTCATCGACTTTTTTTTGAAAATTGTCACGACCGATCCAAAACTTCCGGTGGTCTTGTGGGTGTATTTTAAGATTGCTTTTTCAATTTAGGCAATTTAAAAACCTCCCGAAGCCCTATTTCCAAAACTTGGGCTGTAGCTCGGATTATTTTTTTTCCTCTTGACCTGATTTTGTTGGGGGCATTCTGGGCATTCTACAATGCATTTTTTTTGTTTCTGTCTAATTATGGGGTAGAAAACTTGGTTTTAGGGGGGGTTTCTTCTTTGAGTTTTTCCAAAAAAGTCCGTTTAGATGCCCATTTTTACTCTCAGTAGCAGCAGTGGTGGGTTGTCCTCGTCGGGCCGCCACGACATCTTTTTTATTTTTAATCTTTCTCCTTCGTTCGGACTCTGAATAATTAAATTCTTGAGTCCATTATGATTAATTTTTTATTATCTTCCCAGTGGTGTGCTCGATAGCACTTGAATCCACTTTTTACAAAATGGCCATTTTCCCCCTAGGTTCTTTTTGTCCGTTTTTGAAACGACACTTCTACATTTGTTTCCTTTGGGTTCTGTGACCTCATTGAGGGTCACATTGGTGTCTTAGAGACACATTGTATCTCTAGAAACCGTTGTTTCACCTTTCGCTTCCGCATTTCGGATCCATTATCGGGTCATCTTTTGGTCACCACTGACGCACCAGGTTTACAAAACTTGGGCCGTCACAAACTAATTGCCACATTATTATTTAAAATAAAACTGCACAACTGTGCCTACCACTTGCCGTTACCATGCACCTCATACTTGTTATCTTAACACAATTAACATGTTTTTAATCATTTACACATATCATCGTCATGGCCGTATGACACACATTTTTGCATTTAAACACATAAGCATGTGAAGACTTAGCAAGCAACCATATCCTTTAAAACCGTAAATATATAAACAAGTAGCAAGTAAGCATGCTTCATAAAACAACAAATACATAAACACCAACACGTAATCAACGCCGGTAAACCTTCTGCCCCTCTAGCAAGCCACTACCCGTCGTCCTTAGGTTTTCAAACCTAAAGCTCTAATACCAAATTTGTAACGACCCGAATCCGAGGGTCCGAATCGCTAACATGGTCCTTACCCGAACCCGAGGTCAACTAAAGACGTTACCGTCCTTTCCTATGTCAATACATAATATACGTGTCATCACAGGGTCTATAAATAATAATAATAATAATAATAACAATAATAATAATAAAATGAGATCATAGCTACAAAATATGTTAAACAGTCCACTAACCCATAAAAACCTGTGGAGGAACGTCGTCCACCACTTCCTTCCCGTGATCTGAAAAATGTTAAAATGATGGGGTGAGCATAAAGCTTAGTAGGAAGTGTCTAAGACGCACCTCCTATGACCCAGTGAATCCACATAAGGAATAGAGTTGAAGTAAATGGGATCATGCCTCTAGGAAAATAGGTAAAATAATGATAATAATCAACAAATACATACACAAGTCGTATAACCACCAAATATATAATGTATGCCAATGCAATGCCATGCCATGTAATGTCGCTCCCCATTTCCAAAGCAATACCGTTTCAACTTCCAAACCGTTAGTGCGATCCGACCTGATGCACCTCCAAGGCATCACGAAGGGAGGGTTGGCTAGCTTTCCCCGACCACATGGCCCCTCCATGGCGTTGTCTAGGTCTAGGTAACTCAACCATACTAGATCTCTTACTAGCTCCCCTCTAGACCATACTAACACCACGGACCACTAGTCGTCTCCTAGGCGTCCGGTTTTTGACAAACACTTTCGAAAACGTTTCCCCAAAACAATTTCATTGGTTTTAAAATAAATACTTTTCCCCTTTTTCTTTCCCAATGGATGCATGAATGCTTCATACTTCACAATTTACCATAATTTTCGCGTCATCAAACCATAACAACATTTCATACTAAAGAAGAATTTTCTTATGAATGTATAGCATGCTTTAAGTTAACAAAATTTCGACAATTACACATATTAAACAAGGACATAATCACAAAGGCATGCTTCCCATATCCAATCAACAAATCATACACACATATATAATTTACACATAACACATATAGAGATACATATCATATATCTAGCATCATGGCAATTTCTTAAGAAAAATTTACAATCTAGTATGCTATACTTCAATTATAGGGAATTAATTCATAAAAAATCTAAGAGGTTGCAAATTAAAAACCCCCCAATTTATGCCCAATTTTTGAAATTCCAAGGGTTGGCCAAACAAGGATTTGCTTCCATCAAAACAACGGCCTCGACAAGCTCTTCAACATTGCCTAAGGAAGCACTATCAAATTCCCAAAGAGTTCGGCTTAATTAAGCCTTGAATTAGTGTAAAAAGAAAAAGAAAAATGGAAAAAGAGAAAGAGAAAGAGAGAGAGAAGCTACCAGGTGTCAGAAGAAAATGAGGCCAAGAAATGGCCTCTTGGCAATTAAAGGTTGAAGTGGTGGGTCCCACCACTAAAGAAATATCTAACCTTTTTAAATTTGTTTTTTCCACCACAATATATATATATATATATATATATATATATATATATATATATATAAATGAATCATAAATATTACATTTAGACCTTATTTAATGTCACAAATGGACCAAAATGAATGTCGGAACCTTAAACCAGGCATTTATGTAGCTTCCAGGGCCTATTAGCCGGCTGGTGATGCATGTTAGCCGACTGACAATGTATTTTAGGCTTGGACTGTAGGTTTGGGACCTGAAGCATCGTTTTAGCCGGCTGATAGCCTTTGTCAGCCAACTAACCCTTGAGTTTCGGCTCGCTGACGCAAGTTTTAGCCGACTAAAACTCTCAGCTCACTCGCAGTTTTAGCCCGATTTCAAATGACCATATCTCTATCTTTTTAACTCCATATTGGGTCATATTTAAGCCCAATTTCAAGGTTTTTAAGTCTGTTTCACAATGGTACCAACCTCATCCAGAAATTCCAACTATGGAGGAAGTTATGAATATTTTAGCAAGGACTATTCCAAAAATCTTCTAAACCACGAAATGCCATTTTTGTGGAAACATTGGACTTGCACCTAGAACTTTACAAAATGAATTAGTAAAGGCATGAGGACTTGGATAGAATTTCTTTAACTCATTTAGAGTTAACCCACTTCTCTTTCTTACCTTGATCTGACCATTCTACCTTTGTGTGTCCTCGGGTTCGGGTAAGGATCTGGTTAGCATTTGGACCCCGGATTTGGGTCATTACAAACTTGGTATCAGAAACCTAAGGACGATGGATAGGGTTGATCTAGATGGAGTTAGAATTAGGTTTGACGGGATGTCATGCTTACGTGGTTATTATTTGTTTAGTTCAAAAGCATGATTAATTACTGTATGACTATATGTGAGTTGATTCTAGAATTTTTGAACTAATAAATGAATTTAAGCATGCTAAATAGTAATGTGTTATTGTTATTGAGTTTATTGTTTAGTGGAATATGAAAGCATACCTACCTTCTAAATATTGTGTGTAATTAATTATATGATTAGTGAAATGATTAATTTCATCTAAAGTATGCATAATCAGTTACGTACTTATTTGTTAATTGTTTACTATTGATGAAAGCATGCTCAAATGACTACGTGCTTAATAATTAAGTATTTATTATTTATAAGAGAATGTTATACATGTTATTATTGCAAGTAATTGAGTATGATAGGCATAGATTTGTTTTGGGACGTGGTTGCATGTCTTGGTATACGTTGTGGTTGTTCATACACTGTAGATTGGATGTATGTATGGTAAGCATGTTTCGTTGTTGACGAGGTTGGTTATTCATGGCAGTGTTGTGTGTTAGATTACGGAGGGCTTTGACCAATGTATGTTTGTAACTTGATCATTCCTATGTCTATACGTATTTTAGTTCTTATCAAACGGATAGTGTAACAACCGAACTCGGGGGTCCGAATTGCTAATCAAGTCCTTAACCGAATCGAGGACACACTAGGGGCAAAATGGTCATTTTACAATATAAGAGGATAATCTATCCTTAAACTAATCAAATGAAGTTTAAAACAACTATTCTAGTCATTCCATGACATTTGAAGAGGCTCTATGATCATTGGACATGATTTCCCAAAAGTGCCCTTACACGGTTCAAGGGAAATTCCGACACTATCCCACTAAAACAACCATATCTATCAACATGAATGGAATTTGAAGATGAGGTTGGTTTCATTGGAAAGGGAACTCAAAATCCTTGAAAATGGACTCAAGAATGACCCTATTTGGTTTAGAACGAAGAAGTTACGACTGCACGAAGTCAAATGATCCAAGTTGTCATATTGTGTAAGTCAAAAGGTGCACTGGGGGACTTAAACCGGTCCAAGGACCCTGAACTAGTTCAAGATTGGCAGTGTGCCTAACTGTGAACCAAATGCATCCCTTGAATCAGTTCAATGGGGTTGAACCGGTTCAAGATGACCAGAACCCTGAAAAATGACCCAGAAAGCTTAAAATTATGAACTTGTGCATATAGGCACCCCTTTGGTCCCTTGGTGACCTTACTTAAAGTCCAAACTTATCCCAAATCATACATTTGATGGTGTATAAAATATAATTAAGCGTCCTTACATTCACATAAATCATAAATAAGTCTATTACGTCAATTGAAGTCCAAACAAGGTTTGAATACACCTAAACATGGCCGTGTGATTATACATGAAATCAAATACTAGAGAAGCCTCAATAAGTACATGGCATAGCTCAAAATAAACTTGTAGCAAAATAAATACATGGCCTTCACAAAAAAACTTTCTATATCAATTTTTACAACATCAAAATGGACTAAAGACCTAGTCTACAAGAGAGGTCCCTTGGACTATCACGGGTGGTGCTGTGGTCATCTACTATCTCCTTTCCGATTCCTGAAAATGATAGAAATGGGGTGAGCACAATGGCTCGGTAGGAAGTGCCTAAAACTCCCTTCTTGATGATCCTGTGAATCCATATAAAGCATAGGAAATAGAGAAGGGGATCATGCTCATTAGGGGAATATCAAATTATCAAAACAAATCCAACAAAATCCTCATATGCAATGCCGTGCAATGCAATGCCAATGAGATAGAATATCGCTCCCCATTTCCAAAACCTTTTCCAATCACAACCATTTCTAAACCGTTAATGTAACAAGGCCCATGGCAACTCCATGGCGCCACGAGAGAAGGATCGGCTAACTATCTCTGACCCATGGCAACTCCATGGCTTCATTTGGGGACTAGGTAACTCAACCACGCTAGGGCAGTCTCCTTAGTTCCCTCTAAGTCCCATTAACACCATGGAACCTAGGCAACTCCTAGGCGACCGGTTTTCGCAAATAATTTTCCAAATCCTTTCCTTTTAAAACCACTTCCCCAAAAAAAAGTTTTCTTTTCTTTTCAAAACCTTTGTCCCTTTTTCCTTCCCAATGCCATGCATGAATGTTACATGTATTTCAATGCTATGAAATCCAATAGATTGAATCCATCAACATATGACATGCGTGGGAAATTAATTAACATAACATAGATATATATATATCATGCCTTCAATTCATTAGCTATAACAATTTACGCATTTAGTCCATAAACAATGTCAATTTTACCAACTATTCCACAATTACTCACACAGGCATGCATTATAACACATTGAAGACATGTAGAACATGTATATCATCAACGATACAACTATATCATCTTAAACATGTAAAGCACGTAATACTATAATTCAAGCATTTATCTTACAATAATTCAATTAACAAGTATGTCAACACATTGCCACACAAGTAGTACACTACCATGCTTTACATATGAATAAGTCTATTAACCATAAGAAAATTATCACAATTTAACATGCTATAAACACAATACAAGAAGTATAACTCACAAAAACCAAAGGTAGTGAGGTTTAGAGACCCCCACCTTAAAGTTTACAACCAAACAAGTCCTTAGGCCTAGCCCAAATTCGAAATTCTCCAAACCCTTACACCATTGGTCTCAAATGAAAGTTCTCTCCAATCTTTCCAACTTTCCTTTCTTGGTCACCTCCAAAATCTCACTCTAACCCCTTCAAATCAAGGTTTGAAACAATGGAGGCATATATGTATATAGATGCATAGATATGTCAAGAGAGGAAAAAGGAAACTAGAGAGAGAGGGGTTTCGGCCGAATGAAGAGGGAGAGGGGTTGGGTTTATTTTTTTGCAGTTGATTCCATGTTCTGAAGTATGCCACTTGTCAAGCTTTGAGTGGAACCAACTTTTGGTCAATTTATCACCTTGTCCCTCACTTAAACAATTCCTTCCATTTAAATCCCATAAAATATCTCAATGTATGCTTACATCTATATGTAAATATGTGTGTGACATTCCCATATTGCCCTTCACTTAAATGAGAAAACCGGGAGAAGTTCCCGAGCTCGGAAATCGTCCCGACTTCAAAAATTATAAAATCGATCCCATCACCTCTAAATGACTTAAAACAATTAAAATTACATTTCTAAAACCTTCAACTCAAAAAATGACCTAACTGGCACGCAAAATGAGGTACGAAAAATAATTATAATTAAAAATAAATTAGAAAAATTCGGGACATTACATGAAATTAGCAAACATAGGCCACGAAGGCCATAGGAGGGCAAACTGGCTGACGCCTGGAGATTTCACGTCGACCGTTATCTGGGCAGTAGCTGCAGAAGGACATGGAGGCTAAATTAGTTGACGTGTACCTTGCACATGTCGATCGGTTCTGGTTCTTCCCTTGTCCTTGTTTCTTCTTCTCTTATGACTAATCCCAAGCCACTCAATGATGCAATGGTGTACGTATCATGGACCTTTAAATGATGTATCAATTACGATTTGACATTGGAAATGGCCATAATGCCCTTAAATGACCTCAGGCTTAGGTAAGCACCCGGATAATGATTCTGACCCCCGAGTTTGGCTCATTTCACATTTGCTTTTAGAAACATACCCTTTTGGTGAAAGGATTCCCGTGTTCCTAAGGCTTTGGATAGTGCATCCCTGCTTTGAATTGACCACTGGAGGGAGATTTGAATTTGAAATTTGAAGGGGCAGTGGCTTAGCCAACTGGTGGTGGCGTATTTGAATGGGGTTTGCCAGAGAACATAGCTTAGCACCAAGAACAACAAGAAGTTCATCACTAAGATCAACATTTGTTTTGTATAGTGTTGCATTTTTTATGTTTGAAACACCAATGAGGTCACGAAGCCATGCTACCTCATTCAATAGCGCTGCATACTTAGTATCATTTTGATAATCAACAAGAGTAAACTCTGAGGTTGTAGATTTCATTAGTCATCTGCTGGGTTTGCTAATGCCGATGCCTTCCAAGGCATTCTATGGGTCATGGAGCTTAAACTTCCTAGCATTGGGTGATGGGTTTACTGGTGAGGTAGTGGAGTGGTAGCAGTTGTTTTGGGATGTGGGGGTGGTTTGGATGAGCTAGTTATGGTATGAGGTTTGGAGATATGTGGTTGGATAGGTGTACATGGTCACTTGGGAATGAAGATTGGGGTTGGAGAATCATGATTCGGTGGATTGAGTGGAAAGATGGTGGCTTCAAGTAATTTAGTTGAGGATTCCAAAGGGATGGTAGTATTACATATGTTAGACCATTAAAATTACCGCTAAAAAGCGAAAGGCTCTTTGACCTAGCGGTATAATCCATGGTTGTTAAAATCATGATTCTGACTCGTAGAATCGTGCGATTTTGCGATCCAACAGCCCAAATCGATCCGAATCGTAGAAAAATCGTGGCTTCTGCAAAATCGTGAATTGAATCGCCGGGATCGTACATAGAATCGTGGAATTCTATACGATCCCAACGATTCTGAATTATCCATGATTGTGGTCTTGTTTTGGGTTTAAGAGTTGTGAAGAAACCTTAAATCGATTACCACAGTGCAACAATTCCTTCTCTTTCGCGGCCTCTAGCACAACTCCGAGAAGAGATAAGATGCAGAGGGCAAAAAGAATGTTAGGGTTTTGCTGAAGAAGAAGCAGAAGAGGAGGAAAGAGGAAACAAGAAGCTAAGAAAGCTTACCTAAAAAAGACGAGAGGAGCTGCCGCTGCCGCAGGGAATTGCAACAGGGGAATTTTGCTCTCTCTGTCTGCCGCTGGGGAATTGCAACAGGGGAATTTTGCTCTCTCTGTCTGCCGCTGGGGAATTTCATGAGGGTGAGATGGTCGACAAAACACGCTCTTTTCAGATGGCAAGTTGACCTAGGTCAAACTTGCCTAAAAAAGATTGATTTTGGGCCTTATACTATTCTTGTGCTCTATTGTACCACTGGGCCAAATGGGCTTTGTAAGTTTTAAGTTTTTGAAGCCTAATGTAATATTTACATTTGTATAAAATTTGTCTAGCATTCCAAAAACTAAATAAATAAATTAAATTTTAAAAGAATATGTTGTAAATTTTAAAAGAATCTGTTGATAATTTTATATGAACTTATTAATATATATATATATATATATATATATATATATTTGTGTTTTTGGCTCATTTTTTATTTATTTTGAAGATAATTTTTGTTGAGAAAGTTAGTTTGAGTTGTATTTTTTAATTTGGTAGAATCTTACGATTTACGATTCGATTCTACGATTCCGATTCGATGAAATTCAAAACTATTCTAGGTAGAATCCCGATTTTAACAACCTTGGTATATCTCCCCTATCATTGCTTTACCATTCAGATATAAATAAATAAATAAAAATAAAAATTTCCGCTAAAAACGGCTCATTTTCATAATAAAGGCCTGGAATATATATATGAAAAAAAAGTATAGAATATTACTTGGAAAGAAAATGATTCATATAGGAAAGGACATAGGTTTTCTAGCTAGCAATTCCATAACAAGTATATATACAAAAATTATTGTCATGACCAGTGGAAGAACTGGTCAAAATGGTTCAATTCATGAACCAGTTCTTGCACTACAAAGGCTAGCAAGAAACTACTATTACAATATAGTCTATATAGAGGGAAATCTGTACATAAATTAACACTTCTTATTGCTGCATGAGTTCACATACTCATACAACTTCAATATATGCCTCCTTCAAATGGAAAGAAAAAAAAAAAATTTCGAAATCCACTAATAATCCTTTGGAATCGGGTTGGTTGTGAGTCCAAAATCAAAGGGAAAGAGTGGATCATATTTTTGATCCCCGACATTCATTGGGAGCTGATTGACATTCTTGAACCAAGTTCTAGCAAGCTTCCCAGTGAATCCGTAATCGCCAAAAAGGACATCAGTCACACCGTGGCCTTCAGAGCCTGGTAGCCAAGCAGCAACAAGAGCATCCATGTCTTGTAGGAAAGGCTCCACCACAAGAGGTCGGCCTGCAACAACGACCACTACACACTTGACACTGCCACATACATTTTTTATTATGCTTGGACCAGGTTCAGGAATTGTCAAGTTCAAACTGTCTCCATTAGTTTCAGCAAAAGGAGGTTCTCCCACGACAACAATGGCATAGTCAAATTTGTTGTTATTGATAAGCTCAGTACTTGGGTTTTCACTGTAGATAATTTCAGTTCTTGGATTAACTGTACTTGAGATAGCACCTAGGATTGTTGTTCCTGTCCATTAAAAAGAGCAAAAAACATCAACAAAATGTAATGCTTACTATTAAGGAGTGTTGTTAATCAAAGGGAATTTAAACATACCTTTGGTGAGGTTATTGCCACTCATTCCCTGCCATTCAATTGTCCAGCCACCACATTGGCTACCCAAATCGTTGGCATGTTTACCGGCAACGAGGATCCTGGTTGTGTTCTTGGGGAGAGGGATCAAAGGACTGTTTGGTTGCTTCCCATTCTTCAATAACACCAGTGATTTCCTCACAGCTTCCCTTGCCAATTCCCTATGTTCCTATTTGATAAACATTGTATTTCATTTTTTTATATAAAAGAAGAAATCAAGCTAACATTTGAGAGTGATATATTTAGAATGTATATATATATATATATATATATATATATATATATATGAAGACAAATTACTTAAATCAACCATATATGATTGAAAATTTAAGTGAAAAAAGTTTGAAATGTAGATTAATCAAGCAACCTGGTTTCCAACTTTATCAGCTAGGCTATAATCATACAGGGGCTTCTCAAAGAGGCCCATAATGAACTTGACTCTCAAAATCCTCCTGACGGCATCATCAATACGACTCATTGGGACGACTTGCTTGTTGACTAAGAGGGTCAAATTTGAAATGAATCCCTTATAATCATAGGGAACCATGATCTGGAAAAGCAGCCAGTAGAGATTTTCAAAGTTAGATATATTTCAACATATTTTATCAAAATTTTCGGTTCTGCATTGATGAGAAAAATAGTATTTCACTGCAGAATTAGCAACTAACCATGTCAATGCCAGCATTGACTGAAGCCTCAACCGAATATGTGTAGTTTGCATTGGGAGGTGAGGTGATCCTGTCAATACCTTGCCAATCAGAGATGACAAAACCCTGCAGGAAATTCAAAACATAAACATTTGTATTAACATAAATTCATTACATGAGAAGTTCTACAAGTTCTAGTAAAAGTGTTCACTCTGATCATAACAAATAAAACGTGGTGATTTATACATGTACCTGGAACTTAAGGGCGCCTTTAAGGTAGTTTATGATAAGATCGCGATTAGCATGCATCTTCACTCCATTCCAACTTGAATAGGAAATCATGATTGTGGACACACCCTTCCTGATGGAGTCCAAGTAGGCAGGCATGTGAATATTTAGCAATCCATTCCAGTCAATAATAGTGTTGTTCTCATTGATTCCATTCACTGTGCCACCATCTCCCACAAAGTGTTTTGCGCAGCCCAGAACTTTGCCTCTATAGTGTATGTGTCACGGAAGATAAAATCACACTAATTTAGAGCAAAATTAAATATAAGATCAAATACAAGTAAGGAACAATGTATATAATAATAAACTTACTTCTCCATATAAGGATATTCCTTTGGGTAGTTGGATGGAGGCTGGCCTTGTAAACCATATATGATGTCTGTCATTTGTTGCACAATTGTGTGATCTTCACTGTAGCTTTCATAACACCTACCCCATCTTGGATCCCGGCATACCTATTGTCCCAAGAAGTTGAATCAAGAAGAAACGTGTCAATTCTTAGTTACATGTATTTATTTGTGGTTCATAATTGATTTAAACCAAAAATCACCACATTTCCACAAACTGATTTTATTTCAAAGTTTGAGTTTATACCGCAATGCAAGGAGCAAAAGCATAAGGAATGCCGGTAGCTACAGTTTCAAGAGCGGTCGCTGCACCAATCCTCTTCACAAGCTCTGGATCCCTGAATGACCACATGCCCATCATAGCTAAATATTAGTATTAATTGTCAACAACATAATACAGCTACATACATACAATACATTGTTTTGGTTTAGCCATGTACTAAAAAGAGAAAAAAATTAGCTTAGCATTGTGAATTTATCTGCTAGGTGGTGAGCCCATAAAAAACTAATGTACAACTAATGGCCAATGCCTACATGGCCCGTTTGGATCATCATAGGGCCAAATGGGCATACTGACACGTTTTTTGGGATAATACCGAAGTGTCTGTTTTTGACCCCAAACCCAATTTTTCAACTCGAAAGGGCCCAACAAGCAATACCCACACCTATAATGTGACTATGTCATATTTTGTCTTATAAGAGATCCGTTGATTATTTCAGAATTTTTGTTTGTAACATGAACAGATTTTTATTTAGTAGTTTTTAGTGATAATGTTTCTTATTTTCTTATTTTTTATTTTTTGCAATTTTTAGAGAGAGTTGATTTTTAGTCTTATTTTTTTAGTATTAATTTAATTTTAATATATACATATATCTATATTTTGAAACTTCAAGCGCACACACATCCACTATAAATTATGTCTCTTCTAAGATTCAAACACTCAACTTTATTTGGGAAATAGAAAGCTTATACCACCCATTGATCATTTCCTTTTGATATTGGATTTTGTTATTATAAGGTTCATTATTATAAGGTTTTCTGATGTTCTTAATTTTCTGTTTATTATAAATGCATATACTGCAAAATGGGGTTTTTCTTCTCACTATATTCAGCTCCCTTGTGGGTTTTTTTTAATTAGTTAGTTTTCCTATATGAAATCTAGTCTTATTGGTAGTCAATACATGCATGCACATGCAAATTCAGTCTAAACAAATGAACTAAACTTGCCTGGTTGCTCCGAGTCCAACATTGTGTGGGAAAATGGTGGCCTTATAGACATTGTTGTGTCCATGAACTGCATCAATAGAATAGAGCATTGGGATCCCAAGTCTAGTCTGGAGAGAACCCTTCTGGAAATCATTCACCATGTCCACCCAGTCCTTCGGCGTCGCGTGGGCCTTGGGGACGCTTCCACCACCGCTGAGCAAACTGCCAATCATGTAATCTTTCATGATCTGAGAAGTGATATTGACACGATCGATCTGAGTCATCTGACCGATCTTCTCAGCAAGAGTCATTCGCTTCAACAAGTCCTCAACTCGAGCCTCGACAGGCTGTCTCCAGTCCTTGTATAAGATGTACTCTTTTGATGGTGTGTGCATGGGATGGGGTTGTTTTATGCCATGTCTTGGGGGTTTTTTTTCTTCTGTTCTTGTTGCTGCTGCTGCGGTAATGACGCAAAATGCCAGGATTCCCACTAAGGGGACTCTAATATTCTTCAGAATCATCTTTGCACAGAGAATTTTATTTTTTCTTTTATTTTGATATCAAAAAATAAATAAATAAATAAAATGAAAAAACAAAAGATAGTACAAAGTCAGATTTCATATTCAAGAAGGTTAGCTATCTAGCTTTGCAAGAAAGACAGAGATTATGGAATATTGAAATGTTATGAAGTAAAGTTGATTCAAAATCCATGATATATAAATAAGTACAGTTAGAGAAATATAAAACATGTATGTATAGTACACATGTTAGCGTGATATGAATAAACATGTATGTATAGTAAACATGTTAGCGTGATATGAATAGAGAAGTAAAAAAGAAGAACTTTGAACCTCTCCCCTTGAAGACAAGAGATTATAATGATACTTAAACCTACTTTTGAGGGGTATTAATCTGACCCATTCAATTGTTACCATCAAATGTCTTAAACTGAATCCTACTGGAGACCCAACTTTAATGCATCCTAATGTCATAAGTGATTCGGTCAGGCCCAATAGCCTGACTATCAGTATAAAAATCATTTTCCTATGAATAAGATGGCCATTATCTACGAGAAATTATTATGATAAATTATTAGATGATGGAGATTCATAAACACTTGGTAGACCAATTCAATTTACACTTTTCGATTCAGAAAATAACTTCACAAGGGTGTATTAATATATTATACATAAATAATGTATTCTCAATATCCATCAAACATGCAGAACATATAGGAGGGACAGATAGGACATAAATGTAAAGAAAAATACTTTTTAATCTTTGATATATATATATATATAATAAAGCAATACAAGGGAGAAGTAGAGAAAATGTACCCTATAACAAAACAGAAACGGCATGCAGATTGGAACAACCTTTGTGTTTTGCTGTTCTGCAGATTTGGAATGAAGGGAAAACATTGATGTCACTTGGAAATTTATAGTGCCCTGGGTTTAATAACCCTACCTTGGGTTCCATACTGTCCTCTGAATGTTGCTTTTGATCTTGACCGTCTAGCTGGATAGAACTACTCATTAGATCTTTTATGGACAATTGGATCTGGATCAGTAAAATATCCATAAACGGGCTGACACGTAATTTTAAATATCCATCACAAGGTTATAAAAAGAAACAAATTGATGGATATGGAGCTGTAAATAAAGAGATACTGATGACAGAGAGAGAGGGAGAGGGGAGGAGAGGAGAGGGAAGAGATTTTGTAGAGAGAAAAAAAATGGCTACCGTAGAGTGAGAAACGAAAGGCATAGTGTCTTTGCCCTTTGGGGCCTTGGTGAATAGTTGTTCCTTTTTTTTTTTTTTGGCATCAATACACTTTGCAAAAAAAAAAGAAGAAGAAGAAGAGAGGAATCCAAACATGGAGTAAGTGTGTTAATATATATATATATATATATATATATTATACACACTTATATATATATATGAGGTTATTAGCAGGGGCATAAAAATTGGTTGAACCAGTGAATAGGAATGAATCGAATCAAATCAATCGATTAAAAAACGTAGATCAGTTTATAAATGGTTCGGTTCAGTTTGGGTCGTTTTTATTAGTTTTTGCTTAGTTTGATTCCAATTTTCATGGAATCATTAGGACCGGTTTGGTTCTAAAATACTGAATTGGTCCAATTTGAACCATTTGCACCATTAGTTATAGGCATTTTGGTAATGAAAAGGGGTATTTTTGTGCTTTTATATAACACGCACAGACACTTTTAGGAAGGAGACGTACCCGTGTCATATCCATGTGGAACACTGACACTCGTTTGACATGTGTTCGACACTTCATATACGTGTCTGTAAATAATTAAAAAAAATTATTTTTTTTGACATTTCCTGACACTTTCACCGACACTTTTAAATATTTCTAATACAAGCCTAATCGGGAATCTTGAAAAAAATATTAATACATTCTACAATATTCAAATTTTTTCTTCTAGAAAAATTGACATTATATGCATATGATCACAAGCGATGCATTAAATGATAATTATTCATTTAAAATAAAAATAATATTATGACAAAGTAGTGGAATAACTATATGTATGATATAAAAGTAATTACAACTCTTAGTATAAAAATAGAAATTAATTAAGTTTTATAATACTATAACGCAATACATGTATATAAATAAACTTTCATATTTATATATAATCGTGTCCAAGCCGTACACATGTTCTATTTTTTAAAAATTTGGCATGTCGATATATCCGTGTCGTGACATATCTGTGTCCCGTGTCTGTCTTTGTGCTACATAAATATAACATTAGGTTATTTAACGAACATGTGAAGGAGGGAGAAATTTACTTACGTTTCTCAAATCATAAGGGATTAAATGCCCATACTAAATAGTAAAGGTGTTTCTGCACAATTCCTGCAGAGTATATTCTTTTCTCTTTTTTTTCACTTTATCTTTTTAAAATTTAGGTGAAATGCACTTTGACACTATGTTTTCCCAAAATGACTTATTGACCCCCACAAATTTGCATAATTACACTTTCAGCCCTTTTTTCTTTATATGTCATAATTCCCCTATCTAACGGTAAAAAATGTCAATAATTTTTCGCAAATGTAATGAAGAACACTGTTTAATACATCTAGTTTGTCCTTAAGAAAAGTAAAAAGATCGACATTAATTAAAACAATCACCTACAAATTACTACAATGCACAACAATCATGTGACTATGTTTCACATTATATATGGTCATTTTGCACAACAGTCTCTCTGACTCGCATATTTCTCTCTCTTTCTAAAATCCCCTCTCCAACTCATATATATGCATCTTTCTCTTTCCCCCAATATGTTTAGTGTCTTAAATTTTGAAATTGAAGTGATAGCTTTATCAAGCACAAATGCATCTCAAGGAGACAAATTAATGTAGGGCTTCTAAGTTATAGGAATAAGGTATGTCCTTCTGGCAATTTCCCTAGAATTAAGGTGACATAACACAAAAGTAACAGAGGATTTACCAAAAAAAAAAAAAAAATTAACAGAGGAACGTTGTACCATGTTTGGCAAACTCAAACATGAAGTTGTGGGCATGGTGTATCCTCTCACAACTGATGAGGAGTATCTACCAAATTACTACAATGCACAACAATCATTTGACTATGTTTCACATATGTTGGTTCCTATATACGTTTCACAGTGTTTGCACTTTTAATGTCAAATCCATGCTTACAGGTGGTGCGAGGTCGTCGCTTACGCCCAAATTGATGTTTGATTTTGTGGCCAAGTTTGAATTTGTAAAAGTCACTACCACTACTAACTGCTAATGTAGCAAGAACGAGTAGGGATCGTCCCAAGGGATTTGCAAGGTATTCCAGAATCAATGTTAGATTAGTAGGTCAAATGATGAAATAGGGGTTTGATTGGTTGAATTAACTAATGGTTCAATTAAAAGCATGCAAACTAAAAGACAATCTAGAGATTAGGGATTAAAGAATGAAAGGGAAGTCTAAGGAGTTCACCACTAAGCTTCACCTCACTAAACACTTAGCATTTGACAATTTAGAGGGATTTTAAGTTGTCAACCAAATGTGTGTGTGTGAAATTGAAAACTAAGCATGGTTGGCAAATAAGCATAAATTGTCTAATCAATCTAGTGAGTAACACAACCTACCAAATCTAACCATTAACCATTCAATGAAACTACAATTAATACACAAAAAAAAAACTAGAGAAATGTACTACTTGCACACATAAGCATGGATCATCAAATAACAATAATGGATTGTCCACTTATTTAGGAAATTAAAGCAACTACATTATAACTACACTAATGACATGAAAATTAAACTAATTAAGCTAAGGAGGTAGCACAATCCATCAAGAAATAAACATGATCCATCATACAAACCATAAACGTAATCAATTAAGCATCATGCCTTGACCATCACTAGATTTATAATTTTAACACACATAGACATACGTCAATCTCAAAAAAACCTAGTGTAAACACATGACTATTCATTCTAGCATACATCGACATATGGATAGAAATAAATAGTCAATTGGAAGAATTCATCTATTCAAATCATGTAGAAATTCAAGATCAATATATATTCATGGTCAAACATCAATTACAACTAAAATCCCCAAAAATTACAAACAACTAAGGTTTAGGAGGCAAGCCTAGGGGCTATCTCTAGCCCCAATAGAAGGATCTAGCCACCCATTGTAGTGGTCATGGAACCCTCAAGAGTTATCTTCATTGTAGGCACCATCTTTTTCCTCTTTGCTTTGCTCAAAAATCCTAACTCTAGAGAGAGAAACTAACTATTTCTATAATTGGTAAAAAATGAAATTGAACAACCCTATACAAATTGGCTCATTTAATTCAAATAAAAGCCTCTTTGAGTAGGCAACAAGTTAGAAATAAGGCTTTTGATTGATGCAAACTCGCAGCTACAAAAGTTGGTGGAGTTCGGGCGCGTTCGGAAATTAAAACAACTCACTGCCAGCAGTACCTTCGATCGATCGAACAGGGCTTTGATCGATCCAACACTTACTTCGATCGATCGAAGCTGACGTGACAAAGATATTTTAACAGTTGGCAACCTTATCCATTGAGTTGGCAATACCTTGGTCTCGATCGATTGCAACTTCCTTTGATCGATCGGGACTTCAAGCTTCACAATGCAGTTTTTTTCTGACTCTTCTGGATTTGCTCCTTAGCTCCAAAACTGAGATAAAAAGCTCTTTTTAGCCTGTTTGAACCTTATTGACCTAAAATAGACAAAAACAAAAATAAAACCTAAAACATGAAAGTAAGATAGATGAATGGACTAAAATACGCTAGCTTAGGTGCTAAAATGCATCACATTTGAGCACTTATCAACCGAGCTACAATTTTGTATTACCACCATTCCACCTATGTTTATTGTTTAATAATGTCCCTCAAGGGTAGTTTACTTATTTACCATCATGTGATACTCTTTCATGAAGCTAAAGGATTATACATTGTAATTATATCTCAGTTCTCAGGCCTTTTTACTAGTTTTGATAAGGTTCAAGGTGTGATATTTAGCTCTATACAAGGGTATCTAGTGGCATTCATGTCTTTTCACAGTTGTATTAGACCTTTTCACACTTTTCTAGTATGCTGTATTATATTGATCATCACAGAATTGAGGTACATTGCAAGTTTTATAGTCTCAGGATTAGTTTCTGTGTATTTTGTGGCAAGTGGCTTATTAGGGGTACTTTTTTAATGACCCAATCCACTGGATCCGAATCCCTAACCGGGTCCTTATCCAAACCCGAGGTCATGCAATGGTACTATGTTTATTTCCTCTTAAATTAATATTTTAAAGCCTAACAAGGGCAAAATGGTCATTTAACGTAATTATGATGGTTTAAAACTCAAAAAGGGTAAAGCGGTCATTTAATAAGGTCATCCAATAATTAGGATGAAGTCCATAGGTAATATGGTCATTCCCATGGTTAAAATATAATTAATGTATTTTATCGGGCTATATAGTAAATACTAGTAACATTAAATATATAATAAAGGGTAAAAGAGGGAAATAAAACACAACACTAAAAAGTGGGAACCGGTCGACATGTGAACACTACACGTCGATTGGTTTAGGACATTCAGCTGAAGTGTGAGAACTTCACGTCAATCGATAGGGGTTATCCACAGTGAAAATGGTCATTACCCAAAAACGTGAGATACTAGTCGATGTGTGGGAACTTCACGTCGACCGAATCTCCGCTATCATGGAGAATCAGTTTCTTTTAATTGCCCAACCAATTACACTCAAACCACCCCTAAACCTAACCACTAAATTACCACAATTACACAACTAAAATGCCAGACACTTAAATTGGGACCGAGGTAGTATAATTTTAGGCTTATCCATTCACATATGCTGTGAAATACATGACATATATCCACATGTAGGGATTTAATAAAATTAAATTTAATTACATTCCCAAAATATACATAATATGCCCGAAAAGAATATAATTATAAATATTGTCATTTATATACCCAAAATGCTTCAAAGGTTTTGAAATGGTTCGAAAGAATATAAATACATGGTTGAGGTCCTTAAGACCGAAATTACAATGCTTCACAAGAATTTACATTAACTATGCATTTATTACAAA
The DNA here is from genome assembly GCF_030987335.1 of Cornus florida. Classification (NCBI taxonomy): domain Eukaryota; kingdom Viridiplantae; phylum Streptophyta; class Magnoliopsida; order Cornales; family Cornaceae; genus Cornus; species Cornus florida. The sequence continues at coordinate 42,327,659 of NW_026775575.1, forward strand.
AGAATCAAAAGACGCTTCCGTCAACCCTAATTAACTATACTTATGAGGGTCCATTGTCTATTCAGTCCTTGTAATAACCTGAAAAATGATAATGGAAGAGGTGAGCACGAAGGCTCAATAGAAGTTGCCTAAGGCGCCCACTTTGGACTCCCTTAAGCCACGTAACACATAATGGGAATAAAAGAAAACCAGGATAATACATTAGGGAATGTCATAGTATTTAAACAATCCATCAAAAAAAAATTGCATAGAATGTTATGCAATGCACAAACTTTCCCCCAAACTTGGTCTCTACTAACTTTAACTCACACTGAAAACTGCTAATCGACTTTACTGAGATGAGATTGAATTATTATCCCTAGTTCTAAATCTGACAACCATTTGGGGCCTAGTAGCCAACTTTTCACGTCCTAATAGGCACACGATACCTCTATGTCAAATTAGTACTGGACTTGCAAAATCCAGTTTACTTTATAATTATTTCCCTTTCTCATTCCCTTTTCTAGCCAAATCATGCACATGCAAGAATCTCATTAATATGGCTTCAATTTCGTCAAATTGGAAACAATGGCACATACATGGCATTCTCAACAACAAAATCAAGACATGACATCTTTTTAGCATTTAGCCACAAGCATGTTGTTCATATAAACCAAAGTAATATAAACATGTAAGCACTTGAAATCATCCTAAAATAACACATTTCGCTCACATAAGCATGTTTTGAACACACATAAGTGTGTAAGTCTGCTCTAGAGTAATATCATACATGTCATTAACATCAAAAGGAACACAACTACACATCATTTACTAGCATGCCTTCTTCACACCAATACATAGTCATTTTAATTCATAATTTCACATTTTAGAGAATTTCAAAGGAATCAAGAATAGACACTCAGTAAAAGACAAAGCTTTGAAGTATTAACAACACCCTTACCTTAAGTATGCTAGCCAAACATGTCCTTAGCCGAGCTTTAATTTTTGAAATCCTCCAAACCCTAGCATTAATGGTGTCAAATTGAAGCCCTTGTTATGTTCTCCAACTTCTCTATAATAACCTGGTCATTCTCACCTTTTCTGGCTATTTTTTTTTCCGTGTAAAATTTTTATTTTATTTTATTTTAATCGTTTCTTTTCATGTAACCTCATTTTTTGTGCTAGGATTCGATCTCGGCTTTTCATGCACCCATAACATTTGACTACCATGAAATGTGTAGTCTTACTTTTTTAGAAAAGTATGCTACATATTTACTTTTCTCTGTAGAGGTATCGATGCATAGTTTCGTTGGAAACATTTTTTTTTTTTTGTTGTGGTGTTTTTCGTAAATATCTTTTGAAGATATTTTACTTTAGGAGTTTTTAAGAAAGTATCTTTTGAAAGATATTTTCATTTTAAGTCAATTGTGTAGTTATCATTTTATGAAGGGGCCTTTGTGTAATTAACAAAAGTTAATGACAAGTGTCCCGTTTTAGGCTTGGATCCTCGTATGGTATTCATTTTTTACATTTTGTCGAGTCGTATGCTCATATAAATGCATTCCGGTTATTCTTCTCCGTTTTAGGATTTTTTACCCCGGTTGCTGCCAAACTTGCTCGGGGCATATTTTTTCGCTCAGGACTCAGTTTTTGATGTTGTTTATTCCGTTGTTCATTTTTTCTCATTACGGTTCTTTTATGTTCACGGACCATTTCCGTTTGAACGCGTCTGGACAGTTTTCAATTTTTGGGGCCGTGCGGGGCCCGTTCGGGGGACTTTTTAGAAATTTTATAAACATAGGGTAGGAGAGAGAAAATCATTAGATTTCCCTTCTCTCCCATGGCTGCCGCCCCTCTCTCCCCTCACCCTTCCTTAGCCGTTGAAGGCTTTGTTGTCGGCCATGACGAGGCTTTCATTCATTCAATTAGAATCCCGTTTCGCCATCTTTTAGTTTAGGTTTTGAGCTCGGGTTTAGATTTGGGTGTTACCGTAAGAGGACTTATCGTTCTCCTCATTGTCCCCGCCATAACTCCGAAGTTTCGTCGCATTCAAAAAGGTTCCGTTTTGGCGTCATTTGAGATTTCATCTCAAATTGAGGTAGGGGATGTCCTATGTTTATACCCTTAGTGTTTTAAGGTTTAATATATGTTGTATGCATACTAACATTTCTAGAAATGCGTATAGGTTACTTAGTATGTGAAGAGCTTAGGGTTTCATGTCGATTTTAGCTTGTATACAACCTATATATTGTGTATGTGTTGTTCCCTTTGAAGTAATCTAGAATCAAGATACTTTCATGTATAGTAGTTACATGAATTTAGAGATTTCCTATGTGTATAGATTGCTTGATTTATGTATAAAGCATGCCTATAAATTATTGTATATTCAATGTTTAATTTATGTTGAAATGAGGACTTGAAACTTTGTCTTATAATTACATTAGTGTATTTTATAAGTTGACTTGTTATTGTAACTTAGGGATTTATATTATAACTCGTAGAGATGTAGTGTTTATGTGTAAATCATGGTGTGTGTGCCACTTGGGCTTTAGGAGCATTGTGGTCATTATTTAGTTCATAAACATGTATTTGATTTTAGGTTGTGTATGCATGGCATACATAACAAGTATGAAGGATGGACTCGATCTAAATCTTAAAAAAAGTGGGCACCGCGTCCGGTAGGTTAAAAGTCCTATGAAACATTGGTCAATAGGGTGTGGAAGTGCACCAATCTCGTTTTCTTGTCCACGATTTGATTCCGGCATCATTTTTCATCACTTTGTGTCATAGTGTCACTTGGGTGAGCTACATCATAGTGAAATTTATGTGGTAGTTATTTGGTAGCTCTTGGAGTGGTGTATACCTTGTATTCCTATTAGCTTTATGGTAGTTATTATTACAAGTATATACTTTGTGTTTGATTTTGTTTTTATTTACAAGTTGACATTGCCCTTTTGATGTTGTAACTTGTTGAATTCAATTATAGTGAATGGTTTATAACATGTTTCAATTATAGCTTTAGGGTATCCTTTAGCTTCCCTTTTGAACATAGACGTTAGGTAGCATGTCCCGCGTGGATTCGGTCTATATTAAACTTGCAAATTTGTTAAAACTTTAGGTTATACGCATATGATTTTCCTACGAGTAATGCAAGTTACTCACCCCCGCTGATTGCGATTTTTCAGGCAAGAAAACGTTGTTTCGGAATGCACAACATCCCTAACTTAGTTACTTTGGGTAACCTTTGTGTAATTTCACATTGATAAGTGCCAAATATTACATATTTAAGCACCCTTAATTACATTAGTTAAGCCCATTATTTGATCTATTTATATAGATTAACTACATTTTTTTTTTTTTTTTTGTGTTTTTGCAGGCCTTATTGCTAAAAAGGAATAAGAATAAAGTTTTAAAGGATTTTGAAGCACAAGTTATATCAGGCCTACATTCCAAGTGATCATCAAAGGAAAATGACATGAAGAGGCGATGGATATAACCGGAGCTAAAGAGAAAAGCTTGTGTCAAAGTAGAAAGCCTTGCGTCCGGACGCAAGAAATGGCATCCGGATGCCATCCTCCAGCAGCTCGCATCCGAACCCATTCTGGCGTCCGAAGGCCACATATAGAGGAAGAGAGACTGGAAGAAAGGGGTTTTGATTTTGTTTTGGAGAAAGATAAAGAGAGGGAGGATTTTTAGGGTTCTTGGAGGCTGAGCTTGCAACAATGGTGAGAGAGGGGAATTCTTTATCTTCTTTAATCATAGAGGTTGCTGCCATATTCATGAGAGGCTAAATCCCTTCTCTAGGGAGTTGATGTAACTTAGGCCAAATAAACATGTTTTGATTTGTATTTCAATTTGGGAATGATTATTGTATATATTCAGTTTCATAAATTAGAAGTATTTACATTGACTTGATGTATGTTACATTGAATTGATACATGTGTTTATCATATGAATATATGTTCGTGTTGATTTGTTTTCTTGTCTTAGAAATCATTTTAATACAAATATTACACTTGATTTCCTATAGTGACAATGGGAAAGAATTTATGGAATGGTTATACTGGCATGAAATTGAGCATTTATATAGTTTATACCTAAGGAAGATGGACCATGCTACACCTTTAGATTAATATAGTTAGGTAGATGGTTTATACCAACTGAAGATAATCTATGATATTTAATTAATTTCATGTGCTGCAACATACAATTGAAGGACCTTGATAGGCCATTCCTGGGGAAGATGGTTTATACCACAACCTAGTTTAGGTGGATAAACCATGCCAACCAAACATGGGTTATGCTTAGTCCTGAAATGTATGATCTTCTTGATGATGTTGTGGTAGTTTTATGCTTCCACACATCATTTTATATATATAATTGTAAATCCCCAAGTTGAATGTAAGTTTAATATGTTTGCGAGGTTAAAGTGAAGTCAATTCCCTAGCTTTTTCTTTATAAGTTCAATCCATTTTTATTTATTGTTTTATGAAAGTTAAATTCGTAGGTTATGTGACAAACCAATCAATTTATCTTTTCTTTTATCAAATAGAGGAAGTAGTTTTATAATTCTGTTTGCCATAAACTAGCAATCCTTGTGGATCGATAACCCCCTACTCTAGCATTAATCTGCAATGATGAATGTGCTATTGTTATAAGTGGTATTTTTAAGTGGTACACATTTGTGCACATCCACTTTTTGGTGCCGTTGTCAGGGATTGCAAATGGTTTTGTAATCAGAATTTAAAAATTGCTTCATTATTTGATTGTATATATCTTTTCATGTTTTTGATGTTTTGGTGTTGGTAGGGACTAAAGATTTTCCAGAAGCTTTAATTGCAAAATTTGAAGTCTTAAGGACTTTGGGTAAGTTTTTGAAGTTCCTAGTTATATTTTGTTGGGCCCTTGTCGAGGTTATTGCTAATTTATTGTTTTATTCAAAGCATACGTGCTTGTTATGGCCAATTTGACTTGTTTAATTATTATTGAATTAAGGAAAAAGGGATCAATGTATGTGGATGTATGCGTGAAGGGTTGTTGTGATTGTTGTATTTGATGGTTGATGGTAGGTCGTAGATCATTGTCTTTACCACATCTTGAGGAACCAATTGATATCACTTTACTTGAAAGAACTCTTAGGCAACAAAGAAGGAACCTTAGGGATCCTAAAATTTTAAGAGAACTTGAAATTGAAGTAGATAAAATGGCTAATGAACATGATAATCTCAGAAATCCTAATGCTGAAAATGAAAATTTAGCACCAATGACTCTTAGAGACCATTTTATACCCTCTACATACATATCTCCATCATATATTGTCATGCCTAATGTTAAGGCTCGTCATTATGAGATCAAATCTACCACAATTCAATTACTTCTAACATATCATGGGTTTGATAATGAGGATCCTTATAAACATCTTGAGGAGTTTTTAGAAATCTGCTTCACCATCAAGATGAGGGATTTTCCCCAAGATGCACTTTATATGCTTCTCTTCCCATTCTCTTTGAGAGATAGAGCAAAATATTGGTTGAACTTTCTTGTTGCTAATTCCATCACTTCATGGGTCCAAGAGCAACAAGAATTTCTTAAAAAGTATTATCCTGTGACTAAAACAAATCAAATGCATCATTCCATTCTAAGTTTCTCCTAAATTGATAGGGAAATATTTTATGAGACGTGGGAGAGACTTCAAGATTTTCTGAGGAAGTGTCCGCACCACCAAATTCCAAAGTGGCAATTGGTTCAAGCCTTCTATGATGGTTTGACAGAACCACATAGACAATTAATTGATTTTTCATGTGGGGGCATGTTTATGTCCAAAAATCCAGAAGATGCATGGACTCTACTTGAGAACATAAGCGGAAATTCTATGCAACATGGTTCTCGTAAAGCTTCTACATCAAATGTGATTAAACCCTCAAATCTGTGTCAACCACGGACTCTTAGGGAAGAATCTTCTCAAGTGAATGCCATAGCTCACAAAGTTTTTCAGTTTGTGGCACCACATCTCTCATCTTCTCAAAATTCTTCATTAAGTGTTATGTGTGCACATTATATGAGTACTTTCCATAATGCAGAAGATTGCCCCACATCGGAGCAATTTTTGAAGGTATGCCAGAACAGCTAAATGGCATGTTTTCTCGCCCTAGAAATAATCCTTATTCCAATACATACAATCTGGGTTGGAGAGATTATCCAAATTTCTCATGGAGGCAACAAGCCCTACAAAATCATTCCAAGGTCATAGACAATCAAGCTATCGTCCATGAACCGGCCATTGGTTAATACTCACCAATAGTCTCAATTGGATGAGTTAGTTAATCTAACTCTTAGTGGTTTGCAATCAACTATGCAATTGGTTAATTCTCACTCTTATTCAATAGCCAATATTGAAACCCAACTAGGACAAATGGCTAATTCAATAAATCAGCTTCACAAGAAGGACGTAGGAAAACTTCCAGCTTAACCTGTGGTAAACCCGAAAGGGCAGTATATGATTGATGAGATCACTCCTCCGAGTGGATAAAATATTGAGCAAGTTCAAGCAATCACCACACTTTGGAGTGGAAGAGTTGTGGACAATATTTTGATGAAAAAGCTGAAATTCTTGCCCCCAAGGATTCAACTTCTTCATCCAAAAATCTGAAAGATAGTCCAGAAATTCCAAATCCGCATATCCAAAATGTTGAGACATCTTATGAGCCTAAGGCTCCTTTTCCTCAGCGCCTCATAGAGTCCACACATTTTGGGAAAAAAGGCGATAAAATTCAGGATATGTTTGAAGTCTTTAAGCAAGTAAAGATCAACATTCCTCTCCTTGATGCCATTAAGCAAATTCCACCTTATGCAAAATTTCTTAAAGATTTGTGTACTCAAAAACGCATTTCAAAGAGCAATATTCCAAAGAATGTGAGGTTAACTAAGCAAGCGAGTGCTATCATTCAGCATAATACACCCCCAAAGTTTAAGGAACCAGGTGCCCCGACAATCTCGTGTGTCATTGGAGACAATGAGATAGAAAAGGCCCTCTTTAACTTAGGATCAAGTGTAAATCTGACTCCTTACTCAGTATACATGCAACTTGGCTTAGGAGAACTTAAATCTACTTCAGTTGTTTTGCAACTTACGGATAGATTTGTAAAACGACCTTGTGGCATCATTGAAGATGTACTCATCTAGGTGGACAATTTCTACTTTCCAGTAGACTTTGTGGTTCTAGATGCTGAACCAGTCCATAATCTAATAAAACATATCCCTGTGATCCTTGGTCGACCTTTCTTAGCCACTGCTAATGCTTCAATTAATTGCCAAACCGGGGTGATGGATATTTTTTTTGGAAATATGAAGGTAAAGCTTAACATCTTTAGTGCTTCTCAACATCCTCAAGGGGAATATGAGTGTTTCTCTCTTGACATCATTGATGAAATGGTTGAAGAATCTCTCCCATTTATTTTAAGTTAAAATCCTCTTGAGACTTGCTTGGCTTATTTTGACTTTGAAAATTATAATACTGATCAATCCATTTATGAAGTCAACACTTTGTTTGAAGCCAATGTAATCTCGGACTTTCCTCCTTGGAAAGTGCCAAAAGGAATATCTTCCATTAATTTTCAGCACTCCTCATGTCCCTTCATTGAAATCTCCACCTCAACTTGAGTTAAAGCCGCTTCCGGTCAATCTCAAGTATGCATTTCTTGGTGTAAACAAAATTCTTCCGGTCATCATTGTATTGGATCTTTCAAAAGATCAAGAAAACAGGCTTCTAATAGTGCTACAAGAGCATAAAGAAGCTATTGGTTGGTCGGTGGCTGATTTAAAAAGAATTGACCCTTCCATTTGTATGCACTGCATTCTTTTGGAGGAAAAAGCTAAACCTTCCCTAGAGGTGCAGCGTCGGTTGAATCCAAACATGAAGGAGGTTGTCATGATAGAAGTAATTAAGCTATTAGATGCGGGAATCATTTATCCCATCTCGGATAGCAAGTGTGTGAGTCCAACTTAAGTTATTCCAAAGAAGTCTGGCCTCACTGTTGTTGAAAATTCAGCTGGAGAACTCGTACCACAATGTACTACCACTGGTTGGCGTGTGTACATTGATTACAAGAAACTAAACTCTACAACTAGGAAAGATCATTTTCCACTACCATTCATTGATCAAATCCTAGAGAGATTAGCTGGTTAGAGTTACTATTGTTTTCTTGATGGTTATTTTGGTTATAACCAAGTGGCTGTAGATCCTCAAGATCAAAAGAAGACCACCTTCAATTGTCCTTTTGGAACTTTCGCTTATCGTCGCATGCCCTTTAGGTTGTGTAATGCGCCGGGCACTTTTCAAAGATACATGATGTCCATATTTTTTGATATGGTCGAAAAATTTCTTAAAGTATTTATGGATGATTTTTCTGTCTTTGGATCTTCTTTTGACTCTTGTCTCTATAATCTATCACTCGTCCTTCAAAGATGCAAAGAATCCAATCTGATTTTAAGTTGGGAAAATAGTCACTTTATGGTACAAGAAGGGATTGTATTAGGACATATTATCTCTAAAAGAGGGATTGAGGTCGATAAGGCAAAAGTTGAATTAATTCATAGCCTTCCTCCTCCCTCTTTAGTGAGACAAATTTGATCTTTTCTTGGTCATGCAGGCTTTTACCGCCGTTTTATCAAAGATTTTAGTAAGATATCTCGTCCTTTATGCCATCTTCTTCAAAAGGACACTAACTTCAACTTTGATGAAGCATGTTTCGAAACTTTTAAGAAGCTCCGTTCGCTACTCTCTTCTGCCTAATCATGAAACCACCTAACTGGTCTCTCCCCTTTGAGATCATGTGTGATGCATTCGATTATGCATTAGGTGTTGTTTTAGGCCAGCGTGTGGATAAAACTCCTCACGCTATTTCCTATGCTAGTAAGACTCTGTTAGATTCTTAAATGAATTATACAACAACTGAGAAAGAATTGTAGGCAGTTGTCTACGCCTTGGATAAATTTCGTTCCTATCTGCTTGGATCCAAGGTTATCGTTTTCATGGATCATGCCGCTTTCAGACATCAACTTGCAACGAAAGAGACCAAACCTCGCCTTATTCGTTGGATACTCTTACTCCAAGAGTTCAATATTGAGATTAATGACAAAAAAGGAACTGATAATGTAGTTACAGACCATCTTTCTAGACTTCTTATTGAGAACAATTCTGATTTATATTCAGTTCATAACTCCTTTCCGGATGAACAACTGTTCTAGATTTCTCATGAGTTGCCTCCTTGGTTTGCTAATATTGTCAACTATCTTGCAATTGGTAAAATTCCATCAAAATTGTCTAAGCAAGAGAAAGACTGGTTCTTCGCTCAAATCAAAATTTTCTTTTGGGAAGACCCAAAATTGTTCAAGTACTGCCCGGATCAAATAATCCGGGGATGTATTCTTGAATTTGAAGTCCAAAACATCTTGAAATTCTGCCACACTCTTGAATATGGAAGACATTTCAGTGCCAAAAAGACTTCATCTAAAGTCCTTCAGAATGGATTTATTAGCCTTCATTATTCAGGGATGCTTACAACTTTTGCAAGTCTTATACGCAATGTCAAAAGCTTAGGGCCATGTCTAAAAGGGACATGATGCCATTGAACTCCATTTTAATCATTGAAATCTTTGATGTCTGGGGAATAAATTTTATGGGACCATTTTCATCTTCTTATGGTTATTTCTACATTCTCCTAACAGTGGATTATGTATCTAAGTGGGTAGAAGCTGAGGCAACCATAACCAACGACCATACTGCAGTGGTCCAATTCATTCAAAAGAACATAGTCAGTCGGTTTGGCACACCTCGAGCACTCTTGAGTGATGGAGGATCTCATTTTTGTAATCGTTATCTTCGATATGTTCTCCTAATATACTCTGTCAGTCATAAGGTTGCCACGCCTTACCATCCTTAATCGAGTGGTCAAGTGGAAGTTTTCAATCGGGAAATCAAGCATATTCTTGAAAAAACGGTTTGACCGGACCGCAAAGATTGGTCATTACGACTGAACGATGCACTTTGGGCCTACCGAACTACGTTCAAGACGCCAATTGGTGTGTCACCATACAGGATTGTTTACGGTAAGGCATGTCATCCTCCGGTTGAATTAGAACATCGCGCATTTTGGGCCATTAAGCGGTTTAATTTTAATCTTGATCAGGCTGGCTCTAACAAACAATTGTAGCTCAAGGAGCTAGATGAAATCTGGAATGAGGCTTATGAAAATGCAAAAATTTATAAAGCAAAGACCAAAGCATTCGATGATAAACATATCATTAAGAAGTCTTTTGCTTCAGGTCAAAAAGTTTGGCTTTTTAATTCCAGATTGCAACTTTTCCCAGGGAAGCTTCGATCACGCTGGGAAGGTCCTTTTCTAATCACTTCTTTATTCTCTTACGGTGCAGTTGAGCTGAAAGACCCGAAGAATGGGAATCTTTTTAAGGTCAATGGTCAGTGGTTTAAGCCGATAACTTAGTCCCGATCGGATATGTGAATTCTATTATCTTGACGGATCCAATTTATGAGGACTAGAAAGATTCCCATAATGTCTAACTATCGACGTTAAATTTAGCATTCCAAGGAAGTAATTCTTTCTATTCTAGGCTTCTTTCTCTACTTGTTATCATGAACCAAAAATTTTCTACAAATGGCTAAATAGAATTTCCACTTCGTATTCTTCAAGAATCATTTACATGTCCATTCAAGTGGCCATAGTGGGTCTCTATAGTCATACAAAGGTTTGGTAACATTTTTGGGTGTCTTTGATCAGCAATTCACAAAAGTTATAGCAGCACTCGTGTCCGGACGCCATCCCTTACGTCCGGATGCCAATCATAGCCTCATCTCACGTCTGGATGCCACAAGCGGCGTCTGGACACCACCACCTGATGCTTCTCACGTCCGGACACCACCACCGGCATCCGAACGCCAACACCTGATGCTTCTCGCGTCCGGATGCCACCACCGGCATCCGGACGCCAACACCTGATGCTTCTCGCGTCCAGACACTACCACCAGCGTCTGGACGCCAATCCACCTCCTTTAGTCCTCAGCGCCTATAATCGAGCATTCAGTGCCCCACTACAGTTCGTTTCTAGATGCCACAGCTTGGGTCAGGACGCGAAGTCCCATTTGAAGGGACCCAAGCCCAACCTTGTGCCTATGACTTACTACCCTCTTTTTACAATTGCATCTCTTCCTTTCTATCCTCAAACCCTACATCTAAAACCTTCCAACCCTACCTTACCCACCCTCTCCAATTTGTTTTTTACCTTCTCAATCTCCATTTTTCATTAAATAATCATCTTTCATCATACTCCTCCATCATCATCATTTAATTAAAGAGGGAAAGGTTTCTTACTCCAAATTGAGGTAAGTTCTTTTCTCTTCTATGTTTCAACTATTGATTATTTCATAGAGATTAGAACTTGATTTGTGAGGGATTAGTTTATTTCGTGAGAAACTGATGTGTTTCAAATCTAAATCTATGATTATTAGATTCAAATAATCTAATCTTCATAAGTGTTCTTTACTTTTCAATCTTGCACACCACGTGTTCGACAAAAGTCTTGAACCAAATTCTTTCCCTCAAATGGCTTCTTCGTCTGCTTTTAAGCGCCCTCGCAAATCAAATAGTTCTTCTAAGGAAACTACTGATCCGGATTGGTCTAAATGGCCTCTTCAATTTGAAACTACATTTGATGTTAGGAATGTCTTTCGTAGACGTGCTAATACAGACTGGGTAGTCAAAAATCTCAGGAAATGGGGACTAGCATCCATTTTTCAGCCATATCATAATGTGGTTCATCCTCGTTTAGTTTGTCAATTTTACCAGAATCTTTCATACAAACCGTAGGAACCAACCAAGCTTTTCACTGAAATTGATGCCACCATGTTTTCAGTTACATTAGAGGATATTGCAATTGCTTGTGGATGTCCAATCGACTCACCAGTTGATGTGGACGGTCAGCCTCTCTTTGCTCCTCTACCAGATATTATTGATTTATTGGATGACCTCACCGATGTTTTGAAAGAAGTAGCGCATAGTAATCTCAAAAGTTTAGATAACACTTCACCTAAAAGATCTTTTGTTCCACCCCGGATTTGGTTCATTGAGTTTTTATTAGCCACGAATGTTCTTCTAATTGGGAAACCTACAGCAAATAACAGTGTTCTTTTGGATTATCTTTTATCCACAGAGAATGAATTTTGGTTTTCAGTTCCCACTTTGATTATGAATCAAATCCTGAAGTTTTATAACAAATTGATTGTCCGCAAAAAGGAAAGCTATATGACTTGGTCATTTTCATTTCCTTATCTCATCACGAAGCTGATAAAGAACCAAGGGTTAGTGATTCCATCTAATGAAAAATGGGAAACTATAAAGAAGGTTTACAATTTCAATGATTGGAAGGAGGGACTTCTTGCTCGAAGTGGTGAAATCGATGGATGATCATGCTCCTAACAGAGCCGACACTTCACCCTCTAATTTGTAGGGTGAACTTAATCTCTTTAGTTTTATTTAGTTATGCTATTTACTTTTGTTTTGTGTGCTTTGAATAATTTTAGGCCATGTTTGGCATAACATTTGTGGGTGCACTTTTTGATATGCACATATTTTGGTTTTCTTTCCCATTTTTGAATAAAGCATGACGTAGTACTTTATATTTATATCTTTATATATGTCTATGCTTTAATGCTTGGTGTATAGTTTTTCTGAATAGATTATCAGGTCCAAGTTTGGGGGAAGATATTTCGTTGTTTCACTACCAATGGTTGCACTGAAGTTAAAGATTCACACTTGGTAGTTTCTCTCTTTTTATACTTCTATGCATGCTTAGTTTCTATACTTGTTTTCATACATTGAGGACAATGTATCATTTAAGTTTGGGGGTGTTGAGAGTAGGCAGATTGTCATTATTGAATATGGTTGAATTGTCTATAGTTCGAAAAAAAAAAAAATTAATTAGGCAAAGGACTTTTGGCGTTGTTGGAACTAAGTTTGGGGGGTAATTTATGTGATTAATACAACCTGTATGCTTATATAGGATATCAAGGAATAATTGAAAGTTGTCAGCATGATTGTTCAAATAAAAAAGGTCCATTGCATGATTTAAATGTTTTATTTTGGAGTCTTTCGTCTCTAAGTGACTTCACAATGCACATTGAGCACACCAAAAATTGCATTCCCTTCCTTGTGGTTTTACTTAATTGACTCCCTGAATTAGTAAGTCGGATGAATGAAATAATCCTTGGCATATTGAAAATAAAAAAATAAAAATAAAAAAAATTGAATAAAACTACATTATTTTAACATGTCAACTGATTAAAAAGGAAGACAAGGAAAAAATGTAAGACGTATGATTAGTTTGAGTTTGTAGCATAGCCATTCTGAGTTATTATGCCTTTAGGAGTGTCTTTACACTTAACGCCCTAAGACCATCTGGTTTGGGAGTTGTTGGCTCAATGCTAGTTACATGGGGTGGTTAGAGAGCTTAAAGAACTTAGACATTGTACATGGTCATACATTAAAAAAATAATAAAAATAAATAAATAAATGTATGCCTTGGATTATGATTTCAAAAGATAGATTAAGGATGGGAAAATGTTGAATGAGCCATGTTAAAAGTGCTTTCTTAAAGAAAATGAAATTTCGGTTCACTTCTAAGGATCTTGAGATGAAATTCTATTATAAATGAGATGTTAAAGATCATGTATGCGGACTAGTCTGTTGATGCATGAGGGCTGGGAATTGAATAATGTTTTGAGATGTCATTGTATGTATACTTGTTGTAGTCTTCTTGATAGAGTTTTCCCCAAAGTTATATGTTTCAATGTACACTAGAATGAGCGTTGTTGCTTAGTGTTTGTGGGTATCATTTCTGGTAATGCCTCACGAGACTGCACTTGTCCTCTAGGGATACCTAAGGGTTTAAAAGGCTTGCTGCATATGCTAAATGCAATCATCACTTCCACGAAAGAGGAGAAGTCTGTGTTTCAATTTTGTTTTGCTAAGGGACTAGCAAAATGTAAATTTGGGGTCTGATAAGCGTCAAATATTGCATATTACATTAGTTAAGCCCATTATTTGATCTGTTTATATAGATTAACTACATTTTTATGTTTTTGTGTTTTTGCAGGCCTTATTGCTAAAAAGAAATAAGAATAAAGTTTTAAAGGATTTTGAAGCACAAGTCATATCAGGCCTACATTCCAAGTGATCATCAAAGGAAAATGACATGAAGAGATGATAGATACAACCAAAGCAAAAAAGAGAAGCTTGTGTTAGAGTAGAAAGCTTGGCGTCCGGATGCAAGAAATGGCGTCCGGACGCCATCCTTCAGCAGCTCACGTCCGGACGCCTATTCTGGCATCCGGACGCCACATCCTCCAACAGCTCGCGTCTAGACACCATTCTTCGCGTCCAAACTCAAGACCACGAGCCCCCATTTTATTTAAGTCCGATTTTGTCTATCTTGAGTTGGGATTCGAATTTGAAATGCGGGATTTGATATTTTAAACTCAGGGGAGGATAAAACAGGGAGAGAGGCTGGAAGAAAGGGGTCTTGATTTTGTTTTGGAGAAAGATAGAGAGAGAGGGAGGATTTTTAGGGTTCTTGGAGGCTGAGCTTGCAACAATGGTGAGAGAGGGGAATTCTTTATCTTCTTCAATCACGGAGGTTGCTGCCATATTCATGGGAGGCTAAATCCCTTCTCTAAGAAGTTGATGTAACCTAGGCCAAGTAAACATGTTTTGATTTGTATTTCAATTTGGGGATGATTATTGTATATATTCAGTTTCATAAATTAAAAGTATTTACATTGCCTTGATGTATGTTACATAAAATTGATGCATGTGTTTATCATATGAATATATGTTTGTGTTGATTTGTTTTCTTGTCTTAGAAATCATATTAATGCAAATATTACATTTAATTTCCTATAGTGACAATAGGAAAGAATTTATGAAATGGTTATATTGGCATAAAATTAAGCATTTATATAGGTTATACCTAAGGAAGATGGACTATGCTACACCTTTAGATTAATGTAGTTAGGTAGATGGTCCATACCAACTGAAGATAATCTATGATATTTAACTAATTTCATGTGCTATAATATACAATTGAAAGACCTTGATAGGCCATGCCTATGAAAGATGGTTCATACCACAACCTAGTTTAGGTGGATGAACCATGCCAACCAAAGATGGGTTATGCTTAGTCCTGAAATATATGATCTTCTTGACGATGTTGTTGTAGTTTTATGCTTCTACACAACATTTCATATATATAAGTGTAAATCCCCAAGTTGAATGCAAGTTTAACATGTTTGCGAGGTTAAAGTGAAGTCAATTCCCAAGCTTTTTCTTTATAAGTTCAATCCATTTTTATTTATTGTTTTATGAAAGTTAAATTCATAGGTTAAGTGACAAACCAATCGATTTATCATTTCTTTTATCAAATAGAAGAAGTAGTTTTATAATTTTGTTTGCCATAAACTAGCAATCCTTGTCGTTCGATAAACCCCCTACTCTAGCATTAATCTGCAATGATGAATGTGCTATTCTTATAAGTGGTATTTTTAAGTGGTACACATTTGTGCACATCGCACATACATGTAAGTGTTAGCATATCATGTTTTCCTTTAAAATTGTAATATATTACATGGTCTAGTATGTCGTTTTTTATTCGGAATATGTAAAGTGTGCCTAAGCACACTCTTTATGACTCTTTTTATATGTATAATATGTGGCCGAAGGCCAAAACGTCTTTTGTATACATGTATGTTCTTTTGGTTTCACATTTTCCTTATTAAGGAAATTTTACGAATTTTGAGGTTTGACATGTGATTTTTTTGTATTTATTATCCATTGAGGCCGAAGGCCATTGGAACGTGTGTAAATATGTATATTATGTTTGCGTGTATGCTCACTTTGCACACAATATCACATTTGCATGAAATGAGCATCCTTTGGACTCATTATTATTATTATTATTATTTTTGCAAAATCTAGTTTAAGGGGATTTTTGGGTATTTCCTTTGAAAAATAAGCGTCGGCCTTGACATGGTCACTTAGAAAATGTGATTTTAAGGGGGGTTTCTTCATAACATTTTTCTGAAAAATGTCGTCTCGGTCTCGAAAACCCCATGTCAAATTTGATTTTTCTTGTGCACGCATTTTTAGGTTTTTCTTGAAAATAGTCTGGTCTTAAGGGCATTTTGGGTATTTCACTTAAAAAATAAGAACTTCTCTTGACATGGTCACTTAGAAAATATGATTTTGGGGTGGTCACTTCACAACTTTTGTCTAAAAAAATGTCATTTAAGCCTTTAAAATTGCATTTAAAATCTGAAAATCTATGCAGACCCTGTGGCATGTCAAGGGGACTGGCCGCATGCATAATACGCGCGCGTGACGCACACCAACGGGCACCCATTATGCTCCTTTTGACAGCCTTGATGCCCTATTTTCATTTGACCATAACTCTTTCATCCGGACTCCAAATCAAGTAATTCTTGAACCTAACTTCGTTGATTTTTTCGTTGTCTTTCCAATGGTGTGCACGATAGCACCCACTGTTGTTTTGAAATGACCATTTTACCCCTGGGATTGTAATTGCCCATTTTTAAAATGTCGTTTCCACATCTTGTTATCTTTTGAGTTCCGTAGCTTCATGGAAAGTTACATTGAAGTCGTAGAGATGACGTGCATCCCTAGAGACTTTGTTTCTGGGTGGAAAGACCATTTTGCCCTTTGGGCCATACTTGGTCTATTTTCAACCCTACCATCCGTTTTCGTTCTCATTGAGTTCCGTAACTTCATAGAAGGTTACTTTGCCCTTTTGGGATGATGTATATCCCTAGAGGCCTTGTTCATGTTTTCGTTTCCGCATTTGGGATCCATTATCGGATCAACTTTTGGGTCATCACAGGACGCACTAGCTTGTAAAAACCAGGGCCGTCATAGGTGGTATCAGAGCGTCCAGGTTCAAAAACCTTAGATGACGGGTTTGGGTTATTTCATGCTTCTTATTGACATGATTTAATGTGTTCACATGTTTGCGTGCTTATTTGCTTAAGTGTTTAGAAACATCTTCTATTTGACATGCATGCTGGTATGCTTGTATGCTTAGGTGTTTAATGTTTTTGTCATATGACTTAACATAATTTAGGTGCTTATATGCTTATATGCTTAAGTGTTTAAAATCATTCCTTAATTGTCTTAGCATGACTTATAGACTCGTTTACATTTTTTGCCTTGTGTTTTGTTCATTCCTTTGATGAGTTGTGTTTCGTCACGAGTGCTTGGAAATGATTGATCATTCTTCCTCGCCACTCATCGTGTCTTGGACTTAAACGGTTTGTAGGATATGAGAGAGGCACGGAGCTTCTCATCTTAGGTTTCTTGCACTGTTAGGTGCACTTGTTTTCCTAAAAGCATGCAAATTACTGCTTACGTTATCTATTTTAAATTTTACCTACTTGTTTTGTGACAAAGCATGTTATAGGTAGAGTGTTTATTACTTATAGAACTATATGGTCTTGTTGACATGCAGTATACTAAATGTTTAGTACGCCTATGTGTGGTCTTGTTGACATGATGGTAGTGATAGCATAAGACGCTTTAATTTTCCTTGTTTCTTATTTTACTTTCATGCATTATTCATGCTCGGTCGGGTGAGATTAATGCTAGGGCATTATATCTTGGAGTCTGTAGTACCCTTAGATATGCCCTTGTCTTGTAGGATTCCTACCTTGTGTAGAGAGGATTCGTTTTGTAGGGTTTCCGCGTTGGGAGCCCTTTTTATCTGTTTTGACGTCTTAGTAGTTTTGATGTCATGGGATGGTGGTAGTGTTTAGGTCGAGTAATTAATTTCATGGGTGTAATTAATCACTCATTCTTATGTCATTATAGAGTGTAGACATGATGGATGACGAGTTCGAGTCAACGGGAGATGTTGCTAAGGATAGAGCTTGGACCGTCCTGCTTGGCTTCATAGAGTTGAAGCTCCTTTATTTTTGGGTGAATCAGGTTCCTTAGAGGTGATCCAGTGGGTGGATTAGATCTCAAGGATATTTAGGATGTTGTAGATCGAGCATGGAGACACGAGGGTTAGACTTACCGCGTCACAGCTCAGAGGCGTAGCGGGCGTGTGGTCGAAGTCGATTACCAATACTCGTGTCATTAAGGGAATGGATTAGGAGACTATTCAAGAAATGTTTCTTGACAAGTATTTTCTAGTGACTGTTAGAAATAAGTTAAAGAAGAAGTTTGTTGTGCTAATTGAAGAGATGATGAGCGTTACAGAGTATGAGACAAAGTTTACCTCCTTGTCTTGCTTTGCACTGAAGGTAGTGCAGATGGAGACCTTAAAGGTCGATAAGTTTATGGATGGCCTCAAATTTGGCATAAGGAGGAAGATCGTGGCTTTGACTTTGCCTACTTACTCAGCAGTGGTTGAGAGAGCACAATTGATTGAAATGGAGGATTTGGCGATAAAAAGGATTAGACAGGTAAGGATGGATAAAAGGAAAGAGAAAAGGGAGTTGGTTTTGTGTCATAGTATTGTGAGCTTGGTGCCTTTAGCGTCACCTGGGCATGTGCCTATGGGGTCCTGGCGGACTGCCGTGGTTTTCTTCTGATGTCAGCAGTCTGGGGCACTATAAGGTTAATTGCCCACTTTTTTAGTCTTCACCCGTGGATAGGGCAAGGAGATGTCATAGGGTTGGTCGGACGGGACACATCAAATGGAAATATCCCTTAACGAAAGGTATTTGTGGTACCTCTAGGTTGTATTACAACTTGAGGAGTCTCGGTTGGACTCATTCGTGTTATAGGGTACGTCTTTCTTCCTTGTGAGATTGTCCTTTTGAGAGACACTTCATTTTTAGACTTGATTTTGTGGCATTACTTCTACGTGTTCACTTGTATGTTTATATGCCCTATTATTTTCGAGCATACCTTAGAAACATGTCTAGGATATGTGACTATGTGGTGGTTCATGTGATGATGTGGGTGATGCATTTTTCATATGCTATGTTTGTTAAACATGCTTATGTCATTAGTGATGTGTAGCGTGTCATTGCTTATTTAACCCCTATGTGAGAGGTAGGTTATTTGATTACCTTATGTATATTATTTGTTTAGTAGTAAGGTGTTATTTGTTTTATATGATTTAATTTTTCAAGTATGTGCTATGCGGGTGTCGAGTATATACATGGGTACATTGTGTTGCATTGGAGTTGCATACATAGTGTAAATTTACTTTAAGTTCGTGACTTGGTCACTATATGTATATGTTCATTTTACGACAAGGGACATGGTCTTGAGTCATCAATTTCTGTCATCATTTTCATCATGACATAGGTTCATCACTGCATATTTTGTCTAGTCCAAACTATTTTATCATTCCCACACTGATGCATGGGGTTTTGTGACCTTGGTTGTCAGGATTGCGATATGTGAGCTACGTGGTAGACTTGTGTCTTAAGGATTAGTTGTTCCCAATTGGGAGTTTGATCCAGCTTTGTGTTAGGCGATAGGTGATCATTTTTGGTGACTTCTCTCTTCGATTCTCTTGCAGAGAGATCTTTGTTTGAAGGATAGGTTCAAGACGTAGTGCTTGATTTGGAGACTCGTGGTGTGTATAAATTTCGGTGTGTTGTCCTATGGTAAGAATCACTGTGACTTGGAAGACGTCATGACTTTTATGATTCCATTATGAATGACCCATTGTCGCTTGAGGGCATAAACTTGTCAGGCTTTAGATTTGTATTTGAGATTTATTTGATAGAGGTGTCTTGAGGAGTCTTTGATTCGATTAAAGTGACTTGATTTAGAGATCCTATAAATTTTGAGTACTTGTCGGTCTTTTATGTACTGAGGATTTAGGGCCTTAAGCATGATGGTGTCTATGACATTGTTGTCAGAGTTTTGGGATTGGCCAAAATGGTCCAGCCAGACATGCTTGGACCATTTTCCTACTCTCACAAAATGCCCGGTTCCCGTAGTGCTTCTGGTAATGATTATTTTTGACATTGATGTCATTTGTATCGAAAGGTTTCACGGGTAAACTTAGTGAGGGCGTGTTATGAATTAGGGCTATTTACTGTTAATGCTAGCATACCAAGTTGCATGCTGTGGGCGGGTGCTAGTTACTGGCAATGCTACCATATTAACGAGTTTGTGTGGGCGGGTGCTAGTCACTGTCAATGCTACCATGCATTGGGGTACGCTATGGTTGGGTACTAGTGATTATTCATTTTACCATTTCGCCTTTAGCTAGGTGCTTTGATTCGGTAGGTGATTGTCATTTGATTCATGTGTCGATTCAGTAGGTGACGTGTTTTATGGTTTGGTGATTTCCTGTTCCATTGTTTAGTTTTGAGATTTTAGGAGTTGTTCTTCAATATTTGTTGATCAATTCCTAGGTGTGGCCTTGTGTCAGGTTCTTGTTTTGTCCTCCATAGGATGTGCCTAATTTCAGGGACAAAATCTCTTTATTGAGGGTAGGTTGTAATGACCCGGTCATTTTCACCTTTTCTGGCTATTTTCTTTTTCTGTGTAAATTTTTTATTTTTTATTTATTTTTTATTTTTTTACTTTATTTTATTCGTTTCCTTTCACGTAACCTCATTTTTTATGCTAGGATTCGATCCTAGCTTTGCATACACCCATAACATTTGATTTTCATGAAATGTGTAGTCTTACTTTTATAGAAAATCATGCTACATGTTGACTTTTCTCCGTAGGGGTATGGCTGCATAGTTTCTTCGAAAACATTTTCTTTTCTTATGGTGTTTTTCGTAAATATCTTTTGAAGATATTTTACTTTAGGGGTTTTTCAGAAAGTTTCTTTTGAAAGATATTTTCATTTTAGGTCATTTGTGCAGTTATCCTTTTATAGGGGGACCTTTGTGCAATTAACGAAGGTTAATACCAAGTGTTCCGTTTTAGGCTTGGATCCTCGTATAGGATTCATTTTTGAATTTCGTCAAGTCACGTACTAATAGAAATACATCCGATCATTCTTCTTCGTTTTGGGGTTTTTGACTTCGGTTGCCGCCGAACTTGCTCAAGGCATATCTTTCCACTCGGGATTCAGTTTTTGACGTCGTTTCTTCCATGTTCATTTTTTCTCATTACTATTCTTTTACGTTCTTGGACTTTTTCCTTTTGAGCGTGTCTAGACAGTTTTCACTTTTCGGGGCTGCGTGAGGCCCGTTCGGAGGACTTTTTAGAAATTCTATAAATAGAGGGTAGGAGAAAGAAAATCATCAGATTTCCCCTCTCTTCCATGGCTACCACCTCTCTCTCCCCTCACCCTTCTCTCTTCTTTTCTCCATTTGGCCTATTTTTTCTTGGATTTTTCCTTAGCCATTGAAGGCTTTGTTGTCGGCTATGACGAGGCCTTCATTTCCATTTTTGAGTTTATGTTTTGAGCTCGGGTTTGGATTTGGATGTTGCGCAAGAGGACTTATCATTCTCCTCGTTGTCCCTGTTATAACCCCGAAGATTTGTCGCATTCGGAAAAGTTCCATTTTAGCATCATTTGAGATTTCATCTCAAATTGAGGTAGGGAGTGTCCTATGTTTATACCCTTAGTGTTTTAAGGTTTAATTTGAGATTTAATATACGTTGTATGCATGCTTACACTTCTAGAATTGCGTATAGGTTGCTTAGTATATGATGAACTTAGGGTTTCACGTTGATTTTAGCTTATATACAACCTATATATTGTGTATGTGTTGTTCTTTTTGAAGTAATCTAGAATCTAGAGACTTTCATGTATTGTCATTACATGAATTTAGAGATTTCCTATGTGTATAGATTACTTGATTTTTGTATAAAGCATGCCTATGAATTATTATATATTCAATGCTTAATTTATGTTAAAATGAGTGCTTGAAACTTTGCCTTATAATTAGATTAATGTATTTCATAAGTTGACTTGTTATTATAACTTAGGGATTTAAATTATGACTCGTAGAGATGTAATGTTTATATGTAAATCATGATGTGTGTGCCACTTGGGCTTTAGGAGCATTGTGGCCACTATTTAGTTCATAAACAGGCATTTGATTTTAGGTTGTGCATGTATGACATACATAACAAGTTTGAAGAATGGATGCCATCCGAATCTTGAAAAAAGTGGACATCATATCCGGTAGGTTGAAAGTCCTATGAAACATTGGCCAATGGGGTGTGGAAGTGCACCAGTCACGTTTTCGTGTCCGGAATTTGATTCCGGCATCCTTTTTCATCACTTTGTGTCATAATGTCACATGGGTGAGTATCATCATAGTGGAGTTTATGTGGTAATTATTTGGTAGCTCTTGGAGTGGTGTATACCGTGTATTTTTATTAGCTTTGTGGAAGTTATTATATAAGTATATACTTTACGTTTGATTTCATTTTCATTTAGAAGTTGAAATTGCCCTTTTGAAGTTGTAACGACCTGAACCAGTAGGTTCTGTGATACCCTCGGATTTTCAGATGCGGGTTGGCCAGGCCCACACCCGATTACCCGAGGATATCAAACCAATTAGCAATAATCGAACACAGAATACAATTAAAACAAATGAGATAAATAAAATTTACTGAAATGAAAACTAAAAATGATAATCCAATAATTGAAACCTCAAAATAAATAATTCCATTGATATATAAACTATTCTGTTACAACTGATCCTCCACGAATACAAATCGTTCTCCAAATTATACAACTCGGGAATCCATCTAGTGGACCCCTAAAATATCCCACTGAACTCAAATGACTGGAAATAAAACTAAAGCCTAAAACATGAAACAAAGTCCTACAGCATCGGTGGAGTGAAATGACTGTATCTGCTCAGCACGATCCAGCTCTAAGACTGGAACTAACGAACACCTATAAAAACAAGAGTGGGGCAGGCCCACATGCAAATTCTTCTCTAACTACAATCCAAACAGTGACCCGATATGCAGATACACCCTAGATATCTCAATAATAGCTTTCCAGCCCATACATATATATGTATCCACACTAAGGGATATTCACTAGACTATAGTAGGGGTCTCAACCTGAATAGAAGGTAACATGCGAAAACGCACCCAAAGGTGGGCATGAGTACCTAGACCTAATAGGGTACACCTCAACCTACTATAGCAAGCTACGCATCCACTGCATATACGCACCCTAACCAACGAGTCTGAGACTCAAGCTCATCTCATGGTACCATAACCATATATTTAAAGTCCATTCATATCCATCCATAGGAACTCCAATAAATCGTTCAGCTTATTCAACTGCACAGACTTATATAAGAGATCCAGTAAGTCGTTCAGCTTATTCAACTGTACAGACTTAAATATAAGGAGAATTGTGTTTTTTTATTATAATTCGTACCCTTATTCCAAAATAGGTAGGACTGAGTATTTTGAATCAGTCTGTCCCTAGTATGCCCCGTCCCATACCGGTGCATATAATCCACAAAATCCATATAATTGATCGAACAGGTAAAATTGTTCACCAATTAAAATCCATAAGGTAGGAATTAGCGTTTTGAGCTAAACCATACCTAGTATGTCACCGTCCCATACCGGTGCATACAATTCTCCATATCCATTTAAATTACAACATATAAATAATAAGCAAGTAATTTATAGTCCAAAACCAAATATCTATAGCATTGCAGAAAAGTGTTTTCAGTTTCAGCAATTTAAATCCAAGAGTTAAACCATGTATTGTTTAATAGTTCCACAACTAGCATCCAAAATATACATAGATCAGTTTTAATGAATCAACTACTCTATCATGCATTTAAATAAGTTTTGTAATCATGTTATAGTCCAAACAATTGCTAAATTAATTTAAGTAATTTAATTCTTTTCATCCAGTAACAGCGTACTAAGTTCTATACTCGTATTTTGTTTTATCCTCTAACACGGAGCCATATACTATGCCCCAAGTCCAATTTGTTAATTAAAAGACTTCACCGTGTATTTAAAATTTAATTTGGAATTATGATATAGCACTTTAAATTGTCAAACCAAAACTAGACAACAAATCTTCTTCCAGTCGTTAACCGTACGCACAGTTGTTAAATTAGCGCACTGTTAATTTCATTCACTTAGAGGTCAACTTTACCCAATTTAAGGACTTAATAACTGTAATACCCCTAGATTTTAAAAGAAATATTTGATTAAATAAATTGCCTTTAAATGGGTTTAAATGGATTTACTGGTTTAAATTAATTTATTTTGTTATTTGATTTATTGGAATGATGATTGTGTGTGTGTTAGATATTTGATTTTTGATTGATTTGTTGTTGTGTTGACTTTGGTTATATGGAATGACTTTGTTGATTGTTTGTGTATGTGATGCATGTAATTAGTTGTTTTACGAATTTATTTATTTTATTAAATGGATTAGACTAGGAAATGGATTAAAGGATTTGATAGTGGGCTATATGGGAAGTTTTGGAGGATTTATAAGGCTTAGAGGCCCATGGATTTATGCATGAATGTTTAAATAAAATATATTATGTATAATAGATGGATTGGATTATATAAATATATATACGTATATATATATATATATATATTTATATAAGGGGATTATATATATATAGTAATTATATATATATATATATATATATGACGTAAATACATATGATTATTATTATTGTGAGATTCATTATACATATATATTAATTGAAATATATAGATAATTATAGTAAGTATATATACATCATATATATATACTTATTTATTTCAGAGGATTATATATATATATAAATTACTTATATATATATGTTTATATGTATATTACGTAGATACATATGGGGAGTTATCAGATTAGGGTTAGGAGGTTAGGTATATGTGTGTGTGTGTATATATATATATATATATATACCTACTGTATAACCCTTATAAAGGGTTATTACGTGAGAAAGAAGGAGGCAGAAATAGGGTTTGCCGAGAGAGAGAGAAACCGAGAGGGAAAGTCGAACCAGAGGGAAGGTTGGACCAAGGAAGGAGACAACGGCAACACAGAGAGAAGCCGGAGTTGCAGATATGCATTGAGAAGCTTGCGGTGTGTTAGTTTCGTTTTGAAACTTCAGGTAAGTTTTTCTCTACCTCTCCTCTTAGAACCCATGAGTTCTACACCTTGGGTATCATAATTTAGACTATAAATTGCATACTAATCACCTAGACATAGGGTTAAAAGCATGGACGGAAACTGGATGTATGCATATGTATTTATATTATAATGTTTTTGGTTGTTTTGATTTGAATGAAATCATGTTAGATCATATTTAGAATACATATATGGATGCATAACTATGTATTAGATCGTCCTAGAATTTAATTATGATTGTTCTTATATGAATCGGAGGTGAGACGGACAAGTTACAAAGGTTGGATGTTGCTGTCGCGATGAAGAAGACACTTCAGCCCAACTCAGCCGACTAAGTTAGGAACTCAGCTTGCTCAGTTGGGAACTCAGCTTGCTCAGTTGGACCACGACCTGGATGTTGGTTTTAATTGCCCAGGATTATTTTTAAACTTATTTTAACTAATCTAAATAAGAATGATTAATTTAATAATAATTTAAAGGGAAGTTTTGAATGCTTATACGGCTATTGGTTTTGGAAACATGTTTAAACAATTTATTAAATTGTTCTATGCGATTTATCATGCGTTGACATGTTGTAAGTGGGATGAAAATCGTAGAGGATTATTTTACATCTTTTTGTGTATGCTTGTATTGTACCTATGTTGCTTATTGTATGCTTTATTGTGCTTTTAATTTATGCTTATGGGATATGATTGATTTGCAGGCATGGATTATTTGCCAAGGTATAAATATTTTGTTATCAATTTTGTATGTAGAGAACATACTATTAGAGGCATGGATTATTTGCCAGAGATATAAATAAATTATCATTTACTAAGTATGGACAAGAACATACTATTAGAGGCATGGATTATTCGCCAAAGTTATGAATAAGTTGTCATTAACTAAGTATGGACGAGAACATACTATTAGAGGCATGGGTTATTTGCCAAGATATAATTGGAATGTCAATTGGTTAGGTATATATATTATACTTGTGGAGGCTTGGACGAGTTGCCAGAGCATAAATATAATGCTATAGGAATTAGATAATTAAATAAACATCTATGGTTATGGTTATGTGAATAGGAGGAAATAAAATGCTCCGAGGATTGAGCGTGGCATTATTAATGGTAAAGTAACCATTTGGATTAATTTTGGGAAAGTGGAGTTCCATGTGATGGAAACGGTGTATGTTAAGGATGGTCGTGTGTATATATATATAAATCTATATATATATTTATTAATTCACGGTTTGGGATTATAGGGGTAGTAATTATTATTGGTGATTTTATGTATTATTACTTATCACTATTTATTAAGGCTAAAATTGTAATTAGGATGTTTGTGGTTAGAGATGTGTTATTCATCGGTTTTCAGGGGCTTGTTAGCGGGAACTTGTTCGTGGGTTTTAACCCACCTTATTTTATTTTTCAGGTTCGTAGAAGTTCAAGTCTCAAGGTTGAGGATCTGTAACTTGGAGGCTTATCCATCATCCACTCTCATTTATTTCAAAGTAGGATGTTGCTAAGTTATTTGACTTTAGTTTTACTTATGATTTTTGGATTAATGGATATTGGTTAAGGGGTCCTTAAACTATTGGATTCCCAAGTTGTAACCTTTGGAGGATTTTTAGTTAATGGAATTATTATTTATTAGTTTCTTCAGCCTTTTATTTATTCGTTATTATTCATCTTTGTATTCTATGCTTGCTAAATATTAATTGTTTTGATATCCCTTGGTTTTGTGAGCGTGGACTTGATCAACCCATGTCTCTGAAATTAAGGGGTATCACAGTTGGTATCAGAGCACTCCAGGTTCAAGTGTCCTTAGGAGTGTCTTTCGTTATGTGACTTTCGCGTTGCGTGTTTTTGCTTAAAGCCTAAGTAATTGGATTCTTTGTATTCCATAATCGGTCCGTTAGTGCATTCTAACGTAAAATCGTTATTGTCTTATCAGAAAATGGTAGGAAACCATTTTAGAAGGTGTCAGAGGAGGCAAGAACGTAGGCGTCAGAATCGTCTGCAAAACCAAAGTGTTATCTTGGAGCAGCTGGATCAGGATGATGACCAAAGGAGAGAGCAAGAGATTTCTCCTAATATGGTTCATATCATCACTCAGGCTGTTACTGCAGCAATAACGGCTGCAATTTAGAATCAGCAATTTCTTCCACAAGCACCCGCTCTTATACCAGTGGGACAACCTAGTGCTTGGGAGAAAGCGAGGAATTCCTTTATTAAAGGAAGTCGACCGGAGTTTTCAGGGTCCACAGATGTGAAGACTGCACATCAGTGGACGAAGGATATCGAGCGTCATCTTTGTATGGTGGAATGCACAGAAACTGAAAAACAGATGCTCGCCACTTTCAAGCTGGTGGGAGATGTGCTACAGTGGTGGGAGTCTATCACCACTATGGAAGAAAGGACCACACAGACATATGCTCAGTTCCAGGATCGTTTTGACGACAAATATTTTCCGTTTGCGGTCAGAGCAGCTAAGAAAAAAGAGTTCCTTAACCTACAGCAAGGGGATAGGACAGTTGTAGAATATAAGCAGGAATTCACAAACCTGTCTTTATTTGCAATAGAGGAAGTAAATACAGAGGTAAAGAAGTGGACATGCTTTTTAAATGGGTTAACTTGGCCCATTAAGAAGGTTATTTTGGGAAGTCCCGTATACACCACATATTCACAGGTTGTTGATGCAGCTTTGCAACATTGCCAGGCTAGGAAAGACTACAAGCGATCTAGGGATGAGAATCGGAATGATAAAGACTCTATTAATCACTCTGCTGAGGGTGATGGAGCCAGAAATAAGGATATGGGCGGATTCCAGGGACATCAACCTTGGAAGAAGCACAAGGGTACTTCAGAGGTTCAAAGAGAGGGGGTTCCTACTCAGAAGCAGCAGATTGGGGCACCACAGACTGGACATGGTCAAGTACAGGGGCAGATAGACCTTTTTAGAGGTCATTGCTATAAGTGTGGAGAATATGGGCATTCATCCAAATGTTGTCCTAGGATGGCTTCGAGATAATATGGGCAACAGGGACATGAGCAACCATTATCGGCTCCACAGTTCTCGTATGTGCCGGTTCAGGCTTATCTAGCTTTGCCAGCACTACTGCCACCACAGGGGCAACCAATACAACAGGTGCATCAGGGAAGGGTGTATAATGTTACACCATATGATGCATGGGCACCTCACACTAATTGAGGGTATGTTTTTATTCAAGTTATACATAGACATGTTTATTTCGGTATAAGTGCATCACATTCATTTATATTTGGATCATTCAGATTGATGGTGGTAATTTATATAAACCATGGACAGTTAGTATGTTACACCAGTGGGTGTTAGTGCAATCTATGCATGAATAATAGGCACATTACCATATATATTTTCACATTGGAAATCGAGATTGGGTAAATGTTTTGATAAAGGAGGATTGGGATGTAATAAAAAAAAAAAAAAAATTTCATTCCCAAGGTTGGTGTATAGTTTGTTATAGATAAAGAGTCCACGGAAAGGACAAAGGATTAGGTACTAATGTCTCGTTAATTATGATAAAAAAAATTTTAGGGTTGCTTTTGAGTCAAAGATGAATTTTGACTCTGACTTTAAGGAGATTGTTGACATAAATATTTTATCGGTAGTTTTGAATTATTTGGCAAATGAATTTCTGATAATGTGGGATCGATCACTCTAATGACAAATAGAGTGTATTGTGGTAAGGGAGGATTTTTTTTTTTGGATAATTTACAATAAATTAAAGGGTTGGTTGACACTTAGTATTAACATAAATCGGTATTAATCGATAAATCTCTGCAACGGTCGAAATAGGAATGACGAAAGGAACGACTTTCCTTTTTAGTGGATCTTGGAAGTTTAATTACCATGACCATTTTGTATAAATCCACGAAATGGAGTTTGAGTAGTGTTTTGTCTCATAAATAAAGGTAATTACTGTAGTATCATATTGTGGGGGCCAGAATATAAAGGCCTATGGTATACGTCCATACATATGAAATGGATCATGGAGGGATATCAGAGATGTGGGAAGTTATAACTTCTTGTCTCATGATTATTTGTCGGGGAATTTTGAGATCGCACTAGATTTGATGTTAACTTTTAGAAGCATTTCACTTTCGTTAGTGAAATCTGATAAGTAATGAGATACAGGGATGTCGAAATGTATCGACAAGTATGAGGGAGGTGGTTAGAACTGGGGTATCAACTCTCAGTCTTAACTACTCAGGAGGATGTGAGGGGATCACAAGGTAACATTATTGCCACTTTATTAACATTAACATGGATATGGGAAGGTACTTCTGTAACTTATATTAGCGGATTATTGACATTTCATTGGGATTCTACTTCCGTATTGGTAAAGGTTGATAATATGACCAAGTCAGGATATCCACCGCTACAATAAGTGGATGTGACCGGAACGGGCCATCAATGGCAAAGAAAATGGAGAGCAATAAATAAGCTCTCATAGTTGGACTATAGCAATGGTCGTTAAAAGATTATTATTATAACAAGGTTTACGGATTTAGATGATTGATCATGTACATGGTTGGGTATTACTGAAGTTTTTGGTTCTATATGTATTTTAAGGACCCATTGTTGTGAGATACTCTTCTTAGAGATCTTATGTGCATCGCTAGCATAAGCGGAATGGTTGTATTTAGCCTAAACTCATATATTCGAGCTCAAGGGATAGGAAGTGCGTTATTACTCCATATTATCTTTCCTTTTTAGAATAAGGTAATTTGGTAAGGATGGAGGATTGTTACCTTAGTCACTAATTATCTTATATTTTGTTTTGAATAGGTAATAACCTATTTTTGGCGCTACTGTATATTTCGCCTCATGTGTGTAAACGGGATTTTTATATTTTTTTTTGTTGCCAGATGATGTAACACTGGGGATGGTTACCAACGCAGATAAGTTGGTAAGGTTAGGTTACAATTAAATGCACCAAATACAGATTCGCTTAACACGTTCACAATGTAATGGATTATGTGTTACGTATGTGTGGATGGAGTAATATCCACACGGAAAAGGGAAAATGGAAAAATGAGAAATGAAAAATTTGGTATAAATAATAAAAGTTTTCATTTCAAGGATTCATGAATTCCAAGGACGGAATTCCTTTTGTTAGGGGGGAAGAATGTAATACCCCTAGATTTTAAAGGAAATATTTAATTAAATAAATTGCCTTTAAATGGGTTTAAATGGATTTACTGCTTTAAATTAATTTATTTTGTTATTTGATTTATTGGAATGATGATTGTGTGTGTGTTAGATACTTGATTTTGGATTGATTTGTTGTTGTGTTGACTTTGGTTATATGGAATAACTTTGTTGATTGTTTGTGTATGTGATGCATGTAATTAGTTGTTTTATAGATTTATTTATTTTATTAAATGGACTGGGCTTGGAAATGGATTAAAGGATTTGATAGTGGGCTATATGGGAAGCCTTGGAGGATTTATAAGGCTTAAAGGCTCATGGATTTATGCATGAATGTTTATATAAAATATATTATGCATAATAGATGGATTGGATTATATAAATACATATACGTATATATATATATGACGTAAATACATATGATTATTATTATTGTGGGATTTATTATATATATATTAATTGAAATATATAGATAATTATAGTAAGTATATATACATCATATATATATACTTATTTATTTCGGAGGATTATACATACATATAAATTACTTATATATATATATATATATATATATATATATATGTTTATATGTATATTACGTAGATACATATGGGGAGTATATATATATATATACCTACTGTGTAACCCTTAGAAAGGGTTATTACGTGAGAAAGAAGGAGGCAGAAATAGGGTTTGCCGAGAGAGAGAAAAACCGAGAGGGAAAGCCGAACCAGAAGGAAGGCTGCACCAAGGAAGGAGACAACGGCAACACAGAGAGAAGTCGGACTTACAGAACAGAATTGAGAAGCTTGTGGTGTGTTAGTTTCGTTTTGAAACTTCAGGTAAGTTTTTCTCTACCTCTCCTCTTAGAACCCATGAGTTCTACACCTTGGGTATCATAATTTAGACTGTAAATTGCATGCTAATCACCTAGACATAGGGTTAAAAGCATGGAAGGAAACTGGTTGTATGTATATGTATTTATATTATAATGTTTTTGGTTGTTTTAATTTGAATGAAATCATGTTAGATCATGTTTAGAATACATATATGGATGCATAAAACTATGTCTAAAATCGTCCTAGAATTTAATTAGGATTGTTCTTATACGAATCGGAGGTGAGACGGACAAGTTACAAAGGTTGGATGCTGCTGTCGCGATGAAGAAGACACTTCAGCCCAACTCAGCCGACTAAGTTGGGAACTCAGCTTGCTCAGTTGGGAACTCAGCTTGCTCAGTTGGGAACTCCGCCTGCTCAGTTAAACCACGACATGGATGTTGGTTTTAATTGCCCAGGATTATTTTTAAACTTATTTTAACTAATCTAAATAAGAATGATTAATTTAATAATAATTTAAAGGGAAGTTTTGAATGCTTATACGGCTATTGGTTTTGGAAACATGTTTAAACAATTTATTAAATTGTTCTAATGAGATTTATCATGTGTTAACATGTTGTAATTGGGATGAAAATCTTAGAGGATTATTGTACATCTTTTTGTGTATGCTTGTATTGTACCTATGTTGCTTATTGTATGCTTTATTGTGCTTTTAATTTATGCTTATGGGATATGGTTGATTTGGAGGCATGGATTATTTGCCAAGGTATAAATAATTTGTTATCAATTTTGTATGTAGAGAACATACTATTGGAGGCATGGATTATTTGCCAGAGATATAAATAAATTATCATTAACTAAGTATGGACAAGAACATACTATAGGAGGCATGGATTATTTGCCAAAGTTATGAATAAGTTGTCATTAACTAAGTATGGACAAGAACATACTATTAGAGGCATGGGTTATCTGCCAGGATATAATTGGAATGTCAATTGGTTAGGTATATATATTATACTTGTGGAAGCTTGGACGAGTTGCCAAAGCATAAATATAATGCTATAAGAATTAGATAAACATCTATGGTTATGGTTATGTGAATAGGGGGAAATAAAATACTCCGAGGATTGAGCATGGCATTATTAATGGTAAAGTAACTATTTGGATTAATTTTGGGAAAGTGAAGTTCCATGTGATGGAAACGGTGTATGTTAAGGATGGTCGTGTGTATATATATATAAATCTATATATATATATTTATTAATTCACGGTTTGGGATTATAGGGGTAGTAATTATTATTGGTGATTTTATGTATTATTACTTATCACTATTTATTAAAGGCTAAAATTAGAATTAGGATGGCTGTGGTTAGAGATGTGTTAGAGGGGACTTGTTCGTGAGTTTTGACCCACCTTATTTTATTTTTCAGGTTCGTAGAAGTTCAAGTCTCAAGGTTAAAGATCCGCAGCTTGGAGGCTTATCCATCATCCACTCTAATTTATTTCAAAGTAGGATGTTGTTAAGTTATTTGACTTTAGTTTTATTTATGATTTTTGGATTAGTGGATATTGGTTAAGGGGTCCTTAAACTATTGGATTCCGAGTTGTAACCTTTGGAGGATTTTTAGTTAATGGAATTATTATTTATTAGTTTCTTCAGCCTTTTATTTATTCGTTATTATTCATCTTTGTATTCTGTGCTTGCTAAATATTAATTGTTTTGATATCCCTTGGTTTTGTGAGCGTGGACTTGATCAACCCTTGTCTCTGAAATTAGGGGCTATCACAATAACACTCAAAAACAACCCTCTAATCCCTCTGTAAAACCCTAGAGTCAACAGAACAATTCAGAAAACACTATTGAAAAGTGCCTTCTCTAAAAAACTGGAAAAGGCTCTAAATCACCTAGAGCCTTCTCTAAAAAACTGGAGAAGGCCCTAAACCACCTAGAGCAAGCTCCCATATTCTAAAGCCTTCTCCTTTCTATTGAGCCTTCTCTTTCTAATTCTAGAGCCTTCTCTTTTCCCTACTACACGTCTTCTGCTTCATCTCTGGCACATCCGACCTTACTGTTCTTTCTCTCAATTGAACTTACAGGTCTTAAATTACATCTAGTATTAATCCAGACTTCAATTTATTGCAGTAAAATTCAAAAATAACACAATGGTGACTTCTATGTTAAAACAGAGACGATAAATGCCATACATGTGATACCCCTCGGATCCGAGATATGGGTTGATCTGGCCCAGGCCCAAACCCGAGGGAAAACAAACAATTAAAGTATTTTAAAACGAACACAGATAAAAAAATGAAATAAGAATAACTATTAAAAGCTGAACAGAATACTAATTTAAAATCCTCAATAGCCTGATAAAACTTAAAAAAATCCAACTTCCAAAACTTCCATAAATTACAACTCGGGAATCCATCTAGTGGACCCCTAAATAAAAATCTCAACTGAAACGTAAACAACTGACATAAAACCAAATACTAAAATATGGAAGGACATCCTACGTCGTCGGTGGAATGAATGATAGTCCCTGCACAGCACGATCAAGCCTAAGACTGGAACAGTCCGATACCTGAAAAATAAGAATGGGTCAGGCCTACGAACAAGTTCTAATCTAACTGCAATCCATACAATGACCCGATACGCAGATACACCTAAATACCTCACAATATCTATCTAGTCCATACATAAATATATCCACACTAGAGGACCTTCACTGGACTATAATGGGGTCTCAACCTGAGTAGAAGGCAACATGCAAAAACATACCCAAAGGTGGGCATGAATACCTAGACCTAACAGGGTACACCTCAACCATCATATCCAGCTATGCATCCCAATGCATATATACTCCCTAACCAACGACTCTGAGACTCATGCCCATATCGTGGTGCCATAACATATATATAAAGTCCGTCTAACCCAAGGTATGCCATTTTATTGTTTATTGAATTGACATAAGAATTTTAATCCAGTTTAGTCATTCAACTTAATCAATCGATCTGACTTAAACACAACCAACATTTAATCCAGGTAGTCATTTAACTTAATCAGTCAATCCGACTACACACAAACACAATTAATCCAGATAATCTTTCAACTTAATCAGTCGATCTGACTAAACAAGGTTTAGGATTCAATATTTTACAATCCATCCTTTTCGTCCGATAGGTTAGGTATTAGCATTTTGAGCTAAATCGTCCCTAGTATGCCACCGTCCCGTACCAGTGAATACAATCCTCTATAACCATATAATTGACAGAATATATTAATTCAGCAATTAAAATTCCACATATATATAATCCAAAACCAATATCCAAGTAATTGCAGGAAAACAGTTAAAGTTCCAGCAATTAAATTCAAGCATTAAACCATATAGTTGCAGATTGTGATTTCATAACTCAACAATTAACATCCGGATATGCATAGATCAAATCTAATATATCATTAACTCTATCACGTATTTAAAATCAATTCTATAATCATATTATAGTCCAGTAAATTGTTAAAATTAATATAAGCAATTTATTTCCTTCTATCCGGTAACAGCGTACTGAGTTGTATACTTGTACTCTGTTTTATCTTTAGCATAGAGCCCTAGCCTATCCATAAGTCTAATTCATCAATTAAAAGACTTCTCCGTGTATCTAAAATTTAATTTAGAATCCAATTTTAGCACCATAAATTAGCAAATTAGAACTAGACAATGAATTACCTTCCAGCCGTTAACCGTACGCAAAGTGGTTAATTTGCGCACTGTTAATTCCATTAATAAAAAAAGGGTATTTTATGCAATCCAAGACTTTGATTTCATGTTAAAGTATTTGTTTAAAACCCCCATTAAAGTTTCAAAACTTTTCCTGAACCCCAAGTGCCCAAACAGTAGCTGAAAACCCACTGAACGCATCAACTGGAAAGAGCCTGCTCTTTTAAAACATTGAGCAGGCTCCAAAATGGAGTTGAGCCGGCTCCTTTAAACCATGGAGCCAGCTCCATTGGGTTAGAGCTGGCTCTATGTAACCTAGAGCCGGCTCCATTGTAGGAGGGAGCCGGCTCCTTCTCCATGGAGCCGGCTCTCTCCCTCTGTGAGAGCCCTTTCCCCGTCTGAAGTTTCTGCAACCTTCTGCCTCGTCTCCGGCCAGTTGCAACCTGTCTAATTGGGTTTAAAATTTTCTTAGGAGTCCTAATTATGTTCAGTATAGTCCCCAAGATGGGTTTACAGTAGTTAAAATCAACTACAGAACTATAAGTTCCACAGACAAAGCATGCTTAGGTAACACAAGTACTGTAATGAAACTTCAGAAATCCATCACCTAACTAATTCAAAATAAAGATAAGATTAATTTGACATATAAAACATGCTTGATTCAATTATTTATCCATTAAACCCTAGAGTATATCTAGGTGCACAGAACACAGGCCAACGGGAAGGAGGAAGAAAAGAACTTGCCTTTGATTTCAGTTATGAAATCCCGGCATCGTGTCTACTGTTCCGGCAATATGAACCACTGTAAAGCCTCCTCTGGTTCTAGTAAACCCACCACCACACCTCCTTTGTCCTTCCTTCTCCTAAGTC
This sequence comes from Cornus florida, assembly GCF_030987335.1. Taxonomy (NCBI): domain Eukaryota; kingdom Viridiplantae; phylum Streptophyta; class Magnoliopsida; order Cornales; family Cornaceae; genus Cornus; species Cornus florida. The sequence continues at coordinate 42,363,393 of NW_026775575.1, forward strand.
CGACCCTGAAGCCTTAGTCAGAAACCTCACAAACTTGCTCTGCTCTCTCAAAACCTTACTCTGTATCTCTTTGTGTTTTGCAGAACTAACACTTTGCTTTTCCCCCAAACCCTAAACCAACGTGATCACTGTATTTAAAGGCGTAAACACTAAACCCTAATCCTTGTTTAATTACAGCCCTATCGTATAACTCCAGTCGATCGGCCCATATAGCAGTCTATGTTAAGATACTCACGTAACTTCTTAGGGAACCCTAGTTAAGTAACGGATCATTTAATACTACAATTACTCAATTAATATAAAAACACAATTAATCAAATACTTTAAAACACTTAAAATAATTAATTCAAAAATCATCAGTTAATAAATAAATAAATAAAACAAATAATCAATTAAATAAACAAAATTAACAAATAAACAAGTAAAAATGCAATTTAAACAATACATTAAATACCAGGAATATCCTTTTAAATCTAGGGGTATTACAATACATGACAATGGTTTTGTCATGTATATTCGTGCTATAATCCAACAAATTGTTAAAATTAAATATAAAAATCAAATATAAAAATTATGCATTTTAAAAAAGATTTATATTCGTGCTATAATCCAACAAATTGTTAAAATTAAATTAAACAATTCAATTCCTCCCATCCATTAACCGTATGCTAAAATGTTTACTTTTATACTGTTCCATTCTTTTACATAGGACATAAACCATGCAATAAGAGATTTTAATAACTCTTAAAACTTCATTTAGGAACCCCAGTACACTCACAAAGCAGTTTAGGAACATTAAACCATCCAAACACTGCCCAGAAAACTTCAGAAAACAATTCCCATGGGAGAGCCTGCTCTAAAACTTGTAGAGCAGGCTCCAGAAAACAAAAGAGCAGGCTCCAAATTCTTGGTGCCTTCTCTAGATAGGTAGAGCCAGCTCTACCTCTCCTAGAGCCGACTCTACAATAGGGGGGAGCCGGCTCCCTCCTCCTAGAGCCGGCTCTCTCCCTCTCTAAGAGCCGTCTCTTGCGTCTGCACTTTCTGCGACCTTCTTCTTCAACGTCGGCCACTTCCAACCCTATCTATCTGGTTTTAAACTGTTCCTAATAGTATTAACTGTGTCCAGTACAATTCCCATGGTGTGTTTATAGCAGTTGAAATCCAATACAGAGATTACAAGTTCTACAAACTAAACATGCTTTGTAAACGCACTTTAAATCAGACATGCACGAACTATGCTTGAACAGATTCAACACATACAGAGCATCAATATAGCATCTAATATAACTGTAAGACTCAGTTCATGATTAATTAAACCCTAGAGGCTACCTAGGTGCACAGAACACAAACCAAAGGGAAGGAGGAAGAAAATAACTTGCCTTTATAGTTTTGGATTCAAAACTCTGTTGCCATTTTTCTAAGTTTTTCTCGACGATCCAATTCACTATTCAATCTCTTATTGCTCCATCTTCCTCTCTCCTACGTCCGTCCTTCAAGCCACGGCCAAACCCTCACCAAAGTTGCTCTGTTTGTTTCTCACAACGTCTCTTTGTTCCTCTCTATTTTCTCTCAACAACTCTAAACGTAAATAGGGTCTATGTTTGCTAAAACCCTAAGGTGCCATATTGTTATATATATCTAGACTTAATAAAACCCTACTCCCTGTAGGATTAAAGATAGAGCCCTAATCTAAATCCTAGTTGGCCCATAGAACAAAACCTAAGTTATTATCCACGGCACCTAAATTTTAATCTACGGCTCCACATACGTGACGTTCAAAAGACTGTAAGTAATTAACGTAATTAAAATACAATAATGTAACCACCGAAAATCAAAATACAATTAATTAATTCAAATAAACACAATAAAAAAAATAATTCATTTAAATAAAATAATTAATTAAAATAAACCACTATTCAAAAAAAAAACAATTTGACACATAGAAATAAATTTAAATTCCAATCTTATCCTTTTGAAAACTAGGGGTATTACATTCTTCTCCCCTAACAAAAGGAATTCCGTCCTCGAAATTCATGAAACTTTGAATTAGTTCTTTTAAAATTCATTTTGGTTCTCGTGTAGACTCAGCTCTATCAGTACGAATGTATTGAGTCATAACTTGGCAACTAACCCATGCCTCCCCAAGTATAGTTACTTATATTTTGGCAAATAAACCATGCCCCCTTTTTTGTAAATTGTATTAAACCTTTGCAAATCAACCATGCTGACAATTCAACCATGTTTGTGGCAAATCACCTATGCTGCCACCGTGCACTACTTCCTTATATAGCTGTTTGGTCTCACCTTCCTGTCCTTAACACACCCTACTTCTCTATTATAGGTAAGTGTCAAGTTAACTCCTTGTCTCTTTTCAAACAAATACGAAACTTTTCCCATCCTCCCTATAGTCATCATCGTCGAAGCAATAGCTAATTGTTACAAAAGATAACCCTAAAAAAAAATTTCCACATTTTGTATAGTGTAGAAACTTTGGTCCCTCCTCCGAGTGCAACACCAGCAAACCCTTCAAATGACACCCTTGTAAAATAATGTCTAGATTAGGAATAGACTGATAAAGCTTAAATCAGTCCACTATCCCCACCCAGCGTCATTCCAATAAGTAACTACCAGCCCGAAATCCTCCATTCGAACCATAATGGCATTACAGTGATCTTTACCTACCACAACCTCACGAATTCCCCAAGACATTAACAACCACCATTCTTATAGCATTGTACAAACGAATCCCTACCTAGCATAGAGCATATCAAACTAATCATTGTAGATTATTTGACTCGTATTAGTAGTTTAACCATCCCTTCCCAAGTAGCATATCATATTAATGCATATCCAGGTTCAATAGATTGGCTATAAGTTTGTATCTCTACCCAATCCTATGACCCTATATCTACCGATCCTAGCATATAAAGCACTATTACTCCATGTTATTACAATAATAGTTGGATGACATACTTGTGCCCCAACTAAATCCTATTCCAAATCCTGAACCAATTAACAAAAATGAAACACGTAACAACAAAATGCAACATAAAATAACAAAATCAAATACATAGATACACACAATACAACAAAAAAACCAAAATATAATTTCTACTTAAAACATCCTCCATTCCAGAGAAGAAAACCTCATTTGAACTCAAGTTCCCAAATTATGTCACAAAAGTTCATTTCGTAGTTTCGTTGGTAATCATCCAACCTTGAAACCTATCTGTAACCATAGCTTAAAAGCAACATTCTTTTGCCTAAGCAAAATACCAAAGGCTTAACCCTTATCCTCCTTATACGCGGAATGCAAACCGTCTATCGAGGCTTTTCAAAGCAACGTAGAACATCATAACCTAATCCCCATACGCTCTGGAATGTGATATAAAATTACATCTTTGTTTTGATAAAAACTTTACCACATTCCGACCCTCTAGAAGAGTACCTCTCAAATAACTCCCAGAGAGATAATACGAAAATTCATCCATATGTAGATTGGTTTACCCCAATGCTACCAGTATCATTCACTATACTGCTGGTGAATGAGAGCACACTCGTGCGATCCTTCATCCTCAAGCTTTAGTATCCCCTTTCTTGGAAACGCTGAAATCCCCTCATTTAGGATCCTCTTCCGAATCCTACTCTTTGCTTATCTCTTTTTTGAGATCATCCAAAGTTGTGTTAGTCCCGCTATGCGGTGACCTAACACCTACACCTTGATCCGTTCTTGCCGTATACTTTCTAAGTAATGCCAACCTTGGAATTAAACCTTCTATCCCAAGTTCTGCGTCTGGCAAAGAACTCGATAACCTACTCCTTTGGGTCCGTATCACTTTCGCCTTGAACCCTATTCTCCTCCTAGTGTCAACCACTCTGTATCTACAGAATCTAATTGACATCAAGTCCCCCTAACGAACCGTAAATAGAGTACAGCGAATCCTAATATAGCTCTAAGTTTTAAGAGACGCAACGTGGAAGTCTTATAACGAAAACACTCCTAAGGACACTAAAACCTGAAGTGCTCTGATACCAACTGTGATACCCCCGGATTTTCAGATGCGGCTTGGCCAAGCCCACGCCTGATTACCTGAGGATATCAAACCAATTAGCAATAATCGAACACAGAATACAATTAAAACAAATGAGATAAATAAAATTTGCTGAAATGAAAACTAAAAATGATAATCCAATAATTGAAACCTCAGAATAAATAATTCCATTGATAAATAAACTATTCTGTTACAACTGATCCTCCACGAATACAAATCGTTCTCCAAATTATACAACTCGGGAATCCATCTATTGGACCCCTAAAATATCCCACTGAACTCAAATGACTGGAAATAAAACCAAAGCCTAAAACATGAAACAAAGTCCTACAGCATCGGTGGAGTGAAATAACTGTATCTGCTCAGCACAATCCAGCTCTAAGACTGGAACTAACGAACACCTATAAAAATAAAAGTGGGTCTGGCCCATATGCAAATTCTTCTCTAACTACAATCCAAACAGTGACTCGATACGTAGATACACCCTAGATATCTCAACAATAGCTATCTAGCCCATACATACATACATATATATATATATATATATATATATATATATATATATCCACACTAAGGGACATTCACTGGACTACAGTAGGGGTCTCAACCTAAATAGAAGGTAACATGCGAAAACGCACCCAAAGGTGGGCATGAGTACCTAGACCTAACAGGGTACACCTCAACTTACTATAGCCAGCTACGCATCCACTGCATATACGCACCCTAACCAACGAGTCTGAGACTCAAGCTCATCTCTCGTGGTACCATAACCATATACTTAAAGTCCATTCATATCCATCCATAGGAACTCTAATAAATCGTTCAGCTTATTCAACTGCATAGACTTATATAAGAGATCCAGTAAGTCGTTCAGCTTATTCAATTGTACAGACTTAAATATAAGGAGAATTATGTTTTTTTTTTTATAATTCGTTCCTTATTCCAAAATAGGTAGGACTGAGTATTTTGAATCAGTCTGTCCCTAGTATGCCACCGTCCCATACCGGTGCATACAATCCACAAAATCCATATAATTGATCGTACAGGTAAAGCTGTTCACCAATTAAAATCCATAAGGTAAGAATTAGCGTTTTGAGCTAAACCATACCTAGTATGTCACCATCCTATACCGGTGCATACAATCCTCCGTATCCATGTAAATTACAACATATAAATAATAAACAAGTAATTTACAGTCCAAAACCAAATATCCATAGCATTGCAGAAAAGTGTTTTAAGTTTCAGCAATTTAAATCCAAGAGTTAAACCATGTATTGTTTAATAGTTCCATAATTAGCATCCAAAATATACATAGATCAATTTTAATGAATCAACTACTCTATCATGCATTTAAATAAGTTTTGTAATCATGTTATAGTCCACACAATTGCTAAATTAATTTAAGCAATTTAATTCTTTCCATCGGTAACAACGTACTAAGTTCTATACTCGTATTTTGTTTTATCCTCTAACACGCAGCCATACACTATGCCCCAAGTCTAATTTGTTAATTAAAAGAGTTCACCATGTATTTTAAATTTAATTTGGAATTATGATATAGCACTTTAAATTGTCAAACCAAAACTAGACAACAAATCTCCTTCCAGCCGTTAACCGTACGCACATCTATTATATTAGCGCACTGTTAACTTCATTCACTTAGAGGTCAACCTTACCAAATTTAAGGACTTAATAAGACTCAAAACCAACTCTATAATCCCTCTATAAAACCCCAGAGTCAACAGAACAGTTCCCATGCTCCAACAGTGACAAAACAGTTCGTAAAAAAAAAATTCAAAAAACACTATTGAAAAGAACTGGAGAAGGCTCTAAACCACCTAGAGCAGGCTCCCATATTCTAAAGCCTTCTCCTTTCCATTGAGCCTTCTCTTTCTAATTCTAGAGCCTTCTATTTTCCCTACTACACGTCTTCTGCTTCATCTCCGGCACATCCGACCTTACTATTCTTCCTCTAAATTGAACTTACAGGTCTTAAATTACATCTAGTATTAATCCAAACTTTGATTTATTGCAGTAAAATTCAATACCAAAAATAACACAATGGTGACTTCTATGTTAAAACAGAGACGATAAAAGCCATACATGACAGAACCATTGTAGACAAGTTTTCACAAATAACAGATGATCAAAGACAAATATAAAAATCATGCATTTTAAATAAGATTTATATTCGTGCTATAATCAAGAAATTGTTAAAATTAAATTAAACAATTCAATTCCTCCCATCCATTAACCGTATGCTAAAATGTTTACTTTTATATTGTTCCATTCTTTTACATAGGATATAAACCATGCAATAAGAGATTTTAATAACTCTTAAAACTTCACTTAGGAACCCCAGTACACTCATAAAGCAGTTCAGGAACATCAAACCATCCAAACGCTGCCCAGAAAACTTCAGAAAACAATTCCCGTGGGAGAGCCTGCTCTAAAACTTGTAGAGCAGGCTCCAGAAAACAAAAGAGTAGGCTCCAAATTCTTGGAGCCTTCTCTAGATAGGTAGAGCTGGCTCTACCTCTCCTAGAGCAGGCTCTACAATGGGGGGGAGCCGGCTCCCTCCTCCTGGAGCCGGCTCTGTCCCTCTCTGAGAGCCGTCTCTTGCGTCTGCACTTTCTGCAACCTTCTTCTTCAACGCCGACCACTTCCAACCCTATCTATCTGGTTTTAAACTATTCCTCATAGTCTCAATTGTGTCCAGTACAATCCCCATAGTGTGTTTACAGCAGTTGAAATCTAATACAAAGATTACAAGTTCTACAAATTAAACATGCTTTGTGAACACACTTTAAATCAGACATGCACGAACTATACTTGAACAGATTCAACACATACAGAGCATCAATATAGCGTCTAATATAACTGTAAGACTCAGTTCATGATTAATTAAACCCTAGAGGCTACGTAGGTGCACAGAACACAAGCCAAAGGGAAGGAGGAAGCAAAGAACTTGCCTTTATAGTTTTGGATTCAAAACTCTGTTGCCATCTTTCTAAGTTTTTCCCGACGATCCAATTCACTATTCAATCTCTTATTGCTCCATCTTCCTCTCTGCTACGTCCGTCCTTCAAGCTACGGCCAAACCCTCACCAAAGTTGCTCTGTTTGTTTCTCACAACCTCTCTCTGTTCCTCTCTGTTTTCTCTCAACAACTCTAAACGTAAATAGGGTCTATGTTTGCTAAAACCCTAAGGTGCCATACTGTTATATATATCTAGACTTAATAAAACCCTACTCCCTGTAGGATTAAAGATAGAGCCCTAATCTAAATCCTAGTCGGCCCATAGAACAAAACCTAAGTTATCATCCATGGCACCTAAATTATAATCTACGGCTCCACATACGTGACGTTCAAAAGACTGTAAGTAATTAACGTAATTAAAAGACAATTATTTAATGTAACCACCGAAAATAAAAATATAATTAATTAATTCAAATAAACACAATAAAAAAAAAATCATTTAAATAAAACAATTAATTAAAATAAACCACTATTCAAAAAAAACAATTTGACACATAGAAATAAATTTAAATTCCAATCTTATCATTTTGAAAACTAAGGGTATTACAAGTTCGAATTGCTAGTCGGGTCCTTATCGAGCCCGAGGTTACCTAAGTCAATTCCCTTAAGTCTCGTATCAATACATCATTCTTATGTCATAAATATGATCCATGAAGGCTCTAAGCCACCTACCAAGACTCAGGAATAGCTATACCGAAAAAAGGAACAAGATACACCAAACAGTAGCATTTCAGTAGACCAAAGTAGAGATTCAGCCGATCGAAATGGCCCCTTGCCGGTCAACCAAAATGGCAATTTCGGTCGGCCGATTATGACTAAAAAAAATATTGAAGCTATTAGAAGTGTCGGTCGACCTAAATGGCCCTGCGAGCTGAAAATTTTGCAGTTGAACTACTATGATCATGGGTATGAACAAAACCTACTATAGGACTTTAAACTGAAAGAATCCTATCCAAACACATGTAAAACCATTGAAATACAGATTACAATCTCCATTTAAGTCCGATAGCAACATGATAATGCATAATTCTTCATAGTCTTTTACAAAAGAACAAAAAATACATATAATTTATAGCCCATGATTTATATTTTTTGCTACAACATTACACAACTACACTTGGTCTTTACAAAAGAACATAGGTCATATTTCTATACAAAAGACAACAAAATGATGATTCCAGTCCAATCTAGAGTTGTAGAGGATTGTCGTCCGCTAATTTTTTTCTCGAACCTGAAAAATGTTTAAATAATTGGGGTGAGCTAAACGCTCAGTAGAAAGTGTCTAAGACACACGTCTTATAACCCCGTGAATCAACATCAAGGAATAGGTAAAAGGATAATGGGATCATGCCATGCCGGGGGTGCACATCCATAACCACAACGTCAAATATATTTATAAACGAATATCATCCAATCATAAATATACCATATATGCTAATGAAGTGCAATGTCATACCAATGCCGCTCCCCATTTTCCCAAAAAAAAATCCGTTTCACCGTTCCAAACAATTAATGCAACCTGACCCATAGTACCTCTATGGCATCACGAAGAAAGGATTGGCTAGCTATCCCCGACCACATGGCACCTCCATAGCATCGTCTGGGCCTAAGTAGCTCAACCACACTAGAGTCTCTCCCTAGTTCCCTCTAAATCACATTAACACCACGGACCACTAGGTGCCTCCTAGGCTTCTAGGTTTTCGCAAACCTTTCATCAAAACATTTTTCCCAAAACCATTTTCTTTCCTTTTCAAATCAAAATTTCTATTTTCTTGCCCAATGTCATGCATGAATACATCATACCTTTCCATGCCATAATTCTTCACATATTCACATTTAAACCACATGGCATACTTGAAAGAAATTGTGTAATACATGTACTATGCTTTCATATTATAACGATGGTAATTTAAATACACAAGGCATAGAATAAAATCACCTAAAGCATGCTCTTTTACATCATGATAGTCAACCCATAGTCACATACATTTATCAACACATAGACTCATGTAAATATACATAAAGCTCATATCTTAAGAAATTAATTAAATCTAAGCATGTTTATACATTCAATTGAAGATATAATTTACAAAAAATAAAAGAAAGTGGGTATTAGAGAGAAAACCCCAATTTCAAGCCCTAAATTCGAAATCCAAGGGTTGGCTAGATGGTGCTTGCTCCTATCAAAATGATGGCCTCGTCGAGCTCTCCAACTTTAATCCAAGTAGTTCTATCAAATTCTAAAAGGTTTGATCACAATCAAGGCTTGAAGATTGTGAAAGAAAAAGAAAAAGAAATTGAGGAGAGAGAGAGAAAGCTTAGCTGGGGGAGAGAGAGGAAAATGAGGCTACAAATGGTCTTATGGCCATTAAAAGACAGCGGTTACATTGGTGGGTCCCTCCACTAACCCTAAAAATCCCACCTTTTAATTTCCCACCACAATATATGTGTATGAGCTAATTAAACTACAACCATACAATTCAACCTACAACATAAAATTATGTACAAAATAATTATACATGACATGCAATGGACCCATGATGCAAACCCCCGTGCACAACAATTCTGGTAACAGATCCCACCTGGGACCTTTCGACCCGAAAAATAGAAAAATATCGAAATGGCAACCATTGCATTTCCAAGATTCCTAGACTCAAGGAAATGTCCCAACCAACTCACACTCCCGGCACACCCCATAGTATCCGGCACGCAAAACGAAAAAAGACGAAAATGCCCTCGTAAAAACAGAAATTCTGAAAAAATGAAAAATGGCGAAAAATGGAACATTACAAAAGTTGTAACTTATTGATTTCAATTATGGTGAATGGTTTATATCATGTTTCAATTGTAGCTTTAGGGTATCCTTTACCTTCCCCTTTGAACATAGACGTTAGGTAGCATGTCCCGTGTGAATTCGATCTATATTAAACTTGCAAATTTGTTAAAACTTTAGGTTATACGCATATGCTTTTCCTTCAAGTAATGCAAGTTACTCAACCTTGCTGATTGCGATTTTTCAGGCAAAAAGGTGTTGTTTCGGGATGCATAACATCCCTAAGTTAGCTTAGTTACTTTAGGTAACCTTTGTGTAATTTCACATGCATGCAAGTGTTAGTATGTCATACTTTCCTTTAAAATTGTAATATATGGCATGGTCTAGTATGTCATTTTTAATTCAGAATATGTAAAATGCACCTAAGCACACTCTTTATGATTCTTTTTATATGTATAATATGTGGCCAAGGGCCAAAACATCTTTTGTATATATGTATGTTCTTTTGGTTTCGTATTTTGCTTATTAAGGAAAATTTACAAATTTTGATGTTTGACATGTGATTTTTTTTGTTTTTAGCATCTATTGAGGTCGTAGGACATTGGAACACGTGTAAATATGTATATTCTGTTTGCGTATATGCTCACTTTGCACACAACATCACATTTGCATGAAATGAGCATCCTTTGTACTCATTATTTTCTTTTCTTTTTTACAAAATCAAGTTTAAAGGGCTTTTAGGGTATTTCCTTTGAAAAATAAGCGTCGGCGTTGACATGGTTACTTGAAAAATGTGATTTTAGGGGGGGTTTCTTCACAACATTTTTCTGAAAAATGTCGTCTCGGTCTCGAAAACCCCATGTCAAATTTGAATTTTCTAGTGCATGCATTTTTAGGTTTTTCTAGAAAAAAAAGTTTGGTCTTAAGGCAATTTTGGATACTTCACTTGAAAAATAAGAACTTCTCTTAACATGGTCACTTAGAAAATATGATTTTGAGGGGGGGTCATTTCACAACTTTTTTTCAAAAAATGTCATTTAAGCCTTCAAAATCACATTTCAAATATGAAAATTTATGCAGGCCCTATGCCATGTCAAGGGGGTTGGCCGTGTGCACAACGCGTGCGTGGTGCGCGCCCACGAGCGCCCATGGTGCCCCTCTTGGCAGCCTTGATACCCTGTTTTCATTTAACAGTAATTTTTTCGTCCAGACTTCAAATCAAGTAATTCTTGAGTCTAACTTCGTTGATTTTTCGCTGTCTTTCCATTGGTGTGCACGGTGGCACCCACTTTTGTTTTGAAATGACCATTTTACCCCTAGGGTTGCAATTGCCCTTTTTTAAAACGTCGCTTCCACATCTTGTTATCTTTTGAGTTCTGTAACTTTATGGAAAGTTACGTTAGCGTCTTAATGATGATGTGCATCCCTAGAGACTTTGTTTCTGGGTGAAAATACTATTTTGCCCTTTGGGCCATACTTGGTCTATTTTCAACCCTAACATCCGTTTTCGTTCTCGTTGAGTTTTGTGACTTCATAAAAGGTCACTTTGCCATTTTAGGGATGATGTATATCCCTAGAGGACTTGTTTATGTTTTCACTTTCGCATTCAGGATCTGTTATTGGATCAACCTTCGGGTCATCATAGGACGCGCCAGCTTGTAAAAACCATGGCTGTCACATTCTCCTTCTTGCTTCTCTCACAAATCTCATCCTAAGCCCCTAAAAAATGAGCTTGAAACATAGAAAACATATATGTGTGTATAGATATAGAGAGAGAAAGAGAAAGGTTAAAGAGAGAGAGAAGAAAGTACCGAAATGGGAGGAAGACAAGGGTTGCCTTGTCTTGCAAATAAAAATGTGGTCCTAGCCTTATTACTTGTCAACATTAGGTTGGTTACTGACTTTGGTCGAGTTACCGACATGCCCTCACCCTTCCTTTGTAATGCCATCCAAGTCCTTAAAATATCACCTCTATGTCTACTTACATACATATGTATATGTGTGTGAAATGACCATAATGCCCCTCAATACAAATGGCAAAACTAAGAGAAGTTCCCGAGCCCGAAAATCATCTTGAGTTCCGAAAAATTCTAAAATTAATCCTGTCACTTTTAAATGACTTAAAATAATTAAAAATACATTTCTAAAACTCTCAGCTCAAGAAATGGCCTAAACAACCCTCGAGGCCCTCGTAGGACGTAAAACGATGCACGAAAAATAAATAAAATAAAAAATTTTAAAAATCTAGAAAAATTTGGGGCATTACAATTTTGGTCTTTGTGCTAAATGGCTGGGTGTTTGACACGTAGCTGTGGTCCTAGAGTGAGAGTATACTCACATAAATGCATTTCTTGGGCACCAAGTTTGGATAAGCATGGTGCATATGCCTTACAATATGAGTTGTGAATTTCTATTAGGTAATAGGACAAAACAACTGAGGTGGTAGGGGTACTATGGTCTATTCACTAAGAGAATGTTAGAATATTCTCTAACCAATGACTGGTTATGTAACGATCCAAATCCGCTGAATTTAGATCGCTATCTGAGTCCTTACCCGATCCGAAGTCATCCGAAGGTAACACGGTCCCATTAAATTAATACTTTAAATCCCAACAAGGACAAAATAGTCATTTAACATATATATAATTGTTTAAAACCCAAAAAGGGTAAAACGGTCATTTACTAAGGTTATCTTGTGATTAGGACGAAGTACGGGGGTAATATAGTTATTACCGTGGTTAAAATATAATTAATATATTTTACTAAGTCACATGGTGTGTAATAATGGAAAATAATTTACAAGGGGGAAATAACAGGAATTGGTCGACGCCTAACACCTGTATGTCAACCGAAATGGGACTTTCGGTCAGCGTGTGGGTCTCATACGCCAACCAAAAGTGGGTCTCTACAGTTTAAGAGTATGCTATCCAAAATAATGAGATACTGATAGATGTATGGGTACTTACACGTCGACCAAAACTTCTCAGCTGGTAAGATTCGCTAATTTGAATTATTTAACCAAATCAACCACCCCACAATACAACCATTAAACACACCACTAAAAGGCCACTAAGGAACCATTACACGTACATGTGAATACACTTACGTAAACATCATTCTTCTACCTCTGACTGATTTAGAGAAAATGATGGAGCTTTTATCTTTGTTAACCTATAGACCAATGGTAGACTTGAAATGATTGAACACTTCTTTAGAGAAAATGTGTTGCGTGATTACATATCAATTTAAATGGCCAGATTCTACAACAACTGATATCCAAAGGCATAAAGCAAAAGGTTGGTACAAAAACAAGCACGTGGGTTGAAGTAAAGTAGTCTAGTCGAAACTGAGTGTGGAATAGACAGAGTGGATTGAAATAGACGTGTGGGTTGGAGAAACTACAAATGAGTAAGTTGGAGCAGGTTGAAAAAGATTCAAGGTGAGGAAGTTGTGCATGACGAGATTGATGTGGATCCATGGTATCATGTAGCTGTTAGATGGATCGGTTGGAGGATACCTGGGGATCTTCTGGAGTGTTCCAATAGGGAAATTGGATTGACATTGACCGTGGAATAAATCAATTGTGCATGAACCAACATTGAAGGTTTGGTATATCTAGCAAACCTCCAAAGGCTCCTGAGGTTTTTTGATCCCAAGATAAGGCTTTTTCTTCGTATATCAATCGTCTCTTATTCTCTCTTCTGTAATGATCCTGATTTTTCCTATTTTCCATTTTTTAAATTTTTTAATTTTTCTAAATTATTTTAATCCTTACCTTGTTTTGCGTGACGAGCTCTGTGGGGTGTGCCAGATAGGATCTGAGAGTTGGTTGGGGCATTTCTTCGAGTTTGGGACTCGTAAAAATGCATCATTTTCCATTACGGCATTTTTTAGTTTTTTGGGCCGGGAGGTCCCAAGCGGCCCGCAACCAATTTTGCGGTGCACGAGGATTATTTGTCGAGGCCATTGCATTTCATACATTATTTATTGATGCCTGTTTATATGGATATATGTTTATTTATGTGGTTATATTATGTTAGTGTATATTTGAATATATATATATATATATATATATATATATATATATATATATATATATATATAATGTTAAAATGGTTGATATTTTTTGTAAAGCCAAGGGACCCACCATCCTTAGCCTTAACTAAAGACCAAAGGGTCATTATTTGATCATTTCCATCAGCCCATTTCCACGTATTTCTCTCTCAGCCCATTTCCACGTATTTCTCTCTCTCACTCTGGTTTTCTTTTTCTTTTCCTTTTTTTCTTTTTTCTCCACCATTTCAAGATTAAATCTAGGCTTATTCCTTGAGAATTTAACTTTGCCACTGAAGGCAAAGTCAACGAGCACAACGAGGGTTTCGTTTTGATCGGTCCTATTTGGAACACTTTAGATTTTTGAGTTTGGGGGCTGATTTGGGATTTCTTGTGATTTTGTTCTTCTATTGAGGTAGGGTCCCCTAATGCTTCAAACTTTAACTCTTATTGAGTAATTCCACTTTTTCTTCTTTAAAAATTTATTGATTTGAAAACCATGAAATTAGATTGTTGTTAATTATGTGATGTTGGTAAAGTGCTTTTAAAAGAGGAGTGTAAAAGCAAAATCATAATTTATTTAAAATTGTCGATAGATATTCATAAGACCTATTCAACTCAGGGCCGACCCTCAGATGTCTAAAATTTTGGGAGGCCTTAAGGCCTAAGCGATGGTGATTTTTTTTTTTTTTTTTTTTTCACCCGAATTTGAGGTCCCCCCCTCCCCCCCCCCCAAAAAAAAAAAAACAAGTATAGATGATTTTGCTACATTTAGTACTTGATTGTTATTTTATTGTCTCAGTCAAGTCCTCTTCAATTAATATCACCCTCCTAGTTAATTGATAAAACAAACTTTCATAATGCAATTCCAAATACTTCTCAATCTGTTATATTGATGTCGTTGTTGAATGTTAGAGATATCATGGTACTTAATGAACCTAATGTGTTATTTTCTGTTTGTAGAGTTGCTAGGATGCTCACCTTCCCTAGCGATGCCACTATGCAGAGCCTATAAGTCGATGATTCTTGGAATTTCTAGATGTTGCATAGTAACTTTTTTATTCAACTTAGAAATTCTCTCACTATTATACGAATTTAGAATGGGGATGGCAAAATTATATGGGAAGGTGGCAGATTCTCTTATAAGAAAGCTTGGCACAAAGGATGATGGAGAACATGAAAACACCAACCACCTCCCCTGCATTCACCACTGCCCTGAGACCAAACCATAACCAACGATCACCCTCCAGAAATCACTACGTAAATCACCTCAAACCTCCTTTCACATCTTGCCAACCACCATTCCAAACCCAAACCAAGTAACCTCCCCCTATACCCAGTTTTAAACAAATCTTAGCAACTCACAAAGCCAAACACACATGACAAAACATCCCACAACGAACAAACCAAGCTCAATAGGATTAGAAATTCCCTCCAGCATGATTCAATATGCAACCCAAGTAACAAAACCATCACAGAGGTTGACTATCTCCCTGAAGGGGTTGACGTTGCCATCCTTGATGTTTCAAAGTTTGATCTCATCAAATAAGTGGCCCATCTCAAAAGTTTGCTCAAGACCAAGGAAGATGAGCTTGCTGCAGTTCTGTGTAAACTAAAGGCCGTTTCAAAGTAGCTGAATGAAGATGTAATCCACCCACAAGTACCTTCAGATAAGGTAATTTCAAACTTCTTTAGACCACCATCTCCCCTCACCCACAATTTGAACCAAAGTGTGCACCACGCACTGCCACCTATTATGTTGGAAGGCAATCATAGTACGGCTCTTGAAGTTTCAAATTTAAATGACGTAACCGTTCCTGAAACCCTACCTACATCTTTGACCGCACAACAGACATTATCTAGAGTGCCTTACCAACACCCTTCTATCAATATCAACAACTCACATGTTCACATCCCCCAAGAAAAGTCAAACCTAAATCCAACGGATTCTATTACCTTCTCGTTTCATCACAACCAAACCACCACTCACACAAACATAAGCCCAAATAAACTAACCATGTGCCTACACTCGGACCACCATGAAATTTCAAAAGCTGATAGTTGGGCTTCTGTAGCCAAATCACCAACTGAAAATTAGAATCTTGAATATTTTGAACCCAAATCTCATGAGGTTGGCCTGGTGGTTGAACCACCAGAGGATATCTGTGATGAAGGCAACAGTTTTTGTAGATAGTGTCTCATTAGGAGTTTTAGGAAGAAAATGACTTTCAAGCTCATTTCAAGCATTGCTCACAAGATTTGGGATTCCAAAGGGCTTTGAAAAGTTATTGTCAATAAGGCGAGCACTTACTTCTTCAAATTTGAGTCCATTGAGAGTTGTAAAGATATCCTTAGTGGTAGACAATGGCACTTTGCAGGTATGCCTATCAACTTAAAGTTATGGTACACTGAAACCACTTCCATTGCTCCTGAATCATCTAAATTAGCTTCTATTTGGGTCAAGTTCTTCAATGTACCTCTAGGATTCTGGTCTCCCAAAGGGTTAAGCTACATTGCAAGTGCAATTGGCAAACCACTCTTTACATATGCAAATTAATACCCAAAACATTGGCAGAATTGGCTATGCCATGATGTGTATTGAGATTAACCCACAATCACCCTTGCCTAGCTAATTCCTTCTATGTGAGAATTAAAGAAAACAAATTGGAGGAAATTAAGGTTGTTTACCAATGGAAGCCAACTATTTGTACTCAATGTTCATCTTTTGGTCACACAATCAACCAATTTTGTTCCCCACAAGCCAACAGTGATATTATTATGGGAAACCCTTGTGCCAAACCTAATGAACCTAAATAATCTGAATGGAGAACCATCACAAAAAAGCTGAATAAGCCACAGTCCTAATGCACACCAATCCCAAATCCCTTTGCCCAATCAGCCACTGACAATCATAAGAACCTGGCCTCCACCTCAACTGCAGTACCCCAATTGCCACTTGACAATACTTGTACAGTTCCACCTACAGTTGTCACTGAAACCAGCCTAATTACTACACTGAGTAGACCCTCATCTATTGAAATATCACAAGCTGTGAACTTCAAGACAGTGGATCTTGTGGTAGACCTTTCATGCCATAATATAACTTTTGAACCAGGAACCACACCATATCCTAAACCAATCCCCAATTCCAATAATTTTTCTGTATTTCAAAAGGATGCCTGCTTTTTTTTTTCATAATTGTGGTTGTATAAAAAGAAAAGAAAAATATGTACAGGAGCATAGAGGGCATTCCCCCAGAAATGGAAAAGCACCTAAAAGAGTAAGGATACAAGCATCCAAACCCTAAGCCAGAACAAAACAAAAGCTAAGGACAAAGAGACAAACTCAAAACCTCAGCTGAAAGAAAAATACATAGAATTTAACAAGTAAGTTCAGTAATAGAAGTATTGTGTATATCCAACACTTCTAACAATAAACTCCTAGCAACAACTTCCGGCTCAGTATCATGGCCATAAAGCCTAGCATTCCTCTCATGCCAAATACCCCAAAGAGACGCTGCAAACAGAGTCTTATGAAATCCCATAGAAGAATTAGTTTTAAACCAATTAAAAAGATCATCAGTACTTGCAATAGAAGCAAACTGAAGGAAATTCCATTGAAGCAGCTCCACTAACCAGCTCCAAAAACATTTAGCAAAGCTACATTTTATAAAAATATGGTCAGTGGAATCCACAGCAGCATGACAAAGGGTACATCTCGGCACCAAGCAAACCTTTCTTCTCTAAAGATTGACCATGGATGGCACTTTGTTTAGAAGATTAAAAACAGCAGTTACAGACCATCTAGGTCGAGCTTTGCCCCAGCAAAAACTATACCACTCAACTTCCTCCACCTGATTTTTACAGACTTGCCAAGCTCTCTTGAACAAAAATTTACCCTTATTGCACATGAACTTATCAATGGAATCATGAATAGGCACTGCATTCAAAAAAGATCTAACTTGTTGTAATCCAGGCCCCTGAAAACGCTGCCAGTCCCAAGTACCATTCCTCAACAAAATACTCAAAGTATCAGATCTGGAGATATTTAGAGACCTTAAAATCAGGTGACCAAATCTTTGAGAAATGGTCATACCATGACACCATGGATCTTGCATATGAAATATCAAACCATTCCCAACACAGAAATTAACATGTTGTAACATAATATCTCTCATTTCCACCATAGCTCTCCAAATGACAGAATGAGTGATTTTAGGAATGACATTCCAGTAACTTGATGAAGGCGTATATTTATTTCTGAACCAAAACACCCAAAGTCGATCTTTACTTATCAAGAAATCCCAAGAAAGAACAACTCTAGAGGCAGACCAAATATCAACAAGTTATCTCAAACCAAGACCACCTTCAGCCTTGTCGCTAGTAATTTTATCCCAACTCATGAGATTAATTTTTTTGGAATGATCAGTACTACCCCAAATAAAGTTTCTACACATTTTTTGCACTTGGTTGATCACAAAAACTGGAACATTGTAAATACTACACCAATACAAAAATATAGGATTGACAGTGGAGCGAACAAGCTCCACTTTACCAGCAATGGATTTCAATCTAGTGCACCAGCAATTAATCTTTCCTGAAATTTTATCAATTAATGGTTGACAATTCGCTTTCTTCAATCCATAAGGTCCAAGAGGCAACCCCAAATATTTAATGGGAAATTATTCTTCAGAGCATTTCAGAACTCTGAGCATTGCTGATTTCCTTCTAATTGCTCTAGAAAAAATTACAGAGCTCTTTTGTTGACTGACTTGTAACCCTGTTAACTTCTCAAACTTTTTAAATAAACCATCTAAAGCTTTAGCATTGGAGATAGAAGCTGTACATGTAATCAACAAGTCATCAGCAAAGGATGACTGCTTAATTGAGGATAAAGATGATCCTAGTGATAAAAATCTGGAAACTGATGAAGATGACACCTCAAACCATGAATCATATGATCCATCGATTATACTCTCTAACTGTCAACAAAGCACTGAAGCCGAGAAAGCCCAACCTAGGTAAGCATTCCAAGATTGGTAAGAAGGCTAAAATTGTTAAACCTAAGTTAAGTAATGTGTTTACCCTTAAGGGGTTTAAGGGATTGTGCAATCTCACAAGCACTTCCCAATGAATTGGGCAACTTGGAATATTAGGGGGTTAAACTCTCACCCCAAACAAGTAAAGGTTAAAAGGTTGATTACAGATACTAACCTTAGCTTTATTACTATTTTGGAAACTAAAGTATGCCCTCAGAATATGGACTCTATTCACAAGGTTATTGCTCCTAATTAGAAGATTAAATGTAATTACATTTCTTCAGTTATGGGAAAGGTGTGGGTGATATGGAACCCCTCAGTACTTTCTCTTGTGGTATTACCTTAAAACAGTCAAGTTCTCAATTGTGTAGTGTGGATTAATGACCTGAAGATAAGATGTCTGGTTTCTTTGGTTTATACTACAAACACAGCCACTGAAAAGTGGAATAATGACCTAAAGATAAGATGTCTAGTTTCTTTGGTTTATGCTGCAAACACAGCCACTGAAAGGTTGCCACTGTGGACAAGCATAAGGCACCACACTGAACCTGATGTGCCATAGATACTTTTGGGTGATTTTAATGTCATCTTGAATGTCAATAATGCTTTTGGAGGGCCTCTAGGTGGATATAAGGAATGGAGGATTGTAAAAAATGCTTATCCAAGAATGAGCTTGAGAACTTAAGGTACTCAGGAATATCTCTTACATGGACAAATAGCAGCTTTGGTTCAACCAACATCTCCAAGAAGTTGGATAGAGTCCTTGTTAACCATGCATGGATAAACTTGTTCACACAATCAACTGTTGAATTCCTACTCCATGGCATCTCAGACCACTCCCCAATGATTGTTAAGCTTGGTTTCATTGTTATTAAGAGGAACCTGCCTTTTAAATTCTTCAACTTTTGGGCTGCAAATGAGAAATTCATGGATATTGTTCAACATGGTTGGCATAAACATGTGCAAGGGACAAAAATGTTCAGTGTTGTCCAAAGACTAAGGTCACTCAAACAACCCCTGAGGCACCTGAATAAGACTGATTATAGTGACATTTCTCCTGAGGTAGCTGCTTGTAGAGAAGAATTATCTCAGTGCCAGAAAAACCTTGACCTCAACCCTACAGATGACATGATGAGATTGCAAGAAAAAGGCATTACTAAGAAGTTTACTGATCTATGCTTAGCTGAAGAGATGTTTTTCAAACAAAAAGCCCAAATTCAATAGCTTAGAGTGGGGGACTAGAACACAGCATACTTCATGAAGTGTTTCTCATCCAATGCCAACCAAAGGAAGATTGTTACCATTGAAGACTCAAATGGGGATACTCTTTAAGGAATAGATGTATAGAATGCATTCTTAAATCACTTCTAGAACCCGCTTGGGCAAAGCTACACCAACTATCCAAGTATGTCTTTATTTTCTAATCTAATCTCCAAGTCTGTTCCTCCAGACCTTTTACCCTCACTTACAGACATTCAGATAGACATGGAGATTCAGAAATGCATCTTTTCATTCAATCCTTACAAAAACCTAGTCCAGATGGCTTTAATCCCTATTTTTTCACACATGCCTGGCCCACCATTGGGCAAGATGTCACAACTGTAATTAATGATTTTTTTGTTTCTTTTTTTTATAATTGGTATTTGTATAAAAAAGATAAAAATATTTACAGGCGCACAGAGGGCATACTCTCAGAAAAATGATTAAAAAAATAAAATCAAAAAATGAAATCCAAATCAAAAACGAAGCAACAAGCTGCTACCTAAGAAGATCTTAGATAGCAACATTGTAAATATCAAAAACTTCTAACAAAGTTTGTCTTGTAGCTTCTTAGGGAGTCCTAGATAATTGACCATGTATCCTTCGATCTTTCTTGTCAAATACTCCATAAAGCAGCCACAAAAATTGTATAAATCATCTTGCTGGTTTGTGGAGAGAAATAATTCAGCAATTCTTCTAAAAAAAATGAAGAAATATCAAAACTCCATCCCATACTATCCACAAGCCATTTCCAAAAATTAATTACAAAGGAACATCTAACAAGAAGATGATCCCTAGTATCACTCTCTTATAAACAGAGAGAACACCTTGAAGCTAATTGCACTTTCCTCCTCTGGAGATTAACCATTGTAGGCAGCCTTTCTTAAAACAAAAAAAAAAACCCAAAAACAGACCATCTTGGTCGAGCCTTACCGAACAAACCTTAAACTAGTCCACCTCTTGATAATTTATTCTGCATTTTTCCCAAGCTGCTTTCTAAGAAAAAAGACCTCTATCCCAAGTAATTCGATATATCTTCTCAATCTGTCATGAATAATCAAAGTTTGAATATAGTCTTTGATTGGCATGAACATGTTGTCTTGTAAAAGCTCCAATTTCCATTCACCACGGTACATTAGATTAGACAAAGAAGTATTCCAAGAAAACCCCAGCCTTCTAACAATTTTATGACCAAATTTCTGTAATAAAGTTTGACCTTCACACCAAGGATCTGCCAAAAGATTGAATTTTTGCCCAGTACCAATAGAAAATTTGATATTGAGATACATGAGATCCCTGGTATTTATCAAATTCTTCTAAAGAATAGAATGAGAAAACTGTGGGATTGCATTCCAATATATAGAAATAGAAGAGTATATGTTCTTGAACCATGGAACCCAAATTCTATCTGAACTTTACAAATAATTCCAAGCGAAGACATACTAGGAGGTTTTTTGCAAATCAATCAATTTTCTAATACCCAGCCGTCCCTCCTTTTTAGGTCTGCACATCAAATCCCAACTCATAAAATGCATTTTCTTCAACTTCTCTCTACTGCCCCAAATAAAATCCCTACACAGCTTTTGAATATGATTTAAGACATCAACAGGCAATGGGAATGCACTGCACCAGTATAAACAAATAGGGGTAATAACTGTCTTGATAAGCTCTGCCTTCCCTGCTACTAACAGTAAATTGTTACTCCAATCAAGGAACTATTTTGATATTTGTCCATAAGCACAGTACAATGAGCTTTCTTTAGACCTGTAAAGCACAAAGGTATACCCAAGTACTTCAAAGGAAACAACTCTTCTTTGCATTGCAGCAACTCAATTATAGCTCTCATTCTTCTAACAGTCTTAGAAAATATAACACTAGTCTTCTAATAGTTAATGTATCACCACTCCCTCCTACTCTATCTCACTAAATGGACAGCTCTATGGATTCTTCAAAGGAAAGAGAGGGGTAAGGCAGGGTGACCCTATCTCTCCACAACTTTTTGTTCTTACAATGGAACTCTTAACCCTGTCCCTCATCCAAGCCTTATCTCAAAGTACTTGCTTCAAATACCATTGGAGATGTAGAAAATTATCTAATTCCCACTTAGCATTTGCAAATGATATCATGTTATTCTCCCATGGAGACTTAGCCTCTATTGAAGTCTTAAACTCTGCACTAAACAGCATCCTCCTTGCTTCTGGTCTATCCATTAACTGTTCCAAAAGTCAAGTCTTCTTTTCAGGAGTGGATAACCTCACAAAAGCAAATATTGCATCCTTACTCCAGTTTGATACGGGAGTTTTACCAATCATATACCTTGGACTCCCATTGTCCTCTTCAGCCATCAATGCAACAAACTATCAAGGCTTAGTACAGAGAATCACAGCAAAAGTGAATATGTGGATAACAAGATTTCTCTCTTATGCAGGAAGAGTTGTTTTGATCAAATCTATTTTATACTAAATTCAAACTTACTGGTCAAAGGCATTTGTTCTACCTGTGGGAGTGATTGATCAAATTAACCAAATTCTGAGGTCTTTCTACTAGTCTCAAGAAGACAAGAGCTAAAGTAACATGGAGTGCCATCTGCAAGCAAAAAAACTTTGGAGGACTTGGATTCCCTTGCCTTAAGCTCACCAACAGAGTGTCAAGCCTCAAGTACCTTTGGAGGTTATGCTCTCGAAAAGAAAGTTTGTGGGTAGCATGGATTTACACATATCTCATCAAAGTTAAAAGTGTTTGGACTATTAAGCCTACTTCATTGAGTTCTAGATTCTGGAGGAGATTACTTAAGTTGAGAGGGATGACAAGGGGTATTGTGAGGCACAAATTGGGGGCTGGAGACTGCACAAGCATGTGGATGGACTACTGGTTACCTAATGGACCTATCACACACCTGGACTCTCTAATATGGAAATTCTTCAACTAGACTCTAGAGTCTCAATTGATAGCCTAATTTCTAATAATCAATGGGTAATTCCAAGCTCACTACAGCAATTCCCTTTTTTCCAAAGCCAAACTTTCATGTCACAGTTACAAAGTATCCCCCTCTCCCCCATTGCCTCAGACCAAGTGGAATGGCTTCCAAGCTCACCCAATGATTACTCTCATAGGCTCACTATGGAGTATTTCACTCCCCCCTCACTGGTCTTTACTTGGGACCATCTTATTTGGTTCAAACACCACATCCCAAAGCATGGTTACATTGTTTGGTTAGCACTTAAAGAGAGACTTGCAACCCTTGATACCAAGCCAATGATGAAGAAACACTCCACCAATGTATGCTACTTATGTCTTGCTCATGAGGAGTCAGTGGACCACATCTTTTTCAAATGCCAATACAGCTCCAGAATTTGGGATTTCATCCAACATGCTACTGGTTTTTACATAAAACCTGACACTTGGAAGGAGTTGATTTCTTAGTGTTCAACAACATGGACACAAGACCACTTCATTACTCAAAAGTTGTTGCTATCAAGTACAATTTATTTCATATGGCAGGAGAGAAATTAGAGAGCTTTCAGGAATAAGTCTTCCCCACCCACACAAATCATCCACCTCATCAAGGGATGCATCAGAGCAAGATTTGCCTCTCTCAAGTTAAAAAACAGCACTAATATAAGAAGGATTGGGTCACTAGAGGCTTTGCATCAGCTTTTCATTCAGGGCTGCTTCTATGCTCAAGGTCAATCATGGTTCCTTTCTTAATTGGGCACTGAACATATACATTTGGAAACTTCCTTAGTTGCTCTATGCGATTTGATATTCTACCAGTCTCGAATAAAAGTACTTGTCATTCACACTATTACGTGTCCCTAACTGCAGGGTTGACTACGGTAACATTATTGTATAAATGGACTAATGTAGAGTTGTGGTATGTATTCATTTCTGCAAAACATCTGCTGCCAAGGAGTGTGTTCCTTTGGTTGGCTTGGTTGGTTGTAACACTTTGTACATATCTTTTTCCTTTTATAAAGCTTATCCTTTTAACCAAAAAAAAAGCTTGGCATAGCTATAGAACTAAGTATGACAAGGTTGACTGGCATGGCATGTGTGTTGGGCTAAAATTAGATCTAGATGGTCTGCTTGTTCTATGTTTGCTATGTTGGATAGGCTACCATCTATAGTTAACTTACAAAAGTGGAAAGTTCATTTGGCTCCAAGGTTGTAAATTGTTTGACTGGGATACATCGTAGAGATCATCACTTATTTTATTCTTTCCCTTTTCCTTAAGCTGTGCGGAGATGGCTTGGTGTTGTGCTGAAGTTGGAAATGCCTCATTTTATTGTTGGTAATCAGTTTCTTAATTTATATCACTGGTATTGGCAGAATCATCACAGCTCGAAGTTCTATATGATCAGCTTGTTCTCTGATGTTATTTGTGGTATTTGACAAGAAAGAAATTCCATACTGCATGGTGCTTCAAGTAGATCTCTCCAGATGTGCTTGCTAGAAACCTATTTTTTGAGGTCCTTTGTAACAACCCAAAAATTCGGCATGACCTCTGCCGAAAAAGTCTTATTACAACTTGCTGCAAAAATATAAGAAATATACAATGGCCTCACTTTGACCTTTAAGTTTATCTACCCTGTCCCAAAGCACTGCAATATAACACATTCCAACATTTCATTCATCCATTCATTATACCCCAACATAACTCATTTCTTGGTACAACAACCACATACCATCTAATCAAATGCATCATAATTATAGTCCCAAAACATGATTTAGAGTCCTAACATATACTGAGACATTTTACAAGAGTTACTCCATGCTCATCATTATAATTACAAGGTTTCCAAACACAAAATTATATAGAACATAATTATATCATTACAACGTAAAACTTTGGTTGCAAAAACAAACAAAACGGTCTTCTGATCCAAACTAAGCTTGTGGTGGAACATCATCCACCACTTCTTTTCTGTGTCCTAAAAAAAATGTTGGGGTAAGCATAAAGCTCAGTAGAAGTAGCCTAAAACATTAGTTTCGGACTCCCTTAAGCCATACAACACATAAGAGAATAGAAAAACAAAAAAAATAAAAATAAAAGAAAAAGAACCGGGGTCATGCCATGGGGCTCAAATAAAATTTCCATTTAACAAGTAATTTTCCTAGTCACAAGCATAATTTTAGAATTAATGTGTGGTAAATTATATGAGATGTGATGTACCCATCCCAAATCTGGTCTATACCGACCAAACCCACACTTTTAAAAAATTCGCTAACTGACTTTACCAAGGCAAGATGAATAACTATCCCCGGTTCCAAATCCGGCAACCGTTAAAGGGCCTAGTAACACTAGGCCGCGCTCCCTCTACATCAAGCTAGCTCCGAACTCACGAAATTTGGTTCATTTTAAAATATATATATATATATACTTGCCCTTTTAAATAAGACCTTCCTTTTGTAAAACTTCCTTTGCCCAAATCCTTTTCAAAATCCTCTTTTTATGCCATGTCATGCAATGTGATGTTTTACATGATCTCAACCATCAAGCTCACCAATTTGGTAATAAAACATTAACATAACCTTTCTAATCCAACAAGTATGAACAAGATATTTTATATAAAAAAAAAAAAAAAAAAATTAATTAAAATCATGGCATGTTTAGAAAATTCAATACAATAAGGACATCATTATCTCAGGTAAGGCACATACAAGAAACCTTCTTAAACATGTTCAACATAAAATTATAAACACAATAACATGCCCTCAATTAAACATTGACACAATCTTCATACAACAAAATAAATCAGTCCCTTTGACACAAAGTTTATATAATCATGCTATCACACTTAAAGACTTTCATAATAACAACAATTTTCATATCAAAATTCAAATTCTCAAGATGAAATAAAAAGAAAAAGGAATTGCTCAAAGAAAAGGCAAAACCTGATATATTAGGGAGACCCCTACCTCAATCGGAGAGCAAAGACACAAGAAGCCTCAATTTAAGCCCAAAACCCTAGAATTTTAAAATCCCCAGAGTGCACCAAATGATGAATTGCTTGTACTCACATGTAGATCTCGATGAGCTCTTCGATTTACCGCAAACGGCACCTAAAAATTTTAAGTGGTTGAAGCGTAATCAAAGATAGAAGTTGTAAAAGAAAAAGAAAAAAAAAAAAAATTTCTTTCAGCGAGATAGAGAGAGCTGGTCGTGATTCTGTCAAAGGTAATGGTTTAATCATTACCATTGTTATAATAGCATGTGGGTCCCACCATTTTATTTTATTTTATTGTATAATAATCTTTAATAACATAAGCTTATATATATTTATATATATACAATAATTAATTCACCACCACACCAATAAACACATAAACAAATAATCTATGCACAAAAATAATATTATAAGAAATGCAATGGACCCGTGATACAACCCTCTTACAAAACAATCCCGGTAACGGGTCCCACTTGGAACCTCCCAGCCTGAAAAATAGAAAATGCCGAAATGGCTACCATTGCATTTCCATGAGCCCTGAACTTAAGGAAATCCCCCAATCAACTCTCTGACACACTTGGCACACCACACGATGTCTGGCACGTAAAACGAGAAAAGACTAAAATACCTTCGTAAAACAAAAAAATTCCAAAAAATGGAAAATAGCAAAAATCATAAATATTACATTCTTCCCAACTTAAAAAGATTTCATTCCCAAAATCAAGCCATACCTGAGGGAGGAAACAGCTCTGGATACTTGGAGCGAACCGCCTCTTCAAACTCCCAAGTAGCCTCCTCAACTCCATGATGTCTCCAAAGAACATTTACCAACGGTATCGTCTTATTCATCAACTCCTTCTATCATGTGTCAAGGATCTAAACTGGTCCCTCCTCGTAGGAAACATCCTCATCAATGTCCACATCAGCCCAACTCAAATTGTGAGATGGATCCGGCTCGTATTTTTATAGCATTGATATATGGAAAACATTATGGACTCTATCCGTCTGTGGTAGCAATGCTAGCCTGTAGGCAACCTCTCCTACCCTGTTGAAGATCTCAAAAGGTCCAATGAATCGTGGCGATAACTTGCCACTCTTCCCGAACCTCAACAACCCCTTTCGTGGAGAAACCCGTAGAAAGACGTGGTCTCCCACCTCAAAAGATAACGGCCGTCTCCGCCTATCCGCATCACTTTTCGGTCGGCTTTGAGCTGTAAGCAATCTCTGCCTAATCAACTTAATCTCCTCGGTAGTCTCGAGTACTATGTAAGGTTCTAAGGCGACTATCTCACCCACTTAAGTCCAAAAAATAGGAGACCTACAAGGTCTACCATACAACACCTCAAATGGAGCCATCTAAATACTCGTCTGATAACTGTTATTGTAGGCAAACTCAATAAGTGGAAGGTGATCCTTGTAATACCCCTAATTTTGAAAGGATAGTTCTGGTATTTTAATTAAGTATTTGGTTGCATTTTTAATTATTTAATTGTTTTGTTACATGGTTATTTGCATTAGTTGTTATTATTTGTTATTATTTGATTTATTTGAATTTATTTGAATTATTTGGATTATTTGATTTAATTAACTTATTTAATCTAATTGGTAAATTTTTTTTATGTGTCCTTTATTGTTTTCTTTAATGGTTTAATTATGTAAATAAATGAGTATTTAAATACGTTAGTTCTTTAGGATTTTCTGTTTGAAGTCCCGTAGGTGTATCCGACATAGATTAACTTGGGTTTTGTTCTATGGGCTGACTCGGATGTAATTAGGGTTCTATCTCTAATCATACAGGGACTAGGGTTTTATTCAAGCCTATATATATAGAGAGCAACACGTCTACTAGGGTTAGAGAAAACCTTATTCATGTACTTAGTATATTGGGAAAAAACAGAGTAAGGTTATGAGGAAAAACAGAGAGGTTACAGTCGAGGTTTCGACTGAGGATTAAGGGACGGACGTAGGAGAAGGGAAGGTTGAGCAGTAGGAGATTGACAGTGGATTAGACGTCGTCAAAAAACTTGGGAAGACGCTGGCAACGTTTTGATTCCAAAACTGCAAAGGCAAGTTCTTTTCTTCTTCTTTCCCGTTGGCTTGTGTTCTGTGCACCTAGATAGTCTCTATGAGATTAATTGGACATTAATTGAACCATGCATGATTATTATATGTTATATTTGATTATCTGTTATCTGTGAAATTTATCTGAAATAATTCTATCATATATGGTTTTTATCGTCTCTATTTTAGCATAAAGAGTCGCCACTATTTTAATCTTGTATTGCGTTTTACAATATTAAATCAAGGTTTGAATTAATACTAGATGAGATTTAAAACCTTTAAGTTCAATTTAAAGGAAGAACAGTAAGGTTGGAAAGACCAGAAACGGAGCAGTTGGGCTGAAACGGAGCGAAACGGGACTGGAAACTCTCAAAGGAGGTGAGAGTCGGCTCCATGGAAGTGGTAGCTGGCTCCCACACTCACAGAGTAGGCTCCAAGGTCCTTGGAGCCAGCTCCCAAGTATAAAGAGCCTGCTCCCAAAGTCTTGGAGCAGGCTCTCTTCAATTTGCACTTCGTGAATTGTTTTTACATACTGTTTTGAGACTGTAGAGGGTTCGGATTGTTTGGATTAATTCTAGGGTTTTCACATAGGGATTAGGAAGTTGGTTTTGGGTGTTATTAAGACCTTAAATTGATTAAACTTAACCTCTAAGTCAGTGGGACAAACAGTATAAAATTAATGAACTTTTTATGCTGTTAACGGATGGAAGTCAGATTAATTGTTTAATTAAATTTTAGCAATTTAATGGGATTCTGTATGTTTATAAAACTTATTTTAAATGCATGATAGGGTCATTCATTTATTAGTTTTGTTCTATGCATGCTCTGGATGCTAATTATTGAAATACTAAATCTTTTTCTGCAATTACATGGATTGTTATTTGGATTTCATTTGCTAGAATATTAAACATCTTTCTGCAATTATTTGGATAATGGTTTGGCTTGTAAATTACTTAACTATTATTTATGTGTTGTAATTTACATGGATATAAAGGATTGTATGCACCGGTATGGGACGATGGCATATTAGGGATGGTTTAGCTCAAAACGTTAACCTAACCTACTGGATGAAAGGAATGGATTGTAAAATATTGAATCCTATTTGTGTTTAAGTCAAATCAACTGACTAAGTTGAATGACTACTTGGATTAGTTGGTTGTATTTAAGTCATATCAACTGAATAAGTTGAGTGACTAACTGGACTATGTTTTGTATGTCACCTCAATGAATAATTGAATGACATACTCTGGTTTTGGGATAGACTTTAGATATATGGTTATGGTACCACGAGATGAGCTTTAAGTCTCAGGCTTGTTGGTTAGGGTATGTATATGCAGTGGATGCGTAACTGGCTATGGTAGGTTGAGGTGTACCCTGTTAGGTCTAGGTACTCATACCCACTTATGGGTGCGTTTTCGCATGTTGCCTTCTAATCAGGTTGAGACCCCTATTGTAGTCCAGTGTATGTCCCTTAGTGTGGATATATATATATATTTATGGACTAAATAGATATTATGAGGTATCTACGGTGTATCTGCGTATCGGGTCACTGTATGGATTGCAATTAGATTAGAACTTGTTCGTGGGCCTGACCCACTCTTTTATTCTTTCCAGGTACAGGACGGTTCCAGTCTTAGAGCTTGATCATGCTTGTCGACGACAGACTCTCATTCATCTGCTTACGTAGGACTTCCCTCGATGTTTTAGTTTAATTTATTTTCGGTTATTTCAGTTCAGTTGTGATTTTGTTTAGGGGTCCACTAGATGGATTCCTGAGTTGTATTCTTGGAGGTTTCGGAGAATTGGAATATTGTTAGTCAGGATTGTTTGGAGGATTTGATATTGGATATTTTTTTCAGCTTTATTCTTATTTCTTATTTTATTTATTTTTTTATATTTTGTGTTTGCTTTAAAATACTTTAATTGTTTGATATTCCCTCGGGTTTGGACCTAGGCTTGATCAACCCGTGTCACGGATCCGAGGGGTATCACAGTCCTCCCAACTACTTCCCAAATCAAGTACATATGCCCGAAACATATCCTTTAAGATCTAGATGGTACGCTCCGACTGTCCGTCTGTCTATGGATGGAATGTCGTACTAAGGTGCAATGATGAACCAAACGCTACTTGAAGTCCTTCCCAGAACCTCGAAGTGAACTTGGCATCCCTATCTAAAACAATAGCCACTAGAACTCTGTGTAGCCTTACAATCTCTTTTACATATAGAACATTAAGTGCCTCTGCGTCATTTGTTACTTTAATAGGCAAAAAGTGAGCCGTCTAGGTCAATCTATCAATAATGACCCATACGGCTTCATTTCCCCTCCGTAATCTAGGAAGATCTGTCATAAAATCTATAGCAATCTGCTTTCATTTCCAGTGTGCTACAGGCAATGGTTGTAACAAACCTGCTGGTCTTTGATGCTCGACCTTCACTTGCTGATAGGTAAGGCATCTAGCCATAAACTGCGCAAAATCCTTTTTCATTTTGTTTCACCAATACTGACGTCTCAAATTGTGATACATTTTAGTACCACCTGGATGAACTGCAAAGCGAGAAGTGTAAAACTCCCGTAAGACATCCTCACGATATCCTGTAGAAATGACCAAGAAGCCTCTAAACCGTAGACCTTCATCTGCATGTAAGGTCCAATCTTTCACTGTCTCACCACTGGAGATCAAGATGTGAATGGCATCCAAATCCGGATCCTGTCTCTGCGACTTAACCACTCATCTGACAAGAGTAGGCAGAGCCGCAAGACTAAATAAGAATGTCAACTCACAGCAAGCATCGTCATCAAAACATTACAATCCCATTTTTGCCAAATCCTCAAGCATCTTCCACTTTTGAATGGCTATTCCTGCCAAAGTCCCACGAGATTTCTGGCTTAAGGCGTCGGCAACTATATTTGCCTTGCCCGGATGATACTACAAGTCAAAGTTATAATTTTCCAAAAATTCAACCCATCGCCTCTGTCTGTTATTCAAGTCTTTTTAGGAGAAAAGGTACCTGGGACTCTTGTGATCCGAGACCACCTCAAATCTCTCACTATACAAATAGTGCCTGATGAGTGTTTGTGGCCGCTCGATACACGCCAAAATTGATGTAGTGAATGTGCGGTTTAAGGAAAGCCTTTTGGGTCAAGTTTAAATTTATAAAAACCACTACCAACACTACTACTAACGTAGCAAGAGTGAGTAGGGATCGTCCCAAGGGATTATAGGGATTGAGCAATGTCAGAGTTGATTGTGGAATCGCAATTAGGGTTAGTAGGTCAAGTGATCAAACAATTGGTTGGTTGGTTGATTAAAGAGAAACTAAATTAAACTAAGTAATAGCAAAAGAGTGCAATTAAGAGTAAGTAAGAGAGAGAGAGAGAGAGATAGATCTTGGGGTTTAGAGATCACCACCAAGCAATGCATTTCTATATCATTGACAAGTGATTAATGAGGACAAATAGTGAGTTGCAATATTGGTATATGTGTATTTGGTTGATTCAACAAGCAAGGATGACTAGTTAAGCATGTATTGTCTAAACATCATGTGAAAAGCACAATATATCTAAGCTATGAAGCATATATTGTCTAAACAACATGTGAAAGGCACAATAAATCAAAACAAGTCATTAATCCTTTCATTAAACTCACAATCCAAATACAACACAAGGATAGAGACATATGCTAATTGCATTCAAAAGCTTGGATCATCAAACAACAAGCATAGATTATCCTCCCATTTAACACTACACTACATCTACACTACTAGCATGAAAATAAACTAGGGGAGAGGCACAATCCATCAAGAGATAAGCATGAACCATCAAGAGAATCACAAAAGCATTCTTTTAAGCATAATGTTTTGACAATCTCTAAATCCATAGCATCAATACACATAAACATGCATCAATAACACAAAATATAGAGATAAGCACATAAACATCTATTCTAGCATACATAGACATATGGATAGACTAAAATGACCAATTGGAAGCATTAAACCACATAAATCATTGAATAAACAAGATCTATATATATCAAAGTGTCAAAACATCAATTACAACACTAATCCCCCAATAATACACAAGATTAAGATATAGAAAGCATATTTGGGTCTAACTCTAGCCCCAAGAGGATGTCTAGCCACTCATGGTGATGATGCTCCAACCCTCAAGGGCTAACTCCATGGTTAAAATCTGCTCCTTGTTGATGAAGAGTCTCCAATGGTGTCTCTATCCTCCTCCTCCTCTAAGCTTCCTCTCCAAGAGATGATATGAAAATAATGTTGGCTCCCCCTTGAAAAAGCAATCCTAATCCTTATATAGGTAGGTCAAAATGACACCCAAAATGAGCTGGGGTCATGCACACAATATTCCCTAATGATTGGATAAAGGACAACTTTCAATGAGATGGAATTTTAACTTTTTCGCACTGGAGGAAGTTCGATCAATCGAAAGTAAGTGAGATCGATCGAACTTAGGCTGGATCGATCCAACTAGCTGAGCTTTTTGGAAAAAGACAAATTCAAGATATTTATGGGAGATATTTATGGGAAAAGGACAAAGGTGGTTAGTGGGTGGACAGCTATGGATAAGATCAATCATTTGGATAAGGACAAAGGTATTCAATCGATCGAAGAATGATGTTGGATCGATCGAACTTTTGGACTTAAGTGCTTTGGGTCAAGGCTTGGATCTATCTTGAAGTGCTGAGATCGATCAATGTTCAATCGATCGAACCTTGGACTTGGATCGATCAAACTTGCTGCTTTGCTTCATTTTGCTTCTTTCTTCCTCCACTTTGCTCCTTTCTTTGTTTAATCTCAGAATTGCTTCAATTAAGCTCTTATTTGGCTGAGTTAGCTTATTTTCGGGATAAGTGCCTAAAAATGGAAATAATACAAAATCAATCTAAAACGGCAAAGTAAGATAGATAAAGGTACTAGAATGCCTAAGCTTAAGAGGTTTAAATACGCACTTTTCAGTGCTCATCACACCCCCAAACTTAAATATTACTAGTCCCTAGCAATGAACTAGAAAGTAAAGGAATGAAATGAACAACTATAAAACTATAAACTAGAAAACAATAAATGGATAACGCCACTTTCGTAGGGAACACGATTGTATTTAGCATATGCAACAAGCCTTTTAAACCCCTAGGTTACCCCTAGTGGATGAGTGACGCCTCGTGAGGGTTTCCAGAAATGGTCCCCACAAACATTAAGCTCATTTTTTTCAAAAGAGGTACCAATATTGCAAACAAGCATTGGGAGAAAACTACCTCAAGTATGCAATTTTTCAACCCTTTCCAAGCAATCTCCCAAAATCTCAACATCAAGCAAGTAAGTATGGTCCTCCACACATCAAGAAAATGATCATGCAAATAAAAACAACTCTATAATTCTTTTAAGTGGACCGGCATCAAATGTGTTGCTATTTAAGCTAACTAAAGAATTAATCACATCCTTACCCTCAAACTAGCATACAAATCTAGTACTGATCCTTAAGACAAAAAGTAGACCTTTTATTAAAGCATATTATTCTAAGCGCGCTTATTCTTTTCACTCATTTTTTTTTTTTTTTTAGAGGATCAAAGATGGAAGCATAGTGCAATGTATTGATCTATTAAGCTTTTTAGCGATTCATGAGATCGAGCGTTAAGTCAATGACTCCCAAACCAGACGGCTTTAGGGTACTAGGTGTTCAAACATCCCTACGGACTTACAAACTCAAATCAACTAGGCTATAAATCAAGACAACCTCCATCTAATTATTTCCCACTTCTCACCTTTCGGGAGAAGACCTCACTTTTTATTGCTTTTTTTTTTTTTTTTTTTTTTGAATAAGTTCAATTATTAACCTAGAGTTTGGACCCTCCAGCTTTCGACGCGAGAAGTTCAGTACTTGATGAGGCTAGAATCCCGACTACTTAGTGAAAAAGGGTTGTTATCCACCTTTATCAAGAATGAAAGCTTTCAATGCACTACTAGCCCAATTGGGATATAACCAATTCAATAATCAACAAAGCATATACCCCACAAATGAATGCTAGTGTGCACCTGTGCTAGTGTAGAATCCTAGAATGAATCTCAAAACAATCATAAAAACAGGATGATGTGGACCACAAGTGCAAGCAAGATATCAATCCTTCGAAAAATTTACTCCTAAATAGCATTCATAAGGCATACAAGGAGTATTGGACTCTCAAGTCAAGCAATTTTTAAACTTTAAGCAATATAGTCCTCAAAAGATCAAAATCATAGCTAGATATGGACCAATCATAGAAATATCCCTCAAATACACAAGTCATGCTAAAAATTTGAATTCAAAACTAACATTGTAGAGCATCATTCCCCCCAAAATTAAATTGCACAATGTCCTCAATGTGCAAAGAGAACAAAGGAAAGAGTATACCAGTGCAACTAAGCAAGAATGATCGGGACTGAAGTATCCGAAGTGGGTGGCATTGCCCCCCCAAACTTGGGATGACCTATGGTCCTGAAAATTGGCACTTGGATAAACTTATCAGATAACAAAATGGGATAATCAGTGCACAGTGAACATGCAAGTGTAAATGGGATAAACAGATAATGAAATGAAAGAAGTATAAGGGTGGTCTTGGAAATTGGGTAGCACTCTCTCACTGAAGTCACTGTGATGCACTTGATGGAGTCAAACATACAGATATGAGAATGCAATCATATGACATCCATAGCAAAAAAATAGATATATAAAATAGAGAAAGTGCAGGTACAATAAAAATATCAAAGCCGACAGACCGACTGTAAAAATAATACAGTGACAATAATAAAGTATCAAAAGGAGAGAGGGATCATAAGATAGAAAAGATTCGGAGCTCAGGAAGACAAGGTAGGATGGGTAGGTCTGGCGCCACGGATGTCTCGGGATAGATCTTTGAACATAGCTGTGACATCCGTGTGGAAGGTAGCAAACTCCGCTCTGTGGGCCATGAGGTTAGCTCTGATGGCAACAACAGCGTCCTCTAGCTTCTGCAGACGCACACCGAAGCCGGGGGTCAAGTCTGGTATGGATGAGGCAGAAGACAGCTCCTGGGTCTGCTCCTGCTCGTGGATAGGTGACCCGGCTAGAAAATGCTGAGCTGCGTCATCCGCTGAGTGCTCCAAGTCAATGTCTATATCAATGTCATCATGCTCGGCAGCTGGATCGACTAGTGCATCATCCGCTGCGGGAGCTGCTGCTACTGGCTCTACTGGTGCCGGGGCTGCCTGTGCTGCCGCCTCCTCCTCTAACTCCAGCTCTGCAATCGCCAGTACGGCATGGATCTGTAGGTGAGTGATAATAGCTCTGTAGCTCTTGTCCCAGTCATTCTTGCGGAAGTGACAGGAACCTCTCTCGGGGTCCTCCTGCGGGTGGATAGGATAATGCTGGTTAATGAGAATCTGGGTGATGAGGTGGCTGAATATAAGAGACTTGGCTCTTCTGGGCGCCTCCTTACGGACGTATTCATCGTAGAGCTTCCTCATCACGCTCCAGATAAGCGCAGGAATAGATACCCAGTAGCCGGTATAGAAGGCGTACAAGGCTGCTAGATAGTCACTCCGCCTCTAAATCTTGTGTCCTGCCATGTATATGTTTCGGTAGAGCACCGAACCTGTAAACCACAGGTCATCCGGTAATAATGTCCGGGTGACGAAGGTCTCGCCACTGGCATGGTGACCTGTGAGAAAAATCGCCATATCGGCATAAGAAGGCCTGTGGAGCCTGGGATAGGTCTCTTGAAGCTCTGGCGGGCACCGATGTGGACAGCGAGTCGAACGGGCCAGAGTATCCACTGTAATGGTGATCTCATGGCCATCGATAGAGGTAATGAGCTCGGCTGTAGTGTGCGGTGACGATCGGAGGTTCTGGTAGAACAACCGTACCAGTCGCGGGTAGATCGGCTCTGTGACTGGGGCAAGAATAGCTGAGAGGCCCCGCTAAATGATGTCCTGATAGGCAGATTGAGTCAGCACCGATCTAGGGAAGAATGCGGTGTCGAATGCTGACTCGTGCTCGATAGCCATGTGTGTATATCTAAGCGCGAGCCTATCGCATTGTAGATGAGCTGGCTGAATAGGTAGAGCTGGCTGCTCAGCGCCTCTATGCGTTGTAGATGGTGATGGAGTGAATGCTGGACAAGCTAGCGACTCGGGTAGAGTAGGGTGTAATGACTCCTCTGTATAAGAGGGCTACGCAGTCTCCCCAGTCCGCTGTCGGAGTCTCTTCTGTGTGTGGACGGGACTAGGATCACGGACATGAGATGGACCGGCCCCGTCGTCAAGTCTGCGTCTAGTGCAGTAATGGTGTCTATGCGCTACAGTCTTGAAACGAGCCATAGTCTGCAAATAGAAATTCAAGAGTTAGTGCTAGCATATATAGAATATAAGGCATAATATAGAAACATGTATGTCAAATAAGATAGACAAAACAAAATATCGCATGATTCTATGCAAGTGGCAAAATATGAAACATGCTAAACAATGTAAGTATGAAATGCATCCAATGTGGAATATCACAGGCATTGGGCATATATAAGGTAGTATGAACATAAAATAAGATGAATGAAGTGTGTATATGAGATCTGTGAAATTCGATCGATCAGAAAAAGAAATGAGATCGATCACAAAAGTTGGATCGATCGAAGGTTAAGTTAGATCGATCGCAAATATTTGATCGATCATAAATTTGTTCAATCGATCGAACAGTGCGACGATGAAACCTAACAGTCACAGATCTGTGACTTTTGAAGCATGGGGCCTACACAAGTGAGTTCGTGGGCCCTCCAACAACACAAATCAAGCCTAAATGCACTCCAAACGTGGCCCAAACACCCAAATCTAACAAAATCTTCAAAATCTATGCACACATATACACAAACATATATATATATATAGACATGGATGCTAAAGCTTTGAGAATGGAAGATTCAACATGAGAGCAACATGATTACAACATTTGAAACAAGTATTAATGCATGAGAGTTCAAATCTAGGGAAGGATGTCTCGGATCTTACCTCAAAAGAGCGAGTGAATGGAGAATGAACTGAGATGATCTGAGATGAAGAGGATGGAGATGAACTGAGATGAGGAGATGTTTGGATCTCGCCGGAGGAGTTGCCGGAGCTTGGAGAGATGATTTACAGTGAAGAGTGACGAGAGGCTAGGGTTTGGAGAGTGAGATTGATCCAAATGATCGATCTTAAGACCCTTGGATCTGTTTTTTAAAAACATTTCCCGACTAGTTCAATTGATTGAAAATGAGTTGTGATCGATCGAACTTTGATGAACTCCTTTCAAAGTATTTTTGGATTTTTGGTTTTTTTTTTAATTTAATAAATTAAAATATTTTTTGAATTTTTGAAAACTTGTTGAAAATTAAAACAAAATAAAATGAGAGAGAAAATAGAATAAATAAAAATGAAAATATTTTTGGATTTTTGAAAATTTGAAAAGTCAAATTAAAGTCAAAATTATGAAATGAAAGAAATGTGATCGATCGAAACAAGCTTTCGATCGATCAGACAGAGGTAAGAATACACAGGTTGTTGGTTCAAAAATTGGCTAAGTGCTGGAACTTGAGATCGATCCAACCTTAATGTTAGATCGATCAAAAATTTTCAAATTGATCTTGAATTGAATTCGAACGATGGGACAAAGAGCTGAAATATGCAAGTTTATGCAGGCTCAAAAAAAATTTTAAGTGTTGAGTCCTGAGATCGATCGAACCTGGAAGTTGGATCGATCGAAGATATCTGATCGATCTAAGAATGAGTTCAAACGATGGGACCGAGAGCTGATTTTGGATGCACGTGGATGCAGGTCAAAAAAATTTCTAAGTGTTGAGTGCAATCCACAGTTCGATCGATCGAACTTTGCCAAATACTCAATTATGACATAAAAGCTTATGCAATCCTTACCAAAGTTCCTTTCAATGCATGTGAACCTAAAACAAGTATCTAGACTTCGCAAGAAACAAAATGAAAGATAGAAATGGGGGAGGAATAGGGTTTTGACACCCTACGAATGCCTTTGCTAGTCTTTAACGTCTCTAGCAAGACGTTAGGCTCTTTTAGCCCGGGTCAAAGATCTTGTGATGCATCCCCTCCTTGTTAGGGTGATAAATGCTCTGAACTCCACCCAACAAATGGTCCTTTGAAGAACTTGTTGGATCAAGCTCAAAAGAAGCTTTTGATCCTTTGTCTATGCAATTAAAACCTTTGGGCTTATATGCCCTTTCAAAGCAAGAATTTGAAACAACACTTTGAGAATGCAAGGTTAAAGATGATCCTTTGGAAGTTTTGGTTTTACACAAAAGCTCATTTCCTTGGCAATGAAGATCATAACATTTTTCTACAATATTGACCTCTTCTTCATACTTGTCAAGTGAATTGGGTGTGGGATTAAAGATATTCAATTTTACCTTCATGTGGCCAAATGAAATCTTCATCACCCTTGTTCTACAATTGATGTTGGCATTGGCGGTTACCAAGAAAGGACGGCCAAGGATAACGGGAATTTGGCTCTTAAGATTAAAAACTGGTTCCGTGTCAATGACAACGAAATCAACCGGGAAGAATAATTTATCAATCTTGATTAAAACAACCTCAATGACACCCCTAGGTTTCTTAATGGATCGGTCGGCAAGTTGCAAGACTACCAACGTTGGTTTCAATTCACCTAGGCCCAATTTAACATAGACCAAATATGGAAGAAGGTTAACGCTTGCTCCTAAGTCAAGAAGTGCCCGATTAATGATATGATCACCAATGATGCATGATGTAGTGGGTGAACCGGGGTCCTTAAACTTTGGAAGAGTGTTATGTTGCAAAATTGAGCTTACTTGCTCAGTCAAAACCACTTTTCTTGGTGCTTCGCTCTTGTTCTTCCGCTTTTGGGTGCACAAGTCTTTCAAGCATTTGGCATAAGCCGGAAATTGCTTGATTGCATCCAATAGTGGAAGGTTAACTTTCACTTGCCTAAACATTTCCATGATTTCATTGGTTTTTGCCTTTTGCTTGTCTTTTGAAATGG
Organism: Cornus florida; assembly: GCF_030987335.1. Lineage (NCBI taxonomy): Eukaryota > Viridiplantae > Streptophyta > Magnoliopsida > Cornales > Cornaceae > Cornus > Cornus florida. The sequence goes on from NW_026775575.1 coordinate 42,402,666, forward strand.
CTCATTTTAAGGCATCCGGAAATGGAACCTTTGGTTCAAACACTTTTTCAGAATTTTCTTTTGAACTCTCTTTAATATAAGAAGTTTTCAAATCATTTTTTAATAAAACCTTTTCAACATCATTTTTCAAAACTTCTTTTTCAAACATATTTTTCAAAACTTTCTCATTTGCAAGATCATGTGTATGCAATGAAGGAGGAATGGGATGTGAAACGGGATGGGTGGCAACTTGAGGTTGCACCGGTTCACTCTCTTCATTGGATATTTCAACTTGATTATCCACAACTCTACCACTCCGCAAGGTAGTCACCGCATTAACATGTTCAATGGTATGCCCTTCCGATGAGGAATGGGTTTCCACAACACATTGTTATTTAAGTGGGGCATTAATGGGCATCTTTCCCTTCTCTCTTGCATTAAGAGTGCTTGTTATTTGCCCTACTTAGGTTTCTAGCTTAGCAATGGATTAAGAGTGAGAATGAAGTAATTGTGTGTTAGCCTCAAGAGTCCCCAAAGCATTTAAAACTTTTTCTTCAAAGGCGGGACTTCTAGTGTTTCCTTGGAAATAAGATTAGTTGGGAAAATGAGAATTAGCAAATTGATTCCCTTGTGATTGATAAGGTCTATAACCTTGGGATGCTTGGTTTTGAAGTGGAGGTGGAATGTATTTCCCTTGGAAACCGCCTTGGGAAGGGTTTAAGCCTTCTCCTTGGTTTTTTTAAGAGAAATTCGGATGATTCCTCCAACTTGGATTATAATGAGTACCATAAAGATTGTTCCCTTGGTTTACAAAAGCCGCATTGACTTGTTCATTAGGTTCATTATGCACTTGTCCATGAGGACAATGAGAAGTAGAATGAAGAACACTAGAACAAGTCATACATGTTTCATTTGATGCACGATGAGAATGGTTAGGAAAGGAAGATACTTGGTTCGCCGAGTTTTGGTTAATCAAAAATTGATCAAACCTTTGAGCTAAAGACTTCATTTCGACGGCTATTTCATTTGAATGGTCGACTTGATGTAAGCCTACACTCTTCCTACCTTATGAATTTCTACCATTCTTGGATGATAGTGTTCTATGCAAAGAATTTTCACTCATGCTTTCATAAAGACACCACACGTCATCCTCATGCCTATCAATGTAAGAGCCACCCATGGAAGCATCAACCATACCCTTATAGTTGTCCGATAAGCTCTCAAAGAAATATTGAACTAATTGCCATTTGGGCATGTCATGATGTGGACACTTCCTAAGCAATTCATTGAAGTGTTCCTATGCCTCATGAAATGTTTCTCCATCCCCATGTGAAAATTCTCGAATTGAGGTTCTCATGGCATTGGTCTTAGAAAAAGGATAGTACTTCTTTAAAAACTTTTGTTGCATTTCCGCCCAAGAAGTAATTGAAAAAGGCCTAAGATTGTTAAACCAATATTTTGTTTTGTCCTTTAAGGTGAATGGAAAAAGTTTGAGTCTTAAGACCTCTCCCGGCATGTCCGTATATTTTACGGTAGAACATACTTCAAGAAACTCATCCAAATGCTTGTAAGGTTCTTCACTAGGAATTCCATGAAAGTTAGGAAGTATTTGAATAGTTTATGCTTTAATTTCATAATGATGTGCTCTAAATGGTGGCAATTGAATGCATGTGGGTGCATTGTATTCATTAGGCACATAGTGATCTCTCAAAGCAAGAAGTGGATTAGCTACTTGAGGTGCAACATGAACACCTTGGTTATGAATTCCTTGATTAATGACGAGAGGTTGTGGAGCATACATTGGCCTTGGCATTCCATACAGAACTTGGTTTTATTGTTGTGGTGGTTGGATGAATGGCCTCAGCATGCCTAATGGTACTTGCATGTTTTCATTATGCACATTGGGATGAAGGATACCTTGTTGGTCTATGTGACAAAGGTCCTCAATATGGTCATCATTATGGTCATCCATTGATAGATTGGTTCTATTTGAACTTCCTCTTCCCCTAGGATTTCAAATGATGGATTCAAGATGCAAATCAAAAGGGACAAGAGTTGGTCTCAATGAACGACGTCCATGCATGCACAATGCACAACAACAAACACAAAGAATGGCACACTTCACCTTCACAACAATGCAATGAAACTCCCTCCACAAACACTTAACCCATATTCCTATGCTTTAACAAAGATGATGCAAAGAACAATAAAATAGCCTCCACGCGGGCTCACGATTTATCTAAGAATTGAATTACAAGCCTCCACGCGGGCCGACGATTTAACTAAGGAATTGAGTAAAAAAGTCTCACAAAGGTCCTTTAGCACTTCAACTCCAAATTTAAAGCTTAGCTTAGCAATTTTTAAGTTTTTAGCATTTTTCCTTTCTTTGCTTAGCTTCTTTGCTTGGATGTTCCTTTGCTTGCCTTCTTGCTCAATGCTCCTTGTCAAATACGAACAAACACAATAAATAACCAAAAGAAAAATAAAAACAAAGTAAAGACACGATCAAAAGAGTACTAATCCTAATTAATTCCATAAATCCGATGTTGCCTAATCTAATCAATCAATCCCCGGCAACGGCGCCAAAATTTGACGAGTGTTTGTGGCCGCTCAATACACGCCAAAATTAATGTAGTGAATGTGCGGTTTAAGGAAAGCCTTTTGGGTCAAGTTTAAATTTATAAAAACCACTACCAACACTACTACTAAGGTAGCAAGAGTGAGCAGGGATCGTCCCAAGGGATTGTGGGGATTGAGCAATGTCGGAGTTGATTGTGGAATCGCAATTAGGGCTAGTAGGTCGAGTGATCAAACAATTGGTTGGTTGGTTGATTAAAGAGCAACTAAATTAAACTAAGTAATAGCAAACGAGTGCAATTAAGAGTAAGTAAGAGAGAGAGAGAGAGAGAGATCTTGGGGTTTAGCGATCACCACCAAGAAATGCATTTCTATATCATTGACAAGTAATTAATGAGGGCAAATAGTGAGTTGCAATATTGGTGTGTGTGTATTTGGTTGATTCTACAAGTAAGGATGACTAGTTAAGCATGTATTATCTAAACATCATGTGAAAGGCACAATATATCTAAGCTATGAAGCAAATATTATCTCAACAACATGTGAAAGGCACAATAAATCAAAACAAGTCATTAATCATTTCATTAAGCTCACAATCCAAATACAACACAAGGATAGAGACATATGTTAATTGCATTCAAATGCTTGGATCATGAAACAACAAGCATAGATTGTCCTCCCATTTAACACTACACTACAACTACACTACATTTATACTCCTAGCATGAAAATAAACTAGGGGAGAGGCACAATCCATCAAGAGATAAGCATGAACCATCAAGAGAATCACAAAAGCATTCTTTTAAGCATAATGTTTTGACAATCTCTAAATCCATAGCATCAATACATATAGACATGCATTAATAACACAAAATCTAGAGATAAGCACATGAACATCTATTCTAACATACATAAACATATGGATAGAATGAAATGACCAATTGGAAGCAGTAAACCACATAAATCATTGAATAAACAAGATCTATATATATCAAAGTGTCAAAACATCAATTACAACACTAATCCCTCAATAATACACAAGATTAAGATATAGAAAGCATGTTTGGGTCTAACTCTAGCCCCAAGAGGATGTCTAACCACTCATGGTGATGATGCTCCAACCCTCAAGGGCTAACTACATGGTTGAAATCTGCTCCTTGTTAATGAAGAGTCTCCAATGGTGTCTCTAGCCTCCTCCTCCTCTAAGCTTCCTCTCCAAGAGATGATATGAAAATAATGTTGTCTCCCCCTTAATAAAGCAATCCTTATCCTTATATAGGTAGGTCAAAATGACACTCAAAATGAGCTGGGGTCGTGCATACAATATTCCCTAATGATTGGATAAAGGACAACTTTCAATGAGATGGAATTTTAACTTTTTCACACTGGAGGAAGTTCGATCGATCGAAAGTAAGTGAGATCGATCGAACTTAGGCAGGATCAATCCAAATGGCTGAGCTTTTTGGAAAAAGATAAATCCGATATATTTATGGGAGATATTTATGGGAAAAGGACAAAGGTGGTTAGTGGGTAGACAGCTATGGATAAGATCAATCATTTAGATAAGGACAAAGGTGTTTAATCGATCGAAGAATGATGTTGGATCAATCGAACTTTTGGACTTAAGTGCTTTGGGTCAAGGCTTGGATCTATCTTGAAATGCTGAGATCGATCAATGTTTAATCAATCGAACCTTGGACTTGGATTGATCGAACTTGCTGCTTTGCTTCATTTTGCTTCTTTCTTCCTCCACTTTGCTCCTTTCTTTGTTTAATCTCATAATTGCTTCAGTTAAGCTCTTATTTGGCTGAGTTAGCTTATTTTCGGTATAAGTGCCTGAAAATGGAAATAATACGAAATCAATCTAAAACGGCAAAATAAGATAGATAAAGGTACTAGAATGCCTAAGCTTAAGGGGTTTAAATACGCACTTTTCAGTGCTCATCAGTGCCTCCAGCACTTCAAGGCAAACACAACTGCTGCCAATTCTAAGTCATGGGTAGGGTAGTTATGCTCGTGAGTCTTCAATTGTCAAGACCCATAAGCCACTACTCTACCATCTTACATCAGTACACAACCCAAACCATCACGTAAAGCATCATAATAGATTACATAACCCAATCCACGCTCGGGTATCACCAACACTGGAGCCGCAATCAGCCTTGTTTTCAACTCTTGAAAGGAAGACTCACAGGCCTCATTCCATGCAAATTTGATCCCCTTCCGGGTCAATCTAGTCATAGGCGCTGCCAAACGAGAAAAATCCTTCACAAATCTGTGATAATAACCCGCTAGGCCAAGGAAACTCCGGATCTCAAAAACATTTTTGGGTTGCTCCCAATTCAAAACTGCTTTAATTACTGAAGGATCTACCGAAATCCCACCTTCCGAGACAATAGCACCACCCTCAAACATCACTGGCATCAACTTAGAAAATCATGTAATCAACATGAGACGTTTCTGTGTTGGTGTCTTGTAATACCCCTAGTTTTCAAAAGGATATAAAAGTGATTTAATTATTTATTTTATTGTATTTTATGTGCTTACGTGGCTATGTGCTTATGTGGCTAAATAATTATATGTTTATTTATTTTAATTGCTTATGTGAGTTATTTGATTAATTAGATGTTAAATGATGTGTGTTTTAATTATAATTACTTGTTATGATTAAATGATTTAATTGGTTTGTGTTTTATTTTATTTTATATTTTTAAAAGGAAGGATTTGGATAGTAGTAATGGACCACTCACTTGAGTCCCATGGATCACTTGGGTATGATGAGTAACGGGTACGGATATTTTACCCATGGATGTTGGTACATATATATATGGGTATATATGTATATTGATGGATATTATACTTATTAGTATATTAATAAGTATAGTTAGTTTATGTGTATATAAATATAGTATAAGTTAAATTTATATATATATATATATATATATAGATTTCATATATATGTATTATGTTTAATTTTTATTTTTCTTTTAGTTTCCTTCTCTTATTATTAGTCTTAGGGTTAATATAGGATTAGGGTTAATATTAGCTTGTAAATATATTGTATAAGTTTGTGAAAGGGTTTCAAGAACCCTATTCACGCCACAATTGCGGCAGAGAGAAAAAGAGGAAAATAGAGAGGGAGGAAACTAGGGTTTGGACAAGAATCAAGGATCGAGCCAAGAAGGGAAGTTGGAAGTTTGTTCGTAGGTAAAACTAGGAGCAACAGAGAGGGTTTGATGGTGTAATAATCCTGGATTTTTCAACCCAATGTGTTTTGTAATAACCTGGACCGGATCCGAGATGCGAAAACAAAACATAAAACAATGGTCTATAGAGATACAACATGTCTCTAAGACATCAATATGACCCTCAATGAGGTCACAAAACCTAAGGAAAACAAATGCAGAAGCGACATATCAAAAATGGACAAGAATGAAGTTAAGTGCAAAATGGTCATTTCCAAGATGAAAGTGGGTTCTACAGAGCACACCATTGGAAAGACGATGAAAAATGAACAAGGTTAGACTCAAGAATCACTTGTTTCGGAGTTCGGATGGTAAAGATGTGAAATTAAAACGAAGTGGCCTTCTTCGTTTAAGAGTTACCACGAACCTATCTCACTAAAACTGGAATAACTCTCACTATATGTGGAGTTTTGATGTGTGGTTGATACCATTGGAAAGCTAACTTCCAGCTCTTGAATTTAGACTCAAGAACGACCTAATTTGGATAAGAGATGAAAGGGATAAGTCCCTCTGAAGTCGGTGCAAGGAAACTGTCTAAGAAAAGTGGAAGGAGAAGGTTCTAGGGAGGATCAATCGACCGACGGCAAGGATCAGCCAACCGAAAGTGCATCATCAGCCGGCCGAACCCCCAATGGTTAGCCGACTGAAATACCATTTTTCAAGAAAATCCTACTAGAATGGACCCTTGAGGCTTGTCAGCCGGCTGACGGATCCTCAACAGCCGACCGACACATCTGCTGCAGCAGAAAAAGCTGCTGCAATATGTGTGTGAGGTACTTGGGCCAATCCTAGGGTTTTACATGCATTCCACATGATCCGAACATGTTTGAAAACATTTCCTAGCCCCGTTCAAGCATCGAAAACATGCCAAAACAAGGAGGAACTTCAAACGACACCTCCATGCATGAAATTTTTTATAAAAATTCATAAAATCGCCCAAAAATAAGTCAAAAGTTGAAACTTAAAAGTTTTGTGAAATGTGGACATGCACGCAAACGTAAAAAGACATTTAAGACGCGTCTCAATGGTTCGCGGCCTCAAAATAACCTTAATGCAAAATATGACCTCTCAACGGCCAAAATTGCCTAAAAATGCTATAAATGAAACCAAAATGCCAAACCTAGAATGAAATGGTATTTGGCACTTGGCCACACCTCATACATGATTATAGAAACCCTATGAAAGAAAAATAATGGAATTCCCACACCCGATGCAAAAGTTATGAAACAATGACTTGACATTTTTCAATATTTTCATAATAAACCTTGAAAGTAAAAGTGCAAGGAATACAAGATACATCTCATTAGCCTCCGGCCTCATTTCATACATGTTAAATACAATGAAAAGAGTGTACTTATGTACACATTACATAAATGGAATCAAAGAATACAAGTTTGATACATAAGGCCACGACAATGACATTTTCATGCTAACACTTGCATAAAATAGAAACTAAAAGCTACAAGTCATCCACGGAGTGATGAGCATCATGAACCAAGTCTTCATACCTGAACAATACCCCCAGTAACTTTGGGGTGAGTAAACAAGTTTACTCGTAGAGAATGAGCATGCATGACTCAATTTCTTACAGATTTTTACATTAACTTGAAACAATTCAAAAGGGACATGCTACCTAATGTCTATGTCAGAGTGAGACTCAGGGATCATCCTAAGTTACTCATGTGATTGAAATGAGATACATGACATACAAGCATACCGGTTACAAGTGTACTAAACGAAGATGGAAACATGCGAGGTAAGTATACAAAACACAAGTATGCTAAATAGAATCTAGATACAAGAGGCAAGTGCATAGTTTCAAGTATACTGAATAAGGTCTAGATACAAGAGGTAAGCATAATGTCTATGTAATTAAACAAGGTAGGAAATACTCCATATAACACGACAAGGTCCTCATATCTTCAAGGGATATCACTTGAAATTTAAGGGTTTAGAGATTTTGCATGTTGATATAAATCATTACATGTGGACCATGCCACCTAGAATCTAAGTCAAGTTACATGTATTGGATCATTCCTAAGTCACGATAGCATAAAGTAACACAGAACGAGGTAACTGAGAAAATTAACAAGATTGAAACAATTCAATTAACACGACAAGGATAAGGCGTGAAATCAAGGAAAATACATAATATCTATGCAAGTAAATAAAAATGGAACATTCCGATTAACACGATAAGAGTTATACATGAAATCAAGAACAAGGCATAATATCTATGCAAATAACAAGATTGGAGCATTTCACATAACATAACAAGGTTTAAATCTTCAAGGAATAGCAACTTGAAATTTAAAGAGTGGGATCACTTTAGGGCTACTAACCCATGGAAACCTTCCCCTGGTGCGCACTATAGTGTAGGGAGCTTTCTATCTCCCGTACTAAAACCAAGTCCTAGCCATGTCAATTCTTGATTGATATCCCAAGTCCCAAAATCAACAAGTCGTGCAACCAAGAATATATATCAAGATACAAGTAATGCATTAAACCACATTTCATGCACAACTAAGATTTTGGAATACATAAGTCATGCCCTAAGTTCTCAACTATGATGGCATGTGAAATGTCAAGAAATCATAGATTGCATCTAAATAAACTACAAAGTTAGGATTTAAAACACAAGAAATCCATTGATGTAATTATACTACTAGTATAAGATTAATGATTTAATTATTTGTTTAACAATACTTAAACAATTAAATCATTCCAATGTAAGGGTGCAAGTTTATTTACTACATTAATGAAGCTAAGTTGCAATAAATCACGTCACATGATAAAAAGGCAAAAGCCCCATGAAATACAACTATAACTCATTAGAACCCTAAGTAAAAATGAATTAACCTAATTAATTAATTTCTCTAGAAATCAAAGTTGTCCAAAAATTCTCAAAATAATATATGTGAAAGTACATGGCATGCACATCAATAATATCAAGTCGAAAATCTAATAGAGTGAATAGTGCATATGGAATAAATTAATTAATTAAATTAATTAAATATTACTAGATTTCAAAACATCTCCGATTACTCTCAAATTCACTTATGTTGAAGAGCATGCGAGGGCCTAATATAATATGCTAACACATATTGATTTCAAGTTAGTTAAGGCCACATGAATTAAATTTTCATTCTAGAAAAATATTAAATAAAATCTTCAATACTTGTTCAAGTGCTCTCAATTTAATATATGTCAATGAACATATCAAAGGGTAATATTCTATCATGCCATATGTTTAAAACAAGTTATGGACAACCGGAAAAATTAAATCTTACACAAAGAAATAATAAATTAAAGTTTCTAGATTTGATACAAAGACATGTAAATGAGTTGTATAAGCATCACAAGCATGCAATATAACAAGAAAATAAATTATAACACCCCCTACCTCAATTTGAGATGAAAATCTCAAATCCCCACCAAAAAAAAGTGCTCCAAATCCGACGATGCTTCGGGGTTTTGTCGGGAACAACACGGTGACCAAGAATCCCAAGGAAGCCCCATGAAAATCACAACTTGACTTTAAACCCAAACTCGAAAAATGGTCAAAAATGGGTTCTAATAAGGGGGAAATGTAAAGCACGACAAGGCGAATAATAAACGTTAAGGCCAAAGACTTTTCACTAAGGAAATCAAGTGGAGGAGAAGAAAAAATGAAGGCAGCCCCTTGGGCTCCTATGGCTGCCGACCAAGAGGGGGAAGAAGATGATGGAAATTTGATTTTTTGACTTAAGACCCCCTATTTATAGAAAAACTCAAAAAGTGCCCCGAAAGGGTCTTGCCGAATCCGAAAAAGTGGAATTTGAGAAGACGCGCTCAAATGACAAAACTCTGTGCGTGAGAAAGATTCAAAATGAGAAAATATGAACAACGGAAGAAACAACATTGAAAACTGAGTCCCGAGTAGAGAGATATGCCCTGAACAAGTTGGGCGGCAACTGGGGCCAGAAACCCTGGAACTGGAGAAAAACGACCAGAAGAAAATTCTAAGAGTACTCGACTCGACAAAATGTGAAAATGAATCCTGTACGAAGATCTAGGCTCAAAACGAGATATTTTACAACAACTTTCATAAATTGCAAAATGGCCCCTCCAAAAAGGGTTAACTGCACTAATGACCTAGAATGAAAATATCTTCCAAAAATATTTTCTTAAATACCCCTGAAATAAAATATCTTCAAAATATATTTATGAAAAACACCCCAAGAAAAGAAAAAGATTCTGAAGAACTGTGCATCCATGCCCCTATGGACACCAGGAGCAACCAGAGTACTTTCTTGCAAAAGTAAAAATACGTATTTCGTGGAAACCACTTCAAATGAAGACACGTGAAGTCAGAAACTAACTCTGAGCATGAAAAGTGAGGTTGTGCCAAAAAGTGATAAATGGGAAAAAGACAGAATATGGAAAAGGACGAAATAGGGAAAAGGACGAAAAGTGAATAATGTCAAAAAACGAAAAATGTGGAAATGACTCGGTCCTTAAAGGAAGTTGTCAATCCAAATAAAAGAGTCTCAGAAACCATTTCTGAGCACTCAAGAGACACTATGAGACGAGAAACTGAACTCAGAAAAAAAAAAAATTAAACATAAAAAATTTATGCGTAAAATTTGAGAAAAGGAAAAGGAAGCTAAATGACCGGTTCATTATAGACGGCAACCAAGGTTGCTGGAAAACATAGGAAGAAGACGGTTAAATTTTTCAAACCGAAACCTTAAGAAGGAAGTTTTACTTCTATCTCCTTCCCTTAGATTCGTGTTCTATACATGCCTAGGTAGATTCTAGGGTGTAATAGACATTAAACTGATAATGTATGCATGCTAAATCAGATTAAAATAGGGAGTATATTAATGAAATTGAATTTTCTTGATGTTGATTGTTCTTGCATAAAATCTAGTTTTAATTTGTGATTTAGATGTGTACGGACTTTATATAATTATCTGGGATTGTTGGGACATAGAATAGAGGCTTAGGAGCATTAATAGTGGTGATCAGAATGTCCGATAGTCGCCAGAGACGAAGAAGACGAAGGGTAGTAGAAGTAGAGGCAACTTTACTTGGAATAGAGCAGGCTCTACTCAAAGTAGAGAAGGCTCTACTCCTGGGGCTTTACCTGGGATGCGAAATTTGGCTACTATTTGGGATTTTTGGGATTTCAGTGATGATTGGTTGATGATGGGGATTTAAAGTAATATTAATTGATATTTTTAAATCTCAGGAAGCATAATTTACATGCATATGCTAAGGATTGGAAGAATATGAAATTTTATATAAATTTGCATATGGTTATTTGATGATTTAATTGCTTAAATTTCTTTTAGCAATTTAATGGATATTATGTGATTTTGATCATGTATTAATAGTATAATATACTCAGTTATTTACCTAATTTTTATTATGCTAAGGATTTAATTAGTATGAAATTCTAATTAAATTTGCATGATGATAATATGGAGGATTTAATTGCTTAAAATTAACTTAGCAATTATTATGGATATTATGATTTTAATCATTTATTGGATGCATAATATGATCATGTATCTATCTGATTTCTATTATGCTTATTTCTGGATTTTTGATGTATTCAAATTATTGCATCAATTGTAGATTAATTTAATGTATTACTTTGGATGTTGCATCATTTATGGATCATATGCATTATATGCACCGATATAGGACGGTGGCATATTAATGACGGATTAACTAAAAATGTTAAGTCCTACCTATTCATGTAATGGAATGGATTAACAAACAAATGTTTAATCCTACATATTTTCATGTCAGATCAGCTGAATCAGTTGGATGACATACCGGATGTTTGTTTTATGTTTTGGATTAGGATGGATTATATAAATAAATATATATATATATATATATATATATATATTTATTTATTTATTTATAGTACCATGATATGAGCTTGAGTCTCATGATCATGGTTAGGGTGCGTATATTATCTAGGATGGATAACTGAATATAGTAGATATCTGGGTGCCCTGGTAGGTCTAGGTACTCATGCCCACTTTATGTGCGATTTGCATGTTGTCTTCTATTCAGGTTGAGACAGACCTATAGTCCAGTGAGCGTCCTATAATGTGTGTGTGTGTGTGTGTGTGTGTGTGTGTGTATATATATATATACGGACTATTAGCTATTATTGAATTGACTAGGATATATACGTGTATCGGATTTCTGCTTGGATTGTAGTAGAGTAGAACTTGTTTATGGGCCTGACCAACCATTATTTTTTAGGTGTTCGTCAAGAGTAGAGGTTGTTCGTGTTGAGCAGGGATCAGTCTACTTCACTCTTCCGAATTATCTCTATAGGAGTTTCCTTTATGTTTCAGTGTTATGATGTAGATAGTTATTACTGTCACTTATTCGATTGGGATTTTCTAAGGGTCCACATAGTATGGATTCTCGAGTTGTATTATTTTGGAAGATTAATTATATTAGAAGAGTTTATCTATTAATGAAATTTTATTCTGAGGAATTATTAGATTTATCATTTTAGTTTCTTTTCAGCATTTTATTTATTGTTATTTATCATATTTGTATTCTATGTTCGATTATTACTGATTTGTTTTTTATATCCTTGAGTATTGGGGCGTGGGCCTGGCCAACCCGCATCCAGAAATCCGGGGGTATCACAGTTGATATCAGAGCACTCCAGGTTCAACTGTCCTTAGGAATGTCTTTCGTTATGTGACTTCTGCGTTGCATTTCTTAAAACTTAGAGCCCATATTAGGATTCGTTGTACTCTATTTACGGTTTGTTAGGAGGAGCTAATGTCAATTATATTCCGTAGTTACGGAATGGTTGACAATAGGAAGATAATGGGGTCCAAGGCGAAAGCGATAAAGACCTAAAGGAGTAAAGGAGTACGTTATCGATTTCTTTGCCAGAAGGCAGAATTTGAGATCGAAGATTTAGTTCCGGGTTGGCGTTAGTTTAGAAGTATAAGCCAAGGAAGGATTTAGGTGTACGTGATAGGTCACCGTATATCAGGGCCAACACAACTTCAGTTGATCTTAAAAAGGAGATAAGCGAGGAGTAGGAGTCCGAAGAGGATCATAATGAAGGAGATTTCAACGTATCCAAGAAAGAGAGTACTAAATCTTGAAAATGAAGAATCGCGCGAGGGTAATCTTATTTGCTAGTGATATAGCAAATGATATTAGTAGAATTGGTGTTAATTAATCTACATATAGTTAAACTTTCTTATCATCTCTAAAAGAGACATATAAGAAGTACTATTCAGGAATTTGGGGATTTGATGGAGTTCTTATCAGAATGAAACGTATGATTTTGTATCGAATTCAGGAAGGTATTGGTATTATGTTATGACATTCTAATTTGCTTTATAAAGCCAAGTTAGACAGTTTACATTCTGCGTATAAGGAGGATAAGGGTAAAGCCCTTGGTATTTACTTAGGCAAACATAGGTTGCTTTTAAAGCCACATTTAAAAAGGATGTATTTTGAGGTTGGATGAGTACCTATGAAACTATAAAAAAGAAATTTTGTGAAACAATTTTCCAATTTCTAGAAAGAACGATGTCTTAAGTAGGATTATATTTTGTTTTATTATGTTTGTCATAAGTGTTTTATTTTCGTTAATTATTTGGGATTTGGTATGTGGTTTAGTTGGGGACACAAGTGTGTGATCAGCCAACTACTGTTTTTAATAACATGGGGTACTAGCGCTAGTTACGCTTGGATTGTGAGCATGTGGTCATAGGATTAAGTAGACATACATAATTCTAGCCAATCTATTGGACCTGGACATGCATCATTATGGTATGTTATTTGGGATGGGATAGTTAAACCATCACTATGAGTCAAATAATCTAGTACGATTAGTTTAACATACTTTACACTAGGTATGGATTCGTATAATTTTACAACGCCATGATAATGGTGGTTGTTATTTTTCTGTACTCATGAGGTTGTGGTAAATAAAGACCACTGTTACGCTATGATGGTTTATCAGATGTGCCAGAGTTGCAGAACATCTTCTTGAAAATTCTAAAAGTTGTCACCAAGTCAAAAGGAGGATTTCGTACTGGTTTAGGTACCTATTGGAATGATGCCACATAAGGATAGCTGATTGAATAAATCTTCATTAGTCTATTTTTTAATTAAGAATTTATTTCACAAGGGCATGTTATTAGAAGGAGTTATCGGTATTGCACAAGGAGGAGGAAACTAAGTCTTTTCACTTGCATAAATAATATGGAGAAATTTTTTAGGTCACAGTTCGCAACAAATAGTTGTTGCTAGGAAATTGATGACTTGTTTGGAGGATGAAAAAGTTCTATAGTCTTTTGAGGTTAGATAAGCAATCTGATTGACACTTACTTGTGTTAAAGAAACAGGGCATGTCAAAGACATGATGGTAAGATCGAACACCTATATCAAGAAGAGGTGCACTGTGTGTGTGGGAAAGTTGTAGTTCGTGGATTTTTGATGAATAGAATTACCGATTGCCTTTTATTATCGGTAAGTTTATCACAGATCAGTGGTGCATGGATTCAGTTACGGAGTTAGCTTTTAAAGATACTCCAATTTAAACAATGGGTGCAGACAAAAGCTGATTGTACCAGACTAACGGTACTTTCTGTGGATAAATTGGAAGGAGGATGCAAGGACTGACGTTCACAACTCTTAGTTCTTTATTCATCCTGGTGAAACATGAGGCTTCACGTTATGAAGCAGATGTTAGGAGGACAAGTAGGAAGAGGGACATAGATATTTTGTCTCCAAGTCAAATATTTATTAGCTGGTCGAGATGGAACATCAGAGATCACTAGATCCTTCCAGCCATTTCCTATATTGAAGTGGAAATGACAGAGCATTTTTCACTAATTTAGTTGAGGGATTGCTGACTTTATAAAAGGGTCAGGATTCTGGTTGGGATATTAGTTGACTAATAAATTAAATCAGCTTAATTTTTGTCTATTTTAAACTGGTAAGATATCAGTTCATACGAATAAAATGGATCACGAGACGGCTTAGATGGATAAAAGTGGTGATTCACACTTTGCATTAAGTTCCATCTGGTGGAAGTAAATATGGAAGTGGATGCTCTCAACCACCTATGGGATATTTAAAATCTTTCGGTTAGTTGTTGAGTTATCAGTTGAATTTATGGCATGTGTAATAATGATACTTGCTATTACCAAGGTAATTAAGGAGGTCAACTTAGAATATCGGAGCTGACCCTGGAAACGGTGTTACCTTACTCAGATAGAGCTTAAGGTACTAGAGGAGGATTAGTAAGTTCAGTGAATGATGTTGGAGTGACTGAGATGTAAAATTCAAAATTTTACGGTGCACTCAAATGGTTATATGTTACATCAAGACATCCAATGTTAGTTTTTGTGAGCCGATACGGGTAGAGACATGTACATAACTGTCTATAAGAGTAACACCTGTTAGAAAGGTGGAAAATTGATAATCAGATATTATTAGAGATTTTTACCACTACCTATATCGAAATGGGAGTAGGACTAATCAGGAGTGGATGGTTGATAGAAATTATCAACATTGATTAGAATTTTAATTTCATATGGATTAAGAATGGTGGATTGAGCAAGTTCGCTTGTGGACATTAATTCTAGTAGTGTTCACTTTAGAGCTTCATATCAGTTATACACTGCACTAATAGTAGAGATATAGCATGTGGATATTTATTATAGTGGATGTAAAGTGCTATTTCAAAGGAATTTTCTGAAGATATTGGAGCAACAACTTTGCTTCATATCTTTAGACGAGGAATTTGATCGAGAAATTAAATTTGATCATGGAGGATATGCTTGGGGCAATATATCTAAGGTTTTCATGGATAATTGGAAGTATTTACTTCGTTTTTCAGATTTTGTCTATCATATTGTTGGCAGAAGGAGGTTGGTGTGACAACGTTTGAGGTTTTGTCTATTACATAGTGCAGACCTCTCATTTGTTGGTTTTAAATGGAAATAAGGGTTGTACAATCAGACCTTGACTTTATTTAATGATACGTCGGAGAGAAATACTCTCTTTTGTAATGGTCTATACGCGGTTTGGAGGCGGCAACATGATTTTATAGATAGTCAGAATTCCTTTTGTTAGGGGGGAAGAATGTAATACTCCTAGTTTTCAAAAGGATATAAAAGAAATTTAATTATTTATTTTATTGTATTTTATGTGCTTACGTGGCTATATGCTTATGTGGCTAAATGATTATATGTTTATTTGTTTTAATTGCTTATGTGAGTTATTTGATTAATTGGGTGTTAAATGATATGTGGTTTAATTGTAATTATTTTTTATGATTAAATGATTTAATTGCTTTATATTTTATTTTATTTTATATTTTTAAAAGGATATTAGAAATGGACCACTCACTTGGGTCCCATGGATTACTTTGATAGGATGAGTAACGGGTATGGATATTTTACCCATGGATGTTGGTACATATATATATGGGTATATATGTATATTGATGGATATTATACTTATTAGTATATTAAATAATTATATTAATAACTATAGTTTGTTTATGTATATATATATATATATATATATATATATATATATATATATATAAATTTACGTAGACTTCATATATATGTATTATGTTTTATTTTTCTTTTTCTTTTAGTTTCCTTCTCTATTTATTAGTCTTAGGGTTAATATAGGATGAGGGTTAATATTAGCTTATAAATATATTGCATAAGTCTGTAAAAGGGTTTCAAGAACCTTATTCAGATCACAGTAACGGTAGAGAAAAAGAGAGGAAAATAGAAAGGGAGGAAATTAGGGTTTGGCCAAGCATCAAGGATTGAGCCAAGGAGGGAAGTTGAAAGTTTGTTCGTGGGTAAAACCAGGAGCAACAGAGAGGGTTTCATGGCAACCAAGGTTGCCGGAAAACCTAGGAAGAAGACGATCAAAGGTTTCAAACCAAAACCTTAAGAGGCAAGTTTTACTTCTATCTCCTTCCCTTAGATTCATGTTCTATACATGCCTAGGTAGATTCCAGGTTTTAACAGACATTAAATTGATAATGTATGCATGCTAAATCAGATTAAAACATGGAGTATATTAATGAAATTGAATTTTCTTGATGTTCATTGTTCTTGCATAAAATCTAGTTTTAATTTGTGATTTAGATGTGTATGGACTTTATATAATTATCTAGGATTGTTGGGACATAGAACAGAGGCTTAGGACCATTAATAGTGGCGATCGAAATGTCCGACAGTCGCCGGAGATGAAGAAGACGGAGGATAGCAGAAGTAGAGGCGGCTCTACTTGGAGTAGAGGCGGCTATACTCCTGGGGCTTTACTTGGGATGCGAAATATAGCTACTATTTGGGATTTTTGGGATTTCAGTGATGGTTAGTTGATGATGGTGGTTTAAAGTAATATTAATTGACATGTTTAAATCTCAGGAAGCATAATTTACATGCATGTGCTAAACATTGGAAGAATGTGAAACTTTATATAAATTTGCATATAGTTATTTGATGATTTAATTACTTAAATTTCTTCTACCAATTTAATGGATATTATGTGATTTTGATCATGTATTAGTAGTATAATATGCTCAGTTATTTACTTGATTTTTATTATGCTAAGGATTTAATCAGTATAAAATTCTAATTGAATTTGCATGATGATAATATGGAGGATTTAATTGCTTAAAATTAACTTAACAATTAATATGGATATTATGATTTTAATCATTTATTGGATGCATAATATGATCATGTACCTATCTGATTTTTATTATGCTTATTTCTGAATTTTTGATGTATTAAAATTATTGCATCAATTGTGGATTAATTTAATGTATTGCTTTGGATGTTGCATCATTTATGGATCATATGCATTATATGCACCAGTATGGGATGGTGGCATATTAGGGACGGATTAACTAAACACGTTAAATCCTACCTATTCATGTAACGGAATGGATTAACAAACAAATGTTTAATCCTACATATTTTCATATCAGGTCAGCTGAATCAGTTGGATGACATACCGGATGTTTGTTTTATGTTCTGGATTAGAATGGATTTTATATATATATGTGTGTGTGTGTGTGTGTGTGTGTGTGTGTGTGTGTGTGTATATATTTATGGTGCCATGATATGAGCTTGAGTCTCAGGATCATGGTTAAGGTACGAATATTGCTTAGGATGGATAACTGGATATAGTAGACATCTAGGTGCCCTGGTAAGTCTAGGTACTCATGCCTACTTTATGTGCAATTTGCATGTTGCCTTCTATTCAAGTTGAGACAGACCTATAGTCTAGTGAGCGTCCTATAGTGTGTATCTATATATATATACGGACTATTAGCTATTGTTGGATTGACTAGGATGTATACGTGTATCGGATCTCTACTTGGATTGTAGTAGAGTAGAGCTTGTTTGTGAGCCTGACCCATCATTATTTTTTAGGTATTCGTCAGGAGTAGAGGTTGTTCGTGCTGAGCATCAGTCTACTTCACTCTTTTGGATTATCTACATAGGAGTTTCATTTATGTTTCAGTGTTCTGATGCAGACAATTATTACTGTCACTTATTCAGTTTGGAATTTCTAGGGATCCATATAGTATGCATTCCCGAGTTGTATTATTTTGGAGGATTAATTATATCAGAAGAGTTTATCTATTAATAGAATTTTATTCTAAGGAATTATTGGATTTATCATTTTAGTTTCTTTTCAGCATTTTTTTTATTCTATTTATCATATTTGTATTCTGTGTTTGATTATTACCGATTTGTTTTTAATATCTTCGGGTATTCGGGCGTGGGTCTGGCCAACCCGCATCCGAAAATCCGGGGGTATCACATATCTCCTCTACTTGAACTACCGGTTGCAGTACCGGTTGCGAAAGAGTAGCAATTGTAGCCTTCAAGGCACTCTGTAGCAAACGGTTCAGTGCCAACTCAACTGAGCCTTCACTTGCTTCAATGGGTGCTTCAACATTGTCCCTTCATGTGGAGACATCTCTAGGGGGAATCAGGTCCCTAAGAAGTGTATCCTCTTCAACCTGCTCCGCGGGATTTGAGCTAGAACTCTCACCAACATCTCCTCTTGTC
Organism: Cornus florida; assembly: GCF_030987335.1. NCBI lineage: Eukaryota > Viridiplantae > Streptophyta > Magnoliopsida > Cornales > Cornaceae > Cornus > Cornus florida. The sequence goes on from NW_026775575.1 coordinate 42,421,576, forward strand.
GGCCTAAGGCCAACTCCCTCTAGCTCCTTTCGCGGTGGTATCGTGCTATAAAATAAGAAAACAGTTCAATAACGATAACACTAAGGTCCAACCATGAACAATTCAACACAAAAGGATACTATACAAACATTTAGTATGTAAGACTATGCAATGAACACATCAATATAAGCATATAAGCACATAAGCACGTAAGCAAGTAAACAGTTAAGCATGCTTTTTCACATAGCAAAACACTTTAACAAATAATCACATAAATTATGCAAATGACTCATGCAACCCTATGTAGGTCTCTACCCGTCGTCCTAATGGTTTTCGAACCATTACTCTGATACCAACTTTGTAACGACCCAAAAATTCGACATGACCTCTACTAAAAAAGTCTTACTACAACCTGCTGCAAAAATATAAGAAATATACAATGGCCTCACTTGGACCTTAAAATTTATCTACCCTATCCCAAAGCACTTCAATATAACACATTCCAACATTTCATTCATCCATTCATTATATCCCAACATAGCTCATTTCTTGGTATAACAACCACATACCATCTAATCCAAATGCATCATAATTACAGTCCCAAAACATGATTTAGAGTCCTAACATATACTAAGACATTTTACAAGAGTTACTCCATGCTCATCATTATAATTACAAGGTTTCCAAACACAAAATTATACAGAACATAATTTTATCGTTACAACATAAAACTTTGGTTGCAAAAATTAACAAAACGGTTTTCTAATCCAAACTAAGCTTGTGGTGGAACATCGTCCGCCACTTCTTTTCCGTGTCCTGAAAAAAATGTTTAAGTAATGGGGTAAGCATATAGCTCAGTAGAAGTATCCTAAGACATTAGTTTTAGACTCCCTTGAGCCATACAACACATAAGAGAATAAAATAAAAAAAATAAAAAAGAAGCCGAGGTCATGCCATGGGGCTAAAATAACATTTCCATTTAACAAGTAATTTTCCTAGTCATAAGCATCGCGCTCCCTCTAGGTCAAGCTAGCCCCGGACTCGCGAAATTCGGTTCATTTTAAAAATAAAAAATAAAAATAAAAAAAGCTTTCCCTTTTAAATAAGACCTTCCTTTTGTAAAACTTCATTTCCCAAATCCTTTTCAAAATCCTCTTTTTATACTATGTCATGCAATGTAATGTTTTATATGAGCTCACCAATTTGGTAATAAAAACATTAACATAACATTTCTAATCCAACAAGTATGAACAAGATATTCTATATAAAAAATAAAATAAAATAAAAAAATCAATTAAAATCATGGCATGTTTAGAATATTCAATACAATAAGGACATCATTATCTTAAGTAAGGCATATACAAGAAACCTTCTTAAACATGCTCAACATAAAATTATATACACAATAACACGCCCTCAATTAAACATTGACACAATCTTCATACAACAAAATAAATCAATCCCTTTAACACAAAGTTTATATAATCATGCTATCACACTTAAAGACTTTCATAATAACAACAATTTTCATATCAAAATTCACAATTCTCAAGATGAAATAAAAAGAAATAGGAATTGCTCAAATAAAAGGCAAAACTTGATGTATTAGAGAGACCCCTACCTCACGGAGAGCAAAGACACAAGAAGCCCCAATTTAAGCCTAAAACCCTAGAATTTCGAAATCCCTAGAGTGCACTGAATGATGAATTGCTTGTACTCACACATAGATCTAACTGAGCTCTTTGATTTGCCGCAAACGACACCCAAAAATTCCATGTGGTTGAAGAGCTATCAAAGATAGAAGTTGTAAAAGAAAAAGAAAAAAAAAAAATTTCTTCCAGCAAGAGAGAGAGAGCTGGTCATGATTCTGCCGAAGGTAATGGCTTTACATTGTTATAATAGCACGTGGGTGCCACCATTTTATTTTATTTTCTTTTATAATAATCTTTAATAACATAAGCTTATATATATTTTTATATATATATATATATATATATAATAACTAATTCACCACCACACCAATTAACAAATAAACAAATAATTTATGCACAAATATAATAATGTAAGAAATGCAATGGACCCGTAACACAACCCTCTTACACAACAATCCCGGTAACGGGTCCCACTTAGAACCTCCCGGCCCGAAAAAACAGAAAATGCCGAAATGACTGCCATTATTGTATTTTCAGAAGCCCTGAACTCAAGGAAATGCCTCAATCAACTCTCTGACACACCCGATACACAACACGGTGTCCGGCGCGTAAAACGAGAAAAGACTAAATACCCTTGTAAAACAAAAAAAAAAAATCAAAAAAATAGAAAATGGCAAAAATCATAAACATTACATCCTGGATGTCACTTCTTCTACTATCAATGATCTTTGTGGCTAGGTGTAACAAGGGTCATTTTGTCCCACATCGGAATCGGATGGGAAAGAGATTGGGTATACAGCCTTACCTAACAGTTCGAGCTTTTGGGTAAATGGGTAAGCGTCCACCCGTTACAGTTAGTATCAGAGCCAAACTCAGTCCTTGATCCGGTGCCACGCCAAGCGCCCGGCCCGGAAGGCGTCCGGGTGAGTCCACCCGGGTAGGCAGGGTGGCCCAACCGCAACGAGGGCGTTACGAGTTTGGGTGGGGGAGAATGTAACAAGGGTCATTTTGTCCCACATCGGAATCGGATGGGAAAGAGATTGGGTATACAGCCTTACCTAACAGTTCGAGTTTTTGGATAAATGGGCAAGCGCCCACCCGTTACACTAGGCTCCTTAGTGTCTGCAGTTGCTTGCATTGAAAATGGGCTTTTTCATTAGCTTTTTATTTTCAACTTGTTCAGCTTTGTAAGCTTCGTATATATGAGGGCATGCTCTCTGTATTCCTGTACTTCATGTTATTTAATTTGTTCTAATACGACACTATTTATGAAAAATATATATATATATGTGTGTGTATTTGTGATATGACCACATCAACGGTCACTAAGAGCCACTGTATTAATTGTCCTTAGTTAAATTAATAGATACTTGAAAAAAATAAAAAAAACAAATGGCTCATGGAAATTGACACAGGCTTGCTAGCTAGCATTTCTTTAACAAGTACATATATCCACAAAGTGGCAAACAAGTGATAGAAAGGAAGAACTGATGAAAACAGTTCAATTGATGAACCGGCCAGTTCTTCCTTTACAAAGGCTAGCCACTATTACAATATAGAGGGAAATCTGTACATAAATTAATATTTGTTATTGCTGCATGAGTTCACATACCCTTACAACTTGTAATTTACGCCTCCCTCAAATGGATGGAAAGAAAGAAAAAAAATCAAAATCCACTAATAATCCTTTGGAATCGGGTTGGTTGTGAGTCCAAAACCAAAGGGGAAGAGTGGATCGTACTTTTGATCCCCGACATTCATTGGGAGCTGATTGACATTCTTGAACCAAGTCCTAGCAAGCTTTCCAGAGAATCCGAAATCGCCAAAAAGGACATCAGTCACACCGTGGCCTTCAGAGCCCGGCAGCCAAGCAGCAACAAGAGCATCCATGTCTTGTAGGTAAGGCTCTACCACAAGAGGCCGGCCTGCAACAACGAGCACTACACACTTGACATTGCCACACACATTCTTGATTATGCTTGGACCGGGTTCAGGAATTGTCAAGTTCAAATTGTCTCCTTTAGTTTCAGCGAAAGGAGGTTCTCCCACGGCAACAATGGCATAGTCGAATTTGTTGTTTTTGATAAGCTCATTGCTCGGGTTCTCACTGTAGATAATTTCAGTTCTTGGATTAACTGTACCTGAGATGGCGCCTAGGATTGTCGTTCCTGTGCATAAAAAAGAGCAAAAAAACATCAATAAAATGTAATGCTTGCTGCTATTAAGGATTGTTGTTGTTAATCGAAGGGAGTTAAAAAAACGTACCTTTGGTGACGTTATTGCCACTCATTCCCTGCCATTCAATTGTCCAGCCACCACATTGGTTACCCAAATCGTTGGCGTGTCTGCCGGCAACTAGGATCCTGGTTGTGTTCTTGGGGAGAGGGATCAAAGGACTGTTTGGTTGCTTCCCATTCTTCAATAGCACCAGTGATTTCCTCACAGCTTCCCTTGCCAATTCCCTATGTTCCTGTTTGATAAACATTGTATTTCATTTTCTATATAAAAATAAATAAAGCTAACATTTGATAGTGTTGATAGTATTGCATTTTCAACCAATTCCTTCATGAGAACAAGCTAGTGTCTGTGATTCAGGGAAATATATCTATATATATATATACACACACGAAGGTAAATTTCTTAAATCAACTATATATACATATATATAGTTGAAAATTTTGGCGAAAAAAATTGAAAATTTTGAAGTTAAATTCCTTAAATCAACTATATATATATATATATATATATATATATATATATATATATATATATATAATTGAAAATTTTGGTGAAAAAAGTTTATATGTAGATTAATCACCAACCTGGCTTCCAACTTTATCAGCTAGGCCATAATCATACATGGGCTTCTCAAAGAGACCCATAATGAACTTGACTCTCAAAATCCTCCTGACAGCATCATCAATACGACTAATTGGGACGACTTGCTTGTTGACTAAGAAGGTCAAATTTGAGGCGAATTCCTTATAGTTGTAGGGAACCATGATCTGGAAAAGAAGCCAGTAGAGAGATCTTCCAAGTTAGATATATATATATATATATTTTCAACATATTTTATCAAAAAAAAAAAAAAAAATTCGGTTCTGCATTGATGAGAAATTTAAGTATTTTTCACCGCAGAATTAGCCACTAACCATGTCAATGCCAGCATTGATAGAAACCTCAACCGAATATGTGTAGTTTGCACCGGCAGGTGTGGTAATTTTGTCAATACCCTCAAAATCAGAGATGACAAAACCCTGCAGGCAATTCAAAACACGAAACATTTGTGTGTGTATATATATATATTAACATAAATTCATCAAATAAAGTTCTACAAGTACTAGTAAAAGTGTTCACTCTGATCATAACAAAATAAAACGCAGTGATTTATATATATATATATATATATATGTACCTGGAACTTAAGGGTGCCCTTAAGGTAGTTTGTGATAAGGTCGCGATTAGCATGCATCTTCACTCCATTCCAACTTGAATAGGACACCATGATTGTGGACACACCCTTCCTGATGGAGTCCAAGTAGGCAGGCATGTGAATATTCAGCAATCCATTCCAGTCAATAATAGTGTTGTTCTCATTGATTCCATTCACTGTACCACCATCTCCCACATAATGTTTTGCGCAGGCCAGAACTTTGCCTCTATAGTTTAGGTGTCACGGAAAATAAAATCACATTAATTTAGAGGACAATTGAATGTGATCAACTAATTCAAGTAAGGAATATAATTAAGGGGTTGCTAGACTGACTTCTCCATATAAGGATAATCCTTTGGGTAGTTGGCTGGAGGCTGGCCTTGTAAACCATATATGATGTCTGTCATTTGTTGCACAATTGTGTGATCTTCACTGTAGCTTTCGTAACACCTACCCCATCTTGGATCTCTGCATACCTATTGTCCCGACAAGTTGAGTCGAGAAGAAATATATCAATTCTTGGTTAAATGTATGTATTTGTGGTTCTTAATTGAATCAAACCAAAAATCACAATATTTCCAAAAACTGGTTTGATTCAGAGTTTGAATTTATACCGCAATGCAAGGAGCAAAAGCATAAGGAATGCCGGTAGCTACAGTTTCAAGAGCGGTCGCTGCACCAATCCTCTTCACAAGATCTGGATCCCTGAATGATAACATGCCCATCATATATGGCTATATATTAGTATTGTCAAAATCATAATACAACTACATACATATACATATATTGTTTCATTTTAGCCACTAACAAGAAAAAGAAATTAGCAGTGCCAGTGTATATTACAATCTCTCTTTTGAGCATTAATGTTATTTTATTGGTTGGTGGTGAGCCCATAAAAAACTATGGTAAATTATATTCACGGGTTTTTTCTTAATTACGAACGATTTTTCTTTTGCAACGTTGTTACAATTTTTTGGTCAGATAGTTTTTTAACATGTAATTAACGACAGTCGACTCTTTAACTATTCGCATGTTCATGTGTGAACTCCATAATATAATGAGTAATCGAGAAAATAAATTATTGTCAAATATAGCAGTACGTAGCATATATTAACATTGGCTTTTGCTAATGTCACTAACAGTGACTTAAGGGCAAAATAGTAAATTGACAAGTTTAATGAAATCTAGTCTTATCGGTAGTCACTAGATTCACTACATGCACATGCAATTTAAGTCTAAACAAATGAACTAACTAAACTTGCCTGGTTGCTCCAAGGCCAACATTGTGTGGGAAAATGGTGGCCTGGTAGACATTGTTGTGGCCATGAACTGCATCAATGGAGTAAAGCATTGGGATCCCGAGTCTTGTCTGGAGAGAACCCTTCTGGAAATCATTCACCATGTCCACCCAGTCCTTCGGTGTCGCGTGGGCCTTGGGGACGCTTCCACCACCGCTGAGCAAGCTGCCAATCATGTAATCTTTCATGATCTGAGAAGTGATATTGACACGATCAACCTGAGTCATCTGACCGATCTTCTCAGCGAGAGTCATTCGCTTCAGCAGGTCCTCCACTCGAGCCTCGACAGCCTGTTTCGGGTCCTTGTATAAGACGTAGTCATTTGATTGTTTGCCATTATTGATCGGAATTGATCCTTTTCCCTTGCCCTTCCCACTGCCCCTGCCCCTGCCCCTGCCCCTGCCCCTGCCCTTGGGATTTGATGGCTTCACCTTGCCACGGAAATTCCTTTTGTCGCGTTTGGATGGTTTTGCTTCTGTTGTTGTTATTGCTGCTGCTGCTATGATGATGAATAATAGCAGCATCCCCATTAAGGGGAGTCTAATATTCCTCGAAACCATTTTTTTTTTTTAATTCTTATTTTCAGTAATTATCTGCCAAAAAAAAAAATGATAAGAGAGTCAGATTTCATATTCTTAGGAAGATAGACAGAAAGAGATTATAAACCATGTTTATTGAAATTTTAAAGTAAGAGAGATGTATACATGCAACAACATTCATGCAAAGAAATTAAATGTGTACTAGTCTTGTGTGTATGTGCAGAAAAAAGCCCTATCTATGGTCTCCATATATATGTATGTATTTATACATGCCAAAAAATATGGACTCAAGTGAGCATATTAAGCTTTTTCTAACCATTTGGGTAGGACTGAAATGACCATCATCTAGGGTGGTCTGGTCTCCATATGGTTTATGCTATGTAAAAATATATATATGTGTATTAAAAATGTATAGATATGTTTTAACTAAACAAAAAAAATGTATAAATATGTACTGCATAAATATATATATATATATATGCATACACATATTTCGTATTAAGGGTTGTAATCTAGTTGTATCTTTTCAATTTCTATTTCTTTACATATTGAATAAGAGAATTGTTTTGTTTTCCTGCCAAAACAAAAAATTAAAAAAAATAAAAGGAAAAAGAAAAAGTGTGCTCTAAGCTCCTAGATTATGTACACATAAATCATGCATTATTAATATATGCATAGGCAAATACAAGAGAGAAAGATACGACATAATTGCAAATGAAAATGCTTTTCAATCTGTGATATATATATATATATAAAGCAATACAATGGGAAAGCAGAAAAAACATACCTACAACAAAACACAAAGGAAATAGAGATTGGAAGGACCCTTGTGTTTTGCCGTTCCGCAGAATTATTATTATTATTTTATTTTATTTTTTTGAAAGGTGTTCTGCAGAATTATTGCAATGGAGGAGGAGATTTATAGTGCTCTGGGTTTAGTTACTCTACATTCGGTTCCACATGTTCTCTGAATGTTGCTTTCGATCTTGACCGTCCAGCTGGGTGGAACTACTCCATTAGCTCTTTTTTGGACCATTGGATCTGGATAAGTGGATATAAATAGGTGGGTTTGACTATCATCACAAGGTTAAAAAAAGAAACAAATTGATGGATATGGTTTGATATTAAGTTTAGGCAAACTAATACATGACCTAAATTTAGAGGCATGCTAATTTTGATAGTTCTATTTCTATTTTAGAGAGAACTATGAATCGGTCAGATAAGACTCATTTGGGTGGAAGAAAAAATAAAGGGCTGTTCGTTGTGCTAAATCTCAATAACTTTGCTTTTAAATATAGTTCAAATTACTTTGAATTATTGTTTTGTTTTTAATTAGAAATAAAATCATATATTATGTTTCACCAAAATAATTAACACAATAGAATTTGAGAAGTAACCGTGGTAAGCATTTCAGATTTCAGACTAATATATCTCCAACCTTAAAAATCTTAAACATTTTTTTAACAAAAATAAGACATCATCATAACATTAGTCTAATTACTAATGTCATCATAGCGTCAATTTCATTCACATCAGAGTCTAACTGGCGTATTTCATAATTTTTTCTTTTAAAATTTGTTTTATATATATATATATATATATATATATATATATATATATATATATGCATGTAACAAGTAACAATTGAAAAAAAAAAAAAAAAAGAAAAAAAAAGAAAAGAAAAGAAAAAAAAAAAAGAAAGAAAGAAAGGGAAATTTCACAAAACTCCTAATACTATTATTTTTTTTTTTTATCAAATACCCTTAACCTACTTTAAAAAAATCTGAAATTATGAAATTTAATCACATGGCACCATATCTGTGATTAAATGACGAAAATACCCTTCTGATATACTAAATTAATTAAAAAAACCAAAATATGTGTTTGTCAATTACAAAAATACCCTTAGTGCATGACATTTAAGTCACTAAAGCACACAACGCGATTTTGTGTATATATAATATGTATATATATTATTCACCTCCCTTCTTTTCCATCTCACCTTCACCCTTTTATTCCATCTCACCTTCAACCAGAAAACCATAGTTAATTACAAACCAAATTAGTAAGAACGCACGGAATCAGAGCTCCAGCTGACGAAGGTGTGACATGCCAGTCCGACATCATCACCGAGCTCCGCCTCCTTGGCATGGGGCTTTCCGGCCAAATCCCACCACACATAATCAAAAATCTGACCCACCTCCACACACTCAACCTCTGCTTCAACGCCCTCTCCGGCCCACTCCCAAACCACCTCGCTTCCATTTCCGGCCTAACAGCGAAACCTCCTTTCTCACCGAGGATGTTAAGGACCACTTCGAAGGAGCCAAACTAGCAATTAATTCTGACGCCGATCAACGATTAATTGAGAATTGCTTATTTAAAATTGAGAATTTTGTCCAAGTCATGAACTGTTATTGGTCTTTGCGCCTAAAAATCTATTCTACTTCGTGCTCCGGGCACGGAAACAACGATGACGGCTCTGAAATTTTGTGTTACAAGCGTTCAATTGAAGACCAAATGGGAAAGAGCTAGGTTTTAAGAAGCTTGGTTGGGTAGGTTTTAAGACCAAATGATGAAATTTTGTGATTCCATGTTTATAATCAGATCCAATTGATTGCAGGTATGGGGTCAGGAATGGCAACCCTAAAGCTTGTGCTGCCAAGAATAAATCATGAGTTTTTTAAACATTTTTTTATTTGGATTTACACAATTGAATTTTCAAGATTGCATTTTTAATGAAGACAAATGATCATCTGATTTGGTCCTGAATAAATCAATTCTTGCGCTGTATTTGGTTGTCTGTTGCGACGAATCCAAAAAAATTTTAGGAAAGTGAAATGAAAATTAAAGGCCATTTCAAGGGTAACCTAAGAAGTTGAGAAAAAAGGGGCCTGCTGATCTAAAATGATTCACACCATGCCAAAACTCTTGTGTGGTCCGTGACAGGAATTTGTATTTGCAATTACCTCAGAGTTTGAATCTGGACTAATCAAACACTTTTCCAACTAGGGTTTTTGTCTTCTGATGACCAAATTATGAACCTTAAGGTGGTGTGGGTTGGGAATAGTGGTGGCAATTACGAAGATGGTGATGGCGGTGCTGCAGCGGTCGCCGGTGATGGCGCTGTCATCGCCGGATGCAATGGAGATGAAAAAAAGAAAAATATATATAAAATGTGTTAGTTTGAATATATATATATATTTCACTAAGGTTATTTATGTAATTCGTAAAATACTGATTTTTGTCTTTTTAAATAAATTGTTATATCAAAAGGATAATTTCGTCTTTTTATCACAGAATTGGTGTAATGTGAACAAATTTCTTGAGGGTTTTATAAAAGTAGATTGAGAATAATTGATAAAAAAAAAGTAATAGTACAAAGGTTTCGTAAAATTTACCCTAGGAAAAATTACTTTAAAATTTTAGTGTTAAACGTTTGTAATGCAATTATCAAAGGGAATATTCATACTCCACCTTAAAAGTGCACAATTATCAAAGGGGAGGTAATAATATTTTTTAAAAATTACACAATTACCCTTCTGGTTATGGTTAGTCCCACCTCCTCTATTCAATTTTTAATATTTTCCAACCCTTTTTACAAGAACCAACAAACAAAATATCTCGAAGCTCGTAAAAGTCTGTTACAGTTTCAACCCTTGGAGAAGAACGTACTAGTTATAACTCATATGCATTTAATATGCTTTATTACTCGGTTTAATGTTTAATTGATGACGTGAATATTATTATAGTGGTATATTATATATATTTTAATGTGCTGGGACTCAAAAATAAAAAAATACTAAAAACAAAACCAAAAAAAAGTTATTTAGTTTAGAGTATAAAAGATAATTAAGGTATTACTCAATAGTCAATAAGGATAAAGTATTTAAGGGTCTTTTTGTCATTTTTGTTTAGAAGAAAAGAATAAGTGGAGTGTAGGCAAGAAATAGTGGACTGCAAATGGGCTCCCTTACCAAAATCCCTTCTATTTCATTATAACAATGTATTTTCGTTCATGCAAACAATGGATGACAAAATGTCTAATTTACCCCCTCCTAAACTATCCCTCCCTCCCTTTCCTCTGCCGTCAAGATTAAGAAAAGAGACAAATAGCATAAATTCATATAAATGTAATATCTTTTTCTATTTTCATATGTCTGTAAATTAACAAAATTATGACTTCCTATAAGACTAATTTCATGAAATTATATCATTTGTGTTATTTTAATCCATGACATTTTCAAAATTACAGTTGGAATATCATCCCCAGAGCAAAATAATAATAATAATAACAAAAATAAAAAATTTTAAATTAATGATTAGGAAGCTAAAGGTCCAAATTGCGGAAGAAACAAACCAACAACCCACACGCCAAGAGAAGTATCAAAATGACCATAACCATAAGACATCAATGACCCCATTATTGGAAGAGATCAATATAATCACAATTAGCCTTTCAATTTGAAATTGGAATTTGTGAAATTTGAAAAAAATAATTAAAAAAATTGAACCAAAATTTTTTAAAATTTCACAAATTATAATTTCAAGACTCCAATTCCATGTAACCGAACACACCGTAATCACTATCATTACAATTTTGTGATGTATTTTATGAAATAATTAACATAAACATTATGGTTTAAAAAAATATATAAAAGGGATCATTTCCTGCTCAACAGATTACTCAAATATAAACTGTGCAGAGTCTAAAATTTATATTTATATATATTCCTTAGGTAATCACTCTATTAATATAATTTTATGATTTATTTTATGAAAAAATGAACATAACCATTATGGTTGCACGAAAAACGGACATTTCCCTAATCAACAGATTACTCAAATACAAAAGCAGCTAATGGTTTCATCAGCTAGATAGCAAGCAAGCTCTGCAAGTACCTCTCTACACTGTCAAGTCCACATAACTCCTTCACAACCGGCATGGTAGCAGGGACCTCCAACTGGAATGGTGGTGAATCAGATGCGTCTAGCTTGCTCCACGAAAGAAGTTGTTTTCTGGCTTCTTTGATGGCTGCTCTTGCAGCACAGTGAACTGAAACTGCCAATAGTAATGGTGGCTCGCCAGAAGCTGCACAATACAGATTCAATTCAACTCATTAATCGATTAAAATACAATCTTCCCATTCAATGTGGTGAAGTATGTAACCGTGCCTGAGCACATGACAGGCTTGCACACGCATGCAAGAGAGAAAAGAGAGCTAGCTAACCAACGGGCTAGTGGCCTAGCGGTATCTGCCTCTTACCTCCCAAAGGGAGGTCAGGTGTTCAAGTCTCACAAGAGATGTGTGTGTGTGAGTACCGTGCCTGAGCACATGACAGGCTTCCACACGCATGCAAGAGAGAAAAGAGAGCTAGCTAACCAACGGGCTAATGGTCTAGCGGTATCGGCTTCTTATCTCCCAAAAAGAGGTCAGGGGTTCAAGTCTCACAAGAGACGTGTGTGTGAGTACCAATTAGGAAAAAAAAATAAAAATAAAAAATAAATAAATAAATAAATAAAGAGAGAGAGAGCTAGCTAGGGATCGATTTAAACGTTTCGTCATTATAACCGTAATTTTTATTTTTTTTCCACATTATAACCATAAATGACCAACCATAACTATTGAAGTTCAGAAATACAAATGCATGTGGTTGCCATTTGCCTCTGTAATTGGGATACCAATAATTCTCAAACTCAAATTGCATATTTCAAGATCCGGAACCTAGATCTCTCCCGTGAGACCCTTCAACTTGCAATGAATGATGAATCCCATCACTGCAGTGTGAAGGATTTCATGACACGGGTTGAATCCATTTTGCATTCTCTCTATCACGGTATCACCTAGTGGCTGCAACAGATTTCTTAAGAAGACCAAATTTTGTGAGATATAACTTGTAATTGGTATTTTCAGTGTCACAACTAGTCTAATCGATGTCGGAAGCGGAATGGCAATGTTGGACAAAGTGCAAGCATAATTCGGTTTGAAGAGAACGTCTTATAGGACGGGTATGTTGAGTGAGTACACTTTATAGAATAATACTTGGTTGGGTCCAACCCAGATTAGATGAACTTCATCCAACCTGCTAATGTGGCCCAATAAATATGCAACAAGTGTTAAAATTAAATTGGGCATTGCCTAACTTTTGCTTTTGGACATGTGTTTTAAATCCTAACTTTTGTTTTTGGAAACTTGTTTTAGATTTATTGGGCCACATTAGCAGGTTGGATGAAGTTTATCCAACCTGGGTTGGACCCAAGTATTGTTCCACTTTATATTTCAAGTTTGGTGGGTTAAAGACTTAGGAATATTGTTTTTTTAAATGAAAAATTCAAAATCTCATAAAGTCGGACCAGTCCAACTATTTCGCAACAGTCCAACTTTCAGTTAATGCATTCTGTAAAGTCGGACCAGTTGCACTATTTCACACCAATTCAACTTTCTCGGTTAATGTAGTTAATGCAGAGAGAAAACTTCTGTAAAGTCAGAACAGTCGCACTATTTCGGATTGGACGCACTTTACAAAATTTAAAAGGAAAGTTCAATTTTTGTAAAATGCAACATTTCCTTTTTTTATTAGATTTTAGGGAGATGTTTTTGCACGAATTAAACTTGTCTTCCAAGTATATCTAGGTCTCTCTAAAAATCTATATAAACTCTCTTTTACTCCTAACATTTTTAGAGTTTTAAGGAACAAATATTCATACAATACTATCAAATCAGATTTTTCTGTGTTTATTTTTCGGTGAGAGCACACACTATTACACTTGACTGATTTAGGGTGATATTCTCTATCTGATCGGAGTTGGAGCATATTGAAGGTTCAAAGGTTCTGTTCAGAAAAGCAAGGTTTTATTTACCTTCACACAATTAAGAATTTAAAGGAAAGGAGGAATTGATCGAGCTACGAAGCGGACAGAGCATTTGCGGAGTGTTCGTATTCTACCAGCAATCCTTCTACAAGAATTAAGGAGTAAGACTGAAGTCTAGTGCATTTGGACGGGAGAGTCGCAAAGCCAGAGGTGTTCAGTAATTAGTTATTGGTAGAGTGGAGTGGGGGTGAGCCTGAGTGAGAGTCCATTATACTTTGTTTCGGAAATAGTGGATCGTTTCGCTCAACGTTGTGTGAGAGTCTCCGAGTTTTTTCACTCAATTGAATGAATTTCTCCAATTAGGGTTTCCAAGCTAAAAATCATGTTGTCGTCTCTCCAAATTTACTTTACTTGTTTTACTTTTCTATTCATATTTTTGTTGTTTTGGACGTGAAATTGTTGATTGTTGTGGGTAATTTAATTAATCACGAAAACAAGCAAATTGACCTATTCACCCCCCCCCCCCCCCCCCCCCCCCCCCCCCAAGTCATTAAAGTATTGTTCCCAACTAAATAAACTAAACAGCTTCTGCACCGCGCTACTCATACTTGGTATCTGAACAGGTTGCTTGACATATTGAGTAGATTATATTTGTTGATTTAGTTGTGATTTTTGCATCATGTCTCTTTTTGAGTCTTTTGTTAATGTTTTGGCTAAATCTTATATTTTTTAATCTGTCATAGGGATGCATGTTGAGTGGTCTAAGTTGAAAAAGAATTTTGAAAATTTGTACGAAAAATTGAAACTTGCGGAACTTGACAGAGATACTTATAAGATAGAAGATCTAGTCACCAGTAAAGATTTAGAAGATCTTGGTCATTGAAAAATTGAATCTACTTGATAAAGTTAAATCTCTGGAAAAGGAATTTGAACATGTTAAAGGTTTTAATAAATCACCTGAGCATAAGATTGATAAACTGAATAGTGATCTTGTTAAAACTAATCAGTCTTTTCAGAAGTTTAATTTTGACACTTGTAAATTTGATAAGTTAAAAGGTGTGGTTAAAGAAATTAGTAATAACAAAGAGTTGGTCTCAACTTCAAAGGTTTTGTGTTTCAAAAATCAAAAGATGTTTTTGCAGAAGTTGAAACCAAACCTTATATTATTACTAGTCCCCCCCTAAACATTTTGGGAGAAAATGGTCACATTAAATTTAAGTGTTAGAAGAGGAAAATTGAACTTGGAAAACAAAGAAAGATTTTTGAAAGTTCAAAAATCTTGCTTAATAAGTTAAAGAACTCGAAATAAAGTAACAAGAATTGAAAGAAAAATTGCATAAGTCTTGCCTTTAATTTTGTGCTTAAATCTCATAAAGCTAAGAAAAAGAAGAACAAGAAGAATAACGAGAGAAAGCCTTTTGAGCCTTATGACACTTTGCTTTAAATAATTAGGAAATCATCAAATAATGAATCTAAAGTTGTTTGGATAAAGAAAGAAAGTTTTAAATGCTTGGCCTCGCACACTACACTTAGAGCACTTGGTACATGTGGTTAGTACTGTGAGATGTAAAATTGTAATTGGCATATTTCAGTAATCAAAACAAGTCCAGATCGAGTTGTAATTTTTCAATATTATTAAGTCTCGGTTTCGAAGCGAAAAATTCAAGTGAAGCTACTCACGACAACTTCAGTTCAATAATGGACAACAATTAATCAAGGTAAGTGTGTGAGGATCACTTAAAGTAGGTTTGAAAGTTGGATTTATATACTTAGGGTTTTCATAAATCCAACCAGTTGCACTAAACTTTTTAACCGGTTGCATTTCCTACGTGAACTCATGAAAAATCCCACTGGTTGCATTGTGAAGTTGAACCGGTTGCATTTCTCTGAACCAAAAAGGAAAGTTTTTGCTTTAACCAACTTTTGTTACTTTTTAATCTGAATTAGAGAGATGTTTTAGCACGAAATTGGAAATATTTTCTAACCCAAAATGGACTCTCTTAATTCTCTATATAAACTCATATTCACACACAATTAAACATGGCTTTTTGGTTACAAAATTCAAAACCCTACATAGCCTCTTTGTGTGAATTTCAGAGTTTATTATTATTATTTTTTTTTTTTTTTTTTTGAGAGCACACACCTATACACTTGAATGGTTTAGGATGTTGTTCATCATTCGATTGGAGATTGCGTGATTGAAGATTCCATTGCTACCGGTCATAAAGCGGAATTTGTCTTCAACTTCTAAAATTCTGAGTTTGAAGAAAAGGAGGAGAAGATGACACTTTGAAGGGATCAAGACATTTGTAGAGTGTTGGTTGATCTACCTGTGATCCTTCTACAGAAATCAAGAGTAAGCCTAAGGTCCAGAGCTATTGAACGAGAGAGTTGAAAAGCCAGGGATGGTCAGCGATTGGTTTTTGGTAGAGCGACAGGGTATGAGCCTGAGTCAGAGTCGACTGTACTTTGCTTCAAACATAGTGGATATTTTTGCTCAAGATGACACAAGTCCTCGAGGTTTTCCCAGCACGATTAGTCTATTATGCGAATTAGGGTTTCCTCGCTAAAAATCCGGTGTCACTTTTAAACTCACTTTTACATTACTTGCACTTTAAGTTATTATATGTGGGTGTTTAATTTATCTTTATTTCGGAAAATTTAAATTAATCAAAAATCGGATAAAATAGCAAGTTGAACATATTCACCCCTCTCTAGGTTGCTTATCCATATTATATTCCACAACCATTCAGCACAATGCAACTCACAAGTACTTTGATAGTGGTGCTCTAGGCATATGCAAGGGATAGAACATTATTTGCCACTTTTAAGGAATTTTTTGGTCATTTTTGGGTTGTTAATCTTAGGCCTGAAACTAAAAAGACTTCATATAAATTATGTATAATAGAAAGCTCATTGTTAGATACTTTAGAATCGTTGAAAGTAAATGGTATATCCTTAGAGAAATGGAGAATTTGGAAAAAAATTGACTAAAGAATTGATGAAGGATACTTTTTGGGGTATTCACAAAATATTCGGACTTATAGGGTTTTTAATCTTCGCACAAATGTTGTTATGGATTTAATTAATGTTGTGTTTGATGATGCAAGGCCTAAGGTAATCTATACTTAACTTGATGAGGAAGAGATCAATGGTGATAATGTAGGGAAAAATGTTGATGAACCTATAGACAAAGAGGTAGAGAGAATAGTTGAGAATGTAGGTGAAGATGTTGTTGATGAATTAGTAGAGAACACTGATGAACCTATAGATATTCTCACCCCACTTCCCAGGTTAATATCTGGGGAACAAAACTCATTTTTTGTTGAGGAGAAACTAATCCAATTCGGAGTTGTTGATGTTATACCAATAGGTGATAGAAGAAATTTTTTTGATTCATTCTGATTAAGCTTCCTTCCAAATAATCTGTAAGTTCTTCTAAAAAATTGGGATAGAAGATCTATATCAGGGTGTTGTACATTTGTGGGAGGAAATTTGGTAACATGGAAGAGTATGAAGCAAAAAGTTGCGGCAAAATCAAGTGCTGAGGCGGAATATATAGCAATTGCTCATTCAGCATGCTAGATGATGTGGGTAAAATCCCTATTACAAGAGATGAGTTTCTCCAATGATAAATCCATGAAAATGATTTGTGATAATCAAGCTGCTATATATATTACTAGTAAACCTGCATTTCATGAAACCACAAAACTTATTAAAGTAGATTGCCATTTTGTGAGAGACCTGGTGACAATTAAAAAGATAGTCACTATAGTTTCAGTCAAGATGTCAACTGGGAGATCGTTTTACTAAGGCATTGGGAAAGGGCACATTTGTTGAACTATGTAACAATATGCTCCAGCTTGAGGAGGAGTATTGCGAATTAGTACAATAATTGAGGGTCCTATTGTAATTATTATCACATTATATAATATACATAATGAAAGCAGGCCCTACACAGAAAGTCTCTCTCCTATTTTTTGTTCTGCTATTCTTTTTCTCCTCTCCTTTGTTTTTTTCTTTCACAATCACAACAATTTCCATTTAGTGATAATTAGATGATTGCACGTCATTTTATTAATTTTTATCCTAAACATATATTTTATTGTTCCATTCAAAAGTTTTAGCCCCACACATTTGATAAGAGAAATCTAGAAGTACCTCATTCATCAAGAAAGATAATTCAAATTATTTTAGATAAAGAACAGAAGCAACTAGAAGAACATACCTTTAGAGGAGAGAATACGTTTTTTGTGATGTCCGCTGTTCAATATCTCAACGTTGAATTGTTTGGGTATGTTGTCGATTGTTGGGATCTTGTACGTCCACGTGCCATCCACAACCACCAATCCATCTGAATTAATGAGGTATTCTTCAAGCATAAAAAATCCAATTCCTTGAACAAAGGCACCCTCAATCTATAAGAAACGATTTTTAGAAGTTATCGAACCTTGTACTGTCAATTGTTTAGGCCAACAAAATAAAGATAAAACAGAATTGAGAAATAATTATAGTTAAGATCATCCTAACCAAATTGCATGGCCATTGAGTATCCATTCTCAAAGATTTAAAAAATTTGCTTACAAAATGTAATCACATGAAATCCGACCACACACATTGAATACAAAAGCTCAGAAACAAACAACCAATGATAAGTAATACAAAAAAAGGAATTGAGGTTGAAATATTATAGTCAGCCTAACCTGTCCTAAATCCACAGCAGGATTCATGCTCTGTCCGCAGTCGTAGATGATATCTGCTTGCAAAATTCTGGTTTCCCCAGTTAGAAGATTTACCTCAACCTGCAATATCCACAGCTCTAGTCTTAGGATTCACATTGTTTAGGATTCATGCTAAACATTGCAATCAAATAGGGCCAGTCCAAGCACATTCAAAGAAATGCTGATTTTGTTCAACAGAAGTACAGAGGTAAGAAAGAAAAGTATAACAGACAAAACTTACCTCACTCACTGCAGCACCATAGTTTAGGTATTGCATGGATGCTAAGTCGGGAACATAGTAAGTACTTTCTGACATGTTCACCGCTTGCAGATGCGACTGCATTTAGAACAAAGAAAAGGGATGACATAGCATGCATCTAATATGTGTACTAACCAGGAGTATCTCTAGAAAAAATGCAACACAATCTCATTCACAGTAATATACAGAACTATTTTATTATCACAATTTCCTACTTAATGTACTTTCAACAAAGCCTTCTCCTAACACATTAAAAGAACAATAAAATTAAAATAAATAACTTCTCTAAACAATTTAGAATCAGCTATAGAAATCTTGTTTTACATTCCCTTTCTATGGACACTGTTACAGAATTTGGTTAGTTCTGCTTATCCTAGCAAAATCTTTGATATGACCATGTCATTTGATTTCATTGGTGTGGTTATTGACTAATTGTTCCTCATTACGACAAAATCCAATTGTTTTCCAATTGACTATCAATGCAATTGATTTTTCTCTCATCTTATTCTCAATTGGTAGACCTCAAACTTCTCATAACGTGATCTTCCTAATATTTTTCTTACTTGCCTTGCCACACATTTTTTCTTAGTATATTCATGTTTATTATTTGGCAAGATAATTAATAAGCTTATTTGTAATATAAATCAAGTGGATCCAAAAATAACAAGAATCATTTCTCAATTTGGAAAAACATATTTTTATTGACACAGTAAAACCTAGACAAATGTTTGCAAGATGCTGCATAAAATAATAATTATCCATTTGAAAGTTCAACAACAATTTAAGTTATAAAGCAATAACTTTACAAATTTGTGCAGAATTTCTTTGTAGTGGTATATAATAGATATATGTGTTAGCATATATGATAGCCACGATTTATGGAATGACTTACCATATTAGCCATTTGATTATGCTATAGAATATGCCATAGAATATGCTATAGAATATGCTGTGATTTGATTTAGATTTGATTTAGTTTCTTTTCTTATAATATGAGAATGTGCTCTTTATATCTATAAATACTAGAGCCGTTAATGAGTGATTTATCATTCAAACCTTTACACAATTATCTCATTTCTCTTCTTTTTATAGTTCTACTTGGTATCAGAGCCAGGGTAGTCCGACCGCAATGAGGGCATTTCGAATTCGGCACCACCCATTCAGGAATGGTCTAAGGTGACATCAGCCATCCAGGAGGTGTCGGGTAAGCAGGGTGGTCCGACCTCAATGAGGGCGTTGCGAATTTGGCACCACCTATTCAAAAATGGTCTGAGGAGACATAGTTGTTTCTTTTTATGGTCTGAGGAGACATTGTTGATTCTTTCATCTACATTGTTTAAACATATGTATTACGGGGAATGGTCTGAGGAGACATTGTTGATTCTTCCATCTACATGTTTTAAACATTTGTATGAAGGAAAATAGTCCGAGGAGACATTGTTGGTTATTTATGGATTAAGGAGACACTAAGGAGACATTGTTAATTGTTTATAGTCTGAGGAGACATGATTGCTTGTTTATAGTCTGAGGAGACATTATTAATTGTTTATGGTCTGAGGAGACATTTTTTATTTCTTGATCGACACTTCATCTGAAAGAAAATCATCACTAGTCAGATTTGCACTCCATTTGTCGCAAGCTCTCAGCAGCTTGCAGACGTTCTTACAAAGGGAGTTGGCAAGATTGTGTTTGAGAATGCATTGTCCAAGTTGGGCGTTTTATATCTCCACACACCAACTTGAGGGGGAGTGTTAGCATATATGATAGCCACGATTTATGGAATGACTTACCATATTAGTAGAGATTTGATTATGCTGTAGAATATGCTATGATTTGATTTAGATTTGATTTAGTTTCCTTTCTTGTAATATGAGAATGTACTCTTTATATCTATAAATACTAGAACTGTGAATGAGTGATTTATCTCATTCAAGCCTTTACACAATTCTCTCATTTCTCTTCTTTTTATATTTCTACTGTATGGAATGTCTAGTATATGTGAGAACTAAATAAAGAATTCTAAAAAAGGCTCCATTAATGGTTTTTTTTTTTATAAGCTAAGTGCTCCATTATGATCAGGTAGCAGACACAATAAAAGCACCAAAAGTGGCCTCGGATTTTAAGGCTTGAATGGTTCTACAGCCATTATGATAGTTTAATTGCCAAGTCCAATCTAATTAGCTGCATTTCAGTACTTGTTTGATTGAGCTGAACTGACCATCCACCTTGATCTCACAGCTCAACGCAAAGTGTTCAAGGAGGATTTATATCCACTACTCCCTCCGTCTCAAATTAAAAGTCCACTTTGGGAATTGTGACTAGACAAAGGGAGCATTTATTAATTTTCCATTTGATATTGCCATCATCATTGGGTACATTTGATATCTTGACATGTCCAACACAAACACCATCTCCATAATCAATAGTTATATCTCATTTCAATCTTCTGAAGATCACAGTCTCAAAAACCTCTTATGCAAATTGGATTTCTGATGCAAATTGGAATACAGAAATCACATCAGTTTCTGTCCCCATATTGTGTACCCTCTAATGAGTGCCTAGGACGCAATTATTTCATTTATATGGCCAAAACATTTTACTTGACTATTGAAGACAAGTATTCCATGTAATAAAAAAAAATGTAGCCATCCTTGGAGACCTTAGCTAAACTGTATGTATGACCAGTCTTACCAAATTGAAAATGAGAGACCGCTTTTGTGACAGTTTATGATGGTTTCAGAAACTTTAAGTTGGAAAAACATTACTGTCTGAAATTAACTAGTTAGTGTACATAAATATTTGCTGACTTGATATAGGACTCTGAAGGAAGTGTCTTAGATAAGGGAGCACTAAATATTTGAGAAAGACAACATGCATCAGCAGAAATAAAGCAAAAGTAGGATAAATTCTTTTTAAGTCTACTAAACCTCAAGAAGCTGAGGAATAAAGACGTGGAGAACAAAATTCCAAAAGTGAAGAGAGCTACCTGGGAAATTAGGGCATCCCATTTAACAGAACCCATCTGCTCCATCAACATTTTCTTAACAGGGATTAGTCTTTCCACCAAAATATTGCAGCAAAGTCTAACTGCTTCACAGCTTGATTCAGATGTTGTGCTCCCAGCAGTAAATCCCCCTTGTATTAAGCTCAAGGTATCTGATTGTATGACCCTTACTTTTTCCAAGAGGTTTTCGGTTCCATCACATTGAACTGAACTGAGAGCAAATGCAGTCATCTGTTTCACCTTCGTCCATATCCCCTGGCCCAGCTCAATCCCTCCAACTTCTACAACAACAGATCCATCTGAAAGAATGCTTACCTTTCCTGGGGTTGGTCTCAATGTCACTTCATGTGTGATAGGAACTCGAGAAATACCCCTTTTCTTCCATTTACTACACATATTAAACTGATTTGTCATTTCAACCCTCCAGTTGAAATTAGAAGATCTGGCTAACTTGTTCCAGATAGAAGGCAAAGTATATTCCAGAGGTTCACCTGCACTACCCTTGTAGAATACATTAAGGCTTTCAAATGTGTGGAGATTCATTTTCCTGACAGAATCCACCTCTATTGAAAGCACAGATGCAACATGTTCTACCACAGACTCAGCAATGAAAGATGCCTGAACCTCTCCAGGGGCCCGCATTGCTGATTTAGTCGAATGGTTGGTCTTGCATATCTTCATATCAAAGGATAAAGCGCCCCAGTCATACTTTTTAAGTGCACCCATCATGTTTAGTGGCAGGATAGGACTTATATCTTCAGACATCCCCGCATTTATTAATATATCAAGGTGTAAGGCTGTGATCTTCCCATTGGATTTGAACCCTACACTGTATGTTATTTTCATGGGATGCCTTCCTCCTGCCATTATCATGTCAGTCTTGCGATTAAGATACATCCGGACAGGGCGGCGCAATCTGTGTGCTGCAAGTGCACATGCTGTAGCAACCTAAAATATCACTAGGTAAGTCCTTGAATCAAAAATGTTTATGAATGAAGGACAGAAACGGGGAATTATTGAACAGTAACCAAAAGAAACAGGTAATGAAATCATCAAAGAGCGCTAGATTAATTCAGATAGTAACAGAGGATACAGTCTTTCTGAAAATAAAATTTGTCTTGGATATCATGTATGTAATTCAGGATCAAAACTGTAATGGTATCAAATAATGCCTTAGAATGAGAAAGTGTACATTTTCTTCATTTCTTTCCATGTTAACAGTCTGAGGCCAGTTTTATTATTTTTATAGAACCTCCAATATTAGACTAAAAAAACATTCCTCCGACAGATAATTTCTTTTTTCTTTGCAACAGTCTGCATTTTCCTAAAAGCATTAAATAAAATATTAAAAAAATGCACACGCATTTTTTTTTTTTTTTTTTTTTTGATAATAACATTTCAAAAATAGTGCTCAAAGGGGAGTGCAGCCCGAGAAAAAACAAAGGAAAGACCAAGGCGGTCTGCTATACGATCACTGAATCTACAAAAGATACTATATCACTGTACCCAAAATAATGAAGTATTGAGAACTTAAGCACCCAAGCTGGAACCTTGTATCCATCAAAGGGGCGCCACCCTCCAAGGAGATCAACATTTGCCAATTTTTCTAATGATACATCAAAAGGTAAGTTTACAATTTACTGCTTATGGTCAAAAAACACTGAATTGAGTTTTGATTTTTATCAGATTATAAAAATACTTTACGTAACTAAGTCGCAAAAAGCCTAGTTGTTATACTTTTACCATGGTAACAACCAATTAAATAATGTGCACAGGTACAATCACATACAAGTGAGCATAGACAGCATAGTAAAAATCACGTGAAATACAAAAAAATACCATGACAGAGTGCCATTTGATTGTAGAGAAGAGAAAACAGAAGTCTATTGAAAGTTTCATGACAGATATTTCTAACACAAATAAGTTGTAAGACCCAACTTATCTTTAAATTTGAATATCATACAACTAGATATACTTGAAAAAAAAAAAATTCTCTTCCCACTTCCAGTGACCAAAGGAGAGAAGGAAAAGTAAAACCAAAATGGAAAACAAAAATAAATCAATTTTTTCTCCAACTGCAGCTTAACTAAGTACATATTGAAGTAAATGAATTGTCTTCACCTTTTTCACTGAATAAGGAAAATCTCTCATTTAAAAATTTACGAAAAGCTTATCATTTTAGGAAGCTGCTGGAAAAAATGTTAATTTCTATGGTACTTTTTGGAAGAGGGAAAAGGAACAAAATAAACCAAAAATTACTCCAGAAGCATGGCACAGGAAAACCTCTCAGAAAGGATTAAGTACTTTCTCTGAAAGGTAAATTGCTAGTGGTTATTTCTAAAAATTAAAAAATAAAAATAAAAAATTTGGTAGTATACAAACGGGATACTCACAGGCATAGCTCTTATTGCCTTGCCACCAAAGCCGCCTCCAACTCTTCGTGTAATCACACGGACATTATGCTCAGGAATCCCAAGACATTTTGCAATTACAGAATGTGCATACTCAGGGCACTGAATAGAACTGTAGACCACCATGCAGTTGTCTTCATCCGGAACAGCAAGGGATGTTTGTGTCTCCATATAGAAATAGTATTGTGACCCAAGTTTGATCTTGATATCAAAAGTCAATAAGGAATGCAATAATAAGCATACGTCTTAAATTAAATTAACGAATGATTCTTTAAAATTTATTAATCAGCGTAGTTGTGTCAACTTTGTAAGGTATCATAGTGAAAAGTTAGTTGTCACAAAGAAGAAGAAAATTTTCAAAAGCAAAATGATCACAAGTACCTCAGCAGAGAGAATCTTGTGATCAGCTTCAGCCATTCCTTTTGAGATATCACCAACCTGTGCTGGATAAAGGAAAGGAGGGACCTCGAAGAAGCTAGATCTCTCAACAGCTTCTTCAACAGTTAAAATTGGTGGTCCTAGATTTTCAAAGTCATAATCAACAATGGCAACATTTGCTGCCATGTCTGCAAGTTTTTGTGTATCAGCAACCTAAAGAAGTTAGTCAGTATATTAGAGAAAAGGAAAAGGAAAATTCATTTACGTGTCCATCGAAAGTATATATTCAGTAAAGAGGACTTAAATCCAAATGCTCGTAGATGAGCAATGAAATAGGGAATTACCACAAAAGCAAGACGCTGGCCAGCACACATGGTTAGATCCTCAGCAAATAATGGTTCCATTCCAAATATAGTCTTAGATCCTACATTCACTCCACCGTTTGGGATATCTCTAAAAGAAATAACAGAATTAACTCCATTCGGCAGTGCCTTAGACTTAAATTTGACATCCTTTACCCGTGCCAGTGGCTTTGTGCTATAAATGAATGCTCCATACAGGCAGTTTGTTGGAGAGGGAATGTCGTCTACATACACAACTTCACCTAGACAATTGGTTCACGAATCACGATACAGAGTAAGATTAGAAGTTTCATTGTTGAGAGATTGCGGATATAAATCAGACAAGATAAAGTAACAAATGTTCTCAATAAAAACACCAAAAGAGACATGACGAACCAGAAGCCTGGTTGGCAGCACCAGATTTTGTAATCGGCTCACCCACTGGATAGTAATCTCTTCTTGATTCAACCTCCTGCTTTGCTGATAACAGCAATCCCGGTTTTTCAATATGGTCAAACTGTTTATATCCATTCACCCAGTCATTTGAACAAGCATCAACCAAAGGGTGAAGGAACTCAAAAAGAAAAGCAACAGCTAAGCTTGACCTATAAGCAGGGCTCGAACAGCCATCTTCAGGTACCACAATGGCCCTAACTATTTTAATTGCTTCATAAAGAACACCAACAGTTAGCATTTTCCCAGCTAAAAATTCCTCAACCTCCCTTCCCCTTATTGCATGTTTCGTCCCATAAGCACCAAAAGCCAACTGAATGCTTTTTAGAGTAATTTCATTGGAAGTTTTACAGTGAGAAACTTCAGCTAAGAAAGCAGCATTTAAGTATGGCAATGCATTTCCAAGGGGTCGTGGTGCAGCACGATAGGTTTCAAACAGCAACTTAGTGTCAGTGTCAGAACAAATGTCTCTAGCAGTTTCCCAACTTGGGATTTCAACACTTAAAAGTACACTTTTGAAATCCAGTGGAGGCCTTTTCAAGAACTCCTCCAGTGTAAGCTTTTCGTGTTTGGAGCCTGTAATTATATTTATCATCGAACCAGCAGCAAGAAGTACTGTCGCAATATCTGATGGAAAATAGTTTCTCTGTGCCATCACCAAATTTCCCCCTATGCTAGCAGAATTTCGGATGAAGCCTGAAGCAACCTTCTCCATGTGCTCAGCAATTTTACTGAACACTACTTCATCTTTTGCATGAGATACACCATCATATACTTCCTTCAAAGCTTGAATAGCTTTAGAGATCGTCACAGTTGCTCCAATTTCAATTCCCATGTCATCCATTCTAATCATTGAGAGTTCAGGGATGTACCTTAGATCAATGTATTTTTCGTAGAATTCCACTTCCTTGTAATAACCTGAACCCGTATTACCAAAAACTAATTTCGTTTGTGTATAATTTTCAGCCTCAAAAAACTCCATCAAGCTTTGAAGCTCTTTAACACTAAGAGGACTGTACCAAGAAAATCTTTCAGAATTCAAAATCATTGTAGACTTAATTTCAGTTTTCAAGAAATCAGGAAAAATAAAACTCTGATCATGTGGTTTATATAAAGGTAGTCTACTTACTTTCACTTCCTTGCTCTCTCCTTTTTTCCAAAAAGAATTGATCCCCAAATCCTCCATATCTACATCAGATGCAAAACTTTTGCAGGCATCGGCAATGGGACGATAGCCAGTACAGCGACAGAGATTTCCTGCAATAGACTTTTCAGCTTCGGAAACTGTCAGCTTGGAGAATCCTGGAGGGGGCTGACTCCGATGTGTTTTTTCGGCATTAAACAGAGCTGAGAACAACGAAACACACATTCCAGGAGTACAAAATCCACATTGAGAAGCATGGAAACCAGCCAACCTTTCGTGAATCGGGTGAAACCCATCTTTACTATTCCCAAGGCCTTCACTTGTTGTAATTGAACACCCAGTTATAGTGCAAAGAAGTGTAAGGCATGAACTCACTGTAAAGCTTTCAATTTGTTCAAGCACAGGGTCATACTTTGACAGTAGAACAACACAAGCACCACAACCACCTGTGAACCCAAAAAAAAAAAGCAAAAGAAATACTGTCAATTTAATGAAAATTCAAAGCATTTGAGTAAGGCATGAATAGACTATACCCTAAATATTGACAAAATCATCAGCAGAACCAAAAGATTTTTCACCAAGTTTCTATTTAATCAATGAGAAATTTGCAGAAAAGAAATGCATATTCAAAATCTGACGTTTTCAATTTGATCTATTTTTCCAAAAATAAAAGAGAGAGAGAGAGAAATTAATCACAAAGTCAGTCAAAATTTAGGCACAACGAAGTAGAGGTTTTTAAGTAGAGGGTTTGTGTTGTCTAAGATCAGCATTCAAAATTTTAATTTCACTTCGTTTCGTACATTTTCTCAGTAACCAAACATTAATGAAATTGAGCATACAGATGCAATAGTCGATAAAAATAAATAAATAAATAAACAAAACATTATTCTAAACAGGAAAATCTATCAGAGTCTAATCAACCCCCGACTACAATACCTTCTTCTAGTAATTTAAAAAATCACCCACAGAAAAAAAAACATTTGTGTCAAAAACCCATTATTCCAAAAAGTGAAAGCAGAAGAAAGAAATGACAATCAACAAATAAAAATTCAAACAATGCAGATAACACATTTTAAGATAGTCAAGTTTCAGAAGAAAAAAACCAGTCAAACCCATCAAGGGAAAATAAACATAGATTGAAATTTCCCACTAATACATCCATATACATATGCATATATGCACTCACATACACACTGATATAGAGAGAGATACCTTCACCGCAACTGAGTTTGACACTCTTGAAACGGGTATGAGAACGCAGGAATTCAAGCACAGTGGTTGAAGGGTTGACGTTGAATAGCTCAAACCTCTCTCCATTGACAGCAAAGAGCAGAGTGTTTCTTGATGGTGGTGGTGGTGGTGTTTCTCTCTCCTCCATATCCAGGACCCAGTCGGTTCAGTAACTGAACTCATTAGCACTGAGCAGAGTAAAAAGCCCAAACGTTGAAAAAACAATACATTTGGGTGGTCAATGTCAGGATGACCCTCTATGAAGTGGGAATAGTTGTCATTTCGACAAGCCAACGCTTATCAATACATTTGGGTGTCAATGCCAGGATGACCCTTTTTTCTCTCTTTTTTTTTTCTATTTTCCTTGGTATGAAAATTGGTGTTTTATGAAGTGGGAGTAGTTGTCATTTCGACAAGCCAACGCTTATCACTACAATTTAGTTTTTTCTTCTTTGGGAGAATCTTGTGACAGACAAATAGTAAGAAAAAGTAAGACTCCATAATAAATAAATAATATATATAAATATATAGTAGTACTTGAATACTCCCAGTCCCACATAAAATTTTTCCTTTTTTGAAATCTGACTTTTTAAAATGTAATTTTTAATATCTTTTTATTATAATTGTAGAAAAATAAATTTTTATATGTATTCTTTTACCGTAGGTTCACATACATTTATAATCCAAGTCACATAATTTTTTTTAGAAGAGCTACATAGCCTACACACTCCCACTATTACTCTCTGCGTACGCTTTTACTCCTGATTCCACTATGTATTATCTAAATTTTTTTGTTTTCATGCTCCCGCTCTCGCACTTGTTGTGTGTGACTTAGTTTATAATTTCTAGATAAGAGGGTAAATTAAGAATATAAAAAAATAGTACATTAAATTTTGAATTGAGATAATTATTTCGGAACAAGCAAAAAATAAAAAAGTGAACATTTATTGTGGAACGAAGAAGGATTAGTTTTAAACTTGAATTTCTAAACAACTCACCTATAAATTTCTTTTGTATATTCATTATAGTTATTAATGTATTTTCTTCTTCTTCTTCTTCTTCTTCTTCTCTCTCTCTCTCTCTCTCTTTGTCAATATTTTTTATAAGTATTTTTTTTTTTTTTTTTTCAATGATGATGATATCAAGCTTATTGAATTACCCCTGTCTGACGAACCCAGAAAATTTTGTGAGTGGGGGCAGCTTTTAATTTGTGGGGGCAAACTTATATAGTATGTCCATTTTTAAAATTTTAATGGGATTTTTTTCATAAATTTTTAAAATTTTAAAGTACAAAATGTAAAAAAATAAAATTCGATGGGGTGAATTGTAATTTAGTGGGGCATTTTCATAAATTCTCAAAAGTTTGAAGTATAAAGTGCAAAAAAATAATAATTCAGTGGGAGCAAAATATAATTTTAGTGGGGGCATTTTCATAAATTCTAAAAAAATTGAGGTATAAAATAAAACTATAAAAAATCCAACGGGGGCATCCGCACCCATTGGTTAGGGATGGCAATTTGACCCGCCCCCGCAGTTACCCACCCGACCCTGCATCGTTTTTGGCAGTTTTGGGGGAGCGTTTTGCTTATTTGGGCCGAGATGGTTTGATATAATAAAAACTTGCGCGGATTTGGTGCGGGGGCGGGGGAAGGTCGCCCCGCACCGTCCCACCCCATTTAGAAAGACAAATTACTTAAGTACCCTTATTTCATTAATATATATATTTCCTACTATGTATTAAGTACCATATATAACAATATTAAAGTAAAAAATAAATTTGATTAAAATGAAATTTGCAATGGTTAAGAATTGAAGATGAGGAGGGAAAAAAAATGAGCAAATCTATTTCTACAATAAATAAATTATGGTCTTAAACGGGGCGGGGCGGGGCGGGTCCCGCGGGGGTAAAAATGTTAAACGGTTATGGGGATGGGGTGGAAAGTACCCCTGTTTTGTGGTTTTGAGCGGAGATGGGGGCCGGATTTTTAAACGGTTGTGGGGGAAGGAAAACCCACCCAAATCTACCCCCGCTGCCATCCCTACCACTGGTCCTATGTTGGGTCCGTGCCGACTCACACATATTCACTCCATCTATCCAACTTTCTAGATGTAACCTGAGGGTCTTGTCATTATGTTATCCTTTATATTATTTCAATGTTCAAAATGCAATTCCAAGTTTTTGGCAATCTTGAGAGGAAGAGCCTGCAACTCACAACAATCTGTCACTGTTGTTATGAGGCTGCTGACACCATTGATCACCTGTTTGTGCTTTGTTCTTAAGCTGGTTCTATTTGGCTGTGAGTGTTTGATGTTTTGCAGTTTGGTCAGCCAAATGTGCAATCCTTGGATCATCTGATGGGCTGGTTCTTACTTCACTCAAGAGGCAGATCTCAGAGATCCAAGTTTTTTCAATGCCTATTTCCTACTGTTTCATGGTCATACATGGAGACCAAGAAATTCTGCACTATATAAGGTGTTGAGGTTGTATTGGACACTCGGATACGGTTAAAAGTGTTTAAAAATTTGAATATTGTATTTTTAAATCGGACTGGCTAGGACACTGTGAGGATGTGTTTTGCTTTCAGGATACCGCGAGATAGTTTTGTAATTATTAGTGTTCTAAAAGAATGGGATTCAATGTAATATGAAGTATGTGTTGGGTTAATTAGAAAGAAAATAAAATTTAAGAAAACAAATATCTAACCCTAAATCTCAAAATTAGAGATTTTATTCATGATTGTACGGATCAAATGAGCAAAAATTAAAAATTATATATATATATATATTAATTATTGTTTTGATTCATTTTGCATTTGTGTTTTATTATTATTTTTTTTTAATTTGTTATATTGCTTACTCTCGTCCATATCCTTGCTTCTTAGGTAATTACCTATTTGTATATTAATTATTATCATTTTAGATTAAATATATTAAATAGAGATTATAATTATTTGGGTGAAATACTCTCACCTTCATGAGATTTATTCAGATATGTCTCAGCTGAAATTATTGTCAAAATAGTCGTAACTTGCCCTGAGATTTTTCAAAATAACCCCTTACACCTCTCGAGGTTTGTCCAAATTTCTCTTACCACCCCTAACATTAATCAAGGAGTATCGGTGACTATTTTGATAATAATCTCAATTGGGAGATATTTGGACAAACCTCAGGGGAGGTAGGATATTTCACCATAATTTTTATACTCAATAATTTGCGAATATTTCATATAAACAATGAGTTGATTTGATTTTAAAAAATCTTGATAAGGCGATTGTGTATGTATTATTGTACAAGAATTTTAGCAAGGATTGAACAATTTATTATGCATGTACCCTTTTTATTATTTTTTCTTTTCTTTTTTTTTCTTTCTTTTTTTCCATTATTGTGTTCGTTGACAATTATGGTGTCAAATCTTAAAATATTTCGTTAATTCATCATTGAGCACGCGTAGTCTTCCTATTCCTTGTGCACCAAACAATTATTGAGTGAATTCCGTGTGACCCTAAAAGAATTTTAACACTCCACCTCCAAGATGCAAGGTAAGAGTCTTGTCTTAATACTCTATCTTAAAATTTTATGCAAAACTTAAATATTCGAAAAAATACCATATTGTAAAAAAATAAAAATAAATAAAATAAATAAATAAAAAACTTTTGATAATGTTAAGATGAATACCACATCGATGTAATGCGTCATGGACTTAAAAAAAACCATGGTGATAAGATAAATTTTGTACCCCTTTTTATTCATGAAATGTTAAAAAACTTGTGATAATGTTAATATTAGTATAACATGGATATACGCCTTTAATTCCAACATTAGGCTTGATATATTTGCTTTCTCTTCCATTCATGAGTGGAATTTTTAATGGATTAACCTGGGCTATAGCCGAGGTCCAATTTTTTTAAAAAAAATTAGTATTACTATTCTTATTATCAGTCCAATTTATATATAATCAATTTTTAGTACTACTCTTTCTCTTCCTATAAGCCCAATTTAGCCCAGTCTATAGTACTACTCTTCCTCTTCCCATTAGCACAATCCATATATGATATGTAATCAATTTTTAGTGTTCTCAGCCACTTCCTCTCAACACGTAGTAGTATTTTCCCTCATAAGATTTCGCCCGTTTGGGGGTCTAGTAAGGAAATTGTAGAGAGTTTGAGAAGAAAAATTTCTCTGAGATTGATTTTTAATTTTTAATCCTGAAAAACTTAATTTGATATACAAGACCATCATTGTTTTTTGGTCTATTTTTTAATATATATATATAACATATTTTTATCGTAAGAATTATTTCGTTCATCTTCAAATTTTCTTATTATATTTAGTCTCTCTTACTTTGCAATCCTGCCTTCGCCCTGCTTCCATTTCTTAAAATATATATTCATTTATTTTTTAGGCCTTGAAGAACGACAGAGGTGAACAAAGAGGGCAAAAAAATAACATGGATAAATTTAAAAATAATATTTAAAGGTTAAATATAGTAAGTGAAATAATATCTTAATAGAAAAGTTCGAAAATATAATTCATGTGACCCACATCATTCATATAAAATTAAGGTGATGACGAAGAATGATAGAGAAGAACGGGTTCAAAATGACAAGCACCCGAATAGCATCAAATGAAAGGACGAAAATAAATATGGGGACTGGAAAAAATGAAGGAGACCGAAAATGGGGACAAAGAAGAAAGCAGAATGAGAGTTCAAGAGGACGAATATGAATGACAAACGCCTAAGGTGGAAAGATAATTATTGTTAATATGAAATCACACCTATGAAAATGACAGAAACTATCAATCATGTCCTCACTAGTGTATAATACGGAGTATTAAAATGAATACCACATGAATATAATGGGTAGACTCAAAAGGAATTGGTGCAAAGATAATTATTGGTACTCCTTTTCCTTTTCGTGAACGTTTGAAATTCACACCCCCTATGAAAATGACAAAAATTATGTCCCCACTAAGTATATAATATTAAGATGAATAAGACATGGATATAATGCGTAAACTTAAAATGATCATGGTGCAAAGATAATTATTGTACTCCTTTATTTGCATGACCATCTTGTCCTCGCTATACTAATTTCAGCATTCGCTAAATTTATATGTTTTTATTCATTTATAATATCATTAAAATTATTTGAATAAAATGTAAATAAAAAATTATGCAGAACTATATTTATATTTTTAATTTTTTTTTTTTTTGCAAATAACCTCTAATTTAATTGCCTCCTGAACTTATTCAAAATTATGCAATACAATGTATAGTCATCTGCATTGCACATTATTTTGCATTTTATGACAATTATGCACCTTTTGTTGACCATCATACCCTTTCAGGCCTTGATCATTACAAAGTCTGCCCCAAATCCCCAACATAACCATTTTAGCCAAAAGTTGAAAAAACTACATTTGTCTTATCACTGTTATTGTTGTTGGTGTGTGCGTGTGTTTTGCTCCATTTACTTCCAAAATCACATCCTATAGCATGTTTAGGCACTTCACTTATTTATTGGTCCCGGACCAATCCAGTGACACACAGACAAATGTATCAACTATATTAAAAATTATTACCTGATCCCGGATAGACATGGATTTACCTTATGCCAATATTTTTTTTTTTTTTACCAATTATTTTCTTCTTTTTGCATTCAATACCTATAAAATTTTAAAATTACCTCCACTAAAATTATAAAAAAATTCTACTATTGCAACCGTAACATAGGCCACCCCTTAAATAATTTCCTGGTCCGCCCTTGGTCCCGAGACCAATGGTCCCAGAACCTTTGTTCCGACCAATCACATGCTGATACAAAGAAAACGTGAGATAAAGCTGACACATTTGCTTATGTGTCAGCACGTGATTAGCTCGATCAAGACCAATAATCCTGAGACTATGCAATAATTTCTTCAAAGTTATTCAGTTTTTTTACTTACGTGTGTTGGCTAAAAAGTGGTTGGGACCAATAGTCTCGGACCATGTAATAATTTTTCAAAAGTTAAGACAATTACTTTGGAAACATCTTGCAATGACTAATGAAACTCATCACTCCACACAAGAACTCTTGATCCAGCCGAGATCCACCAGATACTAAACTATGATTCACCAATAATCATGATTTGTGATAAGTACACAAAACCTATTACTTCATGTACCAAAATAAGCTTTTAATTAGACTTTTATATTATTTAAATATTCTTATATGCTTGTTTTGTGTTTTGTAGGTGTTAATGCATGAATGGGAAGAATGCAAGCAAAAATGGAGAACAAATAACAATTTGTTGTTGCAGCACAGAAGGTTATATATTTTACTAAGCAAAAGAAAACATAAGGAGCATTGTAGCTGAGATGGAATTGTGTTCAAATGTCTTTCATGAGTTCCCAAGTTTGAATCCTTCCAGAGACGAGAAGCATTTTTGTCATCCATCTAGTCAGCATGCCACATCATTATCAACAAAATATATATATATATATATATATATTGAAGGAAGAACTAGAAAAGGAGGAGAGAGAAAGAAGAAATGAGAATAAGAAAAAGTCACGAATTGGTTAAGGAAGGGAAGTCAACAATGAGAGTAGCAGAGAGGTGGCGTGAGAAAACGAAGAAGAAATTTGGGCAAAGTCATCATCACAGCCTACAAGTGGGTTACTTCCTGTGGCTATTAATTGCATACTTCGGAGGCAGAGAATGATATAGAATTAGATAGTTACAAATAGGAGTAATTTTTGAGAGTTTATTTCCTTGTGTAATTTTCTTTAAAGTTTTGTTTAATTTAATACAAGTTATTTTAACAAATTTCATTCTCATTTAATTTCAAGCAAGTTAGTTTCATTTACATGCTTTCATTTCTTATTGATTCTCATTTAAGTGTTTAATGTTTAATAGTTATAATTTCATTTCCATAGTTGGTGACAAATCTCAAAATCAATGTTTTTAAATCTCTTGTTTAGAAATAAAAACTCACCTTGAATACGTGATTCAACCTTATTATTAGACATATTTAGTTAAACGGTTGCAGGTATTTTATCTTGATATGGAGTGTATTTGACTATGACAAATCCATAAATACAGGCTTATCAATTTGAGCATAGCCATAAAGGCTTGACTAATATGAGAGAGAAGAAATGGTAGAAAAGGAAACATATACTCATATATTATTAGCCAATCTTACATTTACATCCATCAGACAACTTTCAAATTTAAACTACCTAGAGATTGAGTAATCATGCATGTCTTCAAGTTATTTTGGTTTAGGAGGATATCAAAAGATGAACAATTCTGATAAACAGAGACAATGACATAAACAAGAGCTACCATAGATTAGTTATCTTTTTTCATTTGGGAACTCCAGGCTCACAGCTACCCACTTGCCGTCATCAACGGGTACCAATACAGTGCCCTTGGGGAATGCCACATCTGGAATGCATGTGTACACTCTAACCTTGTTGGAGACCAAGTAACTCCTCACCCCGTTGGTTTTTGTTGTGTTCGAATCTGCAATTGAGTGGGCGGCGGTGTCACGAGGTGTCACTGCAGCTGTAGATGATTGACCTTTGGGTGAGGAAGGCAGTGACTTCAGTGAAGATGAATTAGTGTTTCCTGTCACTTTAACCACATTTCGTATTGCAGGAGATGGAATGGAGTTCTGAGAGCGGACTTTAGCATTGGCCACCATACGTTGAGCTTCAACTTCATCTGTAAGTGACATAAATGTCATCAATAATGAACGATTGTTGTAGTTTTACGCTAACGCCATATCAAAAGGTCTAGGATTAAGTAACGTGTGTTAAGAAAAATGAACGATACATGCAAAAGAACTAGGAAATCGGAGGAAGACACTACCTCTACTTTCTTTAGCCTGTTCTTCATGTTTGACAGTTGAAGATGAAACCAATGTACCTCCATCTTTGAGGTTCTGTTGTGAATCAACAAGAGTGAGGGAGCCCATGCTAGGATTGAGCTCAAGAACTTCATGTGCTGGGGAACCAGAGGACGTGAGATTGCCACTTCGACTTGATCTACCTGAGCAGAGAATGAAACTCGTCAAAAGATTTACTTTCTCTACAGGCAATGCTAAGGGCATCCCATGCACTGCCAACCAAATCAGCAGATGGATTTTTGGCAGTAGATTAATTGTACTTAATAAAAAGTAAATCGAATGAACACATCAGCAAGTTAAATAAAACTGTGTTGCAGAACTACAAAAGTGCACGTGCGCGCGCGTGCACATAGATACAGCAGTAACTAGCAGAAGAAAACAACAAAATCCAGTTTAACAGTTTGTTTTTTTGTTCCACCATCTCCTGATGAATTCGTGAAGCGGTGTCTATACATTCAACAGCTATTTTATTTTTAATAAGAGAGTCTACAGCAATTAACATTCCCCAAGAGATTGTTTATGTATTAAGCTAATAAATACATGACAGTGTTCCTTAGGTATAATTTATTGAAAGCATTGCTCTTT
This sequence comes from Cornus florida, assembly GCF_030987335.1. Taxonomy (NCBI): domain Eukaryota; kingdom Viridiplantae; phylum Streptophyta; class Magnoliopsida; order Cornales; family Cornaceae; genus Cornus; species Cornus florida. Next base: position 42,457,707 of record NW_026775575.1, read on the forward strand.
AAAATCCTTAATTCGTCCTTTACATTTGTTTTAATTTTTAACACAACTGTAACATTCTGCCAGATAGAAAGTCATATATACTAGAGGGTAGAGAGTCACTAGTTTTTTTAAACCGGGCAAGCAACGTATTATAAAATCAACAAACAATACATTCAGCATCTACAACCTCTCTCCACCTACCATAATGTATATTCCCAACAGTACATGATTTCTAGTGGAGAAGAGCCATCTTTCCCCACTCATGAGCTGCACTATTGGTGACTCTAGGGGAAAAAGACACTTGAAAGTTGCTATACAATGATATTAACCTCTGTATGTCTCTATAACAGTAGTTTCAACTGGAGATATACATCCAAACCCATTCAATGCAGGGGCTCTTTTTCATAAATTTAAACTATTCATTAGATAACCTTTTTTTTTTAATAAAAAAAATTAGTACTTAAAGGTAACGTATAACACCTTAACTCAATCTCATTAAAACTCATTTCTCACTCAGCTTTACTGAGCTCCTTTGGGAGAAAATAAAGTGATAACAACGTTGTTTCAGTTATTTTTCTAGTCAGAATAATTACACATCATTAACCTCACAAATCATGAGAGTTTGTATGCTTGCAGATCATGACATGAAGAAAGCATAAAATATACTTCAATGCATGCTCATAGAATGTGAAATTTAGCCAAAGGAAGCCCTCATGTGAATTCATACGCTTGCAGATCATGACATGAAGAAAGCACAAAATATACTTCAATGCATGCTCATAGAATGTGAAATTTAGCCAAAGGAAGCCCTCATGTGCTATGTTTTAAAGCATATGACATAGATACCAGCAAGAAGTGATAGACTTACGCTTCATTAAGACAGAGTAAGCAACCTCTGCAGCATTTATCTCTGCCTGTTTCTTGGAGGACCCTGCTTTCCCATTAAATTTCTCTCCTTCCACTTCCACAGTGGAAAAGAATGTTGGCTCATGGGCTGTACCAACTCTAACGGTTTTATATATTGGCAAGGTGAAACCTTCATTCTGAGCCAACTCTTGCAAGTAATTCTTAAAAAAGCGAATGTCATTCTGAAAAGAAACAAATGCAACCGTATCATATAAGAGAATCTTACAAAATACAGTCGTCCTGGAAAGGATCAAATCAATGAATAAATGTAGTCATTTAAAACTGAATCACATTTACAAGAAAGCAATGCAAATGAGTACTGATCTTCTTTAACACCCCTTGCTCCCACCACACCAAAAAGAAGGGGAAAATAAGGGTAAAAAGGGAAGAAAAAGATGGTAAATGAAATAAATGACTAGAACAAGTTAGAGCAAACTTGCCACTTGCAAAGCATCCAGTGACAGTGACATCAAAGCAACCTTTGCAGCAGCATGCTCTGACTCCTTCAAAGTCTTAAAATAGTCTGGACTCTCAAAAGAATGACCATCAACAGTAACTGTAGCCTTAAAGCATAGGGCATGAGGTGGGCCCGCCCTTATAATACTATATAAGGGTGGATCAAGATTTTGTCTTTGAGTATAGCTCTGCAGCTTCTTCTTGTACTGATATGTTAGACCTAAGTGCAAGGCAAATGTAAGACATTCATATACTTGTTGGCAGAAGCAAGAAAATAATTCAGAGAGAGAGAGAGAATAAAAAATGAAAAGGTGATCATAGCATGAGGTCAATCAAACATAATATGAGAAATATTTCAGTAACAGAATTGGGAAAGAGAGGGGGGGGGGGGGGAGGGGAGGGGGGTGTGTTTGGTTAGGATTAGTAAAAGTATCTCCACAAAAATTGCCAACAGTCGATTAAATTTAATCTAGAAGTCCACTTTATGATGACCAATATCGTATCAGCCTTAGAAGTATAAAATGGCAGTCACTGTTCAGTGGTTTGGTACTAAACTTAATGAGGATGGCAAACAAACAAAAGGTTAAGTCATATTCAAAAGCTCCAAAGATAACTGCAGTGGAACATTTTACTTCAACAAATAGGCTTCCAGTGTAATTAGCCATCCTGTACATAAAAAGGTGATAAACAAATTGAAAAATCATATTAGATGAATTGTCATTCCAATTATGGCCTGAATATTGATGTAAGAAAAAATTGTTATTTAACGAAGTTTTGCTTTTTCGCTTCATTAATTTTTCAAGTGCACACTTTTTTCTTAATTACAATTAAAAACTAACAAGGATTTTTGACTTAGTGATGTTAAGATTAATGCTAGACATCATAAGCAATTTTTTTTTGTGGGCCCACCTCACCTTATTACACTATATATTTTTTGTGGATTGAAAAGACATTCCATAGATCAGGTCCCACCAAGTTTCATCTAGTTTCATAAATTCCTTTGACTTCAATGTTATCATTGAAATGTACATAGATTAAGAGGTCAAAAACTTTAAAATCATATGAAAATTTTTGTCACCTTAATCCAATAAGCTCTCTCTCAGTCCACATGATTTGTGTGATAAAATGAGTTTAAATGGTCTACTCGAAAGAAGAAAAAAAAAACTCTAATAATAATAAATTATGATGTGTATAATGAAATTTTTTGCATGATGCATATCAAAAAAAAAAAAAAATTCTTAGTTAATGCATATCATTTTCCTGATGTATATATTAATTTTATTGTGTTTTAATATGAGAGGAGCATTATTTCCTGGGAAAAAAACTGTTACATACTTTTATGCAATACCAAATGAATACATAGAAAAAACTATAATATTTTGTCAATTTATGTTAAGAATAATTGATTTTGCGCAATGTATCATGTTGTGAACCAATGATTGGATTACACAAGTCATAAAAGAAAATTATAACTACACTACCAATAAGTGAATATAGTAAATATTTCAAAAAATAGAAATTATTAACAGTTCCAAATTTCTCACCATCCTTGAGGTTCAAAACATTTGCATTGATCTTAGCACTTTTACATCCATTTCCAGTCTCTGATATTCCAGCATTGGGCTCTGTTTTTGGAATTGAAGAACCTGTGCAATGATTAAGAAAGATTTGTAATAGCATGTAAACATTAGCTAACATGCACATGGTGAGCTTGAAATCCATTTTATACATATCACTTATTCCTTCTACTATCCCACTACAAGATCAATTTTTTCCCCATTGTGCTCTACTTACAGATGTAAATCACTTTAAGGACTCATCAAATAATTATATGATATAAAAACTGCAGATGGTTACATCAACTCAAAATAGAGAACTTTCTGGCCAATTATTTGGAGCATAGCAAATTGTGAAAGAGGAAACCCAAAAAGATGTTTGCAACCCTTTCCAGTTCTACAAATAAGCGCATAGGCTATAAAGCCAACTTGAAATTAAATATAAAAAATAAAAAACATATAATAGTAGTACTTAACAAGCTTCAACAGTGAATTTATTTTCACACCAAACTCCACATCAGTCAGGCTGTTCTTCAATTAAAGCCATGCATCTGAATATCTGATGCCTATAATATATATATATATATGGGTTTAATGATCTACATAGTTGTAAGAATTTTCTACACTAGGACACAGTTATTATGTTGCTTATTGTCAGTATCAGTTCTACAAAGGGATCAAAACATAATCTAGAAAGGGATCAGCACTTACACGGACTGCATGCTTTACATTATTAGAGTTATCATATAAGTTATAAGGCATGTGTAGCCAATCTATCTCCAGAACTAACATCCTATAAATATTTCTTGTACAGAATTAAGGAGTATAAGAAGTCTCATGGAAAACAAATCAATTTTAAGAAGGCCATTGTGTTCTTGACAGAATTTAGGTGTACATTTTTTCCCATAACATAAGCAAAGAAATTTCAGGATCTTACAGACTTTCTATTTTATTATTTTTGGAAGGTTACAGACTTTTGATTTTGTTTCGGTGGTTACTACTTTTTCTCCATAACTCCCCCCATCATTGTGTGTCTTGAAATGTCATGTAGAACACAATAAACCACAATAATTTTTCAAGGTATGTCCAAAAATTTCTTACTAATTTACTCAGTCCTATACTGATTCCTTACATCCTATTTTACCAAACACACCCATGATGAAGACTAGAATAAGTATCAACTTCAGATCAACTAGAACAATATTAACGTTTGCATGATGATGCATCATGAAGAAAAAAAGTCATAAATATGATTGAAAAAGCAACCGAAATAACGAGGACAAGAAAGTGAATTTAGCCAAGTAGCATCACTGATCAAATTCCTTACCCACTTTAACACCTGAAGCATTTGGATATATCTCAGGTTTCGCAAATGTGTACTCAATGTCTGGTCCTCCGGCAATCACTTCAGTGCCTACAATTGAATAATGTGAATAACATTGACACATGTGCCATAATAGAGTAAAAATTTCTTAATAGCGTATCATCTTAATTCCTACACATCATATTTATCTCCTGTCCATTCTTTTTTCTTTTTTCTCTTTTGTGCTGACAAATAACACAGAACACCCACTATTTCCCCTACGGAGACTGGAACAATCAACCTTCCCCATTGGGAGTTAAAGGAGATACCATTGGGCAGAATACTTGGTTGTTTATCTCCTATCTCTAGTACTCCAAAACTACATTATCAAGATTTACCAAACTTACATGGGATGCGTAGATCATAAAATAATAATGACAGAATTAATCCCCCAATGTTTAATTTGTTAACATAACAATCATTTTTGGGGAAACAAGGATGAAACACAATAACCATACACATATACATGCTTCTATGCAGATAAGATAAAATCTGCGGCAACAACTTCAGTGTTTCAAAACAATTTTTTAGAAAAAGTGTCAGCTACATTAATCCAACAGGCATAAATGTAAAATATAAGTTCTGTCACAAGTCACATCCTCCTAGTCACATGGAAACAACATCAGATTGTTAAACAACTTAAAAGCAATATTGATGTCCCAATAGATGAAATAATTCGATTCCGTAAATGAACCAATTCCATGTTATCACTAGAATCATTTTTTGGGAGATGAAACCTCCAGTCAGTCAGCACCGTCTGAAGAGAATTAGATACCCACGTAGTCCATGCCGGGAAACATTTACATTAATTGTTGACAAATTTTGGAGACCAGTCCAACCCTAACCCAATCAACCTATTATTCCTCCTAGTGACTCCATTATGGAGATTAATTAAGTTTGTGCTTCTAAATGGTGTATAAGTCAAATTTGAACAATTTCGATCCAATGAAACACACAAACACCCCCTAAAGCAAATCAAAATTGTTTTTGTCAATTGAACTTGACATCTCAAAATTCGTTTATTTGACAGCAAATAATTGCTGAAAATATTATTCAAAAGAAAATCATATTTCGAGGCTCCATTCCCCTGAAGAAACACTCGGAACACTGCACCATGTTTTCTTCATTAGGTCATAGGGAAATTAATTTTCTTTTGGTAGGTAAATTTCCATATGGGAAGTAATTTTATATACCTGATATTGATTTTCAAAACCTTCCAAAAAAAAAAAAAAAAAAACACATTCACCCTGATTTTTCCCAGAACAGACCAAAATCACATGAAAAGAACAGAGCACAATAGAGGAAATAAAGATGTGATTTATCCACAATCTAAAACCAACCATGAAAATTGCAAGCAGCCCATCAAAAATGAAGGCACAATTCATGAATAATTGTGCATAAAGAAACATTCACCCTGAATTTTCCAGGAAAACTTTTTCTGACAGCATAGACCCTCATAAAATTAACCCCTAAAAAAAATGATTTACCCACATAACCATGAAAAATGCCAGGAACACAAAAAATTTCAGGCACAATTCATCGAAATGAGGTTGTATATACTGTGTGTGTGTGAATATATATGTATATGTAAATAGATATACCAGAAGTGAAATGGAGGAAGGCCAGCTTAGCTGCTTCGTTGTGGGCCTCTTTGGAGGATTTACAGATGGTGGGTGTGTCAAATGCCCTTCCATTGAGGGACACTGAAGCCAAGAATTCTGGGTCATGGTCTGGTCCTTCTTTGATGCAAGAATACCTGGGTAATCCCCATTTGTTATGGTGACACAGCTCTTGCAGCTTTGACTTGTACATGTTTCTTCTTCGCACTCTCTCACCAATCTACAGAGTCTAGAGAAAGAAAGCTGCAGAGGAAGATGAAGAAAAATAGGAGTGGAATGCAAATGAGCAAATGCTTTCTTTCACCGCAAAGTCATTAATGGTGGTTCTAGAGAGAGAGGGTCTGGGAATCAAATGCTTTCCGCGTGCAGTACTTTCACTGCAAACCATTTGTTCCATTTCTCTGCTTTCCTCTGGAACATTTGAGAAATTAAGCTGTTAGCGGAAATATATAATGCTCAAAGAGGAAATATTTAATGCTCGTTATTTATTTATTTAAGTCTCAACAATCAATATAATAAAGAGGGAAAATAAAAAATAAAAAAATTCAATATAATAAAAGAACCATTAAATAATGTTAACTAACAAAATTATTATTTAAAGTTAAATTACAAAATTGACCTTATTATTTTATAATTACAAAAACAATTTAAAAAAATATTATCAGCATTTTAATCAAAAATTAAAAATTAAATAGTAAAATCAAATTTGTTATATTTCATAATCAAGTTAACAAGGATATGCAATAACTTGATAAAATTTGTAATATTAACCCATTTTTTAAAGACTAAAAAATCAGTCAGATAATGGCAATTAATGAGTTTGCTTAGATCACCAAACACTTCAACTAGAGCCTTGTCTGAGGTATAAGTTTGCTGGATTTTCGCACTCTTTCGTAACATAAGTATCGTTAAGAGCCTTCCGGTGTGAAAACAAAAAAGATATAGCTTTCTTTTATTACTCACGAGGAACGCTAAGAGCTTGCAGCCCAACTAGGGGATTTGACCTATTTTTGCTATTCTCCTCAATTATATGCGTTTTGAATGAGTGCTATGAGTTTAGAGGGGAGAGTAAAAAACATGCCTTCTTAAGCCTGTATTGATTAATTAAAAATATATCACCAATAATTATTATATTTTAAAACTTTCTAACAATTATTTCTTTTAGGGTAAATTTCACTAACCTTTATTTCTTGATGTTTGGATAAACTATATACACGAGAAAATCGTGAAATATTTATTATTTTGACCTCTTTAAACCTATTCAAATATCGTCAAAAAATGACTTTAAGTATGAAAGGTAAGTAATGTCATTATATTATATTGCATTTTATACAATAGAATGACAAAATTGCCATTTTATAAAATTTGGGAAAAGAAAAGGTTAGGGGTGTATTTAAGCACACGCATCAAATTTTGGGGGAGGTCAAAATAATAAACGCTTAACGGTTATCTGTGTATAATTTGTCAAAACCTCAAAGAATGAAAGTGTAATTTACCCTTTTTTTTCATGTTATCTTAAATTTTCTATTTTTTTTTCCTTTCTTATGATCTTTTATATTTTCTACTTACAAGTTTAACTATTTAGAATTGATTTGTTTTCTAAACTTGTGCACAATGAGACAACGCCAACAGTCTTAATCCCAAACCACATTTTATTAATCTTTTGGACTTGTAAACGTATAGATATTAAAAACATTATGAACAATTTTACAAGAAATTATTTATTTAAGGTATTAATATATGATAAATCATGATTTAAATAAAAATAAGATAAAAAAAAAAGGTTGATCACAATTATAAATATTTATAACAAATTTAAAATTATAAAAATATATATCTATATTTAGATTAGGTTAGACTCTATGTTGTACCCTAAGTCACACAATTCTTCTCAATGGGTGTCATTCTTACGCTCAAAGCGCGCTCTCACTTTCACACTTCGCACACACTCTTGCTCCCACTCTCATTGTTTTTGACTTAATTTTGCCATTTTCGCACTCCCGCTCTCGAATTCACTCTCGCTTTATGTGACTTAGGTTATACCACAATCCAAGTCCATCCCAGTCCAAATTAAATTCCGATTAGAATTTTTCCACCCAAACACAACCTTAATTGTAATAAAAGTTATTCACGCCCAAAAAAAATCAGGTTAGGCTTGTCCATTTTTAACCACCAACAAATTACAATGTAACACATGCTTTAAATTGGCTTTCATTTCTCAGGTCCCTCTCCCTCTCACATTCTCACAAGAGGCTAGGTACACTGATGAATACAAAAAACACAGAAAATAACCATACTTATACAAGAGAAGAAAAATGACGAGAGCTTATAAGAGAGGCCTTAATACCCCATAACAAACAAAATATGCTCACCACCACCTCAACAAAAAGACCATGGATTATTTGAGATACAAAAGGAAATTCCCATGTTCTTCCTCATCTTCCTCACATGCAAAGCATATTTTTTTATGGTTTTTCTTACAGAACTCACTTGGCCAACTGGGTGCGGAGTAGCTTAGCAGCGGCAACCATGTTGCTAAGCGCTGGCTTGACTTCAGGATACTTCCGTGTCTTCAGGCCACAGTCAGGGTTGACCCAAAGGATGTTTCTCTCAAGGACCGCAAGCATCTTGTTGATCCGGTCAGCAATTTCTTCTGCTGATGGGATCCTCGGTGAGTGGATGTCGTACACACCAGGGCCAATTCCAGCACCATACTTCACTCCCTCACGGAACACAGAAAGAAGCTTCTCATCTGACCTTGAGTTCTCGATGGTGATCACATCTGCATCCATGTCTATAATGGAGTGGATAATGTCGTTGAAGTGTGAGTAGCACATGTGGGTGTGGATCTGTCCAAAGAAATGGATACAAAGGTGTTGAGAATCATAACCAAAAGGATTTTATCATTTGACCAACATATTTCACAGCTTTTGTTTGCTTTTTACTGGGATCTGTTAATTCTAGATTGTTCTTAACCAATTATGACTTATTTGCAAACCTTTGAATATTTCCAGAATAACAATGTGTTACTGTTTCCTATCATGCTTCCACTTAAAATATACTCTGAATTTTTTTCTTGCAAATGTTAAGTTATAGTACTTAAATGGCCAGTGATTCGGGTCTTAGTACAGCCTCATCAGGTGCATGAGCATAAATAACAATTTCCATGTAAAGGAAGTGGACTGAGGAGTAAAGGTGAACCTGGGTAGTGTCTGTTACACCGCAATTCGTGATCCTGAAGGAGTGAACGGCCCACTCCAAGTAGAAAGCTTGTTCAGACTTCCTAAGAGGCAAACCTTCTCTCAAAGCGGCCTCATCAATCTGAATGACATTAATACCAGCTTTCTCGAGATCTTCAACCTCATCCTTGATGGCCAAAGCAATCTGATAGCAAGTCTTGAATCTAATAGAATAGACAGATGTTGCATTAATATCATTGAAATGTTCAGCAAAATATCAACTGAGTTGGATAGGCGAATTGGTTGATTTATGTACCTAGGCTGATCATTTCTAACAAAAGACCAGTTCAGAATGGTAACGGGACCAGTGAGCATTCCCTTCATTGGGCGCTGAGTCATACTCTGAGCGATTGACGACCAGAAGACAGTCATTGCTTTGGGGCGGCTTACATCACCATAGATTATTGGTGGCTTGACACAACGGGACCCATAAGATTGAACCCACCCATTGACAGTAAAGGCAAATCCAGATAACTGCTCCCCAAAATACTCAACCATGTCGTTTCTCTGCATTTTTTAAAGATGTTTCCAATAAGTATTACAATTCAGGGACCATTTTTTTTTAATAGCCAAAAATACGATCTACTTGAAGTAACACTGAATTCACAAAGGAAGCTTACCTCTGGCTCTCCATGTACCAGAACATCAATGTCAAGCTCTTCCTGGAGCTTGACAACTTTGTTGATTTCCTCCTTTATAGCCTTAACATACTCTTCCTCGGAGACCCTAATTAGATAACAGCAACACTCTTGCATATGTCAAAAAGTCGAAAATGAAGATAAATTTTAAAGAGAACAATAATTTTTGTTTTTTAGTTAACCCGGGGTATCCGAGGATTCGCCCCAACTAATCCCCGAGGGCCTAGGAAGGGCGCCTCCCCACCCCAAGCCTGGCCTGGTAAGTCACTGAGTATGCAGCGGAGGTGTAGCCCCAAGTAATCGTAAGCTCCTAGTGGGAATCGAACCGCATGCTAGGAAGGCACCAAAGCGCAAGTGATTTTACCACTAGGCAGAGAACAAGAATAATTATAGTGGAAGGAAACTCACTTTTTAGCCTTGTATTCACGCCGGACTTTCCTAAGCTCCATGGTTTGAGGGAATGATCCAATAGTGGTGGTTGGAAGAATCGGAAGGTTCAGCTTCTTCTGCTGAGCATCCAACCGAGCACTCACATTAGTAGCACGGCGGTGGTCAGAGCCCTTCAAAGCAGCAGCCTAGGCAGGAAAAGCATAAGGTAAGAACAAGAAAATCCACTGCAGGCCACTATAAAAATGGAGGACATAAACCACTAAAAAACTTACGGCCTTTTGAACAGCCTCGTTTGTCACCCTTGGTGATGATTTTCTCGAACTCTGAGCCACAGCATTAGCGGAGAAGAATTCCTGACAAGAAAAAACCAGCAGTGAGAAGCTAATATATCCTCAGTATTTATACTACTACTACAAAAGACCTCAGAGAAGGCATAATACAAATTGATAGATTTTTATAAATTTCCATATATAGAATGATACACCATATTAATTGGCAAAGGCAGATAGAAAGGATTCAACCCAAGTCCATTTTTAAGCTATAAACCATTTCCATCGGCAAATATTCCTAAAGGCAGCTAAAAGGGCTCATCCATGGTTCTCTGAACAGGCCGGTTTGCAGCAAATTAGAAGGCCACCGATACCAATCTGACCAATGCAGTTCAACCGATTCTCCACAGAAAAAATCTGGTTTGGGCCGTTTCTCTCCAAAACAGGCTGATTTGGGCTGGCCTGAACCAGCAACACTCAAAGCAATAATGATGAGGCCAAGGGGAATTGAACCATTGCCTCTTACCTTTTGCAAGGTACTCACCATCCACTAGACCACATTTTGCTTTTGTATATAATAGTCCAACAAATAAATATATATTCTCTATAGGAATAGTATAAATCTTTCTTTTAGAATGTAATCTACTTTGTTTATTAGTATACTTAACATATTTATTTATCCTTTCTTTAAGAATGATACTTTTGACTTTATTATATATTTTTTATTCTCTCATCACATGTTATATGTGGTTTGAATTTTAATATATTTTATGCTTAAATAGATTATTATTCATTAACTTAGTAAAAAATATTATTACCATGCCTTTTTAATAAGAGCAACAGCTTAGAATTTATAAATAGGTCATAACTCGTGTTAAATGGTCTTACAAAATTCAATAAAATTTACAAAAATTCAATAAAATTTACAAAAATTCACTAAAATATCATTTCTATTGAATTGTGTTGTATAGAGTAGCATATCAGTAATTTTTTGTCTTAATAGCGAGATTGAAAAAAATTCATGATCATGATAATTGAGTCCATTACATTATGCGGATACGGACCCGACTCTGTCACATCGCATCTGCAATTGCGAACCATGGGCTCACATCCATGCCCATTTTCAAGCTGTAACTGTTTCTATGAGCAAATATTCCTACGTTACTGCCAAACAGAGAATGTGAGCTGTCTCAAGATAAAAATTTGAAGTGTCAGTATCTTGAGAACTGATCATCTTGCAATTGTTTCTTTTTCTTTTTTATAAGTGATATTTCAATAAAATACGCTCAAACGAAGATCGCGCCCAAATACAAAAACACCAAAACCAAATTACAAATTCACAAGAGCAGAACGGCCTCCTATAACCTCATTGTATCCACAAAATCCATAAACTCTTCTAAGGATTTACAAGTCCACCCATTTACCCAAAAGACTACAGAACTTAGTATTGAATTTTTTTTTTGTTGATAAATACAGAACTTAGTATTGAAAAATTGAACATCAGGTCTGGAAACGAAGGGAATAACATGGAAATTCAAGCTAACTTAAGGAAATGTAAGAAAGAAATTTGTACAGGTAGACGACTTGGAACAGGTTAAAGGGAAAAAAATTAATAAAAGAAAAAAAATACAGAAACAAAAAAAATAATAATAATAAAAATATATGAGCTGTGAAGAATTTTCACATTTTGCAAGTATATGACTTAAACTTCAAGAGAACTAAGAATTTAAGTACTTGTGAGTTGTGTCCACATTTAGAAAATTGTATATTGCAAAAAGAGAAGCACGGAAGTGCAAAAAGGAATCAACAATTTGAATAAGTTCCGGGTGTTTGTGCCATGGACTCACACACAACATAAAATTTTCAAGGTAACTTAAAGCAAAGCTTCTCTTTTTCTTCCTGAAAGTTCATAGTTTTAACAAATAATTTGAAAAATGAAATTGATGCCTGATCACGTGCTAAATTTGATTCATTATCAAAACTATTAACGTGTCCAGATATCTAACTTGTGTAAAGTGTGGTTTCTTTTTCAGCTATAACGCAAGCAGGTGTATACTAGCAAAAACAATTATAGAAAGAAAGTAAAAGTGAAGTACCTCATCCTTGTGACCAGACAATGCCTTTGCCAAGGCATTGACTTCAACTACTTTTTGTGCAGCAAATGCAAGCCATGACTTAATCTCTTTGTCCAACTTAGTTTCATTCACTAAATCAACCGCAGTGTGAAGAAGTGAGCAGGAGGTAGAGACCACAATCTTATCTGCAGAATAACAATAACAGTTGGGGATTATGAATTTCAAACAAGCAATACTCTCCTTGAAGGAAAAAATAAAAATAAAATCTAAAACAAAATAAAGTTTTTTATTTTTTGCAAATCCCAGTAACACAGGTTGGAACATCCATACAACTTTTTCTTTGTTTTTTCAGTAGGCACTGTTCCTGCATAATGGTCTGCGCAATGCGGGTACACCATTTTCTGGAAAAAAGGCCACATATGTTTTACCCAATGCCACATGAAATCTATTTCCATCCAGAGTTTTGACAGCCCTGAATGTGAGAAAGAGAGTTTTTTTTTTTCTTTACTCTCTCTCTCTCTCTCTCTCTGTGTGCAAGTGTTGGGGTGGGGCTGAAAGAAGAGGTGGGAGGTAGAAGATTGAACAGGAAATGTTTCTTCTTCCAATTTTTAAAGAACAGAGAGAGATCGTGATTACCCTCCCTTAAAATGCTATGATTCAAGCTAGGTAATTATTAATAGTGTTGATACTTCCTGTTTCCTAAAATACAAAAGAGCATAAGAATGCATTCAAGAAAATATACCTTTCCCCACAATGCCCTCGAGAGCCTGCAAGGTACTGAGGGAAGAAACAAGGTCATTGGCCCAAATGTTTCTTCCATCCACCACTCCAGCAAAAAGATATTTTCCTGAAGGGAATCCACCTTTGATTAAGTCAAGGGTTTTTGATCCACGAACCAAATCAAACCCAAAACCAGTGACTCCCTTCAATGCTGTGAGTGTTTTGTATGCCTCGGCAGGAATATCAGCAAAGTACGTCTCAATGAGAATATTTAGACCAGATAGGGATGACTCCAACTTGGAGTAAGCATGAGTAAATGCTTGCAATTTGTCAGAACCGAGATCCATCACGAGAGTGGGCTCATCAAACTGAATCCAGGTAGCCCCAGCTGCCTTCAGTTCAGCCACAACTTCCCTGCATGGTAAGTATCCATAATAAAGTTCAATGGAACAAGCATAAAGAAATACAACATATGTACACTCAAAATTTTGCATGTCATGTCACGACAATGACTCTAGGCCTTACTGGTAGACTGGAAGAATCTTGTCTATCAGTGAGAGAAGAGAAAATGACTTTTCAACACCCTTTGCTGGTTTTGATAATAACAAGTAGGACACAGGGCCTACAAGGATTGGGACTGTATCAACTCCAAGCTGCAGTGAAGAAACAAAGGAACTATTAGACCAAACACTTACAATAGGCTTGACTAATTACCATAAATGAGTTTGAAATGTTGTCTTAGCACTTTTTAAAGAATTTCCCCTCTCCTCTACAAGAGATTTAAAACAAAATTTGCAAAAAATAAAACAAAAAATAAAAAGTAATAGCAAGATAATCAAGTAAAACTTCAACTTTAACAGGTTATTAAATGAACCAATAAGATCTATGTTTACATAATTTTAATGCTCCATTAACATTTTCAAACGAGGTCAGAGGAAGGAACCCCAAGATGAGTAAAAAGTTCATTCCATCATTTGGGAAGGGAGGGAATAATTTAATGCAAGGATGTGCCAAGTGAGAGATGGAGATTGTCGAGAATTCGCAGAACCATTAGATATAACTTCACAACTCTCAAAATCTTTGCAATAATAAGCCTAAGCCCTCTGAACAAGGAATCATGTAACTGGATTCACAATTGACTTCCTTGAGCTTTAAGTTCATACTATTTAAAGGAAATGAATGAGTGTGGGAAAATCAGATCGAAATAAAGTGGAAGATCATATGGAGTTACCCTAACGGGTCATTCCCTTAGATATGCACCATGCCTTGTGTATATTTAAACTTCACTATGACTTTATCAGATGCCAACAATGTCCACTTCTAATACATTTCTGTAACAGTAAGCTAAGGCCTTCAATAGAAATATATCATCCAATTGTGTCCTGCGTAGCACCTAAAGAAAAATTTGTGTTTCCACATAATAGAAAAAGAGCCAAGCTAATTGCATCTATGTGAGAAGTTTATTGTGAGACGTGTCTTTCAAGTTTTTACTAGCAATTCAGGAGGGCTTTTATATTTTAGAAGTTCTAGTTAGAGAATCAAATTGTGGCTTCGAAGGCACCATCATCGTCTTCAGAGCTTCTTCCATAGCTCATCTTTCCATGAAGCATGGCTGCTGCAATATGTTTGTTCTTGTCTACCCACCCCCCCAAAAAAAAAAAAAAAAAAAAAAATCTTATGAAGAATCCTAATGCTATTTAAATTTGAAAATAAAAATATAAATCAACAGAAGGAACAATGGGAATTGGCTAACTTACAGCTTTGGCCTCCTTGAATTCAGTCACCGCCTTATGAGAAGCATAAGAGAATTTAACATCTGGTCCTAGTTCAGGGACAATGTAGTGGCTACATAGATAATCATATATATATTTATATATATAAAAAATCATTCAGTGGTTCATTATCATAAAAACAAACAATAGCTAAAATCATCAAAATGCTTGAACTGTGAGAACAGAGAAGCCATCACTTACTAGTTGGTGTCAAACCACTTAGTCATTTCCATAGCAGGAACAGAAGCATTTCCCCTAGCCATGGAAAAGTAGACATCAAACCCAATCTCACCCCCATTCCAACCATATCTAGTGGGAACAGCCCCGAGCATTGCAGTGGTATCTAGTACTTGATCGTAGTATGAGAAGGTGTTGCTAGGAATATATTTGATCCCAGCATCAGCCATCTGCTTCCAGATGGATGACCTTAGATCAGCGGCCACTTTTTGCAACTCATCAGCAGTACTCTTCCCATCCCAAAAGGATTCCAATGCAAACTTGAGCTCTCTCTTTGGTCCCATACGAGGATATCCAACAATGTGGGATGCCATTGTTCTGTTTCAACATATATCGCACAGAAGTTAGATAAGTTTATATATATGCCTATATAAATAGATGTAGAATATATAAGTGTAACAACTTCTCTTGTATAATTTTAAAAATATTCAGCGCAAATCACATTAATATAGGGGAGGATGTATATGCATGACATGAACACACACATGAAAAAAAAGAAAAGAAAAGAACATTTACAAATAATTCAGATTCTCTTGTACGATTTAAACATTTAAATGTATTGAAACCACAATTTTCAGTTAGAAAATCAAGGAATTCTTCTAAACAATAGTAGAGACAGAGGTTATGTGAAAAGGGTTGTATGAAGGGGAAAAAAAGTGCACTTCAGTTCTTTGTTAGATGGCATTGAAACCCAATATTTATTGGCACTGACGAGCAAGCAATGGACAAGAATTCGAAAAAATGAATATCAAAGATGCTCTCTAGTACAAAATGTGTAATAATCTCTCTATATGGCATCAAATGTTTAACTCAATTGCATTCAGTATACGATTAACCCAACAAGAGTTAACTATAACGGGTCCAATCAGTAAACAAAGAGAATGGACGCGTTTTATTCCAAATCTATGTTTCATGTATTGGGTATCAGAAAATCATGACAACATAGCAAAATAGTACAAAATTCAATTCACCAGATCTTGCTTGCTCACTGGGATCCAAACTCAAGTTTCTACTAAAACTATCTTCAACTTAACACCAAAACACATATATGAGTTATCCATTATAGAACTACAGTTAAATTTTGAAATTCAAACTATTAGAAGCTGCTTCAGACAAAATCTGCAACAAGCTTCAATCCAAATTCAGATTCGGTAGCTTCTAGAAACAGACAGCACAAGGAGAAATTTCAAATCAAAACTACACCATACGCACATAAGAGACTAGAATATAAACCAGATTGGTGTTCATAAGAAATAGAACAATATATGACAAACCAATATTAACTACACAAACATATATACATATATATATATATATGATTCGAATACAGATAGAGATGCAGAGCAAGAACCTGAAGCGGAAGCGGAAGAGAGAGAGACGGTTGATGGTAGTGGTGGGTAGAGAGAGAGAGCGAAATGAGATGAAAGTAGAAGAAAACGGCGCAATGGAAGGCAGCACTGCGATTTGTCTCATTTATACTACCAGTCTTCACCCACTTTTCATCATACTTTCTCTCTCTAGATCTTATACTAGTTTGATAGATGATGGCTAAATTACCACTTTACCTACCTACTTCAGGAATTATTTTACCATTCTATCCTGATGTATTTATATATATATATATATATATTTATATAAAGAGGGGGTTAATTAAGGGAATTAACAAGTGCTTGGTGCAGTCGAAGTATAATATGTTTATGCGAACAATCTCACTATTTTATTTTCGAATGCAACAGAGGAGATTTTTGTAATTGTATATAATTTAAAGCAGAGGTTAGCATATAGTGTTCTATCTTTAATGATTTTTTATTTATTTTATTTAAAAGAAATTGTAATTTATATTGTATTTTATTATAAATGAAAGTAAGAATGATGTTGATGTGAATTTTATAGTATTATTTTGAGAAATAGCATGATTATGTTTTCTTGCAAACACATAGGACCAAGGGACACGCGACCCGGATATTTTTCCTTCCCCTCTGAAAAATCTTTTTGGTTCCATCCCTCATGTGTGTTTTTATGTGGTGCCAAATCTTCAATTTAATAAACTCATGTCACAATCTTATATGCAGAATAACGATATATTTATTTTTATTTTTTGTCATGGGTCATTTATATTTATTTTTATTTTATATATTTATTTATTTTTTTTATTTTAAAATATGTTATATCCCTTTTGAGCTATCACTCCATGATATTGAAGAAAATGCATATTCTTAAATTAAAGGCAT
Organism: Cornus florida; assembly: GCF_030987335.1. NCBI lineage: Eukaryota > Viridiplantae > Streptophyta > Magnoliopsida > Cornales > Cornaceae > Cornus > Cornus florida. Next base: position 42,475,157 of record NW_026775575.1, read on the forward strand.
TTATCTCTTGATTCAACCATACTTTTTTCACTTAAAGTAAAAGATGTTAAAACAGTTTTTAAAAAGTGTGCATAATTAAACCGCCTTGTGAACAAAGGCGTTTGAATGAATTGACTATACTATATATCAAGTTAAAAGAAATTAAACTTAATTTCAATGCTCATTTTAAGTAAATTTTTTATTTGATTTGAGGTTGGTAGGTTAGGTTAAGACTACATGGACCATCCCACAACCAAAGCAATACAAGTTGGTTTATATTAATGGTTATATAAACCATATCCAATCAATTGTGATTTACGTGTTTGATAATGTCATTTCAGAAAGGTTGGTGGGCAAGTGATGGTAGGCCACTCTCCCACCAAAAACAAAGTTATGTGTACTAGACCCCATCCTCGGTCAAAAATTATAGAGTGAGTAGGTGAGATGAGAGAGAACAGAACCTTCAGCTTTACAGTTTTTTTTTTTTTTTTTGGTAATCACATTAGTTTTGCATTGCATGTGGTATTAATTTTGCTAATTTTTTTAATAATTTGAATAATATTGCATTTTCTTTTTAAAAAGAAGTTTAAATCAGAAACATTATACGCTTGACAATCACAATTACTTTATGTTTTTGCTTTGATTTGAAATAGAAGCAATGTTTCCACTTTAGAGTGTGTTCAACACTATTTCATATTTTATTTGGTAACATAAGTTTGTTATAAGATTTTTGAAAGCAAAAACATGAGAGCATGTTTTGTAAAAAGTGTTGCAAGTTTGAAAATTTGAATGGCTAGTTAAAAATGTTAATTTAAAAAAAAAAAATTGAACAGTACTTTTGCTACAGTACGAAAGCAAACAAATGCATTTTGATGCTTTTGATTTTGACCTCAATTTTAAAAGCGTTTCGGTACTATTCAAATAACAACAAACGTTATCAAACATATTTCGTGCTTTTGTTTTGCTACAGTACACTAGTAAAAGCAAAAAATACAAAGCAAAAGTATTGGCCAAACAGTAACATTCTTGCGAAAACACTCTAGTGGTGAAGAGTTTCAACATATAAAAATAAATTTAAATGACCTTTTTTTAACTATTTTTTTTTTTTTTTTAATCTTGTAATATTTTTTTTTTATCAAACATGTTTTTATATTTTTTTGTTCTAAAAATCTTGCAACACAAATATTTTTTTTTATTTTATTTATATATATTTTTTTACAAGGCAAGAAGGGTTAGAAGTTAAATTAGTAAGTGCAAAGAGTCGAAACTTGGCACTCCCAAAATTCACCGGAAGCACTAACCACTGGGCTATTGAGGCATCTGCTACGTTTACAAATATGATTCCAATTATTATGAACAATTGTTTTTGTTTTTGTTTTTGTTTTTTTCTATTTTCGAAATAAAAACAACATTTCTCTTTGGCAACTGTTTTTTTTTTTTTTTCTATTTTCGAAATAAAAACAACATTTTTATTGTGAGTTCACAATAAAAATGTTGTTTTTATTTCGAAAAAAAAAAACAAGCAAACAAACAGTTGCCAAAGAGACTCAAAATATTGTAATTCCGGAATATAATATTGCAACTTCCATTTTAACATATTAAATTAAGGTACTACACTATTTTTTTCGAGTCTCAAAATATTAGTGTTACACCTCAATTTGACGTGTTGTGCTCAGTACAACACTTTTAAAAAGTCACTCCACAATTTTCATATATGATGCTTGAACCTTTGTTGGCTAAAATTCATAATCATGGCACCCCATTTAATGATGTAAGTGGAATTTTAAAGTGAAAATGTGAACCTAATTAGGTAAAATTTAGCTTAGAGATGTCAATTCTAAGACAAGAAAGCAGGGGCAGAACCAGGATTCAATGTAAGGGGGGCTGTAGTATTAACAGTTTTACTAATATAATATAATAATATTTTAAGTCAAAAGTACTTCATGATTGATTAGATGCATACAAAAATATATCTAACCAAAATTTGACCAATTTGTTTACAAAACAATAATTGGCCTATATCTAGTCAAATATGACATAGATAAATATAAAAAGAAACCTGAAAGACCAAACAACTTCTACAAAAGTTGAGCTCGACAATCTTTTAGAGAAGAAAAATCATCTCTAATTGAATCTGTACTAAAAGTCTGAGCAATTTCTTTTTCAGTACTGACACCCAAGTAATCTGCAAGAAACTCATCCTCCATCATGTTGCGCAATTGTGTTTTCACAAGTTTCATAGTTGAAAATGTCCTTTCTGTAGTTGTCGTGGAAACGGAAAGGGAAAGAGTCAAGACAAAATGAATCAACCTATCAATCAAAAAGTAGATTTTTGACTTGTTTGTTTCTACTAATCCTCTGCATAGTTCAGAAATCGTTGACATATTTTTCAAATATGAATGAACAGGCATTTCAACCTCATAATGTTGCAATTGGAATGTCAACATAATCCTCTCTTGGTCCATGAAATCTTGAGGATAAAATTCATTTACAAGCGTGCAAATGTCTTCAACGTTAAAGAACTTGTAACCATTTCTAGGATCCAAAATTGAGCTGAGAGTAACAAGTTTCATTGCCTTTTCACTAAATTTGTTATTCAACTCCTGCAATTGTGAATCAATTGTGCCATAAAATATATCAATTCGATAGTGGTGCTCAAGTGTAATATTATCTTGTAGGTGACGTGACTGACCCTTAATTTTTTTGGTATAAGGAACACTCAAATCAGGCACATCAATGTTGTGGCACTCACAAAATGATTTAACAATATCAAGAAACTTGTTCCAATCATTTTCTCTCAATTTCAGAATAATTTATTTTGTACTCGAAACCAGTTGCATAACATTTACGATATCTTGATCTTTTTGTTGCAAAGCTTGACAAATGATATTAGTTATTCCCATGATATCTTTTATCAAATGCAAAATAAACACAAATTGAAATGATTTAAGAGTATTAAAAGCAGTATCAGCATCTCCCCGGATCTTGTAATTACATCCATCTTCAATAAGGTTGTTAAGAACTGAACATGTTGGACCAAATAACTTTATCAAACTACAAACAGAATCAAAATGGGAGCTCCAACGAGTATCTCCAGGTCGTTGCAAGTTACCAATCTGATTAGCTCCTCGGCTGGTTTCAAGTTCATTAAGATCTATCAAATGGGCAATTTCTATAACTTGAGCAGAATGTAATTCATCAGTTTGTTTGCAAGAAGCTCCAATGTTATTGATAATGAAGTTCAAGTTGGAAAAGAATTGATGGACAACGATTACTTTCTAGATGCGGCAACTAATGCTAGTTGTAGTCGGTGAGCTAAGCAATGCACATAATATTCATAAGGGCAATCATTAAGAAATAATGCTTGTAAACCATTCCATTCACGACGCATATTGCTAGCATCATCATAACCTTGACCTCGAAGATTGTGAACATCAAGATTATAGTGAGAAAGAACAGCACAAAGATCCTTTTTTAAATTCAATGAAGTTGTATCTTTGACATGCATAGGATCAAAGAAACGTTCTTGTAAAAAAACATCCTTATCAACGTATTTTAAAATGATAGCCATTTGCTCTCTTTTAGATTCATCACGAGCTTCATCAATAAGAATACAAAACTTGGCATCGTCGATATCTTCATGAATCTTACTTCTCACTTTTCTAGAAAGAATATGCAAACTTTCCTTTTGAATTTGTGGCGAGGTATACTTGGCATTTTTTGGAGCATTTTCAAGAACAATTCTAGCGACAGCATCATTATATGACGCAACAGCCTTTACCATTTCAATGAAATTGCCTCGATTACTTGATTGAAGGGATTCATCATGCCCTCTAAAAGCACAAGCTTGATAAGTAAGCCATCGGATCGCATCAATTGTGACCTTCAATCTCAATCGATTATTTGAAACTTGTTCGGAAGTTTGTCTAACCATCACTGTATCAATATGACAAAGTTGATTCACTTGGTCCTTACATGCTCTCTCAACAATGCTATGAGCAGAACATGGACTTCCTCCCACGTGATTTAAGAAAGCACACCTATTGCCATCATTAACTTTCTTTCAACTTCGAAATCCTTCACTAGTAAATGCATTGGTTTTAGGACGCCCCGTTGGTTTTGCTCCAAAAAGAAAGCAAGGTAAGCAATATGCAACATCCTTTGAAGGAGAGTACTCTAACTAGGTAGGAAATAATTTAAACCAAGATGATTGAAATCGACGACGATGCTTTTTCGATCCAGCAAGCGGATATACTGAAAGCGCAATTTGATATGGTTTTGCTTTGATATAAGCTCGTCAAACTTCATCACGTTCGTCAACAGGATAATCCCGTATTTGACGATGTAGTCCTGGATCACGTTCTAAAAAGGTAGGATCAACTTTTGTATATTCAACTCTTAGAGATTTTGGAGGATGTGGTTATCATGAACCGAAACATTAACATTAGAGGCGGAAACTGCGGAAGGCACATCATTTTTTTGAAAAAAACAGTCAATAGTTCTTTTTGGCTTCACCATCGTTTAACACTGTACCTAAAGAGGGTAATTCAAATATAAACTTTTAATACCTAAGGTTTTACATTGTAATTTAAACCACCGATCCAAAATTCCTAATAAGCTTAATTGAGTAAAAATAATATTGCACCCTCATTGCATATAAAATAACTAATTTAAAATATAAAAAAATTATCACCCACAATTTTGCGCCTGTGCAGTGTCTAAAAAATAAATTGTGCACCTGTGAAGTGTCTAAACAATAAATTGTGCGTCTGTGAAGTTTCTAAACAATAAATTGTGCGCATGTGAAGTGAGCTTAGAATTTGTATATATAGCAACACTTACATGACTAATTTCAAGTGAATTTTAGAAAAAATAGGAAAAGATAAGTTTTAGAAGAAAAAAGTGTGTACCAATTAAGATTTTCAGAGCCTCTGTATCAGTCCGTGATAGTTTCCCTTGAAATATTATGCATTTCTGCTCCTGAGATGTAAAAACTTATAAACATGAGTACTTTTTGCTAACACAAAACTGAGATATAGAAGTTATAAACATGAGTACTTTAAAACTGAGATGTAAAAATTGAGATGTAAAAAGTTATAAACATGAGTACTTTAAAACACCAGTACCATTGAGATATAGGAGTTAACAAATTAGCCACAAATCAAGCAGTCAAACACTTTTTGTTAATACAAAACTTTAACTTTTATGGACTAATCTCAAAAATGGACCAATCGGTAGACAGTAGACTAATTCAAAATCAACAGGTACAATTAGATACACAAAATCAGTTAAAATTCCAACACAGAGTCAATTACATAGTCAAATTCAAAGAAATAAGGACCATAATGTCACGCCCCGCCTATGGAGGTTGTACCACGCAGGCGACACGCAGACGCTAAGGAGGACGCTGCATGGCAAGTGGAGTTTCTAGAGTCTTCCGGAGTAGTCTAGAGTTGTGTGGAAGATTCTAGATATGTGTAGTATATTCTAGAAGTGTGTGGAAGGTTCTAGAATTCTCCAGAATTGTGTGGAGTAGTATGGAGGGTTCTAGAATGTTGTAGATATGTATGAAGATGTGTAGAAGGTGGAAGAAGATTCTAGAGAATCAATCTCCACCGTTGGTTAGAATGCATCATAGCCATCCATTAGGGATGGGGATGCTTATAAATAGGAGTAGGACTTCATTTTGCAAACAACAAGTCCTAGAGTGAGTCTTGAGAGCCTTGTAGAGAGCTTGAGTGTTAGTCTTGTACAAAACATTCTTTGAAGTAATAAAAGTGTTCTTTCCTTGCCAACTTAAGTGCCTTAGTGTGTGTGAGTGTGCAAGCCAAGTGAGGAGAGGGCGAGGGCAACTACAACACTAGTAAGCGCACGAGGGGAGTGTGTTGGCTAAGGTGTGCACGGGAGTTAGGCTGACCAAGTACTTGCGAGAGTGGAAGCAACGTCTTGGTGCCGCACGGGAGCAGCTAGAGTGGTGCTGAAACTCTAAGCCCGTGACAGTTGGTATCAGAGCCAGGTTCGTCAAGGGAGCTTTGTTGGAGTAGACATGGCTAGCGGAGGAGACCACCAAGTCCACATCTTAGAGCAGAGCTTGGAGGAGAAGCTTACCACACACTTGGTCTACACGGAGACTAAGTTTAATAGGCTCGAGAGAAGGATGGCGGAGCTCTACGAGCTGATTGATGGCATCGCCAACAAGGCGCAAGAGAAGGAAAGGGACTTGCATGATCTGGTAGACGACTTGTGCGTGGAGATTGTCGAGTGCAAGAAGGAGTTCTCTCAGGCGCGCGAGGTCGTGGTGAAGCCAAGGAAGAAGAAGGCGCCGGAGCCCAAGGAGTACGATTGGGCAAGGAATGCGCGCCAGATTGACAACTTCTTCTGGTACATGGAGCGGTACTTCGAGTGCATGGAGATCGAGGATGATGAGGAGAAGGTGTAGACAGGCATTATGTACCTCACAGACACCGCCGCTCTATGGTGGAGGCAGCGCTTCACCGGTAGGGGCGCAAGAGCAGTTGATAAATGAGAGGAGTTCAAGAGGCAGTTCTACCCTGAGTGCGTTGAGGACCTCGCCATGATCAACCTAAGGCGCCTGAAGCAGAAGGGCAGCATAAGGGAGTATGTGAAGGAGTACTCCAACTTGATGCTGGAGATCCCAGAGATACCGGAGCGACAACGCGTGTGCTTATTCATTGATGGGTTGCAGTCTTGGGTAGCCACAGAGCTGAGAAGGAGGGAGCCTAGAGACTTGGCATCCGCAATGGCTATAGCGGAGTGCCTTGAAGACTTTAGGCGCGATGACAAGAGGGCCACGTCTCCCAGGAGGGACCACGGCAAAGGTGGGGGAGACCGTCGCTTCAAGAAAAGGGGCTCGCCCAAGTCAAGTGATGATGAGCACAGCGATGAGGAGAGACGCCCACGCCATGATAAGGGCAAGGACCATGGAGAGAGGTCTAAGGCTAGTGGCAAAGGGGAGCGCCGCGATAAGGGCAAGTGGGAGCTGAAGTGCTACTTGTGCGAAGGGCCGCACATATTGCGACACTGCCCCAACAAGAAGACCATGAGCGCCCTTGTGAAGGATAAGGGCAAAGGCAAGGCGGACGATGCGGGCAGCGATGAAGACAGGTACATGGGGGCTATGCAGATGTTGAGTAGCATGGCGCATGACACCAAGAAGAAGGGCAAGGTGAAGAAGGTAGCCGGGGTGCGCTATGTGGATGCGCAGGTTAGTGGCAAAGCTGTGCAAGCGTTGGTGGACACGGGTGCCACACACAACTTCATTACCCCGGAGGAGGCGCAACGACTTGGCTTGGAGATGCGCAAGACGGAGGGCTGGATCAAGGCCGTCAACTCCGAGGAGGCACGTGTGAGTAGAGTGTGCAAGGAGGTGGAGCTATGCATGTAAGGATGGAAGGGCAAGGACGACTTCCAGGTTGCGGAGATGGACGACCATGACATGGTGCTGGGGCTGGAGTTTATGGATAGGAACAACGCCGCGCCACTACCATGCCTTGGTGCGTTGATGATACTTGGAGGCGAGGAAGGCAAGGCCGCATGCATGGTGCCGCTCGTGGGCAGGAAGGAGAGTCTAGAGGTGGCAATCAACACGATGGAGCTCGTGAGGACCTCACATCTCCCGAAGGGCGCGCGAACATTTGGGCCAAGGACATATACACAAGTACTGATGACCTGCGAGAGGCTGGGTCAGCTGAAGAAACCGTGACGAGGGCGTCACGGAAATGGATGGGGGAGAATGTCACGCCCCGCCTATGGAGGTTGTACCACGCAGGCGACACGCAGACGCTAAGGAGGACGCTGCATGGCAAGTGGAGTTTCTAGAGTCTTCCGGAGTAGTCTAGAGTTGTGTGGAAGATTGTAGATATGTGTAGTATATTCTAGAAGTGTGTGGAAGGTTCTAGAATTCTCCAGAATTGTGTGGAGTAGTATGGAGGGTTCTAGAATGTTGTAGATATGTATGGAGATGTGTAGAAGGTGGAAGAAGATTATAGAGAATCAATCTCCACCGTTGGTTAGAATGCATCCTAGCCATCCATTAGGGATGGGGATGCCTATAAATAGGAGTAGGACTTCATTTTGCAAACAACAAGTCCTAGAGTGAATCTTGAGAGCCTTGTAGAGAGCTTGAGTGTTAGCCTTGTACAAAGCATTCTTTGAAGTAATAGAAGTGTTCTTTCCTTGCCAACTTAAGTGCCTTAGTGTGTGTGAGTGTGCAAGCCAAGTGAGGAGAGGGCGAGGGCAACTACAACATTAGTAAGCACACGAGGGGAGTGTGTTGGCTAAGGTGTGCACGGGAGTTAGGTTGACCAAGTACTTGCGAGAGTGGAAGCAACGTCTTGGTGCCGCATGGGAGCAGCTAGAGTGGTGCTGAAACTCTAAGCCCGTGACAATAAGGTGACTTGTAGAGACAGATTCAATCATTCAAAGAAATAAGGTGTGCTCAGTACCTAGTCAACTGACAATTACAGAGTCAGAGAGAGAAGATGAGTACGAAAAAGATAAAATAAGGATTCTGAGGAGTGAGGACTGCAACTATTAGCCGACTGCCGACGATGATGCAAACGTTTGTGTGACTTTGTGTGAAGGTGGAGGAGAAGATGATGAACAGAGGGTTAGGGCAAGAGGCAACTACGGGCTGAATGTTTTGGGGGCAAGAAAGTTTAAGCACAAAGCAATGTGACAAACTCCACCAAAAAAAAAAAAAAAAACATAACAAGTTCAAGGTCCAAAAACAGAGGTTATTTCGATGATGTAATGCATTTTCACTTTATTATTATTATTATTATTAAAAAGATGATATTCGTACTTTACTTTTAAACACTTTTAGAGTTCATTTTTTGGTATTTAAAAAATAGAGTACAATTTATGAAATAATTCTAGTATGATTGTTTGAGGGCGCTTTTGAAGAACAAGTATATTGTCTCCTTTAAACATCTTCATCATCACTGATGATGTGGTATAATAATGGAATGACATACATATATTTTTAATTTAAAATATTTATATATATATATATATAAATTTAAATTATTTTTGTCATTGTGACACATTGGTGGTAAAAAAATTAACATTGTACGTGAATGTCTCATGTCTTGAAAAAAAACTGTATGAAAGAGATATGAAGCAATTAACCTTATTTTACAAATTCCACATCAGGAAAATAACAGGGAGACTCAAGGATTTGGGTTCTCTGGCCATTTAATAGTTAAAAGTGCCCATCAATTGGCTCTTAAGCTGCGAAACAGAAACTCCCAAAACAGGGCTGGATGCCGTACTGAGCAAGATTTCTTAAGATAATGGACTTGACATCAATCTCAATCTCGATCTAGATCTTTATCAAATATTAAAAAAATAAAAATAAAAAAATCTTTTCCAAGTAAAATATTTTACAACAGACAGAGATGTAGCTTTTAACTATACGGCTAAAAGAAGGCTATGGCGGTCTGATCTTGAGGAATCATTTAGGCTATTCTCGCGATGCTCCTTGTAGCATCCTTTTTTCATCCCCCAACCATACGTGATTTGGGTTATTTCAGGAGTGAGAGAGCCATCCTCCTCCGGCCTCTCGCGTGTTATTGAAGGCCACATTTTACAGTAATAAAATATATTTAGGATACACCTAATTTTTTTTTTAACATTTTTTCGACAAAATGACTTATCATATGTTAATTCCTGTGTTCACGTTTAACGATGTTAGTGTTTTATAATTAAACCAAATTCTCGGAAAAAAAAAAATAAATAAAAAAAATAAAATTAAAGCAAACTCAGATGCTTAGGTGTGCAATTTATGCTCAATCCATAGTTGTGTGTGTGTTTTATAATATCATATGCATAGTTGTCGGTATTCGGAGCGTGACATAAGTTATAAGCAAAAATTTCACTAAGCTTTCGATAAAACTCATAAAAAATTTCATATTCTTCCATACCTAGTTGCAAGTTGAGTATTTGTCTGTATCAAAAGTCCAGTCATCATTTAAAGGCTTGTTATATGTATCATCTTTTTCATTAGATGTAGTTGAATGATTCCAACCATTTTTAACTGTAGCTCAAACTCTTTTAATCTTAGAAATTACCAATTCTCCTATATTAGATGTTCAAGACAAATGAGTTCGTTGAACTGATTCACCCTCTGTGAATGAATTTTCCATGGCAAATTTTTTAAAAACCGAAACAGTTTTTTATTTTAAAAATATTCCACAAGGAACAACTCACAATTTAGAGAAACATGTTCCGATAGCAAGTATGAGTTGCCTTATGCGGAATGGTTGTGGAATAAGATTACGAAAAATACCAAGAGGGGATGAATAAAGTGCAAGTAAATAAAGAGTTTGAGATTAACACTAGGTTTTAGCATGGAAACCCTTGCTAGAAGAAATCCAACCAACTAAGACGAAAATCATGGAGACTTTTGCAATTTTGAGCGAAACAATCCACTATCTCTAATCAAAGTACAACAGACGCTCACACCCACTCCGCTCTATCGATAACTAATTGTTGAACACATCTGGCTTTGTAACTACCCCGTTCAAATGTTATAAACCTCATGCTTACTTCTCAATTCTTGTAGAATGGTAGCTGAAAAACACAGACACTCTGCAAATACTCTGTCCCCTTCGTAACTCGATCAAATCATTCTTCCTTCAAATATGAATTCATGAAGGAAAAATGAAACCTGCTTATCTGAACAGAATATGTATGAATCTTCTGATTGCTTGAACTACGGTCAGATTGAGAAAACCATCCTAAATCACTCTTGTAGCTTTCCCAAAGTCCAAGAGTTTCAAGTAGATAAGCGCAACTACATAGACAAAGAAGTAGACATTTCTGGAACACCATCCTAAATCACTCTTGTAGTTTTCCCAAACTCCAAGAGTTTCGAGTAGATAAGCACAACTACATGGACAAAGATGACGACAGCAATGGTTGGAACCTTGAAGGGGCTATCATTTCTATGCCCAATCCCATAATCTAGAATTATTAAATCGAAGTAAACATTTCTGGAACACCTCTAACACAGGACAAATAGTCAATTTTGAAAGAATTTTTTGCATCAATATATGTGCTTTCAAATAAAAACAAACATACAGAAAAAATCAAAGATGATTTTCTGCACAAAAATACTCAAAAAAAATCTTTAATTGCTGATTTTTTTAAAAAAAAAGCTTTATATGATTATAATTATGAGAGAAAAAGTGGTTATATCGACACGAGATCATACATGGACTTCCCTAACAAATCTAGATATAAAAGGAAAAAAGAATTTGACAAAAATTAAAGTTTCCTTTTCGATCCCGTAAACTTACAACCGAGAGGTCGGACTTTATCAATTGCACACTTGAAATATTCGAACATCTTTTATTCAAGAACTGTCAAAGTGCGACCGATTGAACTTTGCCATATTTCACTTTTATAAACAATTTTTAAAAAAACTCAAAGTACAACCTAATCCGACTTAAACATAACTGTGCAAGTGTATCCTCTCACATACCTGTACTAATTGATATTCTCATCCAATCATAATTGATATTATCATCTAATCATAGTATGTTTGCACGAGTAGTTCTGCTTTTGACATCAAGACTCAAAAATAAAAATAAAAATTATACCTCGTCTTGACACCATATCTCACAAATTCGATATTGAATTTCAATATGATCCATTTCTTGATGCAACTTGGGTTATGATTTCTCCAAGAGTAATGCCAGGCATCATAAAATTTTCATTTTTTGTGATACATATCACAAAGATTAATTGTGACCCAAAAGAAATATATATTTGTTGCAACTTCAATACATGTATTTTAATTCATGCAATTTCAATACAAGTTTATTTCAATTCCATTACTTTCATGTTAGCAGTGTAGCCTTGTTAAAGTTCTTTCATCGAAGGCATAAAGAATATTTCACAATCATCTGATCGTTTCAAAAGTATTTCCTTTTATTCGACATGCCTGAGCACTTCCATTGCCCCAATTGTGTGGAACAGTAGCCTAAATATATACTAAAGATCATCACAGAATTTTACATAGAAAACCTTCAACCGAGAAAGGACACCGATATCTTCTGGTATAGAATCCAATGTCAATTTCTCCAATTTGCATAATTTCCAAATATCTACAGGAATCTCCACACGCTCACAGCTCACAACCCCCTAATCAGAAATTGTAAGATGATGCAGCTTCCCAGTTTCCAGTTGTGGAGGCAAGAGAGCTCCCAAAAGCTCATTGCAGGATTCGAATTTTGGTATCATAAAAGCTCAAGAATCTCAAAGATTATGGATTCCCCCTTATTACTAGGAAGAGGACTGCTAACACAATTGCAAATTGTGGATCCGCAGTCGCAGCTCCAATTGGATAGTTCTAAATGGATTTGATTTCATCCCTTTTTACAAATGTTTCAAGTCACGTGTTTACAGCCAATGTGTTGATTTTCTACCTTTTTAGTGACTCTTCATTAACCGTTATATTTCCCACTATCTTTCTCTCATTACCTTACAGACTAGAATACATTTAGACTATTAATAAAAGATAAGATGGATAAAAAGTTAAATAAAAATAGTAAAAATACTAATAATACATGATCAAAAACCCTTTAAAAGAATAAAAACAAAAACAGAGGAAGTCAAATTCATTTAAATCTATCCAATCACGGTCAGTCGCACTTGGTGTTCGGCAGTCCTCTTACTAGGAATGTCTTCAGCTAACTTCAATGTTTCAAAACCTATCACTTCCAACCTCCCTAACTTCCGTAACTCCTCAATTTCAACAGGTAACCTCCTTATACCAGCAACATATGAAATGTCCAGCACTTCTAAATTCTTCAGATCACATACGGAATCAATATCAACCAAATTTCTACAACCTTGAAGAATCAATATCTTTAGAGTTGCATATGATGAAAAGTCTGGAGTTCTCCTTAAAGCACAATTAGCCAGTTCTAGAACTTTCAACTTATTTGCCATCTGTTTAAAAATTAAATAAATAACAGAAAAAGATTAATTTTAATCCAGTAGATGATGAGATAGAAGAAACAAAAGTAGGGACTATACAAGACCTTGATTTGACTCCAACCCTCCCAGTCTTCAGTGATTCTGCTATCAGATAGATCAAGAATGGCTAAATTCTCCAAATGAGAATTGGTCGGTTTAAAAAACGGTGGGCAGCCACGCCAACGAAGCCATCTTAAATTGGGAAATAGGCTTTTAAAATCCCTAATAAGCTCTATGCCATCAGCTCGGAGATACCTTATATTTGTTAGTTTTGAGAATTCCTTACTTTCAAAGCGAGGCTCCTTTCCAGACCCCAATGCAAAGCAAAGAGTTAGGGCTTCAACCTTTTTGGTTCCCTGCCAATGGAAAAAAGAAGTAAACAACCTATTAGGACAACATTTCACAACCTACTACATTTAACTAAAGAAAATGTATAAAATTCAGTACACTCGAATCTTACCTTCCGTCCCTCCAATATATTCAAGGCATCCTCATGTTTCCACAACCTACTACAATTTCTCAAAAGTTCTTCTTCACAGACAATTTTCCTACCGAGAGTTCTAAACTGATCATGCATCCCAAGCTTATTAGCATCTCCTTCCACTTTTACCGACAAAGGGCATCAAATTCAATTCCGGGATGAAAGCCACAAGCGTCCCACATGTAAAATGCAGTTGTTGTATCTATCCCAGTAAAAAATTGCTCGTAATTTAATTCTTCATAAATTATCCTCCACTTTCTCTCAACTTCATCATGAGATATTTTCTTCAGCTTCTCCAGTGTATCCTCCCATACCACTTTTACTTTTTGATATAGAAATGAACCCATGACCTCAAGAGTTAGAGGAAGCCCAGCAGCATTAGATGCAACCTTGTTAGAGATACTCACATAGCCTTCCGGAGGAAACTTCCTTCCAAACGCATGAATACTGAAAAGTTGAAGAGATCGTGCAGGGTTCATAAGTGGAGGTTCAAAAGTCGCATCCACTTTAATATCATTTAAAACACTCTTATCTTTACTTGTAACTATGATCTTACTTCCTGAACCAAACCAATCACTACTTCCCACAAGCCAATAAAATTGAAAGATTTCAATCACATCGTCAAGAACAACAAGAACTTTCTTTTTGCGAAATATTTTTCTAATCACATCCAATCCACCTTCAACATCAGAAATGGCAGGACACCGTTTTTGGGTGTCAGTGAGAAGCTTTTGCTGCAAATGAACAAGACCATGAAATTGCTGCGCTGTCTCTCGAATATCTGCAAGGAAGCTATGACAATCAAAGCCCCCTTTGAAAGCATCGTAGATTAACTTGACAATAGTTGTCTTGCCAATACCACCCATGCCATGGATACCAACAATCCGTATCACTGGAGCCGATGCCTAATAATCTAATCACTTCATCAGCATGATCATCAATTCTTTGAACAATGGCCTCTATTAGTTTTCCACAATACCTGATTAGCGCCGAGATAAAAATTAGAGTAAAAAATATGAAAAAATTATGACATCCTTCTACCTTTAGTAATTCTGATTTTTAATTTATACTTAATTATTTAAATAATTTGAACAATATTCATTTGAAGTTATTTTAGGGACCAAGTGAACAAATAATACTATGATTCTTATCCTTTTGTCCTTGTCCTTGATATTGAATTTGTGATCTATCTAGTTCCAACCTATCATGAAGTTAATTTTTATGGAAGTACAACCAATAATAATAATAAATAAATAAATAAAATAAAAATTACCCAATATCATGATCAACATTAAAACCTGGAATGTCAGCAACCTCTATCAGTGATTCTTCGTGAGCGCGCGAAAGGCCTCCTCGAAACTCCCTGATTGGCGCCGCACAGAGGACGGAGAGAAGTCGTAGAAGATAGGTAGAACCACTTGTCCCTTAGTTCTCCTGCACTCCACTATTGTGGCGAGCTCGGTGAGGCACCATTTACAGGAAGCGTAGTTTTTAGACAAGATTGGGATTGCGATCTTCGACTCTTCAATTGCTTTGAGGGTCCGGCCGAACTCATCTCCTCTGCGAAACTCGTTATCTTCTTGAGTTTTAGAGGCACAGACAGTCGCTACAGCTTCACGGAACATCTCTACGACGATCTCAAAACTGCTGGAGTTCGAACATCGCTACAGCGACTGTCTGTGACTCTGAAACTCAAGAAGACTTTGTATTTGCCTCCTACAGACGCGATTAAAGATTTTATAAATTTCCTCTTTCTTTCAGGCTCCATTGACGATATTGTGGATGATCTGATCCCAGATCTCTCTTGGTTGTTGGGAAAGAAGCTCAGATTGAATCTCACACTGTGTGAGTCTGAGCAATGGATTTGGGGATTTGGGGATTTGGGTGTTGATAAAGCTCGAGACAACCCTAATAGCCAAGTTTTACTTTCACTTTTACCAGTCAAGTCGAGAACTTTCGAAGCGGATTAGTATTTTATATTGTTTATATTATTAAATAAGTTTCTAATATCGTATATTTCCTTACCAAATTAGTTTTCCTTTTCTTTATTGAATTTCAGTATTTCTTATTATATTATTTAGATAATTTAAAAAATAGTATTACTTATCAAAAAAAAGATAATTTGAAAAATAGTAAGTATTGCCGACATTATTTAAAATACCATAAATACAAAAAATAATTATTTCATAAAGCAATTTAACAAATAGTAATTATAAATACGATAATTTATACACAATATTTTCATATTTGATAAGTATTTATATAATTAATACAAAATAGATTATTTAAAGGAGTAATGATATGCGCGAAAGAGAAAATAGGAAACTCCCCCAATCTCACATGGCTAGGCCACGTCACACTTAAAAAGGTAAGAGTGCTCTCTTATATGGTAAATTGAAAGAAAAAAAAAAATGGGAAAGAAAAAAAAAAAAAAAGAGGAAATTAAAAACTCTCCAAAATTGGAGGGAGAGAGCAAAAGAAAATACTCACAAATGGGAAATTTCTTCCAGTTCTATATTTCTAAATTCACAAGGTAAAAATTCGTAAAATTATACTGTTTGAATATATTAAATTATTTTAATAAGTCAAAACTTCATTAACTATTAATTTTAACAAGGACAATACTTATGTCCAACCCAGGTTAAATGAAGTTCATCCAACCTGGATACGTGACCCAATCAGTGCATGACAAGTGTCCAACAACATTATTGGATTTAAGTTAGGTATTACTCAACTATTCGGGTTTGACCCGTTCAGAACTCATGCTTTCATAACATTGTTTCTGTTTCAAATCGTCCTGTTCTTACACTTTACCGTCACCATCATCTCAATTGCACTCAGAGTTACAGTCTACCATTGCGCTGGAGATCGAGTCCATTGTCAAATCTTTCACTCCCTAATTATCCACACAAATCACCACACATAAGCAAACATCCAAAAATAAAGCACGCCTCCCAAACAAAGCTTTCAAAGTGAGAACACACCCAAAAGCCATAAGACCCGTTTGTCAAAAGCAGAGTGAGTGTGAGTGAGTGACAGATACTGTGAGAAAAAAGAAAAAAATAAAGATAAAGAGTAGACAGACGTCAAATCATCACCATCTTCACCTTTGGCTGACAATGATATCACCACTTCCTAAACATCATCGTCACTGTAACTGGTAAACTCATCGGCGTCTTCCAAGTTCATCATCACCACCCACGCGTTCGACATGCTCCTGCGAGTAGATCTAACTCGCGCCGAACAAGCCCACGCGCCCCAATTTTGAAATCCTCCAAACCCTAGCATCAATGGTGTCAAATGAAATCTCTTGACAATTGGAACAAAACTCCCTTCTTGGTCATCATCAAAATCTTACCCTAACTCTCTCAAATGGAAGCTTGAAAACATAAAATAATAAAATGTATAGGTATAGAGAGAGAAAGAGAAGAGATAGAGAGAGAAAAGATGATGGCCGAAGTGGGAAAAGAAAGGGGGGTGGCCCTCATTGTGCCACTTGTCACCATCCTATGGTTTACTAACTTATGCTCAAGTTACTCTTTTGCTCTTCTCCTTTCATTGCAATGCCATATTTATCCCCAAAATATCTACCTCAATGTATAGATATGTGTGTATGTATATATGTGTGAAATGATAACAATGTTCCTCAATGAAAATAGAAAAATCGGGAGAAGTTCCCGAGCCCGAAAATCGTCCCGACTTCTGAAAAATTCTAAAATTAATTTTGTCACTTCTAAATGACTTAAAATAAATAAAAATGCATTTCTAAAACCCTCGGGTCGAGAAATGACATAAACAACCCTCGGGGCTCGCGTGGCACGCAAAAAATACACGAAAAATAAATGAAATAAATTTTTAAAAAAAATCCAGAAAAATATGGGACATTACCATCTACCTTCCTTAAAAGAGATTTCGTCCTTGAAATCTACCCTCCTTAAAAAGGAGGCTCACAACCGTCACTTTCCCGAAGGATGCCTCACAGAACCCGCAAGATTACGAGCTCACAAACCTTATTGCTTTTGACACCGGATGTCAATAGGTGATCACGCATCACTGATACTAGAAACACAATGCTCACCACCCTATGTGGGTACCCATCACACAACATCTTAACACGCAAAACATTGGATTCCATAACTGGCTCAAAATTGACACCAGGCACACTATACACATCCACCCAAAGCTCCAAGGCTCACTAGAAAAACGGTCACTAGACCACCAACATAATGACATCCAACCTCAACTCATCCCTTAAAAGATACATAACCCAAGACAAAGGATCCCGACTACTATATAACAAGCCTCAACTCTAAGTCAACAAGTCCCCGACGAACCATACATATGCTTTATAATACGTAGCTACTCCATCATATAACTATATAATTGATTACCAATCGTAACATCTAGTATCATTATACTTAATATGTCTCAAAATGGCTAAATAACGAATATTCCAACGACTGCCTAAACATGAGTCACTCAAACAATAAGGTGTACTATCAAGTACTCAAGACACAAATCCCCAAAAAATAACTCAAGAATTAAATTATCTGACCATTAACTTCGTCGGACATGTAGTCCTGTAAAAAACACCTTATCATCCAAAACAAACTACTTGAATCTATTAAACACAATCGTCTCTAACTAAAAATCTTTTTCAGACAAAAACCATACCGTCACATTGACGTAACGTGCAACACGACGCTCTCACTATCGCTAATCACTCAAAACAGTCATTGACCTTTGACCCAACATCGCACTCAAGAGTGATTGACTCAGGAGAAATGGTTGGCTATGCCATTCTCATCATCAATCCAATCTCAACACCAATGGAGTTCTCGTCCTTAGGTCTAAACCTCAAACATAGTATCTCACACAGTTCATAAGACAACCATAAGAGTCATTCATTATACATTCACTGTTCTATGCAACCTTGACTGTTATACAGTCATACATACTGCTCTAACAATCTCGATTATACCTTTATCATGTGACTCATAAAGAGTTGAAAATAATGCAGTACTGAATGCCACTAATCGTAAAAGCTCTCCGGTCCATTCCTAATAACCTAAACCAGGGAAAATGTTGTGTCCCGGATTTTTTTGGATTTTTCATTAGTTATTTATTTATTTATTTTATTTATTTTTCGGGCATTATTTTATTTTAAGTGGTGTCGGTACATTTTATTGCATTATTTATTTAATGTGTGCCATTGTGATGTTATATATGTGTGTGTGTGTGTAATATTATATATATATGTGTGTGTGTGTATGTGTGGTTGTGAGGGAGTTAGGGGGAGAAGATATTGTTGGGACATGTTTGATGTTGCTGTTATAAAGGGAGGTTAGCTTAGTACTTTGGTTAGTCAAGGCTCGAAGACCAAATGCAAGCCAGACATTTTTGAGTGGCTAGGAATGGGTCCTTTAACTAAACACACCAACTATATCACCTACCCATCATTTTCTCTCCCTCATTTTCGGTACTCTTTCTCTTTTCCTCTATTTCCTTTTCTTTTTCCTCTCCTCATTCTCTCTGAAAAATCTCCAAGTTAGAGGGAGATTCTTGAGAAGCCATAGTTGAGAAAGTTGTAGATCTTGGCAAGGGGATCATTTTGGCACCAGTCTTACAAGTATTTGGGTGGATTCCGGGTTTGGATCTTGAGGTAGTGAAGTCTAAACTACAAGGTCTTGGGTTTTTATGATTTTTCTCTATATGATTTTGTGGATAACATGCTTACGTGGAAGATTTGTTCATGTTTGATGAGGTTCTTAAGATTTGGTTTGCTTCATATGAGTTCATGTTATATGTATATATGAAGATGCGTTTAATTTGGCCAAAAGCATGCTATTGTGACGATAATGATGTGTATATGTTGATTCTTAAGTTCTTAAGAATTTATATATTGATGATGATGATACATATATTTAAATTCTTTAAAAAATGATGATAAGAGATGCATAACTTGCATATCATGGCCATTGGTTGGGTTGGGTTGGAAATGATGTTTTATGGTTTTCAACCATTTTAAAAGATTGATTTTGGAAAGTTTTAAAAGGATTTGGAAATGGTATTGTGAAAACGGATGCCATGGAGTTGTCATGTGTTCCAAGGTTAGCCAACTTAAAAGGGGGTACAAGACGGATTGGACATGTATAATTGAACTACCTAGGCCTCAAATGATGCTAGGGAGACGTCTTAGGTGAGGGATAACTAGTCAATTTCCTTTGAGTCCCAAATAACGCTTAGGGTCGGGTTGTGTTAACATTTTCGGTGTGGGTTATGTTATGACGGAAATGGTTTTGGGGAAATAGTGAGAGTGCATTCATAGTGTTCATCTCATTATTGAAAAGCATGAAAGTTTAATGTTGACGCTTAATTATTACTTTTCCCCAATTTGTATACGATCCTTCTTTCTTGTACCCTATGCTTTGTGTGTGATTCACGGGATTACAAGAGATGTATTTTAGGCCATTTTTACCGAGCCGTTGTGCTCACCTTATATTTAACATTTTTCAGGAAATTGATGTGCCCTTACAAGCTTAGTTTTAGCTTGATGTTATCTTTTGTAATCATTTTGCAAAGGCATTCTTTTGGATATTGTGGCATGTACTGTGATACCCCTCGGATCCGAGACACGGGTTGATCAGGCCCAGGCCCGAGCCCGAGGGAATATCAAACAATTAAAGTATTTATAATGAACACGGAATACAAAATGAATTAAGAAATGAAATTAAAGCTGAAAAGAACTAAAAACAGAATCCGTAAAATATTATAATTATTAAAATCCATCAAACCCAAACTCCATAACTCCATCAGTTTACAACTCGGGAATCCATCCATTGGACCCCTTATTTAAATTCTCCAAACGATACTGAAATAATAAAAACAAAATCCAAAGCTAACATAGAGAAAATTCCTACATAATCAGAGGAGTGAATAGCTGTATCTGCTCTGCACGTCCAAACTCTAACCCTGGAACTGACGAGCACCTGAAAAATAAAGAAGTGGGTCAGGCCCACATGCAAGTCCTGATCTACTACAATCCAAACAGTAATCCGATACGCAGATACATCCTAGGAAGACTTAACAATATCTAGAGTAGTCAATATATGTATATAGTACACACTATAGGACGCTCGCTAGTCCAGTAGGTTTGTCTCAGCCTGAATAGAAGTCAACATGCGAATACGCACCCGAAGGTGGGCATGAGTACCTAGACCTACCAGGGAACAACACCTATGTCCAGTTATCCATCATAGGCAATATACGCACCCTAACCATGGTCATGAGACTCAAACTCATACCACGGCACCATATAATATATATATAAAGTTCGTACTCCTCCTAATACAAAATACCATCCATCTATGTAGTGGTCTGATATATGTATAACAAATTCATCCTGAAACCATAGTAGGTCATTCAATTCTCAATTGATATGACACAAGTAGGTGATGGACTTAACCTATATGATTAATCCATACCTTAATCCAAGTTAGGTAGAACTCAGTGTTTGAACAAGTCCATACCTAGTATGTCACCGTCCCATACCGGTACATACAATCCTCCAGCTAACGAAGTTGACAAAAACAGGAATAAGTATGTAATACCCCGTATTTTATTAAAGAGTTTAGTTTATTTAAATTCAATTATGTGTGGATTCCTTTACCTATTATTGTGAATGCTACATTGTTATATTAAGTTCATTTAATGGTGCATGTAAATTAATTGTGTATGTTAAAATAGTAAATTTATTCATTTAATTGTGTATGTATTATTATAATTAATTTTATTTGTTGATTATGTTTAATTAAGCAATATTAGTTAATTAAAGTATTATATTTGTGTTATAAAGTATTATGATGATATAATGTATTCTTATGTAATAATAATAATTATTATTATAATAGTTATAATAATAATAATAATAATAATAATAATAATAATAATAATATAATAATAATAATAATAATTATAAAAGTTTATTAATAATAATATTAGTAATAATAATAATAATAGTTATAATAATAATAATAGTATTAAATCACAATGTCATGATGAAATTAGAGATTAGGATAGGATTTCATTAATGTGTATGGGTAGACTTAAAGCCATATGGTTGGGAATGTGGTTAATTAAATACAAAAATAGATATTTTGTAATATTTATATTATATAATTTGTATATAAATTAGCTAGCCTACCTTAGAAGGAAAGAAAGGGAGTTAGAAACAAATTATAAATTCTAGTGAGCCATTGTAAAAGTGTGGAAAGGAAGAGAGAGAAAGAAAGGAGCTTGGACCGGGTAGGAGAAATTTACCCGACTACGCGCAACCGGCGGATTTATTTTAAATCCAAAAAGGCAAGTTCTTATCTATTTTTCCCCTTTGAATCCATAAATTAATTGTTTAAATTATTTAACTTACTATGGAGCCTTGAGAGCATGTTAGGAGTTAATAAATTATTATTTTTAGTTTATTTAATTAATAAAATTTTAATTATTTAGGATGGTAGATATTTAATTATTATCCTATACCATTAAATCTAGCTAAAAATAATTATTTAAGGCTTCAGGATTTTTCTAGAATTTTCCGGTAATTTTATGCATTTTCCGGCGAGGCTCCGGCGAGATTTCCGGTCGCCGGCAGCGGGGAAGAAAACCGGAGCAATCCGGTGTGTTGCGGCACAAGGTACCCTGTGTGCGCATGGATCCATGACCGGTTGATGGGAAATTGATTAAAAGATGGATTCGGTGTAGCGCGGGACACCATATGATGGTGCGCGCTAATCATCAGCCGTAGGATGAAAGGAGCATAGGTGGATTGATCCGGTGTGGCGCGCATGTAGGAAAGGTGATGCAGCCAACCAACCGGAGGACGCCACGTCAGCAGGAAGCCATCAACGCGCGCGTGGGAGCGCGTGCGCGCGCGTGGCTGATGCTAGACGTGCGTGGAGGCGCGTGGGAGAGTGGGGAAGGTTGGGCTGCACGTGGGGAGGCTCTGGGAGGCGCGTGAGGGCGCGTGTGGGGTCTCTACAGCTGCTGGAAATTACCAGAATACCCCTAGGGCCTGTTTTGTAAATTCCAGAACCTTAAACGTGGATTTTTAGGTACTGTGTTGGTATTTACGGGTTTAACGGGCCACGAAATTATTATTTTAATACCCGTTAATTATTCTTATGGTCAATTAATCTTTTCTAAGCATCTATTGGCTCGTTTACGGTACGGATATTAATGTGATTTATTTAATGACATTGTTAAATATAAATAGTGTTAATATCTTACTAAATGGTATCAAACATTACTGTTAAATTAAATAATGCTATGTTTTAGTCATATAAATTATCCAATATATATTATGGGATATTTATACTGTTAATCATACATCAACCATGATTATTATGCTGTGTGCATTTCAGGAAATAAATGGACTGTTTAAATTATGTCGCATTTATATTATATGGATGTGTTGCCATATAGAACCATGTGAGCTGGCTAATAAGTTTAGACTCATTTATACCTTATGCATTCGTTGCGATAGACATATGTGTGGCTGTCGGGGTATGTGGTTTAATATTATTGGCATGTGTTGCCTAATTGACATACTCGGTATATTTATTAATATTGTTGGCATGTGTTGCCTAATTTATATGCTCAGTATATTCATCAGTACTTTGCGAGGTGTTATCACTGTGTAGTTCGTTATAGTCTGTGTTGTCAGTACCGTGTACCATGTATAATAGCTGATTTCCCGGGTAGGGAAAGGCGACACTTAACCACCTAGTGTGAGTCTAAGTGATCACCGTCTATTCTGGTTGAGGTCATGTTATACATTGGATAGTTCCCTTAGGATGTATACAGATATAGTACTCAACCGATTCATAATGATTAATTTATTTGATTCTCTGATTTGGGTCATAGTAGAGAGGACTTGCTCGTGGGGTTGACCCACCATTGTTGTTATTTCAGGATACGGTCAGTACCCGTTCCAAGGTTGAGGTTAGCAGTGTGGGACCACCATCCGAACTCATCTACTCTTACAATCCAGTTCAGGGTAGAAGTTTTATGTATTACTTCAGTTTCAGTTTTTATTTACTTTTGACGTTGAACTCTCAGGGTTATATTTAGGGATCCTTGACATAGGATTTCCAAGTTGTAATGAAGTACGGTATTAAATAAAGGATGGATGGATATTGTATTATTTAGTGTTCTTTTCCAGTCTAAATTCTTTTATTATCATCATTTTGTATTCCATGCTTGTATATTGCCAATTGTTTTTGATATCCCTCGTTTTTCGTGTATAAGCCTGATCAACTTATGCGTGGGAAATGTTGGGGGTGTTACAAAGTATTTATCAACCACACTCCAGAATTAGCATAAATATAGTTTAACATGTATATAACCAACTTATTCATTCAATATAAGATTTAGAATCCCGATTACAGTCCGTTAAATTGATAAAGTGGAGTTACACAGTCTACCTCTCCAAACAGTACCATAACTGATGCAATGTAAAACAGATTTTAACACCAGTTGATCCCAACTAAGCATACATATAACAATACCACAGTATGCTTATAACACAGCTGCAAAACATGATTTATAAATCCAAGTCATGCAGAGAAATAAAGTTCCAAAAATAGAAGACAACAGAAATTAATTTTCAAATCATCCACCTACGGGTTCACTGTTTAATCTTAGATTAATCCCGTCCTCAATTCCTACTTGTAATCATGCTTCCCAACATTTTTACAAGTCTTAAACATTAAATTACAACATCCAGTAGCCTTTAAATAATTTTAGAAAAACCAATTTCAGCCAAAAGTCCCTAAAACTTCAATTCTGTGCGTTTTAAGATTGAGCAGGCTCTAAAATTTGGAGCCTGCTCTATTTTCTTTTGGAGCCGGCTCTAAACCACTTAGAGCCGGCTCAAAGACACTTGGAGCCGCCTCCAAATAAGTTTGGAGCCGGCTCTAAAATATTTGAGAGCCTGCTCACTTTTCCCCTAGCCGCCGTTGCCCGTTCCAGCTTCGTCTTCTCCAATTCCGGTGATTACCAGAGCCTCTGTAACATGTTTTAATTCTCATTCTAGGTTCAATCTCAGTCC
Organism: Cornus florida; assembly: GCF_030987335.1. Taxonomy (NCBI): domain Eukaryota; kingdom Viridiplantae; phylum Streptophyta; class Magnoliopsida; order Cornales; family Cornaceae; genus Cornus; species Cornus florida. The sequence goes on from NW_026775575.1 coordinate 42,499,726, forward strand.
TAGGTACATATTAAACCACTGATATTCAATGATAGCATGCATAAAACATAGGTTTAGAAGTAACGATTACAAAACCTTAGTCTGAAACTTTAAGCAACCCACAACAGATTTATTTGGTGATCTTCATTACTGTTTTAAGAACTTATTCTAGGGTTCATTTAAATATCTCAAACTAATACTAAAACATAGATATCCAATCACAACAAGAATTTAACACAAGTGCTAAAACAATCGGCAATAAGATTTTTGTTAAAACTTTTAAGCAACATCAAACAGATTAACTCAATAGAAACAAAATATTGATTCAACATGCATACAAGATGAATTATAACATTCGTTGAATCTGTTTTAATGTTTGATTAATTCCTGGAGTCTAACTAGGCATGCACAGAACACGAATTAATGGGAGAGAGAAGAACAGAGACTTGCCTGCAGTTTCAGATTTGAAACTATAATTCACCGTCTCTATAAATTCTGGCAATGTCAACTTGTTGTTATCAACCTCTGCCACTCCTAGTTAGGTCCAGAACTCCTCCTTGAATCCCTCCCTTAATCTCCTAAAGTTTCTCTCAGTAAACCATACAAGCTCTCTCTCTGTTTCTCTGCCCTCACAACTCTCTGAATGACTCTATTACGTGACTCTGTTAGTGAAGGTGGTGAGTAGGGTTTATCGAAAACCCTAGGCAGACGTATACCCATATATTTATAGAGTTATACCAAAACCTTAAATTAATTAAAGCCCTAACTAAATCCTAACCGGCCCATAGAAGTTAAATAAAACCTGTGTCGGCTAATACGTGAATATACATAAAACACAATCCTACTTTAAACTAATTTAATTAAATAAACCCCATTATCAATTAAGTCAAATAAAACATCATAAAACAATTTAATTTAAAACAATGTAATAAAAGAAAACCAAACAATTTAATCAATTAATTAAAAAAAAAAAAAAAACAAATTTAAATAACCATGGATGAAACACACAATTAAAATAATTTAAATAAAAGATTAAACAATTAAATAAATGCCTGGACTATCCTTTTAAAATTAGGGGTATTACATGTAATGACCTTATTCTTTTGTTGGTTTCATGAGAAACCCATTATATTTGTGGCCACAAATGCCTTGGCATGTAATTATATTCTTTGGGTACATTTTTATCATTTCAAAAATGTATGAATGTTTAAACGATGATTTAATTATCAATGATAAATGTATGAGGTTATTTTGACGATTTAATGCGACGTTTGCATGTTGTATGACGTCTACAGGGTTTAATTTCGTGTTTAGTGGCCTTGGGAATGCATTGGAAAGGCTTGTAGGAGTGATTTACTCGATCACATTAGGTTGGGATCTCATCTAACCGGTTAGATGGGCCATCTGATCGGTTAGATTAGATTTAGGAGGCCATCTAATTGGCTACATGGGCTATGTAGTCAGTTAGATTAGGTTTTGGGGACTATCTAATCGACTACATAGGGCATGTAGGCAGTTAGATGGCTGGGCAGAGAGTTGGGTTCTTCTGGGTGGGTCATCTGATCGACTACATGAGTGATGTAGTCGGTTAGATGAGCATCCAAACGCTTAGATCCCTCATCTAGTCGGTTAGATGAGTTGTTTGGTTTGCACCTCTTCTAGAAACGGCATCCGATCGACTACATGGAGGCATCTAGTCGGTTAGATGGTCCAGGATTTACGTTTTGACACCTGAACTTGTTAGTAATCATCGAATGACCATAATAAATGACAGATTTGCCCTTTTTGAGCCTTAAACCATACCCGACCATGCAAATGACTATTTTGCCCCGTGGGACTCCAGAACTATCATTTTAAATGGGAAATGACCATAGCACCCTTATTGGACCTCGAGTTTGGGTAAAGACCCAGGTAGTGATCTGGACACCAGGGTTTGGGTCGTTACAGATTTGATATTAGAGCGATGGTTCGAATACCATTGAGACAACAGGAAAGGCCTATCTACACAGGTTATATGTTTTGATTACATTGTTCATTTAATATGTACAAGATGTTTAAAATTATGCGAGCATGCTTACTTGATATACGTGTTTACATGTTTAAATGTTGAAATACGTGTTACGTGGCTATGTGTATGAGATGTTTATGTGTCCTAAGAATGTACTTGAGGTGTTTTATATTGTCATGACTGTCAAGTGAGTTGCTTACGGATGTCGTTTATGGGCGGATTGTTAGTGCTGCTTTTGTTGACTCGTTTTCTCGTTTCATAGCACTATGCCACCGTATCTTCGGCCAAGGGGAGAGGTTAGGGAGAGGCTTAACTCCAATCCCGCGGAGCAGGTTAATGAGGAGACACTTCTTCGGGATTTGATTACACTTAGGGGTGTTCCTGTTAGAAGGGAGAATGTTAAGGCTGGTGAGGGTTCAGTCGAGCAAACCCTAACCATATTGTTGTAAGATGTGTTGCGAGTCGCGGTTGCTACAGTTCCGTAACCGCCACCCCAGCTGTTACTATAGGTAGTTATTCCACTGGAAGAGGAAGAAATGGAGAAATGTCTTAAACTTATGTCCGATCGTTGAAATGGATGGTGATATTAACCTAACACTTAAAATTAGGTTTTAGCCTTTCTTTGGCATCATCGGAGATCTTGGGATGAGCTTGGAAGCATCTTCCAACCACATGGAAAGATCTCTGACGATGCCAAAGAAATCATCCACCATGCCTATGTCGCAGAGTATGTCAGCTTCGTCACTGTTCACCGAAGATCGTCATGCCGATGGACTTGATCTGATCGACCGGCGAGGAGTTGATAACTGTATCGAGCAGACCATCACCTCAGGCGTAAAGTTTGGAGATAATAGGGCTTTGCTTTTTAATGCTGATTATCCAAAACTCACCGTACAAGTGGGGCTGCAACTTGGGCTCGGCCTTGAATTTGATTTCTAGGTACATGAACCGGTCCTAATCCTAAATGACAGAGACTTTCACTTCACATCCTGAAAGTTGAAATTTTTTTGGAGTCACTTTCAGAAGAAAAAATAAATAAATAATTAATAATTGTCCAATGCATGTAAGATAGGGATACTACAAGTGGTCCAGTGATAAATTATAAAGTGTTCTAAAAGGCCTACCACCATCATCGACAAATATATATATATATATATATATATATATATATATATATATATATTAGGATTGAGTTGTCAAAACTAGTGAACACAAGCACAAGAATCGATCGAGTGGGGTCAAAAAGCAGATTTCAATAGAAAGGGTTGTTCACAAACCATAAATGTTTACACATTCAAAAAATATAACTTTTTTGCACAAATAGAACAATAAACTAGAACTACCTAAAAATGGGGTGGATCAATATATGTTCGATTGTATAAGTTTATCAATAAGTTACTAAACGTAAATTTATGAACATAGGTTGTGTGCCTTATATAAATTCATGAATGTGTCAAAAATGATCTTAAACTAGTCAAATTGTCAAAATGATCTTAAACATGAGCTTCAATCGTAAAATGAAATTTGTTATTAAACTAATCGAGTCTAAACTTTTTAAAATAATGACAAGCCGAGTCTGAGCTCGAATAGATTCAAGCTCAACTCGGTATATTTACAACCTTAAATTTAAAATTTAATGTTTTTTTTTTTTTAATTTTGCTAGAACTAAATGCAAGAATTGTCCTGGTGGTTTTTACTCTAAACAGTCTCAAAGCAATTGGTTGTTCGGCTAATGTTTCTGCTTCGTGCTTTCTGCTTTTGCTAGTGTACTGTAGCAAAAGCATTGTTCAATATATATATATATATATATATATTAACTAGCCATTCAATTTTTCAAACTTACAACATTTTTTATTAAACATGTTTTCATGTTTTTGCTTCCAAAAATTTTGCAGCAAATTTTCATTACTAAACAAGCTTCGAAATAGTGTTGAATATACTCTATAACAAAATACATTATTTCTGCTTTGGGTCAAAGTAAAAACACAAAGCAAAACTGATTGCCAAACGGTACTTTGGGTCAAAGCAAAGCCGATTGCCAAACAGGGCCATACAAAACCCCCCACACACTCTCTCTCTCTCTCCATGATTTATGTTTATCTATACATTCTCTCTCGTCATTTTTACTTATTAGCTCCCCCCTCTTTAGTTGCTTGTCCAAAGTTAACTCACAACTACTCTCTCTAATTTTCCTCTTGGGCAAACTACAATGACCTCCCCTGAGGTTTGACATAATTGCAACTAAACCTGAGGTTTGCCATTTTGTTGCAGCTTTTCCCCCCGAGATTTGTCCAATTTTGCAAAGACCTCCTCTCTGTACAAAAAGTAGTACTTTTTGTCATAAATTTGGTTTGAAGTGACCAAAATGCCCATAATGTTATTGCATAATTAAAAAAAAATACAATAGTGGATCAAAATGCCCTTAGATATATATATATATATATATATATATATATAAAAGACTCAAATGCAACCCAAATGAAACCCAAATGAAATGCAAATTCGCAATTGTTATCTTCAAATGCAACCCAAATGAAACTAAAAGTGAAATGCAAATTCGCAATTGATATATATTTAAATATAACTGTTACTTTAGCTTTTTAATTTATGATTGTTAAAGAGATATATTAGAGAAAGAGAGATCTCTCTTCCAACAGTGGAGAAAAAATGCCATTGAAGATTCTTTTGAAGGTAAAAAATCTTGAATAATTTAGTTATTAATACAATTCATCTCTTCCAGCAGTAGAGAAAAAATGCCATTGAATGTTCATTTTAAGGTAAAAAATCTTGAATTATTTAGTTATTAATACAATTCAAATCTTTATTACTTTGATATTAATGCAGGTCAAGTCTATTGGATGTAAAGTTTATGGTTCAATTTCTCACCTCATCTACAAAGCAGAAAATTGGCGTAATATAACAGCTGCTTAAAAGTTAAAACCATTTTTTAATTGGTCATTAAAGGCAAAAATGACTAGCTTTTGCAAAGTGACTACATTTTTCAGCTGCAAAACACATAATGGGCACAAATTTAATGATACAAAGATAACAGTTACACAAAATCTTTCAAAAATTGCAATTAAAAAAAGCACTTGCAAATAACCTGGGCATAGTCATTAATTTGTCATGAAAAATAACCATAACATTGTCATTACATAACCCAAATACAACAGTCACATTATTGCTGAATCTGTCTTAAATAAATAACCATAAACTGAGCTTAAAACTATCATAATTCCAGAACCTACCTTGATTACATAACATTAGCGGTAAAATAGTTTGAAACTGTCAATTACATAACCTTAGCCCACCTCAACAAAAACATATAATAGGCTAAACATATCATCATTAGACCTAACTACATTTCCAATATAGCCCACAGTAACAAAATTAGAAAATGGGCTTAACATATCACCATTAGCCTTAATTACATCACCAATATTGCCCATGTCAACAAAAACTTACAATGGGGCTAAACAATTCTTCAGCAGCTACTATATACTTTGGTAGGTCAAATTTGGTTATGTCAATGTCCCAAAAAACAAAAATAATGGCCTGCAATGTGTCAAAGAAAGTAGTTTAAGTAAGTAGTTTAATTCATTCAAGCAAGCATCGAAACAAAGAAAAGAGGGGAAGCATGCAGTTCAATCACCTGTTTAAATAAGAAATTTAATTCCTACTCTCAGCAGTAGGAATCACCACATCATTTGGTACCTGCATGCTTTTCAATGTACTTAAGTCACCATGAAAAAAAAAACTAATTATATACTAAAATGACATACACTGGACCGAGTATTGTTGCCACCTCTCCCAACTCTAGGTCTTTTGCCACTGTTGCCACCATGACCATCTACATTTGACACCTACATATTTTTCAAAGTGAACTTAAGCATTGAAACAACAAAAACAAAAAACAAAAATATTTAACTAATCATATACTGAAATGACATACACTGAACTTACCAACTCTCCCTCTGCTTGTTGTAGCTTTTGATGGACATGCAGCTCTTGAAGGACCTGTAGCTGCTTCTCTTGCTGCTCTAGCTGTTGGTGCCCTTTGGCATCCTCTTTTGTTGTGCCCCACAGTATTGCAAATGCTACAAGTTACTGTAGATGAAGTAACATATTTGAGTTTGTTCACCCTTACACAAGTATGGTCAGGGCCAAGTGTTTTTATTTTATATGTTACCTTGTCAACTAAAGGGGTGCCACGAATTCGCCAATTGCAGCCTTCACTGCCACAATGGGCAATTACCCTAGCCTTCTCATTCTTATTTCTAACAAGCCTAAAACAATTTTGGACAGCATATTCCCTTAACACCTTCCTAAAATGGTTGACATCGTCAAACAAAAACAAAAGAGCTTTTTCCAACTCTATTTTACCATTATCACCATACCTAAACCTTTTACCCTTTATATACTTGTGGACATTAACCGTTTTCCCTTCTATTTCAAGACTACTATCAGAAAAATCCCCCCCACCTTCACTGGAATTGTAATCAGAAAGCCTAGAATCACTATCATCATCAAGGCTCTCAACCTCTAGGTGAACTGGATCAACCACAATATAAATTTCATCCTCATTATCCCCACTGAAAACGTAGTCTTCATCACTCTCATCAGAATTCATATCCTCTGCAGTTGCATTCTCTACACCCTCTTCCTGTCCACCTCCATTTTGTGGGCTCACATTGTGAATAGCCTCATTCTCATCTACATTATCATCTCTGATTACAGTCAAACGTTCATCAATTTCATGAACTTCTAGAAAGATATCTATGTTTACAGACTTGCATACATTTGAAACATCTCAAGGACGTCTAAATCTCCTTCTATTATTATTATTTTTTTTCATTTGGGGAACCTTTATCAAGGCAGTACAACTTCATTGATAGCCCAGACTGTGTAGGAACATTACTAAGTGCAGCCTCACATGCATCAGAAATAAGCTCTAGGAAATTATACCTGTTAGGGTCTATATTACTCAATAGATGAATGTGACCATGATAGTCAACCAACAAAGTATGTAGAAAGTCCATTGCAGAACCTAGAAGATTAAGAATAAAAACAAAAATCCAGTAATCCAGAAAGTTAAGTAATCCAGAAAGTTAATTAACACTAAAGAATTCACAGAAATATTATCAACTAAGGAAAGAGAAAAAAAACAACTAAGAAAACCGTAATTTTAAATTAATATAACCATAATATCACATTATCGAAAATAAACTCCCAAAATGAAGACGAAGATAGAAGAAAAATATAAAAATAATCGTAATTAATATCATCAAAAATAAATTTATTAACCCAGAGAACCTTAATTGCATCAAATCAGAAAGAAATTTTGAAATAAAGGTAACCCTAAAATAAACCCTAAAATCGAAAGAAACCCCTAAGATGAAGATGAAAAAAATTACAAGTACTTGTAACGCTACAAAAACCCCCTAAAAATTATTAACCTCAGAACCCCAATTTCATCAAATCGTAAATAAAATTTTGAAATAAACCCTAAAACAAATACCAACACAAACCCTAAAATCGAAGACAATGTATTTGTGAACCAAGATGGAGATGAAGATGAAAGTCGAACATGAACATCCAATGTAAAGATGAATATTACGATACCTGGCCAGTGTTGATCTCACCCGCACCTCAGGAACACAGTACTGTTGAAGATGATGACGAGCAACACAATCGTAATGAGAACGTGAGAACGTAGTGGATTTGTGGCGACTGAGTTCGAGACGAAGTGATATGTGCAACTTTGTGTGGTTATAAGTTAAAAGGGTAACACAGTCATTTAACATACTCAAATTTTTTGTTTATTTTTTAAAATATAATAATGAGGGCATATAAATAAATTCATAGCAAAATCTGACATGGGGTGTCTTTGCAAAAAAATGGCAAACTTTAAATTTAGTTGCAATTATGTCGAACCTCAGAGGAAATATAATTGTAGTTTGCCTTTTCCTCTTTATTCATTTTCTCTCCCTAGGTTTTTTTTTTTTTTTTTTTTTTTTTTTTTTTTTTTGGCTTCAGTCATTCTTGAAGCATACAATATATATATATGTGTGTGTGTGTGTGTGTGTAATTTATATGTGTGGATAAGGAAATTAGAGAGATCTAAAATCAAGTGTCGCTTGGGACGTACATGCATATATATATATATATAAGTACTCGTGCGTCTATATGAGATGTTGAAGTTAATTTCATTGCCCGAGAGAAACCCCCGAGAGAAACCCGACAAAGCAATATCTATTTCTTCTACCAAAAATCATTTTTCATTTCAAACTCCTTGAGACCTCACAAGATTTTTTCATATTAATACAGCACTAACGCTCAAATTCTAAGTTTTTTAAGACTAATTATAGAGCCCCTTCACATTCTAAATAAATTTCGCTTTATGAATACGAAACAACCACAACCAAGCATTTTCTTCAATTACTTAAGAGTTACTATTTATTTTAACCCAAACTCGAATGTGACTAGTATATTATTAAATTTGTCTCGCATTACAAAAAATGCTTTGTAAAATACATAAATAACAATGTACTGCTTGTCATATTCCAAAGCTTGATGTCTGTTGGATCAACGTTAGTCCGTGGAATTCAAATATAGATTGTGCTCTTGCATATAATCAATTACTCCATCTGCTGTCAAATATTTGACTGACAAACCTCTCGAAATGCAATTCCTGAATACACAACAAACAACAAAACTAAGCATTTCGTAATTCCAATTTTGTCAGATTAATAACATCACCCTCCAAAAAAACAACACACACACACACACACACACACAAAAACCAGTTACCTTATTCTTGTCGAACTGATTTGGTTTGGTATAAGTTCATCCACAACTTTGATATTGTTCTGCAGGAATTTACACGGGAACGGAGTAAAAATGCAAGCCAGGGACTATAGATTAGGTATGCAGCAAATAGAAAAGTTTCTTTACCATTCAGGCAAAATTCTAAATTTCAATAAATTCAAACCATTTCAAATTGTAAACCATAATTAACCCAAATATTCCACATGATCAAACGAAGATTTGATTTGAAATTTTGAGAAGGTTCAAAAAGTTGGTCGAATCTGAAATTAAAACCTTGGTGTCATCAGCTGCACAAAATTTGCACACTTACAAGGGCACCAACCCTATTTTACTCTTAAATGACCAAAAGAAAGTCTGGCTAATGTTCTAATCAAATTCACCATAAAAACAAAGTAGCAACAAAAGTAACTTGGATCACCTTGTACTCATTCAAAATGTCATCGTCTGAGATAATCTTCTCAATGTTTTGACCTTCTCTGAGTATACAAACCACACCATAGTCTCTACATATAGTCCTGACCTGAAAATTTGGAAGTTAAACATTTTAAAACCAAAATTTTCTGCCAATAAAATTTGAAAAATCCCGAATCCTACCCAATTGTCACTCCACAAATGTCTTAATTATAGCGTTTAAGCAGTTGGTCATGATCGTTTAAAGAATCAATACAGAGAATGTCCACAATATTTGGTCATGGTGGTTTAAAGAATCAATACAGAGAATGTCCACAATATTTCAATATCTGATGCCTCACGTTGTTGTGGCAAATATATATAAGATGTAGCACGGGGATGCAGGCACCGCGTCTGAAATAGAGGGTCGCACAATAATAAGTCTTGCATCATCCAATTTTAACAATTGTTTAGGGGTGGCTCAATGATAAGTCTAGCACTATCCAATTTTAACAATTGTTAAATGGAGGATTGCACAATAACAAGTCTAGCATCATCCAATTTTAACAATTGCTTAGGGGTCGCTCAATAACAAGTAGTATTATCCAATTTTAACAATTGTTTTTTGTCTACGACTATCTGTCATGTACAAAACAAGCCATGCTACAAGAACTTACCTGCTCACGTATCCAAGCTCCAGGAATTCCAAAAGATTCTAGCAGATCAGAGCCACAGATGAGCATGACCTTAAGGGAGTCTACAGGCAGGAGAAGAGCAAGTCATGACATCACCACCGAATTAGACAATGGAAACATGCAATGAAGCCATTACCTAGTGTGGTCCATGTTAATTGATTGTATTGGGAAAGGGGTATGCTAGATACAGAACAAACCTTTTTGGCAATATTAGTTTTTCTTGGCCCATTTGTAGCCAAGCAGTGATAAGGGGAACTTGTGGTTAATTAGTGGTGGTTGGGTATGTGCACGAGTGCGTGTGTTGGAGGGGGGGAGTCAAGGAAAACCATTTAGTCCATGATAATTATTTGTCCAAGACAAGCATGTCCTATTAAATACAATTTGTGCAAATAATATCACAAAGCTCAGGCCCTTGCGCAGACTGTCCCTCTCAGCACCCTCAATTAATAGGGGACCATATAGGGTAATGGCTAAAGAGTGATGCTAAACACTTTTTGTTCAAATCAAACTTCAATTAGCAAAAAGGATAAAATATTCCCAATAGAACATGAAAAAAAAGTGACTCCATAAGTCGATTGCTCAAATGCAAAATGGAGAAAGAAAAATGTAATGCTTCTACAAGCCTTTACCTTCAGATATGAGTCCGCCCTCACATAAGACACTCCTGATTCTAGATAAAACAGTCAATGTGTGTTGGAAGGTACTTTGATTTGCCTGCACCAAGGGCTCGATACTTCCATATTTAGTTTCAATAGCTAAATGCCTAAATACCAAGCAATAGCATAACAAATGGAACACAAAATAAAAATGATAATGATGCAAAATTTGTGAAATTTTCAACACTATTATAAAGAATCTGTAAAATGACAGAGATACCTCCCAGGGATCCACCATTATAAATCCAGAACTTCTGCAAGCTAGATGACACATTTCGATACGATGTTTAGCAGATATAAGGCCCTGTAAAGATAATCACTTTAAGCTGGAAATTTGTTAGACCATGTTAAAATGCAGTCATGTAGAAAGAACACATATATGATTTTGAAAATATAACTTAGTTATAATTAGATAAATATTTATAGGGAGCAATACCAACTATTACCACGTAAGCACAAATTCAATCAACCACTGAGCCATAATGCGTGGCAAAATGTGGTCATAAATATGATTGAATATCAACTTCATTACATGAGAGATTAATATCACCATAAAGAGAATGAAAGATGAAGTGTGAAACATGAAACAATTCTGTATGAAAGATGAAGTGTGCAACATGTCAATTCTGAATGAAAGATGACGTGTGAAACATGAACCAATTCTGCATTAAAAAAGGCCGTCCCCATAGTACCATCTCTATAAAAAAAAGGCTCCGCCACTTAATCTCCACAATGGATATTTCAATGTCAAAAACATATATCAAGACTGTAAAATCATTGGCAGCCTATCGCCACAATTTAGCAGTCTCTTACTGCTCTATATTAAGGTAAAAATCTTCATTTGCCAATTTGGATGCACCAGAAAGCTTAAAATACTTTTTTTCTAAAATAATCATAAACCATCCTAGAACTATAAATCTCTGCCAGGACAATTTTTTTGCTAGGAGGGAATGAAGATACTAAAAGAGGATGGAAAAAAAAAAAAGGAAAAAGAATATGACTCCAAGAAGTAACTCAGAAATACAAACACACATTAGTTATTGGAGCTCTAGAAAGGGATGAGATCACTCTGAGAAAGAATTACAGAACTGTACACACACATAAGTAATTGAATCTCTAAAAAGGGGTGAATAAAAATAATCCACGTGCTAATTTTTCGAAGGGTGACCTGATGAGGAGTTGACAACTTTTTCCAGTTAGTCAGGAAACAAAAACAACGAGCCTTTTTACCTTTTCTCTTTTCTTCATAAATTTACCATCACTATCGAATTTTCCCTTTTATTCTCTTTTTTAACCTTTTCTTCTTCCGAACTCCACTTCCTATCCAACGAAAAACGGTAAAAAAAAAGAAAAGGGTTGGGGTTTTTTCAATGCGTCTATTGCACGCATTTCTGTCTTAGGGCCAATGAAATAAAAATGTGTACCATTGCACCTTTCCGGTGTCAAAAAGAATTTTCTACAAGAATGCCTGACGATATGCTACAACATGATACATACCCTTTTCTTGTATGCATCATTCACAGGTGACATATAAGCTCCAATAACACAAAAGCCTTCTGAATTTAATGCATCTCTTGCCAGCTCTAACAATAAAAACGAATTTAATCAATGCAAATTAAACAAAACAAATTAATTTTAACCAAAATGAAATAATGTGATCCACCATGTTTGTAAAAATAACAATTAAAAAGCTAACATTTTAAAAGACTGCCAAAATCATTAGTTCAAGGATTCATACTCATATTTACCACCAAATATAAGTTTGAGTAATATCTTGAGTCACCCCCAGAGAAGGAACTGTGAAGTGCAAGTCCCACCAGGAACAAGGGTATTCAAGAATAGCATTCAGACTTATATTCATGAATGAATGAACCAAAAAAAGACACCGAGTGAAATGTCATGGTTTACAAGTACTCAACAGGATTGAGGATGATATTTCCATTTGGATCCGATTTTTACCAACAACACATCTATCAGCCAACAAATATATACTTTCTTGAACAACAATATGTATAACTGCGTGATTACATTTTTTTTGAAGTGCATGAAAAAGTAAACAGTACAAAAAACAATAATTCTTTGCTTATGCCTTTACATCAAATTAGGAAAAAAGGGACAACTGGGCGAAACTGAAAAAACCGAACAAAGGACATATACCATTGTACACTTCAGAGGATCTATTATCATTGGTGGTGAAAATCATGAAATAGTTGGGTATGAGTTTTAAGGAAAATTTATTTGTAGTCTTGGTAAAGCCAAACTTCTAAGATGATGCACTCACTAATACTCAAAGTTGCTAATTTACCAACTTTACAAAAGGATCCCAGTTACAGAAGTGATGAGGGACTGCTTGAATGGATAACATCACGTGGATAGATTTTTTTTGTTATCCTGTCATGCAATCATCTAAAGTTCCTTATCTTTTCATGTGGTAGGCATTATTCAGTATAAAAAATAGTGTGAAATTGGCATGAAGTGTGCATAGTAGGCATATGATTCTCTTCTTTTTCTTCATTACTTTATTTGATCCATTATCCTGTTTTGAAGAAAAAGAAAAAAAGGAAAAAGATATAGAGGGTAAAGAATATTGCAAGGCTTAATACTCCCTTCACTGATGAATTCCAGCGCCATATTTACATTTCAAAACAGATGTAAGAGTTAAAAAGAAAATTTAGAAAACGTAAAACCTCCTATTTTGACAGTTTAAGAATCTCACAAGTCACAAGCCAGTTTTGATGTCAACTTAAAATGTTGCTATTAGAACGAGCAGAGTATCAAGGTTATGCAAACTTACCAAAAAGACGCAAATGCATGTAAGTAGGAGGATTGAAACTTCCAGTTGACACAAGAACGACATACATTTTGCCCCTATGAGAGAGAGAGAGAGAGAGAGAGTTAGCATTTGTATTATTATTTTTTTATTCTTGTTGATGGAGAGGTAAACTATTTCAAAGTTACAGAAATCTATTACATGATAAATTAACATCTATCAGAAGAAAATTGTTGTGCACTGGACTAAAAACGGTTACGCTAGCCTAAATTGAACTAACTAAATTCAGTCAATACATGTAATTAACAGTGATCTTGTACGGCCTAATTAGAGATTATCACACTCAAGCTATCTCTGCTAGATGAAGTTCAACATGCATAAAACCCTGCCTACCAGCTTCCTCTTTGGGATTCTGTTCTCGGCTTGCTATATTTCATATCGAATATTTGCAAAAAGGTCATGTGTTCCTTCTACTAAAACACGTGATGCAAGAAAGAAAGAAATAAAGAAAGAAAAAAGGAGGTTAACACCCTTAGTGTTTCAGTGACGTGTAAAACATACCATTGTCAACCAAGCATGCATCTTGATGCGATGAAGGAAAAAAGGAACACTTTCAAGCAACCAAGCAGTAAAAAAATTGGTAATGCAACTGGAAAAGCTAAACTTACTCGATTTTAGTTTCTGAGGCTCCTAGAGATAATTTATCCAATGGCAACGCAATATCCATATTACCTAAAGAAGGAACAAATTTATATTAGCAATTATACAACCAACAAATGAGAATAAAATGTTCAAACTTCTTTCAATTATCTATGTTGAATTAGGAATATTAAAAGAGTTCCAAAGGAAATGACAAAGCAGTGTACAACTAGATCGAACCTAAGCATTATGAGCATCAAGAAAAAAAGTTTTATTTGAATCCTTGCTAAATAAGCAGTTTCATGCAAAAAGAGTGATCCCGTAGTGTCAAAGCAACACAAGGGTTTAAAACTGAACAGAGCTATCACTAGTTAAGATACAATAGCAAAAAAAAAAATCAGAAATGAACGTGTAACTGAACACAATCATTAAAGTCCACAACTCTTGTGGTTACAAAAAACCTACTGGATAATGATCAAGTATGTAAAAGGACAGCACTAAGACTTTCCCAAGTATATTGTGCAAATTTTTTAATGTTGTGTTTGGGAGCCCAAATCAGTGCTTTGGATTTGGGATTGGAGAAAATTCAAGTTTAACTAAATTTTTCCAATTTCAAATGCAAACCGCCGATTCGGTGCTCCCAAACATATCATATAGGATTTTACCCTACATAAACCATAAGAATATGTAGGCAACTATAACCATGAAAATAGTATAATATCAGTTCTTATAGCGCAATTAACAATAACAATAACTAAAGTGCATAAAGCATTGTTTCCTTAACAAACACCATAACAGTATTATAGCAACCTTGTGGGCGGGTGTGCTGTGGGAGGGTGCAAAAGGCACTGGCAGCATGCTACCAAACTGGGCGACCTACAGGTGCACAGTCCCACATCGCCTGGGTAAGGGAAAGGTGAAGTACTTTTATGTGGCGGTCCTATCTCCAATTGGTACGAGACCTTTTAAGGTAAAATCCAATAGCAAAACCGTGCAAACTCGGGCTCAAAGCGGATAATATCATACCATATGGTGGAGTGGATTGTTACAAAAGCCAACCAGAAGTGTGGCCAATGGGGGTGTTGGGCCAAGGGGGTGATTGTGGCCACCTTGTGGGCCCAAAGGTGGAGTGGGTTGTTACATTTGAGTTTCTTAGAAACATTAACAAGCAAGAAAGAACAATTATTAGAGGCTAAAACCAATTACAATTTATATCAATTTCTTTTGTTCTTAAGGTGGATTTGATTGACAACATGTAAAGTAATAAATAGAAGTACATCTGGTACTATCTTTGTAGGTACAAAAAAATTGCTTTATACACCCCCCTTTTCTTTCTCTCTCCCCTTTCTATTTATAGTTCATTTCCTTCTACCCTAATTCCCTTTCTTGGTCTCCATGGTTTGGGCCCATGGGCTCTCCTAATTTGGGCCTAATTTGTTGGGCATCTGACTTGGGTGGCTTGCTTTCGGGCTTGTAATTGACCTTGGATGAATTTGCCCCTTCACCTTGCCCCTACAAGTGTGTCTCATAAATGGGGGACAGCTGTATACAATCGTGTCTCTTGGGCCACGTATATATTGATGGCAAATTCATGTCCACAAGGTATTTGGTGCGGCGTGTATCCCTCAGGTTTCGTATCGCCATCATTGTATGGTTGTTTGGCTTCTCGATCGCTACTTCTCTCTCGTCTTTATATTCTTCTCTCTCTCTTCAATCTTTTCTTTTGCTGCTGTTGTAATTGTATTTGACCGAAGATTTACATCGATGTATCCATCATTACTCCTCCGTCTCTGGTGATCTCTTCCTCTCGGCAAGTTTCCCGGTGCGAATCCATCTCTTTCCCGGTGAGGTTAGTAGTCTTCTTCTTCCTAGTTCGCTCCCTTTTGTTTATTTTCTTTCTCCAGGCGTCTTGGTTTTTTTTAATTTTTTTTTATTTTTTTTATCATGTCTGTCCACTTAGATGTTTTGAGTGTTGCCAAATTCATATTGGAATTGATCTTAGACTTTACCCTGACAACGCCGATTATGAGGTCGGTGAGGGCCTATTTCTTTAGGATCATCTCTGTTTTGTTAGCTTTGAACTCGAGTTGCGACCTAGATCTTTCTATCATTGACCTATTTTTCTGCTACAAAACTGCAAAGACTCATTATACTGGTCGTTCGGGGAGGAATGAACTTTCGGTACCATTTTTATCCAATCCCTGATCGTTCCATATGTACGGGTAACCCTAAATCCCAAAAGGGCCGGAGGGATGAGATGGCTGTGGTTGGTGGAAATTGAAAGGTTGCTAATTCTGCCATTATCCCTACCAAATTTGGGAAATGTGTTATTTCTTTGTATCCACATTATAAAAAACATAAGTACATGTATATGTGACACATATCTTCCTCGCTTCTGCAGGTTTATCTGTCAATTTCTGGGTGTACCTTTTGATCTTCTTGACTACTCAATTTGTTTGGGTAGGCTCAGAGTTTTTGAAACAGAATGTGTCGCATAGCATTCCATCCAGTCTCTCCTTGCTGACTCAGCATAGCTTTTGAAGCCCTGAATATGGCCCGTCTTCAGCTCCCCTCACTTGGCAGGCGTCCTACAGCTACCCAATCAACACAAGCTGCTCAGGACCAGCAAGCTGCTGGGGTGCAGCAGCCTTCTGAGGCGCAACCCTCGGGGCAGAACACATCTCTTGGGAAGAGATCAGGCTGCAGATCAAGGAGATGGTGCCCCTTTACTTAGGGGAACAAACTCCGAACGGCTGGGTCTGGTTCATCCGCTCAGGGGACTCAAACAATTGGCCCCAAAGGGCCCGATTTGCCTCCCGTTGCCTGGAATCCAAATTTTTTTAGGTGGATGACCAGGGGAATGACGTCATGGTGACTGCCACAGACACCATGTCCAGAAATAGGCCCATTGCCCTCTCCTATTATAAGAACATGTGGATTCCTAAGAATCTGCAGATTCAGGATAAGCTGGACAGGCAAGAACTGTTTACTCATTTCCCCATCAGCGCCATAGAGGTGACTTCACTTTTACTATGCTTTCTTTTTCTTTTAATTATTGTATTTTTGGCCCTTGAGGCTGTTATATCTCAGTAATTCAGAGCGGTTTGTTGGTCATGCATACAACGTTCGGGATGATGACCATGCAGAGGGCCACTAAGGCTGGGAATAGGGCCACTGAGGCTGGGAATAGGGCCACTGAGGCTGGGAATCGCAACATTCTTTCCCTTAACAACACAAACAGAGAGCTGTTTACTGAATTGGGCAAAGTCAAGGCCAATGTGACAATGACGTGAGGGAGAGGGCCGATCTAGAAGGGGCCCTTGAGGTTGAAAAGGCAGCAAGGCTTGCTGCTGAAAAAACAATTGGAGGCCGTCAGCATTGAACGGGTTCGCCTTGCTGGTCTTCTTGGTCGGATTCCAAGGCTGTTGAGGCTTTAGGCGCTTGCTTCTCCCATACGGCTGCCCTTAGGTACACAAAGGGTTACCAGGAGGGGCTCTTTTATTATTGCCTACCTAAGGGACCAGAGAGGGTGTTCGATAATCATGACACTTGTGACGCCAAGCTCTTTATTGACCCCCCTATATGTTGATCCTACCGGGGATGCGGCTAAGGGGATCTTCAATGATTGTGTGGCAGCCTTAGCTAACCTCATGTCTCTTCCTGAGCCTTCTGTTGTTCCTACTGCTGAAACTTCCAATCCTTCCCCCCAGGATTGCCAAAGGATTCCTTCTGTTGACGGGATTACTGATATAACCACCGCTTCAAATACTGCAACTACATAGAAGAATCCCATCACCCTTGACTCCCCCACCTCTCATGTTGAGAGTTAGGAATAGACTTTTTGTTTTTTTCTCCAGTTCTCCTCTCTTGTAATGCTTCATGTAACTTTCTTTTATTCAAGGAACTTTTTTGGCCAGACTTGTAATAACTCTTCTATTTATAAAATTTTAATGTTAGCTTATTGTGCTCATTCTGACTTTTGTTTCTGAATGAATGAAAGATTTTTCCAAGTGTTTGGCGATCGGCTCTTGGTGCCACTTGCCACTCTTTACTTGAAATTTTTTTCTAAGTGTTTGGCGATTAGCTCTTAGTGCCACTTGCCTTAGCTGAGCTCATGCCCCCCTATATGTTGATCCTGTCGAGGATGCAGCTAAGGGGATCTTCAATGATTGTGTGGCAACCTTAGCTGAGCTCATATCTCTTCCTGAGCCTTCTGTTGTTCCTCCTGAAACCTCCAATCCTTCCCCTCAGGATGGCCAAAGGATTCCTTCTGCTGACGGGATTACTGATCTAACCACCGCTTTAGATACTGCAACCACAGAGGAGAATCCCATCACCCTTGACTCCCACACCCCTCATGTTGAAGGTTAGGTTTAGGCTTTTTTTTTTTTTTTTTTTCCCTCTATTGTAATGCTTCCTGTAACTTTCTTTTATTTAAGGAATTTTTTTGGTCAGACTAGTAATAACTATTCTATTTATAAAATTTTTATGTTAGCATCTTGTGCTCATTCTGACTTTTGTTTCCGAATGAATGAAAGATTTTTCCAATTGTTTGGCGATCGGCTCTTGCTGCCACTTGCCACTCTTTACTTGAAATTTTTTTCCAAGTGTTTGGTGATCGGCTCTTGGTGCCACTTGCCACTTTTTGCTTGAAATTTTTTTCTTAGTGTTTGGCGATCAGTTCTTGGTGCCACTTGCCACTATTTACTTGATTTTTTTTTCAAGTGTTTGGCGATAGGATCGGCTCTTGGTTCCACTTGCCACTCTTTTCTTGAATTTTTTTTGTAAGTGTTTGGCAATCGGCTCTTGGTGCTACTTGCACCTTTTTACTTGAAAAATCTTTCGAAGTGTTTGGCGATCGAATAGTGGTCGTGGGTTTGATTCCCAAAGACGGCGCCAATTAAGGTGCAGGTACAAAAAGTTGCTTCAGACACCCCCATTTTCTTTCTCTCCGCTTTGTATTTATAGTTCATTTCCTTCTACCCTAATTCCCTTTCTTGGTCTCCACGTTTTGGGCCCATGGGCTCTCCTAATTTGGGCCTAATTTTCTGGGCATCTGACATGGACCTGGGTGGCTTGCTTTTGGGACCGATCTCTTCCATGGTCCTGACTGTTTAAGGTTGGGTTTGCAATGGGGCTTGGGATGAATGTGCCCCTTCAATCTCTTTATACTGATTCTGATAAACTTAAAAACAATTCAAGAAAGAACAATCCACTCAATTTCCTAGTCTATCTATTACTACTCTAAATGTGGGAAGGCCTCCGATTATTTCTAACATGCTGTTTTGAAAGAAGTTAAAAAACAAACCTTATTTGCAACCTCATCAAACCAGCAAATGAAAATGCCCAACACACTAAAAGATATTAAAACAAAATACAATGCCCAACCCACTAAAACATATTAAAAGAAAATGTCCAGCCCCACTAAAATCCAACCTTACCATCAATGGCATGATTACAATAAAACACCCTATGATCCAACCTAATCACACCAGAATGCCTAACCCACTAAAACAAAATGCCCAACCCCACTACAACAAAACCACAAAAAGACAAACAACCATTAACATCACCTCTTCCATTAATTAATGCCATGCCTACATTATTGTGAGTATAAAAATCACAAGAAGACCCAGGAAAACATCTTTATGCTTTCGTTAATGCGTACAATTTTCCCTCAGCACTCTTAATCCTGCTGCAACTTCTTTGTTCCTTCTAATGTAAATTATGGCTCCACGTAAGGAAATATTACAACAGCCAGGTAAGTAATTTAATATGCTCATGGATGTATTTCCTAAATTTAGAAGTAATTAACTAACTGTGTCTGTTAAGTACTGTATATATACACAGGGAAAAAATGTGAATAATCTAAAAGATATTAAAACAAAATACAAAATGGCTAACCCAGTTACCCACTAAAAGAAACCTACACGAAGACAAAGGCAAACATGAAATGACAATGCCCAACCCACTAAAACATATTAAAACAAAATGTCCAGCCCCACTACAATCCAACCTTACCATTAATGCCATGATTACAATAAAACACCTTATAATCCAACCTTATCACAAGGAAAAAATGTAAATAATCTGGCCTCCCAATAATTATTTTGGCTAATGCTAAAGCGAAATCATTGATATTGAGAAAGGTATGTGTATAAAAAATTATAAATTGATTTTTGTTTGTTCAATTGATTTTGTGATTTTGTAATGAGAATTAGTTATACAAGCATATTGATTTTCTAATTTTGAAATGAGAATTACTTATACAACCACACAATTAATATATTATTTTATAAGAAAAGCATTTTATTTCAAAGATTGGAGAAGTTAGTAATCCGGCATTCCAAACATAATTTCCGCGCAAGGCCACTGAAGTTGGACAAAGGTATGTGTATATACAAATATAGGACATTTTGTTTTATTGAATTGAAATACTTAGAAGCCCATGAAAGAGAAAAATTACGCCTTCTTGCTCTTTTTTTTTTTTTTTTTTTTTTTTTTTTTTTTTTTTTCTGGGGTCTAAACATACAAATGAAATTTAATAAACATAACAAAAGCTAAACAAATAATATACGGAGTATATATATATATATATATATATATATATATATATATATATATATATTTTTTTTTTTTGATAAGTAAAAAAATATATCAAAAGTATCCTAAGTGTTGCATCTAAGATGATTATCAGGAGAATTTTTCAATCTGAATCCTTTAATTCTATAAGCACTAGAGGTCAATAAGACATGCAAATTACAAACAAAAAATTAGATCAATTGAGGAATTCAAATTGCACATACCCAAATAGAGCTCGTCGAAATATCTACTCCCGATCTTCCGCCCAAGCTTAAAATTTGAATCAAATCACGATTCCAAATCAATGGCTGAACACTTATATTCTCCAAATAAATCTCAGATCCGTCACCGACCCACCATGCACAATCATCCGAAAATCTCCTTAACCGTTCAACGATAAATCAACCACCACGTCAAACTCTGAATCTCCAATATCAAAACCGAAAAATGATCACAGGGTAATAGAGGTAGACATGATATATAGCAATAAATGGGCTTGGTGGGCTTGGGTTCTATTGTAAAAGGGATGAGTGTTTGGTGTGAATTGGGTTGGGCTCATGTAAAATAAAAGGATCTAAACAATTAATGGATTTTTAATATGTGGGCTAAGCCTTCATCACAAATAATTATCAAGTTATTTTTATAATTTCAATAGCCAAAGGAGCCTATTAATAGTGAATATGTTCACAAACATACAAGCCGAGCATCCGTTGTTTAAGATTGATTCGTTATTAAACGAGCTTGAATGAACAACTAAATAAATCCCACATATAAATGACAAGTAAATCAAATCAAATGACCCCAAAATTCTTAACACTTGAATGCATGTCACAATGCATGACATGGTTCCCCACATACAAATGAATAGTAAATCAAACCAAATGACCCGAAAATTCAAAACACTTGAATGCATGTCAATGCATGATGTACATTTTTTAATAATTAATTTTTAAAATAATTAGAACGATAACTAATATCCACTGTCCATCAAATGTTTAGAAGGTCCAACTCATTCTTCTTGTTTTGCCATGTTTCATAACAACAATTAAAACCAAGTAAGAAAACACCCAAAAAAAATTTTTTTTAAAAAAAAACAAAACAAAACAAAGCAAAAATATTGTAAGAAAAATTAAAGAGTTTAGTTAAAATTCATATAGAGTTAATGTGACTTTGTAATTTAAACATTAAATAAATCATTTACAAAGACACGCTAAAAAACATAAACATAATCCAACATGGATTTTTTCACTCCATGGTAGCTTATTTTGCCTACAAATAACAAATTGTTGATTGCAGTTGTTAATATTTATGTTTCGATATAAAATTGTTATTCCTATATGGTAGATGATGATGTCTTGTAAAATCTCAATTTAGATAACGTATTTGAATTACAAATTTAAGACGCTCAAATGTTAAACGTATCATACAAATAATATTATAGTTGGTCAATTAAAAAATTAAATGTTAGACATAGCAAACAAATAATATTATTGTTGGTGGAATACAAAATTTAATTTATACTTTCAATTAAACAGAAAATGATACAAATATTTTACTGTTGAAGGAAGATTGTTCAACTAATATCAATGGCATCTAACAATAGGCGCGAACAATTGAATGAATACCAAAAAAATAGATATGCAAATTTGACGCAAGAGCAAAGAAACAAGAGAATTAAACAAGTGCATAATACAACGAAAATAAGAAGAGAAGGGAATGTAGCGCAATCAAGTCGGCCAACACTTCACAAGTTGAAGAATGTACCAAGTTGTTAGTACTGTTGTGTGAAATTTTTTGAATATGAACCTCAAACTTTTTGTTGTTCAAATGGTGATATGACATTCACATCTATGCCTGTTCCCGATCAATTATATGAGTTATTTACCTCTTAAAATTTTTTGGCAATATGTTTTCGTCGATACATACTTGCATATAACAGTATCTTCTCTTTTACATCGTTTGGAGTTCGCGTTGGCAAAGAACTTACGAATATGAATAGTGGGATTTATACTTTTCGTTCACAAGGACAAATATATCATGATCTTCCCTCGCTCTTAATGGAAGGCAGTAATCCATGTTACTTCCATATTTCTATGACACAGACAATGAGTTACAAAATAGAATGCACATTTTGAAATATCAAAATATAAAAGAGCCCATTGTTTTGAATTTGATCGAGATATGTCATCAAATCCATATGCTCAATTTTTCCGTAGGCTTAAAGACCTTCCTTTTTAAGGAATTGCGAAATAATCATAAGAGGTGATGTTCGACTTGATCAAAGGGTGTGCAATTCACCTTCAGCCGACCAAGTCGCAGCTGTGTGGATAGAAGGAACAAATTCTAGCATACGCTGAGAACGTGACATAATTGTTAATGTACATTCTGGTTGAAGATACAAAGTTAAACATTACTATAGTTGTTACGATCCACTACAGTATCCTTTATTCTTTCCGTTAGGAGAAATTGGTTGGTATACAAATATTAAAAAACGTCATCAAGGATGTGTAGTGAACAATATTACATGTGAGGAAGACATATTCCAAAATGACATATCAGTATCATCTAAACAAGGTAATCTTATTGAATTTATAAGCTTTCAAAACAACTTGATTCAATTCGAATATCTTTAAATACTTATTTTGCTCCCTAAAGTTTCTCTTCAAAACTATTTGTATAGGAGTTGGAGAAAGGGCAAGTAAAAAAGTTTCATGTAGAGAATATTATTGTCACAGACTTCAAATTTGTGAACATGGTTGATCAGTTTGCTTTATGCTGGGAGGCTACTGCAACAATATGTTGTTGATATGTACCTAAGGCTTGAAACAACGCGTTTTGACTATTTTAGAACATAACAATCACATATCCGTTCAGAGTTATATCAGGGAATTGTTGATAGTGTTGTTTATGGAGAAACGAGGAGACAAAGTTGGAAAACGAGTTGTTCATCCTTCTTCTTTCATTAGAGGGCCTAGGGATATGAGGCGAATATATTTTGACGCAATGAGTTTAGTTCAAAGATTTGGGAAGCCAGACCTTTTCATCACCGTAACTTGTAATCCTAACTGGAAAGAGGTTAGAAATGAGCTAAAAATAGGACAAGTTGCTCAAGACAGACCAGATTTGACAGTGTAATACTCCTAAATTTTAAAGAATTTATTTTATTTAAATTAATTGGTTTATTTAATTTATTTGGGATTTATTTATTTAATTGTTTAGGTTAATTGGATTGTTTAATGAACTTATATACTTATAGTTGTTTATTTGTTTAATTATCCGATTTATGTGTTGATGGGTATTTAATTGTTTAATTAGTTATTTATATGATTTATTTGTTATATGAATTAGTTGTTTATTTATTTTAGTTATTCATTTTGCAATAGATTGGGCTTGGAGTTTTGGGCATGGAAGAGGGCCTTGATGGATTAAATAGATGGGCCATGGGAATGTAAATATATATGTACATATATACACATATATATATTTTTAATTAATGTATATTACTTGTAACGACTCAAACCCGGGGGTCTGAATCGCTAACTAGGTCCTAACCCGACCCAAAGTCATCCGAGGGTAACACAGTCATTTCACGTTAAATTAATACTTTAAGGCCCGCAATAAGGGCAAAATAGTCCTTTAACACACACACACACTTTATATATATATATATATATATATATATATATATATATATATATATATATATATATATAATGGTTTCAAAACCCAAAAAAGGTAAAACGGTCTTTTACTAAGGTCATCTAATGATTAGGATGAAGTCCGGGGGTAATACGGTCATACCCTTGGCTAAAATATAGTTATTGTGTTTTATTAGATCACATGGTGTGTAACAATGTTCTTAAGTGAGTGGAAGAGGGCAAAAGTGGAAAATAAATTACAAGGGTAAAATAACAAAAAACCGGTCGACGTCTAGCACTTACACGTCGACTGGTTGATAAACGCCGAATATTGCATATTCAGGTGCTCTTATTTGCATTAGTTAAGTCCATTAGTTGGTTTTATTGTATAGATTATCTCCAGTTCCTCGTTTTTGTGTATTTTCAGGTTTGTCTCCCAAAAAGAAATAAAGTGGAGGTTTTAAAGGCTTTTTGAATATCAAGTCATTCCGAGCCTTTGCGTCCTATGATTTCCAAGAAGAAATTGCCAAATTGTGTTCATAAAGACTCTCTACAAAACAAAAGGGCAGAAGATGGACTCAATGACCCAAAACCAAGATCAAAGTGAAAGAGAATCAATAGCGTGAAGAATTGATAGAAGTGAAAGAAGTTCAAAGCAGAAGAAAAGAAAAATAAATTCTAAGGCACGTATGAGCGCTCGTCCAGCGCCTTACGAGCACTTGTCCGGTATTCATGAGCAACCGGCGTGCGCACCATGTCATACGATCACTCGTCCTTCTTACGAGAGCTCCAATTCGAGGCAGAGAGAAACAGGGTATTTACGAGCGCTCGTCTCTGCAGCTCCGGACCATGAGAAGAATTCTAAGGCATGGACGAGCGCTCGTGCTGCGCCCTACGAGCGCTCATCCAAGCACTGCAGACCCACTTGGCTTTTTGATCATTTCAATTGGATTCCCTCCTTAATTGGGTTGTTGGTAAAATACTTTTGGGGGACATGGACCTCGGTTTTGGGGAGGTTTGGTAGACATCTTGTCTATATGAGAAGGGTTGAATCATTGTAGGAAGATATCTAACATTGTAAGGATTTCTAGAGAGAGAAATATTGTTCTTGAGAGCTTGTGTGTTATTCTTAGCTGCTAGGTGCAAAAATGGAGGGGAAGACCTCATCTACCTCTTCCTCCCTTGCTTCCATGGGTAACTAACTCCCTTTCTAGGAAGGTGATGAAGCCCTTTTTTGTAAGCATGCTTTAGTTTTGTTTTTAATTTGGAGAATGAATCATGTATATGGTAGTTTCATGATCTAGAGCACTACACATGTTGTAATGGATCTTAATTTTTATAAATGATTATGTTGAATCTATTATCTTGTCTTAGATTATATTTTCTCATGATTGTATGGCTTGCATTTTCATAGTGAGAATGGAAATGAGATTGTGAAATGGTTTTTATTGGCATATTGTATGAGAAGCTTGTTAGTCCATAGCTTAGGGCCTCCCTTTGATGGATTATTCTTGGTTCTTGACTTCATGTACTATTACCATAGTTATTGAGGAGTTTGATAGTACCTAGCTTAGTGAGCATGTCATAGCTACACTCTAATTTAGGTAGTTCAAGCATGTGGAACTTTGAGGAATTATACTGATGAACTTCTTGAAGATAATGTAGTAATCTTGTATTGCTACATATCATTGCCATATACCTAAGTTGTTTCTCAAGTTAATTACAAGTTAGCATGTTTATATGGTTGGAGGTGAATTCACTTCCCTAGCCCTTTTTACATAAATTTCTCTCACCTTATATTCCTTCCATTTACGGTTTTATGCAATTTTCTTCTCCTAGTTCTAAGTGACAAACAAACCAAAAACTCTGCACCTCTTTCATCAAACAAAGTGATTTTAAAGACCTTGGTTGCCTTAAACTTGCAATCCTTGTGGTTCGACTTACCCTTATGATAGCCCTATTTTACAATGATTTGTGATATTGTAAGGGTTGATTTTTATTGGTAGATATAGCGACCCACTAATTTTTAGCGCCGTTGCCGGGGACTGCAAACGGTTTTGTAACCGAGGTTTAAAGATTAACTTTGATTTGATTGTGAATATTGTTTTTATGGATATTTCTTGTTTGGTTTTGGTGATTTCTTTGTTTAAGTATTTTCGTGAAATTCTAGGGATTCAAGGCTTGCCAAGGGAAAACTGAAAAAAAAAAAAAATCGTAAGTTTAGAGGACTCCCGATAAGTTTTTCAAAGTTCTAGTCTCAAAATTGTGAATATCTTTCATGTGTTTAAATTAGTGATTTTTTTATTGTGAAGCCCTTGTTAAGGCTATTCCTGTTTTACTATATTGCAAAGCATCGGTCCTTGTCATGGCCATTTATTTTGTCTTGTTAAAATTGAGAAGAAAGGGAACATTGTATGTGGATGTTATGGTGAAGAAGTGTTATGCTTGTTGTGAATTGTGTTGTTGATGTTGGGCTGTAGGTCATTATCCTTGAAGCATCTATTGACATAAATTCACTTGAAAGGACTCTTAGAAGAAACCTTAGGGAATCTGAAAATATAAGAGGAATTGAACTTGAATTTAATACAATAGGAGGAAATGAAGAAAATGTGGGGAATGAAGAAATCAATAATGAAAGGGCTGAAATTCCAAATGTGGTACCTATGACTCTTAGGGACCATTTCATCCCTACAACTTATGCCTCTCCTTCTTGCATAGTGATGCCAAACATTGATATGGCCCAATATGAGATCAAATCTAACGCCATTCAAATGCTTCCATCCTTTCATGGCTTTGAAAATGAAGACCCCTATAAGCATCTTGATGAGTTCCTTGAAATTTGTTCTACCATCAAGCTAAGGGGCTTCCCTAAAAATGCACTCCATTTGCATCTCTTCCCATTTGCCTTAAAAGATAGGGCAAAATACTGGTTGAACTTTCTTGTTACAAATTCCATCACTACATGGGCTCAATTGTAACAAGAATTCCTAAAAAAATACTATCCGGTGAGTAAGACCAATCAAATGAGGCATTCCATTCTTAGTTTTTCCCAAATCGATGGAGAACAACTCCATGAGACTTAAGAAAGACTTCAAAACCTCCTTAGGAAATGTCTCCACCACCTAATTTCAAAATGGCAATTGGTGCAAGCTTTCTATGATGGTTTAACAGAACCACATAGACTCATGGTTGACTCATCATGTAGAGGGATGTTTATGCCTAAAAATGCGGATGAGGCTTGGACCTTACTCTAGAATTTGAGTGAAAACTTATTGCAACATAATTCTCGTAGGGTTCCAACCTTAACCAACGCAAAGAACACCAATCTATGTCAACCAAAGACAATGAGGGAAGAATCTTCTTAAGTGGATGCCATAACTCACAAATTCTATCAATTAATGATACCACATCTCTCTCTTTCGTTATCTCAAAATTCAGCAAGTGCGGTGTGTGCATCATACACTAGCCCATTCCATCTCTCGAAAGATTGCCCCACACCGGAGCAATTCCCTAGTAACAATCAAGAGCAAACAAATGCTATGTTTTCCAGGCCCGAAAATAATCCTTACTCAAATACTTACAATCTGGGATGGAGAGATCATCCGAATTTTTCATGGAGACAACCCGCCCCACAAAATTTGACATTTCAAAATCAAGGGCATAAAAATCATCCCTTTTCTCAATTTCCAAATAAGCAATTTTAGGCCTTCAAGTTACCGTCCACCCTGTAATCCAAATGTTTCTACTCCACCTCCTGTGTTTCCAACTAATGAGATTCTTGATGCAAATAAGCAAATGATGGAATCCCTTAACAAGCAAATGTTAGAATCTAATAAGCAACTCTTGACATCATTACAGCCCATTCTCCAAATGGTTTATTCACATACTCAGTCAATAGCTAAACTTGAGAATCAAGTGGGACAAATAGCTAATTCAATGAACCAACTTCTTCAAAGAGATAAGGGAAAACTTCTCGCTCAACCATTTGAGAATCCTAGAGGGATCCATGTGATTGACGAAATCCCTCATCCGAGTGGGCCTACTCATGAACATGTCCAAGCATTCACCACCCTTAGGAGTGGTCGAATTTTGGACAACAAGGTTGATAGAGGAAAAGATGAAAAAGTTCTTCCTCCCAAAAATCCAAATCCTAGCCCATCTAATCCAAATTTCACTCCTGAAAATCCAAAGTCTAGCACTGAAAATTCCAAGCTTGTGACCCCAAATGTGGAGACTTCTTATGAGCCTAAGGCTCCGTTTCCTCAATGTCTCCAAGAGTCGACACATTTTGGGAACAAAAGTTGTAAAATTTAGGATATGTGGGAGGTCTTTAAGCAAGTAAAGATCAACCTACCTTTCTTAGATGTTATCAAGCAAATTCCTCCCTATGTCAAATTTCACAAGGATTTGTGCACTCAAAAGCGCACTTCCAAAAGTCATTTACCGAAGAAGGTAAGATTAACTGAACAGGTGAGTGCGATAATTCAGTACAGCACTCCTCCAAAGTATAAGGATCCGGGTGCCCCGATAATCTCGTATGTCATTGGTGACAACAGGATAAAAAGAGCCTTCCTTGATTTAGGAGCGAGTGTGAACTTGATTCCATATTCAGTTTACTTACAACTTGGGTTGGGAGATCTTAAGCCAACCACTGTGGTCTTCTAGCTTGCCGATAGATCGGTCAAGCACCCACGGGGCATTGTTGAAGATGTCATCATCAAAGTGGACAACTTCTACTTCCCGGTAGACTTTGTGGTTCTTGACACGGAACCGGTCCATGATCCAAAAAAACATATTCCCGTGATCCTCAGTAGGCCTTTCTTAGCTACGGCTAATGCTTCGATAAATTGCTAAATTGGGGTGATGGATATTTCCTTTGGAAATATGCAAGTCAAACTCCACATTTTCTATGCAACTCAATATCTTTTCGAAGAGGATGATTGTTTTCTCATTGATGTGGTAGATGTAGTGGTCGAAGAATCTCTCCACTTCATTCGAAGCAAGGATCCTCTTGAAACTTGCATGTCTCACTTTGACTTTGCAAACTTTGATATCGACCAATCCATCTAAGAAGTAAATTGACATTTGTGCTTTCATGGACTTTCCTCCTTGGAAAGTGCCAAGAGAACCACTTCATCAACTTTCCACTACTCCTTCGGTCCCTTCATTGAAATCTCCACCATAACTTGAGATGAATCCGCTCCCGGCCCACCTCAAGTATATGTTTCTTGGTGCGAATAAAACTCTTCCAGTCATCATTGTATCAGACCTTTTAAAGGTCCAAGAAAATAGCCTTTTAGTAATGTTACAAGAGCACAAAGAAGCTATTGGCTAGGCAGTGGCTGATTTGAAAAGAATCGACCCCTCTATTTGTATACATTGTATTTATATGGAGGACGACGCCAAACTTTCTAGAGAGGTTCAGCGCTGGTTGAATCCAAACATGAAGGAAGTGGTCATGAAAGAAGTGATCAAGCTATTAGATGTGGAAATCATCTAACTCATCTCGGATAGCAAGTGGGTAAGCCCCACTCAAGTTGTTCCTAAGAAATCCGGCCTCACCGTTGTTGAAAATTCAGCGAGAGAGCTCGTGCCATAACGCACCACCACAGGGTGGCGTGTGTGCATTGACTACCGGAAACTCAACTCTACCACTAGGAAGGATCATTTCCCACTCCCATTCATTGATCAAATCCTAGAAAGGCTTGCCGGCCAAAGCTACTACTGTTTCCTTGATGGTTATTCCGGCTATAACCAAGTGGTAATTGATCCTTAAGATCAAGAGAAGACCACATTCACATGTCCCTTTGGAACCTTTGCCTATAGACGCATGCCCTTTGGGTTATGCATTGCACCAGTAACTTTCCAACAGTGTATGATGTCCATATTTTTTGATATGGTTGAAAAGTTTTTGGAAGTATTCATGGATGATTTTTTCGTCTTTGGATCTTCCTTTGACTCATGTCTCCACAATTTATCCCTTGTGCTTCAAAGATGCAAGGAGACAAATCTGATTCTAAGTTGGAAAAAGAGTCATTTCATGGTCCAAGAAAGCATTGTCTTGGGGCACGTTATTTCTAAAAGGGGAATTGAGGTTGACAAGGAAAAAGTTGAATTGATCTCTAACCTTCCTCCTCCAAATTCTGTCCGATAAATCCGTTCCTTTCTTGGTCATGCCGGCTTTTATCGCCGCTTCATCAAAGATTTTAGCAAACTATCCCGGCCCTTGTGTAATCTTCTTGCCAAGGATATCCCCTTCAATTTTGATGAAGCATGTTTGGAAGCTTTCAAGAAGCTTCGTACTCTTCTCTTTTCAGCCCCAATCATAAACCCACCTAACTGGTCTCTTCCATTTGAGATAATATGTGATGTATCCGATTATGCATTGGGTGCGGTTTTGGGTCAGCGTGTGGACAAGCTTCCGTATGCTATCTATTATGCTAGCAAAACTCTTTCTGATGCTCAATTGAATTACACCACCACTGAAAAAGAGTTGCTAGCCTTGGATAAATTCCGTTCTTACCTTCTTGGATCCAAGGTCATTGTCTTCTCGGACCATGCCACTCTTAGGCATTTGCTGGCCAAGAAAGAGACCAAACCCCGGCTAATTCGATGGATACTCTTACTCCAAGAGTTTAATATTGGAATTCGGGACAAAAAAGGGGCAGACAATGTTATCGCCGACCATCTCTCTCATTTATTCATTGAGAAATCTTCTGAATTTGCTACAGTTCGTGATTCCTTCCCGGATGAGCAATTGTTTCAGATTTCTCATACAAATCTTCCTTGGTTTGCGGATATTGTCAACTACCTTGCAGTAGGAAAAATTCCATCCAAATGGTCTAAACAAGAGAAGGACCGGTTCTTCTCCCAAGTCAAAAATTTCTTTTCGGAAGATCCGGAATTATTCAAGTATTGCCCGGACCAAATCATCCGGCGATGCATTCCCGAAACTGAATTTTCAAGTGTCCTAAATTTCTACCACACTCTTGCATGTGGAGGCCACTTTAGTGCCAAGAAAACCACTGACAAAGTCCTTCGAAACGGATTTTATTTGCCCTCTTTGTTTCGGGATGCTTATAATTTCTGTAAGTTATGTGAGCGTTGCCAAAAGCTCGGATCCATGTCCAGAAGAGACATGATGCCCCTTACCCCCATCTTAATCATAGAAATTTTTGATGTGTGGAGAATTGACTTCATGGGACCGTTTCCATCTTTTTATGGCTATTAGTATATTCTCGTAGCGGTGGATTACGTGTCTAAATGGGTTGAGGCTAAAGCTACCAAAACCAACGATCATAAAGTTATGGTCAAGTTCGCTCAATCAAACATCTTCAGTCGATTTGGTATACCAAGAGCCCTCATCAGTGACGGAGGATCTCATTTTCGAAATCGCTATCTCAAATCCGTTCTTCTTAAATACTCCGTCATTCACAAGGTTGCCACACCTTACCACCCTTAAACGAGTGGTCAAGTGGAAGTATTTAATCGTGAGATTAAGCATATTTTAGAAAAAAACTGTTCGACTGGACTGCAAAGATTGGCAAAGCTTGTCATCTCCCAGTGGAGTTAGAGCATCGCGCTTTTTAGGCCATAAAACGATTCAACTTTGATTTTAAGTAAGTCGGCTCTACTCACAAAATTGTAGCTCAATGAGCTTAAGAAAATTTGAAATGATGCGTATGAAAGCGCCAAAATCTATAAGGTAAAGACTAAAGCATTTTATGACAAGCACATTGTCAACATGTCTTTTGCCCCCGGACAGAAAGTTTGGCTTTTCAATTCTTGGTTGCGACTCTTTCCCGGTAAACTCCGTTCACGGTGGGATGGTCCATATGTTATCTCATCCGTCTTTCCTCATGGTGCCATTGAACTTTATGATCCTACTGATGGATCTCTCTTTAAGGTTAATGGCCAAAGGCTTAAACCTTACATTGATGGCATACTCCCGATTCAAAAAGTGGAGAAAGTCCTATTAACGGACCCAATTTACGAGGACTGATGCGGAATCATGGTTCGTCTAGCTATCGATATTAAATTTAGCACTCTTGGGAAGCAATTCTTTCAACTCCAAAGCTTCCTTTTTCTAAGTTGCCTTAGCCAATTTTTTTTCGGAAATTAGCTTAGTATAGGCCAAATTTGAACTTTTCTGGAACTATCTCGAATTGCATTCCAAAAGTCACTTTAGGCTTACTTGGTTATTTTAAGGTCTCGGTATCATTTTCAGAATTTTTCATGGTCGCTTCGGCCATTTTCTCGAAATCTCCAAAAATCACGGGAATTTTAGACCCTAAAATTTGTGCCTTTGCAAACGTACTCTGATTCCCATTCTGAGGGTTATTCAAGGTGTCTAGGGTCCATAGGAGCTTAAATTTCTAATTGGCAAATTTTTGGACCCTAGTACCGCCCCCATTCGGCTAAAAATGAAAATCCAACATTCATGGGATTTAATTTTTTCCAAGGCAAGGACGAGCGCTCGTAAATCCAAAAAGCTGCACTGCCTCATTTTCGAGCGCTCGTCCAGGCCGACGAGTGCTCGCCCGTCAAAGCCACTGCCTCCTCGCCACCAACCCAATACTGCGCGAGCGCTTGTCCCTTCTTTTACGAGCGCTCATAATTCCATAAATCCTTACTGACCTATTTTCGAGCGCTCGTCCTGTTCGGCCCCCTTCTTAATCGACCCTCCCTCTCCCACTCTTCACTTTCCCATGTTTTCTCCCCTTACCCCCACGACCCCCCATGCATGCACCATCTCATTACTTCTCCACCCCTTCCTCTTCCTTATTCATACACTTCCTTCCTTTAAATACCCACCCCATTCAACCCTCCATTCTCATCCCCTACATGATTGTTTGAGAGTCTTCTTGGTCTTTGCTTCTCAGGTATGCTCTCCTCCATTTTCTCTCTTTCTTTTCCTTTATCTTCATATTGAGGAGTGTGGGAATTGAATTTTTGGAGGCTGTTGTGTTGTTGTTGAGGTTGGTGTTTGTCTAGGGTCCTTTCTAGGACAATTTTTTTTTTTTTTTTGTGTTTTCTCCTTCATTGGTAACCTTCTTTCCTTTCCTATTTCTCTGTGCACACCAGGTGTTTGCTGAAATTACCCATCCAATTCTCCATCTGCAAATGGCTCGTGGGGAATCATCTCGCCATCCTAGAACATTTGAGGATGCCCCTGCTTTAGTCCGAGAGCAACCAAGGGCTGTTTGGCTCACCAAAAAGCTCAACTATGAGCTCCTTTTCCAACTTGCGGATGTCTTTGCCGACCACCCAACGTCCTCTTTGGCTGTCACTGAATTGACCAACTGGCGTCTCCAGGGCATATGCAAACCGGTTGCCAAGGTTGCCTACCCACGAGTGGTACGGCTGTTTTATCAAAACCTCCATTCCCCAAAAGAGCCAGCGAACACTCTCGCCACCTCAATTGATGGTACTCTCTATTCCTTCAATATCGATGACATTGTGGCTATTTCGGGCTATCCTTTTCAATGCCTCGATGATCTTTTGGATGCTAAGGGTTGTCCATTGTATGAGCAAGTTGATGATTTGACCATAGAGCAAATTGTTGCCGTAAATTGCAATGTCGCTGACCCTCATCGGCCGCGTAGTTACACTCTCAAATCCACTCTCCCCGAGCGGGTTTGGTTCCTTGATTCGGTTCTTAAGCATAGTATGTGCCCTTTAGTACACAACACCAAGCGCCGTGGTTTGATGTTGGATGCTTTGTATGCCCTGGACCAAGGCTTTTGGATTTCTATTCCGGAGTTGATTTGGAACCAATTCATGAAGTTTTGGGACGAATGCATTCATTTGAGGCATCAAAGAGCCCAAACCTGGGCTTTGCCATTGCCATTCTTCATTACCAAGCTCCTTAAGCACAAGGGTTTCATCATTCCTCCCCATGAAGAAAAGGGCAAAAAGATTCAAGCATTTTCCATGCAGCGATGTAACAATGTTCTTGGCCATCTTCCGCCCAATCAACCCGTTGCTGCTCTGCCGCCACGAGAACCATCTCCTCCCATCCATGAGGATGGTCCTATGGCAGAAGATTTCGATTGGGAGGAGATGCTTGTTGCACCTTAGCATGACCATGCCTTTCTTCTAGTTAGCATTGCTAGTGTCCATGCTCGGATGGACACTTTTGAGAATGCCTTAGTTGACTACAATAGGGCTGTGCGGGAGGACTACCTTGCTGCATCAGAAGACCATCGTGTTGCTGCGGAAGATCGTCGGGTTGCTCAAGAAGAAAGGCTTGAAACTAGATCCCTCCTCAATGCACTCCTAGCTCGTTTCCCTTTTAGTCCCTAGCCAGCACCGCTTGCCCTGTTCTTATCTATGTTTTGTGTTTCCCATCTTATGTGGTTATTTCTGTTTCTGGGTTCTTTTTATATTATGTGTTGTCCTTTTGTTGAACTTTGGGAATCTGTTTTTGATCTAGTTTGTTAGGTTGGGCATTTTGGCGCTACACTATCACCTATAAAAATGTCAACCTCATTATCAATAAAAATTCCCTCTTTTGTTTCTACTGGTTGTTGAATGCTTGTGTTTCATTTTTCATTTTTTTTTTTCCTATCAAGTGTTCTCTTTACAGGTTGTTCATTTCAAGTTTAGGGGCGTGCTTTTGGAATTCGTATGGTGGCATGTTGTCATAGCGCCACTGATTTTCCTCCTACTTGGTATTATTGTTCTTTTTCTTTTCCCCTCTCTATTTTCATTTTCATTCTTTGTCTTCTCACATTGAGGACAATGTGACATTCAAGTTTGGGGGTTTATATTTTGGTATGCATTTTTGGAAGCATGTGCTAAATTGTTCATGTAAATTGATAAAATAATTTTTTGGGAAGCGATGATCTTGTAATCTTAGAACTTGTTGGAGATTGAATGATGTGTTTAATACTTTGTCTATAGAGGCAAATGATAGTTTTTAAATAAGGAAAATCTGAAATGATCATGTGGATTTAAACTAGTTTGTATAAATACTTCAATTAGATTTTCGTCTGATTTCATTCTCTTCTATGCTTCACACTTCACAGATGCACACCAGAAACTTAATTGTGAGGCATGCAACCCGATTTACCTTGACCATGACTCAGTTGATTTGAATTGATGACCCTAATGAATATATATCTTTGACATGAAAAAAAAAAAATTAAACAAAAAAGAAAAAAGAAAAAGAGAAAGTTGAATAATGAAAATGACTAGTTTAAGTTCGTAGCCTTGCTAACTCGAGTTATTAAGCCTTTGGAGTGTCTTTACACTTAGCACCCTAAAGCCATCCGGTTTGGGAATTGTTGGCCTAACACTTGCTACATGGGTTCGTTAGAAAGCTTAAGGGACTTAGGCATTGCACGGTCATTCACAAAAATAAAAATAAATAAATATGGTTAGTTTGAGTTCGTAGCCTCGCTAATTCGAGTTATTAAGCTTTTGGAGTGTCTTTACACTTAACACCCTAAAGCCATCTGGTTTGGGAGTTGTTGGTCTAACACTTGCTACATGGGTTAGTTAAAAAGTTTAAGGGACTTCGACATTGTACGACCATAAAATAAAAAAAAATAAAAAAAAGAAGTTTTTTGAATAAAATCATGCCTTAGAGACCTCATTTAAAAGGAAAATTCAATGATTTGAAGACTTGTGTTCTTGAAATGGAAAAAAGAAGGTAGAAGCTGCATATTGAGAATTCGGTTCACTTTTAAAAAGCCAGAGATGATTTTTTTTATAGATATGACAATTGAAGTATTTATATGGACTATGATGTTGATGCATGAGAATTGAAAGATGTTTAGTCATTTTGTTATATCAAGGCTTCATATATACAACGTAGTCTTCATAATGATTCCATCCCCAATGTTCTCTATGTTCTAAGTTGCATTTGAGCTTTGTGCATCTTCTTGCACTATGTTTGATATTTTTCGATAGCATTCCAATTATTGTCATTTCATTACATACTTCATTTTGGTTTTGTTATGGGACTAGCAAAATGTAAGTTTGGGGGTGTGATAAGCGTCGAATATTGCATATTCAAGCGCCCTTGTTTGCATTAGTTAAGTCCATTAGTTGGTTTTATTGTATAGATTATCTCCAGTTCCTCGCTTTTATGTATTTTCAGGTTTGTCTCCCAAAAAGAAATAAAGTGGAGGTTTTAAAGTCTTTTTGAAGATCAAGTCATTCCGGGCCTTTGCGTCCTATGATTTCCAAGAAGAAATTGCCGAATTGTGTTCATAAAGACTCTCTACAAAACAAAAAGGCAGAAGATGGACTCAATGACCCAAAACCAAGATCAAAGTGAAAGAGAATCAATAGCGTGAAGAATTGATAGAAGTGAAAGAAGTTCAAAGCAAGAGAAAAGAAAAATAAATTCTAAGGCACGGACGAGTGCTCGTCCAGCGCCTTACGAGTGCTCGTCCGGCATTCATGAGCAACCGGCACCCGCACCATGTCACACGATCACTTGTCCTTCTTACGAGCGCTCCAATTCGAGGCAGAGAGAAACAGGGTATTTACGAGTGCTCGTAACTTCACTTACGAGCGCTCGTCTCTGCAGCTTCGGACCATGAGAAGAACTCCAAGGCATGGACGAGCGCTCGTCCAAGCACTGCAGACCTTCTTGGCTTTTTGATCCTTTCAATTGGATTCCCTCCTTAATTGGGTTGTTGGTAAAATACTTTTGGGGGACATGGACCTCGGTTTTGGGGAGGTTTGGTAGACATCTTGTCTATATGAGAATGGTTGAATCATTGTAGGAAGATATCTAACATTGTAAGGATTTCTAGAGAGAGAAATATTATTCTTGAGAGCTTGTGTGTTATTTTTGGTTACTAGCTGCGAAAATGGAGGGGAAGACCTCATCCACCTCTACCTCCCTTGCTTCCATGGGTAACTAACTCCCTTTTTAGGGAGGTGATGAAGCCCTTCTTTGTAAGCATGCTCTAGTTTTGTTTTTAATTTGGGGAATGAATCATGTATATGGTAGTTTCATGATCTAGAACACTACACATGTTGTAATGGATCTTAATTTCTATAAATGATTATGTTGAATCTATTATCTTGTCTTAGATTATATTTTCTCATGATTGTATGGCTCGCATTTTCATAGTGCAAATGGAAATGAGATTGTGAAATGGTTTTTATTGGCATGTTGTATGAGAAGCTTGTTAGTCCATAGATTAGGGCCTCCCTTTAATGGATTATTCTTGGTTCTTGACTTCATGTGCTATTACCATAGTTATTGAGGAGTTTGATAGCCCTTAGCTTAGTGAGCATGTCGTAGCTACACTCTAATTTAGGTAGTTCAAGCATATGGAACTTTGAGGGATTATACTTAATTCTTGATTCTATGAACTTCTTGAAGATAATGTAATAATCTTGTATTGTTACATATCATTATCATTGCCATATACCTAAGTTGTTTCTCAAGTTAATCATAAGTTAGCATGTTTATATGGTTGGAGGTGAATTCATTTCCCTAGCCCTCTTTACATAAATTTCTCTCACCTTAAATTCCTTCCATTTACGGTTTTATGCAATTTTCTTCTTCTAGTTCTAAGTGACAAACAAACCAAAAACTCTGCACCTCTTTCATCAAACAAAGTGATTTTAAAGAACTTGGTTGCCATAAACTTGCAGTCCTTGTGGTTCGACTTACCCTTACGATAGCCCTATTTTACAATGATTTGTGCTATTGCAAGGGTAAATATAGCGACCCACCACTGGTTTAAGTGAATCAGTCGACGTGACCGGTTTGAGTGAATCGATCGACCTAAACCTTTTCATGTCGACCGGTTAATTGTGCCGTGTACAATGGAAAAGGCCTACTGTCCAAAATATGGAGATGCCGGCTGATATGAGGGTACTTACACGTCGACCGAAACTTCCCAAGTTTTGAATTTTTTTTTCTTTTTTTATCCTTAATTTGATCAACCAATTTTTGTAAACAACTATCCCACAATACAACAACTAAACACCACTGAAATAATAATATAACACCATTATACGTATATATATATTAATATAATTTTAATTCTTTAATTCGTACATATTCAAACATTAATAAAATTTTAGGATAATCCACAAACACGTTCTATTAATTACATTCCCAAAATATAACCAAAACAATAGTCACTCCTCATCATGGTAATAATTTCAAAATAATACAAGTTTACTCTAGTTATTACAAAAATATTACATGGATTACTAGTGATACAAAATAAAGGATTCTTCAACATTGACTATACATATGGAGGAACATCATCGAATACCTCGTTGCCGTGTCCTGAAAAATAATAAAGGAAGAGGTGAGCACGGAGGCTTAGTAGAAGTTGCCTAAGGCGTCAACTTTGGACTCCCTTGAGCCACGAAACACATAATGGGAGTAAAACGGAATTGGGGTCATACATTGGGGCTTTAGTCACATTTCTATCACAAATAACATTTCACCAATAGAAATTATGCATTCAAATAAGGATATGCATGAAGTGGAATGCAATGCACCATGCCCCCATCTTTGGTCTCTACCGACCCCAACCCATACCAAAAATGCTAACGACTTTACAAAGGCGAGATTGATTAGCTATCCTTGCCTCTAAATCGATGACCATTTGGGGCCTAGTAATCAACTTTACGCGTCCTAAACCGGCACGCGTTCCCTCTAGGTCAAGTTAGCACCGAAGTCGCAAAATCCGGTTCTTTTCATAAAACTTTATTTCAAACTCCTTTTAATCCCCTTGTTCTCGCCATGCCATGCAATGTACCATCATTTATGCTCTTAACATCAATATAGATACCATGATGTACATGTATAACATTTCCAATGAGATGGACATAGGCATGGCATTAACAAGGTAATAAGTACTATCATGACATTCTCTATAATACAGCAACAAGTATAGCATTCTTTCACATACAAATGCAAGTAGGACATTTCCATAACACTTAGCTACAAGTATGCTTCCCAAGTAAGCCATGAAAATACAATCATGCTAGCACTCAAACTTAACATGGAATGGAGTATTTCTCCCACATACGCATGCTTGAACATTTAAATACTTCCTATGGATTCATTTAACAAATATTTCATATAAAGGCATCTAACTAGAGAAAAATGAAGAACAATATCATAATTCTCAATAAAAAGCAAAGTTTAAGGTCTTAAAAAACCCTACCTTAAAGTGATAGCCAAACAAGTCCTAATCCTTAACCAATTTTTTGAATTTCCCCAAACCCTAGCAATATGGGTGTCAAAATGTAGCCCTCTCCAAGCTCTTCCACTTTTCCTTTTATGGCTTCCTTAAATTTTCACTCTAACCTTCTCAAATCAAAGGTTTAAGTATGGAGGTGTATATAGTTATGTAGATATAGGAAGAGTAGAAAAGGGAAAATGTAGAGGGAGAAGGGGTTTCTGCCGAAAATGAAGAAGGAAGCGATGGTGATTGGGTCTTGCTTTTTGCTCCAAGGTCACAAGTGTACCACTTGGCATAAAATTGTTGATTTCTAATTTTGTTCAAAGTTACTATCTTACCTTCCTTTAAACCATACATTGCTTCCTTTGTCCCATAAATATCTTCCTATATATATACACATATATCTAGATACACAAATATATATACATATGCATATGAACTGTCTACAATGCCCCTTAGTGGAAATAACCAAATCTAGTAAAGTCCCCGAGCTCGGAAATCGTCCCGACTTCCAAAAATTCTAAAAATGGCACCGTCCTTTTCTATTTGGCTTAAAGCAAATAAAAACACGTTTCTAAATTTCAGCTCAAGAAAAATACGTAAACGACCCTCAGGGTTCATGTAGCACGCAAAACGAGGCACGAAAAAAAATAATTGGGATAAAATTAAAAAAAATCTGGGACATTACAATCTACCCTCCCTAAAGGGATTTCGTCCCCGAAATTAGGTCATGCCTAGAGATAGAAATAAGTCCGGATACTTGGAACGAACCTCCTGTTCTAGTTCATAAGTAGCCTCTTCCACGCCGTAATGATGCCACAAAACTTTTACTAATGGGATCATCTTGTCCCTTAACACTTTGTCCCGTCTATCAAGAATCTGGACCAGGCTTTCTTCGTAGATCATATTCTCGTCGACCTCGATATTAACCCAACTCAAAATATGCGACGAATCCAGCTCATACCTCTGAAACATGGATATGTGAAATACATTATGGACTCTGTCCATATCTGGTAGCAATGCCAACTGGTAAGCAACCTTCCCAATGCACTCTTAAATCTCAAACGGGCTAACAAATCGTGGCGATAGCTTGCCACTCTTCTCGAACCTTAACAAACCCTTTTGTGATGACCGTGTTATATTTTCCTTTTTCGGGATATATTTTTAATATTATTATTATTTTATTTCCTTTTTTTGTTACCTTAGGGTTTTGGAGGACCCGAGGTAGGGTTTGGTGTTTGGAATGGATTTCCGACACTTTATGCATTTAATTTAATTTATTCTATTGTTAATGCATAATTTAATTATGTAGCAAAATATGCTTATTTTATTATGTTCCCATAGGGGTATATGTGCTTTGTTTCTTCGGGGACATTTTCATTTTTGGGGGTCTTTGTGCAATTATCTTTTGGAGATATTTTGTTTAGAGACCTCTGTGCAATTATATTTGGGAGATATTTAGAAGAGTGACCTTTGTGTAATTTGGGGATAGTTGAGACAAGTGTCTCTTTTTCGTTGGACCATGTGTTGGCACTTGATTGGTGACATGTAGAGGGCTTGGATGATGCCAAGTGTATGATTGATTTTTATATTTTGTGTGGAAGCTTGGGATTGTGACAAGTGGAGGGCTTGGATGGTTGTGTCTGTGTAAGAGGTAGTGCTAGTCATGTTAAAACGATATGTAACACATTGTGAGTGGGTTTTGTTGTAACTTCATCTTCTTCCTCTTACCTTCTCTCTTTAAACCACCAATGTCACTCACTTAGAGCTTAGATTAACCTTCCTTCCACTCATCTTTTGGCTTCACCATTGAAGGCAAAAAGCTTCATTGCACTTTGAACTACAAGGCCATTCCTTTGGACATCTCATTTACACATCATTTCCTTAGTTTCTAGAGAGGCTTTATCTAGTGAGGTAGAGGGTGTAGTATATTTATAACCTTAGATTTTTCTTGTGTTTTGAGGTTTACCATATGTTGTATGCATATTGTGTGAGTTGTAGAAATATATATGTGAGATTGTATTTCTTGACTTAAGCTTTCATAGTGTTTAAAACATGTATATAATTGTTATCTTGTAGAGCTTGTTATTTGATTGGTGGAAGATTGTATTACTATTAATTTTATTGAAATATAGTTGTTGTATCATTATATTCTTCTTGCCATTTAAATTTGTGACAACCCGATTTTTTTTTAGGATTTTAATTTATATTAATTCCATTATATTTATTCGGTTGTGATGTTTTAGTTTATAAGGATTGATTTTGTGTTATTGGTATTTTGTTCTTTAGTGTTTGTTTTTAGTAAATTAGTTTTACTTATTTATTTATTAAGTTGGTGGGTTTTGATAAAGTTTCATTATTGGAATGTTAGATATGAAAGTATAAACATATATATATATATATATATATTGGTGATGATGGAAGGAAGCCAAAGATAAGTTGATCCGTGGAAAGTGGGGAATATTTAAAATGAAACAAGGAAAGTGGCGGGGTCCACTAAAAGTAATTGTTTTGACAAAAGATTAGGCTTTGTTTGGTGCTTTGTGATGTCTGAATTATTGTGTCTGATTTATCTTTTTACTTTGACCACATGGGTAGTATGTGATGAGTGATGGCTGATATATTATTTATACATTGTATATGTGTGTGTGTGTGTGTGTGTGTAGTAATGTTAAAGGAGATTTTTTCTTTTGTGGTGCCCGCCATACATTTTAGTTGATATAATGGCCATAAGGCCATTACCTGACTCCATTCTCTTTTCTCTTTCACGTCAATCCCTCATTCTCTCTAAATACATTTTTTTTTTTTTTTTTTCATTTCTTCACCATTGAATGTTGTGATCTATATCAAAACCTTGGGATTTAGACCTTGCCACTGAAGGCAAAGTTGAAGAGCGCGTTCTAGGCCTACGTTTTAATCGGAGCAAATCTCAATTTGGCCACCCTTTGGATTTTGAAATTTTGGGGCTGAATTGGGGCTTTCCTTGTTTCTTAAGGTAGAGGTGTTCTAGTCCATGACTTCTTTTGATTTTGGTGAATTTCTCCCTTTTTATTCGAGTATAAGCATGCTTAACTTAATTGTTTTGCCTATGTCTTTGAGGGTCTTGTGTTTAATTATGTTCTATATGACTAAATAACTGAAATTACTTGTTTCTTGGAATGATATGAAGGAGCATGCTAAATTGGAAATTTATTGTTGCATTTTATGTGTATAAATTGCTGAAATTTTATGTTTCTCAAAGCATAAAATGTTTCTACTATGTTCAATGAATTAGATTTATATATGAGGGCATGTTATGATTAATTTCAAATGATGGAAATTATATATATTGGCATGATTGTATTAAGCATGATGCATTCATGTATTCCATTGGGAAAGAAAATGGGAAAATGTTTTGAAAAGCAAATGGAAATTACTTTGGGGAAAATGTCTTGAAAAGGGTTTGCGAAAACCTGGACGCCTAGAAGGTGCCTAGTGGTCTGCGGCGTTAGTATGGTCTAGAGGGACTAAGTAGAGGCCCTAGCATGGTTGAGCTACCTAGGCTGTATACGACGCCTTGAAGTTGCCTTGTGGTCGTGGATAGTTAGCCAATCCTCCTCTCGTGACGCCTTAGAGTCGTCTTGGGTTGGATTGCACTAACGGTCTGGAAAGGTAAAACGGTATTGTTTCGGAAATGAGGAGCGATATTTCATGGCATAGTATATCATTGGCATATATTGCACACTTGGTAGTCGGATAACTTGTGTATGTATTTGTTGATATTATTATTATTTTATTTGCTTCCCGATGCATGATCTCGTTCACTTGTATTCTATTCTTATGTGGGTTTACGGGGTCGTAAGAGGTGTGTCTTAGACACTTCCTTACTGAGTGGCTGGCTCACCCCATCATATTATTACACTTTTCAAGTTACGGGAAGGAAGTGGTGGATAATGCTCCTCCACAAGTTTAAATGGGTTAGTGAGTTACTTTAACATCTTTTGAATTTGTGATCTCATTTTTTTTTTTTTATAAGCTTTAGT
The DNA here is from genome assembly GCF_030987335.1 of Cornus florida. NCBI lineage: Eukaryota > Viridiplantae > Streptophyta > Magnoliopsida > Cornales > Cornaceae > Cornus > Cornus florida. Next base: position 42,543,109 of record NW_026775575.1, read on the forward strand.
ATGGCATGCATTTTATGTATCGAACTTGGAATTGACTATAGTGCCTTTAGACGACCTCGGGTTTGGGTAAGGACCCGATTATTGATTCGGACCCTCGGGTTCGGGTCGTTACAAAATTACTAAAAGCTTGCATAGTAATTGTGTGGTTAAAGATTTAAAGTTTATAATGCTAACAAGATTTGATCTTTTATGTTGGTATCCTAATGCTAGTATAAGCATCTACACATTATGGACTTATTAATATCATGCCATATTTAGTCTTAAGGACTTAGGATATGGAATGTGTGATCTTTCCATCTTATGTGTGCATAGAAGGTGAATATCGTACATTGTATACATATGTATATAGTGTGGACACTATTACTGATTTTGGGAAATACTTAGGGCATTGCTATTTTGATGGCTAGAGTTAGGATTTAGTGAGGGAGCTCCCCAATATAGTGGCCATTTGGGTTGTTACCTGCGGGTTAGCAGCCCGAAAATAGCTAATTTGTCTTGGTTGTGATGTTCATAACCGGATGTTCGTGTCTAAGATATTCCTATTATGTGATTTCGTATTTCATTTCCAAGTTAACAATCTTATGTACTTGTGGCTTGGGGTTTTTGGTTTGGACGTTCCAACCTTGACAATCATTGTGTGATTTCGTATTTCATTTCCAAGTTGACACTTTAATGTAAATGTAGCTTGGAGTATTTGGTATTGGATGTTCTAACTTGGTTGAATGCATTCTTATGATATGGATATTATTTACATTGCTTCTAATGTTAGTTCTGGGATGATCCCTTAGTTTTATCCTTGAATTAGACGCATAAGGCATGTTCCACATATGTATAATTTATGTTATTCTTGCGAGGCCAATGAAACCTTAAGTTATTCTCATAATGCACTTTCCTACGGAGTAATCTAAATTACTCACACCTGTTGATAACCATTTTTTTGGACAAGGCGTGCTTGGCATGGATGTAACTTCATTCGGCTTGGATGTATCATTTTGGTTCTTGTTTGATTTATCTTGCATATATGAATGCTTCTATGTATAAATCATCTTGTGAATATTGATGTATTTCTCTTTCAAGAATATTGTATTTTGGAAAACATTTGATTAATGTAATAAGGCTAAGGGCCATTTTATTTCAATGTTTACTTTTGCTACTTCAATGTATCCATGTATATATTTATATCATTTCATGATTCATTTCATTTGGGATTGACCTTGGAGGCCTTAGGAATCAGTTTTGGGCAAGGGGAAACAATGTACCAAAAATTGAGTTTTCTTTTTTGCAATTTTGGTCACGATTACTATTTATTGATTTTTTTTCCAACAACCGTACCGACCATTCCGGGACATCCAGGGGTCATTTGGGTGTGTTTAAACACCGCATATTCAATTTAGACCTTAGGAAACTTTTTCGGCAGCCTACTTTCAGTCCTTGGGCAAAATACGAAGTTACTATTCATGCATTGGACAGATTTTTCACCTGATTTTGCAACAGTCATATCTCTCTCATTACAAATCCAAATTAGCTCATTCTTGAGTCTAAGTTCAAGAATTTTGAGTTAGCTTTCCAATGATATCAATCCCATTTTCAAATTCCATTCTTACTAAGAGATATACTCATTTTAGTGGGGCAATGTTGAAAAATCACTTAACCGGGAGAGGGTATTTTTGGGAAATCATGACTAAAGGTCTTAAAACCTCTTGGGATGTTATGAATTGATTTTATTGGATTGAGTACACTTTATTTGACTTGTTTTGAGTCAAATTTCTCCACCATTGGGTAAAATGACCATTTTACCCCTAGTTCCATATTTTGTCCGTGTTGACCCTTTTACCCTTTTGACCTTAGCTTCTGCATTCGTCTTCTACTCGAGTCTCGTGACTTCTCAGAATGTCACTTTGTTGTCTTAGAAGTAGTGTCTATCTCCAGAGACCTCCTTTCTTTTCTTGCTTTTGCGTTTCGAACTCGTTATCGGGTCAATTTTCAGGTTACTCGCTGACGTTATGGGTTATAAAAGTTCAGGTTGCCACACCCTTCCGTAGCGAGACCTTAAAAAACATGTGGTCTCCTACCTCAAAGGACAACGGTCGCCTTCGTTTGTCTGCATAGATATTCTGTCGGCTTTAGGCCATAAGTAATCTGTGTCTAATGAGCTTGACTTTCTCTGTGGTCTCGTGTACGATTTCTAGATCTAAGATGGCCGCCTCGCCCACCTCAGTCCAACAAATCGGGGATCTATAAGGTCTACCATACAACGCCTCAAAAGGAGCCATCTCTATACTCGCTTGATAGCTGTTGTTGTAGGCAAATTCAACCAGTGGCAAATGGTGCTCCCAACTGTCCCCAAAATCTAGTATACATACCCGAAACATATCCTCCAAAGTCTGAATGCTACGCTCTGACTAGCTGTCCATCTGAGGGTGAAATGCCGTACTGAAATGTAATTGTGTAGCAAGTGCCACCTGAAATCCCTCCCAAGACTTGAAGGTAAATCGAGGATCTCTATCCAAAACAATAGTCACAAGGGCGTTGTGCAACCTCATAATTTCCCCAACATATATCCGGCTAAGCGTCTCAACATCATCCGACACACTCATAGGTAGAAAATGAGCCGACTTGGTTAATCTGTCAACTATGACCTAAACCGCGTCGTTGCCCCTCACTGACTTTGGAAGCCACGTCATAAGGTCCATTGTGATATGCTCCCACTTCCACTGTGCCACCTCTAAAGGCTGACACAAACCCGCTGGCCTTTGGTGCTCGGCCTTCACTTGTTGACAAGTAAGGTATTTACCAACAAACTATACCACATATCTCTTCATTCCTTTCCACCAATACTGTTGCTTCAAATTATGGTACATCTTGGTGCCACCGGGTGCACCGTAAAATGAGAAGTGTGAACTCCTCTAAAACATCCTCATGACAAGGCATGGGAACAATTGTCAAGCCCTTAAACCATAAAGCTTCATCCGGACGTAAGGTCCAACCTTCGACTGTCTTTCCACCCAAAATCCGTGAACGGATCACTTCAAGTTCATCATCTTGTTTTTGTGCCTCAATAACCCGACTAACAAGCGTTAGTTGAGCTACAAAACTAAATAATGTAGTGAGCTCGCCACTATCACTAAAATGTAATCCCATTGTGGCAATATCCTCTATCATCTTCCATTCCTGAATAATAAGACATGCTAAATCACCACGGGACTTCCTGCTCAAGGCATCCGTCACAATGTTCGCCTTTCAAGGATGATAATGTAAATCAAAATTATAGTCTTCCATAAACTCAACCCATCTCCTTTACCTTAAATTTAGGTCCTTTTGAACGAAAAGGTACTTGAGACTCTTATAGCCCGAGAAGACTTCAAACCTCTCACCATACAAGTAATGCCTCCAACTCTTCAAGGCAAAAACAATTGCCGGCAACTCCAAGTCATGTGTGGGGTAGTTGTGCTTACGAGTCTTCAACTGTCTAGACCCGTAAGCAACAAAATGCAACCCAAACCAAATCACGGGAAGCGTACCCTCCCATCTTGCATCAAGACACAACCCAAACCATCACGAGAAGTGCCAAAATAAATGACATAACCCAAGCCACGCTCGAGGATGATCAAAATCTGTGTTGCGGTTAACCTCGTCTTCAATTCTTGAAAAGCGGATTCCCACACATTATTCCACACAAACATCACACCCTTATAAGTAAGTCTCGTCATAGGATCGGCTAAGCGAAAGAAATCCTACACAAACCTCCGATAATATCTCGCTAAGCCCAGAAAGTTCCGAATCTCAAACACGTTCTTCGGACTCTTCCAATTCAAAATGGCCTCAATCTTGGAAGGATCAACTGAAACTCCCTCTTCAGAAACAACATGTCCTAGAAACTTCACTTCCGACAACCAAAACTTGCATTTCTCATACTTGTCATATAAACGATGCTCCTTCAAAATCTGTAATACCATCCTCAAATGCACCTCATTCTCCTCATTTGACGGGGAATACACATGTCGTCCACAAACATGACAACAAATCTTTTCAGATAGGCATGAAAAACACGATTCATTAGATCTATAAAAGCCGCCAGTGCGTTTGTCAAAGTGAATGGCATGACTAGGAACTCATAATGGCTATACAGAGTACGAAACATAGTCTTAGAAATGTCATCTTCCTTTACCTTTAACTGGTAATAGCCGGACCTCAAATCTATATTCGAAAAGTAACAAACACCTTTTAATTAATCGAACATATTGTCAATCCTAGGACATGGATATTTGTTCTTACTAGTGGCATGATTCGACTTCCGATAATCGATGTACAACCTCAAAGAACCATCATTCTTCTTTACAAACAAGACCGGTGCTCCCCACGGTGAAGCACTAGGTCGTATAAACCCTTTCATCTTCAAGTCATCCAACTGTTTCTTTAACTCCTCCAACTCAGCTGGTGCCATGTGATACAATGCCATGGAAATGGGCATCGTACCGAGCATAAGATCTATGGCGAACTTCACCTCTCGATGTAGGGGAAACTCTATCAAATTCTCTGGAAATACATCTAGAAAGTCGTACACAACTGCTGGATACTCGACCCCATAAAACTCAACATCATCGGCTAAAGGACTAGCCAAAAAGAAATCCCGTCGCTCTCAACCTCTATTGCCATAAAATGGAGAAATAAGGGAATCACTCTGATCTCCCACAATACAGAAACAATCCCTTTCCGGGGTGCAAACCGATATTTTACCCCTAAAACAATCAATAACTACCCTGAAAGACGATAACCAATCCATCCCAAGGATTACATCAAAACCCATCATCTCGAGAAGAATGAGATCGAACTCAAGCACTCATCCTGCAATCGTGATGGTACAACCGCGACAAACTCTATCAAGAGTAACTGAACCCCCAACAAGCTTGTCTACACTAAGTGGTCTATCCAGCTGACTAACCTCTAATCCCAATGCCTGTGATACCCCTCGGATCCAAGACACGGGTTGATCAGGTCCAGGCCCAAACCCGACGGAAATATCAAACAATTAATACTTTAATGAATACAGAATACAAATTGAATTAAGAAATAAAATTTAAGCTGAAAGAAACTAAATATAAATCCTTTAAAAATTGAATACTGAAAATCTGACAATCCAAAACTCCACAAGTTTAACAACTCGGGAATCCAACTCCAGTGGACCCCTAATAAAAATCCAAACTGAAATAAAACAACTGAAAGAACATCCGGATATAAGCTATGGAGAAAAATCCTACATCGTTGGTAGAGTGAGTAGAAACCTCTGCTCAGCACACGAACCCGTCTAAGTTTGGAACTGTCGTGTACCTGAAAAATAGAAGTGGGTCAGGCCCACGCGCAAGTTCTATACTATTACAATCCAAACAGAGACCCGATCCGCATGTACATCCTAAACAATTCCACAATAGCTAATAGTCCGTGAATATATATATAGTCACACTAAAGGACTCTCACTGGACTACAGGCCAGTCTCAACCTGAATAGAGGTAACATGCTAAAACGCATACGAAGTGGGCATGTGTACCTAAACCTAAACAGGGTACACCTCCAACCATCGTATCCAGCTATGCATCCCAATGCATGTACGCTCCCTAACCGTCGATCCTGAGACTCAAGCCCATATCGAGGTATCATAACAATATATATAAAATCCGTCCAGAATCCCTAGTAGTGCCGCTCAACTAGTCGTTGCCATGACACTACAATTTAATAGGACTTAACTTTTAGTTAATCCATTTCCAAATTCAGAGTAGGTAGGTTTTGATATTTTGAATCCAAACCGTCCCTAGTATGCCACCGTCTCATACCGGTGCATACTCCAACCATCCAGCAGTTGATAAAACATACACTTAAGGTAAATATCAACTAAATCCATGCTTCCTACAATTGATACTAATAGTGATAATGAAAGCATCAAAACAGAATTACAGTATTTTCATAAACACACTTAATGTATAATGTTTCATAAAATCCAGTATAGTGCTAAGTTTAAATCTTAATAGCACACAACATCCAACAGTTGATATTACAGTTAGTTAAGATAACCATCAACTAGATCCATTCTTCCAGCTATTGATACTAGCAGTGATAAGATAAGTATCAACATCAGAAACACAGTATATATATAAACATGCTTAGTTTAGGTTGATTTACAAAATCCCATTAGTGCTAAGTTTAAGAATTAATAACCTTCAACACTAACATATCGAGACAAGTATAATTTAGATACATACTCATGATATAGAGTTAAACATGTTCCAATTATATCATCCGTCTCATAAGATTACCATTGCAGAGAGAATTAAACACTACTAGCTTCACAGATTTAAACATAGTGTAACTACCTGATTAAGTCCCTACTGTCCAAGCTATTCTATACAAGTAGAGTTAATTAACCCTACATCTGAAGCTTTAATCTAACCATAGACACCATTTAGACCTTCCATATTCAATTCTGCACTCAACTGAAAACTCCAGAATCAACTACTGCATGCAAAACTGATTGAAGAATGAAGAAAAAATTAAAAACACAGCAAGGAGACGTCTCCAAAAAGTGGAGCCGCCTCCTTTAGGCCTTAGAGCCGGCTTCCACACTTGGGAGCCACCTCCACATCAAAGGGAGCCGGCTCTCTCCTAGGGAGAGCCGGCTCTCCCCCTCTCTGCCTCGTCTCTTCGCCTTTGTTTCCTTTTTACGCCTCTGCTACTTCACCGCCATGACTTCCAGAGGCTGTAACCCAATCCCAGTACGTTCCCAGTCTATGCTTAAGTCCAGTTTACATTACATACATGGCTTTTAATAAAGATTCATGTAAGCAACTATCATGTTTTTAACCGTTTTACAAAGCATAAAAACATATTAATAAATTACAGTTTAAGCACGAACAAAGAATGTTTTAAATTGATTCCATTAATCCTAAAACTGTTTAAGAATGCAAAGAACACGAAGCCTAAGGGAGAAAGTAAGGATAGAATTTGCCTTACACCGACGTCCGTCTATAATCTCCGGCGAATCCTCTGTTTCTTCACTTGGTTGTTTCCCCAGACGTCTTCAAACTTTCTGTGTCTTGCTATGGCGTTATATACTTCTAAACCCTAGGCAGACACTGTAGATAAGTATTTATAGGCCACACTAATCCTAGGCTCCCTTAAACCCTAATTGGATTTACTCGACCTATAGAGAAAACTAGGTTAAATTCAATGTCGGCTGTGAACTATAACCCTAATGTATAACTATCTGTGTGCAACCTTCCCTACAGTCACGTTAAGACAAAAACTAATTTACATTAGAAACTAATTAAATTTTATAAAACTAAATTCACTTAAACAAGTTTGTACCTAATATAATTAAACGAATAATTAAAACAATCAATTAATTAGAACAAAACAATTAAGTAATTAATACAATTAAAAGTACAATGAAAGCAATAATTAAAACAATTAACTAAAACAACCCCAATTAAATCAAAGAAACAAACACATATACACTTAAACAATTAAACAATTAAAAATTGAAATTTAAACAATAAAATAAATACCAGGACTATCCCTTTGAAATTAGGGGTATTCAAAGGGATAGGCAGAATGAACCATCTTTGAAATACTACTTATAACCGGTTAGGAAAATCCTTGTAATCGAGTAGCTGCACTGAGACAGAAAGGAGTCACTTCAAAATGCACTTGTTGTAACCGGTTAGGAACATCCTTGTAACCGGTTAAATGAGATTTAGATCTCATTTACTCGAGTACTTAAGCATTGTAACTGGTCAGATGTATGGGCAGAAGCTTCCCAATGGCTATTTTAACCATTTGACCTCTGGGAACTTATCATAATGCCCCCAAACGGTTATATTCTTCCAAGGGCCTATAAATACACAATGTATGAACATTATGGTAATAGGAGAGAGAGTGCATTCAAGAGAAATCATAGAGCATCAAAGAGCCAACACTTGAGAGATCTTATGAGGCATTAAAGAGCTTTTGTTTTTCATCTTCTCTCATCTCTCTCATTCATTCATATACATACTTGAGAGATTCAACTAAGGATTCAAAGAGTTTTTGCTTTATTCTATACTTAAGAGATCTTATTGAGTTCTTAAGAGCTTTTATTCGTCACTTATATCATCCTCTCTCATTCATATCATTCATAGAGTTTGAGCTTCATTGAGATTCATATATACTCTAGTTGAGAGCTAAATTTGTACATCAATCTTTGAGAGATATTTCTTGTACTTCATTGTTCTTGTTACTATCTATTGTAAGAGTTGGTTTGACCTACCGAGTTAGTGTGACCCAAAGAAAGACTAAGGGAAGGTTGTTCTCTTAACAAGGTAAAGTAAGGAGTTGCTTCATGTAAATGTTTGCTCTCCACCCGTAAGGAGAAGCCATAGTGGATTGGGAAGTCTCAAGAGAAGTCTTGAGCCGAGGAGTAGGAGTTTTCGAACCTCGCTAAAATCGCCGAGTCATTGTTTGCAATTTCTCTTCCCTTATCTCTTTTACAATTGTGCCATTAATTGTTTACTTTCATATATTGATTATTGCATAATTGCTTAAGTTATTGATTAAAAATTATAAATCTATAAATTGAAAAAATTGGCCATTGACTCTATTCACCCCTCCTCTAAAGTCAATTCTTGAGTAACAGGTTGATTTTGTTGTTGCATATATATATAATATCTGTTGGAGATAGGGATTGCCAGTCGAATTGGGAAGGAAATGAAGAGAAAATTTAAATGGTTTTAGGTGCGGGTCCCACTTGAATGATGATTAGTGGGTTGAATTGGTTTTTGATTATATATATATATATATATATATATATTGATGGAGATGAGATGAAGCTACTGCCAGCCGTGGGAGAAGAAAATGAGATTGAAATATGAATGGAAATGGCGGGTCCCACTAGTGATTTAATGGGTTTCAATTTTAATTTTGTATGCAATTATATATATATATTATATAATTGGCATTTGATGGAATAAAGGGAAGCAGGTGCCGAAAATGGAGGAACAAAGAATGAAATTTGTAATGATGGGCATTGCCCACTAAGGAGACTTTTTGACCAAATTTCCTTTGGCCTTAACTTTTTCACATGAGTGTGTTGGAGATTAGAAGGAAAAAAGAAAAGAGAGGTGAATGTGATGATGGAAAGGTGATGATAAGATTAGGTGGCGGGGTCCACTAGTAGGTGTGATCATTATTTGCATGGAGAGCAGTTGTGTGAATTGTGTCGGTGGAAAGGCCTATAAATTGTATAGGTATGCTTTAAGTTTGTGTGAGAATCGGAGAAGGAAAATTAGAGAATTAAAGAGTGAGAGCAGAGATGGACAGTGGAGGTTCAAGAATACAGAGAGAAAAAAATTAGATAATAGATAGAAAGTTCGAGGGCAGAGAGAGACGAGAGTTGTAAAGAGGAGCTGAGATTTCAGAAAGGAGGCCGAGAGCTTGAGGCTTTGATGATCCAATGAGAAAAATTCCTTTTCAGGGCAGGGGTTTCTAATTCCTAATTTCTTGTACCTTTGTGAATTTTTCTTTAATATTTATCGTTAAGTATGCTTAATTTGAGTTGATTACCTTTAAAATAATTTAATTGTGGTGAATGGAATCCATGATTATGTGTAGTAATTGATTTATATGAAAAGTATGCTTAATTGATAATATTCTATGCCTATTATGTTTAGAATTTGCCAAAATTTCATGATGAGAAAGTATGATATTTCCTTTGGATTTCTTGTAAAATTATGCTATGTGAATTCAGTTTATATTAGATATATGGTAATGGACATTGACATGACATGACATGGAAGAGCATGATACATTCATGCATAGCATTGGGCAAAAAAAAAAAAAAAAAAAAAGGGAAAGAATTGTTTTAAAATGAAAAAAGGGGTTTTAGGAAAAAAGTTTTGATAAGTGGTTTTGAGAAAACCCGGACGCCGAGGGGGTACTGAGGGTTCATGGCATTAATGTAACCTAGAGGAGACTAGGGAAATTACCCTAGCGTGGTTGAGCTATCTGGACCCCAAATGATGCCGCGGGGTTATCAAGGGTCAGGGACAATAGCCAATCATTCTCTCGTGTCGCCAAGGAATCACCGAGGGATGGGTTATGTAAATGGTTTGAAAAGTGGAAAATGGAAGTGATTTTGAAAACAGGGAGCGACATATCACGGCATAGCATTCCATAGCATCACATTGTCCATTTTGGTCTGTATTTTCTCCCGATTTAACATGATCCCTTTTTCTATATTTCTATTCATTGTTTGGATTCACGGGGTCACAAGAGATGTGTTTTAGACACCACCTACTGAGCAATTTGCTCACCCCTTATATTTAACATTTTCAGGTCACGGAAAAGAAGTAGCGGATGGCGTTCCACCACAGGCCTAGTATAGATTAGAAGATCATTTTGTTGTTTTTGTATCTAAGTCTCACTATTTTTGTAAAACTTAGTATATTATATTTTGTACTGAAACTTATGGACTCTTGTTATTGTAATTATATTCATGGGCTGTAACTTTAATATAAGTTGTCTAAACGTTATAAGACATGGACTTTTGATCTTAACCATATTTTTTGGACTGTAATTATGATATTTAGATTAAATGGTATGTGGTTGTTCCTCCATGAGATGAACTATGTTGAGGCATAATGAATGTATGAAAGGAATGTTGAAATGTATTATTTGCATTGTGTGTTGGGACAGGTTAGATAAGTTTTGAAGGTCCAAGAGAAGCCATTGCATTTTTATGCATTTAAACAGGTTGTTGTAGGATCCTTTTTGGCAGAGGTCATGCCGAATTTTTTTTTATTGTAACTGGTATCATTTAGGGATGTTACAGCTACTGCCGGGCTAATGGCGAAATCAAGACTGCCCACAAACTTCAAAGTCTTCTCTTCTTCATTATTTGCTATCTCAGGAGCAAATCTCGAAAGGGATGTGAACTTATTCTCATACTTTGTAACTGTCATGTTCTCTTGCTTGAGACTAGCAAACTCTATCTTTAACTCCCTCTTCTTAGGTGCTGGGAATTATTTCTAATAATAAAGCTTCTTGAATGCATCATAGCTCATTGTATTCACATTGTGTGTGTGAGAAATGGTCTTCCACCAAATTTCTGCATCTCTCGCGAAATTGTAAATAACCAACACAATCTTCAACCTATCCGATAATAGTTCCATACCATTAAGATACTTCTCCACCCTATCTATGTAGTTGTCTGCCACAAGCGGATCCAGACCACCCTCAAACAAAGTTAGCATCAACTTCACGAACCTATAAATGTAGTCAAGAGTCTTCTCTAAGTTACTCTTTTCCAGAGGTGGTGCCAATTATGGCAAAACTTGTGAAGAAGACGCCATTGTAGCCCGAAGAACTTCCTGTAAGACCGTAGTTAGGGTTTTCCTAACTTGGTCCTCGCCCACTTGGATAGGCGGTTCAACATTCCTTCTAACTTGTCCCCCTTTAGGCGAACCAAATCACGCAATAGTGTATCTTCCTTAACTTGTTCCTCAACCCTATCCATGGGATTGGAGCTAGAACTTTCCCTGGGATCTCTTCTTGGTGGCATGACGTTATAGAAATGAGAAAACAATTTAAAAACAGCAACAAAATATGATCCGCCCGAAACGACGTCCTCATGCAACACACTCGACAATAATAGTAACACTCAAACACTTAGCATGCTTAATATGGTCCCCAACATTGAATCAGTTAGCATTCACGTTCAATTCATATAAATACCCCACATACATGGCCATGTAATTAGCATACCTCAACATTTAAACATGTAATTACATAACATTTAAGCAAGCAAGCATGTATCAAGTAAGTATGCATTTAAAACATTTAACATTTTAACACGGATTACATATTTAATGCAAATCAACTTTCTACCCCGTCTAGGTAAGCCACTACCCGTCGTCCGAATGGTATTCGAACCTTTACTCTGATACCAAATCTGTAACGACCCAAACTCGGGGGTCCGGATCGTTAACCAGGTCCTAACTCGACTCGAACTCATCCTAAGGTAACACGGTCATTTCACGTTAAATTAATACTTTAAGGCCCAACAAGGGCAATATAGTCCTTTATCTCTCTCTTTCTCTCTCTCTCTCTCTCTCTCTCACACACACACACACATATATTGGTTTCAAAACCCAAAAAGGGTAAAACGGTCCTTTACTGAGGTCATCCAATGATTATGATGAAGTCCAGGGGTAATACGGTCATCCTCTTGGCTAAAATATAGTTATTGTGTTTTATTTGATCACATTGTGTGTAATAATGTCCTTAAGTGAGTGGAAGAGGGCAAAAGTGAAAAATAAATTACAAAGGTAAAAATAATAGGAACCGGTCGACGTCTAACACTTATACGTCAACTAGTTTGAGTGATTTGGTCTCGGATTGTTTAAGTGAATCGGTTGACGTAAACCTTTTCACGTTGACCGGTTTGTGCCGTGTACAGTGGAAAAGCCTACCGTCCAAAATATAGAGATATCGATCGACATGTGGGTACTTACGCGTCGACCGAAACTTCCCAGGTATTGAATATTTTTTTTTCTTTTTTTATCCTTAATTTGATTAACCAATTTTTGTACACAACTATCCCACAATACAACCACTGAAATAATAATATAACACCATTGTACGTGTGTGTATATATTCCTAATAATTCTTTAATTCATACATATTCAAACATTAATATAATTTTAAGATAATCCACAAACACGCTTTATTAATTACATTCCCAAAATATAACCAAATGGATAGTCACTCTTCATTATGGTGATAATTTCAAAATAATACAAGTTTGTTCTAGTTATTACAAAAACAATACATGATTACTAGTGATACAAAATAATGGATTCTTCAACACCGACTACACATGTGGAGGAACATCGTCGAGTACCTCCTTGCCGTGATCTAAAAATTAATAAAGGATTGGGTGAGCATGGAGGCTCAGTAGAAGTTGCCTAAGGCGTCAACTTTGGACTATTGAAACAGTGACACTATTTACTGTCCAAGAACGACTCAACATGAATGAATGCCTTTAAACATATAGCATGCATAAGAGACATAATCCTAAGCAAGTAAGCACGTAATCACATAAGCAAGTAGGCATGCTCACAAATCCTTAAACAATTAAACACATAGGCATGTGAAACAATACAAGTCCTTAAAAAACAGCTAACCATGGATAACCCTTACCCGTCGTCCTAAGGTTTAAAGAACCATACTTTGATACCACCTTTGTCACAACCCAAAACTGGAGTCCGAGTTGTGGACCTACAACTGCACACTGCAGAGAATGTATGGTCTCCTTGTAACCCTAGCTTGGTCTCTACTGAACCTCCTTAGGTTCTAGGACCACTTTGAACACCTATAATATGTCCCGACACACCATCCAAAGGCTATATTCATGTGGAATCGTAAAACATGAAATCAAATAAAAGAAGGAAGCGTTATCCATGCGAAAAGTCCTTATAGTCCACTACTGCATGCCTTAACAACACATGACTGCGAATACCGTTCATAATATACATGCTTGTCCATTAATTATACAATTACATTTATACAAAAGAAATGCCACAAAAGATGCTCCAAATCCGTCTAAGTCTGTGGAGGGACGTCCTCAACGACCTCCTTTCCATGATCTGAAAAAAATATAGTAGGAAGTGAGCACAACGACCCAATAGGAGTTGCCTAAAACACACTCCTTGATACCTCCGTGAATCCAAACAAATAATAGACATAAGTAAAGGGAGTCATGCTCGTTCGGGAAGGAGAAATAATCATGTGATGCAATGGCGTGCAATGAAATGATAATGTCACTCCTCGTTTTATAAAATCCCATCCAATGCCTCCATCATCAAACCGTTAATGTAACCCGGCCCGAGGTAACTCCCCACCGCCACGAGGAGAGGATTGACATCTATCTCTGACCTATGGTAACTCCCTAGCGTCATTTGGGGCCTAGTAACTCAACCACATGCAAGACAAACTCCCTACGTCCCCTCTAGAGGTCCCATTAATGACATAGACACAAGGTAACTCCTTGCCGCCCGGTCTTCACAACCAATATTTTCCAAAACAATTTCCCAAAAAGATACAGATTTGTTTCCTCCTTCGAAAAAATTTCAGTTCTTCCTATGCATTTCACCCAATGCACATGCATGAAAATACATGCTTTCCAATGTCATGCCATGTTACTACTTCTCAATTCAATACCATTTACATACATCATGTTTTGGGTAGTAAATTAACATGGCAGATTTCAGAAAATTAACATGGCAGTTTTAGAACCACACAACACAAAGCTTAGAACAAAGCATTATCAAAATTTGAGGCACATTAACATGAAAGGTTCAGTTTGTAGCAACAATAACACAACTACTAAAATTACAAAAAATTTCAGTTTAATGCACATGGCACAACCAACATTTAGAAGAGCTCAAATTCAAGGCTCAAAGCTCACAATACATCATTATCATGATAGTTAAAATTTTCAGATTTCATTATATAACTTGCTTGTAAGGAGGATTCAAATCTAGTCACTTAATGGTTCAATTTAGAGAGATTTAATTCACAAGAAACAAAGGTTGTGAGGGTTTATTCAACTCCTACCTCAAGCCAAGCTAAAACCCACAAAACAGCCTCCAATTTCTGAAATCAAAAGTCACCAAATGGCAGCCAAGAACACCCAAAGGAAAGAAGAAGATGAGAGGAACAAAAACCTCTCTTGAAGCCCCAAAAAAATCCCACTTCCAAGGTTAAATTCGAAAATCAGCAAGGAAGAAATGGGTCTGATTTTTACATCAATTGGAAGCTCTGATCCTTAGGGTCATTTCTCCTTCCTATGGCAGCCCCAAAATCCCTCTATAAAGCCCTCAATTCTAAGCTCCAAAAAGAGCTTCAATGGAGGAAAAAAATTGCTTGAGGAAGGAAGAAGATAGTAGTAGAAGGCAGCACAACTGAAGTCCTATGCGTGGGAGGGTGAATTAGTGCATGTAATATATCTGCCAAGTGGGTGAATATGTGTCTTAAGTGCAAAGGTGGTCAAAGGTGTGACCATGCCAAATGACCAAAATGCCCCTCCAACCTTCCTAAATCACTACCATGCCAATCCAATGCCAAAAGACTATCCTATCCCCGCATAATTAGTAAATAACATATAAAATAAATTATTACAGCAAGGAAAATAATTCGGGATCCAAAACCCCGGTGTGGGACCCACACGGGTCTCCCGAGCCAAAATTTCAAAAATTGCCAAAATGGCCCAAAATGTAATTCTATGCGTCCCGAACTCACATCAATGCACTAACTCAATACGAAAACCCTCATGACACGCAAATCAATGCATGGCATGCAACACGAGACAACGAAATAAATAAAATGCAGAAATGTGAAAAATGCTCAAAAAATCGTACAAGTGAGAAGAATCACATTAACGAACTCGGATTACTCTAAAATTTTAGATTTAGTATTTTTTATTTATTAGGTTTCTTATTCTATTTATTTGGATTTTTTTAGAGAGAATTTATTTTTATGTATTGCAAGAGCAAAATTCAACATTTTATCAATAATATTTCAGAATTCGTTATAAATTTATCTCTTTTTTGTGGATTTAAAACACCCTACTTTATGGATTCAAAGTAACTCGTTCCTTGTGAACTAATTTATCGCTTCCGTTTACGTCACAACTATATTTCCCAAAATGTGTTAAAGATGGATGGACCATTCACACCTGGCATATCAACCATACATGTCTTTCACATATTCTGTTGATGACTGATCAAACAATTTGTATTCACAAATTCTAACAAAAAGTGCCTTTTAATTGGTTCTTATGCAGCAAAACAGAAAATCCCAAAGCAGGCTTAGATACAGTAGGATTTCTTAAGCCAGTGGAAAAATATATGTAAAATCCCAAAACCACAGGAAATTGCCTTTCTTTTTTTGGCAATGTTGCCATGAAAGAGTTCCTGCTGCCATGATGGATTTTCTTTTCAAAGCTCTGGAATCCAGAGGATTACCCTAGTGATCATCATAGCTTGGAGGCTTTTATGGAAACATCCAAACCGTTGGATGTTCAATGGTGAGCAATCACATCCTCATGACATTCTTCAAGAATGACCCTGTTTTGGCCACACAAGTAAAACTAACAAAAAAGAGAAAAAGGAACAGCACATGCCTAGAGACTTTGGTCTCAAATTAGATGGGAAAGGGGTATTTTTGCATGTTTGTGATGCTTTACATTTGTTCCTTCTGCTCTTTTCTTCCCTTCTTCTTGGTAAACATCCAATGTATGCATGTACTATGCAATAATTAACCTAATTGATTTAAACTTTACTTTAATTCAATGGGCTTATCTAATACATTGTGGTCTTATCTTGTATTATCTACTGTTGAACATTGTTTGCTCTTAGAAGTCTTTTTTTTAAGAAAATAAAAAGAAAAAGCCTAAAACACTAATTAAAATTTTGATATGAGATAAAAAGGACTCACGTGACTAAATAATGAATTTGGACTGGGATGACAACAACTTGGGAATTAGCTTATTAACATGTCTTCTTTACAGGTTGCAAGCACATAGGGTCTAACTAAATATTCCTACAAAGGCTTATTTGTATTGTAATTGACCACTAATATAACTAATTGTGATTGTCATTTTCCAGAATAAAGCTTCATTTGATTATATTAGATGGTCTTGTCTAACAAAAAAACAGTAATAAGCCAAACACAATGATACAAATCATTCATATATAAAACTTAAAAGAAGCAAACTAAGAACATAATGCAATTAAGCACCTTAGAAACCATAGCCGGCAAGTTTGACTTTTGGGATTAATTGTAGACCCCAAAATCACCAAGAACAAACAAAGGACCAAAGAAAAAACAAAGAAAATTTCTAAATATTATCGTCCTTCTTAACTATATATCATATTGTCTCTGTTATGAACACTAGCATACATGCATGCTAAGAAGCAAGAATATGAAAAAACTTACAGGCCTCACTTTGGTGCTCTTCACTATCTGCTTTTTGGCATTCGTTAGTTCAAGTCATGCCAGTCAGGCTGCAAACCTTCACAGGTTGATCAATTCCAGAAGATCACCAAACCCCCTTGTTTCAGATTCATGGGCAGAATTACATGCCACAGAAGAGTACTCTGATGTGTACATTGGTCCCCAAGATGGGTTGATGCAAGCTGACAAGATCGACGCTTTGCCTGGGCAACCAGATGGCGTAGATTTCGATCAGTATGCAGGGTATGTCACAGTTGATCCAAAGGCTGGTAGAGCACTCTTCTATTACTTTGCTGAGTCTCCGCAAAATTCTTCTACCAATCCTTTGGTTCTATGGCTAAATGGAGGTACTAAACCAAAATGACTATCCACAAGCATTCTCATATTCACTTTTTTTGGACATATCTTCATTTCAAATGCCTTACGAAGTTCAAAATTGCTCCCATATAAACATAGTTGTGAGACTAATTCATTTATTGTGCATTAAACAACTTAAGTGCATATGCTTGTGTGAGTGATCGTACCTTTAAATTTGGCAACCATCACAATAATCATCATGATCCCATTTGCTTAATTTGGAAAACAGGACCAGGATGTTCCTCTTTTGGGTATGGAGCCATGGAGGAATTGGGGCCTTTCAGAGTAAATCCTGATAACAAAACTCTCTTCCGGAATACCTATGCATGGAACAATGGTGACTCCATTCTACTATCATCTCATCATATTTCTTTTTCCTTTTCTTATCTATCTAATGGAACCATACCTAATGATTTCCATTGAAAATTGGCAGTGGCAAATGTGCTTTTCTTGGAGTCTCCGGCTGGGGTAGGCTTTTCGTATTCAAATACATCTTCTGATTATAATCACACTGGCGACAAGAGTACTGCCAAAGATGCCTACACCTTTCTCATCAACTGGCTTGAGAGGTTCCCACAGTACAAAATCCGCAACTTTTACATATCCGGAGAAAGCTATGCCGGCCATTATGTGCCTCAGCTCGCATACACCATTCTGCAAAATAACTGGAATGCAAAAACCATCATTAACCTCAAAGGCATTGCTGTAGGTTTAATACTTAAACGCCTTTTATTTTACTTTCTTTAAGCTAAAGATTTCTACTCACTCTAATGCCTGTGTTTATTATCCTTCAGATAGGAAATGCTGTGATGAACAATCCTACAGGTTTAAAGGGGATCTTTGATCATTTATGGACTCATGCCTTAATCTCGGATGAAACACATGAAGGCATCAACACATTTTGTCATTTTGAGGATAATGGACCTACACCTGCAGAGTGTGGCATGTTCATGAAAAAAGCAGTATATGAGGCTGGTGATATAGATTTTTACAACATCTACGCACCACTCTGCGACGAACCCATGCTAAGAAATGGCTCCACTGGCTCTGTAAGTAACTCATTCACAATTCTTTCGTCAAGTCAGATAAAACATTTGCATGCAGAGTTTTACCTTCACTTATTGTATGCAATTAGAGAAGTTCTCATAAAATCAGGAATAGAACAATACTGATGAGACAGACAAATAACCAGGTCAACGATTATGATCCGTGCTCGGACTTCCATGTCGACTCATATTTGAACACTGCAGAGGTGCAAAAGTCTCTCCATGCAAATACAATGACTTGGATAGGTTGCAGGAGGTTGAGTTTTAGCTAATAACTGGTATCGAAAATCAATTACATTTTAGTAACAAATATTGTACTCTAATTTTGACATTTTGCAGCTTTGATTATTGGACTGACAGCCCAACAACCATTCTACCCATCATCAAGGATCTCATTGCAAATGGAAAAAGAGTCTGGGTATACAGGCAAGCAAGCTTAACTACATCATGATATAACAATTTTTTTTTTTTTTTTTTTTTTTTTTTTTAAGTATACATCATGACATAACATATATAATCTGAGAAGTTTCAAAATTCAAATTCCTATGTTTTGGCCTCCTTGAAACACAAATTGGGGTGCACACAGATATAACCGTCAATCCGATCCAAATCATACGGTTTGAATTAGTCTTGGGAGGCAGTTCTATCATGGTTCCACAAATAGTGAGATTGTTAGGGTCGGTTTAGTTTCTTTTTCTAAGAACCAAAAAAACAGAACCGATCCAAACTGAACCATGATTTTGCTAGTTTCTTTTATGTGAGTGGTTAGCATCTACCCATTCATATTCATATGGGATTAAGGCAAGTATGATGACGATGCTATAAAATTGCACCACAACAAATCAATGTGACACTATATACACACACACATTCTCTTTACACTAAAATAAAACAATCATTGTTCAATTAAACTATATGTTCTTGTTTAAAGTACTTGCCTTTTAAAATTAAACCATTCTTATACGTTCGAATTAGTTCGTTAGCCAGTTCAATCTGTTTGGTTTAATTCCAAAATTTTTAAAACTATCAGAGACAAGGTCTAACTAATCAGAGTGCAATATAGCAAACTCCAATTCCAAGTAAGTAAACTGGGACTGTTCAAGTTCATGGATGATTTACCTGAAAGATATTGCTCCTGCAGTGGTGACATAGATGCCGTTGTTCCAGTTACATCAACCAAGTACGATATGAACACTCTAAACCTTCCAATCCAGACGGCTTGGCGTCCATGGTACATTAACAATGAGGTAATATATAAATACATACATATATATATATATATACACACACACATATATCTCCACATAGACACACATAAAAATTCATTTACCATCATATTCCTTTAGATGGTCCTGCACTAGACTTCTACATCATTTGTTATGCTAATAATTGCTACTATAAATGAGACAATCCTACAATATGTATGTCTTTAGTGCAGATCATATGATCTCTCCTCTCCAAAGGGGAGGTTGAGTATCGGAGCCCCGCTAGGGGATATTGTGAGGGTATGTGTGTTTGCTTGAACTTTCGAAAATAAAAATTAAAAAATAAAAAATAAAAAATCTGATATAGCATGTGATGTTTCTGGAGTAGTTCCCTTTTGCGTTTCGCAACTTTTAAATACTCAAACTTTAGGAGAGGAAAAATATTGGTCCGTCTTGGTCTCTTTTTCTTTGTTTTTTGAAAAAAACAGAAGAAGAAGAAGAGAGAGAGGCACAAAAAAAAAGTTATTTTATGAAAAATGAGTAAAAAAAATATGTCAAACAAAAACATTGTTTTATGAAATTTGAGTTAAAAACAATTTGAAAGGACAATTATGTTTTCCTTTTTAGTTTTCAAAAAACAAAGTCAAACAGACTCCTAGTTTCTTCAACTTATGACAAAGTCCAGTAAAAAACCAGATATTTTGAATGGTAGTAATAACTGGACTCAGATATATATAGAAAAAGAAAGAAATTGGTAAATATGAACCACAAGAAGAATGAAGATAAAGAAATTGGGTTCATATATTATAACTATGGTCTACCTGTATTATTACTTCGGAAATAAGATTCAGATAAAATTTCAATATATCATATACTTTTGCATATATACATTAATTTGAGTTTATATAGATTAAAAGCCATTCTTAAGAATACCTCAAGGGATACACACAAAAGGACATGTTATACTTATTTTTTTCCCTTTACAATCCTTCCCATCTTCCTTCACCTCCATATGTATTATGCTCACAATCATCATTACTAAGTCTATTATTTAATTGTCAAACCACTAAAAGGATCTATATTCCACAACTGAAAATTTCTTTACGTCTCCTTTGAATTGAAAATATCCACTTCTCCTTCGATGGTTTATTTGTTGTTGTTATAGGATAAGGATCCTCTCTTCTATTTTTTTCTCTACGGTACTCCGCGATGCTTAATTCTATGATTCAGAATGTGCCATGAAAGCTAATTAACTTTGTTTTGATATTTTCAAACTTGATGTGACGCATTTTGAACCATATGATCAAGCAACACGTAATATTGGAGAGAAAAATAATCTTACAATATTTGCCACTAAAAGAGTGACTTGAGTTAACTGATATGATATGCATGGAATATAATGGCAGGTTGGTGGTTATGTGGAGGAATACAAAGGGTTAACATTTGCAACAGTAAGAGGAGCAGGACATATAGTTCCAAGCTACCAGCCTGAGAGAGCACTGCTCATGATCTCATCATTCCTTCAAGGCTCTCTCCTTCCTTTCTCATGAAGATCCATCTATATATGCTTATACCATGTATAAAATTACTGTAACTTCTAATAAAAAGCTTTAGGAAGTCTTATCTTACTGGATATTGCTCACTAGCCAAGCCTGACAAAAGTCATGCTCAGTCCCAATTAAACCTGGCTTGTGTAGGCATGTTGCAGTTGGTCAATGGCATCATTATTTAGGTTTTGACTTTTATAATAGTGTGCTTTTGAGTTTATGATATACCAAGGATATTAGCTGTTAACCCTAAGGTTTCATACCAAGGGTAAATGGGTAATTTGATAATAACAACTTATTAATGTTGGAATTGATATTCTACTTGAGTGTGATTAATTTTAGAAAAATTTATGAAGTTTACATACTTGGACAAATGCACAAGCCCTCTTGGATATAAGCTCATGGCAAATGGATCTCAAATATTGAAGATCAAGTTCAAGAACATGGGGTTATTTAGGTTGGTGAGCTAGAATCTTTGTAAAGTGTTAACAACCATCTACCCTAAAAGCTTAAGCAGTTAGAGAGGGTGTAACTTAAATATATATATCCTTCAACACGCCCCCTCACGTGTGGCCTTCTTTTGATCCGACACGTACCTTTCAATTTTTTGATTAGGGTGACGGTGAGTTTGAACTCGAGACCTTTGGCTCTGATACCATGTTAATAATCATCTACTCTAAAAGCTTAAGCTGTTAAAGAGGGTGTAACTTAAATATATATATCCTTCAACATAAAGCAATTCTTGTTGCATTTGTTTCGAAAGCTCAATTCTTAGATTTAAATGAACTAGGGACCTAAAATTTTAAATTTTAAATCTAATCATTTTAAGGTCCTATGATAAATGACTTGGTCCAAGAACTAAGATGATTTACATAAAAAGGGCAAAAGAATCATTTGGCCACTCAGTGTTACTTCAACACTTAAATTTTTGAAAATGACTAGACGTCTAGATGTTTTACTATATAGACATCTACACCTTAATGGCTTGGCCAAAGCACTTTAGGTGCAAAGTTTCAGGAATGGCCTTATTGACGTTTACATGTCTTGCTATAGATATCTACCTCTTAGTAAATTGGCAAAGGACTGCAAGTGTAGAGGTTTCAGGAAATTGCTAAGTAGACCTCTACATGGTTCCTTGTGTACGTCCATCAACGTAGATTTCTCAGAGCTTAACATCTACGTGAATACAAAACGGATAAGTGCTTAAAGTGATATAAAGAGGACTAAACATCTACATGGAATCCTATAGACGTCCGCATGACTCGAAATTTTTATAAACCTGTTTCCAAACAGCCTCTTAAAATACTCCAACGAACACAATTCCCAATGAGGTTATAAATAGGAGATCCCTTACCATTTTGAGCACCTTTTGCACATAGCACTTGTATATTCTCTACAAGCTTTACTCATTTGGGCTATCCTCTTGCTAAATCTTAGATTGCTCACATCATACTTGAAAATCTAAGATATCTTTGCTATTTTCATCTAGAGCTGAGCTTTTATCACTTATTTTATTTATTACTCTATAGAGAATGCTTTGATTTGTATATCTATCCATTGCAAGATACTTGTAGTAAGCTTTGAATTGTATACTCAATATATAAGTCTAAAGCAACTTAGAACCTAGCAAAATAAGCATGAATGCATATTTGGAAAACCTTTTCTTGATGCACAAGGACATGCCTAAGTAAGTTTAGAAAACTGAAAACTTAGCAAATATGGTCTGATGCATGAATAAGAAACTTTCTATATACTTTTGTGTGTGTGTGTGTGTGTGTGTATATAAGAGAAAGCTCTAGAATCTTAATCTTAACAAATATAATATATAACTACATGTAAACACACTTTTTTCCAATTTTGCGTATATTGACTAATATAACACGTAGGTTTTACCGTGCAACTTTCAATGTATGATCATGTACCACATGGATGCTTGTCCCTATATGGTGATAGATAGGGAATCGCGCGTGTTTCATACCTTTTTAAGCTCGGCCTTGAGAAGGTTACGTCTTTGACTTCTGCAGACGATCTTGAACTGTTATGCCCTTTGTAAAAGATCTTAAGAGCTTTTTGTCCAGTAGCTTTCTTCAACAAGAATTGTTTTCACACTTGAATCACCTAACTATTTCAAAGTCACTCACTGAGAATATGACCATTAAATTACACTGAGTGAGTTTTGTTCTACAAAATTTGTCAATCACATTGCTAGAATCCTAAAAATCCTAACAACTGTAAAAGATCTTAATTGGGATAAATATGCGTCAAATCATGTATATATATTATATATATTCATGTTGAAATGAACAAACATGTCCACTGATGGTGCTATCTAAGGCGATACATTGTACAGTTAGTCTTGCCAAAGCAGAATAGAAGGAAACATATTTTGTATACACTGATACACACCCACTGTTTGACATTGTCTGCACAAAATGAGTATTACCATATGTTAACACACTGTTTGCATTTATCAATCTGAGTGTTTTGACATTACCATTACAACAAACATATATGCTCAGGTGTGTAATTTCTGCTGAATACAAAGTTAAATATGTGTATATGGATTGTGTTTTTGGCAATTGATCATGCACAAAGTGCCTACAGTCGAAAAAGCAAGTACAACAGGGTTGGTAGAGTATATAAAATCAAGTGGTGTCTAGGTGGGTTAAATGGTTGATTCATCAACACCTGGTCTGCATAGTTCTGGCTTTAGTTTTGGCTTGCCATTTCAATGCCATCTATATCATCATTCTTCAAGAATGAGCCTTGTTTGAGCCTCAGAAGTCAAACCAAGAAAAAAAACGAAGAAAAAGGGTACACTTACTACCCAAGCCTAGAATTTTGTTCCTTGAAGTAATGATCTAGCCCAACCTCAATCCATTCCCCAATTTAAATTTGTTCCTTTTGCTCTTTCCCCCTTTCTTCTTGGTAAACATCCAATGTATGCATGTACTATGTAATGATTGACCTTACTGGTTTAAATTTTACTTTGATACAATGGGCTAATCTAAAAAGTTGTGGTATTATATTGTATTGTATATCTACTGATGAACATTGTTTGCTCTTAATACATCTAGGAATTTTTCTTTTCAGAAAAAGGCATAAAACATGCACTAATTAAAATTCTGCCATGAACTCATGTAACTAAATAATGGATCTGGGTAGGGATGACCACAACTTGGCCATTAGCTTGTTAGCATATCTTTACAGGTTGGAAACAAATAGGGTGTAAATGGGTATTCCAACAAAGGATTATTTATTTTGTAATGAACCACTAATATAATAAATTGTGATTGTCATTTTGCAGCAGAAATGAACACATAAACCCACGAGAGCATCATTGGTCTTGTGCAACAACAAAAGTAATAAACCAAACATAATAATACAACATTTTCATATATATAAATTTAAAAGAAGCAAACTAAGAATATAATGCAGTTAAGAATCATATAAACTATAGCCGGCCAGATTGAAATTTTGGATTAATTGTACTAGATACCAAAGAACAAACAAGGAAAATTCCTTAATGTCATAGTCCTTAACTATATATCACATGACCTCTTTTATGAAAATTAGAGCACACGCATGCTAAGAAGCAAGAATGTGAAAAATATTGTAGGACTCACTTTGGTGCCCTTCAATTTCTGCTTTTTGGCACTCCTTAGTTCCAGTCATGCAAGTCAGGCCACAAACCTTCACAGGTTGATCAAGTCCAGAAGATCACAGAACCCCCCTGTTCAACATTCTTGGGCAGAAATAAATGCCACAGAAGAGTACTCTGCTGTGTACATTGGTCCCCAAGATGGGTTGATGCAAGCCGACAAGATCGATGTGTTGCCGGGGCATGGATTTTAATCAGTATGCAGGGTATGTCACAGTTGATCCACAGGCTGGCCGAGCACTATTCTACTACTTTGTTGAGTCCCCACAAAATTCTTCCACCAACCCTTGGGTTTTATGGCTAAATGGAGGTACTGAATCAAAATGGCTGTTGACAAGTAATACCATCTTCAATGTCATTGGGTATAACTATCTTCATTTCATATGCTCTATGGAGTTGAAAGTTGCAGCCTTTACAACCCTAGTGAAACTGATTCATTTATAGTGCATCAATCAACTAAAGTACATGTGCTTGTGTGAGTGATCCAACCCTAAATTTTACAACCATCACAATAATCATCATGATCCCATTTCCTTAATTTGGGTATGAAGCCATGGAGGAATTAGGGCTTTTCAAAATCAATTCCGATGGCAAAACTCTCTATCGGAATAACTATGCATGGAACAATGGTGAGTCCATTTTATCATTTTTTTTTCTTGTCTGTCTAATTGAACCATACTTTGTGCTTCCCATTGAAAATTGGCAGTGGCAAATGTGCTTTTCTTGGAGTCTCCAGCTGGGGTGGGCTTTTCGTATTCAAATACATCTTCTGATTATGATCATGCCGGCGACAAGAGTACTGCCATTGATGCCAATACCTTTCTCATCAACTGGCTTGAGAGGTTCCCACAGTATAAACCCCGCGACTTTTACATAACCGGAGAACGCTATGACGGCCATTACGTGCCTCATTAACCTCGCGTACACCATTCTGCAAAATAACAGAAACGAAATAACCATCATTAACCTCAAAGGCATTGCTGTAGGTTAAAAACTAATTCACCTTTAATTTTACTTTCTTTCTCCATCTCTCTCTAAGATAAAATATTTCTACTCTCTCTAGTTGCTATGTATCCTTCAGATAGGAAATGCAGCGATCAATCGTCCTACAGATGGAATGGGGACCTATGATTATGCATGGACTCAAGCCTTAAACTCAGATGAAACACATGAAGGCATCAAAACATCGTGTGATTTTTGGAATGGAACTTCATCTGCAAATTGTGACAGCTTCATAGGAAAATCCTTCGAAGAGATGGGTGATGTCAATTATTACAACATCTACGTACCACTCTGCAACAAACCCAAGCTTAAAAATGGCTCAACAGGCCCTGTATGTCCCTCATTTACAATTCTTTCTTCAAGTCCTATGGAACATTTGTATGCATAGTTTACCTAAACTCGTTGTGTGCAATTTTAGAAATCTCTAGAACAATACTGATGAGACACACAAGTAACCAGGTCAGCCATTATGATCCTTGCTCGGATTTTTATGTCAACTCATATTTGAACATTGCAGAGGTGCAAAAGGCTCTCCATGCAAATCCTCTGACTTGGAATGGTTGCAGGTAGTTCGGTTTTAGATGGTAATTGGTATTGAAAATAAATTACATACTAGTAACATATTGTACTCTAACTTTGATAATTTGCAGATATTATAAATTTATAATTGGACTGACAGCCCAAGAACCATTCTACCCAACATCAAGGATCTCATTGTAAATGGAATAAGAGCCTGGATATACAGGCAAGCAAGCTTAACTTCATCATGATCTAATATATATCTATATATATATGTAACTGATATTATTCAAGTTCATGTATGATTTACCTGAAAGATATTGCTCTTGCAGTGGTGACATAGATTCAGTTATTCCAGTTACATCAACCAGGTACTAAATAAACAGCCTCAAGCTTCCAATCCAAACGGCTTGGCGTCCATGGTACAGCAACAATGAGGTAGAATATATACACATACACACACACATATATATAAATACACACGTACATCTAAATTCATTTAAATAAAAATTATTTTCCCATTTTTAGTTTTCAAATAACTAAGCCAAACTGACACCTAGTTTCTTAAACTTGTGACAAAGACCAGTAAGAAACCGGATATTTCGAGTGGCAGTAACAACAGGACTCACCATGTCATATAGAAAATGAAATCAAATGGTAGAGATGAGCCAAAAGAAGAATGAAGACAGGGAAAGAAATTGGTTTCATATATTGTAACTATGGTCTGTATTATTACTTCTGAAATGTTTGCCCAAAAAAATAATAATAAGTATTATTACTTCTGAAATAAGATTCAAAAGATATTTCTACATATCGTATTATTTTGTATATATACCTTCATTTGAGTTTATATCGATTAAAACCCACTCTTAAAAATACCTCAAGGGATACACACAAAGGGACTATGCTTATTTTCTTCCCTTTACAATCCTTCCCATCTCCCTTTCTCCTCCATATGTATTATGCTCATAATCATGAATACAAAGTCTATTCCTTATTTGCCAAATCAACAAAAGGATTTATATATCACCCTTAATTTACTTTACATCTCCTTTGGATTGAAAATTTACACTTCTTGTTCAATGGTTTATTTGTTATTGCAACAGGACAAGGATCATTTTCTTTATTTTTCTCTCCACTACTGCATGGAGCTTAATTCTGTGTTTCAGAATGCACCACGGCACATAATTAACTTCTGTTTAGATTTTTTCGAAATAAGATGGTGTTACTTGATAAAAGATGAATTGATGCGGCACATTCTGAACCATATAGGATCAAGCATCACATAATATTGATCAGAGAGAAAAAATAATGGAGAGGATCCAAATCCTGTTGCTACAACATCGACTACTAAAAGAGTGATTTAATTGAT
This sequence comes from Cornus florida, assembly GCF_030987335.1. Lineage (NCBI taxonomy): Eukaryota > Viridiplantae > Streptophyta > Magnoliopsida > Cornales > Cornaceae > Cornus > Cornus florida. Next base: position 42,570,858 of record NW_026775575.1, read on the forward strand.
ATGCATGGAATAAAATGGCAGGTTGGAGGATATGTGGTGGAATACAAAGGGTTAACATTTGTAACAGTAAGAGGAGCTGGACATCTAGTTCCAAGCTACCAGCCTGAGGGAGCACTGCTCATGATCTCATCTTTCCTTCAAGGCTCTCCTTCCTTACCAATGAAGATCCATCTATGCTTTTATACCATGTTTGACATTACTGTATCTTCTAATAAAACGCTTTAGAAAGTCTTATTGTGCTGGTTATTGCTAACCAGCCAAGCCTGACAAAAGCCCTTCTCAATCCCAATTAAGCTTGGCTTGTGTAGGCATGCGGAAGTTCATCAATGACTTCTTTATTTAGATTTTGACTTCTAAATGAGTGATTTTTATGAAGTTTATAATGTACCAAGGATCATAGCCACCTCAAACTATTCAAAGTCCTGGTAAAGCTTAATTCAATGTGGCCTAGAGGTTAGCACTTTAAAGTGAAAAACTTGAGGCTTAAGGGGTCACTTGTTTTGCCAGCTAAGTCACAGTTCTGCTTAATTTCTCCAAACTTCAAAATGACTACCAGTATTACACTTTCATCATAAGTGAAGATCCACACTTTCCTTCTTTCTTTCATATTCTAGAAGAGAAATAGCATAAACCCCAAAAGATCACAACTGGGATAAATATACATCAAATCATATGTGTGTATATATTCCTGTTGAAATGAACAAACATGTCCACTGATAGTGCTATTATTAAACACCGTGTTCATGTTTAAGAATCCGATCGTTTTATAATTACTAAACTTATATGCTCAGTTGTGCAACATCTCCTGAATCCAAATTTAAATATGTGTGTGTTAGTGTTTTTGATAATTGATCATGCACAGAGTGACCAACCTTGAATGGTTGACAAAATGTATTACGCTTCACTCATCAACTACAGCCTACAGGGGAGAAGGCAAGAACAGTAGTGTTGGTAATGATCATATAAAATAAAGGTTTGTTTCTAGGGGGTAAAATGGTTGATACATCAACACCTGGTCTGCATAGTTCTGGCCTTTCCCTTTTAATGCCATCTCTATTATCATTCTTTAAGAATGAGCCTTGTTTTGGCCTCGCAAGTCAAACCAAGAAAAAAAGAGTACATATTCTAGCCCAACCTCAACCCAATCCCCAATTTAGATAGTAAAGGAGTATTTTTGCATCTATATAATGCTTTGCATTTGGAAACGAGTGATCATACCATTTAGACTAATGCCGGCCAATTGATTTTTATTTATTTATTTTTCAAAAAATGCTGAATTCATAACAGCCCCCATGCATTTGATGCTTACCCAAGGAATTGTATTAGAAGACTCGAGTACTATTTTGTATGACTTTATATATATCTATGTATCTTGTGGATCCAACTTGCATATTTATCCAGCAAAGCCCCAAGGAGGGGTATCACAGTGAAATTTAAGTGTGTATCTTGGATTAATCCTTTGTCTCTTCACTATTTCCAAGTATAATGCACAGTGGCATGGGAAGCCCCATAATATATATATATATATATATATATATATTGATAAAGGTTTAGGTCGAGTTTATAGGATTGGGCGTCTAAAATAAAATTTTGATGTGTAAATTATTTTTGACAACTAAATACCAAAAATATTTTACATGTAGCTAAATGTTAAGTTTGGTCTCCGCGGACAAATATATACAATAAATGCGTGTTCAGCAAAGATGCATATAAATGGGTTCTTAGATCATTTGAGATTTGATAGTGAAATCGCGTTGATTCGTGCTATGAAATGCATTGCATGAATTTCACGCTATTTAAAGGAAAGAAATACCTAGGTTGTCCTGCGAAAATCAATTTCCAGCTGCTAGGGCTTCGGATTGACTCCTGAGGAAGAAGAAGTTGACTGCGAGACTTGCCAGGGTTTGGGATCGACACTGTCGAGGAAGAAGAAGATGACCGATGTGAAAAATATAATGAAGGGAGCTATATTCGGGTCGGGTATGTTTGAGAAAATAAGGATGGGTTGCAGAGGATAATTTCTATTTAGGTTAATTACAATGACACTCTTTGAGATTTGACATACAAACGGTCATATATAACTTAACTGTTTTTTTTTAATAAAGACACCCTTGTGAAAATTTTGATCCAAACAAACCCTTAAAACTTTTGAAAAGACTAATTTGCCCTTCAAATTTTAATTCATTTTATTGTAAAAATATTAGAACTCATGACAAGTCAAATTTGCCTTTATATATACACACTATTACATCAACACCATCACACACACACACACATACATATACAACCACCGTCGCCACCCACCTATGGTCCGGCATCATCGCCACCCGCCCTCTCTCTCCACTGCAACGTCTAACTTCTTTCTCCACTTCCACAATCTCACCTCCTCTTTCCTCCACCTCTGCCACTGCCCCATCCACATCTGTCGCCACCATCTTGATCCGTCGTCGCCGCCTCTTGATTCGTCGTCGCCGCCTCACCCCAACCACATCCGCTGCCGCCATCTCCCCAACCACAGCCGTCACCGCCATCTCTTAACCACAATCACTGCCATCATCTCCCTCCTTATATCACCACCATTTCTCAATTCCATAGCCGTCGCCACCACTTCTCCTCCACCACCAATAATTGCGTGCAAGAACTCGTGAACTTAATCACAACCCAGCTATCGAATGGCTATAATCTCTTCTCCAACGCCATCGACACGCCGACTTCTGGTATAGATCCTTGACGCTGCTGCATTCACCTTCTTCTCTCCTTGTGACACCTACAACACACACACACACACACACACACACACACACACACACACACACACTCATAACCCCAGTCGACACCGGAATCACATCGCTGTTGCTAGCCACCTTCACCGAAGTTCAATCTCATCACTTTGGTCGTCACCGTTGCCGGAGCCCAAAAGAAAGACTTGAAGAAGTTCCAAGCAAACTAATCTTCTCTCATCTCGACTGCTCTCATCAACTGTGAATGTTTCCATCAAAATTTTGAAGCCAAAGGTTGTGGGTGTCTTAACAGCAATCTTTTTGCCCTCGCCGGTGGCATAGGTGGCAAAAATTCTGAAATTGGGTTTCGGGTTTGGGGGGTTGTTTGGATTGTGAGTTTGTTAACAGAGGAGGAGATAAGATGAATGATATAGAGTGAACCCAATTGAAGCAATAAAAAGCTTTCGGTGAGATTGAGCTATATACATAAAGGGCTATGGTAGGGCAGTGAAATGGTGGTGGTGGGTGTGGAACTAGTCGTGGTGGTTGTGGTGGCTGTTGGTTTGGTTTTTGGTTTATTAGTATGAGTAGGGTTAGTAGGGTATTTTGGTCAATAATAAATAATGGTATTGGATAAATTGGTAATTGAATGTGTCAAAGAACAATAATGTCAATTTACCATGTGAAAGGACCATTGGGGTATCTTTGTTAACTTTAGCCCAACTTATATATAACTGTCATTATAACAAATCTTAAGGAATGTCATTCTAATTAACCCTTTTGTTTAAAAGGACATTTTAATTGAAATTATCCATGATTGAAAACCATCGCAGCTACACTATTTGCCCCGACCATTCGGAGCCGCAGTCCTCGCCGTTGACAGCTTCGCTTTGCCGGCGAATCGTTTGGTCCAACACTCGGCACAAGTGGGCTGGTCGGAATTTCATATACATATATGTATGTGTTTGCATATATTTTATCATAATGCTGCAATCTACATATTTGATTGACCTTCCAATCCACCCAGACCTTACAGAATGTGAGACTCGAACCAGTTGCGAAATGATCATTAATGCTTCTGATTTTGATTAGGTTTTTTTTGTTTTTGTTTTTTTTTTTTTAAATTTAGAATTAATATACATATATATAACTAGTAAGGTAAATAATGAAAAATTGCATGTTCTATCAGTGTATTTTTCCCTATCTATAAAGGAGGGAAGTCCTGGTATAATCTCTCCTGGTGATGGGTTCCAAGTCTCATCATGAGCATTTGTGGGTTTGTGATTATTTACCTAAACAATATATATATATATTTATAGTACAATGGAGTTTTATGATTTTAACCCTATAATTAATTGTGATTGTCATTTTGCAGCCGAGGAAAGGAACACATAAACCCATATGCTTCATTTGATAGTATTAGATGATCTTGTGTAGCAACAAAAGTGTAATAAAACAAACATGGTACAATGTATTCATAGAAATAAACTTCAAAGAAGTAAACTAATAATATAGCTGGCCGATTGACTTTTTGGATTAATTGTACTAGATTAGCTGTTAACAGTTTTCAAATACAGAAATTTTCTTAATGTTACCGTCCTTTTTAACTGTACAACACGTTGCCTATTTTATGAACACTATCACACATGAATGCTAAGCAGCAAGAATATGATAAAGCTTACAGGCCTCACTTTGGTGTCCTTGGCTTTCTGCTTTTTGGCCTTCCTTGGCTCAAGTAATGCCAGTCAGGCCACAAACCTTCGCAGGTTCATCAAGTCTAGAAGGTCACAAAACCCCCCTGTTTCAGATTCTTGGGCAGAATTACATGCCACAGAAGACTACTCTGATGTGTACCTTGGTCCCCAAGATGGGTTGATGCAAGCTGATAAGATTGACGCTTTGCCGGGGCAACCAGATGGCATAGATTTTGATCAGTACGCAGGGTATGTCACAGTTGATCCACATGCTGGCAGAGCACTGTTCTATTACTTTGTTGAGTCCCCACAAAATTCTTCTACCAATCCTTTGGTTTTATGGCTAAATGGAGGTACTAGACCAGAATGACTGTCCAAAAGTATTCTCACATTCACTGTTGTTGAACATAACTATCTTCATTTCAAATGCTTTATGAAGTTGAAAATTGAATCCTTTACAACCATAGTGACTAATTCTTTGATAGTGCATTAATCAACTTAAGTACATGTGCCTGTGTGAGTGATCAAACCTTAAATTTTATAACCATCATAATAATCATCATGATCCCGTTTACCTGATTTGAAACAACAGGGCCAGGATGTTCCTCTTTTGGGGCTGGAGCCATGTTGGAATTGGGGCCTTTCAGAGTCAATTCCGATGGCAAAACACTCTATCAAAATAACTATGCATGGAACAATGGTGAGTCCATTTGATTACCAATTCATCATATTTCTTTTTCTTTTTTCTTGTCTATCTTGCTGAGCCATACTTTGTGATTTCCATTCAAAACCTGAAGTGGCAAATGTGCTTTTCTTGGAGTCTCCGGCTGGGGTGGGCTTTTCGTATTCAAATACTTCTTCCGATTATGATCACACTGGCGACAAGAGTACTGCCAAAGATGCGTACACCTTTCTTATCAACTGGCTTGAGAGGTTCTCACAGTATAAAACTCGGGACTTTTACATAGCCGGAGAAAGCTATGCCGGTCATTATGTGCCTCAGCTTGCATACACCATCATGCAAAATAACTGGAAGGCAAAAACAGTCATCAACCTCAAAGGCATTGCTGTACGTTTAATACTAGTCAACCTCTAATTTTAGTATCTCCATCTCTCTCTAAATTTAAAGATTTCTACTCTCTCATGGCTATGTATCCTTCAGATGGGAAATGCAGTGATCAATGATGCTACGGATGCGAAGGGGTCCTATGATTATTTATGGACTCATGCCTTAAACTCAGATGAAACACATGAAGACATCAACACATTTTGCGATTTTCGGAATGGAACTTTATCTGCAAAGTGTGACAGCTTGATAGAAAAGTCCATAGAAGAGATGGGTGATATCGATGATTACAACATCTACGCTCCACTCTGCGACGCACCCATGCTAAAAAATGGCTCTGTAAGTTCCTCATTCACAATTCTTTCTTCAAGTCTTAGTGACATGTGTATGCAGAGTTTTACCATAATTCATTGTCTGCAATTATAGGAACTCTCATAAAATCCTGACTAGAACAATACTGATGAGACAAAAAAAAAAAACAGGTCGACGATTTTGATCCGTGCTCATCAATGTATCGAGACTCATATTTGAACAATGCAGAGGTGCAAAAGGCTCTCCATGCAAATCCTACGAGTTGGAGAAGTTGCAGGTAGTTGGGTTTTAGCTAGTAACTGCCTAACTGGTATTGAAAACCAATCATTAACCACATAGTATACTCTAATTTTGACGATTTTTGCAGAGATTATAATTGGACTGACAGCCCAAGAACCGTTATACCCATCATCAAGGATTTCATTGTAAATGGATTAAGAGTCTGGCAGTACAGGCAAGCAAGCTGAACTTCATCATAATCTAACATTTACAATCTGAGAAGTTTCCAAGTTCAAAGTCATATGGTTTGGCACCATTGAACTAGTCCTATAGACTTTGGATGAATTCACTGATTTGGTCCTGAGTAGGGGTGCATAGGGATCCATTCTAACGGTCAATCCAATCCAAGCCATATACAGTTTGAATTAGTTTTGGGAGGCAATTGTTCTATCCTGGTTACACAAATTGTGAGACTGTTAGAATCAGTTTAGTTTTGCTGTTTAAAAACCAAAAAAGATGAACCAATCCTTATTCAAACATGATATTGCTAGTTTCTTTTATTTGATTGGTTAGCAACACCTTGAACGACTCCATTCATATAAGATTAAGGCAATGATTGCACCATAGCAAATCAATGTTATATATATATATATTCCTGCTCTTTACACTAAAACGATACAATCATTCTTCAATTCAACCTTCATCAATCTGTTATTATTTATAGTTCTTGCCATTTTATTCTTCGTTGTTTATTATAAATGGTGTTGTTTCAAGCAATTTCTCTGATATTTTCCCTTTTATTTAGTTCTGGTTTCGTTATTGATAATCTTCTCTTTATATGGAAATAAATATGTGTATCTAATTATGTATGATAAATTTGACTGGTTTACCTTTGTCCTAGTGGATTTGGGACTAAACTACCAAGCTCTAGGTCAAGGTTTCGAGACCAGTAGAGAGAAGAATGGAAAAAATGTATGATAAATTTGCATGTAGATTTACTAGTTCACAAAAACAAACCATTCTCACATGGTTTGGAATGGTTCGTTAGGTAGTTCCATCCGTTTGTTTCGATTCCAAAATTCATGAAACTATTACCCCAAAACTGAGATAAGGTCTAGTTAATCAGAGTGCAGTATGAAGATGATTTACCTGAAGGATATTGTTGCTGTTGCAGTGGTGACATAGATTCAGTTGTTCCAGTTACATCAACCAGGTACTCAATAAGCAGTCTCAAGCTTCCAATCGAGACGGCTTGGCGTCCATGGTACACCAACAATGAGGTAAAATACACACACATAAATCTAAATTCATTTTCCTTTAGATAGTCTTGCACTATACTTCTATATCATTTGTGATGCTAAAAGTTGCTATACTATAAGTGAGACAATTTTGCAATGTGTCCTGAATGCATATCAATATATGGTAGCAATTGAGATAGCTTGTGATGTTTCTGTAGTTCCCTTTTACGTTTTGCAACTTTTAATACATGGAAGCAATGGGGTATTAACCCAGCTCGTTTAACCTCTTCTCCATCAAGGGGACGTGAGGGGTTTAAGCCCCATAGTGGGCATTTGTGTGTGTGAGTCTTTACTTAACCAAAAACAAAATGTTGAGTGTTAACAAACTTTTAATGCTGTGAGAGGTAATATCTTGGTCCTACATGGTGTGAGTTGCGTTATGCGGAATGGTTGTGGAAGTTTGATGTAAAAATAACCTAGAGAGGGTAAATAGCTTTTGCCTGCTCCCTTATCTAATTTTTGCTTATTTTAATTTTACCGAAATAAAACTATCATCAACGCACAAAGCAAAATAAAGTGGAAGTAAAGAAGTAAAATTTGAGAGATGAAAATAAGGATTTTTAGCGTGGAAACCCATGTTGGAAGAAATATGACCAACCGAGATGAAAATCACGGAGGCTTTCGCAGTCTCGAGCGAAACAATCCACTATCTTTGAAGCAAAGTACAACAAAATCTGACTCAGGCTCACACCCACTCCGCTCTACCAAGAGAACTAACTGATGAACGTCTCTTTAGCTTTGCAACTCCTGACCAAACGCTCTAGACTTCAGGCTTACTCCTTTAATCCTTGTAGAAAGGTTGCTGGTAGATCACGAACACTACGTGAATGCTCTGTCCCCTTTGTAGCACAATCGAATCGTTCTTCCTTCAAATTCTGAATTGGAGAAGGTAAAATAAAAACCTTGCTTTGCTGTTCGGAATCTCTATGAATCTTCAATTACTCAGACTCCGATCAGAGAAAGAACTTCTCCCTAAATCACGCTCGTTTTTAAGTGTGTGCTCTCAAAAATATAAAATCGGATTTCTCTGAAAATCTCTCTTAAAAAGCGCCAGCAATGATAAAAAAAAATAACTTTATGTTTTTCCTAATTGAAGCATCAAAATTCCCCATTAGTGCTGGAGGTTTGAGAGGTTTATACAGACTAGAGAGTCCTCAAAATTTATGGAAAGTTATTTTAAAATTGTACAAGTATTTCTCTAATGTTGCTTTTGGTGTGTAGGAATAGAATGGAATGGAATGTCCATTCCAACCATTGGAATGAAAATTCATTCCTGGAAACTAATTTTTTTTAAAAAATCAACTTCTCAAAAAACCCTCACGTTCCAAGTCTAAAAACCACCACTACCTTCCACCACAACCACCTCCACCTTTCACCACCACCAACACTACCACCGCCTTCCACCATCATCACCACCACCGACTTTTACCATCGCCCACCGCTTTCTATCACCACCACATACCGCCACCGCCTTCCACCACTACCACCACCATTGCCTTTCACCACCGCCACCACTTTCCACCACCACCACTACCACCGCCATCACTACCACCTTCCACCACTACCACCACCACCGCCGCCACCACCACCACCACCGCCACCACCACTGCCACCGCCTTTCACCACCTCTATCACCTTCCACTACTGCCTTCCATTGCCATTGCCTTTCACCGCCACCGCCTTATACCACCAACATCGCCTTCCACTACCACCACCGCCTCTACTCCACCACCGCCACCGCCACCGCCACCACCTTCCTTCACCACCACTATCACCGCCACCGCCTTCCACCACCATCGCCTTCCACCACCACCACCGTCACCACCACCACCACCACCTCCACTCCCTTTCACCACCACCACAATCAGTTCCATTGGCTTCCACCACCACTATCTACACCACTATATCGTTCCACCACCACCACCACCACACTACTGCTACCGCCTTTCACCAACACTACTACCGCCGCCTTCCACCATTGCCACCACCACCGCCTTCCAACACCACCTACACTACTACCGCTTTCCTCCTCCACCACCATCCACCACCGCCACTGCCACTGCCACCATTTATTTTTAAAAAAATTATTAGAGAATATCATTTTGTTAATTTAATTTATTTGTTACTAAGAGGTATATTTTGGAGAATTCAATTTAAAATTTATTCCATTCTAAATTTTAAATTGGTCCAACCAAACACTAGAATGATTATTATCATTCAATTCCTACACATTTTATATTTACAACTAAACAGTAGAATGAGAATGACCATTCCATTCCATTCCATTCCTGCACACCAAATGCAGCATAAGAGTTTTGGTGCAATCAAGAAACTAAGAAGTTACCAAAAATTTAAATCCCGCACATTTAGGCAAGTGCAGTCGGTGTTTGGAAAAGCAACTGGTTTTACTTTAACCGAGACGTACTACTTCTGACTACTTATGATATTTCAACTTTTTCAACCGGTTGCGTTTGGAAGTTCACCCAGTTGCACTTTGCAGACTTGGAAAAATCCTCTCAGCAAAAGTTCAACCTGTTGCATTTGGAAGTTCAACCTGTTGGACTTTTTCAGATTTTGAATTTTTGTAAAAAATAAACATTTTTCGTAAGTCCTTCCACACCAAACATGAAATATAAAGTGTCCTCACTATCATACATTTTCTAATTGATTTTCTCATCAAATCGAAGTATGCGTACGCTTGTTGTTCCGCTTCCGACATTGAGACTCAAAAAGTAAATAGAAAATTACAACTTGATTAGACCCATTTTGACACCAAAATTTATATCTCACACATGGTTCATTTTTCATTTTTTTTTTTTTTTTTTTGGAGGAAAAAAAAAAAAAAAAAAAACCCCAAAAAAAGAAGAAGAAGTTGTTTTATGAAAGTTGAGTTAAAAAAATTCTAATTTTAAAGGAACAATTACTTTTTTTTTTTCTTGTCAAATAACTTAACAAAACAGAAACTTACGTTTGTAAGGAGGGAAGGAAGGGGGATGGAGGGAGTCTATCATTTGGTACATGAGAAAGTTGGAAGAAAGGGAAGTAAGGATGGATGGATGAAGCATCCCTCGTGACCCACCATTTTGCATCCCTCCAAAATTCAAGGGAAGAGAGGAGGGAAGAGAAGAATAAGTATGTTATATTATGTAAAGTGACATACCTTCATTAGTTTTTTGTAAAATTATAATGAGGGTATAGTGGTAAAAGAATATGAAACCCCTCCTTCCTTTCCTTCTTACCAAACAAAGGAAGGTGTCACTCTCTCTCCTCATCCTTTCCACTCAACCAGACAACAAGGGAGAAGGAAACCTTTCCTTTCGGATGTCTGAACCCTCCCTTCCATTCATTTTTTCATCCTTCATACCAAACGAAGCAATTTGTGACCAGGTCCGGTAAGACAGCAGATATTTTGGGTGGTAGTAAAAACGGGAATCACCATGTCATACTGAAAATGACAGAAATCGGTAGAAATGAACCAAAAGAAGAATGAAGTTTGGGAAAGGAATTGGTTTTATATGTTATAACTATGTTCTGTATCATTACTTCAGAAATAAGGTTGAAAATATTTTTCTATATCTCTTATACTTTTATATATGTGTCATTTGATTTTATACAGACTAAAACCTACTCTTTATAATACCTCAAGGGAAACACACCAAAGGATCATGTTATGATTATTTTCTTCCCTTTACAATCCTTCTCATCTCCCTTCTCCTCCGTATATATTATTCTCATAATCATTATTACAAAGTCTATTCTTTAATTGTCAAACCAACAAAGGGTTTTATATCTCACCATTGAAATTTACTTTAGATTTCCAAAATTTCCTTTCAATTGGAAATTTACACTTCTCCTTCAATGGTTTATTTGTTGTTGCTACTATATTCTGCAACTAAGAGAGTGACTTGACTGATATGATATGCATGGAATATAATGGCAGGTTGGAGGATATGTGGTGGAATACAAAGGGTTAACATTTGCAACAGTAAGAGGATCTGGACATCTAGTTCCAAGCTACCAGCCTGAGAGAGCACTGATCATGATCTCATCATTCCTTCAAGGGTCTCTCCCTCGTTCCTCATGAAGATCCATCTATATTTGTACCATGTTTGGCATTACTCTAACTTCTAATAAAACGCTTTAGAAAGTCATATTGTGGTGGTTATTGCTAACCAGCCAAGCCTGACAAATGCTCTGCTCAGTCCCACTTAAATTTCGCTCGTGTAGGCGCGTGCCAGTTTGTCAAGAGCCACAAACTGTTCAAAGTGGCAGTTGATCCTAGCCACCACAAACTGTTCAAAGTCCGAGTAATGCTTAATTCAATGTTGCTTGCTAGAGCTTCGCACTTTCACTTGTTTTGCTAGCTAAGCCACAGTTGTGTGAAATGTCTCCAAACTTCCAACACTTCTACCTCAAAATGACTACTAGTATTAGACTTTCACATCAAGTGTGTGTATATTCCTGTTGTAATGAACAAACAAGTCCCCTGATGGTGCTATTTAAGGCCATACATTATACAATTTCTCAATTAGTCCTGCCAATACAGAATAGATTGAAGGAAGCATATTTTGAGTTTGACATTGTTTACACAAAATGACTATTATCATATGTTTAACACAGTGTTCGCGTTTAACAATCTGATCGTTTTATAATTACACCAAACAATCTTTTGAATCCAAAGTTAAATGTGTGTGTGGCAATTGGTCATGCAAAGAGTGCCCAACCTTGAACTCTTGACAAAATGTACTAGGCACAATCCATCAAGCACAGCAGTGTGGGTAGAGATCAGATAAAATCAAGTTATGTCTGGGGGGTAAAATGGTACATCAACACCTGGTCCGCAAAATTTTGGCCTGGTTTTGGCCTTGCCTTAATGCCATTGATTTTATCATTCTTCAAGAATGAACCTTGTTTTAGCCTCACGAGTCAAACCAAGGAAAAAAAAAAAAAAAAAAAAAAAAAAAAAAAAAAAAAAAAAAGGAGAAGAAGGAACACTTACTAGTACTACACAAGCCTATAATTTTTGCCCCCACACACTTGTATTCCCCAATTTAGATACTATTTATGTAATGATTTACCTAAGTGGTTTAAAATTTTCTTTGATTCAATGGGCTAATCTAATAAATTGTGGACCTATTTTTATTGTATACCTAGTGTTGAACATTGTTTGCTCTTAATACATTTAGGAAATTTTCTTTTTTGAAAAACATAAAAAGAAATAGCATAAAAACAATAATTAAAACTTTGATATGAGATTAAAAGGACTCGTGTGACTTAAGAATGGATGTGAATAAGTATGTCCACAACTTAAGAATTAGCTTACGAGGATATCGTCTTTATAGGTTGTAAACTATTGTGTGTAAATGGGTATATTCCAACAAAGTTTTTTTTAATTAAACCTCTAATATATTATTAAGGGTTAAATTAACAACACTTTCCACATTATAGGTTTGTCATATAACTACCTGAAAGATTATATAAACTATGAACATGAAATTACCATTATACCATACTTTAAAAGAAAACAAAATTTTCAATAAACACATCCAAACTAACTATTTCTTAATCAAGGGTTGTAGATTAGTGGTATCTTCTTCTTCTTTTTTATTTTTAATTTTTTTTAATTTTTAAATTAGTGACATCTCTTTTACCTTCTAAAATTGAAGGTCGAGAGTTAAAACGTAACGATTCAAATTCGGGAATCTAGATCACTAATCGGGTCCTAAATCAACCCGGAGACACCTAAAGGTAAAATGGTCATTTCATCCCAACTACGCATAATGAGTCATGCCAAGGTCACAATAGTCATTGGATCATATGAGTAACTTATCTCGAAGTTCGGTTGCATTTCGGGTTCCTTTGGTTAATAGAGGTAAAATGGTCCTTTCGTGTAAAAAATATGGGCGAAACTTATGCTGTGTGAAAAACTTAATTATAAAAAAGCCCACAAATATGAAAATATTTTTTGTTTTTTTTAATTATTGAGAACTGTTTTTAGAATTACAAGTCAAATAAAAAAATTTTGAGATCAATAAATCCTACTTATAAAATTTATTTTCATTTAAGTCCTAAATTAGTAAATCTTTCTATATAAATTTTCATATATATACCCATTAGACATTAAAATTAAATAAAAAGGAAAAGAAACATTTTATTGATTTTTTATAGAATAATTTATTTTTGTAGTGTTAAAATCATGTATGAAACATGAGTTCACGAAAAATGATGGCTTTGGGGTTTGAAAATTTGACTGGTTAGGAGCTTATGCGGTTCATGGATAATTCAAAACCATTGCAGGTACACAATTTCCCCGGAACAATATCCAGCGACGGAGCAACTGTCCGACAAAAGAACACTAGAAGCACAGCCGGAAAAAGGTACATCCTACGGATGCATATGTGTTTATATGTGTGTGTATATATACACATTTTAGTTGCTTACTGTAATAAAACTGAAACTTCATCCTCATCCTATTAGGCTTGATCCGGAATCTACCTATTTGATTGTCCTTCTAATCCCCACTAGGGCAAATTTTTTTTATTTTTATTTTTACAAGAATCTACCCACCTGCTAGTATCAAAGGTTTTTAGTCCAATGGTATAACATCTCCATTCTCAAAGAACCTACCTGCTAATCACTTTGGAGTAGAGGAGTACCCTTACCAACCGAGCTGTCCCGGGAATGATAATTAATTTTTATGGATTTAATTAATTTAACTAATAAGATGAATATTGTAAAATCACATGTTCTGTCAACGGACTTGATAATTTTTCAGAAACTCAGGGGAGGGTCTGTGTATTTATTTCCCTATTTAGATGGGAGGTAAGTGCCTAGCTTGTATAATCTCTCCTTCCTCTGAAGGGAGGTGAGGGATTGGAGCTCCATAGTGGGGTTTGGTGTGTGAATATATGCCCTAACAAATATATATATATATATATATATATATATATATATATATATAAATTGTGATATATATTACAAGGGGATTTTGTGATTTTTAACCTTATAATTAATTGTGATATTCTTAGATGGTCTTGTCTAGAAACAAAAGTAATAAACCAAGAATGTTACAATATATTTATATACAAACTTATAATACACTGCAATTAAGCACCATATAAACTATAGCCGGCCAGTTTGAATTTTTCGTCTAATTGTACCAGTTATAGCTGTTAACAGCTTCTACACGAGGTTCCCAAAGACCCCAAAATCACCAAAGGACAAAGAAAGAAAATTTCTTAATATTATCGTCCTTATTAACTATATATCAAATTGCCTCTTTTTATGAACACTAGCATATGCATGCTAAGCAGCAAGAATATGATCAAACTTACAGGCCTCACTTTGGTGCCCTTCACTTTCTGCCTTTTGGTGTTCCTTAGTTCAAGTCATGCCAGTCAGGTCACAAACCTTCAAAGGTTCATCAAGTCCAGAAGATCACAAAACCCCCCTGTTTCAGATCCTTGGGCAAAATTACATGCCACAGAAGAGTACTCTGATGTGTACATTGGTCCCCAAGATGGGTTGATGCAAGCTGACAAGATCGACGCTTTGCCGGGGCAACCAGATGGTGTAAATTTTGATCAGTATGCAGGGTATGTCACAGTTGATCCACAGGCTGGCAGAACACTGTTCTATTACTTTGTTGAGTCCCCACAAAATTCTTCTACCAATCCTTTGGTTCTATGGCTAAATGGAGGTACTAAACCAAAATGACTATCCACAAGCATTCTCATATTCACTTTTATTGGACATAACTATCTACATACTGCTTTATGAATTTGAAATTTTCACCCTTTACAACCATAGTGACACTAATTCAATTCTATTGCATTAATCAACTTAAGTACATGTGCCTCTGTGAGCGAGCAAACCTTAAATTTAACAACCATCATGATCCCATTTGCCTAATTTGGAACAACAGGACCAGGATGTTCCTCTTTGGGTGGAGCCATGTTGGAATTGGGGCCTTTCAGAGTCAATTCCGATGGGAAAACTCTCTATCAAAATAACTATGCATGGAACAATGGTGAGTCCATTCGACCACCAACTCATCGTTTTTCTTTTCCTTTTTAATTTTTCTATCTGATCAAACCATACTTTGTGATTTCCGTTGAAAATCTGAAGTGGCAAATGTGATTTTCTTGGAGTCTCCGGCTGGGGTGGGCTTTTCCTATTCAAATACATCGGCTGATTATGATCACACCGGCGACAAGAGTACTGCCAAAGATTCCTACACCTTTCTCATCAACTGGCTTGAGAGGTTCCCGCAGTATAAAAATAGTGACTTTTACATAACCGGAGAAAGCTATGCCGGTCATTACGTGCCTCAGCTCACATACACCATTCTGCAAAATAACAGGAATGCAAAGACCATCATTAACCTCAAAGGAATTGCTGTAGGTTTAATACTAATCCACCTTCAAATTTATTTTCTCCATCTCGCTCTAAGCTGAAAGATTTCTACTCTCTCATGGCCATATATCCTTCAGATAGGAAATGCAGTGATCAATGATCCTACCGATACAAAGGGGTCCTATGATTATTTATGGACGCATGCCTTAAACTCGGATGAAACATATGAAGGCATCAACACGTTTTGCGATTTTTTGAATGGAACTTCATCTGCAAATTGTGACTTCTTCATAGAAAAATCCCAAGAAGAGATTGGTGCTCTCGATATTTACAACATCTACGCGCCATACTGCAAAAAACCCACGCTAAATGGCTCCGTAAGTCCCTCATTCACAATTCTTTCTTCAGGTCTTACAGAACATTTGTATGCAGAGTTTTACCTTAACTCATATATGTAATTATAGAAATTCTCATAAAATCCTACCTAGAACAATACTAATGAGACGCACAAATAACCAGGTCAATGTTTTTGATCCGTGCTCGCCCTCGTATGTCATATCATATTTGAACACTGCAGAGGTGCAAAAAGCTCTCCATGCAAATCCTATGAGTTGGATTGGTTGCAGGTAGTTGGGTTTTAGCTAGTAACTGCTATTGGGAATAGATCACATATTAGTAACAACATACTATACTATAATTTTGACAATTTTTGCAGAGATTATAATTGGACTGACAGCCCAAGAACCGTTCTACCCCTCATCAAGGATTTCATTGTAAATGGAATAAGAGTCTTGCAATACAGGTAAGCGATTTTATTTTACTTATTTTTATTTTTCACTGACAAGAAACATACTCAACATACACTTTTTGCTCACACCCAGGCTCGAATCCCCTCCTCTTTGAGGATGGGGAGGTTATATGTAACGATCCCAAAACTAATACCTTTTAAACACAAAAAAAAAAAAAAAATTTTGGCATGACCTCCCCTAAAAATAGGCCTACCATACTCTATTTAAATTCATTTTTAACCTATCATGGCTCAAATTCCGAATTCACGGCAATAGTAGATGATGATACACAATCGAATGACCTCAATAATACTTCAAACTAGTATTACTCTCCCCATTCATCAATAAGGTTTACATGTTATCAAATTCACATCCAAAATATCATCAAATACCTTAATTACATTACATGACAAAGTTTTTGCAAAATATACATATACACCTTCACACTTTTAGTGCTTTGCAAAAATAATGGGAGATATACAAAAGACACAAAAGTGAGCTTCTAGTATCGCTCAAGCTTGAGGTGGGTTGTCGTCCACCGGTTCTTTTCCAAGACCTGAAAAAAATGTATAAATTGTAGGGTGAGCTATATGCTCAGTAGGTGTCAGTAGGGATCATACAACGTAGGGGATCAAATACAACATACAATTCAATTCCAATTATAAACAATGCAATGCAGTGCAATGAAATGCAATGCATGTCAATGACACTCCCCATTTTCATTCTCAAAACCATCACTTTCAAACGTTAATACAGCCCGCCCTTTGGTAACCCCGCCGCGACACGAGAGGAGGATTGGCTAGTGTCCCTGACCCTTGGTAACCCCGCGGCGTCATTATGGGGCCCAGCTAGCTCAACCACACTAGGGCGACTCCCTAGTCCCCTCTAGGCTATATTAACCTCCGGCCCGTTGGTAACCCCGCAGCGACCGGGTTTCGCATAAAACCATTTCATCAAAAACACTTTCCCGAAATTTCCCCTTTTTAAAGTAAATAAAATCTTTCCCTTTTCCTGCCCAATGTTAATGCATGAATACCTCAATGACATACACAAGTTCATCATTCCATACTTTATCCAATTTAAGCAATATGGCATAATTCGCAAGAATAATCAAGAAAGTCATAACATGCTTATACATAACAAGTTCTAGCACAATGAACATATATAATCAAGTCTTAAACATGCTTCACATAGAACAATCAACAAATATAGTCACACAACTAACATATATGCATACATATCAACAATTCTCTAGATTTTAAACAACTAATCAAATTAAACAACAATTAGATGCAATTAGCTCACTAAGGTACAAGATTTCATGAATTATGGTCCCCTACCTCAAGATTGCACCAAAACCCTAGAAAATGGGTCTCAAGATTCGAAATCCAAAGGGGCACAAAATCTAAAATTGCTTGTATGGATGTGTAGAGTTTGACACGAGCTTCGTTTTGCCTCAAACGGCACTTCAATCCGACAAAAGGTGGAGGAGTAATCTAAGAATGAAGTTTGAGTTCAAAAAGAAAAAGAAAAATCAAGAAATAGAGACAGAAGGAAGGGCCAGCGGGAGAGAAGAAAAATGGAGACCAATTGTGGTCTCAAACCCTTTTTGGGTGTGGTGGTGGGTCCCACGAAAATTTTAATTTGTTTTCTCTTTTTCTTTTACTCAATATACATCACACAATGCACATATACTTACATAGACATCACATTCTCCCCAACTTTAAAAAGATTTCGTCCTCGAAATCAAGACATACCTGAGGAAGAAAACAACGCTGGGTACTTGGACCGAACCTCCTGTTCGAGCTCCCAAGTAGCCTCCTCGACTCCGTGGTGTCTCCAAAGGACTTTCACCATTGGTATCGTCTTGTTCCTCAACACCCTCTGCTGAGTGTCAAGGATCTGAACTGGTCCTTCCTCGTAGGAAACATCCTCATCAATATCCACATCAACCGAACTCAATATGTGAGATGGATCCGGCTCGTACTTTCGTAACATTGATACATGAAAGACATTGTGAACTCTGTCCATCTGTGGTGGTAAAGCAAGTCTGTAGGCAACCTCTCCTACCCGATCCAAAATCTCGAATGGTCCAATAAATCGTGGCGATAACTTGCCACTCTTCCCAAATCTCATCAATCCCTTCCGTGGAGAAACCCGTAGAAAAACGTGGTCTCCTACCTCAAAGGATAACGGTCATCTCCGCTTATCCGCATAGCTCTTCTGTCGGCTCTGAGCTGTAAGTAACCTCTGTCTTATCAACTTAATCTTCTCAGTAGTCTCGAGTACAATGTCGGGTCCTAAGGCGGCTGCCTCGCCTACCTCAGTCTAACAAACAGGAGACCTACAAGGTCTACCATACAACGCCTCAAATGGAGCCATCTGGATGCTCGCCTGATAATTGTTGTTGTAGGCAAACTCAATAAGTGGAAGGTGATCCTCCCAACTACCTCCCAAATCAAGTACACATGCCCGAAGCATATCCTCTAAAATCTGGATAGTAAGCTCTAACTAACCGTCTGTCTGTGGATGGAATGCCGTACTAAGATGCAACGCTGAACCAAACGCTGCTTGAAGTCCTTCTCAGAACTTCGAAGTGAACTTAGCATCCCTATCTGACACAATGGTTGCAGGAACTCCATGTAACCTTACAATCTCCTTCACATAAAGAACACCAAGCTTCTTTGCATCATCTGTTGCCTTAATTGGCAAAAAGTGAGCCGTCTTGGTCAATCTGTCAATGATGACCCATACGGCCTCATTGCCCCTCCTTGACCTTGGAAAACCTGTCACAAAATCCATAGCAATATGCTCCCATTTCCATTGCGCTACAGGTAATGGTTGCAACAAACCTGCTGGCCTCTGATGCTCGGCCTTCACCTGCTGACAGGTAAGGCATCTAGCCACAAACTGTGCAACATCATTCTTCATCCCGCTCCACTAATACTGACGTCTCAAATTGTGATACATTTTAGTATCACCTGGATGAACTGCAAAGCGGGAAGTGTGAAACTCCCGTAGGACGTCCTCACAACAACATGTGGGAACCACCAACAAACCCCTGAACCGTAGACCCCCATCTGCATGCAAGGCCCAATCTTTCACTGTCTCACCACTAGAGATCAAAGCGTGGATGGCATCTAAGTCCGGGTCCTGTCTCTGTGACTCAATCACTCGTACAACAAGAGTAGGCTGAGCCACAAGACTAAACAAGAATGCTGGCTCACTGTCAACATCGTCATCAAAACACTGTAATCCCATCTCTGCCAGGTCTTCAAGCATCTTCCACTTCCGAATAGCTAAACTGGCCAAAGTTCTACGAGATTTCCGGCTTAAGGCATCCGCTACCACATTCGCCTTGCCCGGATGATACTGCAAGTCAAAATTGTAGTCCTCCAAGAATTCGACCCATCGCCTCTGTCTGTTGTTCAAGTCCTTTTGGGGGAAAAGGTACTTGAGACTTTTGTGATCTGAAAATACCTCGAATCTCTCATCATACAAGTAATGTCTCAAACACTTCAAGGCAAATACAACTGTCGCTAACTCCAGGTCATGAGTAGGGTAGTTGTACTCGTGAGTCTTCAACTGTCGAGACCCATAAGCCACTACTTTACCATCCTGCATCAACACACATCCCAACCCGTCACGTGAAGCATCACAATAGATCACATAACCCAAGCCACGCTCAGGTATCACCAACACTGGTGCTGTAGTCAATCTCGTCTTCAACTCCTGAAAAGATGAATCACAGGCCTCATTCCAGACAAACTTGATCTCTTTCCGGGTCAAACGGGTCATAGGAGCTGCCAAACGGGAGAAATCCTTCACAAATCTCCGATAGTAACCCGCTAAACCAAGGAAACTGCGGATCTCAAATACATTCTTGGGTCGCTCCCAAGTCAAAACTGCTTCAACCTTTGATGGATCAACTGATACTCCACCTTCTGAAACAACATGCCCCAAAAACTTCACCTCCTGTAGCCAAAACTCACATTTCTCGTATTTGGCATACAATCGGTGCTCCCGCAAAATCTGTAAAACAATACTCAAATGGACCTCGTGATCTTCCCGAGTCCGTGAGTACACAAGAATGTCATCCACGAAAACTACCACAAACTGGTCCAAGTAATCGTGAAAGACGCGGTTCATCAAATCCATGAATGCCGCTGGCGTATTAGTCAAACCAAAAGGCATAACAAGGAACTCATAGTGTCCATACCGTTTACGGAATGCTGTTTTCGGGATATCCTCATCCCTAACCCGCAACTGATAATAGCCAGACCTCAAGTCAATCTTCGAGAAACAACTGGCTCCCCTCAACTGATCAAATAAATCATCTATCCTTGACAAAGGATACTTGTTCTTGATGGTGGCATGATTCAACTTCCGATAATCAATGCACAACCTCAACGATCCATCTTTCTTCTTAACAAATAAGACCGGTGCGCCCCACGGTGACACACTCGGTCGGATGAAACCTTTCATCCTCAAATCATCAAGCTGCCTCTTCAATTCTTCCAATTCAACTGGGGCCATTCGATATGGTGCCATAGAAATCGGCGCGGTACCTGGCATCAAATCAATAGAGAACTCCACTCCTCGGGGTGGAGGCAACTCTGTCAAATCCTCCGGAAACACGTCCAGAAAATCACAAACAACCACAGGATAATCCTCTTTCCCAACATCATCTTCTTCGGCTATAAGGCTAGCCAAGAAGTAATCACTATGACTTCGTCCACGAACTCCATAAAACAATGAAATGTGGGAATCACTCCAATCTCCCACGAAAAAGAAACGGTCTCCCTCGGAAGTGCAAACTGTAACCCTTCCTCTATAACAGTCGATCGTGGCATGAAATGAAGCCAACCAATCCATCCCGAGAATGACATCAAAGCTAGTCATCTCCAGGAGGATAAGGTCAAACACGAAAGTCCGCCCGACTATCACAATGGGACACTCCCGCACAATTCGGCTCAAAGACACTGAAACCCCAACTGGCGTATCAATACTCAACCCCCGTTCCAAGAAACTAACTTCCAACCCCGATGCAAGTGCAAATGATGATGAAATGAAAGAATGAGATGCACCAGAGTCAAACAAAACACAGGCCCAACAACCAAACACTGGAAATATACCTCGAAGAACTGACGGTCCAGAAGATGCATCGGTCTGTGCCAGTGCAAAAACACGTCCCTGTGGTACCTGTGCCTGAGGATTGCCAACCTGAACACCTGACTGCTGCACTGGCATAGTAGGAGTATCCCTCCTAACTGACCGTGAACCCTGTGAAGACATGGCAGGCTGTGGTGGTGGCGGTCTGAAACCTGACTGAACTGTAGTCGATTGTGACGGCCTCTGCTATGACCCTCTGCCACTAATGGTGCCTGCTCTCTGACTCGGACAATCACGAATCAAGTGACCCTGCTGGCCACACCCATAACAAGCCTTCGGAGCTGACGAAACTGAAGACGATCTCATCGGACAACTGGACTTGTAATGTCCGGGCTGCTGACACTGATAACAAACAACTGCACTCCTGTCAGGTCCAGCTGGCATAGGAGTGGTAGGAGCAGATCTTGTAGACTGTTGCCCCTGAAACTGAGATGGACTGCCCTTGTTCCTTTTCCAAGAAGATCCCTCTAAGGATGGCCCTGCACCCCTCTTTTGCTTCAATTGCTCTCTTCTTGTATCCTTCTCTCTATTGTCAGCCTTCAGCATCAAAGCCCTTTCCACTGCTTCAGAGTAAACCTTAATAAACTGTGCCGTGATCAACGGCCTCATTCGATCATTAAGACCCGAGACAAACTTCCGAGTCTTGTTAGCTTCATCTTTCACCATTTCTGGAGCAAAACGGGAAAGTGAGGTGAACCTGTTCTCGTATTCCGCCACTGACATGCTCCCTTGAATAAGGTTATGAAACTGGTCTTGTAACTCCCATCTTTTGGAGAGCGGAAAATACTTCTCATAAAACAGCTCCTTGAACCTGTCCCAACTCATCTCTTCAATCTTGTACTGGTTGGTGATCGACTTCCACCAAACCTTGGCATCCATAGCAAACTTGTAAGTTGCTAGGATGATCTTCAAGTGATCCTCTGTCACATCCATTGAGGTTAACTGAGTTTCAACTTGATTCATGTAGTTGTCGGCTACCATTGGATCCGCACCGCCCTCAAACATAACCGGCATCAGCTGAGAAAACCCCTTAATGATCTTGAGACACTTCTAAGCTGGAGTCTCCTCAACTTGAACTGTAGGTTGTGGTACCAACTGCGGCTGAGCAACAATAGTTGCTCTCACGGCATTTTGCAACAATCGATTCAACTCTAGTGCCACAGAACCTTCACCCACTTCTACGGGTACGGGTGTTTCAACATTCTGTCTTCTTGGGGGAACAACTCTTGGGGGAATCAAGTCCCTAAGAAGCATGTTCTCATCAACTGGCTCCGCCGGATTGGAGCTAGAGCTCTCACCAACATCGCCCCTTGTTGGCCTAGGGCCAACTTCTCTAGGTTCCTCACGCCGTGACATCATGCTATAAAACGAGAAAACGATTCAGAAACATGACACTAAGGTCCACTGTGGACGACTCAACAAGAATTAATACCGTACAACACTTAGCATGCAAGACTATGCAAGAAACATTTTAACATAAACAAGTAAGCAAGTAAGCACATAGGCAGTTAAGCATGCTCATTTAAATAAGATACCACATAGCAAGTAGTCAAGTAAACAATACAAACAACATCCCATGCGACTCTATGTAGGCCTCTACCCGTCGTCCTAAAGGTTTTCGAACCTTTGCTCTGATACCATTATTTGTAACGATCCCAAAACTAATACCTTTTAAACACAAAAAAAAAAAAAAAAAAATTTTGGCATGACCTCTGATAAGCGCCGAATATTGTATATTCAAGCGCCCTAAATTGCATTAGTTAAGTCCATCGTTTGATTATTTAAGTAGATTATCTTCATTTGTGTGTATGTATATATTTTCAGGTCCATTTGCCAAAAAAGGAGCAAAATCAAGGCTTTGTGGAGTTTTGGCCATCAAAAGGCACAATTCTGAATTTCTGGCAGCAGTGGAGTCAGGACTTTGCTCACCATTTTGACCTTGCAAACTCGAGAACTGGACTTCCATTATAAAATGGCATATTTAGAACTCTGAATCAGCTTTCCAAATCTTCAAGCAGTTCATCATTCGGAGCTCGGACCAGAGAGTTATGGCCTTGTTACCAGAGGTGCGCAGAACTGCCTGGCAGCAATGAAATTCTGCCTTGATCTTCATTTTCGACCAATCATCCTTGAGAATTGGATCTCCACCAAAACATGAAGTTTTTAGAGCTCTGAATTAGCTTTCCAAATCTTTAAACGGTTCATCATTTGGAGTTTAGAGTACAAAGTTATGGCCATTTTACCAAAGTAGGTCCGGGATGAGCAAACCAAGCATAGGGCATTCTGGCCAATTTTCGAGTGCTCGAGGCCTAATTTCGAGTGCTCGAAATTAGGGCAGATTGCTTCACGAGATCAGCAGTGGAGTTAGGACTTTGCTCGCCATTTTGACCCAGAAAGCTCGAGAACTGGACTTCCATCATAACATGAAAGATTTAGAGCTCTGAATTAGCTTTCTAAATCTTCAAACGGTTCATCATTCGGAGCTCGGAGCAGAGAGTTATGGCCTTGTTACCAGAGGTGCGCAGAACTGCCTGGCAGCACTGAAGTACTGCCTTTCTCCCCATTTTCGACCAACCAGACTTGAGATTTGGGTCTTCATCAAAACATGAAGTTTTTAAAGCTCTGAATCGGCTCTCCAAATCTTTAAACGGTTCGTCATTCGGAGTTCGGAGCGTAAAGTTATGGCTGTTTAACCAAAGTAGGTCTGGGCGGAGCAAGTGAAGCATGGGCATTTTTACACTAAATTCGAGCGCTCGAGGCCTTGCTTAGAGTGCTCGAATTTGGGGCAGAATTGCCTTCGGGAATTCTCATTTTGGCAGCCACTTGTGCATTGGTTTCCTCATTTTCTACTTACTTCTTTATGAGGTGGTTGGGGATGTTTTTTGGAGGAGAAAGAGAGCTTTGTTGAAGGAGATAAGGCAAGGAAGGCCACACATATCATTATCCCATATTCTACAAGATTAGAGGAGAGAGAAGAGAGCAAGGAGAGAGAGTTCTTCAAGCTTGAAGAAGGGAGCACGAAAATGGAGGAGGTCTTCAAGCTTCTTCCTTCTTCCATTGCTCCTATGGGTAACTAAATCTTCTCTAGGGAGGTGATGAAGCCCCTCCCTTGTAAGCATGTTCTAGTGTAGATTTTACTTTTGGGATTTCAATGTATTATTGTTGGTGATTTTATGATCTAGAGCATCATATGTGTTGTAATGAATTCTAATGTCTATACATGATTATTTTGAGCTATTCATCTTGTCTTAGATGGTTTCTCTTCCTAATCATATTGCTTGCATTTCCATAGTGACAATGGAAGTTAGATCATAGAATGGTTTTAATGGCATGGAGTTTGAGAACTTTGATAAATCATTGCTTAGGATGCCCTTTGATGGTTTATACTTGATTCTTAACTTTGTGTGCTCTCATCATTTAATTAAGGGCTTGATAATCTTTGGCTTAGGGAGCATGTTGAAGACTACACCCTAGTTTAGGTAGTTCAAGCATGTGAATCTTTGATGGATTATTCTTGTTTTTGATTTAATGAACCTCTTGAGGATAGTATAGCAACCAAGGGTTGTTATGTGTCATGACCATCATTTATGTTGATTTTCCCTATTTAATCTCAATCTAGAATTTGTATAGGGTTGGAGCGGATTCATTTCCCTAGTTTTTCTCTACTTGTATTTCATTTCTTTTTAATTCTTGCAAGTTTCTAATTTATGCAATTTCAATATTCTTAGCTTAAGTGACAAACAACAAAACCTTTATAAACCCTTCATCATTCTAGAAAGATTCTAGACACTAAGGTTGCCGTAAGACTAGCGCAGTCCCAGTGGTTCGACTTACCCGACCAATAGCCCTATTTTACAATGATTCGTGCTATTGCGAAGGTTGATGTTAATTGACCAACCGATCAATTTTTGGCGCCGTTGCCGGGGACTGCAAACGGTTTAGCAACCAAAGTTTAGGGTTAATTTTAGTTTGATTGTGAATATTGTGTCTTGTGAATATTCCTTGCGTGTTTTGATCATCTTTGTGTTGTAAGATTCTAGTGACTCGGAGCTCGTCGTGGGATTGCTAGCAAATTGTAAGTCTAGAGGACCCCAGGTAAGTCTCTTGACTTCTAGTTTCGCATTGTGAATATTGTGTATGTGTTTAATTTAGTTGTGAAGCCCTTGTCGAGGCTCTTAACTTGTTTATATTTTGTGTTCAAGCATCGGTCCTTGTCGTGGCCATTTACATTTTCTGTCTTGATAATTGAGGGGAAAGGGAACATCGTATGTGGAGTTGTGGTTGATGAATTGCTTTGTTGAGTATATGCTTTGTTGTTGATGTTCGGTCGTAGGTCACTTTCCTTACCCACAATCGATTCTCCCATTGATATTAACTCTCTTGAAAGAACTCTTAGACGGAACCTTAGGGAACCCACTCTTACAAGGGACCTTGAAACTGAATTCAATATAATGGGGGATAACGTAGGAAATCCGGGGAATGAAAGGGCTGAAATTCCTAATGTAGAACCAATGACTCTTAGAGATCATTTTATTCCTACCACCTATGCTTCTCCTTCTTGTATAGTGATGCCAAACATCGATGCAGCTCAATATGAGATCAAGTCTAGTACCATTCAAATGCTTCCATCATTTCATGGCTTTGATAATGAAGATCCATATAAGCACCTTGATGAGTTCCTTGAAATCTGTTCGACCATCCGGTTGAGAGGTTTTCCGGACAATGCACTTCATCTCCATCTTTTCCCATTCTCCCTAAAGGATAGGGCAAAATATTGGTTGAACTCCCTCGCTCCCAACTCTATTACTTCTTGGGCTCAATTGCAACAAGAATTTCTTAAGAAGTACTATCCGGTGAGTAAAACCAACCAAATGAGGCGTTCCATTCTAAGCTTTTCTCAAGTTGATGGAGAACAACTCCACGAGACTTGGGAAAGGCTACAAGATCTTCTTCGAAAATGTCCTCATCATTTGATCCCAAAATGGCAATTAGTGCAAGCTTTCTATGCCGGTTTGACCGACACCCATAGATTTATGGTTGACTCTTCTTGTGGTGGGATGTTCATGTCCAAGAATGCGGATGAGGCTTGGACCTTACTTGAGAATTTGAGTGAAAATTCACTTCAACACAATTCTCGTAGGGCTCCGACCTCAACCACTCCAAAGAACACCAATCCTTGTCAACAAAAATCAATAAGGGAGGAATCATCTCAAGTGGATGCTATAGCTCATAAATTCTACCAATTGATGGCACCACATCTTCCTCCTTCATTGTCTCAAAATTCGGCAAGTTCGGTTTGTGCCTCATGTAATAGTCCATTTCATCTCTCGGAAGATTGCCCCACACCGGAGCAATTTCCCAATCCCAACCAAGAGCAAGCTAATGCCATGTTCTCACGGCCCGGGAACAATCCATATTCCAACACCTACAATCCGGGTTGGCGAGACCATCCGAATTTTTCGTGGAGGCAACAAGCCCCACAAAATTCCCAACTTCAAAATCAAGGGCCTCAAAATCAGCCCTCTTCTCAATATCAAGGTAGGCCTTTCCAAGCCTCTTCAAGCTACCAACCTCCATACAATCCAAATGTCTCCACTCAACCTCCTGTGAATCCAATTGATGAGATAGTGGCTGCAAACAAGCAAATGATGGAATCATTAAATGTGCAAATGATGGAATCATTAGACAAGCAAATCATAGATTCCAACAAGCATCTCTTGACATCCTTGCAACCTACTCTCCAAATGGTTCACTCCCATACTCAATCCATAGCTAGGCTCGAAAATCAAATGGGACAAATAGCTAACCAAGTGAACCAACTTCTTCAAAAAGACAAGGGTAAGCTTCCCGCTCAACCATTTGAAAATCCTAGAGGAATGCATGTGATTAATGAAACCCCTCCTCCGAGTGGGCCGACTCATGAACAAGTTCAAGCTATCACCACCCTTCGGAGTGGTAGAGTGGTTGACAACAAGGTTGATGGAGACGCAAGTGAGAAAAACCCTCCGTTGAAAAATCCAAATTCAAGCTCTTCAAGTCCAAATCCAAGTTCTTCTTGTCCAAATACCATTCACGGAAGTCCCACGCATGTCACCCCAAATGTGGAAACTACTTATGAGCCAAAAGCTCCGTTCCCTCAACGTCTTCAAGAGTCGACACATTTTGGGAATAAGAATTGCAAAATTCAAGACATGTGGGAGGTCTTTAGGCAAGTAAAGATCAATCTTCCTCTCTTGGATGCTATCAAGCAAATTCCTCCCTATGCAAAATTCCTTAAGGATTTGTGCACTCAAAAGCGCACTTCCAGAAGTCATTTACCAAAGAAAGTGAGGTTAACCGAAAATGTTAGTGCGATCATTCAGCACAGCACTCCTCCGAAGTATAAGGATCCGGGTGCCCCCACAATCTCTTGTGTCATTGGTGACAACAAAATCGAGAGGGCCCTCCTTGACTTAGGAGCTAGTGTGAATTTGATTCCATATTCGGTTTACCTACAACTTGGTTTGGGAGATCTAAAGCCAACTCCGATAGTGTTGCAATTTGCTGATCGATCTATTAAGCAACCACGGGGAATTATTGAAGATGTGATCATAAAAGTGGACAAATTCTACTTCCCGGTAGACTTCGTGGTTCTTGATACGGAACCAGTCCATGATCCAAGAAAACACATTCCCATAATTCTCGGACGTCCTTTTCTAGCTACAGCTAATGCTTCCATTAACTGTAGATCCGGATTGATGGATATCTCTTTTGGGAATATGAATGTTAAGCTCAATATCTTCAATGCTGTGCAACTTCCTTCAGATGACAATGAGTGTTTTGAAATCACTATTGCTGATGAACACATTCAAAATCCAATCCCACCTCCTTCAACGGAGGATCCCCTACATGCTTGCTTGGTCCCTTTTGATTTTGAGGATTTTGGTGTGGACAAATCCATTCGGGAAGTCAACTCCTTGCTTGAGATTCCATCACCATTTTCCTCTCCTTTATGGGAAGCACCAAATCCATCTCTATCGTGGGATTGTCCATCTCCTTCCATTTCTTCACTGGAGTTACCTCAACATTTTGAGGGTGAACCACCGGACAAAGGTAAGGAGAATGTTGACAAGTTGCTGAAAATTCTTCCAATCATTCCAGCCCAATCTAGAATCATTGTCCATGATACTCAACCTGTGAACAAACCATTTGAGTACAATGAGGTATATGACTTGGAGATTGCAAATATGGAAGGTCATGATCCTACCATTGTTAGTCAAAACAATGACATTCAACGAGCCTCCATAATCTCGAACAAGCAACACCTTTGCTTAAATCTGAAAATAAAAGAAGTGAGATTAAAAGCGATGCTCAAATCCTCTAAGGCCAAACTTGTTTCTCTTCGGAAGGATCAATATCCCTCACCATTCATTGATCTAAGTTTGAGACCATATGAAGGAGGCAAGTTGCATACGGAGCGTTAAGGATCCATCTCTCCAATGGATCCTGATCCTGGTTCGTCTAGCTATCGACATTAAATTTAGCAAAGCAAGGGAAGAAATTCTTTCGATGTTCCAAGCTTCCCTACCTTCTCAAATTGCTCGTGCCTTGAAATTTTCTGGGAAATGGTTTAGAAAAGCCAAAAATTTGATTTTTCTGAAATGATCTTCAGTTGCGTTCCGCAATTTTAGACTGGCCTCTTAGACCTTCTCAGCTCTAATTTTCATTCCCGGAAATTTCCATCGCTTTCGAGCAAGTTCATAGGATCTTTGGCATGCAACTCATGTGCACAACCTCTCATTTTCAACGCATTGTTGGATCATGGTTCCCCAAAATTTTCCATGCATTGGAGATGAAATGCAAAGTTTGAAAATTTTTCATCTAGGCATTAGAAATGTTGAGCAATTCGACAATTTTTCCAAAAATTTTCCATCCATGCAGTGGAATGGACTGAATTTGCAAATTTTAAAATTTTTTCCATGCTTTAGAGATAAAGTGCTAAGTTTTAAAAATTTTCCATGAATTGTGTGATGTTGCATTGAAGAGATATTCAAAAATTCCAAAATTTTCAAATTCATTCAAAGTCTGGAAATTTTCCAAAGATGATGCAATTTGAAAATTTTCTTCAGTTCATTCAAGCATTATGAGACAGTTCGAAAATTTTCAGAAATTCTTCCATTCCATGGGAATGACATGCAAAATTTTTTTGTTTCCAAGTCGCCAACTTGCAAAATTCCTGGAATGATGTTGCAAATGCATCAAAATGCATGAAAGTGCATGCAATAGTGCTCACTGTCTCCCATGGAATGAGATTGCAAATGCAAATGCATGGAATTTCCATGCATGGACTCCATTTTGAACAGCTTCCATTTCCATGTTGCTCACATTCCATATTCCATTGCAACAAATTCAACTTCCATGGTGCTCACTGTCTTGCATGTTTTCCCTTTCACTCCTTGTTTCAGTCCTCACAGCCGAGCTCACCCCCTAGCCTACTGAGCCAATTTCGTGCCCTCCAAATCCCATTCAGATTGCTCCAAATTACCACACCAATTTTGCATGCTCACTGCCCAAGTTTGGAGCGCTCTAGCTTCCATTTGGATTGCTCCAAACTTCTCCACCATCATTCCGAGGCTGCTGCTTGTATTTAGAGCACTCTAATTCCATTTTAGAGTGCTCTAAATGTGAACCAATCTCATCCCAAGCTACTGCCTTCATTTAGAGCACTCTAGCTCCTATTTGGAGCACTCTAAATGTGAACCATCAATCCCACGCTCACGCCTTCATTTAGAGCACTCTAGCTTCCATTTAGAGTGCTCTAAATTTTCAGCCCAACATCCCGCAACCACTGTCTCCAATTCGAGCACTCGAAGGCCAAGCTTCGAGTGCTCGCAGCTGCTATCCCACTGTAACCCAACATACCGAACTCTCTGTCTTCAAATCGAGCACTCGAAATCCCATTTGGAGTGCTCGAAATCTCTTTCTCACCCAAGGCATCCAACTATGAAACCAACCACCATCGGCACCATCCAAACATGCATGCCAACCTTCCTAAACCACCTCACACAACACCAACCCCTCATCATCCTCAACCATGCATGCCTTCCACGGCCACCCTCCCAACACAATCCCAACCATTCACATCAACACCATGCACACACCAACCAAACCGACCACCACCCCAAACTTCACCCCTCTCTCATTCACCAACCAACCCTCACACAAGCCTTCTTTCTCTCGGCATCTACACACACCAACACCATGCAACCCCCATGCATGCCCCTCTCGGCATCCTTTTGTTCCTCAACCATGCTAACCAACCTCCCAACCTCACCCCCTCAAGCCACCTCCACTCTCAGCCACCATGCAGCCATGCATGTCACAACCATGCCCCCCCCACACCATGCCACCATCTCTCTATCGGCACCTTCACTCCCTAACCACCCACCACCCTTCGCACTCAATCAACCCCATCCTCAATTCCTCCACAACACCCTCATGCATGCCATTCAAAAAAAAAATGGCACACTTTTGGCATTCTTTTGCTATCCATTTTACACTTGTGGCTAATGTCTGCATTTGTGTTTTGTTTGGATTTTTATCTTGCACTACAATTCAGGTTAGTGTTTTTAATTCTGTTTTGATTTTCCTTAAGAGCCTATGCTTTTACATTTGTATATTAGTTGTGTTTTGCTAGGTCTTCATGTCCAAGTTTGGGGGAAGCACTTGCACATTCACATAGATGGAAACCTTTGCCTTCCTCACTCCGCTTGGTATTATTGTTCTTTAACCCTCTCTGTTCTTATTTTCATTTACTTGTCTTCTCACATTGAGGACAATGTGACATTCAAGTTTGGGGGTGCATTTATGCATTTTTGGTTCCATAATTTTTGCTAAGCAATGATAGTATAACTTGACACTTGTCGGAGATGAAACATATGTTTAATACCTTGTGTATAGAAGTAATTGAAAATTTTGAAAATAAAGAAAAATTTGAGTTGAAATGATCATGTAGATTCAAATTAGTCTGTATAAATGTCTCAATTAAATTCTCGCTGGATTTGACACTCTTTTAAGCTTCACAATGCACAGATGCACATTGGAAACTTAACTGTGAGGCATGCAACTTGATTGACCTTGACCTAGTTAATCTGATTTGATGAACCTAATGGATGAATACTTTTGGCATGAATCTAAAAAAAAAAAAAAAAAAAAAAAAACTTAGAAAGAAAGAAAATAATGATCAGTTGACGTTCGTAGCCTTTCCAACTCGAGTTATTAAGCCCTAGGAGTGTCTCTACACTTAGCACCCTAAAACCGTCTGGTTTGGGAGTTGTTGGCCTAACGCTTGCTACAAGGGTTGGTTAGAAAGCTTAAGGGACTTAAACATTGCACGGTCATTCAAAAAATAAATTGGTAATAAACATGGTTTGCTAGAGTTCGTAGCCTTTCCAACTTGAGCTATTAAGCCCTTTGGAGTGTCTCTACACTTAACACCCTAAAGCCATCTGGTTTGGGAGTTGTTGGCCTAACGCTTGCTACATAAGTTGGTTAGAAAGCTTAAGGGACTTCAGCATTGCACAACCATTCTATGTTTCGCTTATGAGTTACAATAAATTGTCAACAAGCAATAAAAGTTGTCTTGTAAATAAAATCATGCCTTAGGAACCTCATTTAAAGGGGAATTCAATGATTTGAAAACTTGTGCTTTGGAATTGGAAAAGAAAGTAAAAGCTGCATGTTGAGAATCCAATTCACTTTCACTGAAGCTAGAGTTGATTTCCATTCAAGAGATGATAATTGAGTTATTTATATAGACTTTGATGTTGATGCATGTATATGGAAATGTATTTAGCCAATTTTTGTATCAATGCTTCATATATGCAAGGTAGTTTTCCCAATGACCCCATCTCTAGTTTTTGTCTGTTTCAAGTTGTACTTGAGCTATGTATCTATCTCATTTTACCATGGATGATATTTTTGTAGTAGCATGCCCATGGTTGTCTTTTCATTAAGTTTTTCATTGTAGTTTTGCTAAGGGACTAGCAAAATGTAAGTTTGGGGGTGTGATAAGCGCCGAATATTGTATATTCAAGCGCCCTAAATTGCATTAGTTAAGTCCATCGTTTGATTATTTAAGTAGATTATCTTCATTTGTGTGTATGTATATATTTTCAGGTCCATTTGCCAAAAAAGGAGCAAAATCAAGGCTTTGTGGAGTTTTGGCCATCAAAAGGCACAATTCTGAATTTCTGGCAGCAGTGGAGTCAGGACTTTGCTCACCATTTTGACCTTGCAAACTCGAGAACTGGACTTCCATTATAAAATGGCATATTTAGAACTCTGAATCAGCTTTCCAAATCTTCAAGCAGTTCATCATTCGGAGCTCGGACCAGAGAGTTATGGCCTTGTTACCAGAGGTGCGCAGAACTGCCTGGCAGCAATGAAATTCTGCCTTGATCTTCATTTTCGACCAATCATCCTTGAGAATTGGATCTCCACCAAAACATGAAGTTTTTAGAGCTCTGAATTAGCTTTCCAAATCTTTAAACGGTTCATCATTTGGAGTTTAGAGTACAAAGTTATGGCCATTTTACCAAAGTAGGTCCGGGATGAGCAAACCAAGCATAGGGCATTCTGGCCAATTTTCGAGTGCTCGAGGCCTAATTTCGAGTGCTCGAAATTAGGGCAGATTGCTTCACGAGATCAGCAGTGGAGTTAGGACTTTGCTCGCCATTTTGACCCAGAAAGCTCGAGAACTGGACTTCCATCATAACATGAAAGATTTAGAGCTCTGAATTAGCTTTCTAAATCTTCAAACGGTTCATCATTCGGAGCTCGGAGCAGAGAGTTATGGCCTTGTTACCAGAGGTGCGCAGAACTGCCTGGCAGCACTGAAGTACTGCCTTTCTCCCCATTTTCGACCAACCAGACTTGAGATTTGGGTCTTCATCAAAACATGAAGTTTTTAAAGCTCTGAATCGGCTCTCCAAATCTTTAAACGGTTCGTCATTCGGAGTTCGGAGCGTAAAGTTATGGCTGTTTAACCAAAGTAGGTCTGGGCGGAGCAAGTGAAGCATGGGCATTTTTACACTAAATTCGAGCGCTCGAGGCCTTGCTTAGAGTGCTCGAATTTGGGGCAGAATTGCCTTCGGGAATTCTCATTTTGGCAGCCACTTGTGCATTGGTTTCCTCATTTTCTACTTACTTCTTTATGAGGTGGTTGGGGATGTTTTTTGGAGGAGAGAGAGAGCTTTGTTGAAGGAGATAAGGCAAGGAAGGCCACACATATCATTATCCCATATTCTACAAGATTAGAGGAGAGAGAAGAGAGCAAGGAGAGAGAGTTCTTCAAGCTTGAAGAAGGGAGCACGAAAATGGAGGAGGTCTTCAAGCTTCTTCCTTCTTCCATTGCTCCTATGGGTAACTAAATCTTCTCTAGGGAGGTGATGAAGCCCCTCCCTTGTAAGCATGTTCTAGTGTAGATTTTACTTTTGGGATTTCAATGTATTATTGTTGGTGATTTTATGATCTAGAGCATCATATGTGTTGTAATGAATTCTAATGTCTATACATGATTATTTTGAGCTATTCATCTTGTCTTAGATGGTTTCTCTTCCTAATCATATTGCTTGCATTTCCATAGTGACAATGGAAGTTAGATCATAGAATGGTTTTAATGGCATGGAGTTTGAGAACTTTGATAAATCATTGCTTAGGATGCCCTTTGATGGTTTATACTTGATTCTTAACTTTGTGTGCTCTCATCATTTAATTAAGGGCTTGATAATCTTTGGCTTAGGGAGCATGTTGAAGACTACACCCTAGTTTAGATAGTTCAAGCATGTGAATCTTTGATGGATTATTCTTGTTTTTGATTTAATGAACCTCTTGAGGATAGTATAGCAACCAAGGGTTGTTATGTGTCATGACCATCATTTATGTTGATTTTCCCAATTTAATCTCAATCTAGAATTTGTATAGGGTTGGAGCGGATTCATTTCCCTAGTTTTTCTCTACTTGTATTTCATTTCTTTTTAATTCTTGCAAGTTTCTAATTTATGCAATTTCAATATTCTTAGCTTAAGTGACAAACAACAAAACCTTTATAAACCCTTCATCATTCTAGAAAAATTCTAGACACTAAGGTTGCCGTAAGACTAGCGCAGTCCCAGTGGTTCGACTTACCCGACCAATAGCCCTATTTTACAATGATTCGTGCTATTGCGAAGGTTGATGTTAATTGACCAATCGATCATGATTATTTTGAGCTATTCATCTTGTCTTAGATGGTTTCTCTTCCTAATCATATTGCTTGCATTTCCATAGTGACAATGGAAGTTAGATCATAGAATGGTTTTAATGGCATGGAGTTTGAGAACTTTGATAAATCATTGCTTAGGATGCCCTTTGATGGTTTATACTTGATTCTTAACTTTGTGTGCTCTCATCATTTAATTAAGGGCTTGATAATCTTTGGCTTAGGGAGCATGTTGAAGACTACACCCTAGTTTAGGTAGTTCAAGCATGTGAATCTTTGATGGATTATTCTTGTTTTTGATTTAATGAACCTCTTGAGGATAGTATAGCAACCAAGGGTTGTTATGTGTCATGACCATCATTTACGTTGATTTTCCCAATTTAATCTCAATCTAGAATTTGTATAGGGTTGGAGCGGATTCATTTCCCTAGTTTTTCTCTACTTGTATTTCATCCCCTAAAAATAGGCCTACCATACCCTGTTTAAATTCATTTTTAACCTATCATGGCTCAAATTCCGAATTCACGGCAATAGTAGATGATGATACACAATCAAATGACCTCAATAATACTTCAAACTAGTATTACTCTCCCCATTCATCAATAAGGTTTATATGTTATCAAATTCACATCCAAAATATCATCAAATACCTTAATTACATTACATGACAAAGTTTTTGCAAAATATACATATACACCTTCACACTTTTAGTGCTTTGCAAAAATAATGGGAGATATACAAAAGACACAAAAGTGAGCTTCTAGTATCGCTCAAGCTTGAGGTGGGTTGTCGTCCACCGGTTCTTTTCAGTAGGTGACACTTAAGACACAAATCTTGTGTCCTTGTGAATTCAAGCAAAGCATAGGCCAATGGGAGATAGGGATCATACAACGTAGGGGATCAAATACAACATACAATTCAATTCCAATTATAAACAATGCAATGCAATGCAATGCATGTCAATGACACTCCCCATTTTCATTCTCAAAACCATCATTTTCAAACGTTAATACAGCCCGCCCTTTGGTAACCCTGCCGCGACACGAGAGGAGGATTGGCTAGTGTCCCTGACCCTTGGTAACCCCGCGGCGTCATTATGGTGCCCAGCTAGCTCAACCACACTAGGGCGACTCCCTAGTCCTCTCTAGGCTATATTAACCTCCGGCCCGTTGGTAACCCCGCAGCGACCGGGTTTTGCATAAAACCATTTCATCAAAAACACTTTCCCGAAATTTTCCCTTTTTAAAGTAAATCAATTCTTTCCCTTTTCCTGCCCAATGTTAATACATGAATACCTCAATGACATACACAAGTTCATCATTCCATACTTTATCCAATTTAAGCAACATGGCATAATTCGCAAGAATAATCAAGAAAGTCATAACATGCTTATACATAACAAGTTCTAGCACAATGAACATATATAATCAAGTCTTTAACATGCTTCACATAGAACAATCAACAAATATAGTCACACAACTAACATATATGCATACATATCAACAATTCTCTAGATTTTAAACAACTAATCAAATTAAACAACAATTAGAGGCAATTAGCTCACTAAGGTACAAGATTTCATGAATTAAGGGCCCCTACCTCAAGATTGTACCAAAACCCTAGAAAATGGGTCTCAAGATTCGAAATCCAAAGGGGCACAAAATCTAAAATTGCTTGTATGGATGTGTAGAGCTTGACACGAGCTTCGTTTTGCCTCAAACGGCACTTCAATCCGACAAAAGGTGGAGGAGTAATCTAAGAATGAAGTTTGAGTTCAAAAAGAAAAAGAAAAATCAAGAAATAGAGACAGAAGGAAGGGCCAGCGGGAGAGAAGAAAAATGGAGACCAATTGTGGTCTCAAACCCTTTTTGGGTGTGGTGGTGGGTCCCACGAAAATTTTAATTTGTTTTCTCTTTTTCTTTTACTCAATATACATCACACAATACACATATACTTACACAGACATCACATTATACCAATGAGTTAGATGCCCTTTGATTAAGCACTGATTCGGTCCGAGTAGGGGTTTGGCCCCTTGAACTTGTCCTATAGACTTTCGATGAATGCGCTGATTCCGTCTGAGTAGGGGTGCACGGGGATCCATTCTAATGGTCAATCCGATTCAAATCATACAGTTTTAATTAGTTTTGGGAGGAAATTGTTCTTTCTCAGTTCCACAAATAGTACTGGGACTGTTAGGATCAGATTAGTTTGGATGTTTAAAAACCAAAAAAGGCTGAACCAATCCATAATGAGTCATTATATTTCTAGTTTCATTTATATGATTGGTGAGCAACACCTTGAATGACTCCATTCATATGGAATTAAGGCAAGAATGATGATGATGGTCAATAACACTAATTACTGTAAAGTTGCACCATAGCAAATCAATATTACTTGTATATACGTGTGTGTGTGTGTGTGTGTGTATTCCTACTCTTTACACTAAAATGAAACAATCAATCTTCAATTCAACCTATTAAATATCTGTTCTTATTTATAGTTATTGCCATTTTATTCTTTGTTTATTATAACTGGTGTTGTTTTCGAACTATTACTTTAATTTTTTTCCCTTTTATTTAGGTCTGTTTTCGTTATTGATAATGTGCTCTTTTTATGGACATAAATGTGTGTGTAATTATGTATGATAAATTTTCATGTAGATTTACTATTTCACAAAAACAAACCATTCTTGCATGGTGAGGTAGTTCCATCCGTTTGGGTCAATTCCAAAATTCATGAAACGAATACCCCAAAACCGAACTAAATCAACTATGTGCACCCCTAGAGCTAAGGTCTAATAAATCAGAGTGCAGTATGGAAATTCCAGTTCTAAGTAAACAAACTGATATTATTCAAGTTCATGGATGATTTACCTGAAAGATATTATTACTCTTGCAGTGGTGACATAGATTCGGTTGTTCCGGTTACATCATCCAAGTACTCAATAAGCAGCCTCAAGCTTCCAATCCAGACAGCTTGGCGTCCTTGGTACACCAACAATGAGGTAATATTGTTGCTACTGTAAATGAGACAATTATACAATGTGTCCTTAATGCATATCAATATATGGTAGCAACTGAGATAGCCTGTGATGTTTCTGTAGTTCCCCTCTTACATTTTGCAACTTTTAATACATGGAACCAATGGGTTATTATCCCAGCTTTTATAACCTCTCCTTCCTCTAAGGGGATGGGGAGGGGTTTGAGCCCCATAGTGGGCACTTAATGTGTACGTGAGTCTTTACCTAACCAAAAACAAAATGTGTGATATTTACAAACTTTTAATGCACGGACTTTGTGGGAGGAAAAATCTTGGTCCTACATGGTTTCTTTTTCTTTTTTGAATAAAAAAGAAAAGAAAAGAAGTTGTATAATGAAAGCTGAGTTAAAATAAAATAAAAAATAAAAATCCTAACTTTATTGAACATTTTTTTCCTTTTTTTTTTTTTTTTTTTTTTCAAACAACTAAACCAGACAGAAACCTAGGCTATGTTTGTTAGGAGGGAAGGAAGGGGGATGGAGGGAAGACAGGAGGGGGTCTATCATAGTACATGAGAAAGTTGGAAGAAAGGGAAGAAAGGAATCCCTTCTGACCCACCATTTTGCATCCCTCCAAAATCAGACAGAAGAGAGGAGGGAAGAGAAGGATAAGTATGTTGTATTATGTAGAGTAACGTACTTCATTAATTTTTGTAAAATTATATAATGAGGGTATAGAGGTAAAAGAATATGAAACCCCTCCTTCCCTTCTTACCAAACAATGGAAGGTGTCACTCTCTCTCCTCATCCCTTCCACTCAACCAAACAAAATGGGAGAAGGAAACCTTTCCTTTCCTTGGGATGTTGCAACCCTTCCTTCTATTCATCTGGGCCAAGTCCAGTAAGAAAACTGATATTTTGAGTAGTAGTAACAACGGGATTCACCACATCATACTGAAAATAAAAGAAATCTGTAGAAATGAACCAAAAGAAGAATGGGGATTGGGAAAGGAAATGGTTTCATAAATTATAACCATGTTCTGTATTATTACTTCTGAAATCAGATTGAAAAGATGTTTCTATATATCATATACTTTTATATATGTAGTCATTTGAGTTCATATAGATTAAAACCCACTCTTAATAACACCTCAAGGGATTCACACCAAAGGACATGTATGCTTATTTTCTTCCCTCCATAGTCCTTACCATCTCCCTTCTCCTCCATATGTATTATGCTCATAATCATGATTACAACGTCTATTCTTTAATTGTCAAACCAATAAAAGGATTTATTCTCCACCATTGAAATTTACTTTACATTTCCTTTGAATTGGAAATTTACACTTCTCCTTCAGTGGTTTATTTGTTGTTGCAACAATATTCTGCCACTAAAAGAGTGACTTGAGTTAACTGATATTGGAATATAATGGCAGGTCGGAGGATATGTGGTGGAATACAAAGGCTTAACATTTGCAACAGTAAGAGGAGCTGGACATCTAGTTCCAAGCTACCAGCCTGAGAGAGCACTGCTCATGATCTCGTCATTCCTTCAGGGGTCTCTCCCTCCTTCCTCATGAAGAGCCATCTATATTTGTACCGTGTTTGGCGTTACTCTAACTCTAATAAAACGCTTTAGAAAGTCACATTGTGCTGGTTATTGCTAACCAGCCAAGCCTGACAAATGCTCTGCTCAGTCCCAATTAAATTTGGCTCGTGTTGGCACATGGCAGTTCGTCAATAGCTTCGTTCTTTAGCATTTGACTTCTATGAAAGTAGCAGTTGACGATTATTATAGCCACCTTACACTGTTCATAGGCCAAGGAATGCTTAATTCAATGTTGCTGGCTAAAGGTTCACTTTTTTTTGTCAGCTAAGCCACAATTCTGTTAAATGTCTCTAAACTTCCAACACTTCCTCAAAATGACTACCAGTATTACACTTTCATATCATGTGTGTGTGTGTGTATATATATTCCTGTTGTAATGAAGAAACATGTCCACTAATGGTGCTATTGAAGGACATGCATTATACAGTTAGTCTTGCCAATACAGAAAATAGAAGGAAGCATATTTTGGATGGACACCCCATGTTTGACATTGTCTGCACACAATTGCTATTATCATATATTAACACACTGTTTGCGTTTAACAATCTAAGCATTTAATAATTACACAAAACATATATGCTCAGTTCTGCTGAATCCAAAGTTAAATGCGTGTATTTTTGTGTGATTGTTTTTTGCAATTGGTCATGCCCATGGTGATCAAACTTGAACACTTGACAAAATGTGCCATGTTTCACCCATCAACTACGGCCTACAGGGGAAAAGGAAAAGGCAAGTACAGCACTGACATATAAAATCAAGTTGTGTCTCGGGGTAAAATGGTTGATACATCAACACCTGGTCTGCATTGTTTTCTGGCCTATTTTCGGCCTTGCCCTTTTAATGCAATCTATATTATCATTCTTCAGGAATGAGCCTTGTTTTTGTTGTGGTTCGTGGAGTCTACGCTACTAAGCATGTTTGAACTTGTTCAAGAACTTTGAACTAGTTCAACTAGAGCGATGAATTGGACTTTGACTACTACCTTAGTTGAACCAGTTCAAGTGAGGCACTGAGTTGCAACACTTTTGGGGGCAACAAAGTTGAACTAGTTCAAGTGTTACTGAATCGGTTTAACTCCCTTCGGAAGCTATGTGATTTGATTTTCCTTACTGGTTTTGGACTCTACAAAAGGCAATTTCTTGTAGGACAAGTTGTGTTCCATTGTTTGGGACTATATGTATCAACTCTAATAAGATTTTAGGGTAAGAAGAGAAAAGAGAGGATCATCATACGTGTTGTATGACTTATTAATTTGTGCCAACACGAGAGAGCAATTGAGAGAAAATTTTCCATTGTAATTCTTCATCTTTTTCATAGTGGAATTTGTTCGGTGCGCTCCATGGACGTAGCCCTAAGATTTTGTTAAACTATGTATATCTTGTGTGATTTATTTATTTATTTATTATTTATTATTATTATTATTATTTTTTCTTTCGTGATTGCTTATAATTATTCCTCGAACAGTGTTGTTTTATGCGTTTCCGCCACAACAACTAGTATAAGCATCCGATTGATTGTGCAAAGCAACTCGAACAACTAGTATCAAAGCCTTAGGTTAAGAACCTTGAGCACAGACGGTGTTTGACGAAATTCCGAAATCTTTCGATCAAATCTATCCATTCGAGTGGGAGTAATGGGATCAGAAGATAAGATATCCACATCCATGATCGAGAAGTTCGATGGCACAAACTTCGGTTTGTGGAGGATGCAAATTGAAGACCTCTTGTTTCAGAAAAATCTGTATCAACCTTTGGGAGAGAAGCCAGAGGAAACAAAGGATACAAAATGGGAATTACTTGATAGGAAGGCTTTTGGCACCGTCAGATTGACTTTGTCAAAATAAGTCGCCTTTAATTACAAGAACAAGAAGACAACGAAGTCTCTTATGGCAGCCCTTTCTAGTATGTATGAACAACCATCTGTAGTGAACAAGGTGCACTTGATCAAGAAGTTATTTAACATGAAGATGGTCGACAGTGGTAAGTTCAACGAACTTCTAAATGCGTTCAACGAGATAGTTAGGCAATTAGAGTCTGTTGATATCTACTTCAAAGACGAAGTCCGAGCACTGCTAATTCTAGGGTAGTTACCCGAGAGTTGGAGTGGCACAGTTACAGCGATCAGTAACTCTGCAGAGAAGACCAAGTTGAAGTTTGATAAAGTTGTGTGCACGATTTTGACTGAAGAAATGAGAAGGCAAACAACAGGGAATTCCACCA
Source organism: Cornus florida (assembly GCF_030987335.1). Lineage (NCBI taxonomy): Eukaryota > Viridiplantae > Streptophyta > Magnoliopsida > Cornales > Cornaceae > Cornus > Cornus florida. Next base: position 42,612,531 of record NW_026775575.1, read on the forward strand.
GTGGTTCAGCATTAAATATTGAAAGCAGAGGTAAGGGTTCAAACAAGAAGAACAACAACGATAATAGAAACAGAGGCATATTGTAATGTCCTGGATTTTTCTAGATTTTTGGGTATTTATTTTTATTTAATTTTTTATACATCGTTTTACGTGCCATGTGGGTCCCGGTATTATTTTCCATTGCATATAGTTATTTATTTGTGAGATGATGTGATATATATATATATATATATATATATATATATATATATAATTATGTGATATGTATATGTGTGGGTTAGTTGATGGTGATATTTTGCGGGCAAATATGGCATCGAGATAGAAGGGGGATGGTATTACAGTAAGTTGGCATGATTTAGTGACCACCAAGAGATTGACACATGGCACCATATAAGCCATGAAATTATGATGAAGATTAAGCTAAACCTATTCTTCCTCCTCATTTGGTCACCTTTCTTTCTCTCTTTACATTTTCTTTCTCTTTTTATATCCATCTCCCTTCTCTCTAAATTTCTACAACATCGAGCAAGAATTGATCTTTGCCATTGTTGGCAAACTTGAAGATCTCATCGAGACCTTTCATTTGATACCGGTCTTGTGACGACCCTAGATTTTTCAACCCAGTGTGTCTTGTGATGAACCAAAAGAATAACCCAATAACGGATCCGAAATGCGGAAACAAAGGAAACTGAGTGGCCACTAGAGATGTACGTCATCCCTAAGGCATCAAAATGACTCCCCATGGCATGATCAAATTGCATTATATGCTATCGTGTGATGATGTGAATATACACTTGCGTGTAAAATGGTATTTTAAACATACTACAATGGCCCATGACCTTATTACAACTCATTTACAACATTTGACATGTCAGACCTCCAAGTTAGAAAAATTACATTTCATAGACAAATCATGAACATGCTAACACTTGCATGTGAACAAGAATGTTTCTAAAGAAGCTCAACTCAGCAAATCACCCAAGCAATTGCAATCTCCAATCTTGTATCCTGTACCTGAAATATGCCCCAGTATCGTAGGGGTAAGTAACATAAAGCTACTCGTAGGAAATGAGCATGCATCGACCTACGTTTTATAAGTGTACATGATTTAATCATTGTGGTTCATTCCACCTAACGTCTATGTCAAAGGTGAGACTTAGGGAGCATCCTAGCTACCTAAGATCATTTTTAGCATAAAACACATCCTTTATGCAATTTCAACAACACAAGAGCATGCTACACATAACAACAAGATATAACATGCTTACACAAAGCAACTAGTTAGAAACATGCTTACACAAAGCAACCAAATAGAAACATGCTTACACAAAACAACTAGATATAGATTCTCAAAGTTATCAACTTGAAATCTAAATGCTAAATCAACTAAATATAGCAATTTAGTATGGATGTACTTAACAACATCAAATCGCCAATAGCCAAAACCACAGTCACAATATAAACATGATTGATAACTTGGAATTGAATGCGAAAACAAATAGTGGAAGACTTGGACATCACGTCTCAGACTAAACCAAGAACAAATTGGTTATTCCGGGCATTAACCCGCTGGGAAGACCACCCTAGTGCGCACTATCTCAATTGGGGAGAACTCATACCTCCAGCACTAAAGCCGAACTTTAGCCATATCACAGTAACAATGTCCCAAGACTCCAAAATAATCAAATAAGTTCACAACTTATATGTAATTTATATAATGCACTAAGTCACCTTCTATGCACAAGTAGATTGTATCCACACAACACATGCTCTAAATCCACAACTATTATAGGATGACAATGTTGAATCTTCAAAGTGCGATTCGTTACACGTTATAACAATATAATCCAATATTGAAAACATAAACTCATAAATTCATTATAAGTCAAAAGTCATATTTTAAACATACTATCAATGTCAAATACATGAGTTAATCAATAATACCATAGAAACGAAATTCAATCTATAAACTAATTAAATTCCCTAGGTTTCAAATCTCAATCAAATGGCCTCCAATTAATACATGATAAACAATATAGTATGGTCATTACATACACTACATCAAAACTTGATTAGGCCATAAGAACAATAAAGTGGAATTTAATTAAATCATGATAATCAAATCCCTAACTTCTAAAACAACATCAAATAGTTCCAAATTAACATATGCTAGAACATAAGTCATAGTTATCACAAATATCAAGTTAAGCACTTAATTAGGCCAATGGAACCCTTAATTAGATTTTAATTAATTATTTTAATTAAAATCTCTAGATTTTCATACTTGTCCAAATGCTTTCAAATTAAAGTATATTAAACAACATGCCAAGACATAATTTAAAAGCATATCATAAGTCAATTTCATGCAAGGTACGGCCATGGGATTTAATCTTTCACAAAAGATAAATATTAAATAAAATATGCAATTTTTATTCAATCAATACCAATTTAATATATGTTAACAAACATATTAAAACATGATTTTCTAGCATGTCACAATTCAAATCAAAATTATATATCATCATGAATTTTAAATCTTATACAAAGAAATAAAAATTACTAACTTTCTAAATTTGATACAAGGTATACATAAAAGTTGTTTAATCATGAGAAACATTCAATACAACACATATAAATCCTAAAACATTTCCTACCTCAATTGGAATGAAAATCCCAATTACTACCGCAATGAAATCGCCTTAAATTTTTGGTCCACAAGACAGATATTTCAGCTTGTTACCTTCAACTTGGGAAATTCATAAAAAATTCAATTCTAATCCAAATTGAATGAATCCAAAGCCCAATGAAAGCTTAAACACTGTAATTTGATAATATAAATTTATTTTAACAAAATATTTTCTCAATTGAAACAGTTTTGACCCACAACTTTGAAACAAATTCTACCCAGAAAACACATTTTCAACCTGTAGCTTCCAACTTTGAAAATTCATTTGACATCCAAATTGGGCAAACCTAATTTATTTTGGAAGTAAACATATGAGAGTGTAAAACTGGAAATTTAAGCCATGATCCAATATCAAAAGGATAGTGAAATAAATCATTTAAAAATATGTTTTCCAGCTGCAATAAAAACATGGACAGTAGATAGTCTCGGATTTTTAAAAATATTTAGAAATGCTCTAAAATCGTGAAAAAATTCTGAATAGTATAAAATCCATGGGAAAAGTTTCAATAAAAATGTCAAGGTAATTGAAGCACCATAGCTTTATATAAAAATTCGTTTCCGGACCGGATAAGAAAAGATTTAAATTTCCAGCAACTAGCTTACAACTTCAAAAATTCATAACTAATTCATTTTAAATCCAAATTATATGAAACCAAAACTAAATGGAAGCTAATTGATTATATTTTCATGTTATATATTTAATTTGACAAGATTTATTTCATGTTAAAATAGTTTAAGGGCAGAATACAAGTCTTTCTCTTCTATGCATGTAAAATACTCAATAATGACATAAAAATACTTCAAAATAATAGATCAATACCTCATTAGAGAATTGAATCCCTAGATACCAAAGCAAAACTAGGAGTTAGGCTAGATCCTTCAAGGGTTTTGAAGAGGAGGATGAGGAGAACAAAAATTATTCCAAGCTTTATGGTCTAAAGTAAGTGGAAGGGCCTCAAAGATCAAGGTCAATGCCTAAAGCTTCAAGCTTCATCCATGGAGGCTAGGGTTTTGTGGTGAGGAAGAAAGAGATAAAATGTGAAAATGTATGAGTGGAGGAAATAGAAATCTTCCACTCACTATGTGATCCTACACTATGGTCAACACACATATCTATGGTCAATTACACAAAATTCCTCATTTAAAACCATAATCCCAAAGTGGCCCAAAGATATTTGCAAGACTAAATTGTGAACCTACACTTGTCACCAATCCATGGCTCCTTCCTAGGCTTAATCCCACACCTACACTTGTCAACCATCCAAGCCAACAAGTGCACCAATCCTAGGCCAACAAGTGGGTGAATCCTCACCCTTCAAATGTCATCATCCAATGCATCAAAGTGTTTCTACATAAATGTCAACAAGTGGACCAATGAGAGTGTGACATTTATCACACTTTTCAAAAATTGCAAAAAGGTCCTTTTTGAAAATATCTTTCAAATTTAATTGCAAAATGGTCCCTAAGATGAAAAATAATTACATTATTTAATTATACTAAAACCCCACAAGTTAAGAAGAATTACACTAAATTATGCATTAATGCCCCTTTATGAAGGAAGTAAGCAATCAACACGCTTTTCTGGAAAAGTAAAAATACCACTACCATGGAAATCAAATATCATGAATGCATGCAAAACGGGAAGCAAATCCGAGCACAAAAAGTGAGGTTGTGAAAGGAAAAATGATAAACGAGAAAAAGACAAAATGTGAATAGTGTTCGGAAAAAATAAAATATGGAAATGACACAATCCCCAATGGAAGTTGTCAATCCAAGGAAAAGAGTCTCGGAAATCATTCCAGAGCACTCGAGACGACATCAAGTGATGAAAAACCGAACCCAAAAAGGATAAGACAACGGAAAAAAATTATCTGTGAAAATCCGAGTTATTACAGGTCTTGCTAGCATTTGTTGGATTTCGAGCTTAGTATCTAGAAGCTTTGGGTTGCATTATTTGAGGTAGGAATGCTTAACTCATCATGCTTTAGCTTCATTTGAGTTTCTCTACTTGATATCATGTTATTGTTGTCTTAAATGGTCACCATTAGATGTTGAAGAGATATATGAGTTTTTGATGAAAATGCTATGTTATACATATGTAGTGTATGTTAGAAATACTAGTTTTGTTGTTGTGAAGGCATGTTATATGTGAAAGTTGCTATTTTGAGATTATTTGATACAATATGATGATGTGATTTTATTGACGCAAAGCATGCTTATTTGAGTTTAGAAAGTATGAATTTATTTCATGGCATAAGCATGGTTTGAGGAGGATAAGGTCAAAGTGATTTTAAATGATATTTTTGGGGAAGGGTTGTGAAAAAGTAGTTTTGGTGAAAGGAATCAGATTTCGCAACTGTAACGACCCAAAATGATACCAGTCATAATAAAAAAAAAAAATTCAGCATGAGCTTTGCTAAAAAGGGTCATATCATAACCTGTTGAACTGCATAAAAAAAATAATGGCCTCACTTGGCCTTAAACTAATCTATCCTGTCCCAATGCACAATGCAAATAGTATAAAACATTCCCAAAACAACAACATACATATAAAAAGAGTCCCGTTCCTCCAATTCCTTCAAAACAATGGAAGCCCCAGTCCACTACCTAGTTCCATACTCATTTATAAGGAACATATTCTAATTACATCAATGTACAATCCATGAAATACAGCTGAAATAAAAAATCTATAATTTACAACATTATACAAATTATACTAAGTTTTACAGAATAGTCAAGATTTACATTTACAAAATGTTAAAGTTCTAAAACAAAAATAGCAAAATATGAATCTCCAATCCTGTCTAAATTTATGGTCGATGGTCGTCTGCCACCTTCTTTCCTTGTCCTGAAAAATAATAATAATAAAGGGGTGAGCACAATGGCTCAGTAGGAGGTGCCTAAAACATACCTCTTGTGACCCCGTGAATCCAAACAAGGAATAGGAAAAAGAACCGGGATCATGCCATTCCCGGGAAAAATATAACCACAACATCAACAACAATAATCCAAGTCATAAACAAATCATCTCATACTATGGAATGCAATGTCATGCAAGTCACTCCCCATTTCCAAAACCTTTTCTGTCATCATTATCAAACCATTAGTGTAACCCGTCCCATGGTAACTCCATGGCGGCACGAGAGGAGGATTGGCTAACTGTCCCTGACCCATGGCAACTCCATGGCGTCATTTGGGGCTTAGGTAACTCAACCACGTTAGGAAAATTTTCCCAGTTCCCTCTAGACCACACTAACACCGCAATCCCTAGGCAACTCCTAGGCGGCCGGTTTTTTTTTTTTCTCAAACCCTTTCATAAAACAAATCATTTCCCCCAAAACCATTTCTTTCCTTTTTAAATCAAATTTCCCATTTTCTACCCAATGCCACACATGAATGCATCATGCCTTTCCATGTCATGTCAATATCAATTTTCACATATTTTATATACATCATTCTTGCATACAAAAAATAAAATAAAATAATTAACTCAAAAGCTTCAACAAAAATTGAACTCAAATTCATAACATATAACATTCTAGGCATATAGGGAATTTAAAGTTAGCATGTTTTTTTTTTCTTCATATAATTACAATTAAAACATATTCATAGCAATAATTTCTCACATAAGAATACAACTAGCATGATTATTACACATAGCCCATATAACCACAAGCAAAATCATATAATTAAGACATGGTGGAGTCAAATAATAGAGAAATAATTCACCGAAATCAAAGATTACATGCATTAGAGACCCCTACCTCCAAAATGATGAAAAACCCCAATTTTGTGCCCTAATTTCGCAAATCCTAGGATGCACAAAAACTGAAATTGATTACACCCACTTGAAGATCTCGCTGAGCTCTTCGATTTGCTGCAAACGGCACCAAAAATCTCTAAAAGGTGAGAGAGAAATTGAAATTTAAAGTTGTGAAGAAAAGAAAAAGAAAAATGAGAAAAAGAAACAGAGAGAGATGAAGCTTACAGGAGAGAATGAGTTCCAGCCGAGAGAGAGAAAGTGTGTGTGTTTGTGTTCAAAATGGCCTTTTGTGATGGCAAGTGATGGTGGTAGGTCCCGCGGCAACAAATAATACATCAAATATATATATATATATATATATATATATATATATATATATATAATTGGTAATATTACAATCTACCCTCCTTAAAGAGATTTCGTCCTCGAAATCTACATTCCTTAAAGAAAGAGGCTCACAGCTGCACACCTTTCCAAGAAACCTCAAAAACCCCAAGACCATAAACTCACCAACATTATTGCCTTAGACACTAGACGTAACGAGGCAATTAGAAACCACTGCCACTAAAACCCAATGCTCACCACCCTATGAGGGTACTCATTTCTCACAACTTTGCAACACAAAACCAACTAATACGTTCTACACAATACTCAACTCAAAACGGACATCAGTTCACTCAACACTGCCACGAAAGGCTCTAAAGCTCGAAAGAAAAATTTTCACAAGACCCCTGAACATGACATTATCTTATCTCAACTCGTCCTTTAAAGGACACATTAGACCCCAAGCGAGGAACCTCGTCCATCTTACAATCAAGCTCAAACTCAAATCCACATGTCCCTGTTAAACCAATACTCGCCATCTAACACACAGCTACACCATCACATATCGGTACAAGTGACCACCAACCACACCATACGACAATCATCATACTAGACAACTTCAAGAAGACAAAATAATAGATTTCCCAACGATTACATAATCATGGGTCACCAGAACAATAAAACGTACTATCATGTATCCTGGACATAAATTCTCAAAATGAGATCCTTAATAATCAATGATTGTACCATAAACCCGTTATCAGACACTTAGTCCTACCTAGTACACCTCGTCACCTGAGATAAACCATCTAAATCCACCCTGTCACACCGACACACGTCTAATACCATCCTCTCACTATTTGTGACAACTCGAAACAATCGTTGACCTTTGACCCAACATCGTGCTAAAAAGGGATTGATTCAGGAGAAATGGTTGGCCAGGCCATTCTCATCCTCAATCCGGTATCAGCACAGACGTCATTCCTGTCCTCAGGTCCAAACCTCAAACACCATCTCACATAGTCCACAAAACAACAATGAGATCCACTTACTATCAATCCATCATTCTACATAACCTCAACAACTGTACAGTCACATACTAGCTCTAAGAATCTTTATCACGCCTTAATCACACAATCATAACAAGTTAAAAGCAATATGACACTAAATACCATAATTATCGACCAGCACAAAAGATCTCTAATTTCCTCATAACACCCATACCAGGTAAATAACTCATAACATTGCTCGATTCAATTCTTACTTCCTTAATACACACAACATAACCATCTCATGCCTGAGACCTTAAAACCCAAGTCAATCATCCCCATTATTCCTCAATGGAATCCTACATTCACTTTCTAGTTGCTTAACACTCAAACAATACCAACACTTGTCTTCAAGACACTGCCCGAATCAAATGCTTACAAAACTTCCAAGTACATAACTCACATCACATCACATAATCATCCTCAGACTGCTGTTCACAATACATCCCCTAGCTATCACCGCTAGCACCAAAAACCGGAAACACAATTCCTATTCGGTAACTCGTGCCTTACATTCCACCGATCAAGACCACTCCTAAAACAAGCACTATAAAAACCAAAGACTCCACCTTCCTCTGTGGGAGTGAGTCGACCTATACAACTGAACCTTACCGGTGAACTCTAATAACATAACAAACCACACATGGTTCAGCTTATCGCAGACCCGCATAATTCCTAGATGGAGAACAAGACACACGACGAATGACGTCCCTATCAGGACCAGAACAAATGGAAGGGTAATGAATTCCGCACTCGTGATCAGTCGTCGACTCTCACAATAATAATTAACCCTTTGCAATAGCACAAATCATTGTAAAATAGGGCTATTGGTCGGGTAAGTCAAACCACTGGGATTGCTAGTTTATGGCAACTAAGATATCTAGAATCACTTTTAGCATTACGAAAGGGTATATAGAGTTTTGTTCATTTGTCACTAAAATTAAGAATTGAACAATGCATAAAACAATATTGTGCTAAGAAGTTAAAGAGATAAAAGCAATTAAGAAGGGATTAGGGAAGTGAATCCACTACCCATCAATAAGTATGCTAGGATATGATTTACTTGGGGGAACACATATATATATAACCGTGGAATGCAACAACACAACATTGATACATTATCTTCAAGAAATATATAAAATCAAGATACAAGAATAACCTATCAAGGCACTACATGTTTTGGTTACCTAAACTAGGATGCAACCTTAGACATGATCACCAAGCCATAGATTATCAAGCCCTTAATCTCATAATAAAAGCACATGAAATAAAAATCAAGAAGAATCTATCAAAGGAAAACCCTAAGCAATAGATTATCAAAATTCCTAAATATCATTTCAATAAAATCACTTCCATGAACTCATCTCTATTGTCACTATGAAAAATGTAGCAATATAATCATGAGAGAAAAACAATCTAAGATAAGATATTTAACTCAAAATGATCATTAAAAGACATTGAAGTTCTTTACATCAAATAAAGTGCTCTAGTTTATGGAAAGGTCACATATATACATTAAACCCCCAAATATAAATCAAAACAAAGCAATGCTTACAAAATGGAGCTTCATCACCTCCCTAGATAGGGAGTTAGTTACCCATGAAGACAAGGAATGAAGAAGAAGATGAAGAATCCCTCTCCATTTTCGCACCTCAGCCCTCTCAAACACAACCCTCACAAGCTCTCAATATTTCTCTCTCTCCCTCTTCCAAAATGTGTGACGATCCATAATACAAGCTTCCCCCTTTCTTTTGTAGACAAGATGTCTACCAAACCACCCAAATACCGAGGTCCATGTTCCCTAAAGGTTTTTCACTAACAACCCAATTAAGGAGGGAATCCAAATTGAAAGGTTCAAGGAGACAAGTGGGTCTGCAGTGTGTTTACGAGCGCTCGTAGATCGCAGCACGAGCGCTCATAGATGCCTTAGACAAAATCTTCTTGGATTGAGAACATGGATGAGCGCTCGAAGAAGGAGTTACGAGCGCTCGTAGCTGCTGAGATTTCTACTGCCGAGATTTGGAGCACTTGAAGGTGACTTAGGAATGCTCGTAGGTGACTTGGAACATTCTGCTTGAAATTAGAGCGCTCGTAGGTCATACGAGTTGTAACGACCCTAAATTGATCCCATTTATTAAAAAAAAAATTCGGCATGACCTCCCCTAAAAAGGGGACTACCACAACTTACTCAAATAAAAAAAATGCAATGGCCCTTCTTGGCCTTTCAAAACACCTCCAACCTGTCCTAACACATAATACAATTAATATACTCCAACATCCCATCCATCCGTTTATTATACCTCAATATGGCTCATCTCATGGTGGAACATCTACATACCGTTTAATCCAAATTATCATAATTATAGTCCCAAAATATAGTTACAATAACAAGAGTTCACAAATCTCTACACCAAATATAACAAACTAAGATTTTACAAAAATATAGGACTTAATACAAAAATAGCAAAAAGAAGTCTTCTAATCCAAATTAGGTCTGTGGTGGAAAGTCATCCGCCACTTCTTTCCCGTTTCGTGAAAAAAAATTATTAAATAATAGGGTGAGCATAAAACTCAGTAGGTAGCACTTAAGACACGCATCTTATGTCCTTGTGAATCCATACAAAGAATAGATCAATAGGAATGGGGATCATACAATGTCAAGATAATACAACATTTCAACTAAACTCAAGTGCAAACAATGCAATGCCATGGAATGCAAATGCATACCGATGTCACTCCCCATTTTCACATTTCAAAACCATCACTTTCAAATTGTTAATACAACCTGCCCTTTGGTGACCCCGCAGCGGACGAGAGGAGGATTGGCTAGTGTCCCTGACCCTTGGTACCCCTGCGGCGTCATTATGGGGACCATCTAGCTCAACCACGCTAGGGCGACTCCCTAGTCCCCTTTAGGCTATATTAACACTCTGGCCCTTTGGTACCCCCGCGGCGACCAGGTTTTCATAAAACCATTTCGTAAAAACTCTTTTCCCTAACTTCCCTTTTTTGTTTCAAGCAAATCCTCCCATTTCATGCAAACCCAATGGTATGTACATGTATATATGTTCCATGCTTTCAATGTTATGGCATTTAGAATTTTACATCACACAATTAAGCGTACATCATATTTAACATCTCCAAATGAATTATCAACACATTAAACACAACAAGACAACACAGAATTTTACACCACAAAATTAAGCATACATCATGTTCAACATCTCCAAATGAATTATCAACACATTAAACACAACAAGACAACCTCTAAGCATGCTTTTCAACTCATATTCATGATCATGAATTTTCCTAAACATTAGTTATATAATCATTGAAACAATTAACTTCCAAATTAAACATGCTTGTCACAACAAGAGAGATATAATTCACAATGGAGCAAGAAAAATATAGATTAAGAGCCCCTACCTCAAGATTAGACAAAACCCTTGAAATGGGTTCCAAATTTGGAAATCCAAGGAGGGCACTAAAGCTGAAATTTCTGGTACTAGTGCGTAGAGCTCATCGTGCTCTTCGTTTTGCCTCAAACGGCACTTAAATCTGGCAAGAATTGAGAGAGAAATCTTGTCTCAAAGATTGAAACTCAAAAGAAAGAAAAAAGAAAACTTTAGAAGGGGAGAGAGAGATTCCAGTGGGAGTGAAGAGACAAGGAAGAAAATGAGGCTTAAAACATGCATGTGGGTCCCACCATTTTTGAATTTTTTTTCCCTTTTTCTTTTACTCCAATTTCTACACCACACATATATAATGCAACACATAAAATACCATTTAATCCATATAAATTAAAATGCACAAAATGCAATGGACCTAACTAAAAACCCGTACACAAGACGTGAAAAGACCGAAATACCCCTGCATCAACGTATTACCGGAAAAATGAAAAATGTAGAAAATTGGAAACGTTGCATGAGTGCTCGTGTGAGTGCTCGTGTGACATGGTAGAAAACACTTGGATGCTCATGTATACTGTACGAGCGCTCAAAGGAGGAGCTACGAGCGCTCGTGAATGTGACAGTTTGCATCTTTTCCTTCTTCTGCTTTGGACTTCTCCTATATGGGATTAGCATTGGCCCATTTTGTTCTCTTTTTCATTGAAGAAGGCTTCCTGGACCTCCTTTAGTAGATTCTCCTCGGAAATCTTCGGATGCAACGGCCCAGAATGATTTGCTCTTCAACAACCCTTCGAAAGCTTCCATTTTATTCCCTTTGTAGACAAACTTGAAAATGCACAGAAACGCAGAACTGGAGAAAATAAATACAATTAAACCACAAATGGACTTAACTAATGCAAATAAGGGCGCTTGAATATGCAATATTCGACGCTTATCACACCCCCAAACTTACATTTTGCTAGTCCCATAACAAAACCAAAATGAAACACTCAATGAAATGACAACCATTGGAATGCTTCCCAAAAATATCAACCATGGAGCAATGAAATACATGCATAGCTCCAATATAACCCGAAACAGACAGAGAACTGGAGACGGAATCATTGGGCAGACTACCTTGCATATATGAAGCCTTTGTACAAAAATAAATGGCTACATATGCTTTAACATCATAGTCTATATATATAACTCAATTGTCATCCCTTGAATAGAAATCAACTCTAACTTCAGTGAAAGCGGATCGGATTCCCAACATGCGGCTTTTACTTTCTCTTTCCAATTTCAAAACTCAAGTCTTCAAATCATTGAATTCCCTTTTAAATGAAGTCACTAAGGCATGAATTTATTTACAATACAACTTTTGTTACTTGCTGAAAATTTATTATAACTCAAATTGATACCTTATATGGTTGTGCAACGCTGAAGTCCTTTTAAACACTCCTAGGGCTTAATTGCTCGAATTCGCAAGGCTACGAACTCCAACGGACCATGTTTATTATTATTATTATTATTATTATTATTATTATTATTATTTTTGAATGACCGTGCAATGTCTAAGTCTTTTAAGCTTTCTAACCAACCGATGTAGCAAGCGTTAGGCCAACAACTCCCAAACCAGATGGCTTTAGGGTGCTAAGTGTAAAAACACTCCTAGGGCTTAATAACTTAAGTTGGAAACTCCAACTTAAGTTATTAAGCCCTAACATGCCAAAGGTATTCATTCATTAGGTTCATCAATTCAAATCAACTAAGTCACGGTCAAGGTCAATCAAGTTACATGCCTCACAGTTAAGTTTCCGGTGTGCATCTGTGCAATGTGAAGCATAAAAGAGTATAAAATCCAACGAGAATCTAATTGAAACATTTATACAGACTTATTCGAATTCACATGATCTTTTCAAATTTTTCTTTATTTTCAAAACTTAACAATTGCTTCTATACACAAGGTATTAAACATATGCTTCATCTCCAACAAGCATGGACTAAGCTAAATTATGCAAGCAAAAATGTAATACCAAAAATGCAATACTGCACCCTTAACCTTGAATGGCACATTGTCCTCAATGTGGGAAGACAACGAATGGTTACTGAAAATTAGAGAGGGTAACAAGAACAAAAATACCAAGAATATGAGGAAATTGCATAGTGAGGTGACTAAATGCTCCCGTGTAAAGTCCAACAAAAACAGGCCCCCAAACTTGAAATGTATAACTTGCAAAGGGAACACTGAGAGAAACAGATGGAAAAAGATACAAAAGACAGAAATAATAATGAAAAATTAAAAAGAAGTAGCAGCAGACAAAGAGAGAGAGAATTTTCATTATAAAATAGGTGGACATGGTTAAAAAATGGAATGGAATTTCACATGTCTAACCAGATTGACTAGCACAAAAATAAATTCCCTACCATGAACAGTAGCATATCAACAAAAATAAAAACATAGACTAGGTGAAACAAAAGACAAAACACAAACGGGCAAACTAGCTATGGACCAGGTGGGAAACGGGCAAGGAGGGCATTGAGGAGGGATTGAGTTTCACGCCTTTCATCCTGCGCCACTCGATGCTCCTCCACCTCAGCACGGTGGTCTTCTGCAGTAACAAAACGGTTTCTACGGCAACTGTAACGACCCGGTCATTTGCCTCCCTTTCCTTTTTCTTGAAATTTTACGAATGAATTTTTTTCGTTTAACTTTCTTTTCTGAGCTCTGTTTCGTGTCACTTAGTGTCATCTCGAGTGCTCAGAATTGGTTTTTGAGACTCTTTCATGTGAATTGACAACTTCCTTTGAGGATCGAGTCATTTTCGCAATTTCACTTTTCAGACACTATGCGCCTTTCGTCCTTTTCCCTGTTTCGTCTTTTTTCCTATTCTGTCTTTTCTCCATTTGTCACATTGTTGGCATAACCTCACTTCTCATGCTTGGTGTTGGTTTTTGACTTTACTTGCCTTCATCTTGAGTGGTTTCCTCGAAATACGTATCTTTACTTTTGTAATAAAGTACTCTGGTTGCTCCCGGTATCCACAGGGGCATAGATGCACAATTCTTCAGAATCTTTTTCATTTCTTGGGGTGTTTTTCATAAATATATTTTGAAGATATTTTATTTCAGGGGCATCTAAGAAAATATCTTTTGGAAGATATTTTCATTCTGGGGTAGTTTCGCAGTTAACCCTTTTTGTAGGGGCCATTGTGCAATTAACGAAAGTTATTGCAAAATGCCTCGTCTGGAGCCTGAATCCTCGTACGGGATTCATTTTCACATTTCGTTGAGTCATGGACTCTTAGAATTCCGTTCTGGTCGTTTTTCTCCAGTTTTAGAGTTTCTGGACTTGGTTGCCGCCGAACTTGTTCGGGGTATAACTTTCTGCTCAGGACTCAGTTTTTGATGCCATTTCTTCCGTTGTTCATATTTTCTCATTTTGAATCTTTTTTGTTCATGAAGTTTTGACATTTGAGCGCGTTTGCTCAAATTCCACTTTTTCGGACCCGGCGGGGCCCGTTCAGGGCACTTTTTGAGATTTCTTTAAAAGGGGGGTGAAATATTTTATTTTCCATCTTCCCCACTCTCCTTGCACGACCTGAAGCAGCGATGGATGCCCATGGAGCTGCCACCTTCTCTCTCCTCCTTTGATTTACTTTTCCTAAGTGAAAAGTCTTCGGCCTTCACGGTTTTTGTTCCCCTCGACGTGTTCTACCATTCCCTCTTATTAGAATTCATTTCCGACCACTTCTTGTGTTTGGGTTTGAAGTCAAGTTGTGATTTTCATGAGGCTTCCTTCGGATTCATGTAGATCGTGTTGTCCCCGTCAAAACCCTTCGATTTCGGCGGATTCAGAACACTTTTCTTCCGGTGGGGATTTGGGCTTTTCATCTCAAATTGAGGTATGAGGTGTTATAATTTACTTTCTTGCTATATTATATGCTTGTGATGCTTATACAACTTGATTGCATGCTAGAATCACAAAATCTAGAGATTTTATTATTTATTTTTCTTGTGAAGGATTTAATTTTCCCGGTTGTCCATAACTTTGTTTAATCATATGGTATGATAAAATATTACCCCTTGAATGTAGATTGACATATATAAAATCTAGATTATTTGGACAAGTAATGAAGATTTTATTTAATATTTATCTTGAATAAAATATTAAATTATGTGGCCTTATCTAGCTTTAAATCAATATGTGATAGCATATTATATTAGGCCTTAGCATGCTCTTCAACATAGATTAATTTGAGAGTAATCGGAGAAGTTTTGAAATCTAGTAATATTTAATTAATTAGATTAATTAAATTGCTCCGAGTGTACTATTCACTCCATTGAAATTCCGACTTAAAATTCTTGATGTGCATGGCATATAGTTTCACATATATTAAATCTAGAATATTTGATTAGGTTTTGAAACCTTTCAATTATTATTTTTCTAGTATTAAAGTTTAATACTCATGGCCGTATATTGCATGGAAATCACTTGTGTCGTGCTAGTAAATCAAGTTTTGACATGTTGCATAACATATATTAATTTAAGATCATTTGGATGAATATCAAAATCTAAAAATTTTAATTAAATGAATTAATTAAAATCCATTCAATGTTTCCATGAGCTCAATTAAGTTTTTAACCTTGTATTCATGATTTTCTTGACAAGTTCCTTCACGTGTATCAATTTGAGAATAATCGGATAAGTTTTGAAACTTATACTTAATTATTTCCTTTGTATGGAACCAAATCCACATGGTTGTGTCTTGTATGAAATGAATTTGTAACTTGATTCCAAACTTGGCCTTGATATGATCATTGACATAACTTGTTCGTAGAACATTTGGACTTGCCATGTAACCTTGATAATTTAATCCCTTAAGTAGATTAAATTCTCTTTTGTGTCTTCCTCGAGTTAATCACGCCTTAACATCATGTATCTAGACTTCCTGTATCTTGGTTTCATTAATGTGCTTAATGAACATGCTCATTTGTCTTGGAATGGTTTATTCACACGTGCTGTTTAGTATGCAATTGATATCATGTACCTTATACTTATGGTATATTTGCTTCGATGGATTCCATGTGCTATTTATCTTGATTGTGGTCTATATAAATGGATACATTGATTTCTTGACATTTCACATGCCATCATAGTTAAGAACTTAGAGCATGACTTGTGTGTTCCAAAATCTTGGTTGTGTATGATATGTGGTTAATGCATTTCTTGTATTTTAATACAATCTTAACTTGCACAACTTGTTGATTTTGGAACTTGGGATATCAATCAAAAATTGACATGGCTAGGACTTGGTTCTAGTACGGGGGATTGTCCCTCTAAACTATAGTGCGCACTAGGGGAAAGGTACCCATGGGTTAGTAACCCTAAAGTTCTCAAGAGTATGGTTTTAATCCGGGCGATATCCGAGTTTCCACATTGGTTGATTTTACTCTTTAAATTTCAAGTTGCTATTCTTTGAAGATTTAAACTTGTCGTGTATGTGAAATGCTCCAAACATGTCTCACTGCATAGATTTTATGCTTCATTCGTGATTTAACTCCTTAAATTTCAAGGGTTGTATTCCTTGAAGATTTAAGACTCTTTTCGTGTTGTATGGAAGATTCTATCCTTGTTTAAATGCATAGATATTATGCCTTGCTCTTGATATAACTCTTTTCGTGTTTCATGGAATGTTCCATCCTTGTTTAGTTGCATAGATACTATGCCTTGTCATTGATTTCTTGTATTACTTTTATCGTGTTAATTTGAATGCTCTAATCTTGTTAATTGCATAGATATTATGCCTTGTTCTTGATTCATGTATCACTCCTAATCATGTTAATTGCATTTAATAATGTGATCCTTGTATTCTAGCATCCTTCTTATCGTGTTCTTGGATTATCCCAACTCTGACTTGTTTCATATATGTATATATATTAGGATGATCCCTGAGTCTCACTTTGACATAGACGTTAGGTGGCATGATTCCTTTTGAATTATATCATGTTAGTCCTAAAAATCTCTAAAGAAATCGAGTCGATACATGCTCATCCCCTACGAATAAACTTAGTCTTGTTTATTCACCCCGAAGTTACTGGGTGTTTTGCAGGTAAAGAAGCTTTGTTGTGGGATACACAACTCTCTTAGACATGCTAGAAGTCTTGAAGTATTTTTGATGACATTGAATATGCACATGTTAGCATATCATGTTTACTTTCATTTATTTTGATAAAACTTGTATTCTTTGATTCCATATATGTAAAGTGTGCATAAGCACACTATTTTCATTGTAATCCATGTATATTCAAAAATGTAGAATTTTGCCTTTAATGAGAAAAAACATGAAAACTTGGGTTTCAATACGTCATTTTTGCACCGGTGTGTGCATTGTGTATGTAATTCATCCTTTAACATTCATTTGCCATATGTGAGGTGTGGCCAAGAGCTAAACACCATTTAGTTTTCATTTTTGCATTTTAGTTCACATATTGCATTTTTGGGCTAAATAGTAGAAACCGAGTCTTTAAGGGTTCATTTTCAAATCGGGTGGTGCAAAGTGTGTTCCGGCACCTCCACTAGGTCTCATTTATCTTGTATGAAGTGTGGCCAAGGGCCAAACGGTCATTTGAAACCATTTCCTAATTTTAGTTTCCATATTTTCCATTTCAAGTTCATTTTCGCCTTTTTGGCCGTTGGGGGGTCGGATTTTGACTCGGCGATTTCCGGGAGCCGCGGACCATTCTTGCGCACTCAAAATCACCATTTACGTCTGCGTGCATGATTGTTTCCAGGAAAAACCTTTTCCTTTGTGATTTGAGCTTCCTATGGAATCATTTTTCAATTTTGTTGCATAATCTGTTTTAGGGGTACTATAGAGTTTTCAAATCAGTTTTATTTTCTTCTTTTATAATGGTCGCTTAGAAAACGTGATTTTAGGGGGGGTTTCTTCTTTGTGTTTTTCAGAAAATGTCATCTTGGTGCCGGAAATCCATCGCAAAGTTTAGCTTCCAGTTTTCATTTAGCAGCTTTTTGGACCTTCATGACCAAATTTCTTGGAGGGGCATTTCGGGCATTCTACGTTGCATTTTTTTTTTAATTCTCTTGTGAGTCACGTAGAAAACTCAATTTTGAGGGGGGTTCTTTCTTTTTGTTTTTCTAGAAAAATTCATCTTCTTACCCGTTTTTGATCTTAGATGTAGACAGATCCTGTAGCAGCTTTTTGCCCTCTTCTCTAGTTCTGATCTAGGGGCATTTTGGGGATTTCACAGTGAGTTTTTTTCCATTCCGTTCACAAAGTCGGGTAGGAAACTCGATTTTAGGGGGGGTTTCTTCTTCGTGTTTTTCCAGAAAAACTCGTCTTGGCCTCCGTTTCAAGCCTCAGTTCTGGAATCTCATTTTTTTTTTTTTTTTTTTTTTTTTTTTTTTGCTGTCAGCTTGTGCATGCCATTGGGCACCGGCATGGGCGCCAGTGGGCTCGTGCATGGGCGTCGTGTGCAGCATGGCCTTCATTGGGCCGCCGCGACGTCTCAACTTCAAACCCTCGTTTCTCCCTCGTCCGAACCCAAATCGAGTGAACTTTTTTTTGAACTTGACTAATTTTTCGCTATCTTTCCAACGGTGTGCTTGGTTACACCCGGATCTTTGTGGATAATTACCAATTTACCCTTTTAGTCTTAAGTGCTCGTTTTTCTTCGTCAAGCCGTTTCTCCTTCGTCCGGACTCCGAATCATGTGATTCTTGAGTCCATCCTGATTATTTTTTTGTTGTCTTTCCAGCGGTGTACTTGGTGGCACCTGAATCCACATTTTTTAAAAATGGCTATTTTGCCGCAGGGGGCTTATTTGTCATATTTTTGATCTTTTGCTTCTGCATTAGTTCTCATTGAGTTCCACGACCTCATGGAAGGTCACTTTGACTTCTTAGAGTCTTGTTTTCTGTTTTCGCTTCCGCATATCGGATCCGTTATCTGGTCAATCTTTGGTTCATCACTGGACATGCTGGCCTAAAAACCAGGGTCGTCACAGCAGCAAGGTAATGTTCCCACACGGTCCTATTGTAGTCAGCTAGGGTGGTCTCAAAGTTGTCCAACCAAGCATGGAGACTACCATTGCTAGCCCGAAGAAAAGTATGGTCATGTTGAGGTACAACAGGTGGCTCCTCCCAATCAAAATCTTCGGCCATTAGATCATCCTCTTGGATGGGAGGAGATGGTGAACGTGGTGGAATAGCAGCTGTGGTTGGGTTGGGTTGTAGATGGCTGAGCACATTATTCCATCGCTTGATAGAAAAAGGTTGAATCTTTTTGCCCTTCTCTTCATGGGGAGGAATGATAAAGCCTTTGTCGTTCAGGAGCTTGGTGATGAAGAATGGGAATGGCAAAGCCCAGGTTTGGGCTCGTTGATGCCTTAAATTTATACATTCATCCTAAAACCTCATGAACTGAGTCCAAATCAACTCCGGAATAGAAATCCAAAAGCCTTGGTCTAGGGCATACAAAGCATTTAACATCAACCTACGACGCTCAGTGCTGTGTACCAAAGGGCACACATTACACTTAAGAACCGAATCAAGAAACCAAACCCGCTCGGGGAGAGTGGATTTGAGAGTGTAACTGTGGGGCCGATGCGGGTCAGCAATATTGCAAATGGTGGCAACAACTTTCTCTACAGTTAGATTATCAGCCTCCTCATACAAAGGAAGACCCTCATAATTCAAAATATCATCAGGGCACTCCAAAGGACAGCCGGATACAGCCACAATGTCAGCAAGAGTGAATGAATAGAGAGTGCCATCAATTGAAGTGGTGAGAGCATTGGGTGACTCTTTTTGGTAAAAGAGGCGCACCACGCTGGGGTAGGCAACCTTGGCAACCGGTTTGCAAATGCCCCGGAGGCGCTGGTTGGTTAATTCAGTGACAGCCCAAGAGGTCGTAGGAAGAGTGGCAAAGACACCCTTAAGTTGGAAAAGGAGCTCATAGTTGAGCGGTTTGGTGAGCCAAGGAGCCCGTGGTTACTCTCGGACAATAGGAGGAGCATCCGCAGAGGGCCTAGGACAGCGGGATGATTCCCCACGAGTCATTTGGAGATGGAGAAGTGGATGGGGACTTTCAGCAAACACCTGGTTTGCAGAAAGAAATAGAAAAGGTAAGAAGGGTATCAATGGAGGAGAAAACCTAAAAATTTGGTGCTAGAATAGACTCTAGCCAACCACTAACATCACAAACAACATCCAACCCTCCAAAAAATCAATGCCCAAACTCCTTGAAATGAAAAGAAAAAGAAAAGAAAGAAGAAGAAGAAAAGAGTGCTTACCTTGGGAGGAGAAGCAAAGGAATGTGCAGGAATGAGAAGGGAGTGTTAGAAAGGGTGGGTATTTATAGGTGATGGGTACATGAATAAGGGAGAGGGAAGGTTAGGGAAGTTATGGAGGGGAAATAAATGGGAGGTGGTCATAGGGAAAGGGGAATGAATGAGTGAAACTGAAAAAATGAGAGAGGGAAAAGTCGGTTTAAAAGGGAGATGAATAGCACGAGCGCTCAAAGAAGTAATTCCGATCGTTCGTGCATGGGACATAAGGGTATGGGAGTTGGGTTTCAAGGTACGACCACTCGCTGGTATGGACGAGTGCTTGAAAATGGGCCAGTGAGGATTTTGGAAGGCACGAGCACTCGAAGACTACCTCACGAGCTCTCGTATGGCTTTGGATCGACGAGGAGGCTTGGATGTCAACACACGAGCGCCCATTTTTCTAAACGAGCGCTCGAAAATGGGATAGTAGCAGAATTCGGATCAACAAGCGTTCGTAGAAGAGGTTACGAGCGCTCGAAAACTCGGCAGTGAACATTTTGGGACTTACGAGCGCTCGTGACTGCAGTGCAAAATTTTTTTGAGTCCTATGAGTACTTGGATTTTAATCTTTGCTGAACGGCATCGACAACAAGGTCAGAGAGTGCCAAAGCAGAACTTAAGTGTTCTTATGAGTCTGGAAGACCTCGAAGCACGGGCGCATTAAAAATAGAAGCTCATGCACAAGAGTGCCATTTTGAAGGTCCGAGAAAATTGCCGGATAGAGCTGGAAAACTTCCGAGAATGGAAGCAAGAGCTGCAGAAGGCCTAAGAAAACCTAGTACGAATTTTTGGAACGCAATTTACAATATTTCCAGAGAAGGTTAAAATTTTGCTTTCCTTAGCAAATTCCCAGAAAATTCAAGGCTCAGGCAATTGAAAATAGGGAAGCATGGAAATAGAAAGAATTTTTTCCCTTGAGTGCTAAATTTAAAGTCGATAGCTAGACGAAGCAAGATCATGCATTAGTCCTCGTAAATTGGGTCCGTTAGTAGGACTTTCTTAACTTTGCGAATAGGGACTATGCCGCTAACATAAGGCTTAAGCCGTTGGCCATCAACCTTAAACAGAGATCCATTGGTAGGATCTTGGAGTTCAACTGCACCATGAGGAAAGACAGATGTGATAACATAAGGACCATCCCACCTCGAACGGAGTTTACCGGGAAAGAGTCTCAATCTAGAATTGAAAAGCCAAACTTTCTGTCAGGGGCAAAAGACTTTTTGACAATGTGCGTGTCATAAAAAGCTTTAGTCTTTGCCTTATAAATTTTGGCGCTTTCATACACATCATTTTGAATTTCCTCAAGCTCATTGAGTTGCAATTTGCGAGTAGAGCCAGCTTGTTTGAGATCAAAGTTGGGCCTTTTTATGGCCAATAAGCATGGTGCTCTAATTCGACTGGGAGATGACAAGCTTTTCCAAAGTCAAGCCGATATGGCGACATGCCAATGGGCGTCTTGTAAGCTGTCCGGTAAGCCCAAAGTGCATCATTTAGTCTTAATGACGAATCTTTGCGGTCCGGTCGAACCATTTTTTCCAAGATATGCTTAATCTCCCTGTTAGATACCTCCACTTGACCACTCGTTTGAGGGTGATAAGGTGTGGTAACCTTGTGAATGACAGAGTATTTAGAGAGGATGGATTTAAGATAACGATTTCTGAAATGAGATCCACCGTCAATGATGATTGCTCGGGGCGTACCGAAATAACTGAAAAGGTTGGACTGAATGAATTGGATCACGACTTTATGATCATTGGTTTTGGTAGCTGCGGCTTCAACCCATTTGGACACATAATCCACCGATACAAGGATGTACTCATAGCCATAAGAAGATGGAAATGGTCCCATGCAGTCGATCCCCCACACATCAAAAATTTCTATGATTGAGATGGGAGTGAGGGGCATCATGTCTCTCTGGGATATGGATCCGAGCCTTTGACATCGCTCACAAGATTTACAGAAATTGTAAGCATCCCGAAACAAGGAGGGCCAATAGAATCCGCTTTGAAAGACTTTGTTAGCAGTCTTTTTGGCACTAAAGTGGCCTCCATAAGCAAGAGTGTGGCAGAAATTTAGGACACTTGTGGTTTCGGTTTCAGGAATGCATCACCGGATGATTTGATCCGGGCAATATTTGAACAACTCTGGATCTTCCTAAAAGAAATGTTTGACTTGGGAGAAGAACCGGTCTTTCTCTTGTTTGGACCAATTGGATGGAATTTTGCCTACCGCTAGATAGCTAACAATATCCACAAACCAAGGGAGACTTGAATGGGAAATCTGAAAAAGTTGCTCATCCGGAAAGGAATCACGGACTGCAGCAAATTCAGAGGATTTCTCAATGAGTAAGCGAGAGAGATGGTCTGCGATAACATTGTGGGTCCCTTTTTTATCCCGGATTTCAATGCCAAACTCTTAAAGTAAGAGTATCCATCGAATTAGGTGGGGTTTGGTCTCTTTTTTAGTGAGCAAATGCCTAAGAGCGGCATGATCTGAGAAGACAATGACCTTGGATCCAAGAAGATAGGAACGGAATTTATCCAAGGCATACACCACAGCTAGCAATTCTTTCTCAGTGGTGGTGTAATTTAACTGGGCATCAGAGAGTATCTTGCTAGCGTAATAGATAGCATACGGAAGCTTGTCCACACGCTAGCCTAAAATCGCACCCAATGGATAATCGGATGCATCACACATGATCTCAAATGGAAGAGACCAATTAGGTGGTTTCATGATTGGGGCTAATGAGAAAAGAGAATGGAGCTTCTTGAAAGCCTCCAAACAGGCTTCATCAAAATTGAACCGAACATCCTTGGTAAGAAGATTACACAAGGGCCGAGAAATTTTGCTAAAATCCTTGATGAAGCGACGATAGAAACTGGCATGGCCAAGGAAGGAACGGATTTGATGGATTGAATTTGGAGGAGGAAGATTAGAAATTAACTCCACTTTGGCTTTGTCAACCTCAATTCCTCTTTTTGGAAATGACATGTCCTAGGACAATGCGCTCTTGGACCATAAAGTGACTCTTCTCCCAACTTAGAATGAGATTCGTCTCCTTGCATCTTTGAAGTACAAAAGATAAATTGTGGAGACATGAATCAAAGGAAGATCCAAAGATGGAAAAATCGTCCATGAACACCACTAAGAACTTTTCAACCATATCAGAAAATATAGACATCATGCACATTTGGAAGGTTGCCGGTGCATTACATAGCCCAAAGGGCATACGTCTATAGGCAAATGTTCCAAAGGGACATGTGAATGTGGTATTTTCTTGATCTTGAGGATCAATTGCCACTTGGTTATAGCCGGAATAACTATCAAGGAAATAATAGAAGCTTTGGCCGGCTAACCTTTCTAGGATTTAATCAATGAATGGAAGTGGGAAATGATCCTTCCTAGTGGTAGAGTTAAGTTTCCGGTAGTCAATGCACACATGCTAACTGGTGGTGGTGCGTTGTGGCATGAGCTCTCCCACAGAATTTTCGAAGAGGATGAGGCTGGATTTCTTGGGAACAACTTGAGTGGGACTCACCCACTTGCTATCAGAGATGGGGTAGATGATTCCCGCATCTTATAGCTTGATCATTTCTTTCATGATCACTTCCTTCATGTTGGGATTCAACCGGAGCTGCACCTCTCTAGAAGGTTTAGCGTCTTCCTACATATGGATGCGATGCATACAAATAGAAAGGTCAATTCCTTTCAAATCAGCCACCGCCCAGCCAATAGCTTCTTTGTGCTCTTGTGGCACCACTAGAAGGCTAGTTTCTTGATCCTTTAAAAGGTTAAAAGCAATGATGACTGGAAGAGTTTTACTCACACCAAGAAACATATACTTGAGGTGGGCCGGGAGCAGCTTTAACTCAAGTTGTGGTGGAGATTTTAAGGAAGGGACTGGAGGAGTAGTGGAAAGTTGAGGAAGTGGTTCTCTTGGTATTTTCCAAGGAGGACAATCCATGATAGCATTAATGTCAAGCAAAGAATTTACTTCCTTGATGGATTAGTCAATGTCAAAGCTTGAGAAGTCAAAGTGAGACATGCAAGTTTCAAGAGGATCCTTGCTTAGAATGAAGGAGAGAGATTCCTCGACCACTTCGTCTATCACATCAATAAGAAAACAATCATCCTCATCGGAAGGATGTTGAGTTGCATGGAAGATATGGAGTTTGACTTGTATGTTTCCAAAGGCAATGTCCATCACCCCGGTTCGGTAATTAATTGAAGCATTAGTCATAGCTAAGAATAGCCTACCTACGATCACGAGAATATGCTTCTTTGGGTCATGGATCATTTATGTGTCAAGAACCACAAAGTCTACAGGGAAGTAGAATTTATCCACTTTGATAATGACATCCTTAAGAATACCTCGTGGGTGCTTGACTGATCTGTCGACAAGCTGCAAGACCACGGAGGTTGGCTTTAGATCTCCCAACCAAAGCTGTAAGTAAACTGAATATGGAATCAAATTTACACTAGCTCCTAAGTCAAGGAGAGCCTTTTCTATCTTGTTCTCGCCAATGACACACGAGATAGTTGGGGCGCCCGGATCCTTATACTTTAAAGGAGCACTATGTTGAATAATTGCACTCACATTTTCAGTTAATCTCACCTTCTTTGGCAAATGATTTTTAGAAGTGCGCTTTTGAGTGCACAAATCCTTGTGAAATTTTGCATAGGGAGGGATTTGCTTTATAGCATCCAAGAGAGGCAAGTTGATCTTTACTTGCTTGAAAACTTCCCATATGTCTTGAATTTTACATTTCTTGTTCCCAAAATGTGTCGACTTTTGGAGACGTTGAGGAAACTGAGCCTTAGGCTCATAAGACGTCTCCACATTTGGGTTGACAAGCTTGGAATTTTCAGCATTAGACTTTGGATTTTCAGGAGTGAACATTGGATTAGAAGAGAGGAGATTTGGATTTTTGGGAGGAAGAACTTTGTCATTGCTACTTTATCCACAACTCGACCACTCCTAAGGGTGGTGATAGTTTGGACTTGTTCATGAGTTGGCCCACTCGGAGAAGGGGTTTCATCAATCACATGAATCCCTCTAGGATTTTCAAAAGGTTGAGCGGGAAGCTTCCCCTTATCTCTTTGAAGGAGTTGGTTCATTGAAGTGGCTATTTGCCCCACTTGATTCTCAAGTTTAGCAATAGACTGAGTGTGGGAATGAACCATTTGGAGAGTGGGCTGCAAAGATGACAAGAGTTGCTTGTTGGATTCTATCATTTGCTTATTTATAGATTTCATCATTTGCTTATTTGTAGCCATAATCTCATCCGTTGGGAACACAAGAGGTTGATTTGAGATATTTGGATTATACGGAGGACAGTAGCTTGACGAGGCCTGAAATGGCCTATTTTGAAATTGAGAAGGGGGCTGATTTTGATGCCCTTGATTCTGAAAGTTCGAATTTTGTAGGGCGGGTTACCTCCATGAAAAATTTGGATGATCTCTCCATCCCGGATTGTAAGTATTGGAATATGGATTATTTCCCGGCCTTGAGAACATGGCATTTGCTTGCTCTTAATTGGGATTGGAAAATTGCTCCGGTGTGGGACAATCTTCCGAAAGATGGAAATGACTAGTGCATGATGCACACATCGCACTAGCTGAATTTTGAGACAAGGAAGGAGATAGATGTGGTGCCATCAATTGATAGAAGTTATGAGCTATGGCATCCATTTGAGATGATTCTTCCCTCATTGTCTTCGGTTGACAAGGGTTGGTGTTCTTTGTATTGGTTAAGGTTGGACCACTATGAGAATTATGCTGTAACGAGTTTTCACTCAAATTCTTAAGTAAGGTCCATGCCTCATACGCACTTTTAGACATGAACATCCCCCCACAAGATAAGTCAACCATGAATCTATGTGGGTCGGTTAACCCAGCATAAAAAGCTTACACCAATTGCCATTTTGGAATTAGGTGGTGCGGACATTTCCTTAAGAGGTCTTGAAGTCTCTCCTAAGTCTCATAGAGTTGTTCCCCCTCGCCTTGGGAAAAGCTAAGAATGGAATGCCTCATTAGATTGGTTTTACTCACTGGATAATATTTTTTTAAGAATTCTTGTTGCAATTGAGCCCATGTAGTGATGGAATTTGCAGCAAGGGAGTTTAACCAATATTTTACCCTATCTTTTAAGGCAAATAGGAAGAGATGCAGATGGAGAGCATTTTCAGGGAAGCCCCTAAGCTTGATGGTAGAACAGATTTCAAGGAACTCATCAAGATGCTTATAGGGGTCCTCATGTTCCAAGCCATGAAAGGAATGAAGCATTTGAATGGTACTAGATTTGATTTCATATTGGGCTGCATCGATATTCGGCATCACTATGCAAGAGGGAGAGGCATGGGTTGTAGGGATGGAGTGGTCCCGAAGAGTCATGGGAACCACATTTGGAATTTCGGCCCTATTATTATTAATTCCCTCATTTCCGACATCTCCAACATTTTTAGCCATTGTATTAAATTCGAGTTCGATTCCTCTTATATTTGCAGATTCCCTAAGGTTTCTTCTAAGAGTCCTTTCAAATGAATTTATGTCAACTGGCGAGTCAAGAGTCGGTAAGGAAGGTGATCTACGGCCAAACATCAACAGCTCACAACATAATCAAAACAACAATGCATCACCATAACCTCTACATACGATGTTCCCGTTCTCCTCAATTATCAAGACAGAAATGTAAATGGCCACGACAAGGACCGATGCTTGCAATTGAAAAGAATAATAAATAGCCTCGACAAGGGCTTCACAACTTAACTAAATCTAATCTAAACACATGCAAGATATTCACAACTTTGAAACTAGAGCTTCAAAAACTTACCTGTAGTCGTCTAGACTTATACATTTGCTAGCTTTCCTCAGCAAGCCTTGAATTCCTAGAATCTCACAAACACTTAAAATGTCACAATGATCAAAACCACGCAAGAAAATATTCACAAGACATAATATTAACAATTAAACCAAAGGTAATCCTAAAATCTCGGTTGCAAAACCGTTTGCAGTCCCCGGCAACGGTGCCAAAAATTGATCGGTCGTCGACTATCGTAATAATAATCAACCCTTTGCAATAGCACGAACCATTGTAAAATAGGGCTATTGGTCGGGTAAGGCAAACCACTGGGACTGTTAGTTTATGGCAACTAAGATATCTAGAATCACTTTTAGAATGACGAAAGGGTATATAGAGTTTTGTTGGTTTGTCACTAAAATTAAGAATTGAACAATGCATAAAACAATATTGTGTTAGGAATTTAAAGAGATAAAAGCAATTAAGAAGGGACTAGGGAAGTGAATTCACTACACATTAATAAGTATGCTAGGGCATGATTTACTTGGGGGAACACACATATATATAACCGTGGAATGCAACAACACAACATTGATACATTATCTTCAAGAAATATATAAAATCAAGATATAAGAATAACCTATCAAGGCACTATATGTTTTGGTTACCTAAACTGGGATACAACCTTAGACATGATCACCAAGCCATAGATTATCAAGCCCTTAATCTCATAATAAAAGCACATGAAATAGAAATCAAGAAGAATCTATTAAAGGAAAACCCTAAGCAATAGATTATCAAAATTCCTAAATATCATGCCAATAAAATCACTTCCATGAACTCATCTCCATTGTCACTATGAAAAATGTAGCAATATAATCATGAGAGAAAAACAATCTAAGACAAGATATTTAACTCAAAATGATCATTAAAAGACATTGAAGTTCTTTACATCAAATAAAGTGCTTTAGTTTATGGAAAGGTCACATATATACATTAAACCCCCAAATATAAATCAAAACAAAGCAATGCTTACAAAATAGAGCTTCATCACCTCCCTAGATAGGGAGTTAGTTACCCATGAAGACAAGGAATGAAGAAGAAGATGAAGAATCCTTCTCCATTTTTGCACCGCAGCCCTCTCAAACACAACCCTCACAAGCTCTCAATATTTCTCTCTCTCCCTCTTCCAAAATGTGTGATGATCCATAATACAAGCTTCCCCCCTTCTTTTGTAGACAAGATGTCTACCAAACCACCCAAATACTGAGGTCCATGTTCCCTAAAGGTCTTTCACCAACAACCCAATTAAGGAGGGAATCCAATTTGAAAGGTTCAAGGAGACAAGTGGGTTTGCAGTGTGTTTACGAGCGCTCGTGGATCGCAGCACGAGCACTCGTAGATGCCTTAGACAAAATCTTCTTGGATCGAGAACATGGACGAGCGCTCGAAGAAGGAGTTACGAGCGCTCGTAGCTGCTGATATTTCTACTGTCGAGATTTGGAGTGCTCGAAGGTGACTTAGGAGTGCTCGTAGGTGACTTAGAACATTCTGGTTGAAATTGAAACGCTCGTAGGTCATACGAGCGCTCGTGTGACATGGTAGAAAACACTTGGATGCTCATGTATACTGTACGAGTGCTTGAAGAAGGAGCTACGAGCACTCGTGAATGTGACAATTTGCATATTTTCCTTCTTCTGCTTTGGACTTCTCCTATATGGGATTAGCATTGGCCCATTTTGTTCTCTTTTTCATTGAAGAAGGCTTCCTGGACCTCCTTTAGCAGATTCTCCTCAGAAATCTCCAGATGCAATGGCCCGGAATGATTTGCTCTTCAACAAGCCTTCGAAAGCTCCCATTTTATTCCCTTTTTGTAGACAAACCTGAAAATGCACAGAAACGCAGAACTGGAGAAAATATATACAATTAAACCACAAGTGGACTTAACTAATGTAAATAAGGGCGCTTGAATATGCAATATTCGGCGCTTATCAACTCACCAGAGACTGACAACTCCTACCCGAATGTACCTGCCACCCTATCACGCACTACTCACCAATCGTCCAACCATGGACACCAAATCTCACCTAAGATAAATGAACTCCTTACATACAAAGAGAAGGACCAACTGGAAACACATACGGGACCACGACCTCAATTCTAGGTGACCTCGCCACTAATGGACCGTCATACACTATCACACTGAGACCTCGCATACGATACACCGCGATACCAAGGCTAGCCAAAACCAAAACCAATAAGATAAGAGCACTAACGCTCACGACACATTAACACGAGAAACCATCACTGCACGTTGGACACCGCATCCCATTCCATCAAGAACCTGTCACTCCCAAATGATGACTCCCATGCTAAACAATGACATTAAATCACCCATTCTGCCTTCACTTTTCAAGGCGACACTACCTCGAACACCATACACAAGATTCTTAACGTCAGTCACATAAACCCACGACTCATCAAAAGAAAAGATGCCTAACTAACAACATCGTCTTCACTGACTCTAATGACTAAACCATCCACAATCGCCTTAATTGGCGCACAATTCCATCACTTGCTTGACAACATACAACAAACAACTCACAATCTCAAATCCATCCTCGGATCATACCTGAAACCATTAAGCTCATCAATACTAAACACCACACCATAACGCCACTACCACCATTTTTTCTAAACAACAATTCAAACCTATCGTCCCATCGGACCATCAAGCCACTACTAAGTGATTCTTCCTCTAATATCCCTGAGATAATACCATCACTACAAAAAAATAAGCATTACTCTCGATACTCCCCACAACAACCACTTTTTACCATTAGAAAAGAATCTCCAAACGGCAATGCCATGCCGACAAACCCTCAAAACGAAAATGAGCACAAAACCCAGAATGTTTAACACCTAGCTATCTCCTTGAAACCACCAACGATGCAATCAATCACTAATGCCTAACCGACTATTTAAACCACTCTTTCTAAGCGATCTACGCATCTAAATAAGAAACCTCATACCCTAGGTTCAGCATCACTACCTCCCCTCTTCATCTTTCCTCAAAACACCCTTAGCCCCGATAAAAGTCAAATAGGGCTATCGACTAAACCTACAGAATCAACCTTATCCCACTCATTTCAAATAGGCAATCTACCCCTTTGGATCCTCAAACAACAAGTACGATCTCCTGACACTCCAGACACACTCGGAATACAACTCTAGTTCACAACTTTCAAATCCTAGAACATAGTCCATTTGGTAACACAGTACCCACCAGTTATCACTTTACCCGTAAACAACCAAGTACTTTAATGACCTCACACAACCTGCCCTATCGTGAAAACCTACCCTACACAACTAAGATTGACCATTATACCTCACCTCGAGACTCTTTTGACAACCGTGCCAACCCATAATCCCGTTTATCAACTGATCCATGTAATCAACTCACCGAGAGTCAATTACTAGCAACATGCTCCTACAACTCTCTGTGATGGGGATCACCCCTCAACGAACCAATCTCTAAAATAGACTATCACAGTCCACGGACCAAATCACATTAAACAATCGATTACCCAACGCTAGCATGACTCCAATCAATGCCTACGTCATCCTAGACCTATAGAGTCCAACAAATCCCCACGACAGTCAGAATCAACATGCCTCGTTAGATCATACCAAAAGATACATCTCTACCTCCCGTAGACTACATTCGTGACTTAAACAACCTCTGTCACACCTACCATGTCTGGTTTGATAAGAACCTCCGCACCAAACCGTGACCTAAGTCACTAACACCAACCTCCTAAAGTCATACCGAAACCTTCACTCACACACTTGACCTTCACGGTCACAGGAACCCATCCACTGATGCATAAGACTCACAAACAACGAAGACACCACACCATGAAATATGAACCCATTCCAAAGTCATGCTCTAAGCACCGCACAAAATGCAACAAGAAGATCAAAATGACTATAGACCAAATAGCTCAATCCCCGAGCTAAAAGTCCAAGTCAAATGTTCGACAAGAACTGGCACCTAACAACCCTGGAGTAACCGAGCTCCTTACCTACTCAGGTCAAAACTCACATAACTATCTATATCGTAGCAGGTACTCTACTGCACTAGCAACTATCCCATACTCAATCGTATATACGCACATGAACATAAATATATAAAAACCGTACCCCATACCATGATACAGTCATATCTCTTTATTTAAAATTTAAACACTCCGTCTTTCTTTTTTAAAAAATACTTGCATACACCTTACCTAAATAACCGTCACAATACCATACGAAACATGCTTTTAATTGTTATCACATAGTTATTATGTATACATAGCCATGGCGTTTAAAGACATAAACATGCGAACACTTAACAAGTAAGCATGCCTTTCAAAATCTTAAACACATAAGCAATTAAGCAAATAAGCATGCTTCTCAAATAATAAACACTTTAACACATAGGCACATAAACAATGCAATTCAACTTTCACCCAACCCTAGGTAAGTTTCTACCCATTGTCTTAATGGTTTTCGAACCATCGCTCTGATACCAAATTTGTAACGACCCAAAATGATACCAATCATAATAAAAAAAAAATTCGGCATGACCTCTGCTAAAAAGGGTCCTATCACAACCTGTTAAACTGCATAAAAAAAATAATGGCCTCACTTGGCCTTAAACTAATCTATCCTGTCCTAATGCACAATGCAAATAATATAAAACATTCCCAAAACAACAACATACATATAAAGAGAGTCCCGTTCCTCCAATTCCTTCAAAACAATGGGAACGCCAGTCCACTACCTAGTCCCATACTCATTTACAAGGAACATATTCTAATTACATCAATGTACAATCCATGAAATACAGCTGAAATCAAAAATCTATAATTTACAACATTATACAAATTATACTAAGTTTTACAGAATAGTCAAGATTTACATTTACAAAATGTTAAAGTTCTAAAACAAAAATAGTAAAATATGAATCTCCAATCCCGTTTAAATTTGTGGTGGATGGTCGTCCGCCACCTTCTTTCCTTGTCCTAAAAAATAATAATAATAAAGGGGTGAGTACAATGGCATAGTAGGAGGTGCCTAAGACATACATCTTGTGACTCCGTGAATCCAAATAAGGAATAGGAAAAAGAACCGGGATTATGCCATTCCCGGGAAAAATATAACCACAACATCAACAACAATAATCCAAGTCATAAACAAACCATCTCATGCTATGGAATGCAATGTCATGCAATGTCGCTCCCTATTTTCAAAACCTTTTCCATCATCATTTCCAAACCATTAGTGTAACCCGTCCCATGGCAACTCCATGGCGGCACGAGAGGAGGATTGGCTAACTGTCCCTGACCCATGGCAACTCCATGGCGTCATTTGGGGCCTAGATAACTCAACTACGCTAGGAAAATTTTCCCAATTCCCTCTAGGCCACACTAACGCCACGGTCACTAGGCAACTCCTAGGCGGCCGGTTTTTTTCCGCAAACCCTTTCATAAAAAAAATCATTTCCCCCAAAACCATTTCTTTCCTTTTCAAATCAAATTTCCCATTTTCTACCCAATGCCACACATAAATGCATCATGCCTTTCCATGCCATGTCAATATCAATTTCCACATATTTTATACATCATTCTTCCATACAAAAAATAAAATAAAATAATTAACTCAAAAGCTTCAACAAAAATCGAACTCAAATTCATAACATATAACATTCTAGGCATATAGGGAATTTAAAGTTAGCATGTTTTGTTTTTTTCTTCATATAATTACAGTTAAAACATATTCATAGCACTAATTTCTCACATAAGAATACAACTAGCATGATTATTACACATAGCCCATATAACCACAAGCAAAATCATATAATTAAGACATGATGGAGTCAAATAATAGAGAAATAATTCACCGCATGCATTAGAGACCCCTACCTCTAAAATGATGAAAAACCCCAATTTTGTGCCCTAATTTCACAAATCCTAGATGCACAAAAACTGAAATTGCTTACACCC
Source organism: Cornus florida (assembly GCF_030987335.1). NCBI lineage: Eukaryota > Viridiplantae > Streptophyta > Magnoliopsida > Cornales > Cornaceae > Cornus > Cornus florida. The sequence goes on from NW_026775575.1 coordinate 42,645,942, forward strand.
ACTTGAAGATCTTGCCGAGCTCTTCGATTTGCCGCAAACGGCACCAAAAATCTCTAAAAGGTGAGAGAGAAATTGAAATTTAAAGTTGTGAAGAAAACAAAAAGAAAAATGAGAAAGAGAAATAGAGAGAGATGAAGCTTACGGGAAAGAGTGAGTTCCAGCCGAGAGAGAGAAAGTGTGTGTGTTTGTGGTCAAAATGGCCTTTTGTGATGGCAAGTGATGGTGGTGGGTCCCGTGGCAACAAATAATACACAAAACATATATATATATATATATATATATATATATATATATATATATTACAATTTACCCTTCTTAAAGAGATTTTGTCCTCGAAATCTACCTTCCTTAAAGAAGGAGGCTCACAGCCGCATACCTTTCCAAGAAACCTCACAAATTTTAAGACCATAAACTTACCAACATTATTACCTTAGACACCAGACGTAACCAGGCAATTAGAAACCACTGCCACGGAAACCCAATGCTCACCACCCTATGAGGGTACTCATTTCTCACAACTTTGCAACACAAAACCAACTGATACGCTCTACACAATACTCAACTCAAAATGGATATCAGTTCACTCAACACTGCCACGAAAGGCTCTAAAGTCCAAAAGAAAAATTGTCACAAGATCCCTGAACATGACATTATCCTATCTCAACTCGTCCCATCTCATGCCTGAGACCTTAAAACCCAAGTCAATCATCCCCATTATTCCTTAATGGAATCCCACATTCACTTTCTAGTTGCTTAACACTCAAACAATAACAACACATGTCCTCAAGACACTGCCTGAATCAAATGCTTACAAAACTTCCAAGTACATAACTCACATCACATCACCAAATCATTCTCAGACTGCTGTTTACAACGCATCCCCTAGCTATCACCGCTAGCACCAAACACCGGAAACACAATTCCTATTTGGTAACCCATGCCTTACATTCCACCAATCATGACCACTCCCAAAATAAGCACTATAAAAACCAAAGACTCCACATTCCTCCGTGGGAGTGAGTCGACCTATATAACCAAACCTTACCAGTGAACTCTAATAACATAACAAACCACACACGGTTCAGCCTATCCGTAGACCCGAACAATTCCTAGATAGAGAACAAGACATACGACAAACGACGTCCCTATCAGGACCAGAACAAATGGAAGGGTAATGAATATCAAACAATTAATATATAACAAACACGAATACAAAAAGAATTAAGAAAAAAATAGTAAACGCTAAAAGAAATCTAAATATTAAAATCCTTAAAAGTTAAAACTTATATCATCCAAACTTCCTAAATCCTCTAATAAACGTACAACTCGAGAATCCGTGGACTCCTAACAATCCCAAACTCAAAAATAAATAACTGAAAAACCATAAACAAAAACTAAAACATGAGTAGAGTCCTACATAGATCCGGAGGAATGATGTGGACTTCCTCTGCTCAGCACGAACCAACTCTAAGCCTGGAACTAACGAACACCTGAAAACTATACATCTATCGCTAACCCATGCAATAGCTATATAATCCGTAAATATATATATCCACACTAAAGGACTCTCACTAGACTACAAGCCGGTCTCAACTTGAATAGAGGCAACATGCAAAATGCACCCAAAGTGGACATGTGTACCTAAACCTAAACAGGGTACACCTCCAACCATCATAGACAATTATGCATCCCAATGCATATATGCTCCCTAACCATCGATCCTGAGACACAAGCTTATATCATGGCACCATAATTATATATATAATCCAGTATAATAATCCTTTACAAGTAATCCTCTAGAAGTCATTCAACTTATTCAGCTGACCTGACTTGAATATAAGTAGGACTTAACATTTTAGTTAATTTGTTCCCTTATACAAAGTAGGTAGGACTTAACTGCTTTGGTTAATCCGTACCTAGAAAACCACCATCCCATACTGGTGCATTATATCCACACAATCCATCCATTGATGTAACAATTTCAGAAGTACATCTAAATATCCAAAGTTATACCTAACAATAATATTATATTATGCTAACACAAGATAGGACAACTTATTTATTTAAGTTTCCTATGTAATATATCTTACACATACAGAATCTTAAACAGATTGATATATTTTTCGATACCATCACTTAAGCATTCTCCATACTTTGTGTAAAAGTTATTTAAAACATCCCTTATCTTTATTTAATGATAATGACTCCAAAATTCCAATTTCTAAATATAACAATGTTGTTTCCGAGACTTCACCAGGTAATGCTCGAGCATCCGTCCAAGGCTCGAGCAACCTGTCCAAGGCTCGAGCACCACAACCAATTGCTCGAGCTTTATAACCCATTTGCTCGAGCTTTCCATCCTAATTCCTCGAGCTTCACAACCAAATGCTCGAGCTTTTCATCCTAATGCTTGAGCTTCATTACCAAATGCTCGAGCGTTTCATCCTAATGCTCGAGCTTCATTACCAAATGCTCGAGCTTTTCATCCCAATGTTCGAGCTTCACAACCAAGTGCTCGAGCACTGTAACATCGGTCCGACACTATTACGTGAAAAAAAAAACCCAAAATTTCAACTGTGCATTAAAGCATCATTCGATTCAGGAATCATAGGCATGTTTCTACGTTGCATCCATATACAGATATAACAAACATCATATGAAACATGCATCAAATTCATAAACTATTCAAAACAATTCATGAATTTAACAGTTTATACCCAAGAACAATCATGAACAATAATTTCATAAACCTAGTTCTAGATTCAATTAAAACACGAATTCCAATTTTAATTAATCTTTTAAACATCCCTAAGTTATACTAGAGACATATAGATTACAGATTTAAGGAGAAGTGTAGAACAGAAAACTTGCCTGTAGGATTTGACAAAACCCTAGCCTTTTTCTTCTTCTTCCTCCTTCTCTCTCTCTCTAAAATATACGTGATATTATTCTAGCCCCTTTTTCCAACCCTATAGAGACATAAATAGGCTACAACCAAACCCTATTCCTTTTCCCAATCCACATCAAATTAATAAAAAGAAAATAAAAATAAAAAGGTAACTAAAAACATAAGTTACGTAAAATCTATGTATATAATTTTTATCTAAATAAAATAAATACCCTAGATTATCTCCAAAGGACTTTTCCTAAATATATATTATTTAATTATATATATTCATAGGGTAATGATCCATACCCATTAAACTCCTTATCCAAGTAGTCCATGGAACCCAATTGGGTGGCCCATGACTACTACCTAATACCCTAAAATAAAATGAATTAAACTAAAAGAAAATAAAATAAAATAAACACCCATTTAAATTCCTAACTATTTATTACAAGAAACCCAATACATAATTCAACCAAACAAGTAATTCAACTAAACAAGTATTTCAATTAAATCATACAAACAATTAACAAATAGCCTAGAAAACTAAACAAGTATTTCAATTAAACATATAATTAATTAAATCATACAAACAATTAACAAATAGCCAAGAAATCAATTAATGAATTGAAAACACAATTAAAACAATGAATTAGGGGTATTACATTTTTTCCCCTTAACAAAAGGAATTCCGTCCTTGGAATTCGCTCTTACCTTCTTCAAATATTTTAGGAAACTGTGAGCGAATAATATCCTCTCTTTCCTAAGTAGACTCAGCCTCATTGTGATGACTCCACTAAACACGCACTAGAGGGATAACCTTATTACAAAGGATTTGATCCCTACGGTCGACAATACGACACGGTGGCTTCAAATAGTTTGCATCCGCCTGCAACTCAATCTCTTCAACATCGATATGCTGATACCAATCCTCATCTCGCAGAATTTTTCGTAACATGGAAACGTGAAACACATTGTGTGCGCAATCCAAATTATCTGAAATTGGCAACCGATAAGCAACAGCGCCAACTCAATCCGTATTCATAAATGGACTGACAAACTGTGGTGACAACTTCCCTTTCTTCCCAAAGCGCATTACTCCTTTCATAGGAGACACTTTGAGTAAAACCTAGTCCCCAACCTGAAACTCCAAAGCACGTGTGCGACGATCAACATAACTCTTCTGCCGACTCTAAGCAGTGCGTTTGCGATCCCTAATAAGAGCAATCTTCTCTGAAATATCCTTGATGAACTCTGGACCCAAGAATCTACTCCCACCAACCTCCATCCAACAAACAGGCGATTGACACGGTCGGCCATATAATGCCTTAAATGGTGCCTTACCAATAGTCTTCTGGAAACTATTATTATATGCAAACTCCACCAGTGGAAAATAATCCTCCCAGTGGCCCTTAAAGTCAAGAATGCACGAATGAAGCATATCCTCCGTGATCTGATTAACTCTCTCGGTCTGTCCATCAGTTTGAGGATGATAAGCAGTACTAAGATGTAACTCTGTACCCAAAGCCTGTTGAAAACTCCTCCAGAAGCCTGACACAAACCTCGAATCCCTATCTGATATAATAGACAATGGAATTTCATGTAACTTCATAATCTCGGTAATGTAAAGCCTCGCCAACTGCTCTAATGTGAAGTCAGTGCGAATAGGCAAGAAATGAGCTGATTTAGTCAATTTATCCACGATGACCCAAATGGAATTGTGATCCTTGAAAGAATTAGGCAATCGCTTCACAAAATTCATAGAAATACTCTCCCATTTACACTCTGGTATAGGTAGTGGCTGTAGAGCTCCTGGCGGCCTCTGATGATCAATCTTAACCATCTGACAGGTACTACACTGAAAAACAAAAAGAGCAATGTCCCTCTTCATACTTGCCCACCAAAACTGTTATTTCATATCCTGATACATCTTGTCTCCCCCTAGATGAACAGAAAACTCAGAATGATGAGTCTCAGTCATCACATCCTTCCTCAAATCATCAGCAGAAGGTACTACTAACCTTCCCTTGTACCTCAAACCTCTATCTGTCCCAACACAGTAAAATGGAACCTCCCTGGAAGCTATCTCTGCAATTCTGTCAATGCATTGCTGATCCGTGAGTTGTGCCTTCAAAACCTTATGAATGATAGAAGGTGTAACTACCATGCAAGCCATGAAAGCATCCGAAAACTCATCCACCGTCTTCAAAGCATTTGACTTAGTAGTCATTAGGGCAGAAAGACTAGCAACAGGTCAGCCACTGAGTGCATCCACCACCACATTCGCTTTCCCTGGATGGTACTATATAGAGAAATGATAATCTTTAATAAACTCTAACCATCGGCGTTGTCTTATATTCAGCTCTCGCTGAGTGAACAAATACTACAGGCTCTTGTGATTGCTAAATAACCTGAAGGACTTACCTAACAGATAATGCCTCCAAATACGTAAGGCGAAGACCACTGCTGCCAACTCCAAATCATGTGTTGGATAATTAAGCTCATGAGGCTTAAGCTTCCGAGATCCATATGAAATCGGTCGTTCCTCCTGCATTAAAACACATCCAAGACCTTACAAAGAAGCATCTGTATAGATAAGATACTCAATCACGCTTTGTGGAGTCGACAGAACCGATGCAGAAGTTAACTTAGTCTTTAGCTCATCAAAAGCTTTCTGACAATATTTATCCCATACGAACTGTACACCCTTTTTAGTCAGATGAGTGAGTGGTCCCACTATTTTGGAGAACCCTTGGATGAACCTACGATAATATCCTGCAAAGCCGAGGAAACTCTAAATCTCGGTAGGCGAAGTAGGTTGCCCCAACTCGACCACTGCTGAAACCTTGGCTAAATCCACCATATTCCCCTTTCTGACACTACGTAACCCAGAAACTTCACTTCCCACTGCCAAAATTCACATTTCTTGAACTTGGCATACAACTGGTGCTCACGAAGTGTCTGTAACACTATGCGAAGATGTCTAGCATGATTATCCTCTGACTTAGAATAAATCAAAATGTCATCAATGAAGACAATGACAAACTGATCTAAATAAGCCCTGATGATTTGTTCATTAAATCCATGAAGATTGCTGGTGCATTCATCAACCCAAATGGTATGACACGAAACTCATAAGAACCATATCTAGTGAGAAACGCTGTCTTAGGCACATCTTGCTACCTAACCCGAAGTTAATGATATCCAGAACACAGATCAATCTTAGAAAAATGCGTAGCTTTCTTCAATTGATCAAAAAGATCATCAATCCTGGGCAAAGGGTACTTGTTACGAATAGTAATCTTGTTCAACTCCCGATAATCTATACACAGGCAAAGTGAACCATCATTTTTCTTCACAAACAGAACCGGTGCTCCCTAGGGTGAAGTACTCCTACGTATAAAACCCTGGCTGAGTAATTACTAAATCTGATCCCTCAGTTCTCTCATCTCCACTGGTGCCATTCTGTATGGTGCTCTAGCAATAAATGTAGTGCCTGGAGCCAAATCAATCACAAAATTGATCTCTGGACTAGGTGGCAACCCTGGAATGTCCTGAAAAATATCCAGAAAGTTCTGTACAATTGGTATTCTATCCAAGGACACAGTAACCTCCTCCTCCGTTTCCTCCTCCATATGGAATAAATATGTGTTAGTGACCTTGTTAGAACGTGGTATAGCAACGACGTACATATCCTGACCAAGTATGGTGAAAACAACAGACATATCATAACAATTAACTTGGGTATAGTAGTGCGATAACCAATCCATCCCAAGTATTACGTCATAAGTGTGCATGTCCAGGACCAAAAGCTTGGTTAGAAATCTGAGTCTACCAATATCTAATGTCACAGGCCCATCATTCTCATGTAGAATGGCAGTATTGCCCAACGGTGTAGAATTACCCTGAGGTCTATTGCATACCTGCGTCGTCATCCCAGATAAAGCAACAAAAGAACTAGCTACAAATGAGTGTGTAACACTCGTATTAAACAAAACACGTCCCTGTGAACCATGAATAAGAAACTTACCCTCAACAGCCTGAGGTGCTTGAACATCCTATGGCATGGGGTTGTACACCTTGCCATAGTGCAACTATTGTGGTGCCTGTCCCTGAGGCTGCGGTGGTGCCAGTAATGTCGGATATGTCTGTTCCTGAATCCGTGGAACCTGTGGAGCTGGTAAAGGCACTGGTGCCCTCTGCCCCTGCTGCATATGCTGTCCCTATCTTGTTTTAGGACACTGCCTAGAAGTATAACCATACTTTCCACAAGTGTAACAACTGTCCTGGAAAGTACCAAATGGCCTCTTCTATCGGTTAGCCTGTGGTTGACCCTGTCCTGCTTGTGGTCCCCCATTCTGCTGCCTTTGAATAGGTGCCCCATTCCTATGAGCATCTAAACCACCCTTGTGCTTCTTCCAAGGCTGCTATCCCTGGAATTTGCCTTTGTCATTCTGTTGGTGTCCGTTGCCATTCCCTTTCTTAGTTGACTGATTTGCAGAGTCTCTGTCACCCCGCTTCTCACCCTTGGCCTATCTGAAGTCCACGGTCAACTGATACTACTGTAAAGTGGCATCCACCACTTGAGCATAAATAGTGTAGGCTGGAAAACCCGTAATAGCTCATTTGATAGACTATATCAGTCCCTTCACGAAACTATTCTACTTCTTCTCCTCTGTATTCACCTCCTCTGGAACAAAAAGAGATAAGCACGTGAACTGCTGCTCATACTCTGCCACTGTCATGTTCCCCTGCTGCAGATTAAAAAACTTTGTCTTCATAGCTTCCCTGACTGCATAAGGGAAGTACTTCTCATCAAAACGAGTATTGAACTGATCATAAGTCAATGACATCCTCTCCTCTGCGGTGGTAATTGACTCCCACCACTATAGTGCATCTCCAACTAGTTTGAAGATAGCAAGCATCTGCTTTTGAACCTCCGTGCAATGAACCAAGCGAAGATGTCGCTTGTAGTCTCGTTTCCATTGATGAGCTGCTTTCGTATCGGTGGAGCCTGAGAACTCAAGTGGGCTCCCCTTTATGAAAGAACTCCTAGCCTCCTCTCAAGTATCAGTCTGAACAACCGATGCTAGTATCGGTACCGGCTGTACCTGAGGCTGATTCTGAAGTGCAGCTATTACCCCTGCTTCTATAACTTGAGCAATAAGGTCATTGAGGTGGGAAGGATACTCTGGATCTCTGACCTGATCTTGAGCCTGCTGAACCCCCTCATGTTCTTCATGAATCTGACCATCATTATCCTGAAACCTTAGCATTTGTAACTCTTCCTCCTTTTGCTGACGCTGCAGGCGATCTTGTTGCCTACGTGTAGCTCTCTTCTATCGACTATTCATGTTCTATCCTCTTCCAGCATTAACCATACTATTAACATAGAAAGACAAACATCAGTAAGATTGTAAATGGACCGTATAGGAATACAATGAATCCTAAACTTAAGCTCTAATCAAGAGAGAACGCTACGCGAAAGTCTTAATATGAAACATCCTAGAGACACTTGAACGTGGAGTGCTTTGATACCAACTGTGATACCCCTTGACTCTAAGACATGGATTGATTAGGCTTAAGCCCGAACCCGAGGGAATATCAAACAAGTAAAATTCAACAAACACGAATACAAAAAGAATTAAGAATAAAATAATAAAGGTTGAAAGAAATCTAAATATTAAAATCCTCAAAAGTTAAAACTTATATCATCCAAACTTCCCAAATCCTCCAATAAACGTACAACTCGGGAATCCATCAAGTGGACCCCTAACAATCCCAAACTCAAAAGTAAATAACTGGAAACCCATAAACAGAAACTAAAACATGAGTAGAGTCCTACATAGATCCAGAGGAATGATGTGGACTGCCTCTGCTAAGCATAAACCAACTCTAAGCCTGGAACTGACGAACACCTGAAAAATAAAAGTGGGTCAGGCCCACGCACAAGTTCTTTCTATAACAACCCAAACAGAGACCAGAAAACTATACATCTATAGCTAACCCATGCAATAGCTATATAATCCGTAAATATATATATCCACACTAAAGGACTCTCACTGGACTACAGGTCGGTCTCAACCTAAATAGAGACAACATACAAAACACACCCAAAGTAGGCATGTGTACCTAAACCTAAACAAGGTACACCTCCAACCATCATAGCCAGTTATGCATCCCAATGCATATACGCTCCCTAACCATCAATCCTGAGACACAAGCTCATATCGTGGCACTATAATTATATATATAATCCAGTATAATAATTCTCTATAAGTAATCCTCTATAATTCATTCAACTTATGCAGCTGACCTGACTTGAATATAAGTAGGACTTAACATTTTAGTTAATCCGTTCCCTTATACAAAGTAGGTAGGACTTAACTGGTTTGGTTAATTCGTACCTAGAATGCCACCGTCCCATACTGGTGCATTATATCCACACAATCCATCCATTGATGTAACAATTTCAGAAGTACATCTAAATATCCAAAGTTATACCTAACAATAATATTATATTATGCTAACACAAGATAGGACAACTTATAATTTATTTAAGTTTCCTATGTCATATATCTTACACATATAGAATCTTAAACAGATTGATATATTTTTTGATACGATCACTTAAGCATTCTCCATACTTTATGTAAAAGTTATTTAAAACATCCTTAGTCCTTATTTAATGATAATGACTCCAAAATTCCAATTTCTAAATATAACAACGCTGTTTCCGAGACTTCACCAGGTAATACTCGAGCAACTGTCCAAGGCTCAAGCAACTTATCCAAGGCTCGAGCATCACAACCAATTGCTTGAGCTTCATAACCCATTTGCTCGAGCATTCCATCCTAATTCCTTGAGCTTTATGACCAAATGCTCGAGCTTTTCATCCTAATGCTCAAGCTTCATTACAAAATGCTCGAGCGTTTCATCCTAATGGTCGAGCTTTTTATCCCAATGCTTGAGCTTCATAACTAAGTGCTCGAGCACTGTAACATCGGTCTGACACTGTTACGTGAAAAAAAAAACCCAAAATTTTAACTGTGCATTAAAGCATCATTCGTTTCAAGAATCCTAGGCATGTTTCTACATTGCATCCATATACAGATATAACAAACATCATATGAAACATGCATCAAATTCACAAACTAATCAAAACAATTCATGAATTTAACAGTTTATACCCAAGGATAATCATAAACAATAATTTCATAAACCTAGTTCTAGAATCAATTAAAACACGAATTCCAATTGTAATTAATCTTTTAAACATCCCTAAGTTATACTAAAGACATATAGATTACAGATTTAAGAAGAAGTGTAGAACAAGAACTTGCCTGTAGGATTTGACAAAACCCTAGCCTCTTTCTTCTTCTTCATCCTTCCTCATTCTCTCTCTTTCTAAAATATACGTGATGTTATTCTAGCTCCTTTTGCCAACCCTATTGATATATAAATAGGCTACAACCAAACCCTATTCCTTTTCCCAATCCACATCAAATTAATAAAAAGAAAATAAAAATAAAAAGGTAACTAAAAACATAAGTTACGTAAAATCTATGTATATAATTTTTATCTAAATAAAATAAATATCCTAGATTATCTCCAAAGGACTTTTCCTAGATATATATTATTTAATTATCTATATTCATAGGGTAATGATCCATACTCATTAAACTCTTTATCTAAGTAGTCCATAGAACCCAATTGGGTGGCCCATGACTACTACCCAATACCCTAAAATAAAATGAATTCAACTAAACAAAAATAAAATAAAATAAACACCCATTTAAATTCCTAACTATTTATTACAAGAAACCCAATACATAATTCAACCAAACAAGTAATTCAACTAAACAAGTATTTCAATTAAATCATACAAACAATTAACAAATAGCCAAGAAAACTAAACAAGTATTTCAATTAAACATATAATTAATTAAATCATACAAACAATCAACAAATAGCCAAGAAATCAATTAATGAATTAAAAACACAATTAAAACAATGAATAAAATAATGAGACTATCCTTTTTAAAATTAGGGGTATTATACTTTGTGTGACATCGGGTTTGGGTGAGGACCCGATTAGCAATCCGAACCCTCGGATCTGGGTCATTACACACATCCAAGTCAAGGAATTGAAGGGCATAGTCTCAAAATTCCAAGAATTCCACAGATCTCAATGACGTTGAGTGTTGGAATTGTGGCAAGAAAGGACATTACCATATTGATTGCAAACCTACAAAGAAGGGAACCGAAAGAAAAACCGAAGCAAATGTTATCTTAGAAGAATTAGATTTTTGGTTTGATATGCTCTTTCGAGAGCAAGGCGGAGTCATAGGTTTTAGATTCTAATGCATCATTTCATAGCATCTCAAGCAAAAAGCTATTTAATAGCTATGAATTGGGTAACCTTGGTAAGGTGTATCTTGGTGAGGATTAGCCTTGTAGCGTTGTTGGCAAGGATGAGTGCAAATCAAGTTAAATAGGTCAGCTTGGAAGTTAAAAGATGTGAGACACATCCCTAACTTGAGGAAGAATCTGATTTTAGTGGGACGATTGTCAAAGGAAAGTTTTGTTACAATATTCAATGGAGATTTATGGAAAGTTTCTAGAGGTTTTATAATCATAACACGTGGTAAGAAGACTGGTACTCTCTACACGACTATCAGTACTTATGGGTCTATAGCAGTTGTAGAAAACAAAGAAGATCACAACCTTTGGCACCAGAGTCTAGGTCACATGAGTGAAAGGGGGCTCAAGATTATGCACTCAAAGGGGAAACTACCAGGCATACGGGCAATTGATATTGCCTTCTGTGAGAGTTGTGTGATGGGCAAGCAGAAGAGGATTAGTTTCAAGAAAAGTGGCAGAGATCTTAGAAAGGAGAAACTTGAGCTAGTTCACGTATATGTCTGGGGGCCAGCCACAGTTTCATCCATTGGTGAAAAATCCTACTTCATGACTTTCATTGATGACCACACAAGGAACATACGGGTTTGTTTTTGAAGCAAAAATCTGAGGTATTTGATATGTTCAAGAAGTGCAAGGCCATGGTGGAGAATGAGACGGATTTGAAGATCAAGATGTTGAGGTCAGACAATGGTGGTGAGTATGAAAACATTGGGTTCAAGAAGTTCTATTTTGAGAATGGGATCAGATTAGAAAAGACTGTGCAAGGAACCCCACAACAAAATGGAGTGGCAAAACGGATGAAACGAACATTGACAGAGAGAGCTAGAAGCATGCGCATACATTCGGGTCTACCTAAGTAGTTTTGGATAGAAGTAGTCAATACAACAGCCTACCTAATTAATCTCGGATCATCGGTGCCTTTGGAGTATCGAATACCAGAAGAGGTATAGGGCGGCAAGGAGGTAAATCTTTCATGGTTGAAAGTTTTTGGTTGTATTGCATATGCACATGTTAGTGACTATGCTAGGGGAAAGCTCAACCCCAAGTCACTAAAATGTATCTTCATTGGGTATGGCAGAGATGAGTTTGGTTATCGACTCTAGGATAATCAGAACAAGAAAATTATTAGAAGTAGAGATGTGGTTTTCAACAAAAAGATGATGTATAAGGATAAAGATGCAGCACAGTCAACAAGTCCTATACAGCGTAAGTCTGAGTTTGTTGAGTTGGATGATGAGCCAGAGAGCATTACTGCGGAATAGACAGATAAGGGTCCTTGGCCGGAACTCACAGAGCATAGTTCACCGCGGATTCCATCTCCTATGCCTACACCCAAAAGGTCCACGCATCCCCATATACCAAATAGGCAGTATATGGATTGTATGTTGCTCATAGATGGGGGTGAGTCTGAATGCTATGATGAAGTATGTCAGGTTGAAGATGCTAGCAAGTGAGAGCTTGTAATGGAAGATGAGATGAAGTCCCTTATCTCTAACAAAACATGGGAATTAGCCAAGTTGCCTATGGGGAAGAAAGCTCTTCATAACAAATTGGTGTACAGGGTTAAAGAGGAACATGATGATTCCAAAAGATACAAAGTGATATTAGTGGTCAAAGGTTTTTAGCAAAAGCAAGGCATTGGCTACATATACATTTTTTCCCCAGTTGTAAAACTAAGTACCATTCACTCAGTTCTTAGCAGAGGTGTTGTATCTTGAGCAGTTAGATGTCAGCACTGCTTTCCTCCATAGTGACCTAGAGGAGGAGATTTACATGCAACAACAGAAGGGTTTCTCAGTCAAAGGAAAAGAGAAACTAGTGTGCAAGTTGAAGAAAAACTTATATGGTTTGAAACAAACCCTGAGGCAGTGGTACAAGAAGTTTGATAGTTTTATGAAATGACATGGCTACAACAAGTGCAACGTTGACCATTACTGCTGCTTCAAGAGGTTTAAGTCAAGTTTCATTATCCTTCTACTTTATGTTAATGACATGTTAATGGCAGGTTCTGATTTTGAAGAAATCAGCAAATTGAAGAAGCAACTGTCTAGTGAATTCGACATGAAAGCTTATGGTGCAGCGAAGCAGATTCTAGGAATGAGGATTAGCAGAGACAAACATAAAGGTACTTTGAAGTTGTCTTAGGCTAAGTATGTTGAACGGGTTCTGAAGAGGTTCAACATGAATAATGCTAAGGTGGTGAGAACTCCCTTAGCTAGTCATTTTTTATTATCTCAAGATCAGTGTCCAAAGACAAAGGGTGAAAAAAACTTTATGGCTAAAATTCTATATGCCTCAGCCATTGGAAGTTTGATGTATGCCATAGTGTGCACAAGACCAAACATTGTATATGCAGTGGGAGTAGTAAGCAGGTTCATAAAAGATCTGGGCAAGCTACACTGGGAAGCAGTGAATTGGATATTGAGATATTTATGGGGTACCACAGACAAATGCCTATGTTTCAGAAGGGGTGAGGTGAAGCTAAATGGTTATGTAGATTCAAACTTTGCTGGTGAGGTAGATCACTGAAGAAGTACTACCGAGTATGTCTTCATTGTGGGTATAACTGAAGTTAGTTGGGTTTCACAAATAGAGGGAATTATAATGTTATCTACTACAGAGGCAGAGTATGTGGCAATGACAGAGGCCAACAAGGAGATAATTTGATTATAAGGTTTGTTGATATAATAAGGATTCGAACAGGTGAATAATGTTTTGCATAGTGATTGTCGGATTGCGATACATCTGGCAAAGAATTCAGCATTTCAAGGACCAAGCATATAGGACTTCGGTATCACTTCATCAGATCTTTGTTAGAAGATGGGATGTTAACACTTGAGAAAATACTTGGCTCCGAGAATCCGACAGACACGTTGACTAAGACAACGACCATAGAGAAACCGAAGCTGTGCGCAGCTTTAGGTGTCTTCTAGCATGAAGACAGAGATAAGTGCACTGACATGCATGGGATATGCATAAGAAAAAGATGGAATGGGTTTACAAGTGCTTCAACCTCCAAGTTGGAGATTATTGTGGTTTGTAGAGTCTAAGCTAGGCATGTTTGAACTAGTTTAAGAACTTTGAACTAGTTCAACTGGAATGATAAATTGGACTTTGACAACTGCCTTAGTTGAACCAGTTCAAGGGCACTTGAACCAGTTCAAGTGAGGCAGTGAGTTGCAACACTTTTTGGGTAACAAAGTTGAATCGGTTCAAATGATGTTGCACCGGTTCAACTCTCTTGGGAAGCTACGTGATTTGTTTTCCTTACTGATTTTAGACTCTACAAAAGGCAATTTCTTATAAGACAAGTCGTGTTCCATTGTTTGGGACTATATATATATCAACTCTAATAAGATTTTAGGGTAAGAAAAGAAAAGAGTTAATCATCATACGCGTTCTTTGATTTCTTAATTTATGCCAACGCAAGGGAGAACAATTGAGAGAGATTGAGAGAAAATTCTCCATTGTAATTCTTCATCTTTTTCATTAATGGAATTTGTTCGGTGCGCTCCATGGACGTAGCCCTAAGATTTGGGTGAACCATGTATATCTTGTGTTCTTGTGTGTGATTTTTTTTCTTTCGTGATTGCTTATAATTATTCCTTGAACAGCGTTGTTTTTTGTGTTTTGCCACCACAACTAGTATAAGTATCCAGTTGATTGTGCAAAGCAACTCCAACAGCTTTGGCCTCACAAGTCAAACCAAGAAAAAAGAGAAAAATGAACACTTGCTACCTATGCCTAGAATTTTGTCCCTTTAAGTATTGAGATACACACACACACACACGCGCACACACACACACACACACAAATATTCTACCCAATCTCAACCCATTCCTCAATTTAGAGAGGGGTATTTTTGCATGTGTTTGATGCTTTACGTTTGTTCCTTTTGCTATTTCCCCCTCTTCTTCTTGGTAAACATCCAATGTATGCATGTAGTATGTAATGGGTTAATCTAATCAATTGTAGTTTTATCTTGTATTGTATTTCTACTGTTTAACATTGTTTGCTCATAATACATCTAGGAATTCTTCCCCTTCTTCTTCTTATTAGTTTTGTTAGTGAAAGTTCAAGTGAACACAAACTCACAAAAAAATCAGTTATGCCCATCTTTTATATAAAACTTGAAGCTTCCAATCCTTTCCTAGATAGTTTAGACTCTAAGGTTAATAATAATCCAAATAATAATAATTATTATTATTTTATCCTAACAAATTAAGGGGAGGGAGGTCTCAAATACGGGCACATCCACTCAAGGAGTTAGGCGCTCTACCAACTAGGCCACTAAGTAATCCAAATAAATTTGCATAGTTTGCTTTTCCTTTGGTCACATTTCAAAGAATTTTCTAACCACCATTTGCAAAGCCCAAATTAACCAAAAAAATTAAAAAATTCTCAAAGCAATAATAAAAAAATGGGTTGTAGTTCATAGAAATGGTGGTCAAAAGGAAAATATTACAACAATCCACGAAGAACTAATCTTGTTACTCACTAATGTGAAATCCAAAAAACTCAAAAGAAGGGACCTCTAGTAGATGACATTCAAATTACCAAAGAAAGCTCTTTTACTGGCTAAATTGAAATCCATTCTCCCTAATTTGTCCACCACATAAATAACTGTCTTGCATTGTTGCTATCCCACAGCCAAAATCTAAAACCTCAAAAAAAAAATATTCAAAAAATGTGAATCACACTAATTAGGAAACCAATCAAGAAGTACCTCAGTGATAAGCGTGGGGTTGTAAATACCATATTTTCTTACAATCATTTAGACTTTTGTTCTTCAAATTTATTTATTATTATTTTTGTTTTAAAACATTATTGTTGAGATTATCGCAGTGAGATTGTTTGAAACTAGCCAAGCCAAAAGCCGAAGAAAAATTTTCAAACCAATTGCGACTTTCTTGTTTGAGACCATAAAAGGAGTTTTGGAGTCGGTAAACTAAATTCTCCCATTTTCAAGGGAAACCAGGTGGAGTATTCATGTATATTTCTTTGTGGAGATCGCCATGTAAAAATGCATTGTTGACATCAAGTTGGTGTAACGACCAATTTTTCATAACTGTAACCACCAGGACACACCGTACAGTAAGCTATTTTGCAACATGGGCAAATGTCTCATAACAATCAAGACCTTCAGTCTACGTATATCCTTTTGCAACAAGACAAGCCTTATAACACTCAATGGAACCATCAGATCAATACTTAATCTTATACACCCACTTACAATCAATTGGAACTTTATCAGGCAGTATTTGGGTGATCGTCCAAGTATGGCGGTGATCGTCCAGGTATGGTTCCTTTCGAGAGCATGAAGTTCAGTAACCATTGTTTGACTCCATTGGTGGTGTTGACATGCTGGAGCATAAGACTCTGGTAAAACCTCAACAAAAATAGCACCAATGTAAGTAAAATGATTAGGAAATAAAGAATCATAAGAAATAAATTTCTTAAGAGGATATGACATCTTTGTATCCTGTGAATCAATAGATGTAGAACAAAATTGTAATAAATGAAGGGATGTAGTCACTGTACAGTGGTACCTGTAAGTAAGCAAAGGGGACGGTAAGGATAAGAGGTTTGATGAATTGGCACTGGAGTATAGATAGGTGACCCTAAGTAAGGGATGTGTCATTGTGAGTGGTTGGTGTTGTGGAATTGGGTGATAACACTACCTTATTGAGGATTGTTGTTATGTCACTTGCAGGAAGAGGTAAAACATCAGGTGGTAAGCCATGAGAAACATTGTTATTCTAAAAGGGAAACAATCTCAAGAAAACTAACATCCCGACTAGTAAAATTTTTATGTGTATCAAGATCATAAACTCGATACCCTCGTTTGGTGAAGGGATTACCAATGAATATGCATTTAATGGCACGAGGGGAAAATTTATGTTTGTGAGGAGACAAATTCTGAGCATAGCCTAAACAACCAAATACTTGCAAATGGTCATAAGATGGTAGAGAGTTTAAGAGTAATTCATGTGAAGATTTTCCTGACAACAAAGGAGTAGGTGTATTGTCCCAGATTCTTTCAGATTTTTTGGTATTTTTGGTATTTTTCCTTATTTTTATATTTATTATTTTTGAGCATCAGTTTACATGCTACATGGGTTCCGATAGTCATTTAGGACATTTTTTTTTAGTTTAAAACTCATAGAAATGCATTATGGTTCATTTCGCCATTTTTAGGTTTTCGGGCCTGGGAGGTCGCGTATAGGCCAGGGTCTGGTTTTTGTGCTCGGGAATTATCCCGACTCCATTGCATTTCATTATTTTATAAGTTGGTGTGTTTGTATATATATAACTAAATGAACTAGGATGACATTTTTGTGATTGCAGTTGCATATGGAGGATAAATTAGTAACTTGCATGTGGCCTCACCTATTGACCAAGTGATGCATGATAACCACAAAATCAGATTTTTTGGCTTCAATATGATCATCACCTCCTATCTCATCCGGTCACCATCTCTCTCTCTCTTTACTTTTCTTCATTTTTATTTATTTATTTATTTATTTATTTTTTTCATTTTTACACCAAACAACCAACTTTTAGCCTTATTTTTCATCTATTTAGAGTGTGATTTGTGCTAAGAGCTAGAAGAGAAGTTTGATATACTCTACAAGAGCTTCATTTTGGTACCCCTCTTTCATACATTAGAGCATTTTCAAATTGAAAGCACCTAAGACTTGGGCTTGGATTTGGGTTAGGGTTTGTCTAACTAGTGTATTCCTAAGCTATTGTAAGTAATCATTTGTTATTTCTAAGCTACATTGTAATGTAGTAAATTCAATACAATGTTGTTACACTACTAGTAAATCATTTTGGGATTAGGTATTGGGTATGTAAAGTTTGTGTTTCAATGGAATATAATGTGGTATGCCCTTTTATTGTGTGTTGGAACATGTTTAGAGCAGTTTTAAAGCTTATACCAAAGCCTCATTTCAATTTCTCAGACACAACATTTCAGCAGCTGAACCACAACTCGAAAGGCCATTTTGGTCAACTGAAATGAGCACTTCGGCCAACCGGTTTTCCCAATAGCCTCAGCTACTATTGGGAAGCATAACCGGTCGACCGGTGGGCCACTTCGGCCAACCGTTTTAGGGGGTTTTGCTTCGACCGACCGAAGCTTCACTTCGGTCGACTGAAGTGATGCAATTTGGTTGCTCCTTGCTTTTCCTTCCTATCTATCCATTCTAAGCCTTAGAAATTTACTTTGAGTCACTGTAGAGTATAATCATGACTTAAAAATGATTGTTTTGATATTAGAAATGACGAGAATGACTTAGGTATCCTCGGGTTTGGGTAAAGACCCGGTTAACGGTTTGGACCTACGGGTTTGAGTCGTTACAGAATTGGTATCAGAGCGCCATGGTTCGAAAACCATTAGGATGACAGGTAGAGACCTACATAGGGTTGCATGGGAAGACATTTACATTGATTATGTGAATATTTGCCAAGGTGTTTGATTAATTACAAAAGCATGCTAACCTGCTGCTTGTTTTCATGCTTATGTGCTTATATGTTTCTGCTGATGTATTTGCTATATTTTTTCGCATGCTAAGTGTTAGTATTGCATCATTGTGTTGGGTCGTCCACGGTTGGACCTTAGTGTCATCGTATTGAATCGTTTTCTCATTTTATAGCATGATGCCACGACAAAAAGAACCAAGGGGAGTTGGCCCTAAGTCGATAAGAGGAGATGTTGGTGAGAGTTTTAGCTCCAATCCCGCAAAGTAGGTCGAGGAGGACACACTTCTTAGGGATTTGGTTCCCCTTAGAGGTATCTCCACACGAAGGGACATTGTTGAAGCACTCGTTGTAGCGGGTAAGGGTTCAGCTGAGCTGGTACTGAACTGTTTGCTACAGAGTGCCTTGAGGGCTATAATCGCTACTCTTCCGCAACCGGTACCATAATGGTAGTTCAAGTAGAGGATACGCCAGCACATAAACGTCTCAAGTTAATTGCGAGGTTTTTTAAGTTGATGCCAATGATGTTTGAGGGCGGTGCGGACCCGGTGGAAGCTGATGACTACATAGACCAAGTGGAAACCCACTTGACTTCTATGGATGTGATAGATAATCACATGAAAATCATCTTGGCTACCTACAAGTTTTCTAAGGATGCCAAGCTTTGGTAGAAGTCAGTTATCAATCAGCACAAGGTTGAGGAGATGAGTTGTGAGATGTTCAAGGAGCTGTTCTATGAGAAGTATTTTCTAGTTACTAAGAGATGGGAGCTAAGGGAACAGTTTAATGGCCTTATCCAAGGCAATATATTGGTAATAGAATATAAGAATAAGTTCACCTCACTTTCTCGCTTTGCTCTAGATAGTGAGCAACGAGGTTGACAAGACTCGGAAGTTTGTTTCCGGTCTTCATTACTAAATAAGGCCGTTGATAATGGCACAATGCTTCAAAGTTTACTCAGAGGTAATGGAAAGAGCATTGGTGCTAGAGGCGGAAGCTAAGGATAGAAATGTAGGGAAATAATAGTGAAAGCAAAAGAGAAATGTAGGACCATCTTCAGAAGGGCAGTCATGGAAGAGGAACATGGGTAGTTCATCTTAGTTTTAGGGGCAGCAGTCTGCACGATCCACTCCTACCGATCCTATGCCAGCTGGGTCAGAGAAAAGTGGAGTCATTTGTTTTCAGTGTCACCAGCCTAGACATTATAAGTCCAATTGTCCAATGAAATCTTCTTTAGTTTCTACAGCACCGAGGGCTTGTTATGGGTGTCATTTGATTCAGAATTGTCCTAATTGGGGAGCAGGCACCAGTAGTGGCAGAGGGTTACAGCAGAGGTCGTCACAGTCAGTTACGGCTCAGTCAGGTTTCAGACCGCCGCCCCCACCACAGCCTGCTATGTTTTCTCAGGGTTCACGGCCAGTTAGGATGGATACTCCTACTATGTTAGTGCAGCAGTCAGGCGTTCAGGTTAGCAGTTCTCAGGCACAGGTATCACAGGGGCATGTCTTTGCACTTGCACAGGCATCACAGGGGTATATCTTTGCACTTGCACAGGCCGATTCATCTTTTAGTCCATCAGTTCTCCGAGGTATACTTCCAGTGTTTGGTTCTTGGGCCAGTGTTTTATTTGACTCTAGCGCATCTCATTCCTTCATTTCATCATCATTTGCACTTGCATCGGGTTTAGAGGCCAGTTTCATAGATCAGGCGTTATGTGTTGATACGCCAGTTGGGGTTTCAGTGTCATTAAGTAAAGTTGTGAGGGATTGTTCTATCGTAATAGCCGAACGGACTTTTATGTTTAACCTTATCCTTCTGGAGATGATTAGCTTTGATGTCATTCTTGGGATGGATTGGCTAGCTTCATTTCGTGCTATGATCGATTGTTTCAGAGGAAGAGTCATAGTTTGCACTCCCGAGGGAGATTGCTTCTTTTTCATGGGAGATCGAAGTGATCCCTAACCTTCATCATTGCATGGGGTTCGTGGATGGAGTCATGGTGATTACTTCTTGGCTAGTTAGTTAGTTGAAGAAGATGATGTTATGGAGGAGTTTATCAGATAGTTGTTTGTGACTTATTGGATGTCTTTCCAGAGGACTTGACAGAGTTGCCTCTACACCAAGAAGTGAAGTTTACTATTAATTTAATGCCCGATACTGCGCTAATTTCTATGGCACCGTATCGTATAGCACCAGTAGAGTTAGAAGAATTAAAGAAGTAGCTTGATGACTTAAGGATAAAAGGCTTCATCCGACCGAGTGTGTCATTATGGGGTGCACCGGTCTTGTTTGCTAAGAAGAAAGATGGTTCTTTGAGGTTGTGCATTGATTATCGAAAATTGAATCATGCCACCATCAAGAACAAATATCCTTTGCCAAGGATAGATAATTTGTTTGACCAGTTGAAGGGAGCCAGTTGTTTTTCGAAGATTGACTTGAGGTCAGGTTATTACTAGTTGCGGGTTAGGGATGAGGATATCCCAAAGACGGCGTTCCGTACACGATATGGACATTATGAGTTCTTTGTTATACTCTTTGGCTTGACTAATGCACCAGCAGCATTCATGGATTTAATGAACCACATCTTTCACGATTACTTAGACCAGTCTGTGGTAGTTTTCGTGGATGACATTCTTGTGTATTCATGATCTCGGGAAGAGCACGAGATCCATTTGAGGATTGTAATGCAGATTTTGTGGGAGCACCGATTGTATGCCAAATATGAGAAGTGTGAGTTTTAGTTATAAGAGGTGAAATTTGTGGGGCATGTTGTTTCGGAAGGTGGAGTATCGATTGAGCCATCAAAGATAGAGGCAGTTCTGAATTGGGAGTAACCCAAGAATGTTTTTGAGATCCAGAGTTTCCTTGGTCTAATAGGATATTATCATCGGTTTGTGAAGGATTTTTCTCGCTTGGCAGCCCCTATGACTCGCTGATGTGTTTCTCGCAATCGTACGATATCGTGTAGGATATAGCTCTATGCAAATAGGATGTCGAACCCACAGAGAGATGGAATTTATATTAGCCTTTAAATTAGTTTCATACTTTACAGAAAACTTGGTTGGAGAGTTTGTTGGTTGTCACGATTTAACAAACTTGAATTAAACAAAATATTAAATTAAAGCAAATTTAAACTAAATGGAATGATCATAGAGTGAAAGTCTTAGGGCTTTGACTTCACCCCAACCATTATACTATGGTTAATTTAATCAACTCTGGGACTTTAACCAATTCTATTTTCAAATGAACTGAACTTAATAACTGTTGGCCTAAGGATTTAATCTAAAGGTCAATCTTATATTTTGATGATTACAAACCATTAATGATGTTTATGTACTAATATTTTCCTTGTGTGCTATATAGTTGATCAATTAATTCAATCCTCAATATTGAGCCAAAAGCATTCCAAGTACTCAAGCAATGGATTCAAGGAAGCATTGAAGTTGCAAGAATTCAAAGATTATTCAAGTACTCCATCAAAGGCTAACCGATCATGGTCAAAGATTGAAGAAAATGGTAGATTAGATGGTAAGAGCTTAAGATTTAATGTCAAAGTTAATTTGAATATATTTGAAGCTCAAAATTCAATCCATGCATTGCATTCCCATTTTATTTCTCAAAGAAAATAAAATCAGCTCATGATCACATTCACAGGACTTAAAGAATTTCATATTAAGTATCATAATGTGAGATGGAGAAGGCTCCATAAAATAAAGAGAAGGCTCTTTTCTCTTATTCAGTGAGCTCTGAGAAGGTTCTTTTCTTTAACTCCAGTAAGTCTTTGAGAAGTATTTAAGAAAAAGAGAGGGCTCAATCAAAAGAAAGAGAGGGCTCTTTTTGTTCCAAGAAAGCTACGAAAATGGATCTTCAAAATAAAGAGCAGGCTCACGTTTTTATTGAGCAGGCTCTTTCCAAGGAAAATGAACAAAGAGCAGGCTCTTTGGTTTTCAAGAGACGACTCTCTTTAGGGTTTTGAACTGTAACGTAAACATTTTCATTAAATGTTCTCAACAACCTCTAACAGCTATATTGAACTCTGTTGATTCTATAAATACTGAGGTTGGTCTTCAAACTAAAATACCTTTTTAACAGAGAACATTCTATCATTCCTTGAAAAGTATTAAAGATGTTTTCTGAGCTTTCATTCCCTCTCTGTTATTTCATATCACTGTAGTAATTCTGAGCTTCACGTATATTCATCTTTTCTATAGTTGTGAGCTAAACTCTGTAATCTATCTTTGAGAGATTCTTGTACACTTGTTTCTTCAAATTTCAAAGCTATTGTAAAGGGTTGGTGTAACCCAAAAGAAAGCCTAGGAGAAGGGTGTTCTCCTAGCAAAGAAGAGAAGCAAGATCTTGTTTCAAAAGTGAAGGTTTGCTCTCCATCATTAAGGAGAAGCTCTAGTGAATTTGGGAAGTCTCAAGGGGGATCTTGAGCCGAGGAGTAGGAGTTTCCGAACCTCGTTAAATCACCGAGTCATTGTTTGCAATCTCTTATCTCTATCTCTCTTATTTTTGTGCTTTATTTTGCTTGAATATTTCAATAAACTGATATTCAACAGTTTGATAGAAATATAATTTTTAAATTAAAAAAATTGCTCCTTGACTCTATTCACCCCCCCTCTAGAGTTAATTAGTGACTAACAATTGGTATCAGAGCCTAATCTCTAGAAAAAGAATAATCATCTTAGAGAACGATCATGGCCAATACACTTTTCCATCAAGAAGGTCAATCTAACAATAGACCCCCTTGGTTTGATGGAAGTGACTACAACTATTGGAAAATCAAAATGAGAGCATTCTTAAGAGGCATAGATGTAGATGTTTGGAAAGCCATAGAAAAAGGAGACCATGTTCCAACCAAGATAGTAGAAGGTGAAAATGTTCGAACACCCGATATTGAATGGACCCTCAATGACCGTAGGCTTGTACAATGTAATGTCAAGGCTATCACTAATCTCTATTGTGCCTTAAGCAAAGACGAATTCAATAGAATTTCAGATTGCGAAACGGCCAAAGAAATTTGGGATAAACTTGAAGTTACCTATATAGGCACTAGTCATGTTAAAGAATCCAAAATGAATATGCTTGTCCATAAATATGAACTTTTTACCATGAATAACAAAGAAACTATTAGTGAAATGTACTCTCGTTTTACTAACATTGTTAATCCCTTGAAAGCTCTTGGAAGAAAATATACATCATCCGACAATGTAAGAAAAATCCTTAGATCTTTGCCAAAGAATTGGGAAGCTAAGAAGACCGCCATCCAAGAAGCCAAAGATCTTAACACACTTCCCATTGACGAACTTATTGGTTCATTAATGGCTTACGAGCTAGAAATGAATGATAGAGATGAAGAAACTCAAAAGAAGGATATAGCTCTACAAGCTACTACCAAAGAAGTTACAATTGATAAAGTTCCTCATGATGAAGAAGAAGAAGAAGTTGCTCTCATTACTAAAACCGTAAGAAGAATTCTTCAAATGAAGAAGTTCCAAAAGAGCAACCACTTCAAAAGAAATGGGTCGTCTAGTGAGCAAGGAAAAAGAGAAGCACCTACTTGCTTCCATTGTGGAAAACCGGGGCACTTCAAGTCCGATTGCTATGCCTACAAAAATGAAAAGGAAAGGAAAAAGAAAGGCAAAGCCATGCAAGCTACATGGGAGGATGATGATCAAATGGATCCGAAAGTGACGATGAACTAAATGAATTGGTTAATCTTTGTCTCATGGCCGATGAAGATGAGGTAAATTCTAATCATAACTCATTTGATTTGGAAACTACTTATGATGAATTGGTTGATGCACACAACTATTTGCAAGATGCTTTTAGAGAATTGCATGATGAATTAGGCAAAATGGTTCAAAAATGTGCTACTCTCAAGAGGGAAATGTATATCATCTCTCAAAACCTTGAAAAATCTTAACTTGAAAATGAAGCTTTGAAAAAGGAAAAAGAATTAGCTAAAGAATCGGTTTCAATTGATTTAATTTCTGAAAATAAATCATTGAAAGTTATAATTGAAGATCAAATTGAAACTTTAGCTAAATTCACAAAAGGTAGAGAGAATTTGGGTCTCATACTTGGAAAGCGAAGAAATGCTTATGCCAAGGATGGACTTGGATTTGATCCTCACAACAAAGATTCTTGTTTATTGAAAAAGAGAATACCTTTGAACAATTACTTTGTTAAAAATTCCTCTTTTAGTCCACAATGTAACTATTGTAAAAAAATAGGACATAAGATCAATCATTGTCCTATTAGGCCATGTAGGACAAAAGAAGTTTGGGTTATTAAAGGGACTTATACACCTCTTCCTAACTCTCATGGACCCAAGAGAATGTGGGTACCAAAAGAAGATTATTCAAATTCCTTTTGTAGGTTTGCTTGAAGTCTCCATATTCATCCAAGGACAAATGGTTCCTTGATAGCGGATGCTCAAGGCATATGACGGGAGATCAATCAAAATTTCGCTCCATCAAACCTCATAAAGGAGGAAGCGTCACATTCGGCGACAACTCAAAAGGCAAGGTCATTGGCATTGGAACTATTGGTATCTCCTCCTCCTTATCTATTGATGATGTGTTGCTTGTTAAAGGCTTAAAGCATAATCTGTTTAGTATTAGCCAATTATGTGATAAAGGATATGATGTTTTGTTTAAATCGGACAAGTGCATTGTCAAAAAGGATAATGTAGAAGTTTTCCATGCTCTAAGAAATGGTAATGTATATACTTTGCTTTTATGTGAATTACATGATCAAGATGTCAAATGTCTTGTATCCTCAAATGAAAATAGTTGGTTGTGGCATAGAAGGTTGGTCATGCTAGTATGGATTTGATTTCAAAACTATCTAAGAATGAATTGGTCAAAGGCCTCCCAAAGACTAATTTTTCTAAAGATAAAACATGTAGCGCATGCCAAATAGGCAAGCAAATCAAGTCATCATTTAAAAGGAAAAAAGATATAACGACCTCAAGACCACTTGAATTAATTCACATGGACTTATTCGGTCCGGAGAGAATTGCTAGTCTTGTGGAAAACTCTATGCATTTGTCATTGTGGATGACTTCTCTAGATTCACTTGGGTATTTTTCCTTACACACAAGAATGAGGTTCATACAATATTTGCTAAATTTTGTAAGAGAGTTGAAAATGAAAAAGAATGTAAAATTAAGTCCATTAGAAGTGATAGAGGTAGAGAGTTCGACAACCAAGATGTGGAAAGATTTTGTGATGACAATGGATACAATCATAATCTTTCAGCTCCTAGGACTCCTCAACAAAATGGAGTTGTTGAAAGAAAAAAATAGGTCTCTCCAAGAAATGGCTAGGACTATGTTAAATGAACATAATTCTCCTAGATCTCTATGGGCCGAAACCGTTAGCACCTCATGCTATGTTATAAATAGAGTCATTATTAGAAAACTCCTTAATAAGACTCCTTATGATCTTTGGAACAAAAGAAAGCCAAACATTGGATACTTTAAAGTCTTTGGGTGTAAATGCTTCGTGTTAAATGACAAAGATAATCTAGGAAAATTTGAACCTAAATCGGATGAAGGTATTTTTCTAGGATATTCTTCTCGTAGCAAAGCATTTAGAGTGTTTAACAAAAGAACACGAGTGGTTGTGGAATCAATACATGTTGTATTCGATGAATCACCATTACCCCCTCTTAGACGTTCATTAGATGATAATGAAGATGTGATTGAGATTGAAAAGAATATTGAAAATCTTGATTTAAATGGTTCTTCTCTTGAAGATAGCTCCAAAGATGTTCTAAAAGAAAGTCTCTCTCATAAAGACACTCTTCCTAAGGCTTGGAAGCAAGTGCCTAATCATCCGATAAATCAAATCATTGGCGATCCATCTAAAGGAATAAGCACTAGGTCTCAAACGAGCAACATCTGCAATTATGTGGCTTTTGTTTCCCAACTTGAACCAAAAAATATTCATGAAGCCAAAAATGATGAATCTTGGCCCTTGGCCATGCAAGAAGAACTTAACCAATTTGAAAGGAATAAAGTCTGGCATTTGGTTCCAAAGCCTAAAGATAAAACTATCATTGGCACAAAATGGGTTTTTAGGAACAAAAAGGATGAATCGGGAATAATTATGAGAAACAAGGCAAGGCTTGTTGCTCAAGGCTATAATCAAGAAGAAGGAATTGATTATGAGGAGACCTTTGCCCCCGTAGCTAGACTTGAAGCTATAAGAATGCTCCTTGCTTTTGCATCCCATAAAAACTTTAAGTTATATCAAATGGATGTAAAAAGTGCTTTCTTAAATGGATTCATTGAAGAAGAAGTATATGTAGAACAACCGCCGGGCTTTGAAAGCTACATTTATCCAAACCATGTTTACAAATTATCAAAAGCTTTGTATGGTTTGAAACAAGCTCCAAGAGCTTGGTATGAAAGATTAAGTGGTTTCTTACTTGCTAATGGTTTTGTTAGAGGAAAAATTGACAATACTTTTTTCACTAAAACCATTGATAGCAACCTGTTGGTTATTCAAGTTTACGTTGATGATATTATCTTTGGATCAACCAATAGTGTGCTATGTGAAAAATTTGCTTCTAGCATGCAAAATGAATTCGAAATGAGCATGATGGGTGAACTTACTTTCTTCTTAGGGTTGCAAATCAAACAAACACTTGATGGCATTTTTGTTTACCAATCCAAGTATGTTAAAGATTTGCTAAAGAAATTTGGCTTGGAGGAAGTCAAACATGCCAATACTCCAATGAGCTCATCTTTGAAACTTGACAAAGATGAAAAGGGCACTAATGTAGATATTAAAAAATACAGGGGTATGATTGGTAGTCTTTTATACTTAACCGCAAGTAGACCGGACATCATGTTTAGTGTATGCTTATGCGCTCGTTTTCAATCTTGCCCTAAAGAATCTCATCTATGTGCCGTTAAACGCATCTTTCGCTATTTAAGTTTTACTACATTCTTAGGGCTTTGGTATCCTAGGCATACATCATTTGAGCTTGTCGATTACTCGGACGCTGATTTTGGAGGATGCAAAGTTGATAGAAAAAGTACTAGCGGAACTTGTCATTTCTTAGGACAATCATTAGTATCTTGGTCTTACAAGAAACAAAATTCCGTAGCTCTATCAACGGCAGAAGCTGAATATATTGCAGCCGGTAGTTGTTGTGCTCAAACGCTTTACATTAAACAACAGCTTGAGGATTTTGGACTTTACTTTGATCATGTTCCTATTATGTGTGATAATACAAGTGCAATATGTATCTCAAAAAATCCTATTCAGCATTCAAGGACAAAGCATATAGAATTTAGGTACCATTTTTTTAGGGATCATGTCTCAAAAGGAGACATTGAGCTTGTATTTATTAATACTGAAAAACAACTAGCAGATATTTTCACAAAACCACTCCAAGAGGACAGATTTTGCTTGCTTAGAAGAGAAATAGGTATGTCTGCAGAAGAAGAAATATTAAAGTAACTCTAGCAGCTAAAGAGCCAGCTCCATTCAGAAAAAGAGCTGTCTCCACACAAAGCAGAGCAAGCTTCACAAATGATTTCAAAGTGCATACTCTCGGGATCTCTATGTTTTCAAGAAAGAGCAGTCTCTACAAACTAAGAGAGCAGGCTCTATAAAAACAAGAGACGGCTCCTAACCTAAACCATAATCTGCATACACTTTTGTTGCTCTCAGGATCTCATGCAGATTTCAGAAAGAGCAGTCTCCAATTCTACAATGAGCCGGCTCACACACACTCATTTAAACACTCAACTCTCGGGATCTCATGCAGGTTGTAAAGAGCCGGCTCCAATTTTGCTTGAGCCGGCTCAATACACATAAATGGAGACGTCTCTCTTCAGAAAGAGGAGCCTGCTCAATTGATAAATTACATCTCCTTGCTCTCGGCATCTCACATCTGCACTTGGATGTAGGGCAAAAGAATGAAAGAGCCGGCTCCATGAAATAGAAGAGCCGGCTCCATGAAATAGAAGAGTCGGCTCCAAGAAACTTCATTGAGCCGGCTCTATGAACTAGTGAGCTGGCTCCAAGAACCTTCATTGAGCCGGCTCAATCAATGAAACCCACACACACAGATTCTCGGTTTCATTTTAAGTGCACAGTAGGCTTTCATAATCCATCTCGGCACCTTCCATTCAGCACACTGACTCCATTCTAGACATAACAGAGGCTTATTCCAGAGCACTCTCTTGTCTAGGGTTGAAATATTTCCTCCATTGGGCATCTTCACAGGTAACTCCTTTCCTCAAATTCCATCTCAAAGTTATGAGTTCTTGCATTTTAGTTGATCTATTTTCAACAAATTTCAGAGTTCATTGCTTTTTCATCTCTCATCCATGAAACCTTTGATTTCACTGTAGACTTTCTCCTCACATGGAAAGAACATATTTGAGTAGAAATGGCTACTCTTTTGGTTTGTTAATTCAAATTTCTAGTAGTTATGCATTTGCCTTGTGATTAACCTATGAATTTATTTTATCAAATCTTAGAAATATATTGCATAACTTTTGTTATCAAACCCCTTTTATTTTGAATTTATCTTTGAATAAATTTTAAAAATATGTTGTTTATAATTCATCTGGGCAGTACATTTCAAAATTCTGTTGAATTTCAACTTTTAAGATGAATTTGTAAACTTTGTTACCTCGATCATATTATCTGAATTTTTTTTGGGTTTTTAAGCATAAAACTTAAATTAGTATAAAACTTAAATTGGTACATTGGTTCAAAATCATTTTCAATTATAATCATTAATTCTCAGTCAAAACCAATTTGAGCTTTGAAATTTCCAGTATATGATAATTGAATTTTTTTTTTACTCCAAACCAATTTAAGTGAATTTTTCTTTAGATATGTGTTCTAAGTATTCCTTCTGAAATTTCAGTTTCAATTTCTAGAAATGTCCACGGCTTCATCCTCTCGTAGAAAGAATCCTCCTCGTGGTCATAAACGGAACTCTCAAAGATCTCAAGATGTTGGTTCAAGTCCTAGTCCACAAACTCAAATCTCTGCTACCATGCTTTATAGAAACCCCACCTACAAAGTAGCATTTGACACTATCTATCAACATAGAAAATTGGCCACAACAATGGTATTGTCCAAAAAAATTTGCGATGATCTTAATCTCAACACCTATAGATTGTTTGACGAAATTAGCCTAGGAAACTTTGTTGGGTTGAGTACCAAATACTATCCAAAATTCGTAAAGTTATTTTACACTCACCTTGAAGAAAGTCCTGGAGAAGACAAACTTAATTGTTATGTAGCTGGAGTTCACTTTTACCTTGATAGAAGTAACATTGCTCGAATTCTCAAACTTGAGGATGGCATCCAATTCTATTCTCCTTCCAAATGGTTTATTGGACAAGGCTTTGACAAACTCACGGCTATTCAGCAAATGAGTTATGATTCCCGTGTAACCAATACAAAAGTGGTAAACACCAGGCAATTAACTATGGAAGCCCGATTGATTCACAAGATCATCATGTACTCCATTCTTCTAAAATCCGGTAGTAGATCCAAAGTCACTCACATAGACGTCTTCCTTATCTGGTGTGTCTTAAAAGGAAAGCCCTTTGATCTTGCATACATAATATTTCATCATTTGCTTGTTTGTAAGAGAAAGAAAAAGGTCTCTCTTTATTATGCCATGGTTCTCACTCACATATTCATGGCTATGAAAGTTCCGCTAGATAGTTCTGAAGCAGTTAAACCAGGGTCAAGACACATGCTCAC
This sequence comes from Cornus florida, assembly GCF_030987335.1. NCBI lineage: Eukaryota > Viridiplantae > Streptophyta > Magnoliopsida > Cornales > Cornaceae > Cornus > Cornus florida. Next base: position 42,676,491 of record NW_026775575.1, read on the forward strand.
TGCTTTAAATCTTGCGTCAATGGGGCTAAAAAGGGATTCAAATGGTATGTGGTTCTATCCTAAGCAACGGAGGTTTGAAGAGGCTCGAGATAGAGGAGAAGAAATTGAGGAAGTTGATGATGAGGATGAAGAAGAACATGACAGTGATGACAGTGATGACAGTGCTGAAGATGACGATGTTCCAGCTGAAAATTGCACCAATCGTGATCTTTTATTGAAAATTCTCGAAGCTACTCGTCAAAATCAAGCCACTCTTGAAGAACAACAAACCACTCTTGCACACCAGCAAAGACAACTTGACGAAGTGCATATGTCAATCACTCATCTTAATGAAGATTTTGAAGCATTTCGCAAAGGAAATAGACCTCCTTCTCCTTAGCACAGTATCACCCCCGTCTAAAACCTATTTTTGTGGTCTCATTTGCTATATCTGCTTTAGAGAATCATATTTTTAGATATGTTCTATTTACTTATGTTATTTCATTTTGAACTCCTTATCATGAACTCTGCTTTTATCTACCCATATGGTAGTTGTCATCTAATTCTCCTTCTGTTTCAACTTCTGCTTTCTATACAATGCCATAATTGCTATTTAATTGCTCTTTTCTTTATCCATTTTGATATTTCATGCAAAGGTCAGTATTTCCCATTGATAAAGGAAGATTTTTTTTTTTGATATGACAAAGGGGGAGAATGATGTGTTCTATGCTATATTGTTCTATTCTATTACATTGCTATTTTGATAGACGCACATTGATAGGGGGAGACATATTTTTTTTCAAATATTTGTTGTTGACATGAATTCAAGATATGCTTATTGATAGGGGGAGCATTATTTCAAAATGTAACTCCACCTTGACAATAAACACATCAATGTTTTGTCATCATCAAAAAGGGGGAGATTGTTGGCCTAAGGATTTAATCTAAAGGTCAATCTTATATTTTGATGATTACAAACCATTAATGATGTTTATGTACTAATATTTTCCTTGAGTGCTATATAGTTGATCAATTAATTCAATCCTCAATATTGAGCCAGAAGCATTCCAAGTACTCAAGCAATGGATTCAAGGAAGCATTGAAGTTGCAAGAATTCAAAGATTATTCAAGTACTCTATCAAAGGCTAACCGATCATGGTCAAAGATTGAAGAAAAGGGTAGATTAGATGGTGAGAGCTTAAGATTTAATGTCAAAGTTAATTTGAATATATTTGAAGCTCAAAATTCAATCCATGCATTGCATTCCCATTTTATTTCTCAAAGAAAATAAAATCAGCTCATGATCACATTCACAGGACTTAAAGAATTTCATATTAAGTATCATAATGTGAGATGGAGAAGGCTCCATAAAATAAAGAGAAGGCTCTTTTCTCTTATTCAGTGAGCTCTGAGAAGGTTCTTTTCTTTAACTCCAGTAAGTCTTTGAGAAGTATTTAAGAAAAAGAGAGGGCTCAATCAAAAGAAAGAGAGGGCTCTTTTTGTTCCAAGAAAGCTACGAAAATGGATCTTCAAAATAAAGAGCAGGCTCACGTTTTTATTGAGCAGGCTCTTTCCAAGGAAAATGAACAAAGAGCAGGCTCTTTGGTTTTCAAGAGACGGCTCTCTTTAGGGTTTTGAACTGTAACGTAAACATTTTCATTAAATGTTCTCAACAACCTCTAACAGCTATATTGAACTCTGTTGATTCTATAAATACTGAGGTTGGTCTTCAAACTAAAATACCTTTTTAACAGAGAACATTCTATCATTCCTTGAAAAGCATTAAAGATGTTTTCTGAGCTTTCATTCCCTCTCTGTTATTTCATATCACTGTAGTAATTCTGAGCTTCACGTATATTCATCTTTTCTATAGTTGTGAGCTAAACTCTGTAATCTATCTTTGAGAGATTCTTGTACACTTGTTTCTTCAAATTTCAAAGCTATTGTAAAGGGTTGGTGTAACCCAAAAGAAAGCCTAAGAGAAGGGTGTTCTCCTAGCAAAGAAGAGAAGCAAGATCTTGTTTCAAAAGTGAAGGTTTGCTCTCCACCATTAAGGAGAAGCTCTAGTGAATTTGGGAAGTCTCAAGGGGGATCTTGAGCCGAGGCGTAGGAGTTTCCGAACCTCGCTAAATCACCGAGTCATTGTTTGCAATCTCTTATCTCTATCTCTCTTATTTTTGTGCTTTATTTTGCTTGAATATTTCAATAAACTGATATTCAACAGTTTGGTAGAAATATAATTTTTAAATTAAAAAAATTGCTCCTTGACTCTATTCACCCCCCCTCTAGAGTCAATTAGTGACTAACAATAACATTCGTTCAGTTCGGAGTTTAAAGAAAAATGTTTTACAAATTTAGCTAACTATAACCTATCTGCGGTTAGCGTGGATTATTCGCGTACCTACTCTACCTACTTTAACTATTGTGCGAATGAACCACCTTTCCTAAGCATAGATTATGAAAAAGTTCTTTTGCAAAATACGTTGGAACACCATTATATGACCTCAATCCTTATGTTCGGCAGGGCTCCGCCAGATACTATACAACAAGGTAGGTTGAGAATAAAACATAAATTATTATATCTAAGACAAGGTAATAACAATTTATATTCTACTAAAGCATGAAAAACCACTTGAGGTGTCTCAAGTGCTCATAGTCTTATAACCAAGAAAACATTAGATATTGAAATATACCCAGAGTTAAAACAATTAAACCATAATATAACGTTGGATTACATTAGTGCCCTAAGAAAGGGATTAGCTACTCATGACAAGGTTGGATAGCATCTATCTTGAGTTCATCTCCATAGTCACGGACTGCGCCTCTTCTCAGGATCTGCACTTTCAAGGTTGTAGGAACCCTAAAAGCCACCACACCTTTAGCCTTTTGAATAACACCGTCAAAGAGATTGAAATTTCGGACCTCTTCTATCAAGGCTTACTCCTTCTTTTATAGAAGAAAATATGTATTTGGTGGGCTTTTAGGTTTTCTGGCCCAACTGGGATGAGATACGGCTGGTAAAGAGAGGAATCCCACAACTTTTAGTGTGACCTGTCATGCAATACTCGAGCTTCTGGAACGGATGCTCGAGCTTTAGGGCTAATGCTCGAGCTTCAGGAACAAATGCTCGAGCATTTCTGGATGGATGATCGAGCTTCAGTGAATGGTGCTCGATCATCACATTGACACTTAGCCAATTTTCTTCAATTATTTTCCGAAGCATCTTTTTCTTTAACACTTAGAGTATTTTGGGGTTCACCTCTTTTAACATTGCTCGATCCAAGCTTCATTGGCTCGAGCACTAGGTACCATACTTGAGCATCTAGGGCTCAATGCTCGAGCATCAATGGATGATGCTCGATCCTCTGTGGATAGTGCTCGATCATTGAGGTAATACACGAGACCTGGAGCATAGCCTTTTCATTTAAAATCAACTTATTAATTTTCGACGCCTCATACTCGAGCTTCAGGGTCAAGGCTCGAGCACCCTTGGTTAAGGCTCGAGCACCCTTGCAGTAATGCTCGAGCATCTTTGCAGTAAGGCTCGAGCATCAAGGTACTGATGCTCGGGTATTTATGCCTTGTTGACTTTTCTTCTTTTCTTTGTTATGATGCTCGAGCCTCCACACTCGGGCTCGAGCTTTAAGGCTTGAATTGCTTCAAACTTCACTAATTTAGCTCTCGGCTTGCTCTGAATGACCGGCAACAACTCTATAAGCTTCAATATCATCATAAAGTCCCGATTTTAACCATTTATCTGGGAAAGTACCTGAAAACACACATTAAACATAAATTAGTCTAATAATGGATAGAAGTATCACTTTAAGCTCTAACAAATACTTACTTAGGGGCTCGAATATACATATATTCAGCGCTCATCACACCCCCAAACTTACATATTGCTAGTCCCTTAGCAATATAGAACTAAAAAGCCGCTTTCGTGGGAATCACAGTTGCATTTAGCTTATGCAACAAGCCTTTAAACCCCTAGGTTACCCCTAGTGGATGAGTTATAGTCTCGTAAGGTTTTCAGTGAAGATACCCACAAACTTCTCAAATCAATGCCTTAATTGCACAGTAGCTTATTCAAGCCTGTTTCCAATCATATCATCCCTATAGTTCATTAATCAGTCAAATACAGCATGTATACCAATCATGTAATCAGAAAAACTTTCAACTTCCAATCTCAATTAACTAACCATAGTCCCCACATATCAGTTCAATCATTTATTCAACAATTTTAATCTCTAAAGATGCTTTTTGAAAGTGATCCTACAATTCATTGTGTGGCTTACTGTCCATACTCGCATTTATTCCTTGTTATTCCTCAATTCACAAACAGACTCTTCAAATTCCAACTCCCAAGGAATTTTTATTATTATTTTTTTCAGGTATGCATTTTTTTCAAAAAGGATACTTGTGCAATGTCCAGATTTATGAAGCTTTCTAAATTACCCTTGTAGCGAACTTTCAGCCAATGACTCCCAGACCAGATGGTCTTAGGGCATTAAGTGTTAAAACACCCCTAAGGACTTAATTGTTCAAGTAATCTTGGCAACCTAAACCCCTTATGTAACAAGCTTTCAGCTAATGACTCCTAGACCAGACGATCTTAGGGCATTAGGTGTCAGAACACACCCCTAAGGACTTAATCACTCAAGCAATCTAAGTACAAACCTGAACTTGATCCTTTTCTACTTTTTTTTTTTTTTTTTTTTTTGTGTTCCTTTTTTTTTTTTTTTTTTTTTTTTTTTTTTCATTCACATTGGTGAACATTTTTTTTTCTTTTTTGCATACGTACCAATTTTTTTTCTCTATTTCTTTATATATATATGCATCGGTCATCAAAACTATCAAATTTACCTGATCATCTCAATCTAACTCAAAACAAAATAAGACTTCCAATTTCTACCCCACAGATTTCATGTAAGTGTGAATATAATGCAAAGTGTAGCATCTCAAAGATCAGCATCATTAAACAACAATTATCCTAATAGAGTGAACCACAGGCCACCAACTGATTTCAAAAAATTTCAAGGACTCCTTTTCACAGTAATTTAGCATACAAACCATTTCTAACCAACTTCAGACTGCAAACAGAGTATATAATCATCAGCAAACTCAAACACATGCTTATATCATCAAATAGCGAACCATATCCTTGTGTAAGCAGAAGAAAAATTAATAAAAAATTTCCAAGCCAACCTTACTCCTAAACTTATTATGCACATTGTCCTCAATGTGTGAGAGCAAAAGAGAGTGAGAAAGATATTACCATACAAGCAAACTAGCAAAGATATAATAATGGAATGCACAGAAGGGTAAAACCGAGTGTCTAGCATCGTGTCCTTCAACATAGTGATTTCTCTCAAAAGCACCCCCAAACTAAATCTGTTGTATCTGGTAAAATCAATAAACTCCAACCCATATAGAGTATCAAGTATATGGAGTAAGCATAGAGCAATATATACACAAGGATAATAGAACCAAAAAGCATGTATAAATATCAGAAATCAGTACAATGCTTTTCAAAAGAAAGACTTAGGGTAGATATACCTCATATGGAAATAAGTACAGCAAAAAGAACTGCCCTAGTCAACAAAAATACAGAAAAGTTCTAAAACTAATCCATAGGTGGTGGTGGTGGAACGGAAGAAGTGGATGGGTTGGACGGAGTAAGGCGAATTAACTCCTCTAATATGCTCTGCTGTGCAGTCAACATTTGACGTAGCACTGTCTGACCATCCTGCAGCTCGGCCACCCTGGCCTGTAAAACTCTAATCTCAGCCTGAGAAGAACTCTCAGGCTGGGCTGCAGAAGCGGGTTTCCTCCTAACCTGAGGTCGAGAATCGGACAGATACATCTCCTCATCTGTAGCCTCATTATCTTCGTCGTCGTGCCCGTCCTCATCTACCACTGCCATCACTACATCAGTAGGGTCGGTAGGAAGAATAGTAGGCAGGGGTGGATAAGGTGGAATGTGTAACTCGTAAGGCACATCCCTCGCCTCGGTGTCTCTACGCCGTCGATCCTCTCAGATCTCATTGTCAACACCCCACTCCAGCTTCATCTCCTTGGGCATATGCCCGAAGACGTTGTTTTACTACGTGAAATGATACTGGGTGAAGACAGTAACATTAGCCTCATTCAGGGGTATCGGAACCCCCGCTATCTCCATCAGGCGTGTGACCAGCCTAGGAAAGTGAATATGATGAATAGGAGGGCATCGGGTCTCTCCCACCTCCTCATATAGCCAGTAGAGCTGTACCAAAACTATCTAGGGAATAGACACCCAGTAGCCAGTGTGGAATGCATAAGTCACATCCACCATCTCAGCACATCGCACTATCTTGTGTTTGATCGGGCGAGCGTTGGCCACAAGGACTGTATCCAAAAACCAGAAACGTCTCGGAAGCTGTGACTTTTGGATCGTTTCTAATATGGAGGCATGTAGCCCCTGTCCTAAAGCACGAACCATCGCCTCCCGGGTCATGCCCTGGGGAATCTGTGGAAATCTAGCCTGAAGAGCGGCTGAGCACCTGTGATGGCAACCCATAGCCTGAGCAATAGTGTCACAGCTCACTGTCAGCTGTATGCCCTCAACAGTGGCTATGAAGTGGTCCTCCTCATCTTCCTTCTCGTCTCCTGCATGGAATCTCAAAGAGCGGTAGAAAACCCGCACCAGCCTGGGGTAGGAAATTTGTGCTGGATGCCTTAAAAACCCAAAGAGCTGGCGAGCCTGCATGGCCTACACTACCAAGAATGTATCGCGGTGCCTCTAAAAATCCTCTATAACAAAATCTGTCTCATCACAAATCTTGCTATACCTCCATGAATCATCTAACGCCATCGCTAACGTCCTAACAACTCTCTGCCTCGGCCATCTCGGCATCTCTATAATCCAAGAAGAATATCTAAGCTAAACCCCCAACTCTGTACTTTAATGCTCGAACCTGACGTACTGATGCTCCAACCATGGACTAGCTAATGCTCGAGCTTGCCGCAAGCAAATGCTTGAGCCTCAAACTGGAGGCTCGAGCTTCCTGGTTTTCAACCGAAGCAAAATCTTTTCCAATTCGTCCGGAAATGATCCCAACTACTCTAAATCAATCCCAACCCTTCTCTTCAATCATTTACGAACCCCAAATGTCGATAAACTTTTCCTTAAACACCCCAAATCTTCTTCACCCATGTTCTTCAAATCCACTTGAGATTTGGAATTTCTACAAGTTAGGATTATAGATTTAACATTAGATTGAAGTATATAAATTCACAAGGAAAGTTTTGAATAGGTTTGGGCATCAATTGGAGATGAAATTAGGGTATACATATATATATCTATATAAAACTAAGAGGAAGGAAGAAATTCATACCTTTTTGATAATGATTGAAACCTTAAAATGATGTGAAACAAGAACTTGAAGAGATTGGAGAGATTTAGAATGAAGATGAGGAAAAAATGGGCAAAGGAACGAGGGTTTCATCTATGGCTTGAGGGTTTCTTTTATTTTAAAGAACAGAGGTTCGAGCATCAAGTGGGATGCTCGAGCATGGCCGCTGAAAACCCTAGATCTTACGATGATGAAAGGCTCGAACTTTAGGTACTGATGCTCAAGCCTGAAGCTGTTGATGCTCGAGTATGGAGCTAATAATGCTCGAGCATGGAGACAAATTTTTGGATTTTTTAATTTTTTATTTTCTTTTTCCATTTTATTCAAACCTAAACTAACCTAAAATCAAAATAAAGACTAAAACAAACCTAAAATCTAGAAAAGAAAGTAACTAAATCAAAAACTTAAAATAACAAAATAAAAAAAAAATAAAAAAAAACTACGGTACAACATACAAATGCTAAGTTTAACGTCGATAGCTTGACAGAATGCTAAGTTTAACGTCAATAACTCGATGAAAACCTGACCTCTCTAGTCCAAGTAAATAGGATCATGAAGTTCCACTGCCTCAACTGTGCCTCTCTGCACGCTACCCTCTATGTAGGGTTTAAGTCTCTGTCCATTGACCTTGGACAATTGTACAGTCTTGTAATCTTGTATCTCTATTACACCATAAGGTGTAATAGAAATAACCATGTATAGACCTTCCCAACTAGACTTTAACTTTCCAGGAGAAAGTTTTAGTCGTGTATTAAACAACCAAACCTTCTTCCTAAGCTCAAAAGTCTTACGCAAGATATGCTGGTCATGAAATGCCTTAGTCTTTGCTTTGTAAACCTTAGCACTCTCATAAGCATCATTACGTAATTCTTCAAGCTCAGTTAGTTGAAGCTTCTTGTTAGAACCAACAAATGTCATATCAAAGTTGAGCTTTTTAATGGCCCAGAAAGCTATGTGTTCTAACTCTACAGGAAGATGGCACCCTTTACCATAGACAAGACGGTAAGGTGACATACCAATCAGAGTTTTATAGGTAGTACGGTAAGCCCACAAAGCATCATTCAGTCTATAAGACTAATGTTTACGATCTGGCTTAACCATTTTCTTAAGAATTCTCTTAATTTCACGATTGGATATTTCTACTTAGCCACTTGTTTAGGGATGATAGGCAGAAGCAACTTTATGGGTGACGGAGTATCTTTGCATTAAGGTACGGAAATACCTATTACAGAAATGAGCACCCCCATCACTAATAATAGCTCGTGGCATACCAAACCGACTAAAAATGTTCGTTTGAATGAACTCAACCACAACTGCGTGATCGGTGATTTTAGTAGCTACTGCTTCAACCTATTTAGACACATAGTCAACAGCTATAAGAATGTACTCATTTTTATTGGACAGAATAAAAGGACCCATGAAATCAATACCCCAAACATCAAAAACCTCAATAACTAAGATTGGAGTTAAGGGCAGCATATTTCTTCTAGAAATTGATCCTATCTACTGACATCTAAGGTATGACCTACATAATAAATATGCATCCTAAAAGAGTGAAGGCCAAAAGAAACCGCACTGAAGAATTTTAGCTGTAGTTTTCGTTGCACTGAAATGACCTCCATATGCCAAACTATGACAGAAGGTCAGAATACTATGAAACTCACTCTCAGGAACACATCTATGAATGATTTGATCAGCACAGTATTTGAATAGCTAAGGATCTTCCCAATAGTACATCCAAATTTAGGAAAAGAATCGATCTCTTTCCTAGTTTGACTAAGATAAAAGAATTTTACCTGTTGCGAGGTAATTCACAATATCAGCAAACCAAGGCAAATCCTTATGAGAAACCTTAAATAGTTGTTCATCCTGGAAGGAATCACAAACTGGAAGTGAAGTTGAGGTATCCTCAATTAGAATTCTAAAAAGATGGTCAGCTACAACATTCTCTGACCATTTCTTATCCCAGATTTCGTAATCAAACTCTTGAAGTAAGAGGATCCATCGAATCAAACGGGGTTTGGTTTCCTTTTTAGAAAGAAGATGTTTCAAAGCAGAATGATCAGAATAGACTACGACTTTGGAACCCAATAGATATGATCTAAATTTATCCAAAGCAAAGACAACTGTAAATAACTCTTTACCATTAGTAGTATAATTCAATTGCGCATCTGAAAGAGTTTTACTAGCATAGTAGATAACATGAGGAAGTTTATCCACTTGTTGCCCCAAGAAATCACCCATAACATAATCAGATGCGTCCCACATAATCTCAAATGGAAGAGCCCAATCAGGAGGATTCATGATAGGAACTGAAGAAAGACGAGAGTGGAGCTTTTGGAAAGCTTCAAGACACGATTCATCAAAGACAAAAGGAGCATCCTTTGCAAGTAGATTACACAAAGGACGGAAAATTTTGCTGAAATCTTTAATGAAGCGTCGATAAAACCCAACGTGCCCAAGAAATGATCGCACTCCCCTTACGGAGGTAGGAGGAGCCAATTTGGAGATCAAATCTTCTTTAGTTCTATCAACTTCAATACCTCTATTTGAAATGATATGTCCTAAAACAATACCCTTTTGAGCCATAAAATGGCTCTTCTCCCAACTAAGAATAAGATTCGTTTCCCTACAATGCTGAAGCACTAGGGAAAGTTTTGAAGACAGTCTTCGAATATAGATCCAAAAATAGAGAAGTCATCCATAAAGACTTCAAGAAACTTTTCAACCATGTCCGAAAAGATAGACATTATACACCTCTGGAATGTTGCTGGCGCATTACATAATCCGAAAGGCATCTGTTTATATGCAAACGTACCAAATGGATAAGTGAAAGTAGCTTTCTTTTGATCCTTAGGATCAATGGCCACCTGATTATAGCCGGAATAACCGTCTAAAAAGCAATAATAGCTCTGGCTAGCCAATTGCTCTAGAATCTAATCAATGAATGGAAGTGCAAAATGATCTTTTCTAGTAGCGGAGTTGAGTTTTTGGTAATCAATACACACACGTCATCCAGTGGTGGTGCACTGTGGAACTAATTCACCCTCAGAATTCTTAACTATTGTAATACCTGTCTTTTCGGGTACTACTTGAGTAGGACTCACCCACTTGCTATCTGAGATGGGGTAGATTATTCCCGCATCTAGCAACTTCACAACTTCCTTCAAAACTACCTCCTTTATATTAGGATTCAGTCTTCGTTGGAGTTCCTGAGATGTTCGAGAATCCTCCTCCAAATGACTCTGATGCATGCAAATTGTGGGACTAGTTCCTTTCAAATTAGCCACATTCCACCCAATAGCCTCTTTATTTTGCTCAAGAACTTTTAAGAGACTACTTTCTTGGGAACTTAAGATTGGAAGCAATGATCACCGGGAGGGTGTCATTTAAACCCAAGAAAACATACTTAAGCTTTTCCGGTAGTGGCTTAAGGTCAAGCTTAGGTGGAGACTCTAAAGAAAGAATAGGCGGAGTACTAGAAAGTGGTGGAAGCAGCTCTAACCTAGATTTTCATGGAGGAAAATCTATGATAAGAGTGGAATCTAACAAAGAATTCACTTCAGCTATTGAAGAATCAATATCAAAATCTTCATAATTGAAGTGATTCAAACACAATTCTAATGGATCCTTGGATAAAATAGTTGGGAATGAATTCTCAACCAACTCATCAATGACATCAAGGAAGAAGCATTCACTATCATCGTGGGGATGATGGATAGCATTGAAGATGTTTAACTTGACTTTCATATTTCCAAAAGATAAATCCATGGCTCCAGTCCTACAGTTAATGCAAGCATTTGATGTGGCTAGAAAAGGTCACTTAAGAATGACTGGAATATACTTTTTGGAATCGTGGACTGGTTTTGTATCAAGAACTAGAAAATCGACCAAAAAATAGAACTTGTCCACTTTTATGAGTACATCTTCAACAATACCTCGTGGTTGTCTGACAGAATGGTCAGCAAGCTGTAACACAACCGAGGTAGGTTTTAATTCTCCCAAACCTAACTTCTCATACACCGAGTAAGGAATAAGATTAACACTCGCTCCAAGGTTAAGAAGTGCTCGCTCTATCACATTATTTCCAATGGTGTAAGAAATTGTAGGAGCTCCAAGATCTTTAACCTTTAGAGGAATGTTATACTTAAGAATAGCACTGACATGCTCGGTGAGACAAACTTTCTTAGGAACTTGGCCTTTAAATTTTCTCTTTAGAGTGCACAAGTCCTTTAGAAATTTGGAATAGGCTAGAATTTGCTTTATAGCATCAAGTAGAGGAAGATTGATTTTGACCTGTTTAAAGACCTCTATCATATCTTAAATTTTCTCCCCTTGTTTACCAAAGTGGGAGGGTTCTTTGAGACGATCAGGATATGGCGCTTTTGGCTCATAAGCTGTCTCAGGGTTAGGAGTAGATGAAGAAGTGACTCCATCTTTAACTCCTTTTGTGGATTGTGGAATAGCACTTGAGGAAACATCCTTAGGATGTGAATTATGAATGATAGGATTTATGTGAATCCTAGCCCTTTCTTTTTCCTCTTGTCCTTTCTCAACTTGGTTATCAACTACTTTACCACTCCTTAACGTAATGATAGCTTGAACTTGCTCATGATAAATACCTGAGGAATTGGTTCCATCAATCATGTAAGTCTGCCCTTTCGGGTTGGCTATTGGCTGACTAGGCAACTTTCTATCCTCTCTTCGAGATAGAGTACTTGCTATTTGCCCAACTTGTGCCTCTAGCTTTGCTATGGCTTAAGAATGAGAATTAAGAAGTTGGGTGTTGGCTTTAATTTCACCAAGAGCATTGAGTACTTGTTCCTCAAAAGCAGAATTTCTAGGAGGAGGTGGAAGATTAGGAGTTTGAGTGGATTGATTCCTAAATTGAGGTAGACGGTAAACACCAGATTGGTTGAAAGAATTATTTTGTGGCATAGGATTAGATGAATTTTGATACTGCCCTTGAGATTGGGGAGCAATGTTTCCTTGATTTGGATTATACCATGGCAAATTGGGATAATCTCTCCAGCCAGGATTATATATAGAAGAATACGGATTATAAACTGGCCTAGAGAATGCAACATTCACTTGCTCCTGTGGGATCTCAGATGATTGTCCCAGCATAGGGCAAGCGTCAGCAAAATGGTTAGAATTAACACAAATGGAACAAACTTCCTTTGGCAAGGCAGTTTATGGATTAGCAACAGGAGCAAAGCTAGATGATAGGATTTAATCAAACCTACGGTTTAAGGCTTCTATTTGAGCGACTAACTCACTAGATTTATCTACCTCATAAAGTTTGTCAACCTTATGCATTCCAAGTGAAGACCTAGACCTAGAGGAAGAAGCATGTTGTACTGAGTTTTCATTTAGGACCTCAAATAGTTCCCAAGCATCAACCGGACTCTTACGCAAAAAAGCTCCATTGCTAGAACCATCAACCATATTTCTATAAGAATCTATAAGACTATCATAGAAGATCTGTATTAAGTGCCATTAAGTAACATCATGGTGTGGACACTTTCTTAGAAGATCATTATATCTTTCCCATGTATCATGGAGTTGTTCTATCGGGATTTGGGAAAATGCCATGATTTCTCTCCTCATTTATGTGGCTTTTCCCACAGTGTAATACTTCTTCAAGAACTCCTGTTGCAACATGTCCCATGAAGATATGGAATTTGTTGGAAGGGACTGCAACCAAGTTCTTGCTTTATCTTTGAGAGAGAACTGGAAAAGACGCATTCTGAATGAATCATTAGATAGAGTGGTCAACTTGGTAGTTGAACACAATTCCAAAAACACATCCAAATGCTTATAAGGATCCTCTATTGCATACCCATGGAAGGTAGGAAGCATTTGGATCATAGCAGGCTTGATCTCAAAATAAGTTGCATCAGCATCCGGAAAAACAAAACACGAAGGAGAAGTATATGTGGTAGGAGTGAAATAATCCCTCAATTGTGGTTGTTGTGGAGGAACAGGTGGAGCCCGTTCTCCATTAACATTACCATTACCATTATTACCCGGTGCATTATGTTGCTCAGCCATACTTTCAGAGGAACTATCAATATTATTTGATCGGTCGTCGATTATCACAATAATAATCAACCCTTTGCAATAACACAAATCATTGTAAAATAGGACTATTGGTCGAGTAAGTCGAACCACTGGGACTGTTAGTTTATGGCAAACAAGGTTGTTAGATTCACTTTTAGTTTGATGAAGGTGGTAGAGAGTTTGTTTTGTTTTTGTCACTTAATACCTAGAATTAAGATTATGCATAAGACAATAGTTTCAAGGAAATTAAATGGAAAGAAATAAAAGTAGAGAGGACTAGGGAAATGAATCCACTACCAACCCTATACACATGCTAGATTATGATTAATTTAGGATATGACAACATATAATATGGTCATGATATGTAACAACACATGGTTGCTACATTATCTTCAAGGAGTTCATTAAATCAAAAAGCAAGAATAATCCATTAAAGGTTCACATGCTTGCACTACCTAAACTAGGGTACCTTCAACATGCTCACTAAGCCAAAGATTATCAGCCCTTAATTAAATGATGAAAACACATAAAACTAGGAATCAAGCATAGACCATCAAAGGGGGAACCTAAGCCATGGACTATCAAGGTTCTCCAACTTTATGCCGTTAAAAACCATTCCATGATCTCATTTCCATTGTCACTATGAAAGTGCAAGCAATATGATCAAAAGAGAGAACAAGCTAAGACAAGATAGTTAACTCAAAATGATTATTTATAGACATTAAAATCCATTACAACAAGTATGGTGCTCTAGAACATGAAATAACCAAAAATTATACATTATTATCCCAAAATAGAATCTAAACTAGAGCATGCTTACAAGGGAGGGCTTCATCACCTCCCTAGATAGAGAGTTAGTTACTCATGGATGCACTAGAGGAAGGAGGAAGCTTGGAGAGACCTTCCATTTTCGCACCTCCCACCTTTAGCCACATAAAACCTCTATCCTTCCAATATTTCTCTCTCTCTACTTGCCAAAATATGTGATGATCCATAATACAATCTTCCCCTCTTCTTTTGTAGACAAGATGTCTACCAAACCACCTAAAAACCAAGGTCCATGTCCCCTAAAGGTCTTTCACCAACAACCCAATTAAGGAGGGAATCTAAATTAAAAGGTTTAAAGCGCTCGTAGATGCCTTGGCAACTTTTTCATGGCTCGAGACTTGATAGACGAGCGCTCGTAAGTGGAGCTACGAGCGCTCGTAAGGGCCTTTCTTCCTACTTCCTTGAATTGGAGCGCTCGTAGGAAGTACGAGCACTCGTATGCATCTTAGTTCATTCTGCCTCAAGTTGGAGCGCTCGTAGGTGGTACGAGAGCTCGTGTGACATGGTTGGTTGCTCACAAATAATGTACGAGCGCTTGTAGAACGCAGTACGAGCGCTCGTAGATGCCTTGGACTTTATTTTTCGTTTCTTCTGCTTTGAACTTCTTTCACTTTGATCTTGACTTTGGGTCATTGAATCTATCTTCTGCCCTTTTGCTTTGTAGAGAGTCTTTATGAACACATTGGCAATTTCTTCTTGGAAATCAAAGGATGCAAAAACCCGGAATGACTTGTTCTTCAAAAAGCTTTCAAAAGCTTCCATTTTATTTCCTTATGGAAGACAAACCTAAAAATACACAAAAAAACACGGAATTGAAGAAAATCTATATAATAAAACTAACTAATGGACTTAACTAATGCAAATAAGGGCGCTTGAATATGCAATATTCGGTGCTTATCATTATTCAAGTGTTTTTTAAGCTTTCTTAACTAACTTAAAGTTCTCTCTATTTCAAGATCATGCACTAAAGGTTTTGACTTAGTTTGGCGAGTTAACATGCACTAGTTCCACTAATCCTAATAGTAGCAAAAAAAAAATATTCCAAGTAACATAAAAATAATAAGAACTCACAAAAGGGTTTAATAAACCGAAGCTTTTTCTACCTTAAGTGTCTTTATCCTCACCGCTAATTTGTACTTGAAAAGAAATAGAAGTAAGATGAGATATCGGAAAGTCTGAAGACTGGAAAACCAAAATAACTAATTAAAAACTAAACAAAAACAATCTCCCCGGCAACGGTGCCAAAAATTGTTGATGTGTCTCTCGCAATCGTACGATATCGTGTAGGATATAGCTCTATGGAAAGAGGATGTCGAACCCACAGAGAGATGGAATTTGTATTAGCCTTTAAATTAGTTTCATGGTTTACAGAAAACTTGGTTGGAGAGTTTGTTGGTTGTCACGATTGAACAAACTTGAATTAAACAAAATATTAAATTAAAGCAAATTAAACTAAATGAAATGATCAGAGAGGGAAAATCTTAGGGCTTTGAATTCACCCCAACCATTATACTATAGTTAATTGAATCAATTCTGGGACTTTAACCAATTCTGTTTTCAAATGAACTGAACTCAATAACATTCGTTCAGTTCAGAGTTTAAAGAAAGATGTTTTACAAATTTAGCTAACTATAACCTATCTGCAGTTAGCGTGGACTATTCACCTACCTACTCTACCTACTTTAACTACTGTGCAAATGAACCACCTTTCCTAAGCATAGATTATGAAAACGTTCTTTTGCAAAATACGTTGGAACACCATTCGGCAGGGCTCCGCCAGATACCGTACAACAAGGTTGGTTGAGAATAGAACATAAATTATTATATCTAAGATAAGGTAATAATAATTTATATTCTACTAAAGCATGAAAAACCACTTGAGTTGTCTTAAGTGCTCATAATCATATAATCTAGAAAACATTAGATATTAAAATACCCAGAGTTAAAATAATCAAACCATAATATAACGTTGGGTTACATCAGTGCCCTAAGAAAGGGATTAGCTACTCATGACAAGGTTGGATAACATCTGTGTTGAGTTCATCTCCATCGTCATGGACTGCGCCTCTCTTCTCATGATCTGCACTTTCAAGGTTGTAGGAACCCTAAAAGCCACAGCACCTTTAGCCTTCTGAATAACACCGTCAAAGAGATTGAAATTTCGAACCTCTTCTATCAATGCTTATACCTTCTTTTATAAAAGAAAATATGTATTTGGTGGCCTTTTAGGTCTTCTGGCCCAACTAGGATGAGATATGGCTGGTAAAGAGAGGAATCCCGCAACTTTTAGTTTGACCTGTCATGCAATGCTCAAGCTTCAGGAACGGATGCTCGACCTTTAGGGCTCATGCTTGACCTTCAGGAACAAATGCTCGAGTATTTATGGATGGATGCTCGAGCTTTAGTGAAAGGTGCTCGATCATCATTTTGACACTTAACCAATTTTCTTCAATTATTTTCCGAAGTGTCTTTTTCTTCAACACTTAGAATATTTTGGGGTTCAACTCTTTTAACATTACTCAATCCAAGCTTCATTGGCTCGAGCACTAGGTACCATGCTCGAGCATCTGGGGCTTAATTTTCGAGCATCAATGGATGATGCTCGATCTTCTTTGGATAGTGCTCGATCGTGGAGGTAATGCACGAGACCTAGAGCATAGCCTTTTCATTTAAAATCAACTCATTAATTTCCAACGCCTTATGCTCAGCTTCAGGGTCAAGGCTCGAGCACCCTTGGTTAAGGCTCGAGCACCCTTGCAGTAATGCTCGAGCATCTTTGCAGTAAGGCTCGAGCATCAAGGTACTGATGCGCGAGCATTTATACCTTGTTGACTTTTTTTTTTTTGTTGTGATGCTCAAGCCTCCACACTTGGGCTTGAGCTCTAAGGCTTGAATTGCTTCAAACGTCACCAATTTTGCTCTTGGCTTGCCTTGAATGACCGGCAACGACTCTATAAGCTTCGATATCATCATAAAGTCCTAGTTTTAGCCATTTATCTAGGAAAGTACCTAAAAACACACATTAAACATAAATTAGTCTAATAATGGATAGAAGTATCACTTTAGGCTCTAACAAATACGTACTTAGGGGCTTAAATATGCATATATTCAGAATTCATCACTTGCTTGACCCGGAAAGGGATTAAGTTTACATTGAATGAAACCTATGAGTCTTCCTTTCAGGAATTGAAGACAAGGTTGACTATTGCTCCAGTGTTGGTGATACCCAAGCGTGGCTTGGGTTATGTGGTTTATTGTGACTCTTCACGTGACGGTCTGCGTTGTGTGCTGATGTAGGGTGGTAGAGTAGTGGCTTATAGTTCTCGGTAGTTGAAGACTCATGAGTACAACTACCCTAATCCCGACTTGGAGTTAGTGGCAGTTGTGTTTGCCTTGAAGTGTTAGAGACACTATTTGTATGGTGAGAGATTCGTAGTGTTCTCAAATCAGAAGAGTCTCAAGTACCTTTTCTCCCAAAAGGACTTGAACAACAGACATAGGCGATGGGTTGAGTTCCTAGAGGACTATAACTTTTACTTGTAGTATCATCCGGGCAAGGTAAATGTGGTAGTTGACGCCTTAAGCCAAAAATCTCTTAGGACTTTGACTAGTTTAGCCATTCAAAAATGGAAGATGCTTGAGGATCTGGCAGAGATGGTATTACAGTGTTTTGATGATGATGTTTGCAGTGAGTTGGCATTCTTGTTTAGTCTTGTGGTTTAGCCTACTCTTGTTAGACGAGTGATTGAGTCATAGAGACAGGATCCGAATTTGGATGCCATTCATGCTTTAATCTCCAGTGGTGAGATAATAAAAGATTGGACCTTACATGCAGATGGAGTTCTACCATTCAAGGGTTTGTTGGTTGTTCCCATAGTTTATCGTAAGGGCATTCTACGAGAGTTTCATACTTCCCGCTTTGCAGTTGATCCAGGTGGTACCAAGATGTATCACAATTTGAAGAGACAGTATTGGTAGAATGGAATGAAGAAAAATGTTACGCAGTTTGTGGCTAAGTGCTTTACCTTTCAGTAGGTGAAGGACGAGCATCAGAGACCAGCCAATTTATTGCAACCATTGCCGGTAGCGTAGTGGAAATGGGAGCAGATTGCTATGGATTTTGTGATAGGTCTTCCAAAGCCTCGGAGGGGCAATGAAGTCGTATGGGTCATCATTGATAGACTGACCAAGATGGCTCACTTCTTGCCTATTAAGGCAATAGATAATGCAGAGGCATTTGGTGTTCTGTATGTGAAAGAGATTGTTAGATTGCATAGATTCCAGTGGCTATTGTTTCAGATAGGGATGCCAAGTTCACTTCAAAGTTCTGGGAAGGACTTTAAGCAACGTTTGGCTCAACGTTGCACCTTAGTACGGCATTTTATCCACAGATAAATGGCCAGTCGGAGCGTACCATCCAAATCTTGGAGGATATGCTTTGGGCATGTGTACTTAATTTGGGAGGTAGTTGGGAAGAGCATCTACTGCTTATTGAGTTTACCTACAATAACAGTTATCAGGCGATCATTGAGATGGCTCCGTTTGAGGCATTATATGGCAGACCTTATAGGTCTCAAGTTTATTGGACTGAGATAGGCGAGACAGCCACCTTAGGACCCGACATAGTGCTTGAGACTATCGAGAAGATTAAGATGATAAAGCAGAGATTGCTTACAGCTCAAAGCCGACAGAAGAATTACTTGGATAAACGGAGATGGCCGTTATCCTTTGAGGTGAGAGACCACGTTTTTCTACATGTTTCTTCAAGGAAGGGTTTGTTGAGGTTCGGGAAAAGTGGCAAATTATCGCCACGATTCATTGGGCCTTTTAAGATTTTGGACCGCATAGGAGAGGTTGCCTACAGACTTGCTTTGCCACCACAGATGGACAGAGTCCACAATGTTTTTCATGTGTCGATGTTATAGAAGTATGAAACGGATCCATCTCACGTTTTGGATTGGGTTGATATGGACATTGATGAGGATGTATCCTATAAAGAGGGACCAGTTCAGATCCTTGACACATGACAGAAGGTATTAAGTGACAAGACGATACAGCTAATAAAGGTTCTTTGGAGACACCACGGAGTTGAAGAGGCTACTTAGGAGCTTGAACAGGAGGTTCGCTCCAAGTACACGGCGTTGTTTTCTCCCTAAGGTATGGCTTGATTTCGGGGACAAAATCCTTTTAAGTTGGGGATATTGTATTGTTTCTATTTTTCATCATTTTTTCATTTTTGGAATTTTCCATTGTTGCAAGGGCATTCTCGTCTTTTCACGTTTTACATACCGGACACTGTGGAATGTAGTAGATGTATCATAGAGTTGTTTGGGGCATTTCAATGAGTTTAGGGCTCTTTGAAATGTAAGGGTTGCCGTTTCAGCATTTTTCCATTTTTTGGGCCTGACGGTCCCTTGCGGGACCCGCCACTAGTATCGTGGTTTATGGGGATTTTAGTCGGGTCCAATTGCATTTATTTTATTCCAATTAATGTGTTTTATGTGGTATTTGTTTAGTTTGTTGCCTATAGGTGTGTGTGGTGGAGAAATTTATCAAGAAAAGTCAAAATTTGAATATTGGGGGGTGGACCCATTTTCCACTTATGTATTAGTGGCTTAGAGGCCACATTTGGGCCTTTCATTTTCTATCTCCCCGACTATCTCTCTCTCACCCTCTTTTCTTTGTTTTTTTTTTTTTTTTTTTTTCAATCAAAGCTTCAATCTTCAATTAGTCTCTCGTTCCTTGGAATTTTTGGAAGCCATTTACGGCAAAATGGAGAGCACGGCGAGATCTACACATTGGTATAAGTAATTCCAGCTTTGGTGCATCCTATAATTTTCAAAATTCTAGGTCAAATTGGGGGTTTTTACATCTAAGTAAGGTAGGGGTCTCAAATTTGACGAGCCCCTTTCTATGTGTTTAGAAAATAGACTTTTTAATGCGAGAGGTCGCTTCGCAAGGTCAAAATATGAATGTGGTTTCAAAAGCCTTTCTAATCAAATTTACATTTATAAAAACCACTACTACAACTAATGAAGTATAGTGAGTAGGGATCGTCCACAGGGATTATATGTGTTGGAATTTTACTTCGACTCTAGCGTACCAAAAGATTGCAAAGGAGGGTTGGATTGGTTGATTACACTAAGATGCAATTAAATTAAAATGCAAGAAAAGTAAACTAGTGAGAGATAGGGATTTAAGAGATATGAAGAGAGGTCTTAGGGTGTTGGAATCATCACTAAGCTCATTTAATTAACCACTTGCTTCCATTAATGGGGAATACATTGTTGCAATTAAGATGTGGCCATAAACATAAAACACAATTTGCATGCAAAAGTGTGAACTATCTAATGCAAGAGTGAATTATCTACCTAACCAACAAGTAAACTAAGTATAGAACAACCCACCAAGACAAAGGCATAATCCATCAATTAGTTAAAAAATGTGTCTAATGAGAGCACACATCAATCTAGAAAATCATGGAATTTGGAATAATAAGTGTGGAGTATCAAATCAAGAATAGATTGTCTACCTACCTACAAACATGAATTAAATTGAAGAACAACCCATCAAGTGTAAGCATAATCCATCAAATTAATTTACAAACCCATTCAAGGAAAACCCATGCTTAGCCATCACTAAATCCTTAATTAATCACACATAGATATGCAACCAACATAAAGAATCTAGTGTAAGATCAATTCCCAAATAATCACACATAAGACAACATCTAATTAAAATAGAGAATCACTAGGAAGAATTGAATCAACAATCACAAGGCTAACCACTAATCACAACAATATATATATATATAAATCCCCAAAAATAGAAATACAAGGGTTTAGATTACACAAGACTTAGGGCTTGTCCAAGCCCTAAGTGTAGATCTAGCCAATCATGGAGGAGGTGGATGTGGTTATGAAACCCTCAAGGGCAAGCTCCAAACATAGCTCCATCTTTTTCTTCTTCTTCTTTAAAGCTCAAGAGATAGAGAGTATATGGATCAAGAGATGTGTTCTTAGGATGTGCCTCCACTTCCCTCTTTTCTTCTAACCCTAATCTCTAACTTTCTAGATAGCGAAACTATAACAATATAGAAAATACAATGTAAAAATATGAATCTTTCTACAAAAATGGTTCAATCCCTTTTATATACATGGCTTTTAGAGGCCAATAATGTGAGAACTTGGCCCTAGGATTTCCCCTTTCAAGCACAACCCGAGTTGGTTTGAAATAAGCTTTAGATCTACTTTTTAATAACTTCTACGAATAGTTCAATTGATCTCAAGGTTGGTTCGATCGATCTGGGTTTGATCGATCCAACTTGGCAGTTTTCAGCATCAGCCTCCTTTTTGCTCCAAATCAGCCTCCTTTTGCTCTAGATTCTCACCAAGACTTAGTTTGACTCCAAAAAGGACGTAAGAAACCATTTTTAGCCCGTTTTAACATTATTAACTTGAAATAGACAAAAACACGAAATTAGACTAAACGGGAAAATAATATAGGATAAGGTACTAGAACGTTCAAGCTTAAGGGGTTTAAATGCGCACTTTTTAGTGCTCATCATATCCCTAAACTTAAATATTGCTAGTCCCTATCAATGAATTACAAAGGAAAGAAAGAAACAAACAACTATACAACTATGAACTAGAAAGCAATAAAAGGATAGCGCCACTTTTGTAGGGAACATGATTACATTTAACGTATGCAACAAGCTTTTTAAACCCCAAGGTTACCCCTAGTGAACGAGTGAAGTCTCGTGAGGGTTTCCAGAAATGATACCCATAAACATTAAGCTCTTTCTTACTAAAGAGGCACCAATATTCTAAACAAGCATTGGGAGAAAACTACCTCAACTATGTAATTTTTCAATTTTTTACAAGCAATCTCCCAAAATTTCAACATCAAGTAAACAAATATGGTCATCCACACATCAAGACAATGATCATGCAAATCAAAACAACTCTAGAATCCTTTTTAAATGAACCAGAATTAAATATGTTGCTATCTAAGCCAACTAAAGAAATTAATACATCCTTACCCTCAAACTAGTATACAAATCTAGTACCAATCATCAAGACAAAGAGTGAACCTTTTTATTAAAGCTTTATTGATCTAGGTGCGCTTATTCTTTTTACTTGATTTATTTATTTATTTATTTTAATACAAAGGATCAAAGATGGAAGCATGGTGCAATGTAGTGATTTATTAAGATTTCTAGCGATCCATGAGGTCGAGCGTTAGGTCAATCACTCTCAAACCGGATGGCTTTAAGGCATTAGGTGTTTAAACACCCCTAAGGACTTACAAGCTCAAATCAACTAGGCTACAAATCAAAACAATCTCCATCTAATCATTTCCCACTTCTCACTTTTGGGAGAAGTCCTCACTTTTTTATTTGCTTTTGCAAACTTCCTTTTTTTTTTTTTTTTTTTTTTCTTTTTTCTTTTCTTTTCTTTCTTTCAAATTTTTTTTTTTTGGGTAAAGTTATTAACCTAGAGTTTGGGCCCTCCACCTTTCGGCGCAAGAAATTCAGTGCTTAATGAGGCTAGAATCCCGGCTACTCAATGAAAAGGTTTGTTATCCACCTTTATTAAGAATGAAAGCTTTCAATGCACTACTAACTCAATTAGGATATAACCAAATCAATAGTCAACAAAGCATGTACCCCACAAATGAATACTAGTGTGCGTCTGTGCTAGTGTAGAATCATAGAGTGAATCTCAAAACAATTACAAAATCAAGATGATGTGGACCACAAATGCAAGCAAGATATTAATTTTTCAAAAAATTTACTCCTAAATGGCATCCACAAAGCATACAAGGAGTATTGGACTCTCAAGTTAAGCAATTTTTAAATTTTAAGCAATGTAATCCTTAAAAGATCAAAATCATAGCTAATCATGGATCTCCAATCTCAATCATGCATTTAAAACTCAACTCAAAGTAAAATGCAACAAAGACACCTCACCCCCAAACTTAAACCGCACATTGTCCTTAATGTGCAATGAGAACAATGGAAAAGATGGAAAGAGTATACCGTGGTGGCGAAAACATGAAGCCCAGCAATGATCCAATATGAAAAGGGTCTCCCCCAAACTTGGAATTAACAACCTATTTGAATAACCACACTAGCAAACTTACATTAAATATCAAATGGGATAAGAATAATCAAATCATGCACTCTAAGGCAATATAACACAAGATGAAGGAGAGATATGAGATCAAGCCCAATAGAAAATATGAAAGTAGAATGACTACACATAAGGGCACAATGGTAAAAAGTTTTTATATTTTTCTTTTTATGAAAGTATGTACAATGAAACAAAATGTAAGAAAAATAAAGAAATAAAAATGAAACTAAACATGACTATACAAGAGATAAAAGACACAATGTGTCAAGTGGGTGCTAAGTTTAACGTCTCTAGCAAGACGAAATGCTACTTTGAAAAATTATTATTTTTTTAATTAATTAATTTTATTTTATTTTTATTTTTAGACAAAGCAAATATGTACACAAACAAAAATAAAAAGGCAAGTAAATAAAAATGCAAGAAGTAAAAATGCAAGAAAATAAATAATGCAAAGAAAGAAATATATATATATATATATATATATATATATATATATATATATATTTCAAAAGAGAAAAGTAACTAAATAAAATAAAAGAAAATGACAAAAGTAAAATAAAATGAACATAGAAAAAGGAAAGAGTCAAAAAGTCAAAGGGGCAAAGCTATGATCGATCCTGATTTGGATTGATCATACTATGATCGATCTTTATGCTCGCACGATGGGACAGAGGGTATGAAATTTGCAGAGCTTCGAAAATTTTTCTAAGTATGGAAGTGAGATCGATCACAGGGACAACCGGATCGATCGAAGAGTATCGATCGAAGAGTACTTGGATCGATAGAATAGAAAGTTCGAACGATAGACAAAGAGATGAAAATCTGCAGAGATGTTTGATAGATCGAGGGTACACTTGTGATCGATCGAACTGGCACCAAATGCTT
This sequence comes from Cornus florida, assembly GCF_030987335.1. NCBI lineage: Eukaryota > Viridiplantae > Streptophyta > Magnoliopsida > Cornales > Cornaceae > Cornus > Cornus florida. The sequence continues at coordinate 42,700,771 of NW_026775575.1, forward strand.
CATTTTGAGATGAAAGTGCAAAAAATCCTATGCTAAGCCCCAATGATGATAACAAGAATGGAGATTAAAAAATGGATGGAAGAATGTTCACAATAACGAAAAATAAAAAGAAATAAGGGAGGAATAGAGTTTTAAAACTCTACGAAAAACTAGTGTTTATGCCTAACATGCATGAAATCTTCAATAAAGCTCAATGGAACATATTTAAAGAACGCAAGAAGTGAAAGATAAAAAAAGAAATGGTAGAGAAATAGAGTTGAAAACTCTACGAATGCTAGTGTTTAACGTCTCTAGCAAGACGTTAGGTCAACTCACTAGTCGAAAGTATCAAAGATCGGATATGAAACATCCTTATTGATCCTCTTTTCTATTTTCTCATTTAATGCCTCACCTACAACAATGAAATCATTCTCCAAAAGAATGACTTGAAAAGAAATGAAAGAGATGATTTCATTCCTTTCACCCACAGTCTTGAAAATGAAATCAATCATGGTTGGCCTTGCCTGAATTTTGTGCTCTTGAAGTGTATTCAAAGAATCACTTTCTTTGTGAATTGGTAAGGCAATGTCTTTCAAAGACTCATTTGGAATATCAAGAAACACCTTCTTTTCATCCTTTTTATCTTCCTTAAAAATCACCATCTCCTCACCTTCCAAGTTAGCTAAAGAGTCCATTAGAGAATTGATTTCATTTTTGGAGCTTTCAAGGTCAACAGCATAATTTTTATACATTTCAAAAAGGCATGCCTCAAGAGGGTTTTTGGAGATAATAGAAGAAAGGTTTTCTTTAACAAGTTCCTCCTCCTCCTCTCCTACCTCTATAGTGGTCACCGTCTCCTCACTCTCTAAAGTAGCAATAGCCAAGATAAAATCATAATCAAAACAAGGAAAGTCCTCATTAATCATGTTGTGCTCTATTGGATTAGTCACTAACTCACTTGCCACTTCTTCCTCTATACAAGATAGTGTGCTAGGCATTAGCTCACTTGTCTCATCCTCCTCTTCACTCTCATCATCCTCATCTATATAAATTGAAGTTTGTGCCATTTTTTCATTTGCCTCTTCCTCCTCCTCTTGACGAGAAAAAGTACTTGCAATTTGCTCAACTTGAGCTTCAAGCTTGGTTAAAATTTAAGAATGTGAAAGAATAAGTTGAGTTTGTGAATTAAGCCCATCAAGTAGGGCTAACACTTTTTCTTGAAACTCGGATGAATAAGGTGATGGAGGTGGTTCTTCATAAAATGGTGGAGTAGGGCAATAATCATAAGGAGGATTAAAAGAGTGATCAAGTCCATGATAAAATATGATGGAGGAGGTTCTTTATGTTGAACATTGGACTCAATCTCATAAGGATTAAAATATGATGGAGGAGCATAAGGTGAGGGGATGTAAATTCCCCCCAAACTTGGATCAAACAATTCCTCCATTCACAATTAAAATCCTAATACAAGAAAAAATTGTGGCCTCCACACGGGCCGATGCTTGGACAAAAATTTAAATAAAGAAATTAGCCTTAACAAGGGCTATCACAAGCATGCAAAGAAGTGCGCAATTAAAATACAAAAGTTTCAAGAATTGCTCACAACGGTCCTTAAGCAACTTCAAATTTTAATATTAGCCTTAAGCTCCAATGATTGCTTCAAGTTCCAAAGTTTGCCTTTCTTGTAGTCAAGTATCTAATTGACAAATAATAATGAGAACAAGAGAAAAGAATATACAATAGAAAATAAAATAAAAATAAAACAATTAAATGAACACTATTGTCAAGTCTAATTCCAACAAAACCGTTAATCCCCGGCAATGGCGCCAAAATTTGACGAGCCCTTTTCTATGTGTTTAGAAAATGGACTTTTTAATGCGAGAGGTCACTTCGCAAGGTCAAAATATGAATGTGGTTTCAGAAGCCTTTCTAGTCAAATTTACATTTATAAAAACCACTACTACAACTAATGAAGTATAATGAGTAGGGATGGTCCACAGGGATTATACGTGTTGGAATTTTACTTCGATTCTAGCGTATCAAAAGATTGCAAAAGAGGGTTGGATGGGTTGATTACACTAAGATGCAATTAAATTAAAATGCAAGAAAAGTAAACTAGTGAGAGATAGGGATTCAAGAGATATGAAGAGAGGTCTTAGGGTGTTAGAATCACCACTAAGCTCATGTAATTGACCACTTGCTTTCTATTAATGGGGAATACATTGTTACAATCAAGATGCGGCCATAAACATAAACACAATTTGCATGCAAAAGTGTGAACTATCTAATGCAAGAGTGAATTATCTTCCTAACCAACAAGTAAACTAAGTGTAGAACAACCCACCAAGACAAAGGCATAATCCATCAATTAGTTAAAAAATTGGTCTAATGAGAGCACACATCAATCTAGAGAATCATGGAATTTGCAATAATAAGTGTGGAGTATCAAATCAAGAATAGATTGTCTACCTACTTACAAACATGAATTAAATTGAAGAACAACTCATCAAGTGTAAGCATAATCCATCAAATTAATTTACAAACCTATTCAAGGAAAACCCATGCTTAGCCATCACTAAATCCTTAATTAATCACACATGGACATGCAACCAACATAGAGAATCTAGTGTAAGATCAATTCCCAAATAATCACACATAAGACAACATATAATTAAAATAAAGAATCACTAGGAAGAATTGAATCAACAATCATAAGGCTAACCACTAATCACAACAATATATATATATATAAATCTCCAAAAATAGAGATACAAGGGTTTAGATTACACAAGACTTGGGCCTCATCCAAGCCCTAAGTGTAGATCTAGCCAATCATGGAGGAGGTAGATGTGTTCATGAAACCCTTAAGGGCAAGCTCCAAACATGGCTCCATGTTCTTCTTCTTTTTCTTTGAAGCTCAAGAGATAGAGAGTATATGGATCTAGAGATGTGTTCTTAGGATGTGCCTCCACTTCCCTCTTTTCTTCTAACCCTAATCCCTAACTTTCTAGAGAAGAAACAACAACAATATAGTAAATACAATGTAAAAATATGAATCTCTCTACAAAAATGGTTCAATCCCTCTTCTATACAAGGCTTTTAGAGCCCAAAAAATGTGAGAACTCGGCCCTAGGATTTCCCCTTTCAAACACAGCCCGAGTTGGTTTGAAATAAACTTTAAATATGTTTTTTAATAACTTCTGCAAATAGTTCAATTGATCTCAAGGTTAGTTCGATTGATCTCAAGGTTGGTTCGATCAATCTGGGTTCGATTGATCTAACTTTTCTTTAATCGATCCAACTTTCTTCGATCGATCCAACTTGGCAGTTTTCAGCATCAGCCTCCTTTTTGCTCCAGATCAGCCTCCTTCTGCTCTAGATTCTCACCAAGACTTAGTTTGACTCCAAAAAGGCTGTAAGAAACCATTTTTAGCCCGTTTTAACATTATTGACCTGAAATAGACAAAAACATGAAATTAGACTAAAACGAAAAAATAAGATAAGACAAGGTACTAGAACGTTCAAGCTTAAGGGGACTTCTCAGTGGTCTTTACTAATCCATGCAATCTTGCACCTTTGTGAGTTAATTATACTTGATTTGTGACCTAGCATGCTAAATTGTGTTAATTATATCTTAAAGTGACTTGATTGTGTACATGAAACATGTAACTATATGTATTAGTTGATTTGTATGCAACGCATGCCTAAGTGTTAATCTTCTAAGCCTATTGTGTTGTTAACTTGCTAGAAATGTTATATGAAAGCATGTGTAATTTTCTTAGAATTTCTTGTAAAGCATGCTTATTTGTGTAGTACGACAACCCTTTATTGCCATAGCATTGAAAGCATGAGACATACATGCATATTATGGGGTATGAATGATGGGAAATGATTTGAAATAAATGAAAAAGGGATTTTGGGAAAAAGTTTTTGTAAAGTGGTTTTGAGAAAACCCAGACGTTATGGAAGTACCAAAGGGCCGTGGAGTTAATGTAACCTATAGGGAACTAGGGGAATCACTCTAACGTGGTTGAGCGATCTAGGCCCCAAATGATGCCGCGGAGGTACCAAGGGTCAGGGACAGTAGCCAATCCTTCTCTCATGTCGTCGCGGAGTCACCAAGGGACGGGTTATATTAACGGTTTGAAAAGTGATGGATTTGGATTTTGAAAATGGGAAGCGACATACATGGCATTGCATTTCATGGCATGAATTTGTTTCATTATGACTTGAGCTTGTATTATATTTTTCCCCGGTATAGTATGATCCCGTTGCCTTATTTCTATTCGTTGTTTAGATTCACCGGATTACAAGAGATGTGTCTTAGGCACCACCTACTGAGCAAATTTGCTCACCCCTTTATATTTAACATTTTTCAGGGCATGGGAAGGAAGTGGCGGATGATAATCCACCGTAAGCTTGAGGGTTTTTAGAAGACCATTTTGACTTCATTTTGTAATTAGATCCCTTTTTAGTTTTTTCTGCAAAGCTTTGTATAGCCTTTATAATTCGTGTAGCTTGTGGTTGTACTTATAATTTCATAGTTGTTAATGTTGTAAATTTGATACAATGTTGTTACACTACTAGTAAATCATTTTGGGATCAGGTATTGGGTATGTAAAGTTTGTGTTTCAATGAAACGGAATGTGGTTTGCCCTTTTATTGTGTGTTGGAATAGGTTTAGAGCAGTTTTAAAGCTTATGCCAAAGCCTCATTTCAATTTCTCAGACACAACATTTCAGCAGCTGAACCACAGCTCGAAGGGCCATTTCGGTCTACAGAAATGAGCACTTCGGCTGACCGGTTCTTCCAGTAGCCTCAGCTACTGTTGGGAAGCATAACCGGTCGACCGGTAGGCCATTTCGGCCGACCGTTTCAGCGTGTTTTGCTTCAGTCGACTGAAGTGATGTAGTTTGGTTGTTTTTTGTTTCCTTCTTGTCTATCTGTTCTAAACCTTAGAAATTTACTTTGACCAGTTGTGGAGTATAATCATGACTTAAAAATAATTCTTTTGATACTAGAAATGATGAAAATGACTTAGGTATCCTCGGGTTCGGGTAAGGACCTGGTTAACGGTTCGAACCTACAGTTCGAGTCGTTACATACATATTCTGCTTCCGTCATTAATAGAGCCACGAAGTTTTGTTTCTCACATGACCAAGATACAAGACATTGACCAAGAAAATGACAAGTGCCACTAGTGCCTTTTCTATCAATTCTACATCCCACAAAGTCAGCATCTGAATAGCTTACAAGATCAAATGAAGTATTTTTAGGAAACAACAGTCCCAAATTTATAGTACCACATAAATATTGAAAAATACATTTAACAGAACATAAATGTGATTCTTTAAGACATAATTGAAATCTAGCACATAAGCAAACACTAAATATGATATCTGGTCTACTTGTGGTTAAATATAAAAGATTAACAATCATACATCTATATTGCTTAATATCTATATATTTTCCTTTCTCATCTTTATCAAGTTTCAAAGATGAATTCATTGAAGTTTTGGTATGTTTGACTTATTCCAAACCAAATTTCTTTAGCAAATCCTCAACATACTTGGATTGGCAAATGAAAATGCCATCAAGTGTTTGTTTGATTTGCAATCCTAAGAAAAAGTTGAGTTCTCCCATCATGCTCATTTCAAACACGTTTTACATGGTAGAAGTGAACTATTTGCATAGCTTACTATTAGTTGATCCAAAAATAATATCATGAACATAAATTTAAATGATCAACAAGTTGTTATCAATGGCTTTAGTGAAAAGAGTATTGTCAATTTTACCTCTTATAAAACCATTGTCAAGTAGAAAACCACTTAGTTTCACATACTAAGCTCTTGGTGCTTGTTTTAAACCATATAAAGCTTTTGACAATTTATACATATGGTTTGGACTATCATAACATTCAAAGCTTGGTGGTTGTTCTACATAAACTTCTTCTACAATAAAGCTATTTAAGAAAGCACTTTTTACATCCATTTGATATAACTTAAAGTTCGTATGGGATGTAAATGCAAGGAGCATTCTTATAGCTTCAAGTTGAGCTATGGGAGCAAAGGTTTCTTCATAATCAATTCATTATTCTTAAGTATACCCTTAAGCAGCAAGCCTTTCTTTGTTTCTCACAATTATTCCCGATTCATCTTTCTTATTTCTAAATACCCATTTAGTGCCAATTATTGTCTTATCTTTATGACTTAGAACCAAATGCCAAATTTGATTTCTTTCAAATTGATTAAGTTCTTCTTGCATTTCTAAGAGCCAATATTCATCTTTTTTGGCTTCATAAATATTTTTAAGTTCAAGTTGAGAGACAAATGCCACATAATTGCACACATTTCTAAGTTGAGATCTTGTAACTACAACTTTGGATAGATCACCAATGGTTTGATTAATTGGGTGATTATGCATAAACTTCTAAGCCTTAGGAATGGTGACATCTTAAGAGTGATTTTCTCTTGAATTATCTTTTGGGAAATCATCAAGAGATGGATTGTTTATATCATGTTTTTTAATATTCTTCTTAATCTCAATCACTTCCTCATCTTCATCCAATGAACTCCTAAAGGGTAGTAACTATTGTGAGATGTATTTTTGTAATTGGCATATTTCGGTAACAAAACAAGTCCTAGTCGAGTTATAATTTCAGTTACCATATCAGACTCGACATCGACTATGAAATTCGAAGGTTGTTCAGAAAAGAAAAGTACTGTTGATCATTGAAAATGAAAGAACAACATATTAGGATATCATTTCCCACTTAGGATACAAATACCTATATGGTATATTTTCCAGAAGTTCCAAAAATAGAAAACCCAAGTTCAAATTGGAATCTATTAAGTGGGAACTGGTACCTGAATTTGGGAACCGGTTCCAAAAGCTAAGATTCAAAGAACTCCATTCTGTCCTTTAGGAACCGGTACCAGGAATCCTGACGCAAAAGGTTTTCAGTTTCCTTGTTCTGTTTGATTCCTTTTTTATCCAACTTTCCTTCCAAGTCTTATGTACGAAATTTCCTTTATTTTTGAAGGAATAGGACTTTACAAACCTCTATATAAACCATGTCATACACACAGGTTTATTCGCGGCGTTTGTTCTACAAATTCATTATTCTTAAAAGCCTCAGGAAGATTATTTTTGCAGAAAATCAGAGTTGATTTTTCTATCATTTTTCTAAAACACATACACATAAAAGCATAGAAAGTTTAGAGTTGTGGTGTTCAAATCCTAATCGTGATCATACAGTTGCATCTACATCGATCAGACAAAAGTAGATCTACTTCTACATCGAAGTCAGACGATTGAAGAATAGAAGTAAAAGTGATCACACTTTGAAAGGGTTAGAGCATTCGAGGAGTGTTGTCTAATATACCTGCTACTCTTCTACAATCAAGTATAAGCAAAAGGTCAAGTTGTTGTTGGACGGGGAGTCGCAAAGCTAGAGGATTGTCAGTAGTTAGTGTTTGGTAGAATGATAAGGTGTGAGCCAAAGTCAAAGTTCAGTATACTTTGTTTCAAGCATAGTGGAGCGATTTACTTTGGACTGCACAGTGCACGAGGTTTTTCCCATACAAACAGTTGATGTATTTTATCAACTAGGGTTTCCTCGCTAAAATCCTGGTGTCATCTCTAACTTTACTTTGCTTTATTTTATATTGCATAATATTGATTCATTAATTGCTAAAATAAAGAAAGTTGGTAAAGACACAGATCTGTTTTAAAATAATCAAAACTTTCTAAGTATTTTCCGCCGCGTACAACTCACATATTGGTATCAGAGCCAATCTTGGTGGTTCATCGCTACACCACAAGCTTAAGAAGGAGTGTGCATTAAGACGAGGGCCAAGTTTTACATTTATAAAAGCCACTACTACCTTCACTAAAAATATAGTTAGGGTGAGTAAGGATCGTCCCAAGGGACTGGAGTCGTACTAGCTTGTGGAATCACTATTAGGGTTAGTAGGTCGAGTGATCAAAGAAATGGTTGGTTGGTTAATTAAACTAGAGAGCAAATTAAACTAAATAATTAAATGCAATAAGGAGTAAGTAAGAGAGAGAGAGAGTTCTTGGGGTTTAGAGGTCACCACCAAATAATGCTTTTATACACCCTTAACTTGTGACGGAAATGTGTGTTGCAATATTGATGTGTGTGTGTGTTTGGTTGATTCAATTAGCAAGGGTAACCAATTAAGCATACATTGTCTAATCAACATGTGAAAAGCACAATATATATAGCAATTAAGTATATATTGTCTAAATAGCATGTGAAAAGCACAATATATCTAGCAAGTCATTAATCATTTCATTAAGCTCATAAGCCAGATACACCACAAGGTTAGAGACATATGCTACATGCATTCAAAAGTATGGAATATCAAATAACAAGCATGGATTGTCCTCCCATCTAACAACTATGCTACCACTACACTACAATTAAGCTAATGACATGAAATTAAACTAATTAAGCTAAGGGAGAGGCACAATCTATAAAAAAATGAGCATAAACCAGCTAGAAAATTACAAGAGCATTCCTTTAAGCATAATGTTTTGACAATCTCTAGATCTATAGCATTAATACACATAGACATACATCAATAACACAAGAAATAGAAACAAACATATGAACATCTATTCTAGCATACATAGGCATATTGATGGAATGAAATGATCAATTGGAAGCATTAAACCACATAAATCATTGAATAAACAAGATCTATATATATATAAGTGCCAAAACATGTATTACAACACTAATCCCTCAATAATACACAAAATTAAGATGTAGAAAGTATGTTTAGGGCTAACTCTAGCCCCAAGAGGATGTCTAGCCACTCATGGTAGTGCTTCTCTAACCCTTAAGGGCTAACTCCATGGTAGAGATTTGCTCCTTAGTTGATGAAGAGTCTCCAATGGTGTCTCTAGCCTCCCCTCCTCTAAGCTTGCTCTCCAAGAGTTCTTTAAGGTATGAGAGGATATGATGTGGTATGAGGTCCTCCCATGTAAAAATTAATCCTTATCTTTATATAGGTAGGTCAAATGACACCCAAAATAAGCTGGGGTCATACACAAAATATTCCCCAATGATTGGATAAAGGACAACTTTTTCTGAGCTGGAATTTTAACTTTTTCGCACTGGAGGAAATTCGATCGATTGAACCTTGGACTTGGATTGATCGAACATGGCTGAGATCTATCGAACTTAGGCTGGATCGATCCTCAATGGTGGCGCTTTTTGGATAAAGAAAAATCTGAGATATTTTGAAGATATTTTTGGGAAAAGGACAAAAGTGGTTGGTAGGGTGGTACAATTAGATAAGATCAATCATTTGGATAAGGACAAGGCAGTTTAATTGATCGAAGAATGATGTTGGATTGATCGAACTTTTGGGATCTCTGAAGATATCATCATGGCTCTGATCCATCTTGAATTGCTAAAATCGATCATGTTGGATCGATTGAACTTTAATCTGAGATCGATCGAAGATGTTGATTTCCAGCTTTTTCTTCCTTTTGCTCCCACTTGGCTTCTTTCTTTGATTTATCCCAGAATTGCTTCATTTTTGCTTTTATTTGGCTGAGTTAGCTTATTTTTGGGATAAGTGCCTGACAATGGAAATAATACGAAATCAATCTAAAACAGTAAAGTAAAATAGATAAAGGTACTAGAATGCCTAAGCTTAAGGGGTGTAAATACGCACTTTTCAGCGCTCATCGCACCCCCAAACTTAAATATTGCTAGTCCCCAGCAATGAACTAGAAAGTAAAGGAATGAAATGAACAACTATACAACTATGAACTAGAAAACAATAAATGGATAATGCCACTTTCGTAGGGAACACAATTGCACTTAGCACATGCAACAAGCCTTTTAAACCCCTAGGTTACCCCTAGTGGATGAGTGAAGTCTCATGAGGCTTTTCAAAAATGGTACTCACAAACATTAAGCTCATTCTTTCAAAAGAGGCACCAATATTGCAAATAAGTATTAGGAGAAAATTACCTCAAGTATGCAATATTTCAAACATTTCTAAGCAATCTCCTAAAGTCTCAATATCAAGCAAGCAAGTATGGTCCTCCACACATCAAGCCAATGATCATGCAAATCAAAACAACTCTAGAATTCTTTTGAGTGGACCGGCATCAAATATGTTGCTATCTTAGCCAACTAAAGAATTAATCACATCCTTACCCTCAAACTAGCACACAAATCTAGTACCGATCATCAAGACAAAAAGTGAACCTTTTATTAAAGCTTTAGTGTTCTAGGTGAGCTTATTCTTTTCATTCGATTTATTTATTTATTTATTTATTTTTTAGGATCAAAGATGGAAGCATGGTGTAATGTGTTGATCTATTATGATCTATTAAGCTTTCTAGCGATTCATGAGGTTGAGCGTTAGGTCAATGACTCCCAAACCAGACGGCTTTAGGGCATTAGGTGTTCAAACACTCCTACGGACTTACAAGCTCAAATCAACTAGGCTACAAATCAAGACAACCTCTATCGAATCATTTCCCACTTCTCACCTTTTGGGAGAAGTCTTCACTTTTTATTGCTTTTGCAAATTTTTCTTTTTCTCTCTTTTTTTTTTTAAGTTCATTTATTAACCTAGAGTTTGGGCCCTCCACCTTTCAGTGCGAGAAGTTCAGTGCTTGATGAGGCTAGAATTCTGGCTACTTAGTGAAAAGGGGTTCTTATCCACCTTTATCAAGAATGAAAGCTTTCAATGCACTACTAATCCAATTGGGATATAACCAATTCAATAATCAACAAAGCATATACCCCATAAATGAATGCTAGTGTGAGCCTGTGCTAGTGTAGAATCCTAGAATGGATCTCAAAACAATCACAAAATCAAGATGATATGGACCACAAGTGCAAGCAAGATATCAATTTTTTGAAAAATTTACTCCTAAATGGCTTCCACAAGGCATAAAAGGAATATTGAATCTCAAGTCAAGTAATTTTTAAATTTTAAGCAATATAGTCCTCAAAAGATCAAAATCATAGCTAGATATGGACCAATCATAGAAAATCTCTCAAATACACAAGTCATGCTCAAAATTTTAAATCTAAAAGTTAACACTGTAACATACACCGTTACCCCCAAACTTAAATGGCACAATGTCCTCAATGTGCAAAGAGAACAAAAGGAAAGAGTATACCTGTGCAATTAAGGCAAATAATGATCAGGACTGAAGTATCCGAAGTAGGTGGCATAGCCCCCCCAAACTTGGGATTAACTATGGTCCTAAAATTTGGCACTCGAATAAACTCATCAGACAATGCCATCATCACTAGACTGTAAGACCACACAGTAGTGGCTACAGAGGAGCTCGAGGCTGAGGAGGCAGAGGCAGAGGCAACAGCTCAGACAGCAGCAGCAGATCCCGCAGCGGACGACGTACCAGTAGGTCCAGCTGCCGAGCACATAGACATTAATTTGGAGTGACCTGCAGATGACGCAGAGCAGCACTCTCCAACCAGGTCGCTAGTACACGAGGAGGAGCAGACTCAGGAGGTTTCTTCTGATTCATCCATACCTGAGGCTCCTAGTCAGACCCCCGACTTTAGAGAGGGTCTTCAGGCTCTTGAGGATGTAGTGGTTGCTGTCATAGATGATACTGCTACCATTCGAGCCGATGCTGTAGCCCACTGAGCTGATTTTGCTACATTCTGCACGGATGTCATGACTGCACTCCGAGATTTATCTCGCGATATCCGGGGAGCTCGCCCAGCCCGACTTGCCTCCTCCACCTGAGATTTCCAGTTCTTCTATCTTTTTATACTCCACCTCTGTACTCTATACTTCATTTTTATCACTATATATTATTTGCAGCCAGTCTGTCAGCTTTGATCTTTTGATGTATCCAGTACTTTATTTTCCTTATATATGCTTTTGTTATGGATGTCCTTTGTTATATTCTTATATCTGTCTGTTTGACTTCATCAGGTGCATCACAGTGACTTCAGTGAGAGAGTGCTATACAATTTCAGGACCACCCTTATACCTTTCTCACTGTTTTATTTCATTTACACTTGCATGTCCACTGTGCATTGTCCTTCTTCAAGAAGTGATAGGAACTTTTCTCAGGGTGCTCCCGAGGATGAAAAAGGTAGCACTGGTCAATAAGTATCTGGGTGATGAGGTGGCCGAATGGAAGAGATTTAGCCCATCTGGGCTTCTCCTTACTGATATACTCGTCAAAGAGCTTCCTCATCACGCTCTAGATGAGCGCAAGGATAATTACCCAGTGGCCTGTATAGAATGCGTAAAGGGTTGTCAAATAGTCTCCTCGCCGCTGGATCTTGTGCCCGGCCATATATATATTCCAAAAAAGAACGGAATCAAAGAACTATAGGTCATCTCGAAGAAAGGTGCGGGTGGCAAAAGTCTCGCCATCAGCATGGTGACCTGTCAGAAATACTGCCATGTCGGCATAAGAAGGCCTATATAGCCTCGAATATAACTCCTGTAGCTCCGGAGGGCATCGGTGTGGACAATGGCATGAGCGGTCTAGCGAGTCCATAGTGATAGTGATCTGATGGCCATCTATAGTAGTGACCAGCTTTGCTATGGTACGCGGGGACGATTGGAGGTTTTGGAAGAACATCTGTACCAACCGCGGGTAGACTGGCTCTATAACTGGGGCAAGAATAGCTGTAAGGCCCCTCTGGATAATGTCATGGTAAGCTGATCGGGTCAGCACCGATCTAGAGAAGAAATCTGTGTCGAACACCGACTCATGGTCCACTACCATATGCGCATATCTAGGTGCGGGCCTATCACGCTCTCAAGCTGGCTGGCGTGGTGGAGATGATAATGGTGAATGCTCAGCTCCAGCATGTGATGGAGATGGTGATGGTGTAAACGCAGGTTGAGCCGCAGAAGTGGATGGAATATGATCATCCTCAGCCTCATGAGCAGGTGACTGAGGTGGAGTAGGCTGTACTGGCTCTTCCTATGCATGAGAGGGCTCTACTGGCTCCTCTATACTCGGTCTGATATGTCTTTGAGGCCCGTGTTGCCTCTTGGCAATAGTTTTGCGCTTAGTCATAGCCTGAAAAATAATTTAAAAACTTGCAAGGGGAGTTAGTACCAGAATTAAGAATTGAAAACACAAAATAGAAATATGCATGAAAAATAAGATAGACAGAACATATATGACATGAATCTATGCATGTAACAGGGTATGAAACAAGCTAAACAGTGTAAGTATGAAATGTATCCAATGTGGAATATTACAGGCATTGGGCATATATGAGATAGCATGAACATAAGATATGATGAATGAAGTGTGTGTATGAGATCTGTGAAGTTCGATTGATCATTAAAAGGTTTGAGATCGATCTCAAAACTTTGATCGATCTGAGATATGAGTTCGATCGATATCTCAAGATCGATCTGAGATTGAAGTTCGATCGATCGAACTGTGCGAAGGTGAAAACTGAAGAGTCACAGATCTGTGACTTTGGAAGCACGGGGGCCACACAAATAAGGTCGTGGGCCCATCAACACGACAAATCCAATCAATCCTACTCACTTAGCATGGCCCATACTCCCATAATTAATTCAAAACTCAAAATATATAAACATATAAACACATATATACAAACATGCTTCAAGCTCATCAATGGTGGATTTCATCATCAATATAACATGGATTCAACATTTAAAGCATATATTGAACAAGTGGAGGCTTGAAATCATGAGATGTGGCTCAGATCTTACCTCAAATCGCGAGAGAAGATGAGAAGAAGATGGTGATGCAAATCCGAGAGGAGAGAGATAAAATCAAAGTTTGGATCTCGCCAGAGAAGATGATGAAGATGGATGAGTACAGTGGTAATGAAGGATGAAGGACAAGGGTTTGGAGGGTTGGATCGATCTTAAGACCCTCCAGGTCTATTTTTAAAAACATTTCCCAATTAGTTCGATCGATCGAACTGAGACTTCAGATCGATCGAACTTTGATGATCTCTCCTCAAAGTATTTTTGGGATTTTTTTTAAAATTTTTGAAAAATTAAAACTAAAATTTAAAATTTAAAATTTAAATTGAAAAATAAAAAATATTTTTGGATTTTTGAAAAAAATAAAAAAAAAATCTTTTTGGAATTTTTTTTTTTTTTTTTTTTTTTTTTTTTTTTTTTTGAAAATTGAAAAGTCAAACAAAGTCAAAAATGGTGAGATGAAGAACTGAGATCTATCTGAACAAAATGTTCGATCGATCAGATAGAAAGCAAAAATATGCAGGTTTTTGGTTCAAAAATTTGGCTAAGTGTTGGAACTTGCAGATCGATCGAACTTTGAAGTTGGATCAATCGAATAACTTGAGATCGATCTTGAAATGTTTTCGATCGATGAGACAAAGAGCTGAATATGCAGGTTGATGCAGGCTCAAAATTTTTCTAAGTGTTGGATCACGAGATCGATCAAACCTTAAAGTTGGATCGATCTAAGGTCTCCTGATCGATCTAAGAATAAGTTCGAATGATGGGACAGAGAGATGATTTGGATGCAGGTAGAAAATTTTTCTAAGTGTTGGATGCAAGTGGAAGTTTGATCGATCGAACTCTTAACTGAGATCGATCGAACTTATTCAAAATACTCAATCACAACATAAAAATTCATGCAATCCTAATCACAGTTCCTATCAATGCATATGAACCAAAAACAAGTATCTAGACTTTGCAATAAATGAAATTTAAGATAGAAATGAGGGAGGAATAGGGTTTTGACACCTTACGAAATGTCGTGCTAGTTTTTAACGTCTCTAGCAAGACGTTAGGCTCTTTTAGCCTGGATCAAAGATCTTGTAATGCATCCCCTCCTTGTTGGGGTGATAGATGCTTTGAACTCCACCCAACAAATGGTTTTTTGAAGAACTTGTTGGATTAATCTCAAAAGAAACTTTTGTTCCCTTGTCAATGCAAGGACAATCTTTGGGCTTCCATGCCCTTTCAAAGCAAGAATTTGAAACAACACCTTGAGAATGCAAGGTTGAAGTTGATCCTTTTGAAGTTTTGGTCTTACACAAAAGCTCAATTCCTTGACATTGAAGATCATGACATTTGTCTACAACATTAACCTCTCCTTCATATTTGTCAAATGAATTGGGTGTGGATTAAAGATATTCAACTTCACCTTCATGTGGCCAAATGAGATCTTCATTATCCCCGTCCTACAATTGATGTTGGCATTAGCAGTTGCCAAGAAAGGACGGCCAAGGATAACGGGAATTTGGCTTTTAGGATTGGGGACCGGTTCCGTGTCAATGACAACGAAATCAACGGGGAAGAAGAATTTGTCAATCTTAATCAATACATCCTCAATTACACCCCTAGGCTTCTTAATGGATCGGTCGGCAAATTGTAAAACTACCGACGTTGGTTTTAATTCACCTAGGCCCAATTTGACATAAACCAAGTATGGAAGAAGGTTAACACTTGCTCCTAAGTCAAGAAGCGCCCGATTAATGATATGATCACCAATAATGGATGAAGTAGTAGGTGAACCGGGGTCCTTAAACTTTGGCAAAGTGTTATGTTGCAAAATTGAGCTTACTTGCTCGGTCAAAACCACTTTTATTGGTGCTTAGCTCTTGTTCTTCCGTTTTTGGGTGCACAAGTCTTTCAAGAATTTGGCATAAGCCAGAATTTGCTTGATTGCATCCAAAAGTGGATGATTGACTTTCATTTGCCTAAACATTTTCATGATGTAACGACCCAGGTTTTATTTAACCCGGTGATCAATGGCGACCCGAAAGTTCACCCGGTAACGGATCCAGATGCAGAAACAAGAAACAAGTAAATGGTCTCCCAAGGCACAACACACCTCTAAGACCCTAAGATGACCTTCCATGAGGTCATGGACCTCAAAGAAAACTGACGCGGAAGTAAAAGATCAAAAATATGACAATTAAGCCCCCAGGGGCAAAATAGTCATTTTTGAAATCTATGAATTTGAGTGCCACTGACCACACCGTTGGAAAGACAACAAAAAAATAATCAAGATGGACTCAAGAAATGAGAAATGTTTTTTTTAGAAAGAATTGAAAGGAGAAATGACATGACGAAGAAAAACAGGCACTTAAGGCTAAAAGGGTAAACTGGTAATTATCTAGGAAGAACTGGGTGCAACTGAGCACACCGTTGGAAAGATAGCGAAAAATTAGTCAAGTACAAAAAAAAGTTCACTCGATTTGGAGTCCGGACGAGGGAGAAACGAGGGTTTGAAGTTAAGACGTCGCGGCAGCCCAACGATGGCCATGGCGCACATGTGCCCATGCTCGAGCCCACCGGCTCCCAATGGCTTGCACATGTTGACAGCAAGAAAAAAAAAAAAGTGAGTCTCCAAAACTGAGGCTTGAAACGGAGGCCGAAACGAATTTTTCTGGAAAAACACGAAGAAGAAACACCCCCTTAAAATCGAGTTTTCTACCCGACTGCGCAGAAGGAAATGAAAAAAAACTCACTGGAAAATCCACAAAATGCCCCTAGATCAGAACTGGACAAAAAGGGCAAAAAGCTGCTACAGGATCTGAGATTTAAAACGGGTTACCAAACGAATTTTTTTGGAAAAACACAAAGAAGAAACCCCTCCCGAAATCAAATTTTCTACCCAGCAACATGAAAAAAAATGAAAAAAACACGCTGCAAAATGGCCAAAATGCCCTCCCAAGAAATCTAGTCAAGAGAGCTAAAAAGCTGCTAAAATGAAAACTGGAAGCTGAAACTTCATGAGGGATTTCTGGTACCAAGACGAAATTTTCTGGAAAAACACGAAGAAGAAACCCCCCCTAAAATCACATTTTCTAAATGAAAATATGAATACCGGAATTTATTTCCCAAAGGAAAACCCCAGAATGCCCTAAAATCAGATTATGCAAGAAAATTAAAAAATGATTCCATAGGAGGCTCAAATCACAAAGGAAAGGGCTTTTCCCGAAAACGATCATGCACGCAGACATAAATGGTGATTTTGAGGGCGTGGGAATGGTCCGCAGCTCCCGAAAATGGCCGAGTCAAAATCCGACCCCCCAACGGCCAAAAAGGCGAAAATGAACTTGAAATGGAAAATACGGAAACCAAAATTAGGAAATGGTTTCAAATGACCATTTGGCCCTTGGCCACACCTCACATATGGCAAATGAATGCTAAAGGATGAATTACATACACAATGCACACACCGGTGTGAAAATGACATTAAAACCCAAGTTTTCATGTTTTTCTCATTAAATGCAAAATTCTGCATTTTTCAATATACATGGATTACAAATGAAGTTTGGCCCTTGGCCACATATCACAAACATAAAATGAATACCAAAAAGTGTGCTTAAGCACATAATACAAGTTTGGAATCAAAAATACACATTTCACAAAATGGCTAAAAATGGCATTTCAAGTTAACCTTTACAAGAATGGAAATCTTCAGGTCCACAAATCATCCAAGCATAATGAGAATCTCAACATTGATTCCTGTACCTGAAAAATGTCTCCACTACGTGGGTGAGTAACATAAAGCTACTCGTAGGAGATGAGCATGCATCAACCTAGCATTTTACAATTTTATCACCTTATGGTGAAACATATTAAAAGGGTTCATACCACCTAATGTCTATATCAAAATGAGATTGAGGAAACATCCTAAGCTACCTTAGATTGTTTCTAGTATAAATCACATCATTCATGCATTTCAACAATATAGAAACATGTTATACAAAGCAACAAGATATAGATTCTCAAAGTCATCAACTTGAAACCTAAAATACGAAAACAACAAGAGTGGGTCATGCCACCTAATGTCTATGTTCAAAATGAATCTATAGGATCATTCCTAAATTACATTTGAACATCAAAACACAAATCATGATATCGATACAATTTAACCAACATTGGAACTTCCAATACAATGCATAAAGCATGATTTCTCAAAGTTAACATCTTGCAACTTAAAATGGTAAATCAAACAAAGAACAAGAAGTTACGATATCATGTAGTTATCAACTTGAAAAGAAATGCGAAATCAACCAAAGTGGATACTTGGACGTCACGCCGGATTAGACCGATACCATAGTTACTTTAGGGTTACTAGCCCA
Source organism: Cornus florida (assembly GCF_030987335.1). Lineage (NCBI taxonomy): Eukaryota > Viridiplantae > Streptophyta > Magnoliopsida > Cornales > Cornaceae > Cornus > Cornus florida. The sequence goes on from NW_026775575.1 coordinate 42,718,862, forward strand.
CGGGTAACCTCCCTATGTGCGCACTAGACTATATAGAGGGATGATCCCCCATACTAGAACCAAGTCCTAGCCGTAGCCAAACAATGACATCCCCAAGTTTCCAAAATCAACAAGTTGTGCAACAACGTATATATCAACATGTATATACAAGATATCAACTATCTACCAAGCACAACCAAATTTGGAAATACATACAATACATGTACTAAGTCCACAACTACTATGGCATGATAAATGTCAAATATTCAGTGTGCGATTCGTTACACGCTATAACAATATCTTTCAACATTAAAAACATAAGCTCATGAATTTAAATATAACAACAATGTTATCAAATGCTCAAATGTAATCAAGTGAATACACAACAAGTCTCAAATCCCAATTCAATTCCAAATAACCTCAAATTAATACATATTAAAGGACATAGCATGGTCATCACCTATATCCATTCTAAAACTCAATTAGGTTGTTGGAGCAATAAAGTGAAATTTTAATTAAATCATGCTAATTTTAATCCCAATGTTCTAAAGCAACTTAAAATGGTCCCAAATTACTATATGCTAGTAAACAAGTCATGGTCATTACAAATATCAAGTTAAAAACTTAATTAAGCCAAGGGAACCATTAAATAGATTTTAATTAATCCTTTTAGTTAAAATCTCTAGATTTTCAAACTCATCTAAATGTTTTCAAATTAACATATGTTAGGAAATATGTCAAGGCCTATTGTAATATCACATTACAAGCTTATTTCATGCAAGTTACATCTATGTAAATTTAACTTTCACCAAAGATAAATATATATATATATATATATATATATAAATAAAAATAAAAAAAAAAGTTGCAATTCTCATTCAAATGATTCCAATTTAATATATGTTAACAAGTATACCAAGGCCTAAATTACTAGCATGCCACACTTTAATTCCAAGTTGTATATCATCATGAGGATTATATCTCAAACAAAGAAATTAATTAAATGAAAGGTTTCAAAACCTAATTAAATATTCTAGATTTAATATATGTAAAAGTATATGGCATGCACTCAAGAATGTCAAGTCAGAATTTCAAAGAAATGAATAGTGCACTTGGAGTAAATTAATTAATCAAATTAATTAATAATTACTAGATTTTAAAACATTTCCGATTACTTTCAATTTCACATCTATTGAAGAGTGTATTAAAGCCTAATATAATATGCTAACACATATTGATTTCAAGCTAGTTAAGGCCACATGATTTAATATTTTATTCAAGATAAATATTAAATAAAATCTTCAATATTTGTTCAAATGATCTAGATTTAATATATATCAATCAACATATCAAGGGGTAATATTCTATCATGCCACATGTTTAAACAACTCATTCACAAGAAAAATAAATAATAAAACCTCAAGATTTTGTGATTCAAGCATGAAATCAAGATGTATAAGCATCACAAGCATGTAATATAACAAGAAAGTAAATTATAACACCCCTACCTCAATTTGAGATGGAAATCTCAAATCCCCACCGGAAGAAAAATGTTCTGAATCTGCCGAAACCGAAGGGTTTTGTCGGAGACAACATGATCTACATGAATCCGAAGGAAGCCCCACAAAAATCACAACTTGACTTCAAACCCAAACTCAAGAAATGGTCAAAAATTGATTCTAATAAGGGGGAATGGTAGAACACATCGAGGGGAACAAAAAATGTGAAGGCCGAAGACTTTTCACTTAGGAAAAGTAGATCAAAGGAGGAGAGAGAAGGTGGCAGCTCCATGGGCATCCATGGTTGCTTCAGGTCGTGCAAGGAAAGTGGGGAAGATGAAAAATGAAATATCTCATCCCCCTTTTATAGAAATCTCAAAAAGTGCCCCGAACGGGGACCCTCTTGGTCCGAAAAAGTGAAAATATGAAAATGAATCCCGTACAAGGATCCAGGCTCCAGACGAGGTGTTTTGCAATAACTTTCATTAATTACACAATGTCCCCTACAAAAAGGGTTAACTGCGAAACTACCACCCCAGAATGAAAATATCTTCCAAAAGATATTTTCTTAAATACCCCTGAAATAAAATATCTTCAAAAGATATTTATGAAAAACACCCCAAGAAAAGAAAAAGATTAGAAAGAATTGTGCATCCTGTGGTGCCTGCCCTTAGAATGCACAAAATAATGCACAACACTTCGAGTTTGGAAATTAGTGTCAAGTGGGCACCACACTTGAATTTATAAACCGCTTAACACCTATACTATGTAGTATGAGTGAGAAGGGATCGTCCCAAGGGATTATGAGGATCGAGCAATGTCGTGGAATCATAATTAGGGCTAGTAGGTCGAGTGATCAAACAATTGGTTGGTTGGTTGATTAAAGAGCAATTAAATTAAACTAAGTAATAGCAAAAGAATGCAATTAAGAGTAAGTAAGAGAGAGAGAGATCTTGGGGTTTAGAGATCACCACCAAGCAATGCATTTCTATATCATTGACAAGTGATTAATGAGGGCAAATGGTGTGTTGCAATATTGGTGTGTGTGTGTTTGGTTGATTCAACAAGCAAGGATGACTAGTTAAGCATGTATTGTCTAAACATCATGTGAGAGGCACAATATATCTAAGCAATGAAGCATATATTGTCTAAACAACATGTGAAAGGCATAATAAATCAAAACAAGTCATTAATCCTTTCATTAAGCTCACAATCCAAATACAACACAAAGATAGAGACATATGCTACTTGCATTCAAAAGCTTGGATCATCAAACAACAAGCATAGATTGTTCTCCCATTTAACACTACACTACAACTACACTACATCTACACTACTAGCATGAAAATAAACTAAGGGAGAGGCACAATCCATCAAGATATAAGCATGAACCACCAAGAGAATCACAAGAGCATTCCTTTAAGCACTATGTTTTGACAATCTCCAAATCTATAGCATCAATACACATAGACATGCATAAATAACACAAAATCTAGAGACAAGCACATGAACATCTATTCTAGCATACATAGACATATGGATAGAATGAAATGACCAATTAGAAGCATTAAACCACATAAATCATTGAATAAACAAGATCTATATATATCAAAATGTCAAAACATCAATTACAACACTAATCCCTCAATAATACACAAGATTAAGATATAGAAAACATGGTTGGGGCTAACTCTAGCCCCAAGAGAATGTCTAGCCACTTATGGTGATGATGTTCCAACCCTCAAGGGCTAACTCCATGGTTGAAATTTGTTCCTTGTTGATGAAGAGTCTCCAATGGTGTCTCTAGCCTCCTCTTCCTCTAAGCTTCCTCTTCAAGAGATGATATGAAAATAATGTTGGCTCTCCCTTGTAAAAGTAATTCTTATCCTTATATAGGTAGGTCAAAATGACACCCAAAATGAGCTGGGGTCGTGCACACAATATTCCCTAATGATTGGATAAATGATAACTTTCAATAAGATGGAATTTTAACTTTTTCGCACTGGAGGAAGTTTGATCTATCTAACCTTGAACTTGGATCGATCGAAAGTAAGTAAGATCAATCGAACTTAGGCTGGATTGATCCAACTGGCTGAGCTTTTTTGAAAAAGACAAATACGAGATATTTATGGGAAAAGGACAAAAGTGGTTAGTGGGTGGTACAGCTGTGGATAGGATCAATCATTTGAATAAGGGCAAAAGTGTTGGATCGATCGAAGGATGGTGTTGGATCGATCGAACTTTTGGAACTTTATGCTTTTGGGTCAAGGCTTTGATCTATCTTGAAGTGCTGAGATCGATCATTGTTCGGTCGGTCGAACCTTGAACTTGGATTGATCGAACTTTGCTGCTTGTCACCTTTGGCTTCATTTGTTTCCCTCTTTCTCCACTTTGCTCCTTTCTTTGTTTAATCCCAGAATTGCTTCAATTAAGCTCTTATTGGGCTGAGTTAGCTTATTTTCGGGATAAGTGCCTGAAAATGGAAATAATACGAAATCAATATAAAACGGTAAAGTTAAATAGATAAAGGTACTAGAATGCCTAAGCTTAAGGGGTTTAAATACGCACTTTTCAGCGCTCATCACACCCCCAAACTTAAATATTGCTAGTCCCTAGTAATGAACTAGAAAGTAAGGAATGAAATAATCTACTATACAAGTATGAACTAGAAAACAATAAATGGATAACGCCACTTTCGTATGGAACACAATTGTACTTAGCACATGCAACAAGCCTTTTTAAACCCCTAGGTTACCCCTAGTGGACGAGTGAAGTCTCGTGAGGGTTTCCAGAAATGGTACCCACAAACATTAAGCTCATTCTTTCAAAAGAGGCACCAATATTGCAAACAAGCATTGGGAGAAAACTATCTCAAGTATACAATTTAACAACCTTTGCTAAGCAATCTCCCAAAATTTCAATATCAAGCAAGCAAGTATGGTCCTCCACACATCAAGAAAATGATCATGCAAATCAAAACAACTCTAGAATCCTTTTGAATGGACCGGTATCAAATGTGTTGTTATCTAAGCCAACTAAAGAATTAATCACATCCTTACCCTCAAACTAGCACACAAATCTAGTACCGATCATCAAGACAAAAAGTGGACCTTTTATTAAAGCTTTATTTATCTAGGTGCGCTTTTTATTTTTTATTTTTTTCTATTTTTTTATTTTTTATTTTTTTTTATTGAGGATCAAAGATGGAAGTATAGTGCAATATGTTAATCTATTAAGCTTTCTAGCGATTCATGAGGTTAAGCATTAGGTCAATGACTCCCAAACCAGACGACTTTAGGGCATTAGGCATTCAAATACCCCTACGGACTTACAAGCTCAAATCAACTAGGCTACAAATCAAGACAACAACCATCTAATCATTTCCTACTTCTCACCTTTTGGGAGAAGTCCTCACTTTTTATTGCATTTATTTTTTGTTTTTTTTTTTTAAATTCAATTATTAACCTAGAGTTTGGGCCCTCCACCTTTCGGCGCGTGAAATTCAATGCTTAATGAGGCTAGAATCCCAGCTACTTAGTGAAAAGGGGTTGTTATCCACTTTTATCAAGAATGAAAGCTTTCAATGTACTACTAGCTCATTTAGGATATAACCAATTCAATAATTAACAAAGCATGTACCCCACAAATGAATTCTAGTGTGCGCCGGTGCTAATGTAGAAGACTAGAGTGAATCTCAAAATAATTACAAAATTAAGATGATATGGACCACAAGTGCAAGCATGATATCAATTTTTTGAAAAATTTACTCCTAAATGGCATTCATAAAAGATCAAAATCATAACTAGTTATGGACCAATCATAGAAATATCCCTCAAATATACAAGTCATGCTCTAACATTGTAAAGCACCATTCCCCCCAAACTTAAATTGCACAATGTCCTCAATGTGCAAAGAGAACAAAGGAAAGACTATACCAGTGCAACTAAGCAAAAATGATCAGGATTGAAGTATCCGAAGTGGGTGGCATTGCCCCCCCAAACTTAAGATGAATTATGGTCCTGAAAATTGGCACTTGGATAAACTTATCAAATAACAAAATGGGATCATCAGCGCACAATGGACATGCAAGTGTAAATGGGATAAACAGATAAAGAAATGAGAGAGGTATAAGGGTGGTCTTGAAGATTGGGTAGCACTCTCTCACTGAAGTCACTGTGATGCACCTGATGGAGTCAAACGTACAGATATGAGAATACAATCATATGATATCCATAGCAGAAATAGATATATATAAAACGGATAAAGTGCAGGTACAACAAAAATATCAAAGCTGACAGACCAGCTGTAAAAATAATACAGTGACAATAGTAAAGTATCAAAAAGAGAGAGAGAGAGATTATAAGATAGAAAGGACTGGGAGCTTAGGAAGATGAGGTAGGATAGGCAGGTCTGGCTCCGTGGATGTCTCTGGATAAATCTCTGAACATGGTCGCGACATCAGTGCGGAAGGCAGTAAAATCAGCTCTGTGGGCTGTGAGGTCAGCTCGGATGGAAACAACAGCATCCTCAAGCGTCTGCAGACATACTCCAAAGCTGGGGGTCATGTCTGGAGTCTTAGGCATAGATGAATCAGAAGAGAGCTCTTGAGTCTGCTCCTGCTCATGAATGGGCGACCTGGCTGGAGAGTCCTGTTCTGCATCGTCTACAGGGTGCTCTAAGTTGATGTCTAAGTGTTCGGCAACTGGATCGACTGGTGCGTCGTCCGCTGCGGGATGTGCTGCTACTGCCTCTGCCGGTGCCTCTGCCTGTGCCTAGGCTTGTACCTGCTCCAGCTCCAACTCCGCTGCAGTCAGTACCGCATGGTCCTGTAACCTGGTAATAAGGGAGCGGTAGGTCGTGTTCTAGTCCTTCTTAAGGTAGTGACAGGAATCTGTCTCGGGGTGCTCCCGAGGATAAATGGGGTAGCGTTGATCAATGAGAATTTGGGTAATGAGGTGGCTAAAAGGAAGAGACTTAGCCCGTCCGGGTGTCTCTTTGCTGATGTACTCGTTATACAGCTTCCTCATCATGCTCCAGATGAGCTTGGGAATGGACACCCAGTGCCCGGTGTAGAAAGAGTAAAGGGCTGTCAGATAATCGCCCCTCCTCTGAATCTTGTGTCCCGCCATGTAGATATTCCGGTAGAGAATGGAATCAGCAAACCATAGGTTATCAGGAAGGAATGTTCGGGTGGCGTAAGTCTCGCCACTAGTATGGTGACCTGCGAGGAAAACTGCCATGTCGGCATATGAAGGCCTGAATAGCCTCGGATATGTGTCTTGAAGCTTTGGAGGACATCTGTGTGGACAGCGGCAAAAGCGGGCTAAAGTGTTCACTGTAATGGTAATCGAATGGCCATCGATAGAAGTGACCATCTCGGCTGTGGTACGCGGTGATGGTCGGAGGTTCTAGTAGAACAACCGAACCAGCCGTGGGTAGACCGGCTCTGTAACGGGGGCAAGAATAGCGGCTAGGCCCCTCTGAATAATATCCTGGTAGGCGGATCGGGTCAGCACCGATCAAGAGAAGAAGGCCGTATCAAACTCTGAGTCATGGTCGAGTGTCATGTGCGCATATCGAGGCGTGGGCCTATCACCCCGCAGATGAGCTGGCTGAGCTGGCTGAGGTGGTATATGTGAATGCTCAGCTCCAGTCTGCGGTGGAGATGGTGATGGAGTGAAAGCAGGATGAGCCACAGAAGTGGATGGTATGTGGTTATCCTCAAGCTCATGAGATGATGACTGAGGCGGGGTAGCCTGTGCTGGCTCCCGCTGTGCATAAAAGGCCTCTGCTGGCTCCTCTGTCCATGGCCTAGTATGTCGGGTGGGCCCGTGTTGCCTGTCTGCAACAGTCTTCCTCTTTACCATGGCCTACAAAAAGAAAAAGAAAAACTTGCAATGGGAGTTAGTGCCAAAATAAGAAATTTAAAAGCACGAAATAGAATCATGTACGTCAAGTAAAATAGACAAAACAAATATGACATGAGTCTATGCAAGTGGTAGAATATGAAACATGCTAAACAATGTAAGTATGAAATGCATCCAATGTGGAATATCACAGGCATTGGGCATAGATATGATAACATGAACATAAGATATGATGAATGGAGTGTGTGTGTGAGATCTGTGAAGTTCGATCGATCATAAAAAGAAATGAAATCAATCACAAAAGTTAGATCGATCAAAAGTAAGTGAGATCGATCTCACTACTTCGATCGATCGAAGACATGAGTTTGATCGATCTCTCAAGATCGATCGGAGATGCTAGTTCGATCGATTGAACTGTGCGATGTTGAAAACTCAAAGGTCACAGATCTGTGACCTTGGAAGCATGGGGCCCACACAAACGTGTTCGTGGGCCATCAACACAACAAATCGTCCATTCCCATCACAAATCGAGGCCCATACTCCAACAAATCTAAACAAATCATCAAAAATATATACACATATATATATACATATATATATACAAATGCTTCAAGCTTCAACAATAGAGGATTTTGTCATGTATATAGCATGTATTCAACATATAAAGCATGTATGCACAAGATTGAAGCTTAAATCATGAGGGACATTCTCGGATCTTACCTCAAATGAGTGAGAGAAGTGGATACGAAGAGGGGAAGATGGAAACCGAGATGAGAGAGAGATGTGAGCTTGGAAACTCGTCGGAAAGCTTCACCGGAGATGGTGAAGTGGTTGGACAGTGACGGCGACGAAGAGAGGTTAGGGTTTTCAGGATGAGAGTGAGTTAGATCGATCTTTGTAATCGATCTTACAAACCCTCGGTTCTATTTTTAAAAACATTCTCGACAGAGTTCGATCGATTGAACTCAACTATGATTGATTGAACTTTGATGAACTCTCTTCAAAATTTTTTATTTTTTTTAAAATTAAATTGAATAAACACTTAATAATTAAAAATTAATTAAGATATTTTGGGATTTTTGAAAACTTTTTTGAAAAATAAAATAAAATGAAAATAAAATAAAGTAAAATGAAATAAAATAAAAATGAAAATATTTTTGGATTTTTTGAAATTTGAAAAGTCAAAATAATGAAATGAAGATTGAGATCGATCGAAACAAGAGTTCGATCGATCAGACAGAGAGCAAAAATATGCAGGTTTTTGGCTCAGAAAATTGGCTAAGTGTTGGAACATGAGATCGATTGAACTTCGAAGTTGGATCGATCGAAGACCTTTCAGATCGATCTTGGAATTTTTCGAACGATCAGACAGAGAGTTGAAATATGCAGGTGGATGTAGGCTCAAAATTTTTCTAAGTGTTGAGTCATAAGATCGATCGAACTTGGAAGTTGGATCGATCGAAGGTCTCTTGATCGATCTTGGAGTTGGTTCGAACGATGGGACAGAGAGGTGATTTGGATGCAGGTTTCTGTAAGCCAAAATTTTTTCTAAGTGTTGGATGCAGAGAAGAGTTTGATCGATCGAACTCAAGTTTGAGATCGATCGAACTATGCAGAATGCTTAATAATGACATGAAAGCTTATACAATCCTCACCAAAGTTCCTTGAAATGCATATAAACCAAAAACAAGAATCTAAACTTCGCAAGAAATGAAATGAAAGATAGAAATGGGGGAGGAATAGGGTTTTGACACCCTACGAATGCTTTTGCTAGTCTTTAACGTCTCTAGCAAGACATTGGGCTCTTTTAGCCTGGATCAAAGGTCTTATAATGCATCCCCTCCTTGTTGGGGTGATAGATGCTTTGAATTCCACCCAACAAATGGTTCTTTGAAGAACTTGTTAGATTAAGCTCAAAAGAAGTCTTTGGTCCCTTGTCTATGCAATTACAACCTTTGGGCTTCCGTACCCTTTCAAAGCAAGAGTTTGAAACAAGACTTTTAGAATGAAAGGTTGAAGATGATCCTTTGGAAGTTTTAGTTTTACACAAAAGCTCATTTCTTTGGCATTGAAGATCATGACATTCATCTACAACATTAACTTCTCCTTCATATTTGTCAATCAATTGGGTGTGGGATTAAAGATTTTCAACTTCACCTTCATGTGGCCAAATGAGATCTTTATTATCCTCGTCCTACAATTGATGTTGGCATTAGCGGTTGCCAAGAAAAGACGTCCAAGGATAACGAGAATTTGGCTCTTAGGATTGGGAATCGGTTCCGTGTCTATAACAACGAAATCAACCGGGAAGAAGAATTTGTCAATCTTTATCAAAACATCCTCAATTATACCCCTAGGCTTCTTAATGGATCGGTCGGCAAGTTACAAGACTACCGACGTCGGTTTCAATTCACCTAAGCCCAATTTGACATAAACCGAGTATGGAAAAAGGTTAACACTTGCTCCTAAGTCAAGAAGCGCCCGATTAATGATATGATCACCAATAATGCATGATGTAGTGGGTGAACCGGGGTCCTTAAACTTTGGAAGAGTGTTATGTTGCAAAATTGAGCTTACTTGCTCGGTCAAAACCATTTTTCTTGGTGCTTAGCTCTTGTTCTTCCACTTTTGGGTGCACAAGTCTTTCAAAAATTTGGCATAAGCCGAAATTTGCTTGATTGCATCCAATAGTGGAAGATTAACTTTCACTTGCCTAAACATTTCCATGATTTCATTGGTTTTTGCCTTTTGCTTGTCTTTTGAAATGGATCCTTTTAAGGCATCCGGAAATGGAACCTTTGGTTCAAACACTTTCAAAATTTTCTTTTGAACTCTCTTCAACACAAGAAGTTTTCAAATCATTTTTCAATAAAACCTTTTCAACATCATTTTTCAAACACATCTTTCAAAACTTTCTCATTTTCAAGGTCATGTATATGCAATGAAGGAGGAATGGGATGTGAAACGGGACGGGTGACAACTTGAGGTTGCACCGGTTCACTCTCTTCATTGGTCATTCCAACTTGATTGTCCACAATCCTACCACTTGCAAGGTAGTCACCGTATTGACATGTTCAATGGTGTGGCCTTCCGATGAGGAATGGGTTTCCACAACACATTGTTGCTTAGGTGGGGCATTTATAGGCATATTTTCCTTCTCTCTTGCATTGAGAGTGCTTGCTATTTGCCCTACTTGGGTTTCTAGCTTTACAATAGATTGAGAGTGAGAATGAAGCAATTGAGTGTTAGCCTCTAAAGTGCCCAAAGCATTCAAAACTTTCTCTTCAAAGGCGGGAATTCTAGTATTACCTTGGGAATAAGATTGGTTGGGAAAATGAGAATTAGCAAATTGATTCCCTTGTGATTGATAGGGTTTATAACCTTGGGATCCTTGGCTTTGAAGTGGAGGTGGAATGTACTTCCCTTGAAAATCGCCTTGGGAAGGGTTTGAGCCCTCTCCTTGGTTTTTCCAAGAGAAATTTGGATGATTCCTCCAACTTGGATTATAATAAGTACCATAAGGATTATTCCCTTGGTTCACAAAAGCCGCGTTGACTTGTTCATTAGGTTCACTTTACACTTGTCCGTGAGGACAATGAGAAGTAGAATGAAGAACACTAGAACAAGTCATACATGTTTCATTTGATGCACGATGAGAATGGTTAGGGAAAGAAGATACTTGGTTCACCGAGTTTTGATTAATCAAAAATTGATCAAACCTTTTGAGATAAAGACTTCATTTCGGCGGCTATTTCATTTGAATGGTCGACTTGATATAAGCCAACACTCTTCCTACCTTGTGAATTTCTGTCATTCTTGGATGATAGTGTTCTATGCAAAGAATTTTCACTCATGCTTTCATAGAGATGCCACACGTCATCCTCATGCCTATCAATGTAGGAGCCACCCATGGAAGTGTCAACCATACCCTTATAGTTGTCCGATAAGTTCTCAAAGAAGTATTGAACTAATTGCCATTTGGACATGTCATGATGTGGACACTTCCTAAGAAATTCATTAAAGCGTTCCCATGCCTTATGAAACGTTTCTCCATCCCTATGTGAAAATTCTCGAATTGAGGTCCTCATGGCATTGGTCTTAGAAACCGAATAGTACTTCTTCAAGAACTCTTGTTGCATTTCTACCCAAGAAGTGATTGAAAAAGGCCTAAGATTGTTAAACCAATACTTTGCCTTGTCTTTTAAGGTGAATGGAAAAAGTTTGAGTCTTAAAACCTCTTCCGGCATGTCCGTATATTTTACGGTGGAACATACTTTAAGAAACTCATCCAAATGCTTGTAAGGTTCTTCACTTGGAAGTCCATGATAGTTAGGAAGCATTTGAATGGTTTGTGGCTTAATTTCATAATGATGTGATCTAAATGGAGGCAATTGGATGCATATAGGTGCATTATACTCATTAGGCACATAATGGTCTCTTAAAGCAAGAGGTGGATTAGCTACTTGAGGTGCAACATGAACACCTTGGTTTTGAATTCCTTGATTGTTGATAGGATGCTGTGGAGCATACATTGGCCTTGGCATTCCATATGGAACTTGGCCTTGTTGTTGTGGTGGTTAGTGAATGAATGGCCTAGGCATGCCTAATGGTACTTGTATGTTCTCATTGTGCACATTGGGATGAAGGATACCTTGTTGGTCTATGTGACCAAGGTCCTCAACATGATTATCATTATGGTCATCCATTAAAAGATTGGCTCTATTTGAACTTCCTCTTCCCCTAGGATTTCTAACGATAGATTCAAGATACAAATCAAGAGGAACAAGAGTTGGTCTCAATAAACGACGTCCAAGCATGCACAATACAAAACACAACAAACACAAAGAATGACAAACACTATGCCTTCACAACAATGCAATTAGACTTCTTCCACAAACATTTAATTCATACTCCCATGCTTTAACAACAATGATGCAAGACAATTAAAAATAAGCCTCCACGCGGGCCGACGATTTAACTAAGGGATTGAGTAAAGAAAGTCTCACAAAGGTCCTTTAGCACTTCAACTCCAAATTTAAAGCTTAGCTTAGCAATTCTAGAATTTTTAGCTTTTTACTTCCTTTGCTTGCTTGAATTGAATGCTTGATGGCTCCTTTGCTTGCTTCCTCTCCAACAATACACCTAGTCAAGTAATCAACACAATAAGTAACCAAAAAGAAAAATAAAAATAAAGTAAAGACACGATCAAAAGAGTACTAATCCTAATCAATTCCATAAATCCGACGTTGCCAAATCTAATCAACAAATCCCCGGCAACGGCTCCAAAACACTGTGGTGCCTGCCCCTAGCGTGCACAAAATAATGCACAACACTTTGAGTTTGGAAATTAGTGTCAAGTGGGCACCACACTTGAATTTATAAACCGCTTAATACCTATACTATGTAGTATGAGTAAGAAGGGATCGTCCCAAGGGATTATGAGGATCGAGTAATGTTGTGGAATCACAATTAGGGCTAATAGGTCGAGTGATCAAACAATTGGTTGGTTGGTTGATTAAAGAGCAATTAAATTAAACTAAGTAATAGCAAAAGAATGCAATTAAGAGTAAGTAAGAGAGAGAGAGATCTTGGGGTTTAGAGATCACCACCAAGCAATGCATTTCTATATCATTGATAAGTGATTAATGAGGGCAAATGGTGTGTTGCAATATTGGTATGTATGTGTTTGGTTGATTCAACAAGTAAGGATGACTAGTTAAGCATGTATTGTCTAAACATCATGTGAGAGGCACAATATATCTAAGCAATGAAGCATATATTGTCTAAACAACATGTGAAAGGCACAATAAATCAAAACAAGTCATTAATCATTTCATTAAGCTCATAATCCAAATACAGCACAAGGATAGAGACATATGCTACTTGTATTCAAAAGCTTGGATCATCAAATAACAGGCATAAATTGTCCTCCTATTTAACACTACACTACAACTACACTACATCTACACTACTAGCATGAAAATAAACTAAGGGAGAGGCATAATCCATCAAGAGATAAGCATGAAGCATCAAAAGAATCACAAGAGCATTCCTTTAAGCACTATGTTTTGACAATCTCCAAATCTATAGCATCAATACACATAGACATGCATCAATAACACAAAATTTAGAGACAAGCATATGAACATCTATTCTAGCATACATAGACATATGGATATAATGAAATGACCAATTAGAAGCATTAAACCACATAAATAATTGAATAAACAAGATCTATATATATCAAAATGTCAAAACATCAATTACAACACTAATCCCTCAATAATACATAAGATTAAGATATAGAAAGCATGCTTGGGGCTAACTCTAGCCCCAAGAGGATGTCTAGCCACTCATGGTGATGATGCTCCAACCCTCAAAGGCTAACTCCGTGGTTGAAATCTGCTTCTTGTTGATGAAGAGTCTCCAATGGTGTCTCTAGCCTCCTCTTCCTCTAAGCTTCCTCTTCAAGAGATGATATGAAAATAATGTTGGCTCTCCCTTGTAAAAGTAATCCTTATCCTTATATAGGTAGGTCAAAATGACACCCAAAATGAGCTAGGGTCGTGCACACAATATTCCCTAATGATTGGATAAAGGACAACTTTTAATGAGATGGAATTTTAACTTTTTCGCACTGGAGGAAGTTCGATCGATCGAAAGTAAGTAAGATCGATCGAACTTAGGCTGTATCAATCCAACTGGCTGAGCTTTTTGGAAAATGACAAATCTGAGATATTTATGGGAGATATTTATGGGAAAGGGACAAAAGTGGTTAGTGGGTGGTATAGCTGTGGATAGGATCAATCATTTGAATAAGGACAAAAGTGTTCGATCGATCGAAGGATGGTGTTGGATCGATCGAACTTTTGGAACTTTATGCTTTTAGGTCAAGGCTTTGATCTATCTTTAAGTGCTGAGATCGATCATTGTTCGGTCGATCGAACCTTGAACTTGGATCGATCGAACTTTGCTGCTTGTCACCTTTGGCTTCATTTATTTCCCTCTTTCTCCACTTTGCTCCTTTCTTTGTTTAATCCCAGAATTGCTTCAATTAAGCTCTTATTTGGTTGAGTTAGCTTATTTTCGGGATAAGTGCTTGAAAATGGAAATAATATGAAATCAATCTAAAACGGTAAAGTAAGATAGATAAAGGTACTAGAATGCCTAAGCTTAAGGGGTTTAAATACGCACTTTTCAGTGCTCATCACATCCATGCCCCAATGGACACCGGGAGCAACCAGAGTACTTTCTTGTAAAAGTGAAGATACGTATTTCGAGGAAACCACTCAAGATGAAGGCACATGAAGTCAAAAAGTAAATCTGAGCATGAAAAGTGAGGTTGTGCCAAAAACTGGCAAATGGGGAAAAGACAGAATAGGAAAAAGGACGAAATAGAGCATAGTGTCCAAAAAGTTAAAATGCAAAAATGACTCGATCCTCAAAGGAAGTTGTCAATCTACGGAAAAGAGTCTCGAAAACCAATTCTGAGCACTTGAGATGACATTAAGTGACAAGAAACAGAGCTCAGAAAGGAAAATTAAACGGAAAAAAATTTATCTGTAAAATTTCAGGAAAAAGAAAAGAAAGGTAAATGACCAGGTCGTTACACATAATTTCATTGCTTGTCTTTTGAAATGGATCTTTTTAAGGCATCCAGAAATGGAACTTCTGGCTTAAACACTTTTTCAGAATTTTTCTTTAAAGTCTCTTCAACACAAGAAGTTTTTAAATCACTTTGTTTCAAATCATTTTTCAACAAAACCTGTTCAAATTCATTTTTTTGCAAATCTTTCTTCAAATCATTTTCAAAATCATTTTTAAAATCACATTTTGAAGTTTTCTTATTCACAAGATCATGTGTGTGCAATGAATGAGGAATGGGATGTGAAACGGGACGGGTGACAACTTGAGGTCGCACCGGTTCACTCTCTTCATTGGACATCTCAACTTGATTATCCACAATCCTACAATTCCGCAAGGTAGTCACCACATTAACATATTTAATGGTGTGGCCTTCCGATGGGGAATGGGTTTTCACAACACATTGTTGCTTAGGTGGGGCATTAATAGGCATCTTTCCCTTCTCTCTTGCATTAAGAGTGCTTGCTATTTGCCCTACTTCGGTTTCTAGCTTCGCAATAGATTGAGAGTGGGAATGAAGCAATTGAGTGTTAGCCTTTAAAGTGCCCAAAGCATTCAAAACTTTTTCTTCAAAGGCAGGACTTCTAGCATTTCCTTGGGAATAAGATTGGTTGGAAAAATGAGAATTAGCAAATTGATTCCCTTGTGATTGATAAGGTCTATAACCTTGGGATCCTTGGTTTTGAAGTGGAGGTGGAATGTACTTCCCTTGAAAACCACCTTGGGAAGGGTTTGAGCTCTCTCCTTGGTTTTTCCAAGAGAAGTTTGGATGATTTCTCCAACTTGGATTATAGTGAGTACCATAAGGATTGTTCCCTTGGTTCACAAAAGTTGCATTGACTTGTTCATTAGGTTCATTTTGCACTTGTCTGTGAGCACAATGAGAAGTAGAATGAAGAACACTAGAACAAGTCATACATGTTTCATTTGATGCACGATGAGAATGGTTAGGGAAGGAAGATACTTGGTTCGCCGAGTTTTGGTTAATCAAGAATTGATAAAACCTTTGAGATAAAGACTTCATTTCGGCGGCTATTTCATTTCAATGGTCGACTTGATGTAAACCAACATTCTTCCTACCTTGTGAATTTCTACCATTCTTAGATGATAATGTTATATGCAAAGAATTTTCACTCATGCTCTCATAAAGACGTCACACGTCATCCTCATGCCTATCAATGTATGAGCCACCCATGGAAGCATCAACCAGGCCTTTGTAATTGTCTGATAAGCTCTCAAAGAAGTATTGAACTAATTGCCATTTGGGCATGTCATGATGTGGACACTTCCTAAGTAATTTATTAAAGCGTTCCCATGCCTCATGAAACGTTTCTCCATCCCCATGTGAAAATTCTCGAATTGAGGTTCTCATAGCATTGGTCTTAGAAACCGGATAGTACTTCTTCAAGAACTCTTGTTGCATTTCTGCCCCAGAAGTGATTGAAAAAGGCCTAAGATTGTTAAACCAATACTTAGCCTTGTCTTTTAAGGTGCATGGGAAAAGTTTGAGTCTTAAGACCTCTTCCGGCATGTCCGTAGTTTGCGGTGGAACATACTTCAAGAAACTCATCCAAATGCTTGTAAAGTTCTTCACTTAGAAGTCCATGATAGTTAGGAAGTATTTGAATGGTTTGTGGCTTAATTTCATAGTGATGTACTCTAAATGGTGGCAATTGAATGCATGTGGGTGCATTGTATTCATTAGGCATATAGTGATCTCTTAAAGCAAGTGGAGGATTAGCAATTTGAGGCGCAACGTGGGCACCTTGATTTTGATTTCCTTGAATGATGGGAGGTTGTGGAGCATACATTGGCCTTGGCATTCCAAATGGAACTTGGCCTTGTTGTTGTTGTGGTTGGTAAATGAATGGCCTAGGCATGCCTAATGGTGCTTGCATGTTCTCATGGTGCACATTTGGATAAAGGATACCTTGTTGGTCTATGTGACCAAGGTCCTCTACATTCTCTTCATTATGGCCTTTTATTGATGTAATGGATTGGGTAGAACTAGAACTTCCTCTTCCCCTAGGATTTCTAACTACGGATTCAAGATGCAAATCAAAAGAGACAAAAGTTGGTCTTAGTGATCTACGACCATGCATGCACATTGTGAAAACACATAAACACAATGAATGAACAAACACTTCAACTTCACAACAATTTCAATGAGACTTCCTCCACAAACACTTAACCCATACTCCTATGCTTTAACGACAATGATGCAAAGAATAATTAAAAATGCCTTCACGCGGGCTCACGATTTATCTAAGGATTTAAAACAAGCCTCCACGCGGGCCGATGATTTAACTAAGGGATTGAGTAAGAAAAAGCTCACAAAGGTCCTATAGCACTTCAACTCCAAATTTATAGCTTAGCTTAGCAATTTTTTTTTAATTTTTAGCATTTTGCCTTGCTTGCTTAGCTCCTTTGCTTGGATGCTCCTTTGCTTACCTCCTAGCTCAATGCTCCTTACCAAAGATGAACAAACACAATAAGTAACAAAGAGAAAAATTAAAACAAAGTAAAAACATGATCAAAAGAGTACTAATTCCTAATTGATTCCACAAATACGACGTTGCCTAATCCCCGGCAACGGCTCCAAAAACTTAGTGGTTCGTCGCTACACCACAAGCTTAGAAAGGAGTGTGCATTAAGGCGAGGGCCAAGTTTTACATTTATAAAAGCCACTACTACCTTCACTAAAAATATAGTTAGGGTGAGTAGGGATCGTTCCAAGGGATTGGAGTCGTACTAGCTTATGGAATCACTATTAAGGTTAGTAGGTCGAGTGATCAAACAAATAATTGGTTGGTTGATTAAACTAAAGAACAAATTAAACTAAATAATTAAATGCAATAAGAAGTAAGTAAGAGAGAGCGAGTTCTTGGGGTTTAGAGGTCACCACCAAACAATGCTTTTCTACACCCTTAACTAGTGACTAATGAGGGAAATGTGTGTTGCAATATTAATGTGTGTGTATGTTTGGTTGATTCAATTAGCAAGGGTGACCAATTAAGCATACATTGTCTAATCAACATGTGAAAAGCACAATATATCTAGTAATTAAGTATATATTGTCTAAATAGCATGTGAAAAGCACAATATATCTAGCAAGTCATTAATCCTTTCATTAAGCTCACAAGCCAAATACACCATATGGTTAGAAACATATGCTACTTGCATTCAAAAGTATGGAACATCAAACAACAAGCATGGATTGTCCTCCCATCTAACAACTATGCTACCACTACACTACAATTAAGCTAATGACATGAAATTAAAGTAATTAAGCTAAGGGAGAAGCACAATCCATCAAGAAATGAGCATGAACCATCTAGAAAATTACAAGAGCATTCCTTTAAGCACAATGTTTTGACAATCTCTAAATCTATAGCATTAATACACATAAACATACATCAATAACATAAGAAATAGAGACAAACACATGAACATCTATTCTAGCATACATAGACATATGGATAGAATGAAATGATCAATTGGAAGCATTAAACCACATAAATCATTGAATAAACAAGATCTAAATATATATAAGTGTCAAAACATGTATTACAACACTAATCCCTCAATAATACACAAAATCAAGAGGTAGAAAGCATGCTTGGGGCTAACTCTAGCCCCAAGAGGATGTCTAGCCACTCATGGTAGTGCTTCTCCAACCCTCAAGGGCTAACTCCATGGTAGAGATTTGCTCCTTGGTTGATGAAGAGTCTCCAATGATGTCTCTAGCCTCCTCCTCCTTTAAGCTTGCTCTCTACGAGTTCTTCAAGGTATAAGATAATATGATGTGGTATGAGGTCCTCCCATGTAAAAAGTAATCCTTATCCTTATATAGGAAGGTCAAATGACACCTAAAATGAGCTAGTGATCGACGGATCGATTACAATTATAAATCAACCCGTTTTGCAATAGCACAAATCACTATAAAATAGGGCTATTGGTCGGGTAAGTCAAACCACTAGGACTACTAGTTTATGGCAACTTAGGTATCTAGGATCATTTTTAGAGTGATGGATGGGTAATGAGGATTTGTTGGTTTGTCACTTAAAGCTAGGAATTGAAATGTAGAAAACAATAGCTTGCAAGAAATTGAAAAGATGAAATACAGGTAGAGAGGACTAGGGAAGTGAATCCACCTCCATCCCTATACACACACTAGATTAGAACTAATTTGGGGGAAAAACAACATCAATGATGGTCATGATACGTAGCAACTCTTGGTTGCTATAATATCCTCAAGAAGTTCATTAAATAAAAAGGCAAGAATAAACCATCAAAGATTCACATGATCAACTACCTAAACTAAAATGTAGTCTAGAACATGCTTATTAAGTCAAGGATTATCAAGCCCTAAATTAAATGATGAAAGCACATAAAGCTAAGAATCAAGTATAGACCATCAAAGGGGAACCCTAAGCAATGGACTATCTAGGTTCTCCAACTCCATGCCATTAAACCATTCCATGATCTAACTTCCATTGTCACTATGAAAGTGCAAGCAATATGATTAAGAATGGTAACCATCTAAGACAAGATGAATAACTCAAAATAATCATTTATAAACATTTAAAATCCATTACAACAAACATGGGGATCTAGATCATGAAAAGACCAAAAATATACATTGATGTCCCTAAAATAGAACCAAGCTAGAACATGCTTACAAGGGAAGGCTTCATCACCTCCCTCAAGGAATAGTTAGTTATCCATGGATGCCTTAGAAGAAGGAAAAAGCTTTCCTCCAACCTCCATTTTTGAGCTCCCTCTTTGTAGCCACAAAAACTCTATCTTCTCATTCCTTTCTCTCTCCACAAATCTTGCAAAAATGATATATGATATCTAATCTCTTGGTTCCCCTCTCTTTTTGTAGACAAAAAGCCTACCAAACCTCCTCCAAACAAGGCTCCATTCCCCTCAAAAGACATCTCCAACCAACTCATAAAAGAGGGAAATCTGAAGTTGAGGGAATCAAGGCACAAGTGGGAATGCATGTTCCTTCGAGCGCTTGAAGATGCTCGAAGTGATTCTGCCCGAATTTTGAGCGCTCGAAGATGCAATAGATTGCATTCTTCTACTTGTTCTGCTCTAAGCTACTTTGGTAAAAAGGCCATAACTTTCTGCTCTGAACTCCAAATGATGAACCGTTTGATGATTTGAAAGGCTAATTCAAAGCTCTAAGTACGCCATGTTTTAATGGAAGTCCAGTTCTCAAGTTTATTAGGTCAAAAATGATGAGTAAAGTTGGACTCCACTGTTGCTAGGCTGTAAACTTCAGCATTGCACACTTTAATATTCAAGAACTCATCAAAACATCATTTTTATTCCTTTTTAGCAAACAAACCTGAAAATAAATAAAACATGTAAATGAAGATAATCTACATAAAATAATCAAATAATGGACTTAACTAATGCAACTAAGGGCGCTTGAATATGCAATATTTGGCGCTTATCAGATGTGGTCGTGCATAAAATATTCCCCAATGATTGGATAAAGGAGAACTTTTTGTGAGCAGGAATTTTAACTTTTTCGCATTGGAGGAGGTTCGATCAATCGAACCTTAGACTTAGATGGATCAAAACATGGCTTAGATCTATCGAACTTAGGCTGGATCGATCCTCAATGGTGGCGCTTTTTGGATAAAGACAAATCTGAGATATTTTGAAGATATTTTTGGAAAAAGGACAAAAGTGGTTGGTAGGGTGGTACAACTAGATAAGATCAATCATTTGGATAAGGACAAGGCAGTTCGATCGATCGAAGAATGATGTTGGATCGATCGAACTTTTGGGATCTCTGAAGATATCATCATGGCTCTGATCCATCTTGAAGTGCTGAGATTGATCATGTTGGATTGATCGAACTTTAATCTGAGATCGATCAAAGATGTTAATTTCCACTTTTTTCTTCCTTTTGCTTCCACTTGGGTCCTTTCTTTGATTTATCCCAGAATTGCTTCATTTTTGCTCTTTTTTGGCTGAGTTAGCTTATTTTTGGGATAAGTGCCTGAAAATGGAAATAATACGAAATCAATATAAAACAGTAAAGTAAGATAGATAAAGGTATTAGAATACCTAAGCTTAAGGGGTTTAAATACGCACTTTTCAGCGCTAATCAAATCTCTACACAATGAGTTGATCCTTATTGGAAAGTTTTGTTTTTTTTTTCAAAAATTATTTTCAAAATTATATCTTATGCGTTGAAAGAAGCTGGTTCTAATCAACGTGGTCCTTTATTTGAAGGAGATAATTACAATTTTTTGAAATCAAAGATGAGAGCCTATTTGCAAAATTCTGGTGGTAAAACTTGGGTAATAGTTGAATTTGGCTATCTACCACCTACAGTAGATACAACTGTGGATGGTAAAGTAGTTAAAGAGTTAAAAGATGCTTTTACTTTTACTGCTATTGAAACTGAGCGTAATGATGCTAATGGCAAAGCTTTATATACAATTATTAATTATGTTGTTCCATCTGAACATGCTAGAAATTCTGATTGTAAAACTGCTAAAGAAGCTTGGGATATTTTGCAGGTTAGTCATGAAGGAACTTCAAAAATGAAGTTATCCAAAATTCAGATGCTTTCTCATAACTTTGGGAACATCGTGGTAAAAGAAGTTGAATCCTTTTTTTGATTTTTATTCTAGTCTTCTTGAAATAATTTTTGAACTGTGTCACTTTGGTAAAAAGGTTAGTGATAAGAAAATCTGTGAAAAAATCTTAAGGTCTTTACCTAAGAGATTCCAAATTAGAGTTGAAACCATCACTGAACATTGAGATTTAACTACCTGTAAAGTTGATGAGATGGTAGGTTCATTGAAAACTTTTGAGATGCAAAACTTTGATTTAAATCAAAAAGAGAAAAATCTTGCTTTAAAATCTACAAAGGTTGAGAATTCTGTAGATGACAACTCTGATGATGATCTTGCATTTTTGTCAAGACAATTCAATCAGATCTTGCAAAGACAATAGAGCAGAAGGAATAACAACATGGCTAATCCTCAAAATTTTGACAAGACGTCAAAGTTTAGGTTTAATGAAAAGAAATTAGAAGAATCAAAAGAAACTGAATTCACTTGCTGGAATTGTGGTGGCAAAGGTCACACATCCAATGTTTGTCCTAGTCTTAGGAAAAAATAAAAGGATAAGAATAAAGGAAAAACAATGAAAGTTTTTATGACTGAAAATTCTACTTTAAGTAATAATGATTCTCTTCATGATGATTCTAATGATTTTTCTTATGTCGCTTTTCTTGATAAAGGTCCTCATGTTGTTACTTTATCTGACTCTGATATTTCAGATAACAAAGACACTGAAGTTCACGATGAACAGGTACAAGAGGTTAAAAAGGACGGTGAAAGATTGAAGAAGATGGTCGAAGAAACCATTAAAGTCAAACCGGCAATCAATAAGCTAGCAAAAGAGCTTATCCAAGCAAAAGGAAAGAATGAAGATCTAAAGAAACAGATTGATGAAGGCAAAAGGAAAACTTTTGAAAGCAATTATGTTATCACTGAGCTTGAGAAGAAGATCATCATTCTTGAGGATAAGGTAAGTATTGCTAACTCATTAAAGGAATGTCTTGCTTTGAAAAATGATTATCTTAAAATTAAATTGAAATCTGAACAAGATAAATTGAATGGATTTAATTTGATTCAAAACAGTTTGAATAAGATAATCAACATGGGTAAGGATGTGAATGATAAAACAGGGTTAGGATTTGTTAAAGGTTCCTCTAATAATCAAGGTAAAACAACTTTTGTTAAACCTGCTGTTATGCCTAAACCATGTTTGCCTGATGCATCACATTCTGATATGTCTTATGTGCCTAAATTGTTGCATTGCATTTTTTATAGAAAGAATGGACATAAGTATAACTCATGCCTTCATAGAAAAAAGAAAGACTTTTCTAAAATTCATTCTCAAAATTCTCATGTTAAGAAAAAGGTGTGTTCTAGGAAGAAAAAGAATGTTGTAACACCTAAAAGTTTCTACAGCTGAAAATTTACCTAAGAAAGAGGTAAAGAAAGATAGAGAATTTCAGGAAATAAGATTAAGAACTGTGTGGATCAAAAAATCTGATTTGATTAATTATGTGTCTGTTGAGTCTATGAAACAAGTTTGTAAAAGGATTTCACCTTCAAACTGAGTCCTATGAAATTTAGTGATCATGGCTTGTGTTTAAAAGAAAATTTTGTTGCCATTGGATCACTTGTTAGGGTTTGGTTAGGATTTTGAGTTTCTGATCATAGTCTTCATGATATATTTGAGAAAATTCTTCCATTGAATTTATGATCTATCTTTGAATGCAAATTTGTACACATGATTTTTGATTAAAAATATATTCTTGGTTTGTAATCTATATAATGAAAGTTGATTTGCATTGATTAAGGGATTTTTAGATTTGAATCTCTTAAGTTCATAACCTTTTGTGCACTAGTCCAAATCTGAAAATTTTGATTGAAAATCGTTGAATTGTTGACTAGGGTATATTGATCACAAAAGTTATAAAGGTTATTGTCTGAAGAAAAAAAAATAAGAGCTTGAAAAAAATGATAAATAAATTCAGCTTGAAAAGAAAAGAAAAATGTGAAAAGTGCTGAATTCTTTGTTTAGGAAAAGGCTACCTATTGAGATGTGTTCGAAAGCTCCTATTAAACTTTGAAGTGGAGCTAAATGACTAAAAAGAATTGTGGAGATAAGTTGAATTGAGGAATTGATGTCTACTCTTTAGAGTGAAAGCCACCTTACTTAGAAAAATTGCTCAAAGACAATTTTACCTTAATGTTTTTCAATCAATATGGTTTGGACAATGATTTATTGATAATTAATTAAAAATTGATGAGATGGATTGCACACACACACTTGATCTTGCTAGATTAATTTCTAAATGTTTTGTTAAAATTTGCAAGTTAAAATTCGTGTTGTAATTATTTCTTGAGAATTAAAATTGATTGAATATTCTGTGGAGTTGAAATTTTCTTTCATAGATATCTCTGACAATTTTTTGGAAATTTGGATCATGTGTGGACTTGAATGACTTTGATTGACTGCTCAATGATTTGTTCTTAATTTTGTTTTTAAAAAAATTAAAAATAATAAAAAAATGGAAAAACTATAAAATTCAAAAAGATTTTTGATTTTAGTTTGTGGTTTTTTTTTTTGGTTTGATTTAATCATTAAATGATTCAAAAAGTTTGTTAGAAAATTTTTCTAGAAAAATTTCAAGTCTACCATGTCCCTACCGGTTCACTATTTCCCTTACCGGCTCAAGGTGCCAAGTAGCAAGGCCATACCTTACTGGAGCTTGGCTACCAGTACCACAAGTTTGGTACCGGTTCCAAAGTGGTCCTCACTTTGCAAAGGCTCACTGCCTAGTGGGAATCGGTTCCCACATTGGCTACCGGTTCCTGACAGCGTGAAAGGGCTTTAAGAAACCCATTTTGGCATATTGTTGGGTATTGTTACACAACCATTCTCTCTCTATATATATTACACTCTCTCTATATATATTCCACCAAGCATATATACATATATATCTTCATATGTTGTTTCATTCTTGCATCATTCTCATCATATATCGGAAGATTAAACATAGAATCATTCATTTGATTTTGAGATTTGAAGATTGAAGGAAGTTGAAGATTGAGATTGAGGAGTTTGGGTTTGAAATAAACCTTAAAGGATTTAGTTGAGTTTTTGGTGACGATTCTTGGGGTTTGACATTGAAGGCTTTGGGTTTAATCAATTGAAGATTCTTGCTTGTTGATTGTTGATTGTTGGGGGTTTTGAAGATTCAAAACAAGATTGTCCAAGAACAAGTGTTGAAGCACACTCCAAGTGTTCGACAAAATTACCGAGTGAACTCCGGGGTTTCAAACCAAAAATTTTAGAACATAAGATGCCTCCAAGATTATCCAAAAAGGCTAAAGGAATAGGAATTGCTACTCCTCCACCTCCCAAGAAAGCCCGATTGACAATTTCTATCCGGGAACCATAAGAAGGTCCGAATGCTCCTAAGGATGATCCTACCTCTCTTATGCGTTCTTCCTCACCTTCTACTGAGTACCACCTGGGTATCCTATAGTTTCTAACATTGGGAAGGTTGAGTTTGCTCAAGAACACTTCTATAATGAACATGCCTGGAAGGTATACACTAAGGTATATAGAGATGGTCCAATTAAGTCGGAACGCAATGTGAACCTGAAGAAGCTCAAAGAAAGTCTGGGGAAAAAGCTCGTTGACTACATTGAGAAGTATAATTGGCTTTTCTTTACAAAGATAGAAAGCACCTACAGTCCAGTTATGGTTCACTATTTTTACTCAAATATTCAAAAAGTTCATAATTCTGGATATTTTGAAGTATCATTATTTGGCAAGGACTATGTGGTTGATAAAGAGGTGATCGGAAAAATTCTTGGTATACCCAAGAGTTTTATAAGCACGGGCTATCGTCTTCCACTTGATCATTTTGGACTAAAGTGGGAAGATATTTGCAATGCTTTGTGTGTACCAGATTCACTGAGATATCCCGAGTATATACCATTTCATTTTCTCACAGATGAGGCGGCGTTTCTAAATTTGTTTGCCATCTCCAATCTTGTTTACTTTGGGAAAAAGGATATTATATCCTCAAATCATGCAGAGGTATTATATCTTCTATCTATTGATGCACAGATACATCTTGATGCTTCTATCTATGGATTGATGGTAGCACACTATAAGAACAATACTAATAAGAAGTTCTCTCCATTCCCGATGATCATCATGGGTTTGTATCGGCAGTTTGAGATTCTACTTCCACCCCGTGCTCATCCTATTGAGATTATGTCTGAGATGGATGTTAGGGCTTTTAACAAGTTTAAATCTGCAAGGGCTTCATTTAGGAAAGCTAGCTGGGGATCAACTGCTTTGTCATCTCTTCCTGAGATTACTCAGCTTTTTCCGTTTAAACGGAATTTTACCACACTGGATGCTAATCTGCTATATTCGCTAATTCTTCAGAATCAGAAGGCCATGATGGATGTTGTTCTTAATCTCAAGGATGAGGTTAAATTTCTTAGAGAGCAAAGGATGGGAAGTACTTCTGTGGACGTCTACAGACCAGCCTCTCTAGATCCGTCACTTGTTCCTGAGGATGACAGAGATGAGGAGGATGAGACAGATGAGGATGCAGAGGATGGTAGTGGTAGTGACACTGATGATGGTGATGAAGAGATTCTAACTTCAACTGTTCCATTTGCTGGACATTATATTGATGCTTGATTCTATGTTCATATCATACATGTATCACTTTTTGTTCAGTTTTATATTGTCATGACTTGATATTTTTAGATATTATCTTTTGGCTGTTGACATGTATTAAACTGATTACTGTTTTCTCTGTTTAGTATTGTTTCTACTCTCAATAACCTATTTCAATTGCTTTGTCAATTTTATTCCAAAAAAGAAGAGAACAAGGTTATATTAAGGGGGAGAAAAATCTAAAATTTAAATTTTTTGGGTAATTTATTCAAGGGGAGTTTTAAACTTGTTTTATTAAACTTTCATTGGTGGTTTTGCTTGATCAATGTGCAGGAGTTCAGTTGAAATTTTGTCCAAGAAAACAGAGATAACAAACTTCCGTGTTTCCTTAAATAGTTGTAATTTACTTTTCTGCTTTGGGTAGATTATGAATTGTTTTTAGGATTTTGTCACGAAATTACCAAAGTGGGAGATTGTGAGATGTATTTTTGTAATTGGCATATTTCGGTAATAAAACAAGTCCTAGTAGAGTTGTAATTTCAGTTACCATATCAGACTCGACATCGACTGCGGAATTCGAAGATTGTTCAAAAAAGGAAAGTATTGTTGATCATCGAAAACGAAGGAACAGCAAATTAGGACATCGTTTCCCACTTAGGACACAAATACAAATATGGTATATTTTCCAGAAATTCCAAAAATAGAAAATCCAAGTTCAAATTGGATTCTATCAAGTGGAAACCGGTACCTGAATTTAGGAACCGATTCCAGAAGCTAAGATTCGAAGAACTCCATTCTGTCCTTTGGGAACCGGTTCTAAAAGCTAAGATTCGAAGAACTCCATTCTGTCCTTTGGGAACCAGTACCAAGATTGGGAACCGGTACCAGGAATCCTGATAGTAAAAGGTTGTCAATTTCCTTATTCTGTTTGATTCCTTTTTTATCCAGCTTTCCTTCCAAGTCTTATGCACAAAATTTCTTTTATTTTCAGAAGAAATAGGACTTTACAAACTTCTATATAAACCATGTCATACACATAGGTTTATTCACGGCTTTTGTTCTACAAATTCATTTTTCTTAAAAGCCTTAGGAAGATTATTTTTGCAGAAAATCAGAGTTAATTTTTCTGTCATCTTTCTAGAACACATACATATAAACACATAGAGAGTTTAAAGTTATGGTGTTCAAATCATGATCGTGATCATACAGTTGCATCTACATCGATCAGATAAAAGTAGATCTACTTCTACATCGAATTTAGACGATTGAAGAACAAAAGTAAAAACAATCACACTTTGAAAGGGTTGGAGCATTCAAGGAGTGTTGTCTAATTTACCTACTACTCTTCTATAAATATCAAATATAAGCCTGAGGTCAAGTTGTTGTTGGATGGGGAGTCACAAAGCCAAATGATTGTCAGCAGTTGGTGTTTGGTAGAACGATAGGATATGAGCCAGAGTCAACGTTCAGTGTACTTTGTTTTAAGTATAGTAGATCAGTTTACTTTGGACTACACAGTCCACAAGGTTTTTTCCATACAAACAGTTGACGTATTTTATCAACTAAGGTTTCCTCGCTAAAATCCTGGTGTCATCTCTAACTTTACTTTGCTTTATTTTATATTGCATAATATTGATTTATTAATTGCTAAAATAAAGAAGGTTGGTAAAGACACAGACCTGTTTTAAAATAATCAAAACTTTCTAAGTATTTTTCACTAGGTACTACTCATAACTGTGACTCATCAAATTCTACATGTATTGATTCCATAATTACTAATGTTCTTTTATTGTACACTCTATATGCTTTACTTCTTATATAATATCCTAGGAAATACTTTCATCCAATTTGGCTTCAAATTTTCCTAGATTATCTTTATAATTAAGTACAAAGCATTTACACCCCAAAACTTTAAAGTAACCAATATTTTGTTTTCTTTAGTTTTAAAGTTCATAAGGAGTCTTATTAAGAAGTTTCCTAATGATGGCTCTATTTAAGACATAACATGAGGTACTAATGGCTTCGGCCCATAGATTTCTAGGAGATTTATGTTCATTTAACATAATCCTAATCATTTGTTGAAGAGACCAATTCTTCTTTTCAATAACTAATCGGTTGGTCAATTAAACATCAACCTTCGCAATAGCACGAATCATTGTAAAATAGGGCTATTGGTCGGGTAAGTCGAACCACTGGGACTGCGCTAATCTATGGCAACCTAAGTGTCTAGAGTCATTTTAGAGTGATAAGGGGTGTTCATAGAGGGTTTGTGTGTTTGTCACTAAACTAAGAAATTAAAATGTATAAAACAATAGATTGCAATGAAATTGAAGAAGTGAGATACAAGTAGAAAAGACTAGGGAGATGAATCCACACTACACCCTAAGTACATGCTAGATTAGGTCTAAATTTGGGGATAAATAGCATATATGCAATGGTCAAGAAATATGAAGCAACTCCGTTGCTTAATAATCATCAAGAAGTTTACTTAATCAAAACAAGAATGATCCATCAAAAGCTACCATAGTTGAACTACTTAAACTAAGGTGTAGAATCAAATACACTATCTCGAGCAAAAGACCATCAAGCTTTCAATCAAATGGTGAAGCACATGAAGGTAGGAATCAAGTATAAACCATCAAAGGAGGTACCTAAGCAATGGAATATCAAGTTTCAAAATCAACATGCCTTGAAAAACATTCATAGTCTATATTTTCATTGTCACTATGAAAATAAAAGCAATAAGATTGATCGAAGAATCATCAAAGATATGACAATGAACTTACATCAACCATTTACACATTAAAATTCATTACAAGAAGGAATATACTCTTAGACTATGAAACTACCATACATTATACATTATAGTCCCCAAAAGTATAGCCTAATCTAGAACATGATCAAAAGGGGAGGCTTCATCACCTCCCTAGAGAAGATTTAGTTACCCATAGGAGCAATGGAAGAAGGAAGAAGCTTGAAGACCTCCTCCATTTTCGTGCTCCCTTCTTCAAGCTTGAAGAACTCTCTCCCTTTGCTCTCTTCTCTCTCCTCTAATCTTGCTAGAATATAGGATATGAAATGTGTGGCCTTTGGTTGCCTTTTGTCCTCCAACAAAACCCTCTCTCTCCTCCAAAAAACATCCCCAACCACCTCATTAATAGGGAAATCCAAAGTTGGAAATTTCAGAGCACAAGTGGGCTGTCTCATGGAGCAAACTGCCCAAATTTCGAGTGCTCGAAATAGGGCCTCGAGCACTCGAATTAGTGTAAAAAGCTCCATGCTTCACTTGCTCCGCCCAGACCTACTTTGATGAAATGGCCATAACTTTGCGCTCCGAACTCCGAATGACAAACCGTTTAAATATTTGGAGAGATAATTCAGAGCTTTAAAAACTTCATGTTTTGATGAAGACCCAAATCTCAAGTCTGATTGGTCGAAAATGGGGAGAAAGGCAGTACTTCAGTGCTGCCAGGCAGTTCTGCGCACCTCTGGTAACAAGGCCATAACTCTCTGCTCCGAGGTCCGAATGATGAACCGTTTGAAGATTTAGAAAGCTAATTCAGAGCTCTAAATCTTTCATGTTATGATGGAAGTCCAGTTCTCGAGCTTTCTGGGTCAAAATGATGAGCAAAGTCCTGACTCCAATGCTGATCTCGTGAAGCAATCTGCCCTAATTTCGAGCACTCGAAAATTGGCCAGAATGCCTTATGCTCGGTTTGCTCCGCCCGGACCTACTTTGGTAAAACGGCCATAACTTTGCGCTCTAAACTCCAAATGATGAACCGTTTGAAGATTTGGAAAGCTAATTAAGACCTATAAAAACTTCATGTTTTGGTGGAGATCCAATTCTCAAGGATGGTTGGTCGAAATTGAAGAGCATGGCAGAAATTCGTTGCTGCCAGGCAGTTCTGAGTACCTATGATAAGAAGATCATAACTCTCTGCTCCGAACTCTGAATGACAAACCGCTTGAAGATTTAGAGTGCTAATTCAGAGGTCTAAATATGTCATTTTATGAGGGAAGTCCAGTTCTTGAGTTTTCAAGGTCAAAATGGCAAGCAAAGTCCAGGTTCCACTGCTGCCAAAAATTCAGCATTGTGACCTTTGATGTTCAAAACTCCACAAAGCATCCTTCTTGCTTCTTTTTGGCCAATGAACCTGAAAATACGCAAAAACGTGCATATGAAGGTAATCTACATAATTAAACAAACAATGGACTTAAATAATGCAATTAAGGGCGCTTGAATATGCAATATTCGGCGCTTATCACACCCCCAAACTTACATTTTGCTAGTCCCTTAGCAAAACCAAAATGAATACTTCAATGAAAATACAACCATGGGCATGCTACCACAAAAATATCATCCATGGTGAAATGAAGTGCAAACATAGCTCAAATACAATTTGAAACAACAAAGAACTGGAGATGGGGTCATTGGGAAGACTATCTTGCATATATGAAGCATTGATACTAAACACATTTCAACATGTATGTATCAACATCATAGACTATATAAATAACTCAATTATCATCTCTTGAATGGAAATCAACTCTAACTTCAGTGAAAGTGAATTGGATTCTCAACATGCGGCTTTTACTTTCTTTTCCAATTCCAAAGCACAAGTTTTCAAATCATTGAATTCCCCTTTAAATGAGGTCCCTAAGGCATGATTTTATTTACAAGACAACTTTTGTTGCTTGTTGACAATTTATTGCAACTCATAAGTGAAACATAGAATGGTTGTGCAATGCTGAAGTCCCTTAAGCTTTCTAACCAACTTATGTAGCAAGCGTTAGGCCAACAACTCCCAAACCAGATGGCTTTAGGGTGCTAAGTGTAAAGACACTCCATAGAGCTTAATAGCTCAAGTTGGAAAGGCTACGAACTCCAACGAACCATGTTTATTACTAGTTTATTTTTTTGAATAACCGTGCAATGTTTAAGTCCCTTAAGCTTTCTAACCAACCCTTGTAGCAAGCGTTAGGCCAACAACTCTCAAACCAGACGGCTTTAGGGTGCTAAGTGTAGAGACACTCCTAGGGCTTAATAGCTCGAGTTGAAAAGGCTACGAACGTTAACTGGTCATTTTTTTCTTTCTTTCTCATTTTTTTTTTTTAATAGATACATGCCAAAGGTATCCATCTATCAGGTTCATCAAATCAGATTAACTAGGCCAAGGTCAAGGTCAATCAAGTTGCATGCCTCACAGTTAAGTTTCCAATGTGCATCTGTGCATTGTGAAGCTTATAAGAGTGTAAATTCAGCAAGAATCTAATTGAGGCATTTATACAGACTACATTGTATTTGCATGATCACTTCAAATTCAAATTTCTTTATTTTCAAAAATTTCTCAATTGCTTCTATACACAAGGTATTAAACATATGCTTTGTCTCCGACAAGTGTCAAGTTATACTATCATTGCTTAGCAAAAATGCAAAACCAAAAATGTCCTAATGC
This sequence comes from Cornus florida, assembly GCF_030987335.1. NCBI lineage: Eukaryota > Viridiplantae > Streptophyta > Magnoliopsida > Cornales > Cornaceae > Cornus > Cornus florida. The sequence continues at coordinate 42,750,569 of NW_026775575.1, forward strand.
ACCCCCAAACTTGAATGTCACATTGTCCTCAATGTGTGAAGACATGGGAAACAAAATAAGAGCAAAGAAGGTAAAAGAACAATAATACCAAGTGGAGTGACGAAGGCAAAAGATATCCATCAATGTGAATGCGCAGAAGCGTCCCCCAAACTTGGACATGAAGACCTATCCAAACACAAATAATGTACACAGGTAAAAGCACGGGTCTTTTAAGAAAAATCAAAACATAAATAAGAATACAAACATGAATGTTAAAGAAAGACAAAAATCTATACAATTTTTTTTTTTGGCATGCATGCATGGTTAGAGGGAGGGTGCGTTTGGATTGGTTGCATGGAGGAGAAGTTGATGGCTGCCGAGAGGAGTAAGGGGTGAGGTTGGTTGGTTTGAGAGGGATGGTTTGGGTAGGTTGCAGGAAATGGGGGTTGGGGGAATGGTGTTGGTTGGTTGATGTGTAGAGAGAGATGCCGAGGGGTTGGCATGGGCATGGGGTGAGGTTGGTTTGGCGTGCATGGTGTGCATGCGTGGAGGTGGTGAGGGTGGTGTTTGGCATGGTTGGGGAGGGATGAGGGTTGGATGCCGAGATAAAGAGAGGTTTGGAGAAGTTGAGGAGGTTGGTTGGTTACGAGAGGGAAGTGGGTTGTGGTTTGTGTAGGTTGAAGAGAGTGGTTCGAGCACTCGAGCTAGGAGTGATGAGTGCTTGAAAAACAAGCAGAGGGCTCGGCTGTTGTGAGATGGTGTTGGTTTGCATGGTGGTAGGATGGTGGAGTTGAAGTTTTGAGAGCACTCGGCATGCATGGTGAGAGTGGGCTAGCAGCTGCGAGCACTCAAAGCTTGGCCTTCGAGTGCTCGAATTGGAGACAGTGGCTACGGGATGTTGGGCTGAAAATTTAGAGCAATCCAAATGGAATTTAGAGCGCTCTAAAATTGGGCAGTAGTGCATGCAAGATTGGTTCACAATTGGAGCACTCTAAAATGGAGCTAGATTGCTCGAAATGAAGGCAGTGACTTCGGCAAGTTGGTGTGGTAATTTGGAGCAATCCAAATGGAGGCTAGAGTGCTCCAAAAATGGGCAGTGAGCTTGGGATTGATGGTGAAGACATTTGGAGCAATCCAAATGGAATTTAGAGTGCTCCAAAATGGGTAGTAGCTCATGGAATTTTGGTTAGATCATTCGAGCATTAGAATCTTGGCCCAGTGAGCATTTTGAGTGGATGCAATTGCTGAAACAAATGTGTCAAACTTTGCAACATCTTGCTAATACATGAATATAATTGGAAAAATTTTCAAAATGTAACACATTTCCAATGTATGGATGAATTTTAAACTTTGCAAATTCATTCCATTCCAATGCATGGATGGAAAATTTTTAAACTTGGCATGCCATTCCCATGCATGGAAAGATTTTTAAAGCTTTGCATGGCAGTTAGAAAAATATTTGAAAACTTTGCATGCCATTCCATGCATTGAAAATTTTTCATGTCATTCCCATGCATTGAAAAATCATTGCAAGCAGCAGCTTCAATTCAAGCCATGCATGGAAAATTTTAAAACTTTGCACATTATTCCAATCTAATGCATGGATGGATTTTTGAAGCTTTGCATGCATGGAAAGAAATTGAAATTTTGCATGGGACAATGCATGGGGAATTTTGAAAAATTTTCAAACATTCCAAATGCATGGAAAAATTTTAAACAGTGCAAGAATTTCAATGCATGGATGATTTTGCAAAAATGTTCAAGAATGTATTACAAATGAGGCATCATGCACATGAGTAGCATTCCCAAGATCCGATGAAATTGCTAGGAAGCGATAGAAATTTTCGGGAATGAAAATTAGAGTTGAGAAGGTCTACGAAAAATCAAATTTTTGGCTTTTCTAAACCGTTTCCCAGAAAATTTTGCAAGGCACGAGCAATTTCAAAGAGAAGGAAGCTTGGAAATTGAAAGAATTGCTTCCCTTGCTTTGCTAAATTTAATGTCGATAGCTAGACGAAGTTAGAGCAGGTACTAATCCTCAAAAATCTCGATAGCTAGACACACCGAGATCAGGTTAGTCCTCCTTACCCTATACCATGTCTCTCAAGAGATTCAAGCTTCCCCAAATAGGATAATTCTTTTAAAAGCGAAGGAGAAAGAGCTTGAAGACAAAAGTGGAAAAGAGGTAGCGGAAAGACCTCAACCCACTCTTCATCCTCAATGAAGAACTTTGGATTATGGGGCTTATTTGGATTATGGGAAGATAGATTAGGTGAAGGTGCACCAAGCAACGACTTATGAAGGGTCATATTGAGCACGGGAATGCTCAACAAGTTATCCTTCAGACTTTCAACCTCCTCCTCACACTTATCCGGCGGTTCAGGCTCAATAGCTTGAGATAACTCAGGAGAAGGAATGAGAGGAAGTGCAAGCTCCCAAGAGAGGGATACATTTGATGTTGACAAAGGAAGAGAATGAATAGGAGGAATATCAAGCAAAGAATTGACCTCGCAAACAGAATTGGCAACATCAAAATCCTCATAATTAAAATGAGCTAAGCATGTTTTTAGAGGATCCTCCATTAAAGGAGGTGCATCAAGCAAGGGATTATGTAGGGGCTGTGCTGGATTTTTATAGGATACAATTTCATCATCATTAATTTCCTCATTTTGAACCACAAATTCTTCAATTTTTTGTGTGGCGACAATTTGATCTTCACCCACTATTTCTTCATTTTCACATGCGGTAACCACTTGAACATTCTCGTGATGAAAATTAAGAGAAGTAAACTCATCATTCATAGAATTCTCTTTTGGATTGACCACAAGTTTAATTGGGAATTCTTCTTCCTTTTCCTGATTTAGAACATCAACCATTTGTTGAATTTGGGCTATCTGGTCATCTAAATCAACTCTAGATTGGGAATGAGAATAGGCGGTGGATTGCATGCTAACAATGTCATCCAACATTTGCTTGTTGGACTCCATCATTTGCGTATGCATAGACTCTATCATTTGTTCGTTGGCAGCTATTAACTCATCCAATGGAGACGGTAGAAAAGGAGAAGAAGAGGGCTGGAAATAATGATCATTGGGTTGAAAATTGGAGTGAAAATGTTGCCCAAGAGATTGTGGGGCTGAATTTCTTATGTCATGCCACAAGAAGTTTTGATGATCTCCTGAACCTGAGTTATAACCATTGAAGTATGGATCACTACCCGGTTCAGAGAAATTTGCATTTTGTTGCTCTAGATAAAAATCCGAGAATTGTCTCGTTGGAAGACAATCTCTTGTATGATGTGTATTACTAAAGGAAAAAGCACAAAACGCATGTGGTGTGTAGAATTGAGCTGGGAGATAATTATTCTCCATCTAGGAGTAATTCAACAACACACAAAGCAATCAACACAACAATTCTTTATCATCAACTCCACATATGATATTCCCTTTCTCCTCAATTATCAAAACAAAAATTAAATTGGCCACGACAAGGACCGATGCTTGAACATGAAATTAAAACAGGATAAGAGCCTCAACAAGGGCTTCACAACTAAACTAAAACTAGATTTAACACATGCACAATATTCACGACTCGAAACTAGAAGTCACGAGACTTACCTGGGGTCCTCTAGACTTACAATTTGCTAGCATTCCCACGGCGAGCTTCGAGTCCCTAGGATCTCACTTACAACTTAAAGATGATTAAAACACATAAGGAATATTCACAAAACACGATATTAACAATCAAACTAAAATTAACCCTAGAACTTTGGTCTCTAAACCGTTTGCAGTCCCCGGCAACGGCGCCAAAAATTGATCAGTTGGTCAATTAAACATCAACCTTCGCAATAGCACGAATCATTGTAAAATAGGGCTATTGGTCGGGTAAGTCGAACAACTGGGACTGCGCTAATCTATGGCAACCTAAGTGTCTAGAGTCATTTTAGAGTGATAAGGGGTGTTCATAGAGGGTTTGTGTGTTTGTCACTAAATTAAGAAATTAAAATGCATAAAACAATAGATTGCAATGAAATTGAAGAAGTGAGATACAAGTAGAAAAGACTAGGGAGATGAATCCACACTACACCCTAAGTACATGCAATATTAGGTCTAAATTTGGGGATAAATAGCATATATGCAATGGTCAAGAAATATGAAGCAACTCCGTTGCTTAATAATCATCAAGAAGTTCACTTAATCAAAACAAGAATGATCCATCAAAAGCTACCATAGTTGAACTACTTAAACTAAGGTGTAGAATCAAATACACTATCTCAAGCAAAAGACCATCAAGCTTTCAATCAAATGGTGAAGCACATGAAGGTAGGAATCAAGTATAAACCATCAAATGAGGTACCTAAGCAATGGAATATCAAGTTTCAAAATCAACATGCCTTGAAAAACATTCATAGTCTATATTTTCATTGTCACTATGAAAATAAAAGCAATAATATTGATCCAAGAATCATCAAAGATATGACAATGAACTTACATCAACCATTTACACATTAAAATTCATTACAAGAAGGAATATGCTCTTAGACTATGAAACTACCATACATTATACATTATAGTCCCCAAAAGTATAGCCTAATCTAGAACATGATCAAAAGGGGAGGCTTCATCACCTCCCTAGAGAAGATTTAGTTACCCATAGGAGCAATGGAAGAAGGAAGAAGCTTGAAGACCTCCTCCATTTTTGTGCTCCCTTCTTCAAGCTTGAAGAACTCTCTCCCTTTGCTCTCTTCTCTCTCCTCTAATCTTGCTAGAATATAGGATATGAAATGTGTGGCCTTTGGTTGCCTTTTGTCCTCCAACAAAACCCTCTCTCTCCTCCAAAAAACATCCCCAACCACCTCATTAATAGGGAAATCCAAAGTTGGAAATTTCAGAGCACAAGTGGGCTGTCTCGTGGAGCAAACTGCCCAAATTTCGAGTGCTCGAAATAGGGCCTCGAGCACTCAAATTTAGTATAAAAAGCTCCATGTTCACTTGCTCCGCCCAGACCGACTTTGATGAAATGGCCATAACTTTGCGCTCCGAACTCCGAATGACAAACCGTTTAAAGATTTGGAGAGATAATTCAGAGCTTTAAAAACTTCATGTTTTGATGAAGACCCAAATCTCAAGTATGATTGGTCGAAAATGGGGAGAAAGGCAGTACTTCAGTGCTGCCAGGCAGTTCTGTGCACCTCTGGTAACAAGGCCATAACTCTCTGCTCCAAGGTCCGAATGATGAACCGTTTGAAGATTTAGAAAGCTAATTCAGAGCTCTAAATCTTTCATGTTATGATGGAAGTCCAGTTCTCGAGTTTTCTAGGTCAAATTGGTGAGCAAAGTCCTGACTCCACTGCTGATCTCGTGAAGCAATCTGCCCTAATTTCGAGCACTCGAAATAAGGCCTCGAGCACTCAAAAATTGGCCAGAATGCCTTATGCTTGGTTTGCTCCGCCCGGACCTACTTTGGTAAAATAGCCATAACTTTGCGCTCTAAACTCCAAATGATGAACTGTTTGAAGATTTGGAAATCTAATTAAGACCTCTAAAAACTTCATGTTTTGGTGGAGATCCAATTCTCAAGGATGGTTGGTCGAAATTGAAGAGCAAGGCAGAAATTCATTGCTGCCAGGCAGTTCTGAGTACCTATGATAAGAAGATCATAACTCTCTGGTCCGAACTCCAAATGACAAACCGCTTGAAGATTTGGAAAGCTGATTCAGAGCTCTAAATATGTCATGTTATGAGGGAAGTCCAGTTCTCGAGTTTTCAAGGTCAAAATGGCAAGTAAAGTCCAGGTTCCACTGCTGCCAGAAATTCAGCATTGTGACCTTTGATGTTCAAAACTCCACAAAGCATCCTTCTTGCTTCTTTTTGGCCAATGAACCTGAAAATACGCAAAAACATGCATATGAAGGTAATCTACATAATTAAACAAACAATGGACTTAAATAATGCAATTAAGGGCGCTTGAATATGCAATATTCGGCGCTTATCAATAACTCCATTTTGTTGAGGAGTCCGAGGTGCCGAAAGATTATTATTATATCTATTTTCATCACAAAATCTTTTTACACCTTGGTTCTCAAACTCTCTACCTCTATCACTTCTAATGGTTTAATCTTACATTCCTTTTTGTTCTTGACTCTTCTACAAAACTTAGAGAAGATTAAATGAGTCTCATTTTTATGTATAAGAAAAAATACTCAAGTGAATTTAGAGTAGTCATCAATAATTACAAATGCACAGAGTTTCCCACCAAGACTAGCCATTCTCTCCGGACGAATAAGTCCATATGAATAAATTCAAGTGGTCTTGTAGTTGTTATGTCCTTTTTCCTTTTGAAATGAAGACTTGATTTATTTACCCATTTGGCAAGCATTGCAAGTTTTATCTTTGGAATAATTAGTCTTTGGGAGGCCTTTGACTAAATCATTTTTAGATAATCTTGAAATCAGATCCATGCTAGCATGTCCTAACCTTCTATGCTATAACCAACTATTGTCATTTGATGAAACAAAGCATTTAACATCTCGTTAATGCAATTCACATAAAAGCAAAGCATATAAATTACCATTACTAAGAGAATGAAACACTTTATTTCCATTTTTTTCAATAATGCATCTGTAATAACCCTGTCATTTTCCTTCCTTTACTTTTTCTCAAATTTTACGGATAATTTTTTTTCTGTTGATCTTTCTTTCCGAGTTTGGTTTCTCATAGCTTAGTGTTATCTCGAGTGCTTAGGAATGGTTTTCGAGACTCTTTCCTTTGGATTGACAACTTCCTTAAAGGACCGAGTCATTTTCACATTTTCATTTTTTGGACACTATTCACTTTTCATCTTTTTCCGTTTGTCACTTTGTTGGCACAACCTCACTTTTCATGTTTGAAGTTGAGTTTTGAATTTATGAGTTTTCATTTTAGTTGATTTCCTCGAAACGCGTAGCTTTACTTTTGGAGAAAAGCTCGCCGGTTGTTTCTTTCTCCCCGTAAGGGCGTGAATGGAAGAATTCTTCAGAAACATTGATATTTCTTAGGGTGTTTTTCGTAAATATCTTTTGAATATATTTATTTCAGGGGTTTTTAAGAAAATATCTTTTAGGAGATATTTTCATTCTGGGCCAATTTTACATTTATTCTTTCTTGGATGGGCCATTATGCAATTAACGAAAGTTATTACAAAATGCCTCATTTTGAGCCTGAATCCTCGTACGAGATTCATTTTCACATTTGGTCGAGTCGTGTACTCTTAGAATTTCCTTCCGTTTGTTTTCCCCAGTTTTAAGGTTTTCAGCCCCAATTACCGTCGAACTTGTTCAGGGCATATCTTTCTGCACAAGACTCGGTTTTCGACGCTGTTTCTTTCGTTGTTCATTTTTTTTTTTCAGGTCTTTTTTGTTCATAGTGTTTTACCGTTTGAGCGTGTCTGCGCAGATTCCACTTTTCCGGACCCGGCGGGGCCTGTTTGGGGCATTTTTAGGGTTTTTCTATAAATAAGGGGTGTAATTTTAAAAAGTTAACTTTCTTCTCTTTTCTCCATGGCCGGCCAACAGCCCTCCCATGGCTGCCACCTTCTTTTTCCCTTTAACCCCTTTTCTTCTTTGAATTTTGCCGTAGTGCCTTAGCGTTTATCGTAGGCCTTGGCGAGGCGGTCCTTTCCCCCTTATTAGAAGCCAGTTCCGACCATTTTTAAGTTCGGGTTTAGATTTTCATGGTGCCTCAAAGGTGATAGTTGTTTCCCTCGTTGTCCCCGACAAAACCTAGAAGTATCGTCGGATTCGAAGCGGTTTCCTTTCGGTGGGGATTTGAGATTTCATCTCAAAGTGAGGTAGGGGATGTTTTAGGTTTATATAATTGTTGTATTGAACATATTTCATGCTTATACAACTTGTATGCATGCCTAAGTATTTCATCTAGAATTTAATTTAATTATTTTATATGTAGAAGATTAAATTCTCATGGTTGTATATAGCTTGGAATTAAATTGTGGTATGCTATTAAATTAGGCCTTGATATGTTCATTGACATATATTAAATTGGGAGTATTTGAATAATTATTGAAACTTTTATTTAATTATTTTCTTGAATGAAAATTTAATTAAAATGGTTGTAACTAGCATGGAATCAACTTGTATTGTGCTATTAAATTAGGTCTTGGTATGTTCTTTAATATATGTGAATTTGAGAATATTTGGAGTTGTTTTAAAATCTAGAGAAAATTAATTAATTAGATTAATTAATTTTATTTTAAGTGTTCTATTCATATAATTGAATTTTTAACTTGATATTGTTGATGAGCATGCTATATTCTTTCATATATATTAAATTGAGAATATTTGAATAGGTTTTGAAATTTTTATTTAATTATTTTCTTGAATGAAAGTTTAATTCTCATGGTTGTATCTTGCATAGAAGTAACTTGTAATGTGATGTTAAATTAAACCTTGACATGTTCCTTAACATAGCTTAATTTGAGAGCATTTTGATGAGTTTTAAAATCTAGAGATTTTAATTAAATGAATTAATTAAAATCTATTTAATTGTTCCAATAACCTAATTAAGTTCTTGAGTTGATATATGTAATGATCATGTTAAGTTGTTTAACATACGTTAATTAGGAATTATTTAGATGAGATTGAAATCTAGGGAAATTAATTAGGTTATGTAATTAATTTACGATTCTATTGTATTAGTTACTAAATCATGTATTTGACATTGATTGAATGTTTAAATCATGATTTTAGACTTGTATTATATTCATGAGATTATGTTTTCGATATTGAAACAATATTGCTATAGCGTGTAATGAATCGCACATTAAAGATTCGACATTTTAAATGTCATTGTAGACCTGAAACTCTATGTAATGACCCGGTTATTTTCCTTCTTTTCATTTTTCAGAAATTTCTTTTTTCGTCTTTTTCCCTAGTTTGTCCTTTAGTCATTTCTCATTTTTCTTTGCATAACCTCACTTTTTGCACTCGGATTTGATTCCAGCTTTGCATACATCCATGATATTTAAATTCCATGATATCTACATTTTCACTTTTGTAGAAAAGCATGTTAAATGTTTACTTTTCTTGTAATGGGCATGAATGCATAACTTTTGGTAATTACTCTAAACTTGAGTGATTTTTGCGTAATTAAATAAAGTAATTATTTTTTGTCTTAGAAACTATTTTGTAATTTAATTTGGAAGATATTTTCAAAAAGGGCCTTTTTGTAATTTTCGAAAAATGTGACAAGTGTCACATTCCTAAGGTGCTGCTTGTTGACATTGTGGAAGAACCACTTGGAGACTTAATCTCATGGCACATGGAGGGTGGAGATTCACCCACTTGTTGGCCTAAGATAGGAGCAGTTGTTGGCATGGATGGTTGACAAGTGTAAGCTCAATATTAAGTCTTAGAAGTTTACATAGGATGGTGACATGTGTAAGTGATAAGCGCTGAATACTGTATATTCAAGCTCCCTAAATTACATTAACAAAGTCCATTAATTGATTATTTTATATAGATTAACTCCATTTGCATGTTTTTGTACATTTTCAGGTTAAAGTGCAAAAAGGAAGCAAAAATGATGCCTTGTGGAATTTTGAACAAAAAGGATGCCAATTCTGAAATTCTAGCAGTAGTAGAACCTGACTTTTGTCTCCATTTTCTACCTAGCAAACTCAAGAACTGGACTTCCATCATAACATCAAAGATTTAGAGCTCTGAATTATCTTTCTAAATCTTCAAACGGTTCATCATTCGGAGCTTGGAACAGAGAGTTATGGCCTTGTTACCAGAGGTGCGCAGAACTGCCTGGCAGCACTGAAGTACTGCCTTTCTCCCCATTTTCGACCAACCAGACTTGAGAATTGGGTCTTTATCAAAACATGAAGTTTTTAAAGCTCTGAATCAGCTCTCCAAATCTTCAAACATATCATAATTCAGAGTTCGGAGCACAAAGTTATGGTTATTCTTCCATAGTGGGTCAGAGATGGGCAAGAATTGCATGTTGCTCATTACACTAATTTAGAGTGCTCGAGACCACCCTTCGAGTGCTCAAAATTCAAGCAGATTGCACTCGGAAATGGCTCAATTTCAGCCACTTGCACATTGGTTTCCTCAATACCATCTTCCTTCTTTATGAAGTGGTTGGAGGTGTTCCTTGGAGGAGAGAGAGCCTTGACTTGAGCTTGATAAGAGAGAGGGAGGACCACACAAAAGGATTATCCTATATTCTAGCAAGATAGAGAGAGAGAAGAGAGCAAGGAAGAAGGTGTTCTTGAGTGCTACAGTAGGTGCACGAAAATGGAGTCTTGGATAGAGCTTCTTCCTTCTTCTAGCTTAGCAATGGGTAACTAACTCTTTCTCTAGGGAGCTGATGAAGTCCCTCCCTTGTAAGCATGTCCTAGGATAGTCTATTTTGGGGATTTGCCATATATATTTTATGGTCTTTTCATAACCAAGAGCACCTCATTTGTTGTAATGAATGTTGATACATGTATGGATGATTTCTTTAAGTTAATTATCTTGTTTTAGATGATGTCTTAGAGTAATCATGTTGCTTGAGTTTTCATGGTGAGAGTGGAAGCAAGGTTATGAAATGGTTTTCAAGGCATGTTGATTTTGAAACTTGATATTCCATTGCTTAGGTACCTCCTTTGATGGACTATGCTTGATTCTTACCTTCATGTGCTTCATCATTTGATTGAATGCTTGATGGTCTTTTGCTTAAGTTAATGTATTTGATACTACACCCTAGTCTAGGTAGTCCAAATGTGTTGTCTTTTGATAGACCATTCTTGTTTTAATCTCATGAACTTTTTATTGGTTATGAAGCAACTATGTGTTGCTACATAATTCTTGATCATTACTTATATAGTGTTTATCCCCAATTTAGTCTTGATTTAGCATGTATTTAGGGCGTAGGTGGATTCACTTCCCTAGTTTCCCCTTTTTTATCTCTAAGTCTCATTTACTAGCATTCTTGTTTTATGCACACTTCAATTACTAGCTTAGTGACAAATCAATCAACAACTCCTTATTACACCTTATCATTCTAAGAACAATTCTAGACACTTAGCTTGCCATAGACTAGCGCAGTCCCAGTGGTTCGACTTACCCGCCTAATAGCCCTATTTTACAATGATTCGTGCTATTGTGAAGGTTGATGTTTAATTGACCAACCGATCAATTTTTGGCGCCGTTGCCGGGGACTTGCATACGGTTTAGCGACCAAAGTTTTAGGATTAATTTTAGTTTGATTGTTAATATCGTGTTTTGTGAATATTCCTTGTGTGTTTTAATCATCTTTGTGTTGCAAGTGAGATTCTAGAAACTCAAGGCTTGCCGAGGGAAAATTGAGAAAATTGTAAGTCTAGAGGACTTCTGGTAAGTTTTTCAAGGTTCTAGTCTTTCAAATTGTGAATATCTTGCATGTGTTTAACTTAGTGTTATTTAGCTTGTGAAGCCCTTATCGAGGCTATTATTTTGTTTTAATTTCGTGTACAAGCATCGGTCCTTGTCGTGGCCATTTATTTTTGTCTTGATAATTGAGGAGAAAGGGAACATCGTATGTGGAGTATTGATGATGAATTGTGTTGTTGAATATATGCTTTGCTGTTGATGTTTGGCCGTAGGTCACTCTCTCTACCCACACTTGACTCGCCTATTGATATAAATTCACTTGAAAGAACTCTTAGACGGAACCTTAGGGAACCCACTCTTACAAGGGATCTTGAAACTGAATTCAATACAATGGGGGATAACGTAGGAAATCCGGGGAATGAAAGGGCTGAAATTCCTAATGTAGAACCAATGACTCTTAGAGATCATTTCATCCCTGCTACCTGTGCTTCTCCTTTTTACATAGTAATGCCAAAAATCGATGCAGCTCAATATGAGATTAAATCAAGCACCATCCAAATGCTTCCATCATTTCATGGCTTTGATAATGAAGATCCATATAAGCATCTTGATGAGTTCCTTGAAATCTGTTCGACCATCCGGTTGAGAGGTTTTCCGGACAATGTACTCCATCTCCATCTTTTCCCATTCTCCCTAAAGGATAGGGCAAAATATTGGTTGAACTCCCTCGCCCCCAATTCCATTACTTCTTGGGCTCAATTGCAACAAGAATTCCTTAAGAAGTATTATCCGGTGAGTAAAACCAACCAAATGAGGCGTTCCATTCTAAGCTTTTCTCAAGTTGATGGAGAACAGCTCCATGAGACTTGGGAAAGGCTACAAGATCTTCTTTGGAAATGTCCTCATCATTTAATCCCAAAATGGCAATTAGTGCAAGCTTTCTATGCCGGCTTGACCGAAACTCATAGATTCATGGTTGATTCTTCTTGTGGTGGGATGTTCATGTCCAAGAATGCGGATGAAGCTTGGACCCTACTTGAGAATTTAAGCGAAAATTCACTTCAACATAATTCTCCTAGGGCTCCGACCTCAACCATTGCAAAGAACACCAACCCTTGTCAACCAAAATCAATAAGGGAGGAATCATCTCAAGTGGATGCCATCGCTCATAAATTCTACTAATTGATGGCACCACATCTTCCTCCTTCATTGTCTCAAAATTCGGCAAGTTCAGTTTGTGCTTCATGTACTAGTCCATTCCATCTCTCGGAAGATTGCCCCACACCGGAGCAATTTCCCAATCCCAACTAAGAGCAAGCTAATGCCATGTTCTCGCGGCCCGAGAACAATCCATATTCCAACACCTACAATCCGGGTTGGTGAGATCATCCGAATTTCTCGTGGCGGCAACAAGCCCCACAAAATTCCCAATTCCAAAACCAAGGGCGACAAAATCAGCCCTCTTCTCAATATCAAGGTAGACCTTTCCAAGCCTCTTCAAGCTACCGTCCTCCTTACAATCCAAATGTCTCTAATCAACCTCCTGTGTGTCCAACTGACGAGATAGTAGCTGCAAACAAGCAAATGATGGAATCATTAAATAAGCAAATAATGGATGCCAACAAGCAACTCTTGACATCCTTGCAGCCTACTCTCCAAATGGTTCACTCTCATACTCAATCCATAGCTAATCTCGAAAATCAAGTGGGCCAAATAGCTAACTCGGTGAATCAATTGCTTCAAAAGGACAAGGGCAAGCTTCCCTCTCAACCTTTTGAAAATCCTAAAGGAATGCATGTGATTGATGAAACCCCTCCTCCGAGTGGGCCGACTCATGAACAAGTTCAAGCTATCACCACCCTTCGGAGTGGTAGAGTGGTTGACAACAAGGTTGATGGAGACACAAGTGAGAAAAACCCTCCTTTGAAAAATCCAAATCCAAGCTCTTCAAATCCAAATTCAAGCTCTTCTAATCCAAATTCTTGTCCAAATACCATTCATAGAAATCCCACACATGTCACCCCAAATATGGAAACTACTTATGATCCAAAAGCTCCGTTTCCTCAACGTCTTCAAGAGTCGACACATTTTGGGAACAAGAATTGTAAAATTCAAGACATGTGGGAAGTTTTCAAGCAAGTGAAGATTAACTTGCCCCTCTTGGATGCTATCAAGCAAATCCCTCCCTATGCAAAATTTCTCAAAGATTTGTGCACTCAAAAGCGCACTTCTAAAAATCATTTGCCAAAAAAAGTGAGGTTGACTGAAAATGTTAGTGCTATCATTCAACACAGTACTCCTCCGAAGTATAAGGATCCGAGTGCCCCCATAATCTCTTGCGTCATTGGTGACAACAAAATCTAGAGGGCCCTCCTTGACTTAGGAGCTAGTGTGAATTTAATTCCATATTCAGTCTACCTACAACTTGGTTTGGGAGATCTTAAGCCGACTTCCGTGGTTTTGCAACTTGCCGATAGATCGGTCAAGCATCCACGAGGCATTCTTGAGGATGTTATCATCAAAGTGGACAAATTCTACTTCCCGGTAGATTTTGTGGTTCTTGATACGGAACCGGTCAATGACCCAAAAAAGCACATTCCCGTGATCCTTGGCAGGCCATTTTTAGCCACGACTAATGCATCAATTCATTGCCAAACCGGGGTGATGGACATTACTTTTGGAAACATGCAAGTCAAACTCCATATCTTTCATGCAACTCAACATCCCTCCAATGAGGATGATTGTTTTCTTGTGGATGTCATTGATGAAGTGGTCGAAGAATCTCTCCCCTTTATTCTAAGCAAAGATCCTCTTAAAACTTGCATGTCCCATTTTGACTTCTCAAACTTTGATGTTGATCAAGCCATTCAAGAAGTCAATTTCTTGCTTGATATTAAAGCTATCATGGATGTACCTCCTTGGAAAATTCCAAAAGAACCACTTCCCCAACTTTCCACTACTCCTCCGGTCCCATCATTGTTATCTCCGCCACAACTTGAGCTTAAGCCGCTCCCGGCCCATCTCAAGTATGTGTTCCTTGGTCCAAAGCAAACCCTTCCGGTCATCATTGCCTCGGACCTTCAAAAAGACCAAGAGACCAACCTTTTAGCGGTGCTCCAAGAGCATAAAGAAGCTATTGGTTGGACAGTGGCAGATTTTAAAGGAATTGACCCCTCCATTTGTATGCACCGTATTCATATGGAGGATGACACAAAGCCTACTAGAGAGGTCCAGCGCCGGTTAAATCCAAATATGAAGGAAGTGGTCATGAAAGAGGTGATCAAATTGCTAGATGCGGGAATCATCTACCCTATCTCTGATAGCAAGTGGGTGAGCCCCACACAAGTTGTCCCCAAGAAATCCGGTCTCACCGTTGTTGAAAATTCAGCGGGTGAGCTCGTGCCACAACGGACTACCACCGGGTGGTGTGTGTGCATTGATTACCGGAAACTCAATTCGTCAACTAGGAAGGATCATTTTCCACTTCCATTCATAGATCAAATCCTAGAAAGGTTAGCCGGCCAAAGCTTCTATTATTTTCTTGATGGTTATTCTGGCTATAACCAAGTGGCAATCGCCCCCCAAGATCAAGAGAAAACAACATTCACATGTCCCTTTGGTACTTTTGCCTATAGACGCATGCCTTTTGGTCTATGCAATGCACCGGCAACGTTTCAAAGGTGCATGATGTCCATATTCTCCGATATGGTTGAAAAGTTCTTGGAAGTTTTCATGGACGATTTTTCCGTATTTGGCTCCTCCTTTGACTCGTGTCTCAAAAATTTATCTCTTGTGCTCCAAAGATGCAAAGAGACAAATCTCATTCTAAGTTGGGAGAAAAGCCACTTCATGGTCCAAGAAGGCATTGTTTTAGAACATGTCATCTCTAAGCGGGGAATCGAGGTAGACAAGGCGAAAGTTGAGTTAATCTCTAATCTTCCTCCTCCGAATTCAGTCCGTCAAATTCATTCTTTTCTTGGCCATGCCGGATTCTATCGTCGCTTCATCAAAGATTTTAGCAAAATCTCACGGCCCTTGTGTAATCTCTTAGCCAAGGATGTTCCGTTCAATTTTGATGACGCTTGCATGGAAGCTTTCATCAAACTTCGCACTCTCCTCTCATCCGCCCCAATCATGAAACCCCCTAATTGGTCTCTTCCCTTTGAGATCATGTGTGATGCATCCGACAATGCATTAGGGGCCGTTTTGGGCCAACATGTGGATAAACTTCCGCATGTCATTTATTACGCTAGCAAAACTCTCTGCGATGCCCAATTAAACTACACCACCACTGAAAAAGAATTGCTAGCTATGGTGTACGCCTTGGAGAAATTTCGCTCTTATCTTCCTGGCTCCAAGGTCATCGTCTTTTCGGATCATGCCGCTCTTAGGCATTTGTTAGCAAAAAAAGAGACAAAACCCCGTTTAATTCGATGGATCCTCTTACTTCAAGAGTTTAACATTGACATCCGGGACAAAAAAGGGACTGACAATGTTGTCGCCGATCATCTCTCTCGCTTGCTTATTGAGAAATCTTCAAAATTCGCAGCCATCCGTGATTCCTTTCCGGATGAGCAACTTCTTCAAGTTTCACATTCTACTCTTCCATGGTTTGCGGATATTGTCAATTATCTTGCGGTTGGCAAAATTCCAGCTCATTGGTCCAAACAAGAGAGGGACCGGTTTTTCTCCCAAGTCAAACATTTCTTTTGGGAAGATCCAGAACTATTCAAGTATTGCCCGGACCAAATCATCCGGCGATGCATTCCTGAAACCGAGGCCACAAGCATTCTAAATTTTTGCCATACTTTTGCTTGTGGAGGCCATTTCAGTGCCAAAAAGACCGCTAACAAAGTTCTTCAAAGCGGATTCTTTTGGCCTACCTTGTTTCGGGATGCATACAATTTTTGCAAATCGTGTGAACGATGTCAAAAACTTGGATCCATGTCCCGAAGAGATATGATGCCCCTCACCAACATTTTAATTGTTGAAATTTTTGATGTGTGGGGGATTGACTTCATGGGACCATTTCCATCTTCTTATGGCTATGAGTACATCCTTGTAGCGGTGGATTATGTGTCTAAATGGGTTGAAGCCGAGGCTACCAAAACCGATGATCATAAAGTCGTGATCTATTTCATTCAGTCTCACATCTTTAGTCGTTTTGGTACGCCCCGAGCAATCAATAGTGATGGTGGATCTCATTTCCGAAATCGTTATCTCAAATCCGTCCTTGCTAAGTATTCAGTCATTCATAAGGTTGCTACACCTTACCACCCTCAAACGAGTGGTCAAGTAGAGATTTCTAACCGGGAAATTAAGCACATTTTGGAAAAAAACGGTTAGACCGGACCGCAAAGATTGGTCATTAAGGCTAAACGATGCGCTTTAGGCTTACCGGACAGCTTATAAGACACCCATTGGCATATCGCCATATCGACTTGTCTTTGGCAAAGCATGTCATCTCCCGGTAGAATTAGAGCACCGTGCTTATTGGGCCATAAAAAGGTTCAATTTTGATCTCAAACAAGCCAGCTCTAATCGTGCGTTGCAATTAAATGAACTTGAGGAATTGCGTAATGACGCGTACGAAAGTGCAAAAATCTACAAGGCAAAGACTAAAGCTTTTCATGACAAACACATCGTCAAGAAGTCTTTTGCCCCGGGACAAAAGGTTTGGCTTTTCAATTCCCGCTTGAAACTCTTTCCCGGTAAACTCCGGTCAAGATGGGATGGTCCATACATTGTCACTACCGTCTTTCCTCATGGAGCAATCGAACTTCGTGATCCTGCAAGTGGATCACTCTTCAAGGTAAATGGCCAACGGCTTAAGCCTTGCATTAATGGCACAACCCTAACCCGAAAAGTTGAGGAAGTCCTCTTCACGGATCCAATTTATGAGGATTAGTGCCTGCTCTAGCTTTGTCTAGCTATCGACATTAAATTTAGCAACTCAATGGAAGCAATTCTTTCAATTTCCAAGCTTCCTTCTCTTTGAAATTGCTCGTGCCTTGCAAATTTTCTGGGAAACGGTTTAGAAAAGCCAAAAATTTGATTTTTCTTAGACCTTCTCAACTCTAATTTTCATTCCTGGAAGTCTCCATCACTTTCTAGCAATTTCATTAGATTTTTCAAATGCGACTCATGTGCATATTTTCTCATTTTTAATGAAAAGTTTGAAAATTTTCTCAAAATTCTTCATGCATTTGAGATGATTAAAAAGTTGAAAAATTGCAAGGTTTCAAAACAAAACTTTCAAAATTTCCCATGCATTGGAATGGAATGAATTTGCAAGTTTAAAATTTTCTCCAGAAATTTCATTCATGCATTGTGTGATGTTGCAAAGGTTTGCAAATTTTCTTACATTCACCCATGCTTTGTGTGATGTTCTGAAAGTTGGCAATTTTTCCATGCATTAGAAATTGCAAAGTTTGAAAAGTAAAAAAAAAAGGGGGGGGGGGGGGGGGAGATTTCATTCATTGAAATATTTAATTTTATTTTATTTTATCTTACTTTATTTTGTTATTATTTTTATTTTTATTTTATTTTATTTAATTTATTTATTTATTTATTATTATATTGATTTATTTTATCATGCATGCATAAGAATGATCAATCTATAGGTTACAATGTTGCATGCATGTATGCCTGCATTGCATTCATGCACTCTTTCATGAGTTCATGCATTCAACTTTCATCACGTAATCCAACTTCAATATTGTATGGCACTACATTTGCATGCATAGAAACATTTTGAAACCGTAGCACAATCCATCAACATCCCTGCATGCCTTCACAACTTGCTGCATTGCATGCATAGTTGTCAATGTTGCTTAAATCCTCATTTTTGGAGTGCACAAGCTCAGTCAATGTTGCTTAAATCCTCATGCAAGCTCCTTACATTCAAATTGGCTGCAACTCACAGGTATTGCACCAGCCATGCCAATCCATCAAATGCCTTCATCTCTCTTACTCCTTGCTTCAGTCCTCACAGCCGAGCTCACCCCCTAGCCTACTGAGCCATTTTCGAGCACTCTATATTCTAGTTTGAGTGCTCGAATTTCATGCACCAACCCACCCAACTCACTGCTCTCAGTTCGAGCACTCGCCGAGCCTATTTGGAGTGCTCGAACTCCACCTTCTTTCTCTCTCAATAGCCAACCCCAACATACCGAACCTACTGGCTCCATTTCGAGCACTCGAGCTCCCCCTAGCGAGTGCTCGAACACCTCAAACCACACATCCCGAGCCCTCGCAACCCTCATCTCCAACAACCATGCATCCTTCTATACCCCAACACCATCCCAACTCTCTGCAACCCACTTCTCAACTCACCCATGCTTGCACCACCTCACCACCTCTTGCAACACAACAACAACCCACTTCCTCAACCATGCATGCCCATGCATGCCTCCACAAACCCACCATCCAACACCATGCAACACTACCACCTTTCAGTTTCCACCCACAACCTCCATGCATGCATGCAAGCCCCATGCATGCATGCAACCTCAAACTTCCCTCACCAACTCTCTATCTCTCCACCACACAACCAAACCCAACCCTCTCCACCAACTCACTGCTGAGTGCTCGAGCACTCTCAAGCAACCCCACCTTCAAGCCCACAATGCATGAATCACCATGCATCCAACCGAGCCTCGCCCATCAACCAAACCCCCTCTCATGCATGCATCCTCCCAACACCCTCCCAACCTCATCACCTTCCCTCTCTCTCTCTCGGCAACTCCCATGCATGAACCCTAAACCAACCAACCTCCACCTTTTCTCTCTCTTCAACAACCCACTTCCTCACTCATGCATGCCCATCAACTTCCACCACCTCAACCCACAAACTAACCTCTCAGCAACCCCTCATCATCCTCAACCATGCTTGCCCTCCACGGCCATCTTCCCAACACAATCCCAACCATTCACATCAACACCATGCAACCACCATGCATGCCACCATCTTGCTCTCGGCATCTCCAACACAACACCATCCCCAACCCCTCCTCAACCATGCATGCACCCAAACACACCTCACCACCATCATCAAACCAACCCACTCCATGCCACCCCTCACCTCAACCCAAACACACCGCAGCCAACCATACCTCTCACAACCCTATCCAACCATCTTCCCTCATCTCCACCATCCAACACCACCTTGCATGCACCTCATCCACACCAACCCAAACCAAACCATCTCTGTCTGTTTCTAGAGCACTCGAAGCCAAGCTTCGAGTGCTCGCCGTTGCCCAAGATCTCTCACCCAAGCCAACCGAGCCCACTGCCCCATTCTAGAGCACTCGAAGTCCAACTTCGAGTGCTCTAACCAAGCTTACCCCCCCCTGCTCTTTTAAAAACCAACTCCCCCCAACCACAACCAAGCTCTCGGCACCCAACCTTCCCTTTTCTCTCACAAATCACCCCCATCACTTCACATCTTGGCTTCCCAACATCCCACCACCCTTCACACTCAACCAACTCCACACCATCATCCTCACCATCCCAACCTCACCCCCTCATGCACACCATCACCTCTCTCATTCACCAATCAACCCTCACCCTAACCCAACCACCTCTTGGCCTTCCTCTTCCATCACCATGCAACCAACTTTCTCTCTCTACCCAAACCACCCAACCTCACCATCCTCTTCACCTCTAGGCAAATTCCAACCATCCCCACCACTTAATCCAACGGCCATAGGGCCTGTGGATCTCCATTGTTAGGTGAGTTTCTTCCTTCTCTTCCTCTTTCACATTTTTGGTACAAAAAGAGGATGGGCTTGCATGTAATGGAGATTTGTGATTGTTTAGGAGTAGTTATTGCAATTGCAGGGCCAAAAATTTTTGGGTTTCATCATCCATCCCACTCATTTTCACCTTCTTCTTTTTGTGGTGCACGCCAGGTGTTCGCTGAAAGTCCTCAACCAAGTCCACCTCTCTAAATGTCTTGTGCCGGTCCTTCTTGCCCTCCTAGACCCTCTGCGGGTGCCCGTGCTATCCATCGTGAGCGACCACGTGATCCTTGGGATCGCAAACAACTCAACTACGAGCTTTCTTTTTCGCTCACGGATGCCTTTGACATTCTACCCACTACTTCGTGGGCTGTAGCCGAATTGACTAACCGGCGTCTACAGCACATTTACGCGCCCCTTACCAGGGTTGCCTACCCCCATGTAGTGCGCCTCTTCTACCAGAATCTCCAATGCCCTGAAGAGCCACCCATTTCTCTCACTACATCCATTGATGGCACCACCTATGCTTTCACTATGACTGACATCATTTAGGTTTCTGGTTGCCCCATTGAGTGCCCCAATGACATTGTCAATCGTGAGAATCTCCCTTTATATGAGGAGCCGGATACATTAACTGTGGAGCAGGTTGTCGCTGCCATTGGCAATGTTGACGATCCTAATAGGCCCCAGTCTTTTATCCACAAAACCAATCTTCCGGAATGCCTCTGGTTCGTTGACACTGTTTTCAAGCACAATGTCTGCCCTTTGGTGCATAGCACCGAGCGTAGGGGCCTCCTTTTGCAAGCCTTATATGCCATGGACCAAGGCCAATGGTTCTCCATCCCGGAGCTCATTTGGACCACATTTATGAAGTTTTGGCATGACGCTCATAATGCACGGGTTCCGTGAGTTGAAAATCGAAAATTGCCTTTGCCGTTTTTCATCACTCGGCTCCTTCAGCATAAGGGTTTCATTGTTCCTCCCCATGAACCAAAAGGCGAAAAGATTAAAATTTTTACCCAGCGCCGGTGGATCAATGTTCTTAGCCATTCTAGTACCCCTCAACCTACTACCCCCCTGTTCATCCAAGCTCCACCTCCTCCTCCTTCTGAGGATGCTTCCACAGCAGTAGCCGCTGTAAGGGTAGAGCCTCCGGTCGACTCTCCGCAGGACCAGGCTTTAATCCAGGCTAACATTGCCGGTATTCATGAGCGGATGGATCGTTTTGAGAATTCTTTGTTCGCGTACACTCGGACTATGTGTGAGACTTCTTCACGTGCCGAAGAAGATCGTCGTCTTGCTGCTGAAGACCACCGTGTCACAGCTGAGGAACGTTGTTTGGCTTCCGCCGAATGGCGTAAGACTCAATCTCTCCTCCATTCCATCCTCGCCCATTTACCTTCTGGACCGTAGCTTGTTGCGAGTGTTGGACCTTATCTTTTTGTTTCATATGTAAATATTTCTCTTGTACCTTTTGTTTTCCTTTTGAACTGTAAGAATTTGCTATGTATAGGTTGCTCTAGTAGACATGATCCCTGTACAGCTCTTTTTGTAATCATGTAAACTCTTTTTGAAATGCAAATTCTCTCTTTTCTGTTAACTTTATGTACATTATTTTTCTGTATTTATGCTTGTGCTATTAATGCTTTTTGTGGTTATTTCTTTTTGTTCTTCGTCATACTATCCAGGTGGCGCAGTTCATTTCAAGTTTGGGGGTTTTGTTTCACCATGCCATTTCCTCCCCTTGGATATTTTTGTTCCTTTTTATACTCTTTGTCATTTTTGTCTTTAACTTACATCCATGTCCCACATTGAGGACACTGTGTCATTCAAGTTTGGGGGTGCATCAAAGCATTCTTGGCATAGTTTTGGTATCACATTTTTGTAAAGCAATGATAGTGTAACTTGGAACGTGTCGAAGACAAAGCATATGTTTAATACCTTGTGTATAGAAGCAATTGAGAAATTTTTGAAAATAAAGAAATTTGAATTTGAAGTGATCATGCAAATACAATGTAGTCTGTATAAATGCCTCAATTAGATTCTTGCTGGATTTACACTCTTATAAGCTTCACAATGCACAGATGCACATTGGAAACTTAACTGTGAGGCATGCAACTTGATCAACCTTGACCTTGGCCTAGTTAATCTGATTTGATGAACCTGATAGATGAATATCTTTGGCATGATTTAAGTTGGACTTATAAAAAAAAAAAAAAAATGAGAAAGAAAGAAAAAAATGACCAGTTGACGTTCGTAGCCTTTCCAACTCGAGCTATTAAGCCCTAGGAGTGTCTCTACACTTAGCACCCTAAAGCCATCTGGTTTGGGAGTTGACGCTTGCTACAAGGGTTGGTTAGAAAGCTTAAGGGATTTAAACATTGCACGGTCATTCAAAAAATAAACTGGTAATAAACATGGTTCGTTGGAGTTCGTAACCTTTTCAACTTGAGCTATTAAGCCCTTTGGAGTGTCTCTACACTTAACACCCTAAAGCCATCTGGTTTGGGAGTTGTTGGCCTAACGCTTGCTACATAGGTTGGTTAGAAAGCTTAAGGGACTTCAGTATTGCACAACCATTCTATGTTTCGCTTATGAGTTACAATAAATTGTCAACAGGCAACAAAAGTTGTCTTAAAAATAAAATCATGCCTTAGGGACTTCATGTAAAGGGGAATTCATTGATTTGAAAACTTGTGCCGTGGAATTGGAAAAGAAAGTAAAAGCCGCATGTTGAGAATTCAATTCACTTTCACTGGAGTTTGAGTATTTCCATTTAAGATATGACAATTGAATTATTTATATGGACTATGATGTTGATGCATGCATGTTGAAATGGTTTTTACCAATTTTTGTATCAATGCTTCATATATGCAAGGTAGTCTTCCCAATGATCCCGTCTCCAGCTCTTTATCTGTTTCAAGTTGTATTTGAGCTATGTTTATGTTTATTTTTGCCATGGTGGATATTTTTGTAATAGCATTCCCATGTTTTTCATTCCATTGAGCTTTGCATTTTGGTTTTGCTAAGGGACTAGCAAAATGTAAGTTTGGGGGTGTGATAAGCGCTGAATATTGAATATTCAAGCGCCCTAAATTACATTAACAAAGTCCATTAATTGATTATTTTATGTAGATTAACTCCATTTGTATGTTTTTGTACATTTTCAGGTTAAAGTACAAAAAGGAAGCAAAAATGATGCCTTGTGGAATTTTGAACAAAAAGGGTGCCAATTCTGAAATTCTGGCAGCAGTAGAACCTGACTTTTGTCACCATTTTTGACCTAGAAAACTCAAGAACTGGACTTTCATCATAACATGAAATATTTAGAGCTCTGAATTAGCTTTCTAAATCTTCAAACGGTTCATCATTCAGAGCTCGGAGCAGAGAGTTATGGCCTTGTTACCAGAGGTGCGCAGAACTGCCTGGCAGCACTGAAGTACTGCCTTTCTCCCCATTTTCGACCAACCAGACTTGAGAATTGGGTCTTCATCAAAACATGAAGTTTTTAATGCTCTGAATCAGCTCTCTAAATCTTCAAACAGATCATCATTCAGAGTTTGGAGCACAAAGTTATGGTTATTCTTCCATAGTGGGTCAGAGATGGGCAAGAATTGCATGTTGCTCATTACACTAATTTAGAGTGCTCGAGACCACCCTTCGAGTGCTCGAAATTCAGGCAGATTGCACTCGGAAATGGCTCAATTTCAGCCACTTGCACATTGGTTTCCTCAATGCCATCTTCCTTCTTTATGAAGTGGTTGGAGGTGTTCCTTGGAGGAGAGAGAGCCTTGACTTGAGCTTGATAAGAGAGAGGGAGGACCACACAAAAGGATTATCCTATATTCTAGCAAGATAGAGGAGAGACAAGAGTGCAAGGAAGAGGGTGTTCTTGAGTGCTACAGTAGGTGCACGAAAATGGAGTCTTGGATGGAGCTTCTTCCTTCTTCTAGCTTAGCAATGGGTAACTAACTCTTTCTCTAGGGAGGTGATGAAGTCCCTCCCTTGTAAGCATGTCCTAGGATAGTTTATTTTGGGGATTTGCCATGTATATTTTATGGTCTTTTCATAACCAAGAGCACCTCATTTGTTGTAATGAATGTTGATACATGTATGGATGATTTCTTTAAGTTGATTATCTTGTTTTAGATGATGTCTTAGAGTAATCATGTTGCTTGAGTTTTCATGGTGAGAGTGGAAGCAAGGTTATGAAATGGTTTTCAAGGCATGTTGATTTTGAAACTTGATATTCCATTGCTTAGGAACCTCCTTTGATGGACTATGCTTGATTCTTACCTTCATGTGCTTCATCATTTGATTGAATGCTTGATGGTCTTTTGCTTAAGTTAATGTATTTGATACTACACCCTAGTCTTGGTAGTCCAAATGTGTTGTCTTTTGATAGATCATTCTTGTTTTAATCTCATGAACTTTTTATTGGTTATGAAGCAACTATGTGTTGCTACATAATTCTTGATCATTACTTATATAGTGTTTATCCCTAATTTAGTCTTGATTTAGCATGTATTTAGGGCGTAGGTGGATTCACTTCCCTAGTTTCCCCTTTTTTTATCTCTAACTCTCATTTACTAGCATTCTTGTTTTATGCACGCTTCAATTACTAGCTTAGTGACAAACCAATCAACAACTCCTTATTACACCTTATCATTCTAAGAACAATTCTAGACACTTAGGTTGCCATAGACTAGCGTAGTCCCAGTGGTTCGACTTACCCGACTAATAACCCTATTTTACAATGATTCGTGCTATTGCGAAGGTTGATGTTTAATTGACCAACCGATCAGTAAGCTTCACAATTAGTCTTGCATCAGTGTGTGTGAGAAGTAGTGCAAGAGCACCTAGTGAGTGGAGAATCCCACCATTTTAACCTAGGGTTTTCACTTTTAATTCATTTATCCCTTTCCTCTCAAGAACCCTAACTTAGCCTCCATTGAAGGAAAAGCTTGACCAATAGCTTTGACTTCATTTTTGGCCTCCTTCCACTCACCCTAGACTATAAAGTTTGGAATACAAAAGTTTTGCCTCACCTTCCTCTTCATAACCCTAGAAGGAAAACTTGGAATTCATTTGTTTCCCTTGGATTCAAGAAGGACAATCCTCTTGTGAGGTAGGGGTGGTTGTATGTTTATCCTCTTTGGGTTTTATATATATTGGACCTTGATATATATTGATTACATGCTTTTTAAATTCTTGTAATTACATATAAATAGAGATTTTATATGTTTGAAGATTTGTGGATTAAAGCATGTGCATGACTATTAAATTATATAGGTAGGTTATTGTTTAATGATTTGCCTAATACATGTGATTTCATTGAGGGTTTATTATGAATATCTTGATATTGCACTTATGTTGTTAAGTACATGGAGATTTTATTGAGAGTTTAGTATGAAAATCTTGTATATAGCACTAATAATTACTTGTAGGTAAATTATTATATTGCATGATTAATGATTGTGGCCTACATTAATATTAAATTCATATGGCATAATGTGTAGTATCATTAGCTTGCCATTTTAGACATGCAACCTTAGGGCATGGTTTGTGTGGTCTTACCCTACTTGTGCTTGTTAGGTAGTTTCATGCATTGATTTACATAAATGTCATGAACTTGTTGATTTTTGGAAGCTTGTAGGGATATGAAATGTTGATGGCTAGAGCTTGGCTCTAGTACGGAGGGTAAGAATTCTCCTAAGTCATAGTGTGCACTAGGTAGTACCTTGTGGGTCGTAATTATCCAAAATAACTTGTATGGTCTCGTGGCCACATATCCTAGTCTTTCCATTATTTGATTTCGCATTACATTCCAAGTTGTAAATCATGGATTTCTTGTAGCTTGTGATTTGGTAATCTTAGTTTTAATGTGGTTAGTGTACTTGTCTTGTATATTTGGATGTTATGTATGTATCATTTCAAACATTTGTATAGTTTGAGATGATCCCTTAAAGTACCATGAAAACATAGACATTAGGTGGAATGCACCCTTGTGATGGTCTATGTTTGGTTCACATTATACTTGAAACTATAGGGTATGCACATGCACCACATCCTACGAGTAACTTGATTACTCACCCTAATGTTTGGGTTGTTTTGCAGGTAAAGAGACTTTGTTTTGGGAAGCATCACATCCCTAAGTTTCTTTGATGCCTTAAAGTAATTGTTGTATTTTTTAAAACATGCAAGTGTTTGCACGTAGTGTCATTAGGTGAAAAACACTATTTTTGCCTTAAAATATGTAATGTGTACCCAAGTACACTTTTTGATACTTGTTTTGTATGTATAACATGAAGCTAAGGGCTATTAACTTGATGTTCACAAGCATGTTCTAAATTTCTAGTATTGTAAATATAGCCTATTGTGAAAATTAAAGGTTTGACATGTCAAAAATTGTAATTGAGTTGTAATGAGGCCGTAGGCCATTATAGCACGTCTACTACATCATTTTACATTTGCGTGCATGCTCACATCTCACAAAACTCTTAAGTTTTGACTTTTGAACTAATTATGGATAAATCATGGATTTTTATAAAAGAGTTCATGCATTGGAGTAGGTTTTAAGTTCTTTTTTATTTTAGTATGTTATGGATGTTCTTAAGTGTGTTCGGATCATACAGAATGCATGCACCACCTTAGAATTGGACCGAGCACCTTTTTTTAACATTTCCGCACCTTTTTGAGTCATTTCGGTTGACCGATGGCTTTTGGGAATTCAATTGCACAGTAAAACATCCATTCCAGTAGCCATTTTCACTGTTCAAGGCTATTTTGGTCGACCGATGCCTTACTTTGGTCTACCAAAATGAGCTCCCCTCAAAAACATGTTTTCAGTAAAGTTTCTGGTCATTTCAGTCGACCGAAACTCCATTTTGGTCGACCGAAATAGCATATATTCTCACAGTCTCTCAGTTATGTTTCAGCACTGAAGTTCCAACTTCAAACTATCGTAACTTCTTCATTTCTAACCCAAATGGGGTGATTATTGAGCCTAAACTCAAGGATTTTGAGTTAGATTTCCAATGGTACCAATGCCATTCTTAGATTCCAATCACAGTGGGAGTTATTCATGTTTTAGTGGGGAAGGGTCAGTTTTTGCTTAAAATGGGAAAGGGCGTTTTTAGAGAATTCTTAGCCAATGTTCTTAGAACCTCTTGGAATGCTGTGAAATGATTATATTAGGTTGTATTCAACTTGTTTGACTTGTTTAGAGTCAATTTTCTCCCTTTAATTGTGAATTGACCATTTTGCCCTTAATTAACGGATTTTAGCCGTTTTGACTCTCATTTCCTCTTTCGCACTCCTTAAGTTCCATGACCTCATGGAACGTCACATTGGTGTCTTAGAGATGATTTATATCTCAAGGGACTATGGTTTCATCTTTTGCTTTCACATTTAGGATCCGTTATCGGATCAACTTTCGATTCATCACTGACGCGCCGAGTTGAAAAACTCGGGTCGTTACACTCTAGGACATAACTTGTGTGGTTTCATCTCTACTTGTGCGTGGATGGTAGTTTCTATACATTATTTAATTTTGTATAAGTTTTGAACTTCTTTTGGAAACACTTAGGACATCACACAATTCGATATGGCTAGGGTAAGGTCCTAGTACGGGGGATGAGAGTTCCCTCTACAAATATAGTGCGTACCTGGGTGGTTCCCGGGGGTTAGTAGCCCAAAGTAATTGTTGACGTCTAGTGCGCACTTGGGTTATTCCCATTGGGTAGTAGCCCAATCAATTGCCACGCCTTGGTTTTATTCCGGGATTCGATGTCTAAGATATTCCGCTATTTAATTTCTCGTTTAATTACAAGTTAGTAACCAATGCTTATTTGTGACTTGTGATTTTGGCAGTTAAAGTTCTAAAATTGATTTAGAGACTTGTGTATTTTGTATTTCATTTCAACCATTTAAGTAGTTAAGATGATCCCCTAATTTGCTTTGGAACATAGACGCTAAGTGGCATGAACCACTTTAGTTGATTTCGTATTTTAGATATTAAGTTGATGACTTTGAGAATCTATACCTTATTGCTCTGTATAACATGCTTTTATATTGTTTGAATTGTATGAATGATGTGATTTATACTAGAAATGATCTAAGGTAGCTTAGGATGTTCCCTAAGTCTCACTTTTGACATAGACGTTAGGTGGTATAGACCATATGTATTGATTTATATCAATTTAACAAACAGTAAAACGCTAGGTCTATGCATGCTCATCTCCTACGAGTAGCTTTATGTTACTCACCCACGTAGTGGAGACATTTTTCATGTACAGGAATCAAGATTCGAGATTCACACTATACTTGGGATGATTTGTAGATTTGAAGTTCATGATTCATGTAAATGTTAGCATGAAATCCTATTTGTAGTTTATATGTCAAAACTTGTATATTTGATTCTAAATATGTAATGTGTACATAAGTACACCGTTAATGATGTATTTGACATGTATGAGATGAGGCCATGGGCCAATGACATTTATTTTGTATTTTAATGAACTTTTACTTTCAAGCCTATTTTGTTGAAAAATAGGAAAATGCCATGTTTTTTTTTCCTAAATGAAAATGCCATGGAGCCCACAGACCATTCCCGCACACTTAAAATCACTAAATACGTTTGCGAGCATAATTGTTTTAGCCTAGAAATACATTTAGGGTCAAATGAGCACTTGATGGAAAGTTGTATTTTCATCATTTTTGACTTAAACTCATCTAGGGGCATTCTGGATATTTCACAGCGCAATTTAAATTTTTATTTCAACATAATCGAGTAGAAAACCTGATTTTAAAGGGGGTTTCTTCTTTGTGTTTTTGCAAAAAAAATCGTTTAAGGGTCCAAAATTGCTCTCAGTTCTGGAAAAATCAGAAAATTTAGTTGCTGTCAGCATTACTTTGCCTCGTGCACGGGCGCGCACGCGAGCTCGCGCATCGGTGAGCATGGGCTTGCTGGCCTGGTGCCTTGGGCTGCCACAACGCTGTTTCTTCTCCGGGTCCATTCTTATTCGTCCAGACTTCGAATGAGATGAAATTTTTTTAAAAATTTATCAATTTTTCGTTGTCTATCCAATGGTGTGCTCAGTATCACCTAAATCTTACTATAATTAACCATTTTGCCCTTGGGGCTAAACTTGTCCAGTTTTCCTTTTTAAATTACTTCTGCTATGCTTTCTTTTGAGTTCCGTGACTTCATGGGAAGTCACGGATGTGTCTTGGGGATGATTTACATTTCTAGAGACATTGTTTTCATGTAAAAAGACCATTTTGCCCTTGGGGCTTATTTGGTCTTTTTCTGATCTTTTTCTTCCGCATTATTCTCGTTGAGTTCAGTGGCCTCATGAAAGGTCACTTTGGCATCTTAGAGATGCATTGCATCTCTAAAAACTTGGTTTCTATTTTTGCTTTATCATTCGGATCCGTTATCGGGTCAAACTTTGGTTCATCACAGGACGCACTGGTTTGAAAAACCAGTGCCGTCACAGCATTTATCCGATTTAAATAGCACATCAAATCCTTTGTCACACAATAGTCTAATGCTAAACAAGATATGCTTTAAACCTTTAACAAGTATAACATTATCTATGGATAAGGAACAGAAGATACCTATGGTTCCAATGCCAATCACCTTGCCTTTAGAGTTATCCCCAAATGTGACACTTCCTCCATCATAAAGTTTAATAGATAGGAATTTAGAGCGACCTCCCGTTATGTATCTTGAGCATCCACTATCAAGGAACTATTTGTCCTTGAATGAAAACGATGTTCTAAAGTAAACATACAAGATGGATTTAACTAATTTTCTTTTGGTACCCAAATTTTCTTGGGTCCATATAAGTTAGGTAGTGGCACATAAGTTCCTTTTAGAACCCAAATCCTTTTTGTTTCCGTTGGTCTTAATTTCTTTCTAAATGGACAATTATGAATTCTATGTCCTAGCCTTTTGCAATAGTTACATTTTGAGTTTTGAAAAGAGTTTTCAACAAAGGAGTCGTTTAATGGTTTTCTCTTTTTTCAATAAATAAGAATCTTTGTTGTAAGGATCATATCCTAACCCATTGTTGAAATAAGCACTTCCTTGTTTCCAAGCATAATACTTAAATTCTCTCTTCCTTTTTGTAAACTTAGCTAAAGTAATAATTTGATCTTTAATGATAACCTTTAAGGATTCATTTTTGGAAATGATATAAATTGTAGTTGATTCTTTAGATAGTTCACATTCTTTTTCCTTTTTCAAAAACTCATTTTCAATTTGAACTTTTCAAGCTTGTGAGAAAGATTATAGTTTTCTCCTTAAAGAGATGCACATTTCTTAACAATCTTTCCTAACTCATTATGCAATTCTCTAAAGGCATCTTGCAACTCACTATGTGCATCAACTAATTCATCATAGGAAACATCTAAATCAAAAGAATCATGGTTAGAATTTATCACATATTTGTCGGCCATGAGACAAAGATTAACTAACTCGTTGAGTTCATCGTCACTTCCGGATCCATTTGAATGATCATCTTCCCGTGTAACTTTCATAGATGTCTTCATCATCTTCAACATCCTTTTTAATAGCTACTTCTTTGCTAGAAGCTTGGAGAGTTAAGCTTTTCTTTTGAGTTGCTTCCTTTTCTTCACTATCTTTAATCTCTATTTCATATGTCATCAGTGAACCAATGAGTTCCTCCATCGGGAAAGTATTGAGATTCTTGGCTTTTTGAATGGCGGCCTTCTTAGCTTCCTAACTCTTTAGCAAAGATCTAGGAATTTTTCTTGCATTGTCGGAAGAGGCGTAAGTTCTACAGAGAGCCTTCAAAGGATTAAAAATGTTAGTAAAATGAGAATACATTTCACCAATTCATTCATTATCATTCATGCGAAAAAGCTCATATTTATGAATAAGCATACTCATTTTAGATTCCTTAACTTGATTAGTACCTACATAGGTTATTTCAAGTTTATCCCAAATTTCTTTTGTAGTTTCACAATCCGCAATTCTATTAAATTCATCTTCAGTTGAGGCACAATAAAGATTTCTTATAGCTTTAGCATTACATTGAATCAATCTACGGTCATTTGCATCCCATTCCACTTTTGTTTTAGGTACTTCATCTTTTGTAACCATTTTAGTTAGAACATAATCACCATTTTCTATAGCATCCCACAGTTCCACATTAACACCTCTTAAAAAGGCTCTTATTTTAGTTTTCCAATAGTTATAATCATTTCCATCAAACCATGGAGATCTATTGTTAGATTGACCTTCTTGGTATGTGATTGTACCATTGTTCGCTATGATTGTACTCTAAGATGGTTAAGTCCTTAATTAGAGTTCAGGCTCTAATACCAATTGTTATCCAATAATTGACTCTAGAGGTGGATGAATGGAGTCAATAGCCAATTTTCGTAATCTATGGAAAACAATTTTAAGTAAACTACTTATCA
This sequence comes from Cornus florida, assembly GCF_030987335.1. Lineage (NCBI taxonomy): Eukaryota > Viridiplantae > Streptophyta > Magnoliopsida > Cornales > Cornaceae > Cornus > Cornus florida. Next base: position 42,782,096 of record NW_026775575.1, read on the forward strand.
CAATTATGCAATAATCAAATTAAGCAAGTAAACAATTTATAGCATAATAGTAAGAGAGAAAGGGAAGATAAATTACAAACTATAACATGGTAATTTTTGGGAGGTTTGAAAATTCCTACTCCTTGGCTCAAGATCCCTCTTGAGACTTTTCCAAATTTACAATGTCTTTTCCTTACGGGTGGAGAACAAACATTCACAAGAAGCAAGTCCTTATTTCTCCTTTGCTTGCTAAGGGAAAAACCTTCTCCTAGACTTCCTTTAGGTCACACCAACTCATACAATAGTTTGAAATAATAAAGATAATGTATAAGAAGTATCTCTCAAAGATTAATGTACAAATCAAAGCTCATAACTAGAGTATATATAAATATAAATTAAGCTCTATACTCTATGATGAAATGAGCGGATTAAAGATGTAATGAATGCTCAGGTGAGGATCTTTAATGCTCTTGAATATTCTCTCAATGTTATGTGATTGCTCTATAAATGTTCAGCTAATATATATATAGAGAAAGACAGATTATAGCTATTAGAGGGAAGGTAAAGAGCATTAAATGCAGATATAGCCGTTTGAGTTTGTATCTAATCATTTTCACCTGAAAATGAGTCAGTCGGATGACTCTCTGTTCTGAGCAAACATCTTAACTGGAAATTTTAGACACTTGAACCTCCAATAGGTAGTCGTCTGATCCTCTATTAAAGCTTATATTCTTAATTTCTCTTGAGCCAAATCATTTCTTGTTATATGTAGATTGATGTGTGTATTATCAATGATAAAAATCACTCATAATAGAACGAATCCTTATAGGATAGGGCTATGTTAAGGATGTCGAACCTCAAGGACTGTGGTGGATTGTTAAGTATAAAATTAATCCTGATTTAATTCAAGAGAAGATGATTTTGTTGTTTTTCTACTTCTAAATTGCAATAAAATTGAAAATAAACTAAGTTATCGATGGATGAGATCAAAATGAGAAAAACTTAGGGATTGACTTCACCCCTAGCCTCGTAACATAGTTAATTGCTTCAACTATGGGGAAATTCAATATTATGTATATTCAGGAATCAAGTGGCTACAAGCACATTTTAATTCAATTAAAAAGGCATATATAAATAAATACTAAGTCATAACTCATCTTCGGTTGTCACGAATTATCTACCTAATACTCTAACCTAGGGTGTAGTACAACTCGTCTTCCCTAGGCATGAATTATCATAACATTCATTCATACATATTCAATTAAGCACCATTGCATGATCATTACTTACACCTTTAAAAGAAGCCCTTAACCATCAATCTCTCACAATAAAAATAGTTTGAATTTGATTTAACCAAAATTAATTCTAAGACAAGAGATCAATTTCATTAAAAACTAATTATTTTCATTAAAACCCAATTGCTTAGTACAACTAAGTCAATTGCTCAAAACCATGCAATCAATATACATATAAAAATCCCCAAAGTTAAGAACAATCAAACCATGCTACTCGGACTAGGGTTACATTAATTCCCTAAGGAATGTTTTAGCTACTCATGGAGAGAAAGGATATCATCATTGTTGGTGTAGAAGCCATTTCCATGGACCACCAATTGGAATCTTCAATCTTTAGAACCCTAAAAACCGCCACAAGGTAGAAGATCCAAGAGAGAGAAAAGAGAGATCTTAATATGTCTTCTCATCTTCTGTTATAATGGAGAACAAGTCCTAATCCCATTGGGATGAGTTTTATAGCTTTGGGGAATAATTGAGCCTATAAGGAAACAAAGAAAAATGATTTTGCATAATTCACGCAGCTTTTGGAAACTTTCAGGAGGTTTGTGCTCGAGCACAGTCTCGACACTTAATTTTCTTTCAGTAAATTGTTTTGAAGTTGTAATGCTATTTTGACATATTTGGAGTACAAATCTCGAAATTGTTATTATAGACAAAAACGATGGGTTTCGAGTCTTCTTTACACAGCTGTTGAGATTGCCCAATTTGGAGTTTCAAGTGAAAAGTTATACCTAAAATACTGAAGCATGTCCAGAATTTCCATCAATGCTCAAGCTCTGAGGGGTTGTGCTTGAGCACAAAGTTTTGCTCGAGCTCTGGGAGCTGAATTTTCTGAAGCGTCTTTTTCTTCAACTCTTAGCTTTTTTCTTGAATTTTACGATTTGTGCTAAAGCACAGAAAGTTATACTCGAGCTCTAGGGCCTGAATTCTTGCAAATCTACTCGGTTGAGTCCCAAATTGACCCGAAAGGCCCTAAACATCGCAATAAGCTCTAAGTACATGGAATTGACTGTCTCTTTGGGTAAAAACCTATAAAAAGAAAATAAACAAAACTAAACATAAGAACCAAAATAAAAGTATCACTAAGGCATTAACAAATGCACGTTTAAAGGCTCAAATATACAATATTCAGCACTTATCATACATCAAGTGAGAATGCTTATGATCTATTTCTAAGTTAATTCAAGGATTAAGAATGAATAAATTTCTGCATGATCATAGATGTGAACTTCAAATGGCCGGATTCATAAATACTCACCAACCTATCTATTCATTTCTTCATGCTTTGGCCATGATCATTTGGGCTTTGAAGAATTTTAGCATCTTTCCTTTCTTTGTAGTTGTTTATGTATGATCATTTGCAACTTCAAATCTCTTTGAATCTATTATTTAACATTTGAGTGGTCTTGAGTAATGGAATACTTGAAATTTGCTTTATAATATTCATTACTCTTTATTGAGGTTATTTTTTGAGTATGAATCATCTTTAACACTCAATATAAACATTAGTCCTTAAACACTATTAATGGTTTGTAATTATCAAAATTACTAGATTGACATTGGATGAAATCCTTAAGGTCAATAATTATTATTATTATTATTAGTTATTATTATTATTACTAATAGTATTATTGTTATTGTCCTTATTGGTCTTCTTAATATTATTATTAGGCAAAATTGTAAAAAATAAACCCATGAACTATTGTTTAATTGCAAGATGCCCACGAAGGGTATTATGGGTATTTTATATTTTTGATATTTTATAAGTTTTATACTCCGTCCGTCCTAAAATAGTTGGCCACTTTGGGAACTATAACTCACAATTGAGTCACAGTTCCCAAAGTGGCCAACTATTTTGGGACAGACGGAGTATAAATTAATAATGACATCCAATGACCGAGAGGGGGTAATTTGTAATTTTTAATAGTTTAGGATTTGATTTGAAATCAGCAATAATCCCAGGGGAGTTCAGAGATTTTCTTGCGCTTTTACCTAGAAAATTTTCCCATAATTTAGATAGGGAACGTTATTTCTTTAGCCATGGTTTAAATTTTTCCTTCAAACAACCAAGATGTTTCAATTAAGAAGATGTAATCTATATATATTATAGAAACTATATAGCGTTATAATGTACTACTCAAACTTCTTGATATTTATACACAGTACTTGAATTCCATCAAAAATTTTGAGGACTCTAATGAAAAACTTTCAACTTCAATCAATTTATGGATATTGGTTTGATTTTTAAAATTTTGATAGATACAAATTGTAATGACTTTGTCATTTTCCTTCCTTTCCTTTTTCTTGTTTTTACGGATAAATTTTTTTCATTAATGTTTTCCTTTCTGAGTCCAAGTTTTAACCCTTCGGATCTTTGTGAGTGCTCGGGAATAGTTCCCGACACTTATTCTTTGGCAGATTGGTATCGTCCTAGTGAAGACTGTGCCGTCTCCTCTTTTCTCTTTCAAACATTTTCCTTTTTTGTATTTTCCCCGTTTGTCAATTCTTTCGCGTAACCTCACTTTTTGTGCTCGGAGTTGATTTTCAACTTCATGTACCTTCATTCCATTTGGTTTCTACGAAATACGTATCTTTACTTTTGTAGAAAAGTACACTGGTTGTTCACTGTGTCCATAGAGGTATGGATGCAAAGTTTCTTCGGAAACATTCTTCTTTCTTGGGGTGTTTTTCATAAATACTTTTGGAGATATTTTATTTCAAGGGTTTTTAAGAAAATATTTTTGGAAGATATTTTTATTCTGGGTCATTCTTGCAGTTATCCTTTTGTGGGGCGGCCATTGTGCAATTAACGAAAGTTATTGCAAAATGCCTCATTTTGGGCATGGATCCTCGTACAGAATTCATTTTCACTTTTCATCGAATCGCGTACTCTTAGGATTTCCTTCCGGTCATTTTCTTCAGTTTTAGGGTTTCTGACCCCAGTTGCCACCGAATTTGTTCGGGCCATATCTTTCTGCTCAAGACTCGGTTTTCGATGCTGAATTTTTTTGTTGTTTATTTTTTTTTCATTTCGGTTCTTTTTCGTTCACAGTGTTTTACCGTTTGAGCGTGTCTACACAGATTTCACTTTTCGATACCGGGCGGGACCCATTCGAGGCACTTTTTAGAATTTCTATAAATAGGGGGTAGGAGAGAGAAAAAGTCAGATTTCTTCTCTCTCTCCCATGGCCGGCCATCTCTCTCCCCTTGGCTGCCACCCACTTTTCTTTTTTAAGCCTCTTTTCCTGTTTGATTATCCCTCCTCCGATGAAGGCTTTATCGTTGGTTTTGATGAGGCTGTCATTTCCCTTTATTTAAAATTCAGTTTCGACCATTTTTGAGTTCGGGTTTGGATTTTGGTGTTCCCACAAGAGTGATTGTTGTTCCCCTCGTTGTTCCCATCGTAACCCTAAAGTATCGTCGGATTCGGAGAGGTTTCATTTTGGTGTCTTTTGAGATTTTTATCTCAAAATGAGGTAGGGGATGTTTTAGGTTTATAATCTTGGTGTATTACTTGTTTTTAAGGCTTATATAACATGTATGCATGTCTTGGTATATAATCTAGAATTTTATTTAAGTATTTTCTTTATATGAAATTTAATTCACATAGTTGTATCTAGTGTGAAATTACCTTATAACATGATATTAAATTAGGCATTGACATGTTCTTTTACATATATTAAATTGAGAATGTTTGGATGAGTTTTGAAATCTAGAGATTTTAATTAAATGAATTAATTAAAATCTATTTAATGGTTCAATTGATTTAATTAAGTTTTTAACTTGATATATGTAATGCCCTTGACTTGTTCCTTAGCATATATTAATTTGAAATCATTTGGAGTTATTTTAAAATCTAGAGATTTAATTATTTTATTTTAATTAAATTCCGTTTAATTGTTCTAATGATGTAATTAAGTTTTTGAGATGATATATGCATTGACCATGATATAGTCTTTGATATATAATTATTTGAAGTCATTTGAAGTTGATTTGAAATCTAGAGAAATTAATTAATTAGTTTAATTAATTTTTATTTAAGTGTTTTATTAATTTGAATAAGTATTTGACTTGACATGTGTAATGACCATGTTAGGATCTTTAGCATATATTAATTAGTGATTATTTGGATGAGATTTGAAATCTAGAGAAATTTATTTAATTAATTTTTATTTTTATTGCATTAATGATTTAATCATGTATTTGACGTTGATTGTATGCTTAAATCATAAATTCGGACTTGTATTATATTCATGAGATTATGTTTTCAATATTGAATAATATTGTTGTTGCGTGTAACGAATCGCACACTAAAGATTCGACATTTATATGCCTTGTACGTGTAACGAATCACACACTTAGAGCATGTATTCTGTATTTTTGAAATTGAATTGTGCATGGGAGATAGCTTTTATCTTGTATATACATGTTGACATATACATTGTTGCACAACTTGTTGATTTTGGAAAATTGGGAAGTCGTTGTATGACTACGGCTAAGGCATGGTTCTAGTACGGGGGATAGTCCCCCTACAGTCTAGTGCGCACATAGGGAGGTTACCCATGGGCTAGTAACCCTAAAGTAACCACGTTGTTGGTCTGATCCGGCGTGATGTCCGAGTATCCACATTTGTTTGAATTCGCATTTTAAATTCCAAGTTGATAACTTTGTGAATTTATATCTTGTTGCGTTGTATTAGAGGTTCCAATTATGTTAAATTGTATCATTTAGTTATTTTCGCATTTTAAATTCCAAGTTGATAACTTTGTGAATTTATATCTTGTTATGTTGTACTGGAGGTTCCAAATATGTTAAATTGTATCATTTAGTTATTTTCGCATTTTAAATTCCTAATTGATAACTTTGTGAATTTATATCTTGTTGCGTTGTATTGGAGGTTCCAATTATGTTAAATTGTATCATTTAGTTATTTTCGCATTTTAAATTCCAAGTTGATAACTTTGTAAATTTATGCCTTATTGCATTGTATTGGAAGTTCCAATGTTGGTTAAATTACATTAATATTGTGATTTGCATTTTATTGTTCTAATGTAGCCTAGGATGATCCTATAAACTCATTTGGAACATAGACGTTAGGTGGCATAAACCACTTCAGTTGATTTCGCATTTTAGATTTCAAGTTGATAACTTTATGAATCTATATCTAGTTGCGTTGTATTAGAAGTTCTAATTATTTTAAATTGTATCATTTAGTTGTTTTCGCATTTTAGATTTCAAGTTGATAACTTTGACAATCTATATCTTGTTGCGTTGTATCGTATGCTCCTATATCGTTTAATTGCATAAATATTGTGGTTTATGTTAGAAATACCTTATGGTAGCTTAGGATGCTCCCTTGGTCTCACTTTGGACATAGACGCTAGGTGGCATGAACCACATGGATCAAATTATATTAACTTGTAAAACGTTAGGTCTATGCATGTTCATTCCCTACGAGTTATGTAAGTTACTACTGAATGTGATTTGTTTCAGGCAATAAGAAAAGGTTTTGGGATGTACAATATCCCTAGGTTGTCTTGTTAATTTGGAGTTCTTTTGATGCATTTTTGTTCACATGCAAGTGTTATCATGTTTAAGTTTTACTTATAAAGTTGTAATACTTGGATAGGTTCAATATGTCATTTATGTCTTGTAATATGTAAAGTGTACTTAGATGCACTCTTTAGGACATATTTGATATGTATGAGATGATGCCAAGGGCCATTTACTTTTAAGTTATTTTTTTTGAGTACTTTTGGTTTTATGCATAATTATTGAAAAATGAAGAAATCGAAAGTCTTATGGTGTCATTTTCAATTTGGAGCATGTAAAGTGTGCCTAAGCACACTCATTAGGACTCTTTTAATATATTTGAGGTATGGCCAAGGGCCAAACGCCTTTTCGTTTTCATCTATGCATTATGGTTTCAAGTTTTACTTTTAAAAGTTATTTTAGGCAAATTTTAGATTTGATAGGTCGTATTTTGCATTAGGCATATTTGGGGGTTACGGACCATTCCTGTATACTTTAAAATACTTATTACGTTTGCGTACACAATCGTTTTAGCACACAACTTCATATTCGGCCATTTGAACACTTGAAACAAATTTCATTTTTTTAGGTTTTTTGACAAAACTGAGGATAAGGGCATTTTAGGGATTTCACATCAAAATTTTAAAAAAAAAAAAATTTGACATGGTCAGCTAGAAAACATGATTTTAAGGGGGGGTTTCTTCTTTGAGTTTTTCCAAAAAATATTGTTAAGGGGTCCAAAATAGCATACTATTCTGGAAATTCAGCAAAAATCAGCTGATGTCAGCAAGCAGCCATGCCGTGCACATGGGTGCACGCGCGCGGCATGCAAGGGAGCGCGTGCGTGGTATGTGTGCGCATGGGGTGCCTTGCTGCCTCTTCTTTGGCCGCGACGTTGCAATTTTTTTTTGGCCTTCCTTCTTCGTCCGAACTCCGAATCAAGCGATTCTTAAGTCTAACTTTATTAAAGCACCCACATATGTTTTTAAAATTACCATTTTGACCCTAGGTATAAAATTATCCGTTTTTTAAAAACGTTGCTTCCGCTTTAGTTTTCTTTTGGGTTCCGTGGCTTCATGGGAAGTCATGCTTGTGTCTTAGGGATGATGTACATCTCTCAAAACTTTGTTTTCGAGTGAAAAGGCCATTTTGCCCTTAGGGCCATTCTTGGTCTATTTTCAACCTTAGCTTCTGTTTTTATTCTCGTTGAGTTCTGTGAACTCATGGAAGGTCACTTTGGCATCTTAGGGACGTGTTGTATCTTTAGAGACCTAGGTTTTGTCTTTCGCTTCCGCATTTGGGATCCGTTATCGGGTCAAACTTCAAGTCATCACAGGACGCACTGGCTTCAAAAACTAAGGCCGTCACACAAATCTCATTACAATATAAAAATACTCTACATTGATCTCTAAACTATACAAGAATAAAAACAAGAAAATTTTAGTGGAGCAATCTAAACCACTATTAATCTGCACGAGTTTCAAGGGGCAAGTTATAAACGTAAAAATATAGTGATTGCATTTACCCGGGTTGTAATACACATTCACCGTTCTTATTTTTATTTTTTATTTTTTATTCTCATTTTGCAATAGAAATCATAACACAAAAGTGATTGTTAGCACAAATGAGACTAGAATATAAAGTTTTAAGTGTCATATACTTTGTGACGACCTTGGTTTTTAGGCCAGCGTGTCCTGTGATGAACCGAAGATTGACCCGACAACAGATCCGATATGCAGAAGCGAAAACAGAAAACAAGACTCTAAGAAGTCAAAGTGACCTTCCATGAGGCCGTGGAACTCAATGAGAACTGATGCAGAAGCAAAAGGTCAAAAATATGACAAATAAGCCCCCAGGGGCAAAATAGTTATTTTTGAAAGTATGGATTCCGGTGCCACTGAGCACACCACTGGAAAGATAACAAAAAACTAACCAAGATGGACTTAAGAGTCGCATGATTCGGGGTCCGGTTGAAGAAGATATGAAACTCCAAGGTTTCATAAAATCAAACTTTTGGGTTTTTAAAACAAGTGCAACAATGGTACTTTACAAGGGGTAAACTAGTCTTTTTAGACAAAATCAGATGTAACTGAGAATACCATTAGATAGACAAGGAAAAACTAATAAATCTAGACTCAAGAATCTCTTGATTCAGAGTCCGAATGAAGAAGATATGAAACGTCAAAGTTACAAAAAACTAGACTTTTGGGTTTCAAATTAATGCAGCAAGGGTACTTGGCGAGGGGTAAAATGGTCCTTTCAGAGAGAATTGAATGCAACCGTACATACCGTTGGATAGACAAGCAAAAGTTAATAAACTTAGACTTAAAAATCACTTGATTTGGAGTCCGGATGATAAAGATATGAAGCCTCAAAGTTTCAAAAAAATCAACTTATTTTCTGGGTAAGAAATCTGGGCAGGAATAGTGTTTTTACAGCAAGTAACATTTGATTTTTTTCTTGGAACTGAGGCTAAAAATGGACCCTTAAACGAGTTTTTCTGGAAAAACACGAAGAAGAAAACCCACTTAAAATCACATTTTCTACCCGGGGTTGGGGAAGGAACGGAGAAAAACACGTTGTAAGATCCCTAAAATGCCCCTAAATCAGCCTAAGTCAAGAGGGACCCAAAAAGCTGCTACATGAAATTTCTTCAAGATCAGTCCACAACTGAGAGCAAAAACAGGCTATCAAATGAATTTTTCTAGAAAAACACGAAAAAGAAACCCCTCCCAAAATCGAGTTTTCTACGTGACTAGTGAGAGAAATAAAATTAAAAAACTCAATATAGAATGCCCAAAATGCCCTTCCATGAAATCTGGTCATGAGGGTCATAAAGCTGCTAAATGTAAAACTGGAAGCTGAACTTTGCAATGGATTTCCGGTATCAAGATGACATTTTCTGGAAAAACACAAAGAAGAAACCCCCCCCCCCCCTAAAATCACATTTTCTAAGCAACCATGTCAAAAGAAGAAAATAAAACTAATGTGAAAAGTTTAGAAAACCCCTAGAACATATTATGCAACAAAGTTTCAAAATGAGTCCATAGGAGGCTCATTTCACCAAAGAAGAAAGTTTGCCCAGAAACAACCATGCACGCAAACGTAACTTACCTATTAGGACATGCTACAATGGTCAATGGCTTAAAAATACCACCGATGCAAAATCCGACCCCCCAACAGGCAAAAAGGCAAAAATGAACAAGAAAAGGGAAATTTGAAAACCAAAATTAACAAATGATTTCAAATTACCGTTTGGCCCTTGGCCACACTTCAAACATGATTTATAAGACCCTATGAAAAAATAAAAATGGAATTCCCACACCCGATGCAACCATGGTGAGACAATGACTTGGCATTTTTCAATGTTTTCATAATATTTCATGAAGTTAAAACATACATAGAATTCAATATACATGTCAATGGCCTCCGGCCTCATCTCATACATATCAAATACATTATAAAGAGTGTACTTAGGTACACGTTACATACATGGAATCGAAAGATACAAACTTTGTCAAAACAAACAAAAGCAAACATGATATGCTAACATGTGCATATTCAATGTCATCAAAAAATACTTCAAGACTTCTAGCATGTCTAAAAGTGTTGTGTATCCCACAACAAAGCTTCTTTACCTGCAAAACACCCAGTAACTTCGGGGTGAATAAACAAGACTAACAAGTTTATTCGTAGGGGATGAGCATGCATCGACTCGATTTCTTTAGAGATTTTTAAGACTAACATGATATAGTTCAAAAGGGATCATGTCACCTAACGTCTATGTCAAGGATTAGACTCAGGGATCATCCTAAGCTACCATGGAGTATAAGTAACAAGAATCAAGATATATATATATATATATATATATATATATATATATAACAAGTCAAAGTTGGGATAATCCAAGAACATGATAAGAAGGTTACTTGAATATAGATTAATATGAATTGCATTATCAATACAATTAAGCAAGGCTTGGAATAATTCCATACAACACGACAAAAGGATACTAGAACATAGATTAACATGAATTGCATTATCAATATAATTAACATGATTGGAGCATTCCAATTAACACGAAAGGGTTAATATACGAAATCAAGAACATGGCATAATATCTATGCTATTAGACAAAGTTGGAACCATTCACATAACATGAAAAGAGTTACACATGACATCAAGGATAATGCATAATATCTACGCAATTAAACAAAGATGGGATATTCTATAAAACACGAAAAGGAAGATACATGGAGTCAGGAGCAAGGGATAATATCTATGCATTTAAACATGGGTAAAATGTACCACATAACACGAAAAGAGTCTTAAATCTTCAAGGAATACAACACTTAAAATTTAAGGAGTTAAATCACGAATGAAGCATAAAATCTATGCAATGAGATAAGATTGGTGCATTTCACATACAGGACAAGTTTAAATCTTCAAGGAATAGCAACTTGAAATTTAAAGAGTGAAATCAACCAATGTGGAAACTTGGATATCGCCCGGATTAAAACCGTACTTTTGAGATCACTTTAGGGCTACTAACCCATGGGTACCTTTCCCCTAGTGCGCACTATAGTGTAGAGGGATATTCCCCCGTACTAGAACTGAGTCCTAGCCATGTCAATTCTTGATTGATATCTCAAGTCCCAAAATCAACAAGTTGTGCAAGTTAAGATTGTATCAAAATACAAGAAATGCATTAACCACATGTCATGCACAACCAAGATTTTGGAACACACAAGTCATGCCCTAAGTTCTCAACTATGATGGCATGTGAAATGTCAAGAAATCAATGTGTGCATTTATATAGACCACAACCAAGATAAATAACACATGGAATCCATCGAAGCAAATATACCATAAGTATAAGATACATGATTCAATTGTATACTAAACAACACATGTGTGAATAAACCATTCTGAAACAAATGAGCATGTTCATTAAGCACATTAATGAAACCAAGATACAAGAAGTCTAGATACATGATATCAAGGCATGATTAACTCGACGGAGACATAAAAGGAAATTTAATCTACTTAAGGGATTAAATTATCAAGGTTACATGGCAAGTCCAAATGTTCTACGAACAAATTATGTCAAGGATCATGTCAAGGCCAAGTTCAATGTCAAGTTTCAAGTTTATTTTATACACGACACAACCATGTGAGTTAAGTTCCATACAAAGGAAATGAATAAATATAAGTTTCAAAACTTATCCAATTATGCTCAATGTAATACACGTAAAAGAACTTATCAAGGAAATCATGAATACAAGGGCAGAAACTTAATCAAGTAGAACCATTAAATGGATTTTAATTATTTCATTTAATTAAAATCTCTAGATTTTGAAAGTCCTCCAAATGACCTCAATTTAATATATGTTATACAACATGTCATAACTTGATTTAAGAACACAATACAAGTACATTTCATGCAAGTTACGGCCTTGAGTATTAAACTTTAATACAAGAAAAATAATAAATGAAAGGTTTCAAAACCTAATCAAATAATTCTAGATTTAATATATGTGAAACTATATGACATGCATATCAAGAATTTCAAGTCAGAAATCCAACGGGATGAATAGTACACTTCAAGCAATTTAATTAATCTAATTAATTAAATATTACTAGATTTCAAAACTTCTCCGATTACTCTCAAATTAATCTATGTTGAAGAGCATGCTAAAGCCTAATATAATATGCTATCACATGTTGATTTAAAGCTAGATAAGGCCACATGATTTAATATTTTATTCAAGATAAATATTAAATAAAATCTTCATTACTTGTCCAAATAATCTAGATTTAATATATGTCAATCTACATATCAAGGGATAATATTCGATCATACCACATGATTAAACAAAGGTATGGACAACCAGGAAAATTAAATCCTTCACAAGAAAAATAAATAATAAAATCTCTAAATTTTGTGATTCAAGCATGTAATCAAATTGTATAAGCATCATAAGCATGTAATATAGCAAGAAAGTAAATTTTAACACCCCCTACCTCAATTTGAGATGAAAACCCCAAATCCCAACCGGAAGAAAAGTGTTCTGAATCCGCCAAAATCGAAGGGTTTTGACGGGGACAACACGATCTACATGAATCCGAAGGAAGCCCCATGAAAATCACAACTTGACTTCAAACCCAAACTCAAGAAGTGGTTAGAAATGAATTCTAATAAGGGGGAATGGAAGAACACGTCGAGGGAAACAAAAACCGTGAAGGCCGAAGACTTTTCACTTAAGGAAAAGTAAATCAAAAGAGGAGAAAGAAGGTGGCAGCTCCATGGTCATCCATGGCTGCTTCAGGTCGTGCAAGGAGAGTGGGGAAGACAAAAAATAAAATATTTCACCCCCCTTTTAAAGAAATCTCAAAAAGTGCCCCGAACGGGCCCCGCCGGGTCCGGAAAAGTGGAAATTAAGAAAATGCACTCAAATGGCAAAACTTCATGAAAGAAAAAGATTTAAAATGAGAAAATATAAATAACGGAAGAAACAACGTCAAAAACTGAGTCCCGATCAGAAAGTTATGCCCCAAACAAGTTCGGCGGCAACCGGGTCCAGAAACTCTGAAACTGGAGAAAAACGACCAGAAGGAATTTCCAAGAGTCCATGACTTGACGAAATGTGAAAATGAATCCCATACAAGGATCCAGGCTCCAGACGAGGCATTTTGCAATAACTTTTGTTAATTGCACAATGACCCCTACAAAAAGGGTTAATTGCGAAACTGCCCCAGAATGAAAATATCTTCCAAAAGATATTTTCTTAGATGCCCCTAAAATAAAATATCTTCAAAAGATATTTATGAAAAATACCCCAAGAAATGAAAAAGATTCTAAAGAATTGTGCATCCATGCCCTTATGGGCACCGGGAGCAACTAGAGTACTTTCTTGCAAAAGTAAAGATACGTATTTCAAGAAAACCACTCAAGATGAAGGCACGTGAAGTCAAAAACCAACTCCGAGCATGAGAAGTGAGGTTGTGCCAACAATGTGACAAACGGGGAAAAGACAGAACAGGGAAAAAGACGAAACAAGGAAAAGGACGACAGGCACATAGTGTCCGAAAAGTGAAAATGTGAAAATAACTTGGTCCTCAAAGGAAGTTGTCAATTTACATGAAAGAGTCTCAGAAACCAATTCTAAGCACTCGAGATGACACTAAGCAACACGAAACGGAGCTCAAAAAAGAAAATTAAACGAAAAAAATTCATTCGTAAAATTTTAAGAAAAAGGAAAGGGAGGCAAATGACCGGGTTGTTACATACTTTTTAGTAAAATGTAAAAAAAAAAAAATCTTAAACTATTGGCCTTTTGCAACAAACCTCATAAACTACAAAAAAAAAAATCCCTTAAATTATTGATTTGTTGTAGTTAAAGACAATCTGGCAACTAATCTGATCACAAAAACCAAAAGACACATTTACCTTTATTTAAAACTACGTAGTTCTAAGAATTTTATACTTAAGTTAATGATGTGGCAATTAAAATCCCAACAACCAATCAAAATGAGACAACTCAGCCCAATTAACCTTATTACTGACTTGTGACTAAAGCCAAACAAAGCCCAAACAAGAATTAGGGATGGCAACGAGGCGGGTTTGGAGCGGGTTTTCCTAAATCCTGCCTCGCCCCATTTAATTTTTGGCAAGTCCATGCCCGCCCCATGCCCTGCGACGAGTTGGAATTTCATATCCATCCCTGCTCCGTTGGGAAATATTGTACCCCGTGCCTGCCCCGGTCCGCCCCACTAATATTTTTTTTTCACAATTTTCTTGGCTCAAAAATTGATCCGGTGTCCCCCTCTGTCTTCCACAATTTTCTTGGTTGAATAGCCCGAACAGAAGAAGACAAAGAATAGATCAATCCCTCTGCCTCTTCTTGAGAAGAATAGATCAAATAAATTATAAAATGAGATATAATATATATATATATATATATGTAAGTATAAAAAATGGAGAAGAAGAATAGATCTACTTGCGTGAGTGTGTGGATTTACCTAAGAAAGAGAAACAGAGACTGGTGAGGGAGAGAGGGATTGAGGTCAAGGGCTTGGTTTTTGAGTTTTGATTCTCTCTGTCTTCCCTTGATGCGCTGCCTAGTTCACACATAATGCTTAAGAAATTAGGGTTGTAAGAAATGACTAACTGGGTAAGTCGGTAAAATAAGTTATTAGTATTATATATGTATATTAAATATACTTATATGCTTAGCGGGGCAAGGGCCCGACGGATATGTATAAGAACCCTTATCCGCCATGACCAGTGACAGGTACACAATTTATATCCATGCCCGCCCGAACGGTATAAAAGTTGTTCCCATATCCATTATTAACGGGCTAGGACGGGGAGGGGCCATGGCAGGGCGGTAAAAATTGCCAGCCTTAACAAGAATCTTCTTCTGGGTTTCCTTCCCATTGAATGCTCGATCATATTAATCTTGTCTTTGAGTATGAAGGGGATGTGTAATTTTTTTTTTTTTTTTTTTGGTTTCTGAGAAGGTAGCTGCGAGTTCTGAAGTACTAGGGTGTAGAAAGAAAATTAAAGGGACTTTTATAGGGACACACTTGGAATTACATTTTTTATTAAGTAATAAAAAGGCTGTGCTTATCATTTAAAAAGTTTTATTAAAATGTCAAAACCCGTGTTGTTTTAAAAGAGCGTTTTGAAAAAGCTGGGGTACCAGCTTCTTCAAAACGCTCTTCCAAAACTCAAAAGCTCTTTTAAAAAACTAGCGAAGCACTACTCAAACAGCTTTCAAGTCCAAAAAGCCAAAAATAGTGTTTGGAAAGCCAATACAAACAGGACCTTAGTATGTTCGTTAGGAAGAAGGAAAAATAGAATTTTAAATTATTTTTACTATTACACATATGGACAATATTTGCCTACTCACCGGTGAGTAGGCAGTTTATACTTACCTTGATGTGGCGCAAAATTAGTGAAACACGTTTCCTATAATATAAAATAATAAAAATTAAAAGATTTGAGAGCTTATCTGGATTAAACCCAATATGATCTAAATCTAACTTTCTCTCCCCTTATTATTTTTATCCTGGAAGTGAATAAGAAGGGGATCTTGTCGAAAAAAAACATTTTAACCTAAAATTCTTAAATAAAATAATATTACAAGATACAAATAAAGCTCTACATGATAAATAGAAAAAATAACTTTAGATATTTGTTTTATGTCAAAAGAAAAAGAAGACAAGAAATAAGCAATAACAATCTATCCTACGATCAACAAATCATCTATCAAACCATGTGAACCAGATTTTCTGTAATTGGGTGTACTTTAGGTAAAAACAATTGATAAGTATATATAAAGATTACACATTAAACCATGAAAGATAAAAGTCAGAACTTCCAGTATTAGCAAATTAGGGTTTCAGCGGACTAGTTTGAAAGAGAGAAACAAAGGGGAGAAAGTTAAATTAGGATTTGATTTGCATCCTTTTGGGTTGACCTAGTAAGCATTCAATTGTTTTAATTTTTATTATTTTCTATTTTAAGGACACTTGTCACATTAATTTTGCGCCACATCAAGGATAAGCATGAACTTCCTACTCACCGGTGAGTAGGCAAGTATGGAGGGAAAAACCCCCACCAATCACAACACACCACATGGCAGCAAAAGAGTTGCCCACAACTAAACTAAAAATGCACAGAGGCCCACTATCAGTTGGAGGCCCAACAGTAGAAGCCATATGCACATACCAATTTAGCCCAATTAAATAAAAGAAGCTCCACTTAACATAAAAGCCGAATGGACGGCCCAATCTCAATAGGCCCATAAGTCCATAACGCTTGCCATAATGATATGCACATGATCAGTAGGTATAAATACCCACGTTTGGGAGTAAATGCCAAGAAACGGCTCCATGTAAATCTCTGGAAAAAGCTTATAAATAGAGCCTGAATGAGAATGAAGAGGCATCGAATTCTCAACATTGTTCTTCTCTTCAGAAATTGCTTATATTTCATCAATATTCTGTACACTTCTTCTTAATTTATTTCTTTAAGTGTTCGGGTGTAAAAATTTGTACATACACTTTAGCGCCGTCTATGGGAAATCGATACAAAAAATCCATTTTTCTACTGCTTACATGTGACTCTAATCCAGAATGGCAACAGGATCAGACACCGCACAGCCGCAACAACTAGAGGCCATGCAGAAAATACGTAAAGAGATGCAAGTGCAACTTGATGTCCTTTGATAAGCCAACGAAGCCAGTATTAAACAAATCAATGCACTGAGACAAGCTCAAGAAGCCAACATGGTGCAAATTAATACCCTGTGCGAGGAAAATGAAAGACTTCGGGGGGACGCTAGGCGGAATGATCCCCCGATTGACTTACCGCCCGAACGGCAGAACGAAAATCTTCCTCCGGAGCCAGGTCCCATAATCCCCGATAACCCTCCTCTCCAGCAGAGGGTCCCACGACAATAGCTCAACGAAACATTGGATGATGCCAACGACACAGCAAGCCAATCCCGCATCCTCGGAGACTGTACTATGGGTGGACCTCCAACCACTAAGGTCTATCTATCAGATGATGCTGATTCAGGTAGGAAAGAAATATGGATCCCAGCGATTGATCAACCATCCTCAGGGAGTGACTTTATCGCTAGGCTCCGAAAGTAAATGGACGAGCGAATCAAGGGGCTGAAGGCCCAAACACCCAAAGACATGGCGAGGGAATTCACTGCATTAATAGTGAAGACTCTTTTTACTGATGAGATAGAATGAGTTGCAAGACCCAAGAAATTCGTAATGCCAAAGTTCATCAAATTCAATGGAACTGGAGACCCTCTCCAGCACCTAAACCATTACACTCAGGAAATGACACTAGAAACACATAATGATCTATTTATGTGCAAAATATTCCCATCTAGTTTGACGGGGGTGGCCCTGGAGTGGTTCAAAAACCACCCATGCAAGTCAATTCCAAACTTTGAATCATTATGCGCAGCGTTTCTAGCCCAGTACTGCAGAAATAAGAAACAGAAAAAAAACCATTGCCAGTTTTTTCACGATTCAGTAGATGAAGGGAGAGAGCCTGCAAACCTTCCTCACTTGATTCAACATGGAGTCTTTCGGCATTCCAGATTGCAACCAAGATACGGCCATAGAAGCATTCAAGATAGCCATAGTGCAAGGCTCACGTTTTCACTCTTCTTTGGTTAAGAAAACTCCAACTAACATAACAGAGTTGAATTCGCCAGCACAAAACTATATCAAGCTCGAAGAAAATGAAGTAACCAGGCAGCAAAGGGTAACTCTGGTCACTATGGAGAGCAGACCAAAAGAGCGACGGAGCACATCAAGAGTCTATCGGGAACCTCCGAGTATCGAAGGAAAAGCCCCCAAGAAGAAATCTTGAACGGCCGAAAAGGTCACACCACTCAAAGTAACGCTGGGCAAGCTGTATCAAGTGACTAAGGCAAGAAACATCTTTTAAATCCCACCTCCGATCAAACAACCAATGGAGTAGAGAGACCAAAGTAAACACTGTGCATTTCATAGTGATTTTGGCCATTTAACCAACGATTTCAGGAGCTTGAGAAGGCAAGTAGAGGCACTAATAGCCAAGGGCGAATTGGCAGACTTTCTGATTAACTCGAGATAGCAGAGACAGCATGAGCGAACCCTGACAACTCCAAAAGCTGCGACAGAAAATCATCCTTTCCGCGTAATCAATACAATTCATGGCCGTCAAAAGGAAGATGAGCAACCAGAGAATTCTTACAGGATTTAGCTCAAGCAAGCCCATAAGTTATGAAAGATTGGCGAGATCAATGTTGTAGGCTGTAGACCTCACCCGACACAGGTTTCTTTTCATTAAGGAGATCTCAGAAGGGTATAACACCCATATAAAGACCCATTGGTAATCAGGCTGCTAGTAGCCAATTGCTTGGTCAGACGAGTACTGATCAACCCTGGCAATAGTGCTAACATTATAACAAAATGGACTTTCGACCAGCTAAAACTGGCCACAGATCAAATTTGCCCTACCAGGAACCCTGTGGTAGGATTTGACGGTAGAAGAGTGGAGCCCATAGGTTTAATCACACTATAAGTCACTGCGACCAATCGATCTCTGAAAGAGAATTTTGTGGTTGTGGATATTCATCCAACCTACAATTTGTTAATGGGCCGAGGGTGGATCCACCGCATGGAAGGGGTCCCATAAACACTATATCAAGTCATGAGGTGCGTTGGTCCAAACGGTAGAGAGGTTATCAATATTTGGGGGGATCAAGTGACGGCAAAAGAATGCTATCACAGAACAATCGACCCAACTAATAAAGGCAGGCAATCGTTGAAATAGCAATTACTGGGCCCTTCCTCTCCCAAAGGAAGGGAGGAGCCAGAAGAGGAATGCCCGACTAAAGAACCCCTAGAGGCCGTGTAGATAGTCGCTGGGGATGAGCACAAGCTAACCTATATAAGGACACTCCAATTAGCCTAGGAAAAGGAGGAGCTGACAGAGATTTTAAGGCAGAATGCCAACATCTTCGTTTGAATCACTGGGATATGCCAGGAATTGACCCACGGATAGCCTATCATAGCCTAAACGTGGACTCGAGCCATCACCTAGTGAAACAAAAAACAGAGAAAATTCGCCCATGAAAGAAACAAAATCATTGCTAAAGAGGTCAACCGACTTTTAGAAGCAGGGTTTATCAGAGAAGTCCAGTATCCTCAATGGCTATCAAATGTAGTGGTTGTCCAAAAGAAGAACGGCAAATGGAGGGTATGCATCGACTTCACCAACCTGAACAAAGCTTGCCCGAAGGACAGCTTTTCGCTTCCCAAAATCAATCAGATGGTAGACGCTACGACCGAGTATGAAAAATTAACTTTCCTTGATGCTTATTTGGGTTACAACCAGAATCCGATAAACCCTTTGGATGAAGAGAATACTTCTTTCATTACCGAACGTGGGACCTACTGTTATAAGGTCATGCCCTTCGGGTTAAAAAATGCGAGAGCTACTTATCAGTGGTTAATCAACAAAATATTCGAAAAGTAGATTGGCCAAACAGTCGAAACTTACATAGACGATATGGTTGTCAAAAGCAAGAATAAGAAGGATCATCGGCAATGCTTGCACGATGTATTTGATACTCTTAGAGACAATTAAATGATGTTAAATCCAACGAAGTGTTCGTTCAGAGTAACCTCAGGCTAGTTCCTCAACCAGAGGGGAATAGAGGCAAGTCCAACCCAGTTGGCAAAACTACTACAAAGCAAGGAGCCCCGAACCGTGAAAGAGGTTCAAATTCTCACTGGGAGAATAGCAGCCCTCAGTTGTTTCATATCCAGGTTGTCAGACAAATGCAAGCCGTTCTTCGATGCAATTAAAGCAAGAAAAGGAGAAATTTGGGGGGCAGAGCAACGATAAGCTCTTGCAAAACTCAAAGAGTACATGATAAACCCCCCAATTTTATCTGCCCCAGATCTCGAAGAACCGTTGTACCTCTATCTAGCAGTATCTCAGTCAGCGACCAGTTCAACTCTAGTAAGAGAAATGGGAAAAAAGCAGCACCCGGTCTTCCACTCCAGTAAGGCCATAACTGACGCAGAAAGTAGGTACTAAACGACAGAAAAAATCATCCTTACCCTGGTCCAGGTCAAAAGAAAGCTTCGGCATTACTTCAAGGCTCATTGGATAATAGTCCCCACAACGCATCCGATCAAATCAATTCTCAGTAAACCAGATCTGTTAGGTCGGATTACCAAATGGGCAATCAAGCTGAGCTCCTTTGACATTCGGTACGAGTCACGCACCGCGAAGAAGGGGCAGGTGGTTGCAGATTTTCTCTTGGACACTGATCCAGAAGAAGAACAGCAAGTCACAGAAAACCCTTGCTAGGAATTATACGTTGATGGTTCCTCCAGCCAGAACAGAGCCAGGGTAGGTCTGGAAATAAAAACTCCCGAGGGGACTAAACTCTAGCAGTCAATCCAACTAGAGTTCCCAGCCACGAACAATAAAACAGAGTATAAGGCACTACTGGCAAGGCTCAGACTCGCCAAGGAACTCCAAGTAAGATACCCCAGAGTTTATAGTGACTCACTGCTCATTACCAGGCAAGTGACAGGAGAGTATGTCCCCAAAGAAGGAAGAATGTGTGCATACTGAGAAGAAGTTGAAAAGCTAGCAAAGTACTTTGACATAATTGAGTTTCGGCAAATCCCGAGGCAAGAGCCGATCGCAAAATAGGCAAAGGCCCCAAGAACCTAACTCCCGATCAAGCTTAACCAGTAAAACTGTTCAAGTCCCAAAAAGCCGAATGGCCCCAAGAGCCGATCGCAAAATAAACAAAGGCCCTAAGAGCCTAACGCCCAATCAAGTTTGACCAGTAAAATTGTTTAACTCCCAAAAAGCTGAACGGCCCTAAGAGCCTAACGTCCGATCAAGCTTGACCAGTAAAAATGTTCAAGTCCCAAAAAGCCGAACGACCCAAAAAGCCGATCAGAAAATAGGCAAAGGCTCCAAGAGCCTAACGCCCGATCAAGTTTGACCAGTAAAACTGTTCAAGTCCCAAAAAGCAGAATGACCCTAAAAGCCGATCGTAAAATAGGCAAAGGCCCCAAGAGCCTAATGCCCAATCGAGCTTGACTAATAAAACTGTTCAAGTACCAAAAAGCCGAATGGCCCCAAGAGCCGATTTCAAAATAGGCGAAGGCCCCAAGAGCCTAACGCCCGATCGAGCTTGACCAGTAAAACTGTTCAAGTCCCAAAAAGCCGAACGGCCCCAAGAGTCAATCGCAGAATAAGCGAAGGCCCCAAGAGCTTAACACCCGATTGAGCTTGACCAATAAAACTGTTCAAGTCCTAAAAAGCCGAACGGCCCCAAGAGCCGATCGTAAAATAGGTGAAGACCCTAAGAGCTGAATGCCTAACCGAGCTTGACCAGCAAAAACTGGTCAAGTCATAAAAAGCCGAACGGCCTCAAGAACCGATCGCAAAATGGGCAAAAGCCCTAAAAGCCAAACGCCCGATGAACCGATCGAAAATATTCGAAGGTCCCAAGAGCCGAACACTTAATCAAATTTGATCGTAAAATTGATCAAATCCAAAAAGAATAGCAGAACGGTCCCAAGAATCAATCACAAAAACAAATAAGCGAATCAATGTCAAATCGTAAGAAGGAGCTCAAGCAAAGGTGGCAAAAGAAACTTTCATACTCCTAAAGAGATAGGAGAATTTTTACAAAAAAGGCAGGACATACCCAACACCTCAAAAAATAAAAATAAAAAGCTACGCAAGGTTACTCTCGGGTTTAGCTCCACCTTCTGCATTAAACCTTTATGTGAAAGCATCAACCAACTCTACTTTGACTAGAGTAGAGGAAGGGGTATCAAACGATAGAGTAGGTAACCCATGAGAGCCCAAAGGATATTGAAGAGGAGACAGAACCTCAGTGGCCACCTTACCCTTCAGCAGAGTAGCAAACTCAATCTCTCTAGGGCCATCAGAGGGCTTAACATATTCACCAGTAACTAAAAGCCCCTGCTCGGCATCATACTCATCAGCATCGCCATATGTTTCTCCTCAGAAGGAAGCTGCACCTGAGCAAAGCCAAGCCTGAAACCTTTGGCGTAGCGAAGATTCGCAATTTGGGAAAAATGGTCGAACATCTCTAAACCCCCATCCTTGCAGGTTTGAATAAGGGAGTTCGCCTTCCCGAGCTGTAAGTCAAGCTCAACCGCTTTATATTCAAGTTCCTTAGCCCTCTTGTCAAAATACTCAATTGACTTGAGCTGCTAGATCTTCTCCTTCTTCTCCACAGCGAAGGAAGCCTCTAAAACACTCACCCTCTTTCGAAGGGCGGCAGACTGGTTCGCCTGAAGGGAGTCAGCCAATAGCTTCTTCATAAGAGTGAACATCAAGAAAGAGCTCTGTGCAAAAGCAATAAAAAATTGTCAAGAAACCAAGATGGGTAAAAAGAAAAAAGTGGAGTTAGAAAAAATTACCTCCATTATAGACTTGGGTGCAATAGATAGCAGATTGTCAACACTTATTTGCTGTTGTAAAATCTCATCCCTGGGTGGCCATATCGCTCTGGCTTAGCCCATCAGCGTTTCCGGGTCTTCAGCCCCAGAATCACCAATGATGATAGGAGAACCATCAGCCTTCAGCATTTCGGGGAACCACTTTTCGGCAAACCTCATGAAATCACCTCCGGCAACGTCAACAGCGCCAGGAATTAGGGCACTTTTACCCCCAAAGGCCCCAGCCATAAACTTGGGGCGTTTCGAAGGAGAATTATCCTTCGCGGAGGGACGTTTAGTCCCTAGCTGAGCCCCTTTCTGCTTTTAAGAGGAGGAGAGCTTACTCTCCTCAACAAGGATGTTCTTTCTCTCTTGTAGTAACTTAGCAGCTGCCTCCCTCTCCTTCTTAGTCGTACGTGGTTTTGGAGAAGGAAGTTCCATCGCTGATTGAGAAAGGGAAAAAGGGGCAAGCGATAAGAGGCTAGCCTCGAAATTAGAAGCGTCAAGGTCGATGGGCTCCTCAGGATTTTGAACAAATAACCGGAGAATCCTTTGAGATCGTCTCAAGAAGAGAAGAAGAGAGAAGGACCCTGGCAGAAGGAATGTCTCTCCAGACTCTTTCTTGCAAATAAACAAGAGGACTATCTACAAATTTCAAAGAGAAAAAGTCAGTTTCGTGACCCAGGAAGTCATAAATGTAACAAAAATGCTTTACGATACAGACGAAGCAAGAAGACTCGCCCAAATCATTGAATGCAGGAATGGATGGGGCATGAAAGCTCGATCGAACGAATAAATCCCGAGCGGACGAAGATCGCCACGCCCCTCCGACTTTAACAATTTTGTCTTTCCACTCCTTGTCAGAAGTGTTAAGGTAGGAGAAAAGCGCCCTACCCGGTCTAGAATGAAAGTGGAATCTATCCTCTCCACCTTTCGTTCTATCAAGTGTATAACAAAACAGAAAATTGGCTAGATTCAAGGTTAAACCTCGAACCCTATTCAAAGCAAGAAGACAGGAAAGAATGGGGAAAAAATTAGGGTTAACTTGAAGAGGGACCAAATTCAACACCGATAGGACTTGAAGGTAAAAAGGATTAAGGGGGAATCGAAAAGCAGGAAAATGTAACCGAGAAGAGCATCTCGCCTTCCTCCAAACCCTCACCTGTACTAAAATTCAAATCATGATCGTACTCCTTAAGGGTAACGTCAGAAGGATCGTGATTTTTCTTTCTTAACTGAGAAATTGAAAAGGACTTCCTTTCTACAATGTCCAGAGGGAGGATTATAAGACCCTTAACATAATCACTCAGACTCGCCGCCGCAGTCCCCGACTCAGAATCAGACATATGAACACTATAAGTTCGTTCGCTACTTTCTTGACTCATAATGTAAGAAAGAAGGAACGAGAAGAAAGACTAACCTCAGCAGATGGAAGGAGATGTTGAAGCAGCAATCGGACTCTCGCCAAAACTCGGGAACGAGATCACAGATGCAGATACCCGAATGACGAAGACACAATATATAAACAAAGGAAAGCCAATAACGGAAGGACAAGCACGAGGCCCCAAAATCAACAGCACAAATGGTAATGATAGGTAGTATTAGCCGCAAAAACTTCTCCACTTCCCGAAAGAAGTTACAATTCCTTATATGAATCAAATTCATAAAAGGAATCGGGGGCAAAATGTGGAGGGAAAAACCCCCACCAATCACAACACACCACATGACAGCAAAAGAGCAGCCCGCAACTAAACTAAAAATGCCCAGAGGCCCACTATCAGTTGGAGGCCCAACAGTAGAAACCATATGCACATACCAATTCAGCCCAATTAAATAAAGGCAGCTCCACTTGACTTAAAAGCCGAATGGATGACCCAATCTCAACAGGCCCATAAGTCCATAACGCTTGCCATAATGATATGCACACGATCAGTAGGTACAAATACCCACGTTTGGGAGTAAGAGCCATGAAATGGCACCATGTAAATATCTAGAAAAAACTTATAAATAGAGCCTGAATGAGAATGAAGAGGCATCGAATTCTCAACATTGTTCTTCTCTTAAGAAATTGCTTATATCTCATCAATATTATGCACACTTCTTAATTTATTTCTTTTAAGTATTCGGGTGTAAAAATTTGCACCTACAGCAAGTATTGTAATTTATGAAAGATAGTATTATACTTTAATCCTTTTATAATAGTCTCACTTGCCTTCCCTTTTTTTCTTTTTCTTTTTTCTTCTTCTTCTTCTTCTTCTTTTTTTTTTTTTTCACTCATATTTGAAGGAATGAAAATTTGTAAAGAAAGAATGATGTAATTAATTAATTATATTATATTTTCTCTTCTTATTTCCTCTTTAATGAACAAAAAAATTTTGTTCTTTCATTCTTATCTTCCTTTCTTCGTATCGAACAAAACATAAAAATAAATAAATAAATAAATAAATAAAACATTAAGAATTTCATAAAACTTACATATGATGGAACCTAAAAAAATTATTAAAGTTAAGAAAGAATAACAAAAAGTTGAAAGAAAATTTTGTTCTTTCATTCTTATTTTTTTTTTTTTTTTATTTTGTTAAATCTTTTCATTCTTTTCTTCCTTTCTTTGTATCGAACAAAACATAAAAAAACAAAAAAAAAAAAACATTAAGAATTTCATAAAACTTACATATGATGTAACCTAAAAGAATTATTAAAGTTAGGAAAGAATAACAAAAAGTTGAAAGAAATTAACACTGAATGATTGGAATCTATGAAGCACGGACACTCCGCCCAGAGGCCTCGTACCAGTGTCGGACACTTTTCGGACACCGACACCCGTGTTCGAGGCTCGGACACGTATCCGACACTTCTGTAAAATGTCCAAATATTATTTTTTATTGGACACACGTGTCCGAGGCTCGGACACACGGTCCGACACTTCTGTGAGACAAAATTTATTTTCTCTCACTCCTCTCTCAGTCTCTCCTCTTCTTCAATTATCTCTCTTCATGAACAAGATATATATATATATATATATATATATATATATATATATATGTATGTATTTAAGTTACATGAACAAAACTTTGTGAAAGACTGGAAGTATATATGTTTATTCATATACATATTTAGTTCATTATAGATATGTCTCTTTTGCACATCTTCGTTTGGAATTTGGATCAACTTTATTTTTCATTTATTTTCTGTTTTGTCTTGTCTATATTTTTCTTATAATAGAGATGAAATTATTGAAATTAATTATGTTCTTTGTTGTTATTTTATTTATCTGTACAAGATTCTAGTAATAATATTTTGAATATATAATTATATATATATATATATATATATATAATTTTATAAGCGTATCCCTGCCGTGTCCATGTTCTAATTTATTAAAATTTGCCGTATCACCGTATCCATGTCATGTCGTACCCGTATCTCATATTTGTGTCCGTACTACGTAGATTGGAATAAAGTAGTCCATGAGCCGCAGCAAACTACTTTATCCTTGTTGGAAAAGAAAAAACAGAAAAAGAAAGGGCAAGTCTTAAAATGACGCAGAGTTGTATTTGAAAATATATAAAATAAATCACAAATTTTATGCAAGTCTTAAACTGACGCAGTGTTTTTTCACCAAGTTACTGTTGAGATGAACTACGAACAGAGAGTGATATTTGAACAGAGAAGTGTGAAAGGTTGCGATGGTGATAGGAACAAAGTACGAGACGCACGAAGGGTTACGATTGGGTTCGCGATCGTTAGATGCGATTGGGGTTTGCGAAGAGATTGTAGATGGAATTGCTTATGCGATTTTGAACACAGATGGAATTGCTTCGGGCTAAGTCATTGAATTTGTAGGTAGCCATTAACCATCACAGTCGTCTCGTTCATCCGACCACCACTGCGAATTGTAACCCCAAACATACCACAGATCCATCCAACCAACAAATATTCTCGTGTTTCCTTTCGCCGACATTGCCGCCGCGACAAAGGTAAAAACACAATTTCACTGCTATTTCGTCAATAAAATGAGAGTAGTGATAAGCTGACCGAAAAATTGCAGTGAAATTTTGCATTGAATAGTTGGAGTGAAATTTTGCATTGAATAGTTGGAGTAAATTAGTATACATATTGTTTTTAAGTGAGTATTCATGCAACAAATAAATGAATGGAGTAATTAAAAATAATAAGTATAACACTTCATTGTAATTATTCTGTTCAAAATTCATTTATATTGGTAAAAAGCATATGAACAGTTGAAAAACAAATTTTGTACAAGTGGAGATGCCAGAGTATTTTAAACTTAAAACTATTCTTTTTCTAAACTAAAAGATCGTTCAAAGGAATAATTAAAGTTATTGAAGAATAACAGAAAAATTAAAAAAATTTGGTGACATGAAATGCTTTGTTAGGATTTGGAATAAAGTGCATATATGGGTTGGCTTTAGAATGAGGCAATTCCATGGGATTGCTTCCCAGTTTGAGATCGAGATGATATAAATAGTCTGACGATTGTTAAAGCACACACTTGCACCCACATCTTTCTTCAACAAATAAACCTTTTAATTAAGCTATACCCTCCCATAGTTGTTCCATTGAGCATGGAAATAGTTGCTGAGCCTGTTGTCTCTTTTGTTGTTGAAAGGATTGGTGATTGGTTGATTGAAGAAGCAAAACTGTTAACCGGAGTACGCTCTCAAGTTGAGGCAATTCAAGCTGAGCTAAGCTGGATGAAATGCTTTCTAAAAGATGCAGATGCAAAGCATAAAGCTGGGGCGACAGAGCGCAACTTTGTTATAGAGATTCAAGACATTGCTTATGATGTTGAAGATGTCATCGAAACTTTTGTCCTCAGATTATCATCCAGGAGGGGGAGAAGTGGAGGTGATATCCGATACTTTTTTATAAGATATGCTTGCATCTTTAACAAATTTATACACCACCACAATGTTGGGTCAGAGATCAAGGCTATTAAAATCAGGATTTCTGAACTCTCCACAAGTTTAGAAACTTATAAGATCTACGGCGGAAGGAGATCAAGGGTCATCAAGTTCGGCACACGAAAGGCACCGTCTACTAAGACGAACATATTCCCATGTCATTGAAGAGGATTTCATAGGCTTGGAGAGTGATGTGAAGAATTTGGTGGAACATCTGTTGAATGAAGACGAAGATAGTTACAACTGGCATCAAACTGTTTGTATTTGTGGCATGGGTGGTTTGGGCAAGACCACTCTTGCTCAAAGAGTGTACAACCACAACAATGTTAACCGTCACTTCGATTGTCTTGCTTGGGCTTGTATATCTCAGCAACTCCAGAAACAAGATGTTTTGCAAGGGATTTTGATTAAATTTGTCCCTGAGAAAAAGGAGGAGATTCGTGGTATGAGAGATGAGGAGCTAGTCAGGATGCTCTTTGATGTTCAGCAGAAGAAAAAGTGCTTGATAGTTGTGGACGACATTTGGACAGTGGAGACCTGGGATATTTTGAGATCTGCATTTCCAATTGGAAAGAAGAGCAATAGCAGAAGCAAAGTATTACTCACCACCCGTAATAAAGAAGTGGCTCAATGTGTGAATCCAGAGGGACTCTTCCATGAACCACCATTTTTGACAGATGGTGAAGCTGGGAACTGCTTCAAAAGAAAGCATTTAGAAGAGCAGATGCTTCATCAGGTAAGTATGTAGTATATAATTAATCCCCACTCTTGCATCTTTATTAAATGTCTTTAATGTAGTTAAATTAAAACTATATATATGTGTGTGTGTATATATATATATAATATTTATTAGTGGGTTGTTAAATGTGTGGAGTGAGATCTCCACAAAAAATGACCTTGATTGTTCCCTTGCAAGATAGATGCAGAGAAGAGAACTTGAACTTGTGTTGTAGCTACCTAAGAGGTTAGAAATTGAATTTTTAGAAATAATTCAAACGGGTCTGAAGCTTATTCTTCTTGAGTTTTGGTGAACGAACACAATTGATATTCCAATTCAATTTTGTTCAAGCATAACCAAACTTTTACTAATGTTAGGATAATAGTCATTAACATTTTAGGCTGCATCATTAAAATTTGAGCTTAGTCACCTGATTGAATCCATACAACAACTGATTTCCATCATTCAAAGTTCACACTCAAAACAACCCATAGCCTCCATCATTCAAAGTTCACACTCAACAACCCATAACTGTTTTGTGTTATGTGCTTCTGTCTTGACTTCACTTTGATTATGTTTTTCACATTTCATCCCATTCAACTCTCACTAACCAAAATTCTCTCCATGCAACTACTAGCTAAAAACTATACTGAATCAACACTTTCCAATTTGAAGCCTCCCAACACAAATATCTCATACTACATGAGAAATGGTTTCATCGAAGAAGCCCAAAAGCTGTTCGAAGAAATGCCTCCGAAAAATAGTCACTGGAATGCAATGATTCACGGGTTCTGTAAAAATGGGTGTTTTGAAAAGTGCTTTGCTTGTTCAATCAGATGCCCAATCGTGATTTGTATTCAAATAAGATGATGATTATAGGTTTAATGCATTGTGGCAATGTGAATGGTGCAAAGGAAGTTTTTGAGTGTATGCAGTTTAGCAATGTAGTGACTGTATCTTCGTAATGGGTTGGTTGATGAAGTAGTTCGGGTGTTTGATAGGATGCCTTCGAAAGATGTTGTTTCTTGGAACTTGGTGGTTGCAGGTCTAGTGAATTGTGGAGAACTTGATAATACTGAATAGCTATTTGAAACAAATTCATATTTCAGGAAGGTTTCTTGTAGTTCCAGGGGGTTAGTTGCAAAACACCAATAGTTCAGGTATTTTTTTTTTTTTTTTTTTTTTGCATTTTACCCTAATGAATATTATATAATTATAGCATTACACCAATGATTTATGCTTTTCTTCCAATTTCCTCTTTCACTTAATTTATTTGTTTATTACTTACACTAATTTCACAACCTTTTAATACTTTATCCCAAATTTTAGAAATTAAAAAATAAGCATTTACAACTTCAATCCATGGTTCCCAAAAAGTGACATCCTTTTTGGGACGGAGTTAGTATATATTAGTGAAAAATGTAATAGAAATATGAATTACTATTTTCGTATAAATTGATACGCTAATAGGTAATTTTATTATTAATATAACAATGTTAGTCGTGCAATGTCCAAATACCCATTTTCAATCATTAAAAAACAATTGGAGAAAAAAAAAAATCATTAAAAAACAATATGCTCATTAATTTTGAAAATGGTATAAAAATTGCGCTAAATGAGGAGAACGATTTAGAATTCATAAACAGTTCATTGCTTATGTTAAATGATCTTAAAAAATTCAATAAAAATTACCAAAGTTTACAAAAAATCCATCTTTATTGAAGTCGTGTATCAGTGCATTTTGGTCACTATGTGCAAGTTTGAAAAAAATTCACGACTACGATAATCAATTCTATTAAGTTACACCGATACGAGCCCGAGTCCGTTATATTGCGTCCACGATTGCAAATCTTAATACACATTATTTCTATAAATATTTATACCTCTGTTCTTCGATGTCAATCTACACATACCCATAAACACTGATTTAAATACACATATTATTTCTATAAATATTTATACCTCTGTGTTTGGATCTCATATATACATATGCACATTATTAACACTATATTACATCTTTCTTTTTCTCATCATGGTTCCGTGATCTAGGGATTTTAGCTAAATTTTTCCTATGTTTGTACATTTTTGTAAATTCTTTTCCATCTTTGTAGATTATGCTAATATGCTTTATTTGTTTGTTATGCAAATATAAAAATTTGATGGATGAATTGTTGAGTAATTTTGGTATTTGTTATGCAAATCTAGTTTATTTATTTATTTTATAAGTAAAGATTGTATAAAAAGCGTTCAACAGGGGAACGAATCCTCAAAAACTACACAAGTCCAATAAGGTCCTCTAAATCATCGATGAGTCCAAAAAATCAACAAATTTCTCCATGAATTTACAATTTCTCCCTAGAAACCAACAAAAAGTGTGCTAATAATGGAGAACTTCAAAGTCCCAAAAGGAATCTCTTTTCCTTCAAAGGATCTCCTATTTCTCGTCATAAACACCACTAGACGCACAAAGGCGTAATCCTCCAGAAATCCATAACTTGGGCCCCCATTTTACAACCTCTCCAAGCCTCAACCAAGTCTCTGGAAGACCTAGGTATAACCCACTGAACCCTAAACAAACCCAACATCAAAGTCTAATAATCCTGAGTCAATGGGCAATGTAAAAGATGGTGATCAACCGCTTCCTCGTCATTCTAATGCATATAACACCAATTGACCACAATCTATCTCCTCCTCTTAAGGTTAACTTGGGTCAAGATCTTCCCCAAAGTGGATGTCCATGCAAAAAAACCACTTTAGGAGGGGCCTTCGAATGCCAAATAGCCCTCCACAGAAAGGGTGGCCCAGGAGCCTCTGAAAGGCACCTATAAAGGGACCTAACATCAAAGCGACCATAAGAAGAGGGAATCCATACCCAAGGGTCTCAAACACCTCCGACAACCTCTTGGTGATACGAAAGCTCTAAACAATCTATTGCCATCCTCAATCTTCCAATCCTGAAAGTGCCTCAAGAAACACACATCCCAAACCATTCTCTTTCTTCTTTTCTTCTTTCCTTTCTTTTTGTAATTTCTTGGAAATAATATAGATCGACTAAAAGTTAAATTTTGGACGTTTTATGATAAATGATGTTGGTGTTTGACATGAAATGTGAGGGATCATATATATCACCTGCATATCATTGATTGATTATTTTTTTCCCATTATCCTCTCTGAAAAAAAGTCGTTTTCTATCTTAAATATCCCTATGGATAGATGTGATAGTGCCCCGTTGCTTGAATAATATAATTTATTTTTTATTTTTTGGGTTATGCAGGACATGAAAAAAAGATGGAGGAGTTAGGGTGGAAAATGGTTAGAAATTGTGGAGGCCTACCATTAGCTATTGTTGTGTTGGGAGGTATTTTGGTAACCAAACATACAGCGAGGGAGTGGGAGATGGTGCATGGGAATATTAATTCATACATGAGTAAGGGCATTGGTGTGGGACAACAACATAGAGGAGTATCACAAGTCTTGGCATTAAGTTACGATGATTTACCATATGAGTTGAAGCGATGCTTTCTCTATTTAGGCAGCTTCCCAGAGGATTCTCAGATAAATTTAGAGAAACTATATCAATTGTGGATGGCTGAAGACTTGGTATTGTTAGATGATGTGGGAGGAGAAGACACAATAATGGACGTTGGAGAGCGTTACTTAAGTGAACTGGCACAAAGATACACTGTTCAGTTGGGAGTACAGGAAGAGGACTTCAGCTTTGGACGCTTTCAAAATTGCAGCCTTCACGACAGGATGCGAGAAGTATGCTTGTCAAAAAATAAAGAAGAAAATTTCTTGAATGTCTTTGATTTTGGAAAGAGAAAGGGGACGAAGCCTTTGGATTCCTCTTGCTCTTCATCATCATCCAATGCTAAAGTACGCAGAATTGTGATCCATTTGGGCAATGAGGAGGATTATAAAGATGATCCACGTGAATTGGTTTCTAATTTTGAACACGTAACAACTCAGGGCCACCTTCGATCAGTACTTATATTTGGGGATGATAGACTGATAATGGATTCCCATTTTAAATACTTGAAGGTGTTGACAGTTCTTCATCTTGAAGGAGTGAAACTTGTAGGATTTCCGAAAGCAGTAGGAAAGTTAATCCACTTGAGATATTTGAATTTAAGAAACTGTGAACTACAAGGTAAGTTGTCATCATCGATAGGCAACTTGAGATGCTTGCAAACCCTAGATTTACGGGATAATTATGCGAATTTGATAATACCAAATGTGTTATGGAAGATAAAAAAACTTAACACATCTATATCTTAATGAAGATTGTATAGAAAGAAATGCAAAATTGATCAGATTGGATGGGTTGAGCAAGCTCGAGATTCTGGAAAATTTCAATTCAAGATGTGGTGATGTAAAAGACCTATTGAAGCTAACCAATCTTAGAAAACTGGGAGCAGAAATTGACGTGGTGGCCTTCATCAATTATCTAAGCAGCACCGAGAATCGACAACGGCTTTTGTCAATTACTATTTCTCATAACTTTGAATCAGAGGAAGAGTCAATTCTTTTGAGAAGACTGTTAGTGTTACCATTTGAATGCATTGTGTTTAATAGGGATTATAGGCGGTGGTAAGTTACCTGTAGAACACCACCACTTCTCTCGAAGCCTTACTAGATTGGTATTAACAGAATCTAAACTCCAGGAGGACCCAATGGCAACACTGGAGAAGCTGCCTAACTTAAGATACCTCTCCTTGTGGGCTCATGCTTTTGAGGGGGTGGAAATGGTTTGCTCTAAGGAGGGTTTCCCTTAACTCAAATCTCTACAACTCTGCAATTTATCCTACTTGGAGGAGTGGAGGGTGGATGAAGGAGCCATGCCCAATCTTTCTTCTTTACAAGTTATAGATTGCAGGAGATTAAAGATGGTTCCCGCTGGATTGAGATTCCTCAACACCCTCCAGCAATTGATTGTAGATGACATGCCAGAAGCATTTGTTAGAAGACTTAGAGTGGTAGATGGAGAAGAAGGAGCAGATCACTACAAAATCCAACACGTCCCTCACATTCACTTTTTGAATAAGCTGCAATCCACAGGTACATGCGTGCTATATCTGCTTTCTTCATCATGGACATATGTCGAAGCAAACTATTCTTTTAATTATGTATGAATATATATATTATTATGCAAATTACTCTCTTGTAACGTGTATGGAAATTAAGTAGAAAGACACACGCCTAGTTAATTAATTAGGCATATATGTATATTCACCTAATCTTGCCTTTGTAAACTTACCAAAACCTTTTTGTTTCTAACTTGTATACAATTACACAAACTCCACCTTTCTAAGCAACACCTATATTAATTATGCATTTTTTTTTCCTGGGCTAAGTTTCTTGCTTTTCTAGATTCTTAGTGCTACACTAACTAATTGGTCCTCTACTTACAATTTTCTTTTTAATTTGATTTTTTTCCCTCCTCATTTTGGGTTTACATCTACAAAAAATGCAAAATCCAAAACCCTTGTCATAGACCTTTGGTTGGAGAATATTATTATACGAACCTTAAATTACTCCACAGAATATTGTGGGAGTGATTTTAGTCTATGATAAAATATGATTGGAGTGATTTATGGGATTGATTTTATGAATTCTCCATTAATGTATTTTCCATATTTATCGCTTTGTTCTTTCACCTATAAATAGAGGTGCTCATTGTAAACAATCTTAAGAGAGAATATAATAAAGATGATGTAGCCCTTTGGGCTTTGTGCGTTTATCTTTGTGTGCTTCATTTTCTATTTCTCTCTTCAATTTTGACATGGTATCAGAGCAGGTTTATCATACCATACTCTATACTTTACTCGTCTCCAATCTACGGATCAACTCGTCTCGGATTTACGGATTAACTCGTCTCGGATCTTGTAACGACCCGAACCCGTGAGTCCGGACCGTTAACCGGGTTCTTGCTCTGACCCGAGGTCAACTAGGTCATACCATCCATTTTCTACGTCCTTAGTTATCATATGAGTCAAATCCAAGGTCTTTAACTGTCCTAAAACTCAACCTTCCAAAGTGGTTCAAACATGCAGGTTAAAGAGGAACAGTCAGCCGGCTGACAAGGCAGGATCGGCTGGCTGACCTACATGGTCAGTCGGCCGAAACGAGGATGAAAAATGCATGCTCTTGGGACTTTCACTATAGCCTGTGTCGGTCGGCTGAAGAAGGGGGTTCGGTCGGACGAATCTGGGGTTTCGGTCGGCTGATGGTGACGATCAGCCGACCGAAACAAGGCCTTGAACCCTGAAACTCACTGGAATGGCCACTGACTGTGTTTACTACCACCCAAACTCACACCGGACCTGTTATGCACTTCATTTACGAATTCACGGCAATGAAATATGATAGTAAATAATTGAAAGACATTAATGAATTGTCAAAACACAACTTCAATTCCCATTCAACATGAAATATCTACATAGTCTCAAATTTGCATCATTTACTATCAAGTGTCATAGTCACAATACATGACCATGGTGTGCAAAATAAATACACTTTACTATGATTTGAGACTTTACAAAAAAAAAAAAAAAATGGGAAATATACAAAAGATGACAAGATAAACTCCTAGTCTTCCTCATGCTTGTGGAAGGTTGGCATCCACTGCTTCTTTTCTTGGCCTGAAAAAAATGTTAAAATAATGGGGTGAGCAATTTGCTTAGTAGGTGGTGCCTAAAACACACCTCTTGTGGCCCCGCGAATCCAAATAATGAATAGGGATAAGGAATAGGGATCATTCTAAGCCGGGAAAGAATACAACATAAATTTCTCAAGTTCAAAACCAACAAATTTCCATGCCATGAATGCAATGCTAAATATACATGTCACTCCCCATTTTCAATTCACTTCAAAAACTTCACTTTTCAAACCGTTAACGTAACCCGTCCCTCGGTACCCCCTTGGCGACACGAGAGAAGGATTAGCCACTGTCCCTGACCCTTGGGGCCAGTTGGCTCAACCACGCTATGGCGATCTCCCTAGTTCCCTTTAGGCTACATTAACGCCACGGATCCTCAGTACCCCCTTGGCGTCTGGGTTTTTACAAAAATCATTTTCTCAAATATTTTTCCCAAAACCCATTTTTCTCATTTGCTTCAAATCACTTTGCCCTTCTTCATGCCCAATGACATGCATGTATGTCTCATGCCTTCAATACTATGGAAGTGAGAGATTTTCATATAACACAATTTAAGCATTCTTTATCAAAAATTCAAGGAATATCATACAAGTTTACATACACCATTTCTAGTAAATTAACAACACAGTAGAAATAGAAAATCAACACTTAGGCATGCTTTTTACACGAATCAACATATATATATATAAAATCATGAACCTTATACACCACAATAAAATCATTCTAAAAGAAATTAACTTCAATTAAGCATATTACCATCAATTAACTAGGAATCGACTCACAAAGGAACAAGAAAATATGAATTAGAGACCCTTACCTCAATCTAAGCCAAAACCCCCAAATTGTGCCCTAGAGTTTCGAAATTCCTATAGTGCTCCAACCAAGAAATTGCTCCGATCAACTTGTAGATCTTTCCGTGAGCTTCTATTTGCCTCAAATGACTTCCAAAAATTCCAAGTATTGAGAGAGAGATCTAGGATTGAAGTTTGATACAAAAAGAGAAAGAAAAAGCAAGGTAAAGGGGGTGAGAGAGAGGACCAGCGGGAGAGAGGAAATAGAGAAGAGAAAATGAGGCAAAAATTGCCTCTTGATTCCTTTTTAACAAGGGTGTGGGTCCTACCAATTTCTTTTACAATTTTCCTTTTTCTTTTATCTTTAATTTTACACCACATATATACATATACATATTTAATTTCACAATCACTTAAAACACAATAATTAAAAATAAATATGATGCAAATAGACTCAACTAAAATACCCGTATGCAACAAGTCCGGTAGCGGGTCCCACACAGGACCTTCCGGCCTGAAAAACGGAAAAAAAATGCAGAAATGACCAACCTTGCATTTCAAAGAGTCCTGAACTCAATGAAATGTCCCAAACAACTCTCGGACATAACCAGCACGCTCTACAGTGTCCGACACGAAAAACAACAAAAGACGAAAATGCCCTTGCAGCAACAAAAATTTCGGAAAAATAAAAAATGCTGAAAAATGGAAACATCACAGATCTTCGGATCACTCGTCTCAGATCTTTGCAACTTGTTTCTGTTGAAAATCATATCTATAAGTTGACTCAATGATTGTGGCAGATTTATTGGGTCTTCATTATAGGCTAATGTTTAGGAATTTTATTTTTACTCTGATTTGATTTTATTCTCTTTTCCATATTTGTAATTTTCCTCTTGTATATAATGATAGTCAGGCTCTCAAATTAAGTACACCAATTTTACCAAGTTACTTGTTGGTATCAGAGCCTCAAACCTACGCCTCCCCCCCCCCCCCCCCCTCTCATCTCTTTCACTGCCTCTTTTGATCTCTCTCTCTCTATCTCGTCACAGCCCCTTCCCTATTTCTTTTTTCCTTTTCTTCACAGACCCTCTCTCTTCTTCAGGCCGCTGTTGTGACAGTCCTTAGGGGAGCCAATCTCCTCTAGGCTCGACTCCTGTAGGGGTATTCCCTTAGTCTTTTGCATGCACTAAGGGTCAAAAGACGTGTTTGTAATTTTTGGGGCTGCCGAGATATTCGGCAGCATTTTCGGATCAGACCGCCGTGTCTCCGGCTTCTTGGTTTGATCAAAATCAAGTTTATTCCTCTTTTATTTGAAATTATTGGTGATCTGTTGAATTGTTCTATTTAATATTATGGCCGAATCAAGTAATAATAAAGAAACTCTCTCTTCGGCGCAACACACACCGGCTCAACGAGTTACTAGTGTGTTGTTGAATGGCCGTAATTTTGCATCCTGGGCTCGTTCCCTCAGCCTCTATGTTGGTGAAAAAGGCAAATCAGGGTGGATTTTGGGTATTGAAAAGATGCCAAATATTAAAGATCCTAAATATGCTCAGTGGGATATGGACAATTGCACCATTTTAGGATGGATGTTTAATTCTATGGATGAATGCATTTATAACATATTCATGTTTCATGACTCTGTTAATGACTTGTGGACTGCTTTGAATCAAATATATGCTCATCCTAGGAATGATGCTCGTATTTTTGAATTATACCAAGATTTTGCTAAGGCCTCACAGGAAGGCCTGAATTTGTCTGTAGCTAATTACTTTAGGTATTTGAGATCTCGTTGGGAGGAATTAACTCAATATAAGCCTCTCAGTGAATTTCCTTTCCGAGGCAGCCTCTCTTCTTGTCAAACGTCTTGATCGTCAGCATAACTATCAGTTTTGATGGGATTATGCCCAGAATTTGAACCACTAAAGTCTCAGATCTTGAATGCATCACCAATGCCATCCCTGTTGGAAGCCTTTGCTAGTGTTGATGGTGAAACACACAGGCACCGTTTAATTTAGCCCTCAATTATTCCTCTACTTGTGTCTGAGCCTGCTGGAGATAGTATGGCTTTTGCAGCCAACTTTGGATCACATGCTTCTGGAAGTCAGATTATTTATCACCATTGTGGAGGGGTTGGACATGTTAAGGCTCGTTGCTTCAAATTTCATACTGAACTGAAGCAGAAATTTTCTAGGAACCGTTTATCTAGAACTGGTTCTTCTCGTACTGCGGCTGTTGTAGAGACTCCTGTTACTACTGGTGGATCTACTGTATTTCCTAGACTGAGCCAGCTTCAGTCTCAAATTGGGCAAATCCAGGACCAATTTGGCTCCCTTGCTTCTAGAGTTGGTGCTCCTTCAGCTGCTCCCACTGCCACTATTGCTACAGGTACTCCTACTACATTTAATGTTAAGGCCAAGCAGTCCACTTGGGTTCTGGATTCTGGGGCCAATGATCACATGACTAGTGAGTTATCAGTTTTTTCTTCCAATGTCATACCTGTTACCCAATATGTGTATCTTGCGGATGGCTCTACATCTTACATTCACAGTAAGGGTGATGTTTGTCTGTCTCCTGATATTACTCTTTCATCTGTCATTCATGTACCTAAATTTGCCTTTAACCTTTTATCTGTTAGTCGGCTTGCAAAAATCTCCAATGTGCAGTTATATTCTTACCAGATCACTGTTTGTTGCAGGACCTTTGTTTGAAGAGGAGTTTTGGCAGGGGTTATGAGCGTGATGGGCTTTACTACTTTGGGGAACCACCAGGATTATATACGAGTCTTCAAGCTTTTGTCCTACCTACTTCTAGTGTTTATGATGTTTCTTTTCACACTTCCCCATCGATATTATGTGACAGTTATTGTTAATTATTCTCATTGTAGTTGGGTTTTTTTATTGAAAAAGAAATCTGATGTGTTTCTTTTATTTATCCAGTTTCTTCAAATGATCAAAACCCAGTATAACACTGTTGTCCGTAATATTCGTTCTGATAATGGACGTGAATATGTTTCGAATGAGTTCTGGACTGAACTTAATAAAAAGGGGATTTTACATCAACTCACTTGCCCTTACACTCCTGAGCAAAATGGCGTGTCTGAACGCAAAAACCGTCATCTTATGTCTGTGGTCCGATGTCTTCTGAGTGGTATGCATGTGCCTAAATTCTATTGGCACATGGCTGTTCTTACAGCTGCTTTTCTAATTAATCGTACTCCCAGTCGAGTTTTGGGTGGTAAGGCCCCATTTTAGATTCTCCAAATCATACATTGTTTCACCTTCTGCCTCATGTTTTCGGCTGTACTTGTTTTGTTCATAACCGTAGTCCTTCTCGTCATAAACTTGATGATAAATCTATTTGGTGTATTTTCTTTGGGTATTATGCTATATCAAAGGGCTATCGTTGTTATGATTCTGTGGCCAATTATATGTATCATTCTCTTGATGTGACATTTTATGAAACTGTTCCTTTTTATTAATTCTGTAGTACAGGATTCTCTCTCTTGTGGTCTGGAGAAGGAGATTTCTCCTATTGCCCGTCCTGTTCCTCTCTTTGAAAGTCACACTGTCCTGGAATCTCCTTCTCCATCCATGCAGGGTTCCCCTCCACCTTTGCAGGTCTACTTTCGTCGCCATCGCACTCAACCACCCCTGCCAGAATCATCTTCAGAACCAGGTCCAGGTAACTCTCCTTTTCCTATGGCTCGTATCATTCCTGAGCATACCTTCCGTTATCCTACCCGTGATCGTTACCCTCCTAATTGATATGGTTTCTCTAGTAGCACTAACCACCCTATTTCACAGTATGTCTCCTATGATGGTCTTTCAGGTGCATATAAATCATTCCTGGGCAAGATTGGGACCGTTTCTATTCCTCAATCAGTGTCAGAGGCCCTCTAGGATCCCAATTGGGTGTCTGCCATGACAACAGAAATGGATGCTTTACAACATAATAATACATGGGAATTTGTTGCTTTACCTGCTGGGGAGAAAACGGTTGGCTGCAAATGGGTCTTTAATGTGAAGTACTTAGCCGATGGTTCTATTGATCGGTATAAGGCTCGGTTGGTGGCAAAAGGCTTTACTCAGATTCCGGGCAAGGACTTTGGTGATACCTTTGCTCCTGTGGCAAAGTTTACATCTGTGCGACTACTTATCTCCTTGTCTGCTGCCCATTCTTGGCCTCTGCATCAGTTAGATGTCAAGAATGCATTTCTTAATGGAGACTTACTTGAGACTATATATATGGATCCACCCTTTGGATTTCGGTCTGAGGGGGAGTATGTTGGGAAAGTCTATCGGCTGCGAAAGTCTCTTTATGGTCTGAAGCAATCTCCTAGAGTTTGGTTTTAGTCATTTCAGCGATGTTGTTCTATCCATGGGCTTTGTGCGCTGCCACTCAGACCATACTTGCTTTATTCGACGTCGCTATGATGGTCGCTGCATTATGTTATTGGTATATGTGGATGATATCATTATCATAGGTGATGATGCTTCAGGGATTGCTCAAGCGAAACTTCATCTTCAAAAGTCCTTTGATGTGAAGGACTTAAGTCCTCTTCGATATTTTCTTGGAATTGAGGTTGCTAGATCTCGTCGTGGAATTTCTTTATCTCAAAGGAAATATGTTTTGGATCTTCTTCAAGATACTAGCATGCTTGGGTGTCGACCCGCTTCCACTCCTATGGACCCCAATTTCAAACTCTCTGTTGAGTCAGGGGAATTACTTCCAGATCCATCCGTGTATCAACGTTTAGTAGGTCGTCTTATTTACTTGACTAACACAAGGCCCGATTTAACATTTGTTGTTAGTGTGGTTAGTCAATTCATATGGATGCAGTCCCTCGCTCAGCTCATATGGATGCAGTCTACCATACTTTGAGGTATCTTAAGTCGTGCCCTAGTCTTGGTCTGTTCTATGCCTCAGGAAATCAGTCTGGACTCTCATGATTTACTGATGCAGACTATGCTGGATGTAAGATAGATAGACGTTCTACCTCTAGCTTTTGTACTTTCTATGGTAATCATCTCATATCATGGAAGAGTAAGAAGCAAGCTGTTGTCTCCAGATCCTCTGCTGAAGCTGAATACTGAGCTATAGTTCAAGGTACTTGTGAGCTCCTTTGGTTTCAATCAATTTTTGGAGAGTTGGGTCTTGTAGAGAAAGGTTCTTCAAGGCTGTTTTGTGACAATAAATCAGCCATTATGCTTTCTTCCTATTCTGTTTTACATGAAAGGTCGAAACATATTGAGGTAGACATTCACTTTATTCGAGAGAAGGTTCGATCAGATATCATTAATCCTATTTTTATTCCCTCTTTAAAACAGACTGCAGATGTGTTCACAAAGTTTGTTGGGCCTTCTCTTCTCCAGTCTTCCATAGTCAAGCTTGGCTTGGTCAACATATTTGCTCCAGCTTGAGGGGGAGTGTTGGAAATCATATCTATAAGCTGATTCAATGATTATGGCAGATTTATTGGGTCTTCATTATAGGCTAATGTTTAGGGATTTTATTTTTATTCTGATTTGATTTTATTCTCTTTATTCTTATTTGATTTTATTCTTTTTTTCATATTTGTAATTTTTCTCTTGTATATAATGATAGTCAGGCTCTCAAATTGAGTACGCCAATTTTACCAAGTTACTTTTGTTTCGGACAGTACTTAGTTTCAAGTTGAACACTTGAGTTAAAATCTCGTGTACAAACTTGAGGGAGGGTGTTAGAGAATATTGTTATAGGAACCTTAAATTACTTCACAGAATATTGCTCCGAGAATATTATGGGAGTGATTTTAGTTTATTATAAAATATGATTAGAGTGATTTATGGGATTGATTTTATGAATCCTCCATTAATGTATTTTCCATTTTTATCGCTTTGTTCTTTCACCTATAAATAGAGGTGCTCATTGTAAACAATCTTAAGAGAGAATATAATAAAGATGATGTAGCCCTTTGGGCTTTGTGTGTGTATCCTTGTGTGCTTCATTTTCTATTTCTCTCTTCAATTTTGACACCTTTATTTCCTTTACTGTCACGCCCCGAATAATAAAGACCGAGTTCATGAGGAAAATATAGGCTACCCGGTCTCGATACCCGAGTCAATGCAGAAGCAAAATTGAACCCGCTAACCTATGTGATTAACAAGGTCCATAACTTCAAGATGAGTCACAAACCCTTTACACCATTCATCTAATGATCATGCATAGCATTGAAATGAGGAAGAAATGATAATGTCCTTTGAAAACGTTACATCAATTTACAAGTTCATGAAATGATCCTACACGGGAATACTTAAGAAAAATGTGGTTTTCAACCCCAAAATGCCATAAACAAGTCATTTTAAAATAAAGGAACTTCATGCGAAAGTTTCATAAACATTTGAGGAAGATTGGATCAAAATGAAATAGTTTCGACACTTAAAAGTCTGTTTTTTGGCAAGGAAAGAACCATTAAAAGAAGAGGTAAAAAGATGCTATTTTGATTGCCAAACTAACCCCATTTAAACCTTAAAACGCGTGCCATGAAGAAACCCTATGAAGGTCCCCCAAACAGCCCTTACAAATCCCTTAAGAAACTAGGTCAAAAACACATTTTGTGTAGGTTCAGGAAAGCCCAATCAGTTCAACTTTCACGGAGGGCTGAAATATGCAGAATGTCCAACCAGTTGGAATTGAAAGTCCAACCGGTTCAACTTTTGCGGCAAGCCAAAAATTGAACCAGAATGAGTCAGAACTTGTCCCTCTTCGGTTCTATCCTTAGATCAACGATACTCTAACCTGAACTAACCATAAAAGGCCACAAAATGGACACACGAATGGTCATGAAATGGACCTAATGGGGTATCAAGAATGGCAATATCATACACAATGAAATATACAAAGACGGGGTACAACCCCTATGCAATCCAACCTGAAAGAAGGTGCCAACAAGGCCCTTCACCGAATCTATCATGCTAGTGTCCGTAGGATCATTCCTAACCATCATGAGTGATACAAACCAACATGGAAATGTATATTTAAACTATAGAAGTGAGAAGATAACCATATATCCACATAAATATATCAAAGAAGCTATGGCCGCCACAGTCTCCTTACAATTCTCCAATTGCAAAAAGGGGAGATAAAATATGAGTTTACATGAGTAGAGATGAGAGCGGAAATGACATATGAACTCCAAAAGTTACATGGGTGAGTTCCTATGCCATTTCCCTCTTCTGAATTACAATTTTAACATGTTCGATTACATAAAGTCCGAAATAGCTATATACATAAAGAATGATAGCCAAGTAGCACCAAAACCGCCAAAGCTCCCCAAAAATCATTCCCAAGGCCCATGGTGGCCTACACCGTGTCCGGATTTTGCTCCTTTTCTAAAAAATAATTGGGTGCGCAACAACGCCCGGTAAATGGTGTCCCGCCCTAAGGTCATGCA
This sequence comes from Cornus florida, assembly GCF_030987335.1. Classification (NCBI taxonomy): domain Eukaryota; kingdom Viridiplantae; phylum Streptophyta; class Magnoliopsida; order Cornales; family Cornaceae; genus Cornus; species Cornus florida. The sequence goes on from NW_026775575.1 coordinate 42,825,455, forward strand.
AGTCATGCGGCACATAGCAAGTATAATCAATACAACCTTACGGGAGCATGCTTTAGAGGAAATAGAATTTTCTTCGACTAACGTTCACATAGCAAGTGTCACCAAGATAATCCCAAGGGAGCATGCTTTCATGATAATGTTCATCAACTAACGTTCACAAAGCAAGTCCACAATTGTCATATACAAATCCTCGTGATCATAGTGACCTCATGATACACAAAAATGTAGCGACTAGCATTTACATAAACTATCAATTATCAATTCCCATATGATACATGAATGCACAATGAACTCACCCATGAGGGGAACATTTCCCCATGCATGTAGAAATACTGGATTGGTTGAATCACACACACACCCGAATATGTGCCGAAGCCTCGTATCGTGTCATTTTCGGGCAAATAACTCGCCGATGACGTACCGCTTGGCTAAGTTTGAGGACTTTCAACCTCGGAGCCCATGGCCCCACATCTTTTCCGATCCAATTCACAACAATGGCAATTATGTGTGTAAAAATGCTTATAAGCAATTCAATATAACAATGGGCATTTTATATCACCATTGAGTCAATATCATAACCAAGATGTATACGGAGTACTTCATAATTGTCCTCTCATATAAGCATCAATAGCCACATTATATCACATATATTATACTTTAGCTTCACCTACACATTTCATCAAACACCTCACATACATATTGCATCAATATGATCAATTTCGACTTCAAAGCTAAACCAAGTCACAATTAGCATCAAGATGACAGCAATATATATATCAACATAAATTGAGCATACTCATCATGGTAGATAGCGAATCAAACCTCCCCGAGCATGCTATATCAAATATAAACCCAAGAGCATCAAACCCACATGTTAATCATACCAATTCCCAAACCCATTTCATAACCCCCATACATATACATGCCTATATATATATAGGAAAACATATTGGTCGTATTATACACATAAGCATCATATTTAAGCAAGAAATCACTCTCAATCTCAAAGAGTGACTAAGTTAAACACTCATACCTCTTAAAAGAGCAAAATCCCAAATTTCACCAAGGATGACAATGCTCCAATCAAGATTTGAAACAGTAGAAATGTTCCCCTTGTTGAGCTCGTCGTTTTTCTATTCTACGATGTCGCCGGAATCAAAGCCGAAGAGGGTCAACTACGGTGTGGAAGCAAGAAGATGGAGAGAGAAATGGAGATGGAGAGGGGGCTTGGAATGGCCGGCTGAAAATGGCCCTCCCCTCTCATTCTCTCCTCCTTTTATACCACCTACCTCTTTCCTATAATGACAACCTTCCCCCTCCTTTATTCTAAACATCACCCTTGCCATTGTGCCATATAAATGTGTGTGTATATATATATACATATACGAAAATTAAGGTGTCAAAACGATTCCCGATCACTAGGTTTGGCCCGGGCCCACATGCCCAACACCCCAAGCCCACTTGCCTGACTTAAAGAGAAATGACTCAAAAAGCTATTCTATGGATCCGGAAACTCCCGGAAAGCAAGAAAAGGAAGAAAAAATAATAATTCCGGACACTCCAAAGCACATTCCCCACACGTCAATTAATCACATAAATGAACATGGAAAATGACAAGGAAAAATGAAAAAAAAAAAACAGAAAAGAAACCGGTCTCTACATTTACTGATGCATAATACAATGATTCTGCTAAGTTGCTTTTACACGTCTATTATTTTTCTTTTGGTGTAAAATTCTCATCTTCCTGCAATTTGACATTTCACATCTCATGCATTTAACATAATCATAGTTATTTTCGACAATTCATAATTATTTTTGCATATCTAAAAAAAATGTCTATAAGTGTAATATTTATTGCTATGTGATTTTGTTGTGGCAGCTAGAATTGGACCTTGTGCTAACTGGGGAGATCATGGTGAGTGCTGTCACATGACCATGTATTATATAAATGTTGGTCTTATTTCTTCATCAAATTTTAATGGTAAGTAATCTTTGGATACTTTTTATTTTTTTCCTTGGGTGACGCTAAAGGGATATCTTTGCTCCAACTGTTGGTACCTGATCATTTGATGTACCTAGTTTCTTACTATAAGATTCCTTCAGTAAACATAAAGTAAGTCACAGTTATTATGCAAATTTTATCATCATCTTTCCAAAGATCTAGATTCCTGAAATGTCAGAAATATAGAGTGAGTTCATTCCTCTGTTATTAATAATCTGATTAATTATGTGACGATGAAATTAGTTGCATGTGAACACCAAATGATAGTAATAGGTAGACAGTCAATTAAGCCCAATATTCTTTAATAAATAGCATCTCATTCTGTCAAATAATAACTCATTTATAGATTACCACAAATTGTTTCTCATGTTCATCATTGGATTTAGACATCATTCATTAATCTTCTTAACTAAACCAGAATCATACTAAGCCTCAATCCAAATTGAATAATTCACATCTATAAGGCATCACTATTGGTAGTTACATAGTTCATTCATTCAATGTCTTAACAGTGGTTACACTTATAGGCCCTGTTTTGGATGGCTTCTGAAAAGCCACTTTCAGCTTTTAGAACTTAAAGCTGTTTTTTGGAGTATTTAAATGGTTTGGAGCAAAGAGCTTCCAGATTTTGTAAGAGCTTTTGACTGGAGCTGGTCGCTACCAGCTTTGAGAGGAAGCTCTTTTTGAGATATACTACTAGTTATACAACCATAAATACATGAACTATTGAGTATCTTTACGATGTGTTCACATTTTGTAATTTGCATAACTAGACACTTACCTTTAACTCTAATTTAGACTGTAGGTGTAGCAATATTCTCGATTATATAGTCAGAATCCATTTCATTATCTATTGTAGTGTTCTTGATTGTTCATTTGCTTATCTCATTCAAATTCTACATCTCTAGGGATTACCCAAGGTGTGACTGCATGATTGAAGCTCGCGGGGTGTTTGATGAAATGCTCAAGTGAGATGCTGTCTCATGGAAATGGGTTTTGCATAAAGAAGCTTGTGGGTTTGTATTATCATATGATAAATGATTATTCTGATTGGAAATTGTTTGTTAATAATTTTACTCTTGCTAGTGTTCTTAAGGCTTGTGCTGGTTTGGATTTTTCTTTGCAGAACAGTGCACTGTTGTTCAATAAAATTAACTTTTGATTCGGATATATTTGTTGCCGGGTCTGCAATTGATATGCATTTAAAATGTGGTTGTTTAAATATGGCACATTGTGTTTTGATCAGATGGAAACTCGTGATCTTGTGACTTGGAACACTATGATTACTGGGTATATATATGCTCAATATGATTATGGAGAAGAAGCTTCTGAGTTGATTCATAGAATGCAACATGAAGGTTTTTGTATTGGAAGTTTATATATCGGGGAGGTTCGCGTATTCTTTTCCAGAACTTAGGGGAGGTTTGTGTATTTTTTCCTCTCTGAGGGGAGATGACCTGTCCTCCTTAAGGAGTTTGAGTCCCATAGTGGACATTTGTGGTTTTGTGCAAGCATTTACCTTAACAAAAATATATAAATGTGTATATTATATATATATATATATTATAGTACAAAGGGGTTTTCTGTGAATTAATTGTGATTTTGTCATTTTGCAGCGGAAAGGAACACATAAACCCACAAGAGCTCCATTTGATATTATAAGATGGTCTTGAGTAGCGACAAAAGTAATAAACCAAACATGATACAATATATTTATACACAAACTTAAAAGAAGCAAACTAATAATACAATGCAATTAAGCACCATATAAACTATAGCCGGCAAGTTTGAATTTTTGGATTAATTGTCCTAGATATAGCTGTTAACAGTTTCTAACACATGAGGTTCCCAAAATCTCCAAAGAACAAACAAAGCATCAAATCATAAAGAAAGAAAATTTCTTAATATGATTGTCCTTAGCTATATATAGCATTTGCCTCTTTTTATGAACACTAGCACATATGCATGCTAAGCAGCAAGAATATGGTAAAATTTGTAGGCCTCACTTTGGTGCCCTTCACTTTCTTCTTTTTGGCATTCCTTAGTTCAACTCATGCCAGTCAGGCCACAAACCTTCGCAGGTTCATCAAGTCCAGAAGATCACAGAACCCCGCTGTTTCAGATTCTTGGGCAGAATTACATGCCACAGAAGAGTACTCTGCCGTGTACATTGGTCCCCAAGATGGGTTGATGCAAGCTGACAAGATTGACGCTTTGCCGGGGCAACCAGATGGCGTAGATTTTGATCAGTATGCAGGGTATGTCACAGTTGATCCACAGGCTGGCAGAGCACTGTTCTATTACTTTGTTGAGTCCCCACAAAATTCTTCTACCAATCCTTTGGTTCTATGGCTAAATGGAGGTACTAAACCAAAATGACCGTCCACAAGTACTCATTTCAAATTCTTCTATCAATCAACTTAAGTGCATGTGCTTGTGTGACTGATATAACCTTTGATTTGGAGCAACAGGACCAGGATGTTCCTCTTTAGGGGCTGGAGCCATGAAGGAATTGGGGCCTTTCAGAGTCAATTCTGATAACAAAACTCTCTATCAAAATAAATATGCATGGAACAATGGTGAGTCCATTCGACTACCAACTCATCATTTTTCTTTTTTCTTTTTCTAGTGCATCTAATTGAACCATACTTTGTGATTTCCATTGAAATTTGCAGTGGCAAATGTGCTTTTCTTGGAGTCTCCGGCTGGGGTAGGTTTTTCATATTCAAATACGTCTTCTGATTATGATCACACTGGTGACAGGAGTGCTGCCAAAGATGCCTACACCTTTCTCATCAACTGGCTGGAGAGGTTTCCACAGTATAAAACTCGCGTCTTTTACATAACCGGAGAAAGCTACGCCGGTCATTATGTGCCTCAGCTCGCATACACCATTCTGCAAAATAACAGGAATGCTAAAACCATCATTAACCTCAAAGGCATTGCTGTAGGTTTAATACTAATCCACCTTTAATTTTACTATATCCATCTCTCTCTAAGCTAAACTATTTCTACTCTCTCATGGCTATGCATCCTTCAGATAGGAAATGCAGTGATCAACTATGCTACAGATTCCAAGGGGTCCTATGATTATGTATGGACTCATGCCTTAAACTTGGATGAAACATATGAAGACATCAACACATTTTGTGATTTTTGGAATGAAACTTCATCTGCAAAGTGTGACAGCCTCATAGAAAAGTCAGATGAAGAGAGGGGTGATATAGATTATTACAACATCTATGCTCCACTCTGCGACAAACCCATGCTAAAAAATGGCTCTGTAAGTCCCTTGTTCACAATTCTTTCTTCATGTCCTATGGAACATTTGTATGCAGAGTCTTACCTTACTTCACTTATTGTATGCAAATATAGAAATAAAATCCTGACTAGAACAATATTGATGAGACACACAAATAACCAGGTCAACGATTTTGATCCGTGCTCATCCATGTATGTGGACTCATATTTTAACACTGCAGAGGTGCAAAAGGCTCTCCATGCAAATCCTACAAGTTGGAGAGAATGCAGGTAGTTGGGTTTTAGCCAGTAACTTCCTAAATTGTATTAAAAATCAATCACATATTGGTAACAACATATAGTATACTCTAATTTTGACAATTTTTGCAGAGATTATAATTGGACTGACAGCCCTAGAACCATTCTACCCATCATCAAGGATTTCATTATACATGGAATAAGAGTCTGGAAATACAGGCAAGTAAGCTTAACTTCATAATAATGTAACATATATAATCTGAGAAGTTTCCAAGTTCCAATTCATATGGTTTGCCCCCCTTGAACTAGTTGTTAGAGGGGGCATCCCACATCGGATCCGGATGGGAAAAAATTGGATATAAATGGGCGGGTATGCAACACTAATTAATAGCTTAAGCTTTTGGGTCAGAAGGTAAGCGCCCAACCGGTTACTGTTAGTATCGGAGCCAAACCCAGTCCTTGATCTGGTGTCATGCCCACACGGGTGGACTTCGGGTCTCGTTACTAAGTCTTCCCGCCGTTAGGGGGACGGGTAGGCAGGGTGCATGGTCGGACTGCAACTGAGGCGTTGCAAGTCTAGTTTAGGTGGGGGTAAATGTTAAGAGAGGGCAAGAGGAGTTTGGGTGGGGGAGAATGTTAGAAGGGGCATTCCACATTATATCCGGATGGGGAATGAATTGGGTAATGTATGGTCGGTTATGCCAGTACTACCTAACACCTTAAGGTTTTGAGTTAGAAGGCAAGCGTCAAACTCGTTACACTAGTCCTATGGTCTTTGGAGGAATGCACTAATTTGGATCCCTAGTAGGGGTTCAAAGGGATTCATTCTATCCGCAATCCAATCTGAACCATACAATTTAAAATAGTTCTAGGAAGCAATTGTTCTATTACTGTTCCACAACTAGTGAGACTGTTAGGATCAATTTAGTTTCGCTGTTTAAAAACAAAAAATCTGAACAAGCCATGATATAGCTATGTATTCTTATTTATAGCTCTTGCCATTTTATTCTTCTTTGTTTATTATCAATGGTGCAGTTTCGTACTATAGCTTTGATTTTCTCCCTTTTATTTAGGTTTGGTTTTGTTATTGATAATGTGCTCTTTATATAGAAATTAGTATGTGTATGTATGATAAATTTTGCATGTAGATTTACTAATTCACAAATACAAACCAATTTTAGATGGTTCAGATTGATTCGTTAGGTAGTTCCATTCTTTTGGTTCTTTTTCAAAATTCATGAAACAATTACTCCCAAAACCGAACCACATTCAACTATGTTCAACCCTAGAGATAAGGTCTAGTCAATCAGAGTGCAATATGGAAATTCCAATTCCAAGTAAATGAACTAATATTATTCAAATTCATGGATGATTTACCTGAAAGATATTATTGCTCTTGCAGTGGTGACATAGATGCAATTGTTCCAGTTACATCGTCTAGGTACTCAATAAGCACACTCAAGCTTCCAATCCAGACGGCATGGCGTCCATGGTACACCAATAATGAGGTAAAATATATATATATATAAAGTCAATTACCATCATAGTTCCTTTAGATGGTCTTGCACTATACTTCTACATCATTTGTTATTGTTAGAAATCTTATGTATAAGTTAACTCAACGATTGTGGCAGATTTATTGTGTCTTCATTATAGGCTAATGTTTAGGGATTTGATTTTTATTCTCTTTCCATATTTGTAATTTTCCTCTTGTATATAATGATAGTCAGGCTCTCAAATTGAGTACGCCAATTTTATCAAATTACTTTTTGGTATCAGAGCCTCAAACCTACGCCTCCCCTCTCTCTCTCTCTCTCTCTCTCTCTCTCTCTCTCTCTTTCTTTCACCGCCTCTTTTCACCTCTCCTCTATCTAGTCATAACCCCTTCCCTTTTTCTTTTTCTTTTTGCAGACCCTTTCTCTTCTTCAGGCCTCTGTTACGACAGTCCTAGGGAGAGCCAATCTCCTCTAGGTTCGATCTCTGTAGGAGTATTCCCTTAGTCTTTTTCTTGCACTAATGTGTTTGCAATTTTTTGGGGCTGCCGGGATATTCGACTGCATTTTCGGATCAGACCACTGTGTCTCCAGCATCTTGGTTTGATCAAAATCAGGTTTATTCCTCCTTTATTTGTGATATGTTGAATTGTTCTATCTAATATTATGTTGATTTAAGTAATAATATAGAAACTCTCTCTTCTGTGCAACACACACTGGTTGAACAAGTTACTAGTGTGATGTTGAATGGCCGTAATTTCGCATCATAGGCTCGTTCCCTCCGCCTTTATGTTGATGGAAAAGGCAAATCAGGGTGGTTTTTGGGCACTGAAAAGATGCCAGATATTAAATATCCTCAGTGGGATATGGACAATTGCACCATTTTAGGATGGATGTTTAATTCTATGGAGGAACGAATTTATAATATATTCATGTTTTATGACTCTGTTCATGGCTTGTGGACTGCATTGAATCAAATGTATGCTCATTCTAGGATTGATGCTCGTATTTTTTGAGTTTTACCAAGATATTGCTAAGGCATTGCAGGAAGGCTTGAATTTGTCTATTGCTGATTACTTTGGGTATTTGAGATCTCGTTAGGAGGAACTGGCTCAATATGAGCCTCTCAATGAATTTCCTCCCGAGGTAGCCTCTCTTCTTGTCAAGCGTCTTGATCGTCAGCATACCTATCAGTTTTTTATGGGATTACGCCCAGAATTTGAACCACTTAAGTCTTAGATCTTAAATGCATCACCAATGCCATCCCAGTTGGAAGCCTTTGCTACTGTTGATGGTGAAGAACGTATACACCGTTTAATTCAGCCCTCATTTGTTCCTCTACCAGTGTCTGAGCCTGTTGGGGATAATATGGCTTTTGCAGCCAACTTTGGATCACGTACTTCTGGAGGTCAGATTATTTGTCACCATTGTGGAGGGGTTGGACATGTTAAGACTCGCTGCTTCAAACTTCATCCTGAACTGAAGCAGAAATTTTCTAAGAACTGTTTATCTGGAACTAGTTCTTCTCATATTGCTATTGTTGCAGAGACTCCTGCTACTACTGGTGGATCTACTATATTTCCTGGATTGAGCCAGCTTCAATCTCAAATTCGGTAGATCCAGGACTAGCTTGGCTCCCTTGCATCAAGAGTTAGTGCTCCTTCAGCTACTCTCACTGCCATTATTGCTACAAGTACTCCTACTGCATTTCATGTTAAGGCCCAATAGCCTACTTGGGTTCTTGATTCCGGGGCCAATAATCACATGACTGGTGAGTTATCAGTTTTTTCTTCTAATGTCATACATGTTACCCAATCTTTGTATCTTGCGGATGGCTCTAAATCTTACATTCACTGTAAGGGTGATGTCTGTCTGTCTTCTGATATTACTCTTTCATCTGTCCTTCATGTACCTAAATTTGCCTTTAATCGTTTATGTAGCCGATTTGCAAAAAACCTCTAATGTGTAGTTATATTCTTACTAGATCACTGTCTGTTGCAAGACCTTTGTTTGAAAAGGATTTTTGGCATGGGTTATAACCGTCATGGGCTTTAATACTTTGGGGAACCACCAGGAAAGGGTCTCCAAGCTTCTGTTCTACCTGCTCCATGTGTTAATGATGTTTCTTTTCACACCTTTAGTCTGTGGCATGCACGATTGGGGCATGTAAACTTTCAGTATCTATGTTCATTGTTTCCTTCGTTAAATAAAGCATGTAAAAACCATAAGTTTCAATGTGAAGTTTGTGAGTTTTCTAAACATACTAGAACTAACTATATTTCTAATATGAGTCGTGCTCCTACTATGTTTGATCTTATTCATTCTGATGTTTGGGGCCTTCTCCAGATACTGTGATATGACATTTCATGAAACTGTTCCTTTTTATAGTACTAATTCTGTGGTATAGGATTCTCTCTCTTGTGGTCTGGAGAACGAGATCTGTCCTATTACCCATCTCGTTCCTCTCTTTGAAAATCACACTGTCCTGGAATCTCCTTCATCTATGCAGGGTTCCTTTCCACCTTTGCAGGTTTACTCTTATTGCCATCGCACTCAACCTCCCCTGTCAGAATCATCTTCGAAACCAGGTCCAGGTAACTCTCATTCTCTTGTGGCTTCTACCATTCCTGAGCATACCTCCCGTTATCCTACCAGTGATTGTCACCCTCCTAATTGGTATGGTTTCTCTAGTAGCACTAAGCACCCTATTTCCTAATATGTCTCCTATGATGGTCTTTCATATGCATATAAATCCTTCCTAAGCAAGATTGGGACCGTTTCTATTTCTCGATCAGTGTCAGAGGCTCTCTAAGATCCCAATTGGGTGTATGCTATGACAACAGAAATGGATGTTTTACAATGTAATAATATATGGGAACTTGTAGCTTTACCTGCTAGAGAGAAAACGGTTGGCTACAAATGGGTCTTTGCTATAAAGTACTTAGCCGATGGTTTTATTGATCGGTATAAGGCACGGTTGGTGGCAAAAGGCTTTACTCAGATTCCGGGTAAAGACTTTGGTGCTACCTTCACTATTGTGGCAAAGTTGACATCTGTGTGACTGCTTATCTCCTTGTCTGCTGCCTATTCTTGGCCTCTGCATTAGTTAGATGTCAAGAATGTATTTCTTAATGGAGACTTACTTGAGCCTATATATATGAATCCACCCCTAGATTTCGGGCTGAGGGGGAGTATGCTGGGAAAGTCTGTCGCCTGCGGATGTCTCTTTATAGTCTGAAGCAATCTCATAGATCTTGGTTTAGTCGTTTCAGCAATGATGTTCTATCCATGGGCTTTGTGCCCTGCCACTCAGATCATTCTTGCTTTATTCGACGTCGCTATGATGGTCGCTGCATTATGTTATTAGTATATGTGGATGATATCATTATCACAAGTGATGATGCTTCAGGGATTGCTCAGGCAAAACTTCATCTTCAAAAGTCCTTTGATGTGGACTTAGGTCCCCTTCGATATTTTCTTGGAATTGAGGTTGCTAGATCTCGTCGTGGAATTCCTTATCTCAATAGAAATATGTTTTGGATATACTTCAAAATACTAGCATGCTTGGGTGTCGATCCACTTCCACTCCTATAGACCCCAATCTAAAACTCTCTATTGAGTCAGGGGAATTACCTTCAGATCCATCCGTGTATCAATGTTTGGTAGGTCGTCTTATCTTCTTGACTAACACAAGGCCCGATTTGACATTTGCTGTTAGTGTGGTTAGTCAATTCATGTATGCCCCTCACTCAGCTCGTATGGATGCAATCTACCATATTTTGAGGTATCTTAAGTCGTACCATGGCCTTGGTCTGTTCTATGCCTCAGGAAATCAATTTGGATTCTCATGCTTTACTGATGCAGACTATGCTGGATGTAAAACAGATAGATGTTCTACCTCTGGTTTCTGTACTTTTTATGGTAATCATCTTATATCATAGAAGAGTAAGAAGCAAGCTGTTGTCTCCAGATCCTTTGCTGAAGCTGAATACTGAGCTATAGCTCATGGTGCTTCTGAGCTCCTTTGGCTTCAATCAATTTTGGGAGAGTTGGGTCTTACAGAGAAAGGTTCTTCAAGGCTACTTTGTGACAATAAATCAGCTATTATACTTGCTTCTGATTCTGCCTTACATGGAAGGTCGAAACATATTGAGGTAGACATTCACTTCATTCGAGAGAAGGTTCAATGAGGTATCATTAATCCTATTTTTGTTCCCTCTTCAAAATAGGCTGCAGATGTGTTCACAAAGTCTGTTGGGCCTTCTCTTCTCCAGTCTTCCATAGTCAAGCTAGGCTTGGTCAACATATTTGCTCTAGCTTGAGGGGGAGTGTTGGAAATCATATCTATAAGTTGACTAAATGATTGTGGCAGATTTATTGGGTCTTCATTATAGGCTATAGTTTAGGGATTTGATTTTTATTCTCTTTCTATATTTGTAATTTTCCTATTTTATATAATGGTAGTCAGGCTCTCAAATTGAGTACGCCAATTTTATCAAATTACTTTTATTATGCTAATAGTTGCTACTATAAATGACACAATTCTACAATATGTCCTTAATGCATATCAATATATCGTAGCAACTAAGATAGCCTGTGATGTTTCTGTAATTACCTTTTAGGTTTTGCAACTTTTGATACATGGAACCAATGGATTAGTAGCCCAGCTCGTATAACCTTCCCTAACCCAAAGGTAAGGTGAGGGTTCTAGCCTCATCATGGTCATTTGTGTGTGTAAGTATTTACCTAACCAAAAAGAAAATGTGAGTATTTACAAACTTTTAATGCATGGACTTTGGGAGAGGAAAAATCTTGGTCCTACTTGGTTTCCTTTTCTTTTTGAAAAAAAAAAAAATCCAACCACAAAAAAAAAAAAAAAAAAAAAAAAAAAAAAAAAAAAGGTTGTTTTATGAAAGCTAAGTTAATTAAAATCCTAACTTTAAATAAAAATTATTTTTCCTTTTCTTTTTTTTTTTCCCCAAATAAGTAAGCCGAACAAAAACCTAAACCGTGTTTGTTGGGTGGGAGGGAAGAGAGGAGGAAGTCTCTTTCATATGGTGCAGGAGAAAATAGGAAGAAAGGGAAGGAATGATGGATGGATGAGGCATCCCTCAAGGCCCACCATTTTGCATCCCTCCAAAATTATATAACGAGGGTATAGTGGTAAAAGAATATGAAATCCCTCCTTCCCATCTTACCAAACTGTGGAAGTTGTCCCTCTCTCTGTTTCCTTCTACTTAACCAAACAAAATCCTTTCATTGGGATGTCTTCACCCTCTCATTCATTCATTTTTTCATCTTTCGTACCAAATGAAACAATAGTTTCTTCAATTGTAACCAAGTCCACTAAGAAAACAAGGGCTTGCTTGGGTTGTAACTCTGAGAACAGTTTTCTGTTTTTGGTAATAGAAAATTGTACAAAAAACTCTGCTTGGTTCAGTTTTATGAAAATTCAGTTATAAAAAGGCCTATTTTCAAATTAACTGTCTTTTATAGTTCTCTAAAAATAGTTTTCTGTTCTCTGAATTATTAAGAACTATTTTTAGAGTTATAAACCAAGCAAAACCCAAATATTTTGAGTTGTAGTAACAACGGGATTCACCACGTCACACTGAAATGAATGAAATTGGTAGAATGAATCAAAAGAAGAATGAAGATAGGGAAATGAACTGGTTTTATATATTATAACTATGTTCGGTATTATTAAGTCTGAAATTAGATTGAAAAGATCTTTCTATATGTAGTCATTTGAGTTTATTTGTAAATTAAAACCCATTCTTAATAATACCACAAGGGATAGACACCAAGGGACATGTTATATTTTTTTCCTTCCCTTTACAATCTTTCCCATCTCCCTTTCTCCTCCGTTTATATTATTCCCATAATCATTATTATGAAGTCTATTCTTTAATTGTCAAATCACAAAAGGATTTATAGTCCACTATTGAAATTTATTTTAAATTTTCTTTGAATTGGAAAATTACAGTTCTCCTTCAATAGTTTATATGTTGTTGCTGCAATATTTTGCAATTAAAAGAGCGACTTAACTGATATAATATGCGTGGAATATAATAGCAGGTTGGAGGATATGTGGTGGTATACAAAGGGGTAACATTTGCAACAGTAAGAGGTGCTGGACATCTAGTTCCAAGCTACCAGCCTGAGAGAGCACTGACTATGATCTCATCATTCCTTCAAGGGTCTATCCTCCCTTCTTCTTGAAGATCCATCTATGCGTATACGGTATACCATGTTTGACGTTGCTCTAATTTCTAATAAAATGTTTTAGAAAGTCATATCGTGCTGGTTATTGCTACCAGCCAAGCCCGACAAATGCTCTGCTCAGTCCTAATTAAATTTGGCTCATGTAGGCGCGTGGTAGTTTGTCAATAGCTTCTTTATTTGGATTTTGATGTTATAAAAGTGGCAGTTGATCATAGCTAACTCAAACTATTCAAAGTCTAAGTAATGCTTAATTCAATATTGCTACTTGCTAGAGCTTAGCACTCGCATCTGTTTTGTCAGCTAAGCCACAGTTCTGTTAAATGTCTCCAAACTTCCAACACTTCCTACCTCAAAATAACTACCAATATTTCACTTTCACATCATGTGTGTGTGTGTGTGTGTGTGTGTATTCCTGCTGTAATGAACAAACAAGTCCACTAATGGTACCATTTAAGGCCATACATTATATTATACAGTTACCCAGTCTTGCCAATACCGAGTAGATTGAAGGAAACATATTTTGAGTTTGACATTGTTTGCACAAAATGACTATTGCCATATGTTTAACACTGTTGGTGTTTAACAATCTGGTCGTTTTATATGCTCAGGTGTGCAATTTCTGCTATATTCAAAGTTAAATGTGTGTTTGTGGCAATTGACCATGCGCAGAATGTACTAACTCTTGACAAAATGTAGTAGGCTTAACCCATCAAGTGCAGCAGTGTGGGTGGAGATCGTATAAAATCAAGTTATGCCTTGGGGGATAAAATGGTCGGTACATTAACACCTGGTCATCAAAGTTCTTGCCTGGTTTTGGCCTTGCCCTTTTAATGCCATTGATATTATCATTCTTCAAGAATTAACCTTGTTTTAGCCTTAAAAGTCAAACCAAGAACAAAAGAGAAAAAAGAACACTTAATAGTTACTACCCAATCCTAGAATTTCATCGACACACGTGTATTCTAACCCAACTTCAACCCATTCCCCAATTTAGATACAAAAGGGATGCCTTTTTTTTTTAAGCATGGAAAAATGAGTCTCAAGAGAATAAGCCCATTTCCAATACGAACATAAGAAAAAACACTGGGTTTTAAGATTGCAAGTCATGAACTGAAGCTTTGTGGACATCCAAGACCTCAAAAAAGACATATCTAGCCAAAACTTCAGGGTCTCTATGGATTGCACCATGTAACCTAACATTTCTTTCTTTCCAAAGCCCTCAAATTGTAGCAACAAAGTGGCTTCTAAGAATTTTTTATTGATGATGTTGATTCCAATACCATTCATAGAAGTCCTAAAACTGATTGTCACCTGTACAATTAGGTAATAACTCACAATAGAAAATATGATCTCTGGTGTCAATCCCAAGGCAACAATTTGTACACCTAGCAGTATGAATATACACAAAGATAAGAGTAGAAATATAAAAAGAAGAAAAGGAGAGAATTGTATGAAGGCTTGAATGAGATAAATCAATCATTCATAACTCTAGTCTGTATAGATAAAAAAAAGCACATACTCATATTACAAAAAATGAAACTAAATCAAATCTAAATCAAATCACAATATATTCTAAAGCATATTCTATAGCATAATCAAATCTTTGCTAATATGGTAAGTCATTCCATAAATAGTGGCTATCATATATGCTAACATATGCATAGTCAAATCTATGCTATTGTGGTAAGTCATTCTATAAATCGTGGATATCATATATGCTAACACTCACCCTTAAGTTAGTGCATAGATATCTGAAACACTCAACTTGGACAATGCATTCTCAAACACAATATTGCTGATGCCCTTTGTAAGAATGTCTACAAGCTGCTGAGAGCTTATGCCAAATGAAGTGCAAATTTGACCAGAGATGATCTTATCTCGAATGAAGTGACAATCCACCTCTATATTAATGGTAGACTTGTTTTTGTAGTAAAGTGAGAATGGAAGCAACATTGGAAGGTACAAGTCTGTCATCAAGGTTTTCAACCATAGCAACTCACATACCTCAAGAGCCACAGCCCTATACTCTGCCTATGCACTAGATCGAGAGACACCATCTTGTTCTACCACGCCAAGTAACCAAGTTACCACCAATAGTGGTATAATAACTCGAAGTTGACCTCTTATCTGAAATTGATCTTGCATAATTAGCGTCTGTCCAAGCCTCAACACGTAAGTGACTATAATTGGCAAACAAAATACCACAGCCTGGACACCCTTTAAAGTAGCGAATGATCTGAATAGCTGCATCAAGGTGAGGGGCACGAGGAGAGTGTATGAATTGACTCATGACACTCACGGCATAAGCAATGTCAGGTCGAGTCATGGATAAATAGATGAGCTTCCCCATAAGTTGTTGATACTGACCAACATCTAACAACAACTCCCCCTTAAAATCAGTCAATCGATGATTCTGCTCAATCGGAGTATCAACAGGATTAGCACCAAGCTGACCAGAAGTAAAAAACAAGTCAAGACCATACTTGCGTTGAGAGATGAAAATGCCAGCCCTGGAGCCAGCCACCTCAATGCCCAAGAAGTACCGTAGGGGACCAAGATCCTTAATCTCAAACTGACAACCAAGATAGCTTTTAACCTTAGCAATTCCAGTAGTATCATCGCCGGTAAGAACAATATCATCGACATACACAATGAGAGCAACTGTCTTACCACCTGAATGACGTAAAAACAAGGTATGATCAGCTGCACTTTGATGGAAACCAAACTTGAGCATGGCAGTGCCAAAGTAATCAGACGAAGCTCGAGGAGACTGCTTGAGGCCATACAGAGAACGACGAAGATGACATACCATACCAGAATGAGCAGGAGAACGAAAGCCCGAAGGAGGAACCATGTACACCTCCTCCTGCAAATCACCATTGAGAAAGGCATTATTGACATCTAATTGAAATAGAGGCCAAGATTGAATCGTAGCAACAAAAAATAATACATGGATGGTATTCATCTTGGCAATAGGGGCAAACGTCTCCTAATAATCTATACCATAAGTCTGAGCATAACCCTTGGCAACCAACCAGGCCTTGTAATAAGCAACTAACCCATCTGGATTATGCTTAACTGTAAACACCCAACAACCTTTCGTCCAATAGAAAGTGGAACCATATCCCAAGTCTGGTTTTTTTCAAGTGCTTGTAGTTATTCTGTCATAGCGTCATGCCATTGAGGTTGTATGCATCTGCAACACTAGAAGGAAGAGGAATCGAGAGAACAGAAACAAGAAAACTCCTATAGGAGATTAAGAGAGCATAATCAGAAACAAAATTAGAAATAGGGTATGTACAAGAACGTTTACCCTTTTGAAGAGCAATGGGTCGATCATCAAGCGAAACAATAGCCGAAGAAGGCGGAGCTAATGCTAAAGGAATAAGGTAGTAGATCATAGGAGTAGAAGCTTGTACCTGTTGTCTCCGACTATAAACCTGTGAAAAAGGAACAATTCCCCCTGCTAGAGGGGTATCACGAGGACGAATCATAGAAGATGAAATAGGTAACAGTAGAAGAGTTGAAGATGAAAGAAAGTGATCATCCATTATATTCAATGGGAACAATTCACTTTGAGAACCAACTGAACCACTATAGTATAGTGTATACTCAAAGAAAGAAACATCCATGGATATAAACCGCCGACGACTGGGAGGATGGTAACACCTATAACCTTTTTGAGAGTGAGAATAGCCTTAAAACACACATTTCGAAGCCTTAGGGTCAAGTTTTGTACGAGTCAGCCCCAACTGCTGAACAAAACACACACACCTAAAGACTCGTGAAGGAATTAAAAAAAATTTAAATTAAATTAAAAAAAAAAAAATGAATTGGGATGTAGGATTGAGAGTGGGGCTGCAAGGTTAAGAACCCTAGAAGGAGTCCTATTAATGATGTAAACAACTATAAGAATTGCATCTCCCCAGAATGACTGGGGAACATTCATGCCAATGCAGATTGCTTTGGCTAAGTCATGGTGATTCTTTCTCTTAAAACGGCCATTCTGTTGAGGTGTTTTAACATTAGCCATCTAATATTCAATCCCAAATTCTATACATAACCACTGTACCTCCCCATAACTATACTTCGTACCCTAATCAGATTTGAATTTTTTAATGGTACGACCATATTGAGTCTGAACCATTGTTATAAAATTTTTTAAAATGGTGTGTACCTCATTTTTGGTTTTCATAAGATAAACCCATGTAACACGACTATGATCATCAATGAATTACACGAAATATCGAAATCCAAGACAAGAAGTAACTAGGTAAGGACCCCACACATCTGAATGAACAATATCAAAAGGAGTTAAAACAGATTTATCATTACTAGCAGGATAATTGGAACGAACATGTTTATCCATATGACATGTCTCACAGGATAAATCTTACATTGCCACGTTACGAAATAACGAAGGAAATAAATGTTTTAAATAACCGAAAGAAATATGTCTTAAACGCATGTGCCTACGCATAAGCTAGGCTTTATTAGATGAAACAATATTAGAAAATGAAGCTGAATGTGCTTGAGTTGACAAAGGAGCATGTAATAGGTATAGACCGTCTACTTCACGCCCACTGTCAATTGTACGTTTCGACACCAGATCCTGAAAAATACAATCAAAGGGAAAGAACGTTACACTACAATTTAATTGTTTGGTAACACTACTAACATAAATAAGATTTTTAGTCAACTGTGGAACAAGAAGTGTATTTGACAAAGTGAAGGAATAGCTGATATGTGACCCTTCCCAGTAATGAAAGATGGAGAGCCATCCGCAAGGCATACCTTGCGATAGCCAGAACAGAAACTATAAGATTAGAAGAGTGAGAACATACTAGTCACATTGTCTGAAGCACCAGAATCAATGATCCATGGTGTCAAAGATGTAAATACCCTATGTGCAGACGCAATAGTACCTGCGTGGGCATAAGTGGAGGTTGGCTCAGATGATGCCTCTATTTAATTGAGAATTGCTTGAACTTGTCCAAATCAGCTTGAGTCAAGGTAACTGTGGCAAAAGATATAGAGGCAGAGTTGTCAGGAGTTGACAACGAGACTAGTTATGTAACAGATTGTGCAAAGGATCGAGATTGTTGTTTCTATTGCGGTGGGTATCTATGCAGAGCATAACAATGAGATTTGATGTGACCGATATTTTCGTAATGGTCACACCGTCCGCGTTGTCATCCCAGAGGAGGACCGGTGATAGAGCTCTGAACTGACTGGGATGGTATCGTTCCTGAAAGGTTTGGAACCCAAACTGCCATAGCAGAACGATCAATAGAAACAACACCAAATGGATGAGTTCGACAGCCCTCATCTGATAACACATAGGAGTAAACATCCTCAATAGCAGGGAATAAAGATAAGCCAATAAATGAACATGAGCATACTCAAACTCGTCGTTCAACTCAGCAAGAAACTGAAACACTCGATTCTTTTCCATAATCCCTATATATAAAATTGCGTCATCTAGATCCTTCCAAGAATGGAAGGAATCATAATATGACATCTCTTCCCAAATAGCACAGAGCTTGGCGATGTAACTTGAAACTGTCAAATCACCCTGAGAAATCCTGGTGATATCTCGCCCCAGCTGAAAAATTCGTGCATTATTCTGCCT
Source organism: Cornus florida (assembly GCF_030987335.1). Lineage (NCBI taxonomy): Eukaryota > Viridiplantae > Streptophyta > Magnoliopsida > Cornales > Cornaceae > Cornus > Cornus florida. The sequence continues at coordinate 42,844,305 of NW_026775575.1, forward strand.
CTGATAATAAGTACGTTGAACTGAATCCCAAATCTACTTAGCAGTTTTCATACATATAGCCAACAGCTATGTTTGGTTGCATCGAATTAACTAGCTAAGACATAACCATAGCGTTATCTGCAAACCACTGAGGATATACCTTCTCTGACTCAGCTGGTTCTTTCTTAGAACCAGTAATATAGCCAATCTTGCCTTTGCCACCAATGAACATCTTGGCAGACTGTGCCCAAATCAAATAGTTGGAACCATCCAACTTCACTATGGTGATTTGAAGTCTTGGATTTTCTAATGAGTTGGTGGGGAAAATGGCACCACCACCCACAGAACTTGAGCCAAGAGAATTAACAGCCGAGGACCCTGAATCTGCTATAATCTATCATATGACAATAAAAAAAACTCCAAAAACACCACAAATTCTGTTAATAAATCAAAAGGACTCCTCAGACCATAAATAATAACAATGTCTCATCAGACCATTCCCGAAAAATTCAAATACATACCTTTTTAAAGGAGTGCTGCCCACTTACATATAGCCAAACAACCTCTTTCTTAATATTCGGAACCTCTTTGTAGACTACTTTTTTTTTTTTTTTTACCCAAGCCTTTCTATGTGTTGGAGACCAACTATCCCAATTTACCCAACCCTAGAAGAGTAAAAAAAAAAAAATGGAAAACTTAAAAATACCTGTTTTCGATCACAAAACAATAATACAGAAAAACATGTGTAGGCAACGTCACACGATGTCATAGAAAAACATGTGTAGGCAACATTATACAATGTTGCATATGTAGCAAGGCTACTAAAAGGTGTGGAAAGGTGTTGGCTCTAATACCAAGTAGAAATATAAAATAAAATAAATAAATAAAAGTAAAATGAGAGAATTGTGTAAAGGCTTGAATAAGATGAATAACTTATTCATAGCTTTAGTATTTATAGATAAAAGAGCACATGCTCATATTACAAGAAAGGAAAGTAAATCAAATCACAACATATTCTAAAGCATATTCTATGGCATATTTTATAGCATAATCAAATCTCTACTAATATGGTAAGTCATTCCAAAAATCATGGCTATCATATATATTAACATATGCATAGTCAAATCTCTGCTATTATGGTAAGTTATTCCATAAATCGTGGATATCATATATGCTAACAATAAAGAACTGTTTGAGGTGAGCGAGAACATGATCTTGTAATAGCAGAGCATTCCAGGCACCATTATAAATGATGCTGTTAATTTTGGAGTCGCTGGGAAGAGGTAGACTCCTAGCAGCCCTATGACCAAACTTCTGAGTTAATGTTTGTCCACTACACTAAGGGTCTAAGAAAAGATTCACTGATTGTCCATATAATGTAGCATACATTCTGTTACATTCAACATGGACATCCATATAATGGAGTGAGTAGATGTAGATATAGTAGTCCAGTAGGTGGAAGCAGGAGCATATTTGGACTTCAACCAAGAAATCTATAAACTATCTTTGCTAAGGAGAAAGTCCTAGGCCAGAACATACTTTGCAGCAATTTGGATATCAACAATTTTTCTCACACCAGACCTCCTTCAGGCTTTGGTCTAGTGACAAGATCCCAACTCAGCAAGTGTAATTTCTTGGAATGATCTCTACTACCCCAAAGAAAATCTCTGTATAATTTTTATAAGTGGTTAATAATGACTGGTAGGTTAAACACACTATAGAATTGTAGGAGTCACAATTGTTTTTAACAATTCAACTTGTTGACACCTTTTTTTAGCAAATCACGTGGCCACTATTTTGGTGATGATGTAGCAGCCACCATGTGGGTAAAGATGAAATCTATAGTAGTGTTTTAGTTTGGTGAAGATGCATTCATATGATAATATTAGTAGACGATATTGTTGAAGAGATAAAAGCATTATCCACATGATAAGAATTCTTAGTTAGTAAGGATTTATATATAGTTATTCTTAATATTTATCCTTACTTTGAAGATTAATGTGTGAATATATTTATCAGACTCTTCAACAAAGGGAGCAGAGGTAGAATATACATGATTTATGGGTTAGAAGGCTTATCACTTGAAATAGTTTTGAGAATTTAATTGTAATTCAATAGCTTAGATTTAGGAAGTAATTTATTTCATACTCTTTAGTTTTCTTTAAATAATTGTAGAAGCATTCTGTGTAGAGGGTCCAGCACCTCTCAAACAATCGTATCAATACAATTTCCTTTTCAAATCATGTTTTCCTAGTTAAACTTGATTTCCTTAGTTTAATTATTCTCATCTTCCAAGTTTAATTCAACCTTTCTTAGTTAATTTAATTCCATTTTAGTTTTATTCTATTGCAATTTGCTTTTCCTTTAAAAGTCATGTTTTCATTCAAGGCAATTAGGAACCCATCTGAGAGTTTTCTATTTTATGTCCTACAAATCGTCTGATCTACAATTTTCTCCACAAGAGACTAGATCTTTAAAATTGAACCAAGTCCATTGGTTCTAACATGCGCGCACTAGCCAATTTCTGAATTGGTAGGCTTAGCCGATTTAAGGGGTCAATATTTTGGCACGCCAGGTAGGACCCACAGGGTGAGCGAATTGTAAACATGCCTCCGAGGCCAAAGAATTCCAAAAATGTTGTCGCAATAGATTATGACAATACAGAAGAAAACAAGTCGAATCCTTCTTCTGAGAGTGAATCGGATATGATGAAACGAATAGAACGAAAAATTGACATGCAGACCTTTCAGATTGATAGTAACAAGGCTGAGCTCCAAGCCCAGATCAGTGAGAACAACCAAAAGTTGGATACTATGATGGCACAAATAAGTTGAAGAGTCTACAGGTTATGGTCCTGAAGATCTTATGCCAATAGGACTCATACATGAGTTAAAACCTGTTATACAACCTATCCCAACTCACAGAAAATAAAATAATCTAAAAAAAAAAAAAAAAATCCCCAAAAATTGGGAAATAGAAAAATGAGAAACTTTACATAAAAAAAAAATAAAATAAAAATGCCCAAAAAATTGAGGACGTCACACAACCAATAAAATTTAGTGTCTAAATCTTTACACATTGTCGAAGACACCATTACCAATAGCCGTCATAGTGTAAGGATTCAAAAAGAGGAGAAAGTCTTCCTTATCGAAACGTGTAGAGGGAAATGGAGAGCCAAAGAGGAGTAGTGTGAAGAAAGAGAAAGTGCATACTTGGTATTCATTTTAGAAACCCAAGTCAAAAGTCATTTAACGTGTGTTTGTAGTCATTTTCTTTTGTTACGCATCTCGAAGCCTTTTTAATCAAATGGAGGAGCTTCTTATTAACAATGGTGGTTGGTCTTAGATTAATAAGCAAGAGAGAATGATGAGCGCTGAAAAGTGCGCATTTAAACCCTTAAGCTTAGGTATTCTAGGACATTTATATATCTTATTTTTCCGCCTTAGACTAATTTCATGTTATTTCCATTTTCAGGCACTTATCCCCAAAATAAGTCAATTCAGCCTCATTAGAGCATAAAAGAAGCAATCTTGAGCTGAATGGAAGAAAGGAGCATAGTGGAAGCAAAGTGGTGGAAAAGCAGCATCCTCGATCAATCTCAAAAATTCTTCGATCGATCTGGAGGTGATCGATCTAGCCATTTCAAGATGGATCCAAGCCTTTGTCCTTATCCAAAAGATTCCACCATCTTTGATCGATCCAACTTTACTCAGATCGATCGAAATCCTTTTATCTTATCCCACCTACCACTCCACCTACCACTTTTGTCTTTTTCCCAAAATATCCCAAAAATATCTTAGATTTGTCTTATTCCAAAAAGGCGCCGCCAAGGATTGATCGATCTGGCCTAACTGTGATGGATCTGGCCACAGTTCGATCAATCTCATCTGAACTCAATCAATTGAACCTCCTCAAGTTCGAATTAAAACAGAGTCCAGCTCATTAAAAGATGGCTCATGGTGTAATCATTGAAGGGGCCCTAGTGCACGAGTCCAAACCATTGGGTGTGACACTTGAGCTACCTATATAAGGATTTGGAGCCATTTTAAGAGCAACATTCATTCATATACACACATACATACTTAGAGATTAAGAAAAGAGAGGAGAGGCTAGAAACTAGAAACACACCAATTTGAGAGTTCTTTCATTCATCTAGGGTTTCCATCAAGAAGAAGATCATTCCTACCATGGAGATAGCCCTTGAGGATTGGAGGACTACATCAATGAGTGGCTAAACATCTTCTTGAGGTTAGAGTTAGCCCTAAGCATGCCTTCTAGACCTTAATGTTTTGTATTTTGAGGGGATTTGTATTGTGATTTTTGTCTTGACACTTGATTTATATATGAATCTTGTTTATACAATGATTTGCGTGGTTTAATACTTCCTATTGATCATTTCATTCTATCCATATGTCTATGTATGCTATAATAGATGTTCATGTGTTTATCTCTAGTTTTTGTGTTGTTGATGCATGTCTATGTGTGTTGATGCTATGGATCTAGAGATTGTCAAAGCATAGTGCTTAATAGAATACTCTTGTGGTATATTTGATGGTTCATGCTCATTTCTTGATGGATTGTGCCTCTTCATTAGTCTAATTAGTTTAATTTTCATATTCCTAACTTAGTTGTAGTGTAGTTGCCTTAGTTTCTTAGATGGGAGGACAATCAATGCTTGTTGTTTGATGTTCTATGCTTATGAATGCAAGTAGTATATTTTTCTAACCACGTGATGTGTTTAGATTGTGAGCTTAAAGGAAGGAATAATGGCTTAGTTTGATTTATTGTGCTATTCACTAGGTTGCTTAGACAATATACACTTAATTGCTCATCCATGCTTGTTGAAACAATCAATCACACACACTATTGTTGCAACACATGTTTCCCCTCATTAATTATACATTAAGTGTCTAGAAAGGTGATGTTTAGTGGTGACCTCTAAGTCCCAAGACCTCTCTCTCATGTTCCCTCTATCATTATTTGTTATTATTTGTTTTACATTGAACTTGCTTAGTTTTAGCTAGTAGTTTAATCAACCAAACAAACAATCTTTGGATCATTTGACCTACTAACCCTATTTATTGTTTCCATTGCAAATACGCCCACAATCCCTTGGGATGATCCCTACTCACCCTAGCTATATTTAGTAGTTAGAGTTAGTAGTAGCTTTTTACAAATTTAAAACTTGGCCACACTATTTTGCACAAATTTTGAGTGGTGCGACGACGCGCACCAGAGAACTAGAAGGATTAATATTAAATTGGACAGGGTCTTTGCTAATGAAGATTGGTTGCATAAGTTTACTGATACTAGAGTGCATTTGACACCTGCTTCTTTGTCAGATCACTATGGGTTGGCAGTACTTGGTATTTAGAGTGTGCTGTTGGTCCTAAACCTTATAAGTTCTTAAAAGTTTGGTGTATCGAACAAGAAATTAATGAATTGGTGTTTAAAGTATAGACTGAACCAGTTGATGGGAACCCTTTACACAAGTTGCAGAAGAAACTTAGAATTGTGAAATCTATTATCAAATATTGGAATAGGAAGAAGGGTAAGGTCTCTGAGTAGGTTCAAGCTACAAGAGAGGATTTACATTTGATCAACTGGACTTGCTGAAAGATTCTATGAACCATGATTTAATTACTAAGGAGAGGGAGGCTACTTTGAAGTTGCAATCTACTTTAGACCTCAAAGAAATTTTGTGGTGTCAAAAATCAAAGGTCAAGTGGCTTAAAGAGGGAGATAAATGTTCTGCCTATTTTCATAATTTGGTCAAACAGAGGAGATGTTACAATGCAATCACTTGTTTAAAGCATCCTAATAGAGCCATATCTTCTAATCCTCAAGTGATTAAGGATTGGCTTGTGCAATATTATGAAGATTTCTATGTTGTCAAGGATACGGTTGTGACAGAAGTGGCTTCTAGTGGTCGATCGTTGGTTGCACCAAAAGTTTGAAAAGATGTTGAACTAAGAGTGTGAGTGTGCAATGTGGCCAAGTTTTAAATTTGTAAAAGCCACTACTACCTCTAACTAAAAATATAGCTAGGGTGAGTAAGGATCGTCCCAAGGGATTATAGGTGTGCACTAGCAATGGAAACAATGTAGAGGGTTAGTAGGTCAAGTGATCAAAGATTAGTTGGATTGATTGATTAAGCTATTATGCAAATGAAATTAAAGTAAACAAAATTCAATGATTAATAAACTAGAGAAAGATATAGAGGGGAGGACTTGGGGTACTAGAGCTCACCACTAAGCTTGACTTCACTAGACACTAGCAATTGTATATTAATGGGGGAATTGACTTGTAACTTGTGTGTGTGTGTGTGTGACATTAATTGAAACTAGGCATGGATGACAAATAAGCATAGATTGTCAAGCCAAATCAAATGGAAAGCATAACCTATCAAATGAGACCAAAATCCATTCAATGAAACCACAATTTATGCACAGACAACTATCTAGGAACATACATCTAATGCATTCATAAGTGTGGAACACCAAGGAACAAGAGTAGATTGTCCACCTATCTATGAATTTAAAGCAATTACACTACATCTACACTAAAGACATGAAATTAAACTAAGTAAGCTAAGGGTGTGGTACAATCCATCAAGAAACAAGTGTGAACCATCAAATAAATTGCAAGAGTGTTTAATTAAGCTCTATGTTTTGACCATCTCTAGAGTAACTTCATCCATACACATAGACATGCATAAATTCCACTAAATCTAGAGAAAAGCACATGAATCATCCATTCTAACATACATAGACATATGGTTAGAAGTAGATAATCAATTAAAAGCATTAATCCATACACATCAAGTAGAAACCACAAGATATATATATAAATCCAAGATCAAAACATTGTTACAAATAAATCCCCAAAAATATACAAAGAACTAAGTCTAGGAAGCAAACTTAGGGGCTACTCTAGCCCCAAGTAGATGTCTAGCCACTCATTGAAGTAGTCATCCAACCCTCAAGGGCTATTTCCATGGTAGGAATGACCTCCTTCTTGATAGAAACCCTAGAAGAATGGAAGAACTCCCAAAATGTGTAAAGCTCTCTAATCTCTAGCCTCCTCTCCAAGATAAGAAAAAAATACAAGTTATGTTGAATGTTACAAGTTATGAATAACAACTATCTCTAAAAGTGGTTCTCAATCCTTATATAGGTAGGTAAAAATGTTACACCAATGGTCTGGATTCGTGCATCAAGGTTCTTCCAATGATTACACCATGAGCCAACTTTTAATGAGCTGGAATTTGTCTTTTTTTCGGACTTGAGGAAGTTCGATCGATCGAACTGTGTTGAGATCGATCGAACATGGCTGAGATCCATCAAATGCTGCAGAGATCGATCATCCTTGGCGGCGCCTTTTTGAATAAAGACAAATCTCTGAAATATTTTGGGATATTTTTGGGAGAAGACAAAAGTGGTAGGTGGGTGGTAGGTGTGGATAAGATCGAATCATTTCGATCGATCTAAGAAATGTTGGATCGATCGAACTTGGTGGATTCTTTTGGATAAGGACAAAGGCTTGGATCCATCTTGAAATGTCTAGATCGATGAACTTTCGATCGATCGAAGAAATGCTGAATTTCCACACTTTGCTTCATTTAGCTTCCACTTTGCTCCTTTCTTCCATTCAGCTTGAGTTAACTTCTTTAATGCTCTTATTTGGCTGAATTAACTTATTTTTGGGGTAAGTGCCTGAAAAGGGCAATAACACGAAATTAAAATAAAACGGGGAAATAAGATAGATAAAGGTCCTAGAATGCTCAAGCTTAAGGGGTTTAAATGCGCACTTTTTAGCACTCATCAGCTTCCCCTAGAATTTAATTAGCTATTGCCGATTTGCAGGAGCTTGATACGGAGGTTACAGTAGAGGAGATTAAAAGTGTTGTGATGGATTTTAGTCCTGACAAAGCACCTGGTCCAGATGGTTTTCCAGCCAGGTTCTTTCAGAAAATTTGGCATATTGTAGGTCTTGATTTGATCAATGTTATTGTCTTCTTTTTCAATGCTACTCTGATGTCTATGGGCATTAACTCTACTTTCCTTACCTTGATTCCAAAGCAAAATCATGGGGATAAAGTAGAAAACTATAGACCAATTGCTCTATGTAATCTTAGTTACAAAAGTATTTCCAAAATTTTAGCAAATAGGCTAAGTGCTATTCTTCCTAATATTGTTGGGTTGGAGCAATCTGCTTTCATCAAGGGAAGAAGAATTCATGATAATAGATTATTGGTGGTTGATGTGATAAAAAACTTTGGATTGAAGACAACAGGTCGTGCTATAGCTTTGAAGGTGGATCTTAGGAAAGCTTATGATTCTGTTAGTTGGGATTTCATACAAAAAAACTCTCCAGTTATATGGCTTCAGTAATAAATGGATTTAGTGGGTTGTCCAATGTGTTACTTCTTCTAAGTTTTCAGTGCTTTGCAATGGGGTGCCTATTGGTTATTTCTCAACTAGGATAGGCCTTCGACAAGGCTACCCTCTTTCTCCTCTTTTGTTTACATTAATTACTAATCATTTCTCAACTCTGATGCATGATAAAATTGTGGGAGGGCAGTTCAAGCTGTGTAATGTGGTTCAGAAAACTAGAATGTTGGTTTCTCATGCATTTTATGCTGATGACCTATTTATTATTGTGAAGGCAGATATCTCTATTGCTAAGACAGTTGATGAGGTGCTTAAAAGGTTTCATAAGGTATCTAGGCTTGAAGTGAACAAAGATAAGAGTTTCATCATATTTTCTAAGGCTGTCAGGGGGAGAAAAAGAATTTTACAGATTTTGCAAATGAAACAAGAAGCTTTTCCTATAAAATATCTCGGAATTACTTTAGTGAACAGAGTTTTGAAGAGTATTGATTGCAAGGGATTATTTGATAAAGTAAATGCAAGGTTGGATCACTGGAATACTATCAAGCTTTCCCTTGTAGGTAGAATTGAGCTCCTTAGATCAGTTCTATATTCATTCTTATATCATTGGGTATTTGGTTTCAAAATACCCTAGGGATGCATAACTGCTTTGGATAAAAAGTTTAAACACTTTTTATGGAGTGGTAAGTTAGACTCAAGAAAGATGTCCCAACTAAGATGGAGTCAAGTAACTCTCCCTTATGCAGAAGGTGGCTTTAATCTATGCAGAATCTCTGACATTGATTTTGCAGCTAAGGTTTCAATCTGTTGGGATTTTTTGAGGAACAAGGAGACTTTATGGGTGCAGTGGATGCATGCTAGATACTTATAACATCATAATTTCTGGATGGTTCTACCAAAACCTCAAGACTCCAGTATTTAGAAATAAATTCTGGATACAAGAGACTTTCTTCAAGAACATGTGGTGTTTAAGATTGGAAATGGTGGATCCTTTAATATGTTATTTGATCCTTGGTGTGCAGGTCTGTCATTGGTTCAGAGATTTGGGGCAACTATGTTTAGAAATTTTTATAAACAAGCTACAGTAGCTACTCTTCTTGTTGATGGTGGATGGGTTTTACCTGTTTTTTTCTGAGAACCTGTTACTACATTTGTTGTTAATATCATTCCAAAAACTGGTAACGATGAGATCTGTTGGATGCATTGTGTGTTCAGTTTGAAGAATGCCTGGATAGCTTGCAGGGTTAGAGGGCAAGTGGTTCAGTGGAAGGGTCTGTGTTAGAATTATTGTAGACCAAGGATTTTTGTGGTTTTTGCAATTATCATGCATAACAAAAATCTTTCTTTTGTTAATTTACAGAGAAGGGGTTTTCATGGACCATCAGTATGTCATAACTGTTTTATTCTGTACTTGTGTGTATGATATTGATGTCTGGCAGTAGATTGTTTCTTGGTTAAAAATTCCTGATCAAAAGTTCCAAGAGCTCAATTTGTTTGTGGATTGGATGCTTCATATTACACAGCCTAGGGGTTTTAAGTTTAAGTTGTTGAAAGGGTTCTTTGCTGTGTTTGTTGGTGTGTTGTCGAAGCACATGCAAGAAAAATGTGTAGTGTGGCCAAGTTTAAATTTAGAAAATACCACTACCACTTCCAACTAAAAATATACCTAGAGTGAGTACGGATCGTCTCAAGAGAAAGGAGGTGTATTTGTGATGGAAACTAATGTCGGATTAGTAGGTCGAGTGATCAAAGATTGATTGGTGATTGATTAATTAAACTACAATGCAATTAAATATTAATGTAAGTAAAAAGAACAATCTAGAAAGTAGGAAAAAAATATAAGAGAGAGGTCTCGGGGCATAAAGTCACCACTAAGCTTCACTTCATCAAACACTAGCAATTGTACATTAATGGGGAAATTAAATTGTAACTTGTGTGTGTATAATATCAATTGAAACTAAGCATGGATGGCAAATAAGTATAGATTGTCTAGCCAATTTTAATGAATAGCACAACCTATCAAATGAGACCAATACCCATTCAATTAAACCACAATTAATGCACACACAAATATCTAGAGGCATACACTCTTTGCGATCACAAGTATGGAACATCAAGAAACAAGCATGGATTGTTCACCTACCTATAAAATTAAAGCAATTACACTACAACTAGGCTAGAAACATGAAATTAAACTAATTAAACTAGAGATGTGATACAACCCATCAAGAAACAAGTGTGAACTATCAAATAAATCACAAGAGCATTCCATTAAGCACCATGCCTTGACCATCACTAGATCAACATCATCAACATACATAGACATGCATCAACTTCATTAAATCTAGAGATGAAAACAAGAACATCAATTCTAGCATACATAGACATATAGATGGAACTAAATTATCAATTGAAAGCATTAATCCATACACATCAAGTAGAAACCACAAGATATATATTTATTCAAGGTCAAACCATCTATTACAATTAAAATCCCCAAAAATACACAAAAGCTAAGTTTGAGAAGCAAGCCTAGGGGCTATCTCTAGCCCCAAGAGAAGGATTTAGTCACTCATTGTAGTGGACATGGAACCCTCAAGGGTTAGCTTGGAGGTTGGCATCATCATCTTCATCCTTACTTTCTTCCCAAAACCCTAGTTCTAGAGAGGAAAATTATTTTTTTACTATATTTTCTAATATATCCTTCTATGAATCTTACAATAATATGTTCAATAAATCAATTACATACTCCTTTGAGTAAGGACCAAGTCAAAATTACAGCCTCTGATTGGAGGAAATTCGCAACTTGCACAAGTTAGGTAGAAATCAGCGTGCTCAGGAATTAGACAACTTACTACCAGTAGGCATTTCAATCGATTGAAGATGTTCGATCGATTGAACAATTAGCTTCGATCGATTGAAGATAACGTGGCTTGAAAATATCTTTCGGGCTTTATCCAATTGGCTGAGATGGCACTACCTCATTTCGATCAACTGAAGACCTCTTCGATCGATCGAAGTTCCCTGGTGCATTTTTCTTGGTTTCTTTCCAACTTTGCTCCTTAGCTCCAAAACTGTGCTAAATGGCTCTTGTTAGCCTATTTGAACTTTATTAACCTGAAATAGGCAAAAACACAAATAAGTATCTAAGACATGAAAGTAAGATAGATGAATGGACTAAAATACCCTAACTTAGGTGTTAAAATACGTCACATTTGAGCACTTATCATTTGTTTGGAAGATCTAGATGGTGAGAAATTTAGCATTACATTGTGATACAAAAGTCTCCTTTGTTGTTGTTGCAAATGATATAGTTTGGGAAGTTTTAAACTTCTTTTCTATTGGTCTTGCTAATTTTCTTGCTCTTTTTTATGTTGCGTAATTTAGCTTTGCTGGTGGATTTGTTGCTAATAGAAGTTTGGCTGCATATCTGGTTTGAGTTCAGCTAAAATGGAAGGTCATGACATCAGTTTTTATGTATTTTGACAAGAATTTCAAAGTGCAGCATGGTCTGTTTAAAGGTCTTCATAATGAGCTATTTTAGTCTGTTTAGGTTTATTTTGTTGTGCTATGTAAAAGGACTTAGTCCACTTACTTTTCTTTCTGCAGCATCTCCTATTTGTAATTGTACTACTTTTTCTTCATATATAAATAAAAATTAATAAATAAATAAAGCCTTTTTAATCCAAGGGTTATTAAAGGCAAGCTCATCAATATTGATGCGTCCTTGGTGTGTACACAAAATAATGTACTTATATATGATTTAGAAATGTGTCAAATGGGTATCATCTTTTAAAATTTATAAAAGTCATTTAACACTAATACAATGAAGTATAGTGAGAAAGGATCGTCCTCATGGATTGAACACGTGCTAGAATCAAATTCAACTTTAGTGCTAATGAGATTGAAAAGAGAGTTGGTTTGGTTTGATTAAACTAGAATTCAACTTTAAAACATGTAATATAGATTAAGCTAAAATGAGCAGAGTTTAAGAGATTGGAGAGGAGTCTTAGGACATAGGAATCACCACTAAGCTCATTCACTAAACCACATGCCTTCAACTAATTGGGGAAAAATCTTGTAAACAAAATGTGGCTACTAATTGCAATAATGAGCATGGACATCAAATTCAAGCATGAATTGTCTACCTAACTACAAACATGAATTAAGGTGTAGTGCAATTCATCAAGTCTAAGCATAAACCATCTAATTAATCAACAATTGTAGCACACATCAATCTAAAGAATAATGCAATTTGCAATAATAAGCATGAATTAGCAAATTCAATGCAATTTGCAATAATAAGCATGAATTAGCAAATTCAAGCATGGATTGTCTACCTAACTATAACTAAAATATTAAACTAGAGGTGTAGTGCAACCCATCAAGCATACGCATAATCTATAATGTTTCTGATTTTCTTCATTTTCCATTTTCTGGAATTTTTTGATTTTTTGAAGGTATTTTCGTCTTTTCCCGTTTTACGTGCCGGACACCGTGGGGTGTGACGGGTGTGTCCGAGAGTTAAGTGGGGCATTTCCTTGAGTTCAGGACTCTTGGAAATGCACCGGTTGCTATTTCGGCATTTTTCCGTTTTCAAGTTGGAAGGTCCCGGGTGGGACCCACTACCAGAATTATTGTGTATGGTGGTTGCGTCCTGGGTCCAATGCATTTCATGTATTATTATTTTATGCATAATTTAATGGCGACGTGTTAATTGTGTGGTGGTAACTTAATATACACCTATGTATATATTTTGTGGTAGAAATAAAAGTCAAAAAGATATCTTTTTGGTGGTGGGACTCACCACCACTTGTCTATTAGATTTTTTTGGCCAAGAGGCCATTATTTTGGCCTCACATTCTCTCTCTATCTCCCGGCTCTCTCTTCCTCTTTTTTCTTTCCTTTTTTTTTTCTTTTACAAACTTCAAACCTTGATTACTTCTCAACCGTTTGGAATTTGTTGGTGCCGTTTGCGGCAAAGCGAAGATCTTTTGGAATTTGTTGGTGCCGTTTGCGGCACAGCGAAGAGCTCGTCGAGATCTTCGCATTGATGTAAGCAATTTCTTGTTGGGCCAACCCTAGGGATTTCAAAAATTAGGCAAATTTTAGGGGTTTTCTCTCACTTGAGGTAGGGGAAGTCTAAATTATGAATCCTATGGTTTTAGTGAGTTTTTATGTACTTTCTTACATGAAAATCTTGATATTGTGAAACATGTTTAGTTTGTAAAATTTTGGTTGTGATGTTAAGCATGAGATAGTATTGATCTAATTACTTGGTTGAGGATATGATAGTTTCCTTTATTTGGGCCAAGCATGCTATTTTTCTATGATAAAATGTGAAAGTATGATTTGTATGATTGACTTCATGTTTTGGATGTTTTAATGAGATGATTATAATGTATATCATGATTTGTATATTGATAAATGGTTGTATGACATGCATATTCTTGACAAGGAGGTGAGTTGAGGGGACGAAGGTTGATGTAGGAGAAAATTTTAGGAAGTGAGATGATGGTTTGTGTTGTAAGTTAAGGTGATGGTTATGAAGGTTTTTAGTGAGGTTGGGTTAGAAATGAAGAAGGGGGCATTTGCATTTCATTTGTGATGGAATGGTTTATGAAATTGTAATTCATATATGTTGATATGACTTACAAACCCACGATCCCTTTTCTTAATCTCCTCTTCTTTGGTTATGGCTCATAGGATTTGTAGGAATGTACTTTAGGCATTTTCTACAGAGCTGCTTAATTCACCCTATTATTATTAACATTTTTCAGGAATTCGGAGGTGAGCCAGTGAATGACATGCATCCATGGATATTGATGTAGTTAGGATTTCAATTTTTTATTAAAGCTATTGAATTTTGGTCATAGAGGCCTCATACCTTGTATTAAATTCTTTAGAAATTGTAAAAAAATGAGATTTACATAATTCGATCTTCAAACGATGTATTAGACTCGTATTCAGTTTAATTGTAGGCACAGTTTAATTGTATTGTACATACTTTCAATTGTATGATTGGGACAGGTTTAGAGCATTTACAAAGCCCCTACCAAAGTTTTCTACATTTTCATCACATGTAGCATTCCAGTAGCAAAAAGCCCAGTCGCAGAGCCATTCGTCCTGCCTAAATGACTGTTTCAATCGACCGACCATTCCAGTAGCTCTAGCTACTGTTTGGGCCACAACCGGCCGACTGGAATGCCCATTTCGGTTAACCGGTACAGATTTCATTCCGGTCAACCTAAGCTCCATTTCGATCATGAAGCTGTTTGTTGCACTTTTCTCCTATTCTTGCGTGATTAATCTTCGAATCTTGGAAAGTTGTTTAGAGCCATCTTGAAGCCTAACTAAGATATAATAATGATATATGGACACTAGCCATGAGTGGGTTTGACTTAGGTGATCTCGAGTTTTTGGTAAGGACCTGGTTAGCAATTCGGACCCACGGGTTCGGGTCGTTACAAATTTGGTATCAGAGCTTTAGGTTTAACAATCTAAGGACGATGGGTAGGGTTGATCTAGTTGGGTTAAAGTTGGGTTTGACAGCATTACATACTTATGTGGTTATTATTTGTTAGTTCAAGATCATGACTTACTGTTATGTGCTTACGTGTTAGTTGACTTTGGAATTCATGAATTAGTAATTGAATGTGAGCATGCTATATGATAATGTGTTCATTGTTATTAAATTTATTGTTTGTTGAATATGAAAACGTGATTAATTTGTTATATGTTTACTTGTTAATTATTTACTATTGATGAAAACATGCTTAATGATTACGTATATAATTGTTAAGTGTTTATTACCTATAAAAGCATTAATTATATGATGTGATGACGTTTATTTGAGTACGATAGATATGATCTTATTTTGGGACATAGTTGCACGCTTAGGTTTACATTGTGGTCGTTCATCCACTAAGGAGTGGATGTATGCATAACTTGTTTGTTTCGTTGTTAACGAGTTTGAGGTTTTGGGGTAGTGTTGTGTGTTGAGTTACGGAAGGTTTTAACCCACATAAGTGAGGGGCTTGATCACTTCTATGTTTCTGAATGTTTTAGTTCTTATCAAACGGATAGTGTGAACACCATAGCTCGTGGATTGAGCTACTTTATGTATCCTTATTTTGATCATTTAGTTGCTTTTGTTGTACCGCACTTAAAGACTACGTGAAGTGATGGATCCAAATGAAGTTGGGGAGCGAGCAGCTAAAGGACCATCTTAGCTGGATAGGGTTTCAATAGGACAGGTTCGAGATAGAGAGGTGGGTGATAATCCACAAGTACCGGTGGATGATATCTTATTAGCAAGGGTTGTGCCTCAGCCTTTCAGAATTTAGCGAGTACCACAACTCCTCAAGTAGTACCACGATCAACTATTCAGCCACAGGAGACGAAGATGGAGCAGAATCTTCGATACCTTATTTAGTTTGATAAACTCATGAAAGTAGCATTTGAGGGAGGTCCAAACCCGTTGGTAGCGAACGATTGGTTAGATGAAGTTGAAAATATTTCAGGGTAATAGCCGTGCCTGGTGATTGGTTGAAGATCACCTTAGCCACGTATAGGTTTGTTAGCAACGCGGCAGTGCGGTGGAAGACCATGACTAACGTGTATGATATTGACAATATGAGTCGGGATACATTCAAGAGTCTTTTCTTTGATAAGTATTTCCCGCAGACTAAGAGACGGGAATGGAGGATGCAGTTTGACTGGCTTGAACGAGGTAACATTTCAGTGACAAAGTATGAGAACAAGTTCACTTTTCTTTCATGTTTCGCTACAAATATGTTAGGGAACGAAGAAGAGAAGACATGGCGGTTTGTGTATGGTCTAAATCGTTTTATTAGGCTGGGGGTAACACTTTTGGGGTTAAAGAATTATTCGGAGGCAGTTACAAGAGCACTTATGCCAGAGGCAGAAACCAAGGATTGGCAAGAAATGAGTGGTATTGTGGGTTCTCAGGAACGAGGTATGAGCGTGGGTACTTCTTCCGGGAACCAGGGCAGGAAGAAGCACAGAGGTACTTCATTGCTTTCTCAGGAGCAACGGACGGCATATGCTACTCCTACTGTTGGTATGTCATCAGAGTTCTCTAGGACGAGTGTGGTGTGTTATCACTGTAGATAGCCAGGACACCGCAAGGCGGAGTGTCCTTTTAATAGACCTAGTTCTGGAGTTTGTTTTTGGTGTGGTCAAGCGGGCCACATGAAGAGGGACTGTCCACAAAGGAGATGAGACATTACTGTGATTGACTGTGATGTAACAAGGGGGTTACCTGTGACTGTGATGTAACAAGGGGGTTACCTGTAACTGTGATGTAACAGGGGGTTACCTATGACTATGTAACGAGGGACACCTGTGAGTCATGTTATGTTATAATGGGGGACACCTGTGAGTCGTGTCGGGTGTAACGGGGGACACCTGTGAGTCATGTTGTATTATAATAGGGGACACTTGTGAGTCGTGTTGTGTTGTAATGGGGGATACCTGTGAGTTGTGTCGGTTGTAACGGGGGACACCTGTGAGTCGTGTTATATTGTTGTTTGTGAGTCATGTTGTATTGTAGTCCATGAGTCATTCCATATTGTTATCTGTGGGTCTTGTTATGTTGTTAACAGTAAGTTGTGTGTGTGTTGTGTTGTAACGGGGGATACCTGTGAGTCTGGTGTTATAACGGAGGATACCTGTAAGTTTTGTAACGGGAGGTTACTTATAACTGTGTAACGGGGGATACCTGTGAGATTGGGTATGATAAGAAATGCCTATACACTATTGTTCTTGTTGTAACGGGGGCTACCCATGCGTTTTGTGCAGTATCTGGTTTATTTGTGCTAGGATGGTGGACAAATCCCGTAGTGTGGTTCCGGATTTGGGTGATACGGATGATGGTTGGTGTGTGAGCCTTTGGGGCAGGATATAGATTGAGATGTTTGTATAGGTTCTATGTTATCATGTTGTACTAGTTGTGACCATTATGTGTTAAAGCGATGATGTATTTATAAGATTATATGTGCATTCCAGATAGTTTTATTGGATAATGATGTGTATTTTATGAGCAGTTGGGCTCTTATGTGTTGGTTTTATTAATAGATTGATGATAAGAGGGTTTTTAGCCTTGTTACCTTAAAGGTTATGGGTATGGTTGTGATGTTACGTAGTTGTTTCTATGAATGAAAGGCATAGATTTTTTGCTTATAAGGTTCTTCTTTGGGCAGGACGGGATGTGATGTCGTAGGATTCGTTGTCTGGCCCTGGTATTTCTGGAAGGAGCATTGTTCTCTATTACATGAGGGTGTTAGGTGTATAAGTTATAGATCGAGCTATTTTGTCTCTGTATAGTTCTTCTTTTTAGGTTTTTCGTAAGCAAGGTGTTGATTGGTGTGTGTTTATTTTTGTTACGGGAGAGGGAAATGCTCTTTCTTCTTCTTGTTCTGGTCCTGGAAAGGACATTGTTGTCTGTGAGTTTCGTATCTCCACATAGGAGTTGTGCGTAACAGTGGACGAAAAAAAAAATTAGAGTTCTCTCTTTGCTAAGGACTTGAATGAGGGTTTAATCAAGATCGTCCGACTTACCTCTATGGTAGGAGGTGAAGTCTTGGGTTTCGAAGGATTCGTTCCTAGAGGTCGTGACCGATGCGATGTGAGGCGTGACGTGTTTACCGATGTGTACATTTTCTTAGGGTTTTGGAGTTAGTAATAGTATCTAGTAATTATGATATGACTCATGTGTGGAGAATGGTTAGACCGTGTGTTATAAACCGTGTGTCCAGAGTAGACGTAGAGATTGGTATGTATGTATGCTTGGTGTTGAGGTTGGATCGACGATGGGAATGGCCTGACCAACCATTTCTTTGAGTCAGTCTTTCCTTAACACAATGTCTGGTCAAAGGTCAACGATCATTGATTTTAGTAAGTTTAGTGATAGACGGAGTACGATGTTGTGCGTTGCGTATGTGTAGTTGTGCGATCCCATTTTTGAGTAAGTCTCATTTGGGATAGATGGTATTCTTTGTACATGTTTAGGTGACTTGTCATGGATGGTGGTGTACTTAGTATGGGACTACGTGTCCAAGGAGTTTCAGTTGTTGGATCAATTGATTCTTGAGCTGTGTTGATGGGTTCTTTCCCAAGTACCTAATGGTACATTTGACAGGTCGGATGGTTTTCTTGATTATAGTTGTAGGTGTTCAGCTATGATATATGTAATGACCCGGTCTTTTTCCTCCTTTTTCATTTTCGGTGATTTTCTTTTTTTGTCTTTTCCCTATTTCGTCTTTTTTCCGTTTTTCATTTTTCCTTGCATAACCTCGCTTGTTGTGCTCGAATCTGATTCCGGTTTTGCATGCATTCATGATATTTGATTTCCATGACATTGGTATTTTTACTTTTGTTGAAAAGCATGCTAGTTGCTTACTTTATTCATTAAGGGCATGAATGCATACTTTAGTATAATTATTCATAACTTTTGGGGTTTTAGTGTAATTATGTAAAATAATTATTTTTCGTTTTAAGGACCTTTTTACAATTTATTTGGAAGATATTTTGAAAAAGGACCATTTTGTAATTTTTGAAAAGTGTGACAAGTGTCACACTCTCATAGAGCCATTTGTTGGCATTTAGGTGAAGAGACTTGGCACCATGACTTCTTCACCTAAATGCCATTGATTGTTGACAAGTGTAGGTCTAGGATAAAGTCTTAGAAGAGACATTGGATTAGTGACAAGTGTAAGCTCAAGATTTAGTCTTGCATGTGTGTATGTGAGAAGTAGTGTAAGATCACATAGTGAGTGGAGGTTCTCTAGATACTCCACTCACCATTTTCACCTTCTCCTTCATCTTTTACACTTGTTCTTCATAACCCTAGCAAAGACTCCATTAGAGAAAGCTTAGTATAGAACTTTGATTTCACATTTGGCATTCTTCCACTCACCCTAGACCTTTGACCTTAAGAGAGAAAAGATTCTTTTCACTCTCCTCTTCAAGAATCCTAACCTTGTTTTCCATTTTGTGCTTGGTAGCTTAGATTATAGAGATTCAATTCTCTATTGAGGTAGGGGTGGTAGTATGTTTATATTCTAAGTGTTTTATAGTCCTTGTGGTTTAATATATATTGTTTATATGCTTTTGATATGATAGTATTGCATATTATAGGAAACCCTCACTTCTTGACTTAAGGTTTATTGATTTAAGCATGTATGATATGTGTAAACCATGTGTAGAAGGATTATATAATTTAGTAGATGTTAAATTCTAGTAAAAGCACATGTGGTAGTAATATAGAACTCTAGTAGAATTATTAGTGTTATATGCAATTCTTATTGACTTGAATTGCTATATTTTTGTGATAATAATTCTATGTTCTTGTGAATTACAAATTGTGATTTATTTATGAGCCTATTGCTAAATGTTGATAATTAGTATATAGAGCTTGTTATTGAGGCAAGACTTGAATTGATAAATTTGTGATATTGTATTGTGCATAATATCATGATGTGAAATTGTCATTTGGCATGCCATTCTAGATTTGGAACCCTAAGACATGGTTTGTATGGTTTCAAAATACTTATGCATGGAAGGTGGTTTGTATGCCTTATTATATATATATGAGTTTTGAACTTGATATATATTTTGGAATCTCTTGGGACATTGTTACATGTGACATGGCTAAAGTTCGGCTTTAGTGGGGGAGGTATGAGTTCTCCCCAATTGAGATAGTGCGCACTAGAGTGGTCTTCCCAGCAGGTTAATGCCCGGAATAACCGTAATGATCTTGGTTAAGTCCGAGACGTGATGTCCAAGTCTTCCATTACTTGTTTTCGCATTAAATTTCAAGTTGACAACGAATGCTTAATTGTAGCTTGAAATTCTTGTTATTGGCGAATTGAAGTTGTTAACTACATTGATATTGATTTGTATTGCTAAAGAATCATTCAAGTTAGCTTAAGGTGATCCCTTAGCACACCTTGAATATAGACGTTAAGTGAAATGCTCCCTTATATTCGTCTATATTGATCTTGCAATGATATTGAAACTTTAGGGTATACGCATATGCTTCTCCTACGAGTAACTTGATTACTCACTCTAGTGGTTTGGGTTGTTTTTTTAGGTAAAGAGACTATGTTCATGGATGTTCATCATCCTTAGAAGCTTTTGAGCTTGTTGAAGCATTTTTGTATATTAACATGCAAGTGTTTAGCATGCTTAACTTTTGAAGTTATATTTTGTATACCATGTATGTATGGTACTTTTGAAGATTATGTAATTTCCTTGATGTGTAAAGATGTCAAATAATCACTTTTGACATTTTAAGCATGTATGTAATGAGGCCAAGGGCCAAGCATGTCTACTTTTGTACTTAGACACTTTTGGTAACAAAGTTTTGCTTCAAATGTCTTTTAATCAAATTTTGAGGTTTGAGAAATCAAAATATTGTAAATGAAGTGTATGAGGCCATGAGCCATTGTTATATATTCATTTACTCATATCAATTATGTTGACATTTTTACATTCTCAAAACTCATGAAAAAAAATCAGTTTTACACATCCATTTTGAATTAAAGTATCATGGGATTCAAAGTTGAGGTAGTACCTTAACACCTTAGGCTCATAGCAGGTTCAGCAGCAGCTTTTCATGGTGTTTTGGTCGACCCAAACTCCATTTCCGACGACCGATGGCAAATGGAATTGCCAATGAACAACAAACATCACATTCCAGTAGCCTTTTCTACTATTTAGGACCATTTCGGTCGACCGATGGTTCAGTTCAGTCGACCGAAACAAGCAGGCACTTTCCTTCTTGTTTTCAGCTCTCATCATCTCCATTTCAGTCATCCAAAACTTCATTTCGGTCGACCAAAATAGCTTGATCCTAAGCCTAGCTTCTGTTGAGTTTCAGCACTGTTCTTCCAACTTCAAAGGGTCATAACTTCTTCGTTTCTAATCCAAATGGGGTGATTCTTAAGCCTAAACTCAAGGATTTTGAGTCATCTTTCCAATGGTACCAATTCCATTCTCAAATTTCAAACAAAGTGGGAGTTATGTATGTTTTAGTGAAGTAGTATCAGTTTTTACTTCAACCGGGACGGGGCATTTTGTGGGATTCTTAGCCAATGTTCATGGAACCTCTTGGAATGTTTCAAAATGATTAGATTAGGTTGTATTAACCTTGTTTGACTTGTTTAGAGTCAAGTTTCTCCTTTTAATTATGAATTGACCATTTTGCCCCTTGGATGACGAATCTTGTTCTCTTTGACTTTTGATTTCATTTTTGCTCTCTTTAGGATCCGTGTTCTCATGGATGGTTACATTGGTGTCTTAGGGATGACTCCTATCTCTTAAGACTTTTGTTTATCATTTACTTCCGCATTTCGGATCCGTTATCAGATCAACTTTCGGTTCATCACTGATGCACCGGGTTGAAAAACTTGGGCCGTCACAATATAGCTATTAAAGGCAGCAGTCATCAGGGATGGTTTTAAGGGAATCTTTGGGATAGTGGGTTGAGCTCATATGTTGGTTTGATGAGCAGATATGAAACCACTATTTTGTGGGCCTTAGGGTGTTTAGTGCGGATTTTGTGAGATGCAGCTGGTTGGACCTACTGTGTATGGGATCCAATAGTTTTCTGATGGAATGTCTCGTGTGGATCACATTAGTGTGATTTTATGTGCTGGATTGATTTTGACCAGAGTTGAGTGTTTTCCCTTGATCTCACGTACGGGAGTAGATGGTTGAGTGTCGTGGTGACTTAGATTGAAGGATTCTTTTCTCGATGCATGTTTTCGTGTTGATTGACTAAAGTTGTTGTTTATGGATTTAGTATCGACTAGTGGTATGTTATGGTTAGAAAGATGACAATCATAATGGTTCTCAGTGGTCAGGACTCAGTGGAGTCACGGAGTTGGTTGGGGGCTTGTGCCTTGTGTGCTAGGGATGTGGCGGTAGAGAATTTTGTTCAGTATAATGTGTGACCTTATCCTCAGTTAGTTGTTGCGGGGGATGCGATCATTGCAATGACCCAAACCCATGGGTCCAAACCGTTATCCAGGTCCTTACCCGAACCCGAGGTCACCTAAGTCAAACTCCATCATGTCTAAAGTCATCACATCATCCTTATGTCCAAATTGAACTTAGAAAGGGCTCTAAACAACATTCCAAGACTCGGGGTTACATATACTGAAGAATGAAGAAAAGTATACAAAGCAATACCATTTCGGTCGAACGAAATGGAGCTTCGGTCAGCCAAAATGCCTCCTGAAGCTACCCCTGAACTGGTCGACCGAAATGAACCAAAAAGAAAGTCCCAAGGCAAATGAAAGAATCGGTCAACCGAAATAGCCATTTTGGTCGGCGGAAATGACCCTATAACTTGTGAAACTGCAACTGGACTGCTGTGAATTATGAAAGTGTGTAATAATGTATGTAAGAGTTTGAAACTGATCTAAACCTTCTCTAACAACTATAAAATGAACTTTCTACATTCCATTCAATTGAAATACAAGTCTTACATACCCAATACATGACTCCAAAATAAAGTCTACATGAGTTATACCATCCTTACAACAAGTTTACAATCTATAAGGCCAAAATTCATAATTTTACAAAGGTTCAAAAGTTTACAACTTTGGCAATTAATACTTAAACTTGACAACTAGAGCTTAGTTCACATTTACATACAAAATGACAACAAAATGAAGTCCCAGTCCCGTTTAGGCTTATGGTGGATTGTCGTCCGCCACTTTTTTTCCCGAACCTGAAAAATGTTAATATAAAGGGGTGAGCATAAGCTCAGTAAAAGGTGCCTAAGGCACACCTCTTGAGACCCCGTGAATCCATACAATGAAGGGAAAATAGAATAGTCAGGATTATGCTATGCTGGGGAGAAAATAACCACAATATCATATTTATAAACCAAGTCATGAATGAACATGTCATGCAATGCTTGCAATGTCATGCAATGTCGCTCCCCATTTTTCCAAAACCAATTCCATCATCATTTCCAAACCGTTAATGCAACCTGTCCCATGGTAGCTCCATGACATCACGAGAGAAGGATTAGCTAACTGTCCCTAACCACAAGGCAAACTCCAAGGCATTATTTAGGGCCCAGTTAACTCAACCACGCTAGGGCAGTCTCCCTAGTTCTCTCAAGGTCACATTAACGCCATGGACCCATAGGCAACTCCTAGGCGACCGGGTTTTCGCAAACTTTTTATCAAAACCTTTCCCAAAATATTTTCTTTTCCTTTCAAATCAATTTTTTCCATTTCTTTCCCAATGCTCATGCATGAATGCATCATGCGATTTCATGCCATGTCCATACTCATAATCATACATTTAATTCAAATCTAAACCTCATAGCATGCTTTACAAGAATTTCAAAAGAAATACCATATACTTACATTCGACAATAATTTAGCAAGGCAAACATATAAGGCATGAATTCTACATCATATAAGCAAGCTAGTCCATGTAAAATCAAGTAAAGCACATAGTCACATGCATTATTTACAACAATTTAATCATTAGAGGAAAATCAACATAAATTGACATGTTAATCAAGAATTCATAGAAAATAACTCACAAAAAGCCAAAGAATATGTGAATAAGAAACCCCTACCTCCAAATATTCAAAAATGCCCAATTTCAAGCCCTAGAATCTCAAAATTCCTAGGGTTGGCCAAAGCTAAAAATGTTTACACCGATGTGTAGATCTCGCCGAGCTCTCCGTTTTGCTGCAAACGGCATCCAAAAATTCCGAACGATCAAAGAGTAATCAAAGTTTTAAATTTAGAAGGAAAAAAAAAAAAAAGAGGAAGCCGGGAGAAGAGAGGAGAATTAAGGCCTAAATGGCCTTATGGCCATTAAAAGAAAGTGGTTGGTCCCACCACTTAAAAAAATCTTTTTTTTTTTACTTTTCTTTTCTTTTTGCACCACACACACATACATATGCACACAACCATAATAAAACCATTTAAAACACTTCAAATAAAAATAAATGATATGGAAATGGATCCAAATAAAAACCCCGTACGCGACAATTCTGGTAGCGGGTCCCACATGGGACTTTCCGGCCCGAAAAATGAAAAAATGCTGAAACGGCAACCAATGCATTTCTAAGAGTCTTGAACTCAATGGAATGCTCCAACTAACTCTTAGACACACCCGGCACACCCTACGGGGTCCGGTATGTAAAACAAGAAAAAACAAAAATACCCTTACAAAAATAGAAAATTCCGTAAAATGAAAAATGGTAAAAATTGGAAACATTACAGTCTACCTTCCTTAAAGAGATTTCATCCTCGAAATCTACCCTCCTTATGAAGAAGGCCCACAACCACACACTTTCTGAGAACACCTAACCAAATCCCGAGGCCATGAACTCACCGATATTATTGCCTTTGACACTAGACGTCACTGGGCAATCACACACCACTGCCACTAAAACCCAATGCAGGTACCCATTTCTTACCTCATCATAACACAAGACCAACTAGACCTTACGCCTGACTCAAAATGGACATCGGACTACTCTACACAGTCACGAAAGGCTCCAAAGCCTGAGAAAAGAACACTCACTAGACCACCGAATAAGACAACATCCAACCTCAACTCACCCTTCAAAGGACACACAAAATCCCAATTATATACACCTTCGTTAGACCAAGCACTCGCGATCTAACACGTAGCTACACCATCACATAACCACACCAACAACTATTAATTGCATTATAGAACAATCATTACACTTAATAACTTCAAGATAACTAAATAATTAATCTCCCAATGTCTGCATAACCTTAGTCACCAAATTAGTAAGCGCACTATCCTGTACTCAGAACACAATCCTTAAAATGAGATCTTTAATAATCAAATTAATTGGACACTTGGTCCTACCTATCACACCTTGTAATGACCCGGTCATTTACCTTCCTTTTTTTCTGAAATTTTACAGATAAATTTTTTCCGTTTAATTTTCCTTTTCGAGTTCTGTTTCTTGTCACTAGGTGTCATCTCAAGTGCTTGAAAATGGTTTTTGAGACTCTTTCGTTTGGATTGACAACTTCCTTTAAGGACCGAGTCATTTCCACATTTTTCGTTTTTCGACACTATTCACTTTTCGTCCTTTTCCCTATTCTGTCTTTTCCCCGTTTGTCATTTTTTGGCAAAACATCACTTTTTGTGCTCGGAGTTAGTTTTTGACTTCATGTATCTTCATTCTAAGTGGTTTCAACAAAATACGTATCTTTACTTTTGTAGAAAAGTACTCTAGTTGCTCCCGGTGTCCATATGGGTATGGATGCACAGTTCTTCAGAATTTTTTTCTTTTCTCAGGGTGTTTTTCATAAATATCCTTTGAAGATATTTTATTTTAGGTGTTTTTAAGAAAATATTTTTGAAAGATATTTTCATTCTGGGTCATTAGTGCAGTTAACCCTTTTTGGAGGGGCCATTGTGCAATTAACGAAAGTTATTGCAAAAATGTCTCATTTTGAGCCTGGATCATTGTACAGGATTCATTTTCACATTTCATTGAGTCGTGTACTCTTAGAATTTCCTTCTAGTCATTTTTCTCCAGTTTCAGGGTTTCTGGCCTCAATTGCCGCCGAACTTGTTCGGGGCATATCTCTCTGCTCGGGACTTGGTTTTTGATGTTGTTTCTTCTATTGTTCATATTTTCTCATTTCGATTCATTTTCGTTCACGGAGTTTTGCCATTTGAGCGTGTCTGCTCAAATTTTACTTTTTCGGACTCGGCGGGACCCTTTCGGGGCACTTTTTGAGATTTCTATAAATAGGTTGCCCTAATTTTTAAAATCAGATTTTTTAGACCTTCTTCCTCCTCTTGGTCGGCTGCCATGGGAGCCCAAGGGGCTGCCTTCACTCTTTCTTCTCCTCCACTTGATTTCCTTGGTAGAAAGTCTTCGGCCTTAACATTTTTCATAGGCCACGATGTGCTTTACCTTTCTCCCTTATTAGAACCCATTTCTGACCATTTCTTGAGTTCGGGTTTGAAGTCAAGTTGTGATTTTCATGGGGGTTCCTTGGGATTCTTGTTCATCGTGTTGTCCTCGACAAAACCCCGCGATATCGTCAGATTCGGAGCACTTTTCTTTCGGTGGGGATTTGAGATTTTCATCTCAAATTGAAGTAGGGGGTGTTATAATTTATTGTTGTTGTTATATTGCATGCTAGTGATGTTTATGTAACTTATTTACATGCTTTGATAACAAATATAGAGATTTTATTATTTATTTTTCTTGTGAAGGATTTAATTTTCCCGGTTGCTCATAGCTTGGTTTAAACATGTGGCATGATATTATATTACCCCTTGACATAGTCATTGACATATATTAAATTGAGGACTTTTGGACAAGTATTGAAGATTTTATTTAATATTTATCTTGAATAAATATTTAATTCGGGTGGCATTAACTAGCTTGGAATCAATATGTGTTAGCTTATTATATTAGGTCCTAACATACTCTTCAACATAGGTGAATTTGAGAGTAATTGGAGATGTTTTGAAATCTAGTAATATTTAATTAATTTGATTAATTAATTTATTCCATGTGCACTATTCATTCCATTGGATTTTCGACTTAATATTGTTCATGTGCATGCCATATACTTTCACATATATTAAATCGAGAATATTTGATTACATTTTGAAACCTTTCATTCAATTATTTTCTAGTATTAAAGTTTTATACTCATGGTCGTACCTTGCATGGAATTCGCTTGTAATAGGCTTTTAAATCAAGTCTTGGCATGTTATATAACATACTTTAATTTGAAAGCATTTGGATGAGTTTCAAAATATAGAGATTTTAATTAAAGGAATTAATTAAAACCTATTCAATGGTTCCATGAGCTTGATTAAGTTTCTAACTTTGTATTCATAATTTCCTTGATAAGTTCCTTCACGTGTATTAAATTGAGAATAATCGGACAAGTTTTGAAACTTATATTTAATTATTTTCCTTGAATGGAACTTAATTCACATGGTTGTAACTTGTATTTCACGGGACTTTTAGCTTTTTATCATGTATCTAGACTTCTTGTAACTTGACTCCATTAATGTGTTTAATGAACTAGCACAATTGTCTTGGAATGATTTAATTATCCATGTATTGCTTAGTAAATAATTAAATCATTAATCTTATACTTGTGGTATATTTACATTAATGGATTCTTTGTGTTTTAAATCCTAATTTGTAGTCTATATAGATGCATATTATGATTTCTTGACATTTCACATGCCATCATAGTTGAGAACTTAGGGCATGACTTGTGTGTTCCAAAATCCTAGTTGTGCATGGAACGTGGTTTAATGCATTTCTTGTATTTTGATACAATCTTGACTTGC
Organism: Cornus florida; assembly: GCF_030987335.1. Classification (NCBI taxonomy): domain Eukaryota; kingdom Viridiplantae; phylum Streptophyta; class Magnoliopsida; order Cornales; family Cornaceae; genus Cornus; species Cornus florida. Next base: position 42,872,054 of record NW_026775575.1, read on the forward strand.
ACAACTTGTTGATTTTGGGACTTGGGATATCAATCAAGAATTGACATGGTTAGGACTTGGCTCTAGTGTGGGAGATAGAGAGCTCCTTATACTATAGTGTGCACTAGGAGAAGGTACCCCTGAGTTAGTAGTCCTAAAGTGATCCCAAGAGTACGGTTTTAATCCGGGCGACATCCGAGTTTCCACATTGGTTGATTTCACTCTTTATATTTCAAGTTGCTATTCCTTGAAGATTTAAAACTTATCGTGTTATGCGAAATACTCCAATCTTGTTAATTGCATAGATATTATGTCTTGTCCTTGATTTCATGTATTACTCATATCGTGTTAATTGGAATGCTCCAATCATATTAATTGCATTGATAATGTAATTCTTGTTAACTTATATCCGAGTATACTTTTTGTCTTGTTAATTGGTATGTTCCAATCATGTAAATTGCATTGATAATGTAATCCTAATATTCTAGTATTTTCTTGTCGTGTTGTATGGATTATTCCAAACCTTGTTCAATTACATTGATAGTGTGATTCATGTTAACTTATAATCTTATCGTGTTCTTTGGATTATCTCAACCTTGATTTGTTTCATATATGTATGTATATCATGATTCTTATTGATATTGCTCTATGGTAGCTTAGGTTGCTCTTTGAGTCTAACCTTTGACATAGACATTAGGTGACATGACCCTTTTGAATTGTTTCAAGTCAATGTAAAAATCTCTAAAGAAATCGAGTCGATGCATGCTCATTCTCTACGAGTAAACTTGTTTACTCATCCCGAAGTTACTGGGGGATTTGTTTCAGGTACGAAAACTTGGTTTGTGATGCTTATCGTTCATTGGGATGACTTATAGCTTTTAAGTTCCCATTTCATGCAAATGTTTGCATGAAATGCCTTTTTGTAGCTTTTTGCATGAAATGCCTTTTTGTAGCTTTTTATGTCAAAACTTGTATCTTTGATTCCATATATGTAACGTGTACATAAGTACACCTTTTACGATGTATTTGACTTGTATGAGATGAGGCCGGAGGCCAATGACATGTATATTGCATCTTATGAAATTCTTGACTTCATGAAATATTATGAAAATATTAAAAAATCACAAGTCATTGTCTCACCATGGTTGCATCGGGTGTGGCAATTCTGTTTTTATTCTTTCATAGGGTCTCATTAATCATGTTTGAAGTGTGGCCAAGGGCCAAATGGTAATTTGAAATCATTTGTTAATTTTGGTTTTCAAATTTTTCATTTCTTGTTCATTTTTTCCTTTTTGGTCGTCGAGGGGACGGATTTTGTATCGGTGGTATTTTTAAGTCATGGACCATTGTAGCACGTTCAAATAGGTAAGTTACGTTTGTGTGCATGAGCATTTTCAAGAAAAACCCTTTCCTTTGTGATTTGAGCCTCCTATGGACTCATTTTACAATTTTCTTGCATAATCGGATTTTAGGGCATTCTGGGGTTTTGTTTCAGGAAATAAATTCTGGTCTTCATATAGTCACTTAGAAAACATGATTTTAGGGGGGGTTTATTCTTTGTGTTTTTCCAAAAAATGTCATCTTGCTATCGGAAATCCCTCGCAAAGTTTAGCTTTCAGTTTTGTAGTGTAGCAGTTTTTTCACCCTCACTACCAGATTTAATGCAGGGGCATTCTGGGCATTTTACAATGCATTTTCTTTGTTTCCGTTCATGCTGCCGGGTAGAAAATTTGATTTTGGGAGGGGTTTCTTTTTCGTGTTTTTCTAGAAAAAATCATCTTCTAGCCTGTTTCTGCTCTCAGATCAGGACAGTCACTGTAGCAACTTTTGCTCTCTTGTCCAGTTCTGATCGAGGGGCATTTTGGGGATTTTGCAGTGTGTTTTTCTCATTTCCTTCTGCAAGGTTGGGTAGAAAACTAGATTTTAAGGGGGGTTTCTTCTTCGTATTTTTTCAGAAAATGTTATCTCGGACCCGAAAACCCCGCGTAAAATCTGATTTCCTGTGCACATTTGCACTATTTGAAAAAGTCTGTTGTAAGGGCATTTTGGGGATTTCACGTCAAAAATAATATTTTCTTTCGATACGGTCAGTTTGGAAAAATTATTTTGAGGGGGTTTTCTTCTTTGTATTTTTTCCACAAAACGTCGTTTAGTGCCTCAAAACGGCACACGGATTTCAGCATTTTGCCTAGGTTACTATTCACGGCCGCGGCGACGTTAAAACTTTGTTTTGACTTTTCTCTTCCATTCGGATTCCGAATCAGGTGATTCTTAAGTCTAACATGATTCATTTTTTGCTGTCTTCCCAGTGGTGTGCTCGGTAGCACCCGATTTACATTTTTAGAAATGACCATTATGCCCTTGGGGCTATTTTTGTTCGGTTTTCTTATAATTCGTTTCCGCTACTTTCTTTTAAGTTCTGTGACTTCACGGGAAGTCATGAATGTGTCTCAGGAATAATATACATTCTAGGGACGTCATTTCCATGTAAAATGACTATTTTGCCCCTAGGGGCTTATTTGTCATATTTTTGATCTTTTACTTTTGCGTCAGTTCTCATTGAGTTCCACGACCTCATGGAAGATCATCAAAGTGTATTAGAGGTATGTTGTGCCTTGGGAGACCGTTGTCTTGTTTCTTGCTTCCTCATTCTAGATTCGTTATCGGATCTACGTTCGGTTCATCACAGGACGCGCTGGCCTAAAAACTAAGGCCGCCATAGGTGGTATCAGAGCTTCCGGGTTCGAATACCTTGGACGATGGGTTTTGGGTGCATATCACGCTCACGTTGTTTTACTTTGATATGTCGTTTATATCTTGATAACATGTCTTGTTTGATAACATGTCTTGTATGATAACATGTTCACATGCTCAGGTATTTTGAGACATTTATTATTTGTTAAGCATGCTTTGGGTGTATATATGCTCTCTGATAGCATGGTCTGGGTTACTATCATGTCCTAGTGTGATATCATGTCTGCGTGCTTATGTTAGCATGACCGTATGTGACATATGTCGGCTTACCTTACGATTTTCATCCATGTGTATTGTCGTACCATGTACTTACGTGCTTCTTGATAACATGTTTTGACTTGATAACATGTATGTTTACTTATGTGGTGACTTGTTTAGAAGCTTATCTTAACTATCTTAGCATGTGATATATGCTCGTTTTCCTGAGCACATGATACCTGCTTGTTATTTTAGCATATAGTATATGCTCGTCTGTCTGAGTACATTGTATACGCTTATTCATCTTGACATGATTATATGCAGCATATCGTCATGTTTTACATTCTTCTCCTGTATACACTGACATTTTTTTATGTGATCTTACTACTTGTGTGAGTAAATAGCCCGTTGCTATATTGCATGCTAGTTGTCTCCTTTTATGTCTGGTTTTGGCATTGCCATTTGGGGTCTGTTGTATCCCTTGGATGCATTCTTGTTGTTTGAGTTTCTTCCTTGGATAGGAGAAATTCATTCCGTAAGGACCCATATAGGGAACTTCTTGTCTGTTCTGTCGGTTGATGCGAGTAAAGCTCATGTAAGCGTAGCGTCGCAGTCTTTGTCTGGTGAAGTGAGACGCGGGCTAGGGAGGCACCGTTTCATTCCCTTTTCCTTCGTGGCTTCTAGATATAAGGCCTTCAGCGTAACGATGCCTAAGACATTATTGTCAGAGTTTTAGGATTAGCTACCCCAACTCTCGCAAATGCCTAGTTCCCGTAGTGCTTTTGGTAATGATCATTTTTGACATTGATGTCATCCGTATCGATAGGTTTTTCAGAATTGACCTGGTTGGGACAGGTTATGAACTAGTACCTTATACTGTCACGCTACCTTACTGACGAGTAAGTGTAGGCAGGTTCTGGTCGCTGTTCGTATTGCCTTATCACTCTCTTTTTTTATCGTGTTTCAACGTTCCTTTGTCTTTGGATTCTCTCAGTGGTTGACATTGAGTTAATGTGCCAATTCGTATAAGGTGTTGTCTCAGTTCATGGTTTCACGTTCCTTCAGTTGATCTTGAGACTTCTGGAGTTGTCCTTCAATGTTTTATGAGCTGTCCTTTAGTTTGACCTTGTGTTCGGTCCATGTTCTATTTGTTCCGATATGTTCCTAATTTCGGGGATGAAATTCCTTTAAGTAGGGTGGGTTGTAATGACCAGGTAATTACCTTCCTTTCTTTTTTCTGAAATTTTACGGATAAATTTTTTCCATTTAATTATCCTTTTCGAGTTCTATATCTTGTCACTAGGTGTCATCTCGAGTGCTTGGAAATGGTTTCTGAGACTCTTTTATTTGGATTGACAACTTCCTTTAAGAACCGAGTTATTTCCACATTTTTCGTTTTTCAATACTATTCACTTTTCGTCCTTTTCCCTATTCAGTCTTTTCCCCGTTTGTCACTTCTTGGCAAAACCTCACTTTTCATGCTCAGAGTTAGTTTTTAACTTCACGTATCTTCATTCTAAATGGTTTCCACGAAATACGTATCTTTACTTTTGTAGAAAAGTACTCTGGTTGTTCTCAATGTCCATAGGGGCATGGATGCACAGTTCTTCAGAATCTTTTTCTTTTCTTGGGGTGTTTTTCGTAAATATCTTTTAAAGATATTTTATTTCAGGGGTTTTTAAGAAAATATTTTTGGAAGATATTTTCATTCTGGGTCATTAGTGCAGTTAACCCTTTTTGGAGGGGCTATTGTGCAATTAACGAAAGTTATTGCAAAAAGGTCTCGAAACAACTCCCTGAATCCACACCACCACATTGACACGCGTCCAATACCATACTCTCACTGTTTGTAACAACTCAAAACAATCATTGACCTTTAACCCGACATCGTGCTAAAGATTGACTGATTCAGGAGAAATGGTTGGCCAGGCCATTCTCATCCTCAATCCGATCTCTGCACAGACGTCGTTCTTGTCCTTAGGTCCAAACCTCAAACACCATCTCACCCAGTCCACAAAACAATAATGAGATCCATTCACTCCCCATCCATCGCTATACGTAACCTCAACAACTACACAGTCACATACCAGCTCTAAGAATCTCAATCATGCCTTAATCACACAATCATAACAAGTTAAAAGCAATACGACACCAAATACCATAATCATCGACCAGCACAAAAGATCTCTAATTTTATCATAACACCCATACCAGGTAAATAACTTATAACATTACTTGATTCAATTCTTACTTCCTCAAAACACACAACACGACCATCTCATGCCTGAAACCTCAAAACCAAAGTCAATCATCCCCATTATTCCTCATTGGAATTTCACATTCATTTTCTAGTTGCTTAACACTCAAATAATACCAACACTTGTCCTCAAGACACCACTCAAATCAGACATCAATAAAATTCTCGAGTACATGACTCTCATTACATCACCTAATTGTCCTCAAGCTTACAATTCCCGACACACCCCTAGCCATCACCGATAGTACTAAACACCGAAAATATGCAATCCCTATTCGACAACCTGTGCCTCACATTCCACCGGCTAAAACCACTCTTAAATAAGCACTACAAAAAACCAATAACTTCATCTCCCTTCGCGGGAGTGAATCCACAAATCAACCAAACATTTACCGATGAACTCTAACAATATAACAAACCACACACAAGTCCGTCCACCTACCCACAAACGTGCACAACTCCTAAATGGACAACAAGACTCACGACAAACAATGCTCTTGTCAGGACTAGAACAAACGGAAAGGGTAATGAATCCCTGTTCTCACAAGAAACTAACGACTCACACCTGAATGCACCTGACACCCTGTTACACACTACACATCAATTGTCCGACTATAGACACCCAGTCTCACATGAGATAAAAGAACTCCTTACACATAAGAAGAAGAACCAACTGGGAACACATACGGGACTACGACCTTGTAATGACCCGGTCATTTTCCTTCCTTTCCTTTTCTAAAATTTTACGGATAAATTTTTTTCGTTTAATTTTCTTTTTCGAGTTCTATTTCTTGTCACTTAGTGTCGTCTCGAGTGCTTGAAAATGGTTTCTGAGGCTCTTTCGTTTGGATTGACAACTTCCTTTGAGGATCGAGTCATTTCCATATTTTTACTTTTTGGACACTATTCACTTTTTATCCTTTTTCCTGTTTCATCATTTTCCCTATTCTGTCTTTTCCCCGTTTGTCACTTTGTTGGCAAAACCTCACTTTTCGTGCTCAAAGTTATTTTTTGACTTCACGTGTCTTCATTCAAAGTGGTTTCCACGAAATACGTATCTTTACTTTTACAAAAAAGTACTCTGGTCGCTCCCGGTGTCCATAGGGGCATGGATGCACAGTTCTTCAGAATCTTTTTCTTTTCTTGGGGTATTTTTCGTAAATATCTTTTGAAGATATTTTATTTTAGGGGTTTTTAAGAAAATATTTTTGGAAGATATTTTCATTCTGGGGAATTAGTGCAGTTTTCACTTTTTGGAGGGGCCATTGTGCAATTAACGAAAGTTATTGCAAAAATACCTCGTCTGGAGCCTGGATCCTCGTACGAGATTCATTTTCACATTTCCTTGAGTTGTGTACTCTTAGAATTTAGTTCTGGTCATTTTTCTCCAGTTTCAGAGTTTCTGACCCCAATTGCTGCCGAACTTGTTTGGGGAATATCTCTCTGTTCGGGACTCAATTTTTGACGCCGTTTCTTTCGTTGTTCATATTTTCTCATTTTAAATCTTTTTTGTTCACGGAGTTTTGTCGTTTGAGCACATCTACTCAAATTTCACTTTTTCGGACCTGGCGGGCCCTTTCGGGGCACTTTTTGAGATTTTCTATAAATAGGAGGTCTTAAGAGAAAATATCAGATTTTTCTCTCTCTCTCCTCTCTCTTGGCCTGCAGCCAAGGGGCTGCCACCCTTCTTCTTCATTTTCCGGCCACTTCCCTCAAGTGAAACATCGTAGTGCCTTAACGTTTAATGCTTGTCTTGACAACGCGCATCTTTCACCCTTATTAGAACCCATTTCTGACAATTTCTTGAGTTCGGGTTTGAAGTCAAGTTGTGATTTTCATGGGGCTTCCTTCAGATTCTTGCTCATCGTGTTGTCCCCGACAAAACCCTTCGGTATTGTCGGATTCGGAGCACTTTTGTTTCGGTGGACTTTTAAGGTTTTCATCTCAAATCGAGGTAGGGAGTGTTATAATTTATATTCTTGTTATATAGCATGATATTGATGCTAATACAACTTGTTTACATGCTTAAATATAAAATCTAGAGATTTTATTATTTAATTTTCTTGAATGAGATTTGATTTTCCCGGTTGTCCATAGTTTGTTTTAAACATGTGGCATAATAGGATATTACCCCTTGACATGATCATTGACATATATTAAATTGAGAGCTTTTGAACAAGAAATGAAGATTTTATTTAATATTTATCTTAAGTGAAAGATTAATTCATGTGGCCTTAACTAACTTAAAATCAATGTAAGTTAGCATATTATATTAGGCTCTAGCATGCTCTTCAACATAGATGAAATTGAGAGAAATCGGAGATGTTTCGAAATCTAATAATATTTAATTAATTTGATTAATTAATTTATTCCAAGTGTACTATTCACTCCATTGGAATTCCGACTTGATATTCTTGATATGCATGTCATATAGTTTCACATATATTAAATCCAGAATATTTGATTAAGTTTTGAAATTTTTCATTTATTATTTTTCTAGTATTAAGGTTTAATACTTATGGTCGTATCTTGCATGGAATGCACTCGTATCGTGTCCTTAAATCAAGTCTTAGCATGTTGTATAACATACTTTAAATTGAGATCATTTGGACGAGTTTCAAAATCTAGAGATTTAAATTAAATGAGTTAATTAAAATCCATTCAACGGCTCCTTGGTCTTGATTAGGTTTCTACTTGGTATTCATGCTTTCCTTCACAAGTTCCCTCACATGTATAAATTTGAGAATAATCGGATAAGTTTTGAAACTTATATTTAATTATTTCCATTGTATGGAACTTGATTCACATGGTCGTGTCTTGTATGAAATGAACATGTAACTTGACATTGAACTTGGCCTTGACATGATCCTTGACATATCTTATTCGTAAAACATTTAGGCCTGTCTTGTAATCTTGATAATTTAATCCCTTAAATAGATTAAATTTCCTTTTATGCTTCCATCTAGTTAATCATGCCTTGATATTGAACTCTTGTTAATTTATGAATTGGACTTGTATTTCATGAATTTTTATCTTTTTATCAAACATCGTGACCCCTTGTATCTAGGTTTCATTAATGTACTTAATGAATATGCACATTTGTCTTGGAATGGCTTAATCACACATGTTATTTAGCAAGTAATTGAATCATGTATTTTATACTTGTGGTATATGTACTTCAATGGATTTCTTATGCTATATATCTTGGTTCTAGTCTATATAGATGCATACTATAAATTCTTGACATTTCACATACCATTATAGTTGATGAACTTAGGGCATGACTTGTATGTTCCAAAATCTTGGTTGTGCATGAAACGTGGTTAATGCATTTCTTGTATTTTGATACTTTCTTGGTTTGCACAACTTGTTGATTTTGGGACTTGGGATATCAATCAAGAATTGACATGGCTAGGACTTGGTTCTAGTACGGCGGAATATCCTCCTACACTATAGTGCGCACTAGGGGAAAGGTGCCCATGGGTTAGTAGCCCTAAAGTGATCTCAAGAGTACGGTTTTAATCCGGGCGATATCTGAGTTTTCCATATTGGTTGATTTCACTCTTTAAATTTCAAGTTGCTATTCCTTAAAGATTTAAACTTGTCGTGTATGTGAAATGCTCCAATCTTGTTTACTTACATAGTTATTATGCCTTGTTCTTGATTTAATGTATAACTCTTTTCGCGTTTCATGGAATGTTCCATCCTTGTTTAATTGCATAGATATTATGTCTTGTTCTTGATTTCGTGTATTACTCCTATCATGTTAATTGGAATGCTCCAATCATGTTAATTGCATTGATAATGTAATTCTTGTTAACTTATATCCATGTATACTTTTTGTCTTGTTAAATTGGAATGTTCCAATCATGTAAATTGCCTTGACAATTTGATCCTTGTATTCTAGTACCTTCTTGTCGTGTTGTGTAGATTATCCCAAACCTTGCTTAATTGTATCGATAATGCACTTTATGTTGATCTATATTCAAGCATCCTTCTTGTCGTGTTCTTTGGGTTATCCCAACCTTGATTCATTTCATACATGTATATGTATATATATGCCATGATTCATATTGAACTATACTCGTGTAGCTTAGGATGATCCCTGAGTCTCACCTTGACATAGACGCTAGGTGGCATGATCCCTCTTGAACTGTTTCATGATAGTGTAAAAATCTCTAAAGAAATCGAGTCAATGCATGTTTATTCTCTACGAGTAAACTTGTTTACTCACCCTGAAGTTACTGGGGGATTTGTTCAGGTATGAAGACTTGGTTCATGATGCTTATCATTCATTGGGATGGCTTGTAGCTTCAAGTTTCCATTTCATGCAAGTGTTAGCATGAAATGCCATTGTTGTAGCTTTTTGTATCAAACTTGTATTCTTTGATTCCATTTGTGTAATATGTACATAAGTACACTCTTTACATTGTATTCAACATGTATAGCATATGGCCAAGGGCCAAGCATGTTTATATTTGCAGTTGTACTCATTTGGTGCCACATTTTGTTTAAAAACGTAGTTTTTATCAACTTTGGAGGTTTGGCATGTCAAATCTTGTAAATGGAATGTAATGAGGCCGTAGGCCATTGTAGCATGTTTAAAATGTCATATTACACTTGCGAGTATGTTCACATCATCACACATTAGCTTATAATGTAAATTGATTATGCCATGGGGGTTTCAAATAAGACTTAGAGTCTTTTCTTCATTTTGATGCATAACAGGTTCATATGCATATTCTCGAGCCATTTCGGCCGACCGAAATGCTACTTCGGTCGACCGAAACCCTTTTGGGTTTCATTGTTCAGCAAAAACTCCAATTCCAGTAGCCATTTCACTGTTCGAAGCTCATTTCGGTTGACCGAAGCACCATCTTTCATCTCGAACCACAAACCGGTCGACCGGTTTGTTATTTCGGTCGACCGAACTGAAGGCTCATTTCCCCTTCTTTTCTTGGCTCATTTCGGCAGACCGATACTCCATTTCGTTCGACCGAAATAGAGCTGCCTTGTAAGTTTGTTTGGTTTGTTGCCTAGACAGTTTAACCTTGTTTCGTTCGTTCCCACTTAACCTCATTGATCTTGTATAAGCTATTTAATAGCGTACATAGTCTAATTTGAACTAGACTTTGTTCCCTTGGTTGTCATTGGTACCATAGGTACCATTTAACCTTCTCATCCTAGTCTCCGCTTCCGGTTATTTCCTTGAGTTCCTTGACTTCATGGAACGTCACTCTGGTGTCCTAGGGATGGTTCGTATCTCTAGATACCTAGGTTTATCCTCCGCTCTCAAGTTTTTATTTCCTTTAAGTTCCTTGACCTCATGGAGGGTCATCTTAGTGTCTTAGAGGTGTGTTATGCCCTGGAAGACCATTGTCTTATTTCTTATTTCCGCATCTGGATCCATTATCGGGTCAATCCTCGGTTCATCACCGACCCATCGGGTTGAATCAAAACCCGGGTCACGACAGACCTCAACTCCAGGCGACCTCGCCACTAACGGACCATCATATATTATGAACACCAAAACCTTGCATACGCTACATCGCGATACCCATGCCAACCAAAACCAATCAGATAAAAGCACCAATGCCCACAACATACTAACACTAGGAACCATTACTGCATGTTGGACACCGTGTCCCATCCTACCTAGAATCAGTTGATGTGTGTTTTTATTTATCAATAATAAAATACCACTTGCAATAGAACGAATCCTTATAAGATAAGGCTATGTAGAGGGTGTCGAACCTCAAGAACTGTGATGGTTTATCAAGTCTTCAATTAATACTATGTTAATTTAAAAAGAGGATTTGATTTTGTGTGTTGTGTTACAATTCAATAACATAAAAGAAAATAAACAGAATAAAAGGATTAAGATCAAGAGAAGAAATACTTAGGGATTGACTTCACCATAAACCTCATACTATGGTCAATTGTTCAACCTTGGGATTTCAATAATTATATATCATATGGAATTAAACTCAATAACATTCGTTTAATTCAGATTTAAAAAAAGATGTTCCATGAATTTCAATTAACTATAACATATCTTCGGTTGGCACGAATTATCTACCTACCTACTTCTAACTAATTTTGTAGTATAAATCATCTTCCTTAGGCATAGACTATGAAAATATTCATTCATGAAAAACGTTTAAGTATCATTGCATGATCTCCATTTTTATATACGATAGGCCTCCACCAAATACCGTCCATAAGAATGGGTTGAATATAATTTAGGAATAATTAAATCTGAGACAAGGTATTAATCATTCAAAAACTATGTAATCATTAAAAACCAATTAAATTAAGTCAATTTCCCATAATCATGCAATCAAAATACATAATATTTTAAATTCTCAAAATATAGAACAATCAAACCATAATATTTAGATTTGGGCTACATTAATGCCCTAAGAGAGGAATTAGCTACTCATGACGACACAAGATATCATCTGTGTTGTTGTGGTCTTCATCGCCATGGACCGCCAAAACTTCTTTTGGATCTTCTTCTTCAAAACCCTAAAAGCCGTCGTGAGAGAGAGATTGATGGATGATAGATTTGATATGATGGCCTTGTGTCTCCTTTTATAGAAGAATTAACTTCTAATAAGGATTGGATGGGCTTTTAGGTCTTCTGGGTAATCTGGACCATCAGGGATTAATTATGACTGAATTAGAACAAATCCCGCAACTTGAAAATTCTTACTTAACAGCAAAGCTCGAGCTTTGGGTACAAGGCTCGAGCTTTTTGTACCTAAGGCTCGAGCTTTTGTGCCTAAGGCTCGAGCTTTTGGTACAGGGCTTGAGCTTTCAGGAATGGTGCTCCATCCTTATTTCTATACTTAGCCAAATTTCTTCTAATATTTTCCGAAGCGTTTTTTCCGTCAACACTGAGAATATTTTTGGGTTTTTCCTTTTAATAGTGCTCGATCCCCTTCCATGTGGCTCGATCGTTGATTTTTGCGTTAAGGCTGGAGCTTTTGGTACCAAAAGCTCGAGCTTTAGGTACAGGGCTCTAGCTTTCAAGAATAGGGCTCGAGCCCAAGTGATTTTGACCTATTTAGAGTGTGAATTTGGAGATGGCTATTAGAGACAAAAACATCGGGCTTCAAATCTTCGTTCCAGATTTGCTAAGTTTGCTCAATTTGGAGTTTTGAGTGAAAAGTTATGCCCAAAATACTAAAATAGGTCCAAAATTCTTATCATTTTTACTCCAAGCTTGCTTTAGATGACCGACAACGGTCCTGTAAGCTTCAATATCAATCTTTTCATCATAAAATCATGGTTTTAACTTGTTCTTTGGGAAAATACCTACAAACATGAAATAAACATAAAGCAGTCTAACAATGGATAGAACTATCACTTTAGGTCTTAACATACATATATTTAGGGGCTCGAATATGCAATATTCAGCGTTCATCATCAGTCACTCCTAAATTACAACCTCAAAGCCATAAAAGACACTTTACCACCAATTCAATCTCTTCCTTCCTAGATAACACTGCCTCGATCACCGTGCACACGAGACTCGTGACCTCAGCCACAACAACCCCCTAACTCATCAAAAGAAAAAGGTGCATATCCGGCAACATTGCCCTCACTGGCTCTAAAGACTAAGCTGCCCACCATTACCTCGATTGATGCACAACCCCATCACCTACCTTACAATACATAACAGATAACTCACAATCTCTAATCTATCCTCCGATCATACCTTAAACCGTCCTACTCATCAGCACTAAACATCACACTATAACACCTTAACACCTCTACTGCCACTCATTTCAAATAACACTTCAAACATATCATCTCATCGGACCATTAAGCCACTACTAAAGGATTTTTCCTCGAATATCCTTAAGATAATATCATCGTAAAAAAAGAAAAAGCATTACCCTCGATACTCCCCACAATGACCACTATTTACCATTAGAAAAGAACCTCCATACGGCATTGCCATGCCGACAAATCCTTAAAACAAAATGAGCACAATCTCATAATGCTCAACACCCACTTGTCTCCTTAAAATCATCAACGATACCATCAATCATTAATGCTTAACCGACAACTCAATCCACTCTTTCTAAGACAATATACATGCCTAAATAAGGAAACTTCACATACTAGGTTCAACACCATTATCTCTCCTCCACACTGTTCCTTAGAATACCCTTAGCCCCGACAAAAGTCAAATAACCTACCAACTAAACCTACAAGATCAACCTCATCCCAATCATTCTTATCATCATTCTATCTTTTCGAATCCTCGAACACCAAGTACTATTTCCTTATACTTCAGATACAACTTGAAATTCAACTCCAATCCACAGCTTCTAACTTCCAAAACATAGTCCATTTGATAACACAGTACTTACCATCAATCATTTCATCCGCAAACAACCGAGCACGTCAATGACCTCATGCAACTTGCTATACAGTGCAATCCTGCTCTATATAACTAAAACTAACCACTATACCCCATCTCGAGGCTCTCTAGACAGCTGTGCCAACCCAGAACCCCATTTATCGACCGAACCATGCAATCGACTCACCGAGAGCCAATTACCCGTAGCACACTCCTATAGCTCTCTGAAATAGGGATCACTTCTCCACCAACCATAACCAACACACTTCCTTAGACCGTACCAGAATACCCACAAAACGCATCTACAACCCATGGACCACATTCGTGACTCAAACAACCCCTATCACACCTACTATGACCGGTTCAAAAAGAATCTCTGCACCAAACCATAACCCAAGTCATAAACACTGACCTTTTAAGTTCATACCGAAACCCTCACTCGTACACCTAACCTCTACGGTCACCAGAACTCATACACCGATGTATGAAACTCACACACAACATAACCACCGTGCCATGAAATACGAACCAATTCTAAGGTCGTGCTTTAAGCACCGCACAAATGCAACAAAAAAATCAAAATGACTACTCACCAATAGCTCAATCCACGAGCTTGGAATCAACATTTTTCATTTGATAGGAACCAGTACCCAATGACCATGGAATAATTAAGTTCTTCACCTACTTAGGTCAGAACTCACACAACCACCCCATGCTCAACCGTATACATACACATAAGTACATCAGTAGATATATATACAAAACATACTTATATATGTGAATATACACAAAATGACTGTAACACACAACACCATATGAAACATGTTTACACATACCGTGCTCACTATTTGCCATATTATCATTAAAATGAAACTGCACACACCGTGCCTACCACTTGTCGTCACCACATTCCTCATACTTGTCATCTTATCACAATCAACATGTTTTTATATAACATGTACACTTCGTTTACATATATTGGCAATTTAAACACGTAAGCACTTAGCAAATAGGCATGCCTTCAAAACTGTAAACATATAAATAAGTAACAAATAAACATGCTCCATAAAACAGTAAGCACGTAAACACAAACACGTAATCAATGCAGGTCAACCTTATACCCCTCTAGGCAAGCCACTACCTGTCATCGAAAAGGTATTCGAACCTAATGCTCTAATACCAACTTTGTAACAACCCGAACCCGTGGGTCCGAACCGTTATCCGGTTCCTTACCCTAACCCGAGGTCACCTAAGTCAAACTCTATCATGTCTAGAGTCAACACATCATCCTTGTGTCCAAATTGAGCTTAGAAAGAGCTTTAAACAACATTCCAAGACTTGGGGTTACATATACCGAAGAAGGAAGAAAAATACACAAAGCAGTACCATTTCGGTCGACCGAAATGGAGATTTGGTCGGTCGAAATGGAACTTCGGTCGGCCAAAATGGCTCCTGAAGCTACCCCTAAACCGGTCGACCGAAATGGCCATTTCGGTCGGCCAAAATGAACCAAAAAGAAATTCCTGAGGTTAATGAAAGAATCGGTCGGCCGAAATAACCCTACAACCTGTGAAACTGCAACTGGACTGCTGTAAATTGTGAAAGTGTGTAATAAGTGTATGCAAGAGTTTGAAACTAATCTAAACCTGCTCTAACAACTATAAAATGAACTATATTCCATTCAATTGAAATACAAGTTTACATACCCAATACATGTCCCCAAAATAGTCTACATGAGTTATACCATCCTTATAACAAGTTTACAATCTATAAGGCCAAAAATCATAATTTTACAAAGGTTCAAAAGTTTACAACTTTGGTAATTGATACTTAAACTTGACAACTAGAGCTTAGTTCACATTTACATAGAAAATGACAACAAAATGAAAGTCCAGTCCCGTTTAGGCTTCTAATGGATTATCGTCCGCCACTTCTTTTCCCGAACCAGAAAAATGTTAATATAAAACGGTGAGCATAAGCTCAGTAGGAGGTGCCTAAGACACACCTCTTGAGACCCCGTGAATCCATATAATAAAGGGAAAATAGAATAGTCGGGATCATGCTATGCCGGGGAGAAAATAACCACAATATCACATTTATAAACCAAGTCATGAATGAATATGTCGTGCAATGCTTGCAATGTCATGTAATGTCGCTCCCCATTTTTTCAAAACCATTTCCATCATCATTTCCAAACCGTTAATGCAACCCGTCCCATGGTAACTCCATGGCGGCACGAGAGAAGGATTGGCTAACTGCCCCTGACCACAATGCAAACTTCAGGGCGTCATTTGGGTCCTGTGATACCCCCGGATTTTTGGATGCTAGTTGGCCAGGCCCACGCCCAAATACCCGAAGATGTCAAAAACAAATCGGTAATAATCGAACACAGAGTACAAAATAGATAAATAAGAATAAATAAATTTCTAAAATAAAACTAAAATGATAATCCTTTAATTGAAACCTCATAATAAAATTCCATTAAATAATAAATTATTTTGATACAATTAATCCTCCAATAATACAACTTGGGAATCCATACCGTATGGACCCCTAGAAAATCTCAAAACAAAAATCAATAGTAAACAACTATTTACTACTAGATACTGAATCATAAAGGAAACTCCTATATAGACAATCTAGAAAATTGACGTAGATGATCCCTGCTTAGCACGAATAATTCCTACTCCTGACGAATACTTGAAAAATAATGGTGGGTCAAACCCACAAACAATTTCTACTCTACTACAGTCCAAGCAGATATCCGATACACGTATACATCCTAGTCAATCTAACAATAACTAGTAATCCGTGTATATATATATATACACTATAGGACGCTCACTGAACTATAGGTATGTCTCAACTTGAATAGAAGGCAACATGCAAATCACACATAAAGTGAGCATGAGTACCTAGACCTATCAGGGCACCCAGATGTCTACTATATTCAGTTATCCATCCTAGGTAATATACGCACCTTAACCATGATCCTTAGACTCAAGCTCATATAATGACACCATAATTATATATATATATATATATATATATATATATATATATAATCCAGTAACCACCCTATCCAGTAAAAAGTAATCCTCTAAAATTAATCATCTATAAGTAATCCTTTATAAGCCATTCAACTTATTCAGCTGACCTGACTTGAATATAGGTAGGACTTAACATTCTTTTAGTTAATCTATCTCTTTACAAAAATAGGTAGGACTTAACTGATAAGTTTATCCGTCCCTAGAATGCCACTATCCCATACCGATGCACTACATCCATGCAATCCAATTATTGATGAAAGAAATAAAACAATACATCAATAAATCCGGGAATAAGTATAATAATAATCAAATATAAAAAATCATATTATGCAACCAACACAAGATTAAAATCATATAATCTCCATTTAACTTGCTGAAATAGTTCAAAGCAATTAAATCCTCCGTTATCAATAATTAATGAAGAAATAAAACGGTACATCAATTAAATCTATAAATAAGTATAATAATATCATAAACAATACCTGATTATATTATATTGCCAATCTAAGACTAACATCCTCCAATATCCATTTATTTTACTAAAATAATATTAAGTAAATAAATCATCCATTAACAATATTTCAATTTAATTAAAATTACATATTGTTCAAATTATTAGCATAAGAATATAAATTATGCTTTCTGAGATTTTAACATGTCAATTGATATTAATTTAAACCCCCAACATCATCCAAACCATCACTAGAACCTTAAAATCTCAAAACAGTATCAAAACATTTATCCTGTAGAAGTCCCAGCAATAAAGCATGCTCCCTTCTGAAAGGAGCAATCTCTACCTATAATGGAGCCGCCTTCATTCCTGCTACTCTCCGTCCTCCTCATCTATGGCGTCCTTTGATCCTTCTAATCGTCTTCCTTAAGGTTTCTAACCTTCTGTTCCAAGCCCCAGATGATCCCAATAAATTTATAAAGTCCATACACATATTAAACACGAATTAAAACAAGGTTTCATACAAGAATTTTCAAGATCAAGCAATAACACCTTAAACATATAAACTTAGTTTGAATTCTAATTAAGCATGTATAAATGATCAATTTATTATCTGATTACTCCTGGAATTAACCTAGGCATGCACAGAACACGAAATCTAAAGGAAAGAGTTCAAAGAAGAACTTGCCTCTAGGTTTCGGATTGAAACCTTAACCTCTTCTTCCTAACTTTTCCGGCAATCCTTAGCCGCCGTCAAAGCCCCTGCTGCTCAGTCCTAAACCCCTGAACAGCCTCTCTTCCTTCCTCCATGGTCCAACCTTAACCTTTGGCCGAGCTTCTCTTTCTCTCTTTCGATTTTCCTTTCCAAAACCCTCTTTGTATCTCTCTTTCTCTATGTACATAATATCACGTAACATAAACCCTAGCCTCCTCTACAGACTACAACATATATATATATATATGCCTTATCATAATTGACGTAATCCTATATCAAAACTAAGTCTGTTAAGAAAAACAAGGAAAATAAAATAAAATATCATAATATATATACTAACTATATACGTGATATAGAGATACATATATATATATATATATATATATATATATATATATATACTGACTATAATACCATAATATTATTAAAAATTTACAATTTATAATACTAATAATAATAAACCATCCTTATATATATTATATATCCATGGGTAATCATCCATACCCATCAAACCTCCTATCCAAGTAGTCCACGTGACCCTTTGGATTGGTCCATTACTACTATCCAAATTCATCTCCTTTTAAAAATATAAAATAAATTAAAATAACATTTAAATTAATAAATAACTATTCATCATCAAATAACACTTAAACAAATAAATACAATTAAACAAGCACATCAATAAAGCAAACACATCAAACGACAATTTAATTCAAATAAACCATTTAAGCACACACAATTTAAATTAAACAACCAAGTCAATTAAATAAATAACAATTAGCCAAATAATCAATTAAACAATTAAAAACGAAATTAAAACAAATAAATAAATACCAAGACTATCCTTTTAAAATTAGGGGTATTACAAGGCCTAGTTTACTCAACCACTCTAGGGCAGTCTCCCTAATTCTCTCTAGGTCACTTTAACATCACGGACCCATAGGCAACCCCTAAGCGACCGGGTTTTCACAAACTTTTCATCAAACCTTTCTCAAAATATTTTCTCTTCATTTCAAATCAATTTTTTCCATTTCTTTCCCAATGCTCATGCATGAATGCATCACACCATTTCATACCATGTCCATACTCATAATCATACATTTAATTCAAATCTAAACCTCTTAGCATGCTTCATAAGAATTTCAAAATAAATACCACATACTTACATTCAACAATAATTTAGCAAGGCAATCATATAAGGCATGAATTCTACATCATACAAGTAAGCTAGTCCATGTAAAATCAACTAAAGCACATAGTCACATACATTATTTACAGCAATTTAATCATTTTAGAGGAAAATCAACGTAAATTGACATCCTAATCAAGAATTCATAGAGAATAACTCAAAAAAAGCCTAAGAATGTGTGAATAAGAAACCCCTACCTCCAAAGAAGCAAAAATCCCCAATTTCAAGCTCTATAATCTCGAAATTCCTAGGGTTGGCCAAAGCTAAAATTGTTTACACCGATGTGTAGATCTCACCGAGCTCTCCGTTTTGCCATAAACGGCACCCAAAAACTCCAAACGATTAAAGAGTAATCAAAGTTTGAAATTTAGAAGAAAAGAAAGTGATGGGTCCCACCACTTACAAAAAAAAAAATTCTTTTGACTTTTCTTTTCTTTTTCTACCTCACACACATATATATGCACACAACCACAATAAAACCATATAAAACACATCAAATGATATGAAAATGGATCCAAATAAAAACCCCGTACGCGACAATTCCGGTAGCGGGTCCCACACGGTACTTTCCGGCCCGGAAAACAAAAAAATGTTGAAATGTCAACCGGTACATTTCCAAGAGTCCTGAACTCAACGGAATGCCCCAAATAACTCTCAAACACACCCAGCACACCCCACAGGTCTGATACGTAAAACGAGAAAAGACCAAAATACCCTTACAAAAACAAAAAATTTCGTAAAATGGAAAATGGTAAATATTGGAAACATTACAATCATGTGTGGTTGTGGTCACTGTTTGGTCAAGGATGTGTTGGGTCATAAGCACAGGGCTGTGAATGACACGCGATGGGGTTTCGGTGTAGCGTGTTGGTTGGGGTACTCGGAAACGTACTCCGTTTACTGTTTTCTTTCGTTCTCCTCTTGTGAGAAGAGTTGATTTCGAGAACAAAATCTTTAAAGGAGGGTAGAATGTAATATTTTTGATTTTTGCCATTTTTGATTTTCTGAAATTTTTTAATTTTTTGAAGGTATTTTCGTCTTTTTTCGTTTTACGTGCCAAACACCGTGGGGTGTGCCGAGTGTGTCCGAGAATTGAGTAGAACATTTCCTTGAGTTCAGGACTCTTACAAATCCACCAGTTGCCATTTCGGCATTTTTTCATTTTCGAGCCGGAAGGTCCTGGGTGGGACCCGCTATCGGAATTGTTGTTTACGGGGGTTGCGTCCCGGGTCCAATGCATTTCATGTATTATTATTTTATGCATAATTTTATGGCAACGTGTTAATTTTGTGGTGGTAACTTAATATACACCTATGTATATATTTTGTGGTGGAAATAAAAGTCAAAAAGATATCTTTTTGGTGGTGGGACCCACCACCACTTGTTTATTAGATTTTTTTGGCCAAGAGGCCATTATTTTGGCCTCACATTCTCTCTCTATCTCCCGAATCTCTCTTACTCTTTTCTTTTTTCTTTTCTTTTTCTTTTACAAACTTCAAACCTTGATTACTTCTCAACCGTTTGGAATTTGTTGGTGCCATTTGCGGCAAAATGGAGAGCTCGTCGAGATCTTTGCATTGATTTAAGCAATTTCTTGTTGGGCCAACCCTAGGGATTTCAAAAATTGGGCAAATTTTGAATTTTAGAGGTTTTCTCTCACTTGATGTAGGGGAAGTCTAAATTATAAATCATATGGTTTTAGTGAGTTTCTATGTACTTTCTTACATGAAAATCTTGATATTGTGAAGCATGCTTAGTTTGTAAATTTTTGGTTGTGATGCTAAGCATGAGATAGTATTGATCTAATTACTTGGATTGAGGATATGATAGTTTCCTTTATTTGGGTCAAGCATGCTATTTTTCTATGATGAAATGTGAAGTATGATTTGTATGATTGACTTCATGTTTTGGATATTTTAATAAGATGATTATGATGTATATCATGATTTGTATATTGATAAATGGTTGTATGACATGCATATTCTTGATAAGGGGGTGAGTTGAGAGGATGAAGGTTGATGTGGGAGAAAAGGTTAGGAAGTGAGATGATGGTTTGTGTTGTAAGTTAAGGTGATAGTTATGTTGGAAAGGAAGAAGGGGACATTTGCATTTCATGTATAATGGAATGGTTTATGAAATTGTGAAATTCATGTATGTTGATATGACTTACAATCCCAGGATCCCTTTTCTTGATCTCCTCTTCTTTAGTTGTGACTCACAGGATTTGTAGGAATGTACTTTAGGCTTTTTCTATTGAGCTGCTAAGCTTACCCTATTATTGTTAACATTTTTCAGGAATTCGGAGGTGAGGCAGTGAATGATATGCATCTATGGATATTAATGTAGTTAGGATTTCAATTTTTTATTAAAGCTATGTAATTTTGGTCATGGAGGCCTCATACCTTGCATTAAATTCTTTAGAAATTATATAAAATGAGATTTGTATAATTTGATCTTCAAATGATGTATTAGACTCGTATTCAGTTTAATTGTAGGCACGGGAGTTTAATTGTGTTGTACACACTGTCAATTACATGATTGGGACAGGTTTAGAGCATTTACAAAGCCCTACCAAAGTTTTCTACATTTTCATCACATGTAACATTCCAGTAGCACAAAACCGAGTTCGCAGAGCTATTTCGGCCGGCTGAAATGACTGTTTCAGCTGAACGACCATTCCAGTAGCTCTAGCTACTGTTTAGGCCACAACCGGCTGACAGGATGCCCATTTCGGTCGACCGGTATAGACTGGCCGACCGAAATGAAGTTGTTTATGGCACTTTGTTCCTATTCTTGCGTGATTAATCTTCGAATCTTAGAAAGTTGTTTAGAGCCATCTTGAAGCCTAACTAAGACATAATAATGATGTATGGACACTAGCCATGAGTGGGTTTGACTTAGGTGACCTCGGGTTCGGGTAAGGACCCAGTTAGCGGTTTGGACCCACGGATTCGGGTTGTTACATAATCCATCAAATTAATTACTAATTGCATCTAATAAAAACCATGCATAGCCATCACTAAATATAATTGTAAAAAGTATCTAGTGTAGAGATTAATTCCCAATTAATCACACATAGACATGCAACCAACATAAAGAATTAATAGGAAGAATTAAACCATAGTAATCATAGGAAAACCCAAATTTCATTATATACACATGGCTATAGCATCAATTACAACATTAAATTCCCCAAAAAGATGAAAGACAAAGGTTTAGTTTACAAGTTTAGGACTCATCCAAGCCACTCATGGAGGCTGTAGATATGGTCAAAGTAACTCCAAGATCCATCCCCATGGCTTGCTTCATCTTCTTCCTCTTTGTCTTGATGCTTGAAACCCTACAGAAATGGCTCTTTCTAAAGATCTTCTTTGCCTGCACTTCAAAACCCTAATCTCTATCCCAAACTTTCTCTCTCTAAAAATATCTAAAACTAGCTAACCTAATGAAATAAAAGCTCACCCTTTACAAAGTGGTCCAATTCCCTTTTTATACAAGACCCTTGGAGCCCAAAACAGGCCAGAAATAAGCCCCAAAATGATTCAATCCGGTAGCCATTTGGTAGGTGAAGTTCGAGCGAAACCGGGAAATAAAACAGCTGCTACCAGCAGGTTTACAATTGATTATAGAGATTTGCAATCGATCGCAAGTTCCCTACGATTGATCATGCTGACGTGGCCTTCTTATCTTATACGCTGACAACTAGCTTGACCTTATCCGCTAAGCTGGCGCTGACTAGGATTGCAATCGATCGTGAATTTCTACCATCGATCGTGAATGACGTGGCATGGCTTATTTGCTGACTAGACACTACGAATGATCGTGGCAAGGCTGCGATCGATCGTAAGCCCCTATTCGACATTTTTCTAAACTTTTTCTCGCTTCAATCACTTGACTCCAAAAAAGACTTTAATGAACTATTTTTAGCCCGTTTGAACTTTATTGACCTGAAATTGACAAAAACACAAATTAGGACTAAAACAGAAAAATAAAGATAGATACAAGGTCTAAAATACTCGAGATTAGGGCAGAAATGTGCAATATTTCAGCAATTATCAAATATTGCTATGGTAGCAATGCTTCCTTTATAGTATTACTCTTTTTTTAATTTATTTTTTATATAAATGGTTAGAAGCTTATTCTAACGAGTTGGATGCTTTGCGATCCGACTCAAAAATTGAAACTACTAGGTGGAGGTAACACCCAACTCATTACACTTTCCAACCCATCCACACCCATTTCATTTCTCATCCAGATCTGATGTAGGACACTTCTAACTACGCCTGTCTATAGATTGGATTTTGATCTAAATCCGATTCAATAACTCAGATATAGATTGAAGATTTAATCTGATAACCCGTTAACGACTTGAATCCGATAATCAGTTAGTTAAATAAATCGATATGGATTTTGGTCAATCTGATTAGATAATAATTGGATCTGAAATAATATTTTATATAATATGTTAAATATATACATATTTACATATTATAAAAATATTCTTATCATTATTTTCTCCACTTCTTCTTTCTTTTTTTCCTAGTTCCCACTTCTTCCTCTATATTTTTTTTTTACTCCTAGATGTTAATTCATTAACAAAGATATTTTTCCCCTTTTTTCTTCCATATATATATTTTTTTTCTATCATTTTTTATATATTGTTTTTTTGTTCTCTTTTGACATTAATTTCTTTTCTTCTTTCTTTTCTTTTCTTTTTTTCCTATTTTTTAAAAAAAATAAATAAATAACTACACCCTTAGCGTATCCAATATTCCTTTAATAACAAATCGGATATGAATTGATTCACAAATCCATGGGATCGGACCGAGTAGAAGTCTTATCGGACATTGACCGGATTAGATTATATCTAATCGAAATATGATTTGTACCTCTAAATTCTCTTATATGAGAACTTGCAATACCCTCATTGTCGTGAGTCACCTTGCAACACCCTCATTGTCGTTGGTCCAACTCTCGACACAAAATACAGTTTGACAAAAGGAAAATTGAATAACATCCGGAAAAGGTGCATTCTATATATATATATATATATATATATACTCAATTTCTTACCGTGATAAAACTTAAAAACATCATCATCATGCTATTAGACTTGATCTGGAATCCACCTAATTGATTGCCCTTCCAATCCTCACTAGGGTACTCAAGGCAATCAACCTGTAACCCAAGTTTTTATTTTGTTTTTTTCTCTACAACGAAGAATCAATCCAACCGCGAGCCACTTTGAATGCGAAGCTATATACGTGCATCATTACCCATATTTTACCTTCGGTGAAACGCAAACCGGAGACGCAAGGGAAGGGAATTACTCCTAAAACACTTACAAACCTAGATGCCCGCGCAAGAATTATAATTAATGTTTATTTGTGAGATTAATTTTTTATTTTGAATTAAATTTTGTATTTAACTCATAAGGTCAATATTGTGAGATTGTATCTTCCGTCAATGGAGCCATCTCATGATGATATTGTAATTTTTCATAACTTAAGGAGGTTTGTGTATCTTGAGAAAAATTTAATTGAAAATTTTATTGTGCCCATTGCACCGTACAAAAGGCGCACCCAGACCGTTCGCTACAAGGGTTTTTTTAATTTTATTTTAACCCTATAATTAATTGTGATTGTCATTTTGCAGCGGAAAGGAGAGCTTCGTTTGATATTATTAGACGGTCTTATGTAGCAACAAAAGTAATAAACCAAACATAATACAATATATTTATATACAAACTTAAAAGAAGCAAACTGATAATGCAATGCAACTAACAACCATATAAACTATAGCCGGCAAGTATGAAATTTTTGGATTAATTGTCCTACATATGCTGTTAACAATTTCTAACACACGAGGTTCCCAAAATCTCCAAAGAACAAACAAAGCACCAAAGAATAAACAAAGAAAATTTCTTAATATTATCGTCCTTAACTATATATAACAATTGCCTCTTTTATGAACTCTAGCACATATGCATGCTAAGCAGCAAGAATATGGTGAAATTTGTAGGCCTCACTTTGGTGCCCTTCACTTTCTGCATTTTGGCAGCCATCCTTAATTCAAGTCAGGCCAGTCAGGCCACAAACCTTCATAGGTTCATCAAGTCCAGAAGATCACAGAACCCTCCTGTTTCAGATTCTTGGGCAGCATTACATGCCACAGAAGAGTACTCCGATGTGTACATTGGTCCCCAAGATGGGTTGATGCAAGCTGACAAGATCGACGCCTTGCCGGGGCAACCAGATGGCGTAGATTTTGATCAGTATGCAGGGTATGTCACAGTTGATCCACAGGCTGGCAGAGCACTGTTCTATTACTTTGTTGAGTCCCCACAAAATTCTTCTACCAATCCTTTGGTTCTATGGCTAAATGGAGGTACTAAACGAAAAAAACAAAAAAAAAAAAAAAAAAAAATGACTATCCACAAGTATTCTCATTTCAACTGCTTTATGAAGTTGAACTTTAAATTCATTTAAAGTGCATCAATCAACTTAAGTACATGTGCTTGTGTGACTGATATAACCTATAAATTGGAACAATAGGACCAGGATGTTCCTCTTTAGGGACTGGAGCCATGTTGGAATTGGGGCCTTTCAGAGTCAATTCTGATAACAAAACTCTCTACCAAAACAAATATGCATGGAACAATGGTGAGTCCTTTCGTCTCCCAACTCATAGTTTTTTTTTTTTTTTCCTAGTTGGTACTCACACACCCCCTTGAAGGAATTGTTTGCACCTGAAAGGAATCGAATCTTAAATCTGATGCTTCCTGAGGCACTTAAGCCAACCCCTTGGATTTTATTTCTTTTTCTTTTCTATCTAATTGAACCATATTTTGTGGTATCTAATTGAAACATATTTTGTGGTTTCCATTGAAAATTGCAGTGGCAAATGTGATTTTCTTGGAGTCTCCGGCTGGGGTAGGCTTTTCATATTCAAATACATCTTCTGATTATGATCACGCTGGTGACAAGAGTACTGCCAAAGATGCCTATACCTTTCTCATAAACTGGCTTGAGAGGTTCCCACAGTACAAAACCCGCGATTTTTACATAACCGGAGAAAGCTATGCTGGTCATTATGTGCCTCAGCTCGCATACACCATTCTGCAAAATAACGGGAATGCAACAACCATTATTAACCTCAAAGGCATTGCTGTAGGTTTAATACTAATCCACCTTCAATTTTACTATCTCCATCTGTCTCTAAGCCTAAATATTTCTACTCTCTCTCGTGCCTATGTATCCTTCAGATAGGAAATGCAGTAATCAATGATCCTACAGATGGAAAGGGGTACTATGATTATTTATGGACTCATGCCTTAAACTCCGATGAAACATATGAAGGCATCAACACATTTTGTGATTTTGTGAATGGAACTTCATCTGCAAAGTGTAACAGCTTCCTGGACAAATCTGGAGAGGAGATGGGTGATATCGATTATTACAACATCTACGCGCCACTCTGCAACAAACCCTCGCTAATCAATGGCTCTGTGAGTCCCTCATTCACAATTCTTTCTCCAAGTCCTACAGGACATTTGTATGCAGAGTTTTACCACAACTCGTTGCATGAAATTTTAGATACTCTCATAAAATCCTGATTAGAACATTACTGATGTGACAAACAAATAACCAGGCCGACGATTTTGATCCGTGCTCGTCCATATATCGAGACTCATATTTGAACAATGCAGAGGTGCAAAAGGCTTTCCATGCAAATCCTACAACTTGGAGGGGTTGCAGGTAGTTAGGTTTTAGCTAGTAATTGGTATTGAAAAAAATTACTTAATAGTAACAAGTTAACAACATATTGTATTCTAATTTCGATAATTTTGCAGAGGTTACCATTGGAATGACAGCCCTACAACCATTCTACCCATCATCAAGGATTTCATTGTAAATGGAATAAGAGTCTGGATATACAGGCAAGCAAGCTTAACTTCATCATGATCTAACACACACATACATATATGTATATATAATCTGATCAGATTTCTAGCTCCAATTTAGCCCCCTTGAACTAGTCCTTTAGACTTTGGAATTTGGATGAATGCAATGATTTGGGTTTGGAGTAGGGGTGCATAAGGATCCATTCTAATTGTCATTCTCATCCGAACCATACGGTTTGAATTACTAGTTTATTTTATTTGATTGGTTAGTAATACGTTGCCCGACCCAATTCATATGGGATTAAGATAAGAATGATGACGATGGTTAGCAACAATTGTTAATATAAAATTGCACCACCGCAAATAAATGTTACATATCCTTCTCTTTACACTAAAATGAACCAATCATTCTTCGATTTAACCTGTTATCTATATATTCCAGTTTAAAGTTCTTGCCTTTTTTATTCTTCTTTGTTTATTATAACCGGTGCAGTCGTGTATTATATCTTTGAATTTTTTCCCTTTAATTTATATTCTGGTTTCGTTATCGATAATGTGCTTTATATATATAACTAAATATGTGTGTGTGTGGTAAATTTGCATGTAGATTTACTAATTCACAAAATCAAACCATTCTTATACGGGTTGGATTGGTTCATAGGTAGTTCCATCCATTCCGTTCAATTTCAAAATTGATGAAACTATAACTCCCAAAACTGAACCAAATCAAAACTGTGTGCGCCCTTTGAGACAAGGTTTAATTAATCAAGAGTGCAATATGGCGAATTCCAATTCCATGTAAACAAACTGATATTATTCAAATTCATGAAAGATTTACCTGAAAGATATTGTTTCTCATGCAGTGGTGACATAGATTCGGTTGTTCCAGTTACATCAACCAGGTACTCAATAAGCAGCCTCAAGCTTCCAATCCAGACACCTTGGCTTCCATGGTACACCAACGATGAGGTAAAATGCACACACATACATCTAAATTCATTTACCATCATATGTCCTTTCAATGGTCAATCATTTCTTATGCTAATTGCTAGTAGCTACTACAAATGAGGTAATCCTACAAGAGTAGTTCTTTTTTTTTTTACTTTTTTTCTTTTTTTGGGAAAAAAAATATACCCAAAAAAAATTTACAAAGTCGTTTTATGAAATTTGAGTTAAAAATTCACAACCTTAAAGAACAATACTTTTTCCCTTTTTCAAATAAACCAAACGGACACATTTTGTTAGGAGGGAAGGATGGGGAAGAGGGGAAGAGAGGATGGATAGAGTAAGTCTCTATCCTTTGGTACAAGAGAATGTTGGAGGGAAGGGAAAGATGAACGAATGAGGCATTCCCCCCTGACCCAACATTTTGTATCCCTCTAAATTTGGACGGGATAGAGGAGGAGGGATAAATATGGTATATTATTTAAAGTGATGTTATTATCCTTCATTAAATTTCGTAAATTATATAATAATGCTATGTTTGGTTGGAGGGAAGGATTGAGGGGGGATGGATGAGAGGAGGGATGGATAAATGTTTTCGTGTTTGGTTGGAGGGAAGGGAAGAGAGGGAGGAAATAAGGAGGGATGTTTCATCCCTCCTTCCTTTATGTTTTTCTATCCGCCCACTTTTGGGAGAAAGAAAGGAGAGAAAAAAAGTATAACTACCTATGAATTGGTAATTTACAATTTTAACCTTTTCAAAAATTTTGAAATAAATATCTACCTTTTATAATTTTATATAAAAGGGTATATTGGTAAAAATAATATATGAACTCTCCTTCCCTTCCTTCCAACCAAACAAGAAAAAAGTATCACTCCATTCATCCTTTCTACTATCCATTCCATTCAACCAAACATAAAATGGGAAAGACACCCTCCCTTCCTTAAGGATATCTCATCTATCCCTCCTCTTATCTCTTCCATCCATTTTTCCATCCCTCTAACCAAACGAAGCATAAGGGTACAAAGAAAAAAGTATAATATCTTCCCCCATCCCTTCATTTTTCCCCCCTCCTCTCTTCCACTCAACCAAACTAGATGTGTCATCCATCCTTCCCACCCTCCCACTCACTTTTCCATCCTTCGTACCAAACAAAGCGCTAGTTTCTTCAACTTGTGACCAAGTTCGGTTAGAAAACGTATATTCTGAGTGGTAGTAACAATGAGACTCACCACATTGGTAGAAATGAAACAAAAGAAAAATGAAGATAGGGTAGGGAATTGGTTTCATATATTATAATTGAAAACATATTCTTTGTCAAACCAACAAAAGTATTTATATTCCACCATTGAAATTTAATTTACATCTCCTTTGAACTGGAAATGTACACTTCTCCTTCGATTGTTATTTGTTGTTGCTACAATATTCTGCCATTAAAATAAGTGACTTAAGTTAACTGGTACGATATGCACGGAATATAATGGCAGGTTGGAGGATATGTGGTGGAATACCAAGGCTTAACATTTGCAACAGTAAGAGGAGCTGGACATCTAGTTCCAAGCTACCAGCCTGAGAGAGCACTGCTCATGATATCGTCATTCCTTCAAGGCTCTGTCCTTCCTTCCTCGTAAAGATCCATCTATATGATGTTTTACCGTACTATAACTTGTAATAAAATGCTTTAGAAAGTCTTATTGTGCTGGTTATTGCTAACCAGCCAAGCCTAACAAAAGCCTTTTGCAATTCATATGGGATTAAGGTAAGGATTGAGCCTGACAAATGACTATTATCTTATGTTCACACAGTGTTCGCGTGTTACAATCTGATGGTTTGATAATTACACCAAACATATATGCACAACTGTGCAGTTTCTGCTGAATCCAAATTTAAATGCGTGTTTTTTTTTGGTAATTGCTCACGCACAGAGTGCCCAACCTTGAACTCTAGAGAAAATGTACTAGCTTTAACTCATCAAGCAGAGTAGTGTAGGTAAATGTCATATAAAATCAAGTTATGTCTTTGGGGTAGCCATTTCTTGACCAAGGTCGAAGGTTAAAGTCTCTTGGAAGCAAAAAGCTTGTGAGTTAGGGCTTGTTTGGAAACCATTTTTGTTGCCTAAGCAGTAAAAAATAGGAAAAAATGGTGGAACATGTTTAATGTTGTTTGTTATGTTTGGCACAGTAGTGCAATTGCCTCAGAAAAAGGCCCAAATCTGGAAGCATGAGAAAGTACACTTGTTTTTGTTATTTTAGTTAAACAATTGTAGGGTGAGGGGCCCCAAAGCCTGGACCTTTGCCACTCCGGCAACACCACCAAACCAAAATTAAAAGAGATTTTAATTGGGGTAAATATACATCAAATCATCTATATATATTTTTTTTTTGATAAGTATACATCAAATCATCTATGTATCTATATATATATATACATACACACGTGTGTGCGCGCGCGAGAGAGAGAGAGATTGATAAGCTAAAATAAATTTGAGCCCATTTAGCCATGTCTCGTGTCACCCAATTATGGGAGGATTCTCGCGTCTAGTGACATTTCAGCTTTGACTTACTTTATGTTTTTCAAAAAATTTCAGGCACAGAAACTTTTCCCTCTGCCATTTCCTTTCCAGTCATTGAAGTTTCTTTCAATGTGCATCCTATCAAGGATTTTACTTTCAAGTATCTCAGAGTCCTGGGATTATACAGTATTTACATTCACAAGATTGAAGATCATATTAATGGGAACATGAACAGCCAGGTTCTTTCCCGCCACTAGAAGCCAACTTATAACTATTTTCCCAAACATCCGGGGAAGCTGCTTGTGCATGAGGTACATGACGAGGATGCTTCTCTCTCTTGTCACCCTTTATCTGCTTCAACGCATGCTTAAGGGCAGGCAACAAGGCCTCCATGCATTCTGCAACTGCATTTGGATTTCCTGGCATGTTGATGATCTAAAAATACACGAATTTAAGCAACACGAATAAAGAGATACCAGTAACATACTTGAAGTAACAATCAAAGCTGCAAACCATCACACCAGAAAATCTGACTCGTGAATTAAAATATTTGAAAAGGCAATATTTCAGAACTAGCATTAGATTCTCTTATAATACTAAATTGAACAAAGATCATTGGGTAACATTTAAACCCACACCACCGATGCTATTCTTACAGACAGATCTTATTACTACACAAAGAAGGAAACCACAAAAATAACGAACAGCATTCTCTTATTTTCAATCTACCATAAAAATAACAACCAACATCTTATTGAATTTCAGAACTGGCATTCCTCGTAAGGAACAGTAGAACAAGGTTTGGTGTTCAGAAATCCAACGAAATAAACAAAGAATCGTTTCATTCTTTTACATGGCAATTGACTAAATCCATATAGTTTCTTCGTACAATTTAAACAAGACTATTTCATGTGAAATAACATGATGAATAATTTTAGGATCTCAAAATATTTAAGTTATTTACAAGTATCATAATAGTTTTCATGATAACTCCAATTTCTTAAAATGATTCCAATTTAATTTGGAACCGACACCATTCTAGAAGATGAATTTGCACTCTTATATTCAATTGAGAGAGAAATAATGTCTATGGTAATGTCCTCCTGCTCCCTTTAAAAGACACATTAACCACTGCTGCTCTTATTAGCCAATACTGACAAACTTGTCAAAAAAAAAAATTAGCCAATACTGATTTTATTAATCCAAGGTGTATCAGAAGGTGCAAATTGGTACAAACTAAGCACCTAACTCAATTCACACAAAAGTGACTACGTCAAAAGTATGTGAAAATCAAGGACCTCAAGGTTCAAAGATCTGACTTCGAATGAAAAAGAAAATTCTTCTAGGAAAATATTTCTATGTCTGTCAGATTTCTAGGAAATAAATTAGGAAATTCAATTTTTGAAAATAAAATCTGAAACTAATATTTCAGATTTTAGTAGTTTCTGTTTCCTGTTTTCTAGCCTAGAGTTTTGCTGATTTGATTTGCTGATTTTGTGGGCTTCCTGATTTGGTGGCCTTCCTCTACTATTTATCTTGTAATTGTCTCTCTTGAAAAATAAGAAGTGTGAATATTTTTCTTCTTAAAAAAACCTTCATGGTATCAGAGCCTTGTGCTTTTTTTCTTTTTTCTTATGATGTCGTATAAGTCGGCGATGACCGGCGTCCAAGGAAATCCTACCGTCTCTTCCGAAACCATTCCGCCCAATCCCACTATTTCTCCCACGAATATTCCGCCCAATCCCACACCTGTATCTGCCGATTACTATTCCCAGAATTTAGCCCTTTATCTCACGGTTGCAAAACTCAATGGGCACAATTATCTCGAGTGGGCTCAGTCTGTAAAATTGGCGATCGATGGCAGAGGCAAAATTGGGCATTTAACTGGCGAAATATCGAAACCTGCTGCTGGTGACCCTAATCT